>NW_028080037.1:5744217-8244217 GCF_014824575.4 Sturnira hondurensis
AAGCCTGAGTTTTCTTTCTTCACAAATTTAACACTTTCACAAACTTGAGAAGCCTTCCTGCAACGTCCGCAAACTTCGTGTAGAAATATCCATCTTTAGAACAAGTTGCTAGCAGTCCCTGTCCTTTACATTGGCATCTCCAGTTTGTCGTGAGGCCCGGCCCTGCTGCCATAGAAAATGACGCTCCAGAGCCTTCAAGTTCTTAGGTAGACAACCCTCTGGGGAGTCCTTTGGTGGGGTTGACTGAGTACTGCCCACCATGAGAACTGCCAAAAGGAAAAGGGGAGGATATCTCAGGGATTAGAACAACCGAAGAGGAAGGAAAGTTCGAGGAGTCTGTCTCCAACTCAAAAGGTCAGCAGCCAGAGCTGAGTGTCCTTGAGCCTGAGGGTAGAGGGAACACCAGGTTCTGCCTCAGAGCCAGACATCCTGGCGCCCCAAGGACAGGCGGAAGGGGCAGGGAGATGCCTGCAGGCGTCTTTCCCAGCAGTAACCCTGATAGACCCAGAACCAGAGTTTAGGACAGCGAGACTAGGGGAAAAGCTATCACTCTCCATAGGATGTTTTTGTCCCCATATTTGGGCCAACATCCATTGCTGGCAAAGATGGGTGAGAAGGAGGCTGAGCACAGAGTCTGGAGAGAAAGAGAAGCATCAGAATCCTGTCTCCAAACCTCACTAGACAGGGTTAGGGGGTTACCCCGGGTCGAGCTTCCACTGCCAACTGCTCTCCTAGTCGCAAGTCTCAGGAGGCTGGAAGAGAGGGAGAAACAGAGAAGGTCCCCACACAGGCCACCAAAGTGTTAGGGTGGTTGGTGATGTGGACTGTGAAAGAATTCACAAGGAGAAGAAAGTATAAAGAATCAAGTATTTCTTCCTTCTTCAAGAAAGGAGAGGGGGCATGTTTTGGGGAGATACACCAGCATGGAGGGGTGAGGGCTTTGGTCTTTCATTGGATTACATTTGGATTAATAAAGTGTTGATGGCGGAGGGTGGGTTGCGGCGATTCATTGAGTGGTCCCTGGGCTGTGGTAACATGAGGTTGCAGTTTCATTCCAATGTTATCTTCTGCCTGTAGGGAGAAGATAGTCCCTTTCTTGTTTTCCAGTAATTTCCAGTCCTGGGGACATGAGCTGAGAAGAAAAAAATGTCAGTCATGCTTTAGAAGGTCACAGGCCTGCTAGGCAAAAGGTGTGGCAATAGTGAAGGGGGCTCACTTTATCCTTTCATTCCCTGCCCCGGTTTCAAAGTGGATTTACTCTTAATCACTTTGCCCAGTTCCGGTTTGGGGGAGTAGGGATGAAGCTCTCTTCTTCTCTAATGACTTCAGACAGGCTAGGGATGTAGTGCTGTCCCTGTCTGTGGGTCCAGGTATGGGTCATTAAGGAGAAGAGGGTGGAAGTGGACAGCCCACAGTTGTCCTTGTAGGCCATTTGTGGAAGGAATCTTTCAGAGCCTGGATGTTGTGTTGAATGAAAGATGTGGGATATTTGAGGAGACATGGCCTAAAAAGAAGAATAAAGAAAAAGGCAGCTATAAGTCCTGGGAAGGGAGTTAGGACAGCCAGGGTCAGATGTGGAACCTAAAATCCCTAAAGGGAATTGGGGAGAGATGACGTGGTTGGTGAATTCTGTGGGGATGACACTGCATGGGTGGTCTCAATCACTCCTAAGTCAAAGGGTGAAAACAACAATGAAACATTAGCATGGAAGAAAACTAGGATTCATTGAGTCACGGGTGACAGTTGGACAGTGCTATTTCCATTGAAACCCAGTTTCTCTCCCTAAAATCACCCTCATTTTATCCAAGACGCTGCATTAAGTGCACTTCCAATTGGGCCTGATTATTTGCATGAGCACAACAAGAATAGTCATTGATTATATAAGCTCTCTCACATTTGCTCTGCTGGAATCTTACAAGGTACCTTCAGATTAAGCTTCAGTCAACCTCTCAGGGCAAAGAAGCCAAGCCACACAGTTGCCATCTGGCTTTGCCTGGAATACCTATTAGATTGAGTGGATTCCTCGAGCCCTTGAGGTCCCCAAATGTCATGAGGTTCTTTCCTCACCATGTTTCAGGAAAGCAACCTTTGCTCCTTAGCTGGAAAGACTGCCGGAAGCAGGTGGCCAAGAAGGTCTCAGGCCATTTGTCCAAGGGGCCCTGACCCCTTCAAAGGCCAATCTTAATTCCTTAAAGCTTTCTGGTGACATCTAGAATCCAGGCATGACTCTTTTATCATGACATTCCAGACAAAGACTAGGTTAATAAAGACACATTTGAAAACTCATACTGTTATAAAGAGAGTAGATTCTTCTTGGGTTTATGCAATCATATATTGCCCTGAAAATCATACTCACTCATTAAGAGTTGTTGAATTCTGGAGGGATTAGGTAGGGAGAGAAATATCCATGTTTCAATATTGCTTATGAGTCTGTCATTTACCAATTGTTCAAGGGGGAAAGTATCCTTGTATCTGGAAAACAAAATGATTGGAAATTACCAATATTTTGAACAAAGTCATAAGAACAATGATCTTTACTTAGTTCCATATAACCAATAGTGTTAGACTTGATTATTTGCCAGTATTTCCATGAACTCAGTCATTCTAAGGATTCCAGAAATCTTTATTTACTTCAAAGATATGACCTACTTAGATACTGCTACTTTAGAGTAAATTAGAGGCCTCTTCACTAACCTATTCACAGATGCATTTGCAAATGCCTTAGAGTAAAACAGTGACTTTTCATAAATGACCAAATTTAAGGTGAGTTGATTGTAGATGTGATTAACATGCAACTGATAAAGAAGTTTGCTTGTTAGTAAAATATGATATTATCCAGATACCAATTTCCTGTTAAGTAATAATTACTATGAAATGATATAAAGGGATAATATAAAGCTCATATTTTTAGATTAACACCCAGTCTTAGTGTATGCAAAGACAAAACAGTATATGAAGTTTTAAAACAGTGTACAGGACTTATTGGAAGTGCGCACTGAGCATAGGAAATAATTCATAAATTTTCAGTGTGTGAGTTACACACACCCAGAGTACCACTGCTGGATGACCCCACAGGGAACCCTCACCCTCACTCTTGGCTTGTCCAGTGTCACTGACAGGACGGATGTTACCCTTAGAACTTCCTGTTTGAGCTTGATTTAAATCTTTGCAAGATTCTCCCTGGCATAGCTTGAACTTTCTAAAAATATATATTTTGATATACATATATTATACAAATAAAATAGTGATTATTCTGTTTGGCAAAGCTTCCCATGTAATTTTAAGCATATTAAATTGGCCTAATTAGTTCAAAAACTTGTGTGTGTGTATGTGTGTGTGAAGAGAGAACAAATTTATGAGGTTTTCCAGGGGCCCATTGGAATAAGTCAAAATCATTTCACAGTCTTTAAAGTTTAAACTTTGGGCAGATTGTCATATTGAACCAAAAATTATGACAACCTTTCTGTGAAGCAACACATTTTTGGTAACAACCCTGAAAGCCAATAAAACTTAAAACTGCTCTTAATATCAAATGCTTTATCCAGAACACATAGAACCCTTCTTAATTTATGTAAGTACCTAGTACTTTTAGGCAAATAGAAAAAATACTACACCCTAGTTCCGCCATCCAGAGGCAGACAACATACCGCANTGGAGAGGTGAGGGCTTTCATCTTTCAATGGATTATAGTCGAATTAAAAAAGCATGGGCAGAGGGGGGCGGTTCTGTTGAGTGGTCCCTGGGCTGTGGTAACCTGAGGCTGCAGTTTCATTCCGATGTTATCTTCTGCCTGTGGCTGTAGGGAGCAGTTAGTCCTTTTCTTGTTTTCCAGTAATTTCCAGTCCTGGGGACATGAGCTGAGAAGAAAAAAATGTCAGTCATGCTTTAGAAGGTCACAGGCCTGCTAGGCAAAAGGTGTGGCAATAGTGCAGGGGGCTCACTTTATCCTTTCATTCCCTGCTCTGGTTTCAAAATGGATTTACTCTTAATCACTTTGCCCAGTTCTGGTTTGGGGGAGTAGGGATGAAGCTCTCTTCTTCTGTAATGACTTCAGACAGGCTAGGGATGTAGTGCTGTCCCTGTCTGTGGGTCCAGGTATGGGTCATTAAGGAGAAGAGGGTGGAAGTGGACAGCCCACAGTTGTCCCTGTAGGCCGTTTGTGGAAGGAATCTTTCAGAGCCTGGATGTTGTGTTGAATGAAAGATACGGGATATTTGAGGAGACATGGCCTAAAAAGAAGAATAAAGAAAAAGGCAGCTATAAGTCCTGGGAAGGGAGTTAGTCAGGACAGCCAGGATCAGATGTGCAACCTGAAATCTCTAAAAGGCAGAGATGGCGTGGTTGGTGAATTCTGTGGGGATGACACTGCATTGGTGGTCTCGATAATTGCCAAGTCAGAGGGTGAAAACAAAAATGAAACATTAGTTTGGAAGAAAACTAGAATTCAATCAGTCTGCGGGCAACAGTTGGACATGGCAGTTTCCATTGACACTCAGTTTCTCTCCCTAAAATCACCCTCATTTTCTCCCAGAGGCTGCATTAAGTGCACTTCCAGTTGGGCCTGATTATTTGCATGAGCACAACAAGAATAGTCATTGGTTATATAAGCTCTCTCACATTTACTCTGCTGGAATCTTACATGGTACCTTCAGATTTAGTTTCAGTCAACATCACAGGGCAAAGAAGCCAAGGCACACAGTTGCCATCTGGCTTTGCCTGGAATACCTATTAGATTGAGTGGATTCCTCGAGCCCTTGAGGTCCCCAAATGTCTTGAGGTTCTTTCCTCACCATGTTTCAGGAAAGCAACCTTTGCTCCTTAGCTGGAAAGACTGCCGGAAGCAGGTGGCCAAGCAAGGTCTCAGGCCATTTGTCCAAGGGGCCCTGACCCCTTCAAAAGCCAATCTTAATTCCTTAAAGCTTTCTGGTGACATCTAGAATCCAGGCATGACTCTTTTGATCATGACATCCTGACAAAAACTGGGTTAATAAAGACACTTTTGCAAACTCATACTATTATAAAGAGAGTAGATTCTTAGTTATTGGGTTTATGCAAACAAACATAATGCCCTGAAAATCATACTCACTCATTAAGAGTTGTTGAATTCTGGAGGGATTAGGTAGGGAGACAAATGTACATGTGTCAATATTGCTTATGAGTTTGTCATTTATCATTGTTCAAGGGGGAAAAGTATCCTTGTATCTGGAAAACAAAATGATTGGAAATTACCAATATTTTGAACAAAGTCATAAGAACAATGATCTTTATTTAGTCCCATATAACCAATAGCACTTATCTTGATTATTTGCCAGTATTTCCATGAACTCAGTCACTCTAAGGGTTCCAGAAATCTTTATTTACTTCAAACATATGACCTATTTAGATACCGCTACTTTAGAGTAAATTAGAGGCCTTTTCACTAACCTATTCAAAGATGCATTTGCAAATGCCTTAGATTAAAACAGTGACTTTTCATAAAAGACCAAATTTAAGGTGATTTGGTTGTAGATGTGATTAACATGCAACTGATAAAGAAGTTTGCTTGTTAGTAAAATATGATATTATCCAGATACCAATTTCCTGTTAAGTAATAATTAGTATGAAATGATATAAAAGGATAATATAAAGTTCGTGTTTTTAGATTTAACACCCAGTCTTAGTATATATAAAGACAAAAAATACATGAAGTTTTAAAACAGTGTACAGGACTTATTGGAAGTACGCACTGAGCATGGGAAATAATTCATGAATTCTCAATGTGTGGGTTACACACACCCAGAGTACCACTGCTCCATGTTCCTACAGGGAACCCTCACTCTTACCCTGGGCTTGTCCAGTGTCACTGACAGGACACCCTGTTACCCTTAGAGCTTCCTGTTTCAACTTCATTTTAAGTCTTTGCAAGAGTCTCCCTGTCACAGGTTGAACTTTCTAGAAAAATATATTTTGATAAAAACATACTATACAAATAACATAGTGATTTTTCTGTATGGAAAAGATTCACATGTAATTTTAAGCATATTAAATTGGCCTAAGACCTGGCTGGTGTAGCTCGGTGGATTGAGTGTGGGCCTGACAACCAAAGGATCGTGGTTCAACTACCAGTCAGGGCACATGCCTGGCTTGCAGGCCAGTTCCCAGTGGGGGATGCATGAGAGGCCATCATACATTGATATTTCTCTCCCTCTGTTCTTCCCTTCCCCTCTAAATATAAATAGATAAAATCTGAAAGATAAATAAGTAAATTGGCTTAATCATTTCAAAAACTTTTTTCTCTGTGTGTGAGGAGAAAACAAATCCATGAGGTTTTCCAGGGGTCCATTGGAATAACTCAAAGTCGTTTCTCAGCCTTTAAAATTTAAACTTTGGGAAAATTCTCATATTTAGCCTAGAGATTATAACATAAACTTTTTGTGAAGCAGCACATTTTTGGTAATAACCCTGAAAGACAATCAAACTTCAAACTGGCTTTAGTATCAAATGCTTTATCCAGAACACATAGAACCCTGCTCAATTTATATAAGTACTTAATATTTTTAGGCTAATAGAATATTACACCCTAGTTATGCCACCCAGAGGAAGACAACGTACCACAGGTCACACTCAAATACACATCACAGAACGACCACACACAGGAAGACTGAACACATAAAGAACACACATGTAAGTTGAATTACTAATTTTCTAGGGATAGTACAAAATTTCTGTTATTTGCTTTTGACACTTTCAAGAAGACTGGAAAAGAGATGCAAGGTCCTAAATACCAAGCAAGAAGACCTGTTGAGACTGTCAGGAAAACCTCTAAGGACCACTCACAAGTGGCGGACAGAGTCTGGGCTCCAAGGAGTCCAGGGGCAGGGAAGAGCCTGGGCGGGGCTGCTTTGGGCCCTGAGAGGTCAGAGGCCTGGAGACAGAAGGGAGATCTGAGCTGCACATGGAGGATGGGGAGGTGTGGTCCACACCAGTAGAGAACCAGAAAGAGATGGATGTGTCTAGCCTGGGCCCTGAGGCTGACCTCGCCCATGATGGCAGCATCAGCCAGCTGCCAGGGGAATGGATTGACCCTGCTCAGAGAGGGGACTCAACTCCAAGCCAGTTACAAAAAGAGAAAGAGAGTGTGCTTGGATGCCATGGGAATGGATTTACCTTTCTGAGACAGGGCACCCAGCTCCACGCCTGCCTGTGGGTGTGTTTACCCTGTAAGGCCTGAGGGTGGCCTTACCAGTGACCAGAGCACCAAAGAAAGGGGAAGGAGTGGGTCCCTTCGGATGTCAGGGGTGATCAGTTCCTGACTCACTAGACCCTGTGTCACAGTTGTCACCTGGGGCCAGTTGGGTAGGGTGACTCAGTGTCCAGATGGCAGCCTTACCTTCTATTTCATCATTGACAAAAATCTTAATTGAAGGATTTAATCAACAGCTAACAGAGTTTATTCCCCATACTGATGAGCGCAAGAGAGAGTGTCATGAAAACAACTCCAGGTACCACCAAAGTCCTTGAAAAATGTCACCAGATAGAAATTGGGTTGAGGAAGGGGTACTGGAGCCTGAGTTTTCTTTTCTTCACAAAATTAAAACGTTCACAGACTCACAGGCCTTTCTGCAACTTCCGCAAACTTTCTTATCTCTTTAGAAATAACCATCTTTATAATAACTTACTTTCAGCCCCTGTCCTTTAAATTGGCATCTCCGTGCCTCATTCCGCCTAGTATTAAAGCAAGGCAGTTTCTTTCCATTTTAATTCGAACTTAACTTTTAGAGACCTTAATTTCCCATAATGACCAAAACGTAAGCAACTGGAATTCCAAAGACTGGCGGTTATGAACATATTCCATCACCATTAGGAACACAGGTCCTTCTATTGGCAAACACGCTCTCACTTTCAAGAAATGTACCTCTCCCAAAGCACGAGACATTTATTCAGAGCTCCAAATCCACTCCACAGTGTCTCCATAATAAAAAGGCAAAAGCATCCCTTGCTACTGTGGCTCAGTGGATTGAACACTGGCCTGCAAAGCAAAGGGCTGTGGGTTCGCTCTCCAGCCAGAGCACATGCCTGGGATGCAGGCCAGGTCCTCAGTTCAGGGAGCAGGGGTGGCGGGGGAGGCGGCCTGGAGGGGCAGCATGTAAGAGGCAACCACACATTGATGTTTCCTTCTCTTTCTTCCTCCTTTCTCGACAAACAAATAAATAAAAACATTATTTGAAGAAACCAAAAGCAGGCCTAGCAATCCATGCTTTGGTATTTCAGGTTATTTCAAAATACCTAGATATTCAATAGCCTTTTTCAGAATTTACTGATTCAGAAAAGAAGAGCTGCAAGATATAGCCAAGGTTTCCCTCCTTTGGATAAAAATGATCTTCCTCAAATTTGTAGTTTAACAGATGGCCTAGACAAGAGTTCCAGAAGGAGACCAGATGTTTGTACTTCAAAAAAAGTAGAGAAAGAGCCTCTGGCTGGTGTTGCTCAGTGGATTGAGTGAGGGCCTGCAAAGCAAAGGATCATGGTTCGATTCCCAGTCAGGGTGCATGTCTGGGTTGCAGGCCAGTTCCCAGTGGGGGACACAGGAGAGGTAACCATACATTGATATTTCTCTCCCTCTCTCCATCCCTTCACCCCCTAAGATAAATATATACATTCTTTTAAAAAACTAGTTTAAAAGAAAAATAGAGAAAGAAAAGCTAGCTTCTCCTGGAAGGACTTTGGTTTAATCCAGGAAAGGGTCAGAAAAGCAGCCTGACTTTAAAACACCCCTTTATTTCTCTGCACTGAGATGCAGGCCCAATGTTTCCCAGGACTTACTAGCTCTCAGGTCTCCAAGAGGAGAATATAAAGTGTTTTACATTCTGGGGAAAAGGTGAGATTTTCCCTGTCTATGAACCCTTGTTTTTACTTAATGTGGGCACAGTGGAGCCACACCTACTTCCAAAGGCTACTTGAATGCAACACTCGGGTTAGGCAGGTGAGGAATAGCTGGTACCACCCTCTGGAGGATATGGATTAAAAGAGCAGGGCCTTAGGGAGTGAGGGCACCACTCAGATGAAAACCACTAGGGAGGTGGGAGAGTAGAGTGAGAACAATTTGAATGAAAAGCACAGTTAAGAGAAAGAGACCTAGAACCCCAGCTTGTCTCCTTCTCTCAATAATTAAACTTAAGGAAGGAATAAGAGCCAGTTTGTGGTGAGGCCCGGCCGTTCTGTCACAGAAAATGACGACCCAGAGCCTTCAAGTTCTTCAGTAGACAACCCTTTGGTGGGGTCCATTGAGTACTGCCCACCGTGAGAGCTACCAAAAGGAAAAGGGGAGGATATCTCAGGGATTAGAACAAGAGACGAGGAAGGAAAGTTCGAGGAGAGTGTCTCCAACTCAAAAGGTCAGCAGCCAGAGCTGCGTGTCCTTGAGCTTGAGGGTAGAGGGAACACCAGGTTCTGCCTCAGAGCCAGACATCCTGGCGCCCCAAGGACAGGCGGAAGGGGCAGGGAGATGCCTGCAGGCGTCCTTCCCAGCAGTAACTCAGATAGACCCAGAACCAGAGTTTAGGACAGAAAGACTAGGGGAAAAACTATCACTCTCCATAGGACTTTTTTGTCCCCACATTTAGGACAACATCCATTGCTGGCAAAGATGGGTGAGAAGGAGGCTGAGCACAGAGTCTGGAGAGAAAGAGAAGCATCAGAATCCTGTCTCCAAACCTCACTAGACAAGGTTAGGGGGTTATCACAGGTCGAGCTTCCACTGCCCACTGCTCACCTAGTCGCAAGTCTCAGGAGGCTGGAAGAGAGGGAGAAACAGAGAAGGTCCCCACACAGGCCACCAAAGTGTAGGGTGGTTGGTGATGTGGACTGTCAAAGAATTCACAAAGAAAAGAATGTATAGAGAATGAAATGTTTGTTCCTTCTCCAAGAAAGGAGAGGGGGCATGTTTTGGGGAGATACACCAGCATGGAGGGGTGGGGGCTTCGGTCTTTCATTGGATTACAGTTGGATTAAAAAAACATTGGGAGTGAAAGGGGGGTTTCCATTGAGTGGTCCCTGGGCTGTGGTAACATGAAGCTGCAATTTCATTCCGATGTTATCTTCTGCCTGTGGCTGTAGGGAGCAGTTAGTCCTGTTCTTGTTTTCCAGTAATTTCCAGTCCTGGGGACATGAGCTGAGAAGAAAAAAATGTCAGTCATGCTTTAGAAGGTCACAGGCCTGCTAGGCAAAAGGTGTGGCAATAGTGCAGGGGGCTCACTTTATCCTTTCATTCCCTGTTCTGGTTTCAAAATGGATTTACTCTTAATCACTTTGCCCAGTTCTGGTTTGGGGGAGTAGGGATGAAGCTCTCTTCTTCTGTAGACTTCAGACAGGCTAGGGATGTAGTGCTGTCCCTGTCTGTGGGTCCAGGTATGGGTCAGCAAGGAGAAGAGGGTGGAAGTGGACAGCCCAAAGTGGTGGCTGTAGGCCCTTTGTGGAAGGAATCTTTCAGATTCTGGATGTCTTGTTGAATGAAAGATATGGGATATTTGAAGAGACATGGCCTAAAAACAAGAATAAAGAAAAAGGCAGCTATAAGTCCTGGGAAGGGAGTTAGTCAGGACAGCCAGGATCAGATGTGCAACCTGAAATCCCTAAAAGGGAGAGATGGCGTGGTTGGTGAACTCTGTGGGGATGACACTGCATCGGTGGTCTTGATAATTACCAAGTCAAAGATGAAAACAAAAATGAAACATTAGCTTGGAAGAAAACTAGGAAAAGTAGGATTAAGTCAGTGTGTGGGCAATAGTTGGACATTGCTGTTTCCATTGAAACAGTTTCTCTCCCTAAAATCACCCTGATTTTATCCCAGAGGCTGCATTAAGTGCACTTCCAATTGGGCCTGATTATTTGCATGAACACAACAAGAATAGTCATTGGTTATATAAGCTCTCTCACATTTACTCTGCTGGAATCTTACAAGGTACCTTCAGATTAAGCTTCAGTCAACCTCTCAGGGCAAAGAAGCCAAGCCACACAGTTGCCATCAGGCTTTGCCTGGAATACCTATTAGATTGAGTGGATTCCTCGAGCCCTTGAGGTCCCCAAATGTCTTGAGGTTCTTCCCTCGCCACGTTTCAGGAAAGCAACCTTTGCTCCTTAGCTGGAAAGACTGCCAGCAACCAGGTGGCCAAGAAGGTCTCAGGCCATTTGTCCAAGGGGCCCTGACCCCTTCAAAGGCCAATCTTAATTCCTTAAAGCTTTCTGGTGACATCTAGAATCCAGGCATGACTCTTTTATCATGACATTCCAGACAAAGACTAGGTTAATAAAGACACATTTGGAAACTCATACTATTATAAAGAGAGTAGATTCTTCTTGGGTTTATGCAAACACACATATTGCCCTGAAAATAATATTCACTCATTGAGAGTTGTTGAATTCTGGAGGGATTAGGTAGGGAGAGAAATATCCATGTTTCAATATTGCTTATGAGTCTATAATTTACAAATTATTCTAGGGGGGAAAGTGTCCTTATATCTGGAAAACAAAAAGATTGAACATTAGCAGTGTTTTGAACAAAGTCTAAGAACAATGATCTTTATTTAGTCCCATATAACCAATAGTGTTAGACTTGATTATTTGCCAGTATTTCCATGAACTCAGTCATTCTAAGGGTTGTAACAATCTTCATTTACTTCAAAGATATGACCTACTTAGATACCGCTACTTTAGAGTAAATTAGAGGCCTCTTCACTAACCTATTCAAAGATGCATTTGCAAATGCCTTAGAGTAAAACAGTGACTTTTCATAAATGACCAAATTTAAGGTGAGTTTGTTGTAGATTTGATTAAAGTGCAACTGATTAAAAACTTTGTTCTTTTGTTAAATATTATGTTATCAACATATCCATTTCCTGGTAAGTAATAACTACTATGAAATGACATAAAATAACAATATAAAGCACATATTTTCAGATTTAACACCCAGTCTTAGTATATGCAAAGACCAAACAGTATATGAAGTTTTAAAACACTGTACAGGACTTATTGCTAGTGCGCACTGAGCACGGGAATCAATTAATAAATTCTCAGTGTACCCAGAGCACCACTGCTGGTTTTACCCTCAGGGAACCCTCACTCTTGGCTTTTCCAGTGTCACTGACAGGACGCCTGTTACCCTTAGAACTTTTGGTTGGAACTTGATTTTAAATCTTTGCAAGTTTCTCCATGGCACAGCTTGAACTTTGTAGAAAAATCTATTTTGATAAAAATGTATTATACCAATAAAATAGTGATTATTCTGTCTGGCTAAGCTTCCCATGTAATTTTAAGCATATTCAATTGGCCTAATTAGTTCAAAAACTTCTTGTTTAATGTGTGAGGTGAGAACAAATCCATGAGATTTTCCAGGGGCCATTGGAACAACTCAAACTCATTTTCATCCTTTAAGCTGTAAAATTTGGGAAGGTTCCCCCTTTAACCAAAAGGTTATAACATAAACCTTTTGTAAAGCAACACATTTTTGGTAATAATCCTAAAAGACAATCAAACTTAAAACTGGTTGTAATATCAAATATTTTATTCAGAACACATATAACTCAGGCTAATTTATATAAGTACTTACTATTTTTAGGCTAATAGAATATTACACCCTAGTTCCGCCATCCAGAGGCAGACAATATACAAGGTCACACAAAAATACACATCACAGAGAGACCACACACAGGATGACTGAACACATAAAGAACACACATGTAAGTTGTATTACTAATTTTACTAGAGAAAGTACAAAATTTCTCTTATTTGCTTTTGACACTTTCAAGAAGACTGGAAAAGAGATGCAAGGTCCTAAATACCAAGCAAGAAGACCTGTTGAGACTGTCAGGAAAAGCTCTAAGGAGTCCAGGGGCGGGGAAGAGCCTGGGGTGAGGGGGATGGGCTGCTTTGGGCCCTGAGAGGTCAGAGGCCTGGAGACAGAAGGGAGATCTGAGCTGCACATGAAGGATCAGAAGGTGTGGTCCACACCAGTAGAGAAACAGAGATGGATGTGTCTAGCCTGGGTCCTGAGGCTGACCTCACCAATGATGACAGCATCAGCCAGGTGCCCAGGGAATGGATTTACCCTACTCCAAGAGGGGACTCAACTCCAAGGCAGTTAAACAAAGAGAAAGAGAGTGTGTTTGGATGCCATGGGAATGGATTTACCTCTCTTGGACAGGGCACGAAGCTCCATGCCTGCCTGTCGGTGTGCACACTCTCTTTCCCCTTCGTTTTGCTGGTGTGGAGTGAGTCCCCTCTCTGAGCAGGGTCAATCCATTCCCAGGGCACCTGGCTGATGCTGTCATCATGGGTGAGGTCAGTCTCAGGGCCCAGGCTAGACACATCCATCTCTTTCTGGTTCTCTACTGGTGTGGACCACACCTCCCCATCCTCCATGTGCAGCTCAGATCTCCCTTCTGTCTCCAGGCCTCTGACCTCTCAGGGCCCAAAGCAGCCCCGCCCAGGCTCTTCCTTGCCCCTGGACTCCTTGGAGCCCAGACTCTGTCCGCCACTTGTGAGTGGTCCTTAGAGGTTTTCCTGAGAGTCTCAACAGGTCTTCTTGCTTGGTATTTAGGACCTTCCATCTCTTTTCCAGTCTTTTTGAAAGTTGTCAAAAGCAAATTAGGGAAATTCTATACTTTCTCTGGAAACATCAGTAATTCAACTTACATATGTGTTCTTTATGTGTTCAGTCTTCCTGTGGGTAGTCTTTTTGTGATGTGTATTTGTGTGAGACCTATGGTACATTGTCTGACTCTGGATGGAGGAACTAGGGTGTAATATTCTATTAGCCTAAAAATAGTAAGGACTTATATAAATTAGTCTGGGTTATATGTGTTCTGAGTAAAATATCTGATATTAAAACCAGTGACCAGAGGGGAGAGGGGAGGAAATTTCAGGGGAAATAGGAGAGGGATTTAGAGGATCGAATATAAAGGATACATGGACAACAACTAAGAAGGGTGGAAATGGGAGGGATGAGGGACGGGTGAATTGGGATGGGAATAATAGACAGAAAAAGTGTACTTGAAAAATAATTAAATAAATTAAAAAAATAAGTCCAGCAATCCAAGAATGTGTACATAATGCAGAATGCGTGTGTAATTCATTAAAATTATTACTCAAATTTTCTTTAAAAATAAAATAAAATAAAATAAAACCAGCTTTAAGTTTGATTGTCTTTTAGGGTTATTACCAAAAACGTGTTGCTTTAGAGAAAGTTTATGTTATAATCTTTTGGTTAAATAGGAGAACCTACCCAAAGTTTACATTTTAAAGGCTGAGAAATAACTTTGAGTTATTCCAAAGGGCCCCTGAAAAACCTCATGGATTTGTTCTCACCTCACACATTAAACAAGAAGTTTTTGAACTCATTAGGCCAATTGAATATGCTTAAAATTACATGGGAAGCTTAGCCAGACAGAATAATCACTATTTTATTGGTATAATATATGTATATCAAAATATATATTTTTAGAAAGTTCAAGCTATGCCAGGGAGAATCTTGCAAAGATTTAAATCAAGTTCAAACAGGAAGTTCTAAGGGTAACATCCGTCCTGTCAGTGACACTGGATAAGCCAAGAGTGAGGGTGAGGGTTCCCTGTGGGTACACCCAGCAGTGGTGCTCTGGGTACACTGAGAATTTATTAATTGATTCCCGTGCTCAGTGCGCACTAGCAATAAGTCCTGTACAGTGTTTTAAAACTTCATATACTGTTTTGTCTTTGCATATACTAAGACTGGGTGTTAAATCTGAAAATATGTGCTTTATATTGTTATTTTATGTCATTTCATNGCAGTGGTGCTCTGGGTACACTGAGAATTTATTAATTGATTCCCGTGCTCAGTGCGCACTAGCAATAAGTCCTGTACAGTGTTTTAAAACTTCATATACTGTTTGGTCTTTGCATATACTAAGACTGGGTGTTAAATCTAAAAATATGAGCTTCATATTATCCCTTTATATCATTTCATAGTAATTATTACTTAACAGGAAATTGGTATCTGGATAATATAATATTTTACTAAGAAGCAAAGTTCTTTATCAGTTGCATGTTAATCAAATCTACAATCAACTCACCTTAAATTTGGTCATTTATGAAAAGTCACTGTTTTACTCTAAGGCATTTGCAAATGCATCTTTGAATAGGTTAGTGAAGAGGCCTCTAATTTACTCTAAAGTAGCGGTATCTAAGTAGGTCATATCTTTGAAGTAAATGAAGATTGTTACAACCCTTAGAATGACTGAGTTCATGGAAATACTGGCAAACAATCAAGTCTAACACTATTGGTTATATGGGACTAAATAAAGATCATTGTTCTTAGACTTTGTTCAAAACACTGCTAATGTTCAATCTTTTTGTTTTCCAGATATAAGGACACTTTCCCCCCTAGAATAATTTGTAAATTATAGACTCATAAGCAATATTGAAACATGGATATTTCTCTCCCTACCTAATCCCTCCAGAATTCAACAACTCTCAATGAGTGAATATTATTTTCAGGGCAATATGTGTGTTTGCATAAACCCAAGAAGAATCTACTCTCTTTATAACAGTATGAGTTTCCAAATGTGTCTTTATTAACCTAGTCTTTGTCTGGAATGTCATGATAAAAGAGTCATGCCTGGATTCTGATGTCACCAGAAAGCTTAAAGGAATTAAGATTGGCTTTTGAAGGGGTTAAGGCCCCTTGGACAAATGGCCTGAGACCTTCTTGGCCACCTGGTTGCTGGCAGTCTTTCCAGCTAAGGAGCAAAGGTTGCTTTCCTGAAACGTGGCGAGGGAAGAACCTCAAGACATTTGGGGACCTCAAGGGCTCGAGGAATCCACTCAATCTAATAGGTATTCCAGGCAAAGCCTGGTGACAACTGTGTGGCTTGGCTTCTTTGCCCTGAGAGGTTGACTGAAGCTTAATCTGAAGGTACCTTGTAAGATTCCAGCAGAGTAAATGTGAGAGAGCTTATATAACCAATGACTATTCTTGTTGTGTTCATGCAAATAATCAGGCCCAATTGGAAGTGCACTTAATGCAGCCTCTGGGATAAAATCAGGGTGATTTTAGGGAGAGAAACTGTTTCAATGGAAACAGCAATGTCCAACTATTGCCCACACACTGACTTAATCCTACTTTTCCTAGTTTTCTTCCAAGCTAATGTTTCATTTTTGTTTTCATCTTTGACTTGGTAATTATCAAGACCACCGATGCAGTGTCATCCCCACAGAGTTCACCAACCACGCCATCTCTCCCTTTTAGGGATTTCAGGTTGCACATCTGATCCTGGCTGTCCTGACTAACTCCCTTCCCAGGACTTATAGCTGCCTTTTTCTTTATTCTTGTTTTTAGGCCATGTCTCTTCAAATATCCCATATCTTTCATTCAACAAGACATCCAGAATCTGAAAGATTCCTTCCACAAAGGGCCTACAGCCACCACTTTGGGCTGTCCACTTCCACCCTCTTCTCCTTGCTGACCCATACCTGGACCCACAGACAGGGACAGCACTACATCCCTAGCCTGTCTGAAGTCTACAGAAGAAGAGAGCTTCATCCCTACTCCCCCAAACCAGAACTGGGCAAAGTGATTAAGAGTAAATCCATTTTGAAACCAGAACAGGGAATGAAAGGATAAAGTGAGCCCCCTGCACTATTGCCACACCTTTTGCCTAGCAGGCCTGTGACCTTCTAAAGCATGACTGACATTTTTTTCTTCTCAGCTCATGTCCCCAGGACTGGAAATTACTGGAAAACAAGAACAGGACTAACTGCTCCCTACAGCCACAGGCAGAAGATAACATTGGAATGAAATTGCAGCTTCATGTTACCACAGCCCAGGGACCACTCAATGGAAACCCCCCTTTCACTCCCAATGTTTTTTTAATCCAACTGTAATCCAATGAAAGACCAGAGCCCTCACCCCTCCATGCTGGTGATTCTCCCCAAAACATGCCCCCTCTCCTTTCTTGGAGAAGGAACAAACATTTCATTCTCTATATATTCTTTTCTTTGTGAACTCTTTGACAGTCCACATCACCAACCACCCTAACACTTTGGTGGCCTGTGTGGGCACCTTCTCTGTTTCTCCCTCTCTTCCAGCCTCCTGAGACTTGCGACTAGGTGAGCAGTGGGCAGTGGAACCACATCCTGGGATAACCCCCTAACCATGTCTAGTGAGGTTTCGAGATAGGATTCTGATGCTTCTCTTTCTCTCCAGACTCTCTGCACAGCCTCCTTCTCACCCATCTTTGCCAGCAATGGATGTCACTCTAAATGTGGGGACTGAAACATCCTATGGAAGGTGATAGTTTTTCCCGTAGTCTTTCTGTCCTGAACTCTGGTACTGGGTGTATCAGGGTTAAGGCTGGAAAGGACGCCTGCAGCCATCTCCCTGCCCCTTCCGCCTGTCCTCAGGGCGCCAGGATGTCTGGCTCTGAGGTAGAACCTGGTCTTTCATCTACCCTCAGGCTCAAGGACACTCAGCTCTGCCTGCTGACCTGAGGAATTCTGAGTTGGAGACAGACTCCTAAAACCTTCCCCCTTCCTTGGTTGTTCTAGCCCCTACGATATCCTCACCTTTCTTTTTGGTAGTTCTCATGCTGGGCAATACTCAGTTGACCCCACCAAAAGACTCCCCATAGAGTTGTCTGCTTAGGAACTTGAAGGCCCTGGGAGTTGATTTTAATGGCAGCAGGGTCGGGTCTCACGACAAACTCGGTTTCATCCCTTTCTTAGGTTTAGTTATGGAGAGAAGGAGAGAAGCTGGGATTCCAGGTCTCTGTCTCTTAACTGTGCCTTTTCATTCAAATTGGTCTCACTCTACTCCCCCATCTCCCCTGTGCGGTTTCAGCTGAGTGGTCCTCTAACTTTCTAAGGGCCTGCGCTTTTAATCCATTATCATCCTGGGGGTTTTAACAGCTATTCCTCACCTGCCTAACGTAAGCCTTGCATCCAGCTAGCCTTAGGAAGTAGTCATGGCTCCCCTGTGCCCACATTAAGTAAGAACATGTTTCAAAGATGGAGAAAAATCTCACCCTCCTCCCAGATTGTAAAACACTTTATATTCTCCTCTTGGAGGCCTGAGAGCTACTGAGTCCTGGGGANAGACAGGATTCTGATGCTTCTCTTTCTCTCTAGACTCTGTGCACAGCCTCCTTCTCACCCATCTTTGCCAGCAATGGATGTCACTCTAAATGTGGGGACTGAAACATCCTATGGAAGGTGATAGTTTTTCCCCTAGTCTTTCTGTCCTGAACTCTGGTACTGGGTGTATCAGGGTTAAGGCTGGAAAGGATGCCTGCAGCCATCTCCCTGCCCCTTCCGCCTGTCCTCCGGGCGCCAGGATGTCTGGCTCTGAGGTAGAACCTGGTGTTTCATCTACCCTCAGGCTCAAGGACACATAGCTCTGGCTGCTGACCTGAGGAATTCCGAGTTGGAGACAGACTCCTAAAACCTTTCCACTTCATTGGTTGTTCTAGCCCCTACGATATCCTCACCTTTTCTTTTTGGTAGTTCTCATGGTGGGAAATACTCAGTTGACCCCACCAAAAGACTCCCCATAGAGTTGTCTGCTTAGGAACTTGAAGGCCCTGGGAGTTATTTTCTATGGCAGCAGGGTCGGGTCTCACGACAAACTGGGTTTCATCCCTTTCTTAGGTTTAGTTATTGAGAGAAGGAGAGAAGCTGGGATTCCAGGTCTCTGTCTCTTAACTGTGCCTTTTCATTCAAATTGGTCTCACTCTACTCCCCCATCTCCCCTGTGCGGTTTCAGCTGAGTGGTCCTCTAACTTTCTAAGGGCCTGCGCTTTTAATCCTTATCATCCTGGGGGTTTTAACAGCTATTCCTCACCTGCCTAACCTGAGCCTTGCATCCAGCTAGCCTTAGGAAGTTGTCATGGCTCCCCTGTGCCCACATTAAGTAAGAACATGTTTCAAAGACGGAGAAAAATCTCACCCTCCTCCCAGATTGTAAAACACTTTATATTCTCCTCTTGGAGACCTGAGAGCTACTAAGTCCTGGGGAAAGTTGGCCCTTCATCTCAATGCAGAGAAAAAAGTGGTGTTTTAAAGTCCGGCTGCTTTTCTGCCCCTTTGCAGGATGAAACCAAAGTCCTTCCAGGAGAAGCTTGCTTTTCTTTGTCTCCTTTTTTGAAGTAAAAACACCTGGTCTCCTTCCTGAACTCTTGTCTAGGCTCTCTGTTAAACTACAAATTTGGGGAAGATCATTTTTATCAAAAGAGGGAAAACCTTAGCTATATCCAAGCAGCTCTTTCTTTCTGAATGAGTAAATTTTGAAAAAAGCTGTTGAATGTGTAGGTGTTTTGACATAACATGAAATATCAAAGCATAGATTGCTAGACCTGCTTTTTGCTTCTTTTTTTTAAAAGATTTTATTTATTTGTTTGTGGAGAGAGGAGAAAGGAGGGAGAAAGAGAAGGAAATATCAATGTGTGGTCGCCTCTCACACAGCCCCACTGGGGACCTGGCCTGCAACCCAGGCGTGTGTCTTGGCTGGAAACCGAACCCGCAGCCCTTTGGTTTTCAGGGCAGCACTCAATGCACTGAGCCACGGCAGCCAGGGATGCTTTTGGCTTTTTGTTATGGAGAGGTTGTAGAAGGGATTTGCAGCTCCAAATAAATGTCTTGTGCTTTGTGAGAGGTACATTTCTTGAAAGTGAGAGCGTGTTCGCCAATACAAGGACCTGTGTTTCTGAAGGTCATGGAATATGTTCGTAACAGTCAGTCTTTGGAATTCCAGTTGCTTACGTTTTGGTCATTATGGGAAATGAAGCTCTCTAAAAGTTAAGGTCAAATTCAGATGGAAAGAAATGGTATCGTTTTAATACTAGAGGGCACAAGGCACGGAGATGCCAATTTAAAGGACAGCGGCTGAAAGTAAGTTGTTCTAAAGATGGTTATTTCTAAAGAAAGTTTGCGGAAGTTGCAGGAAGGCTTGTGAGTCTGTGAAAGTTTTAAATTTGTGAAGAAAGAAAGCTCAGGCTCCGGTACCTCTTCCTCCACCCAATTTCTATCTGGTGACATTTTTCAAGGACTTTGGTGGTACCTAAAGTTGTTTTTCATGACACTTTCTCTTGCCCTCATTGGTATGGGGAATAAATTCTGTTAGCTATGGATTAAATCCTTCAATTAAAATATTTTGTCGATGCTGAGGTAGAAGGTAAGACTGCCATCTGGACACTGAGGCCTTACAGGGTAAATTTGGTTGCCATGGGAATGGATTTACCTTTCTGAGACAGGGCACCCAGCTCCACGCCTGACCGTGGTTGTGTTTACCCTGTAAGGCCTGAGGGTGGCCTTACCAGTGACCAGAGCACCAAACAAAGGGGAAAGAGTGGGTCCCTTCGGATGTCAGGGGTGATCAGTTCCTGACTCACTGGACCCTGTGTCACAGTTGTCACCTGGGGCCAGTTGGGTAGGATGACTCAGTGTCCAGATGGCAGTCTTACCTTCTACCTCAGCATCGACAAAATGTCTTAACTGAAGGATTTAATCAACAGCTAACAGAATTTATTCCCCATACTGATGAGCGCAAGAGAAAGTGTCACGAAAACAACTCCAGGTACCACCAAAGTCCTTGAAAAATATCACCAGAGAGGAATTGGGTGGCAGAAGGGATACCGGAGCCTGAGCTTTCTTTCTTCACAAAATTAAAATTTTCACAGACTCACAAGTCTTCCTGCAAGCAACTTCCGCAAACTTTCTTTAGAAATAACCATCTTTAGAACAACTTACTTTCAGCCGCTGTCCTTTAAATTGGCATCTCCGTGCCTTGTGCCCTCTAGTATTAAAAAATTGTAATTTCTTTCCAGTTTAATTGCACTTAACTTTTAGAGAGCTTCATTTCCCATAATGACCAAAAAATTAAGCAACTGGAATTCCAAAGACTGACTGTTCCGAACATATTCCATGACCTTCAGAAACACAGGTCCTTCTATTGGCGAACACGCTCTTCCCTTCAAGAAATGTACCTCTCACAAAGCACAAGACATTTGCTTGGAGCTCCAAATCCACTCCACAGTGTCTCCATAAGGAAATGCCCAAAGCATCCCTTGCTGCTGTGGCTCAGTGGATTGAGCGCTGGCTTGAAAACCAAAGGGCTGTGGGTTCGCTTTCCAACCAGGGCACATGCCTGGTTTCTAGGCCAGGTTCCCAGTGGGGGTGGGGTGGCAGCATGTGAGAAGCAACCAGAGGTTGATGTTTTCTTTCTTTCACCCTCCTTTCTCCTCTCTCCACAAACAAGCAAACAAACAAACAAGCCAAAGGCAGGCCAAGCAATCCATGCTTTGATATTTCATGTTATTTCAAAATACCTAGCCTTTCATAGTTTTTTCAGAATTACTCACAGAGAAAGAAATAGCTGCTCATAGATAGCCAAGGTTTTCCCCCTTTTTGGTAAAAATGATCTTCTCCAAATTTGTAGTTTAACTGATGGCCTGGACAAGAGTTCAAAAAGGAGACCAGGTGTTTGTACTTCAAAAAAAGTAGAGAAAGAAAAGCAAGCTTCATCCTGTTTTCGCTTAATGTGGGTAAAGTGGAGCCATGCCTACTTCCAAACCATAGTTGGATGCAAGACTTGGGTTAGGCAGGTGAGGAATAGCTGGTACCACCCTCTGGAGGATATGGATTAAAAGAGCAGGGCCTTAGGGAGTGAGGGCACCACTCAGATGGAAACACACGAGGAAGGTGGGAGAGTAGAGTGAGACCAATTTTAATGAAAGGCACAGTTAAGAGAAAGAGACCTGGAATCGCAGCTTGTCTCCTTCTCTAAATAATTAAACTTAAGGAAGGAATCTAGACCCAGTTTGTCATGAGGCCTGGCCCTGCTGCCATAGAAAATGACACCCCAGAGCCTTCAAGTTCTTAGGCAGACAACCCTCTGGGGAGTCCTTTGGTGGGGTCGACTGAGTACTGCCCACCATGAGAACTACCAAAAGGAATAGGGGAGGGTAACTCAGGGGTTAGAACAACCAAGGAGGGGAGAAGGTTTTAGGAGTCTGTCTCCAACTCAAAAGTCCTCAGGTCAGCAGCCAGAGCTGAGTGTCCTTGAGCCTGAGGGTAGAGGGAACACCAGGTTCTGTCTCAGAGCCAGACATCCTGGCGCCCCAAGGACAGGCGGAAGGGGCAGGGAGATGCCTGCAGGCATCCTTCCCAGCGGTAACCCGGAGAGGTCCAGAACCAGAGTTTAGGACAGCGAGACTAGGGGAAAAGCTATCACTTCCCATAGGACATTTTTGTCCCCACATTTAGGGCAACATCCATTGCTGGCAAAGATGGGTGAGAAGGAGGCTGAGCACAGAGTCTGGAGAGAAAGAGACGCATCAGAATCCTGTCTCCAAAACCTCACTAGACAGGGTTAGGAGGTTACCCCCGGTCTAGCTTCCACTGCCCACTGCTCACCTAGTCACAAGTCTCAGGAGGCTGAAAGAGAGGGAGAAACAGAGAAGGTGCCCACACAGGCCACCAAAGTGTTAGGGTGGTTGGTGATGTGGGCTGTGAAAGAATTCACAAAGAGAAAAAAGTATAGAGAATCAAGTATTTGTTCCTTCTCCAAGAAAGGAGAGGGGGCATGTTTTGGGGAGAATCACCAGCATGGAGGGGTGAGGGCTTTGGTCTTTCATTGGATTACAGTTGGATTAAAAAAGCGTTGGTGGGGAGGTTTCTGTTGAGTGGTCCCTGGGCAGTGGTAACATGAGGTTGCAGTTTCATTCCACTGTTATCTTCTGCCTGTGGCTGTAGGGAGCAGTTAGTCCTGTTCTTGTTTTCCGGTAATTTCCAGTACTGGGGACATGAGCTCAGAGGAAAAAAATGTCATGTTTTAGAAGGTTGTAGGCCTGCTAGGGAAAAGGTGCAGCAACAGTGAATGGGGCTCACTTTGTTCTTTCATGTGGGGTCCCCAAGCGGAAGTGCTTATGGCTCCAGCAGCCTCCTCCACCAGCTCAATCCCTGCTGATTTTCGCAACCAGAAGTTGTGGGGATTTATGTTCCTGGTACTGGAATCCTGGGCTAGGGGTCCTGGTGTGGGTCTAAGTGTCCTCGATCCCGAGGTATCCCTCCCAAATTTTTATCCACATGGCCAGCCTCTTCTGAATTCGTGTCCCTCCTACCAATCTGGATGGATGTACTTGCTTCAATTCCCTAAATGTCAGGCTTCCATTCAACTCAATTTCTGATGTTTCTGAGTGATGGTTGTTCTATATTTTAGTTGTAATTTTGATGTGGTTGTGCAAAGAGGCGAGCTCGGTCTGCCTATGTCACCATCTTGACTGGAAGCTCAGAAAAGATAGAATTTAAAATGAACAAAATATATTCCTACTCTCAATGAATGTACCTTCAAGCGTAAAACAGAAAATGGGTCATCCTAAGTTATTCTTTTGGGAAATTTAGGAATGTTTTGAGATGCCTTTGTGTAAGATTTGGAAGAATAAATACAAATTTGGCAGGTGAAAGTGGCAATTGGAATGATAAATGCAAGAGACATGTCAGCCGCTTTGTTTAGCTTTCTGGGCAAAACACCTCCTAGAAAGGGGTATTTCAGAAAAATGTAAAAGTATGAAGGAAGCACTGAGTGGCTTTCTTGAAGCCCTCAAAAATTCTGAGAATTTCAGAGGCTGTAACCCAGTAAATGTCCCAAAATATTTGTTAAGTGGCCTGCTATTTAAATGAAAACATAAATGGCCTTCCTCTTGTGCTCTGTTGTGTTATTGCAAATCTTAATGTTCATTAATTGGGCACAATAAAATCAATGTACTTTATTAGTTATAAATTTAACCACCTAGTTGTGCCATATATAATATGGTCTTCTTTTTAGAAATAATTAACTAATTTACTTTCTTATTGTTAGAGAGAGGGGAAGGGAGGGAGAAAGAGAAGGAGAGAAATATCAATGTGTGAGAGATGCATTGATTGGTTGCTTCTCACATGCTCTCTACCGGGGACCTGGCGCAGAACCCAGGCATGCGCCCTGACTGGGACTGAATTGGTGACCCTGTGGTTCACAGGCCGGCATCCAGTCCACTGAGCCACACCAGCCAGGGCTATACGATGCTCTTAAACTTGTGCAGTGCTTTCTTAATTATCAAGCAAACATGTTAATTTTATTTAAGAGTTTTTAAAATTTATTGATTTTTTTTTCTTGAGAGAAACAGAGAGGAAGGGCAAAGGAGAAACATCAATTTGTTGTCCCACTGATTTATGCCTTCACTGGTCAATGCTAGTATGTGCCCTACCTGATATTGACCTTGAAACCTTGGTTAATCAGGATAACTCTCTAACCAACTGAGCCACACTATCCAGGGCTCAGGCGGTTGTTAATTTAAAAAAACTTTTTTAAATTTCATCCTAAGAACAATGAGAGGCCTTTGAAGAGTTCAATATAGGGAGTGACTAGATTCATGTTTTAGATTACTGTGGCTATTACGTGCAGAATGGATGGGAAAGGGCAAGCCTGCGGGCCTAACATCAGCCAGAATGTTTGAGTCATCTAGGTGGCCAGGACATCGGGAGAGAGAAAAGAAACAGGTTGGGCCACTTTTTGTTGAATGCCTATTACCTGAGTTAAATGTGAAATATGAAATACAATGATATGAAATACAATTTTTGTAAGGAGCACATCACTGCTGAAGAAGTGAGCACACTGTGCGAGTTCTTTGAATAGGAGTGAGATGGGGAGCCCTGAGAGGAAAAAAGAGAGGATTTTGGAGCCTAATGTGGGTTAAATTCGCTTACCAGAGCTGTGGCCTTTAATATGTCATGGGCATAGGTAACAGCTCTACCTTCTTGCTCTGATCTGAAACATCACCGTCTGCAGCCTGGAATACTCCAGTATTCTAGTATTCTGAACTGGTCTCTCTGTTACTGGCCTTGCCCTCCTGATCTGATGCCTCACAGAGTCCTCAGAGTAATACTTTAAAAACATAGATAATATTCCCCTTCTGCTAAAATCTCTCAATGGCTCTCTGTCTTCACTGTTGATTTTTTAAAGTTCTATTTACCAGGGTGACATTAGGTTAATAAGGTCACATAGGTTTCAAGTACACATTTTTATGGTACACATGGTGTGCCCACCACCTAAAGTCAAATCACCTTCTATCACCATGTACCTCCGTTCCCTCTGGCAGACACCATACTGTTGTCTGGATCTATGAGTTTTTGTTTGTTTTCCTTGCTTGTTTGTTGCTCTAGTTTTATATTCTTCATAGGGGTGAAAGCATATGATTCCCAACTTCTGACCTCTTTCACTTGGCGTGATATTCTTAAAATTCATTCCTGTTGCAAATGGGAGTATTTAATAGTTTCTTTTTTTAAGGCATATTTGATTGATTATGCTATTACAATTGTCTCATTTTTTTCTCCCCTTTACCCCTAACTCTGCTGTGTACCACCCTCCCTGCAGCATTTCCCCCCCTTAGTTCACGTCCATGGGTCATACATATAAGTTCTCTGGCTTCTCCATTTCCTATACTATTCCTAACCTCCCCCTGTCTAGTTATACCTACTGATTACGCTTCTTATTCCCTGTACCTCTCCCCCTATTCTCCCCCTACCCCCGCCCAGCTGATAACCCTCCATGGGATCTCCATTTCTGTGATTCTGTTCCTGTTCTAGTTGTTTGCTTAGTTTGTTTTTGTTTTTTAGGTTCAGTTGTTCATAGTTGTGAATTTGTTGTCATTTTACTGTTCATATTTTTGATTATCTTCTTTCTATTAGTTAAGTCCCCTTAACATTTCATACAATAAGGGCTTGGTGATGATGAACTACTTTAGCCTTATCTGGGAAGTACTTTATCTGCCCTTGAATTCTAAATGAGAGCTTTGCTGGATACAGTAATCTTGAATGTAGGTCTTTGGATTTCATGACTTGAAATACTTTTTTCCAGACCCTTCTTTCCTGCTAGGTTTCTTTTGAGAAATCACTGATAGTCTTATGGGAACTCCTTTTGTAGGTAACTGTCTCCTTTTCTCTTTCTGCTTTTAAGATTCTTTCCCTATCTATAATCTTGGCTAATGTAATTATGTTGTGCCTTGGTATGTTCCCCCTTGGGTCCAACTTCTTTGGGACTCTGAGCTTCCTGGACTTCCTGGAAGCCTATTTCCTTTGCCAGAATGGGGAAGTTCTCCTTCATTATTTGTTCAAATAAGTTTTTAATTTCTGCTCTTCCTTGTTCTTCTGGTACACCTATGATTCAGGTGTTGGAATGTTTAAAGATGTCCTGGAGGTTCCTAAGCCTCTCATTTTTTTTTGAATTCTTGTTTCTTCATTCTGGTCTTTCTTTTGCTCCAAACCATTGATCTGAGTCCCAGTTTCCTTCCCTTCACTGTTGGTTCCCTGTATATTTTTTAAAATTTCATTTTGTGTAGCCTTCATTCTTTCCCAAATTGTTCAACCATACTCAACTATTTCTCTGAGGATCCTGATTACCAGTGTTTTGAACTCTGCATCTGGTAGTTTGGCTATCTCTTTCTTCATCGCTCAGTTCTAGTTTGAGAGCTTTGATCTCTTTTTTCATTTGGGCCACATTTTTTTTTGCCTTGGTATGCCTGTTATGTTGTTAGTTAAGGAGCCTTAGGTATTCACCAGGGTTGGGCAGCCCACGTCAACGCACTGTGGTGCTGTATGTGGGAGAGGGGTCAGAGAGGAAACAATGCTGTTTGCTGGGCTCTTGCCTCACTTTCAGTTACTTCCCTTGCTACCCACTAGTGAATTGGGTCCTTCTGTTGCTGGTTCCCCTGATGGGTGAGCTTGTGTGCATTCTAGGACCCCATGGGCCTCTCTAAGGGAATCTCCTGTAAGACTGGGAGTTTCTCCTGTTGACACAACCCATACAGATTTTTACAGCTAGAGGTTCTGAAGCTTTATTTTCCTGTGCTGGAACCCTGGGTTGTGCTGTCTAACTCCCCAGTTGTTCCTCCTGGTTTATCCACACACGAATGTTGGACTGCCTGGCCCACCAACCACTGCCTTGCTGCGTGTCCTCTCCATCCTGGCTGCCCATCTCCACCCCTCCTACCAGTCTGGATGAATGTTTCTACTAACTCCTTGGTTGTGGGGCTTCCATACAGTTTGATTTTCTGGCAGTTCTGTTTTTTTTTTTAATTTTTAAATTTGTTGTTTTCCTTCTTTTGGTTGTGCAAGAAAGCAAAGCATATCTACCTATGCCCATCTTGGCCAGAATTCTTCATCTTTTCTTATGGCTGAATAGTACTTCATTGCATATAAGCACCACATTGTTATCCACTCATCTGGTGAAGGACACCTTAGTTGTTTCTATGTCTTGGCCACTGTGAATAATGCTGAAAGGAACATAGTGGTACATATATCTTTGCAAATAAATGTTCTTGAATTTGGGGGGTAGATATCTGGAAGAGGGGTTGCTGGGTCATACAGTAACTCTATTCTTATTTTTTTAATATTTATTTATTTATTTATTTTTAGACAGGGGAAGGGAGGGAGAAAGAGTTAGAGAGAAACATCAATGTGTGGTTGCCTCTTGCCCACCCACTACTGGGAGGGACCTAGCCTGCAACCCAGACATGTGCCCTAGACTGGGCATTAAACCAATGACTTTTTGGTTCAATATCCAGGGCTCAGTCCGCTGTGCCACACCAGCCAGGGCCCTATTCTTGATTTTTCGAGGAAACTTTATACTGTTTTCTATAGTGGCAGTACTAGTTTACATTTCCACCAGCAGTGAATGAGTGTTATTTTTTCTCTACAGCCTCTCCAACACTGGTTATTACTTGTCTTTTTGGTAATAATAGCCTACGGAACCTCTACCATCTCTTTTCTCACCTCATCTCCTACTATCTTCCTTTACTACCACCCTTTCCCTCAAGTCAGACTACTTTATTGCTCTTAAAATACAAAAGGCAGTCCTGGAGGGGTAACTCATTTGGTTAGAGCATTGTCCTGATATGCCAAGTTTGTGGATTTTCTGTGTCTCTTCATTTCTCTCTCTCCCTCTAAAATCTATTAACAAATATTTGAAAAAATACAAGAGGCAACCTCATGCCTTAGGTCTTTTGCACTTGCCTGTTCCCTATGATTGAAATGCTAGTCACCTGACTTATTCCCTTTGATTGTTACTGCATCTGATTTATTTACTCAAATGTCATCCACAATGACAAAGGCTGGTGGGAGGATGAGAGTATTTCCATTTTTCTTGATTGTTGTAGCTCCTTTCAGGGGAACACAGGGATTTTCTCTTTTTATTTCCCTATTGTATCCTCATAGTCTGAAACAGTGCCTAGTAGATAGAAAACACTCAACAGTATTTGATTATAACAATATATCTAACAATTACAAAGCACTTACTAAATAGGCCAGGCCTACTTCTAAACATTTTACATATTTAACCCTGGCAATAATTTTATGAAGAAAACAAAATGACGGAAATGAAGGAATGAGGGAAACGGAGGCTCTGAGAAATTAAGCAACTTGCTCAAGTTTATACAGCTCCTTAATTGGTGCGGTGGTTTGTAAAATGAAATGAATGAAATTGGGTTTGGCAATCGTCACAGGGATGAAGCAGAAGCGATCCATTCGTGGGAGCGTATACAACACCAAGCGCGCCGTGCCCACCCTACAGCCAAGGTGTAAAGGAGGACGTAAGGGTGCCTTGGGAACCGTGAGGTGTGGCTCCGCGGAGCCTCAGAACTGCTATGCCAGGAGACACTTGGTACCCGGACACTGGAAGCAGGAAGTGGCGGTGGGCGTCGCTCAGGGTGACGTCACGATAGCGCCGGGGGCGAAGGGCGGGGGAAGGAGGAGGAGCGAAGTGGGCATAGGGGGCGGCTGCACAGTTTCTTAGATCCCCAGGCCTGGAGGGGGGTCTGCACACAGCCGGCTGGCTCTGCTCCTGCCCAGTCCGGTCAGAGCGGGCCTCCCTCGGGCCATCCCGATGGTGACCGGGCCCAGCGGAGCCTGAGCAAGGAACGGGCCCCTCGAGGAGCCGGAGGGCGGGAGGAACATGACATCGCGGAGGTGAGGAGCCCAGAGGGGCCCGGTGCGGGCCTCTGCCAGGCCCCCGCTGCGTTCGGTCAGCCCGGCCTGGGATGGGGTGCCCCGGCTGGGCTTCGGTCGCCCTGTCGGGTGTCGGGAGGGCAGGCTTCCTCCCCACCTCCTCGCTCTCTTGGGGCCGGGGCTCGGCCCCACCGCGCCCCCACCCCTCGGGTCCCCATTCATTTCCTGCCTCCCCGAGTTCCGGCTCCCGCAGCCCTGGGGATGCCAGTCTGGCTGGGGGGCAGGTAGAGCCCATGCGAGAACCGTGGACGCCAGGGGCCCGACTCGGCGCCGCATTCCTGACCCATTGCCTCATGAGAATTGCCTCATGGTGATTCCGAAATAACCCCGCTCCCTTGGGGAAGCTCCTGGGCTCAGGACGCCAGAGTAGAGAAGGAGGGAGTTGTGCGGGCCGGCCCCCGGTGGTAGAGCCGCTCGAGGTCCCTACCTCTCGCCCGCGTTTGGGGGCTTCACTCGGGATCCCTGACCTCTTTCTTTGCGTCTTTTCATTACCCCCTTCCTCCCCTCACGTGTCAGAAATGGAAAAACTGACTGTATCTGCAGCTATTAGAAGTATTTCCTTCCTTTGCGATCTTCGCTTTTGAGACAGGAGAGGGAAGGGAGCTGAATCTCTAGTTATTTACTCCTTCACCACAATCTTAAAAGTCAGGTAACATTGATCAGCCCTCGTTTTACGGGTGTGGAAACTGAGGCTTAGAAGTAACATGCTAATAAATGACAGGATCTGAATCTAAGAGTCCGAAGCAGGATTAATGAATTAGTGAGATCTGTTGAAAGTTCAGGATAATACTAATATGTAATGTTAAGCTGTTGCTGTAAGCCAAACACATTTAATCTGCAGTAAATCCCCACGAGCTAGGTGCTGTTGTCCCCTTTTTAAAGACGAGTATGCTGAGTTTCGGAAGTTAGTGGTGGAGACAGTGCTGGTAATCATTATGTTACTCTTACTGTTTTTATAACTATTGCTAATCATTCAAAAATAATTTTTTAGATTGTATGTATGTATTTATGTATTTATTTACTTTTTAGAGAGGGGAAGAGGAGAAAGAGAGGGAGAGAAACTTCGATGTGCGAGAAATACATCCATTGGTTGCCTCTCGCGCGCCCCCAACTGGGGACCTGGCCTGCAACCCAGGCATTTGCCCTGACTTGAGAGTCAAACCCCTGACCTTTCAGTTCATAGGTGGGCTCTCAGTGTGGTGAGCCACACCAGCCAAGGCTGTTGCTAATCATTTTTCAGGCTTAATTTTGTTAAACAGTAGTGTGACCTATTGTTTTCCGATGGTGATCCTGCTATTTCTGTCGCCACTCTATATACTGTTCACACATGTCTTCGACCTTTGAAAAACTGTTTCAAGCTGTTGGGGTTATTTGAATGTGAGATTTTTCCAAATATTAGGAAATGTCTACTCAGAATGCACCTGCCCATTATTCATCGGGGGACCTGGAACAAAAACTGGAAGTTTAGGCAGTGGCTTGGTCAGGTCTGTTGACACGGGTCTGGGTAGGGCATAACTGCATTACAACAGAACAGGGTATAGCCTCAAATATTGTAATTCTTTAGGAAGCTCTTAAGTAAAATAGTTGTCTGTTCCTGAATCTGTCAAATAGTCATTGACCCTTTTGTTCCTTATGTCTGCTCTTCCAGACAAGTAAGGATCTGCTTCTTTGGGAGACAAAAGACTAGGGACTGGGGGTGGGGTAGGGGCAGGGTGGTAATAGACACTACATTGTCCAGCTTGTTAGTCTAGAAGCAGGAGAGTCTGGGTATAGCCAAAGCAGCGAGCGATAAAGATGACGGCTGGAAATGGAGCGACTCCTCCTCTTTTCCAACCCTCCCTGACTCACCTGTTATAAAAAAGAAATGTCTGCCGCCTAAAAAAAGCGGGTTATGAACATAACACATGCAGTTGGGAATTACTGTTTTTCAGATGATAGGTCTGTTTTATTATTTGTAACCAGCTTTATTGAAGTATAAATGACAGATGCAATAAATTGCATCTATTGAAGTATATAATTTGGTTTAAGTTTTGACACATGTATACATTTGTGAAACCGTCACCGCAGTCCAGATAGTCAACATGCCCATCGCTGCTTGAGATGGTTCCTCGTGCCGTTTATAATCCCTTCCTAGTCAGGCAGCCACTGTTGTGCTTTGTGTCCCTGTACCTTAGTTTGCATTTCTTAGAATGTTAAATTAATGGAATTTTATAGTGGGATTTTATTTATTTGTTTTCAGAGAGAGGGGAAGGGAGGGAAAAAGAGAGGGAGAGAAACATCAAAGTGTGGTTGCCTCTTATCCACCCAACATAATCCATGTTGTGGTATGTATCAAATATTTTATTACTTAATTTTATTGCTTAATAATATTCCACTGTAGGGATGTACCACCGATTGTTTATCTGTCCACCTGTTGGTGGACACCTATCGGTCAACACCTATCAGCGGTTTGGCTGGAGCATATAGTAGATGTACATTTAACTTTTCCAGAAATGGCCAAATTGTTTTTTCAAGGTGGTTAATACCATTTACATTCCCACCAGCAGTATGGATGAGTTACAGTTCTTCACATACTCATCAGCCCCTGTTGGTGTGATCAGTTTCTAAATTTTAGCTATTTTACTGGGTGTGCTATGGTATTTCATTGTAGTCTTTTTAAAGATTTTATTCATTTATTTTTAGAGAAAGTGGAAGGGAGGGAGAAAGAGAGGGAGAGACACATTAATGCAAGAGAGAAACATTAGTTGGCTGCCTCTTGTACATGCCCCGACCCCGGACCCAGTCCACAACCCAGGCCTGTGCCCTGACCGGGAATCAAACTGGTGACCTTTTGCTTTATGGAATGATGCCCAACTAATTTTTAGTTTTAATTTGTATGTTCCTTGGTGATGAATCATGTGGGTCATTTTTTCATGTGCTTATTTACTGTCTGTACATCTTCTTTGGTGACATGTTTAATTGATGAAATATTTTCCCTCTCTCTTATTGTTTGTTTTCTTAGTTTTGAGATTTGAAACTTCTTTCTTCTGGATACAAGCCCTTTATCAGAATTGCAAATATTTTCTCTTAGTCTGTGGCTTTTCTTTCTTTCTTCTTTTTAATGTGTCTTTTGAAGAACAGGCTTTTAATTTGGATGAAATCCCTCGTATGATGTTTTTTTCCGTTGGTAATACTTTCGCTGTCATTTCTAAGAAATCTTTGCTTAACCCAAAGTCTCAAATGTTTTCTACATGCGTTACAGTTTTAGGTTTCTGATCTGCTTTTGAGTTAACTTTTTTAAAGAAAGATTTTTATTTATTTTTAGAGTGGGGAGGGGAGGGGAGGGAGAAAGAGGGAGAGAAACATCAATGTGTGGTTGTCTGTCGTGTGCCTCCCACTGGGGACCTGGCCCACGACCCGAGCATGTGCCCTGACTGGGAATCAAACCATCGAGCCTTTGGTTCCCAGGCCAACGCTCAGTCCACTGAGCCACACCAGCCAGGGCTCATTTCTGTATATGGTATGAGGTGTGGATACATGTTCTCTTTTTGGCATATGGATGTCCAGTTGTTCCAGCACCTTATTTTGAAAAGAGTGTCTGTCTTTGTTGAACTTTAACTTTGTTGAAAATTGGTTGGCCATTCACATGGGGGTCTATTTCTGCACTCTGTTCTGTTACATTGGTCTGTTTGACTTTCTATGCTAATACCACATGGTCTTGATTATTGCAGGTTTTTAAAAAAACACTGTACTTTTTACAGATTTTATTTATTTATTTTTAGAGATATAGGGGGAGAGGGAGAGAAACATTGATGTATGAGAGATACATCAACTAGTTGCCTCTCACGCACCCCCAGCTGGAGAACCTGGCCTGCAACCCAGGCATGTGCCCTCACTGGGAATCGAACCTGGGACCCTTTGGTTTGCAGGCCAGCATTCAGTCCACTGAGCCACACCAGCCAGGGCTTAATTATTACAGCTTTATAACAAGTCTTGATATCGGATAGTCAGTCTTTCAACTTCATTCTTGCTTTTTAACCTTAGTATTCATTCATTCAAGTAGTTACTCAACCAGGCGAGCTGAAGAAGATGGGCGAAGATTGCTATTCTCATGCCTGGGAGAGAGAGAGGGAGTAGACAAACACGTGAAAAAATAATTCAGTTCCGGGTAGTAAATAATAACTGCTGGAGGGGGGAGATACACCAGAAATGGGGAGAATGTGGCTAGTTTTGATTAGGGGTTTTGGAAAAATCTCTTGTTGAAGAGATAATCAGATGAGCTGACTCCTGAATGACAGGTATTGTTCTGAATTTCGTTTTGCTTAATTATTAAAATCATTATTTTTGACGCCTGTGTTTAGGGTTTAGATTTTGTATGCAGTCAGTAATTAAAATGTCAGTATATTCCGTGTCCTGATAACCCTCAACATCACAGGCACGGAAGGGAAGGCAGTGAGAAATTAAGTGCCATTTCCCCAGATCATTTCGTGGTGGTGGTGCTGAATTTCGATTTCGAGGTTGCTTTCCTGCCCTGCTGTGCCTTGTTCAGCTGACGAAACTGGCTGTGCCTTCCGTCTTCCTTCAGCATGTGGCACGTCCTTTACATTTGCTTTTGTTCCCCTGAAAGATACTGTACGACAGCTTGAGCTGAGGGGCGCAGAGAATTTAGCGTGCTCTGAGACTCTTGGCTTTTGGTGTTTCTGTCTCAGGTCAAGTACACTTTGTCCCAGACTCTCCCTGGTGGCCATGTTTGTTGCTCTCCCATGGGAGTAAATCAACTGGCCTGTCTCTGTGTCTTCCCAGGGGAGGCTGGCATGTCTTTATTAACATCACGTCCCGATGTCAGCTCAGGTGTTTGGCCAGAGCTGCTCAGTGCAGGGGCCATGGTAAGATTACTTACCCTTCTTGCACATGGTCAATGTGGAGACTGTTAGTAAATTGGGCAAGATCTTGGGAAAGCAGAGCCAACTCCTGTTTGTATTGACTTTACAGAACAATGGAGGACACTGTGTATTCCTCTTTCCCTTTGGGAAACACAGACAGCCCTTGCCATTCAGTGCTGACCTTCAGTATTGATTGATTGATTAAGTCTAGAGAGAGCAAAAAAGAAGCGGGGGTGGAGAGAGAGAGAGAGAGAGAGAGAGAGTAGAACTGTTCTACTTATCTATGCATTCATTGGTTGATTCTTCTATACCCCCTGACTGGGGATCGAACCTGCAACCTTCGCATATTGGGATGACGTTCCAACTCACAGGGCTGGCCTTTCTAAGAAAAGGAAAGACAAATAAGGAAAGGAAAGGCTGCCAGGAAAGAAAAATGGCTCGTTTGAAAGGTGGTGTTGGAGCAGAGCTCTGGGCACGCTGGACAGCCAGAAAGACGAATGAGTGGCAGGCCTGGAGCCAATTAAGACCGAAACAGCACTGGAGGCAGAAATGACAAAGCCGAAGCGGTCCTACTTTGGGCACATCGTGAGGAGGTGAGGTTCTTTGGCAAAGCCAAAAATGCTGGGAAAACCAGAAAGCAGCAGGAAAAGAGGAAGATCAAATATGAGATGGATTGTCAACCTCACAGAAGCCATAGGCATGGGTCTAAAGGAGGTAAGCAGGGCTGTTGGAGACAGGGCCTTGTGGACGTCACTCATCCATAAGGCCACCAGGAGTCCGGCCGGCTCGATGGAATACGCAACAGCAAACACTGATGTTTGGCGTGTTCTATGCGGGTTGTAGACAGTAACCAAGGGTTTGAGACCCCTGGAATGGGTTCAAGCACACTAAAATGCAACCCAGTTCATTACTGAGTTATGGAGGGTTGTATGCCTTTAGCAAACTTTTATGTGCTATCGTCTCTGGTCTCTGACAACATTGAAATATGAAAGATACAATTCATGCTTTGAAAAACCATTGAACTTGGAGTGGGAGACAGACTTTGTATGCTAGCCTCAAATGGGTTTGATAAACATAGCACCAAACTGAAATTGAAATTCATCAACATAGAATATACTATTTAGAATACACATATACTTGTATCTGATCCATACTTGTATCTACATACACGCGATATGTGTGTTTGTATACATGCATGTATACACACATGTGACGTGTTTATAACTTTATTTATTTTTAGAGAGAGGGAGAAAAGGAGAAACGTAGACTGGTTGCCTCTCACACCCCCAACTGAGAACATGGCCTCTCTCACACCCCCAACTGGGGACCTGGCCTGCAACCCAGGCATGTGCCCTGATGCGGGAATCAAACCAATGACCTTTTGGTTCCCGAGCCATTGCTTAATCCACGGAGCCACACCAGCCAGGGCACAACGTGTTTATTTTAAAGGTAATGGTCTTTAGATACAAGTCTTAATCATCCCTCTGACCCACTAGAATGAAGTGTGGATGCATTCCTTCAAGAACTTTTTCTTTTAAATTTTAATTGTTGTTCAAGTACAGTTTTCTGTCTTTTTCCTTCAAGAACTATTAATCGTGGGGTTACTCTGCTAGGCACTGAGCGTTCCAGGTTTTGGGAAACAGCAAGCGTGAAAGGGCGGAGGTGGGCGAACTTCTCGGAGCGCGTGAAGAACAGGGGGAGCGCGTGCAGGAGCCATGAGGTTGGGGACATGGCTGGGGACTGGACCCCACATGGAAGGTTAAGGTCCTCATTATCCTGTGGGCCACAGAGAGGAGTTGGGTTTGTATTTTAAGAGCAATGCAAAACCATAGAGGGATGTGCTCTGGGGAGTAGCATGAGCTGATTTGTTTAAGGACATCCCTCTGGCCGATGCGAAGGAAGGATTGTAGGAGACAGGAGTGGACTCGGAGAGCAGATGAGCGAGGAGGGGCCTTGAACTAGGGTAGAAGCCGTTTGTGGAAAGATTTTTGGAGGCAGCCTCCTCTTAGTGCCTTGTCATCAGGGCAGGGATGCTGACCAGTGAAACTCCCTGAGAAGGTAATGATTTACAAAGCCATAGCTGTCTGCTGCCACTAAACAGCCGTCCTAACAACTTGTTTCCCAGCCTCTGTTGCTTAGAATACTTGTCCCTATTGATCGCCCCTTCTTTATGACTTACCCTTTTATAATAGAATATTAAATTCTAATTAGAAAAGAGGAAACTTCTTATCATCTGCAGAAAGTACCAGAGCCTAAACTTTCTCCCCAAGGCCAAAGGTAATGAATTTTCTGGAGCTGCAGGTAGGAAAGATGCCCCTGATGTCACTTTGTATTTAGGCCAGAGACTGAACCTGGGCTTTGGATGCTTTGGTGCTTTCAATGCCCTTCTGGGCACAGCAGCTTTGAGAATAAGTCCCTGAAATGACTGGCCTGCTCAACTGCTCAACATCACTAGGGGAAGGGGTGCCTAGATAAAACAAAATATTCAGCGTCACTTCTTTCCTTTTTGGTTCATCAGCATTTTTTTAAAAGACTCACTTGCATAAATAAGTTCCGAGCTTCAGAGAGCTAAGCCTTTGCAGAACCTGCGTTCACTAATGAGGGAGTTTAATTTCTGGTGTGATTTCCTGGCAAATGGTTTGGGTGTATAAACTCTTGCCTGCACGAATTCCGTCTCTCATTTCTTCAAGCCCACTCAGCACAAGGCTCATGTGCTTTAGGCATTGAGTGAGGCTCTTTTTCACAAGTGATGGTGGTGATGATGCTGGTATGTGTGTTTTCCACTCTTTCTGTGAGCTGGGAGGGACCCACCTGGGCCACGTTATGGCCTGAGAGCCTTACTAATAGCAGAGGACGCCCAGAGCGTGGCCGGTTAGAAGGAGTTGTCAGGGGCTGGCAGGTTTGCAGAGGTCCCGGGCCTGTAAGGGGAGAATGTTCTTCTCCCCTCCCCCCTCTCCATGTGACTTTTCCTCCCTGCCCTACCTTTTTTGGTCTTTTAGCCTACCTGGTTTTCCTTCACTCTACACCAATTCATTCATTCAGCAGCCATTCAGCAGTGCCCACCGTACACGTGGGGAGGACTAGAAATTCATGTTTCTTCTCATCCTGTCTGGACACACTGTGTTAATCACCTTGTTGCTAAACTCAAGTGGAGTCACGCTAATTTGTCTTTCCCTCTTCTTTCAGGTAGTATAGGTGCACTTACATAGCTTTTTTTTTTTTGTAGACTAACCTCTATTGTTTGCTTTCACATTAGGTGGGAGATGGGGCTGGGGCTTAGAGATGTGTGGCCTTCGTACCCTGTTTGACAAGCTTCTTGAGGCCAGCCCTGTACTATATAATACTAGTTCTGTTCATCCCATTGCTCTTTACCCTCCCTACAGTCTCAGGGGTTGAATGAACTCTGACTGCTCCTTATCAAGTGACATGCGCACTACAAATCACACAGCTGTCAGAGATTGGGCACAAATATTAAACATACAATTGAGAAAGGGTTTTTGATCATTACAAATGCTTTTTGGGAAAAAAATCTAAGGAAGAAGAGTTTATAGTACAGGAAAGTTCAAGTAGATGGGTTATGGAATAGAACTTTTAATTTCTCATTTCACATGCTCTTTGAGATAATGTAGGGGGACAGCCCCTGAAGCCATGAAGTGACATTTATGAAAAGACAGCGCAACCTAAGTGCTACCTGTGTCAAAGTGGCCTGTGTGGAAATGACATAATTATGCAGGAGGACACTCTACCCTGCATATCTTCCCCCCCAAATAACAGCAACGACAACAGTGGTAACTAATGTTATTAAGCCCTTACTTTGTCCAGCCTTTGTATTAAGTGCTGGTGACTAAGTTTCCCCTGTAAACACTACCCACCTCTGTTCATTCTTAATAACATGATAGGTATAATTATATGTTGTAAGGCAAATAATACAGTTTACCTAATAACGGGGTGAAGAGACCACCCCCTGCCTTATCTCCTGTGGCCAGCCCGCCCGACGGGTGTATGTGGTGACCGCGCCTCACCTTCAGCAGTTAACTATTTCCAGTGCTCAGTCCATTCTTACTGGGTTGCTGGCACCGAGGACAGTGTTTTTCCCCCGGTCTGTAGGCTACTACCTACAGTAGTTTTAAGAAGAATTCCCAAAGAGAATGTCTAAGGCACCCGTGCAAAAGCTAAAAACTTGTTCCAAAGCCTCCCCAGGCATTTGGAAACACCCAAAGTGTGTTTGATAAAGTTTGATATTTTAACTGAGAAGAGAGCCTGTGCCTACCGACACCCGTGCCTCTTGCCGACCCTGCAGCGTCATCCCATGACACCCCCCCAGGTCAGGTGGGGAGCAGGGTGGGTGGGGCGAGAGCCGCGAGGTGGAGGTACACGCCAGGGAGAAAGAGGTAGCTTCTCTGCCTTCATGGAGCTACCCAGCCAGCCTGTAACCTGGCAGTTGTAGAAATGTGTGATTGGAACCCACGTTGGTGTCACCCAGGGGCGGCTGTGGTGCCCTGGGAAGGTGGGACGAGGGGCTGGGATCTGAATGTGGAGAAAAGGAAGTGCTAAGGCTACGTGCAGCACATTCAAGGACAACGGAGAGGTCACCAGAACAGGTGAGTCAAGTAGGGGCCATGCCTTGCAGGTCCTGTTAACATCTGTGACTTTTATTGTATTTTTTCTGGTGGCTAAGGTGAAATTGGACGGGCCGGTTCTGTGCTAAGTGTTGGATGAGTGTTGACTAGTTCCGCCTCAGAGCAGTGCTCTGGGTTCGTTCAGTCTCTCTAAGCAGGAAAGCAGGAGCCGTCAGGGAGAAGTCTGCTAGAAGTCGGTGTGCCCAGGCGAGTTTAGGTGCAGAGAGAGACCCCGCAGGCACAGCACACGCGGGGTCAGCCCGAGACAGGTGTTCGCCACACACATAATAAAGTATCATTTTCTGGTTCTGTCAAAAGCTCCTGTAAATCTGTACAAAAAATAAAAATCCAGTTGAAAATGAGCAATGCCAAATGGGCCACTCACAGAAAAGGGGGGAAAAAAGTGGGCGGGAAACATGAAAAAGTGCTTAGTCTCACACAGAAATGCAAACTAGAAAGGGACCATTTTCCGTGAAGCAGAACAGACAAAGATGAAACAGTTTGGTAATATGTGTGGTATTGGCAAAAGAGAGAGAAAACGGGGACTTTCACACTCCATTTGTGGAAGTTGAAACTAGTTGTCTTCTTTTAAGTGCAGTTTGCCAAATTTGTCAGAGTAAAAAACAGTCTTGACAAAGCAATTTTATTTCTAAAAATTTAATTTATAAATGTACTTGTAAAGTGTGTAAAGAGGATTGTAAGGGACGTGTTCTGCTGTGCTGTTGATCAGCAAAAACCTGGAAATAACATCAACGTCCTAGAATGAGGATTAAATTACAGATGATGTATTTATACAATGGGATATTATGTAACTATTCAAAAGAGTGTGTCGATATAGAAAGATCTTCAGCCCTGATCAGTGTGGCTCAGTGGGTTGGGTGTCGTCCCGCAAACCGAGACGTCACCGGTTCGATTCCTGGTCAGGGCATGTGCCTGGGTTGCGGGGTCGGGATTCGGTCAGGGTGTGTACGGGAGGCAGCCAGTCGATGTTTCTCTCTCTTTCCTCTCTCTCTAAAATCAATAAACATACAAAAAATGGGAAGGAAGAAAATCAGAATAACCGAATAAAAAGATCTTGGTGGAAGCCATAAACATTGCACTTGAAGCTGCCATCACAGTGGGGAGGGCGAGGAGAAACCTGCGGATTCTCAGAGAACTGTTTTTAAGGAGAAGGGAGACACAACGGTGGCCACAGCAGACTAGGGTGGACGGCCAGCGATGGCGGCTAAAGTGATGCCGAGCCGGCGGTATTTCGCTTAACGAACACTGATGATGGACTAGTAATGGGGAGAGAGTCGCGGCACTTTACCTTCCACAGAAGGGAAAGTAATTTTCCTTTTATTCACTTTATTAACCCAGTAATTATAGGTGTAAGATTGTTTTTTTTAAATACTACAATATAACCATTCTAATTTTAAAATAAGAATCTTATTAGAATTAGGAACAGGGTATAGTTTTTGCTTCATAAAGCTGATTGCCATGTGACTTGGTATATAAATAATCATAGAGTTGATCTTCATTATGGATGGTCAATTTTTTTTCATAGAAAACAATCACAAATACTGTTATGGCTGATAGGTTTGGTATCAACTCCCTCATATTTTATAGTTACGTATTGTGTTCTTTGTGTTGTGTCAAGGTTATATATATTTTAATCCTCACTTGAGGACATATTCATTGATTTTAGAGAGCGTGAGAGAGAGAAACATTGATCAGTGCCTCCTATACATACCCCAACTGGGATTGAACCCGTAACCTAGGTATGTACCCTGACTGGGAATCGAACCTGCAGCCTTTTGGTGTATGGGATGATGCTCCAGTCAACGGAGCCACCCAGCCAGGGCCCAGTTTATTCTTTTTTTTTAAACCACTTTAGTGAGATATAATTCACATATCATACAGTTCATTCATTTAACAGACAGGTCAGTGGTTTTTAGTATATTCACATATTGGGACGATCACTACAATTGTGAGGTGTTTTTTTTTCACTGTAAAAGAAGCTCTGGACTTAATACCCCTCACCCCAGACTCCCCCATGCCAAGCAGGCACTAATCTACTTCCTGTCTCTGTGAACTTGCTCATTCTGGACATTTCACATCAGTGGAATCACGTAACATGTGAAGTCTCTGGCTTTTATGTAGTGTGATTATGAGGTTCATCCAAATTGTGGCCTTTGTCATTACTTCTAAATAATGTTCTAGTGGTATAGATTCTCCCTGTGTTCTCACATTGAACCTAAAAACTGTCATTTCCACTTTGCAGCTGAGGAATCTGAGGTGAGAAGGACTCGCCCAGGTCACAGAGCTAGTAAGTGGCAGAGTTCAGATGTGCACCAAAGTCCGTGCAACCCGAGCCCCAGTCCTAACGCTGTTGGACTCTCACGTCCTCAGTGCACAATTCAGGGCAGCTGTTCACCCCTGCACGCTTGCCCTCGCTGTTGTAAAACGCTGTAATCGGGCTGACGTTTGCTGAGCAGTCTCTTCAAAGTTCACTTGATTGTCGTCAGTACTAGGGCTCTACCTTTCGTTGTTGACTTACATTCCTGGAAGCATTGAATTAGCCAGTAATGACCAGGATAACGCGACTGCAGAAACTGTTCCCATTACTGCAAATCTTGATGACTTTTGGATCTTCTGAAGGAATTCTTGCTGGAAACTAGAGAGGAATTTTTTTGACGTGGGTGCCTTCCGAACTATTTGAGAGTCATTTGTGGCCTTGATGCGTCATCGCTGCAACATTCTTCCGTGTGTATGTCCTAAGAACAAGGACACTCGCACACATTGTCCCAGGACACTCATCAAAACCAGGAAATCTATAAGATCACAGTGCTCTCACCGGATTCCCAGCCCCCTTCCAAATTGTTTCTGTAGTGTCCTTTAGAGCAAAAGACAAAACAAACAACAACAAAACCCTTCTTCTCCCTTTGTCTCCCTTCCCTCTGCTCCGTGATGTGGTCCAGAAGGAACTACGCCTTGTGTTTCAGTACTTGTGTGTCGTTACTGACCTGTAATTTGGGTGGTTGTTTGGGACCCCCCACCCTTCTTCCACAGTTTTCACATTTTCAAAGAACAGTACCAGTGAGTAGAACGTCACTCACTCAGGGTCTGTCTGACATTCCTCATAGTTAGATTAGGTAATGTGTTTTGGGCAGGAATATCACAGAAACGACACTCTGTTCTCAGTGTGTGGTGTCGGGAAGCACTTGGTGTCATGACTGGTGATGGCAATTTTAGCAGTTGATGAAGACAGCATATATCAAATTCTCTATTATGAAGTTCATTAGTGTATTATACTTGTAAGGGAGGGAGAGAAACATCGACTGGTTGCCCCTTGTACACCCCCAACTGGGGACCTGGCCCTCAACTCAGGCATGTGCCCTGACTGGGAATTGAACCAGTGACCCTTTGGATCACAGGCCAACACTCAACCCATTGGACTACACCTGCCAACCAGGGCCCTTTTACTTCTTAATTAACATGTAATCAATAAGCATTTTGTGGGGATCGCAGGTCATATTATGCAGTACACCCACACTGTTGGGCAGCCATCACCACCACCTGTCTCCTTAACGTTCTCATCCTCCCAGACTGAAGCTCTGTCTCCATTAAACGCTAACCCCCAGTTCCCCTTGCCCCCACATCCTGGCAGCCGCCATTCCATCTTCTGTCTCAGTGAATTGACTACTCTGGGCACCTCGTATGGAGTAGAATCATAGGGTACTTGTCCTGTTGTGACTGGTGTATTTTACTTCGCATAATGCCTTCAGGTTCATCCATGTTACAGCACGTGACAGAATTTCCTTCCTTCTTGAGGCTGAGTAAGATCCCATTGATATATAGTCACATTCTGCTTACTCGCTCACCTGTCAATGGACACTTAGGTTGCTTCTGCCTTTTAGCTGTTATGAATAACGCTGCTGTAAATATGAGTGTGCAAATATATATTTGAGTCCCTGCTTTCAATTCTTGGGGGTCTGTACCCAGAAGTGGAATCTCTGGGTCATGTGGTCATTCCATGGTAAATTTTTTAATGAACCTTAATTAGTTTTTAAAAATTAATACCTGTGTGGACTCTTGGTTTCCTATTTTATTCAATGAGTTATAATCTATTAATATCATGACTTATTTTGAGGTACAAACTGTCTCTGACATGGCCGGTGGGAGGACTTTCAAGCCTCCTCCTGCATCGTCATTTTGACACGTCCTCATTGGAGCCCTTACTTACTGTGGCACAATAAGGTGTTGCAGGCTCACCTTACTTTTACTGCCCCAGCCCTGGAATCCCGTTTCTCCAAGGAGCCCAGTTCCTCTTATTGGAGAACGGTGTTTAGAAACCAGGATACCAGTGCTGGGTGTGCTGATTGCTACTGGGGTGTCATTGCTTCCAGGCTCTTTCAGAAGAGAGAGCTACCACAATATGCACGTGTGTTGCGTATATACACACACACACAGACATACCTCTGTATTTCTGTATCTATATATCTGTCTCCATATATATTAAATTCTAGACTTTGCATTGATACCTTTGCATTGATACCTCCAGTCTAACAGCATAGGATTTATTCTGGCCTTCTCCCTTTCCATATTTGTCTCTCTCTTTCCAACAGTGAGAAACCCGGCTCCCATTATCTTCACTATGTGTACTTATTTATTAAATAGTTTATTTGTTTACTTACTCGTTTATTCCCACTCCATATGTTCAGTCTCCTGACCATGTGCACTATCATTTTGGGCTGGTCAACCAAGTGACTGGCTTAATACCCATGCACCCAGCCCTACCTACTGTGCTAGCAGGACCCCTGGCCCCACCAGGGGGAAGGAGGAGGGAGGAGTAACCGAGGAGAAGAGGGGGAGGGGCCAGGGAAGGTTTGATTTGCATTTTTATTAGCCACCCTACTCAGGGGGTTAGGCTCAGCTGTGACAGTGTGGCATGTAGTGCTGATAGAACCCTTTATTGTTCACTCCTTCCTTTCTCTCTTTCTCTCCCTCTCAAGATGGTTTCATCCAAATATCACTGGCGTGGAGGCCGAAAACCTACTGTTGACAAGAGGAGTTGATGGCAGTTTTCTGGCAAGGCCCAGTAAAAGTAACCCTGGAGACTTCACGCTTTCCGTTAGGTAAGTAGCAAGAAAAAGACTCCTGAGAGTGTTTTCCAGGTAGGAAATGCAAAAACCACACTTGAAACCACACTTGATTTTGTTAACCAGTGACATCCCAATAAACCCAGTAAATGACAAAAAAACGAAACAAACCGCACCCAGACCCCTTGCTGCTCTTGCCGAGGGTTAGGAGGCCTGCTTGCCGCCCTGCGATGAGCCTGGCCCAAGGGCCAGACCTGGGTCAAGCATGTGTGGGGCTCAGATGCAGCCCCCCCGGGAGTGAGAAGCTGGGGAATTCAGCAGGAGGGGGTTGGAGGTGGGCATTTCTTGTCCCTCGAGAGACTGACCACCAAGGATGAGTTGGAGCCAACTATAACCAGCCCCTAAGCCACCCCCTGCCTGAATCCACTCATCCTGAACCTGGCTTACACCTTCCTTCCATTCATCTCTTAGTGGGAAAAATACTAAAGAGTTTCTTCAGATCATTTGTGTTTTTTTTTTTTTAGAAATAAAACGTCACGGAGGAAGTTGTGGTCCTGTGTGTTCCCCTGCCCTGTCCCAATCCTCCCTCCCCCCCCCCCCAGAGGAAACCTCGCTCAGAGAGGTTGGCTTGTGCCCTTCCTGACCAGGCTTTTGTACTCAAACTGCGCCTGTGCTGTGTGTGAACAGTACCACGCCAGTGTGTGTGTGTTTAGAATCCACATCCATGGCTTCTTCATAATGTATGCATTATTCTGCCACTTTCTTGAAAAAACTTTGAAGTTCTGTGCCGGTACCTGCAGGTGTGACTATTCATTTTAGTGGCTCTATAATCTCTGAATGGTATGAACCCATCACAGTTTATCCAGTCCCTTATTGCTGGGCATTGGGTTGTTTTTCGTTTAACATTTTTTTGAACGGCATGGACAGCATCTTGTTACGTGTCTCTTTGAGTAGGTGTAGGAGAATTTTCATAGAAATTGACTTTCTCTTAAATACTTATTCTCCCTACTTGAGCTCATTCCAGGAGTTAAAATGGAAACGCTTTATGACTTTGCTTTTATTGTTATTTTAAAATAAAGATGTGCTCTTGAGGATTCATTTAGGATTCCTTTGGGACTTGGGCAATCTCTTTTTGGCATAGATCAGTTTCTTAAGGAACCTTTGCCATTGGCTTTTACTTCCCTTTTACGATACGATACAGAGTGAGTGGGAGCCTTCGTAAGTCTTCTGGGCTTGTCCCGGCACCGACATCTGACCCAAAGTGACATTTGCTCTGTAAGAGTTTGGATATAGATTATGTAGTGATGATGGTGACGATAGCAAACGTTACTGAGGACGTGACATATTCCCGGCTGTTGCACTAAGTACTCTCCACTCACCATTTTATGTAATTTCCCCAGAGACCTATGAGTAAGTACCACTGTTACCTTTGTCTTGCAGGTGAGTAAGCTGAGGCCCAGAGGTGAAGTTGGTAGGCTAGTCTCACAGCTAGGAAGCGGCAGACCCAAGACCATGGAATTACTGGGGGCTTTTCCCCTCCACTTTCTACTGTGAGAAATTTCAGACCTGTAGAAAAGTTCATAGGTGAACAGTGAACAACCACCTGCCCTTCACCTGTTAACATTTTGCCATATTTGCTCTTTCTCTATGAGTGTGTGTTTGTGTATATTACATACATTGCCCCCACCCCCGGAACTTTTTGAAAATAAGTTTGTGCATAGTAGGCCATTGATCTTTACCTCTAAATACTTAAGCGTGCATATCCTAGGAATGCATTATTGTATATGAGAAACTTAAATGTTGATTTAGTAATATTATCTTGTATACAGTCCATACTCAAATTCCCCTTATTATTTTAATGAAGCTTCTGAAGCCATCCCATCACTTCCCATCAGGAAGCACATAATATGTTTGCTCTGTCTGTTGGTGTTTATTTCCCCCTGGGGGGGTCATTGTCTGTGGGCCCCCAGAGTAGACAGCTGGGAAATAAATATTTACATATTTAAAACCAAGTGTTCATACTGGTAGTTCCAGTTCAGCCCAGCGCCCTCCCCTTTTCCCATTCCATATCTGTGCTGCTTTTCTGGAGGGAGGACCCTGGTCCACCGTGGTATCGGTGCCCACCCTGTGATACAGAAACAGATTCAGCTTGGCCGTACCACAGTCACTGCTAATTTCAAACCCCTTAAGTGAAGTTCATGAATCCTTGGGAGTCTTTTTGGCCTTAGAACATATCCCACGAAGAGTGGACAATCAGCACTGTATTCAGAGGTACAGGAGCTCATTTTCTGAGTAGTCATGAACTTCCTAGTAGCAGTTCCCAAGCCGCCCCCCCACCGGCAGTGTGCGGGAGTGCCGGTTTTTCCACCGCGTCACCAGATGTGTGTGTTCCAGCTTCTCGTTTTTCGCCAGCATGACGGGTGCGGAACGCTGTCTCGGATTTTAGTTTTCATTTCTCTCACGATTGAAGCTGAACGTCTTTTCATAAGTTTAGAGGCCACCTGAGTATCTTTTTTGTGAGCTGCCTCGGAGCCGGTCCTTTGAACAACCCTGCAGCACTATCAGATCTCACTTTTACGTTTGCTTAGACGTTTGGTGTGTGTTACAGACACCGTGGCACACGTGCGCATGTGCCGCAGCGGCTGTGTGCACGCATGCGCACTTGCACGCTCACGTCCCTCACCCCGGGTTTCCGCAGGTAGCCTAACCTTTTTGTTATGCACCCTAACCTTTCTGTTAGGCACCCATGCTGAAAAATCAGGGCTGATGCTGCCTTGTGTTTAGTTAATCACAGACGATCCTCCTTTTTTACTTTTGAGGGGAAAAAAATCCAACATAAATATTTAAAAAGTATGCGCAATCACCCATGTCCTATTTATTACCAGTCTTTTTTTCCCTTCAAAATAAGAAGTAAAGCCAAACTTCCCTTTACTTGCCGCCCTTGATCCTGTCATTCCCAGAGGCAGCCCGTGCCACGAGTTTCAGTCTAGTTCGTAGGAAAGTACATACATTGGTAATGTAACATGTAAATAATATCTGTAATAGAACTGTAAAGTCCGTGTATGTCTGTATTGTGAGCAGTATGTAGTATGCAGTGTGTGTTCGTAAATCTCTGTAGCAGTGCATGCTCGGCATGTCGTCCTGCACTGTGCTGCTTTCAGGCGGCATCTTGCCTCTGAGACGCCCCCCATGTGGCTGTACGTGGATCTGGTCCTTGCAGGAATGTCTTGGGTTATGGCGTTAACTGAAGGCTAGGGATGGAAAGCTCAGGTGTTAAAGCGAAGTCAGGTGTAGCTGGAGGAGGGTGACCCGAAATGCCTTTTTTACCCATTGGAAAAAAGTCGTCACCAAAAAGTAGAAGTAGATATTTTTAGGAACAAAAATATGTGGGACAAATTTTCTTATTTTCCTTGGTTCCCATTTTCCTTCTTCTTTGGGGGAATTGTGTTTTTATTTCCCAGAGGCTTCATCAATAATGCTCCCGGGTCAGACTAAAAATAAATGCGGGTCCACCTAGGTGGTGATGGGCGTGCTCGAGATGTACTCAGCAGCTCAGAAAACCGTAGACTGCCTCGGCAAACTAAAATGCCAAATGAGAGAAGCTTCTGGCCAGCATGATGTCAGCTCATTGAGATAAGGTATCAGCCACCTCATGCTGCGAACTGTCCATCTTACGTGTCTTTAAAATTATTTTTCAGATACAATTACAGAGCGTATCTTAAGCATACAGGGAGATGACTTTTGACAAACATGTCTATTCGTGTAACCAGCACCCCCTTCAAAACGGAGAGGTTTTCTAGCACCCTAGAAAAAGTCCCTATGCACCCCTTTCCTCATCTTCCTCTCTCAAAGAGGTTCCTGCTCTTCTCATTTCTATCCCCATAGGCTAGTTTTGTTTATTTTATAATTTCATATAAGTGAAGTCATATAGTATATATTCTTTTGTGTCTGGTTTCTTCTTTTTATAATGTTGGTGGTGTTATCTGTGTTGTTGCATGTATATGGTTTTTCGTGCTTATTGCTTTGCAGTATCTATGAGTATGTAGCTACTTGTTTATCCATTCTGATGATAAATATTTGAGTTTTCAATGTGTTTCCATCATAAATAAGTCTGCAATGAATCTTCTCAGACAAGCCATTTGGTAGCCATACAGTTTCCTTTCTTTGGGGCAAGATACTCAGGAGTGGATTTCCTGGATTACGTGGAAGATGTATGTTTACATTTTAATTATGTGTGCCTTGATTAATGCTGAGGAGAATTGTTCTCACTTAAAATACACAGTTCAGTAGTTCGGACTTTTAAAGTGGAAGGTATACAAGGGAAAGAAACTGATAAGCAGAGCCCTTGTGTTGGAAGGTTGGACTGGGCGGATTACCGCGCTCACTGCTATTCTGACAGGGAGGCCCAAAATCCTGCCGGCCTTGAGGTGGAATCTGATAAGGAAGTCCGTTTTTACTGGTGTAACGCTGATTTGTCCCCTCCCCTTTCTGATGGACTATTTTAGAAGGAATGGAGCTGTTACCCACATCAAGATCCAGAACACTGGGGACTACTACGACCTGTACGGAGGAGAGAAGTTCGCCACTCTGGCTGAACTGGTCCAGTATTACATGGAGCACCACGGGCAACTCAAGGAGAAGAATGGAGATGTTATTGAGCTCAAATATCCTCTGAACTGTGCAGATCCTACCTCTGAAAGGTCAGTAACGTTTTAGTAACAGCAGAGTAGTAATAGCAGAGTCTCCTGTGACATTTTACTAACAGCAGGGTCTCCTGTGCCATAGGAGTGGCACAAATGTGTTTTGGGGGGTTGGCTTGTACGTGTTTCTCAAGCCGCAATCTGTTTTCCAGAAATTAAAAAAAATTCTTTTCAAGTGCAGTTGATATTCAATATTATATGAGTTTCAGGTGTGCGGCGTAGTGGCTAGACATTTATGTAACTCACGAAGTGATCCCCTTGGTAAGTCTTCATCCACCTGGCACCGTATATTGTTATTACAGTATTATCGACTGTATTCCCTAAGCTGCACTGTACATCCCTGTGACTGTTTTATAACTGCCAGTTTGTACATCTGAGTCCCTTTGCCTCTTCCACCCCAAGCTGCGATCTTCGAAGTTTTATTAAAGTGAGAATAATAGGATCCGATTATCCTCAGAGTGCCCTCTTCTTACAAAAGCTTCAGTCAGTGTTACTTACACTCCTTCTAAGGGTCTCGGACTATTCCTGTGTATTCTTAGTACGTGCAGTCATTTTAAGATGAGCGCACTTCAGCCGATGATGTTAGAGAGCTGCGTGAGGAAGACAAAGGAAATGGCGACACCGAAGTCGCAGCAGTCACTGGTCGTAGCTCCCGACCCACTTATTCAGCGATGCCACCCACAGATGTCAGTTTAAGCTCAGAAGTGGAAAAGCCGAGGGTCCGATTTTCCAGCAGCTCTTTCCTGTTACACCCAGAGGCGTGTGAGAATGACCTTCTTTAGCAGGAGCTGCCTTCTTGTAGCGATCTTCCCCGGCGCCGCCATGTCGGAACCCAGCCCATGTGAGCTGGGGCTTGACTTCATTTGTATTGATCATATTGGCTTCCTGCATTCCCAGTCGCCTCTGACTCAACACAAATTCAGGGGCTCTTTATCAGGTTTGTGTATTTTGTCTTCAGGTAGTTTTCTTCAACTTGTACCTCCATGCCCACACTATTAGGTGCTGATGATTTCTTTCTTTAGCGACCCCTGTAGCGTCAAGCGAAAGGCGGTCCGCCAACTCTCTGCAGTTTATTTCTAAATTATACTCTTGTTTAGTTGAGAGTGGGTGAAAAACAACCCAGAAAGTATACTCTTTTAGTGATGAGCCATTAGCACCATCTGCCGTGATAATACTTGTTTTCCCACCACAATCGTGAGGGAAAAGGCCACTTTATTAGCACAACTATGTTAAGATTTTTCTAAGTATTGCAGAGTCTGTCCTCAGATGGCCTTTGTCGGGACGCTGGCATGCTGGTCACAAATGCAGATTGCTGGGCCCCGTTCACTAGTGTATTGGTGTCCCTGCGTGTGAGCAAAGGGAATTCACTTTTTTAGCAAAATCCCTCACCTCTGCCCTAAGTCGCACATGCATTAAAGTTTGAAATGACAACCCAGCATACAGGCCAAAGATGTTGGTAGCAGACTTGGAGGCTGTTGAAAATATGGAAAACTTTGAAATAGTTGAATTAATTTACAGTGAAGACCTTTCTCTGCATGCTGTTCGCTGGCCAGAGCAAACTTCCAAATCATTCTCTGTCTTTACCATAACTTTCTATTATTATTTCTTTAAATGGCTGTGATTAATAGTTGGTCCTTTTAATGTTAGGCATGGAGAGCTAACAAATTATATTTTCAAAAGGTGGGAGGTGTAAAAAGAAATAGGAAAAATGGAACACATTCGCCTCCAAATGACTAGGCGATCATTTAGGAAGTTTAATGGTCACTTTTGACATCTTTGTCGTTCTCCCTGCCTGCCCGGGCTGCAAGTTCTGGCTTACCACGCTCTCACCCAATCTCATGAGGAATGTATTAGTTTTTTAATTGTATTTAGGAGAGCTGACGGGATAGGGCCGTTTTGTGATGAGTGTTGTGATTCCCACGACCGAACCCAGTTTATTTTCATTTTTAAAAATGTAGATGGTTTCACGGACACCTCTCTGGGAAAGAAGCGGAGAAGTTACTAACCGAGAAAGGAAAGCATGGCAGCTTTCTGGTCCGAGAGAGCCAGAGCCACCCCGGGGACTTTGTTCTCTCCGTCCGGACTGGGGACGACAAGGGGGAGAGCAGTGACGGCAAGTCCAAGGTGACCCATGTCATGATCCGCTGTCAGGTAAGGCCGCGTTTGAACCTGGCTCTGGCAGAAGATCCAAGTGCTGTTTCTTTCTGTCTCTCTTTCTCTCTCTTTCTCAAATCAGTAAAGAAAAATGCCATAGTTTGCTGTCCTTACCAAAATTCAGTCATTGTTCCTGAATAAATGCTCCTTGGATGGTTGCAAGTTCTTGTTTCATTTTCAGAGTTCTGAACAGTTGATGGCAGTTTCTGCCCATGTCCTCGCTGCTCTTATGGAAGAGTAGGTTTTCAGAGGTCTTTACTTTGTCATTCTGAAAGTTTTATTTTTATTTTTAAAAAAGATTTTTAAAATTTTTAGGCAGAGGGGAAGGGAGGGAGAAAGAGAGTGAGAGGAACATCAATGTGTGGTTGCCTCACACGCCCCCTACTGGGGGCCTGGCCTGCAGTTCAGGCCAAGGGACCCTTTGCTTTGCAGACTGGTGCTCAATCCACTGAGCTGCACCAGCCAGGGCCACACGTTTTATTTTTAAACAAAAGATTGTGTCCAAAGATCTTCATATATATTATTTCTAGGGTTTTGTATTTTCTTTTTTTTTTAAAGATTTTATTTATTTATCCTTAGAGGGAAAGGGAAGGAGAGAGGGAGAGAAACACCGATGTATGCTTGCCTCTAGTGAGTCCCCTGCCGGGAACTGGCCTGCAACCCAGGCATGTGCCCTGACTGGGAATCGAACCGCGATCATCTGGTTCGCAGGCCCGTGCTCAATCCACTGAGCCACACCAGCCAGGGAGGGTTTTGTATTTTCTGAGTTTAGCTCTTCCCCTGTTGTTTCCCTTAAATAGCCTGTTCTGATCCTGTTAGAAAAATTTCCTGGTCTCTATTTATTGCTTTCATCAGGAGATGAAAGGAAAGCCATGTACATCAGGCCTCAGCAGCCTTGGAGTTGGTTGTGTTTCAGAGAGAAATGGTTACTTACCTTCTCTTCATTAGCCTCATGTATTGTTGCTTAGCCTACAGTGTAAGTAGGGAGTAAAGAATGCTGGTTTCCATTTTTTGAAACGATTTAGTTACCTTAAGAAGGAGAGACGTTCTTGTGTCCTAGTGGGTGTTGGATATTTATTTATTGCTACTCACACCTTGAGATGGCCTCGTGGGCCATTGCGTTTTCATCGTCCTCGTCGCGTCCTGTCCTCTCGCTGCCACAGCTGCCGATCCTTCCATTCCCGGGGGTGGGGGGCCGGCCGTTGTCTCTACACTTCAGTTGGGACAACAATAACTTAACATCGAGGTAACAAGTGTGATTTCTTTTGTTGAAAGGAACTGAAATACGACGTTGGTGGGGGAGAACGGTTCGACTCTCTGACGGACCTTGTGGAGCATTACAAGAAGAACCCCATGGTGGAAACGCTGGGCACGGTCCTGCAGCTCAAGCAGGTGAGCACGTCAGAAATCTAAAGCCCGTCTCCCTTAGAAAGTTGAAAAAATCCTAACACGGGATATTCCAGATGCACGGGAGCAGAACAGTATCACAACCTCACGTGCCCACCGCCCAGATTCGCTGTTTTTTAATTTTTTTTAAGATTTTATTTATTTATTTTTAGAGAGAGGGGAGGAGAGGGAGAAAGAGAGGGAGAGAAATACCAAAGTGTGGTTGCCCCTCAAGCGCCCCCCCCCCCCCCCCCCCCCCCCCCCCCCCCCCCCCCNTTTTAAGATTTTATTTATTTATTTTTAGAGAGAGGGGAGGAGAGGGAGAAAGAGAGGGAGAGAAATACCAAAGTGTGGTTGCCCCTCAAGCGCCCCCCCCCACCCCACCCCACCCCACCCCACCCCACCCCACCCCACCCCACCCCCGCACTGGGGTCCTGGCCCACAACCTGGGCATGTGCCCTAACCAGGAATCGAACTGGTAACCCTTTGGTTCACAGGCTGGCACTCAATCCACTGAGCCACACCAGCCAGGCCACTGGCTTCAGTTTTGATCACCACATCAAACCTGACTTCAGTCCTTATCACTCCACTCGCTGCCCTCCTCCTGCGGCGTATGGGAGCGGATTCGAGATACCACGTCGTTTCCGTGACTGTCTCCATCTGTATCCCTAAAGGACTCCCGAGTTTTTAAAGCAAGTTTGCATCAGGTGTTCATCGTCTGTGCGCCTTTGGTGCTCGCACTTACTCATTTTGGAGTTCTTGGTATTTCAGAGTTCACTCCCATCACTTAGTGGCAAATCACATTATCCCTCTAATATTGTAGTCTATTTATAAAGAAAACAAGAAAAGAGGGTCGAGTTCATACCAGCAGAGTAAAGTGTGTGTGGGGATTGGAGAAAGATTTATTTTCCGACAGAACAGAAAAGAAAGTGAAACTGCGTAGGAAAATGTTTATTGAGAATCGCTGTGTGCTGGGAACTTCCTGTCCTTGCCTTGGTGAACACCAAACGAGATGGTTTTGTTTTTCCCCGCGTTCACACTTTTATGTGATGCTTTCTTGATCTCCCTCCAACGGCTGACCTTGATTTGATTAGCCCCTCAACACGACTCGCATCAACGCTGCTGAAATAGAGAGCCGGGTCCGAGAGCTGAGCAAATTGGCTGAGACCACAGACAAAGTCAAACAGGGCTTTTGGGAAGAATTTGAGGTAAGTTACTTAAAAAAAATTTTTTTTAACATGAGGTATGAAGTCTTATTTTCAGTACATGAGAAGTTGGTCTTGTATTTGCTATTGAATCTGAAAGACTTGAACCTGTGTCCTAATTTGGCCGTTGATTGACACGGGACAAGTGGCCGAGGGGGCTTCTTTGAAGTGGAAGGGCATGGTGCTCTGGGGGAGGGAGTCGGTGGTTCCTGTGGGATCGATGGGCCAGTAGCTCCGTTTGACTCTTGGTTTGCCGGCAGAAACCCAGACAGACAAAAGGATCTACTTCTTTGGGAAGGTTTCCAGCATTGGCTGGGGGCTTCTGGAAGAATCTCTAGTCTTATTGCAGTGAGTAAGTGAAAGAAATACCTGGCGTTGTTGGCTTTCATTTGGGCGTTGACGCTTATAGCGTTGGGAAGTTAAGTGAACTGATTTCTGTCCCGAAACCGCCTCAGGCCGGAGAACGCTCTGCAGGGGGGACGTGCATGTCAGCTGTCACGTACCAGTTCCCGTTGGTACTTTGTCCTCTCTCCTTCCATCCATTTGGCAGAAAACTTCCGCAGAAACAGAGATAGTGCCGTGTTTACCTTTGCAGTTGTCCCGACCATGTGTCACAGTGCCTGGCACACAGCATAAAGGGTCCCTCATTCCATACTTTTGTAGGACTTCGGAATTTACAGATATTTGTGGAACAAATGAATGAATGGCTAAAGAAAGCCATTTTAGCCACAGTAGGTCAGAAAACTTGCTGAGGTATTATTTCTGTGTTGCAGACAAGGAGCCTGAGGCTTGGGGAGGTTAAGGTAACTGTCTTTCCACAAATATTGATTGAATCGTGGCAGTGAGGGTGGGTACAGAACAGAACACTCATAGTCCTTGCTCAGCATTGCTGAACAGAGACTTGAACTTGGGTTTCTTTTTTAAAAAGATTTTGTCTAATTACTTTTAGAGGGGAAGGGAGGGAGAAGGAGAGGGAGAGAAACATCAGTGTGTGGTTGCCCCTCGTGCGCCCCCTACTGGGGACATGGTCCACAGCCCAGGCATGTGGCCTGACCGGGAATCTAACTGGCAACCGGTTGCTTCACAGTCCAGCGCTCAATCCACTGAGACACACCAGCCAGAGCTCCGGTTTATATTTTCATACAAGTGTTGGGTTAGCCACAGAGGACACTATGGCAAACAAGGGGGACCAGGTAGCTATCTTTGAGGGGCTTCCAGTTAGGAGAGGGAAGACTGTGACAGAAAGCATCATTGAAAAAGTGGTGATAAACTTAGAATTTTAAGATCTCCAGCTCACTGTTTTCTTCATTCTGTTCTGCCAGCCTCGATCATAAAAGACAGCATTTCAACAGTCATTCTAATTATATTTTATTTCATTTGGTGTTAATAAAGCCTCAGGAGGTAAGATGGATAAGTACAGAAATTTTAGGAACCTTACATCAAAATCTGAATAAAAAATCCCATTTTTCAAGAGTGCTTATTTTGTAAAGTTTCAAATATATGCGAAAGGAGAGAGAACAGTATAATCACAGCAATATACCTGTCACCAAGCACCAGCCCACTGGCGCCCCCTGCCCTGATTTATCGCAAATCCCAGAGGTCATTTCACCTTTTACTTTCATTTCAAATATTATAACCAGAATATTACCACACTAAAACTATTAACAATTCCTTAATATTAACACCTGTCAGTCATCGTTTACATGTTCTTGATTCTGTCTCTCTCACACACACGCACGCACGCACGCACGCACACACACGCATACTTGCAATTTGTTTGAGGTGGGAAGTTCCTTTTCCCCAACTCATTTATGAGAAAACTTTTGAACGTACATAAAATAGATTTGTATAAAGAACCCCATGTATCAGCTTCAACAGTTACCCAGATACCATCTTACTTTGTTAAAAAATATATCTGTATTTATGGAATCCTTGAAAAATTAACCAAAATACTACCACCACTTCCTAAAAAAAAAGACTTAAAAAATCCTCAAATATCCAGGTATTGTTCAGATGATGGCACTTGTCTCGTAATGTAAAAAACTCTGCTGTATTGATATTCAGATAAACCATACACGTATCTCCCTCTTTAAACTCTCAGGTCTTTTCATATTTTGCCTCCTCCTCTCTCCCTCTCCGTCTTAGTTCACTCAGGCTGCTATAACCAAACGCCACAGCCTGGGTGGCTCACAAACAACCGGAACTCCTTCTTCTCAGCCCTGGAGGCTGGAAGTCTGAGCCCCGGGCCAGCGGGGTTGGCAGGGCTCTCCTCCAGGTTCCAGGCTTCCGGTCGGGGTCCTCGTGCTATGGGAGGGGCTGGGGCTTCACCCTGGAGAGCTAATCACCTCCAGAGGCCGCACCTCCTAGTCCCATCACATTGAGGATTGGGATGTCAACCACGATTTCAAAGGGACCCAAGCGCTCAGGCAGCACCCCCTCTTTTTTGTTTTTGTCGTTGGAGAAAGCGAGTTCTTTGTCCTGAGATTTGCCTGTGGTCTGGGTTTTGCTGAGTGGGTCTCTGTGGTGGACTTCAGCACGTTTTTCTGCCTCCTGTTACACACTTTTCCCAACTTCGCTTCTTTCTTTGTCCTGGACGTCACTCCACAGCAGTATCTAGAGAGGGTCTGCTTTCATTTTTATTTCGGAGCTTTCCATTTTGTGGATGTAGTATAAATTATTCAGCCTGTCCGTGGGCATTGGAGAGTTTCCCAACATACTGCAAAGAGGATGCAACAAGCAGCCTGTGTGTGCCTCTCTCCACGTTTTTGTGGCTGTGGTTGATGCTAACATTCTTTAATGTTTTACGTTGAAAAATGATGGTGGTTACTCATCTTTCATTTTAATTTTTATATCAATACATGATTTTGGTTAGCTTATTTAAAGTGTGTAAAATACAAGTTTTAATAAAAATGGGAAAACTGTCAAAAACTGTTATACATTATTAACAACAACGGGGGCTGTGGGGGGAGCTGAATAAAAACAAGATGGTATCTGTTCGCTACAAGTTCTCCGCAGAGATCAGGCCGTGGCGGTAAATTGTTATGCACTAAATCAGGGCATTAACTTTTCATGTAAACTGAAGCTGGATCTAATAGCTGATGGCTTACTCTCTCAGTTTCTTAGGTTCCTGCTTCTCAAATCCAGTCAATTAGAGAAAAAATTGCCCTTTAAGGTTGGCGCCAGGGGAATAAATCAGAGAACAGAACAAGCCATCATGGGAAAAAAAATTAGATGTGTGGAAGCCGAGACTCGTTATAACCTAAATCTTCTGAAACTGTTTGATCCGCAACAACCGGGCTTGGTTACTTTAGTGATCGCCTGTAGTTGTTTCCTGGACGGTGATCATTTTGGGGTCAGGTCCTTCTTACCGAGCGTTCTGATGGTCTTTACAATGGACCAGAGCTCTAAACTGTGGTGCCGCTGGAAATTTCTCTCCGGCGGCTCCGTGTCGTTCGTCTGGACGCCCAACTCGCGCTCGTGGAGCTCCACGTGCCCTTCAGGTCTGTTTCCCCAGTAGATGCCAATAAATTGCTTTTTTTTTAGATGCATCTTGAAATACAAAGTCTCTTGTGAAGCTCTGGTTCTTTACTCCTTTGCTCCTGGAATGAATTCAGGTTGATGCTTTTCTTCTAGGATGTGTTTTGTGAGCCCAAGTCTTGAATTTTTCCCTAGAGATCACCATGTCTGATCTGTAAGCATCTTGCAACTCCCGTATAGATCTGCTCGGAACGGAAAGAGGCAGGTGACATTCCTAGATGTGTTGAGGGGATGTTCTGCTAAAGCGAGACTGACACGAAGTAAGCGACAAGGCACATTACGGTCCTGTGGTCCTGTGCCTGCCATGTGCAGGTTACCTGAAACCTGAACTTGGCCCTTGCGCGGATGGCACGGTGTGTGCTGCTTGGCTGCGTGACAGGTATTTGCCCCTCTCTGTGCCTTTTCGTCCTTCCTTGCATTCCGCCGGGCCTGAGCTGACAGGAGGCGGTAGGGCTGAGTCTGGACCCCGAGTCTGACTCTGGACCCGAGCTGAGGGTGGAAACCTTGCCACCGACAGCCCTCCGGCCCCCTCTTCCTCTTTACCCTCCTCCTCCGTCTCACCTCCCTCTCTGTTCCCGGCATCTCTGCTCTCCACGTACTCGATTCTCCTTCTTTTCCTTCAGCAGATTTCTCTGTTTCTTGCCTTACAGACCTTACTTTCCAGTCCCTGTCAGTGTAGTAACTAGCACCATTCAGTCTTTGTACCAAAGTCTCAGAGATTCTCATCGGTTCAGATGCCGTCCATCTTCAGTCCAAGGAGCGATGCCCAGGACACGATCTCACAGAGCAGACATGTCAGCTCAGACCACCCTGCTGGGGGAAAGGTCGTTCTCAGGGATGAGGATTGCAGAGAGTCGGGCAAACATCCCAAAAATATTTGCCGCCAACAGTAGACACTGGTGGTGGCAGTGATTTGTTTATTCCATTAATTTAGCAAATATTTGTTGAACAGAGACTGCGTGCTGGAGTCTCTGTTCCTGGTTCTGGGGATGTGTCAGGGAACAAATCAAAGTCTGTCTTTCTGGAGCTTATGGTCACTTGGGAGGGGCAGGTGGTAAACAAAGAAACAGGTGAGTATTCACTATGTGAAATGCTGCTACAGGCTGTGGAGATATCATTGGGTCGGGCAGGACAAAAGGGCAAGCTGCCGATGGAGACAGAAGGTGGCATTTGAACAGAGACCTGAAGGAAATAAAGAGCAAGCCATGCAGATAACCTCACAGAGAACCTTCTAGGCGAAGACAACAGCAAGTGCAAGGGCCCTGAGTGGGAATGCCCTTAATACGTGGCATGATTAGCAAATAGGCCAGTATAGTTGGAGAGGAGTGGGCAGGAGGGGAAATGTGGAGGAGCGACCGTGAGGCGGGGGCAGGTCATGCAGGCCCCCGTGGGTCAGTGTAAGGCCGTTGGCTTTTACCTGGGGGAAGTGGAGAGTCTATGGGGGGATTCAAGCTGCCGAGCGGAGGCCAGTCTGCAAGGGGGAGGAGGGCAGGAGCAGGGAAGCCAGTGAGGAGGCGGCTTGCGCTAATCAGAGCAGAGAAATGACGGGGCTTGGACCAGAGCAGCAGCAGCGGAGGTGGTCGGGGCCTGGAGATGTTCTGGAGGTGGAATCGTCATGTCCGAAGGCAGTGTTGACAGGTTGTGTGGTAGGACAGCTGAGGCCAGGATAAGGTGACAGTTTGAGGCTTGGGCAATTTGTGGGATGGAGTTACCACTTACTAGGATAGGGGAGGCTGGCAGGAACTGGTTTGGGAGCAGGTGATCGGCTTTCATTTTGGACACATCAGAGTTTGAACTGCCTCTTAGACATCTCAGTGGCATATTCTCCTTCAGTTAATTCTATGGTGTTACAGGTGGGAGTGTGCTAGAATTTTCTTCCTTGCCGCTCCACTCTGAGGTCTCTTCACTCTTCAGTTTCTCAGGGTCTTTTTCTGGGGGGAACCTTCCTTGGTCTCTGTCCCCATGCCCAGGTTAGTTCTTCCCGGTGTATATGCAGCAGATCCATTCCTTTCCGCCCTTGGGATTTGTGAATAATCTGTGTGGTTATTGTTTTAATGCTTGTCTCTGGTACTGTGAATCCACAGAAGCAGATAACATCATGTGGTCTCTTGGAATAAGGAGAGGTTTTGCTCCAGTGATACTGATGGTGGACCAGTAAGGAGACAGACACGCTCAGATCCTGCAGTTTAATGTCTGCTGTGCGTCTGTCATCTAGGAGAATAACCCAGGGCAGTCGTGCGCCACAAAGACAAGTTACTCTGTTCTGGTCACTATAGCTCCTGTGTTCGGCAGAAGGCCCTATGCACAGAGGCACAAAATAAGCATTTGTGCCGTTTTGAATCAGAGCTGCTTTCAATGGCAAGAGTTGTACTGGATTCAGACCTTTTGTGTGTATTACAAGGGAGAACAGCTTTCTGATGCTCAAAGGCATGGAGGAATGTTCCAGGCTTTGCTTCCACGTGGTCCTCTTCACCCCCATAGTTCATTTGCGTTTGGAGCCCCTGTTGGAGGCTTGGCGACTTCGCAGGCTTTGAGAGCCCTCTGCACGCTTGCCCAGAGGAGCTAGTTCAGGGTCACAGTGGTGACTTTCAGAAACATTTTAGTTTTGAACCTTCTATTTCCGATTTACAAAAAAAACCCCCCACATGCATATTTAAAGACACACACACACACACACACACACACACACACAGCACTCACTAACTGTGGTGATCTACCCCTAGCACTTGGAAGCTTGCTTCCCTTGGTAGTTGGGTTTGTTTTTAAAGCCCAGCCTTCTCGAGTTACGAAAGCCGTCCTCGGTCGCCACTGTTTTCCGTTTGCACAGGCATTACAGGCATTTCGCCGACAGCCGCACAGATGTCCTGATTCTGGCCGTGGCTCTGCCAAGCGACGTGTCTGCAGGAGGAGCTCGCGTTTGTCTTCAAGCCCACAGTCCAGTTTGATTTCTTTAAAGTGATTACATCCTGCTCAGGGGAGCTATAAATTCTACTTCGAGACGGTTAGATTTTTATGGAAACAAGGCTCTTCACTGCACCCCAAAGCCGTGTCTGGAATAATAATTCCTTCTGGTGATCTCCAGTGGGAATCTTCCCTGGGGTGACTACGCAGTGCCACACTGAACGACAGCCTCCGGCCAGGCGCCGGGATGGCCGGCGTGAGCTTGCCCCCGGTTTTCCATCCAGGCCTGGGCTCCAGTAGTCAGCACGAGGGCTGCTGCCTTCCTGTGGGCAGAGCCTTGCCGTGGTCAGAGGTTTTCTCCCAAAAGCTTCATTCTGGAGAAGTTCCTTTGTTTCCTTTGGACTCTTGCTTTCTCTCTCCCTCCCTCCCTCTCTCTCTCTGCTTTCTCATTCTCTGCCCGACCAGTGTCACATTTTTCTCTTTAGAATTATTTTTATTTGCTGCCTCTTGACGTCTTTCCAGAGAATTTGAGAACTGAAGGTGCCTCCACATCTCTGCTTCACCTTCTCCCTTTGCCTTTGAATGACCTTGCTACTGTGTGTGTCTGCCGTTGGCCTGCCTTCCGCATCCAGTGGGCTTGTGCCGTACCCTCCATTTCTTCTTAGCTCCTCCCCTCTTTACCCTTGGAATGTGGCTTCTCCCAACAGACTGAAATGACACTTTTGGGAGACCCTGGTGGCTTCGTTGTTGTGATACAAATAGTTTGTTCTCCAGCCCTTTTCCTCGTGGTCCTCCTGGTCCTCCTCTTAATATGGCTGCCCAGCTCCCCATCCCGTTTTCTGATCTGCAACAGCACGTTCCTGTTTTAATATTTCTTCCGTTCCCTCATGCCTGTCTTGCTGTTTGTTGCCTTTTTTCCCCTCTCAACCAGCTAACTCTGGTGGTTCTCCAAGATGAAGTCTGGACCCTGTGCTGATCCTGCTTTAAATTACAAAAAATTATTTATTGACTTCGGGGGTGGGGAGAGATAGATAGGCATTGGTTGATTCTTGTATGTGCCTTGACTGGGGACCGGTCCCACGAGTTTGGTGTATTAGGTCGATGCTCTAACCAACTGAGCTACTTGGCCAGAGCTTCATCCAGTTTTACATGCACTTTTCTTTGGGGATGTATCTATTCTTATCCTGTTCTAGTTACCCCTAAGTGTATGTCGCTTCTAGCTCTGGTTGTGCCTTTTGAATTATGTCGTCTACATTTCTTCTCGGCTGTCATAGCTCCTCAAACTCGAGCATTCTGAACAGGACCTATTTTCCCCTCCAAATCGAATATCTGCTTTGACTGCCCCTGGTGGCGGTTGAACTGTTTATTCTTTGGTCCTGTCAGCTGGAATCCTCAGGGCATCCCTTCACTCATCCTTCTCTCCTTTCTCCCATCCCTTGCTGTTCACCAGGCTCTGGCGATTTTTCTTTCTGTTCTTACAGGAAGAAAGGAAACTAGCCTTTATGTCTACCTGATGCTGCACCTTGGGCTAGGGAAGCCATTTCACTGCAGCTCCCGGTGTTGTGGGTAGGGTGTACGCCCAGCATGCTCTGAGAGCTCAAGGCGCCCACCCAGGACTGCCCCAGTGAGCAGCAGCAGAGTCAAGAGTCTGACCTATTGCTGGGGCGCGGGGTGTCATCACCCCAGGAGACGTGAGCCGCTCGTGTACCTGACTTCTCTGCCTCTGACCCTCCACTTACCCTCCATGCTCATCTGCTCTCAGCAGGTCTCCTGTCACTTGGCTGCTCAGGCACCTTCAGTGGCTCCCTGTTTCCTACCAGAGATACAGCATTTGCACTTTGGAGTCGAGGAAACTGAAGCCCAGAAGGGAGAAAGTTGCCCCCAGGGATGTGCCTGGCTGGGATTTGAACTTTGGCACTTCTGACTCCAGGCCTGCCACATCACACTTCTGCTCACTGCACACAGCTTCCTTCATCCTCTCACGGACCTGGGTCTCTTAGCTACCTTTACTTACAGTCCCCGACTTGCTGGGATGGCTTTCTTTCTTTTTTCTTTTTAGAGAGAGAGGGGAAAGTGGGAAGAGAGGGAGAAAAACAACAGTGGGTTGCCTCCCACACACCCCCAGCATGTGCCCTGGCTGGGGATTGAACCGGCAACCTTTTGGTTCACAGGCCAGTGCTCAATCCGCAGAGCTACACCATCCAGGGTCTGGCTTCCTTTCTTAAATCGCAGCCAAGTAAATCCTTCACCTGCTTCTTCCAGAAACTCACACCACTTAATTAATCTCATGTTTAACAATGGATTTGTCCTGCACCTTTGGCTGCCGTTTCCTGTGTCACAGCCTGTCCCCTCCCCTCCAGGGACCATGCCTTTTAATTTCCTTTTCTGCTTATCCTCCACCTTGCTGGAGGAAGGAGACCACTTGGCTTACAGCAAGCACTCGGAAGGGACTGAATTGGGGATTAGTTTTGCTCCTGACCACTTGGCACCTTCCCTGTGATGAGAGTTTCCAGCTGCTCCTTCCTCCCTGGATGGGAAGGGGCCGTGGACCAGGGCAGGACAGGCTGCCCCACAATCACCGCAGAGAAGTGGTGACAGGCCGGGTGGGGGGTGGTGGGAGGGGGCGCTTTCACTGAGCGCCTGCTTGCGATCCCGTCCCCCCTGCAGAGTTTGCAGTAAAGAGGCCAAGTGAGCAGGACAGTGTCCCTCTGCACAGAGACATACGCCACAGGGAAACAGAAGCGTATTCAGCTCTGGCAGAGGGCTGGGTTGGCACCCGCCCAGGCGGTTACCGCTGTCTCGGTGATTATTCAGGCGCCCAGACCAGAGAGGCCATCTGCTTGACAGCCCTCCCCAGCTCCCCTGCTCTCCTTCAGGAGGCCACGGCCCCTGGCTCAGGGCTGGAGGTGGGGCACAGGGCGGGAGCAGGAGCTTTTACATTTTTATGTATTATCAGTTTGTGTACGGAAACCTTCTGCTGATATTCTCAGACACCCAAACGCAGAGCAAACAGTATGAACCTCCTTTCCCCCCAACACCCAGCTTTAACCCTCCGACCTGTTACTGTGGTTTCCTCTGGCTCCAGGCCCTCCCCTGCCCAGTCCTGCATGAACGCCCTTGCAGCTTTCAGACAGGGCTTTGCCAACCTGGGCGGGGACGGGCTGGGGGCGTGGTTCTCTTTGGTCGTCACAGCACCAAGGATGTCACTACTGGCATTTTGGCTGGCAGGGGTCTGGGGGTGGGGGTGGAAGGGGTGGTTCTGCACGGTGAATACTGGTCCCATCCACAGTCAGCCGTGCTGCTGGGGTCTCCCAGTGTGCCACGCAGATCAGGGGCTTTGATTGACTTTCTCTTGATGCACTTTCTGGGGGTTCACCCATCCATGCAAACCTTTGAGCCGTACTGCAGGGAAAAACAGGGTGTCTTGAGCCTGTGTCCCGGCTTTATATAGTCCTGTTTGCTCTCGTCCCAGCCTTATCATTGATGGACGCACAGTGACATTCAGCCTGACAGGCCCTTGTCAGCTTTCGGTGCCCCAGGGGCTGCCAGAGAGAAGGAGGCCGTGGAAGGCACACCACGGAAGGCATGCAGCCTCCTGGGGCAGGGCTTGCCGGGCATTGCCTGCCGCCTGCAGCCACCAGCCTGGTGCTGGGGAGGAAGCACGCGGTGCAGGCGGTTGCTGATTCTCCCGCCTGCGGTTGGGGAGCCTGACACGGCAGAGCTGGAAAGTCACAACTTCCGAGTTCTTTTTATTTCCAGCGTCACTCGAGCTGGATGGCAGCCTTTCACTGCGGGAAATGAAATGTGTTCGTGCAACTTGGGCCCCAGGCGCAGATGAGAATGGGCTCCTGGGCCCGGAGGAAGGAGCTGAGGGGGAGACACACGGTTAGTCATTATTAATCTGTGACAGCTGCCAGCCCCAGGCACTTCGCACCTGACTGTGCCTGGGACTCAGGGGCTCTGTGCCTTTCTGGAAGACTCGGGGCCTGCAGGCATGTCTCGATTATGTGCTGTTCAAATCCCAAATCCATGTGGAAGAGGCAATGGGGACCTTAATGAGGGATGAGGGCAGCTTCTGGCTGGCCTGGGACTCTGAATTGAGTTTGGCTAAGTGTTTGTATGTGAGGTGATTTTCCGTGGCACCCCATTCCAGTAGGTAAGGTGGAATTGGCTGGTGAGAAAGGTGCTCTTTTTTAACCCTTATCCTGGCCTCTTGAGGAGGCTTGGAGGCGGTTTCGGTGAAGTGTGAATGCGTCTTTAACATCTGCCTCTAACGCCTACCAGGGCCCCTTTTCACAAAGCCCCAGGCGAGCTGCAGCACCGAGGCAGAATTTGAGGCAGAATTTGAGGCAGAATTTGTTCGCAGCATATTCCCTTCTCTGGTTGCCTTCTATATATGGCAAGCGGTAGAGATTTTCCTGTGTGTGAGTAATAGTTTCCTTTTGAAATACACTTTATGAAAAGGAAAGAGAGGAGGCGAATTTAAACAAACAATTGATGGAACAGGTAGGTGGTGTGTGCCAAGGTGGCAGACACCTTGAAGCTGCTTCCCAGGTGACTGAAGACTGGGAAGTGCCCTGGTATTTTTCCCACAGTACTCTTCCTCTCCACTGAAGCCCAGGTCAGCGGAGCCAGGGTGGGATTCTAAGTGTGGGCCTGGAGTCCGGAGGCCAGAACTGGTGCCGACCTGTGGTTCGTCTCCCCGCTCCCTCCCTCCCGGTTTCTCATTTGCTTATTCAGCAAGCACATTGTGAGTGCCTACCATGCACCCAGTGCTCTGCCAATGGTGGGCACCGCAAGGTGGTCCCTGCTCTGTGGAGGAGACAGATTGGCAAAACATTGGGGGGGGAGTTCAGTGTCACAGGTGTACTCCTGGAAGGTGTCGGGCAAAGTGGTTTTTAGTACTGGATGTGACTGACACTGTGTTAAGAAGCAAGTTGCTCTCAGTGACCACCAGTTCGCCCTGGGGGTGGGGGTGGGCCCACATCCCTGGAAGGATATCTCAGAAGGACCATTAAGTTGCTTACCGCCCAAGTTGCTCACAGCTCTTAACAAGCACCTGCCACTTGGCTACAAGCCACCTGTGTTCCCAATAACTACACACACATGTATGTATGTATATATATGTGTATACACACATACATACATACCAAGCCCTCATTCTCTTTTGAGTGGGGAGGTCCACAGTCTTGCTGCTGCCCAAGATGCTGTAAGTTCCCATAATAAACTGTTTCATCCTGAAGGTGTCAGCATCTCTCTCTGGTCGCTCAGCCCTGTCCTCCTCCGAGGATCAGTCCTGGGACACCTCGGGAGATTTTCCCAGCAGGGAAGGTCCTGTAGACGGCGCACTAAGTAAGTAATGATCACATGGCACAGGGAGGTCGTGCTCCAGCCTATGGAGTGGGTCAGGAGAGCTACCCGGAGGAGGAGGTATTCGAGGTGGGTCTTAAGGAATAAGTGAACCGTAACTACGTATAGGTGTTCCAGCAGAGAAAGGGAGTTCTAGGCAGATGGGGTAGCATGTTCAAGAGCAGGAAAGCCTGAAGAAACGGGGAGTTCAAGGCCCTTATGTGTATCTGGTGTGGCTGGCGTACAGAGAGCGTGTCTCCAACTCCTGCGTGTGTATGAGTTACATGGAAATCCTGCTGAAGGCAGACTGAGTGGGCTGACCTGGGGCAGGACCTGCGCCTCCGTGTCTGAGTAGCTCCCAGGTGACGCTGCTGCCGCTGGTCTCCTGACCACGCCCGGGAGCAGCTGGGCGTAATGCTCACGGAGCAGCAACGATTGAACAGCAGTAGCCCAAGTCGCTTACGTGCTTCCTTGTACGCCAGGCCCAGGTTTGCCCCTCACAGAGCAATCTCGGTTAACTCGTGCACCGGCCCTAGGGGGTAGGTAATTAGGGTCATCCTCTCTGTACACTTGAGGAAACTGAGGAACAGGCAGGCTGGTAACTTGGCGAAGCAGGAGCTCACGCTAGAGGGGGGCCTGCGTGAACTCAGAAGACCAGGCTTTTTGAGTTGTTCTGAAAAGCCTTGGCTTGGTCTGAGGGCAGAGGGAGAAACTGAAGGGGGTCCCACAGGGAGGGCCTGGGTGACACGCACCTTTCCTAGCAGTGGCTCTGGTCACATGCGCTCCACAAGTGAAGTGTCGCATGCAGTTGGCTTCTCCCATGAGCACGCCCTAGCTGTCCTGCCCGGTTTGCTTTGAATCCAGCTGCAAACTATCCCTCAGTTGTAGCTTTTGTTGTTAGTGTCGTTTTTCTTGGGTGATTTTTAAGTGATTGAGTCAGTTCATAGTATTTGGACTTTTCGAACTTCACCTTAATGCCTAAAAATCGAGACTGAACCTCCTTCTTAATGACACAGCAAGTAACTGCTCAGTAAAATGGCCCACAGTTCACAGGATCTGCCGGCTTGGAGAAGGCAAATGACTTTAATTAATCTCCACTCATTTAAAAGAATTGGAATGACCGTTTTCATTGTGAGAGTTCTGTGCGCATTGCATTTTACCTCTTCCCAGGTGTCAGCCAGCTGAACACTTTCGTTATGAGCTGCGTGCCAAGGCTGAATGTTGCGTCTGGAAACTGCGGGTCGGGTGGCAGTTTAAACTCCTGACTTTCACACCTGCCTATGAAACTCAGATAAATGAAATGGAAATAATGGGGCTGCAGTGTGAGGAAATACTGACTCTCGGTTCTTGTAGAAATCTTTAAGAGAGAACCATTTTGGCATTTATTTATTACACGCACACACACATTTTTCATTTTCGCCTGCCTCTCACTTTCTGGGTTTGCCCATTGTGACTTCCCGTTACAGATTAGGCTTATTTGAAATGAGCGCCCCTCGAAGAGGCCCTTTTTTGCAATTTTGAAAATGAAACCTACCCCTTCAAAGTGCTTCAGCCTGGCCTGTCCACCTTCCTGCCTGTTCCGGCAGCTGGCTCTTCTCCCCACTTCCCCACGTCCCCTCTTCCGTCGGGGCCAGTCCCCTCGTGGCCACCTGCTCCAGCCTCTTCTCTGCTGGCTCTCCAGCCCCCCCTGCCCTGCGGAGGCGCTCTTCCTGACCACTCGCCTCAAGGACCCGAGATCTCCTCTTCGCTTCCTGGCTGCGGGGACCTGGGGGGGTGGGCGGGCAAGTGCCTGCGTGGACGCAGGCTGGCTACCCGTGGCGGTGACATGGGTTTCTGGCACAGGAGGACTTTAAGGAAGCCTTGCCCACAAAGCTCGCATGCCTGCGGCCCAGTCCCCACACCACTTCCACTGCCCTCTGGGATCCGGGTTCGACTGCTGGCGTATGTGCGGCCTGCTCTGAGTTAAGCGGTGGTAAAAGGAGGCAGGCCATAAACTCCTCAAGAACCAGGATCGCGTCTGTTATTTGTGTACTCTGAACCCATACCCACCGGCTTTCTTCTCTTAACATTAAATTGTGTGGGGGGGTGGATAACATTGATTAATAAGAAATTGCAGGTCTGCAGCCTTATACTGTGATACCTGTATGCTCTGTTGTGTGCTCACCACCCAAGTCTGGGCTCCTGTCGTTACATGTTTGGTTCTCTTCACCCTGTTCGTCCTCCTCCTGGCTTTCATTCATAATAATTGTTACTGTAAAATACTTCTCTTTTTATAAATACTTACTCATTGTAGAAAATTGAAGCAAAAAAAAGGTGAAAGAATGGAGGAGGAGGGAGAGAGGAAGAGGAGGAGGAACAGAAGAAAAAGCCTTCTTAACCGTATCAACCGGAATAAAAGCCCCATGACTTTGGCGGGGGGTGGGGGGGCACACAGCGTTCTACCACGTCCTGCGTGCAAATGCAGACGTACGGCTTGCATCATACACTCTTTGGCCGGGTTGAGCTTTTCACTTGACACGTACTCTGATTATGTTTCCAAGGCGTGAAATAGTCTCCCAGACCATCTTTTCGATGGCTGCAGAAAGTTCTTTTGTGTGCAGGAACAGTGGTATTATTTGGGCAGCTGTTTCCTGTGGGACACGTATGTCGTTTCTGATGTTTTGCCCGTGCGGGTGCAGTGTGAACCGGAGCGCTCTCCTGGCTGTGGCACAGGCCTGTGACTGTTTCCCAGGACGAATTCCTAAAACAGTGCCCGGGCCAGGCTTGTATTTTGTGTCATTTTTTAAAAGCGTTGAAGCATAATTGTGTTTGCTTTTGCTTCTCTCCAGACACTACAGCAGCAGGAGTGCAAACTTCTCTATAGCCGAAAAGAGGGCCAGAGGCAAGAGAATAAAAACAAAAACAGATACAAAAACATCCTGCCCTGTAAGTATCAATACGCTCCGCAGTCACAGTCGCTGCAGAGATTGTGGTTCCCAGCATCCCTGTGACTGTTTCTGAAGGCCCCGTGCCCTTCTCAGCAGATCCGAGGCGTTGGCCTCTTTTAATTGCGAGCAGTTTCCAAAATAATCAACTGTGATAGGGACTGACGGCCTCATTCGCAGAGTTCCTGCGATGCTGATTACTGAGTGAAATTGCCTCTAGGAAGTTTTGAGTGTGGCTGTTTCCATCTGTTAATTAATTTTGCCAGCCTCAGAGTGATCATCTCAAGGCTTGCCGTCTCCCATGTCAGACCGCACCAGGAGCCTCAGGGGTCCCGGGCTCGTGTCCTTGCTCTGGAGTGCCTGGCTCTGGGGTCTCGCGAAAGCCATGCCTCCTCTCTGAGCTTCTGTTCCCTCATCTGGGGAACAGATGGGCTCTAACAACTGTTCCGCTCCCTGGTGCTGGGAGCTCAGGTGCCTGGGGATTCACAGCCATGCTGCTCAGAAGGAGCACCCCCACCCACACCCAGAGGCTGAACCCCGGGTAGAACCCAAGGCGAACCACGGGGAAAAGGGGCCCAGGAGGATGTAGGCCTTGGACGGGGACCCCAGAAGTGGCACTGAACAGTTGTCACAGCTCTCCTCCCCTGAGGGCACATCCGAATCGCATGCACACCTGATTGGTGTCGTTACAGACTGTTTTACTCGGTTGTAAGTAGGAGTAGGGGGGAGAACCAGTCCCAGAGCCCCCAAAGTCACTGCTGTGGTGTCGTGCTCTCCGTCGCGGGGCGCCAGAGTGGCCACGTCGGGGGAGCACAGTGGGGAAGGAAAGGGGCTCCTTGCCCACTCCTCTTACTTTATGTCCTGGGTTTAAAATGAAAAGGGAAAACTTAAGTCTGATGTGCAGATTGTTGGCAGTGCGTGCACAAAGTATTTACCCAACTTAAAAATAAGGCATGTTTGTGTATCTAATTGTACGTACGGGTTTATATTGCAGTGTCCAGACACTGTGTTACTGAAGTTTATTGGGGCGCATGATGGGATTTGGAGAGCATTGCTCTGTTGCGTCAGGTCAGAGCCACGTGGTCAGACTGCGTAAACCCATCTGTGTGTGCAGCAGTCCTTCACTTTTTGTGCATAGATGCACACGTACCTGGTGTACACGTGTGTCACATCCACGTGGATTATCTGCGATGTGCGTAGGTCAGGATGGGAGAGCGTGCAGGCATGTATAACACTGAGAAAGGGCAGTCAGTGGGCTCAGCAGGGAGTCAGTTTGAGCCACAGCGCGGTCCTGATGACCTTGGGGAAGCCTCATCCTTCTCATGTCCAAGTTTTCATTTCCGCTCAGGGTGCCTCGTGGTGTGCATCCGGGAGATGCAGGGGTGTGGGAGAAGGCGAAGGGACATGGTGTGCGGTGCCCACGTCCCCTGTGGCTGCCTTTCCCTCCCTCAGAGACCCAGTGACACTTCTCTGATTGGCAGCGTCTTGCTTTCAAACTGGGGAACATTATTATTATTATTATTATTTTTTAAACATTTTGTTTATTTATTTTTAGAGGGGAAGGGAAGGAGGAAGAGAAACATCAATGTATGGTTGCTTCTTGTGCATCCCCTGCTGGGAATTGGCCCCTGCGGGGAACTGGCCTGCAACCCAGGCATGTGCCCTGACTGGGAATCGAACCACGATCCTCTGGTTCGCAGGCCCGCGCTCAATCCACTGAGAACATTATTATTTTTACTTTAATTATTGTTCAAATACAGTTTTCTGTCTTTTACTCCCATCCCAGCCCCCCCCCCAGTGCTCCCCACCTCCCTCCCATTTCCACCCATGGAACATTATTTTTTGAGACATACAACTATGTTACTACTTCCACTGTAAAATGCGTTTCTTAGGGTAGGGCACTCAGGTTTGTACGCCAGTTACACAGAATTGGGGCAGTGGATACATCAGAATCTTGTTCTCTAGATACTCTAGTTCCTTCTGCTTCATTAGAAACCCTTTTTATGGTGGAAAATGTCACACGTGGTCACAAGCAGATGGAATAAAGCCCGCGTTCCCTTCCCCCAGAGATGATAATTGTCAGCTCGTGCCCGGGCTTGTCCCCTCTGCGCTCTGTCCACTTCTCTCTCCCCAAATTCCGACTACTGTGAAGCAAATCTCGGGCATTATGTCATTTATGTGTACTTTATTCTTCCTTTAAAAAAAAAGCCCTACTTAAACATTGTTTTTAAAGTTTATTTATTTATTTTTAGAGAGAGTAGAGGGAGAAAGAAAGAGAGGCAGAGAGACATCACTGTGTGAGAAAACGTTGGTGGGTTGCTTCTGGGCCCACAACCCAGGCATGTCCCCCGGCTGGGAATCCAACTGGCGACCCTTTGATCCACAGACCGGTGCTCCGACCACTGGCCACACCAGCCAGGGCTAAAAAAATAATTTTAGGTTCACTAGAAGTTGTAAACATATATCAAAGGTGTCGCACCCTCACCCAGCTTCTCCCGATGACCATACCCTGCATTTGCATAGCACACAGGCAGCCAGCAGGAGGGTGCTTTGTTCTTCTTACGGGTCGCGTGCTGGGGTGTCCCGCGGTGATGAGGCTATTATTGTGCTCACTCAGGATTTAATTTCTCATGTGGTTCTATCACTAAATGAACCCAACTTGGACTAGGTTGAGGATGAACTGATGCGGACCACTGTGCCCTGAGAGGGTCTGGGTATTTTTGTGACTGTTGTCTCTTTTCCTTCCAGTCGATCACACCAGGGTTGTCCTACATGATGGCGATCCCAACGAGCCTGTTTCTGATTACATCAACGCAAACATCATCATGGTAAACTGAGCTTTTCCCAGTGTCCTCTGACCACACGTCGCTAGCCTGTTTCTTAGTTTAAATCCTCTCCTGTGTCCTGAAAGCAACTTCTAAATGTTTGGCGTTTTTCCTCCTCAATTTCTAGCCTGAATTCGAAACCAAGTGCAACAATTCAAAGCCCAAAAAGAGTTATATCGCCACACAAGGCTGTCTGCAAAATACGGTGAATGACTTTTGGCGGATGGTGTTTCAGGAGAATTCCCGAGTGATTGTCATGACGACGAAGGAAGTGGAGAGAGGAAAGGTATAGCACACACTCTTCTGATCAGATATTTTAAAATTATTGCTCACATCAGGTGGACCATGTCAGGAATGGAATAAACAAATTAAGCTTAAGCTAACCGACCCTCTGGGAAAAAGGGGGTTGAAGAGATTTGATGATGGCGTGCCTTGGTGTAGCATTCTTCGGGTTTCTTCTCCTGGGGGTTCACTGAGCTGCTCAGATCTGTGGATGCATTTTCGTTTTCAAATTTAGATAATGTTTACTGTTTCTTTAAATATGTACCCTGACCCCACCCTGTCCTGGGACACTAATTGTGCATATATTAGGCTGTTTGAAGGTGTCCTACAGCTCACTGAGCCTTTGATCTTCTTTTTTTTTCAGTTCTCCTTCTTTCCTTCTGTGTTTCATTTTGGAGAGTTTCTTCGGCAGTGCATAATTATCTTAGTCCTGCTCAGTGTGTCTTTCATTCAGACTTTGTCCTGTTCATCTCTAGACGTTTCATTAGAGTCTGTGTAATATCTTCGATGTCTTTTCCACATGCGCATCATTCCCTGTACCTGTGAACACGTGGCATACATGTACAATAACTTTTAATGCCCGTGAGACTAGTCCTGTTTCATGTGTCACTTCATGTTTCCAGTTTTTCAGCTGTTGAAGGTGGAAGGGTAAATCTGGCCCTATTACTGTTTTAGCTAGAAGCAGTGGTCAGAAAGGGTGTATAGGACGGCCTGTCTAGTACTTCCCAGTGAATAGGGGACCAGTAAATCAGTGTGATTTCTGGGGTCATGTACACTGTACTTACCATGACTCTTAAGCATTTAAAAATTAATTTGACTTACATGAACAGTGGGTTCCTAAAAATAGTCAAACGCAGTTAAGTTTGAAGTTGCCTTCGTCACCTCTTGTTCACCCATTTTAGTCCCCTCCTCCAACATACATGCTGTTTGGTGTGTGTTACTCTACACTCTTGTCTTGGCATATTAGATGGATTACTATAGGCATTACATGCCTGCAGAAGGTATCTGGCCCCATAATATGAAAAAGAGACATTTACTGAAGATACAAAAAACCTTGTACAATGGTGCCTCAATCCCCTTCAAATTAGTCCCCTTGACACCTCATAGGGTTCTCCCAGTCCCCATCAGCTGCCCTGTTGTATTTCCCTGAATCTCATTGACCGTCTGAAATCTCTTCCCTTTCAAAGGTGATTTTAGTTTTGGGAAAAGGCAGAAGTTGCAGGGTGCCACATCTGAGCTGTAGGGGGCGCTGAGTCACCTGGGTCATTTAATGTTTTGCCAAAAACCCCTGCCTGAGACGTGACACATGAGTGGTTGCATTGTTTTGAAGCTACGAATCACCAGTAGCCCATAGCCATGGCCTTGTGAATCATCCAAATAGTTTCCACAGGGGAATCTTCAAGCTTGACACAAAATCCAATGCAGAGTCCTTGCTCTGTTTGCTCAGTCCTTTTGAATGCGACATCACACAGTCCACATGCTCACTCAACGGCACCCACTGCCCCCGTGACTAGGACAGGGAAGTCGTCAGTGTTCACACATGCGCATTCCAGTGCACTCTCCGTGGCTGCCAGGTTACGTTGATGTTGTGCAAACCATTCTCGCTGTCTTAACAATGGCTGGCCTTTTTCTGGACAAGCCTCGTATACTCCTTTACATGTATGTGTGTACTCACAGAAGTACATAGTACTGTTTTCTGAAAACTGGAGTAGGGAATAGTGGTTTCATACAGTAACTCCATAGTGCATCTTGGGTTTTCTTCCCTACTGTGTTCTAACTTCATTAATACATGTTGGTCCATCTCAGGGCAATTGCGTGGTATCTTGTGGTACATACGTATCATAATTTATTTACCATTATGCACTGGGCATTGAAGTGTTTCCGTTTTTGCCTTCGTGAACAGTGCTGAAGTGAACAGCCTTGTTCTTCCTTTTGTGTCCGTGGGGTGAGTGTTTCTCTGGGACAGATGTTAAGGATTGAGAGGTCACAGCGAGCGCCTGTGGTGAACGGACGCAAGTTCTGCCGGACCGCCTTCCAGAGTGGTGGTCCCGGTGTCGCTCCCGCTGCCCCTGCAGCTGCGTGTGCCTGGTGCCCACCTCCCCGCGCTCTTCTCCACTCTGCAGGTGTTTAGAGATTGTGACAGCCACACTCACAGAGAAGCACACAGATCTCAGTGAGTGAGAGCTCTGTGTGCTATCCCAGAGTGAGCCTATCCACACGGGTTTTATTTTTTTTCAATACAGAAAAGTTCTGTGTTTTTGTTTGTATTCCGGTCAGAGTGCTATTTTAGATGTACTTGCATTGGCTTCTATAAAGCGGTCGTGCACGTGAGTTGACCGCAGACAGGGGGGCGGTTTGGGATTTTAGCCGCCCTGCTTTTCTCACCGCTGCGAAGGGCGGTGTGGCCCCGTGAGGTTTTCCTGTTGTCCCGGTAGCTGCTACACTTCCGCACACCCTGCGGCCTGGTCAGGTCGTTGTGAAGCAAAGGTCACCTGCAGTGACAGTGGTTGTTCAGACACCTTCCTAGTTCCCGCCTCAGGTGAGTGTCACCTGCCCTGAGGATGGAGAGGACATCAGCACCCTCTGGCCCGTGTGCCGCCTGGCGGCAGGTAGCGGAGGCCGCCTGTTTCTCAGAGCACTCGGGGGCCGTGGAGATGGGGGGCTGTGGCCCTGCAGAGGACTCGGGCGGGTCCGCTTTCAGAAGAGCTGCCAGGAGCTCCGAGAACAGTCGCACGTGGGGCCGCACCGCGCGGCCCCACCTCCTCGCCCCAGTGCCTGCCTTCCCGCTCCTCCCCCTCACCCTGTGGGTGCAGGGGCTGACGTGGGGGCCCGTCCTCTCTGCAGGCCTTTCCGACACCCTGTCTGTCAGTGTCGCCCCGCCCTCCGCACGGAATAAAAACCACACTCTGGATTCCCGTGCATCCCTGGGCTTTAAAAGCTAAAGTGTTAGCCCTCACAGTTCAGATTTTTTTCTCGTTGTTAAGGTTTACCTCAGAGTGTGGAAAAGCGGGAGGCAGCCTGCAGGAGTTTCCAGCTGTTCAAAGGCAGCTAAAACGTCTTTTGAGTTGTGGTCTGATTTTGTGGTCTCTGAGTCACAGCGGCCCTCGGAATTGATTGGCCAGTAACAACAGCCTTGAGTGCAACTATTATTAAAAGTGTTTATTTGGAGCCCTGGCTGGTGTAGCTCAGTGGGTTGAGGGCAGGCCTGCGAACCAGAGGATCATGGTTCGATTCCCCATTGGGGCACATGCCTGGGTTGCAGGCCAGTTCCCAGCAGGGGACACATGAGAGGCAGCCATACATTGATATTTCTCTCCCTCTCTCCCTCCCTTCCTCTCTAAAGATAAATAAGATCTTTTTTAAAAAGTGTTTATTTGGAGAAAAATATGTATGTATTACATCCGTCACAGGGTATTTGGATCTACAAAACACTGCAGGGGAAGCTGAATTCAAAACACTAAACACTGCCCTGGCTGGTGTAGCTCAGTGGATTGAGCACGGGCCTGCGAACCACACGATTGCGGTTCAATTCCCAATCAGGGCACATGCCTGGGTTGCGGGCTAGTTCCCAGCAGGGGACCCGTGAGAGGCAACCATACATTGATATTTCTCTCCTTCTCTTCCCCTTTAAAGATAAATAAATAAAATCTTTAAGACAAACAAACAAAAAAACACTAAACACTGAAAGACCCCCAAGCTGTGCTAAGCAGAAAAGTCACACCGTGCATGAAATTCTTCTGTTCAACTTTTCTGCTCCCACGGTTTCCTTTTCTTTCAATTGACCATGGACTATGGGGCTAGTCTGCAGCTGCTCTTTTACTCCTTGTTTTATAACCGGGGATTTCTCTGTCTTCCTTACATACAAGGAGGTTTTCTTTTGCTGCGATTGGTGTCTCGGTTGTGAAAAGGGAGTTGCATTGGTGACCGCACTCAGAAAAAAACCAAAACACAAAATCGTTCTTTGCCCAGGACACGTCGCCACGTGCCTGCAGACGGGTCTCTCACTGAGCGGAACATCTCCCTCTTCGGCAGCATGGGTGATTTCTCTTGGTGCCATGCTTCCCCGCTGCCTGCTCTGGAGCTGACAGCGCTCTCATGCGTGGCGTCCCCAGGCACCCAGTTAGGTGGAGGCGCCGTGCAGTAGGTAGCAGATGGATCTGGATCTAGAAAAAGCAGCTGGTTCAAAACCCCATCGGCTGCCTTTCTGTGCTGGAGGTATTCGCACTTGGGTTAGATAAGGCGCGGAGTCCTCCCACGCTGGGGGAGACGAACCAGACTGTCTGGCCTGTTAGGCAGCCCGTCCACCTCCGGAGTCCTTGCTTGCCTTCCCTGCCAAGTGACTGGCAGGTCTGTAGAATTGAAAACGCAGTGGTTGCTAGACAGCGCCCTCTACCTGGTCGTTCGCTCTCTTCGCATCATTGATTCTTTGGAAGTAAATAAACACGCACGGACTCTCCTTCGACTTGTGTGTTAATCGGGCAACTTTGCACAGGTGGCTTTCTCTCCCTGCTTCTCCCTGCTCCTCCAAGCACCTGTGTTTAAAATTTGAACTCTCCTTTTCTTTGGAAATCCCTCAGTTCAGTGTAGGGCCTTTTAACATGTTAGTGGTCGCTAAGCAAGCCTTGAACACTTGCTTTCTGCTGGTTTAGGCTTTTCTTTCAGGGTTCACAGGTGTTAACTGTCTCTTTTCTGATCCCTTCCAGAGCAAATGTGTCAAGTACTGGCCTGATGAGTACGCTCTGAAGGAATACGGGGTCATGCGTGTTAGGAACGTCAAAGAAAGCGCCGCCCATGACTACACCTTACGGGAACTTAAACTTTCCAAGGTTGGACAAGTAAGTATATTGTCGTACTTTAGACTTTGGTAACTGTTCGTGGTGTGCAGCCACCAGCATCACACAGGCACTCACGTTTGCGTACATTCGTCCACTCGCTTGCTCGCTTCTTGGTTCGGCAGCCCTTCACCGGGTGCCTGCGGTGTGCCTGCGGTGTGCCAGGGACTCCCGAGGCACTGCTGGCGCGTTGCTGATGCACAGCCTCTGCCCTCACAGAGCCCTGGGACACAGAAGGTGAAAACCTAAAGGACCAGCTAAGCTTTCTGATTGTGTTGTCTGCAATGGTGTGCTAGTGAGTAACTGGGTACTTGAGATGGAGTAGACAGGGAGGGCCTCTCGGAGGAAGTGTCCTTTGAGCTGCGACCTGAAGGTAGAGGAGCCAGGCATCCAGAACATCAGGAGAAGAGGGTCCCAAGCAGAGGGAGCAGTCAGTGCAAAGGCCCTGAGGCCTAGGTAGTGATCACATTCCATAGCCTGAGATCCTAACTGCATGTAGTTCAGGTTCGTCCCTAACTTTCGGTTTGGCGACTAACTTTACAGAGCACCGTTAGATTGGGATGCATTTAATTTTATGATTAGAGGGGGGCTTTCTTACTCAAGGCCTTTGGGGACACAAAGATGAATAAAGCAGCCTTTGTCTTCAAGGAATCATTGTACCATCACGTAGCAGCCAGAAGCCACGTACGCAAATAGCCATGCTCCAGAGGAGACACAGGCTCTCCCTCCCATCTGAAGTGCCACAGCCTTGCCAAGGCTGGGCTTCTTCCAGATACGGCGCCAGGGAGACAGCCCTGGGAAGAGGCTGGGCCCTCAAGGCTGAGGATTTCTTAGGAGAAGGGGGCCTCCTGGGTGGAGTGTCATTGTGAGCCAGGGCACTGATGTGCAGGCTGCAGGGAAGTGGGGTTTATGAGGGGAAAGGCCAGTGGGGAATCTGGGGAATAAACTTATGTTGAGACGGGTTGGGACCAAGTCGGGATGAGTCTTACCACCATGTTGAGAAATGTGAACTTTACCTGTTAGCACAGAACCCGTTGTTCTTGAGCCAAGTGAACACGCGCAGAAGCGAGTGCCAGGAAGGTGTCCGAGAGCTGGGGGAGCAGGGAGAGAGGTCAGCACGGGGAACCCCGATGGCCAGAGTCCTGTCCGGGACCTCTGCAGTGGTCTGTGTCTCAGGGCCTCCTCTCCAAGCATCCCGGAGACCCCAGCAGTTGTTTTGAGTGTTTGTTTTCCTTCTCACATTTTGTTAAAATGCCAGAATAAACTCTGGAAGAAGAGCCACGGATGAGAGAGATGCCTTGGCGTGCAGTCTGGAGGGCGAGGGGTAGTTCGGCCGTTATTGGAGGATGAGGAGAGACTGAAGACGTCGTGGGGCCGTGGGCCTGGGCAGACGGTGGGGCTTCGGGAGTCAGAAGAGCGGGAAGAAGGTGTGTGAGATGGAGAGCTCAGACTCTGCGGGCAGACGGTGGCAGGGTGGTGGCAGGTGGGGAGGAAGAGGGCCAGCCAGTCACATCGGGGAGTCACACAGGAGGCGATTTGGTGGTGGTGTGAATGGAGGTGAGGGCAGTGTGGATCTGAGGAGCAAGGGAGGACAAAGAATGACCTGTTGGACGTGTCAAGTTCAAGATGCCTTTGAGACAGTTGGAGGGAAGATGCCTGGGAGGCGGGGATGGAGACTGGATGGGGAGGGGAGCTGAGATCCCGAACATCGTGGATGGGTCGGTTTGGGCCGGTGGAGGGGTATTGCGGCTGTGGCCCTGGCTGCTGTGGGTAGTGGGGCTGAAACGGATTTCCTCTGGGCTTTGTCAGCACGGGGAAAGGCCGTCAACTGACATTCGAATAAGAAGAGATGCATTATTGGAGGAAAGTGGGAAGAGTACGAAGTGGTGATTGTGTAGAATAGTAATTTCATTGCCGAGAAACCCAGTAAGCTTCTGGGGGGTGCTGAGGCCCCACTGAGGTGATGAACACGCATATTTAGGGATGCAGGTCACCTGGTCGTGTGCACACCCTGCTTCGTTCCTCTGGTGCAAACCAGAGACGGACGGTGGGTAGTTGGGTCCATCCAGGCTTGGGGCTTTTCCCAGCGTCACAGTGCATGGGGACTGTGGTACATGATGGAAAGGATGGCCAGGACAGTGTGGGGAGTCTGAGCTGGGGGGAGGGGGCGGCGGGGTGTGTGTGAAGGGGGTGGGGGCTGGAGGAGGGGCTCAGGGGGTGGGGGTGAGGCTAAAATGAGCTGGGAACCTCTGAGCTTGTGGCCCAGGGTGGGACGCTGGGACCTCTGATGTCATTGGTCGGGAGTGGGCGGTTCTCCTGATGGTGGGGAGAGAGAGGGCAGGTTCAGTCTGTCACATGTGCCCCTTTCAGTTTGCTGGATGACCCTCAACCAACTGAGCCACCCTGGCCAGGGTTCTCTCTGCTTTTTTTAAAACCCCCTTTTAAAATGTTTCTTAGCTCGGATTGTCTCCAGATGCATAGGAAAGAGGATGTGGTGATGAATAGTGCTGCTCAACCACCTAACCTGGCTGTGCCCGGAACACAGTGCTTTTGGGTCTTCCTCAGCCCTGGGACCCTTGTTGGTCTTTATCAGTGATCAGCGTCCTCAGAGGACCCTGCGTGCCGAGTCTCTGCCCGTCTGCAGGGCGGCGGCTGCGTGTTTATGGCTACCGTTTAATCCTCACAGTGGTACTGTGAGAGAGAGGTTCTTATTCCTGCTGCCACAGGAGGAATGGAGGCCTAGAGATCTCCAGGCGCCACAGTGAGTGTGCAGGCCAGGATGTGGGCCTCAGTGCAGCCGTCCGACGGCAGAGCATGTCTTCCTGCCTGCTCTGTACTCAGCGGAAGTTTCCAGTATCTCAATACTTCCCTGAACGTGTGTGGCTCAGGAGGGGAGGAGGTCTGGGTACAAAAGGACAAAGAGGAACGAGTAACTTGAGGGAATACCCATCTTCTCACCCAGGGGGAGGAGAGCCCCGGGTCCCAGAGGCCTCCTGGCCTCCTAGTTTGAGCAGCCCGTGGACTTGGAGGATCAGGAACATTGCCCGCCACTGGTGGTTCAGAGTCGGTTCGGGCTGGAGTTCCCCGAGGAACACATTGCTGTCCTGGCCGTCTGGGTTCGTACCTTGGCAGATCCTAAAGGAGAAGTGGTCCAGCAACGCGGAGGAGGACCTCTGAAGGGAGCGTGGGGGCCTTTGTGTCGGCCAGCCCCCTCAGCTCACCTAGGCTCCGAGAGCGAAGCCAGGCGGTGCCTCAGTCCCTTGATTTATTTAATTCTGTTCTGGTTTTTCTTGGCTCTACTCCAGGGCAATACGGAGAGAACCGTCTGGCAATACCACTTTCGGACCTGGCCGGACCACGGCGTGCCCAGTGATCCCGGGGGCGTGCTGGACTTCCTGGAGGAGGTGCACCACAAGCAGGAGAGCATCGTGGATGCGGGCCCAGTGGTGGTTCACTGCAGGTGACCAGCCCTCGCGCCCCCTGGCCCCGGCCTGTCCGTCTCCAGACGCCCAGGGCTGCTTCTGACTTCCCCACCCCAAATCCGGCTGGGGGAAACTTCGTCTCTGTGTGAGGCCTGGATGCACTGCACTGAGGCGCACTTTGACCCCAAAGTGTATTTTTCATCGATCCTACAGGCCTGCCAGGGTCCTGGGGGTGGCAGGACAGGGGCTGGTGAACATTGTCCTTATTTGCAAGGGGCTCCTAGTCTGGTAACATTTGCTTGGTTTCCTTTTTCAATAGTGTAATTCAGAGGTCATCATTTTTATTGGGAGCCTAGTCAGTTCTACCACAGAAATGAGGCATGTTTTTCCCCAACAATACACTTATTTGCTTAAAAGATTAGGACCACTGCCCACCCTCTGGAAGCTAGTCCTGTGGCCTCCGCCCCACAGTGTGCAGGCTGCAGGTGCCCAGGATTGGGGTTCCCAGTCATACTGGGGAAAGCTTGGCTTTTTAAGTCTTTCATGTGTTGGGCAAGTAGATGTGTACGACGCTTTATTTGTTCAGTTTTTTAAAAGCTGCCACGTATTGAGCACCTGCTCTGGGCCCAGTGTTTTTCACGCACGACTCACGTCTGACCCTCATGACAACCCTGTAAGAGACACACTGTTGCCCCCATTTCACAGATGAGGAAACTGAGGGTCAGAGATTAAGAGACTGGGCCCCGGCACACTGTGTATTGGGGAAGCGGGGCTCCCAGTGCAGGTTGGACTGACTCCAGAGCCCTGTGCTCTTAGCAAATTCATTTTCTGGTATAAGTAGACGATCGTGTAAGTGCTCCCAAGAGCAGATGTTGGTTCTGCTCTATTAATAGCTTGGCTTTGAGTATAAACCGCCACGAATGACTTTTCTGCCATCGCTTTCCATCCTTCTGCCCACAGTGCTGGCATTGGCCGGACAGGGACGTTCATCGTGATTGACATCCTCATTGACATCATCAGAGAGAAAGGTAGGTCATCTGGAGGGTGGGGGGTGGCAGCTCCTGTTTGTAGCTCATGGACAGAAGGTGCTGGTGAAAACAGCCTGGGGAAGAATATTTGAATGTTAAAAATTTTCACAAAAATCTGGGCCGAAGACTTCACCTTCCAGCATGCTTGCCCGAGAACAGAAGCGATGCTGTTTCAGCTTTTGGCCTGAGACGAAGTCCAGGACCTGGGGACACCCTGCTGTGGCCTTTTGTTGGACATGCAGCTGCATTCTCTACCCGGCCCCCTCATCCTGGCTGATGGCGTGGGGCGTTGGAAAGTGGGGGAGCCCTGCTTCCCAGACTTCATCATGGAATCGCCTGGGATCATCGGTATTGATCAGAAGGCCAGTGCCGTGGCCTTTGGAACGCGTTCGGCAGAACGTTAAAGACTAAATTTGCTTTATGCCTTAGCCTGCCGAAACTCGTGTATCCGGCCCCTTTACCCTGGCTCTGCTGTTTCTCCTGATGCTTCGTGCTGCTTGCTTCGTAGGTGTCGACTGTGACATCGATGTTCCCAAAACGATTCAGATGGTGCGATCTCAGAGGTCAGGGATGGTCCAGACAGAAGCACAGTACCGATTCATCTACATGGCCGTCCAGCATTATATCGAAACACTACAGCGCAGGATTGAAGAAGAGCAGGTACCAGGCCTGGGCGGGCCGCATGCTGGTTTTCCTTGCCTTTTCTGGGCAGCTGGTGAATGTTCTCCTTTTGATCAGCACAGGCTTGGCTAGTGCCTGGCTTTGTTTGGGAATGGGAAACGAGTCCCCCACCAGAACGGGCCTCTCTGCAAATTCCCTTCCTTCATGGCTCTGAATTTTCAGTCCAGAGGAGGCTTAGGGAGGGGCGCTGTGCCGTGCTGTGCTGCCTACCCAGCCTGATGGCCTGGGGAGGGGCCACGCAGGAAGGGGAGGGTTTACCAGGCCCCCACAGCGCACTCAGACGCAGAGCCTCCAGGTTTCCAGCCTGTTCCAGTTTAATCCAGGCCATATTTATCCTGATTCCATCTCGTAAATGAATGCTTCGCTCTTAATAGCATGCAGTGGTTTGAAACACCAGTTTGGTCGAGTTGGAAACAGTGAAATTTCCATTTTAATAAGCATGCATAATGAAGAAGAATGTGGCACTGGAGCCTTGCCATTCGAAGCTATTCATAACAGACACAAAGCTGAGTTAATTAGGATTAAGCTGAGACGAGGGAAACGAGGAGACTGCTCTTTTGGGGAGCCGTGCTTGTCTCCCTGCCCACCCCCACCCCCACCCTGGTCCCAGGGCTGTGCTGCAGCCGGTGTGTCCGAACGTCAGGGGTATTTGCCCGCTCTGCCCCGTTTGTTGCCTTCCGGAGAACTCAGCCTCTCAGAACGGGAACTTCTCAACACGGGACCTGCCACCTGACTGAACGACGTGTAGCCGAGCAGGCCAGTAGCTGCGTTACCAAAGCTTGGTTAGCCAGAGTTGGCTAACGGTGTGGCAGGTTCTCAGTTCACACCAAAGCACTCAGTAGATTGTCTCCTCGTAGAAAAATGTCTTCTGCCACAGTAGATGTCTAGAAATGTCAGCTCGGATGATGAGCAAGCTCCTGGTTTGGGGCCTTCTTGCTTTAAATCTGACTGCGTTGTTGTCAGTGCTATGAACTATTTAGGTGGTTACTATAGGCTATTGTACACTTATCCTCCAGTCTTACTTAATGTGGGCCGGGAATAGTTAACACAGGAAGATGCCCAGAGAAGGACTCCTAATAAACAGAAAGAGAGTGCAGCCCTGCTGGTAAACTGGACGCTCTGTGCAGTAACATGAAGCACTTCGTGTAGTCTGGATGGGGAAAGCTGGGGGAAGCGCTCTCTGTTTCATTCTGAGGATTTGGTTTTTATCCTTGTTTTGGAGAATTTAGGGACTTCCCCTCCCAGCTTTCGAGCACTTCAGATGTTCTTATTGCCAAATATGGTCTCGCTAACCCTAAATCTGAGACTACAGTTCAGATTTACAAACTAAACAAAAATCTTTTATCACTGTCCTATGTTGGAGGGAAGAAGTAGACAAAAGCAAGACATATCCTCTAATAATTTAAGTATTATGGAACATAGAACATAGAAACTGGCCCTGGCCTGGTAGGTCAGTTGGTTAGATTGTCGTCCCAACACGCCAAGGTTGCGGGTTTGATCCCCGGTCAGGGCACACACCAGAATCAGCCAAGGAATGCTTCAGTAAGCGGAACAACAAATCAGTGTTTCTCTCTCCTTTTTTCTCTCTAAAATGAAAGAATAAAAAGACCTAGGATGTAGAAACTGAATGTAGGCTGTAAATAAAGTCCCTGGTGGTCCCACCCGAGAGAGCTGGGGCGTGTGCCTCCATGTGTCCACTCCTTCAGCCTGTGAGTGTTTGGTGCCACGCGTGTGGGCGCTGCACTGCGCACAGTGGCTACTACGTGGTGTGTGTCTGAAAAACATGTGTCGGCCTAGATCATTTATTTTAAAAATGGGGTCCTGTAATAGGTGGTTTTACTCCTGTTTTTTTTTACCCCTGGTTTTCTGCATTGTATTGTTGGTTTCATTGTAGGATCTTGCTACCTGGTTTTGTGGTAAAGTGAGAAGTACTTTTTCAACTAGCAAAAGGTGAAGGGCAGACTTAGAAACATGAAACCCACCTGATTTTTACATTAAACAAAGGAGCAAACTCATTTAGGAGCACTAATTCTAGTGAAATACAGGCGTTTCCCAAATGATGAAGCTTTAGGAAACTTGGGGAGTGAGAGAATTTGCTAAAGAGGGGAAAATGGAAGAAAGAAAATGAGTCATGGGTGGGGAGTCGTGGGGAAGGAAGTGGAGAAACCGAGACGCCGGCCAGGAGGCCTCTCGGAAGCTGGGGTGGGAGTCCAGGGGGCATGCAGATGAGGCTGAGAACATGCAAGAGTTTTTACAAGCGGTTCTTCTCACACTCTTTCTGCCCTTTCAAAGGAGAGTTCTCTACTAACTTTCATTTACAGGATGAGAGTTTTTTCATTTGCAAAAAACAGGGTGCAGAGTTCCTTTCACTCAGCTTTCCTGACTGTTCACGTTGTAACACAATTTACTATTCATTCACACTCGCCCCGTCTCTCTCTCCCTCTCCCCACAGGCGTAGTGAAATGATCAGAATCAGGAAATGAATACGACATAGTCCTGTTTTCTTCATCTACAGACCATATTCAGGCCTTGCCCTTTTGTCCTATCAACGCCCTTTCTGTGGTCCTGGCTCACATGGTGTATTTAACTGTCACAGTGCGTGACAGTTAAAGCTGTGTCTCTTTTAATCTAGAACCATTTCTTGGTCTTTATCGTTCATGCCCCTGACAGTTTTGGAGAGTTCAGGCCAGTCATTTGGCAGAAGGCCCCTCAGTTTGGATTTGTGTGGTGTTTTCTCTTGATGAGGTTTGGGGCGTGTGTGTTGACGGGACTGGCACAGACATGTGCGTCCCTCACGTCGGGCCACCGTCTGCTGATTTGTTTCATTGCCGGCCGGGTTAACTTTGGGCACTTTAAGATGTGGCCGCTCAGATTTCCTCACTGTCAACTTACTATTTTTCCCTTTTTAATTAATACCAAGACTATCTAAATAACCAATTTCCATCATACTTTTTGCCTGCTAATTTAACACCCATTTCACCGCACGGAAAAATTTCTCCTGGGACCTGTGCCCAGCAGTCATTTTCTCTTCCCATCACCCCTTATCATTTATTAGTTGGAAGCCTCCTATGAAGGAAGAGCTTTCCCTTCTCCCCCCGTTATGTATTCATTTATTTATTGATGTCAGAATGGGTTATAATCCTTTATTTATTCTGTTGCTCAGGTTGTCCCAAGTTCGGCAAGTGTGACGCTTTTAGGCTGGTTCCTATGTCCTTCAGACGTGATCCCACTTTTTGAGCACTAAGGACTTTCCGACACCACAAGATGATACAGGTTCACCCTGTACATTCCCAGCCATTTTTCAAAGGAATCCTGATTCTTTTCATTGGAGAGTCAGTGTTTGGAAGCCAAGACCTGGGTACTGAGTGTGCTTGTTTGTGCTGGTGTAGTATTTTCTGAATTGCTAATTAGCTAATTACCACTTGAGTCCAGCTCTCTCTGTAGCCTCTGGATACCTATGCAACTCATTGTCCCTGCTCCCATAGTTTTTTTAAGTACACGTCTCATTTCAGGACAATTTTTAGATTCACAGAAAACTTGCAAAGGTACTAGAGAGAGTTGCTGATCATCCTTCATTCAGTTTCCTTGAATGTTGACATCTTATAAAACCCTGGTAGGTCTGTCAAAACTATAAAATTAACACCAATACGTTGCTATCAGTTAAACTCTACAGTTTTCCCTCTAAGAACCCTTTTCTGTCCTAGGATCCTCTGATCTGTAACAGTTTCTCAGTCTCTGCTGGTTTGCATGACTGTGGCGCTTTTGAGGGAGGAGTACTTGTCAGCCATCTGTGATTCTCTTCCCAGAGCCTAAGCGGCCGTACACGGCAGCTCGAGGGGGGACAAGCAGCTCTAGGGGGACAAGGTAGCAAATTGGTTGCTGATGGTGTGGGTGGGTGAAGCCAGTGGTCACCAAGGAGAGAAGGAGAACCAGGAAGATTCTGTGATGATCAGTAAGTGTCCAAGGTTGTAGAAGGTAGGTCTTTGCACTGTTACCAGACACCAGCTCGTTGGTATTGCCGGTGCTGACCAACTATATACCCAGGTTGGGTGCTGGTTCCCCCCCAGCTGCAGTGAATGGAAGCTCCTGCTTGTACGTCGGTGTTTGGTATGGGCGCCCGTTCTAACACACGCTGTTTCCGCAGCCAGCCCCACGGGGAACGCGGCACTGCGTGACGGCGGCAGTCGGGCGGACTGGGTCTCTGGAGTTGGTTGTTCCCAGGCGAATTCTACCTGGAGTCCTACCAGATGCAGGTCACATTGCATCTGAGAGGGAATTTACGTTCTACCGATTTTCTTCACCACGTTCCCCTCCAGAGTAAAATACTGTCTTCGCCATATTCCCCTCCAGAGTGTCTGGAGGCAAAAGTAAAGTTTTAAAGGTGTCCGGGTCTTTTCTGGGGTGGGGTTGGGGTGTCGGGGAAGACAGGATGAAGTGCCTTATTGGTTCTGCTGCTGCGCCACTATCCTCGTGCCTGTGTGCCATTTTTACGTGGAGTGACTGTTTCTGGGACTCTTTGCCCAACTGTTTACCTGAAATTCATTACGCACCAGTGGACGACGAGCTGATGAGGTGCTAATACTGCAGAGAAGGTGGGATTCCTCTCTTAGCCCAGACAGGTGCGTTGGGTCTGCTACAGTAAGTTGTCGATGCTCGACACTCTGTGCTTTTGAACTGCGTGCTTCCAGAGTGCTTCCCACTGTCCTGTATTCATACCGGGGAGCTGAATTCCCTAACGTGCGGTCAGCAGTTTTGTATTCAGGGTCCAACCTGTTTCTCTCTCTCTCTCTGAAACGCCTTTTTTTTTTGTCTTTTGTATTCCCTTAAAAAAGCCACATTTCCTCATGCATGTAACTTCTACCTTTACCTTTCAGAAAAGCAAGAGGAAAGGCCACGAGTACACAAACATTAAGTATTCCCTCGCGGACCAGACAAGCGGAGACCAGAGCCCCCTCCCGCCCTGCACCCCAACACCCTCCTGCGCAGAGTGAGTAGTAATGAAGGACTCCATTCGTTGGAAAAGCTTGAACAGCTGCAGGTCTTGGGTGCACTCACCTGTCACTGAATCGTTGCCCAGCCCATTCTCAGTCTGTTGGTGGCTGTCTGACTGTTACGCTACCTAAACCGAAGGCCGATTGCTGCACCGGCCAGGATTACACGGGCTTGTGTGTGCATCACATTGAGATTCTCTAAAAGGAGAGTGTAAATTTTGTTCTGATGGGGTGGGATTTGCTCCAGAGGCAGGTGGCACCCCTTGTGATGGATTAACACTCTTCACTAAGTGAAAGTAAGTGAACTCCCCATGAACGTGTCGACACAATTGTGATCTGCTCATTTGCCACATTCGCAGAAATCTACTTTGGGTGTGAAGCAGGAGTCGGCAAACTGCAGCCCCCAGGCCAGATCCCAGCCACGGCCTGTTCCTGTGCAGCTCACAAGTGGATTTCAAAGGGTTATTAACACCTGTGCGCACGCACACACACGCACGCACACACATGCGCACACGCACACACACGCACGCGCACACACACACACACCCCGCCCAAGAGTAACGTATGTCAGAGACTGCGTACAGCTTGTGGAGACTAAGTTATTTGCCCTCTGGTTCTTTATAGAAGAACTTTGCCAACTCTTGTTTAAACTCAAGCACGATAGGAAAACATTACTTAAATCAATTATGTGGATAGTAATTGTAAGTTGTTATTATCTGCATATTCTAGTTATTCTGAGGTATAACATTTGCCCCGCCCCCCCCCATCCCTGCTTAGAGTTTTATCTCTATTTGGTTCTAACGTGGATTTAAAGTCCCTGCTGACTTTAATACTCTCTTGGAACATTTTCAGTAGCGTAGATGAAGCTCGTATTTATATGTTTTTCCTATTTAACATTGAAATGAAGCAACACAACAGAAGTGGTCTCCCCACCACACTGCCTTGTCCTTCTGCCGCCTTTTCCTTTCCCGGTGGACCGACGGGGAGAGTGTGTGTTCAATGGCCACCTCCAGTCATTTGCAGCGGAACCAGCTCGTGCGGACTCGAGTCCTTGCCAGAGAGCTTCCCCCGACCTGCGTGCTGCCCACTGCGCGTTGTTACCAGTGCCTGCCTGCAACGAATGGCTTCTCTGTCTCTGTTCCCACCCGTCCCCACAGAGGGAGCAGCCCCGGGACACTGGGGCCCTGAGCCCCTCCTGCTGGTTTCGTGCCACCCTCTCCGCCAGCACCCACGGCCACGGGGACCCTCATCCTCCCAGCTGCACGGCTCTGCATGCAGAGCTGGGGCTCAGAGGCACTGGCCCTCTCAGGGCCCCCAACCCCACCACTGAGCTTCATGCTCAACATTCCCCTTTGCGAGATCCGGGGTAGCCAGATCCGGGGTCTGACTGCTCCTCTGTGTTAGCTACTGTCTTGGGACTCTGGCCCATTCGGACCCTTCTGCTTGAAATTAGAGCCAATGCTTTCTGTGTGTACATGTCCCACCCTCTTTCAAGGTCTAACTCAGAGGGCTCAGCACACAGTCCTCTCTTGCTCTGCCCGCTTGGAAAACAACTCACTTTCCTCCAAACCCCCCAGAGCGCAGGGGGCTGGAGGCTCTTATTTCACTTTAACTTCAGTTACATTGCTACGCGGTCCTGTCATATGTCCTGTCCTAAAACACCAGCTCCAGGGGTCAGGAGCCGTGTCTGTACTACAGCTGGTTGCCAAAGAATGTACTGTACTGTGTGCCTTCCAGACGCCACATACAGCACGGTCTGCACATCTGTTCACGTCCCCGTCTCTTGCCTTCCAGAATGAGAGAGGACAGTGCCAGAGTCTACGAAAACGTGGGGCTGATGCAGCAGCAGAAGAGCTTCAGATGAGGGCGCCCACGGGGCTCCAGCGGCAGGTACTTGAACGGCAGTGCCGTGTCTGCTCGGCGTCCGTAGCATCTGTGGGATTTCTAAGCAGGCAGATAAGTCGTGAGCATTTCAGCAAACTGTCTGATGACGGAGTTGTGCAAGTCGGCCTCCTTTTTCCTCTCTTTGAACTTCTTTTTCCCCAAGTGGATCTGTTTTAGAGTTCATTGAGCATTAATGCCAAATGCAGAATTAATTCCGGGAAGGGCAAGGTTAGCACTTATTATTGAGAAACGGTTGATGCTGGTGATGGACACCAGAGGCCACTGTGCCTGCTGTTTTTATTGGCGTTGACTAATGCAGGCTGTGCTGGGAGGTGATATGTGGGGGTCTGGGAACTGTGGGGACGGCTGGGGTCACGGTGCCTCAGCGCTCCTCCCAGGCGGCCTCTGCCTGGCCGTGTGGCACAGGGCACTGGACAGTCCGGGCCTCCGACGGACTCCGCTCCACATCCCTTCCAGCTCCAGATGTGGCAGTTCATCTCCCTTGTCCACCCCCTCCTTGTCGATCACCTTTTTAAACAGTGACCCATGTGTGAAATGTGTTTTAATAAGTTAGCAACTCATAGGTTTCAGTATTTCATGTTGAAATTCCCATTTCAACGAGTAATCTACTTAAAAGCTTTAAAGGTATTTTTAAGTGGTTTCATGCCTTGCGCACTTTTAGACATGTGCTCCTTAAAAATTCTCATTTGTTTCTTCCCCAGATGTGGACTTCAACTTCTCCATGAAAAGGTCAAGAACAGGTGCAAGACAGTTGATGTGAACTTGAAACTTGAAGGCTTGTGTTGTGGTCGACCCCCCCTTTGATGAACAGAATGTGAAACCGTGTAAAGACTGTTGTCTTCTCACTCAGCGACACCTGCCTCCTGGTCACTGCTTTCCTCAGATGAGAAGTCCCCTCTGCAATGCGGACAGCGTCGTATTTTACAGAGTTTCTATTTTAAATTGAGGGGGCAGTTCAGTTGTGCTCTCTACTTTGCAGATGGCGATGCTTCCAATCCTAGTTACTGGCTTTTTTTTTCTGTGTATAACCTTAAAAAATTTAATCTCCCCCCACTTTGTGGGGAGCGATGGGGCAATTGGTAATGGGGCAAATCAAGGTAACAGCAGTCTGTGGAAGTGAGAACAGTGTCATTCGTCATCACTGATCAGTAGTGGGTAATCCATTTTGATGGCCTCTTTCATTGGCTAAATGATAATTAAGCCAGTGCCCCAGACTGTCAGGAGTCGACTGTCTTCTGCATCGCCATTAGAAAATCATGGGAATTTAGAATGAAAGGCACACTTTTCCCTCTGCAGATGACCAATGGCCATTCAGCCTGTTGCCTGGGAAGGTTGTGGTGGGGAAACATTCGCCATATATACTTTTTTCATTTGAGTGTTTAGGGAAAATGTGTCTGTGACTAACCAATATCTTGGTTATCAGTTGTTGCTGACAGACCACCTCAGAACATAGTGGCTTACCCTAATTCTTCATTTTTTCTTCACTGTCCTTGAAGCTGGACCAGGCTCAGCCAAGCTGTCCCTCCGCTCATCTTGCTGGTGCCCCTTGCTGGTGGGCAGATTGGCTGAGACACTGGGGTGGCTGGGCCTCTCTCCCTGCACATGGCCCTCCGTCACTTCTTCTTCATGTGCCCTTTCCACGTGGCCTTGCCCACAGGGTGGCTGGACCTCTTGCGTGGCAGTTCAGAGCTCCCAAAAGTGTAAGGCAGGCGTGGCAGGCCTTCCTATGACTTAAAACCTGAACCGTCACAGCGTCACTTCTGCCCTCTATTGATGAGAGCAAGTCACCAGCCCGACACAGACTCAGGAAGAGGGGACTTCATTGGGGTGTGAAGTGGAGGTGTGGCTCCTGGGGGGTCTCCGGTGTAACAGACCGTCAGAACTAGTGCTGAGGGGGGGAAAGCTATTATTAGCAGAAGTAGAAGCTGCTAGTGAGTGACCCGGGGAAGCTGGAGCTGCCCGTGATAGCTGGTGTGGAAGCTGGACGTGAGAAAGGGGGCCTTCCAGACGCTTCCTGCACTGGTTCTGTGGGCTCTGAGCCTCTTTTCTGCACCATCACCTGGGGAAACTGGTCTCTCAAGGATGGCTGTGTCAAGGGGGCAGAGCGCGTGAAAGCAGCACCCTGTCAGTGTGGCCCCCGCAGAGGGAGGCAAAGAGGCACTTTTTTCACGCCACCACCGGTCCCCCGGGCAGTGGGCTGCGTGGGAAGGAGCGGTGCTCACAGGCCGCTCTCTGGATGGCCTAGGCAGAAGCCTGTTTTTGTTTTCACCGAGCAGTCAGATCGACTGACCTGCTACCTGAAGTGCCTTCTCCAAAAACACTCCTCTTTGCCCCCGTGTGTTGAATCATCGTTCAGTGAGTGCGTTTCCATTCAAGTCTCACTGGGTGACTTTGTGAAGATCGTAAAATGCCACCGCATGGCCTCCTTTCTGGAATTCTCCTTGCTCTTGCTCCCGTAAGCGAGGCCTAGATCCGGCCTTGGTGGTAGTTCCCCACTGAGGTCGCAACCGGGCCAAGCAGTGACTGCCATTTTCACAGACACAGCATCCAGTGTTCCCCCCACATAGCCCTCCTCCCCAGGCCCTCGCACTTAAAATTGCTTCGGAACACAGGGGTGGCCTGGAGGTGATTACCTTATAAGAGGGATGCAAATGACTACTGTCTTGCTAAGCCTGTAAAGAGGGAGAGTGAAGTTCTGTATTTGCAACCAGTTCCTGAACTCTGTTCTTTTTATTGCATTGTCATGTTGAAGGGTCTTCCACTGGGCCTCGATTTCGTGGGAATGTTTTGACACTAGACTTCAGAGGCAAAGTCTTTCACCAGCACACAAGGGTTTGATACATAAATAAACTTGCCACATCCAGTCTCTGCCTGTAGCTTCAGATTGGTGGTTTTTGCACTTGGAATGGAAAGAGCTGATCTGGACCAACCCTCTGAGTTACAGGACATTGATTCCATTTAGATTTCCCTCCACCAGGTCAGCAAGCTGTCATACTAGGTCGGCGTTTGCCCAGACAAGGTTATGATTGTCCCTCGGTTGCTAAGGTTTGTTGTGTGTTTGAGGAAAGGGGACCGCATCGCAGGTCCTTAGAGGAGATTTCTCTCTGTGGGATGGAATCACGCAGGTGATGACGGGGAGCTCGAGGCGCAGGTTTAAAAAAGTGGAAATGGAAGTTCCCAAGGGGTGGTTTCTGAGGCCGTCCAAGGGCCCGGGGCCGGAGCATCCGGTCACAGCTGAGTCAGGTCAATAGCTGGAAAGGAGGCGCGCTGGACCAATGTACGTGGTTGGCTTCTGGGTTGCCGCTAGACATAAAATTTGCACAATATCCCATAGCTGGTTGAGTATTTTTAAATTATAAGCATAGGATTTTATATTGGGGGGGGGAAATTATCTGGCACATGGTATTCAGGTTTTTTTTTTAAAAAGCCACATTTCAGTCTTAATAACTTTTATAGAAAATAAAAATAAAAATACACCTCATACCCCGTGTGTGGTCCTCCTGAAAATTATGGCCATCTGGTCCGTGGAAATCAATGACTTGTCAGATGTGGTTCAATGGGGTTGAGAAAAATACATGTGTGACTTTCATGGTGTTCTGCATTCTTTAAGGAGCCCAGTTGCTTTGGGAAAACCAAGAAAATCATCAAGATTATTTTTAGGGGTCGTTTTACAGGGGATTTTACAACTAAGATAAGGTCTCGGGTTATTTCTACTCGTTCAGGGGAGTGTGGAAAGGTGTGCGGGTGTGAAGTGTTTTGCTGTAGCTTATTAATCCACAAGGGGGACTTAGGCTGTAGTCAGAAGGACAAACCTGGTGGGGCTAGTTTTCTGTACGTTGTTGGGGGAATGAGGTTTCGTATAGCGAGCACATGGCTCCCCTGATTCTGCAATGCCTTTGTTAGGGTCTCTATTCGCCCTCGATTTTGTTGAGTTCCCCCCCTTTCCTCTTGAAAAATAAGTTCCAAAATATAGTTTATTATAGCTTCCATTGTTACATTTGTTTCTTTTCCCACTATGGGCAGCTCACTCGGTTGGTTTTAGTGTGGTGTATGCCTTCGCAGTCTATCCAAGCTAACTTTTCCAAGTGTTCATCTTAAACCTCAAATCATGTGATTAATAATTTGCCTGTTTTATTTATGACCTAATTGTGATTCTTTTATTAATAAAAGCTAGTTGGGAAAGGGTCCTTTATTAAAGCTGTTGACTTAGACATGCATTTAATTTTCCAGCAGTATATGAAGTATTGTACCAGAGTATTAAAAGCTATGTAATATTTTATTGATAAATCTATCCTTTAAAAGGAATATGTGTTAGGGTGTCATCATTTTGATGTGAATCATGTAAATGTTGATAATATGCACTGTTTATTATACACGTAGTGTTCAAGAGATTCACTTAATTGCCTTTTTGCTCACGTACATTATGTAGTCTATTTGCAATTGTTTTTTAAGAAGTGACATTAAAAGAATAGTTTACGTAGAGAAGCTTTAGTGGATGTTAATTGTCTCCCCGCTTATATTTATGGGTGTTAGTTCAACCGCTTTGCTCGTTGCAAAGCCCTATTATCAGAGTAAAAGTGTATTTGTTAACTGTATGGGAACTAAAAATCAGGAATAAAACCATTTTCTTATATTACGGTATTTGTCATTTCATCAGACATGTGCAGGAAAACCTGAGATGATGGGTCACTCCCTTCTTACACTGGCAAAATGCTAACAGTTAGCGGCCCTTATCTAGAAGGTATGTTGGAATATAGACGGAACGCATCAGCTCCTCAAGAATTGATGGAGTGCCTACTCTCTGAGTAGCTTTGGGAGACAGAAAGCATTCCGTTTGGAAGAACTTCCGAGTGAGTGACGAGTCGAAGTATGTGTGTGAAATACACAGAAAACGATTACAGGGAGAACTGAGTGTGGGTAGTATCGGGTAGGCATGTGGAGTGAAGATGCAGGGCGGGGGGAGGCTGCGGGGGGAACGGATTACGCGCTCCAGGCCGGCAGCGCCCCCTTGTGGAGTAGGCTTAGCCCGCCTGTGCACACGGTCACTCCCTTCCATAAGCACGGCATTCACACTGGCAGGAAGAGATCGTAAATAAAACAGGTGACTCGTTTTCTGTTGTGAATCTCGGGGTAGCATTTACACCATAAAACACTGTTGCTTACCTCTCAGTCCCAGCTGAGTTACTTTTTAAATCAATTTTTTTACAAAAGACTTTTAAAATTTACTTTTAGAGAGAGGGGAAGGGAGAAAGAAAGAGGGAGAGATACGTCCGTGTGAGAAAGACATGTTGATTGACCACCTCTCACACCCCAACTGGGGACTGAACTGGCAACCCAGGCATGTGCCCTGCCTGGGAATCGAACCAGCAACCTCTCGCTTTGCGGGATGATACCCAACCTGCTGAGCCACATGGGCCAGGGTTCAGCTCAGCTGCTTAATGCGTCTAATCACATGCAGCTGATTTAGGTGGTTAGACCAGTCACCTATGCATTCAAAATATACAGAGCACCTTTGAAATGCTGGCCATTGTGCCTGTGGTGGACACTGGGGAAAGCAGTGACACGTGATGGCCATCGTGGTGGTGATGACGTTCTAATAGCAGAGTGAGGTCTTGTACCAGTCAGAAGGCAGTTAATTATACTTGGGACAAAGCAGGAGAGACAGAGACAGGGGTCCTGCTGGGGTCCGAGCATTCGTGAGGCACCTGGAAGACGCCTGCAGGCTTTCCTCGTCGTGGGACCCTGCGGCTCACCCTCCGGGGTGTCAGAAGAGGTGCCACTCAGGTTGTGGACCTGGAGATGCCTCGTTCCCCGCAGTCCTTCGCAGGGCGTACATCAGAAGGCAGGGGCCGTATCTCGTCTTCGCCATGTCACGAAAGAACCTTCTCTTTCTGTAGTTTCTACTCACAAGAAAAATCCCCAAGGAAATGTGTGGACTACATGCAAAGGGTCCCCATAACAAACCAGTTGTGGGCAGAGCGCTAGGGGCTTGTTCAACTTGGTTGTCTCATATATGAAAAGCTTCTGAATAAAGCACCCACCGAGATTACGGGATCACATCACAGGTGCGCCTTGAGGAGTAGTGGGAAAGGGACTGTGACCTCCAGTGAACGCTTCCGTCAAAGACACTCTTCTCCCCCTGGAAACTGGCCGACATTCCAAACACTGAATTCGCAAAACGGCAATGAGCCAGAGATAGAGATTTGCTCTTTTACCAGTAGCCACCATTACCAGTGAGTTGATATTTATGTCATTTTGAGGTCAGACGATTTAAATCTTGATGTAAAATATAGCTACTATAATAGGGGTTACAAGAGCAATATAATACTGCAACACAATACCTGTGGACACTTAATGGACAAAATAATTGCCTTTGTTGCTGACCTGGCACCTGTACCTGATAAAACCATAGTCACACTGGGCTGGACAGAATCTGGTCTTTAGATTCTCTCCCATTCAGTAAAGACGAAATCCCCACACAGCACCAGGCACTAGGAAATCACACAGTTCCTGCCTTTGAGGATCTCCGTGTAGCCAGGGAGACATGAAAATGCAGATGGTTGATTTGATTGGAGTAGACAACACAGGTATTAAATTAAAATTGTTGGTTGCCTAGCAGAGCAGCTGAGAGGGGAGCCAGGATTCGGCCATGGCGGTCACTTGAGCTTATTCCTGAGCAGTGGGGACGTGTGTGTGTGTGTGTGTGTGTGTGTGTGTGTGTAGAGACAGAGAAAGAGAAGCTATCCTTTCATTTTCTTGTAGGTTCAGTCAAGGCCAGTTTCTTCCCTTCATCTCTTTCTAGAAATGAACATGTAAGGAAAATAGCCAGGTCTCTGTTCAGCTCATCTCCGAACAATGGAGAATAATGCTCCTCACCAAGATCCATCCTGACGGCCTTTCTAGCACTCTTGAATGCATTTTGCAACATAAAATATACTTATTTTAGCGCTTCCGTTATCTCTGCATCTATCCACTGTATTTTTAACCATTCAGTTCTAGATGAAATTGATTGGCTAAATCCACTATTTTGAGTGATCTAGGCCCATTTTGTTAGGAATTCCAAATATACTTTGGACAGAACATCAGGGTTTGGATGAGCCATTCCATGCCGAATGCACTCCTTACCGAGATCATGTTTTTCACGGGGACAATCAAGTCCGGGTAGTGAGTGAGGCAAAGGACTTTCTCTCCTCCTGCATCCTGTTTTCACCAAGTCCACAGTTAAATCGCAACTTGGTTTCACAGTGAATCCATTTCCTTCCTGACGAAAGGTGGCGTGGTATGCAACCAGGACTATTTTAGGAAATCCTGGTGGTCTCGGCCCCTGCCTGTCGGCAACTCCGCACGGTGGGTCTTCCAAGTGACAGCATTTGAAAATGCGCCCCCCCCCCAACCTGGTCTTCTGTGCTTGTCTTGATTGGTAACGTTTTTCTTGTGGTAAAACACACAGAACGTAAACCCGGTCATTTCATCCATTTTTAAGGGAACAGCTCGGGGACCTCAGGTGCACTCACCTTCCTGTGCATCCGTCCGTCTCCAGATCTGTGTCACCATCACCGATGAAACACATTCAACCAATGTGCCATTGTTTTCTAAAAGCTTTTCGCTCCTTAGGCTTAGAGCTCTTCTGAATTTTAAAACTTTGTCTATTTTTTGAATACGTACTACATTTGTTAGAACAAACGGTCAAGAGTTCAAAACAGCATGCTGTGAGAAATCTTTCTTCTGTGCCACAGACATCGTTTCCGGATATCCCCAGGACCACTTTGATAATGCCCCTGTACAAGGGCTGGTTTCTATATGCTTTGTGTTTGTTGCTCCAGTAGGTAATGCCGTACTGGCCCCGGGGAGGCCGAACCCAGTTCCATCTCTATCAGCCGGCCTCCCCCTGCCTTTATCAGATTATCATGATTATCGGGCTTGCTCCCTTGCCAGTCCGATATGGGTGAAAGATGGATAGGTTCACGGGATTAAATTTGCATTTCTCTTAAAAGGGAGGCCGAGCATCTTTTCCATGGCTTTGTGGATGCCTTTCTGGGAACTCGGTTGCTCGACAGTTTTTCCCCATTACATTCTGGATCTGTCTCGTTCTGAGTTTAGAACGAAGGGACTTCATTCTCTACGATGGATGGACGTGGCTGGAATTACTGAGTCACGGGGATCGATATAAAACGCTCCTCTTCCGGGGTGTGTGGGAAACACCTGTCTGTGAGGTGCGGTTCAGGCCTCGCTGGATTGTAATTCTCGGTGGCGATGAGGCGAACAGGCTGGGAGACACAGGCTGAGCGCCCCAGGGTGCTGAAGCCACCGCGTGAGACCGATCATGATTATGCGGGCTGGTGACTTGAGAATTCAGATTGTGGCCAGATTCTAAAGGGCCCGACAGTCTGCCTGCAGGCGTCCATTCAACCCCGTTTTAAGGAGCGTGGTGACTTGGGCATTGAGCTAGGTGCTGCGGGGAATACAAAACAAAGCTTGTAATCCCTGTCTTAGAGGAGGACTTCATGGTCCATTTAGGGAAAGGACACACACGGGCTGAATACAAGATGGAATAAAACTGTGTCGCATGAGGCCTGGATCGAGGCTAAGAGTACGAGGAAATGATGATAGCACACCTTTTACTAAAAGGACAGTTACCCGCTGAACATTACCACAGGTAGCAACCACAAGGCCCTCGGGCCGCATCCGGCCCTCCACCTTGTTCTATCTGGCCCGACGCCTTGTTTCTACCCGGCGGCAGCACCGAGCTCCTTGCCCCTAATTAAGGAGTGGTTACAGTAGTTCCATTTATACAGTCCTAGAATTACATTCGGCCCTTTGAAGGCAACCGCGAGGCTGATGAAAAGGAGTCTGACACACCGGGTTTATACAGATTATTTCTAAACCTGCCCGGCAGGTACCATCCCCATCTGCTTTGCTCACGGCTAGGGATCTGCATCACGAACAAATTAGCACAAACTTACCTATTTTACAGTTCCGGAGATCCGACATCTGAAATGGTTTCATTGAGCTAAAGTCAAGGGGTGAGTTAGCAAGGTTCATTCCTTCTGCAGGGTCACGGGAAGAATGTCCTCCCTTGCCTTTTCTAGTTCTAGAAGCTTCCCAACATTCTTTGCCTCCTGGCCCCTCCCTCCATCTCCAAAGCCCGCAAAGGCAGGGCAAGCCCGACTCGGACTTTCCTCTGACGTCACCTAATGTGGACGTTCCTGCCTCCCACTTTGCGAATGAAGACCTTGATGATTTTATCGGGTCCACCCGGTTGACCCAGCGTCGTCCGCCCATCTCAAGATCCTTAATTTAATCACATCTGCAAAGCCCCCTTTGCCACGTAAGGTACCATATTAACATGTTGCAGGGATTCGGATGTAGACATTTCGGGGGGAGCCATTATCCTGCCTTCTATAGCACTGGTAGGCCTCCAACACGCAGGGATGGAGGACAGTGTTTGGGAGCACAAGTCCTGGGCAGGGAGTTACTGGCAGCAGAAGGGCTCAGCAGGGAATGAAGAAATATCCTGACCCAGCCTCTTGCCCTGTGACCTCTGGCTGCCTCCCATTGCCCCGCCCCACCTGCAAGGCAGAGGGCCAAGGTGGCCGGGTGCTATAGTCCATAGGGCAGAGAACGGATCTGGGGTGGGGAGAGGGGCAGATAAAGAATAACAAGCTCAGCCCTGGCCGGTGGGGCTGGTTGGGTATGGTCCTTCCAACCGAAAGGTCATGGGTTCAATTTCTAGTCAGGGCACATGCCTGGGTTGCCGGTTTGGTCTCTGGTCAGTGCGTGAGGAAGAGGCAGCTGATGGATGTCTCTCTCCCCTGGTCTCTGCCTCTCTCTCTAAAATCAATAAAAAGAAGGAAAAAATAATAATCAAGAGCCCACGGGAGCCTCATCATTCAAGGTGCTCTGTGGACCCATCCCCCCAACACCTGGGACTCGAAGTGGGAAAATGCAGTCTCGGCCCCACTCAGTCCCCCTGTACCAGATTTTGCATTTTTTCTCTTTTTTTTTTCCGCAAGATCGCCAAAGGATGGGTAGGCACATTTTTAGTTTGAGACGGGCTGCACAGGAGAGTTTCCATCCACACAGCAATGAAGGCTGCTGGACATTCTACCCAGGCTGGGTTCGTTCGGGTCTGCAGGCATGGATTTGAGCCTCGCCTGACACCACAAGAGTAGCCACGAAGAGTGAGAAAAATCTGAAGACTGGAACTGAAAGGACAAGGGGCGTGCCGCCACGTACCGTCCTGGAAACCGCTTCGGATATTCTTAGACATCGCACCTCCCAAAGCCGAGTTTGTGAAACCCCAGGCATATGTTAGATCCATCGAATGACGGCAAGAGCGGGGCGGGGAAAGAGGAAAAGAAACAGATGCTACAGTAACGTCTGTTCGGGACGTGACAGATGATGTCTGGGCCTTGATAGATTTCTAGACTCGTAAAAAAATTTTTTTTCTCTTTTTGTCTTTATTCATACGTATCTGATGGGTGCTTCTGATATTGCTATTATTTTCCCCTCGCCTAGTGAAATTAATTTCCTTCTTTCTAAAGGGTTGGCTCCCTCAAGTGTTTGGGTGAACGCTTTAGAAAACATTTAACAAAGGTGTGAGGTCCGCACAAACACTCCTCTATTCCAGCCACACCGACGACCCTCTAGCTGCGTCCTATTGTGAATTGATCTGTTGTGCTCAATACCTTTTCCGCATTTGAAAATGGATTGAAATCCTTGCTTGGGACCGTGTCATTCCTATCTTTCGATTTAAGAATAAACCATTGGGGTTCTGCTAAGGGTGAGTTAAAAAATACACGTTTTGGTCCAAGGTATTAAATATGTCTGAGTTTCATAGGCTCCAGGCAGAGATGGAGCCATGTTGATTTCAGCCATGTCGATTTCACAGAAAAATCAGGGCTTTGGAACCCCACAGACTTGGGTTTGTTTTCTGGTTTTGCCACTTACTAGCTGTGTGACCTTGAACAAGTCAGTGAAGGCCTTTGAGCCTCAGATTCCTCTTTTGGAAAATGAGGTAAAGGCGCCTGCCTTGTTGTGAAGGGTTGTTGAGAAGTTGAATGGCCGTGGATGACCTGGCACGTAGCAGGTGCTCAATAAACACCTATGCGCTTCCTCTAGGGCTTGTTATATATTAAATGAATCTACCAGTTGATGGCATGTAGCAGGGAAGATAGGAAGACAATTCAGAGATTTCATTTGAGTTTGCAGTTCTCCTTAAAGGTAACTGTTGAGCAAAAATCTTTTGCTTGCTTTTAGAGTTAGTATTGGAAATCCTCAACTAGCCTTCCTCCCTGTTCCCTGTTTAGCATGGAATGCAGAACAATGTAAACACACTCAGAACGTGCAAACATGTTGTTTATTTGCTAGTGGCCTTTAATCTTGGGAACAGAAATAGTTCGATCCTGTCCTCTGCTTTGGATCACTGGGGACATTGCTCCCATTGGGGAAGGGGTGATTTGAGACAGACAAGAAAGCGGAGAGGCTGAGAATAAAGGCCAGTCGTGAGCGTTGCCGGGGTGACTTTGACTTTTGGAGCCTCAGGTTCCTTCCTGAAGAATGGGGCTGACAATCAGACAGATGCTGCCTGTGCGGCTTGAAGGTTAAATGAATCCCCCTCCGCAGAAGCGTGGACGGAATCATCCGTGCTTTCCACACTCTACGACGATACAGCACTGGAAAAGGCTCGGACACACCCGCGGGGGAGAAAGGGAGGAGCAAACCACGGAGGAATATGAACAGGGTGAGTCCACTTACAGAGCAGGTTCAGCACCATGCAAAAACAAGTACTGCATAAATGTCTGTAGACAAAAATGACGCGTAGTGCCCGGCCAGGGAGCTCAGTTGGTTAGAGAGTCACCCGGACACACCCAAGCGGCAGGTTCGATTCCTGGTCAGGGCACATACAAGAACCAACCGGTAAATGCACGAATAAGTGGAACAACAAATTGGTGTTTCTCTCTTTCTCTCCTTCGCTCTCTCTGAAATCAACCAATCCTTTTTTTTAATGTTTAAAAAATGATTTGTAGTAACACTGTAAAAGAAAGCAAGGGAATGATAAGAGGAAGGGAAGTGTGGATGAGGCCAGAGAAGAGCCAGCGGCGTTCCAATGCCTACAAGGGTGCACATCTCCTCGAAGTTTTCCCACGGCGACAATTCGTCTACCTTATTATATAAGATGACCTATTTACATGACAAGATTATATGTCCCATATCATTTCATGGCCTTTATAGCATTTTATAATATGTTTATAGATGCCATGTTCTGTATAGTCTCTTGAGTACTTGCCATCTGTGGGATGAAACATTAACAAGATGAACTAGGACAATAAAAGAGGCAGCCACCCTGTGAACAGCGCGCTGCAGGAGTGAAGGCGCACAGCAGCCAGGGTTAGTGACGCTGACGGAGTGACACGAGGGGCGGGCACCGTCAGCTGAGCACGGGGCACGGATTCCCTCATTGCATCCACACACCCGGCAGAGCCGGTATCATTGTCCCCATTTTACAGGTGAGTAAATGGAGGCCGTTAGCCAACACACAGCGATTGCGCGCCTATCATGGCCACACTTGCCTCGTGTTAGGTCCATCACCCAGCTATTCAGGGAACTACCCGGAAAACACAACTTTAAACCAGGGGCTGGCAACCATTTTTCTGAATGGGGCCAGACAGTAGAATGTTACGCTTCACGGGCCCTACGATCTTCATTGTGATGGCTCAGCTCTGCTCTTGGCTTTGGACTGCAGCGGCGGTGACGCGGCCAATGAAGAGGGCAGTGTGCCAAGGCAGCGGTATCTGTGGGCGCTGCCGTTTAAGTTGCATTGAAGTCTCACCTATCACGAGGGATCACTTTCCTTTTGATCTTTTGCCCAATCATTTAAAAATGGAAAAATTTTCCCGGCTCATGGGTTATAAAAACACAGGCAGCGGGCTGGAAGTGGCCCGTGGACTATCGTTCGCCAAGCATGGCTTTCGGGGACAAGAACCTTGCTGACCTTGATCTGTACTGTATACCCAGCTTCGGGTCGCATCCGTCGCTCAGAACACGTTTGATGGGTGAGTGAATGAGCGAATAGAAGCTGAGATCTCAGAAGGTCTATGGTGGTGATATTTTCTCTTCACTTTAGGCTACCACCCTGGACGTAACTAGGGGAACCTTTTTTGGGGGACCCCATTGGTACCACTGTTGGGATTACAGGTGCAGGCTGGGGCTGTGCCAGGCCAACCAGGGGGTACGCTTTCTATCTCCCACCAGACAGATGATTCCTCACCATAGCAACGGCTGGGCTTCTGTGTGTGTCTTCACACATGCGCGTGCATGAGTATTAAACAAAGTTACTGATTTTCCCCTGTAACTTTTATTTTGAAAGATTTTAAGCCTGCCAAAACTTTGCAGGGATAGTGGAAGGACACTGATCACTCCTGTATTTGTCAGCCCGATGGAGCCATTTCCGACGCTGTGTCACTTTTATTCTATAGATCTACGTATCTGCGCTTCTAGGTAAGTATCTGTCTGTCATTATTTTTTCCTAAGAATTGGATGCAGACAGCATGACACTTTACCCTTGAATATGGAGCGTACGAATCCTAAGAACAGAGACATCATCTTCATAACCGACACGCATCGTTCACACTCCGGAAATTTAACAGTGATTGTCTGCTCTACCGTCAATATTTTAATTTCCCCACAAATGTGTTTTAGAGCTATGGGATTTTTTGTTTATTTTTGCTTTTGTTTTTTGTTTTTGAACCCGGACGCCCTTGAAGATCACGTGTGGCATTTAGCCGTCCTTTGAATTCAGTGTCCGGGAAGCTCAGTTGGTTAGAGAGTCACCCGGACACACCTAGGCAGCAGGTTCGATTCCTGGTCAGGGCACATACAAGAATCAACCAGTAAATGCACGAATAAATGGAACAACAAATTCTCTCTTTCTCTCCTTCTCTCTCTCTGAAATCAACCAATAATTTTTTTTAATGTTTAAAAAATGCTGGCCTCTTTCTGCCTCAGGTGGCACTGGGGTTTGAGAAGCACAGGCAACTTGATTTGTGCAGAGTGTCTATTCAGATTTGCGCAATTGCTTCTTGTGATTAGGCTCGGGGGAAACATTTTTGACAAAAATACTACATGGGTCCTGTGTCCTCAGTGGGTCCCCTCGGAGGCACGAGGTATCATTGGTCCAGTGATTGATGCTGTTAACCTTGTGGTGGGTAAGAAAACTATCACTCGGGACAAGAAATCACTGAAGAGCGTGAACAGGAAAAGACAAACGGGTGCAAGGGGTCCCGTCTGGCAGACAATGTGCCGGGCTCTCAGGTTCTCACAGGCTTCAGGGCGACTGAACGCGGCCAGGGAAATAGCTGGCTGCTCCTTGCTCAGTGGCTATCTGTATGCAAAGCAGCGCCCTGGCTCAGCGACTGTAGATGTATTGATTTGCATTGCTGCGCATGACTCGGTGGTTCGGGCGGGCTGCTGGGGTGCAGCAAATCTCACTTCGGCACTCGCATTGGCTTGCACATCACATAGCTGCAAAGACAGAGAATGTGGTCAGCCTCCCCTCCTCTACGTGCTCTTTCCAGGGGCGGCAGTTTGGACACGGGCCACCATGTTCCATGCCCCCCTTTGCCTCACCTGTTGTCAGGTGTTCCCTAGTGACCCCTCCAGCCTCTGCTCTGCTTGCTTCTTTATCCCAGTCCATCCTCCCTAAAACAGCCTCGGAATTTTTCCAAATCCGAGCCAGATGATCAGCCCCCTCTTTCTTGAAACTTTGCCTATTGTTGTCCTTTGAATAAACATTTAAATACTGTGCCCTGTTCTGGTCAGTCTGGCCCTTACCTTTCTCTCAGACCTCATTTTCTTCCTCTCTGTGGTCTCTGAACCCCAGCCACAGTGGCTTTCTTTGTTTTCACCAAAATGCTTCTGCCTCGGGAACTTTGCAAATGCTTTATTGTTGTTCTTCTGCCTAAGACCACCTTCTTTCATTCTCCCACGAAGGTTAACTACTTGTATTGCATGCTCACTAGAGACTGGCATAATTTCAGGTATGGCTGGATCCAGAGGCTCCACTAAACCTACTAGCGATCTCTAGTTCTTGGCTCAGTGTTGGCTTTACTCACACTGTTTCTTTCCTCATGGTGGCAAGATGGCTGCCAGTATTGCCAGGCTTCCATCCTACCCCCTCGGTAAGTCCTGTGAAAAGAGAGTAACTTTTCCTAGTGGTCCTTATAAAAATTGTGAGGTTGGCGTTCATTAGATCACCACAGGTCACCCGCCCATTCCTGAGCCAGTCCTTATGGACAGGAGGAGAACAGACACTCACTGGTCAGGCTCAGGTCTTGCACCTACTCCTTAGAAGGGGGTTGTTGCTGGCCTTTCCTGAGCCTCGTGGACTGACAGTGGGAAAGGGCTCCCCACCGGAAACAGTGTCCTGTTACCAGCAGAAGGGGCGTGGGTCCTGGGCAGCAAAAGGAAAGGTGCCTGTGACTGAGTCTTGTCAGGACCTAAGGAGACAATGGCCCACCGTTCTGGAGGATAAAAAGCCTTGTATACATAAAAGCAAAAAGAAGCAACAAAATGAGAGTTGGCAACATTTGATACGGTGCTGGGAGACATATGATGGCCATATGGAGCTTGGAGGTCTCAAGTCTGGAGTCTGGACGACTGGGGGGACGGTCTACCTTAAAGCAAGAATTCTGTGGGGAAGGCCGGGTGGGAGGGAGGGGCAGGCAGTCTGATCCTGAGGGCATGTGTGCAGGGGCGGGGGGGTTGCGGGTGCTGGGTGCTTCCGTGTCCTTGAGAAACATTGATCTGTTGTTCCACTTCTTTATGCATTCATTGGTGGGTTCTTTCTTTAAAATGGTCCTTCATGTCCATTAGTGTATCCTTCATTTCTGAATCGCTCTTTTTGATGCCGCTGAGGTCCTCGCTAGATTCCTTGAGAATCCTCATACCCAGCGTTTTGACCTCTGCATCGGATAGATTGCTTATCTCCCTTTGTCCAGAGTTTCGATCTGACCCTTTTCATTTGAGCCACGTTTCTCTGTCTCCTCATTTTGGCAGCCTCCCTGTGTTTGTTTCTACGCATTAGGTAGAGCTGCTATGACCCCCTATCTTGGTAGCGCGGGGTCCAGTGGCACGGCACCCCCGTCTCCCAAGCTGGGTACTGGAGGTGCACCCTTCGTGTGGGCTGAGTACACTCTCCTCTTGCAGTTGAGTCTTGGTTGGTTGTTTCCATTGGTGGATTCTTGTATGCGCCCGGACTGGGGGTCGAATGTGCAGCCTTGGTGCATCTGGACGACCCTCTCACCAACTGGGCCACCTGGCCAGGGCTAGATGCCATTCGTTTCAAAATCAGTTTCAATTTTCAAGGTGAGGAACCCAGAGCCCTAAAGAGGAAAAGTGACCGGCCCACCTTCCCATAGCCGCAGACCCTACCTCCTGTTATCGCTCCCTCCAGCCTGGCATTATTTTTCATTTTATTTGTCACTTTCCCTTTGTCTTGAGGAAAGCACACTTGAATCAATTTTGAAAACCAAAGGAGAATAACACTGGCATATTTAGCGGCAAAAGCAATTGCATTCCCTGAGGCCAGTGGCGGCCCTGATTGAAAACGGCCGGCGGTCAGCACCCCCGGGGAGAGCGGCGGCGGCCCCTGGGCTGTGTCTTTCACAAATGCAATCTGGTGAAGGTGGAAATAGTTGAGGCTTCTGCCAGTCATTCTGTGGAGTGGCCACTGGTGGCTGCTCAAGTATTTATGGAACTGCAGAAGCGCTGCCTCCGCGCTCCAGGGCACATGCCGAACGGCACGACCCCACTTCACGGAGCTGGACCGAGGCCCTCGGCTCTTCACGTCTAGGAGAGATTCCAGGAGGCTGTCTGTCCAGCTGGGCGGAGAACGACCTCCACGTATCAATTTGTTTGTGCCTCTGGGCAGGATGTCCCTTCTTCCAGGCCACTGTTTGCCTGTGCTGTGACCCGGGATGGTTTTCGATGATACGAGGATGAAGCTTTAAATACCACGGAATCACCTGGCTAAACTTTTTGTTCTTGGCATTCAGATCTCTCAGTCTTCCTGATGACCCTGAGAAGAGAAATTCAGCGTTGTGCTAATATAGTTTTAACGCCTGGGATTTACTAACCTCACAATGAAAATTTAATAACATTGTTTTAACATTTTTTATTTTGTATTAATGGTTTCCCTTCACCTTCCCTCTACATGGCCAGTGATAACTTGTTTTTTATTTATAACAACAGCAATACTGTCACTTGTGTGGTGCTTACTAATTCCGGGTACTTTTCTAAAGGTTTTCTTTTATACAAATAACTCTCTTAATGCTCTGAAGATACTGTAACTATTCTCACTTTCTAGATGAGATAGTTAAATCACAGAGAGGTCAAAGCGCTTGCCTAAGGTCACACAGCTAGTAGGTACCAGAGGAGGGATTTGAACCCAGAGAGTCAGCCTCCAGAGTCTGTGCCCTTCACCAGTTCTAATTCACTTACAGGTTATATATTTCCTCTTAAAATGTATTTAGGGGATGGAACTGGAAAGCATTATGCTGAGTGAAATAAGCCAGGCATTGAAAGACGAATACCATATGATCTCACCTTTAACAGGAAGCTAAACAACAAAACAAACAAGCAAGCAAAATATAACCAAAGACACTGAAATAGAGAACAGGGGGACATGACCAGAGGGGAGAGGGGAGGGAATTTCGGGGGGAAAAGGGAAAGGATTTACAGGAACTAGTGTGGAGGATACATGGACAACAACTGGGGGGGTGGAGAGGGGAGGGGGGTGGGGAGCAAGGTGGGGGTGGGCTGGGATGGGAGTAAAAGACAGAAAACTGTACTCGGACAGCAATTACATTTAAAAAATAAAACCATCTTATGGAAAAAAAACAAAAAAATGTATTTAGGGGAAAAAGGGGGAGTGGGGAGAGGACCAGGTGAGAATCAGTGGAAAGAAAAACATTAAATGGAAAGGAAATCAGTGCCCACAGTTTTAAATCACTAAAACGTGGCAAGTACTGGCCACGTTAGAAATCTAGAATTCTGTAACTGGGGAAGCTGCCTGCATTAGGCACAGGGAGAAGCCAGGTGGGGGCCCCTGGGTGCGTTGGAAGCCACATCACTGACAGCTAACAAAATTGCTGTCTAGAATGAGAAACATTTCCTTCCCCAGCCAGAGCCCATAACTTCCCTTAACGGCGCCCGGCCTCCCGACCCCGTAGATGCGACCTTGCTGCAGGCTGAGGTCCAGTGTCCTTCAGCGAGGCCCTGGCCCCCTCGGGAAGGACCATCATTTAGCAGGTGGTTTAATGTACTGTCTGCAGAATGAGTGCGGGGTGTGCCAGCTGACTTCCGGCCGCAGTGATGAATGGGCTTTCTGCACATCACTGTCACCTCCCGTCCCCTGGGTGGGCCGAGACACAGGTGGAAAAACTGCAGACGGCCACATGCAGCTCACCTTGCCCTCTCTGTCATCCCTTCTCCCTCCGTTTTGCAAACAAACCCCAACTCAAATCCTTACCCTAACCCTACCCTAACTCCCACCCTAAAAAAAAAAAAAGGAGATTTTGAGATTCAAACACACTGGCCAGTAATTTAAAAAAAGATTTTAAAGCCCAGTGTGGCCCAGTACATCCCATTCACCAGCCAGATTTGATCTGAGGCTGCTCTAAACTATTTTAAACAGAGAGGGCAGAAGAAGCCGGTCTGCGTGGCAGGAAGTGACGGGGAAAGCTGTTGACTGACTTAAGGACGCTGTGCTGACTTCCAGCTCGATGGCGACAATAGTGGACGAGCTGATGGTCGCCAATCAGAGTGAATTACATAAAATTCCCTCCACAAACGTTTTAAGGCTTTCTGGATTCCTTTCTCTGTGCTGAATTTTACCACCTTTTTTTTTTAATGAAATGACCCAAAGGGCAGATTCCCCCACCCTCTTCCATGGGGGTGAACGTTCCTCTGACTTAGCTCTCCTTCCTCCTGAGGGCTCTCCAGGCGGCAGAAAGAGAGACCCTGGCAGCCCTGTCCCCGGCTTGGTCTGTGACATCCCCCAGTGCTCAGCTGCTGGGAGCCTCCGCGGTCTCGTTAATGTTGGAAAAACACTTTGGGTCTCTGGCTGAAAGATACCGGGAAAGGCAGAGAGTAATTATTTTGTTTTTCTCTCATTCTCGGTGCACAGAAAAGCCGTCAGTGGCAGTTCAAACCCTCTCTATCAAGCAGTTAACGGAGGGGCGGTTAATGGTGGGGCGAGCGGGGTGGCAGAGGCAGGGAGGCAGGCAGTCGCTGGAGAGAGAGAAGGGCCTTTCCCATCTCTGGCTGAAGACGGGTCGCCTGCTGCTGATCAGACCCCTCCTCCTCTGCCTGCGACCCATCCTATTTCTATGTAGCGCTGGTGACATCAGCTGTTTAGGGTCCACTCTCATCAGGGCCACGTATTTGCCGTTTTATAAAAAGATGTTATTTACTTTTTTAGAGAGAGCAAAAGGGAAAGAGAAAGAGAGGGAAAGAGTTGGTATGTGAGAGAGAAATACCAGCAACCCAGGGAGGTGGCCTGACTGGGAATCGAACCAGAAACCTTTTGGTTGGAGGGATGATGCCCAACCCACTGAGCCACGCCAGTCAGGGCTTCATGTTTTCACATAAAAAAGCCTCCGTGAGGCTTCCTGGTGATCAGTAGGGTCAGGAGGTGGACACTGGCCATAGCAGACGATGATAACAGCAGCTTTGATTTACTCTGCACCAGCTCACTGACGCCTCGCTGATGATCGTCCCCATTTCACAGATGAGAGAACTGAGGTTCAGCGAGGATAAGTGATGTGCCTGAGAAAGGGTGTGAACTGAAATCTGAACTCGGCACTATCTGGATTCAGCTCAGTCAGTTGCTCCTACTTCAAAAATACACCCAGAATGTGCCCACGTTTCCCCACCCCCACCGCCTACCGCCTGGCCCAGCCGTGGCCTCGACTCACCTGGACTACGGCAGCTGCCTCTTCTCTGGCCTGCCTGATTACACCCTCCCACCACCCTCCGCCCTCCAGTCTGCTCTCAGGCCAGCAGCCCCAGCCAAGCCAGGCAGAGCTCCCCTTCTGCTCAAAATGCTCTTTATCAGGTAAGAGCCAAAACCGTCACCCTGGCTTACAAGTGCCTGTGTTCCCTTTGTGTCCTCCTCTCCTGCCATTTGTCCCCTTGCCCACTGCTCTCCAGCCACACGGGCCTCTTGGTGCTTTCTTAATTGCGCCAAGAAGACGCCCAGCGCAGGGCCTTTGCACTGGCTGCTCCCAAGACCTAGCTCACCCTGAAATATCCACATAGGTTTGCTCCAAGTCTNAATGTGCCCACGTTTCCCCACCCCCACCGCCTACCGCCTGGCCCAGCCGTGGCCTCGACTCACCTGGACTACGGCAGCTGCCTCTTCTCTGGCCTGCCTGATTACACCCTCCCACCACCCTCCGCCCTCCAGTCTGCTCTCAGGCCAGCAGCCCCAGCCAAGCCAGGCAGAGCTCCCCTTCTGCTCAAAACGCTCTTTATCAGGTAAGAGCCAAAACCCTCACCCTGGCTTACAAGCGCCTGTGTTCCCTTTGTGTCCTCCTCTCCTGCCGTTTGTCCCCTTGCCCACTGCTCTTCAGCCACACGGGCCTCTTGGTGCTTTCTTAATTGCGCCAAGAAGACGCCCAGCGCAGGGCCTTTGCACTGGCTGCTCCCAAGACCTAGCTCACCCTGAAATAGCCACATAGGTTTGCTCCAAGTCTTTGCCCAGAAGTCACCTCATTGATCCTTCTCTGACAACCCTTTTTAAAGTCGCATGTTTTCCCGATTCTTTCCTCTTTCTTTTTTCACACTAGTCGCTTTCTTATCTAACATGCTCTACTACTTACTTATTTTGTTTGTGGCCCACCCTCCTCCCCTGCACTAGATGTCAGCTCCGCAAGGCAAGGTGTTTCGTCTGTCACACTCTCTGATGCATTGCTGTTGGTTGGAATACGGGTGTGATGGCTGGATTTAGGCAGTCATGGTGGATAATGAGAGGTAACCATGACAATGAAGCCTACAGACGATCAAGCAGCAAGATGGAAGGAGCCTGGCTCCCTGAGGGTTTTTTTTTTTTTTCCGTAAAAGAAATAAGCTTCCATCTTGCTAAAGTTCCTGTGATGTTGGGTCTTTGCTGTTCATAGCCCAAGTTCATTCTAACACAAAAGGAGGATGAATGAACTGTGGATTAGAAATTGGAAGACCTGGGTTCTAGTCCCGTTTCCCCAACTCAGGTCTCATGTGAATTTGGGGATAAAGAAGAACAGTGCCTGGTACACAGTAGGTCCTGAATAAATACTTATTGACTGAATGACTCCAAGGTTGTTGTTCTGTCCACCACACACAGTGCCCCTCTGGACTGCCTTCTTGTCTGCGAGAATTCCACACCCGTGCTAGCACTTGCTACAGTCAGACATTTCCATGTTCTCCGATGGGTGGGGACAAGATTGTGGTACCTCGTCGTGGGTTTCACGTGCATATCTTGATATGCCCAGGCACGTAGGTGTCGACACATGGGACAGTGGCTCTGTGTCCCCCTCTGGCTGGAAGCTTGGGGCTCCGAAGTAGACCCTCTCCTGCCATTTCTTAAGCAACCAGGAAATGTGTCCTGGTTCTGGGTTATAATAAGACAAATGACTCATGTAAAACAAAAGTAGCATCTACACTGCACACCCAGGTTTAATATTTAGGGACAATTTAAGCGCAAGGAAAAGGCAGGGTTATTAATAAACAGTCGAGGGGAAGTGCAAAGAAAGCATATGAGAGTCTCCCATTGAAAAGCTACTGGAGGTAGCACCCAAAAGAAAACCCTGCTTAGCATGTCATTCTGCTCTTCTGCAAATGAAGAGATGTTTTAAAAATAATGAAGTCTCATCTGCATGTTTGGGAGATGGCTCTCCACTGGCTTAAGACGCTTTACTGATCTGCAGTGATCTGAATACATATTAATCTCCATCGCTGGGCCAAACGTTGCCCCCTGTGTGTCTGCACACGCTCACAGAGGCAAAGCTGGTATTGCCAGAAGAGTGATGTCTGGGGTCCTCAGGAATCACATTTGGGGTCCTCTGTGGACCCCTGAATTCCTGTCAGTTAGAACAGGGACCTGAGCAACTATGGAGTCCGATTTTTTTCCATCCACATGCAAGAAAGAAAATGGGGGCCCAGAGAGGTGCAGTGACTTGTCTAAGGACACACAGCAAGTTCATGGCAGAACCGGGATTAGAACTCAGGCCTCTTCCAGCACCAGCACTTGTGTTTTCCACCACCTGTCCGTGTTCCCCTTTTCAGTCTCACTTTAACACCTCCACGGACCACCTGTATTACTACTTATGTCATGTTTTTCCCGTGAGAACAACTGACTTTTAAAAATACAAAGACGTTTCTTTCCAGGGACAACACATCACAGGTGTGAATGACAACTCTTAGTACCAAAAGGGGAAGCAAGCAAAAATTAATACCAGGCAAACAGGGCAATGTGATGAAACTCTAGGAAGGCAGCTGCCGTCGTTAAGACAGTAACTCCTGTGAAACAGAAGCTAGCCTTTGCTCTGCACACATCGGGCAGAAGATTTAGACATAGTTAAGGATTCTTAGAAGCCTGGGCTGAGACCTGCTCTCTCTGTGTTCAGAGGAGACAACAGAAAGCACAGAGAGGTGCTTGGGACCAGTAGCAGCAAACCGAGACGCCCCTCCTTGTCGTAATCAGGAAAGCAGAAGGGATGGATTTCTCCAAACATTAATAGGTACCGTTTAAAACCAACTCAAGAACCACCACAGTTTTCACTTTAGATGAATCTGGACCGTGAGAGCTTCCCTCTCTTTTCGTCCTTCCCTCGTCCTTTGCAGTGAGGCGAGGCCGTGTGGGGGATGATGCATAGGGGAAGCGAAGGGTCAGCAGCTTCCAGGAACCTTCTTTAAAAGGTGGCTGTTTGGCCCTGGCTGGTGTAGCTCAGTAAATTGAGTGCGGGCCTGCGAACCACATGATCGCGGTTCGATTCCCAGTCGGGGCACATGCCTGGGTTGCAGGCCAGTTCCCAGCAGGGGATGCATGAGAGGCAATCATACATGGATATTTCTCTCGTTCTCTCCTTTCCTTCCTCTCTAAAAGACAAATCAAATCTTTAAAAAAGAAATAAATAAAAGATGGCTGTTTGGACCCTTTGCTTTTATTTCCTCATCTTTTCCACTTTCCTGTTGGTTGGATTTGGGTCTGATGGCTGGATTTAGGCAGCTAAAATGGACAATGAGGTAACCATGAGAATGGAGTCTTACAGGCAGTGGAGTAACAAGATGGAAGGAGCCTGGCTCCCCGAGTCTCTTGTGTTTTTTTTTTGTGTGTGTGTGTGTGTAAAAGAAATAAGCTTCCACCTTGTTAACGTTCCTGTGCGATGCTGGGTCTTTGCTGTTCATAGCCCAAATTCATTCTACCACAAAAGGACGACAAGTGAACTCTGGATATGGAATGAGAAGACCTGGGCTCTAGTCCCATTTCCCCAACTCAGGTTTCATGTGAATTTGACGATGAAAACGGAAATAGCCCCTGCTTTGCCACCCTCAGCACCTATTCTAAACTCCCTATGAGGTTTGCCCCGTGGGAATTCCCAGTTCTGCTCAGAGCTCTGTGTGATTCCTTTCCAAGGCAGTGGTTGGGGGTGGGGTGTCCAAGGAGGGAGCAAGGTGGGGGCTGATTTCTGCCTGAGTTTATTCTGGTGTCACCCTGGCTAGTAGGCGATGGAGGCACACATGGGACCGAGAAATGTGAGGACATTCTGTGTCGGAGGGACAGCAGCCCCTGATAACGGCTAAGGAGCATCACACAGGGAGCGTGTCTGTCCTTAAACCACCTTGCCTTCCTCCTCGGAGCCACACCAGGCACGTTTCCATGAAAGTGCATACAGCCCATGCCTCTCTTCGCCTCACAGCATCCTCAGCAGCTGCACAGTTGTTAAGTATTTAAAATAAAGCATTGAAAACCTCTCAGAATTTAGCAACAATCACCATGGATACTCATCCCTGATATCCTTTGTTACCATGGCAACAATCCACCCTTCACCCCCTCTCCCCCTCCCCCATCGTGCCTGTTTACCCTGAGGCTGACACGTTGGTTATGGTGAATGATAGGAAAAAATTTGAGAGGAACTTCCAAGGACCTAGAAGCACGAAACAAACACCTTGCCGGAAAATAGGTATTTTTCCATTATTGTAACAAGTATGTTTCATGCTCCTATTTTTATGAAAGATAGATGACTGTGATCATAGGGGAGAAGAGGAAGATCAGGGATGAATTAAAGCTTAAACAATCCCTTCTGTCATGCCCTGCAGGTGATTTTCAAGAGGAGTTCTGGCTGCACTGAAAATGTGATCAGTAGCCATCCGGGAGTATTGGACCGCTGGGACCATTTGACACTTCTTGCAGGTCTCAAGAACACTCCAGGAAACCCTTTAGAAGAAACAGGACCCTGTGCAAAAGGTGTCCCTTGCCCCCTTTCTGGATGGCAAGACTCCAGAACAAAGCAAGCACCTGATGGCAGGTGCGTGGTTATGCAAAGTGATCACAGTGACACGGAGCAATCTTCTGTAGCCTTTACAAATGACAAGTAGGCCATGGCTGTGCGTTGACTAGTCCAGGGAGTAATGGTAAGCAAACCCAACGCAACGGACTTGCTCCCAGTGGTCGAAGGGATGTGTCTGGAATGTTCGTATGCACCTTAAGCAAGATGGGAGCTACTCCGGGGACTCTGAGTCCCTTTGGGTCAATGACCTTTTTAAGAATCCGAGAATGCCTTGGCCCACCTTCCTGGGAAAATCCCCAGACAGAAAACATTCTGTACATACTTCTAGGAGATTCCTTGACCCACTGAGGTCCAATCTTGGGTCATCCCTCCCTATAAAGGCCCATCCCCTTCTGGTGTAAAGCATAATGTTCATTTAGTTCACTCTTGGTCACTAAGTCATTTAATTCTGTCAGAAAGCCAAAACCCAAACCAAAACGTTCAGAGACTTCGGATCTAGGACTTGTTTGCTGTCTGTTCTCCACTAGAACATGAAGACAATGGCTTTGGTGGTTTTCTTTACTGTCCGCATCTCCAGTACCTAGAACAGTGTCTGTTCCGGTAGTAAGTACTTGCTATTTCCCGAATGAAGGATTCATTGAACAGCACGTCCGAATGCAACGTGTCGGGGTTAGCATTATGGCTCCGTATGGGAGGCATCCATGGTATCACATGTTGTTGAAACCACTTATTCACATTGCGCGGCACAGCGCCCAATACCTCACTGGGTACATATCCCACAATCTGTCCGTCCACACTACCACTGGCAGGCATTTGGATTGGTTTCCAGTTTGTTTTGTTTCGATTTTTGTGTGATTATGGCGAGTACCACCTGGAACATTCTCACACATGTCTTCCAGCGAACAGATGGAATCATTTCCCTTTGGAATGGGCCTTGGGATGGGCCTGCTGGAGGAGAGTGTAGATGTCTGTTTTGTTCGACGAGATATGGCCAGTTTTCCAACATGGCTGCAGCAATTTGTGCTGCTGTTCAGATCACTCTGCCCATCTCTCCATCTCTGTGTCCACTATGCCCCTCCATGGCCCCATATTTCCTGTAAAGCCACTTATGGTCGTAATTACCCCATTTCTGAACACCCTCCCCCCCCAGTACAGTTTCTTTCTTGGTTGGGATCCATTTCATTTTCCCCGTATAATTTCGCTGTTTGAGAAAGCGCCTCTCGTTCTGCCAGTTGCCTCAAAAAAAATGATGAATGCTAGTGTTTGTTGAATACATGAGTGACTGGGTCCAACCCCCTGGAACACATCCCAAATGTTTGCTCTCCCATTTTTATTTTTGGGCTGTGTGTGGAAGAGGAAAACTCGGAGCCACTGAAAACATGAATTGAAAGCTCATTGCTAACTGAGGGTGACCGCATCGCTCTAACGTGCGGCGTGTGACACTGTGGCGGTGAGCCAGAGAAAGGATTTGCCCCTGTTGTAGTAGGACTGAGGGCAATGTCTGGAATTCGATTACAGAATTGGGTTGGGGTGCTGCCCAAAGTTCCAGGAACCCGATCAGGTGGGATGTGAGGTTTGTTTATATTGTGTGTTCATTCCCAGACATGAAATGTCTCAAACTCATCATTTGTCATGGGTCTCAGCAGGCTTTGAGCTTGTCTTTTTAAAAAAATCCTCACCTGAGGATATGTTTATTGATTGGAGAGCAGGGTGGGGGAAGAAAGAAAGAGAACATCGATCAGTTGCCTCCTGTAGGCATCCCGACTAGGGATCAAACCCACAACCTTTTGATGCATGGAATGATGCTCCAACCAGCTGAGCCACCGAGCCAGGGCATGATCTTGTCTCCAAAGACCATGCAAGTGGAAAGAAAAACAATGAACCATACTGAGTGCCCAGTGTGGGGGGAGGCCCTGGCCGAGGTGCAGTCTCCCATGAGAGCTCACTGTACCGAATCAAATTCTGCAGTTCTCTCTCTCCAGTTCCCTCTCAGAGAACAGCATCTCCATTCACCTGGTCCACAGGCCAGGAACTCAGGACCCATCCTTGACAGCTCTCTCTCTCTCACCCCCACATCTGATGAATCGCCGAGCCCTGCAGTTCCTCCTTCCAAACATATCTCAAACCTTCCCACTTCTCTCCACCCTCACTGCTGGCATCCTGGTCCGGACCTCAGCCACCTCCTGCCTGGACCACGGCCAGCAGGCTCCGAGCTGGACTTGTGCTTCTATTCCTGTTGTCTACAGTCTATTTTCCACCCAGAGGCCAGAGTGAGCTTCGACACCACTCTGCTGAGAGCCCTTCAGTGACTCCCCGAAGCAGATGTTTGGTTGCCCGCCTCATACCCCATTGGCACGCACCACTTCTGGGCACACCGACAGCTTCCAACAGTTACACCTCAGACTCTTAGCCTGAGGGCTTTATCTGGCTATTTACAGGGCAGGCCAGAAGTGCCTGGAGTCAGCATCCCGCTGCCTCCTGGAGCATGTCTCAGCCAGTGACTGGTGACGGCTGGTGGGTTCACACTCCAGGTCCTTCCCTTGCCCCTTGGCTGGGGGTCGCATTGAATGGGGATTTGGGCCCTCTGGCCCAAAGATATAATCTGCTTAACGATACACACTATTCCTTCTTTCTACTTCTCTACTCCCCAGTGCTTCCTGAGGTCACCTTCCCCTCCCCCCAGATCATTTGCACTGACATCTTGGTCTCAGCGTGTAAGGTTGTCAGGAGGACGTGCCCACTGGTTGATCCTCAAGCTGAAGGCAGACCATCAGAGGCTCCTCACCCCGTCTCCCCGCCCTTAGAGTATCCACCACCAGTCTGCATTCAGGGCCCTTTTAAATAAAGGGCCCAGTCTCGAAAGAGCAACGTGTTGCTGAGACCATCTGGATGGTATATGTGACTGAACCCGTCTCTGTCCCTCCACTGGCCTGGGGGATGGTATAGCACACGCAAAAGAAAGTCCTTACTACATCCACCCAGCAAGCCTTGAACGATGGCCGGCAAAGCCTGTCCCTACTGAACCCAGAAATGTCCCCAGTGATAAACACCGTCCTCCAAAACAGCCTCGAGCATCGTCAACAGAGGGTTGCCTGCTGCCACCGGAGCAGCCTGCGAATGTTTCTTTACTCACTCGCCTGAAGACACAAGTGAGGCCCCGGAGTGAAAGGACCCCCTCAGCCCAGGGGACTTAAGGAATCAGTGGCTCAGATCCTGCAGCTGTTGGTGAGAAAAAAAAATGCGGCTCATTTTGGGAATCATCACCTGACTCCGCATTTTTGCTTACCTGTGCCTAAGTTGTTGCCGTGTGGCTGCGGCATCTGCCTCCAGTGCAATCAGCCAGTGCCACCTCCATGCTGACAAACCCCCTTGCGGACTGCTCAGGAGGCGGAGGCGAAGACCATAAGAGCTGGTCACTAGGGGTGGAGTGTTGGAGGGGGTCACAGAGAGGACATGACCGCAGGTTTACCCTTGCCCTGGCTCCGGCCAGTGGGAGGCTGCTCATGCTCCCCTGTCCTTGGAATGTCCCGTATGGCCCACCGTCCCACAGCTGGAGCCCATTGCAAGGAGGCAGCGTGGCAGAGAGCACCCCTCGGCTTGGAGACCATCTGGACTATGCGCGGGGTTGAGCTCAGGTAACGCCTCTACAGAAACTTTCAAGATTCTGGCTAGCGGGTGGTGAGACCTACTTGTCTGGCGGTGCCTGAGATGAGCCTGGGTTGTAAGTTCCCTTGCTTATTAACAGTGCCACTCACCAGTCTGGAGTGGTCTCCTCCCCTTGCCCTACAGGTATGGGTGGGTTTACCAAGCCTCTCTGCTTCAGGGAGACCCAGCTCAGGACCCTCCCTGCTGGACTTAATATCCCAACTCCTCCCCTGGCCTACCACCAGGCAGGTATAATCAGGTCCCTGGCGGCTGCCTCCTGCCATGTTCCAAATCTTCAGACATGCTGAGATTCTGTGGCCTTGGGGCCTTTTGACCTGCTTTCTGTCCTCCCGGGTTCATTTATGGGCCATTTCCCCAGAAGAACCTTGTCTCACTGAATGTAAACTCAGCACCCCATGTTACCTCCTCCGCCAGCTCCCCGTTCCTTTCCTCCTGAGCACGTACCAGCATTTGCAGTGATACCTTTGTCTGCTTATTTGTTCGATGCCTATATTCTTTCTCAAACTCTGAGCCTTTCTGAGGATGATTGTATCTGTCTCACTCACTACTGGACACCCGGGGCCCAGTTCACAGAGGTGCACGATACCTATTTGTTAAATGAATGAATAAAGCGTTACTCTTATCCCCATTTCACAGAGGAGGAAGCAGAAGGTCAGAGTTGCTGAATCACTTGCTCAAGGTCACACATGTGGAAAGGAAAGAGGTCTGGACTCAAATCCAGAACCACCACTTCAGTAATAATACAGGAGCAGAATTGCAGAGTCACATGGTAAATGTGTTTTTACCTTAATAACAGACTGCAAGCTGTTTTACAAAGTTATGGTCCCATTTTGCATTCTCACCCGAAACGTAGGAGCATTCCAATTGCTTTATGTCCTTGCCAACACTTGGCGTTGTCAGCCTTAACTTTTAACCATTCCAGTGGTTAAAATCTGGTGATATCTCATTGTGGTTTTAATTTGCATTTCCCTAATGATTAATGATTTGAGTATCTTTTCTTGGGCTCATTGGCCATTTCCACAGCTTTGTTAGTGAAGTGTCTTAAAAAAAAAAACTCAACAAAACCCAATTTGCTGGGTAGATAAATGGAATAGGATGAAAACAAAGTGTGAGATGGGAGAAGAGAAACCGGGCCAACTTGGTGGGTGGGTGGAGCCAGGGCAGTTGTGAAATTAAAAAATGCAAAGTTGCAGGAGGGAAACGCAAGGATTATTACACAGGAAGATCCGCCCACTGCTTTATCTCCAGCACTGACCCTGCCTGCCATGTAGTGAATACCCCCAAGTGTTTGTTGAATGAATAATAGCAGCCTTCAGGTGTCCAATGACTGCTTTTCCCACCTTCCTTCCGCCTTTCTTCCCTTCAGCATTAGAGAGCATATCCCACATTGACGAACCTGGCAGGAGGCATGAGTAGGGGAGCTGAAGGCCCCCCCACCAAATTCATAGGTTGAAACCCTAATCCCCGATGTGCCGGTGTTTGGAGGGGGCCTTTGGGAGGTGATTAGCTGAGATGAGGTCATGAAAGTGGGGCCCTCACGATAGCACTAGTGGCCTTGTGGGAAGAGGAAGAGACATGAGACATCTCGTGTCTGTGCGTTCATGTACACCAAAGAAAGGCCACATGAGGACATAACCTGGAAGAGGGCCCTCACCATGAACTTGACCGTGCTGGCCCTCTGATCTCAGGCTCCCAGCCTCCGGGACAGTGACAAAGAAATCTCGTTGTTTAAGTTGCCTGGTTGATGGTACTCTGTCAGAGCGGCAGAGCCGACCAGGATGGGGAGGAAGGGTGGTGACTTTGGATGACGTGGCCTCATCCTCTGAGCCGCTCACAGACCTGCTCACCGCCCAGGACCGAGATACGGGTTCAAAGGGGCCCGTGACACCCAGTTGGTCACCGATTTATGAGGGCGTCAAGAAAATGTGATATGTATCCATACAATGGAATATTATCTGGCCATAAAAAGGGATGAAATACTGAATGCATGCTGCAGCATGAAGGGAACTTGAAAACAGGAGGCTAAGGAAAAGAAGCCGGACACACAAGCCCACACATGTTGCATGATTCCACTCACGTGAACTGCTCAGAATGGGTGAATCCAGAGACAGAAAGTAGGTCGGTGGGCACAAGGGGCTGGGAGGAGAAGGCGGGGGAGGGGTGGCTGCTTGATGGGGGCAGGTTTCCTTTTCGGCTCTTAAAAGTGTTTTGCAACCAGATGGCGGTGATGACTGCACAACACAGTGAATGTATTAGATGTTACTAAACATTCTAAATATCGCGGAACACCCTAAAATGGTTAATTTTAAGCTATGTGAAGTTTACCTAAAAAAATACCTGTACACAGAAAAATGATTCCTATGCAAAAGATTCTAGTTAATGCCGGAAACCTTTGCTGGCTGGTGCTGGGGTCTGTGCCTCAGGTGGGGCTGCCCCGCCATTCCCGCGGTATTTATTCTGTGTGAGTGGCGCCCCCTAGAGTCGAGAAGCGTGAAGCTCTGCTTTCGGGTCAAAGCCAGCGTCCCTGGTTGGAAGGTCAGGGCTTGCTTCAAGTCCATGTCTTTCTTCTCTCTCCGATGGGGAACCACGGAGTTGACCCCAATGGTCCCCACTCCAACGAGGAAAGCAGGTTAGAGGCTTCAGCACAGGCGCCTGCAGGTGGCTGGTAATAGACCCCAGGTCATTTCTATCACCCCAGAAACTTTCCTCACGGCCCTCTGCCATTTATCACCACCCTGCAGACCCAAACACGACTGCCCTGCTTCCTGTGCCTGCAGCTTCCTCGAATTCCCTGTAAATGGAATCACACACTACACAACATCTTCTCTCTGGCTTTTTACAAAAAGCTTAGCGTAATGTTTTGGATATTCACCCATGTCGTTGTGTGTATCAGTAGTCCATGGTCTTTTCATTGCTAAATAGTATTCCATTATACGGATATGCCGCAGTTTGCTTATATCTTTGCACATATCGATGGACATTTGGGTCACTTCCCCTTTGGGGCTCTTATGAACAAAGCTGCTGTGTGCCAGCTTTTGTAATGCTCATATGTTTCCATTCGTCATGGGTACACGACTGGGGGGCATGGCTGGGTCGTATGGTAACGGCATGCTGAGCTTTGCAAGAACTTGCCGAACGCTTTTCCAAATTTGTTGTGCCATTGTGCCTGCCCATTGGCAATTCCATTTGCCCCATATCCTCACAGAGCTTTGATCTCGTCAGTCTTATTAGCTCCAGCCATTCCGGGAGGCGTGTAGTGGAATCTCCTTAGATTTAATTTCATTTCCCCGATGATTAATGCTGTTGAACACGTTTTCAGGTGCTTATCGGCCGTTTACACAGCTGCCTTTGGGAACTGTCTGTTCAGATAGTTCACCTGCACTTTAACTGGGCGATTTGCTTATTATTGAATTATAAGGCGATATATTCCAAAGGCAAGATATGAAGTTACTCAGGATTTTCAGTGCAATGGGAGGGGTTCCTAGCCTCCCTTTCTTTCTGGGGTCTGGTCAGGGTAGCAGAGTGGGGGGCTTTAGTGAAGTGACCATGGGCGAGAAAGAGGCCGAGGTGACTTCAGCATCCAATCACAAACTTCATTGCCCATGGGAATCCCTCGGAGCCCCACCCAGGAGTGTCTGATTCAGCAGGTGTGGGGTGGGGTCTGGGAATCTGCACTTCTAACAAGCTCCCAGGTGATGCTGATGTCAGCTGCCGGGCAATGGGCCACCAGGGGAGGAACTTTAAAGATGCCAGAGGCTGAAGTTAGATGCCAGAGAAGACCTCTTACCCCTCCCCTCTTCTTCAATCTGTAGTCTGGGAAGCTGCTCCCTCTTCTTCTGCCCACCTGCCCATCTCACCCGGCAGAGTAACTGGGTGAAATGGGATGATTGACAATGCTTATTGTCCACCTGGGGAATATCGAAGGGGTCCAGGGGCCCAAGGAACCAAGAAAGAGGGAAAAACCTCAAGGGGGAGAACTTTTCCCACTAACCTCCAAGGGGCAGACATACTGGTTACCCCGAGTGCTAAGAACAGAAGTCATAAATTGGCTGCATTTGGCCTGGAGATGTGTCTTGTTAATATTTGGGGGGAGGGGCTTGTTTCCACTTTGTTTTAAATTCTCTGGAATTAGTTGCCAACATATATATACATTGACAATAAAGTAGGACCATTTTTACGGCTAATGGCTGCGACCAAAGCCTTCTAAAACTTTCGTGTGAAAGGTACAATTATGCTCATTAAAAAAACTATTAGTGACTTTGGTGTTTGGCTTTAAGATCTATAAATACACTCAGGGGACAATGAGACCCAGAGAGGGACCAGACTCTGTTAGGAGTCAGAGTGTGTATATATATAAGTGTATAATGTGAACACGCATGTGNAAAGTAGGACCATTTTTACGGCTAATGGCTGCGACCAAAGCCTTCTAAAACTTTCGTGTGAAAGGTACAATTATGCTCATTAAAAAAACTATTAGTGACTTTGGTGTTTGGCTTTAAGATCTATAAATACACTCAGGGGACAATGAGACCCAGAGAGGGACCAGACTCTGTTAGAACGCTAGGAAGAACGCTGAGTCAGAGTGTGTATATATATAAGTGTATAATGTGAACACGCATGTGTTTCCTCTTATGTGTGTGTTCATTCAGCCACAAGACCGCACGACCCTGCTTGGAAACTTAACAGTAAAAGAAACATTGATGTTGCAAACAGCTAGTAAGAGGGAATTTACAAACTGCAAAGACTAAAATATAAATAAAGAGGCTAAAAAAAAAAGAAAAGAAATAGAAAGGAAAGAACACCTACGGTGCCAGTAACTGAAGATGGATGAAATAAGAAACATTTTGGATTTTAGTTAAAGCTTTAGAATTGTTCAAAGTGCTTAAATGAGAAAAATATGAAGGTGGTGTGAGTGTGGGCGCGTCACCAATTTAGATGAAGCTAAAAATTTCAATTCCTGCTAAACAACCTCAACACATTGGCAAAGTGTGCTTGCTATTAATAAAAATGCTCCTTTCAGAAAGATGGTTTGATGCAAACCATTGTACCCATCTCTGCTCTTCCTTACCAGGCTAAGGTGCCAGGAACATAAAGCCTGGGTTCCAATTTCAGTTTTGCTTTTTATGATCTGTGTGACCTTGGCCAAATTGCCAGATTTTTCTGAGCCTCAGTTTCCTTACATGTAAAGGGGGCATAAAGATAGTTGCTTGTGAGCTCCAGCCCCCAGGAAAGTGGGCTCAGTATGGTCCCAACCTTCTCTTTTTCACAGAGCTACGGAACATCTGCGCATTTCTGTGATTTCTCAGTTTTAAGGGTTGGCAATTAATCCACGTTGTTCTGAAACACTGACTCAACCAGACGACACATTCTGCAGGCTACACTGGGCCACCGTCCTCTGGTGACATCACTTGCCATAAAGAGGAAGAAAAGGACATGGTTTCCAAGTTGTTTCTGTGCCCTGTGGGCCTTGGGGCATGGGTCGGGCTGCGGGACGGATAAAGCTGGTGAGTGCCTGCGGTGTGCCAGACTGCGGTAGGCCACTTCACATAGGACAATCCATTTCCTACAAAGTCTGTATTGCTTGGATCACAGAGAGGTTAAATAAACTGGCTGAAAATCCACTGATTAAAAACCCTGCATGTTGGCCCTGACCAGGTGGCTCAGTTGGTTGGAGCCTGGGCCCCCTACACCAGAAGGTTTCCGGTTTGATTTCTGGCAGGGACGCATCGGATGGATGTTTTTCTTTCTCTTTCTCTCTCTTTCTCTCTTTCTCTTTCTCTCTCTCTCCCCCCTCCCCCTCCCTCTCTAAAATCAATACACACATCCTCAGGTGGGGATTAAAAAAAAAAAACAACCTGCACCTGGGAGCTGGCAGTTTCTTAAAGACTAGAGATGGAGGTTGATTCCGCAGCCCCCCGCCCTTGATTTTCTTCTGAGGACCCGCAGAAGACGGGGAAAATGTTCCTAGTGGAGGGACGGCACGTGCCAATCGCCCGGGGGCACTCTGTACTTGACAATCAGCAAACAGGGAATGAGCGCAAACAGGCGGGAGGAACCGGAGAACAGGTTCCGCCCTCTGAGAAACCCAACCGCAGACCCAACTTCGCTCCTGGAGGGGGCAGTGGTCTTACTAGCTAACCCTTGGGCTCCGCTCTTCAGTTAACCGTCAACGAGCTCCCCCTGGCCCGCTGCTCCCGCATTAAGGGCAGAGCGCGCGCACGTGAGTGCGTCCGTGTGTTCGGGGGCGGGGGCTGGCGATCGAGGGTCACGCGCAGGTGGTTGTGCAGCGCCGGTGGCGGCGGTAGCAGAGGCGGTGCGGCTGGAGGCGGAGGAGGAGGGACGGCGAGCCCACCGTGCTGAGGTCGGGTAAGTTGCGCTAGGAGCGCGCTGCGGGGGACGGCGACGGGCCACCGCAGGTCGGGCCTCTCGCAGCGGCAGCCTGCACTGGGCAGGGAGTTGTGGAGGGTTATCTGGCGCTGGGAGGAGGACGCAGGACGCTGTCCCAGGAATGGGGCTGCTGGAGCCGGAGGATGCGCTAGAGCTGGGGGTGGGGCGACGATGGAATTAGTCCGCGGCCGCGAGAAGGCGCGGGAGCCGACCGAGTTTCGGGGGGGCGGGTCCCTACAAAGGTGTGAGACTGGCGCGTTGGCTCGCGGAAAACAGGTGGTCGTGGGGCGCGAGCGGTCCCTCGGGGCGCAGAGGCCTGTGTCCGCAGCACTGTCCCTTTTCCCCTGGGGCTGTCAGGGAGTAGACACGGGGTGTTGGGTGTGTGCCTTCTCCACTGTCCCAGGGGTTGCCCGGATCCTGCGGCCCCCACCTCTCGTTGGTCAAGGTGTGGGAAGAGAGGAGACTCAGAAAGTGCCGGGAATGTGAAGACAAGAGACAATGGGCATCGGCTCCGGTGCGACAGACTTTCACCTCCATCTGCACTCCCCACCCCTGGGCATTTCATCTTCTGGGGACTGTAGTTTCCATAATTAGTCGGAGGGGGATTTCCTGGCCTCACCCACTGACAGCATTCTAAACTCGGGATTGCAAACTCAGGTGCATAAAGGACCAGCAGATAGATAACAGCCCCCCGCCGGCCGTGTGCCAGGCACCCTCTGGAGCACTTTACACACATTCTTTATTTAATCCTCCCAACACCACCTCACCCCCCCACCCCATCCCGGTTGCTACTTGTAATCACTCCCATTTCACAGATAGGGACACTGAGGGACAGCGAGGTAAAAGTCACTTGCCCCAAATCACATGGAGAAAAAAATGCGAAGTCAGGATAGGAACCTAGGTTGGGCGGCTGCAGAGTGCACACCCTTCACCTCTGTGCCGTGTGCTCAGGCTGTGGGGCCCCTTGGAGCCCCCTGGGAGACTTCCCATTGCCAGGCAGGAGGACTCTGGGCCCGCGGCGGCCAGCCCACCCCTTTCCTGGGAGAGCCAGAAATTGGGACATTTATGTAAAGTCATCTTTAGGTTTTAGCAATTAATTTAAACTGGAAAACACCTTTTCTAATGAAACGCTTCAAACGTACACAAAAACAGGGAAACTAGTTGTAGTAGAAATGTAAATGTTTTAATAATCCCATGTGAGTCAAAGAAAAGATGGTCAAGGGCCCCTTCTGTCCTAAACACCTCTGGCTGTTCACTGCCCTGGTCTAAGCCGTGGAAGCTTCAAGTGTGGTTCTGGTCCAGCAGTACTGGCATCACTAGGGAGCTGATTAGGAATGCTGAACCTCAGGCCTCTCCCCAGACCTACTGGATTGGGCTCTGGCTTTTACTGAGAGCCCCAGCTGATCCCTATGCATATTGAAGTTTGAGAGGCGCTGTTCAGAGGCCTTTTGGCCTGGACGAGTTTTATTAGCCTGTTTCCTGATAGGCCTTCCTACGTCCAGGTTCACACTCTTGGTTGATGGTAGTCAGAGTTCTTGTCCTAACACCCTGAGGCTCAGATCTGGCCCCAGATCATTTGGTGGTGGGAAGGATTTTCTTTAGGGTTGTTTGGTTACATTACGTAAGCAGTAAAGCTGACTGTATCCACACTGATTTTACCCTCTTCGGGGCCCTGAGCTGTGCTCCGTCTTGTAAATCTGACAGGACTGTTTTGAAGGTGAAATGAGGTAATATAAGAGCATTTGTCTGTATTTTCATTAGTCAGGCTCTTTCCGTTAAAAGAGATGACTTCATTGGACTTGGACAAAACAAACAAACAAAAGGGACATTGTAGTTAGAGGGCTCAGAAAAGACTAATGGGGAGGATTTCTGGTATGGCTGGATCCAGGGCCTCAAGCAATGTAATTGCGACTTGATCTCTCAGGAGGCTGCAGGGGCAGTGGGGGCTGGCTCATCTGGACCAATTGGGAGCACAAGGGTGTTTGCTAAAAAACAGTGGGAAGATGTGCTTGGCAGGCGAGATCAGATGTCCCTTACATAGTTGAAAACCATATTCATCATCATTTTTTTTTGTATTTTTGTCTGATTTTCCTTACTAGACTTCAAGTTCCTTGAGAGTTGTATCTGTCTTCCTCATCTTTGCCGCCCCACATGTCAGATGGCCTGCATTTCACATAACTATACTCAGGAAGTCCTGAATCAAATGTCATTGACTCAAGTAGGGATTCATTCAGTCCCTTAGACACCAGCCTCCGGCAACAACTCTCTCTCCCCTTTGAGTTAGGGTGTAAGCTGCTGTTCTCCAGCTTGTCCTCCAAAGAGCATCACCGACTCTGACGTTGGATGCCTTTGTTTCTCTCCCTGCCACGCTTCCATTCAGAGTCATTTGTCCCTTCCCAGGTGCCAGGCAGCTGGGAACATGGGCCCAGCATGAGCCAATTTCTAACGTTGCAGCACTTCATTATGCAAAGGTAACAGGGCTTTTCTCAGCGTGACCCCAGCCATCGTGGCTGTTTCCTCAGAGCCAGAAGTTTTCAAAAGTGTGTGTCATTCAGAGGGAGCTGCTCATTCCCCATTTTGTTAGGGGCCAAGATTCTTTACAGGAAACAAAGCTATAATTGCCAGCAGCTTAAAAAAGCTGAGTCTTAAAAAAGAAAAAACAATCAAAACAGCTCCCTTAAATCCCAAAACAAAACCTCCCAAATTCTAATATCAGGCAAATAAAAAACCACCAAACCAAAACGCCAGAAATGAGAATGCAGAGCAATCCGGAAAGATCTACAGAAGTCCTTCGGAGGTGGAATGCCTGCGACTACATTTCTGTCCTTTTGGTCCAACCTGAATGGGAGAGTTAGGAGTTGTAAACATAGTCTGAGAGGAAGTAAAAAAAAAAAGTCTCCTCTGAATTCCATCATTAGGGGTCTTGGTAGGTTCAAGCTCCTATTGGGGGAAAAAAAGCTATTGGGGGAAAAAAACCAAATATATCAGCCCCTCACATTTTAGTCTGAACTAGCTACTTTCTGACAGTTAGGAGTTGCAAACTCACATGCTTTCAGCATCTGGGCATGAAATGCCAGCATGTAAGGCAGGTCAGGCTAGGGAAATAGAAGAATGATGGGGACATGGTGAGTTGGAAGACACATGTCCCCTCTACAGAGAGCTGCTGCAACTCAGCTCTAGGCTGTCATCACCACAAGAAATTATAGGCTCAGTGTTACTGTTTTTTTGGGGACCAAAGTCGGAAATGTAGATTTTTAGATGAAATCCTCCAACTCAATTTTTTTATGTTTATCTGTTAATTCTTAACCTTTGGTAATCTGACAGAAGCCTGGGAAATTCACATACATGTAATTTTGTACATAGAGGGCTTCCTTTAATTCCACCGTGTATCTCAAGATAGAACTGACTCCTGCACTGGTATTCCTACTTTCCAAGAGAGGATCTGATTGGTTGGATTTACCCTTATGACGTATGCAGCACTCCTATTGGGCAGAGTCTCACTGATAATCTCAGCAGTCTCTCTCCTTTATGAAATTCTTCATTAACAGAGGTTTTTTTCGGGGGTGGGGAGGGAGGAAAGGAAAAGCATTCAGGTAGAGGGAACAGCATATGCAAAGCCCCTTTGAGGAAGGGACCGTGGTGGATTTCAGAATGATTTCTCTGACCCCTTGGAGCTACATTCTTGAACTAAATGAACCGTCATAGTAGAGAGTTAGAAGAGAGGCATTGTGGTTAAGAGCTGATTGATTGGTTTAAACTTGTCTCTCTGATCCATTAGCTGTGTGCTCTTGGACAGAACACTTAACTTCACTAAGCCTCAGGGTTTTTGCCTAAAAAAAATGCCATTACTAAAATGCAGAGAGCTTTCTGGTGAGCATGGATTGACATAATTCATGTACAGTTTTGCCCGATGTCTACCATACAACAAATGGTCAAAATATGCTTATTGATATTATGATCACTATCATTTTTTCCTTCACTGTGTAAGTATCAGCCGATAGAGTAAATTCAGGGCCAATCCTGAGGTTGCTCGTGAAGTCCGAGGAACAGACAAAGCTCTGCTTTGCACTGATGACCGCATCTGCGGTCTTCAGATCACTGTGGAGAGCGGGCCTGTGGCTTTTCACCTTGGCAGTGCCCCTGGCCTGCAGCCGCTGGCTCAGATCGTGTGCAGTGCTTCAGCGCTGTGTGGAGTTTTGCCCTCGCCCCTGTTGGGGCTGTCTGGGCGGGAGGCAGAGAATGGGTGCTTCTGGGGCTTGCGTGCCTAGGGCACAACAGTGGGCTCTGCCTCCCTGTGCGAGGCCCGGAGTCCTAGGGGTCTGGCTTTCCTCCAGAGAGCCTCGTTGGCCATTCTCTTCCTATCTCGCCTGGGATCCTAGCAACCCACTTTATCTTGACCTTGCTCCTGACCTTGGGGGACACCCTGAAGCCAGGTGATAGACTGTTTATGGTTCGTTAGGATGATGATGATGACATTATGTGGTTATCAAAGTTGCAGGAGGACCAGCATGTCTCCCTCCTCCTCCCTCCCCTTCTCCCTCCATCTCTCTCTGTCTCTTTGCCTTCCTACCTGTTTTTGCCTCTGTCTGTCTGTCTGTCTGTCTGCCTGCCTGCCTCTCAGTTTCCATATTTATCTCTTTGTCTCTCCACGTCTCTCTTTGTCTGTGTCCCTGTTCCTCTCTGCTTCTCTCTCCATGTCTCTCTGGACTTAACATTCCGTTCTTTCTCTTGACCTCCCTGTCTCTCTCTTTCTTCCCTGCCCGCCCCCTCCCTCGGCTTTCCCATCTCCCGAGCCCTGCTGTACCATTCTCTGACTTCATAAAAATAGCCCCCTCCAGATGAGGCATTTTTCACCGGGGCCTCAGCTGACTGATTTTCCTATTTTGTGTAGGTATGAGCTGGTTTGCACGTTGCTGTCGTTGAGACAAGATGGCCTTTTTATTAGCAAATTTGTGCAGGTCGGTTTGCAAGAAGGGAGATGTGATTAAATTATTAAATTCCTCCACTGTCAAAGTGCTAATGGATTAGGAAGGTAAATTACAGAAGCGGGCTCTCCCACAGGAACTAGACTGACATTCAGAATTAACTTTTCTTCATTCTCCACCCGCTGCCGCTCACACCGGCTTCAGCTTCGAGGGTAACACTGAAACCCGAGTTCTTGGCAAGCGCTCTACTAGGCAGCAAGAGCAGCTAATTAAATACGGAGCAAACATTGTCCTTTGGTTTCTTCCTGCACGTTTTCTTATCTTGGGGGATAGTAGGGAGAGGGAATGAATGCTCTGCGGAGTCTGGGCAAAATTAAGATGATGAGCCTTTATGGAAATGAGCAGGTCCACAGATAACTCAACATGTTTTTTTGGGGGGGAAAACCCCTAGGTAGGTTAGGACATTTTAAGATTTTTGTCCTGCCCTTCCCTCCTTTTCCTGGATTCCCAATATGCCTGAGCTTGAACCTGAACTGACCTTCCAGATGCCCGAGTTCAATCCCAGCGTTGCTGCTCCCCAGCCATGGGACCTGGGGGAAAGTTAGGCAGCCTGTCTGGCCTCCGGTTTCCTCTTCTGCTGAGTGAGAGGTTTTGGACCAGGTGACCGCTGCCATTTCTTCCAGGTCTAACACCACGTCACACACACACACACACACACACACACACACACACGTGCTGGATGTCGCAATAGTGCCCCCTGGGTGAGCTGGAGGTCTGTAGCAGATTTCGGTGTGCTGGCTTTTGTATCCTCACAGATAATACACTGCTGCTTTGTTCTCATTGTCATATGTAGTGCATGAGTTAATGAACTCACCCGTGTCTTCCGAGCCTTCACAATACGCCTGGCCGTGTGTCAGGTCCTCACAAGATCCAGCTTGTCCCACAGCCCTGGAGGGCTTCCCTCGAATGGTGTCCTGTGTGAGTCTGGCGTGGCACAGTGGGACCACAGATTTGTCAGTGTCCGGGGTGTCAGTGCCTAGCCCACGGCCTGGCCTGGTGAGTAAGAGCTTGGGCCGTGGATCTGGACAGCCTGGCCTTGAGTGACATTTCTGCCCCTAATGTTTTGTTTTATTTTATTTTAAAGATTTTATTTATCTTTAGAGGGGAAGAGAAGGAGAGAGGGAGAGAAGAAACATCAACGTATGGTTGCCTCTCGTGAGTCCCCTCGTGGGAACTGGCCTGCAACCCAGGCATGTGCCCTGACTGGGTATCGAACGGTGGTGGTTTGGTTCGCAGGCCCGCGCTCAATCCACTGAGCCACACCAGCCAGGGCTGCCACTAATGTTTTTGTCAGATCACCTCCCTGTGCTTCAGTGTCCTCACCTGCGAAACAGGGATAACAGTAACTGTTGGTGTGTAGGTTGTTACACGGCAATGAGTTCATTAATGCCAAAGCTCTCGGAATAGTGCCTTGCAGGTAGATAGTGCTCAGGGAAGGACCAGCGAGCAGCTGAGGTGTAGCTCTCACTTGGTGGCTTTCGTTAGCAGTTTTTCAGGTGGGGAAACTGAGTCGGGAGCATAACCTAACCTAAAGACACGGTCGGCTAAAGGCAGAGCCTACGATCCATTGATTGGTGACTTTTTATTGAGTGAGAGAGTATGTGGTTCATCGAGCAAGACACTTCCCCAGGTGGACATACATCTGTTATGATAAAGCCTCTGACTTTGTCTCTGGCGTTTGGCCACTGACAGCTTAGAAGCTCTCTCCCTCCTCGCCTTCTCCCTCGGCCCCCTCCCTGGTCAGGCCGGTAAGGAATCCTGTGCGCAGCCTCTTTTGGCCGGATGGAGAGAGAGCTTCAACCGTGTGTGCAGGAAGCTTCACCCAGCCCCGCTGCCTGCCCACAGTACACCCGAGGCCACCACCTCTGTCCCTGGTCAGGCCATTCCAGACCAGCTTGGGTGCCTGCCCTGTTCTCCCCGGAAGGTCCCATTGCAGGATTAAGGAAGCCCCACGCACCCTTCTGTGCACGTGTGGTTTCATCCATCTTGACCTCCACATCAGTTTGGGGTAGGGTATTGATCCCACCCTTTGTGGTCAACCACAAAAGACCAGTGTTAATTGAGAGTGAAGCTTGGAAACCCCAGATATAATGAAGATGTTAACTGGGCTGGAGGAAGTGACCCAGGGGTTCCACCTCAGGGGAGAACACACACACACACACACACACACACACACACGAGTGAGGGGAACAGCTCAGCAAACCATGTCACCTCCTGGCGTGGGCTGCTCGGCAGCCATTAAGAAAGATTAAGTCGAGTGGGGTGTACGGACGAGGGAAGACTCTACATGGACCACGGAGTGAGAAGCAAGGCGAGGAATGTGTTAAGTGTGACTGTGGTCTCTTCAGGGTTAACTGTTGTGTGTGGTGTGAGGTAGGGAGTCGAGGGTTTATTCTTTTCTTCTCCTTGTGGACGTCCAGTGGATCCAGTCCCCTTTAGTTCAAGTGACCCTCCTGAGCGGCCACAGCGCCTTCGGTGTGAGTCAGGGGACTGTGAGTGAGCTGTTCTGCCGTAGGAATGGGTTCGTCCCAGCAGTCTGCTTGTTTACTATTGTGCCAACACCACGGTGCCTTTAGTAGGAGCTGAAATCTGGTGCTGTAAGTTTTCCGGCTTTCTTTCCCTCCTCTTCTCCTCCTCCTGTTCCTTCTTCTAGGTTGCTTGATTGATTGCTAGATTCTTTGCATTTCCATACAAATTTTAGAACCAGCTTATAAATTTCAGTGATTAAAAAAAAAACCTAGTAGATTTTCATTGAGATTCCAGTGGATCCATAGATCATTTTTGGGAGAATTAAGATCCTAACAGATCCATGGACATTGGGCATTTCTCTGTTTGTGTCAATATTCTTTAATCTCTCTAATGTTCGTAGTGTTCAGTGTAGAAGCCTTGCTTCTCTTTCTCAGATTTGTGCTCAGGTTTAAGACATTTTTTTTGATTCTATAGTAAACTGTTTTGTATTTTTAACTTCTTTTCTTTTCCTTCCTGTCGGCCAGTGTGGCATACGCACAGAAGGATGCCACTCACATTGACCTCCCCGTACCCACACCTTCCCCACCATCTAATACAGCGCCTGCGTTAATTCACAGGAAAAACCCACGCAAACTGACCACAGTGGTAACTTCCAGTGGCGGGGAGAGGGGGACTGGGATTCTTGGGGAAAGTTGGTGCTCAAGAGGGACTTTATTTTTATCTATCACTTCCAGTTCCTATAAAGAAGGAAAGGTTTTAATATATTACTTGAGTAGTTAAAAAATCTATTCAAAGAAAATTAAAAATCTATGACACGTTCCCGCCCCCTCCCAAAGCCCGGCTGGAAGTGTGTGAACCATGAGTTGGGGAAACCCGGGGGCCCCTGCCCATGTCTGGAAGGTCCCTTGATTGGCACTGTCATTAGCACCAAAACCTGATCACTTGGCTTGTCTTCCCGAGAGGGACTGTGTTAACTGACGATCTCTGGAAGCAAGTCCAGGAAGGCCAGGCCGGTCGGTGCGTGCGTCTAGAACTGTCCAGAAGAGAGAATTCCTTGACCTACAAGCAAGAGGAACCTGCCTGGGCTTTAGACAGACCTCCAGGGCAGAGGGCTCAGTACAGCCGAAAGTGCGTGCCCCAGGACATTCTCTTGAGTTGACAGAGCTATTGAAATAATCATCACCCGCACGTCTTTTTCCACATGAACAGCTGCAAACCTACTTTTGCCCGCCTCTGTAGCTTCTATTCATGTCCCCGAAATGAATGAGTTAGGGCTCTGTGAATTCACCAGCAAACAAACAAAAATGTCAAGAGCAATGAAGCAAGCTGTACAGAAATACACATGGCACGTCATTTATATAAAGTGTAAAAGTATGCAAAGCAACCTATAAAGTTAGGGACACGCACGACATGAGTAGGTAGGTAGTTAAGGTTCGAAGACATTGATGAAGCTGAGAACAGCAAGTTCAAAGTGGAGGTTCCCCCTGTGGAGGCGGGATGGGGGGAAGGGGAGGGGAAAACCCAAGAGTCTTCAGATGTATTGGGGATATTTGTTTCTTAATCTGCTGCTGGTGGGGTCATTTACTATTCTTTATGTTGTTTAAAATATGTGTCAAGTAAGTGATAGTACTTTTTAAAGATTGCAGCCCAGCCTTGAGAAGGGGGTTTTGGAGGGCCACCTCCATATTCCCTGAGGTTTCATCCTGAAACTGGATCCTGTAATCTTCCTGCTTCCACACTTTCTTTCCAGCCGCCTGCACTTTTTCCTGACGCTGCCCTAACAAAACAGAGCTCCCCGGCATCCAGGTTGCCAATTTGCATGTTAAAGGAGCTTTCACTTTCTGCCTTTTAAAAAAAGAAAAGATTTTATTTACTTATCCTTAGAGAGGGGTGGGAAGCTGGCCCACAATCCAGGTGTGTGCCCTGACTGGGAATTGAACTGGCAACCTTGCAGTTCACAGTCTGGCACTCCATCCACTGAGCTACACCAGCCAGGGCATTTTTAATTGCTCTTTGCCTCCCTGCCTGCCCCCTAGTACCCCAATCACACGATGGCTCTTTCAGGAAGGAGGTGAGGGATGGGTGGCAGGAAGAGAGAGGTGTTCTCATTGTCACAGAAATGGGTCCACCCTTAGCAGGGACAGGGCTGAGACAAATCACCGTACAGGACTGGGCTTCCCCACGCCAATCCCAACACATTTATAAAAGTGGACTTCTAGGAAAACTAGCAGCAAAAGCACTCCATGTGAAAGGGGATGTGGTATAGACTCTGTCCCCAGCGTTCTGCCTCTGTGCGGGCGGAGTTGGTTGGTTGGTTGTGGATGACGGGGAGCCCTATTTGCCGAGCAATCAGATCTGAGTTTCTCACAACAGCTGACCCTTGTGTCTGGGACCCCAAGGTCAGAGGAATTCTAAATAAGTATATTTTCCTGGGGGCTGAAACAGACCCCCTCGAGGTCATCTATATTTATATACAGAACGTGAGGTTCAGAGACGTTAAGTGATTTTCCCAAGGGAACACAGCCGGAAAGTGGCAAAGCTGATGCCTGGGGCACAGATCTGTCTGAGGTCAAGGATTGTGTCCTTAACTATTTGCTACTGTGTTGGTAAAACTTTTCTGTTTTATCGAGGATGATTTTAATGGCAACCAGTCCAAGAACCATCTCCCTTTAAAAATTATTTCACTTTCTAGAAAACGTTACAGTTGCCTTGGTTGGTGTGGTTCAGTGGGTTGGGGCGCCGTCCTGCAAATGAAAAGTTCACTTTTCAGCGATTCAGGAGAGACAGAGAGCAGGAGGGAAGCCATAAAGCCGTTGATAACCTGGCTTCTGAAGATACACACTCATTTCTACTTAATTCCAGGGAAGCCATAAAGCCGTTGATAACCTGGCTTCTGAAGATACACACTCATTTCTACTTAATTCCACTTGTTCGAAGGGGAGAAGAATTAGGCTGTCCCCCTCGAAGGGGGCGCGTATCATGGAATTTGTAGACGTAGTTTGGAAGTTGCTCACTCAGAGAGGCGCAGTCACCTGTCAGAGTTCAGGCAGCTTGGACGTCGTGGGGGTCCCATTCAGCTAGGGTCCAGCTGGCCCCACGCCTCTCTCCTTCAACTGTACTGTGGTTTGGCCCTGATTGGGGAGCGGAATGCTACCTGCCCTTAACCCTAGTAGCCCCAGACTGCAAACCTCTTTGAATTGGGAGCTGTTTTTCCTGTCCATCTCTGCTTATCTGTCTAGGTTCTATCACGTGTAAGCTGTACCCCTCCTCTTCTCGGTCAGAGTTTTTTGAGTCTCCTGTTGACTTGGGGAGCCCATTCACCTTTATTGTGAATTATGTGTAGACCAAGAGTCTGTAGGCTCTGAGTGAATATTTGGGGTGTCTCCTCTAACAGGTGGCTCTTAAAACATGTTGGAGTGTTCCGAGAACTTTTTCCCTCTCTTCCTGATTACTCACAATCTCTCAGATCATTGAGATTGTTGGGTAATACTTGGATGAAATAGTAGTAATTACAGGGACCTATTTAATTTGTCCTTTATGTCATTCTTCAGCACTTTCAAGGATCGTGTATATGCATCCTATCAACTGGTTCTCACCAGCCCCATTAATAAAGGGGAACAGTGACACAATTCTGTGCTCGGTGTTGAGTCACCCCTCACCTTCGTATTTTTCTTTCCTCAGCGCCTACTTGCCGCCAGCTCCTTCTTGCCCATCCGATGCGTCTCTGTTTTCCTGTGGGGTCTGACAGTAGGCGGGGCCTGTGGTCTTGGAGTTCAGAAGAAAACGTATCTGCCCTCTTAGATTCTGTCAGTGCGGCCTGCCGAATAAACTGACACGAGACAGATGAGCAGGAGAAAAGGGGCACGACTAGCACTCACGTTGTTATTTCCATGTGCACAGGGCTTCACAGAAAAGAGGTGAAAACCCAAAGAAGAGATAAGACTCAAGGGTTTATATACCATCTTAGCAAAGGGTGGTAAATTGGGGAGAAGCGAGTAAACAAATGAAGAGGGGTGGGGGGGGCTGGCGGGGGTGCCACGTGGTGGGAAGGCGGCTCCGGGACGGGACGTGTGGTGGCCAGGGCTGTTGGGTAAGACACGTGCAGACTCAAGCAATCTCTGGGGGTAAGAGTCACTCTCCTCTTCCTGGTGTGTGGCGAGAGGGGGACACTGGGCAGGAGGGAACTCACATCACCTTTGCAAAGGGAACTGGCGCCCTGCCCTTTCAGGCAGAAGGGGGCAGGGCCGTGTTGGCTCTTTCTCAGTCGCTTTCAGCTCAGAATAATCCTGCTGCCAAAGTGGGGGTGGCCCATTTTGGCCCCTTTCAGAGTTCATGTTCGAACTCGCATTTCATCTTGTAAAAGGAGCATGGGTTTGTGTTAGACTCCGGTTCAAACTCTAGCTTTACTGTTTACTACTTGTGGGTCCTGGGGCAAGACACTCCTTCGAATCTTGGTTTTTCTCATCTGTAAAATGGGGCTAAAAGCAGAACCTTCTTCATAGGACTATTATGTGGTTTAGATAATACATTAAAAGTGATCAGTTCAGTGCAGGGGGCCGACCTTGAACTCTCAAAGGCACCTTACATGCCTGAACACACCTTATAGATGCCCCTTCCCTGACTCCCACACTCCCAGCTTGCGGTGTGAGTTGCGTTCCTTTGCCAAATGAGTGGGTTTGATGGCATCATTTCTGCTGTTCCTTCCAGCTCTCACAATGCATCACCCTCAGATTGCCTGTACAGCACACCCCTACACTCTATTTAAATAATCTATTCATTATTCTATGCCTTTGCTGGCTGTAATAATTTTAGATAGTAGTTGCACAGAATTAATGAAAGCCAGAGAAATTGTCCAGAATGTTTTGTGTTTTTTTGACGCAGGGACTGAGCACTGTGCTTATGTACATAATTACCTTTTTTTGTTTTGTTTTGCGGTCTAACAGGGCATGTTAAAAAGCTAGCAGTGATTTCTTTCCCCTCCCATTGGTGCAAGAAACCAGCTAATGCAGTTTCATGTTAATGTGAAGACATATGAAATAGCATAGCTAAAAGAAAGAGAGACACTCCGTTGTAAAAAGCGCTTTTTAATCACCTACCTGAATTTGAGTGTGGGGGGGCTGGTTTGCCGCAACTTCCGCTGCACCCCCTTCCCCGTCACAGCTCCCACTGGGCAATGCTTCTGCCGTCCTCGCCATGGAGTTGATGAATCCCCTGAGTGTGCTCCGTCATGAAATTCACAGACACCAGTGAACTGGACTCTCCTTGGCTCCTCTCTCTCCAGCCCTCCCCCTGTCCCCAGATGCCCAGCTGTGATATTTGTCCTGTTCTTGCATGGCTGACAAAGACAGGGTGCCCCAGAGTCATTCTCCTGCTCTGCAACCCCCATGACCCCTATTGCCCCTGGGAGTGAACGCACAGGCGCCTCCGCTCAGAATCCGGGCCTGACTTTCCTAGGAAGCGGAAGTGGTTGACTCCCTGCTCCCCACCCACTGCTCTGGGACTTCAGCATCTGTGTCTCTAGGTTCATTCATTCTGTCCCCTCCGTCTGCTATGCGTGTTTCTTCCTTGCCTGTGTTTCTACCTGTTAGCATCGAATTCAGGCTTCCAGGACAGAGAGGCAAAGGATTTTTCTTTGATGAAGACTCTCAGTAGTGCCTTCTCTCTCCTCTGAACCGGTGGCACATTGACTTTTAGAAATTCAAGAGGTTAAGAGCCCAGGCTTTGCCATCGGACACACCTAGGATTGAATCTGGGTTCTGTCATACACTGGCTGACCTTGGCAACGTTACTCCCTCTCCCTGACCTTTTACATTTAATATCTTTCAAATGGCAATAATGCTGTTGACTTCATTGCATGGTTTTGGGGGGCGAATGAAATGATGCATAGAAACCGTGTACTGCCTGGCTCATGTTTATTTTCCGAAACAGGGTCCATAATAATGTATTTCATGTGTATTTGTGTTTCTTTGTAGCACAGCTCATAATTAGCGCCCCCCCCCCCGCCCCGGCCCCTGCCCCACCCAACTCCCCACCCAGGATGCAAGTTCCTTGCATCCTCATCTCGGTATCACTGGCACATACACTGCATCGCTGTTTTGACTTCTTTGTCCCCACTTCCAGCCAAGCCCTTGGACATGTGACTTTGCAGAGATTTGTTTTGGTCAACATTTGCCAGCTTCAATCTGAGGGACTTAAATGAAAAAAAAAAATCAATAGTATTGCGTCTGAAATTGACAATACTAAGGAAGTGTCACAGAAAGTGAAACATTTGAAACGATGTGTTCTGTGAAGTGGGTGGCCTTTATACTTTCAAGCTTAGTAAAGCTTAATGCTGCACTAGAACTTCTGGGACAGCCTGTATCTCCCCGGCCCTGACCTTGGGGTTCAGACAGATGTCCTGCTTTGGCACGAAGAGCAAGGAGGAGGAAGCGATGGTGTCGCTGGTCCAAGGGGGTCGACAGACGTTGCAGCAGAGCCGCCCCTGCTGACCCTCGCCTTGTGAGCTGCATGTGGACGAGAAAGGAATGATGGCTGGCTGAGCCGCTGGGATTTGGGACGGTTTGTTACCTAGCACTAGTGAATGACTACACACTGCTAACTAGTGTCCTGACTCTGCTGAGTCTACAGTAAATATTTATCGTATTAAATCAGCAAATGCGTGTGTGGTGCTTGAGGGAGCACTTTTGTGCACAAGGTTCATTATTTGTTCTGTTCATTAAGGAGTTCTTTCAAGGTGACGTATTAATTCATTACGATATGTGGGGAACTGGCTTCTGAGGTGCTAGGACTGAAGAGGTGGCAATTGTGAGGAGCAGTTATTGGTCATCCTTAAGGGCAGAGACTTTAAATGAAGTACACAGTGTGCTTTGAGAAGAGACGTGGAACAGAAGCACAGTGCTTTTCTTTTTGTACTAAATCCTTGAAATCTGATGTGTATTGTGTGCACTTGCAGCGTATTTCCTTTTGGAGGCTAAATTTTCATCAGAAATGTTTGCTCCGGATTTAGAGTTCGTAAAATTTACACTTGGCCAGGTTGATTCACAGAACTAAGTCCTGACATACTTCGCTAAAATGGAGTCTCGGTTTTAAAGTGAGAATTAAACAGAATGAAAAAATTCACTTCTTCAGTGATACCAGCCACAGTCCAAGTACTCAGGAGCCACGTGGGGCTGGCGCTTACCATATTGGACTGAGCACCACCTGCCCTAGCCCCTCAAAGGCAGTTTCTTATTCAGTGGCACCACACTGGACAGTTGGTCTGTAAGTTAGAAGTTCACGTGTTACCCTTGACCCCTGCCTCTGCTCATCCCAGCCCCCACAGTCATGGGTCCTGTTGAACTGACCTCCTCCGCAGCTTCCCAGTCCATCCCCTCTCCATCTGCATCTGCAGCGCACGCTTGCCGGGGGGTGGGGGGGTGGGGGGTGGCCACGACCCCTGGGATAAGGGCCGAGCTTCTTCATGTGACTGACGAGGCTCTTTGTTCCACTTCACATCCTCTGTTCCAGTCGTGTTGTCATGCTGTCCTTCAGTGTCCTCTGCGACCCCTGGGCCTTTGCACGTGATAGTCTCTCTCTCTGGAGTGTCATTCCTTCTCCCCTTCCACCTCCTGCCTACCCTTTGGTCTACCTCCTCTCAGAAGCCCCCTCGCACCCCTCAGGCCTGCAGTAGGTGTTCCTCACTGGTGCTCTGCCTTCTTGGGTGTGTCCCCTCCCTTCCACTGTCTGGCATTGATGACCGGGCTCCGGAGGATGACAGGCTGGGTCTTTTTTCTTCATAGCTGTATCCCTGGCCCCCAGAACAATGCTTGGAATGGGTGCCTGGTGATATCTGTTGAAGAAATCACAGACCATGCCCCTTCCAAACCAGCCCTGCCTGGGGTTTGATTTCTGTAAAATCTTCTTCATCACCCCTTCTTCATCACCCCCTGGCCCCGCCCCTGGCTCTCGCCACACCACGCCCATCGTCCTCTGTTTCTGCCTCAGGACCTTTGCACTGGCTCCTCCTCCTGGCTGGCCCCCTCTCCTCCTCCTGGCCTCTCAGTTCAAATGGCTCTCCCTTGGATAAGTCCTCTCTGATCTATCAAAAGTAGCCCCTCACCCAGGCCTTCTGCATTTCACTATTTTATTTTATTTTTGTCTTAAGCACACTTAATTTGCCTGATTGTTTCATGCACATACACTCTGTGTACAGTTTGTCTCTGCCCACAGGAATGTCAGTTCTCTGCAGACAAGGACTCCCTCTTCTCCCTCTTCATTGCCCTTTCCCCGGTGCCCAGGACAGTGCCTCGAACTCAGCAGGTGCTCAGTGAATACTTGGTCCATGAATGCACCATTAGAGAATTAGACTTTTCAGCCCACAGAGATACCCCTGGGGCCCATGTAGGCAGACCCCCGAACCTTCTTCTTTTCTCCTTGGTAGTTTGTTCATCGGTTTTGTCTATCAGCTGCGATTCTGTCTTTTCATTTTTATGCGATAGAGCTGGTTGATAAAGCCCACGGTTTTGAGTTTAGACCCGTGAATGTAGTCATGTACCCCTCTGAGACACAGGCAGCCGAGCATTCGTCGTCTTATTATCCCAGAAAAAGTGTCATCGTTCTGTCCTAGCGAGTGGTTCCCACTCTCTCTTCTGAGAGCAGCAGACCCCTTGCCTGGGTCCTTACTCAGCCTCCAGAGCATCTTGCAGAGAAACCGTTGCCATTGTTTCTTCCTTTAGCGTTTAGTTCTGGCAAATAGACATACTCTTATGTAACTGGCATTGTTCTTGCCAGGAAGAGAGAGAGAGAAAAAAAAAGAGGAAAAATAATTAGAGTTTCCTCAAGGGAATTAGCAGCCTGCAGTAGGGTAACTGCCCCTCCTACCCCTTCATTTAAATGGATGTGCATATGGCTAGTGGCGGGGGCATTTGTCAAATATAGGTGCACCCACCAGGATCTTGGTGTCGCCCCACATTTCCTCCCGCTCTGCAGGGTGGCGTTCTTGGAACTATAATGGAACCCTGCCTAGAAAGACAGGGCTGAAGAAATAAAGTGGAAACAAAATAACCTCTTGCCAACCCACGCTCTGCTTTAAGTAAGGAACGACGCCTATTGAATAATTCAAACTGCGCCTGTCAAAATATTTTTTGGGGGGGGTGGGCCATTCATTTGGAAACACTCCAGGAGCCTTTTAATTACAGACTTGAGTGCATTTTCAGGGCTGAAACAATTCCGCCTGCTTCCTTCTTGTTTTGTCTTCCACATCACACAGCTGGCTTTTGAGAAAGGCTGTCAGTGGGATCGGGGTTCAGGGTGCTGGGACCTCAGGTCTCATAATGCACACCCCGTTATTGGGCTTGGGGGTTGGGGTGGAAGTCTGGCCATCTTTTGCTGCTCATTCGGGAAGTGCTAGCATTTCACATATGTTCTGTGAAGCTCATCATCTGTGATTGGAGGCCCTCTTGTCCATTTGGGGGGTTCCCTGGGGAGTGCCTGGGCCCTGAGAGGCAGGTTTACTTTGTAACTTTGAAAATCTTCAAGGTCAAGTTCGAGGAGAGCATCCAGGGTGTAAGGCCGGCTGTTCAAGGAGGGCTGGCCGGTGACAAAGTTGGACCTTGTCAGTAACGACAACAATAATGATTTTAGTCCAATGAGCTCCAACTCTGTGCCCAGTCTGCGTTACGCCCTTTCTCTCACTTAACCTGCACGGCAACCCTGTGAAGTGGGTCTCATTAGGCCCACTTTTCAGATGGGGACACTGAGTCTCGGAGAGGGCCCAGGGCATGCGCCAGGTCGCAGAGCTGGTAGAGGTCATTGTGGAGACTGAAGCCCCGGGAGGACTGCAGAGCCCGCAGTTTTCCTCGTTCTGCTAAGTAGATGCTGCGGACCCACACGTGAGGGCGCGAATCCGGGACGTTGGCCCTCACGCTGCGTTCGTTTAGGGCCCGGCCTTCTGGGAGTCCCCCAGGGTGCTGGCCAGGGAGGCCGGGCACTGCTCTCCCCGGGAGTGAGGCGTCGGGGGTGCCCTTGCTGGCCTGACTCTGCAGCCAGATGTGGGGCTTTGAATCCTGGCTCGGCCGATGCCAGCTGTGGTCCGCTGAACAGTGGCCCCCAAACCGTCCCCGCCCTCACCCTCGGAACCCGTGGATGTTACTTTACCTGGCCAAAGGGACTTTGCAGGTGGGACCTGGAGTGGGGGAGATGGCCCTGGATTATCTGGTGGTTCTGCTGTAAGAGGGAGGCCAGAGGGCCTAAGTCAGAGCATTCTCTGTTTTCCTCCGTTTGGGCCTCTAATAAGACACCACAGACCGGGTGGTTTCCAAACAGCAGGGGTTGATTTCTCTCAGCTCTGGAGGCTGGAAGTCCAAAATCAAGGAGCCAGCAGATGCAGCGTCTGGTGAGGAGGGCCTGCTCCCCTGTTGTGTTTCTGTGCTTTTTGCTGTTACTGTTTTTCTGGTCACTTTGAGGAGAGCCTGGCAGACCCTGGCACTGCTGGGGACCTGCCTTGTGGGGTGAGCTGGCCTCCTGCCCCCAGCCATCTGGTAAACCCTGGCACCGTGTCCCCAAGGCCTCCAGCGCTCACTCCCCAGGCCCCTCTCAGCCTCCTGCCTCTCGGCCCAGCTCCCTGCTCCAGCCACCAGAGGAGTCATCTCCATGGTAACTATTTCAAGAGCATTGGGCCAACTGGGGCCAGAGGGAGCAAAGGAGGGAAGGGTGTCCGTGCCAGCCAGCCCTGCTCAGGGACCCACTCAAGCCAGGATGCTGTATCTGCACAGAGAGCCGGGCCGCAGAGCCGGGCAGATGCTGAAGCCTTTGGGGCGTGGGGGGCTTGTCTTTTAGTGACTTTTTTCCATTCCTTGCTCCCTTCTGTGGCGTGTCCTCTGCTCCCCAGTGCTGTTAGATTGCAGCGCCTCTGAAGAGCAGGTAAAGTATCTGTAAAATAAGATTTTTGTAAACGGGAAGAGAGCTCTCGCGATGCCCTGAGCAGGTTGTCTGGAAGCTAGTCCCTGCTCCAGAAGTTTGCTCTATATCGTCTGTTGTTGGAGATGGGGAACTCCTGTCGCCAGGACCCTCCCAGGCATCAGCCCTGTTCTCCCTTCCTCTGGGAGCAACTTCTGCCCTGCGCGTCTTCCCCTTCCTTTCCCGTGATCAAAACGCACCTGCCTGCTACCTCCCGACCTCGGGCCCCTGCTAAACAACGGGATGGTTATGGTTTCAGTTGTTCAGGGTTGAGTTGCAGATTTTTCAAGAGAGTTTTGCATCTGAGAAGAGGAGTCCCAGTGATGGGCCTTAAGTGTCCAGGGACCAGGCGGTGGGAGGATTTAACAACAGAAAGATGGTATCACTGAAGTTCCGAGATGTTAAACAGTTTGCTCAGAGCCACACCGCTGGCAAGCTGGGATTCGAACCTGAGCCTGCTTTGCAGATGGTCTCCTCTCCTTTCCCTTAGTGACTGGCCCAGTCACACATCAGGGAAATCATCTATCAGGTGCCCCCAAACCCAAGGTCCAATGCTCATCCAAGGCTTCACTCCCTCACAGCTCAGCTGGGGGAACAGACTGGATCAAAAATACCTCATCTTCCCAGGTGGGTTTGAGAGGTATTTGTGATGCAGCTCGAGTCTGGGCAGGGGCCCAGCTCCCCACTGTCACCTCTGGCTGAGCCATTTCCCCCAAATCCAAGAAGACACCTTCCCCTCATGAGCCCTGAGGGCTAAGGCCAGAGGTAAAGAAACCTCTGCAGCTTGGAGAGCCCGCTCTCCATTCTGTCTGGAGAGCATCTCCACTTCTCTCTGTCCCCTGCTTCCCTGAGGGAGATGCAGGTGTCAGGAAGAGAGAAGAAAGTGGGCTAAGAATAACCCTGGAGACACTGGGGTCCAAGGTAGCTTAGCCATGGAGAATTCCTGCCAGGCCCCCTGCATGTAATTAAGACTTGCAAATCCACACTGCCCGCTGCCGCCGAGGTGTTGGCTGCAGCAGCGTCATTAATCTCAGGCACCTTGTGGTGGCCCAGCATCCCCGAAGGGCCACTCTTGTCACTTAGCCAGTCTCAGTAGGATGAGCTTGGGTAAAGGCTGATGGGATTCAGGGCTGCTTTCGGGCACCGCCGAACTCATTCATTCCTTCACTCACTCTACTCATTCCCCACTCATTCCCTTCCCGGATATCCCCTAAGTTGCTTGTGCAGACTCGGTACCAGAGAGGCCGAATGGATAGCCCCTGCTCTCCAGGGCTCGGAAATAGCAGGAGGAACCAGTGCTGGGGAGGAGTCCTTAGATGAGTCCCCTCGTCACCATGTCACACAACCCATGAATCCACCACAGGACAAACCCAAAGACCGGGTTTCTGGTGGTCCTTACCGGGCTTTACCTGGTTCTCTTACGTGCTTGGGATCCCTGGCATCTTGCAACACAGATAGTCAGTAGCTGCCAGTTGGCACCGTGATATTCCCTTGATGGATCTTGTTGGTGTTGGCTCCTTGGCACCCAGTTTGCTACTTAAGCCCATGCACATCTCATCCCAGTGGGCAGATCCACACACGTTAATTAGATAACCATGCGAGTTAATGAAATCCTACATCACAAGCAGGACGAAGGCCCTTATCTCTAATCAATCCCTAAAGTACCATTTGCCAAGCTGTGTTCCACGGAACGCTGACTTTTACAGGGACCTTGATCGTGGATGACCCCCGGAGGATTCCGTAGTCCGAGAAGCCTGCAAAGCAACGGGTTGAACGGGGCAGTTCCCTGCGGGACTTCTCTGAGCCTTGAATCTGTCAGTGCGAGGCTCCAGGAGGCGGCCAGCTCATCCAGAACTGCCCCTCCTTGTTTTACTCCTCGGACTCTGACTTCCGATGCCTGTTCCTGGCAGCAGGTCTCTGGAAATGCTTCCTAAATCATCTATTCAAGTCGCTCGGGACAGAGCACGCGGAATATTGCCACCTCTCCCTGTGTTGGGGTGAGGACACTCGGGCCCTCAGAGGAAATGCACCCTGTCGTCAGCAGAACTCAGAGAAGGGGAACGTGGCTGGGGTCAGCCATCGTTCCTGCTCAGTGTGAGTGCCCAGGGAAAGTCCTTTTGATTGGTGACGCTCTCCCTAAGCACTGATACGTCATTAGTGTTGGGGGGACCAGACGGTAAGTGATCACAGCCTTTGGGGAATAAGACACGTCCAGTTCGAAACGATCCCCCACCCTTACTTAATAGCTGTGTGTCCTTAGGCAGTTGCCTCAACCTCTCTGAGCCTCCCCTGAGAAACTGACCCTACGACAAAGACTCCTGTGTGTGTGTTTTAGGTGGGGGGTTCTAGAGGAGGGCAGGAGTGATACTGGGGAAGGGAAGGGGGCCGTGGTCGGGGCAGCACTGGCCAGTGGGGATTAGTAGAAGGCTGCCTCCTGGGGCCAGGGGGAGGATGATTAATATCTTGGCTCCTCTGTTGCTCTGCTCGCGTGGTGACAGAGGCTTCCGTGGTTCTGTCAAAAGCCTCACAAACCCTTCACCCTTTTCCCCTGAAATTCCCTCCCCTCTCCCCTCTGGTCACTGTCAGCCTGTTCTCAATTTTGGTGGAAATGGGAGGCAGGTGGGGAGGGCTGGGGGGGGTAGGGCTGGGGTGGGGGAAAAGGTAGAAAACTGTACTTGAACAGCAATTAGAGAAAAAGAATATTTGTGATTTAATGTCAGGGAATAAAGGTTGTGAATGGCAATACTAGAGTTACTATCTATGCATGGCTGCACCCTTTTGTTGAAAATGTGTTTTTATTTTTTAATATTTTATTTATTTTTAGAGAGGGTAAGGGAAGGAGAGAGGGAGAGAAACATCAATGTGTGGTTGTGTCTCGAGTGCCCCCTACTGGGGACCTGGCCCACAACCCAGGCATGTGCCCTGACTGGGAATTGAACCAGCAACCCTTTGGTTCGCAGGCCCTCCCTCACTCAGTCCACTGAGCTACACCAGCCAGGGCAAAAGCATGTGTTTTTAAAGCAGTGTATTTTGTAACATCACTATTTTGCCTTAGGCAATAAGTAGGTTTAGAAAGATCGATACTGGGTAAGATACAAGGCTACCTGTTTTGAGACACAGGAACCATATGCTACACTGTTCCTATTACACAGATATGCGATTTTCCATTTATATGACTTTAAAATGTAATGATCCCAAATATATAATGTATAATATAACTGAAAATAAAAAGCCTCATGAAGATGCAGATGTTGGCAGCTGGAAATGGCTGGAGGACACTGAAGGGCTCAGGCCTGGTGTCAGCTCCAGCCCCATCACCTGCATTGCATCGCTGCCTGGGGTGGGGAAGTGTGGGACCTGGTGACCGTGGTAACATCCGCCAGTTGTTGGGTCCTGACTAATGTGTCAGGCATATGACTGAATGCTCACAGCAACTCGGACAGCTCTGGGCAATTATCTCCATTTTATGGACAAGGAAGTGGAAGCTCAGAGAGGTTCAGTAACTCATCGGGGGTCACACGGCTGGGGAGTAGTGGACTCAGGGTTCAAAATAGGGCTGGCTGAAGGCTGTGACCTTAACCATTGCACTACACTGCCGCATGACACATTACATGGATGCTCATCAGTTGTTCTTCCTCTCCTCTCCTCCTCCCCTCCTCTCCTTTCTCCTCCCCCTCTCCCTCCTTCTCTCTTCTTGGAACAGTTATCCTGGCGTGCACTCAATCCCAATGCATATTTTTTGAATTGAGGAGCCTCCCAGTCTGAGGCAGTAGATGCTTAGTTCACAAAACTCTGATTGAATCAGCTGCCGGAGAAACCAGAGTGCATGCGGGTTCTGCGGAGGTAGAGCGTCGTGTGGCAGAATTCAGTACCTTTGCAGATCTCAGTCACTTCCTGAGATCTCTGAGGGGCGTGGAGCGGAAGAGCATGAGGAATGATGAGCATGACAAGTGGGAACCCTTTTAGTCCCTGACGTTCCCTCCTCCCCCTCCATGCTGTAGATTTTCTTGTCCTCTTCTTTGTCAGTCTCCTCCTCTCTCTCCTCCGAAGCATCCTGCCTGCCCCCAGCTCCCCAGCGCAGACGGTGGGGAGAACTCACGGCCGTGTAAGTGCAGGCGTGCTTCCTGGGCGGTTCGTGTGTCTGGGCGTGGAAAGCGGCTGGCGCACACCGAGCAGTCAAACGTTGAGAAGCTCGTTTAAGAAGGAGGGCCGGGGTGGGGGTGGTTGAATCAGGGCACGTTTTCGTTTTCTGGGTGTTCAGAATCGTCTGACTATAAGGCTACTAATGATACGTGATGGATGCCTGGTTGCAACCATGGGCCGGCAGTTGCATCGGAGAAAGCAAATTTTGAAAAGGTTGCCATTTAATTTCTGCCCCTTGCAGCCAGCCTGCACCCTGGCTCTATTGCATTCAAAGCCATGCAACAAAATCACTGCTTGCTTGCCTACTTTACTCTGGTGAGCCTAGCTCAGGATTCTAGTTATTGCCTGGAACAGCATGCTGTAAGTGCCTTGGCTCAGAGAGGGGAGTTAGATGGGGTTGAATGTGTATGTTAGACTTTTCACCTCAGGGAAGTGCTAGAAATTGTGGTGATCTGTGACTATATTTTTAGGAGAGAGTAAGTGGGCTCTTGTATGGCTTCAGGTGTGGTAAAAGTTCAGCTGCCTTCATTCATTTAATACAGAGAAATGCAGAATCATGTCTTGGGGAAGAGCCCAAGCCTTTATTCTATCATTTGAGGGCCTGGATCCAGCTGTACCTGAAGCTGTAACCTGGTGGTTTCATTGATCTAAAATAAAAATTCTCATGTAAAAAATAAACAACTTATAAAGTCAGGTTTTGTTCTGTAAGAATCTAAAGAATTTTGACCAATAAGTCAAATTCAAAGTAACCATGTTTTGCAGAAATAAAATGTAAGAGGTCTAGAGTTTGAAATAATAGTTTATTAGGTCAAACCACAAGGCATTATTAAGTTTAATACTACCCTTCTTTTATTGTTGTTCAATTACAATTGTTCTCAATCCCCCCTTTGCTCCCCCTGCCCCTCCCCCACCCCCACAGTCAGTCCCCACCCTGTTGTCCATGTTCATGGGTCCTTTATGTCCGTGGGTCCTCCATGTTTGTTGACTTGACCTTCCCCCTTCTTTCCCCGTTATCTCCCTCCCCCTCCCCTCTGGTCACTGTCAGTTCTTTATCTCCATGTCTCTGGTTCTATTGTGCTCTTTTGTTTGTTTGGATTCTCTTGCCCCCACGGGGTCATTACCATCCAACTTCAGTAGGTGTGAGTTTCTGCTTCCTCTGAAGTTAGTGCACTTGGTTTCATTCAACGCCTGCTGGTTCCTTTGGTGTTGTCGGGTGATGTTTTTATCTCCGTGGTTTTTTCTGGATTCTTTGGGTGTAGATCATCCAGGCACTTTGTAGCCCTACACAGTTTTATTGCCACAAAGTCTTGTTGTTCTTGGAAAGGTGTGCTTGAATCACTCAAGCAGGAAGCTCTAGCACTGGGTTTTAAGATGATCGCACTGAAAAAAAAAAAATTCCGCAGGCAGCGCCTGAGCTAAATTGGAGTCCGGCTCTGGGGGAGGCAGGCGTAGGGTGTTTCAGAGCACAGGTTGCTCCCCTCTGCAGATTTCCCCTGCAGCTGGAGCTTGAGTTGCTGTCCTTGATGGCAAGTCACATCTGGTTTGGATTTCGGAGGATGGCTCTTAAGCATCTTTGTGAAATCGTTCAAAGATTGCAATGACTTCCAGTGGATCTGATTCATCAGTCCATGGCTGCAGCAGCTGTTCTCCGAATCAGTTCGTCCATATGAATGGGGTTTTGACTGAAGGGGGTTGGAGGCAGTTTCATAGTCGAGTGGTAAAATACAGGGCTCCTACCCCAGGTTCAAATCCCCACTCTGCCATCAGTTGTGGGGGGCGGGGGCGGTCTCTGGACAATTATATTGTCTCTGAGCTTCAGTTTCCTCTCTATAAAATGAGGTTAATAGCCCTGGCTGGTGTGGCTCAGTGGACTGAGTGCTGTCTTGTGAACCATCGGGTTGCTGGTTCGATTCCCAGTCAGCGCACATGCCTGGGTTGCAGGCCAGTTCCCAGAGAGGAGCATGCAAGAGGCAACCACACATTGATGTTTCTCTTCCTCTCTTTCTCCCTCCCTTCCCCTCTGTCTAAAAATAAATAAGTAAATAATCTTAAAAAATGAGATTAATAACAGTACCTGTCGCTTGGGTCACTGTGAGGATTAAATTTGATGACGAATGTACAGTACTCAGCCCTGTGGCAAAGTTATGGTACTGTGCGCTGTGGGTGCAAAATAAATGCCCATTTAAAGGTAGCTGTTTGTATCAATCGGGATGCTTTTTATTATGTCAAAAAATCCTGATTCAGTGGGCTTGAACAATAAAGCAAGGTATTGTCTGCAGGATTAATTCAGGACCTTGATCACTTCACCAAGGGTCAGTGTCCCATGGCATGTACTTTGACACGTCACATGGGTTGGTATGTGCTGGCGACAGTGATCCTGTGGCCGGTTCACATCCACTGGTGGGGGAACAGGTGTTCTGCTTCAGACAGATTTTGGAGGAGTTCATTTTATTTTAGAAACGTGGTCGTTGTGGAGAGCGTGGATGAGAGAAACAGTCACAGGCCTCTGCGATTGGGCAGATGCAGGTCCAAATCCCGGTCCGCCGGTTTTCAGCCCTGAGATCTCAGATGATGTCCTCAAGCCACTTGAGCCTCAGTGTCCTCACCTGTAAAATGGGAAGGAAAAAAAATACGTACCTGGCTGAGTCACTGTATTAAAGGCGAAAGCTTCTAGCACCAGGGCGCCCAGTAGGCGCACCGTGGGGAACAGCATGGCTGGGGTGGAGGGAGCGAGATCAGGGGCCAGACCGAGGGGGGCTGTGTGTGGACCCCTGTAAAGTCACTGGCTTCCTTTCTCAGCGAAGGAGGGCATTTCTGGAAAAATTTGGCCAGAGGAGTGATGGGGTCTGATTTTCTTTTCCCTTCCCTCTTTTCTGACCAGGATCACACAGCCTGCTGTGTGGAGAGTAGATTACATGGGGGACCGGCCAGGGAGACCATTCGGGAGCCAGTGCCAGTGGCCCAGGTGAGGGAGGACGAGAGTGTCAGCTGAGGAGGGGCTGAGCTGTGTGCGGCGTCGGGGCGTGTGCTGGAGGCAGAGCCAGCAGAATTGGCTGATGGATTGTGTGACTTGTCAGTGAAAGTGCTGTAAAGAAAACAAGTGTTCCGCTGCGTCTGTAGGAACGGCTGAGTGTTTGATGCATGGAGACAGGTCAGCTCATTGATAGATGGCAGTCGCTGTGGGGCTGGTGCCCAGGAGGTGAGATGAGCTGACCTTCACCCCTGGAGCTTCCTGGTCTGCCCACCTGGGTTTGAAGGAGGAAGAAGAAGAGGCTGCCAGCGATAACAGCTAATGTTGCTTGAGAACCTACTTCATGCCAGACCCTCGTTTCAGCACCTGTACCTCATGGAGTAGAGATCCCCTTTGTTATACGTTTAGAAAAAAATATTTCGAGAGAATCACTTGCAGAAAAGTTGAGGAGACAGTACCCAATAATTTTTTCCTGCTGAATTATTTCACAGTACATTGTCTCACTTAGCTGTTTGGTGCCTCAGTTTCCTCGAGTGTAAGAAGGTCGGAAGTGTGGAGTTCCATGGCAGACAGACCTAAGTTCAAATCTTGGCTGGCACTGACTCAGTGGATGGCCTTGGGCAGGACAAAGCCTCTTGAGGTGACATGGGAGTATTACCTCCCTAATACTCACAGAAGGTAAACACACCCAACAGAGAGCCTGGTCCACAGTAAGTGGTTGGTAAAGGGGCACCTGGGATTCTTGTTTAGGTTTCAGAAAATAGTGTGTTTCACTGAAATTGCATCATTAGAGACGCAATTTGGTCTATGTCCTGGAAGGGGTCTTCATAGACATGAGGAATTGTCTTCCCGTTTTACAGATGAGGCAACTGAGTCCCAGAAGGAGTAAGAGGCTCTGGACAGGAAGCAGGTGTGGCCTTTAAAGTTTTGTCTCCTCTTCAGTCTTCAGAATGTTCTGTTAACAGTGGGTGGTTTATCTTCTGTGAGCAATTAAGGGAGAGTTATTCCGGAAGCACTTCTTCTGATTAAAAGGAGAACACTTGGTTTTCATAGAAGCTTTTAACAAGCCCCCCTCTTCCTCACCCCACACACCAACCAGCAGCCCAGTGCATTCTGGGCCAGCAGGCACGGCACCGCCATTGTACCTGAACACCATGAGGTGTTTGCACATCAAAGCCGGGACTGTCCTCTTCTCTCTGCACAATGGGGACAAAATTGCTTTCTTGTGATTGAGACGTCATTGCGTCAGAATCTCAGCAGGGAGGAAGGAGGGGGGAATGCTCAAAGTCATCCTGTACCTTCACAAACTTATTCACTCAGCTCTCGTTCAGTGGGCTGCGCTGCTCTCTTTGGGTTTTCATTAACTGTTTTTTTCCCCCCCGATCAATCATGTATGGAAACCATGTAGCGGTGATTTCAGCACCGCTCATGTATTGAGTGTTTACTCTGTGGGTTACTCTGTAAAGGTCTTCATCTATTGTAGAGGAGCTTTTCCCTGGCATGTCTCCCATTTAACACGTTCCAGATTGACCGTTTCCCAATTAGGCCTAACTCCATAGGAATGCGATGCTGGACAAAGGAGTTTTAAGATGAGATTCTCTGTGCATGTGTGTGTGTATCCATCCATCCATTTACTCATTCATCCTGTGAAGAAGGTATCGGTATGTCTATCTTATGGATAAACAGCCCAAAGAGCTCAGAGAGGTTGTGATACAGCAAAGGTTACACCGCCAATAACAAGTGCTGGGTTTTGCTATAAGCAAGAGGGGAACTTGCTCCCCTCCCATTGTCTATGGCAGGGGTGAGCAAGCATTTTCTCAGAGAGCCAGCCAGTAATTATTTTAGGCTTTACAGGCCACAGAGTGTCTGTCACATCTACTGAACTCTGCCACTGTAGCACAAAAGCAACCGTGGGCAATATGCAAATAAATGGATGTGACTTTATTTTAATAAAACTTTGTTCACAAGAACAGGTGGCCGACCAGATTGTACCCATGGGCTGTAGTTTGCCAGCTCCTGCTCTGGGGTCCCGAGGGTTGTGACTCATGGTGGCCCATTCTTCCCTCAGCTACAGGGGCAGGCGCACGACCAGCCTGGGCCAATAAGAGACTTCTCTGGGGTTGATACACTGATGATGAAAGCAAGAAGTATACTTTTCACTGGATTGCTAAACTAGAAGGACCAGAGTATGGGGCTGGAGGGTCCGCAGGGCAGAGTGAAGCCAAGCAGGACATGCCATTATGCACTGGGGAGGAAGGGGAGGAGAAGAGAACGAGAAGGAGATTGGTTATTGGTGGAGCATCTGGATTCAGCCGTGCTCGAGCTGGGTTGAACATACACTCCACGATTCCCCAATAACGTGAGCCCGAAGTCCCTGTTTCTTTGCCTAAGCAGGTTTGAATTGGGCTTCGGTCCATTGAAACCAGAAGATCGCAGACTAACGCCTCCCCCCGTGTATTGGACTCATAGTCTCATGATACAGGCTCACTTTTCCACGTGATTGGGCATGTGGCTTCCAGCGGCTGCAGAGTCACACTTTTCTCGCATCACGGACCCAGGGAAGGAGGTCACCCTCCTCACTAGTTCAAACAGAAAATCCCACGGCAGGCCTCTGATGGTTAAGCCTGGGTCCCGTGTCCACCCTTGACAAAGTCCTTTTGTTCAGAAAGAAACCCACAGCAGAGAGGGGCCACGTTTGGTTTTGGGTTGCTGGCAGCAGGACAGTGACACCAGTCGCTGGAGCAGATGAGGTTTGTGATCTGTACCGCATCCCCTCTGCGGATGTGGCTTCAGCACCGCAGCGGCGGACAGCTCCACAGCTCTGGGAGCTTTCTGACCTCAGCACGTGCTTTATCTTCCCCGAGATTTTCTGCCTTCGATCTCTTTTCCATAGCCCAGAGGACCACTGAGCCCCAGGCACGGGCTGGAAGGGCTGGGAGGGTTACCATGCCCAGGAGTAACTTTCAGTCGGGGGAGGTGGGGGGACAAGAGCCAGGGGATAAATACTCCAGAATGCCCACTGAAGGCACATTGCCAGGCATTCTACACAGTTCCTTGAACCTCGAGTGTCGAAAAGGCCGTATTTTTCCCCTGACTCACAGGACTCAAACTCTCCACGTTTGAATCCTGGTGGCTCTACCTATTAGAAGAGGACAAATAGCCTCCTTGGTCCTCAGCCTCCTCATCTGTCAGATGGGGACAGTACTTGTCCCTGTCTCAGAGGTTAAGTGTTGTGAAGGTTAAGTGAGTAACTATAAAGACCTTGCAACAGTGCCTGCCTGGCTGTTATTATTTGTTTGAATTTGACTGTTTGCTTGATTTTGGCTCTTAGTATCTTCAGCTCTCTCTCATTCTCTGTGTTTATGCCCTGTAAACAAAAACCTCATGGCCTGAGGGGATCTCACTGTGTTTATTGGAACCCAATGGTGAATTCATTTGAAAAAGAAAAGGCATCCTCTTGATCACCCTGAATTGTTTTTACAAACTCTGATTTTTAAAGCCATCAGATTCCCTGAAGCTGCTTTGCGACTGCAGAGCCTTCCAAGCCACGCGTGGCCTTTGTAGGGAGCACGGTCACTGCAGAGGCACTGAGCCAGTTCCCGGGCAGGGGAATCTAAGTGAATCGAGAGTCAAAAGCATCAGGTTCAAGATGAGCTGCCCCCCACCTTGCTGCTCACTCAGAACGAGCATCGACAAGTCGGCCAACCCCGGTTTCTTGCATTTACCTGAGCGGGGAGTCAGGTTCTGCAGATTCAGCTGTGGCTGCAGTCACAATGTAGGTCACCGACGGGAAATCATCGTGCTACTGTTTCAGACAGAAATGCAACTTAATAGCGTGTGTCTTTTTTCTCTGCTGTGTGGTGCCAGGGGCATTTTAATGGTTCGGGGAAAGTGGGGGGGTATGTCTGAAAGCTTTTTAGGGTTCTGTTTCCTGCACTAGATGGGTGACCGTATTCTGAATTTCCTACCCTGGCCCATTTTTATAATTCTTATTGCTGTCAATTCTCCCTGCCTCGGGAACCAGCCTAAGCCTCCTTCCAGCTCTGACACCTCTAGCTGGTGTAAGCCTCGCCGCAAACCTCTTGTATTTCGTGGCTACGGTGCAGCCAGGCAGTCTGATGATGGGAAAATCAAACTGCTGTATCCACCTGATAGGCTCTGGAAGGTAAATGGGGGAGGAGAGGAAGGGGTCTCTGTCCCTAAACGTCTTTTAATGCCGCCTCCCACCCTCAGCACATCTACTTTGCCCAAAGCAAAGGCCCCGAGAAACGGTATAAACCGCATTGCTGGAGCCCAGATCTTAAAGTCATTGTTACATGGTGAGATGAGCTTTATCCATTTGTGATGCATCTGCAGTCACCAGGGACTTAGCTTTCATCCATTCTCCGTACCTTAACTGGCGTCAGAACTTAGAGGTGCTGCTCGGATTCCATCCACCTAAGATAAAACCTTTCGCTGCCTTCCAAAGCTCTTAAGGTGAAGACCCGAATTCTCCCCATGGGCTTCTGCAGCTTCGTCCCAGGCCACTCTCATATTCTCTACCCCAGTCACCTGAACTATTTCCAAGTTCCTTGAAGCAGAATGCCTCACTCCCTCTGCCACAGGGCCTTTGCATGTGCTTTCTACTGTGCTTTATCATTCTTTCTTTCCAGGTGGTCACACGTACCTTCCAGATAGGAATCTCTAGTACCAACCTCTACTCTGCAATATAGAGTTGTATATGTACCTAGGAATTGCATTTAAATCTACGTCTTCACTTGGGCGTCTATTAGGAAGCTCAAAAAATAGCTTTTGGTTCCCTTTCAAGCCTGAACCTTCTCTTCTCCAAGTCTTCATCTCTGTAGATGGTACCAGCCTTTACTCATTTGTCCAGGCATCAAATTCAGGCATCGCTTACGATTTCCTCCCACATCAGTCGGGGTCCCAGCCAGACACAGGGCACGTTCAAATCAAGGGGATTGAAGGAGTTATTTATCACGGGAATGATTAGCAAGAGGTGAATGGAGGGAATTTCAGGAATAGTGCGGGACCCCGGGGCTAACGGCTGAAGAGCGGTTACCCTTCCTGGGCTGAGATGGATGAAAACAGAGCGAGGGCACTGGAACCCAGCAGGAGGAGACCGTGGGTGACAGGCCACCATGAAGGATCACTGAGGCCAGCAGGTATAGCCATCCCGAGACAACTCTGCAAGGAAGAGTCTGCTGCCTCATCCGGTCTCTCGCTTCTTATTGGAACAGTGCTTGGCCAGAGTGAGGGACTCACTACATGTTGTTGAATGAATAACAGTACGTCCTTCTCTCTTCCTTTTACCTAGTTAAACCCCACCTATTCTTCTGATTTCAGCTCAAGTGTCCTTTCCTCCAGGAAGCCTTCCCTGACTCACCCAGACTTAAATCCTCACCCCATTAGACACTTCCATGGCCTCTTTCATAGCCCCATCATACACTGTGACTCTGTATTTGTGTGCCTATTGAGCTAGTATCTCAGCTCATGGACCAAGTCATGCTGGCAGTGGCCATATTTGTCTTACTCGTCGTTCATCCCCTGACCCCTGGGCAAAGCCTGACACGTAGGTGGCCCACAAAAAAAGCATTTGTGGGGTGAATAAATAATAAGTGAACTTTCTCTAACAGGTAGATAATTTTCTGGAAAGACCTCTGAGGGTGCTTTGGAAAAGCACCAATGATGCTTTGGGAAAAGTCAGCCACCTCCAAATTGGACTGCTCTGGAAACTGTTTCCCACTGGCTCATTTTTTTTTTAACGCTGGCGCACTTGGGCAGAGAATGCATTAGCAGTGCGGCGTCCTCAGTGCTGCCCTGACTTCACCCCTCCGTTCTCCTCCCTGCTTTTATTCCCTTGGGTTCCAAGCAGCATACCAACACAGATTGATATGCAGAAATTTGTCTTCCCAGTAGATCCACATGCGATGAAAAATAAATAAGACTCTTTCCTTCTATTTCAAGGCCCCTTCTCCACTGCAGTCCACCAAAGACAACAGCACACCACAAGCACAGTGGGCGAGGGTGGGTGGTTGCACGGTCGCCACCGACTGCTCCGGGGTGAGAGGTCAGTGGGGGGCGGAAGTCCAGCTCACACTCTGCTGACCACCTGGATGGAGTGAGAAAATGCGCTCCTTTTCTCAACTTGCACAAAAGGCTATGTGCCCTGGCAGTGGCCCTGAAAATGGTAGTGGAGAGCCAAGCTGGCTTCTGGTCAAAGAGCTATTGGCCAAAAGCCTGATCAATGCATTGCCACCAGCTCCCCGCACCATTCTCTGCTTAACAGATTCCCTGAGATTATGTTCCGTTACAAAGGTGATACCCATTTAAAAAAAATAAATTCAAACCACAGAGAGCCTCGTTCCCCCAACCCCCTGAAACTCTACAAAGCCAGTCACTATTAGGAGTTTTCTTGATCTACTTCCAGGTTTTAAAAATGTTTCTGTGAACATGTTTTTCTAGAGTTTACACACACATCTGTTCAGCATCATAATTTATATAAATGAGATCATACTAAGCATCTTGTTCTGCTACTTGTTTTCTTCACTAATGTATCATTTTCTATGCCAGCACATAAGGGCCTACCTCATTAAAAATTTTTGAACGTTATTAATTTTTTTAGAGAGAGAAAGGGAAGGGATACACACACACACACACACACACACACACACTGGGAGAGAGAGAGAAGCACTGATTTGTTGTTCCACTTACTTATGTATGCATTCACCGGCTATTTCTTATATGTGCCCTGACCAGGGATCAAACTCACAACCTTGGTGTATCAGAATGATGCTCCAACCTCCTGAGCTACCTGGCCAGGGCCCCTACCCCATTCTCTTTCATGGCTGCATAGTAGTCTATATTATATGGCTATAGCACAATTTATTTAATCAGTCTTCAGTTGATGAATAATTGTTTTTAATATTTAAAAAACTATAAACAATGCCATAGTGTTCACCTTGGATATACATCTTTCAGTACTTGCAAAACCGTGCCTGCAGGATCCATTTCCGGAAGAGGGCTCCCTGGACTAAAGGAGGTGTGCGTGCAGAGTAGGGACAGCTACCGACAAGAGCCTTTTCAGGAGGTGATGTGTGTTTACTGGCCCACCTGCAGGAGCCCGGAAGATTCCAGCTCTTTGCTTCGGAGCTCTTGAACAGCACATGGAATAAGAACCTTAGTGGCTTAAAACAACACCCATTGGTTAAGCTCATGATTTTGTGGGTGGGCACTTTAAGCTGGACTAGATAGATGGGTTCTCCTGGTCTGGCCAGGCTCAGCTGATCTTGGCTGGTTCTCATCTGGCTGTGGTCAGCTGCGGGGTAGGTGATTTAGGAAGGTCTTGGCTGGCATGCATTATATATGCTCTATCTGAAGTCTAGTCCTCTATTCCAACCTTATTTTCAGGGCAACAGGTCCCAAGAGAGGACAGAAGCACACAAAGTCTCTTGAGGCACAGGCTTGGGATTGGCCCACCATTACCTCCCCTATATTCTGTTGGCCAAGGCCAGTCCAGATTTAAGGGCTGGGGACGCAGACCCCACCTCTTGATGGGAGGAGCAGCAAAGTCACATTGCAAAGGCCTGACCCGTGGGAAGGCAGGAACTGAGACCATCGATGCAATTATCCGCATGGAAGATGTCCAGGCTTGGTTGTTAAAAGAAAATCTTGGCATTTGGGCACTGTTCCGATTTCTGAGACACCAGACATGAGTCATTTGTTTCCGTGATTAGCGGATGAAAAAGGTAGTGGTGGTTGTGTCTGACTTTGAAAAGTGGGCGTAGAAGCCATTGGCAGGGACCAGGCCCTGCTCTCGTTATATTGGTCTGTATGCAGATTTGGCTGCTGTGGTAAAGAGACCTAAAAGGAGCTAAATGTTCATGTCTTTCTCTACCAAAGTCTCCAATTGTTCCCGTTATTAGGGCCCCATGGGGGTGTGCATTCCCAACTGGCTCCCAGGGGTCCCACAGGTGCCTTTGCATCTGCCCAACCAGAGGTCTGGTGGGGTCAGTACCCCCCAAATCAGCCCTCAATAATCATGGGGAGTCAGTGAGCAAATACCCAGCTTACTTACCCCTTGGGTAGGATTTCTGTGGAGTGTGTATCCCAACCCGTGTCCCAGAGCTGCCCAACAGGAGCTACCTGAGGTGCCCGCAGCGCCACCCCCTCCTCCCCAGAGCACTGCAGTCCCGTCTTCTTGGTCTCAGCGTCGGCTTCCCGAGGGACCAATCTAAGACAATACCTGGGAACAATTATTATTACCACTTTCTTCTTCATTCTCTCCTTTGATCTTCCCAGTAATGCCAGGCGGGAGGGAAGCCGTGGCTTATTATTGTTGTCAGGAGTATGATCATTTTTTATACATCAGTTGAGAAGCACCTAGGCTGAGACACTCAGAGAGGCAGGCGGCTTGCCAGTGACGGAAACCTGAGAAAGGAGCCGCTGAGCTTTGAGCTGAGGCCGTTTCTCACCACGTGTCACCCTCCACCTCGTGTCTCTACTTGCTTCTTGCCCTTTCAGTGAATGTTGTTCAGACAACATCACACAGCTCCTGCAGGCATCTGATAATGCTGGGAGTCTCTTTTGTTGTATTTGCAATGGCTTTAGTGGTGGCATTTGGGGCTTTGCCACCCTGCGGCTTTACTTCTGCCTTAAGGGGACCCTTGACACAGCCGAGCAAGGGACTATTTCAAGTTGCGTGCATTGTCCCAACCCTCCCAGACCACCTCCCCGTGAGTAGCTGGAAGCAGAGGCTGCATATAGCGTTGTTATCTCCGACCATGCCCAGGAATCCATCAAAACATCGGGGTAAGAGTTTGCATCCCACACTCCTGAGGGTCAGCTGTTCAAGTTTTTATTTAACAGCTCCCCCCCCGCCCCCTGCAAAAGAGGGACAGGGTAGAAGAACAGTCCTTTGTCGGATGGGCAACGGAAAGGAATGAGCAGGGTTTTATTTGGGAAAAAAGAAAATAAAGACCTAAGTGACATTCTTGCTCAGGGGCTTTTCCTTCCTTGGTGTATTTTAAACATCACAAGAAAAAGTCAGGGCTGGCTCTTCTGCCCTGTCGCAGCAAGCACAGACTAAAGAACTCGGAGCAGTGAGGTCCTACAGGGCAGCTTCCAAAAGCTGTCAGACGGCGCTGTCTCTTCCCAGCTCCAAAGGGACGGGCATTGGCAGAGTCGGAATCGAATCCTTCTTTCTTTCATCTCTGTCAAAGCTGAGCTCGCTCTGGGCAGGTTTCGTGCGTCAAAAGTTTTATTATGTGACACCAGAACGTGCTACTTCCCTGTTAAAGGAAAGAACGTGGTTTTTTTTTCCTGCTGACTTATCTCTAGAATTTTCTCAAGAGGCACCATAGTGTTTTCAAGGGGCCGTGGGCATCCTTTTATGTCTCTTGAAGGTTCACAAAGGACCAAAAACATTAGAGCAAGTGTCAGAGGTAGACTTGCCACCCCCAGAATGTGTTTGTAGTGACCTTGAACTTTACTCGGGTGGAGAGAACCCACATTTACATAGCAGTTAACACCACGCCAGGAACTGTGCTCTCTAAAATTGCAAGACAACTGTATAAAATACAGGTATTGTTTCCCCATCTTACAGGTGCAGACCCGAGGCTGAAGAGTTAAACCTCAGATCTTGAACCTGACTTGTTGAAGGTCCTTCGGGTGGGAAAGGCAGAGTCGGGGGTTCAAACCACAGTTGTCTTCACTTGAAAGCCCATTCTTTTCATATTCACTTTGTTATCTGAAGGAGGGAAATGTGTGGTTGTAAAGATTTTTAAAAAATCCTTGACTTCTGGGAGGCCTTGATTTCCAGCTCTGTGTATGTCTGTAGGGTTGAATTATTGGCACGGATGCTCATTGCCGTCTGTGCAAAATGGCATTCCCAAACACCTTTTATTGTTGTGTTGGTCGGTGCTGATGGCTGTATCCGTCAAGGTCCTCTTAAGAAAATAGAAATGTAAAAGAGAGAATTCATTGCGGGAGTTGGTTGAACAGGAGGTGGTGAGGGAATCGGAGGTCAGCAATGGCAGGAGGCTGCTGTAACCTTTGAACTGGAGGGACAGAGAAAGGGGGGGAGTTCACAGAGTCCAGGACCTGCGATCTCCCAGTGGACACTGGAGCCAGGCAGGCAAGGGCAGACAGTGCTGGAGCCACAGAGGGGCTGCAGCTCCTCCTCCAGAAGCTGCTTTGGGCAGAGAGAAGGGGGAAATACCTGGCACTTCCCACCCTTCCGATCTCTCCTCGGTTGAACCTACCTGAATCCAGTCAGCAAGGAACTCTGGGAAATGTAGTCCATGTGGCACAGCACGTGGGGAAGGATGGCGCTGAGGGCAAACAAGTCTTACATAGGCTGGCACAGATGTCAGCTGCATGTTGATAAATCAAACTCACTTTTCTACCAACTTCCTCTCGGCCGCGTGCTCCTTTCTGGTTTTTCCCTGGACAGCCATCATCAGCACTGCGGTGCAAGGGCCCTGGGTTGCCTCTGCTCATCACATCGGCCTTGGGCCTTCTCACCAAGTTGCTTCCTGGCTTCTCTGCCCAGCAGGGTTAAACTCACAAATTAAACTGTAAGTTTGGCGAGACTTTATTTAATTTTAAAATTGGATTCCAGCTTCCAGATAACTGTAGATGCCAGGAAGAATGGCACTTCATTCCCTCCTGTCACCAGACAGCAGTTCTTGGGGTGGACTGGTGCCAGGCAAGGGCCCCTTTGCTGGCAGCAGTAAATGATGCAGGTGCCCTGATGGCCCGGGGGATGCCAGGCCTGTCTCTGTCCAAGAGAACACTGTTGTCGTCGTCGTCACAGCTGGGAGAAAGCAGCCCTGTGCAAACGCCGTCGGGAGAGACATCCTGGTGTCGGCTGTGAGCCCTCCTCAGGCAGGGGCTGGCCCGAATGGAGAGAGGGCGGCTGGACATGTAAGGGCAAGATTAGAAAAGGAGGAAGAGGGGGTTGGGGGCGGGGAGAATCTGGCAGGAACCTCTCAGTCCTGCCCAGAGTGGAATGCACCCCTTCACTCCCCGACCAACAAGGACCTCGGTCATCCTGAGATGGGACGTTTGGCTGAGATCGGGTGAAGAGGACAGGGAGGGCCTGCTCTAAACTCAGAGGAGACGTGACATCAGAAGGTGACTCCCTGTGCCACGAAGTCCCCAGGAGGTCAGGACATGTTGCAAGTTCCCAGCACCTGGCCTCTGCTATTTCCTTTGGGCCCAACCATATCTGGCCCCCAAAAGCTAGAAGCAAAAATTCCCCTAGTATGCGCTGTCTCCAGCTGTAGACAACAACACATGAGATGCTTTTCCATGGAGCCTCCCATCCAGGAGAGGAAATTAAAAGGATGTAGGTATAGTCAGCTGAAAGATATGTAAAGCAGTCATTATAAATTATGTCCCCTGTCTCCACAGTGGGCTGCTGGGTGGATTTTAAAGAATACTTTTAACATTTCTTCCCTTCCTTTTTTGCTGATCTGTGTTTTTCTTTTTTATGCTGCTTTTCCCCCCTTCCCTCCCTTCCTTGCTGCCTTCTTTCCTTTCTTCCTTTTATTGAGAACATGAATCTCTTACTCTATCGTAGTATCTGGCACATAGTAGATGCTCAATAAATACATGTTGACTGAATAGTAAATGAAACGCTTCTGTCGGCTGGGAAATGGAGCCCTTGAGCTTCCGAGGCTTTCACACGTTGAGAGTGAGCTTCAAACAGATGGCAACACCACCCTGCCTTTGATTAAGAACAGCGGGAACAATCAGACACTCCTACCACGCTTCCCGGTGAGGTCCAGGAACACCTGGGGACTGAATCACCCTGGATGTTTGATGAAGGTGCTGTGCTCTGGGGCTCAAGGCTGGACCTACTGAATCAGAGCCCAGCAGGGGCAGGAATTTGCATTTCTAAGAAGCTCTCAGAGTGTTCCTTCCATGCACTCATATTTAAAAACCCAAACTGCCCTATATAAACACAGTCAGTTTGCTTTGATCATCCGTGCAGCAACCTGGGGCCTCCCTCCTGCTTTCCGTGAACGGTTCTTTGTATTTTTATTTTCCTGTCTTTAAAGTCTTGAGAGAAGAAAAGAAACCCACCTCTTTTCGGGCAACTCTCAGTAGAAGAGAATCGAGAAACGGTGACAGGATAGCATTGCAGTGTCATTTTCTCATTATCCCTTTGTTCTGGGAGCGAGTGCCATTGCTGGACATAAATCGATTCTCTTTTCTTTTTGGTATAAGGTGATGAAAAGCTACTCAAGTGCGTTGGAAACAGGTGGCCTGTTCTGTACTTCTAAGGAAGCCTTCCGCCTTGTTTTAGTGAGCAAGAATTTCCCTCCCTGGACTTCAGGGTGTTGAGAAGGGACAGATGCCAGTTTTTCAAGGTACTTTGCGGGGTGGGCTCTGCTGATTGTGCAGCCAAGAAAAATGCTCATCGGCACTGATCACCGGGCCGAGTGCCGATGGGCCCACTTTTCCTGCGCCGCCTCTTCTCCCATTCTCTGCACATCTCAGCTCTGAGGCCAATTTTAGTTCCGTCCCTAGAAAACCGTAGTTAATTGGAGTTCAAGAAGGCACACCTGCATACGAATCGTCCGAGGCCACCGTCATTCGTCCTTAATCATCCTTAAATCATTCTGAGTTTTATTAGAAAGGCTGGTTTTGGATGAATGTGTCGCATCACAGATCTGTACACTGTGACGAACATGTGAAGCTGTACCTTTCTGGTCAAAAAAAGGCGCATTGCGCTGATTTCTTATGGTTCCCCCAACAGAAACCACATAACTTATGCAGGTGTCTATTTTAAAGTTACTATTTTAAGTGTATAAAATATTCAGACACACAAAAAGGTGTAAAGAGTACCGTAACAGACACCCAGGCACTCACTGTCCAGTTTAAGAAATAATATGCTACCAAACCTTTTAAAGTCTGCTCCTCAACCATCCTCCTCTTGCCCCCCTGCTGCCAGGGGTAACCCCCCCCACCCCGAATTCGGTGCTTCTAGTTCCCACACACACATTTATGTTTCCATCTGTCGTGTGTGTCTCCCCAAATAAGACACATTGCGTTGTTTTGCACATGACTTTATGTAAATAATAACAAAGGACGTGCATCGTCCTGTGACGTCACGGCTGAGATGCACGCGTGCTGTTCTGTGTAGCTCTGGCTGAATGTTATTTTCCAAGATCAGGGAGCTGAAAAGACTCGCAATGAAAGCAATGGCGCATGAAAAAGGAAGCGGCTTTCATTTTTCCTGTCCCTTCCCCAGCCATCCGCCCAAGCTTGTTTCAGTCCGTGTTTTTGGAGAGTCTGTGTGTTGAGCAAGACTCCATACAATATGCAGGGGGGAAAATTAAGCCTAACAATAAACAGCAGAGCTGTGTCACTGTTTTGAGACGGATGCCTTTGCAAGAGGAAGGGAATTTCCAGGTGCAAAGTCAGATGGGTCCTGCTGGCTGGCAGCGCCTTGCATATGGGAGATGTTCAGTAACCGTTTTGCTGCATGAACAAATTAAAGAGGGGAGGCACCCAAGTTGAAAGTACTCATGTGACGGCAGAAGGTAACTCTGAGTTATAGTCAGGGTTTGAGCGAAACAAATGGCGAAACTCTAAATGGATAGCTGAATGGCAGATAGTGTGCATTCCTTCGTTTGCCATTTCCTTACCCTCTCTTGCTGTGTGACTTTGGGTCAGACACTTAACCTCTCTGTGCCTCAGCTTTTTCATATAACAAATGGAGATGCTCATGCCCCACCCAGAATTCCTGAACCCTCATCAGTGCACATTGGCTCAGCTTCCAACCACCAGTTCCTTCATTTCTTTCCCTGGGGTCTCTCTTTGGCCTCCCACACTCACTGTCTCACCCCTACAGCAGTCTCTAGAGCTGGGGGATTCGTGCCGTTGTTGGAGGGGGGGAATTGGTGTATTCACACCCTGTTCCCTCACCCTTCAGACAGGGTAACCAAGGCCTGCGCTCTACACTGACTTTCGGGCAGGATTAAGCTCTGATGGGTGGTCGGACAACAGGCCCTTCACTGAATGCCTTCCTTTTCCTGTCTCCCTCCCCCTATTTCTCTACAGTGTTTCCTGGGATCGCTTCATGAATAAACATCTCAGGGAACCCCGCCTAACACACTTCCTGCTTCCACAGCCCCTGATACTGCCCTGTGTTGCTCTCTGTGTAACAGCTTGTCTAATCACCTCCCCCACTAAGTCCAACCCTCCATGGGGGCCGGGACCCTCTGTCTTGCTCAGCTCTGTCTCTTTCACCACAGTAGCTTCAGCACGTAGCAGACAGTCCACAAGGCTTGTAGGACGAGTAAATGACTAACCGCCTCTCTGGGATCAGCGGGTCCACGGTGCAAGAAGGGCGTGCACCCAGCGAGGGCAGCTGACTGGTCCGTGGTGACGACTGGGTGGGACGTAGCAATGGGGAAGGAGGGAGCGGCTGTCCAATCCAAGCTGTGCTTCTTTGGGGCCTCGCCCATCTTGTGCTAGCAGGAGCCAGCGGATGGCTGCTGCTCCAGAATTTCGTGGAAGCAGCAGCCTTGACCTCCGTGTAACTTGAGTCGAGCACTTCGCTGGTGCCCATGGAATTGGGAGTGTTTCGACATCATCTTCATTGAATCTGACTTCTCCCTTTTCTTTCCTTAGCCCTTAATTTCCCCCTCCTGTGTCACCTGCGTTCTGAGTTAAAAGAACAGAATGTCCCCCCTCCCTATTATCTCTCAAGAGACAGTAAACTATAGTTTTGTGTCAGTGAGCTATTGCTGTATAACAAACAACCCCCAAATCCCAGCAACAGACAATAAACCTGTTTTTTTCGCTTACGAGCCTGCACGTTGTCTGGAGTGGCTCTGTTCCGTGTGTCTCTTAGTCTTCTGGGACTAGCAGAGCCGCCAAGGCGTGTTCTTTTCTTGGTAGTGGCAGAATTTCAAGAGGGCGCGGCCACGATGCTGCATGTTCCAAGCCTATGTTTGTATCATATTTGCGCACATCCCACTGGCCGAATCAAGCCACACAGCTACGTCCAAAGTCAAGGGGCAGGGAAGTACAATGTTTTATGGGAAGAACCACCGAGTTTCATGGTACAGGGCCTGGATCCTGGTAGGGGTGGGGAGTTGGGACAGTGGTTTAATCCCTTGCAGAGCTGGTGGTGTGGAGCCAGACAGACCTGGTTTAAGCCCCTGCTCCACCCCTGACTCTTATGACTTGAGCAAGTGACAGCCTCTTTTGAGCCTTGGGTTCTCATCTCTCTGACAAATGGGTATAATATGGTGCCCTCAGCTTGGCCGTGTTGTGGGGAAGATACGAAATGATACCCACGAGCCACTTAGAGTTTCCAGCACGTGGCAAGTGCTCAGGAAATTGTAGCGGAAAACGAAAGCTCTCAGTAGTGGAATAGGTTCCTCCAGGGTGTGGATATGAACTAGACCTTCTACCCTTGACACGAGCCACCATGAAAATGACTGGTCTGGTGCGCTTCCTGGAACTTCAGTGACCTGAAGGAGTCTATGAATCTCCACATATGTCTCACTTGGGTCACACTGGATGGTCGTACCGGATCTGACCCTTGAAACAGGAAGCGTCTGAAGCCACAGGGGCAGCAGCAGTTGCCCAGAACAGCGATATTTCAAGGACACAACAGATGGGAGGGCCAGGTTGTGACTCTACGCGACTCCGAGGAATCCATTAGAAAACCTTAACGTATTTGTTCAGGGTAAATATTTCAAATTTGTTGGGTTAACAATTACAAGCAGTATAATATCCTTTTATAAAAGAAATGAAAGTAGCCTGCCTGCTGTGCTTAAATAGATTCTGTAGTAAAAATGGATATTATAATTAGATCATGAAAAATTTTTTTCTGGTGGGGGTCCGTCTACCTCATTTAGATATTTCATCTCATTGGCCAGAGCTGCTGACCTGAGTAATGCACCCTGACGGGACCCACAGCAAGCCTGGCCCTTGCGTTCCAGAGGCAGCCGCAGCAACCGTTATCCCGAGTTACACATGACCCAGTGAAACGAAGATGATAAGGTGGCCGGGAAGTGGTACTTCTAATATTTTTTTATCCTGAGTTTATTAGGTCTCCAATGTTCATGCATTTCCAAGTTCCATTAATGAAAGAGAGAAAAAAAAACCCGCTCTTATTAAGTAGAATTGAAATGGATTTTTAAAAAGGGCGAACCTCCTTTTAAGGTAAAATCTCTCTGCGCCTGTGATGATCTGATAACTAGATTTTATAAAAGGGCGCCTGCATGTCAGGGCTACAGAGGTCAGGGAACTCTTTCATCCTCCCTCCCCCTCATTTATGGAAGAGAAGACGTCCCTCCCTAGAAAGGCAAGTAGGCCGAAAAGAAATTCTCACTGAGGAGTAAGGAATCGAGGCTGTGGAAATGCTGTGTAAATAACTGGTTTAATGAAGGCGGGCCTGTGATTACCGTCATCTGTACCTTCCAAGAAATGCTGTGGAATACTTTACCAGTTGTCTGAACTCCTCATCTCTTCTCCGCTTCTTAATCAGTAAGAGACCCCTCTGTTGTGGGGGCGTCAGTCCACCCAGGTGAAAAATTACACTCCCCAGCTTCATCTGTGGTTGTAGTTCGAGGTGCTCAATTGTGAGCATCGGGGAAGGATGGAGTGTTTTTCACTTTGGGGGAAGGGAGTTCTAAGTTTCAGTGTTCATTTCACTTTATGGTGTGTATATCAGAGAGAGAGACAGACAGACAAGGAGAGACAGGGAAGGAGAATGAGAGAGACAGGGAGAGGGAGAGGGAGAAATCGCAAGGAGAGAAGCACATGTCGATAAATACACGTGTAAGTTTCCATCACTGTCTTTGTGAGGATCCAACGCCTGGTGCGTCAGGCAGTCCCAGAGTCAGGGAGTGACAGTCATCTTAGCCTTCCCCCAGTGCGTGCTGAAACATGTCAATCACATACAACATGCATGACCTGTTGCGCAGCCTTTGAGCGTCAGTCAGGGTCTGGCTCTCCATTCCTATTGAATTTAGGGGAAACGCCTGCCTTCCACAGGCTGAATCACTTGTGGGTGTGTTTTAGTGACTTCCCAACAGGAGGCGACTCCGGAGAAGGTGTGTTCACGTCCTTTCTCCCAGTCGAAGCTCTGGTTCTCCAGGGCCTCCCGGTTTTTCCAGGTGTGGTTTATGTCACCTGTCCCCCGCCTTCCCCTTGGATTTAGCAGTCTTGGAGGTGGCAGTTTCATGTCCTACCTGTTTGGGCCATTTCTCCTTTTGAAGGCTTTCCACTTAAGTCTTCTAAATTGATGACATGTAATTCTGGAGAGAGGTTTTCTTTCAGTCCCAAAGACAGCAACTACTTCAATCAAATGCACGCAGTCTTTGTACTATTTTCTCTCCCTGTCTCTTGCCCCCGTGAGATGGTGAGGAAAAAAGCATAAAGAAGCTGCAGAGTTTGTGTGTTTACTTGACTATTTTGACAGGCTTCCTGGGCACTAAAGTCTCGGGCTCATTTCTCAGGTTTGGGTTCAATCAGAGAAACAGGTTGAATTAAACCTCCTTTTAAATTCATGATCAGCTCAGCAATAACTCCTTTCAGAATGGCCTTTCGCGTTACCCGATTGCCGACCTTGGTTCGTGGTGGGTCCCACTGGGACTCCTTAGGGTGACACGAGAGGTCGAAGCCGGGTCTGGGGCTCCAGCAGCTTCAGCGTTCATCCTGGCTGCTTGTGGAAGTTGGGTTTGACTTTGAGACTCGGCTTGGACGTGGAGAGCGGCAGCTTTCATTTCCAAAGATATCAGCTCTGAGGCTTTGAAGTCCAGTGTGCTTTCTCAGCACCCTGTTTGCTAGCAACGGGGACCTCAGATGAGATAAAGCCCCTGGGGTGGTGGCGAGGGTGCAGTGACTCCATGCCAGTGAATGCTCTCGGCACAGTTAACCCTTGTCGCAGGCAGGGGCCCCAGGAAACAGACTCTGAGACAGAGGCGAGCGCAGGGTGTTTATTAAGGGGCGCTCTTGGACCAACACCAGGGGAAGGGAGGGTACACAAGCAGGGGAGGGTGGGGGAGAGTCGAGGTGCAAAGGGGGCCCAATGATGGCTTCAGCTGAGCCCCCGGGGAGCTCTGGGGCTCCAAGGGCCAAGGCGAGCGGGTCTGTACACTCCTCATGGGTCAGTCACTGCCGTGGCCACCCCAGGGTGCTGTGACCCTGGCTGAGGGGCTCTGCAGCCTGGGTCCTCCCTCTTGGGGGAATCTGGGTGGTGCAGTACTGCATCCACCACAACCCACAGCCGGCGCTGGCTGCTCTCGTTCTCACTGGGTCTGGACTGAAAGGAAATCCGACTTTGTGGATGTTTTCCCTTCTTTAAGATGCAGAACGCCGTCCCAGCCGAACGCTGCACTGCAGCTGCCATCCATTGAGCTGTTTGTGGAACGCATGTGGGGTGAGCTGCTTGCGCGATGTGCCAGGAACGGGGAGGCTCCCCTCCCCCCACTGCTCTCCTGTCCTTCACATTGGACATGAGGGTCTCATGTTCTGCAAGATCAAGTCACAGGATGGGTGGACCCCAGGGGATTCCATGCCACAGGGAAAGATACAGACTCTGCGCGCGCACACACACACACACACACATCCCACCAAGGGTTGTGGTGAGAAGTGTCGGGTGGGTCCCTGACAAGCAGACACTGTTAGGATGATGGGTATAAGAGATTGATGAGGGTTAAAGCCCATGAAAGAAAAAGGGGAGGGGGAGGGACTTGGCAAGGGAGAGCCCTCAGACCATGAGGAAGGTCTGACCAAGTCTTGGCCAAGCCCGGTGTGGGGTCCGGGGTGCTCCAGAGTACGATCTCGCAGTTGAGGGAACCCCACACAAGACAGGAACGGCCAGGTCTCGATACCCATGCTGTGCCCAGGTGTCGGCTGGGAGGAGGGTGACCTTGGCTTGAGCACTGCCTCAGATTCTGGAGGTTCTCATAGTTGGAGGAAATCCTTCCTTGAAGGATAGTCTGGGTGGTGCGTCTCCATGGCTCCCACTCGAGGGTCAGAGGAGGGTGTGGATGCACACAGTAGGCATGGCAGACACACGGAAGGACCTCGACCGTCTGCCCTTCCCTTCCCTTTCCTTTCCTTCCACGTTTTCCTGTTGTGGTTTCAGGATTCGTGGTGAGGAACAGGAGAGTGTGAAAGGTCATACAGCACTGGGTGGCCCCAGTGACAATAATGTCACTATTTTAATCTACAGGGTGCTTATCACATGCCCACCCCGGGGTAAGCAATTTACTTGCATGATCTCCGTGAATCCCTACACAACTCTTTGAACCCTCAAGAGACCTCACTATTCCCATTATGCAGACGAGGGAGGCTGGCTGGGGGAGGTCACTTGCCTGAGCCGTAGGGGGAGTGAGTCCACGCCCCTGCACTGGGGACTCCGCCACTCAGGGACTCTGCCACTCTCTCTGACCAGAGCAGAGACAAAGGCCTTGGGAAAACCGCCCAAGGAGAAAACGGTTTGAGAGCACAGTATCGATCGTCTGGGCTGACGGTGGAGACGGTGGAGACGGTGACTGACCGGCCTCATTTGCTGGGAGCAAGTGTTTCCTGGCCCCTGGAGGCTCTGAGGCTTATGTGGTCCACTGGCCCCTGTGACCACTTTGTGGCCTAAGTGGATGGAAGTGGCAGGAAGAAGGCACGGCGAGGTGCTGGGGGCGAGGGTTTGGGAGTCTTTCCTGTCAGAGTCAAGGCCTTTGTCCCTACAGGGGCCGTAGAGGCTGATTGCCTTCGGAATCTGTGCCTGGCAGAGTCTCGATGGAGAAGGACACCCAGCAGCTGGGCCCGCCGGAGATTCAGTGCCTGGAATTTAGGCTGCATCAGAGGCTGGGGCGGAGACAGTGCAAGGAACCGGCCCGGCCCCTGTTCCCCTGTCTCCTTGCTTGTTCTTCCTTAATTCTTCGTACGAGATTCTCTCTCAGATGCTTCCAGGGGCTCCCCATTGCTTATAAGAGGAAATTCAAACTACTTAGTGGGACCCACTGGGACCCACCCCTACTCTACTTTGTCACTTGTACTGAGCTATCCCTATTCTCTGACCTCGCTCTTTGCCTGCCTCCTTGCCTTTGTACAGGCTGTTCTTTCTGCCTGGAATACCCTTTCCCCTCTTCTCCTGATAATAAACTCCTACACATCCTACACAGCCCATCCCCAATTCACCCTGACTCCATTTGCCTAGGGCTTCTCAAAATTGGCTGATTGAGCTAAGCATTTCTGGGTGGTGGGGGCTGTCCTGGGCACTGTAGGGTGCTCAGCAGCACCCCTGGCCTCCACGCACCAGATGCCAGTAGCACCCACCTTGGCCAGCTGTGACAACTAAAAACGCCTCCAGACATTGCCCAGTGTCCCCTGGATGGCAAGATCACCTCTGATTGAGGACGTTGCTTAGCCAGTGTCCGCCACTTCTTCCTCCAGGCCCCTGATCTCACTGGGCTCTAACTATCTGATGGCCTGTCTGTCCCCTCCCAAGACTAAATGCTCTTTCAGGCTGGGGTGTTCTGTCTTATTCACCTTGGTGGCCTCAGCTCCTTGTATTGGGTGTGGCACACAGTAAGTGCCTCGCGCATATTTGTCGAACACCTGAAGAACTGTGATGTGAAGCTGGGGGCAATTGTCTGGAAATGCATTTCTCTATAAAGCTAAAAACAGTTAGTGACCCTTGGGGCAGTAATAGCGACCGCCTCATGGAGTCACGCGGATTGTTTGGCTTAAAAGATTTTGGGCTCTCAGACTAGGACCTGGCACACAGTGGGGGCTTAATATAGCTTAGCTATGGTTGCTCTTGTTATTTTTCTTACTCTTCAGGATTCTCTATTTCAGAGGGGCTGGCAGTTTGAGGGTCACAAATGGCACGTGAAAAAGGTGGACTCGGTGGGGGGATCCCTGTTAAGGCTGGACGAGTGTACACTTTGGCTAAAAGAAACTACTTCTTTCTAGAGTGACTGGAAAATAGGTATTATGCCGAGAGCTGGTATGCTGACATTGGGGTTATGGGCAAGGACTGTGGGCCAGACCTGCCTGGCATGGAATCTTGAGTTCATGACGGACTTAGCCTCAGCTTCCTCATCTGTAGAATGGGGACAATACTAATAGTGGCCCCCTCACAGTGGCCTTGCCTTTCATAGTCCCGGGATGGCTGGCATTTCCTGATGCCTTTGAAACCCAGAGGCTCGTAACAGGTCCTCGGTTCCGTGAGCCGGGCTTCTCCACCTAGGTGTTTGGTGTGCCCTCTCTCTCCTATGGGAGGACTTTCTAAGGGAAGCAAAGTAGGATCACAGCGTGAGGCAAATGCCCTCATTAAGGAGAAGAAGGCAGAATAAACAGAATTCGCAGCGTCCCTAGGCATTCTTTCCCGGGAGCAGCTTGAAACTGTTAGTGAACTTGAGTAAGTTTGCTTGACAGCCGAGGGGGCTCGGAGAGAAAGCCCAGGACAGCTCTGCAGACGTGACTGAGAAATTCATTTTTCTTCTCTGCCAGCCCTGGCTCCTCCTGAGAGCACCCAGCCTGCGAGAGAAATGCTAATTCTGTGCGTAGGTTACATAATGTGGGTGCTGATGGTAGCAATTAGGTCTGTGTTTCTGAGCACCTGCTGTGAGCCATTCAAAGTCAGCCTTGCGAGGCGTGCGTTCCTAGTACCTGTTTTCTGGAGGAGGAAACGGAGGCTCAGAGAGAGGAAATTGCTTCTTTTGAAGTCACCCTGGGAGCCACCGCCCAAGCCGGGGTTGGGGCTCACGTCTCCCATGGCTCCCTCGTGTCTGCAGGGAGAGTTGCCTGGCATCTGGAAGGGTCATCCGAGCCTGCGCTGTTCCTGCAGGAGACTGGGATGCTACCCTGAAGGAACTTAAACTTGGCCGCTGTGCTCCTCTACGAAGGAAGCTGTGATTTACTGGGCTGGACGTGACCTGGGGCCAAATTCCAGCTCAGCCACTCCCTAGCTGTCCTGGTTGGCAGCTTCTCTTTGGGTCCTGCCCGTGGGGGACCCTGGAATTAGAGGAAAAGGTGGAGGGAGGAGAGAAACCAGGGGACTTCTCCCCTTTTTCTCTGCCCCGGCAGCTTTGCTGGCTCCTTCAAGGTTTCAGCTTCCACCAGGCGACCCTGGCCCCAGGGTTTGGAACATACCACCATCTCCCCCTCTCCCTCCTGCTACTGCTGATCTCCGGTGGCCTCACGACCCCTGATCCCGTCCCTTCCTCACCATGTCACCAACTCCCCGCATTCAACTCTCCCTGTTGTGAATGCTTGAAATGGTGTCTGACTTCTCGATTATATCTTGACTGAGACTCCAGCTCAGGGACTTTGCTTCTCCCAGCTTTGGCTTCCCTGTCTGCACGAGGCGGGTGATAACGGCAGCTCCCACCCTAACACATGTGTGAGGGTTCAACGAGATAATTCTAGTTAAACCTTTGGCTCGGTTCCTAGACTGGACTGAGAATGGTCTTTCCAGCTCCGAGACCCTGGGCACGGCTTTCTCCCAGTCATCTAAGCTGCGTAATTAATTCTGTAGTTAGCTACAGAGCCTCACTTTGTTTAAGTTTTCTGGAAAGCATGGGTCCTGGGTCTGCGTATTCATGACTGTCCCCAGGAGAACACATCCCAGTCCTGATCCACCAGCTCCTGCCCCTCTCTCTCCCGCCTACAGGCGGCGTGCCGGCATCTTTTCTCAGCACCGCGCACAGGAGGGTGGGTGCAGAGCACATACCGAGCTTTCAGAATTTCCTGGGGCTCTCGAAAGCTGGTATGTTCTCGTAAACCAAGAGCTTATCTTACAAACCTGTCTGTCAGAGAAGCTTTGGTTTCTGATGCCAAGCGTCAACCCATCAGACTGCTGGCTGAGTTCAGCCTTCTCCCCGATGGCCTTGCAGCGAACACCCAGCTTCGGCAGGGAGCCAGGCCCCTCTAGTTCCCATCGTGCCGTGAGACCTTGACCGTCAGTGCTCATGTGCAAAATCTGAAAGTGCCTCCCATTTCTCTACAATTCTGGGGGCCGCTTGTCCCTTTAAAAATCAAAATCCAAATGGTCCCCGCTCCCATCCCAGATATCATGGGGCGTCTGTTGCTGCCTTCTTGGGTGTCCCTAAGGATTCTCAGGGGACTCTTGATCGCCTCTGTTTGGAGTTCTAGATGGCTTCCAGTCACATCTCGCCTCCTGGAGCTGGTGCCTTCTCTCCGCCTTGCATGGAGCCCACCCCCTCTCCTCTGCACCTCAGAGGGTTGCCAGAGTAGGTGAGTTGTGGGTAGCACAGCCCTACTGAAGGCTTGGGGACCGCTGAACGGGACCAGGCATGGTTCAGGACGGAACTGGAAACAGGTTAAGATTTGTGGTTCAGCCTGGTGGGCTCCCTGGCCATCCCTGCTACAGGGACTTGCTCATTCCTTGTCTTTCTTCCCGGGTTCCCACCTGCTGCCAGGTCGCCAGGGTTCAGGGCTCCTTGATCTCTCTCCTCTCGTTGTCTCTCATTCTGATTTGCCGCTCACACCTCCAGACTGCAAACTCGTGCTGCTTTCGCACTGAGGGGCAAAAACACCTTTTCCTCCACTGGAATTCCTCCCGGGCGCAGAACCACCTTTGTTTAGAAGATGGCTTCGATGGGTGTGTGGGGAGAGGGCGAGCTTTCTGCCCGCATGTCCCGGGACCCCAAAGCTTTGAAGAGGGTGGAGGGGGTCCGAGATGGCAGGAGGGGAAGAGAGATGCCTCAGCAAGTTGGAGAGCAGCGTGGGGCAGGCGAAGACCCAAGAAAAAGCCCAGTGAATCTTGTGGAATTAGTGATGTCTGTAATGGCTGCCAACTATTGCCCATGTTGCTGTGATGCTCACCTCTCCTTTGTCCTCCCTGCGGAGGGACAGAGATGCTAGAGATGACATTGTCAGGACATTCTCACTGTCACTGGATTCTCGTGAGAATCCGGACAGGTGCTGAGCCTGCGGATGCTGAAATAACGCTCGCTCACCTGGGGAGCACCTCTGGTGCTAGGAGTGGGGATGGCTGCTGAGAGGACCGCGGGGAAACCAGCCTCTGGGCTGGGCAGAAGCCTAGGAACTGGAATGTTCTGGAACGTGCAGAAGTCTAGGGATGAGCCTTTGTGCTTCCTTGGAGGTGGCATCAGTGACAGTCAGACCAGGAAGGGTCCGGGCTGGAAACCGTTGTCATTCTCGGCCGGGTTATTCAGGGAGCTGTTTGCATTACAGAGGTATTTCCAGAACTCTGAGCAGGGTTGGGGAAACCAATGAGAAATAGCGCTGTGTCCTGGGGCTGTTACCATTGCGGGTCGCTGCCACCCAAGGCCCCACGGAGAAAGTCAGGTTCGTTGCTGGGCGGGGACGTGAGGTGGCACAGTGACATCAGGAATCCAAAATGGGCCTTGACAGCTAAAGTCACAGTGTTGGCAGGGAGCTGCGGGGCGGGGGAGTCCGTTCCCTGGCCTCTTCCAGCTTCGATTCACATTCGTCGACTCGTCCGCAGCCGGCAGTCACCTCTGTCCAACCTCCTGCTTCTCATTGTGTCTCTACGTCTCGTCCGTAGCCACCTTTCCCTCTCGTGAGGACACACGTGATTGCGTTGAGAGCTCACCTGGCTGACCCAGGACACGCCCCCACCTTGAGGACTTGCAGCTGTAGTCACACTTCAGCGCTCATCAACCTCAGAACTGGTCAAACCCCGCACTTGTCGCATTGTGACGAGAAAACGAATGTTTCAGCACTCAGTGCTTGCCCGGGACTTATCGCACTTGCCGGAACTTGCACAAGTCACGCTGCCGCCCCACAAGAGAAAATTGCTTCAATGTTCAGTCCTCATCACGAGTTCACGTCACTCGTCACGAGTTCCAGAACGACATCATGATGAGTACCGAGGTACTGCAGTGCCTCTAAGGACCCCCTGGCCCTGTAAGGTTCTGGGCTTAGGATGGGGACAGATTTGGGGGGCAGCACTCTGCCTACCAGGCCCCTTCATACTGGCTCCTGCAAACGTCATGCAGCCGTCGTGGGATGTTAATTTCCCACTGAGACGCAGGGTGTTCTCCCTGGACCACACCCGGAGGGACGAGGCTCCAGACCGTCTCCATCGTGTCTCCCACTCTGTTTCTGAGCATGTCTGTTCCTCCCCTGCAGTATGAGCTGCCAGCAGGAAAGGCGGCAAACTGTCCTCTGAATAGTCCCAGCACCCTTTCGGGGACTCCCATGTAGTAGTTGCTCAATAAATGCTGTGGCTTGACTGTCTGCCCTTCACAGGGCCGTTCAGAGCACTGGGTTGAAGGAGTCTGGGGGTTATCCCGTGGGAGGTAGGGAGCCACTGGAGGGGTGAAGTAAGAGTGTGAAAAGATTTGGAGAGAGAGACGGTGAAGGATTTGACTTGTCAGCATTCCAAAGCCTTGAGTGAAGACAAGGAGATGGGCATTTTACAGACGCATATCTGGGGACTGGAGAGATTTCACGGGGGGTTGTGAGCAAGATACCTTTCTGGTGTGCCTTCACCAGAACTTTCTTTCTCTCAAATTACTTGGAAAGTTGGAGGTAGTAGAAATGAGGCAGCTGGGCTGCATAGGCTCAGGAAACAAGTTACGGAAGCAGGAGGAGGGCCCTTGGAGTTGAGGGGAGAGAGAGAGGGGCAAAGGTAAGGCGCCTGGGGGGAAGGAAGCGGGGAAGGAAAAGGCGCCGGCATGCTCCCGAGGAGGGCGTGCCCACCAGTCCTTTCCACACCAACTTCCACACACGTAACGTTCACACTTTCCGACTTTGAGCCTGATTATCTTGAAAACTCCCGCGGGGCCTAGCGCTGGCCTTTCCCATAGTAGGTGTTAATTAAAATTTTGGTGAGTCACACTGAGCTCAGTGAGCTGCCTGACCTTGAAGGTTCTGGGCTCCACTCTCCCCCTTGGTGAAAGTAAAAGGGTTAGACCCTCACAGCTCTGACTCTCCCAGTGGTGGTTAGAGTCCTGCTTCTGGGCATGGTGGGCATTCCCCAGCAAGACCCCTTGCTTGGGAGGGAAGACTTTGGACTTGACAGCTGCGTCTCATGTTCATCAAGCATCCGCATGTGCCAGCCACGCCCTGGCAGAGCCTTAGCTCATCAAATCTTCTCAATGGTCCCATGAAGAAAGGCACCTTCAGGAGCCCCATTTCACAGGCGAAGGAGCTCCTGCGCTGAAGGCCAGGCGGCTGGCCCAAGGTCACACACAGCCTGGAGGTCGTGGAGCTGGGTTCCCTGCGTCTTCACCCCAGAAACCAGCCCTGACCCTCTGCTTCGATGGTCAGGTTCTTCTAGTTTTTTCTTTTAACCCCTAAATATCTCTGTGTATGTATCCCAAGTCTTCCAAATCAGGAAATTTGGCATCCCTGGAACACGATAATCTAACCCGTGGTGTGTTTTCAGGTTTGGTCAGCTGTCCAGATATTTCATCTCTGTCTGGAAGCCACATGGCGGGGGGGGGGAGCGGCTCTGTGTTACCTTCAGTTGTCCTGTCTCCTCGGCTCCTTTTATTCTGACACAGCCCCTCAGGCATTCTGTTCCCTGACCTACACGTAGTCCAGGTGTACAGACCTGCCATTCCGTAGATGGATGGATTGACATTGGGATTCTCAAGGGCATTCGAAGCCAGGTGTTTCTCGCCTGTGCCTCCAGTCCATTTGAGCCAACAGTCCCTGGCCCCACCTGTCAAGGACAGAGGTGTCTTTTGTCTCTCTCATCAGTGCTCTGGGGTGCACGGGCCAAGGGCGTTGTGGGACAAGAACTGAGCTGGGAGGCAGGACGCCTGGGTGCCTTCCTCGGCTTTGCAGTGTGTCACTCAGTACCATCTTGGGCCCAGGGACTCCAGCCGCCTCATCGGTCAGAGGGGAGCAGCGGAACTCATTACCTTCCACTCCCTTCCTGCTCTCAGACCCCAGGAACACAGCTCCGTTCTAAAGAGGCTTTTCCCTCTGAAAGGGGCTCTCCGAGCCAGAGGTCTCTTTAGTGTAGAGCTCGTCCCAGAAACGAGGCTGGTCACACATCTTTTTCTGATAGGAATCAGCCATTTGTCAACTCTGCAGCCAGCCAGGCAGAGCTCAATGGCGATTAATTAAATCAGTAAATAAATGATCGTCACACAAATTCCATTAACGGACGTGAAAGGGGAGATCATCTCTTTCAGGCACAAACTTAAAAATTATTATCTGTCAACTTTTAAGGAAGGGCTGCTTTTTAAAAATCGCTCCACAAGGCCAATAGTTTGTTTAGAGCGAACGCACTCAGAAAGAGAGAAATTCGAAATACCGTGGACCGAGTCAGGTTTTCGAGTCCCGCCCCCCTTTTCCTGGGGGAATCTGGCCGAGGAGTCCAGATGTCTACATTTGCAGGACAGCCGCGCGACAGGGTGCTGAATAATGCATTCTCGTCTGGTCACTGTTGAGGCTGTCGTGCATGCAAAGTAGTCTCTGAAGGAAGGGCGTCCGTTCTCCTTCACACCGAAGGTGAGGAGCTGGCTCAGTGGCGGATACTGTTTTCCCAGAGCCACTGCATGAGGCTCCATCATCAACCTCTGAACCGTGCAGTTTTATTCTCATAGAATGCTCCAGAACTGGACAAAGCCAGAAATACCGTCGCAGGCTTTGTGGCAACATCACCGTCTCAGTTGGACATAGACCTCAAGTCGGGGGGCCCCCCATGTGAGTGGTTTATTTGGGGTGGTCCCACGAAACGCCGGGTGGGGCACGGGAACATGAGAGAAGGGAGCCCAAAGAGGGTGAACCACTGAGCCAGGTGTTATGGGGAGCAACTGGATTTTAGCCCCACGGGGGAATTCTGGGAAACCCATAGAGCATGAACCTTATTTTACAGGCGCCCCCCCCCCCGCCCCACAGTGGGCGAGGGAGGTGGGGTATTTCTGCCTCCCCTCTAGCAGCACCCACCGAGGGTTGCTCCCTGGGGATGTTGAGTTCCTGATACTTCTCCCTGCCAGAGGCAAGGGGAGAATGGAGTGCAGGAATGGTGGGTAGGGCACGAGGGTGTCCGTCACGCTCCCAGCGTCCAGCCTTCCTTCTCTCCGTTAAGTGTCCTGACTTGCATTGCACACCTTTTCTACTCAGCCTTCGGAGGAAGCTAACGCTACCCAACTCCTGGGTCTAGAAGTAGGAATATGTAGCTTAGGTCTTAACCTCATCATTGTCCGTCGACCCCTGGGCACAGCTGTCAGTTCAGAAGGACACATGGGGGTAACTCAGGGTGTTGAGAATCTGGGGGAGGCTGGGAAGCATTTCCCACTCTTTTGAGAGGCCTTCCAAAAGCCAGCGTTCTCTCCCCCGGTCTGGACTTGGGGGGTAAAGCACGTGGCCTTGGGAGTTGACAGAGATCATCTGGAGACCGTGAAGGAGAGCCATGTGGGGGTGGGGGGGCCGGCACCATGGGAGACAGGGAGAGGAAACCAACCCAACCCTGGTCTCACCGTTTTGCTGCTACGGCAAGCTGTCCTTGACACTTGGTCCTCCCGAGGACATCTGGTTATCTGAGCCAGTGACTCACTTTATCATTTAAGTCAGCAAGTTAGTTTTTGGTTGCTGCTGTTTGCAACTGCGTACTCCCTGTGTGATTCAAATGCGTGTACTCAAAGTGGGGTGGGGCGGGGGAAAGTGAGGACATGGGATTTCTCGTGCACTGACGGTTGGATGATGAACTGGTAGGACCCTCTGGAAGCCGTAATCATAGGCAGACAGACCTGGGTTTTATTCCCGGCTCTGCCAGTTCTTAGCTGTGTGGCACTGTAAGTGTATGTACCTCTCTGAGCCTCAGTGTTCCTCTCTGCAGAACAAGGGGTAATAAAAGCCCCAGCCTCGTGGGGTTGTTCCACAGGCAGAGGAATGCAGGGCCTGGCCGCAGCTCCGTGCCCAGCGATCGCTAACAATGACTCCTGCTCTGGAGAGGTTCTGTGGTCACGAACTGTGCAAACTTGTGCACTCAGCAGATTGGACTTCTAGGAATGTGCCCTCGGTAAATCATCAGCTCCGTGCCTGAAGATACAAGTGTGAGAGGGTTTTTTTTTTTTTTGTACCGTGACTTAAATGGGCCAGAAAATCACAAACCATGTAAAGGTCCCACAGCAGTGTCTCTGTTAGAAAAGTCACGGTAACATGGTGTGACGTGGTATGCTGGCGGCACTGAAACGCTGAGGCGTGTTGTGGTACGACACGCAGGGATACGCTTCACGCTTCAAGCGGGGTGAGCAGTGTGAGCAGCAGGCGAGGTTGGTGCGGACTTTGTGGGGAAGACTTGCCTGCGCCCCGACGTCACGACGCACTGTCTTTGGGGTCGGGCATGGGATGCTGGTTGGTCTTCAAAGCCTGTTCTCCATGGCGCTTGAGTGTTTAATGATATGTTGAGCACAGGTTCCTTTTATAATCAGAAAACGTTTTTCTATTTTATTTTACTTTCCGACCTTGTCATTGTAAACCATTTTAGGAGCATGAGCATTTATGTAACACATATAATCGCCATTTCTAGGTTTTCAGAAAGTGTTTTATTTGTTTAGAAAGCAAAAATGGTGCTTTTTAAAAACGTCAATGAAAAATTATTCACTTATTTATTTTTAGGGCTCAAGGCTATATAAAAACTTTTATTTTGTTCAGTTACAGTTGTCCCCATTTCCCCCCATTACTCTCCCCGGCCCTGCCCCCCTCAGCCTCCCACAGTCAGTCCTCCCCTCATCCCGTGGTCCGCACCCATGGGTCCTTCATACATGTTCCTTGACTTTACCCCCCTCTTCTTTCCCCTGTTGTCCCCCTTCCCCTAAAAAAAATGTTTTGTCCTGTGTTTTCCTGGAAAATTCTGGTTTGCTTTTCTCTCTCCTGGAATTCATAAAGTGTGATTGCATTCTGGAAACTTAGGGACAGAAGAGGCATCACGCTGCCACCAGGGCCAGCCGTGGCTTCGGCAGCGGAGGCAGCGAGACCCGAGATCGAGGGTCGGCCACAGTGCTCTCGGCGCCCGTGGCTGTCGGCGGCAGGGAGCGTTTCATTCTCTTCCTCCTTTACCGACTCCATTAGCCTCCTTTACCTCTTTACCTCTTTTTTCCCCTTTACCTCTTCCTAGAGTTGGAAGAAATAATCTGATATGCCCCTTCAGGACAGGTTTTAAAAAAATTTTTAAGTTCACTCGCCTCCCCTCCTCCCTCCCTCTCACAACCATCGGCTTGTTGTCTGTTTCCGAGAGAAGCTTTTTCTATTTTGAAAGTATAAACGAGGCTCAGTTCTGTCGACCTGTCAAACTGCCGTGTGCCCCTCACGTCCCTGCACGCAGGGTGAGTTTTCCCTCTTTGCCTCCAAAGGTGCAGATCACAGGCAGGGTTTTCCTTTACCCTTCATGTATTTCTTGTTACTAAAGTAATGCGTGTCCCTGGTAAAAAAGTTCAATGACAGGACTGTGTTACTTAGTCCCTGCACCTTCCGCTCTCCATTACATCGCTCCCTCATTCACAGTGTCCCCATCTCTTCTGCGCGTGGACTCTTACCTGCTGCATTTACTTTCTGTGTGTGTGCGCGCTCACAGATGCCTCTTGTATTTCTCCTGTTCCAAACCACCACCATTGGTAAGCTACCTTCTTTGATGTAAGAGCCTCTTAGCAAAAAAACAAACCAACAAAAAACCAAAAAACCGCATTGTATGAGAAGGCAAGTCTTCATTTCAAAAATAATTAGAAAAAATTGGTTCTTCAACGTCAAAGAACTAGGAAGTATACATGTATTGCTTTTTTATTGATAGTTTATGTACAAAAATGCACAGATCACATTACAGCTTGATGAGTTTTGATATATAGCGGGTCCCCCCCTCAAAACAAACCATCCGGCCGTATTTTATACACTTTCCTGCAAGTCCCTTTTTTCACTTAGCAGTATAGTATCTCGGGTGTCTTTGCGCATCTATTGGCCGCCTAGCATTCCATCATTGTAACTGTAGGGTCGTTTATTGTCCCAGACTCCTATTGATGGCCATTTGGCTTGTGTCCAGTTCTTTTGCTGTTACAGGCGGTGCAGTGAATCTCCTTGCGCATCTATCTTGGTGCCCTTGGGGGAGAATTTTTCAAAGGTGGAGTGTTATTGATGCCCAGGCACAATCGATTCAGAATGCTTCACGTAGGATGTTCACGTAGGAGGTTCAGGAGATGAATCTCTGTTCTCGGAAGGGCACAGCAAGGCACCGTTGTCCTGCTCTCACCGTCCTGACCAGGGGCCTCTGCTCCTGCGTCAGCCTCTCCCAGAGGTGAGGGATTCTGGGCAGAGCCCATTTGACTCCCTTCCTCATCTTCCAAGTTTTGTATGCAGGTGAAACCTTGTCCACTTGATCAGGACAACTCAGGGGTTTGTCTGCATTGACTGGGGGGAAGCCAGCTCCGTTCTGGGCTCTGAGGTGCCATGGTGAATTGACGGATGTGGTCCCCATGCTGAGGCTGACATGCCAGTGGAGGAAGCGACAGACAAGGAAACAAAATGATTTAATGCAGAAAAGCTGCATTAGCCCCTTCTCGAAGCCTCACCTGGCTCACAGCTGTGGGTGGTGGGAACACTCTTCAGTTTCCTACCCTGCCTCCACGTAGCCCTCCCAGCTCCAACCGGAAATGGGGGAGCCCCCTTGGGAGAGCCCCTGATGTTCCGGTCTTGTCCAGTCAGTGGGGAAGTTTGCTCCTTTCTCTCCATAGACCCAGTAAGGGCCAGGGACCAATGATCTCATAGAAGGAAACCCCTGATTTTGTGGAGGCAGCAAAGATTAGCGAGAAGGGCACGTGGTGAGGGGCCAGGAAAGTCTGGGTTTGACTCCTAGCTTTGGTTCGCCGGATAATGGCTCCCCAAAGATGTCCACATTCTCATTCCCAGGACCTGTGAATATATTACCTTACGTGGCTGGTTTGGGGGAAGATGATCCTGGTTTTTTTTTTGGGGGGGGGAGGGGAATGTAATCATACAGGCACTTACAAGGGAAGCAGGAGGGTCAAAGGGAGCAGGAGTCGAGACAATGGGAGCAGAGGCTACATGGGGCCGTGAGCTGAGGAATGCAGGCAGCGTCCGGAGGCCGGAAAGGGCAAGGAGGTGATTACCCCAGAACCCCCAGGGAGCAGTGAGCGCCCATTTGGACATCTGACGTTCAGAACTGACAGACGCAAGGAACCTGTGTCATCTGAAGTCACTGAGTGGAGGGTGATGCATAACAGCAGCGACAGGAAACTAATACACCCGTCTGGCGACTTACTGCTGTGCGACTCTAAACAAGTTGTTAACCTCTCTGAGCCCCAGTTTATTATCCATAAAATGAGCCTAATGATACCTCTTCTCTGGGTTTTCTAAAAACAACTGGAGATAAAACATTGGAAGTGCCCACTTTAGTGCCTGGAGCATGACCGGTGCCCAGCAAATAAACAGAAGGCATTGTTACTATCCTAGTAATAATAATAGCTATTATTATCAGTACTGATCATTGAATCCCTCCACATCATAGACTTGAGACATCTTACAGGAGCACAAAGTAGGAACCAATGACAAAAAAAGAAATAAGCTCAGGATGAACCAAACTATAACTAAGGACATAAATTCAATTCAGGGTAAAGGCTGCCTATGTGTGAGCAGTATGAATCTAAGGAAATGTAGTGGTCGCTTTAAATTTGGCACTGAGCTTCCTGGCTGGCAAAGTGAAAAGGGGAATATGCTAAGTCTTTTATTTTTTAATAACATGGAGAGGGAAGAATTTAGTTGCTCAAGGAAAGCACAGCTTTTGTTAGGGCTATAATAAATCTACATATTTTTCCTTTGGCATGCTGAGCAAAAGCTTAGCCAACTAATTATGCGATTATCTATTTAAATCTGTCCCCTCTTACTAGACTAGTTATTCTTAACCCTGGCTTCATACTAAAACTACTTGGGCTTAAAAAAAAATACTAATGCCTAGTTCCGCCACAAGCTAGTTACATCAGAATCTCTGGGATTGGAGCCAGATGTCAGTGCTTTGAAAAAGGTCCCTGACGTTGGGGACTGGATCGCAAAGGGTCCCTGGCACTCCTGGCAACAGTTGAAATATAAACAAACAAACAAACAAAGAGCTCCCCAGGTGGTTCTGGTGGCAGCCAGGAGAGCAGACCATTGAAGAGAGCCCCCGGCACCCTGCAGGCAGGAGCCAGGTCTGTCTGTCTTGCAGGTGGCCCAGTGCCTGGCACTGAGTAGGTGCTCAATGTGCATTTAAAAAAATTTTTTTGTGCGCAGGTAAAACATTCCCCTGATTTCAACAAAATGTCAAAAGACAGTCGAATATCTTCTTCCTCACCTATCCCCTGTCCACCTACTTCTCATCTCTCCCCAGGCCTCTCCTCCCAGCACAGGTTATCATTGGTGTAGTCTTTTCCCCAGGATCCCGCTATGCAAAGATAGGTAAAATTGAACGTGTGTTGTATGTAATGTTAGTTGAGTTGCTGACCCCATTCTTCCCTCTTTTCTCATGGTATTAAACATCCACGCCCCACCCTTGCCAACGGCCTCTTGGTAGCTAGCCTGTCCTTCACACCTTGCCTTTGGACGTGGCCACGTGACTTGTTTTGGCCAATGGGATGTTAGCTGACAAGATGTGAGAGAGTCTTGAAAAGTTTTTGTGTGATCGGTGTTGCTCTCTTGCGCTCCATGACCCGCCGTGAGGACCACGTCAAGGTCGACTCTGGCCCCTTCAGCCTGGCTTCTGAGTGAGGCAGGTGGAACAGGCTCAGACAGAACCTGAAGCAGGCAGCACCAAGCAGGCCGTCCCCCACTGAGCCCAGCCCAGATCGGCAGAACCCCAACCAGCTCCCAGAGCCGGGAACATCAGAATAGGTGATTGCTCTGTGAAGCTGTGGGGGTGGTTTCTTCGGCCGTGTGACAGTGGGGGTGCCACATCTGTGTTCCTCTGTGTCTTTTATGTTTGCCAGTGTATCATGGAGATCTAACTATGTCAGTGAATAAAGAGATACTTCATTTGGTTCAGAAATCTGTATAGAATATGACTGTTTGGGTCTACCCTGATTCATTTAATGAGTCTTCGATTTAGAGGCATCTAGCCCGGTCCCCGGGATTTTGCCCTTAACAATTCTGCAGTGAATAACCTCGCACATACATCATTTTGTACAAGTCCAAACATCTCTGGAGGATATTGCTGTGTCGGAGAATGGCTGCCTGTGTGAATCTGATAGATGTTGTCAAATCATGCACCGCAGGAACCTCCCCCAGCAGGGCCTGAGGATACCTGTCTGCCCACAGCCTCGCCAACGAAGTGTGTTATTAACCTTTTGGATTTTTGCCAGTCTGCTGGGGGAAAGGGTGTCTCCGGTGGCTTTAATTTGCATTTCTCTTTTGTGGGTGAGATGAAGCATCTCTGCAAATACTTAAGAGTCATTTGTGTTTTCTTTCCTGCAAACTGTCTATTCATTACCCTTTAACTATTTCTCCATTAGCTCGTCTTTTTATTGATTCTCTGAATACATTTTTTTTTTTTTGCTGAATACACAAATGAATGAAATGAAATGAGCCAAAGCGGGGGGCACTGGATAGCACGCCTCAACGTTTCCAGATCTCAAACCCGGCAGAGGCAAGAAGGGATTTGGCCTGGCTGTGGTTGTTCCTTGTGCCCTCTGATAGGAAGCCCAGGGTGTCTCGTCGAAATGCCGCTCTCGTTGGGCAGCTCTCCGAGGGGCTGAGGTGCGGAGGGCCAGGCGCGCGGCCTCCTGGAGCAAAGGGCTGAGGATGTCCCGAGGCCTGTCTGGGTCCTCAGCGGGTGCTGCGTGGGGTGGAGCACCAGGTACTGGATGTTCCCCAGGGCCCGGAAGACCCCATTCCCTCTCAGAGAGGGGTGGTCAGGAGTGGACCTGTGTGCTTTATTTTTTATTAAAAAATTCTTAACCGAGGCTATATTGTTATAGAGGAAGGGATGGGGAGAAAGGTGGAGAGAGAGAGAGAGAAACATCAATATGAGAGAAAAGCATCGATCAATTGCTCCCCATATGCACCTGATCGGGGATTGAACCTGCAACCTTTTGTTGTACAGGATGATGCTCCAACCAATGAGCCACCCGGCCAGGGTGGAACTATGTACTTTATACACGTGAGGAGCAGAGGGCAAGTTGACATCCAAGAATGACTATTTGGGAGGCGAATCTTGGCTCTCACCTGGAGGGAAGGTGCCCCAGACCCACCTTGTATACCTTCCCATGGGCCTCGTTCCTGCCTCACTTTCCGGCCAGAGTGGGCTTAGCCACGACTCTCATGGTCTTAGAGACGATGGTTGTCTCCACCCTCCCTGGTATTGTCACTCCTGCTGTGGCAGCTGTTCTACCCCCTTGAGGGACCAGAGGCAGGAGGTATTGACCCACACACAGGAAATCAACAAGTGTGGGGGAACTTGACTGATGAGAGATGGGAGCTGGCGGATACATTATTCCCGCCCTGGATGGATGGTAGAAAGGCGCGGCCTCCTCGAAGACCCGCCCCCACGCTGCACCAGCTCTGTCGCGCACTTCCTTTGTCTGTCTTCCTGGGGACTGCGCTCCCCACGACAGGCTGGACATGTGGGCTTTTGGCCCAGGCTCTGTTTGCTGGGGAACTCTGGCTCAGACGGAACGTAAACTCATTTTCTTCCAGAGGTGGCGGGGACAAATGCCTAGACCCTGAAAGCAAGATGGCTTGTGGTGCAACTACAGTGAAGGTTTAGAAGGAAACCCTCATCTTTATTGAGCACGTAGTACGTGACAACCCTGTGCTGCAGGTTTCCCGTGTTCTGTCACTTCACGCTCCCAACACAAGCGGTGACTGCTACCATTCTACCTTCGCAGGAGCTGGGACGTAGGAGCTTGGCGTCCAGAGACCTAGCTAGGTCTGGGGCTTCACAGATGGCAGCGATGGTTTCCTTCTCCACCCCTAAGGAAAAGGCTGGTTGCAATAGTGTCTGTGGCTTCAGCCTGCAGCGAAGCCTGCCCGTGGTCTAGTCAGAGGAGCTGTGAGAAGCGTCTGAGACTATTTAGTGGTGTTGACAGGCGGGACTGGGTGTTTGCAGCACGGAGTGCCTCGGGCCTGAGTGGCAGGCCCCTCCCTGTTCCCGTATCAGGTGCAGAGTGAGGCTCCCGAGAAGGGAGGTGTGAGCCTGCTGTTGCCGAGATGTTCTCTGTGTCACGAGGGTGGCCAGCGACACTCGGGGCTGCAGAACTGGGCCCCTGGAGCAGCAGAAACAGCTGACATGTGCCAACAGGTCCATGACAAGTGTCCCCAGCTTCCTACTAGGTCTTTCCTGCTGCATCGTGGTTTCCCAAAATTGCCTGACCGTTCAAATGGCTTGACAGACGTCAAAAGTGTCCTGATGGTCCCTGCCTTGGAGCTGGACCTGTGCCGTTCACAGGCATTTCGGGGGAGGCCTGGGGAAGTGCTGCGGTAGACCTTGGCCCTGGCGTGCCCCAAACAGCTGGTCGGCCCTGAGGCTTCCGTGGGCCTGGGTGCTTTTTCCTCCAGTGTCCTGGGGAGGTACCTCTGACTCCCTCGGGGCCAGCGGTCTGGCCGTGACAGTGGTGGCTGGCTCCCTGGGGTCACAGGATAGGAGAGTGAGTGGAGAGAGAGGCAGGCTAGAAGCGAGCTCTCCCCAGGGCCCCTTCTAGACCTTTCCGACCCTAGAAACGTGATCTGTTGTGACAGCCTCAGACCTGACAACAAGAATCACAGGTGACTTTCTCGTTCCCTTGATGTCATCCGGAGCAAAACTGATATCCCCACCAGGAAGAAAAGAGACCGCTGGGGAAATGGGAAAAATAAATCATTTTCTGAAGTATTCAAATTATCAGCCTGCCTGGGCAACACCTATTTCCACCTGAGGAGCCAGTGTGGGGGTGGGCAAGAATAATAAAATCTGCACAATGTATCTTTGCCCCCTCCGGTGTCTGCACTGCCAGAACTGTGCAGGAATTTGAAAGTGATTAATGGGGTGCAGAGATGCAATTTCACCGGCACAGGGGTCCAGGTGCTCCGAGTGCCTAGTTTTTTTTTTCTCTTTCTGCCAGGATCCGACCTCCTACCTCCTGGGAAGCTGGTCAGTGAGGCCCCAAATCCGGGGCTTTGAACATCTGAGCAGGGCATGGATAATTCTGAGCAGCTGTAAGCAGCAGCCCGAGCTTTGGTGCTGCCTGGGTGTGATAAGAAGGTGAACACTAGGATTTGTATACTTTTCATGGTGTGTTACTGTTTGCAGNCTGGCCGTGACAGTGGTGGCTGGCTCCCTGGGGTCACAGGATAGGAGAGTGAGTGGAGAGAGAGGCAGGCTAGAAGCGAGCTCTCCCCAGGGCCCCTTCTAGACCTTTCCGACCCTAGAAACGTGATCTGTTGTGACAGCCTCAGACCTGACAACAAGAATCACAGGTGACTTTCTCGTTCCCTTGATGTCATCCGGAGCAAAACTGATATCCCCACCAGGAAGAAAAGAGACCGCTGGGGAAATGGGAAAAATAAATCATTTTCTGAAGTATTCAAATTATCAGCCTGCCTGGGCAACACCTATTTCCACCTGAGGAGCCAGTGTGGGGGTGGGCAAGAATAATAAAATCTGCACAATGTATCTTTGCCCCCTCCGGTGTCTACACTGCCAGAACTGTACAGGAATTTGAAAGTGATTAATGGGGTGCAGAGATGCAATTTCACCGGCACAGGGGTCCAGGTGCTCCGAGTGCCTAGGTTTTTTTTTTTTTCTTTCTGCCAGGATCCGACCTCCTACCTCCTGGGAAGCTGGTCAGTGAGGCCCCAAATCCGGGGCTTTGAACATCCGAGCAGGGCATGGATAATTCTGAGCAGCTGTAAGCAGCAGCCCGAGCTTTGGCGCTGCCTGGGTGTGATAAGAAGGTGAACACTAGGATTTGTATGCTTTTCATGGTGTGTTACTGTTTGCAGACCACTTCTTCGTGCATGAGTTCACTGGCTCTGTGGTGGAGGCCGGGGGCGGGGGGTGCGGGGGGCCCATCGGAGAGGATGTTCTGCAGGCGTTCCAGAGGGCTAAGTGATTTGCCTGCAGGCAGAGGACTTTTACAGTCCTAGGGCCAGGCCTACTGACGGTCTGTCTAGGGTTCTTCCCAGCTCCTCCAATTTCCGAGGGACTGGGGTCTGGCTGATCCTCCGTTCAGCCAAACACGGTGAGAGGAGACCAGGACTCAACGTTCAGGACGTGTTGCCAGTGGAGCGAAGCCATGAACACAGACACGCTGCTCCATCCCCCCAACTCCATCCCCCCGTGGCTGACGTGACAGAGACTCAGCCTCGCCCAGTGCTGTGGGAGGCAAAGGGCTTTAATGAAAACATGTGCTTTGAATTTAAGAATCCTTCCCGAAGAGGAATTTCTGAGCCAAAGTGCAGGTTCATCTAGACTCAGAATTCTGGGGCTTGCGGGTGACCTGCTTAGACACGGAGCATGTGCACTTGGGGGTTTTTGGCAGAACCGAGAGGGGCCGGGGACAGAGGGAGGCAAGGAAGCTGTTTGCGGAGCGTTTTGTTGGAGTTCGCTGGTGGGGCTGGACCCGTTTCTTCTGGGAAGGCGGAAAGAGACACCCCGTTCCCACTGTGGCTCTAAGGAAAAGCCCCTTTATCAGCAAAGGCGTTAGACATTACTTACCCCGTGAGCATTTTCCCTGTGGGAAGAGAGAGGAAGGGACCAGGAGGGCCAAGAAAGGTGCTTCAGGAGGCTCACCTGCCCCCTTGTTTTCACGCCTTGTCTGTGGCATCAGACCTGAAGTGTTTGTATCCCTGGGGCCTGGGATCTTTTTTTTTTTCTCGTGTGAAACAGAGTGAATTTCATTGTGATGTTTTCAGGTTACATCAAGCATTTTTCACCTCCAAATAAATAAGGGAGCCAAGACTTTGGATGTTTATCTCAGTGAGTGATGGAGCCGGGCTTTCAAGGCGGTCCTGCGCGGCTCTGAACCAGTACTCCCGTGGCTCCAGAATGTATGTGTGTGTGTGTGTGTGTGTGTGTGTGTGTCCTTCCTGGGTATGACAATTCTGGTGCACAGGTCCACTTAGGACACTGCTGAACACGTTCATTGTTCCGCTTGGAGAGGGTTCATCTCAGCGCATGTCAGTTGTCATCTGGGTAGCATTTGCTGCCTGGTATGGATGGACCATAAGTCATCCGGCTGATCCTCCAACGAGAACAGTCGGGCTGTCTCCTGCCTCCTGCCGAGCCTTTGTAATTAGAGAGCATCGCCTGATGGATGGTAGGATAGGCAGGTGAAGGGCTTGTCCAAGGTCATGCAGTCCTTGGGTGACAAACGGGTTTGGACGTAGGTCCACCTGTTCAAAGTTCCTCTGTGAAGTTAGAGGGCCATTGGGGGCAGGAGAGGCATGGCACTACCCCTTAAGGCCGGTTTGGGGGGGTGGGTGGGGACAAACTCCTTGCATCTGGGTGATGTTTCACTTGAACATTCTCTTAATTCTCCGGCAGGGTTACAGCCACCAACCCCGTCCTCCAGTGCCCGCTGCGTCCCTCTGCTCCTGTTCAGCACAGTGGCTCCGTCAGCCCCAGGGTACCTCCCTCCGATGACAGGTAAGTCATCGATGGGCTTGGAGAACCAGCCAAGTGCAGGATCTATTTAAAGAAGCACGTTTCCAGGTGCTGAGTCACATCGGGCTGGACCAGCTGGCCTGTGTCTGGGCGGCGTGGATGTCCATGGCACAGCGGCCCCTGCAGCCTGGCTCGGGCTTGGGCGACCACCTCACAGAGCTCTGAGCTGAGACACCTCGGTTCATAAGGGGAAACGTGACCCCTGGAGCCCCACATGCTTCCAGATGTTAGCAGGGGCATTCTCATTGCCTCCCCACTGACTGCTACTTTCTGTCATCATGGGGATCAGTCAGCATCACTATTCCAGAGACTGCGGTGAAATCCCAGCTCTTGGCTTGCTAGCTGTGTGACCTTGGGCAAGTTGAACAGGCTCTCTGAGCCTCGAGTGCTGTCATTGATAAAGTGGGGTTTATCGGTACCAGGCAGGGTCTAGGGGAGATCAGTACAGCAGTACATGGGAAGCCCATGTTGTACCTGGCACGCACCAAGCATTCAACAACTAATCAAATTAAAGTAAGATAAAGTAAATTAAGTGTGTCTTCAGCCCTGTGCTAGACACGGTAGGTGAACCCTAAGCACAATGAGCTATACCAGCTCTCATGAAAGTTGCTTTAAAAAGACACAACCTTGCGAGTTCTAATACACAGGTCTGATCAATGCAACATTCGGATAGCTATTGAGAACCTGCTTTGGTTCAGGCAGGGCACTGACCGCGGCTCTGCAGAGACCCCGTGCTGTGTGGCCGCCACCAGCACCCTAGCTAATGGGAGACATGCGCACCTCCTAATTACCACATGCCGTTCCCAGCTCTGCTGACGTGGCAGGGGCGTGCCAGGCACATCCCCGCCCTCTGGTTCCTTGGACATACCACCCTCTCTCCTGCTTCTGCTTGTGAACCCCACTTCCTCTGCCTTCCCTCATCTTACCAGCCCAGGCCTCTTTAATTACAAGTGAGAGAAATCCAACATAAAGTGCCTGAAGCAAAAAAAAAAAAAAAAGTTGATCAAATAACCGAAGCATCTACTATGATTGGCCTCAGGTATGGCTGGATCCAGGGACTCAGGTGATATCATTAGGACTTTCCCTCCAAACCTTTCCCTTTGTGTTGGCTTCATCCTTTAGAACACTCATTCTTGTCGACAGTTTGCACGGAGTGCTATCCACAGCAGCAACATCAGGATAAAGAGAGCACCTTTCCATTGAAGCGTCCCAAGAGAGTCAGTCTAGGGCTGCCTTTTTTTTTCTTTTTCATTTTTTTTATTTATTGATTTTTTTTAGAAAGAGGAAGGCGGAGAGAGAGAAAAACATTGATTTGTTGTTCCACTTATTGATTCATTTATGGGTTGCTTCTGGCATGTGCCCTGACTGGGGATCGAACCTGCCACCCTGGCACATCAGGATGATGCTCTCTCCAACTGGGCTGGCTGACCAGGGCTGGGGTTGCCTTTCCCTGGGTCAGTTTCAGTCACGTGTCCATCCTTGTTCCAATTGTTGTGGCCAGGAAGGTGCAATGAACTGATTGGCCAGGTTCAGGTCATGTGTTCCTTCCTTGGGAAATCATGGGACTGCATAGGAATAAGAGGTCATTCCCCAAGGACTGTTGGATACTGGGCAGAGGCCCCTCTCACTTGGCAAACCTTCTCATCTGTCGAGAGGAAGGTTGAATGTCATCTCAGCAAAGTGGGTCATGTGTTATGTCACATGTCATAACTGTCAGCCTACGATCCATACAGTTGCTCGCTGAGTGAATGGATGGATGAATGAATGAAGCCAGAGCGTGGTGGTCCCAGGCCAGTTTGCCCTGAGGCCCGCTGCTCTCCCTTGAATGCTGTGTCTCTGCGGAGGAGCCTTTAGGCTGCATGTCTTGGGCTCCCCTGCTTCTGGGGGAAGCCAGTGGGAGACCTGGGTGGAATACTGGGGGGCAGGAGGAAAGAAGAACCTGGGGTGCTGCTTCCCACCTCTCTCTACCGGAGAAGCTTCTCTCAGAAAAGCCGCATCTCCCGTACAGTTCCAGCTCTTGCCTTGCGGCCCTGGCCCCTGGGCTCTGGCAACTCTCCGTCCTCCCCCTGTGTAGCCAGGGCCAAAAAGCGTGCCTTTCGCCGTGGCTCATCTCTGGGTGGTCCGGTCCCGCCATTCCTTCTTGGCCTCTGGCCTCTCCCCACCCCCCCACCCCCACAGAACCCATTTCCTGCATGAAATTTCATCTGAAATACTTAGAGTGGTGTCTGTTTTCCTGGTTGGTGTTGGGCCGATACCAGCCTGTTTCATTGGAAACCCTCAGATCCTCCGTGACATGCTTGCCTGCAGAACCTTCTGACCCACAAAGGGACTTCGGTTTGCTGAGAGAAGAATTTTGTGGCTTGAGAAAGAGAGGTCACCTCTTCCCGAAGTCTCTGCATTCTCTGAAAGTTCTCCCTCCATCAGACAACCTGTGGCTTGTCTGCAGGGTCGGCCTGGTCAGGGAGGAGCTCGTCTGTGGGGAGTCAAGACAGATTCGTCACGGCAGTGGTAGGGAGGAGGGAGTGATGATATGATTTTATGCCACCATTCCAGTTTTTTGGAAGAAAGGCAGGCTTTCCTAAATTCTGGCTCTGAGAAGTCCGGGCAACTGATGAAATTACTTGTGCCCACAGCAAGGATAGAAGCAGGCAGATAAAGACCCCACAGCTCCCCACCGTGCCCCCCGCCCCCCCAGCAGGGCATAAAGAAGCAATGCAGGGAAGCTCTGTGCTTCCGATTGGGGCCCGTAGAGCCTGTCACACCCAAGCTTACCTGCTGGCTTTGTCACTCATCACACTGTCACCTATGCAAAGCACTTGATATCACTGAGCCCTCATTTCACCAGCTGTGACAGGGAGCCAGCTACAGCATACATCTCACAGATGCCTGTAAGGCAGCCACCATGTACACACTCTGTAAATACTGTCCCCAATAACGACTGAGCGCGTCCCACTGAGGCCAACCAATGAATGGCCTTTGCAGGGCTGGGACCACACCTCCTCTCAGTGCCTGAAGTGCCTGGCACGTGCCGGAATCCGGTTAGTTCCAGGCATCAGGCGTCCATGCACATTAGCTCAGATAAAACCGAAGGGTGTTCTGTGGAGTCCGGGAAATCTTTCAGAACCCAACGGTGAGAACTGTGGCTGGGTGTCGGGGCAATGAAAGACATGTGATGTCATTGTGGGCCCCTCCGTCTGTGCAGGCCTTTTGGGCTTCTCCAGTGCTGGTCTCCATTTCTCTCTCGATAGTTGCCACCTCTCCCGTGCACCTGGCCCAGTGCGGCCTCCCCAGATACCAGCTGCATTCCCCAGGCCCACACGAAAGAAAGGTGGCATCTGGTCGAGAGCGCAGGCTGGGAACCAGGTTGCCTGGGTTCAGATTCAGCTCCACTGCCTACTGCTTGTACCGCCGTAATGCTCTGCGGTTCATTTGCTTCGTGTGTAAGTGGAGCATGATAACAGCACCTGCCTCAGCAGTGGGCAGGGGTAGATGAGTTCACAGGTGTGAAGGGCTGGCTGGTCAGAGCTGCCCCATGCTCAGTAAATGTTAACGACAGCGAGTATTGTGGCTTTGCACTTCGCCTCCTGGCTCAGGTCAGTTCCTGGGAGCAGAGCCTCAGAGAGGACTGATGTGAAAAGCATGTCTTAGGAAGTGTACCCAGGGGACACTGACATGGACGAGGGCTTGCAAGGGAAGGCAAAGAGGCCGTGCGAGGCGTGGTGCCAAGGGCAGTTCCAAGGACAGCTTCATCCTGTGGGGACAGCCCTGGAGACAGTGTAGTCACATCTTGGAGTTGACCCCATTAGGGGGCGAGGGAGTTGACGTTGTTTCGCCCCCACACCTGTCAGCCACTGCTTCAGGGAATCCCCAGATGCTTCAGCCTTCCTGTGTCACCTGGGAGGCAGCCAGGACGCAGGGAGCGGACCTGGATGGACCCCCGACCACCACTCCTCCCCAGAGCAAAATAACTCAGTCTTTAGAGCCCAAGTTCAAATTCGCAGCAGCAGAAACCTGACTGGTACAGGTGTGGCCGGGGGATTGCCTAGCATGTGAAATGCCCATTTAAAGGACAGTTGTGGGAAGAGCAGGGTTACTGAGAGAGAGCTCAGGGGGACAGGTGCCATCACAAGCTCGAAGGCGCCCCTCAGCCAGCATCTGTGGGAGAGTGCTGTGCCCCGGGCCAGCTCCTAGCAGGTGCAGAGCTGGCAGAGGCGGGGGGCGCTTCGGCCTCCTCTTCGAGAGAACCCAGGCCTAGGGTTTTCCCATCCGTGGGCTTCGAAGGGGCAGGGACCACATCTTACTGAGTCTGGTATTCACACAGATCTAGGTGCTCAGTCGATAGTCANCCCCCCCCCCCCCCCGCCCATTTCCATCTCCGCAATCCCACCCTCAGCCAGGCCCATTCTTGCCACGGTCCCCTCTTATCTGACTCCACCTGGGACGAGGGGGGCCCCCCCGCACAGCAAGGAGACACTAGAGTGGAACCCGACCGCACAGGTGTCCTGACGCCTGAGTCTCAGTCACAGCTGGCCCAACTCTGCATGAAACCAGAGCCTCCGTTTCCCCAAGTCCAACGACTGGCCTTGCCCAGGTCCCCTTCGATGCCACCATTCAGCAAGGCAGTTAGCACGGCGGTCACATGGGCGAGCACTGGCGTCTCACTTCTGAGTCCCATGCCGGGCAAGCCGTGACAAGGAACGGTCCTTGGCCAGTTACTTGAGGCCTCTGTGCGGCAGCTTCCTCATCAGAAAACACGGCAAAACAACGATGGTCTTCCTCACAGGGCTGCTGTGGGGACGTAATAAGATGCCATAATATTCTTCCGCTGTGAACACAAACGATGGACTGCCATGCACAACAGCATGGGGGGACCTTGAAAACACAGGGCTGAGTGAGAGAAGCTGGGGACACAAGGCCGGACTGTCTGACCCTAGTTGTATGGTGTGTCTACAGCAGACAACTCCATGGAGACAGCAAGCGTATCAGTGGTTGCCATGGGCTGGGGGAGGGGGCAGGGGATGGGAAGTGACCGATGATGGGCACGGGGCTTCTCTTTGAGGGGCTGGCAATGCTCAGGAAGTAGATGGTGGTGATGGCCATATAACTTTGCACGTATGTTAAAAACAACGGAATTGGGCACTTCAAAATGGTGAACTTGAAGGTGGGTGGAGGATAATCTCAGTGAAAACAAATGAAAATAAAAGCCAGGGTTCATCGTCAAGTCCCCGGCTCGCAGTAAGTGCTCAGTGACCCATCTGTCCCCCAGGTAGTGACCGGGACCTCTTAACTGATTGCTCCACCTCGGCCCTTGCTCGTCCCCGTCAGAGCGGTCAGAGCTGCGTGCATTTGCGCCGCTGCTGCTGTCTCAAGCCTCCTGTGGCTCTGGGGCCTCCGAGCAAAAGCCCGAGCAATCACAACAGCCTACAGAGCCCTCCCTGCCCGGCTCCTGCCCCCCACTCTTGTCTCATCTCCTGGGGCCCTCACCTTGCTCCCTCTGCCCCAGCCACCTTAGCCATTTGCTGCCCTTCAGCACATGCCAGCTGGGTGCCTGCCTCAGGACCTTTGCACCTGCTGTTCCTTCTGCCTGGAGTGAGCTTCCCTTGAATAACCTGCCGGGCTTGCTCTTTTGCCTCCTCCTGGTCTTTGCTCAAAGGTGGCCTTGTTTGAGCCCCTCCCTGACCACCCACTGTGTTTAAAGCAGAGCCCTCCTGCCGATTGTCCAAGTGGGGGGGGGGAGTTTTGTGTTTCTAGTTCACTGTTCTTACAAAGCTGCTGTAGATAATAGTTTCATCTCATTGTTGAAGTGAAGCCTCTTCCTCCTGAAGAGGCATCAGAACCGCCCCCCCACCCCAATTGCTCACTGGAGTGAAATCAGTTTCCTAAAGCTGATAGGGAAGCTAATTTGTGTGTCGCCATCAATGGGAAGGCTTTGAAATTAATTGTCTCAGCCAAGCTTGTTGAGACCTAACCGTGTTGCATTTCTTGCATGAAAACATCTCCTCAGTGGTGTCTGGTGGGACTCCCAAGTCCTCCTTCTCTTCTGAGCAAGAAAATGTAACTTTTGCGGGCTTCAAAATTAAGATGGCGAACGGAGTGGCAGTAGGCAGAACCCTTAGATTACAAGGGTTCTGTAATCTAAGTCTTTAGACTTTGGGTGGAAGCTGGAAATAGCTCTGAAGTTGACTCACTGTGGGGCCGGGGGTTGGACTCCCATGCCCCTGAAGACTCCAGTCACTGGTTAGAATTTATGTTCCCAGATCATGTTCTGTGCATTTCTGTGTTAATGTACAGTGTGGTCCTACGAGTGTGTTTTACATAAAATGCAACACTGTGATGCTGTACCCACAGCCTGCTTTTTCCACCCAACGTGACGACTTGGAATTCTTTTCACGTCAGGAATGCATGCGTCTTCTGTTTTTGAAGAGCTTGGTGGTATTTCTATTAGTCAGCTTGCACTGCCTTAGCAGAATACCATAGACAGGGTGGCGTAACCAACAGACATTTCTTTCTCGCGGTTCTGGAGGCTGGGAAGCCCTAGGTCAAGGTGCTGAGTGATTCAGCTCCTGGTGAGGGCTTCTTCCCAGCTTGCAGACGCCCCCTTTCTCACTGTGTCCTCACATGGCCCAGAGAGGGAGAAGAAATGAGAATGTTCTGGTATCTCTTCTTATTTTTTAAAAAGAATTATCTATGTACATTTCTTAAAGATTTCGTTTATTTACTTTTGGGGGGGGAAGAGAGAGAGACAGAGAGGGAGAGGAACATCAATGTGTGGTTGCCTCTCACGCACCCCCTGCTAGGGACCTGGCCCACAACCCAGGCACGTGCCCTGACTGGGAATCGAACAGGCGACCCTTTGGTTTGCAGGCCCACACTCAATCCACTAAGCCACACCAGCCAGGGTGGCTGTGGCTTAGTGGATTCCTCCTATAAGGACACTATTCCCAACTGTTCCCATCTACTCCCATCATGGGGGCCCCGCGCTCATGACCTCATCTACATTGAATCACCTCCCCAGGACTCCACCTCCAAACACCATCCCATGGGGGTGGTTATGAATCTGGGGGCTGGGCATCCAGTCCATGGCAGCGTTTTGTAACACGGACATGCCACCACTTCCATAGCCATTTCCTTACTGATACATGTCCAGGCTGGTTTTAATTTCCCCATTACCTTCTGTGTCATCGTGGACTTCCTCATTCGGGCCTGTCTCTCAGGGAGGCGCCGAGAATGGAGGGGCGCTACCACAGTGCTGTTGTTCTTACCGGGAGGGAATTGAATGAGTCAAACTCATTTTCGGTGTGACCTGGGTATACCTGGGGTCCCCTGTGGCCCCGTCTTTGTTCTGTGTCAAGTCAAAGAAGTAACACCTTGAAAGGCGAATATCACGGAATACAATTTCATTTTTTTACTTGGTTGCCCCGAAAACCCCCAAAGGTAAGGAAGGGCGTGGTTGGGGGGCGAGGGTGGGGGTCAGACTTGGGAGGGTCAGATTCTTCTTCGCGAATTGGTGTGATTGTTGTTTTCAGGTGTCACGCTGATGCTTCTGACTTCAGGTAGAATGGTGTTCACCTTGTGGAGGTGTCCAAACCAGTTTTATTTCCACCTTGTTTTTAATTGTCTGTGCACCCATGGATCCGAGGTGCGTGTGGCGACACAGGAGAACATAGGGAAGGGCCCAAGGCTGAGAGCCTCCTCCCACACTTGCCGCCTTTCCAGACACGCTCACTGCGCACCGTCCCTTACGAGTCCTCCTGCCCGTGAGAGCAGGTCGACTGGAGCACGAATGGTAGCTCACCCAACGCAGTTTGGACATTTCGCCCTTTAATTGTTTAACTATGGGAAACTCAGATATACACAGAAGGAGAGAGGCAGCCCTCTGTTCGCCTCGTTCAGCTGGACAGCGATCAGCCAGCTGCCCTTGCTTTCCCAAACCTGGGACGCGTCTTGGGTCTTGTTCCACTTTCGTTCGTGTGAACCGGTCTCATTTATTCTCGCGGTTGCTTCGTATCCTATAACAAGAAGGGTGGACGTCCCATCATCACATGTAAGTGGACCCTATTGATGGCATGTCTCTTGCTTCCAATCTTATGTTAGAAAAACAAGGCTGCGGTGAATGTCCTCTTACCGCCGTCGTGGAGCACGTGCGTGAATAAATCTGTAAGAAGTTTCTGGAAGTGGAACTGCTGAGGCGAAGGCACATGCATTTACCATATTGACAGGACGGCCAGATGGCCCACTGATGGGAACGCGTTAATTCTCACTCGCTGTAATAGTGTATGAGAGTGCTCATTTCCCCCCATGTTCATCAGCATGATGGGTTATCCCATTTTTTACCTTCAAAATACCTTCTTGTAGTTAAGCCTTCGGCAGTACTTTTCAAACCCAGACGTGAGACGTCTGCCGTAAGTTGTGCAACCCACCGAGTGGCGAGAGTTCAGCACAGAACAGAGTGGAACATGTCCGAGAGCATCGTTTGTGGTCGAGGCGAGCGTTGCCTGCAAAGCTGATGCGTCGTCGCTCACATACGTGCGCACCCGTGTGGCCTAGGGACTGGGTGGTGACAGCAGGGTAGCTCTTACTGTGGCACTGGGTCTAGAGAGTTTGAAAAGTCCCCCTTTCCTGTCGTCTCTGCTCCAGTCCCGAGAGCAATGTTCCAGTGCAAATGTCCCTCCTCCACCACCACCCTCCCTGCCTCCCGCCAGGTGCAGACGGCCTCCTCAGGGCTGGTGACAACTGTGTCCCATTCAGGGCTGATGCACCTTCTCGCTGAGGGCCATCCTGTGCATACAGGGCACTTCAGGGTCTGTGTGCCATTTGGCCAGGGGACTTGGCTGACCCATAGTGGCCCTGCAGGAAGTGGGCACAGGAATAAATACTCCAGCCTCTCTATCCCCCCATCCTCTGATGTCCCGTTGGTTGAACCCAAAGGTCAGGGGGACCCAACGGTGCAGTCTGTACCGGCCAGCCTCCGGGATGTGCGGTCCCTACAGAGCAGGGAGACGAGGATGGAGAGCACTTGGAGGAGAACCAGAAGATGACTGGGACAGCGATTTATCTCAGGGGACAGTCACGGCTTGGTGAGGCCGTGGAATGGAGCAGTTAGGAGTGTGGGTACCAGAACTGAAGCCCCTGGGCTTCTTCCGCCCCCTGGGCCTGTCTGTGCCTCAGCTTCCTCATCTGTAAAATGGGAACAATAATAGCGGTACCTATTATATCTACTGAATCTGTCACATACATTCTATTGAATAACACGTCAAGCGCTTAGATTAACACCCCCCCCCCCCCCGGCACATTCTAAGTGCTCACTGTTAGCTCTTACCAGTACCATCCCTGGGGACGTTGTTTTCCCAGGCTTGAACGTAAATTTAAAGGGGAGGGGGAAGGGAATAAAACCTTCCTTTGAGGACTGGGGCTTTGCAGAAGCAAAAAGAAGTGAAATCTAAGGGTGGGGACTTGGCTGCCTGGAGCGGAAAAGGTCTCTGCTCGTCCCCGTACACACCTGCCCCCGCCTCTGAGACTCCGATTGCTGGCACAGGAGCACGGAACTCACTTCTTCTCCCTTTCAGCCCTGCCATGTTTTCCTTAATCTACAGGCTGATGGGAGACATTTTAATGGGGAGATTAAATGAGTTTTCATTCGCTACTTTGAAACATTTTAACCACCTAAGGAGGGGGATTAAAGCTCTTTATGGAGGGTAGGGGTATGTATTTTTTATTTTATTTTATTTTATTTTTTTAAAAGATTTTATTTATCTTTAGAGGGGAAGGGAAGGAGAGAAGGAGAGAAATACCAATGTATGGTTGCCTCTCATGAGTCCCCCACTGGGAACTGGCCTGCAACCCAGGCATGTGCCCTGACTGGGAATCGAACCGCGATTGTGTGGTTTGCAGGCCCGAGCTCAATCCACTGAGCTACACCAGCCAGGGCTATTTTTTATTTTTTTAAAAAAAATTTTGTTTATTTATTTTTATAGAGATAGGGGAAGGGAGGGAGGAAGAGAGGGAGCAAAGCATCAACTGGTTGCCTCTTGCACGCCCCCAACCGGGAACATGGCCTGCAACCCAGGCACGTGCCCTGCCTAGGAATTGAACCGGCAACCTGTTGGTCTGTAGGCCAGCACTCAATCCACTGAGCCACACTAGCCAGGGCTTTTTAAACAATTAATGTTGATATTCAGCATTCCACAGACTCCTCCTTCGTTTTCTGGTGTCAGTGTATAGAAACAGTCCGTTGCTCCCATCACCACCAGCAACAATGAAAAGAGAGGTGGGGAGGGGAGCGGACGGGGCTGCTGGGAAGGAGAATCAAGTAACAAGCCAGCTTCATGAAGGAGCGTGTGGGGAGGGGAGGATGCTGAGAGATGCACAAAGCCCATCCGGACAAAGGAGCCAGCCAGTTGTGCAAAAATGTGTATCTCTATCTATTTCTATCCCTGTCTGTCTTCACCTCTGTCTCTGTAGACAGATAGATGGACACTGAGTTACATGGAGAGATACAGATAGATACATAGATGTAGGTAAACAGATATTTTGGATTAACACATTTTTAATAAGGACAAAGAGTTTGGAAGGAATGAGAATTCTCTCGGGCACGAGAGACAGGTTCCAGCACACAAAGTGTAGGGATGATCCAGCAGGAACAAAATGTTTATGGGGCCCTGGCTGGTGTGGCTCAGTGAATTGAGCACCAGCCTCCGAACCAAAGGGTTGCCGGTTCGATTCCCAGTCAGAGCACATGCCTGGGTTGTGGGCCAGGTCCCCAGCAGGGGGTGTGCAAGATGCAACCGCACATCGATGTTTCTCACCCTCTCTCCTTCCCTTCTCTCTAAAAAAAGATAAATAAATAAACTCTTAAATTCTAGACCTTGTCCGCCTTGGAGAGCACTGGGTTGAGAGTCCAGAGACCCAGCTTCACCCCTGGAGCCTCCTGTGTCTGGGTTTTTACCCTCCTAAAATGAGAAGGAGGCGGGGCATAGTTAGCCTTCCTGGCTTGCTTGTGGGCTGGTGGAGGATGGTCTTCAGGGACTGGGTAGCCAAGGGGGGTCTTGGCTGGGCACAGGCCTGTACCAGCCGGCCTCTCATCTTGCAGCAGGCTAGTTGGGGTTTATGATTGGGCAGGAGTTCAAGGGGAGGAGTTGAAGTTGCAAGGGCCCTTCAGGTCCAGGCTCCTGGCATTCTGTTGGCCAAGCAAGACACAGGCCAACACAGTGCAAGGGGCAGAGAATCTGACATCACCCCTTGATGGACAGAGCCGCAAAGGCCCATCACAGTGCGAAGCCACCTTGTGAGGGCTGTGGATATAGAGAAAGGCAGGACGAGGGCCGTTTTTGCAGCCAACCCACCACACTCATCTCACTGTGCGAAGATAATGTTAGCACTTTTTAGACTTACTGTGTGAATTCAGTGAGCCCGTGCACGTAAAGCAGTGGCTTGGAGCCAGGCTCACAGGAGGTGCTCAGCAGATATTAACCATTACCACAGCCGCTGCCACCATTGTTGTCATGGTCGTTAATGTTGTCATTATAATGGGTTTGGGTCCTCCTCACCCCGGGCATCTGCTCAGTCTAGCTCTTCGGTTCAGACCCCTCTCAGACTTTCTCCGGCGTGCCCGATTGCTTTTCCCCTTCACACCGGAGCAGGTCTGTGCGTGGAAAACCTTCCGTGATGCTGTGAGCACAGATGCCACTTTGCATTAGCGTCCTCTGACCATTAGCTGTCACAGCAGCCAGAGCAGAGATCTATTTAAAGAACATGTGGGGGCCTTAGCTTTTTGGCCCTCAAAGTCGTTCCAGGGACGGGGACACATCTGAACTGGGCAGAGGGGTCCTGATAAGCGACAGCCTTTTCACATGCCATCTGCCTTGACTCAGGAACAGCGACGAAATTGCCCAGTGAAATCCGGTCACCTCGTGTTAACTAATGACGCCACCGGCCAAACGTCCCTGGCTTATTGTTTGTTTTTACTTCCAGAGGAGAGAGACAGAGCCTGGAGTCGGAACTGCCTCCCAGGCTGCCGTGTCACTAAATTCTGTAGTCCTACTCACGGTGCCTCAGCTGGCTGAGCACACTTGACGTTGAGCTCAGAGAAGAGGGACCGTGAAGTCTGCTTTCCTGGGCTCTTGTTTATTGCCAGGCAGAGAGTGGCCAAGATACTTTTCACCACGTGGGAGACAGCTCAATAGACAGCTCAACTCACTGTTACGGTCCGACATCAGCCCTTCTTCCTAATCAGAGGCACCGGCATTTGCAAAAAGAAATCTGCACATGGGGAGAAGAGCAGAATGCATTTGTTGGTAGAAATCCCCATGAATTTTGATTTTTTTGAGAAGAGGCGAAACACCTTCTTTTGATTCCATCTCCAAACAGAAGAAAAGCTCAGAGATGCAACGTGTTTCTGATTTGTCAGGAAACAGACAGATTTCATTCCCCTTATTTTTAGAAGTAGCTGTCTAGGTACTGGGTTCTGTCGAGTGGCAGAGGGGTTATATTTGGAAATCCTAATTGTGGAGAGGCTTTCTTTCAAAAGCAGCCCAAAGCCAAACTGGCTCCCACGGATGCTTCCTTGGTTGTTTCTTTTTTATCTTAATCCTTCTGACACCCTGGAAGTAGTTCAGCCACAGAATGAAAAGAATCCATTTTGCCCATGCTTGATGTTTACTTGACTTTGTACCTCCTCTGCAGAAGCCACAGTCTCATCCTCTGGCCCTCACTTTGAAGAATGGTGGCAGAGGAAAATTATGAGTTTAAGGTTTGTTTTTTTTAGTTAAAACACTCAACTCAAATAGACTAAGCCAAAAAAAATAATAAAAGTAATGTATTGACTTACATTATGGAAATGTACAGGAGCTTCAGGCATGGTTGGATCCAGGAGCTCAATAATGGCAGAAAGCCTTTTCTTACAATGCTTTCTCTTTCGCATGAACTTCCGTCTCAGGCTGGAGGGTGGTGAAGGTGCCCCTCAGCAGCTGTGGAGTTCTTTTACCGGCTTAGCAACCCCAGTCTGAAAGGGATACTTCCTTCTTAAGAGCACTAACAGAAGTTTCAGATACGCATTTCATGGGCTTGCACCAGTCACGTGCCTTTCTTGGTGTCAATCATCATGGTCAGGGACATGAAATAGATGGGTTGGTGAAGTGTGGGCATGTGCCAGCCCCTGGAGTAGAGGGAGGCAACAGCTCCACCCAGACTTCATGGACTGACTACGGGGGAAGGATGATTGACCCAAGAAAGCAATCAGGAGCAAGGAAGTATGTCGTGACCAGACCAGGGTAAAGGGTGATCTTTGGGATAACAAGCTAGTCTGGGTGCTCCAGGAAGCAGACACCACGGTGGGATTAATTGTGCAAAGATCAAATTAAGGAAACACATATATGGGATAAAATAAGAGGATGGCCAGGAAGGCGTGGAGAGCCACCAGACCCTGAGTGAAGCGGGTGGGAAGAAAGGCTGGCTGGGAGCAGCCTAGGAAGTTTCATCAAGGTCCTGAGGGCACAGCCTCTGTCCAGGAGCCCCACGTCTCCCAGGCTCTGCAGGCTTGTTTGACCGTCTCTGCTGCTCTGGATTATTGTCTGGGAGCAACCCATGGAAGTGTGACTTCGTGTGTCCCAATGGCTTTGGGAGTGGCACAGCTGGGACCCTCAGTCCAATGAGCTCCCTGTAGCTGGAGGTCTGCAAGGCATACCCTCACAACTGCTACAGATAATAACTCATTTATACAGTATCTTGTAGTCGCCAGGGCACTGCCATAGCTTGTAGCTTAGTTGGTCTCTCTCCCCCATTTAACAGATGGGGAAGGTGAGGCAGGAGAGGTAATGATTCTCCCCAAGCCACTCCACTAGACGTGAGGAGCTGGGTCTCAGACCCTGACCTTTGCCTGTTTACCTATCGCTTTGATGCAGTGGGTGGAACTGTGTCCCCCCTGGGTTCCCAACCACCTGGAACCTCCAGATGGAACCGTACTTAGAAATAAGGTCTTTGCAGATATAATTAGTGAGGTCAAGGTGAGGTCCTACTGGGTTAGGATGGGCCCTAAACCCAACATCACTGGTGTCCTTATAAGAAGAGACGAAGACACGGACACTGATGAGGCAGGGGAGGAAGGCCCCGTGATGATGGGGACAGAAACCCGCGGTGCAGCCACAAGCCAAAGAACACCAAGGATTGCCGGCAGCCGCCAGAAGTGTGGAGAGGGGCATGGAACAGCCTCCTCCAGAGAAGAATGCGGGAGAGAGCAGGGCCCTGTTGACATCTTGACTTTGGACTTCCAGCACCCAGAACTGTGAGGAAATAACTCTGCTGTCCTTGCCGTCCCGTTGGTGGTGATTTGTTTTGGCGGCTCCAAGAGGCTGACACATCCATCCTCGTGAAAGAACCTGCCACCCCTCTGCTTCCTCCCTCTGTTTGCGCTGCATGACCCTGCCTGCCCCCCAGCCCCATGGGCCCCTCTGATTGGATAATTCCAGAGCCACAGAGTCTGTGGTCAGACAGCGGAGGCGCAGAAATGCTGGGCCAAGGAGACTCAGGTCCTGTTCCGTCCAAGGAGAGTGGCTGAGACAGGGCTGTGTTGATGGCGGGTTCCGCCCGCTGTGATGCGAAGGGCGGTTCACCTCCACGGGACTCTTCCCCCAAGTCCAGAGTTTCACCCAGTCTAATCGGGAGAATCATCAGGCCCAAATGGAGTGGGGTGGGGGGGAACACTCTGCAAATTACCTGACTCTTCAGTGTGTCAAGGTCATGCAACAGTGAAAGATGGAGATGCTGTCACAGATTGGAGGAGACCGAGACGTGACGGCTACGGGCAATGTCAGATCCTAGAACAACCAGAAGAGACATCAGGGAAACTGAACGCAGCTCGTTAATAGTATCGCACCAGCGCTGGCGTCTCAGTTTTGACAGATGTGCCGTGGAAATGTAAGGTGTCGGCGTGAGGAGGAGACGGAGGAAGGGTATGTGGGGCCTCACAGCTCTTCTGTAAGCCTGAAATCGTTCCAGAATTTAAAAGGCTATTTAGACACACAGAGAGAAGCAAAGCAAAGAAATACCCAGGGCACTCAGGGACAGGGCGGAGCTTGGTTTATGACGGACCACTTCCAAACTCCGTGACGCCTGGCTGAGCTGTTCTCGGATGCACCTGTCCATCCATTCCTCCGACAATGGTTTTTTATTATACCCTGTTGTAGGTTCTGGGGATACAGCCGGGAGAGACTGTTGGGTGTCTGACCTCGTGGAACGTAAGTTGTAGTAAGAGAAACAGTCATCTACCTACTCAGATGAACGCGAAACTACCCGAGAATGATAAATGCTGCGCCGAAAACAAAAATAGGCAATGAGGGGGAGGTGATCAGAGAAGGCCTCTCTGAGACAGTGACTTGAGTGGGGACCCGAATGACAAGAAGGGCACACCCACCGTACAAAGGGCAGGAGGAAATGCAGTCCAGGCAGGAGGAGCAGCTGGTGCAAAGGCCCTGAGGTGGCGAAAGGCTGGGGTGCGTGGTAACCAGCAGAAAGGCCCATGGCTTGAGCACCATGAGAGAGCGGACAGAGAAGGAGGGGAGGGCAAAGAGGCAGGGATGGGAGTGGCGGGGAGCCGACACAGGGCCTGTCCACACTCGGCTGTTTTATGTGTTTCGGTCCCCTTTGATCCCTATAAACATCTGGGGAAGTGGATGCTCTTGTTCCTTTTTTACAGGTGGGGATGGAGAGGCCCAGCTCCTCTGTCCCCTTTCCCTGCAATGAATTATGGGAGTATCAGGACAGGCAACAGTGCAGTGCTTTGATGCCCCCCAAGGCTGACTTGAGAATGACGTGTAAATTCTTACGGAAAGTACCCTCTGGGACTTCATGTGGTTCCTGTAAAGAGCCAGCGGGCACTTTCAGTGCAGCCAGACTTGCGTGTGTCCCCCCCCCCCCACCCCCGAGCCTTCTCTCTCTCCGGTTGCTGTTCTGGAAAGGGATGGGTTTGCCCTCCGAGTGAGTGGGAGTGTGGCGTAACGCTGTAGCTTTAGAGCCCTCGGGTCTGGGGCAGGAGACATCACTGAGCTCCCCACGCCAGTCACTCCCCGCCTTTCCTCCGAGTCTCCTCTTCCGCATGGTCTGGGTCCGTGAGAGGCGTCCCGGGTGCCTGGGTGGCTGGGTTTCTTCCTGCTCCATCTCTACAGGGCTGTCGCGGGGCGTGGCAGGGACGGCAGAAGGCCCGGTGAGCCCTAGGAGTCCACGTTGGAGAAACTTGGATCTTTGCCTGGCAAGAATGGTGCTGCTTTCCATTCACCCAGCCACCATTCACTTGCCAGGCGTTTATGGGGTGTTTACCCAGTGCCAGGCCCAGTGTTAGGTACATTAAGACTAACATGGTCCCCTGTCCTCAGGGAACTGAGGTCTGGACACAGCCAGCAGCTCTGGCAGCGGCCTGCTGAGATGTCCACTCAGTCCAGTCCCCGTTGGATTTGCTTGCAGAGACCGGCGTCTGGGGGACACAGAAGCCTGTTTCAGGGTCACTGCAAGGCCATCGTGGTGCAGGGCCTCACCTCCCGGGGTATGGAACTTCCCACCGTTTATTAAAACGACCCCCATTGTTGGCCATTTAGATGGTTTCCAATCTGTCGTCAGGAGAAGCAAGGCCGTGCTGATAGCCTCTGTACAAACCCCGAATCGTTTTCTTAGGTGGAATTCCTCGAGAGACTCCCCTGGGTCGAGCCGCAGGTGTGTGTCGTCTGTAAGGTTTTGGACACCTAGCGCTGGAAGGCCCCGCGGGGAGGCTGCGCTGGTCCCCCTGCCCACCCGCGGGTCCGTTCCTCTGCTGCCTGAAACGCAGCATCCCCAGCCCTGTCCCAAGTGCCTCTGTGTGTATTAGCTGCTGGGATTCCAATGACAGCTGTGTAAGGAGGTGTTGTTATTGACCCCACCTGGCAGATGACACTGCGGCACAGAGAAGTTGAGCGACTTCTCCCAGGCCACACAGTTCATGTGTGGGGGAACCCAGGCCGCCTCACCCTAAAACCTGACCCTTTCACCAGCTCTCCTTCCTCCAGCACCTCTGGCAGTTTGGGGCTGGACACCTCACCAGGCTTTCTCCACCAAGCCAAGCACGCAGCGCGCAGTAGGTACTCAGTACGTGGTAGCTGCTGTTCTCTGTCTAGATTATACATTGCTCGTTCACATCCATTAGCCCAGTGACATGTCCCAGGCATGCTGTTACTGTCCCATTTTACAGCAGAGGAAACTGAGGCCCAGAGCATGCAAGTGACATGTTCAAGGCCACACGGCTGGTGGATGGGGGAGCCGAGAATCCAGCTCAGAGCTCCAGAAGGCAAGTCCCCATCTCTCTCCCCTCACAGTGCTTTGCCTGGTAGCGGCGAATCGACTGATGAGTAAATAATACTTGTTGACCTGTCTCGAAAGCTCGCTTTGCCCCGTCCTGTGGCATCTTCTTTGTAACGACCCTGTTCTCTCCGACGGGGACCAAGGAGCGTCCTCAGACTTGCTTTCCCCAGGGGGACAGCATCTGTTTGGACACATGGGCCACCTCAGGGACCCTGCAATTCTCTCTCTCTGGGGCTCTTGCTCTTTCTTGCTCTCCCGTGTTTCTGTCCCACTTCCTTGTCTTGTCTTGTCTTGTCTTTGGTGGGTCCCCTGGGATGAGCTGTGCTCCTGTGACACTTCTTTCCTTTTGTGTTCCTGTTGAGAGCACTTCCCCAGAGGCTCTTAAAAGAGAGGGTTGGAGTGAAGATCGCAGTGTGCCCGGCAGTGCCATCCAGCCAGAACCTGGAGGCCGGGCGGAAGCTGTGAGCGCTGCTTGGACCTCCGTCAGGGTGCACACGCAGGTGGGGCATGTGCACACATACACACATGTGCAGGAGCATGTGCACACACACACACACCGTAGGACCCCTCCTCTGGGACATGCTGGGAACATCAGTTCCCTCTGCTTTTTCAGCTTCGAGGGGTCGCCTGCAGTCCTTGGCTTGTGCCTCTTTCCCTCCATCGTCAAGGCCAGCAACTTAGCCTCTCGCTCTCTCTCCCACCCCCCCATCCCGTCTACACTGTATCATGACCTCTCCTCTCTGACCTCCTCCCTCCCTTTCCCCCTCGTAAGAGTTCTTGGGATGCATTGGGCCCTCCCAGGTAACCCAGACCCTCTCCTCGTCTCAGGATCCTTAAACATCTGTGAAGCCACATCTGCCATGAAGGTAGTGTAGTCACCACGTCTAGGGGTTAGGACGTGGGCATCTTCAGAGGCCGCTTTTCTGCCCCACTTGCCAAGTGAACTGGGAACATTTGGGGGGTGGGGGGACCATCTTTCTTTCTGGGCGACCTCAGTGCCCGTCTCCATGGAGACAGTCCAGCACAATGGGCCCTGAAGCAGGTTGTTTAGATTCACGCCCTGCATCCGCTCTCTTTCTGTGTTACCTGGGGCAAGTCGCCTAAGCTCATCTCTAAGTTCCTCATCTCTGAGACGAGCAAATAGTGTATCAACTTCATTGCACTGTTAGAAGTCATGAAAAGCTCTGGGGTGACAGAACATGTCACATGCAGCATAATGAGCACCAAAAATAAATGGGAGAGACCATTACAATTAGGGATGCCCTATAGCAAAGTAGTTAGAAACTCGGAGGACCTTGGTTCAAGTCCCCGTCTGGCCACTTAGGAGCTGACTGGCCTCAGGCTAGTTGCATTAGGAGCCAGAGTCTCAGTTTTCTCATTTGCAAAATTGAAACTAAAACAGTGATCATCTTAACCCCTAGGGCTGCTGTGGGGATAAATGCCAGTGTGGTGCACAGGAAGCCCGCGGAGCACAGTGGGTAGCTCTGGTTGGTGGAGTCATCACCGCCACTGCTGCCGCCTCCCGTCCTCCCTGGGGGTGAGGGGGAGCCTTCCTGGGCTGCCTCCAGCCTCAGCAGAACAGGGACAGGACAGGGCAGCCTGCTGAATCCAGGGCCCCCAGAAACCCCTCTGCAGTGCTCCAGCTTCGAGAGGGTTGGGGCCGGGCCGGCTCAGCCGGGAGGTGAGTGGTGGAGAGGCCGCTCCCCGCTGCAGGCAGGACCGTTAGAGGGCACAGCAGCAGCTGGTTCTTTGGACAAAGGGCTCTCAGGACGGGAGAGGGTTTGGACAGGTGACCCAGGGGGAGGGGAGGGTGGGGACTAAATCCCCGGGAAGCCAGGGCCAGTTCCTAGATGGCATGATCACCAGGGGAGGTGCGGGGTTCTGGTTTCAACCATATCATTTTTTTTTAATTTTGCTGCAAAGCCCAGTTTCAATGAAAACTTGGGCAGATGCCCAGGATGCAGAACAGTGAAAAGCACAACTGCTCTAGCTGAAACCAGGACTGGGGGCAGGGGCAGCAGCTTGAGCCTCCTCTTCACTCCCATGGGGACCTCTAGGGGGCCCCGCTTGAGGAAACACTAGCCGGGTGGCAAAACCACAGGCTTTGGAGTCAGAGCTGGGGTTTGCATTCCAGCCCCCTGCTGCTGCCCAGCTGTGGGAGCCCTGTGGTGTCACCTCACCTGTCTGAGCCTCGGTCTTCTCTTCTCCGATGAAAGGGGGACAAGGTTGCAAAGACTGGCAACAGTAACTCTAGAGCACCCGGCACATGAGAGACCTCTCGGCCTTTAGCAGGTGGTAGCTGTTTTGATCCCCTAAGATGAATTCATGGCAGACCCTCCGAGAACAGGAGTCTGACACCAGGGCAGCTGTGAGGTGGAGGAGACATTCCTTGCACCAGGAACCAAAAGGCTTGGGAACTACTGGGGTTCTCCTCCTGCCACCGGCAGCCTGTGTGACTTTAGTCCCTCTCTGGGCTTCTTGAGTCACTTTGCAGGTGTTTATTGCAGGCCTACTATGTGCCTGTCAGTGTTCTAGGCACTAGGACATAGGCCCTGACATCCGAAAGTCTGAGTTCTAGATTCAGCTCTGTCATTTCCTAGCTTTTTGCCCATGGACTGCCTCTCTCTGGTCCTCAGTTTCTCCATGTGTAAAGTGAAGGGATTGAACTTGCATCTCACGGCCTTCACAGAAAAGATTCTGTGAGATCCTGGCCAAAAAAAAAAAAAAAATGGTAGCATGCCCTTGAACTTGACTCTGACATTCTGAAACATGGGCTTTGGAATCAGACAACCTTGGTTTTGAATCCTGTGCCACCACTTGCTGTGAAACCTTATGCAAGAGACTTAACTTCTTGAGTCTCAGTTTCCTCATCTGTAAAATGGAGACAATAATAGTATCCTCACAGGGTCATGGGGAAGGCTCAAGGTGAAGTTCCTAGCAGAGTGGCTGGTGCATAGTTGGTTCTCAATAAATGATAGCTGCCTTTCACACCCTCCCCCAAAATCATTGTTACCATGCCATCACCATAAAGACCACCATCACTATCTTCACCACCATCACCACCACCACCACCATCCCCTCTATCCTGAGATCATAGTTATGGTCATGGTCATCTAAAAAGTGAGGCTCTAAATGGTCTCTAAATTCCGACATTTTAAGTTCTGCTTTTTAAGTATTAAGTGACAAATGGGATAGCTCTCCCTGGGCCATCTGAGTGGTACTCTATAGAGGAGGGTCCCCAATGACAAGGGCTGTCCTTCACCTTGCAGAGGAGGTCTAAACAGCCCTTGGTCTGTTTGAGATTTCCTGTCCTTTCCCAGCGTGAGCAGGGGTAGGCTCTCTGAGATCCGGACACGGGAGCCATGGGGACTCAGTTTCTCTTCGTGTGTTTCCCCTGGTTGCATTCTTGTCCATGCAGCAATTTCACTTCAGAAGGCCAGCCTGGATCTTCTGGGGACGGGCCTGTTGCCAGGGCTCAGTTGTCTGATCTAGACCTTCAGTAACCCCCCAACGCCATCCTGCTCCAACCACGTGCTGGAAGCAGGGACCGTCACGTGCCACCCTGGGCGGGCTGTCCATTCCTCTCTCACTCTGTCAGAACATCCGAATCTCAGGGCAGGGTCTGGGTCATGGGGCCAGAGCAGCTCGCCTCTTGTGTGTTCTTCTTGTTGCTTTTCAACCTCTTTCCCTCTTTAGGAAAATTAAGTAGTGGAAACCTCATGTTATAGACAGGACTTGGAGACATTAAATGACTTTTACAAGGCTGTATGGGGGGGGGGGTTAGACCTGGGATCCAGAAACCTGTCAGCTGCTTGTTGGACTAAGCCATCTGTCCCTTAAACGTTTCTGTTTCCTTCAGCTTAGCTTCCCGACTCTGAACCCAAAGGCTCCCCAGGTCCAGGTCAGAAATCTGCAACAACATGGGTGAGGGCAGGTCAGCTGGGCTGATTTCTGTTGGGGAAAAAACCACTCGAAGGTTCCCACACTGGGGTCAAACTCTTCTCTGAGCCCAGCCCAGTGGTGCTGGTCTGGGGGGCAGGGTGTGGGAAAGGGCCTGCGAAATGACAGCTCCCTTGCTCTGCAAGTGAGTGGCGATATTAGAACAGGTGTGTGAGAGGTAGGCTGTCACGGACTTCACTGCGTGATGGCGAGAAGTCCCGGCCCCCTCCTTTCCCTGGACTCCCCCTTCTCTGCTAAAACCGTCCAATAACTTAACTTCTCTGCCTGAGGGTTCACCGCTCCCCGCCCATCCCCTCCTCCGCCACAGCCTAGCGCTGTCCGCGGTGCTGATCGCCAATCTCCCGACTGCCGTTCGGCCCGCAGGGCTCTCTGGTGCGCCCAACCTCTCCTCCCGCCTCCCACCTCTCTTCCTCCAGGCACCTCACCCATAAATCACGGGTGGGAGGCAGGCTTGGTTCCCCTGCTCCGGGAAGCTGCTGCCCCCTCCCTTGCTCAGCACAGGGCTTTGCAGCAGTGGAGGCAGCTGCCACTGATTTCGGGCAGTGGAAGCAATTGATTCGTCGGCTGCCAGCAGCCTGGAGTTGCCTACGCGGGCGGGCGGGCGACAGAGAGGGAGAAGAGGGGGGGAGAGAGACTACAGAGCAAAACCCTTCATCCGTGTGGAGCACAGTCTGAGGGAGCCACGGTCTTCGCCGTGTCCCCCGACTGGTCGGACTTTCCTTCCCTCCTGGTATTTATATATCTGGGGGTATTTCTTTTTGTCTTGGTTCTGCATGGTTTAGGGATAGTTGCTGTGTTCTTAGATTTTATTTTGGGAAGAGTAGGAGAGTCAAATNGGGAGAGAGACTACAGAGCAAAACCCTTCATCCGTGTGGAGCACAGTCTGAGGGAGCCACGGTCTTCGCCGTGTCCCCCGACTGGTCGGACTTTCCTTCCCTCCTGGTATTTATATATCTGGGGGTATTTCTTTTTGTCTTGGTTCTGCATGGTTTAGGGATAGTTGCTGTGTGAGTGTGTGTGTGTGTGTGTTGGTTCTTAGATTTTATTTTGGGAAGAGTAGGAGAGTCAAATGAACAATTTTCTTCCAGGCACCTCCACTGAGCTTTCAAACCAAGTCATCGGAAGTTAACATCTTCCCACCCGGCAGGGAAGGGGCATTGGCAAGAATTCGGCTCGCCGTTCCCCCTGCAGTCTTCTGGTGTCGGTAAGTGCTGTTCTCCTAAATTGTGCAACCGGGCCGGGGGCGTCGGAACCCCAGTTGTGAGGAGGTGTGTACAGGAGCTGGTGGGCTGGTGGGTAGGTGGGAGGGGAGGGGTGTTGAGGGACGACCACGTTTATTTGCCCACGTTCTGCAGTGTTTGATCACCCAAGTGGTACTCAGAGCCAAATTACATTTCGGCTCAGTGCCCGAGGAGGGGGTAAAACATGCTTACATTTTAGGCATTGGGATAGAAACTGTGGCTCCTGCCCGGTTTGGCCTCTGCCTTGCAGCAGAAGCCATTGAAAGTAGCCGGCAGTTCTCTGAGTGAATTAACCCTTCGTGGGGAGGGCCAGCCTGGCAGGGAGGGTCTCTGAGTATTCTGATCGAATGGGTGGGCACCTTGGCCCTCGAGGGGGGAGGGTCACCTGAGGCTGGAAGGTTAACCCTTGCCTAGTGCCACCTCGGCACACCAGGTGAGACGTGCACAGGACAGGGCTCAGGTTGTATCATCTTCCAGGGACAGCGGAGTAATTAATTGTGCTGGGGTTTTTGGGAGGCTGTTCTACTTTTCCTGATATGACCTGGGAGCCACGAAAGGACCGCATTTTCCTTGGAATGAGTGGTCGGGGGGGCCAGAGGGGAGCATCCAGCTGCATGCTGAGCTGGTGATGTTTTATTTTCACAGGTGGTGTAACCTGTGAGTGATTGTATGGGGGTTGGGGGGGCGTGCATCCTGGCAGCAGCCTGGGAGGCTCCATCCTCGAGCCCATCTCCGAGCAGGGAGAGAAGGGAACAGGGTTGGTTCCGGTGCTGGGGAAGGGCTCCGGCTCCAGCTCCGTTCCGGAGCAGAGCACACCCCGCTGTAATGATCTGAGATCCTGATGGGATAAGCCTGCACCAACCTGTTAGTGAGTGGCAGGTGGAGGTCCTTTGCACGCGAATCCAGAAACTCACATTTAATTTTAAAGTGACTTTGCTGCTAAGCTGTGACTTATCAAAAGGGGATTTCTCTTGGCTTCCTCCTGTGACTCCAGCTATCTTTCTGGAAATGAATGCCTTTATTTTTAGCATCTGTGCTGTAATCTCAGGGGTTGCTTCAGTTTTCTGCATCCCCAAGGATTTCCGCTTTAAGTTCTTGTTCTTGGAGGTGGGAGGGATGAAACCTCAGTCCCAGAGACCGGCGAGCCTGGAATGCATGCAGGGCCCACTCAGTCACGTTCTCCAGCCCCGGGGCTCCGCGGGGACGCCAAAATCCCGGGGTGCGTGCCTGCTCAGGCAGCACATGCGAAGCAGAGGCGAGGATTTTCTCAGTGGTTAGTGCCCAAGATTCAGTCCTCAAATCCCAGGCTTCCTTCACAGGGTGACCTTGAGAACAAAGTTGCCTTAGTTTCCTTCCCGGGAAGCCTCACATAGGAATGATGAACGTGAGGAAGTTCAGTGCTAATACGGAGCCACAGATCTGGCTGTGGGTGGTATTTAACACACTGAACTCCAGCATTGACCAGGCAGGCTGGACCATGGCTGGGTTCCTGGAGGGGGCGATCTTCGGGGCCCCGTGCAGGGCTGATTGTTGACCTTTGAGGGTCCAGGGTGGACTGGGGAAGAGTTGGGGGAGCCACAGGGGCCTCAATGCCACATCGTCATCTGGTATGGGAGCGTTCTGATATTTTAGTGACTGGTTTGGCCATGCGGTGCGTGTCAGCCCAGCTGAGGGAGCCAGGGCTGGGTTGCCCCCATGTGGGTGCTTCTCAAGCAGCTCCTTGCCGTCTCCCAGTCTGACTTCTTTGGGGGTGGCTAAGATCCAAGAGGCAGCTTTCCCTCCTCCCCCAGCACATCTGAAATGGTGCAATGTGGTGCACCAGGGGGAGGGAGACGGGAGCCTCTGGAACGAGCCTTGCACTTAGAGCAGGAGACCTGGGTTCTGGCCCCAGCTGTCTCCCCTTTCCGGGGCTCAGTTTCCCCACTTGTGCAATATGGCAGTTGGTCAGGGTGACCCCAAAGCCCCCTTCCAGCTCTGAGGTTCTGTGTGTGCTAAGCGCGTGTGCATGCACGTGCACACAGGTTTCTAGGCAGGGTTAGCACTGTCTTTGGGAATGCATCACGCGTGTTGAGAAGTCCCTGTTTGGGGTGAATTGGGGTGGGGTAGGGGACTCTCGTGAGAACTCCAGTAGGTTCCTGGAATGCCGTGCTCAGGTGGAGAGGGCTCTGCCTTCGGTGTAGCACAGGCAGGGGCGCAGGCATCTGGATTTTGCGGCGGGTGAGACCCCTCGTGGGGGTGACAGCAGGGCCCCTTTGAGAGCCGCCACCCTGAGAAGAGGCGTGCTCACTGGAACACGCAGAGCATCAGGGGGGTGCGGGCCCTCCCTAATGCCCGTCGGTGCACCTCAAGTTCAGAGCCTCTGACCCAGTCTAACCCCTTCTGGGGGCGGGGAGGCAGAGAGGGAAAGCAGCTTTCCCAAGACCCCCTGGTGAGCCAAGGCACAGTGACCTGCGGACCTCCCATCCTGGAGACGAGGCATCGTCCCCTCACTCCCAGCTCCGGCAGCTACCAGCCAGCCTGGGATGTGCAGGGACAGGAGCACCTCACCAGCCCGTGCTGGTTCTAGGGACGCAGAGGCACGGACACGCTGTGGACACTGCCTTTCTTACTCACAGAAGGGAGGCAGGGCCAGGGATCCTGCACTCTCACAGGGTGGCCTGGGGAGTCAGTCTCCCCACTTTGCTGGGCTTTCCCCTCCCCTTATTGCTCCCACGCATCCCGGGCGCCTGTCCAAGGCCGTGCCTTCCAGGTAGGGTAGCTGCTCTGGAAGATTACTTGTAGCATGGGGTATTTACTCTTCATTTATTTACCTGTGCCTCCCCGCCCCATCTCTCTTTCTCTCTCTCTCTCTCTGTGGATCATTGAGAGTTTGTCACTTTCTAATAAAATCCACCGTGACATGTGGTCCTGTCTGCTGCCCTCTCTCCCCTTTAAATGGAGAGCAGCAGCTGATGTGAAGATGGTGAGCAGCCAGCAGCGCAGTTCATTTCTGCTGGGCACTGTGGCTGTGACCTGGGCTAAAAATAGCCCCGGTCCCAGGAGTGGTGGGCTGGAGCCGGTGAGCTTAAATTATTCAGCGGCCACCCACAATGGAGGTCCTCGAGGTGCTGGGATGTGAAGGGGGCACCACAGCCCCCTCTTGCTCCTGCTCCCCATCCCCGGCTGCTGGCTGAGCCTTCCGGGGCTGCCATGTGGGACCCTGGGAGCAGCTGGACCTGAGTTTGAATCCTGACACCAATGCTTCCTTGCTGTGTGACTTCAGGCAAGACCCTTAACCTCTCTGATACTCAGTTTCCTCAGGTATATGAAGGTAGTTTGGCGTGGTGGCTAAGAGAGTGGGCTCTGGAAAGAGAGCTCTTGGGTATAGATCCTAGTTCTAGCATTTTCCAGTTGTCCCCCCTCACCTCTCCAGGTCTCAATTTTTCCACCTGTCAAGTGGGGATAATAAGAGAACTAGGAGAATTTTAAGGGCTGACACTTGTGAAGTGCTTTTTATTGGGCAAGTACCCCACAGCCGTCAGTCAAGGGGATGGCATCGGCGACCGTAACAGTGGAAGGGACCACTGACCCAGACGTGATCAGGGTGAGGGAGAGGACGGTGAGCCCTGCCTGCCGGTCATGCAGCTTTGGCACCCCGGAGAAAGAGGATGTGGCTGGAAGTCCCTGGACCTCCTCTTCTGCATCCATGAAATGGGTGCACCGGCCCCCTTTCCTTAAAGCTCGTGTGTCCCTGAGGATCAGGGTGGCCGAGAGCACGGGGAACAGGCCCCGCAGGAGTGCCAGGAGGAGAAGCCCTCTGGCCTCCTCTGAGTGTTCCGTTCCTCCTGATCCTGGGAGGCTTTTGCTGAGTCATCCCAGCTCACCATCTGAGAGTCCGAGCATTTTCCCCAGGAGACCCGAAGCTTCCCCTCACTCCCTGCCGCTGCGCACCCGCACGGGGCTCCTGCAGGTGCCACAGGGTGCACCCTTCAAGGCCAAGGCTGTGCCGTCTCCATTTTCGGAGTCGGGGTCCGCACCCAACTCAGCAGTGACTTGCATGCCTGCGTGCGTGCATGAATGGAACCTCAGTTGGTTGTCTGTTGGGCAGGTCAGTTTGGGGAGCTGAATTGTGATGAGTCATTGGGGAAGTTTGGAAGGACTTCGCTTTCCTCTCAGACCTGCTGCAGGCAACCCACAGGCCTCTGTCTTTTACCAGCACAGCCACTGACGTTTCTTCACGCGTCACACATTTATTGAGCACTGACAGTATGCATGGCGCCGTGGTGGGCAGTGGGGATAAAATGGTGACAGTTCCTTCGGGACTTAGACAAAGCAAGTGGCAGCTTATAGAACGTGACCCCTTGTGGGGTGGCACTTGGTCCCCTGGAAACACTCAGCCCCCTAACACCCAAAATTCCATCATGAAAGTGTCATCCTTTGTCTTAAGGCTTTGCTCTTGGATAAAAGAGGCTCTGGGGTGGGGTGACGGAGGCAGCCTTCCTTATCAGTCACTGACACCACGATGAGGAGGAGCGTGAAATGCTTTCCCTAAAGTGCGGAGAGAGCTTTTCTGGAGTGGGGAGTGGAGTTGGAGCCTGCAAACCTGGCAGGTAAGAGAGAGGGTGAAGGCAGAGAAAGGTGGACATCGCTGGATACCCACTCCACTGGGGGTTGAACAGCTCTGCAGTGCCCGAGAGAACCCAAGGGCTGTTCTTGAGTTGTGCCCTGTACCCGTGCCATCAGAGACTCTGGGTACGGGGCCCTGGGGCCAGGATTTCCAGAGCCTCCCCTGCCATAGACAGAAGAGGGGTTTTGTTTTGAAATGCAAAACACTCTTGCAGGCGATAGTTATAACAGTTCCAGATGTGCTGGGAGCCTCAGACTTTTTTTCCCCCAAGGTTCTCCCCTTGCCCTTCACCCCTAAGGGTCTGAGCAAAATGAGAATCAGGCCCGATGCCTCCCAGACACTGTTAACTTTCTGCTCTTGAACCCCTGTTTCCACAGGAGTGTGAGCTGGACCTGGCAGAACTGACCCGTTCCTTGCTAACCTCACAGTGCTCCGGGGTGGGGGGCAGTGCTGTGTCCTCAGGCAGGATCCAGGGGCTTGGGTTATTGTATCTCTCAGGGACCCAACAGCAGTGATGGGGAGCCCAGCCAGGCCCCTGGGGCTCTTCTTAGACCAACTCAGCTCCCCATCTGGGCCATGGAAATGGGGGAGACAAGAGTGCTGTGCTGAGGCACCAGGCTGCCGTGCACAATGTCACGGCAGTTTCCTCGAAGTAATTGTCTTGCTGTCATTAGTTATAATGACATAATTCTTGCTTAAATCTCATTGTAATGGAGCTGTGTCAGACTCTGACTTAGCAATCCAGCTAGTGAGCAAGATAACAAGCCTCAGGAAGCTGGGGCTTGTGCCCACCCCTCCCCAATGAATCAACAAGAGGAAACTCAGCCGACAGCATCCTAATGACGTCCGGTTTGTGAAGGCTTTATTTGCAGAGTGGTGGGGAAAAACTGCCTTGTCTCTCAATATAACCTCAGTGAGTTCATTCAGGTACCTTCTTCTTGCTTCCTTTTTTCTTTCTTTCCTCTTAAATGCACCTACACCATGACAAGCAGCAACTGGTGAATGGGAGTTCCTTTCAGCAGAGAACAGGTTATGTAAGCAGGTTTCGTCCAGCGGCGATGGTGGGCGGTGGGCGGGGCTGCTGCGAAGAGGGACAGTGGCGTCTCCAGGGTCGCCCGGGGGCCCTCCATTCAAGATGCCGGCAAAAAAGCACCCGTGTGGTCCCTTCTGTCCCACAGTCCGGCCCTGGGCCTTGCTCCCCTCCACCTGTTGGCTTTTTCCTCTGTCACTGTGTGGCTGGATCAATCTGTCAGCTTTCAAGTAGGATACTGGGACTTGACGAAGGTGACGAAGTCCTCTGAAGTGGCCTCCACCATGTCAGGCAGCGGTGTCTGGCCATGTCTTCCTTCCAAAGGTCTGTGGATCCAGGGCTCATGGGAAAGGCTGTTGGAGAAGATGGAAGGTGTAAACTTCTGATGGCAGTTTTTCCTCTGGTCACTAGAGACCCAGTCACCCCAGGCCAGAAGGAGACCTCAGGCTCGGGTGTGTGCCAAAGGACAGACACAGGGCAGGGGCCAGACCTCCCCACCCCCACCCCGAGTGAGAAAACGAAACACGCAAACCAAAGACAAACCTCCTCTGCCTTTTACAAAGGGCCACACTGCCGCTCCTTTCGGTTAGTTTCTTCTCCTTTTTCCCTTGGAAGAGTTTGGGGCCAGGCTCCTTATTTCCTGCAGAGGGGTCCGGGCCTATGTGCCTTAGGCAGAAATCCCCAGGGAACAGAAATCTTCCTGGCATGCCAGTGACAGGAGAGGGCTTTGCCTCTGATTATACTGTGAGGAGAGCTGGCCTCATCTGCATCCTCTCCGTTTCCCACGGAGAACTCATCGCTTTGTGGATTAGCACGGGCTTTCTGTTTGGGCTCGGGGAGCCGAGGGCGGAGTTGTTCCTCTCTCTCATTTCCTGGTCCGTGACCATCATTGATTCTTGCAGGCTGTGCTCTCAATGCTCTGTTTTAAATTAATTAATTAATTATTTAGAGGGAAAGGGAGAGAGAATGAGAGGGAGAGAAACATCGATCAGTTGCCTCTTGCACGCCCCCCCGGCCAGGGACCTGGCTCACCGCCCTGACACATGCCGTGACTGGGAATTGAACTGGCAACCCCTGGGTCCGCAGAACTACACCAACCCACTGAGCCACACCAACCAGGGCCGTTTTCTCAATTTTTCATGTTAAAATATATTCTTTAAAAATAAGACATTGGAATTAGTTGACGGTAGTTTTTTAAAAAAAATAGTGCCCTTCCTTGGCAAATAAAAATAGCAACAAACGTGGAAAGCATTTTACTCATCTGAGAAATCCAAATGTGTGGGAGATAATTTTGTCCAATCATTAGCCTCGGGGGTTAGCAACTTTTAATGTGTGCAGACATCTCCCGGGGTAGTTTTTAAGATGAAGATTCCTAAGGCCCGTCCCTAGAAATCCAGATTCAAGAGGTTTGGAGTTGTGCCCAGGAATCAGTATAAAGAATCTCCTGATGATTCTGTTGCAGCTGCCCCGGGGGTCATCCTGGCAGAGAGAACGCTGCTTTCCCCATTGGTGAGTCTTCTCCATCACTCCCTGGACAGTGGGCTTGAATGCCTCCCATGAAGGGAGGCTCAGCACCTCCCAAGGCACCCGTGCCTGTCAGACAGGTCCTGGGAGCATGGCTGTCCTTTCTGGTGTCGACTTAGACCCAACTCCTGTCACTTCTGGTTATTTTGTCTTCTGTAGTCAAACTGAAGCAATAAAAGCGTGGTTTGTAATAGTTCAGTGCATGTTAGGAGGTGACTGCACGAGGCTAAAAGTCCTTGTTCACCTTTGTTAGGGGCGTAAGTCCAGAAGCGAATGTCTGATATCTTCCTCGTGGTAATTTGGTTTCTCCTCCACCAACATGCAGTCAGTCACTCATTCACACATTCATTCATTCATTCATTCAGTTGATAAATACTTACTGGCCATCTGTGACTGTGTAGATCAGAGATCCCCAAATACAAGATGGACCTTTAATTTCCACATTTTTCCAAGAATATGATCAATCCCCCAACTCCCACAAAATGTTTGCCACACTTAAGTAAATAACTTATTAGAAAAAGGAAGAAGGAAAAAGCCTATGAAGAATATGAACGAAATGGTCAAATATCCATTTATAATATTTGATTCATTAATTGTATTCCACACATACTTAAAAGTATATAAAATATTCAGTCCATGAAAACTTTTTCCTTTCCCTTTCATAGAGGTTAGAAAAAATGAACAAACCAGGAAAGGAAGGTAAGTTTTATAACTTTAGTACAAGTCCATCTACTGCGGATCTTTCAGTGAAGAATGGGAGGAGGGGGTACCGTTCGGAGCTCCCCGGTGGTTGAAAAGTTTAGTGAGAATCTATGTAAACAATTTTGTTATTCAGAATAAAGTAAATTGACAGGGATGATACAAAAAAAAACACTTGACAGCGAGAGAAAATTTGGGGGGACAAAGGTGATAAAAGGTGAACTTCTGGTTTCTGAGGAATATTGGGTTGGGGGACCCTTATCTTCTTCCTGGTCATTTACGGTATTTGCCAGGCACTGCTCCCCGTGCTGGTGTGCAGTGAACAATTCAGATTTGGTACTTCTCTCGAGGTAGTCATGAATCAGTACTCATGCACAGGGCTGTGTGAACAGAACCTGAGCCAAGGGTTCTAAAGATCTCTGAGAGCATGTCGCAAGGAAATCTGACTGAATCTGGGAGGGCTCCCCTGAAGGGGTAGCGTTTGACCTGAGAGCTAAAGGATGAATAGGAGTTAACTGAGTAAAGAGAGGAGAAAAGAACCTTCATGGCAGTGAGCACAGCATGTGCAAAGGCCCTGAGGTGGTGTTCGAGGCTCTAAAAGGAAGCTAGCCTGGCTAGAGCACCAGGTTGGGGGAGCCCAGGGTGAGATGAGGTTGCCGGTACCTGCCGGGCCGAATGTGGCACTGACTCTCTGGAAAGAAGGGGGACAGAGGGGCCCTCAGCTGGGAGAGAGTTTGTTCTGCACTTAACCATGGTGTGGGGCCCCTCCCTGAAAATGTGGAGGGAGGACGAGAGTGGAGAGAGGAGGCAGGGATAGTTATCCATCTCCCTGGGTTGAAATTTCAGCCCTGCTGCTGTGTGACTTTGAGGAAATTGCTAAATCTCCCCACACCTCAGTTTTCTCCTCTGGAAAATGGGGATGACAATGACCTCATTGCGTTGCCTTGGGAATTTAGCAAGTCCGTGTACATTCAGAGCCTTTGCTTGGATGGGCACAGCCCATGGAGGCTGCTAATGAACATTAGCACTTATTTGGAATGTGAGGACGATAGATGCCCAGAGCGCCACCTTCTGGACGGGAGGCTGTTACTGCTTCACCTCCGCCAGGCCTTCATTCAAACCTCACCTTCTGAGGGAGGCTTTTTCTGATCATGTGTGAAATGGCACCCCCACTCAAGATGCTGACGTCCTCCTCCTGTATTTCATAGTCCTCCCTAGCACTTAGCAGCGTGGGACACTGTATCTGTATTGTTTACTTCGTTTGTCGTCTGTCTCCCCGCGCTGGAACGTCAGCTCCACCAGAACAGGAGTCTTTGACTGTTTTATTGATCGCCGGATGCCCAGAGCGCTGTACCCCACGGTGCCCCAGCATACAGTTGGTGCTCACTCAGGACTATCAGCGAACTCTGTCCATCTAATGCTCCTTGTTCTTGTTTGAAGTCTTACCCCCCGCCCCAGGCTGCTCTAACTCCGGACTCAAGAAATAGCAAAAGCAACACAAGGAAGACCATCCCCAAACCCTAGAAGGGGGCGGGGCGGGGGGGGATGGACAAGGAAGTCGGGACAAGGAAGGTGTGGAGGCACCGGAGAGTTTGGTGGTGGGGACAAAAGCAAAGGTCTTTTATCAAACCAGCGCGGCAGCCTGATCTTTTTTACCCGATTAATCACATTAAGCCTTTGTCAATATCACCATTACCTCAGCCCTGGCCTTGGCAGCTGGTGGAGCAGCAGGCGAGTTCAATTTGTAAGGAGACCTGCATTGCAGGGGAAGGGTTGGGACCACTTGCGGAAGAAGCGGCAGCAACGCAGCAACGGCTCAGGGACAGTCTCATAAGTGGTGGGTTGTTTTTGAAAGGAGAGACACAAGAGAAGGAAAAGCCTCAAAGCCCTCGGCCTCCCCCCGGCCTCCCCTGATTTCTGGTCACACCGCACGCACACCCCAGCGTCACTTGCTCCGATGCAGGACAAGAGAAGCTGCTCCAAGAAGGGAGGTCGTGAACCAGGAAGCTGGGTCTTGCGTGAAGCGGGGGCTCTCAGAGCGGGGTCTCCAGGCCAGCAACATCGGCGTGACTATATCCAGCGGCTCCAAGTGGCGTTAGGAGTGGATTCTGATCATCTCTTAGTTCTGCCTTCCTTCGGGTTGGTCTCACGCTCAGGCAGCCTTCCTCCTCCTGGTAGAACCCCATCAAGTCCAAGTTGGTCTTATCCCAGCTTCAACCTAGTAGGAAAAAAGAGAGAGACCTTATTTCCTAAGATCCCAACAAAAGTCCCAGAATGGAGTCATTAAATTGGTTTGCATTGGGCAGATTATTCAACTTTGAACCAATCATATCTAGTCAGAAGAGGGAAATATGCGGATTGGCCAGGCCAGAGGCATGTCACCCCGCTCTTCCCAGAGATGGGAGCGGAGGTCAGGCCCATGAGGACAGCTGGGGACTCCCCCATGAGAAAGGAGGGTCCCCTAAAAGAGAATTGGAGTGTTGGCACTGGGAGAAGGAGGAGCAGATGCCCACGTCCCATCCCCCCGGGGAACTTGTGGTCCATGTGGAGGGTGATTCCTATGAACGATGGAAGGTTGAGCTCTGAGTTTCTGTCAAGCATGTTAACAGTTCAGAGAAGAAGGCGGCTGGAGAGGACATGATGGGTCCAGGGAGACTTGATCTGGGATTTGAGGGGTTAGATGTAGGAGCAAGACCATTTCGGGGGGTGAAAAAAGGTTCCTCAACACCATTGCACACCACCCCAGTAGCTTCTGCTGTATGAAGAGTGCCCCATCATACGCCCGTGCCAACTGGTGGGAAGCTCCGTCCACCCCGTCTCCCCTCTCGCCTTTGCACCAACGCAACCGGGGCTGAGAGTATGCGCGGCGCTGTCCGTGGTCCTGAACTGCATCCCAGCCGCGGCTCCGCTGTCTGCACGCCCTCTCTCCCCAATGAGAGGGCTTCCAGTCTGTTGTTGCTGTTTTCTCTCTCCGTGGAAAATACGCACAGTTGCCACTGCCTGTGCCAACAGGGGTCCCAGCAGGAAACAGATGACAGCTCCAATTGTGTAATTTGAGGAGAGTTTTTAAGAGAAACAAAAAGCGTGGGCAGGATTAAGGAAAACCAGACACGGTTTGTGAAGCACCCTGGGGCTAGCGACAGTGGGGAGCTGTTACCAGCCCTAGCCCTGAAGGGAGGGGTAGCTGGGGGTGTCGTTGGAGAGGGCCACCTGCCCAGAGGTGTGCCCTGGTGAGGGCCTGCAGCCAACCCATGGCAACTCTGCAGAAAGGGCTCCTGGACCTCACTCCCTGCCCCTGAATTCTCTCCTAGGCCTCTCCATGGGCTAAATCCAAATGGAAGCCAGAGGGCAAGGGAGCTGATTAGAGTGATACGTACAAGCAGCCTTCCAGGAAGAGAGCAGGGAGGAGGAGAAGGGTGGGAAGTGGACATGGGGGAGCAAGCAGAAGATACAACTGGCATTGTCAGTTTTAGCTATGGCTGCATAACAGTCCCCCCGAAGTTAGGGGTTTAACATAACCCAACCGTTTATTTGCTCGCATATCTGCAGTTTGGCCTGGAATCAGTTGGGTGGTACTTCCATTGGTCTGGAGACTAGAAAGCTCGATTGTACAAGAGAGTCCCATGCACATGTCTCGTGGCCCCTGAGCTGGGAAGCCTTAGGTTTTCTCTGCACAGAGAGACTGGGTTGGTTGGTTTCTGACATAATAGCAGGGCTTCTCCAGAGGACAAGCCCCAGTGGGCAAGACTTATCAGGGCTTGCGACTTACACGCTTTTAACAACTCACGCATGTTCCTGACTAGTGAAAAAGTGAGTCCTGGGAAGTTGTATGTTGAGGAGGTGCGTGTGCCCACGTCTTCCCCTAATGCAACATACATGCTTCACCAGCTAGAATGAGTAGCTTTGAAAAGAAGAGAAACCAGACTAGTTTCAGATACAGTGTTGGTGTAATGCCTGTCCTTAGGTCGTACGTCGGGGATGCGTGCTGACTTACCTGACGGAGCTTGCAGGTATCGGACATGCACATAAGTCTCTGCATGTACATGAGCCTCTGTTACATGTGTGGTGCATGCACACGTGGCCTCTGATGCCTGGGGTGTGAGTGCCAGCTCTGCCCTTTGGTGACTTTGGCCAATACCCAACCCCTCCCTATCTCAGCTTCCTGGTGTAAAATGTGGCTGAGTTGAGGGCGGGGCTACGTAACACGGCGCAAAGTACCAGCAGGTGTGAAGCACTAAGCGGTGAGGAATGAGCCTGGACAGGATGAAGGCTCTCTCTTTATTAGGGCTTCAATGGAGAAGGATAGAGTTGGAAGAAGATGGTGGGGGGGGGCGGGTTGGGGGTCAAACAGCTCTGCTTGACTACTTCCTGGCTCTGGTTCAGTCTTGGGGAGAGCCAGTGAACTTTTATGAACCCCATTTTTCTGTCTGTGAAATGGACTCAGTGGTGTTCCTTGGCAAGAGTTATATGAGCCGATGTGTGTAGATGACAGTGTTATTATCAGCCTTTATATCCTGGAGATATAACAGATTACTTTTTCCTCTTTATTTGGAACTAACCACATGCTTGTAGTATTAACTCCTTTAATCCTTCAACCTCCCTATGAAGTAGGTGCTATTACAATTTTTCAAATGCCTGTTTTACAGAGGAAAAAACTGAGGTGCACAGAGAGGGTTAGTAACTGTCCTACCACCATCAAGCTAGACAGTGGCAGAGCTGAGGTTTGAACCCTGGCCCCATGTCCCTCTGAACCTCTGCGCTCCTCAGCTGCCAGTGATGAGGGTCCTGACTCCCCCCTGCATGGGTGATTGTGAAGACGGAGGGCTTTGTAGACTCTGCGGAGTGCTCCATCCACACTCGATGTTCTGAGAACTGTTTCCGGAGGGGATCTGGGGAGAGGGACAGGAGCTCTGTGGCTCATTCCCGCTCTCCAGCCAACACTGACAGATTCATATTTCTGTTCCTCTCCCCGACCTGGCGCCAGGAGGGCCTGGACAGGAGAGGCGGATGGATGGAGGCAAGTCTGGAAGATCTATTATTCATGAGAACTAAGAGAAGCTTTCTGGTTTTGTTTTGTTTTTTTCCTGATATGGTTTCGGATTTCTTAGAACCCACACCCCAGGGAAGGGCCAGGCGGTGTGAGGCAGGAAGCGTCCTTGCTGGCCGGAGACCCTGTAACCCATGTTATTTGGGGGTGGGGCTTGCGGGAGTTCCTGGGAGCATCTGGGAAGGGTTTGCCTCGTGCCAGCGCTGGTCTCCATACCCTTTCCTTCCAGTTTTCCACTCAGGCCTCTCTTAACAACTCTGCAAAGTAGAGGCTGGTACAGCCCCGTTTCACAGACGAGGAAGGCTCTGAAGTGCTCCGTAGTGTAAGGCCATACCACCCTGAACGTGCCCGATCTCGTCCGAAGTGCTCAGTAATTTGCCCACGCTCTCCTAGCTTCAGTTTAGCTGGGGGTGGACCTCAGGTCCACAGGACTCCAAAGCCTGAGCCTTTGAGGGCAGATTCTGTCATGAAGTTCGTACTGTGGGTGCAGGGAGGGTTGTGTGTGGAGGGGAGTAGAGTGGGGGTGTGTTTGTTGTGGTAAGACGAGAAGACAAGTAGGGCCCTTCCCGAGGCCCTAGTTGCTTCTTTTTCACAAGGATGAAGTGAAACTATGCATTTTCCCAGGGAAGGGCGTGTCTAAGCTCCAAGGACCCTTTTCTTATAACCAGAGACTGGCTCTGACTGCTTGATAAGAGAGTCAGGCCAAGTCATTGTTGAGAGGGAAAAGTCTGTGAGCTTGAGCCATTTTCCCCCAAATGCAGAAGGAGGCTCATTCAGAAAAGCACACTGCCTTTTTTACACTACCCTCAACAAGTAGTTTTGCTATTTGTGCTTGATTACCTCCAGTGACTGAGACCTCATTACCTATGAAAGTAGCCTATCCTCCTTTTGATACCTCTGATGATTAAAAACCTGTTCTTGCCCTGCCTGGTGTAGTTCAGTGGATTGAGCGCGGGCCTGTGAACCACACGATCGCGGTCGATTCCCAGCCAGGGCACATGCCTGGGTTGCAGGCCAGTTCCCAGCAGGGCACTCACGAGAGGCAACCATACATTGATACTTCTCTCCTTCTCTCCTTTCTTTCCTCTCTAAAGATAAGTAAATTAAAAATCTTTAAAAAAAAAACCTGTTCTTTACCTTAAGCCAGACTCTCCCTTACTTTACCTGCTGCCTGTTGGTGCCAGATCTGGCCAGGCTGCTTGCTCCGTCATAAGAGTGACTGTCCAAAGTAATAATTAAAAGTATTGGTATTAAAAGGAGACACACCTGGGTTTATAAGCCGGCTGACTCTACCATTCCTGGCTGGTGATTTGGGGTGACTTAATGCAACCTCTGAGTCTCAAGAGTGGTGATAACTTCAGAGCCTACTTTCTCGGATGGGGTTAAAGATGAAATGAGGTTGTATATGCACATTGCCTGTCTGAAGGCTGTTATATTCTACGCTGCCCTCCTTTGCTAAGTGCAGATGCTCAGGGTGGGACTGTGAGCTGGTATGGAACAGAGGCTCCGGAGTCACACTGCCGGGATTCCAAGTGTGGCCCCATCACTTACTGGCTCTGCTGCCTGGGAGAAGCTGCCCACCCTCTCTGCTCCAGGTGCCTCACTGGTCAAAGGGACCCATCATCATTTATCAGGTCATTGTGAGGACTGGATGAGCTAAGTACCTCGAACAGGGGCTGGCATATGGTGGGCACTCAGAAACTGGCCGCACCCCCAGAGGTGCCAATGAAGCTAATTTAGCGAAGAGGCTATTAATTGACTGACATGTGAGCAAGCCAGGAAGGTTACGGGGAGCCGGGATGCTGAAGCACCCCAGTTTCCAATAGACAAGACAGTCGTCATCATCTCCAGGCCTGGAGGGGCAGGGAGTGGGACTGTTGTGGACCCAGAAGAGGAAGGGTTCTGTGGAGACACCCTTCTGACAAGAGCTATGACCTTCCTTAGGACAGGTGCCACAGCCAGCCCAGAGTGACTGGCAAGGGGCGTCCAGGGGATAAATACCCTAGCCTGCCTCTTCCCACTTGCAGTCTCCTGCTGGTATCTCTCATTAAGTCAATCCAACCAGCAGCCAGAGGGCAAGGGTGCTGCTGTCACCGTCCTTACGGGGCAGCCCCCCAGGGCACAGAGCCGGGTGGAGGGGGATGGATCTGGAAAGGGGAATGAATGGGAGAGACCCAACAAAGCTATTCTCATTATTAGGCTAGACCGTGTGACGCCGCCACTGTACAACCAACCGTACTTGCCGTATCAAAAGGACACAGTACTGTGCTCAACCAAATGTTATATTGTGTGCACTGTGCAAACAATATTATCAATATAATCAGTAGTGCAGGGTGGTCAGAAGGTTCATTTATACAGGACTCCAGTCTGGAGTCCTGGAATATTCCACCTGCTCCCAGCCTGACCTGGGGAAACCCCAGGGCCTCAGTCTCCTCGTCTGTAAAATGGTAATGTTATGACTCCCGTCTCTGATTAGAGAAAATGCCCCTCAGGTGAGAGGATGGGGGGGTCTGCTGTCATTTTTTCAAAATCCTCCCCTGGGAATATATTTTCTGATTTTAGTGAGGAAACAGGGAGAGAAAGAGAGAAATGTTGATGTGAGAGAGAGCCACTGATCAGTTATTTCCCATACACACCCCAACCGGGAATGGAAACCACAACCAGGATCAGGTACGTGCCCTGACTGAGGATTAAACCTGCAAGCTGTTGACATACGGGACAGCACTCCAACCAAATGAGCCACCCTGCCCGGGCACTGCTGTCACTTTGTAAGGGGATAAATGCCACTCTCTGCTCTGTGTACAGGTGCTCCTTGGCTTAACAATGAGGGCACATCCCAATAAACACAGCATAAGTTGCAGATATTGTAAAATTGAAAATGCATCTGATACACCTGACCTACCGAACATCCTAGCCCAGCCCGGCCCACCTTACCTGTGCTCAGAACACACCTTAGTCTCCAGCTGGGCAATGCCATCTTCGCAAAGCCTCTCTTATTATGACATGTCGAGCTCATGAAATTTATTACGCATATCGCTTTGGAACCATCATAAAGTTGAAAAATCGTAAGTCGAGCCACTGTAAGTCGGGGACCATCTGTATTTTGCCCCTGAGGCACAGCAAGGGCCAGGATGACACTTGTGCTGTCCCTGTCCTGATGAGATCTAGGGCTGTGGGTAAGTCAGTTCCAGCCGAGTTTTTATCAGAATGAGCTTCATTGCAGCCGGAGCCTCAGTGGCAGCCAGGGGGCCGTTAAGCTGCACCACTTGCTTTAATACCCAGACCCACCTAATCATACTTCCCTGCGTGGGGCCGCGAGTCTGTGCATGCACGCACAAGTGCAGAAGTCATCTGAGCACGTCCTCTTTGCCTCACTCGCCGCAGCGTGGCTGGAGCCAAGAGAAGCTGGGTTAACAGCACAAGCAGTCGGGTGATTGGTTGGGCTGTGCAGGGAGCCCCGAAGGCCGCTCTGTGCACAGTGTCTGCCTCTGCAGTTCACAGTTCGGTACTTGGGTATATAGACTCAGGGCTCAGAGGGATTCGTAACCCAGGGGAAGAAAGAAACATCTGGGATACCCCTGCCCAGCAGGAGACATTCTCCCCAGGAAAATCAACTCTGGATGCCTTCAGTGTGTGTGCTGTGAGGTTACCTCTGTGGACTCTTTTCAAATGCACGTGCTGTGTGACCTTGGGCAAATGACCTTACCTCTCTGGGCTTCCGTTTCCTGATCTGTGTAAAACTGGCCAATAAAGGATCTTGTCTTCCAGGACTGACCCAAAGATCAAATGAGAGGTTGCATTTGAAACACTCAGTGCAGTCCCTGGGCCATTATAAGCACAGGCAGGATGGGTTAGGCTGTGCTTCAGTAACAAACAATCCCCAGTGTTTCAGTGGCTGAAACAACAGGTTTGTTCCTCACTCGGGCTCCCTTGATGTGGTAGGTTAGCGGGGGGTGACTGCGCTGCGCTGGCCGTCACGGAGGACCCAGACTGAGGGGCTCCATCCTCACACGTCCACAGTGGTCAAGACAGGGGAAGACAAGTAGACCAGCTTCAGAATTTCGACCTGGGGACTTTTCATTTGACCAAAATGGGTCACGTGGCCACTCCCAGCTTCCCAGGGAGAGAGAAGGGCATTCTTACCACGCGGTGGAAAGACAGAAATGCTCGGTCTTCAGCTCTGATGACATCCACAGCACCCAACGAGTGGCCCTTGCTTTAGCACCGTTCTCTTGTTACGGCCATAGTGACCTCGCGCGTGTGGTTGTTACTCTTGTTATTTCCACCGTCCGTCGTCATCACGCTTCACGTGCTTGCCCTGGCTGCAGGAAGCCTGAGACGTTTCCTTCCGGTGCCGAGGCTGCGCTCCCAGCTCTTTAGGAAAACCCCCCTGAGAGAGTTATCAGTAATGACATAAATCAGCGATCGAGTCCACCTGGCAAGGGGTCCTTGGAGCCAGGTGCTGGATCAAGGAGTTCACGTACGTTAGCTCACTCAGTCCTCACGGTGATTCTGAGATGGGTCCCGTTACTGCCCCCACTCTGTACAGATGAGGAAACTGAGGTTCAGGGAGGTAAATACACTTGTCAGACTCATAAGTGGCAGAATGGGCCTACCTCCCAAACCCATACCCTAAGACACCTTGCTGAACTGACCGCTAAAAGCATGCGGCCTTAGCTTCTGGGTCTGTAAATGGAAGGAGGGATTGTCTGGGTGGAAAGGCCTGGAGGGGCCCTGCACGATCTTTGTTGACCCGACGTAACAGGAGCTCATCATTGGTACCACGCTGTCTCTTTTTTTTAAAATATATTTTATTGATTATGCCATTACAGTTGTCCCATTCCCCCCCTTCACTCCCCTCCACACCCCTCCCCCACCATTCCCCCCTTTTGTTCATGTCCACGTGTCTCAAGTTCTTTAGATTCTATATTTCCCATAGTATTCCTGCCCTCCCCCTGTCTATTTTCTACCTACCGTCTATGCTACTTATTCTCTGTACCTTCTCCCCCCTTCTCTTCCTCCCACTCCCCTGTTGCTAATCCTCCACGTGATCTCCATTTCTATGGTTCCGCTCCCGATCTAGCTGTCCTCTTGGTTTGCTTTTGTTTTGGGTGTGGTTGTTAATAACTGTGAGTTTGCTGTCCTTTCACTGTTCATATTTTTCATCTTCTTTTTCTTAGATAAGTCCCTTTAACATTTCATATAATAAGGGCTTTGTGATGATGAACTCCTTGAATTTGACCTTATCTGAGAAGCACTTTATCTGCCCTTCCATTCTAAATGAAAGCTTTGCTGGATAAAGCAATCTTGGATGTAGGTCTTTGGATTTCATAGGACTTGGAATACTTCTTTCCAGCCCCTTCTTGCCTGTAAGGTCTCTTTTGAGAAATCAGTTGACAGTCTGATGGGAACTCCTTTGTAGATGACTGTCCCCTTATCTCTTGCTGCTTCTAGAATTCTCTCCATTTTAATCTTGGCTAATGGAATTATGATGTGCCTTGGTGTGTTCCTTCTTGGGTCCAATTTCTTTGGGACTCTCTGAGCTTCTTGGATTTCCCGGAAGTCTATTTCCTTTGCCAGACTGGGGAAGTTCTCCTTTATTATTTGTTCAAATAAGTTTTCCACTCACAGCTGTTTCTTTTCCCCTTCTGGTACCCCTGTAATTCGGATGTTGAAATATTTAAAGATGTCCTGGAGGTTCCTAAGCCTCTCCTCATGCTTTTGAATTCTTGTTTCTTCCTTCTTTTCTGTTTGGTTGTTTCTTTCTTCCTTCTGGTCCACTCCCTTGATTTGAGTCCCAGTTTCCTGTCCATCACTATTGGTTTCCCGTGCATTTCCCTTCATTCCAATCAGTTTCTCTGTCTCTTTAGTCCTGCTCTCCCTCGTCCCTGCCCTCCTATCACCCCGGGCTGCACCCTTATGGATTTCTTCATTCCCTAAACACTCCATGCCCCCTGAAGCCTCTGAGCCTTTGCACACTCTGTTCCCTCTTCCTTTCCTCCATCCTTCATGTCTGGCCCATTCCAGCTCATCCTTCAAGAGCCAGCCCAAATTTTCCTCCCCTGGAAAGCCTCCCCTGACCACCACCCCCAGGCAGAACCAATCCCATAATTTCTCTCTTCCCATGGCATTTGTACTTTAGCAAATTTAAACCTTTTCTAGACACACACACACACACACACAGAGAACTTCTTTAGAGGAGGCAAATAAATTAGTCTTTGTGTTTAATTTATGCCAGCTCTCTCATCCCGACTTTAAACACTGCCACCTCATTTGTCTTATTAAGTACTTACTTTTGCTTTTAATTAGTGCTGTTCATTGCCACTGAATTTTAATTGTCAGTGCAGGGTCTCAGCAGGCCTCACAGCGAATGCTTTACAAATGTCTCCTGTCCTCCTGTAAGGCCTGAGCCTGGGTGGCATTGCCTCTGAAGTCGGGGGAGGGAGCTTCCATGGAGTGGCTGAAGGCTGGTGTACCTTTCCCAGATCACAACTCATTCTGGCTGCCAGTGCAGTCCCTGTTTGCTCCAAGGTGATTGGTCTGTGAAGACACCCACAGTTCAGGAGGGTTGCAACGCAGAAATTCAGTTCAAATTTGACTTTGGCGGGGGAGAAAGGGACAATTTGGCCCATGGTATCTAAAAAGGCTAATAACAGATTCAGGTAAGGCTGGATCCAGCATTCCGGCACCATCATCACCAGAACGAGGACTCAATCTCTCTCCATCTCTCTGCTCCGCTTTCATCCTTTGGTGGACCTGTCTCATGTGGTAGCAAAAGTCATCAGCTCCAGGCTTCTGTTCTTTGAGCTTGGCAACTCCACTGGAAATAGAGTGCTTCCACGTAGCTCCAGAAGTTTTAGGGAAGGCTTTCATAGGTCCGGATTGGGTCATGTGACTACCCCTGAACTAATCACTGCAGCCTATAGGATGTGCTGTGCTCACAGGCCAGGCAAGGATCACTGGCCTGCCTCTAGGAACCAGGTTTGGGTGAGTGCCACCTGAACCACACAGGTAGATACTGAGAGAGAGAGAGAGAGAGCGATGATTTCTCAAAGGAAAACTATGATGCCTCTACCCCCGAGAAGGGGAGATAATGTTGGACAGGCAAAAACGAGCCATCTGAACCACACATATCCGCTGTGGAGTCTCACTCAAATACACACCTGGAGTTTGTTTTCCTCTCAGCCCCACCCTCAAGTGCCGTCAACACTCACCTCCTTGCCTCAGACCTGAAAAGCATTTGAGACCAAAGTGTTCCTGCACATCAGGCACAATCCTGCAAGGTAGGCTGACAGAGACAGAGATTTCTGTGTCCCCGTTTTACAGGTGCAAACACTGAAACCCCGAATGACTAAGCGACTTCCCAGAGGCACACAGACAATGAACAGGGGGCTGGGGTGGGATCCCAGGACTCTGGGTCTGAGGCCAGCAATTGTCCTAACAGTGGGCTGCTCTCTCAGTCAGCTGCTGCTGCAGAACAAAGCACCCCAGAGGGTAGTGGCTTAGAGCAACAACCCACGTTTACCTCACATTGTTGAGGTCAGTGATTGGATTGAGTCCGCTGGGCGGTCCTCTGGTCTAGGCCGGACTTGGATGATCTCGCCTGGGCCTCTTCACGTCAGTGGTCGGCTTGTGCATTGGCCGGGATGGGTGGGGTTATGATGGGGCAGCTGTAACAACTGTGACAATCATGGTCCCCACCACACAGTCACAGCGACAGTCTACAATGCAGAGCCATGGGAGATGGGCTCTGTGCTTACCTCACAAACCTATCGAATGGGGACTGTCCTGTGGGATTGTTTGATGGTTCACAGCATGAGCCGTCTGTTGTCACTACACCGCGATGAGGTGGGTGTCACCTCCCACAGGAGGTGACAGGGAGTTTGCTCAGTTTCAAGGCCAGGAGCACAGAGGTGCCTTCCTCTTGAGCATCTCTTAGGACTGTCTCTATCCTGTCTCGAGCCCCAACCAGCTCAGCGGGGAAGGAGCCAGGGCCTGTTGTCCCAGCTGGTTCTCAGAACGGCTGTTCCCTGGCTCCCGCATCGGGACGGAGCCTGAATGGTCCCCGGGATCTGATCCCATTACTGCTCGGATCTCAGCCCCCACCCATCTGCCCCTTGCTCCCTCCACTTCAGCCTCTAGCCCCTCCTTGCCATCCCTCCAGCTTTCAAAGCGCACGCCCACCCCAGGGCCTTTGCACTTGCTTTCCCCGCTGCCTGGGATGCTCTACCTCAGATATCTACGTAGCTCCGTCTGTTACCCCCTATGGCTCTTTGCTCCCAGACAGGCCCCTTCTGACCCCCTATTTAAAGCCAACCGTCCCTCTCGGTCTCCAGGCCCTTTTCCCTGGTTCATTTACCTTTAAAGTGCTCATCATCAGCTGCTACATGTTACATTTGGCTTGTTTGGTTGTCATCTGTCTTCCCCAGTGGAAGGTAAACGACCTGACCGCAGAGGTTTTGTCATTTTGTGTTTGTTTTAACGCCGTATCCCTGGTGTCTCGAGCAGTGCCTGGCACATTCCAGTGGGTTAGCACAATCCTGTGCTTTAAAGTATCGGCTTAATTTTTACTTTCAAATAACACTGCATGGGCTAAGCAGAATCTATTTTCGGCCTGGATCCTGCCCGTGGACCCCCACCGCACCCTTACTTGAGGCTCCTTGTGTAGGTTGCATTCCCCACCCCACTATAACGTCTGAGTGAGTTTTTTCAGATGCCTCACTGAGCAGCCATGGCCTCGGGAGAAGGGGAGGGGCAGGGAAAGAGACGAGAGAGATGGAACTGCCAGGCACCGTCCAGGCTGGCGGCTGCGTGTTCCGCTGTGAAGCCTCTGGTTTCATTCCAAGACTATGGGGCTTGTGGGTGGGGGCGGGTGACTGTGGCATTGAACTCCAAGAAGACAGCTGAGCTCACACAGGTTCCCTGCAGTGCCCTGAAGTGCCGCCTAAAACCGGGGCCAGCCTGGCCCCCACTGAGTCACGCTTCGGTACCTGCTGTGTGACTCTGAAGCTAAGTGTGTTTTAAGAGTTGTTTCTCAGTTCATCTAAAATCGGCTGAGATTCTGGGGGGTGGAGGCACAGCGCCGGTCCTTAGTAAATAGTACTAAAGGAGCCAAAGGAGAAGTAGGCAGGACAAAATGGGGAAGGGGAGGAAGAAGAGGTTCTGAATCCAGCTTTTCTGGGTGGGGGACAGGTCTCCCGGGCAGTCGAAGATGCAGGGGGGTGTCATGGTTAGCGCCGAGCCGTGGAGGTGGGCAGAGTGGATTCAGTGAACTGAATCCCGGGCGCCCAGGCCAGCCTCGCTCAGCTCTTGGCACAGGCGATGACGATTCTTTTCAGCAAATTTCTTTCCCACCAGGAGTCATCTCTCCTTTCTGGTTTTGAAGTGGAAAGAATGAAATGATCAGATTAGTCTGGGAAGATGATGCTAATCACACAGGAGCAGACGAGATGGCTTCTCTGTAAGGGGTTTCTCTCCCATGTGTCCAGCCAGGAACCCCGCCCGCCTCTGGCTTTACCCACCCGAAGATGTAATCACCCCACGGGCTGCAGGATGGGGCCGGATTCTCTCCCTGTCCCCCTCCCAATGGCCCACCTATTCAGTTTCCCTGGAAACGAGGCTGTGCTGTAGCCAGACCTTCAGGGAAATTAGGACCCCTGGGAACTCTGACCCTACCACCCCTGCTGGGCATGTGGCCTGGAGTCTGGGAATGAGGAGAACACAGGGCCCTGGCCAAGTAGCTCAGTTGGCTGATGTATCAGCCCCATATACCAGGGTTGTGGGTTCGTTCCCCGGTCAGGGCACATACAAGAATCAACCAATGAACGCATAAGTAAGTGGAACAACAGATCGACCTCTTTCTCTCTCTCAAATCAATCAATTTTTTTTTTTGAGAGAGAGAGAAAGAACAGTGTGGCTTTAAGGGAGGGAGCTTCAGCTCTGGTTCATTCTTGCCAGTAGGGAGTTGTGACCTCCAGCGGAACAATCTCTCCTGGGGCCCGAGGTTTCCCATCTGGAAGGTGGGCAGCCCTGTCTTCTCTGCGTCCCCCACAGGGCCCGGCATAGGGCAGGGCCTTGAGAAGTAAGAAGTGGCCGAGTAGCTGGGTGATGTCCTCTCTGGCTTACTCTTTTCCAGGAAACGGGACCTCCGCCATGACCGACACCGTGTTCAGCAGTGGCTCTAGCCGTTGGATGTGTCCCAGTGACCGACCCCTTCAGTCCAAGTAAGTCCTTGCACCTTCCTGGGAGGGGCTTGTTTTGGGTCTCTGGGGTCCTGGGAGTCCTACCCTTGAAGGAGGAAAGGAATGGCAAGCGGAGAACTAGATTCTCCTTCCCAGAGGTGGGGGATAAGGAAACCCCTGGGAGTTTGTCACGGAAGCTTCTCCACTGATTTCCCTGCTTTGCAAGGTGGGAACGACAGGCTGAGACCCTGAGCTGCATGCCCCCCGTTAGAGGTGGCCTGGTGAGTGGTCACAGCCCGGACGGGGTTAGAGTCAGACTGGGTTCTGGTTCTCGGGCTTAGCTACTAATTTACTGTGTGATCCAGGGCCACTCGCTTACCTTCTCTGGGCCTCAGTTTCCCTAATCAAGTAAGAAAGACGGACTAGGTCAGAGGTGGCAAACTGACAGGCCACCAGCCGACTGTGACTGGCACGAGGATGTTTTTTATTTTTTGGCCCGATTGTCTATAGATCGGGAAATCCCACATAGAAGTGCCTTTCCATTCTGTCCCCAGCAGTTACTGTACCTGAGTCAGTGGGGTGCTGAACCGGCACCTTCATGGATCGTAAAAGATGATGCTCAGTTTCTGGAAATGTCACAGGCCAGTTGTTAAACATGGTCATTATTAAACTATACAACTTGACAATTAAATTATATTAAACACAAGGTTAATCCCTCCTGAATTCTTTTCCTCTGCTTTATTATTCTCTGCCTTATTTCTGTCTGTTCCACCTGCGTGGTGAAATGTAATAGAACGGCACGCCCGTGCCTTCCTCTTCCCAGTTCCGTATTCGGGGGCGTCCTGCCGGTTCCCAAAACCAGCCACAGACTCCACTGTTAACCATTGACCAGCACACCCCGCCTGCCTTAACCACCTAAGTCCGTTGTGTATCGTTCCCACAGATAGGTGTTCACTCATCGTGACTTGTTCCTGTGAACGCTTGGTCATTTTTTATCGTGAGCTCAATCTGTGAGGCGCTTGGGGATCTACCTTGGGGACACTTTTCTGCAGAGAGATTGGCATTTGCCACCCCCAGAAGCGAGGAGTGCTGCTCACCCAGGATGGCTCGAGCTCCCTTGCAGGGTCCCGGCTCAGTGGAGAGGGCAGGGGTCTCGGGTTCAGCTTCCCTGACTCCTTAGGAGCTCCAGGTCAGCCTCCAGAACGCCGTGCTGGGATGTGCATCGGCTGACTGCCCACAGCTCCCTGTTCTGGCTTCAGTTTACTGTCTTTTTAAAATTGCCTTTTTAAAGTATAATGAGTGATTCTTTAACAGTGCACATTGGCAGTAGAGTTAGACCATTCTATTTATTTATTATTTTTTAAAGATTTTATTTATTCATCTTTAGAGGGGAAGGAAAGGAGAGAGGGAGAGAAATAGCAATGTATGGTTGCCTCTCCTGTGTCCCCTGCTGGGAACTGCCCTGCAACCCAGGCATGTGCCCTGACTGGGAATCGAACCATGATCCTATGGTCTGCAGGCCTGTGCTCAATCCACTGAGCTACACCAGCCAGGGCACAGTTAGATTTTTAAACATGTTCATATACTCATGCTCTTTTTTCTTTCACCTTGCCCCTCCCACCCCCAGGCAGTCGCTAACCTTCCTTCTGTACCTGCACATTAATGTACACTTTCTAGACTTCCGTCTGAATGGAATCACGCAGTGTACACTCTTTGGGGAGGACAGCTGTCTCTCTTCTTTCACACAAAATGATTATTTCATGATCCATCCATATTGTTTTGCGTATCAACAGTCTGTTCCTTGGTGGTGGTGCACAGCACATTTCATGGTGTCTGTTCGTTTATCTATTGATGGACATTTGGGTGGTTTCCACTTTTTGGCTGGAACAAATGGAAGTTTGTACAGACACACACTTTCGCTTCTCCTGGGCGAATGCCTGTGCGGGGCATGCCTAGGTCGTATGGGAGGTGTGTAGTTAGCTTTTTAAGAAACTGCCAGTCTGTTACCCGAAGGGGCTGCATCGTTTTAAACGTCCAGCAGACGTGTAGGAGGTACCCTTGGCGACAGCGTGGATGGAACTGGAGAGCGTTATGCTGCGCGAAATAAGCCAGGCGGTGAGAGACACATACCATATGATCTCACCTTTAACAGGAACCTAAACAACAAAATCAACAAACAAGCAAAATACAACCAAAGACACTGAAACAGAGAACAGGGGGACAGTGACCAGAGGGGAGAGGGGAGGGAATTTCAGGGGAAAAGGGGAAGGGTTTACAGGAACAAGTGTAAAGGACACATGGACGAAAACAAGGAGGGGTGGAAGTGGGGGGAAGGTGGGGAGGGAGGGGTGGGTGGGCTGGGATGGGAGGAAAAGACAGCCAACTGTACTTGAACAATAATGAAAATAAAATTTTAAAAAATCATTATAATTCAATAGTTTTTTAAAAAAGTGTAGGAGAGTTCCCGCCTCCACGTCCTCGCCGCCACCTTGGCGACCAGCCTTTTCCACGTTAGCCGTTCTAGTGCGGAGAGTGGCGTTTCTTTCCCGAGTGGCTGTGAGGTTGCTTATCTTCCTACACAACTCGTCCCCATACGACCCCTTGGTGGAATTATCAGATGCTCTGTCCACTTTAAACGCAGGTCGGTTAACTTCCCGTTAAGTTCTGCAGGGTTTTCCCCCACAGCTTCGAGACGCAAGGCCTTTGCTGGGTATACATTTTGCAGCTGTTCTCAGTCCAACCCTTGTTTTTCTTCTTTCCAAACAGTCTTTGGAAGAGGGAAAGTCACTTTTATTTTGATGAAGTCCGTTTTGTTTATTTATCTTGAAAGGGGGAGGGATTGTTGGAGAGTGACGTTGCTTTTTTAATCACACGGAACTAACTGTATAGAAAGAGTGTTGCTCTGATTTACCCAGGACCTAATTATGCATTAGCTAAGGCGTCTTTCCGAATAGCTAGTCCATCCACGTTCTCGGGTGCACAAGCCCCTGTCTCTTTACGTGCTCTGTCTCCAACCCGAGTCTTCAGGTTTTGAAGACAACACTGAGCTCTACTGGTTTCTTTTTTGAAAAGAAACACCTGTCCCCCCCCCCCCCGCCCCAAGCTCTGCCCATGACATCCCCTGGGAACCAAATTGTTTCTGCAGAAAATCTTCCAGCAACCAAAAAGTGTGTCTCTGTAAGATAAACCGTTGCCTGAAGAGTGGATGGGGTGAAATATTTATTTTATTTTTGAAATGTCAGTTAATTAAAATCCCATCCATCTGAGTTTACTTTAGTGGATACAAAGCCAAACAGTTTGCTTTGCTGTTAGATTAGAATTCTGCAAACAGCCAGCCCGCAGACTCGTCAACAGCGCTCCCGAGCTGCCGCGAAACCTCTTGGCATTCTGCGTGCATCTGGGCCGGCTGGCTTGCTACCGCATTTTCTTCAGATATTAAAACTGTTTTCCAATAAATGCTAATGGGTGAGTTATAATCATCACACGTGCTATCTAGTTGGCTGCAGATGCTGCTAATGTCTTTCTCCAGGAAATTAAGAAATCTACTCTTCATTAGCTGCTGGCCATCCACACACACACACTGCTTTCTTGATGTTCCAATGCCTTCCCCCGCCCCCCTCTGTGAGCCTAAGGGTGGTGTCCCAAACATAGGCCAGTGCTTGAAAGAGGTAGGTGCATCTGCTTCGTGTGAGGGCAGGCCTGCGGTTTAGCTTTCTACGTCGAGAAAACACGGGAAGAGATGCTGGGAAGTTGATGCTTCTCCGTAGCTTTTAAAACGGGAAACCAGAGGGTGCCAGCAATCAGAGGTGGAAACGGAGGCAGGAAGAGAGGGCGTGTGGCAGGTGTTTGTTGATGCTCACGCCCCTCACCAGTGCAGATGCCCGTCTCCTTTCTAGAACGGAGCTCTGCTTCTCCAGAGGTGGGCACTGAAAGTGCTAATTCTGGATGACCCAGGGACTGTTCAGGGCCCACATGGCCCTCCTCGAAGTGTCCGCAACAACAAAAGCCGAGGGTGCCGTTGGCCAGGTTACCATTCAGTGATCTCTCATTAGGGCCCCAAACCCATCCTTTGAAGACGATCAGCTCCGTTCCTTAGTAAGCTGAGCTGATTGGCCGTTTTGAGCACAGCTGCGGATTTCACAGGCCTCTGTGGCAGCAGCCTGGTTAAGAAGATCATGCAGACTAGGGCAGGAAAGGGAAGTAGGTCCTTGTCATTTAAACTGCGTGGTTTTGCAGCCGGATGGTCTTGGGTATCGTTATGAGATTTCTTTCCTGACTTGACTTTTTTTTTTCTTTCTCTCCTTCCTCTGCCTTCCTTCAGTGATAAAGAACAGTGAGTATTTTATGCTATTTTCTCTTTCAGCCAACTGAATTGAATTTCTTTTCTTTTCTAAGGCAGGTGGCTTGCCCCCGCAGAGAGATGGTTAAAAAAGGAACTAGCAAATTTTACCCTATCTAAAAAAAAAAATCAAGTGATGAAACACACACACACACCCTCTTGAGAAAAAAAAATTATGAAATTTCTAAAAATATTTTTTGAAAAAGATTTTATTTATTTTTAGAGAGAGGGGAGGGAGGGAGAAAGATGGAGAGAAACATCCGTTGGTTCCCTCTCCTACGGGCACCGACAAGGGATGAACCCCCAACCCAGGCATGTGCCCTGACCAGGAATCGAACTGGCAGCCTTTTGCTTTGTAGAATGACACCCAACCAGCTGAGCCACACTGGTCAGGGTCAAAAAAAAATACGCTGATGGAAGGATGGAAAGTGTTGCTTAGGAGAGTCCTCAGTTTCATTCTTGTGAGGAACTGCCAGCTTCCGGCAGGTTTACCCACCACTCGGTGCTCGCTCCAGCAGCATTCGCCTCGGAGCGCTGTTCCAAGGTAAAGAAAATGTTAACTCGGCTGCCACCATTAATAAAAGATGATGACGGACAGAGCAGAGCTCATGGGAAGCTACGTGCTGCACATATTGCCCCCGTCACCTCCTGGGAGGTCAGCCTGCTTTCCCAGTGAGCTGCCCTTGGCTCAGAGGTCGTCGCTCTGCTCACAACTTTTGTGTTTTACATTGGATTCGTTTCCCAAATAGGCGTGACAGATTGGATGCCGCGTCCAGGAAACGAACGGCTGGGCTGCCGAGCAGACCGGGCTCTGGTTGGGTGGGCTCCCTCAGAAACCAAGGAAAGTCATTTCCCCCTCCCCAGGGTGGGCACGGTATCACAGAGCCACAAGCAGAGCGTGGGGTCTGGCGTCAGAAGACCCAGTGAGCGCTGCTCTGGGACTCAGTGTCAGTGTGGCCTCCGGCACGTCGTCCACCTCCCTGAGTCCTGGCTCTCTCCTTTCTAAGACAGGTGGGATAGCTCCTGCCTTTCCTCCTCGCCAGGTGCTGGTGGGATGCAACGAGGTGCACGGAAAGCTTCGTAAACTGCGAAGCGCACTGAGCAAAGCCAGAGGAAAGTGTGAATCACAAGTTGCCTTAGCCTGTGTGTGTATTCATTGGACATGCATATATTTATACATGTATATATGTATGTATCTTATACATATACATTGTGTATATCTGTATAGATAGCATTTCTTCAGCTTTTGGGGCCCAAACGACCACTTCATCAGGCCCAGAATCCTCTAAAAAGGTTTTCTTGCCATCGATAAGGTGACCCCGGGAAATCATTTTCCCGGTTCTGTGTCTCAGTGTCTCCATCGGTCAAATGGAAGCTTTGCACAAGCTAATTGCTGAAGACCATTGGAATGTTCTACAGTGTCTGTTGTTGTCTGGTAAGACTCTGGCCAGGCTAGGTCTGCTTTTGATGAGTACCGTGAGTGTATTATTCAGACACGCCAGGGAGAGAGACTGAGACGATGTCAGATTGTAAGCATGGACATCCCAGGAGAGGAGCTCGTGACTCCAGAGGGTCCGAAGGCTCGTGAAGTCTTCCTGAATACTGAAGGTCAGCCTCCTCCCCTGCCTCCTCCCCTCCTTCCTCCCCCTCTTCCTTTATAAACAAATACCTACCAACTCTCTACTGTGTAGCAAGCCCTGTCTTAAGTACCAGGAATACAGGGGGAGCCAAAGTGCGAGGGTGTGTCTAGAGGGGTCTACGAACAAATAAACAGCCAATGGGCAACAAACATACTCCAGCGTGCTAGGAGCTCTGATAGAGTCACAGCGGGCCGAGAAAGTGCAGGTCGGGGACACCTAGCCCAGACTTGGGGGTCGTGATGGGGGATGTGAAATGTAAGATGAGACCAAGTGAAGGTAGAGCAAGACGAAGACAAGCCAGAGGGGTTCCAGGCAGGGGAACAGCGTGTGCCAAGTTCAGATATGAGAGGGAGCGTGGAGTTTTAGAAGAACAGAAGGAAACTCGGCCTGGCTTAACAGATTAGCAGGAACCCTCGATTCCCTTAGCATTCCGAAGGGGCTGGGGGGACCATGGCCTCCCTCTGCACCCCCTTTACTCTGGTCAGGGTACATTTCACCCGGAAGGGCCTTTCCTCCAGCAGGGCATGTCTCAAACATTTTGTGGGGCGGCTGCCCCTCTTTCCTTGAGGATTCATTAAAATCTCAGTCACTGAGCTGTAATGCGGCTTCCTGCTGGCACCTGCGGAGGCCGGCGTCCTGGGGGAAGGGAGCGGATAAGGAGAAGAAAGGAGAGAAAAAGGATTAATTTTCCACCTAGCGCCGCTGTGTAACGCTTCGGAGCCTTGGCGCCCTGGCAGCACCTCCATCATTGCCCTGCTTTGGGGAGTTATAATTTATTAAAAGAGACATCTGGCGGATATTCATTACATGACTGTTGTGTGCACGACCTGCAGAGTTAAGGTGGGCAGCAGAAGGGGGTGGGGGTCTGCCCTGGGCCGTATTTTAGAGAGAAACATCTGTGAGGCGCCTCCACCTGGAGCCAGGACTAATTCCCTTTGCGTCAGGGAGGGGCGGGGGTCACAGGTGCTGGTTTTGGTGGGAGGCTTCCTCTGATCCTCTCTAGATGCACCTGCGCTGGTACACGCAGGTAGCGACCGTGCACGCCGAGGATGCTGGTTTCTTGAGCCTCTGACCACACTCCACATATGTTTCTCCATCGTTCCCTTCCCTCCTCTGACAGGCAGTCCTCTGGAAAATGAGCAGATCGGTTGCAGTGATCTTTAGACTTTCATTAGACGTGAAATGCTTTCTTCCAATAATTATTTTATTCTGAAGCTAAATAGATGAGACAGGTAAGAGGAGCTGGATACTTTTGGCAGCTGAAAATGGTAGACACATCGTGGTGAACTTTGCGCAGCTGTAGTTTAAAATGGTACCACGCTGTAAAATAAATGTAGGGAGCCTAACCCTCTTCACCTTTGCTTGTTGTTGTCCTAGTGGGTGCTGCATAATCTGGCTGTTACTGTGTAACAAACCATCATAAAACTCAGTGGCGTAGAACAATGGCTTGTTCCCAGGAATCCAGGCTCAGCTGGGGGCTCTGCCGATCTTGGCTGGATGCACTCACGGGTCGCAGGGCGGGCTGATCTGGGATGGCCGTGGCTGGAATGACGCGGTTCTGCTCCACTCGTCTGTCATCCTCCAACCTTCTGTCCTGGGCCTGTTGTCACGTCACGGCAGAGGTGTAAGAGAGTAAGCGGGTTCATACAGGGCTGTGTCAGGCTTAGCTTCGGGGACGGCGTAACATCACGCGGTTGCATTTTACTGACCAAAACAAGTCATAAGCCCAGGCAGGTTTCAGGGGGCAGGGAAATAGATTCCAGCTCTTTGGTGAGGGCCATTTAAAATTCGAATGGCAAAGGGCATGGATACTTAGAAGTATAGAGGTCATCCAGACAATAACCCGTATTTCATGCTTTTAGTAAGTCTGTACATTTTTTCTTTTAGTTTTCTTTACTGGAATCCTTGCTTTGTTAGTGCTGGGGACGCAGCATTGCCATCTGGCTGACATGAGGGTGGAGGACCTGGTGGTTCCCTGCCCACTCTGCCCCTCCATGGCCCCCTCCCCTGCAGCCCTCAGAGAAAAGTCTAGAAACTGTGACTTAGGCAATTTGGGGGAGTAGGAGGTAGGTGCCCTTTCGTATTTCTCCAGAAACCTCGTCCTAAATATGTAAGAGTGGAGACAGGCCGGCCCCCTTGGTCCTCCCCTTGTCTCAGCCAGCAAGCCCGGGGTCCCTCCTCACGCAGCCTCCGAGGGTCCCAGCAGGAAGCAGACATGAAAGCGTTCCCACCAGATCCAGAAGCTGCCGTTCAGAGTGGTGCAGAGCCCCGGTAGACGCTGCTAACAAACAACGAATCCAGATTTCCAACCTTGAATGCTGCCAGGTCAAGGCTGGTGCACAGTGGGCCCTCTGGGTATTCTCTAGATTGGAGATGCTATTCTGAGCAACTTGTCCCAGGAAGCAACACTTTGCTGGACAGCCTTGGTCTTGAATGAGATTGCAACACTGGATTCTGATCTTAGGGATATGAGGCTGGAATCCTGGGCCCAGAGGCTTGTTTAACGAGGAGCCCTCTTGTCCCAGGAGCATTCCGGAGGCGCCCATGCTGGCAGTGCCCCCCAGCCCAGGGGAAGCCCAGAGAAGCCCAGGGTCAACCTTGAGAGCCAAGGCTTTGGTTTGAAAGCCATCTCGTGTCCCTCTGTGTGCTTTGGGTGTGACCACCAGGGGGCAGGTCTCCTGGGGGACCCTCTTGGGGGCTGGTTTCCACACTGACCATTCTTCACCTCCACGGAAACGCTGCCCACTTTCTCCACTCCGGGCCTTTGTAAAGACCACCTCTCTGACACTTCTGGTCTCTGACTCCACCCACCAACTCCAGCTTATTTACCTTTGGGGCCTCAGAGGGACCAGCCATAGCTCTGTGGCTCCTAAAGTGTACATAATTAGAGGGAGGCGCCCTTCAAGATAAAGAAGACAAAAACATCTTGCTCCTGCACGTTTCTGCTCCCAGGACTGTTTCTAGGGCCCATGCCGGGGTCCTGGCAGGTGCAAATGAGGCTTCCATGCGGACGCTTCGCCAGTGTCACTGCGAATCCCCATCAGGGTCTCAGTGCAGCTGTCACCTCCTTGGGGCACTCCTCTCGTCCCTAAACTGAGTCGCCTCCATTGCTTAGGTCACCTCGTGGGTCTCACTTATCGTTAGACATTTAACACCCCTTCTGTTCAGAAGCATTCCGTGCCTCCTTACTGTCCGGTGCCATCCCAAAGGACATAGCACAGCAGTGACTTGGATAAGGCCCCACGATTCTGGAGGCTCATTCTGGTTGGTGGGGAGGAGAGAGGAGGCAATAAACAGGTAAACCATTCCATTTTTTTTTTCAAGCAAAAAGGAATTTTTGTTTTATTAATCAAAATAGAGAAGGAGCATATAGAAAATAAAACCTGAATGGGAATCACTGTAAACCCATCGTTTTGGCAAAGATTCCCTCCTCTTCCTCCTCCTCCTTTTTACAACATCATTTTTAAAAGATTTTTATTTATTTATTGTTAGATAGAAGGGAAGGGAGGGAGAAGAGAAGGAGAGAAACATCCCCCACTGGGGACCAGGCCTGCAACCCAGGCATGTGGCCTGACTGGGAATCGAACTGGTGACCCTTTGGTTCGCAGGTTGGCACTCAGTCCACTGAACCACACCAGCCATGGCTACAACACAATTTTTTTTTAAAGATAATTTGAATTAGTGATGAGCGCAGTGAAGAAAGTGAACTGGGTCCATGGGGGACCATAGAAGGCCCCCCTGAGGAGGTGGCATTTGAACCACGATTTGAACGATGAGAAGGTGCCATCTGCAGAGCAGTCTGGGCAGCTAAGTATTCTCGGAAAGCAGGCAGCAAATGCAAAGGCCCTGAGGCAGAGGCAGGGTTTTGGTGTTCAAGATGGAACAGGGAGACCAATGAGGCTAGAGTGTAGAGAGGGGGTGATGCGGATGGAGCAGGTCAAAGTCAGACGAGGTGGGACTTCACAGATAGGCAAGAAGACTGACCTTGACTTCCATTAATGTAAAATTCACAGAATGTAAAACTGACCATTTTATAGCACACAGTTCAGTGGCATTTAGCACATTCGCTGCGCTGGGCGACCTCTGCACAGTTCTGAGTTTCATTTGGTGTCCGCGAGAAGCCATGGGAAGGCCGGGAGTGACGGTGTGAGCATGCTCAGCCCGCGTTCACCCCCGGAGGCCCTGGCTCCGGGGTCTCCCAGGAAGACTTACCTGGACACCTGCTTCCCTTTGCCTTCAAACTCTTCCTTCTCATCAGTACAAACCGACTAAGAGGGGAGGATTGCAAAGGATGTGGCGGGGAAGGTGGGCCTTTCAGTGTCCAACGTTGAGTGTCAAAAGGCAATTTCGTGCCTGCTGGCGAGAGGAGAGCAGTGGAAGTAATAGAGGCTGGCAGCTGATGGGGTGCCGGCTCGGAAGGCTTCCGAGTTACTGTTCTTTTTTCCCCTGACAGGGACCAGAATTTCTAGTGGTGTTTAACCCTGCATTCCACACGGGCGACGCGCCTCAGCACCTTGGGGCGTGGACCATGTTGTTAGTGGAGGTGATCAGAATTTGCCAGAGACCGCAGCCCCTCTACCCAGCAGCCTCTGATTCTCCACATCGTTACTGGGGCTACGCAGGCAGGCGCTCAACCTCTCTCTACTGTGGAGGTTAAGTGTGCGGGCTGCCCAGGTTCAAAGCCCACCTCTGCCACTTCCTTGGCCATGTAACCTTGGGCAAGTGGTCTGATTTCTCCATATCTGAGTCTCCTCTCCAGTAAATGGGCGGCAACCATCCTTGCCTTGTAGGGATGTCGTGAGGGTTAAATGAGGTCATGCAGGCGTGCAGTAGGGATGGTGTCGGGGTCAAATGTGGCAACGTGGGTACCCCATAGGTGCTACGTCCGTGTTTGCTTTAAAAAAAGGAAAGAAAAGAAAAGCCAAGAAGAACACAGGATGAAACTCAAAAAGCTACAGGAACTTTTGAGGCTCGGGATGTGGATGTTTCTGTGAAATCAAGGGGTTTGTATAAACCTAGTTGGTAACTAGTTTAAATTTAGGTTTTAAAAAAATCTGTGGCTCAAGCCAAACACCTTTGTGCCAGGCAAGGGCTGGGGACCCCCTGGAGCCCAGGGCTGCAGCCCGCCCTCCCAGAATCTGTTCCGCTCCAGCCGTAGAAGTGTGCAGAGGGGGTCATATCATACTCCTTATCCTGGAATCTTTCTCTGAGAGCGCCATCATCCTCCAGGCTACCATGAGCTTCCTTCAAATGCCGATGACGGAGTGTCTGCTGTGTGCTAAGCACATAATAAAAATAAGCCTGTTGTACTGATGAGCACACTGAGGCTCGGGAGAGACCATTCTTTGGCCCAGAGTCTCCCAGCGAACTCCCAGTTCAGAGTCCCCAGTACTGGGGTCTACCCAACTCCAGGGCCTGGTGCTTACTCATAAGCTTACACTGCCTCCCGGGCTTCCTGTCCATCCTCACGCCTTCCCACATTATCTTCCAGGCTCCAGACGGGCTGGTCCGTCCACCCCAGCGGGCAGCCTGACAGACAGAGGAAGCAGGAAGAGCTGACGGATGAGGAGAAGGAAATTATCAACAGGGTGATCGCTCGGGCTGAGAAAATGGAAGCAATGGAGCAGGAGCGGATCGGGTGAGTCCTGACACTTCTTTGGAGAGTCTCGCGGCAGGGGGGGCCAGGAGGTCATGATGCTCGCTGCTCAACGCTCAGGGCAGGTGCTGAGGTGGGCGGGGCTGCCCTGCAGCTGGCTGTCTGTGACCCGTGCGGCCACCCACCCAGGCAGAACTGGAATCCCTGTCACATAATGTTAGAGAGCTGGAAGGGGAGAGACGAGGCTAGATGAGGCTAGAGGAGAGGGCGGGGGCGGGGTGGGGACTAGCTGGGAAGGGCGTTTCTCATCTGGGTGAGTTAGAGAGGGTGAGTTGGTGGTCTCCTGGTGGGGAGAAGGAGATTGTCATCAGAGGTTGGAGGTGCCGGCGTGTGAGCCAACTTCAGCCTCATAGAAATATGGTCCAGAGACATTGGCCACGTAGAGGCGAGGTGAGGAGGCGAGGGAGAGAGAATGAGAGACTGGACGTTTGAGGGAGGGCCCACCTCACAGGAATTATTTGAGAGACCCGGAGAAACCAGTCCAGAAAGGGAGGCCAGTGTGACAGCGAGGTGGCCGCAGTTCCCCTGGCGGGTCTGGGCTCAAGCCCCCGGCTCCATCCCACTTCCCACCCACCCACCATGGGTCCCGGGCACGTCACTCACTTCTCTGGGCCTCAGTTCGCTCACTGGTGGAATGGGGAGAATACCAGGAATTATGCACAGGGATGCTGTCTGGAAAAAGTAAAATGATTTAAATATAAATCATTGGCCTGGCCCTGGTAATATTTTGTGTTTAATAAGTGGTAGGAAGAAGGAAAAATTAGGGTTCAGAGGGCAGGGATTTAAAAAATATGTATGGGAGAGAAGCAAGGCCATAAGAAGGACGTGTGATGATTGTGACAGAGTGACCAAATCCGTGAGCAGGGACAGTGCTAGAGAGAGGAGAAGTGGTACCGGGGTGGGCTTGAGAAGGGGTGGGGTGGGGGAATGTGGGTGATCCTCAGAGAAAGGGGTGGGGGGCGGTGGCAGAGAACAGGAGAGGAAGGGTCTGGGGAGCGCTTGGCATGGCTAGGAGCTCTGCCTGCCAGGAGGTCACCAACTGGTCCTCTGAGACTGGACCCTGAAATAAGAAGAGGGAGGCGGTGGGGTGGCACCTCCCCCAGCCCCCCCCCCCGGCCTTCGTGCCAGGGGCCACCTTTGCCAACCGCTTGTAGCAGATCTAGGCACTGAGGTGCCCATGTATCCCCTCGCCCCCACACTCAGCTTGGGGTTCAGCGGGCTCTTGGATGGGTAGTGATGTCACAGACAGCCGGGAAGTGTGTGCCTTAGATTTGAGCTTCTGCAGGTAACTCAGGGCAGACTGGGGAGAGCAGAGATGCGGCTGACCAAGGACCTTTGTCCTTTGACCAAGGACAAAGACCCCCATAGCCTGCATCCGCCTCCCTGTGAGGGCGCTGAAGGCCTAGGTCTTTGAGGGGCCTGCTTACAGGGTTGAGTTTTTATTTTGCTTTTTAAGATCAGGATCAGGAGTGAGGAGCTGTCCAGGCTGGATGTCTGTGAGTGTGTGTGTACGTGTGCTTGTGCGTGTGTTCACCCACCAACAGGCCTTGCAGGAAAGAGGGATGTACGTTTTAAAGATAAACTCTTTTTAGATTCAAGACCTTCTCTCAGCCTTTTTCCTGAGTATCACTACCACCAGCCAACATAGTTTATATTTACCTGTTTGCTTTGATAATTGTTCATGTCTCCCTGTTAGATGATAAGGTTCCCCGGGGTAGAGATTTTTGCCTGTTTTGTTCACCACTGAGTTCCCAGAGCCTTGTACATAGTAGATGTGCAGTAAAATGTTTGTTGAGTGAATGTGTGAAACTGGCAGGCAGTGCTGCCTCCTAATCTCTCTCTACATCGCCTGTGGCCGAGAGCCTGGAGAGTTTGCAATGTTGTTGGAGCCCAGGGTCCAAGTTCCCGGGGAAGGCACTCTGATTGGCTGGCTTATATGTCAGGTGCTCGCTCTCTGTCATCCAATCAGCCATGCTGCCCATGTTGTATAAACACGGCGGTTGGTCTGACTCTGGGGGTAAAGTTAAGGGGTGGGTGTCTCTGTGGGCTAAAAAGATTCTAGCTCGAACATTCTAGAACAGGGCAGATGGGTTCCCTGCCTTGTCCTCCATGTCTTGTGGTACTGCCCTCGACGAACCTGGTGACATGATGGCTCATCACTGGGGCCCCAAAGTCAGGAAGACGTGGGTTCAAATTCCAGGTCTACCACTTCCCCCCCGTGTGACCTTAAGTTAGTCATTTGCCTCCCTGTGCCTCAGTTTCCTCATCTGCAATGTGGGGATAGCATTAACGTATACTTCTCAGTGAGTGCTTAACATACAAAAGGACTAGCATGGTGCCTGGCCCGGAGCACCCGCTCAATCCATAAATGGTGGCAATCATTCAACAATGAATCTGCTGCAGAAGCCAACTTTTTGACAGTGGCCCAGACCTCCGTTCTAGAATTATGCCCCAAGATTCCCATTTGGCAAGCCCTGGAATTGCAGCAGCCCGTGCCTTCCGCTGACGGCGATCGGAGAGGCTTCCAGGGAAGCTGGGGCCAAGTCGTTGGTGGCAGGAGTCCCTCTGCTGAGAGGCTGTGTTTTCTGCCAGAGCCCAGGGGACAGGCAGCTGTTGCCCCACACCCTCCCCACAGGGAGGCCTTGCTGGCAAACCTGTTTGTCTTACGAGCTCGAACCCACCCTCGTTCCAGCTCTTCCCACGCTTCCTGGGAGAGGGTCAGAGGGGAGTCATAACAGCAAAGCGACACATCAGACAGGGGGCGAGGCTGAAAACAAGGTGCCATCGCCCCCCCCCCCCTTCAGAACCTCAGGCTCTCAGTGAATAAGCAATGGGAGCCTCAGTGTCTCCACCGTCCAGTGAGGCCGGTCAGTCCGAGTCTGCTCAGACTACAGCGGGGGCGGGGGGGGTGTGGGGGGGGTGTTGGCTGGAGGACCCATGCCATGTGGTGGGCTGCCCCTCTCAGGGTGAAGGAGCTCCTTCTCTCTACGTTAAATGTGGGATGTATCTGTGCCCCCTTCTGGTCCCAGACACCCAGCTCTGAGCTGCTGAGTCCCCTCTCCTATTATCGGAGGGAAAGCGATGTAGAGGGGCGTGGAATCATCGTTCAGGAACATCACAAATAATCATCAGGATGCGTACCCTTGCTGAGCCCCTCCTGTGTGCCAAATGCTGACCCTGAAACGTCGTATGGATTGGCTCCTTAATTGCTTTTCTCCCCCCTGACAACAAGTGCTAGCATCATCCCCATGTTGTTCACGGGGTCAGGTCGCTTGCCTAAGGTCACGCCGAGTCAACATACAAATCCTGTAGGTCTGACCCCAAATGTCTAGACTGCAGGACATGGAAATCTTAAAAGCTCGGGTTTGCAGGGGCCATTTGGGAAGCCAGTAGCTGGAGCTCCTCCCACGCTAGCCCTGTTCCTTTCAGACCTGGTTAACCTGTTTGGGCTCCGTGTGCCTGTGGCTCTGAGAGTTCTGGGGGAGACGCACCCTGCGGCCTCCCAGGAGGTGCTGTGTTTCTGGGGCAGTTTTGCTAGAGTCAGCCCCCCCACCCCGCCCCCGGGGAGCCCCAGGAGAAGGCAGCCAGTCAGAGCGAGTTCTCTACCTGAAGCCTCTGCTTCTGCCCAAACCTTTGATCACCACTCAGCCCACAATCCAGCTCTGTTCCCCAGAGGGAGCCTCGATGGCCAGGAGGGAAATTCATTAAACCGCCTCATTGCACCCCCACATTCCTTATTCAAGTGCTAGGCAGGATCTCAGAGTTTGTTACATTCCCTGGCAGCTGCAGGCTTTCCACATTCCTTAGGACACTTGGCTTGCAAGAACGGAAATTAATTCCAGCAAGGCGGTTACAGTTTTCTGTTGCTGCATAGCAAAGCATCCTGAATCGAGTGACTTAAAGCAACAACAGCATATTACTTTCCGGGATTCTGTTAAGTTAAGAATTCAGGCGGGGCTCTGCTGGGCGGGTTTTCTGCTCCACGGGGCACGGGCTGAGGTTGCTGACTCAGCTGCATTCGGCTGGCAGCTGGGCTGGGCTGGAAGGTCCCGAAAAGCTTCGTGCCCATGTCTGTGCCTCACTGTGGTCTATGTGGTCCCTCTCTTTCCTTGTTCAGTAGTCTGGCCCAAGGTCCATTGCATGGTGGCCGAATCCCAAGAAAACAAAGGTGGTAATTGCCAGGATTCTTAACAGCTTGGTCTAAAACCAGTAGGGCATTACTCCACCATATTCTATTGGAGGGGGGAAATGGATCCCATCTGCTTGTGGAAGAAAGACTTACACATCCATAGGAAGGCGTTAATCCCGGTCATCTTGGGGAGCTCTGTCACATTATACAACAAGGGGAATTTAACATCAGGATTCAGAGCTGTCTCAGGGGATCCGATCCAAGCCTCATGAAAGGTCTGCTTCTCATCCCACGTGGGAGAAAATGTAGCCACACAACATTTCCCCCGTTGCTATGGCTCTTCTTGGTCCTAATTCCAAACTCTCAGGGAAGGAACTCCAATTGGTTCAGCTCACCCTGAGTGCCCACCCCTCATCCAATCAGCCACGGCCAGAGATACCAGGCTGCATGGATGCTGACTGAGTGCTTCTCCTGAGTGTAGAAAGGGCTTTTGTGAGTTGAACACGCTCCAATGAGGTGTCGCAGGACCTTTAGATATAGTAAAGCTGGAATTGAACATTTGCTTGGGAAAATTTGTTTTTGTGGGTTCTGGTTTTAATTTCCCCTCAGTGGTAGGACCCCTCTGCATCCTTATCATATTTCTTTCTGCTCAGAACCCCTCAAAGGCATTTGCTCACATAGCCTGCCTTCGAAGGGACAGGCAGCCCGGTGGCTTCCATCTGAAATCAACGTCCCTAAACAGATGGGCCCCAAAAAGTAATTAGGACTTGTCATTGACCTTGGCGTCCAGATGCTGTGATGGAGGAGGAAGTCAGAGAGACACAACCTGTTGTTGACAGACTCTGTTGGATTCCTGTCACTTCTCGGTCTCAGTTCCATCGTTTCCTGTATTTTTGGTGCAGAATTTCCCAAAAATGTGGACAGAGGGAGAAGGGAATAACAGTGCTTGGAACTTGTTCCGTCTAATTAGGTAGGCATCTTTCCTATAGTTTGAAAATCCGGCAATTGGCCAAGTCACGTTCCCCTCTTTCTAAAGGAAGACTGCTCCCCATTCTTTTGACCTTGAGTCTTAGACCATCTGTGAACAGGTTTCAGGAGGTCCAGGTGTGTCTGTGGGCATTTTAAATAAGAAATTGTCATTGATTTCACTGGGTTTGGGGGGACTCTGAAGCCCCAGAGTTGAAACTACTGAGCAGCACCTCATTTCCCCAGGGCTTGGCCCAATACTCTCTAATGTCCGCAGCCTTAGTAACTCATGGATTCTGCGTGTACAAGACGCAAATGGAAACCTTCATTCCATAATTAGTTCAGTGACCGCCATAAATGAGAGAACAGGTTAAGCGAATCCTCCACCCAAATGACCAAGGCCGGACCGTGTGCTGTGTAAGTTCCTTCACCCTGGCACCGTTCACACTTGGGGACAGGTAATTCTTCGCGGTGGGACTGTCCTGTGCATTGTAGGGATTTTGATCAGCGTTCCTGGCCTTCATCCCCTAAATGCTTGTCGTAACCCACCCCCAGGTGTGATAACTAACAGTGTCTCCAGATCTCACCACGTACCCTCTGGGGGGGTGGTCAGCCTCTGTCGGGGACCACCGCACTGGCCTTGTTGGGTGGCCCACAAAAGGGAGAAGAAGCAAGCTTGGGGATTTTCCTGCCGCCATTCTCAGCTTCTAGGGAAATGTTGCTAGTTCATTCTCATAACTAGTACACTCCTATCAACTTTAAATAGTTCACTGTTAAAGCACCACGTGCTGGCACAAGCACGAAGCTTCGTGTAGACTCATTTATGTAATTCTCACAACAGCCCTGTGCAATGGGCCATGTTGTTAGTCCCATTTTCTTGATGAGGAAACTGAGGCACAAGAAGTTCAGCAACTTGCCCAGAGTCACACAGTTAGTAAGTAATCACAAACCCAGGCTGGCTGGCTCCAGAGTGGTGTCTCATCCTGCTCTTCTACGGAAAGGCAACCATTCATTGCCCAGATCTTTCAGCTGCATTATGTTTCCTTTAACCCTCATAATGTCCTCACCAAAGCACAGACCAGATTGTCTCTGCTCTACAGATAAGAAGACAGAAGCCCATTGAGGTTATGATGCTTGCCCCAGGGCACAGAGGCCTTTACATGACCAGACCAGACTTTGAACTTGAATCTGTCTCATCCAATTTATCCCGTTGCTTTTTGGGGTGCAGATAGGAAAGGCCATGGACAAGTGACTTCAGGGACTTAGGGTGTCTCAGGTGTTCACTCAGCTCAGCTGATTCAGCCTCACGCACATCAGTGTGGAAAGTTCCTTCCTGACCACTTGTAGCCACCCTCGTGCCCTGTGGGCCTCTGTACCCCACACTCTCTATACCACTTTCTACAACAGGGAAGGGCAGGGAGAGGGGTCGGCAGGGGCCCCAGCCATAAGCACCGAAATAAAGCAAAAAACGTCATTCCTCTGAAGAGACTGACAGCCTCTGGGGAGGTAAACCTAGCCACTTGTCTCGGCCACTGGTGGCTGGGGGCCCTCGGGTAAGTGACTTCCCCTCGGTGTCCCCTGGTGTCCCCACCTGTGTAAATGGGAGTGAGTAATAGGGCTGATCTCACAGGTTGTAGGCGACCACTGTTTTTGTAGGAAAACAGTGCACATGTCTGGTGACTCTCAGCGTTCCCGGGTTTATAACGACCTAGCACCTTGCCTGTCAGTGACCACATTAGCTCCCTTGTCTCCAGTTCTGATCTGGACTTACCCTCCTCCCCAAAGTGCTGAGGCACAGGCAGGAGTCCTAGACACCAATCCATCAAGGGGAGACATCGGGATCGGTGGCTCCCCGGGTGCTGACGGTAATAAACAACCGTGAGAATGAATGAGTCTGAAATGCATGCAGCCCGACAGCCCCCCCCATCCCCCCNCCCCCCCCCCCCCCCCCCCCCCCCGCCCACTGCAGGGCTGTGTGTGACAGAGCGGCTCAGTCATTTCAGGACAGGCTCCCGAGAGACCCTGCACTGGGGTCTCCAGCCAGCCCCTGTCAGAGTGGCCACAACTGCCTCCTGTGTCTGAATTCTGTGCCCTGTTTGCAGCAGGCAGCCCAGTCTTAACTTCAGAAAATGCCGAATTGGATAAAGTTAAGGGTTCTATCCCCAACTTGGCAATTAGGGTGAGAGCAAAAGCATCATGATTCTGGAATTAATGGTGTGCGTGTGTCTGTGAGAGACAGACAGACAGACAACATGGCATCCACTCGCCCAATTTGCTGCATTTTTATGAATCGTGTGCAATCACAGCTAGCTGCTGCTCTGAAGGCAGCCTTCCCGCCCTCCCTCGGCCCCCAGTGGTGGAACCCTGGCCTCTCACGATTCAGGAGTCAACACCTAAACCCACCGCACCTCGGCAGGCACGGTGTCTTTCTGAGCTCGGCAAGGTGCTGCATGAAGCCTACTTCCTGGCGCAGCCGAACATCCCTTAGCCTTCTGTCCCCAATTCAACGAGACACCGCAGCAGGGCTGGTCCGAGAGCTCGAAGGCAGGGGCCTCAGTATTCCCGAGGCTAGTTTGGCAGCTCTGCAGGTGGCTTCTCCCCTCATCTGTGGAAGGCCACCACCTGCGTGGCCGGAGTGTGTACAGCTGTGCCTGGGAAAGTGTGTCCTGTGTGTTGGTGCTGACGATGCACATGCACATATGTGTTCACATGTAGGGACATGTGCTACCCACGTGTGTGTGTTTAGAGACAGGCCCAGGGGGGGTCCCGTTAACTTTTTGTTGCTGCAGCCCCTTTAAAAGCTTTAGGAAGACACATTTCATGGCCAGGCTGCAGCACCCTGGTTACACAGGAAAAATGTGAGCACAGGGAGTTATAAAAGCCACACATTTCCAGAAGGAAGCATTAGCAGCAACCCTTTATTGGGCCGTTACCATGTTCTAGGCTTCTCCCAAACGCCCTCATTTCATATTTGCAGCAGTCCTAGGGGTAAGGACTGTGTTTTCCCTAATTTGAAAAGGGGAGGCTCAGAAAGCTCAAGTGACTTTCTTGAGGTCACAGAGCTGGGAAGTAGCAAAGCTCGAAGACAGACGCACCTGCAGTTCCAGGAGACCGGGTCCAGCCCACGTGCAGACGGAGCCAGGGACCTGCCTGCCCCCTTCTACCTGGAACGGCTACCTCGTCTGAAACCCCTACTGCTCCCAAGGATTCCAGTCCCATGTCCCCGTGTTGTCTCAAAGCAGGGGAAGTGGAGTCTCCTCTATCAGAAGCCCTTGGATGCTGTCCCATCCCTCAGAGACGCGGGACACTGCTCGGAGAGACCACCCAGCCCACCAGCCAAGCGGAATGTCTCTTAAGTCCTTTGCACACAGACTTAGAGTGTGCAAAGGACTCTTCTCCTGGTGCTCTCCCTCGGCCACCTCATTACCGGGGCGGCTCCTCTTCAGGCCTCGGCTCATGGTCCCTCCCCGCGAGGCCCCATCCGGACTTCTCCTGCCCCTCTCCTGTGCATTCTCACTGGCGCTGACTCACGTCTCTCAGAGGACACACCGCAAGTGCGATTATGATGGTCTCTGTGCTTATTTCAATAACTTCTGAGTCCCTCACTGGACTCCCGGGTCCCCGAGGCGGGACCTCATCTGTTGTGCTCCCCGTGGGGTCCTCCCCGTCTCCTTGGCACAGGGCAAATGCTCCGTAAGTATGTGTCGAATGACGAGTAGCTCATCCAGATCCCCGCGGATGGCAAGGTCAGACCAAGTCTCGAATCCCCCTCCCACCGCCTTCAGGGGTCCTTCGTTGCTGCCCAGAGGAGGGACGTACCCTTTCTGAGCAAGGGCAGGTACCTCCTGACTGTCCGGAGTAACCGACAGGCCCCCTTCTTTCAGCACACAGGCTGGTGGTGATGGATGTTCCTTGGATGCGAGGCTTAAGGAGTAATCGTACAGTTAATCGGGCATGTAAAGACATTAACTAGAGAGTGACAGGCGCTTACAGTGTCCAGCTAATTGGGTACTTAATAGGGAGACATTAAACAGGCAAACAGAGCCAGCCTGCCAGTGCAGGCTGGGCCTCTCTGCCTCGTGGAGGGTCCTTCTGTTTCTAGACACAAGGGCTGCCCTGAGGTTTCGGCCTCAAGATCTGAGAATCCCTGAATGTCGTCCACGGAGGAGACTTGACTTCAGGTGTGTCTCATCTAATCTCGAATGTTCGATTCCAGACAAGGGACCCGGAGAACAAAGGCTTTTCAAGGCCACTGACTGGATCAAAGGCAGGGATCAAACCAGGCCTTTTAACTCATGGCTTCCACGTTCTCTGTCTTCGAAATCCCCGTTCTCTTCTCCTGACAGGAAATGTGTGGTCATTGTAGAAAGCGAAGGAGGAATAGAGTTAATCGGGTGTTTGGGGAGGAGGGGCTGGTGGGGACATAAAGAAGAAAATGAAGTTACTCACAAGCCACCCCACCCCCGCGATAATCGCCATGCACAGTTCGGTGTGTTTTCTTTCTGATTCTTTTTAGTTTGGTGCACGGCGTAAAGATGTTCAGATGTACGTGTTCCAAACCCAAGCTCACATGAAAACAATTCTACGTCGTGGGCTTTGGGTTTTTTCTTTTTTAATATTTTATTTATTTATCTTTAGAGGGGAAGAGAAGGAGAGAAATATCAATGTATGGTTGCCTCTCGTGAGTCCTGTGCTGGGACTCAACCCAGGCATGTGCCCTGACTGGGAATCGAACCGTGATCGTGTGGTTTGCAGGCCCGCACTCAATCCACTGAGCTACACCAGCCAGGGCGGGGGGTTTTTAAACCCATTTACTATCATAAGGAGAGCTTCCCACGTGTCCCACTGCTTCCTCCCTTCCTGTGGCATTTCTCAGGGTGCAGCCAGGGACTCACCAGCATCCGAGGAAGCCACCTCACAGCTAGATTCCCAGGCCACCCCCCGCCCTGTAGAACCCCTTGTCTGAATGCTGAGCGCTCTCCCCGGGTGATCTAGGCACGCCGTAAATGTCGGGCTCTCCGAGGGGCTGCATGCCGGAACACTGGTGGCCCGGGTTAGCCAGACCCATGGCTAAGAAGGGTAAGAGTGGGGGGCACTGCTTGCTAATGTGGGCGACTGACCTGCCGCGAGGGCTGGGGGCATCTTCCATGGCGCATGCAGCGCTCTCCTGCCAAGACTGGCAGCCACTGTCGATGAAAGGAACACTGAGACCTGCAGAGAACTTTGGTGAGTTGATCTGAGCGGAACTGGCAGCAGCTGCTGGGAAGTAAAGTCTCAACGGGTTGAGAAAACGCTCCAGAGAAGGGCAGTTTCTCAGCTTGTTTTATGCATTAGAATGAAAGGAGGAAGCGTAAGGAGGGCTACGTGAAACTCACCGGTGACAGATGAGGGAGAAAGCAAGGTGGGGAGACCTCCGAGACTGGATAAAAAGTGAGCTGGGGAGACGCATGCTTCTTTTCCGGGGGTGGGTGCAGGGCCGTTAACAATGAACCCTTACCGCACATAGAGATGGCATGCGGGGGACAAGGTAGAACTGGGGGGGTCCTGTGCTCTCCTCTGTGGTGGGAGACGGCACCCTGAGGGGCCTGGAGAAAGGGGGTCACTCAGACGTGTGGAAGGTATGTTACTTTAGATGCACAGAAGCAACTGACAGGCTCCAGGAAGGTCAAGGTTGACCTTTGTCCAGGAAGGTGGCGGCCTAGGACATGACTCCCCCTGTGACTTGCTTTTAGTTGGGAAGTTTTCATTTCAGGCCCTCCTAGGTGGTGCCTTAAGACTCAGAGTTTGTAGGGCTACCACGTGGGCCTCCCCGGAGCCCATCGGGTTCAGCGTGTGGCCCGTTTTCTCGTCCACACAACAAGCATGAATTCTGGGGTTTAGACACCAAATTGTCCTGTCTCCAGGGTAAAGACCCGTCTGTGACTCGTGGTCTTGACACAATTTTGACTTAGCTCCCCGCAGAGCTTTCTGTCCGGGTTTCCGCTCTTCGGCTGGTGGGGCCTCCCTGCTGGGCCCCCACCATCAGGGGCTGCAGGACATCCCTGGCTCCTCTCGGTCTCCGAACAGAGAAGAAGGGTCTGCCCACCCCCACCCCACGTCTCCTCTCTATGCTGGTCTGTGCTGAATCCCCCCAAAACAAGGGTCCCTGGGGGGAGACAGTAGAATGATGAGCTGAAATCTCTTGTTTTTCTGTGCCATTTGCCGCCCCGGATGGAAGCCAACCAGACACTCCCAGTAGGATGTGGGTTAATGGGGCATTTCTGCATTTCGGATTAAAGGGTGGGAGAGCCGGGCATTTTGGAAGAGAGGCTGGAACGTGGGTTTGCAGGGGGTGGGTGACTCCAGGGCCCTTGTTTCCCAGGAGGAGACAGGACACAGCACACTGCTATTTCAAATCCGGTCGCCCGTACCACCTCCCCGAGCTCTGCTGGCGAAGCCTGACTTGAAGCAGGAGGCCCCAGGGCTTCGAGAACTAGGGCCTAGCCCTGGCTGAGGGACCCCAGGCAACCCTCTCACCCTTTCTGTGCTTTGGGACCCCCACTGAGAAAAGAAGAACCAAATCTAACCATTTCCCGGCTGAGACAGTGGATGAAGGAGAAACTAAAGGAGAACAAGGCTGTGTACGAGCAAAATGGCGCCGTACGTGTAATTACCATCCCCTGCCTCCAGTAGCTCACCTCCTTGTCTCGTAATATTTTTTATAATTCTGTGGCATCGAAAGGCATCCAGAGAGACCAAACCCAGAGCTAACATGCAGATTTCTTGGCCCCACGCTGAGGGTGCTTTAGAGAAGCAAGAGGAGGGGCAGCTGTTGGGTGTCTTGTCCCGACCTCAGGGGAGTGGGAGGCGGGCAGGACAGGCCCGGAGGGCGTGACGGTACCCGCACTTTACCAGTGACTGAGGGCCGTGGTGTGAGGAGGGCAGGGAATGGAGCCAGGTAGGGGTGCCAGTGCTCAGGGGGCCCCCAGGGCTCTGCCCCCGTGGAGCACCCTGGCAGCGCACGGAGCAGTTCCGAACAGGGACTCGGGGCCAGCCTGCCGGACTCTGAACCCCGGTTCTCTCCACCTCCCAGCTGTGTGACTTGGGTAAAATCACCGAACCTCTCTGTGCCTCAGTTTTCTCCTTTGGAAAAGGGGGACAAGAATAGCCCTTAGCTTATAGTCTGCTGCAAGGATTCACTAATCAGATCCAGGGGGCCTGCTGATCACATAGTAAGTGCTCAGTAAACCTCGGCTGCTGTTACCCCAGGCGGTCTGAGCCCCTGGACTGGGTGGGGGCTTGCTCATGGTTACTGCCACCACCGCCCGTTATCCTATAAAAAAACGATTTCTAGGGAAAAGGCAGGGGCGGGGTGGTGGGGGGAGGAGGACGAAGGGGAGAGGGAAGGCAGCTCTCTCTGATCTGGGTCACAGCGGAGCCTGCAGAGCCCAAGGGCTGCTTTTGGCTCCTCCTCCGGCAGAGCAGCTCTGTGCTGAATGGAACACAAAGGAAAGCCTGCTATTTATAACACCGTGAGCCCCGGCACTTAGAGCGGATGGTGGGAGCCAGGAGGGCCTGTGGGGAAAAGCAGCCTCAGGTGGCTGCGGGGACCTTCTGGAGCCTGTGATGCCCCAGGCCCAGCCCAGGGCTTCTCCCACCCTCAGTGTCCACAGCTGGGACCCCGCCTGCAGAGGGAAGGGAAGCATCCAGCTCCCTTTGGGTCCCCTGGCTGTGGCTAGAATGGGAGTGATACAGTCTTGCTTGAAGGAAGGGCAAGGTGATGACTTCCAGGAGGTGGGATGTGCCCCAGAACCCACCAGAGATCCAACTGGGGTGTCACTCGGGGGCGGTGCTTAGGCAGCCTCGCTGTTCAGAGTCTGCCAGGGGCCAGTGGCATCGTGTGCGGTCACGTGGGAGGTTTCTAGAAACGCAGCACCTCAGGCCCCACCCAGACCCGGTGGTTCAGAATCTGCATCTGAACAAGATGTGCCCCTGTGCGCGTGTTAAGTCTGAGAAGCGCTCGTGCAAAGCATGTAAACTTGGGTTCCGGTTTCGGCTCCGCCACTTCCTAGCTGTATGACCTGGGGAAAGTCATCTTACTTTCCTATTTCCTGGGGCCGGCTGTCAGGTGGATAGTAAGCACGATGTAAGTCTAAGTCACTCTGTCACCTGATGGTCTGTCACCTGACCAGCCTGCCATTGCTGGAAACGGACTTGGGAAGCAGGCTGCCCTCACTCACCCATTCAGTGACTCACCTGCCCTGTAGGGACACTCATGGTGGACCAGGAGGCACTGGCCCTGGGGACACAGCAGGGACGGGACAGACAAGGTCCCCGTCGTAGGGGAGCTCATCCTCCAGAGGGGACGCCAGAAGCGGACTCACGACCAACTAATTCCTTAATGCAGAGAATCGCACAGTTACTTACCTATGTGACAAGCGCTTCAAAGATGTATAGGGTTGCTGTTGGGGTACGTAAAGTGGGAGGTCAGAAAAAGTGGTGTTTCAGTTGGGATCCAAAGGGTAAGGGGAATCTAGCCAGGAAATGTGCAGGAGTGTGTGTGTGTGTGTGTGTGAGAGAGAGAGAGAGAGAGAGAGAACTAAAATGTGGGGGGACAAAGGGGACCTGTATTCCAGGCACAAGGAACAGAATGTGCAAAGTGCTGCAGCAGATAAAACTGGGACTTGGAGAAGCTGCATGTAACCACAGCAGTGGTTCTCAGTCTTGAACTTGCATCCATACTCTCTGGAAAGCTTGTGGAAACAGATTGCTGGGCACCACTCTCAGAGTCTCTGATTCTGCTGGTCTGGGGTGGGGCCCAGTCATTTGCATTTCTAAGAAGCTCCCAGGTGATGCATGCCCCCCCCATAAAGACACTGGGAAAACCACTGAACTACAGCCTTGAAAGCCAGGCCTGGAGGGAGAAGAGGTTTGACGTTTCACCTGGGGCCAGACCACATACGGTCACAGGGCCTCGTGGAATGGGCAGCCGCTACAGCTTTCCAAGTGGAGTGGGAGTGTCATGGTCAGATTCACGTTTTAGACTAGGACCCAGGCTGTGGTGGGGAGAACAGGTTGTGGTGGCCAGGGGTGTTGGCAGGTTGACTGTGAAACGGGTACTGCAGTCAGCCAGCGGAGGCGGCAGTGGCTTGGTTGAGGTGAAGATGGAGAGACGTAGATGGATTCCAGGAATGTGAGGGAGGTAGGCAGAGCAGGTTCAGGTAGGGTCCTTGCATATCGGGGAGGAGGGGCTCAAGGAAGCCCCCGGATGCTGGTTTGAGCAAGCTGGTGGCCAGTGGGGCCATTTTCTGAGAATGGGGACATGGATGCTGGGGGTGGGGGCAGTGAGCAGCCTGGGTGAGAGTTCAGACGGATGTGCAGGTTCCAGGTACCTGTGAAGATGTCCAAGGGGAGACATCATGCAGACAAGTTGATAAACAGACCTGGGGCCCAGAGGCGGTTTCTTAGAAGAAGTGACATGAAATAGAACTAGATAAGATTCTCCACTGGAAGTCAGTCAAATAGATGGGCTTTGGGGCGTCTGGGAGGGGCTCTGTGATTTTCTGAAAATGCATCAGACTTCATGTGCCCGTTTCTTGAGGAGAGTCCAAGAGTCCCCATCAGATACCTAAGAGTGCATGGCGCTGAGAAGGTTAAGACCACCAGCCTGTTACTGTGGGAGATGCTGGTGGTCCCTGGTCCCATCAGGCCCTGAGTGCCCTGTCTCTGCTTCCAGGCGCCTGGTGGACCGTCTGGAGAACATGAGGAAGAACGTGGCTGGGGACGGGGTGAACCGCTGCATACTGTGTGGAGAGCAGCTGGGGATGCTGGGCTCCGCCTGCGTGGTGTGTGAGGACTGTAAGAAGGTACCATCACCCTCCTCTTCCCCGCATCCCTGCTCCTCACATGGGGAGGGGCTAGGTCTGGGCTTAAGCCTTGCGGGGGGAGCCCTGGCTCTTGGGAATGGAGCTTGGATCCTGAAGGGCGGTTGCCAGACTGTGACTCCCTGTGAGATACTGCCATGCCCAGCCGTCTCTGAGGTGACCCTGGTCCTGGTTCCTCCGGTGGAAGTCCCTGTGACCCTTCTGTTTCCTCAGAGCTCAGCCCCATCCAGAATGAACTTGGGAGCTCAGCCGAGGTAGGACATGAACTGTGGCGGAGCCTGCAGGTATCCAGGTTGTGGCTTAGCAAGTTCCATGTCACATTGGAGAGTATGTCAGGCACACATCTATACATGTGTGTACCCGGAAGGCTAACCCCGCACTCTCTTACCCTGAGTTATAGTACACGTGACTTAGAAAGCCCCTCTCCAGCCGAGTCAGGACCACTGGGCTTCGAGAGCCTTCCTTCTTGAAGGGGGGAGGGGGTCTCCTTGCGCTCCTCTACCCTGTACCCTCTCCTCAGCTGTGCGCACTGGACAGTTCCAGGGCAGAGTGTCCAGAGCTGTGTCCCTGGGTCTGCCCAATTCCCAGGAAAGGAATTCAGGCGAGTGATGCACCTGGAAACACCCATACTGTCACTTGGCACCTCCTGCTTAGAGTCCCATTTAGCATTTAGATGGAATGTTGAGGCAAGTTGACCTAGTCCACATACACACAAAGGAAACCTTGTCTGCTGCAGGCAGCCAAGAGTGAGAATTTGGTGATCTGTTAGGTTTTTCTACTTGCCTTGACTCCCAGGAAATAGCCGAAAGTGCAACACCCTGTCACACAGTCACGGCGTCTGCTCAGATAACTTCCTCCTCTTCACTGAAGCATTGAAACTGTACTCATAGCCTAGGTTGTCTCAGATTTACTTAAAAAGAAAGAAGAAATAAAATCATAAACAATATGGATGTATGGCTTTTCCTCTTTGAAAATCACGTCAATTGTCTCTCCTGTGCAGATGCTGAAAACTCAGACCCCGCCTCCCCCACCCTCAGGGACCCTCGGAGAATTTCTTTATCCAGTGCTTGGGAATGACCCCCATCCTTGTTATTGGATATGAAGACTCGGGCTGGAAATTTATTCTAACTGGCCTGGGTCATGGGCGGGGAATGAGTGAAGGAAAGTTCCAGCTCTTTACGATGGGGCTCCCTGGCCAACCTCCCCAGCCACCTGCCCGGGTCACTAGCAGCGTGCAGCCTAGTGTGTCTGAGTGTGCACTGGCCCGTATTTTGTCCCCAGAACGTCTGCACCAAGTGTGGGGTGGAGACCTCCAACAACCGCCCACACGCCGGGTGGCTCTGCAGAATCTGCCTGGAGCAGAGGGAGGTGAGTAGACTTGTCCTGTCGAGTTTCTAGAGCACCTGCCCTTTTTAAAAAAATCCAATTCCCCCTTCTTCTCTAGAACCAAGGAAGGAAGGCGGCAGGTGGGAGCTGGAGGGCCTGGCCAGGGATGGGCCTTAAGGGGTAGTTGTGGAAGGAATCAGCTCAGCTGTGAACACTGGCAGAACCCCTCCTGGGTGCTGAGTGAATTTACTTCTTCCTCGCCTAGTTCTCTTCCTGGTAGGGGGGCGGCACATCACATGTAAGAGCTGGAAGACTTGGTGCCCAGTCTTTGTGCATGCACGCTCTGGTTGTGTAATGTTACGCCAGTTCACACGTTCGTGGTGTCCAGCTTTCTCCATCAAGAAGACGGGTAGACAGCCAGGCCCTCTCTGTGGCGTGGTCAGGGGTGGCCTGTAAATCCCATAGAAATGGGGAAAGACTGCATCCTGGCAGGACAAGTGCACCAGCTACTGTCAGGATGCTTCGAGGAGGGAGCAGAGGTCAGAAGTGGTGCTGGAGAAGGCGGGGGCCATCGTGGTTGGCTGCCTCATCACCACCTGCTGCCTCTTCTCCCCAAGGTGTGGAAGCGTTCTGGAGCCTGGTTCTTCAAGGGCTTCCCCAAGCAGGTCCTCCCAGAGCCTATGCCCATACGGAAGACTAAGGCCCAGCAGCCCATCAGTGAGCCCACTGGCCCCGAGCAGCCTGCCCCTGAGCCCACGCACACCACCCGGGCTCTGCCTCGAGGTAGGAAAAAAACAAAAAACAAAAACATCTGCTTTCAGGACCAAGGACAGCTCCCGGCCAACTGGTCTACCTGGCAAACATCCCAATATGTTTGTGTTTCCACCCATTCGGTGGAGAGCCAGCCTCTGGGCTGGGGGCTAGGAATCCCATGTCACCTCCTCAGCTCACCAACAAGGCAGCACAGAGGACTCTCCAGCAATCTCAGGCTTCCAAAAGGCTTTGATATCGTTTTTGATGGAGCATTTAGAGGTGCAGCAGAGGTAGAAATTAAAGTTAGGAATGGAGAGAGACTCTCATAGACAAAACACACACTGGAACCTGTTGGGGGGGTGTGTTTGAGGTTTGCTGAGTCAGCCTTCCCTGCCCCTGACGTTTCTTCTATCCGCCATCAGCAAATCTGGAATTGGACTAATTAAAAGTGAGAGAGGAAGAGAAAGGAAATTAGTAAAAGAAAATTACCACTACTATGGGTATTATCGTTGTTATCCCGGCATTAATTATTAAAGGGATGATTAAAAGGGAGAGGCGGCACCATACTGAGAAGAAAAGGCAACCACAATGAACACACATTAACCGAATGAGCCCACGAGGACTGCCCAAGAAAGCCCCTGTGCAACCTCGCTTCGCACTGAGGGGTCGTTTCTGGTCTGATGAAGGTTCTGGGAGGAAGACCTTGAAAACTGACGTGCCCCCCTGTGTCTCCTGTAGCTTCCTAGCGTGCCCCGCACAGGGCCTGGCACTCAAAAGGCATCAACAAACACTCCCTCCCGGACAAGGCCGGAGCGATCTCTCTTCCCTGCAGAGAGTCACCACGTGGCCAGTGTCCCCTGCATCCCTGAGCAGCCCCCATTTCTACCCGTAGAGCATCCTTCTTCCTCGCGAAGCATCGCTCCCTCTAGGCCGAGGAGGTCGGGTGGCCCCAGTGCTGAGGCCTGACGACAGGAGGCCCTGGGCCTGAATTCCAGTTCTGCCTCTTGCTGGCCATGCGGGCTTGGGCAAGTGGCCTCACCTCGCTGAGATGCGTCTCTCATCTACAGTTTGGGGCCAAAGCAGGTTTACAGTTGTGAGGACACAAGCCACGCAATTGTTTCTGGTATTGTCATTCGTTAATTATTATATTATTTTCCATAGGAGCAACTTTTGCCCCACCCTGTAAACAATGGGGCTAATAAGTCATTGGGTCAGTTTGAGGGTCCAGTGAGATAGCACATGTAAAGTGCTTTGCAGAGCGCAGCACCTAGTAAGTGGCGGCTGATGACATGTTAGTCACCTATACACGGACACACACACATGTAAGTGGTATGAACTAGATAAGCTCTGGACACAGCAGATAACGCTGGCAGCATGGTCGATGTAACCCCCCATTGACTTCACTAGAAAGAAATGGCATCACCAGCATTGTGTGGGGACACCTAAAAATCGAGAGAGTGACATCCAGTGCCGGTGACTGTGTGGGGACACGGATGCTCTCTACACTGTTGGTAGGACTGCATGTCACCTCCAGACCGTTGGAAAGTCGTGTGGCAGAATTCATTAACCCTTGAAATGCGTATGCCCTTTGGCTCTCCAGTTCCTCTCTGGGAACATATCTCACAGCAACGCAGGAGCATAGACAAGGTATATGTACATTCGTTGCATCATTACTTATGGCAGGAAATCGCTGGGAAAACCTGAATGTTCATTCATAGGGGGACTGTTGAGTGGATTACAGTCTGTCCACACCTTGCCATATTAGGCGTTATTGAAAATGGAATGAAGTCAGTGTCTTCTAGAGATTTGGGGTTAAATCCACAATATGTGCCCTCCACATTCTTTAAACAAACACTCACAGAGCAGACGAGACCCAGGCTCCATCCTATGCCCTAGAGATAGAGAGGCATCCGGAACAGACCGAGATCCCCACTTTCCTGCAGCTGGAATTCTGGTGGGAGAAGCAGATGCTCAGCAAACCGCCAATGCAAATAAAACATGAGATCCAGTAGAGCTAAGTGCTGGGAATGGACATGAGGCGGGCGAAGAGGCGGGGGCAGGAGGCTCCATTTTGGGTGGAATGGCCAGAGAAGGGCTGTCCGAGGATGATCTTTGGAGAACATATGTGACTGGAGTCGTGGAAAGGACCACTAGACCCTTTGGAAATGTTGTGTGTGCAGAGGGCTTAAGGCTGGGACATGCTTGGCACATGCTGGGGAAGGTCAAACGGAGAGAGTGCAGCCCGTCTGGAAGGGGGTGGAGCCAGCTATCCCAGCTGGGTCGTTTTTAGCCTGTGCGTGCTCACACGTGTCTGTGCGTGCACAGGAAATAGGTGCCATTGCAAACGCAAGCTACACTGAAGGGGGGGGGGGTGGGTCGGAAAGGGAGAGTTTTAATTTATAAAAGGACCTGGGAGTGGTGGATGGGCTCCTTCGTGAGCTCAAGTAACGGCCCCCCAGGTCCCATTCAACAAGTCCTCCCTGTCATTTTTCTCCCTCTGCAGGTGACGCTGAAGACAGGAGGGCCCCAGGTCAGAAGCCAGGTGGGTTCAGCCGGCTCTGGCTTCCACTTCGGGCAAGGGGTCCTTCCACCCCTTCCCTCCATTGCCCTTTCTCTCTTCAACTCATGCCTTTCCTTGCAGGCCCCGAGCCAGCCTCTGCTCCTGGGAGAGGGAGCTATGGGCCACCTGTGCGCCGGGCCTCAGAGGCACGAATGAGCTCAGCCAGCAGGGACTCAGAGGGCTGGGGCCAGGGCCATGGTGGGACGGCCGGGGACTCCAGCCGCAGCCCGGCAGGTGAGAGAGAGGGGCAGATCCAGGCGGGCTTCCCGGATGAGGAGCATCAGGAAGGTGGGAGAGGACGGTGTTTGTCTCCATGTCGTCCACGCAGTATTTATCAAGTGCCTGCCGTGTGCCGCGCTCCGATCCAGGGGCTGGTTTTAGCCTGTGGCGGAGGGGACAGCATCCAGAAATGATTCTGACACCAGACGGCCACAATTTTGGTTCTGTCCTTTCTTCCTCTAATGCCATGTGGAAGAAAAAGTGTGGTCTTTTTGGCCCTTCTCCAAAACACTCTGGGGGGGAGGCCCCTTAGCATTGAGCCAGATAAGGATGCTTCCCCTCTCACAGATCTAACAGAAATCAGAGGGGTGGGTCAGCAGGACCAGGATGTCCCCCTCGGGTGCTCTCATCTCGCTGGGCACCCAGCACCGGGCCCTCACTGGCGGTGGATTTGCTCAGCAAGAGTGCCCACTGGTGGGAGCCCAGGATCCTTGGACTTGGGACGACATACCTCCTGGCCTGGGGAAGCCTGCATTTCAAGCCCTGTAGGAGACCTTAGCCCCTCCCTTCCTCAGGTGGTGAGGTCACCAGACTGGCTGTGGGTTGGATGGGCAGACGGTTGGTTCCCACGTAGACCTCTGCCCTCCTCTTGCTGAAGAGTGGGCTCCTGGCTTGGTGCCTCAGTGCCTCTTCTTGGCAGGAGAGCTGGGCAGTAGCATCCAATGGTCTCAAACATCCCTGGAGACCAGCGGCCTGAGTTCAAACCCTGGCTCTGCCGCAGACCGACCAAGAGACACTGGGTAAACAACTTAACCCTTCTGGGCCTCGTTTCCCCCATTTGGCAAATGGAGATAATAAAGTGCCCACCTCACGGGGTGTAAAGATTAATTAAGTAAGTCCTGTGTGTGAAGTCCCTGGCACATGGCAAGTGTCAAACGAAGGTTGACTCGTTCTTATCAAGTAGGTAGCATCGTTGCCTCTGCGAGGCCCCAGAAGTTCAGAGAGGGTGAGCGACCAGCCCACAGTCACACAGCTTATAAGAGAGAACACTCAGATGCGAAGCTAGGTCCATGTGAAGAGATGGATCGGGTTCTTTAAATAACAATAAAATAACACCAGTGCCTGCCAGATGTTGTGTTTTTGCACACACCAAGCATTGTTCTGAGCATTCCGCGTGTGTGTGTCATTGCATCTCCACCACACGCTCTGCGGCAGGTACTGTCATCCCCCTTTAATAGATGCAGAGACTGAGGCCTGGAGGGGAGAGGCCATTTGTGCCAGCTCACACAGGCGGGAGCAATGTCACAGAACCTGTGCTTTTCAGCAATACCCCAGTGGCAGCCGTGACCTGCCCAGGGGTCTGAGTGGTGGAAAGAGAGAGTGTTCTAAGAGGCAGAGAGAATTGGAAGGAGCTAAGAGTATTGGGGGCTGCATTCAAATCCAGAAGGCATTGCCTTGTGCTGGCCAGCCAGTCCCTGCTTCCTCTGTGTGCATGCATGTGTGCGTGCATGTGTGTGTAACATGTCAGGCTGTTTCCCTTTCTTTCTCCTCCAGGCTTGAGACGGGCCAACTCAGTCCAGGCCTCCAGACCGGCCCCAACCTCAGTGCAGAGCCCAGTGCCTCCTCAGCCTGGGCAGCCAGGTACCTGCCACCTGCTGAGCCACCCAGGCTGTCATGTCACTCACTGGTGACCCAGGTTCCTCCCATCCTCGCCGGGGGAGCCCCAGCTTTCTGCAAACCTGCAGCCACCACCGAATCCTAAGCTCTTCTGAGACCCTTAGAATGAGTAACACTGGGGCCTGGGCCACCAAGCAGGGCAGGAGAGGACATCTTAGCCACCCAGTGCAAGGAGCAACAGTACCTCACTCCTCAGTGTGCCCAGGCCCCAAGGCTTGTCATCATCTTTCCTGCATGCACCCCCACTGCCCTCTTATTTCCTTGATACCTTTCTTCAAATTGACTCGCTTTCCAAACATAACTGAGGACTTGCCATCACAAACCTTCTCAAGGAAAATGTAAGGACATCAGGCTTTCATAAAATGACAACTCTCCCCAGAGGGTTGTGTGAAACTCAGGAAGAAATGGTGAGCAAAGAGATGAGTACCGTGGGGACCTCTGAACAAACATGGCTTGTGAAAGACAGAGGAAAGCTTGCCTCACTGGTGCGGTTCCAGTTTGTGGTGGTAAGAGAGCCCGGTGATGGCAGCGTGAGTGGGGAACCAGGATCCCATACCGTGAAGAGAGAGGGTAAAGGAACCACAGGCTGGGGACTCCCAATAATAGCAGTGTGTTGTCTCCACGCCCTGGGGGCTGGAAGTCTGAACTCCAGGTGTTGGCAGGGCGGTTCCTGCCGAGGCTGCGAGGGAAAATCCGTCTCCTTCCTCCTCAGTTCCCCATGGCTTCGGGCATGGCATTCTCCCCATGTCTTCTCATCATCTTCCTTCTCTCCCTGCCTGTCTCTCTCTCTCTCTGTGTCCAAATATCTCCTCTTTATAAGGACACAGTCACATCAGATCAGGGCTCACCCTAGTGACCTCATCTTAACCTGACCATCCGCCAAGACCCTCCTCCGCATAAGGTCACATTCACAGGTACTGGGCATGAGGACCTGGATAGCTTTTGGGGAACACAATTCGGCCCATGGCAGAGGGCACCACAATTCACATAATGAAAATTAAACAGTGCAGTAGTCCTCAGGCCTAAGAAGGTTCTGAGCCTGAGGCCTGTCCCCTTGTGTTCAAAAGGGAAATTCACGAAGTTTGGAGAGGGGTGAGAGACCGAGCCACACCCAAGCGAGACTTTCTGGAATCAGCGTTGAAAGGCAATGGTGACTTTCTCGCGTGTTGTTGAATGTAATTTCATGGACCATCCCTGTGGGTCCTCCTCCCACCCCCACACCGCCCACTGTGGGGAATGAAGTCGTAGAGACTCCACAGACCAGGACTGACGCTGCGGCACTGAAAGATTCGGAGAGTGAACTTGCACACCCCCTCGCAGACAGTGCCCACCCCATTGGCTCATTGGCTTCACAGCAGCCGGGTGGAGTCTCACAGAGCAGGAAGCTGAGGCCCAGGAGGGAAGCACTGGGGCTTGAACCCAGGCCTTCCTGGCCCCAGAATCCCCCACGGGAACATTCCTGCAGCCCTGGTACCTCTGCACATCACCTGCTACCCTGGGCCTGTGTCCATGCTCAGGAAATGTGGGGGACGAGGGGTGCGCACCCAAATGATGCCACCTTCTCTGCTCTCTTTTTTCTCCTCGCAGGGCCCCCAGGAGGCAGCAGGCCCGGCCCTGGGCCAGCCGGACGCTTTCCTGACCAGAGACCAGGCACGTGCTCGCTTCCTCCCCAGCCCGCCCCAGCGGCCACCTCTCTCCCACCCAGTCTGCACCCTGAGACCCACCTGATGAGCTCTAAGCCACCCCACCCCCGGATCCCAAAACTTCAGATAGTCCACACTAAGATGAGACAGATGGGGAAGGAGGGCACGTGGAGTGTCTGAGAGCCCGCCCTGCCTGGGTTCAAGCCCCTGCTCCTTCCCTCCCGGCTCTGTGACCCTGGGCAAGCCACTTAACTTCCCTGAGCCTGCTTCCTCGCCTCTAACATGGGAATGACCAGAGGACCTGCCCCTCAGAGCTGTTACAAGGGTTAAACGTGCAAACACACATGAAACCCTAGCACGTGGCCCGGAATGTATCAGGACCACACTAAGTGACGGTGACTGTTCTATAGGCTCTACGGGCCTCATCATCATCACATCTGTCACTGTGGCTACAGTGAGGTCATTGCTTTCTGATGCACCAGGAACGCCGTTAAGTGCTGTGTGAGATCATTTCTTAACTAATAGCTACTACTCTTCGAGTGCCTTCAGGCATTATTAGCCCCACTTTACAGACGGGGGCGCTGGGGCCCAGAGACATTGAGTAGCTGGCCCTGCGTGCGTCACTCTCCTGCCCTCTCCCTGTCCCCTGCAGAGGTGGCTCCTGGCGACCCCGGCTATACAGGGGCGGCTGCCCCACCCCGGGAGGAGAGACCTGGAGGAGTCGGAGCCAAGGAGGACAGAGTGGGCCACCCACCGGGCCCCTATTCCCAAGTATCTGCGGCCGCCCCCCAGCCTGCCGCCACCCCTGCCCGCCAACCGCCACCCCCAGAGGAGGACGAGGAAGAAGCCAACAGCTACGATTCAGATGAAGCAAGTAGGTGGGGTGTCTGGGAAAAACTCCTCCAGGTCACCCCTGGGGATATAGGAGGGACAGCCCCATGCACCCCTCCCAGCCCCCAACGTGCCAGACGTGACAAATGCAGTGACCACGCTACAAAAACACAAATTCGTGTTACTAGATTCACAGGAGGACGTCAACTTTCGACACATTTGGTGCCACACACACACGTTTTATTGTCATGAAAGCTGCTCAGTGTCCAGCCACCATCCATGTCACTGGAAAGAGTGCAGTTCCGCTGTGTCCAGCTTGTCACACGTCACACATGGGGTTGTCACCGGGCCCGGCATTCCGCTCCTGGGCCTGTCTGCATTTCAGTCCTTTCCAACACCCTGTAATGCCCATCTTCTGAAAGTCAGTGTAACCCGTTTAAAAGTCTCTTCGTGTTTCCTCTTACACCCACCCACTCAGTGATGTATGAAGTGCCTGTTCTACACTCCCCCACCCAGGCCCTGAGTCCCAGGGACACACACACACACATGCACGCACGCACGCGCGCGCACACTTCTCCTGAGTGTGGCCGGAGCAGCAGAGGAGAGCCGGGGGTTGTGAGCCAGGGAGAGGCGCAGATGGGCACGGGGCTGCATCTGGTGCGTGTCGCGGGACTGGGGGACGCTCCAAGAGCTTGAGGTCAGATGGAGAGACGGCACCTGCATGAGGGCTATCATCAGTGGCATGGTCTGGGCCCATCATGTCCCCTCATCTTGTAAAATGAGAAGCAGAATGCTGCCTCTTACACAGGACTGACGGGACGGTAAACTGAGGAACCCCCTGGGGAAGCGCTTGGTGAACTGGGAATCTCCATTATGTGGTGCCAAACACGCTGGAGGAGCTAGTGTCATGTGACACTCACCCCAGAGAGGACTGTGGTCCACGCTTGCTAAGCACTCGTTCCATGCCGGGCAGTTTTCTCAGTGCGGCCCTGGCATGTGCTCACGTCACCTTCCCGTGGAGCCCGGGGGTGGTTGCTTTTCCTGCTCCCATTTCACAGGTAGGGAGACAGAGGCTGTGAGAGGTTCAAGCTCACGTGGCTGGCGAGTGGAGGTGCTGGCAGTCCATCTCTCTGCTGTGGTAGATCAGAGCCCGGACCTGGGTGGCCTGTCAGTTGTCCCCTCCACCCCCATGCTCTCCCACGGGTCTGTGGTCTGCAGGGAAAGGAGTCAGGGAGTCCACGTCGCCTGGTCAGCCAGAGGCTGTTTCCGCTCTGGAAGCGTCCCCGGTCTATCCCACCTGCCTGCCTTTCCTCATCCTTGCCCCCCTTGCCCTTCTGCCTGAAACAGTGGCCACTGCTTTTTCCATGTGCCTTATATGTCCCTTCACTGGCCCATCATACATGTTCTCTCCCAGCCTGTGTCCATCCCTGTTATGGGCTGTCCACAGTGGTTCCTAACTAGCCTACCTCCAGATTCCTCCCTCACTCCTCTCTGGTTTATGTGTATTTATTGAGCACCTGCTAAGCGCCCCAGCCTGTTCTAGGCACTGAGAGTACCATGACCAAAAAATGACAGACAAGACGGCTGATCTGAGAAACTAATGTTCTAGTGGAGAGAAACAGCTGACATGGCAGCGAGCTCACGTCAGACCGACACAGAGCACCGTGAAGGAAATAAAGTGGGGCGAATGACCGTGGGGGGGGGCTGCTTTGGGTAGGGTGACTGCGGAGGGCTCATCTGGGGAGGTGACATCCAAGCTGAGGCATGGATCATGGGAAGGTGCCAGCCATGTGAGGATCTAGAGGGAGAGCATTCCAGGCAGCGGCAACGGCACGTGCTGAGTCCGACTCCTCCAGCAAGTGAGTGAGTAGCGACGGTGTTCCCCACACTGCGTCCCACGTGGACACAGCTGTGAGCAGGACGAACACAGCCCTTGCCCGTCAGATCTTTCTGTCCGGTAGGACAGGGAGTCATTAACTAGACGAAGTCACTAATGAATCATTCACAAACCACAGCTGGGCCGAGGGTCTACCAGCATGGGGTGTCCAGAGCGGGGACTGCGTCTCCCTCTCTTCTGTAGGCTCAATGCCCAGCCTATCCAGGGTACGTTCTCGGCGCTCGGGAAATGTTTGTCGAATGACTGAGTGAATGTTCTCTTGGTTCCCGCCTCTGCCCCCTCCAGCCACCCTGGGTGCCCTGGAGTTCAGCCTCCTCTATGACCAGGATAACAGCTCCCTGAACTGCACCATCATAAAGGCCAAGGTGGGTGAGGGACCCCTCGGGCTGCTCGGGCATCTCTAGGGGGCGTGGGACGGACGTGGGTTACCAGGCCCAGGTCTGTTGCCTTGTCTCTCTGTGGCAATGGCAGTGAGGAGAGACAGAAGCTCACTACAGCCAGTATCCTGGGGGCCTGTGTCCTCTGGGGATAAGTCCAGGGGGGGTTCATTTAAGGGGCAGCTGCCTCCCAGGGGCAGAGGCAGCGAGAGCTACGGAGGGGACACAGAGGTGCTGCCCGCCCTGGAGGCCACGACAGCCCGATTTGACGGTTGATGTGGCCACACAGCAGCCCCTTCGGTGGGTGTGGCTCTGAAACTGGATTGGCAGCCGGAGTTGGCCCATTGGTGCCGACGCAGGACACCAATGCAGGCTTCAGAGGGGGCAGGGAAGGCAGGCCCCGGGGGAAGACTGTGCCCACCCTGCCAGCTCCGGGGAAACGTGCTGACCAAATTCCAGACCCCGAGGAAAGCCGGTGCTGTCATTGCAGATCCCAGCAGGTGACTGACTAGGGCTCCCCAACCCCCCAAGTCTGATCCAAGTAGAACAAGCAAGGCCTGGGAACCAGACTGCCTGGGTTCAAAGACAGCTTCGCTGCTTCCTAGCTGTGTGATTTGGGGGAAGTTACTTAACCTCTCTGTGCCTCAGTGTGTCCGTTTGCAAATTGGGGATAATAAAGCATCACCCCCTTAGGGATGACTGTAAGTATTAAATGGAAGGTGGCCGCGGGCTCCGGTTTTCTCAGGATAGTCCCCATCTATGCCTGTTGCTTTCCTGTAATAATGACAGACTCCCCCTCACTCACAAAATGCCCCGGTTTGCATGATAAATGAGGTATGAAATGTGTCATGTCACTGCTAGACCCACACCCAGGTCACTTCTTCAGCAAGCATTTATTGAGCACCTCTTATGTGTTGGTCTCTATGGCAACACTTAGAGGCATCTAGCCCCCTCCCCTGAATAACACAGTGAGGTAAGTACCTATAAGATCTTGTTTCACCAAGGGGGACGCTCCATCTGAGATGCTAGGGAGTGGTAGTGACTTTGGTGCGAGTGCGCAGGCCCCGCTCAAAGGCGTTCAGATTTTAAAGGCAGAGTGCCTGTCAGTTGGTAACCTTGCAGTCCGAACAGTCATCCCAGAAATGTTCCTTAAACACCTACTCTCTGTCAGGCACTACCCCCAGATACTGGGGATACTCGGGTGAGCAAGAATAGGCCCTGCCCTCATGGACGCCCCCCCAAGGAAACCCACAAAAACCCATCACTGTAGCATTTCCCAAGTATTGTAAACCACCTGGGGCTTCTTACAGATTACTTCGCCTCATTTAATCTTCACAGCAGCCTGTGAGGAAGGTTCTGGCATCGTTCCCACTTTACAGATGGGGAAGCTGAGGCACAGAAAGATTCGATGACTTGCCCAGATCACGCAGCCAGGCAGTGGTGGCGCTGGGATTTGAACCACTGCGGTCCAGCTCAAAAGCCCGTGTTCTTACCCACTAGGTGGCCCTGCCGCTCTCCCCACTTCGCGGCATCCTCTCCCAGCTGGTAGTAGCCAACGCTGTCTACACATTCTTGGGCCAGGCCCAGAGCTCCAACTTCACAGGCGAGACCTCCTTTAATCCCTGCGAGAACCCCATGAAGCACAGGGGCTGTGATCAGCCCCACTGAACAGATGAGGAAACCAAGGTCCAAGGAGATCACAGGACGTGATATCTGGGCTTCAAGATTAGTGCTGGGTGAGGGGACAGTGGGAGCCCAGAGGTGGGACACCTGTCCCAGCCTGGGCATGGGGAGAGGGCTAGCGTGTGACTGAACCCCAGGAACTTTGGAGTCGCTCGTGTCAACAAGCCCCACTTCATTCCTACCCCCAACAAACTCCCTGCCCCCCAGGGTCTCATTTGACCCTCATCAAATGAGGGGGGGGGCAGGCAAGACACTGTGGTCCCCGGCATCTGGATGGGGAAACCAAGGTCTCAGGAGGGAGTGTAGGGCTGGGATGAGAACCCAGGCCTCCTTCCCCCACCCCTCCCCTCTCCTGCCCTTCCTGTTCTGGAACCCCTCCTCCTGTGCTGCTAGTAGCCATCCAGCCTCGATGGGGCCGTTCCTATGTGCCAGGCACTGTGCTGGGCATGCTCCAGGTGAAGTCGTGTGTAAGTCTCACCTGCGCTTGAAGCAGGCCCTGTTCTCATCCCGTTTGACCTGTGAGGAAAATGAGGCTCGGGCAGGCTCAGCAACTTGCCAGAGGCCACACAGCCAGGAACTGACATGACCAGGTTTTAAGCCCTGTCTGCCTGATTCCAGAGCTCTTTTCACGACATACTGTGGCTCCCTTCTCTCTCTTCTGCAGAGGAAGCACCTAGGGTGGGCCGCTGGATGGGCAGATGCCACGGGCTGCACCCAGTGCCCATGACAGCTGAGTGGCCAGGCCTCCAAGGCCCTCACCCCGCCACCTTTTCTCTTGCAGGGACTGAAGCCCATGGACTCCAACGGCTTGGCCGATCCCTACGTTAAGCTGCACCTCCTGCCGGGAGCCAGCAAGGTACCATATGGCCTGGGCCTCTCGGCAAGCCAGGCACACAGGCCCTGGCAGGCACCCAGGGTTCCCAGCTCTGAACCTAAAATAGCCCTTTCTGCCCCCAAACCCCCTCCTCCCTGAGTGACAGAGTCCTTGCAAGGGCTGGGGGTGGACCAGGAGCCCTGCCCATTTCTCCAACCCAGAAGCCTGGCATCCAGGAGCCTCCGAAGGCCAGGAGAGAAGGAGGTGACCCAACGATGCTCTTCACTTGCTCAGACACCTTCTGTGGCTCCCCAGTGCTGAGCATGGCCCCTCTCCCCTCCCACTTGGTGCCCCAGCCAAGCACTCCTTCCCCCTCAATAGAAACGAATAACTCGCTCCAGGCTTCAGGGCTCAGCACTTGAAATGATTAATGTTCTGTCACTGAGAGAAAAGTTCCCCCCACCCACTTTCTCTCCCCTGGCAGCTCACCTGACATTGACTTTGCTCTGGGGAGGAGAAGTGGGGTTAGATCTCCTCTCACTGGGTGGGCCCACTCAGAGCACGTGGCTGCAGAGTGCTTCCTTGGGTTTGACTTTGGGCTTTGTCCTGTTAATTTGATGAGGATGGCCTAAATGCAAGGGGGACCTGCCCTTGGTTGCATGGTCTTGGGAAAGTGTGTGTTAAAAATCTCTGCAAGTATCAAATGCCCATAAGACAAAAGAGGCGTGTGTGTACGTACGTACGTACACACACACACACACACACACACACACACACACACACACACACACACACACACACAGTATCTTCTCTTTGTTTGGATCAAGAAATAAGAGTCCCTCACCTGGCCATGGCCAAACTGTGAAGTGTTTGGCCACTACTACTTCTAAATCCCCAGGGACATTTGCTTCTCTCTAAGCACTCTCCTTTGCTCACTCCTAAATCCAAACTTCCTTTGCCAAGGAATCCAGTGAGTCATTTACATGTTAGTATGAATTAGATTGGTCACCAGACCACCTCTTCTGGGTGCAGTGTGTTTCTAGCCTTCTCTCTTAGAGTGAAATGAAAACTTTTGTCCCCTCCCCCTAATGAATTTCAGCATGAAGGGTGCTATTTGGGGAAACATGGAAGCATCCCAGAATCCTCAGAAATTGTTCCTTTACTGCCTAGGAGTGGGTGACACTTACGTCTGCCTCCCTGACCTATGTAGGAGTTTTTTCCTCAATGGGAAATGTCTCTGCTTTCTGATCTTAACGGGAAGTTCAAAGAGAGAGCTCCGTGCGTGGGTGGAGGGGTGGCTCAGCGTCCATCCCCGTCCGTGGCTGTGGTCCTCACCGCAGAGCATGCCCCGCACTCCCTGAGGTGTGCACTCAGGAGCAGCTGAGCCCCCGGACGCTCCTAAAGGGAGAGTCGAAATTACTCCCCAACCCCGACCCCAGATCAGCCCAAAGGACTGGCTCCCCACCACGGCACATGTCTGTCTGTCTGTCTGTCTCTTGGGGCTCTAGTCCAACAAGCTCCGGACAAAAACCCTGCGAAACACCCGGAACCCCATCTGGAACGAGACTCTCGTCTACCACGGCATCACGGACGAGGACATGCAGAGGAAGACCCTCAGGTACCCGCCCGGCGGGTGGGCAGAGACACGCATGTGGTCCCTGGCAGTCACTTTTGAAAATCTCTCTGCGTACTTTGTTTTTTCCGTCTCCTTTTTTTACTTCTACAAAACAATATGTATTTCCGGTAGAAACTTCTAAGAATACAGATAAGTGAAACTCTTAACATCTCGGTGTCTGGGTGTCCGGGTTGTATGTGTGTAGACATGCACACATGCAAAAGATCCTTATAAAATGGAGTGTTTTTTAAGTTTTTTATTTATTTATCTTTATAGGGGAAGGGAAGGAGAGAGGGAGAGAAATATCAATGTATGGTTGCCTCTTGTGTGTCCCCTGCTGGGAACTGGCCTGCAACCCAGGCATGTGCCCTGACTGGGAATCGAACTGTGATCTTTTGGTTCAGAGGCCGGTGCTCAATCCACTGAGCTACACCAGCCAGGGCAAAATTGAGTGTTTTGAAAGATGGACCATCCTAGTAACTAATCAATCTGTCTTACTTAACAATATGTTGATGTATTTCATCTTCCACATGCTGTCTTACACTGCACTTTAATGATACTAGTCATACCCAGATACACTCTTCTGTAAAAACCAATAGAGAAGGCAAAGCCCCTTTTAAAGGGTTAGTTCCCGCCCACAGCCCGGGTCTGCCACCTCCTCCCGGGGGTCTGTGTACCTTCAGACTCCTGTTAGCAGGATAGAGAGTATCATGCTGTCTATATCTGGAAGCTTCCTTTTTCCCTGACTAATATGTCCTGGAGTTACAGCCATGAGAGACATTTAGATCCACCTAATTTCAACTGCTTTGGAGTCCTCCACAGAAGGAAATGGTTAACGGATTTTTTTTAAGTTTCATTATTAAATAGTATAAATTTGCAGAAAACTGCAGATTACAGTACAGCAAACAGCCATGAACCCAGCTCTCAGTTTTTTATAGATGACCTTGAACAACCCGGGCTTGAACTCCAGGGTCCACTTACATGTGCATCGTTTTCAATAAGTACTGCGCGTGTATTTTCTTTCTTATCATCTTCTCAATCCTTTTTCTTTTCTCTAGTTTATTTTACTGCTAGAATATAGCATAGAATACATATAATAAACAGACCATGTGTTAATAACTCTTTATATTCTTGGTAAGGCTTCTAGCCAGCAGTAGGCCGCTAGTAGTTAAGTTTTGAGGGAGTCTAAAGTTATACGTGGGTTTTCAAGGACATGGTGGGTCAGCACCTCTAAGCCCCACATTATTCAAGGGTCAGCATATACACAAGTGTGTACAAAAAGGCAGGAATGTGGTTGCTCCATTGCTGCTTTATTCCTAATAGCTCAAAACGAGAAACAGCCCAAAACCAAATGCCCATCAGTAGCTGAATTAGGGGGCTATATTTGCCCGATGGAATACTATACAGCAATAAAAAGGACAAGTCACTACAGACCTGGCTGAATCTCACATACATGTTGAACAAAAGAAGCCATTCGCTTCCGTTTATATAAAGGTCAAAAACAGGACCATGAACCCACAGGGCCAGAGGTCAAGGAGAGTGGTTATCTTTGACGGAGGAGGCAAGGGACCATGAGGGTCTTCTGAGAGCTGGAATATTCTATATTTTGATCTTGGCAGCAGTTACGTGGTTGTGTGCATGTGAACGATTCAGCAAGCTATTCATTTAAGGTGTGTGCCCATCACTGCTCACAAGTTACACTGTAGTAAAGACGCCATGAAAACTACCTGACTGAGGGCTCAATACACAGAAACTGAAGTGTCCCTATGCACACGACACATTCCTTGCCAGCCCCCATCACAGTTCTTGGCACACAGTAAGGGCACATGCTCGTCTTTCTCTCCCCACTGTTTCTGCGGCTCGCAGGATCTCCGTCTGTGACGAGGACAAGTTTGGCCATAACGAGTTTATTGGCGAGACCAGGTTCTCTCTCAAGAAGCTGAAGCCCAACCAAAGGAAGAACTTCAATATCTGTCTGGAGCGAGTCATCCCGGTGAGCGCCTCTTCCTGGGGACTCGAGGCCGGGGGGGTCAGCATTTGGGGGTGCAGCCTTCCCTGGGGCCTGCAGCCTGCCAGGCAGCAGGGATGTGGCTGCTATTGAGAGAAGCGTAAGGATTTCCGCTCGGAGCATCGGGACTGTGCCCTGACTCTGCCTTTTACTGACCCTGTGCGAGCCTCACTTCTCTGAACGGCAGGGTCCTCTTCTATCAAACTGGGGAGGGCAGAGCCGTGTGGCAGTGTGGCCGGCCTGGGATCAAAGCCCAGCTCTGCGACTACCCTGCTCCCTGGCCCCGGCCAAGCGTCTGAGCTACTCTGAGCCTCGATTTTTCTTATCTGCACATGGGCTTTCCAGTACCCGCCTCACGGGAGCGTTGTGTGAATGACATGATCAGAACAGAACCCAGTGCACAGTGAGCACCATAGCTTGTTACCTGTTGTTGTTATAGGAATAATACTGCCCTACCCACCTGTCACTCATGAAGCCATAAAGCACCATGCACACAAGCAGGAGGCAGGATAGCACAGTGCTAGAGCAAGGACTCTGGAGCCAGAATCTCTGGGTTTGAATCCTGGCTCTGCCATTTGTTCTAAACCTGGGCCAAGTTGTTTAACCCTTCTGGGCCTTGTGTTCTCACCCATGAAATGGGATAGTAGAGTGCTAGTTATTATTGTTAGATGTGATGCTTGCCTTTTGAGAAAGAACAAGAACCAAGCTGAGAGCCTCCTCCAGTTGGGCTGTTCCTCAGAACCAACTGGTGATTTTGAAATCAGAGCTTAAAACTAAGATCCTGACTTCGGAGGGTAGGGCCTGCAATTTGTATTTTTAGAGATAATCCGACCTGCTCCTTTGGACGCACGGGCCACCTGGGGCCCAGAGCAGGAGCAAGTGGCCCAGATCACGCTGCGTGCCAGCGGCTGTGCTCTGGGCAGCAGCCAGGGCCAGGTCTCCTGCAGCCGCCAGCACACCTGCTTCCCCCGGGCAGAGGGCCAGCTCCCCACGGAAAGCCGTGTCAGGTGGGAAGGGGAAACTTGTAGCAACCTCCCACCAGATGGCTGGCCCGCAGATGGAATATCCAAGTGCCCTGTGTGGGCTCGTACTGCACAGGCGAAGGAACAAGCCACAGTAATGACAATCACTAGGAAGAAGTTACACCGAGTGCCAGATTCCAGATAAATCACTGCAGGCAACCCTCGGAGTGGCACATTCCCACTAGGTCTTTGCCTGGTGACAGCAGGTTCCTCAGGCTTCCTCTTCCTTCCCTCACTCAGTGAGTCTGTTTGATCCACACAGTGGCCACGCCCCTGCCTGAGTCAGCAGCTCCTGGGCCCACCCACCTTGCTCTGATGGACACAGCCAGCCCCAGAGGCAGGAAGGTGCTCTGCCCACCATCACCTTTTGCTCTTTGTCCTTGGCCCTCCCACCACCAACTCCCCCCATATTCCCCACCAAGAACAGGGGCTGCATAAGTGCTGTCCCCTCCTCTTCTCTAGACCTTAGTTCCCCTCATATCTAAAATGGTCTTTAACCAGCAGCTGTCACACTCTGTCCCCCAGAGCCTTAGAATCCCCCAGAAGGACCTTGGGAGCCATGGAGGAAGAAGCACCTGGTGGCCAGACCCCAAGACCCCTGTGCCACTCCAGCGCAGATCAAATCCTGTCTGTTTTGTGTAGGGGGGGCTCTGCCACTTATTGGCTGTGTGACCTTAGCCAAGTGGCTTAACCACTCTGATCCTCAGGGTCCTCACCTGTAAAATGGGGCTATTAATACAACTTACTGCATAGATTATGGTGCACTCGCATGGTGTTGAGTTGTTAGCGTTATAAATTTCAGCTGAAGAGGGGAGAGCTGGGGGGCCGTGGAGGCTTGGAAAGCCTGTCCTCGTGGCTCTGGGTGCTGCTGGAGGGCTGAGGGGCGTCTGGTCCTTCTCGCCCAGGGAGGCGAGCCCCATAGACAGCGTTCTCTTTCCTTCCTGTTTCCTCCCAAGATGAAGCGCGCCGGGACCACCGGGTCCGCCCGAGGCATGGCTCTCTATGAGGAGGAGGTGAGCACAGAGTGGATCCCGGAGCCACAGCCCGGCCCTGGTGTCTCCCTTTATTTCCCTCCCTGGCCCCATCCCGACTCTTTCTCCCCAACCACCTGCCCCTGAGTCACGTGAGAGCTGCACCTGCCCAAGGCTCTGGGACATGAAACCAGGTGGATGCCCCTCCCACCTGGAGCCCAAGGTGGGGGGAGTCCCAACCTCTCACGCCAGGGACACCCTTGAACTCCTTGGCCTTGTTGGCAGAAGCCCTGCTGGTGATCCTGCAGGACTAGAGCAAGGCCACTGTCCCTCCGTGGGGGCGTCCCTTGGGCTGTGTGTGGCCAAGGCTGGGGTTGGGCTGCACATCCAGGCCGTCAGCCTCGGTCCCGGTGCAACCCCAGGGACTGCATTTGTGGGAAGACTGGTTGTATTCGGGGCGTCTGAACTCAGGGTCAAGGCTCAGTCCTGGGGCAGAATCGGGTCATTGCTGACCAGGATCAGACTCAGCCTGTGTCTGGGTTGGAGTCAAACCACTGGTCTCCTGTGCTTCAGACTGGTTCTCCTCGGCTTTCACCATTCCCTCTCCCTAGAGGATGGGTGGAGTGGGGTGGGGTGGTGGTGTGCTGTCCGTGGTACTGAACGCACTAGCTCTGGCCCAGCCCCTCCACTCTTCCCTGAGCTCTCCCCCAATGCTCCCATCCAGTTCCTGGCCTGCTCCCCTCCCAGGCTCACACGCCCTCCTCCCCTCCTGCAGCAGGTGGAGCGCATTGGGGACATAGAGGAGCGTGGCAAGATCCTGGTGTCCCTCATGTACAGCACCCAGCAGGGGGGCCTCATCGTGGGCATCATACGTTGCGTGCACCTGGCCGCCATGGACGCCAATGGCTACTCAGATCCATTCGTCAAGCTGTGAGTCGGTGCCTTGGGACTGTGGTCGGGCCCCTGAGGGGGCCTTAGGTCCTTGTAAAAGGGGGACCAGAGGGCTTCCCCAACACCATTGTACACGGAGGCCCAGAGAGGGAAACGGACCTGCCTAAAATCACACAGGGAGACATGACCAAAGCTGGCTAAGTGCGAGGGTGGAGCCTCAGCAGTCAGACTACTGTGTCACTCACCCACATGAGAGGTTTGTGGCTCAGTCCCCTCCTGTAGGAGAGGGACAGTCAGCAAGGTCGCAGCAGCCCCATTTGTAGCCCCCCAGAATCAGCACCTCACCCCACCACCAGAGAGGCAGTGCGGCCTTTTCCAGATTCAGTCTGGAACTGCGCAGAAAGAAGACCTTAGCCTGTGGGGCTTATCCCAGCGAGCTGACTCATGGGGACTAGGAGAGACTTTGTCACCTGTGTCAGTCAGGGTCCTCTGAATGTCACGATGGGACTAAACCAGCAAGAGTTTCCTTAAGGGAACTGCCTGTGCTGGGGGCTGGAGGGAGAGCTGGGGGAAGAGGAGAGCAGTCACAGGGCACGGGGCCCAAGGGGGGCGGGGTCAGTGGAATCCTCCGGGACACAACTTCAGCAAGACTGTCTGGAGTCCTTAGGCCAAAATTGGCCATCAGAGAGGCCCCATGTCACCTAGGAGTGGGCCTGCCATAGTGTCCCCACCACATGCAGTTGTCAGCTGGGGCGTGACCTTGGCACAGACATGGCGTGGGTTGCCAAGCAACTGGGGCCGTGGTGGGTTGGGCCCCCCGTAGTCAGAGGTCCACCAGGCACATTCTCCCGCTGCCTTTGAATCAGACATGGGGTTCAACTCCCACCTCTGGCAGCCGCTAGCTGTGTGACTCTGAGCGGGTTACTTAACCTCTCTGAGCCTCAGACTCTTCCTCGGTAAGATGGGGACAATAGTTCCACTTATTTCCGAGGCGAGGCATGAGGCCAGATGAGATGGCTTGTACACAGCAGTGAGATTGAGCCCGGTCCAGAGCTATTTAGCTGCTCGCAGTGGAATTCTGGCTTGCCTCGTGGCAGCAAAGTGCGTGTTCCCACGGATCTGGAGGAGAGCCTGGGCTCTGGGTCCAGACTGCCTGGGTTTGAATCCCAGATCGGCCGCCTTCAGTATTCTCTAGCTGTGTGGCCTTGGACTCAGGCCTTAACATCTCTGGGCCTCAGGGTCCTCCTCTGTACAATGGGAAGAAATAATAGTTTCTGAGAAGCGGGAACCAAGACAGGGTGAAACGTGCAAGGGATTTGTTGGGGGAAACAAACGCCTGTGGAGGGAAGTCGAGAGGGACCTGGAGGAGGGCTGTAGAGACAACAGGATGCCTCAGGATTACCCGGAAAATATTGACTATATTCCTACTATGTGCCAGGCATTGTGCCTATGCCAGGGAAGAGCCTTCCAGGCAGCAGAAACAGTGTGTGCAAAGGCCCTGGGGTTGGAAAGAGAGTGAGTGGGAAGTGGAGTAAAGAGCAGGGCATGAGAGTCAGCTGGTCTAGAGCAGGGACCAACCTCGCCGGCTCTGAAGGCCACGCTGGAGACCGTGAACTTCACCCTCAGGACAAAGGGAGATCTTTCAGTAGTTTGAGCAGAGGAGCAACGACAATGGCAGTTGGATTTGTGGCTTTTATCCCCTCTGCCTACACACAGGGCGTGTCCCCAGGCATTGGAGCCAACCTAGGGGGTGACAGGTGGTGAGATGCCAGGCACAGCCGCCCAGGGTCTCAATCTGGTCCACTGAGAGCAAGTCCTGACTCAGAGCACAGGCTCCAGAGGCAACAGCTGGGTTCAGTCCCTGCTGTGTGGCCTGAGGCACCTGTCTCCACTCCTCTGGCCCCGCGGTTTCCTTGTAGGTAAACTGGGTGGTTGTAGTTCTGGCATCGAGGGTGTGTGGAGGGTTCAGTGCACCTCGGGTGCGCAGCGCAGCGCCTGGCACGGGGGATACCCTCTACTACACACGGCCATCATTAACGTCAGTGCGCGTTCCGATTTGCTCGTCCGTTACTCTCCTGACACTGGAAGGAGCCTTTGGGGTCCTGTCACCAAGGGGCTGTTCTTAGCCATTAAACCTCACTCCTAACAGCCTCTCATGTCTCCTCTCAGCTGGCTGAAACCAGACATGGGAAAGAAGGCCAAACACAAGACACAAATTAAGAAGAAAACCTTGAATCCTGAATTTAATGAGGTGAGGCTGCCCCATTTTGTCATGCTACAGCACAGTTCCTGGGTGTGAGAGAGGAAGAAACTGCTTCCTCAGGGGTTGTCAGACACATCAAAAAACAAACAAACAAAAAAAACCCTTGCTCTCATAGATGAGCTTGGATTATCTAAGGATAGGTCATGAGTTCCCTGTCACTGGAGGGAATCAAGCCTAAAAATAAAAACCTATAGATTAGGCAGGAAGCTGAGTTTGAAGAGATACAGAATTATATGGTTTCTAATATCTTCACCAATTTGAACAGCCTGTAATACTGAAATTTGAGGGAATAAGCAGGGACAGTGACGCCCTTTCCCGTCCACCCAGTTGGTGTGGCCCTGTCCCTGTCCCTCTCCCCCAACATCCATCCAGGACATCAAGTCTTCCCAGAGCCACTGTCTAGATCCCCACTGAATGCGCCCCTCTCTCTGTGTTCGCTCCGACCACCTTGGCTTAAACCCTGGCGTTTCACGCCTGGCCTAGACAGCTCCATCCTAGACTGGTCTGCTGCAGTAGACCTCCGACTCGCCTCCCCGTGCCTCGCCCGTCCTCTGTAGAAGCATGAGCTTTCTAAAACACAAATCTAATGTGTCACTCCTGCACCCCCATCACTGCGGACGTACACATGGTTTAGCTACAGGGTGCCTTCCGTCACATCGTTAATGGTCAGGAAAAATTAGAAACAACTGAACACCAGTCAGGCATTAGGTCACAGTACAGCCACACGGCCCTGAGAGGAAGCCATTGTAACAGTGACGCAGAAAAGTGTTCACCAGCGTGCTGCTGTGTTACATAAACTGGAAAACGAAAGCCACGATGTGGTATATTCATATTATATTTCAGGTAGTAGGATACACATTTTGTAGACTATAATATTCTAATTAATATTCCTGTTTTTCAAAGCACTGGAAACATAAGCACCTATTGCTCATGTCGGTCTCACTCCCCTCAACCACCTTTTAATCTCTGAACTATGATGACAAGGGAAAGCCGACTATAGAACCCACCAGATTGGAAGGGCTGAGCTCATGGCTAGCTGCCTTCGAGGAAACTTGACCAGGACTGGCGTTCTCAGTAAAACTCCGCCAGCCTCCCCCGTTCCAAACACAGAGTCGCTGGAGAGTGAATTACAAGCCTGGAGGGGCTTTGTTTTACAGAATGTTTGTTGGAAAGGGATTGTCAGGCCTGGCCTAGAGGCCCGGGATGAGCCTGAGTAGCCCCCCTTGCTCCCAGGATGCCTAGTGCAAGGGCCTCCCATCAGTCCGTGAACCCCTAGACCCCAAAGGCTCAGGGGACCCTCTGACTCCCATATCCTCCTCTCTTGCATTCAGGAGTTCTTCTATGACATCAAACACAGTGACCTGGCCAAGAAGTCCCTGGACATCTCGGTCTGGGACTATGACATCGGCAAGTCCAACGATTACATCGGTGAGTACGCCCTGCTCCTGAGAAACCATGCCCCCGTCCTTGAGGGAGAGGCGAGCCTGCGCCAGGGCTGCCCGGCTGTGAGGGCCTTTCTTTTCTCGGGGCACATGGTCCGAACGCTGGGTCAGAGCCCATGGTCCTGACTCGGGTCCAGTCGGAGGGTCTGCCTTCAGGCCAAAGGGCTTGCAGAGCTGGGAAGATAGGACCGTGACTGCTCTGTTGCTGACCACATCGCCTCCAGCGGAACAGTTAGATCACAGGAGCGTGGGGTCTGCGGCCCTGCAGAAAACAGGGTGCAGAGGTTGTCTCCTCCATCCAGAGGCAGGTCTAGGATGAGGGTTCTGTGTTCCCGGCCTCCCCTCCAAATGATGGGGGACCACAGCCATGGAAGATGGGGCAGGGTGTGAGCAAAGGTGCGGGGGCAGGACGGGGCAGGGTGACGAAACTCTGAAAACAGACGACAAGTTTCTCAGCGCAGTGGGAGGCACGTCTTCGCGGGTGGACAGTGATTCTGTGGGCGGTCTTAAAAAGTGGACAACTTGGTACAACGGTGGGGAGCTGCTGCGGGTCCCTGAACAGGGAGTCCGTGGGCAGGGAAGGCTGGTGGTAGGTAGTAACAACACCGTGACAACCACCCTCCCGAGAGCACGGATCCCGAGGCACCAGCGGGGGGTGGGGGGTCCCTGCATGGTGGCAGTTTTCTCCAATTAGACATTTGGGTCCTGAATGAGAGTCCCATGTGTCCCCCCACTCTGACCCTGTCATCCAGGAGGCTGCCAGCTGGGGATCTCGGCCAAGGGCGAGCGCTTAAAACACTGGTACGAGTGTCTGAAAAACAAGGACAAGAAGATCGAGCGCTGGCACCAGCTACAGAATGAGAACCATGTGTCCAGCGATTAGGATGGTGCCCAGGTCTCCGGCTCCGTGTCCCGCCCCCACCCCCCCCCANCCGCCCCGGTGCCCGCCCCCCCCCCCCCAGGCCGCATCGCACCCCGACCCTGCCCCCACAGCCCACTGCACTCTGCTCTCTCTTCTCTACACCTCTCCACCCCGTCCCCTGCCACCCTCCCTGTGCCCCTCTTTGGGGTCTCCCCCTTCCCTTGGGCACTGCCGCCAAAGACCGCCTCGCCCCTCCGCCACGCCGCTGCCGCTGCCGCCGCCGCGATGCAATGAAGGCTCTGAACGCAGCCCCTTTCTGGTCTCCCCAGGATGGAGCTGTCGGGGCAGGGATGGGGGGGGTTGTACAAGGAGGCTGTTCGTTCAACAGCCTTCCAGTGTGGGTAGTTACACGCAGTTTTCATCACTTAGGACTGTTTTTAGATCCTCCTGGCCTTGGACAGATGCACACACACACACACACACAACTTGTATTTCCCGTGTTGCGTCTGTGCATCCCCTCAGCACTGTGGGGACCTTGTGTTTGGGGCCAGAGTAGAACAGCCAGGCCCCCACCGCCTCTGCACATATACACCCGAGTTGCCAGGGAAATAGGCCACTGTGTTCAAGCTCCCCAGTGACTAGGAGCACACCCTCCCAGCCCCCAAATACTTCAAGAAGTAGACACGTGAAATACACAAAGGGACTTGGGTAACCTCCTCTTTCAGGATGGCACCCATTTGCTTCCTAGCAAAAAAAAACCCAAACACCTGTTTTCTAGTCCCCCCACCCCCTGCTCTCTGTCCCTTTCCGTCCCACCCACCCCATGAAACTCTCCCCTTTTCACCCCCATCTCTTTCCCTGCCTCCTCGCTCTCTCTCTAAAGGGGTTAAATAGCAAAAGCAAAAACACCCTAACACCGCCTCACGCCCTTGCTCCCTCTCACAGGCCAGACCAGCAGAACCTGAATTCCACCTAGACCCTAGCTCTTCCAGCACCCACTTTCTCCGGTTGGCACCGCCAGGTGGCTGCCCCAGGCGCCTGGCAGCATCCGACAGGCTGTGTAGACACCCCACAGAGGGGCTTTCTCGGCCCCGGGCCTCCCCAAGCGCACACAAGGTACCCGGAAACCCAAGCTCTGGGCCCAAGGTGGGCCTCGCCAAAGCCCGCAGATGGGGCTTCTTCCTCTGCTCTTGGCTAAGTGAACCCACGACCCCTGTCCCTGACGCTCTCACGCCGCGTCTCACTCAGAACAGCCGCAAACCTGTCCGTCTCCATCTGTCTGCCTGTCTCTGCCCCTTCCACCCTCGCCACCGAGTGTACCAGAAGAATACAACCCAACATCGAGGATCTAGAACTTAGTGACAGAGCCTGATGCCAACAGCTCTCAGTCTATTAAAAGTCATCCAGCCCTTTTTTTCCTAAAAAAAAAATTGTTTAAGGAGAAAAGGCAGTGAGGACGCACATACGTTTGAGGTTGGGTCGGGGCAGCCTTCGGCGCCCTGTAAGAAGGTCTGGGTTTTCCCCAGGTGCCCTGCGAACATCCCCGGCCCTGTCCGCCTGCCCACCGTCACCTGCAGGGTTGTCAGGTGGGCGCGCAGACGCTCACCATCTCCCAACGCACACCCTTCAGCCTTCCCTTTGGTGTCCTCCACCCCCAGCTCTCTGCGCGGTTCATTGACCGGCACTGATTTCTTGTCCCCAGTCACCACTTTCTAAACAGCAAGTTCTCCGCCTTCCCCAAGATGGCCAACAGCTTCCTGGCTGCCATCTTCCCCTGCGCCCCCCCCTCCTTCCCACGGTCCACCCTGAGGAGAAAGCATGCTGGCTGCGTCGCCCAAGCCGGACGCTGGTCTTGGCGCTGGAATCAGCATGTGGCAAGCTCACGGCGCCCGCAGTCCGGGCTCTCTCCGCTGTCCCCACCGACGTAAACGCCCCCCTGCCCAGAATACACTCTTGCCTTCCGGTGCATGCAGAACCGTCCACTGCGTTTCTTTGTGATGATGTAACCAAAAAAAATAAAGTAGGAATATTCAGGAAAACTGGTGGCCTCTGCTCTTCCTTCCTGGCTTCGGGAAGTCGGTCCCCCCGCCCCCACCAGGATACCTGATGCCACTTGGATAGTCAGTATTTCCTGGGCATCTGTGGTGTTCCAGCCACTGGGGACAGGGTGGTGAACAGGAAGGTGTGGGCTCCGCCCACGGGGAGTTTGCTTTCTGATGGATTTCATCTTGGGCTTCCCTGACCCCACACCCTCTTAGGAGAGTGCTTTGTGCTGGTGCCCCCCACCAGCCAGGCAGCGCCCTCCTCTTCTCCCTCCTACCCCAACTTTGGGGGGAAGTCCCCAGTGGTTGCGGAATCAGAGGTCAAGGCGGAAAGAGATGGTGAAGTTGACCCAGGGCCTAATGAGGACCATCAAACACCTTCGAGTCGCAACACCTCCCTTCCTGCTACGAACAAGCCTCCCCCACGGGGCCCCTCTCACTCAGGACCCTCCACCGGCCCGCCCCCCCCCCCCCCCCCCCCCCCCCCGGGGAGCTGAGTAGGGAATATTCAGTCAGATTCTTACTCTCACTCTGACCAATCCCCGAAGAGCTCAGGCAATTGATCAGGAATGTTGGGTACTTCCCAGGAGGAGCCCCCAGTTCCAGCCAACAGACACTCCTCCCCAGGGCAAGTCGGAGACAAGTTCCCATTGGGGAAGGCGCTCAGTGTCAAGGCAGAAGCCTCCGGGGAGGGTTTCTTTCACTCCACCCATGCTCCGCCCACCACCTCCTTGCTCCCAGCAGATTCTGCTCCGTCCAGGGGACACGGTGTCTATTAAAAAGTATTTCCTTGGGTGACCTCTATGAGTGCACACCCACCGTAGCTGCCCTAGAGTCTCATTTTTTTTCTACAATTCAGCCGGCAGCCACCAAGGGGAAAGCGGTGCTAATTAGGGCCACACGGTCCTCCCAGGAATGGAGGGACACACTGGTTGCCTCTCTTCCCACCGGGCTCACAGCATTCATCCCTAATCCGTATGACATCTTTTCCCATGAGCCTACTAGTAGCCTCGGAATCCTTAGCACAGCAATCTCAGCAGCCACCACCACCCAGTTACGGGCAGTTGGAAAGAAACAGATTGCCACCTCAAATGGCTGGTCTCCTTCCCCAGGCGTGGGCGCGTGCCAGAGAAGCAGAGAGAAAGACATGAGGGAAGGTAGCCATCAGTACCTCTGACTTGGCTCATCCCCGTTCCCCCCCCCCCCGTTGGAATAAAACAGAGGCAACACAATGCGGTAGAAAGCCGCAAACCAAAACAGGCACCCCAGCTGTCGAACCCACTCAAGTTCATCATTCAGGTCCTGAGTGGCTGTCCCCTTCCAGAGGTGGAGCCTCACCTCTCTGAGTTTCGGTTTCCTCGCCTGGAACATGGGGGCAATAATAAATTCTTCTCAGAGGTGAGACCAAGTTCCAAGTTCTTGGTCTCCCGACAGGCCTGACAAAGGCGAGGCCCCGGGACAGGAGTGGAGGGCCAAAGGGCGCGTGGTTCCTGGTGAACACAGCAGAAGCTGGCCCACGGCCGGGTGGGTCACGCGGTCAGTGCTCCGAAACCCGCTGGCGAGCCCCTCCTGGGCACAGGCAGGTCTTCCAGGGTCACTGGCCTAATAAGGTTAAACAGGCCATCACAGCACCACGGAAATACCCATCACCCTGAAACAGATGTGTTTCTGCTTGGCTCTGGCCCCAAACTGCTGGGTGTTCTTGAGCAAGTCACTTCCTCCTGTGGGTCTCCAAGTTCATAGGTAAGACGTCAGAGTGTCATAATCCTCTGACTTGGCTGCCAGGGCCCTCACCGGTTGGCAGAGGGGGGGGGNAGGGCCCTCACCGGTTGGCAGGGGGGGGGGGGGGCCTTCATTTCTCAATTGTTCAAGAACGACCTAGACCTTTTCGCTGAGGACAGGCCCCCGAGGAGCCCGGCATGATCTGTCTTGAACAACACACACCAGAATGCGCCATCTGGACCTCCTTTACTGTGTCTTTAACGGGTACAAGAACTTACAGCTGCCCGCAGAGGCGTGAGGGGCATAACTCCGCATCCCCCCAACTGTCTCCTCAGTCTTCTCAGTTGTGTCATTCTTACCTAATTCTGTGCAATGTCTTGTGAAACTTGCCTTTACTGCACCTTTCCAAAGAGTTCCGTGTCGGCTTGCTAACGACAGGTCTCTTTTGCACTTGCGTGAAATCTAACATATACGTCTAGTCCAAAGTATACATTTCGTTAGCAAGTACAATCCCCATCAAGGCGTTGGGGAGCCAGTAGGCTCTTTACCATACATATATTCCAACGGGGGGGGGCAAAGCGAGTGTTCCAAAGGCGGACACCCACCCCTCTGTGGTTACGTTTGTACCTTAACCAAGAGGCCACATAGTATACGGGAGCAGGGAGTGTCAATTAATTGATGTGCTGATTACGAGAAGAGTGATTGGCCCTGAGCAGTGTGACTCAGTGGGTTGGGCATGGTCCCTCAAGGTCGCCAGTTTGATTCCTGGTCAGGCCCCGTGCCCGGGTTGCGGGTTGGGTCCCCAGTCAGGGCACGTACGAGGGGGATGACTGAGCCATGTCGCTTTCTCACATCGATGTTTCTCTCCCTTTCTTCTTCCTTCCCTTCCCCTCTCTTTAAAAAAAGAGAAGGGTGATTAAGAAAGCCAGCTAATGAGTATCTATACACTACTGCCTCCAGCAATAACAGAATACACACTCCTTGAGCACACGTGAAAAACCCTCACGAAGACCGACCACATTCCGGCCACAAAGCACGCCTCCCCCCCCTGTCCAAAGCACAGCTATCATCCACCGTACCCTCTACCACAACGGAATTGGACACTCCATCAATAAGAGAAAGCTATCTGGAAAATTCCAAAATACCTGGCAACCCCATGGCGCGCTTTTAACTAACACGTGGGTCAAAGGATTCTCAAGAGAAATCGAAAACTCTTGCACTCACTGCCAGTGAAAAGAACAATCGGTTCAAAGGGTGGGCCGACGTGGAAGCAGGGCCTGGCGTGGAATGCCCGTATCAGAAACGGAGAAGGATTTGCACCGAGAGGAATGAACGAGTGGGACGAGGGGAAACTTCTTGGTGATTCTAGAATGGTGAGTGCACGGCATCCACGCACTGGTCAAACCCAGGGAGCGTGCAACATAGAGCGAACCCTAATGGAAACGACGAACTCTGTTTTGTTCATGATACCGAATCAACGGCAATTCGTTTCTCATAACAAATGCACCCGGGTTTAAAATAGTAGAAAATATGGGTGGAAGGAGAGGGGACGTGTATGAATTCTGCACTTTCGGTTCAGTCTTTCTGTCAAACTAACACTGCTGTAAGAAACAAAGTCTATAAATCAAAAGGGAAAAAGTATAGTGTGATGCCATTTAAAAAAGAGAAAAGGAAAGGCAAGAGAACCGTGAGATTTCATGTGCAGGTGTGTGTGTTAACCTAGAAAAACATTTGGAAAATCTCCCCCAGCATGTGCATAGAGGTCACCTTTGAGGTTTGGGGTCACGCATGGGGTTTTACACTTCCCGGGTTTTGGGGCGTTTTTTCCCCTTTTTTGTAGTACACACCTACAGTTGTAAAGATTTTCGGAGACTATAGAACAATTTTGTCACAACAGCTACAAAAAAAACTGGGAAGAAGAAAGCACCAGAACCCGGTTTTGAACCCTTATTTCTCTCGGGCGAGGCACGGATGGGGGTTGAATAGCAGTGTTTCCAAGGCACAGTCTGAAGGAAGGCAGGTGCTGGAGGCAGACTGTCAGCCCCAGGATCTGGAGTAACACTCCCCACAAACTTTGACCTGATAAGAAGCAAGGATGTGGCTCCTCCCTTCCCCAGGAAACGAAACCAACAGCAGCTCAGCTGTGGGCAATATAAAACAGAGCTGCTGACTGTCTCCTTCACCGCCGGCTCTCCTGTCCCCGCCCCAGCATCTTGATGGAGCTCCGAGAGACCTCGGCCAGGGATCTGGACAAGTTCATCGAAGACTACCTCCTGCCAGACAGCCCTTTCCGAGACAGGGTCAATGAAGCCATTCACATCATCTGCAGCTTCCTGAAGGAGAGGTGTTTCCTCCAGCGTGGCGGCCGCCCTGTCCGGGTGTTGAAGGTGGTAAAGGTGAGCCCACCTGCCAGACAGGGGTGGGCATGACCGAACTGGCACCGGTTTCCACAGTGAAAGAGAGACAGCAAAAAAAGTGGAGGTCTTGGGGCTGGTGGTCTCAAATTGATCCACACCAGAAACCTAACCACAGATTGTGAAAATAGACCCTGGGGTAAGGTCTGGTGCCTGTAATTTTTTCACGAATGCCCAGCTGGAGTTCAGGCACCACTGCCTCGGGCCACGTCCATTTCTGAGACAGGGGCACTGAGGCCCAGCTCTGAGCAACAATCTGCGAATGAATGGCCAGGCTGAGGACTCACCACTTCTGCCGATTAATAAGAATATAGATTCTGACAGAATGGTGATTACCTGAGGTGAATAGCGGGTGGGGGGAGGACGAGGAGGCTTAAAAAAAGGATCAAATACAAGGTGATGCAAGGAGACTAGGCCTGGATGGTGAGCACACCATAAAGGATACAGATGCTGTATTCCAAAGTTGTATGCCTGAAATTGATATAATGTTGCAGTAACATTGTTACCCTTAATAAATGTAATAATAATGTCAAAAAAGAAGATGCATTTTAAAAGCAGATAGCACCTACTGGCTCTGAACCTTGAGCAAGTCACTTCTCTGTGCCTCAGTTTCCCCATCCATAGCCCCCTATACCTATAGGGCTGTGCAGGTTCAGTAAGCCGCCCTGCATGGGCCAGACTGCAGTGTGGAATGATACAAGACAGTAGCGGCCAGGGAGTGAAGAACACAGACTCCAGGACAAGGCAGCCAGGGTTTGAACTGCGTCTCTGCTGCCTATTAGCGGTGGCCCAGGCCGACATATAATCTCCCAGAGCACCTGCAAGGTGGGGATTAATAACAATGGGGCCTAAATAGCAAAGTCCTTGGGAGCGTCATAGGGGTCAAAACAGGTAACGCCCTCAGAACTGTGGCTAGTGCTCACGAACGTTAGTGATGCCCTGGCGGGTGTGGCTCCGTGGACTGAGTGCTGGCCTGCAAACCAAAGGGTTGCTGATATCCGATTCCCAGTCAGGGCACGTGCCCCTGTTGTGGGCTAGGTCCCTGGTCGGGGCATGTGAGAGTCGACCAGGCATTGAGGTTTCTCTCCCTGTCTCCCTCCCTTCCCCTCTCTCTAAAAACAGATAAATAAAATCTTTTTTTTTTAAGAAAGAAAAGAATGTTAGTGATGGTTCTCATTTTATTTAGGAAGGCTCATTCTCCTCCTCTGTTTTAGGGCGGCTCCTCCGGCAAGGGCACCACCCTCAGAGGCCGGTCCGATGCCGACCTCGTGGTCTTCCTGAGCTCCTTCGGAAGTTTTCAGGAGCAGTTTGATCACCGAGAAGAGTTCATCCAGGAGATCAGAAGACAGCTGGAAGCCTGTAGAGCAGAGAAAGTGTTCACGGTGCAGTTTGAGATCAAGAAGAACATGGCGGTGATGCAGAGCCATAATACAGCCGTGATACAGAGTCATAGATGGGGGAACCCCCGCGTGATACGGAACCCGCGCTCACTCAGCTTCACGCTCTCCAACAAATCTTGCTGGGGCTGTCCCCAGAACGGGGTGGAATTTGATGTCCTGCCTGCCTTTGATGTCCTGGGTGAGTGCCCCTAGACACCGGGGCATCAGCCTCTGCCCTAAGTCAGGGCTTCTTCCTCTCTCTTTTCCTATGTCTGATCAGAAACCTCTCATAGTTTGAAAGTCTTCCCAAAACAAGGCAGGCCTTTCAAATGGGGAAGAGATCTTCGATTCTCTTCTGGGGCGAGAACGAAGAAAGTCTGATCAGTCGCGGGAGCGACATGAAGCAACAAATCGGCTCAATTGGAGAGCAAGGCCTTTCTTAGCAAGCCTGCAAGGCAAAGTGGTTCATCTTTCTAAGTGAGGCAGCCTATGCCCTGGCTGGCATGGCTCGGTGGATTGAGCACGGGCCTGCGAACCACACAATCGCGGTTCGATTCCCAGTCAGGGCACATGCCTGGGTTGCAGGCCAGTTCCCAGCAGGGGACTCACAAGAGGCAACCATACATTGATACTTCTCTCCTTCTCTCCTTCCATTCTAAAGATAAATAAATAAAATCATTTAATAAATAAATAAATGTGAGGCAGCCTAGACCTGGCGTAAAGTCAACATGTTAATTTCATCTTTCACCCAAAATGTGAGGGAGCCTCATCAAACTTACCACGAGGGGTGGGATCTCCCAGAGGGGCACACACGAGAAACACCGAAACTCTAAAAGCACCAGAAATGGAAAAAGGTTGGGACTATCGCTTGCTACGCGCTGTGTTGGCCGCTGGGGTCTAATGGTTCCCCTCCCAAAAGGATAATTATAGGGAGGGGAGAGAGAAGGGGAGGAAGGGCATGCCAGACAGAGGGAACAGCATGGGCGGAGGCCTAGAGGTTAGGGAAGGTCGGCGTCTAACGGGGAAAATGCAAGATGTTGAGGGTGAATGGAGAGGAGAGGGCAAGGCGGGCGCGACTGAGACAGCAGCCAGGACAGTGGATCCTGCAGAAGCCGAGGACCTTCGATGGCAGTGGGTGGGAGAAGCGGGGACTGGAGATGGCTCTTCCCGCTGCACCACGGCGGCGGGTGAGCTGGTCTCCCCAGAGCGACTCAGAGAACCTCAGGGCAGAGCCGACCTCCTCGAGCTATGGACGCATCCCTCACAGGCCAGGTGACGAGAGACTACAGACCTAACCCCGAAGTCTACGTCAGGCTCATCCGAGAGTGCGAAGGCCTGGGGAGAGAGGGCGAGTTCTCCACCTGCTTCACCGAGCTGCAGCGAGCTTTCCTGAAGCAGCGCCCAGCCAAGCTCAAGAGCCTCATCCGCCTGGTCAAGTACTGGTACCAAGAGGTATGGAGCTGCAGGGTGCATGAGAAGGAGGGAGGAGGGGCGGAGGAGAGAGAGGAGGGAGGGAGGGAGGAGAGAGGGAAAAGGCAGCAAGCTGGTGGGCGGGGAGGGGAGGGGAGGGGAGGGCAGAAGGTAAGAGAGGGGAGGGGAACCAGGAGGGAGAGGCCGTGAGAAGGGGGAGGAGTAGAAGGGGCCTGGCTTCTGAGACCCACTACTTCATGTTCTTCTGTTCTTCCCTTGAATAGAGTGTTCCCCGTTATTTTAAAGCCTGCATTCGATCCTTCCATATCTCCAGTTTTGCGAATGTATTACTATTTCCTCTTTTTTTTCTGTTGGTCCTCACTGATGGTGTCCTGTTTCACTGTGTGCCTGGTTATGTGTGTGCCGGTCACTGTGCTTGAAGTTATGTGTGAACCAATGTGAGGTTTTGGATTCTGTATCTTCCTGCAGAGGGGATTTTGTTGGCTTCTCTAAGGCATTTAGGAACATGTCCCGTGCTTCCTCTCGGCTAATTTTCATAACACCCTTTGGAGGTGGAAGCTATTATTACCATTCACGTGGCAGATGAGAAAAATGAAGCTCCAAGAGTCATCTCCCCAGAATCTAAGTTGTGCGCCCAGAACCAGACAGTGGTGGAGCCAGGATTCAAACCCCCATCCATCAGAACCCAGGGCCCCGCGAGCTCTTTCCGTAAACAGCGAGACAGTACATAATACTTTAGATTTTGTGGGTCATGTGGCCTCTGCCTTACCTGCTCCACTCCCCTCTCTGTAGCACAAAAGCACCCAGAGAGCGTCCGTAAATGACTGGGCGTGACTTTGCCCCAAGAAAAGAAGCACTAAACTGGGTTTGGCCCATGGGACATGCGCTTTACTCAAAGCCCGACAAAGCCGCTCTCCTGGTTGTTTTTCCTCCCCGCAGTGTAAGCAGGAGCTTGGACACCCCCTGCCGCCTCAGTACGCACTGGAGCTGCTCACAGTCTACGCTTGGGAGCGTGGGAGCAGGGACGTAGACTTCATCACCAGTCAGGGGTTTCGGACCGTCTTGGAATTAGTCCTGAACTACCGGGGTCTTTGCATCTACTGGACAAAGTATTATGACATTAGCCATTCTGTTATTGGTCCATACCTGAGGAGGCAACTCCAGAAACCCAGGTACTCTATCCCCACAGGACCTAGCCCCTCACAGAGATGGACCCCACCCCCCCAGCCCCCGCCCAGATACGGCTGGGGTGCCTTGGGAATGAGAAAGGGGAGGACCCATCCGTACTGGTCACCTCCTCTCTGACCCTGAGAGGCCGCCACGGTGTGGACTGCTTCGAAGAGGAGTCCACTAGAGTTCTGAGAGGTAGGGAGCTTGTCCCGACCTTGACAGAAACCCGTGAAACAGCTGAAATTTGAACTGAAATGACGGCAGCGACAACAGTAGTAATCATTGTTCCCAGGGATGGAAAGCTTGCTGTAAGACTCACGCATTCTAATATAATAGCAAGAGTTATTTTCATTCTGACCGATACCTATCTGCCTCTTATTATGCTCCCAAGCACCGTACGGAGCCTTCCACATGCCTTGGCTCAGCATGTGCAACTGACCCCATTTCACAGATGAGGAAGCCAAGGCTTAGAGAGCTCCAGTGACCTACCCAAGGACACGCCACTAATAAAGGGCAGAGGGGGCATTTAGCTCAGGCCTGCAAGGCCCAAGTACAAGGCTCCTTGTCCCAGGTTCACTGCCCACCCAGTTCACTGCCCTTCTTCCTACCCCGAGTCCCACGCTGTCCCAGGCTGGTGTTTTGCAAGAGCAGGCGCACCTTCACGGCCCAGCTCCTCACGTGTCCCTCTCAAAATGTTGCTCTTCAGGCCTGTGATTCTGGACCCAGCTGACCCTACAGGAAATGTCGGCGCTGACAACCCACCAGGGGGCTGGGAGCGACTGGCAGGAAAGGCCAGAGACTGGCTGACTTACCCCTGCTTTAAGAAATGGGATGGGTCTCCAGTGGGCTCCTGGAACGTACAGGTGAGACCTTCAGCTTCTTCCCTGTTATTGTCCTTCCCCCACCCCTCTGCCCAGCTTGGGGCATGTAGCTGGGGACCCTTCTTTCCCAAGAAATGGCCTCTTGCTAGAGGTCACTCACCCTCATACAGGTTCGGGCTGAGCTCCCCTATTATACAGTCACTTTCCAGCCACATCAACCCCACTCACAGGCTTCCTAGAATTTTCAAATCCTTTGTTCAGAGTTCATCCTTTAATCAGTGCTCTCTTGGCCGAAGGTCACCTTAACAACTCCAGTTGGCTCATTCTAATAATAATGGTAATGGCAACCACTGTGCATTAATATTTGCGTTGGGCTCAGATACTGTCCTAAGCCAGTTTTCACACATTATTTCATTCAGTCCTCACAATACCTGACGAGGCAGGCTTTCTATTCTCATCCCCGAGATGAGAAAAGGAGGCTCAGAGAGTGACGCCACCTACTCAAAGGCGTTCAGCGAGGGAGTGGTAGAGCTGGGATTCAAACCCGTGGACTCCACCGCCAGTGCTCATTCCATTGTGTAATCGGCCTGCCCTGCATCCCCCTACTAAGCGCCTGGCAAACAGAAGACTTCAAACAGATGAGTGAGAGGGGCATGTCATGCAGCTAGTAGGGGCAGAAACTCCCAAACTGGGATCCTTGCGGGCAACCCAGGAAGGGGCGTGGCCTTAAGCCAGGGACTCTGTGCAGCCTAGGCCATCCTAAAGGGACGATACTCAGAGTCTGTTCGCTGACAGCCTTCCCTGCAACTGGGCCTTGCTCATGCCTCTTCAGGGAGGATCCAAGTGGCAGGTCACCGAGTCCACCGTAAATGCCAAAGCAGGACAACCCACTCTCCAACGCGACCCTGTCCTGTGTTTGCCGTTTCAGATCTAAGAAGGCAGCCAAGATATCTGGGTCACCTGGGCTCTCGAGCCTGATTCCTCGGCTTCACGGTTCCAGGCAGCACCCTGGACCCTTTCACCGCCACAACACACACCTGGCAGGGCCCCCTCCCAGGTGCAAGGAGGATAACTGAACCCGCAGCTCACCTGTTGCCTCCCACGCACAAACCAGTCAATCCTCGGCCTGCCTACCCTGCCTACCCCACCTGCCCCGCCTTACCTTTCCCTGGGAGCTGTTGCTAAAGGTTCCTGCCCCTGTGTTCGTGTTCCCCTCGCTCCCTCCGCCCCGTGAACAACCCTGGTGCTTCCCCGCGTGGCGACTGCACCTCCTATGTCGAGGGGCCCATGAGTATAAACCTGTTCCTTCATGACTATATTTGTCTTTAACATTAGTGAAATAATTTTTTAAAAGCCACTCCCCCAGGCCCTCCCTCCGACCCATTAAAATTTGGGGCCTGTCCCTCCAGCCTTTTCTCTGACTCTTTCTGTCCCCCTGTGCATAGAGTTTTCGTAAAAGTGGGGTCCTGCCTCCTACCCCCTTTTGTCACTTGGTCGGGTTTATCACTCCATGGGAAGAGGAAAATTTTGGCATCATGTAACAGGGCCATTGCCTTTTACCCTGTGGATAATCTGTCTGTGTCGTCTTCTGAGCGTTTCAGGATTATAAACAATATTACAGCTATCAGTACATTTGGTTGAATTAGTCATTAGTTGCTTAGTTGGAAAGCCGCAGACATCACATGGTAGTATTCATTTTAATTTTCTGAACAATTCCCATATTGTTTTCTACAGTGGCTGCGCCATTTTGCATTCCCACCGACAGTGCAGGAGGGTTCCAGTCCCTCCACATCCTCACCGACGCTGTGTCTTTGGTTTTTTAAAAAAGTATGTTCTGCCTGGCTGGTGTAGCTCAGTGGATTGAGCGCAGGCCTGCGAACCACACAATCGAAGTTCAATTCCCAGTCAGGGCACATGCCTGGGTTGCAGGCCAGTTCCCAGCAGGGGACTCACGAGCGGCAACCATACACTGAGATTTCTCTCCCTCTCTCCTTCCCTTCCCCTCTAAAGATAAATAAATAAAATCTTTCAAAAAATATATGTTCTATAGTAGCCATTCTAACAAGCGAGAGGTGGTAGGTCATGGTTTTCATTTGCATTTGCCCAATAGTTCGTGATGTTGAGCATCGTTTCATAGGCCCGTGGGCCATTGGCATGTCTTCTTGGGGGAAAGGTCTCTTCAAGTGCTTGGCTCATTTTTTAAATGAGGTTATTCGTTTTGGGTTTTTTAAATTGTTTTGCTATTGATTTTGTAGGAGCTCCTCATTATCTTGAAAATTGATGCCTTCAGTTTCACGGTTTGCAAATATTTTTCTCCTTCCCATAGCTTGCCTGTTCACTTTATCGATTGTTTCATTGTGAGTTTGATGTAGTCTCTCTCGCCTGTTTTTGCTTTTGTCACCGACACTTGGTACATACGGTCAGCTAATCTTCAACAGGGTTGCCAGGAACGCACCCTGGGGATGGGCTATCTCTATGACAAATGGTGTTGGGAAAATCGGACATCCACCCGCAAAAGGACGAACTTGGACCCCTCTCCTACACTACACCCACAAATCAACTCAAAATGGATGAAAGACTTGAAGATCAAATACATTAAAAGACCACCTTGTCTTAATTACTATTACTATAATAATTAGTAATATCTCATAGGAAGCTGTGTTCTCTCTCTCTCTTTTTTTTAAATCAAAATCCCTAGCTTTCCTTGGCTCTATGTGTAGGTTAATTTTATAATCAATTTGTAAAGTTTCACCCCAAATTTGGGAGGCATTTAATTGGAGTTCTGTAAATTGGCTTTGGAACAATGACATCTATATAATATCAAAAATCCCAATCTGTGAAGCTGGAGTTTATTTTCATTAAGCCTTCTTTAATGACTTTATGGCTAAGTTTTGTCATTGTTCCCTGAATAGGCCTTTCATGTTTTTGTCACGTTATTCTTAGGAATTTGTTTCTGTTATTGTACGAAGAATGTTTTCTTTAATCGTGTTTTGTGATGGTTGGTTCCTGGCAGATCTCAATGTTCCCAGTAGGTCTATCTGACAATAGAGTTATGGGTCATCTCAATACTTTCCTGAATTTTCTGACTTTATTTACATTTAAACTTGTATTGCTTGTGTGACCACAAAAATAAAAAAAAAACAATAAAGCAATATCTCTTGTCCAAAAAAAAGAGTAGTAAGTATTTATCTCAGCTAAGTTCTGATAGTTGGTAAAAAGCCAGCAAGCCCAGGGTATAGAAATCTCTGGGGTGCTGGGTTTTGGAATTTCTGGCTGGAGTGCAAATTCCTGAGATTCGGAAACAGAGGCGCCAGCGTGGAAGGGGTGATAGCAATGGAAGCACCTGAGGCATCCAATCCTGAGTCCCCTAGAGACAGGGCCTGTTTTCTGGGGAACTTCCTACTGGGGAAACGAAACTGGGAAGAGCTAAAGATTAGTCAGCGGTGGTGAGGGTGGCGTTCACGGAAGGCAGAGGAGACTAGAAGGGCCTAAAGGTCGTGGAAGAGAAAATGTGTCTGTCTGGTGAGGCTTGCAGTCCTGGGTTGGCGGGGGAGCCCCAGGGTGCCCAGCTTCAAGCCGAGGACTCAACTGGATTTTAATGTACTGACACCTTTGAAGCCCTGAGTGAGGGGTTCCAGGTAACCCTTCCCTCTCCTGCTCCTCCTCAGACAAGCCCCGCTCCCTTAGTCTGGGCAGGGCCAGGGAGCCCGGAGCCCCTGAGAGCCCTCCCAGCCCTGCACACGCACCCCCTTCCTCCGGTGCATGGAATCAGTCCACCAACTAGGTCCACTCTTGACCCTTCTGCTTTCTACTTTCTGAAAATTCCTCAGATGCCCTAGTCAATTCCCAGCCTGTTGGGTTGCCAATACTTGAAACACATCTGTGCCTCTAACCCATAATCCCGTCTTCCTCCTACACTTGAATACCCCCAGTGACGTGGCACTGACTACTGTGTAAATAGAAGCTCGGTGCACACCGCCAGCCTACCGTCTCTCCCTCTGACTTCTGAGCACCCTCTGACCCCATCTACTGTCTCCATTCTGTGAAGGCAGGCTTCAGGAAGCTCTTGTCAAGATTACTTGTGACCTGAGATTTACTCAGAGGCAGAGTGTGTGCCAGCTCCTTGAGTGAAGGGGCAGAGGACCAGTGGGTTTCTGAGTGAGACAGGGACTCTGGCTTGGGCCAATCCTGAGGAAAAGCTCAAGGGTCCACATTCTGGGTGGAGGAGGAGCAGTGAAGCAACGAAAGAGTGAGTCCAGGTGGTGAAGATGGCAACAGCGACCGGCTGCCTTGGGGACTCAATCAGGTGTCCACTCTGCAGCTTATAGCTGCCTCGTTCCGTGCCAGTCCCCAAAGGATGTAAATCTTGTAGCTTTATAATGTTTTAATAGGTGATGCTGTATGAAAGGTGCTATTCTAAACTCTCCTTTCTCCTCTTTAAAAAAAAATCTTAATTCTTAAGACAGTTTAGAACAGTGTTTGAACATTTTAACGGTGTTTGATTGGGACTGCATTAAATGTATAAACTAGGAAGAGTTGGCTGCCACCCAGATAGATGAGCAGTGAGAGCTTGCCCAGGGTTTGAATCCAGTCTGCCAGCTTTGCAGCTGTGTGACCCTGGGCGAGAAGCCTAGATTCTCTGGTCCTTAACTTCCTCTCCTGAAATGGTGTGATAATAACAGCACTTATGGCTATCGGGAGGGTTAATGAGACATTTGCAAAGGGGTACAGGACAAATTCTGTAATTGGCTTTTATTATTGCCGGTGTTTAGAAGGTATCCTTCAGCCAGAGAGCAGGGTAGGGTCTCTCCGTTTAAGTGAAATTCCTGACCGGTTTTTTTTTAACGCAAATCCTGCACGTTTCTTAAACGCCCTGGTTACATTACTCCGTGCTGGCGCTTTGCTCGGGGGTCCTGCTGCCGTCAAGGCATTTTGTTCCGTCGTGTTTGATGCCCCAGAGCCGGGGAGCCCCAGGCGAGGCAGACCCGGTGCTGCGGAAGGGAAAACCGCAACCGCAGAGGGAGCCCGACGTGGGGGCGAAGGCCCTGAGCGGCTGCAAGAGACGAAACTGAAAGCAGGAAAGGAGGGGAATCCTGAGAGGATGGGAGAAAGTGGGGGAGCTGGGGCCAGTCGCATCCTGCCCTCTCCCCGCGCTGGGCACAGGAACAGGGTGGGGCGCTGCGGGGCACCGGGGACATCCAAGACCCTGGGACGCACTCGCAGAGGCGGGTGAGCGCACCGAGCCCGCAACCTGCACGCAGAGCCCCTGCCACCCGTCGCCCCGGCGCCCGGCCATGGACATGTACCGCACCCCCGCCGCCACGCTGGACGGCCTGGTGACCAGCCTGCAGCTGACCGCGGAGTTCGTGGGGGCCGCACGTCGCGCACTGGGGACCGTGGGCGTGGTCCTGAGAGAACATGGGGGCCGCCCCGGTGCCAGGGTAGCTGCTGCCCCACCGTGGAAGGTACTTAAAAAATCACCAAGGTGGGCTCTCCGGGAACAGGGGCGACCTCGCAGTCTCCGTTTGAAAAATAGGAGTGGGGCCCTGGCTGGTGTAGCTCAGCGAATTGAGCGTGGGCCTGGGAACCACACAATCGCGGTTCGATTCCCAGTCGGGCCACATGCCTGGGTTGCAGGCCAGTTCCCAGCAGGGGGGCGCACGAGAGGCAACCATACATTGATACTTCTCTCCTTCTTTCCTTCCCGTCCCCTCTAAATGAATAAATAAAATCTTTAAAAACAGTAGTGGGGAGGGACGGGAAGGAGCTTTATCGGACTTTTCATTCATTTCTTTATCACTAATATAGCCTACTTATCTGTGCTCCAGGATTGTTCAAAGTGCCCTGAAAATATACTCCTGCCCACAATACTTCTGCAGGGCAGGCACTAGTTATCCCCACTTAACAGGTGGGGAAACTGAGGCACAGAGAGCAGAAGTAACTCGACGAAGCCTGTAAAAAGTCCAATCAGGCTACAAAACCACGTGGTCTGATTATTGAATCTACACTGCTAAGGGCTGCGTCTTACTCATCCATTCACTCCCTCACAGAGACATAGTCTGTTCCACCGCAGCAAACAGACCACGGGCCCCACTGACACTGCGCCAGACCCTAAGGTGCAGACGTGGTCATTCTCTAGAAAAGCCCTAGTAGCCCCAACTTCCTGAGAAATAACCCGGCAACAATGAGAACTTTTTCTCNCCACTTAACAGGTGGGGAAACTGAGGCACAGAGAGCAGAAGTAACTCGACGAAGCCTGTAAAAAGTCCAATCAGGCTACAAAACCACATGGTCTGATTATTGAATCTACACTGCTAAGGGCTGCGTCTTACTCATCCATTCACTCCCTCACAGAGACATAGTCTGTTCCACCGCAGCAAACAGACTACGGGCCCCACTGACACTGCGCCAGACCCTAAGGCGCAGATGTGGTCATTCTCTAGAAAAGCCCTAGTAGCCCCAACTTCCTGAGAAATAACCCGGCAACAATGAGAACTTTTTCTCATTAAATGAGTCTTATGTCATTTAATGCTCACAGTTAGTGAGGCAGAGATTATTGTCCCTGTTTAATGAGTGGGGACGTTGAGGCTAGGTCCCTTTTTGGCCTGGTCACTCTTCGTCACCCTGACCCTGCACTCAGGATGCCCACAGACTCAAGGAGGAGACAGGGTCAGCTACTGTGTCCTCAGGGTAAACTCAGGGGTGCCACGTGGACCTGGGACACCTGGGTGGGGGAGAGGGAGGAGACCTGCAGTGTATCAGGGGAAGAGATGAAAACAGAGGATCAGCTGGTGGTTTCCTGGGGCTGAATCTTGGCTCCGAACCCAGGAAAGGAGGCGGGGAGACCTGCATCCCAGGCTGAGGGGTGGGGGGCAGATTTCTGCCTCTGAGACACAGGCTGGAGGATTTCTGCAAAACCAGGGTTTGAGGATCTCTAAAGGTCTGGCATCCTGAGCTTCCTGGAAAACCTGGAACAGCTTTCAAGGCTGAATTTAGCTTATGGTCCCGCAGTCCCCGAGGCTTTGAAGGAGGCCCTGGTGAAGTGGGCGGGGCTGTGGGTTTCATTTCCAGTCGTGGGGAATGGCTGATTCCGGCTGGAGTGAGACGCACAAGATGAACCTGGGACTCATGGTTGGACCAGAAAGCAAAGAAGGGGTCACAGGAGGAAACCCCCAGGGCCCACATGAAGGGATGCCCCTGCTCAGTTTTCCCCACCAAAAATGTCTCCTGGCATTGCCAAATGTCCCCTGGGGCACTGCTGCTCACCCTGGGGAATCACCTCGTTAGAGATGCCCGTGCAATTATATGGAATGACCCGTCTGGAATTTCTTTCCAAAAAAGGCTCCAACAACTGAGCAAATGTGGCAAAAGGCGTCTTCAAAATCCTCTTTTCTGTAGGTTTGGACACGTTCATAATCAAAACTGTTGTTTAAGTGAATTAGTTTATTGGGGTGGGCGTGGAGAATGTGCGTCTGGAGCCTGACTCTGGGTATAAATCACGGCGCTGTCCCTCCCAGCTCAGAGATCGTGAGAAAGTGGCAACCTCCCTGCACTTCCGATTCCTGGTTTGTCGCGTGAGAGCAATCGCAGCACCTTCCTCCAGGCTTGTTTGAGATGAGTTTGTGTTTGCACACAAATGAGATGATTGTGTGCAAAGCATGAAAGAAATCCTTGGTCTCTGATATTCCCCGTGTGCTCTGCGCCTTTGTTGGCAGCGCCGATGGTGAGGGGCTGGCAGTGAGTGAATTGGCTTACCACGGCGTATGCAGCAACCCCCATTGGGTGGAAAGACGCCCCAGAGGGCCAATCCTGGTTCTCACCTCTTACTGGCTGTATTACTCACTTCACTGCTCTCAGTGTTACTCATTTTACTGCTCAGAGCCTCCCCCTGCATCTGGGACCACATGTAACCACATGAGGGCTGCTGCCTGTTGGCAGAGAGATGGGCATCAGACATTTGCCAGGGCACCAGGCACAGAGCAGAGACTAATAATGTGCATTTCCATCCAGAATCTTCAGGCCGGCAGCTTTGCAGAAAGAAGCACTGGTCAGAAAGGTCTCAGCCATTGGTATTCAAATTAGGTAACTGCTTAGTACCGATCCCAGGCAAAGATCATAAACGTGTTCTACAAACCAGAATTCATGTCACCTGCAGTTTTAATTTTTTTATACTTCATTGCTAACATTTAGAAATTATGGACTGATATATAAAAATTGCTTTTCTTGAAAATTCAGAACTGGCCGCCCTTAGCCTATATTCCTGCATGGCTTCGAATGCCAGGAGCTGTATGGCTGCAATCCCCACCCAGCCCGCTCGCCTGCCAGCCTGTGTGGGCGCTAGAATTGGAGAGTGCAGACTTCTGAGTTGTTTGTTTGTTTGTTTGTTTGTTGTTTTCTTCACAGGGAGGCTCCTTTGGCCGAGGCACAGCTCTGAGGGTGGCTGTGATTCTGAACTTGTCGTCTTCCTCAACTGCTTCGAGAGCTGTGAGGACCAGCATGCTTGGCGCAGAGAGATCCTCAGGGAGACGAGGGTGCAGCTGGAATCCTCAGGGCAGAACCAGGTCTCTGGCTTGAGCCTTGCGTTTCTCAAGCAGGACACGCCTGGGGCCCTCGAGTTCCGACTGGCATCCCCAGACCTGGACAACCGGATGGATGTTAGCTTGGTGCCCGCCTGTGATGCTCTGGGCGAAGGGCACGCCTGGCCCGTCCCAGGGCTGCGGCAAGGTCCTTAGGAGTAAGACAAGGCCGACGGTTCCTGTCCTGCCGCCAACTTGCTCTGTGACCTGGGCCGCCCTCTCTGGGCTTTGGTTTTTTGACTTAACATAATGGGTTTGGACCAGACAAGAGCAGAGAAGGCCCAGTTCCTCCTGGCTCCGTGGTCCTGCAGCCACGATGCTTGGCTCTTGCTCAAGCAACTGGGGACAATTTTCTTCGGCTCCTGCCGAGCGCAGCTCAGCCCTTCCACAGAGATCCCAGAGGAGAGGGCAGATTCTGCAGAATCTCATATTTTACCTTAAAAGCATCGATGTGATTTTTGCACTCTCCTTTGTCATATGCCCGTGCATGATTTAATATGATGATACGCCTCTGGGTCTGCATCTGTCAAACGCAGATAGTAATCGTAGGACAATAGAAATTTGTTCTGGGAAAGACTGTGTGTGTTAATACATGTAATGAACTTAGAATGGTGTCTGACACGTGCTAGGGCTAGGTGAGGGCTTGCTATTCTTATTTCTAGTCTTCTTCTTCTTCTTATTGGTATTATTATCATGTATCATGGTGTTCTGGGAGGTAGCTATCTTGAGTTTATCCCGGGTTACGATGTCCTGGCTACAGCCACACCCTCCCGTGCCTATCCACCCGCCCTATTATTAATCAAAATAGCTACTCCTTATCCAGTGCTTAACTTTCCCAAGCAATTGACGTGTCTTATCTTAGGAACTCCTCAAAACAAACCTACAAAATCTGACTGTCTTGCCTTCCACTTTACGAATAGGGGCACTGAGGCACAGAGACATACAGTAACTCGCCCGAAGTCACCCAGCAAATAAGGGACGTCAGGAACCTAGGAAGTTACGGAGAGTGTTTACTTTTCCCCCGAGCCAGACTCCGGGGAGGTGGGCACATACCGTAAAGTCAGCCGGCTCTGCCTTCTAGCCCTGTCTCCCGCTAGATACCCCGGGCAGAGCTCTGAATTTCTTCGTGCCTCAGTGTCCACAGCTATAAAATGAGGTGAAGAATTGTAGGGTTTTAGTGGGGAATCCATGAGGGGATTCATGTACAACTTTCAGCACAGGGCCTGGCATGTTGTCAGTGCGCAGACAATATTAGCAATTACTGCTAAGGAATCAGAACCTCTCGCCTCATATTTCTCTGGCGTCACTTCTTCTCTCACGGTTCCAATTAATAAAAGGTGTGTTCAGTGGTGTTTGAGTATAGCCTGAGGGAGCCTCCGGGAGGAAAGAGCTGCTGGGCTATAGGATTCCCGACTCAGCAGGAAGCCTCATTCCTATTTCACCTCCTGGGAGTGAGGCTGCCCTTCTTCTCCATCCTCTGGGGGCTGCTTGGTCATTTGGGAGCCCAGGACCCTCCCTCTGGTCCAGAGCTTTCCTCCCTGCCTCCTGAGAAGCTCCAGGCTCTCCTCCGCATCCTCCAGTGCCCGCCCTCAAGTCCTCCTCCCTCTCTGCCTGCTCCCCGAGCTGAGCTCAGCACCAACACCGCCCCCTTTCCTGGGTCCCCAGCACCCTTCCTCACTCACAGGCCTTCATGTCCACTCATGTCCACAGGGCAGCTCAGCTCCCACCTCAGACCCAAGCCCCAGGTCCACTCTGCCCTCCTCAACAGCGGCTGCCAGGGTGGCGAGCACGCAGCCTGCTTTGCGGAGCTGCGGAGGAACTTCGTGAACACTCAGGCATCCAGGGTGAAGAACCTGATTCTGCTGGTGAAGCACTGGTACCGCCAGGTGAGGCCACTAGTGAGGGTCCTTGCTCCGGGCATGTTACGGTTTGAATTTGTGTCTCTGACAGCGCGGATATTTCCTTCTGTCTGGCAGCACTTCCTGTTCCTGGGAATTGTATGTGCGTATAATTTGTTCATTATTTCCTACAGGTGCCTCCCTTGATTGGTTGGAGCTCTTTATATATGGTGGGTCTGCAAATCTCGTCTCTCTGTGGCTTATACTTTCACCTTATTTATAAGCCTTTTGTCACAGCAAATGTTTGCGTCTTAATGTAATCATTTGTGTTCGTCTTTTTCCTCATGTCATTTGTGCTTTTTTTAAATTTATTTATCTTTTAGAGGGGGAGGGAAGGTGAGAGGAAGGAAACATCAATGTATGGTTGCTTCTGATGCATCCCCTGCAGGGAACTGACCCCTGCCGGAAACTGGCCTGCAACCCAAGCATGTGCCCTGATTGGGAATCGAACCGCGATCGTCTGGTTCGCAGGCCTGCGCTCAATCCACTGAGCTACACCAGCCAGGGCTCAGTTGTGCTTTTTGGATCTTGTTTAAGAAGCCTTTGCCTGTTCTGACTTTCTAAAGTTATTCTCCCATGTTTCTTTTTAAAAGGGCTTGAGACTTTCTTTTCAGAGTTAGGGCTTTGGAACTATCTGGGATGTTTTATGTAGCCTCAGGAAGGCCGCCCAGCACTGCGCATGCCTGTTAATACACTGCTGTGTATGGGGGAAGTGGGACCCAGCCTGTAACTGCAAAAGAGGGAACAGGCTGCCCAAAGTCTTAAGGCACATGGCTTGGTCCTCCTGCTGGACCACGTATCCTAAAGCAGGTCTGAAATGAGGAGATGCCACGTGCCAATTTTTGCTTGACCATGGACTTGCTCTGTGGCCCTGGGCAAGTTCTGCCGTGCTTTTACTGGGGGAATAACAGTCTCCATCTACCTGCTGGCCTCACCTGACTGCTCCCCGCTCCTGGGGGCTTGAATCTTATGCCTCTCCCTCCCCACTGCCACTATATGAGCCAAGGCCATTGCTGAAGTCCCAGCAGTGAGGGCAGATGAGAAACACCAGATGGCTTTGGGAACAGGCTTGAGATACAGCCTTTCGTCCCAGGCTCAGCCTGCTGGGTCTCCACCCCAGAGACCGAGAGATGCCCCAGAATTCTGCAGAGAAGTAGCAGTCCTCTCTCCTTCATCCTCTGAGCGCCCTGCCCCGCCCTCTTTCAGGTGTGCCCACAGGAGGGGAGCAGGGAGATGCCCCCAGCCTGTGCCCTGGAACTGCTGACCATCTTCGCCTGGGAGAAGGGCTGTGGGAAGGATGCCTTCAGCCTGGCCCAAGGCCTCCAGACAGTCCTGGGCCTGATCCAGCAGTATCAGCACCTGCGTGTCTTCTGGACCACCAACCACAGCTTCGAGGACCCTGACGTTAAGGAGTTCTTGCTTCGCCAGCTTGAGAGACCCAGGTACCTCCTAGCACCCTGCCACCCGCTCTCCCGTGCCTGGGTCACAGGGAGGCAATTAACCAGGATGAAGCGGGTCATGTCTGCTGAGGGCCAAAGCCAAATGCCACGCACGCACTGTCTAGTTCAGCAGATTCGGCCCAGGTACAAATCAGAATCTCTTGGGGGCATTCTTAGAAACATACTGCATGTTCCACACATGAGCGTTTGGTGACCTAGAACACACTTTGATGGCTTTCTGTGAAGGGACACGTCTGTGAAACCCCCGTTAGATCAAGGCAGAATATTCCAGGCCCCTGGGAGCTTTCCTCGTGCTCCCCTCCAAGGGGGACCCCATTCCGTTACCAGTTCAGTTCTGTTCTGAAATCAGATTTAAATGGAATCCCACAGGATGCCCTGTGTATCTGTCTTCTCTTCCTCCAGTGAAGTCTCCAGGATTCATCCATGTGGTTGTGGGGAGTTGTGGTCCATTCTCTTCCATTGTGTGGGCTTATCACAATGGGATCTCCATTCTAGCTATGATGCCTGTCTGAGGTGTTTCCACGCTGGGGCTGTTACCCAGAGGGCTGTGATCAACGGCCTTGTATTTCAGTGCATGCGCATATGTGCTGGGCTTCTATGTAGGCATGAAATTGCTAAGTCATAGGGTGTCACCCAGAGATAGCCGGGCTGGCTCTGGTGGTTCTAACGTGCAGGTGGAGTTGAGGATCATTGCTGTCATTTCATCTCCACCACAGCCCATCATATCAGACATTGCTATTGTCCCCAATTTGAAAATGAGGAAACCGAGGCTCAGAGAAGTCCATCACCCGCCTCTGGTCACACAGCTGGAAAGTTGCCAAATTGAGATTGGAGCCAGGCTGGCTTGATTCCAGAGCCCGTGGCCTTGACCATCTTACCAGCCAGAATCTTCTTGTCCCTTTGGACTTGCAGGCCTGTGATCCTGGACCCGGCTGACCCCACCTGGGACTTGGGGAATGGGGCAGCCTGGGCCTGGGATCTGCTGGCCCAAGAGGCGGAGTCCTTCTGTGACAGCTCCTTTTCTGTAGGCTGCAGGGGGCGCTGTGACGCCCTGGGAGGTGCCAGTGAGTGAGGGCCTCCTGGGCTTTTTGGGTTGTATGCCTAATTTATGTGCTCAGTGTTTTCTGAGCATCTACTATGCACTGGGGTCCATGGGCTGTGGTCCTGGGTTGAAAAGGGGAGGACAGCAGGCATGTGAAACAATCTAATGGCCAATCTTTGCACAGTTACTCCCTGCTTACCAAGCTGTGTTCTCCCACCGCAGGGGGACGTTTTTATAATATATCCCCATCATCAGGGCCCCTTCTGTAATCCCACAGAGGCGCCACCTGGACAGCCTCTCATTTCCCCTCCCTGAGCCTCAGTCACCCTGACTACACAGTGGGAGGGGGCTGGCGAGAGACGTGTAAGACAGTTCCTTCCACAAACTTCCAGGGCGTTCCGCGCTCTGGGAGCTCAGGTTTGGGCCTCCTCATCCTGCAAGACCTGGCCCGGGAGCCCTCCGGGGACAGCAGCGGCCTCGGTGCTGTGGGCCCAGGGGCAGGGAACAGGCGGCCCTTCTGCCCAGCCCCGTCTCCTCCACTGTGGCCAGCATTGCCCCCTCTGCACTGGTTCAGGACCGCCTCAAGCTGAACACCCTGTTCCAGAGGCAGGTGAGCAAGGCCATCGATGTCGTCCTGGGCTGCCTCCGTGAGAAGTGTGTCCACAAGGCCTCAAGGGTCAGCAAGGGGGACATGGACGGGACCCTAGTGGGAGGACCACCACGGGGGCGGGAAGAAGTCTCAGACACACCCGGGGGGGCAGACAGGAATGGACATCCCTGGAGGGTAGTTTGCTGGCTGGAGGTACATATTTATGTGCAAGCTTTTTTTTTTAATGATACAGTTTTTTTTTTAAACCTCCATTACCATAGTCAGGTCAATTACCTTCTCTGCACAAAATCCTCCGTGGTTTTGCAGACTGCTGAGGCCTCTCATCCCCTGGCTCTCCTGAGCTCAGGGGGCACACATCCCCACAGGCTGTTTTCTCTTTCTGGAATGTTCTTCCCCCATGCACTTGGCTCCCTCCCTCCCCTCCTTTAAGTCTGTGGTCCAGGTCCCCTTCTCAAGGAGGCCCAGCGGTTCAGGTTACAATTGCACCCTCTACGCCACTCCCTCCCAGTCCCCTTGCTGTGGCCTCCACACCGCACTTAGCACTTTCTGGGGGCTGCTGTTTGCTGACTGTTGCTGCCTCCTCCCCTCCCCCATCCTCCTGATGCAATTAAGTACCAGGAGGAGAGTAATTCTATCCACTTGCACACCCCTGTATGTTATCACTCAGTAAACATCTGCTGAATGGGTGAATGAACAGGTGGACAGATAGACGGACTGATTAACTGAAATAGGCCCAGTACATCTGCAGACCCCTGGTGGCCCCAAGACCCCAATTTGGGACCTGTGATCCAGATGTACTGCAGATGTTTGGCTAAAATCTTTGACCACTGCCCCCACTTGGTCCCTCCCCGCCCCCCAGCCACCTCTGCTGTCTGTTGCTGTGTATCGTCTGACTTTGCACAGCCTTGTGGGTCGGAAGGTAAAAGCAGGCAGAGGTAGTCTGTCTCTGCCTGGCTTCTGACGGTCAGAGGTCACCAGGCTTATGCGGCCTGCATCTGTCTTGGTGTCCCCAAGACCCAACAGCAGTGAGAGAACAGCTTCAGGGCCACAGTGGGGGGCTGCCGGCGGGGCCACAGTCTAACCACTCCCCCACCCAGGCTCAGATAGAGTCACCGGTCTGAGATGCTCTTTTCTCTGCAGGGGGGCTCATTCGGCAGGGGCACGGACCACAGGGGAGGCTGCAATCCAAACTTGTCATCTTCCTCAACTGCTTGGAGAACTACAAGGACCAGGGCCCCCTCCGCGCAGTGATTCTTGATGACATGTGGACACAGCTGGGATCCTGGTGACAGGACCCGGTCCCTGGCCTGACCCTCAGTTTTCCAGAGCAGACCATGACCCAGGCTCTGAAGTTCCAGGTAGTGTCCCCGGCCCTAGAAAGCTGGGCGGATGTCAGCCTGCTGCCTGTCTTTGATGCCGTGGGTGAGGGGCGCCCAGCCTGTGCCCCGCAGGGACCTGGGAACATCTCCTGTGGTCCTCTTTGTGATCCTAATTCCCCTTCACCAGGTGTTGGAAACGCATCATCGTCCATCCATAACTATTTAGTACTTTTAAAACTTTACAACAGTTTTTTCATTTTTTAAAAAGATTTTATTTATTTATTTTTACAGGGGACGGGAAGGAGCATGAGAGGGAGAGAAACATCAACATGCGGTTGCCTCTCTCCCACCCCCTACTGAGGACCTGGCCTGCAACCCAGGCATGTGCCCTGACTGGGAGTCGAACCGGTGATCCTTTGGTTCGCAGCCTGTGCTCAGTCCACTGAGCCACACCAGCCAGGGCTACTACAGTTTTAATTATAAAGTGTTTTAAACATACAGAAAACTACAGACATCACACACCCATGTACTCCAATTGCAATTTAATAAGTGTTAACAATTCTCCAAGTCTGCTTGGGGGGTTTTCAGAATGAGAATTATGTGTTATAATTTCCTTTTTTATATTGAAGGGTTTACTTTATGGCTCATTTTNCTGAGGACCTGGCCTGCAACCCAGGCATGTGCCCTGACTGGGAGTCGAACCGGTGATCCTTTGGTTCGCAGCCTGTGCTCAGTCCACTGAGCCACACCAGCCAGGGCTACTACAGTTTTAATTATAAAGTGTTTTAAACATACAGAAAACTACAGACATCACACACCCATGTAATCCAATTGCAATTTAATAAGTGTTAACAATTCTCCAAGTCTGTTTGGGGGGTTTTCAGAATGAGAATTATGTGTTATAATTTCCTTTCTTATATTGAAGGGTTTACTTTATGACTCATTTTCTAACTTTTTGAGGTAAATCTTAGCTTAGGAATAGTCAGTCTTAAGAAAAGCAATGAAGGCGATCCATTTCCCTCTAAAGATCCACGCTAGCTTCATAACAAATGTTTTATATGGATAATTTTTATTGTCGCTCAGATCTAAGTCTTTTGTACTTTTAATTACGACATTACGATTTGCTCTTTCACCCGTGAATATTTGGAAGTGGGTTTTCAAAGGAATGTTTTGTTCATTTGCGTACTTTGGGCACTTAGTCATCTTTTTCTATTTTTTCAATTATAGTTGGCATATAATATGATACAGTATTATATTAGTTTCAGGTGCACAATGTAGTGATTAAACACTTACCTACCCCATGAGGCGACTCCCCCCCGCCCGATATGGCTGGTACCCATCTGACGCCGCGCACAGTTACTACAATATTATTGACCATACTCCCTGTGTTACCTTTTTCTCTTTTTAATCGTAGTCAGAAAATGTACCTCCCAAATATCAGTTCTTTGGAATTTGGTGGCACTTCCTAGGTTCCCCGGGGTTGAATAGAATGCATGCTCTCCACTGCTGACTGTAGGCTTCTGGATGGATGTTTTAGGTCTGGCTTATGATCTTTGCTCAGATCTTGATCACTTATTTTTTCCTCACTTGGTCTATGGATTTATAAATGGGAGACCAGAATCTCCTCCTCTGAATGCAGTTTACGAGTTTCTCCTTGTAATGCCGGAAAGCTTTGATTTTAATATGTTGAGGCTATATTATTAAGGAGCATGTAAGTATATAATTATGTTTTTATTGGCTTGTTCCTTTTATCATTAAGTAATAACCCTCATTATCTCTAAAGTATTTCTTTGCCTTAAAGCATTTTGTCTGACATTCATAGTGCTGCAGTGGTCCTTTGAGAGTGTTTTCCTGAAATACCTTTTTCCATTTTTTATGAGTATGTTATCAAATTCTAATTGTACCTTTTATAAATAGTAAGAGTATGTTATCAAATTTTAATTGTACCTTTTATAAATAGCAAAAAAAACTAGAAGACAAAAATGGAACAAACAATAGTAACATGATCATTTTTAATTTATTGAATTTTTTAGAGATAGAAGAAGGGAGAGAGAGAGAAACATTCCGTCATTGTTCCACTAATTTAATTATAAAGTGTTTTATAATTTAATTATGCATCATTGGTCCCTTCATGTAGGTGCCCTGATTGGAGGTCCAGCCTGCAACCTGAGCATCTCAGGATGACGCTCTACACAACTGAGCTACCCAGCCAGGGCAATAATGTAACAATTTTGAGGGCATTAATAGTATAGTAGAACTAACATACAAGACACTTTTCTTTTGCTTTTCTTCATACCTTGTGCAAAGGAAAATGAATGAACATGATTCGCAACATTTTCTCCTTTTTCCTGTCCTTCCTTCTGGGTTCGTTTCCTTCCTACAGAAACAGAACTGGTGGTAGCACTTCTTCCGAAAGGGTTTCTGGGGGATGCATTTTCTCAGACTGTGCCAAAAAAACCCTTTCTGTGTCCGCTGCACTCCTGGAGGAAACGTTTCACCTTTGTGCTCCTCCGTTTCTACCGTCTTCTTCGTTTCTACGGTTGCTGATGAGAAGTCGGATGTCTACTTCTTTGTTGATGGTGTGTGTGTGTGTGTGTGTGTGTACTTTGGTTTTCCTTTTCGGTAAGCCTTTTCTTAGTCCAGAGTATTGTTCAGTTTCTGATACATGGGCATACTGATTTCTTCTCCCTTAGACTATTTGGAATTTGTTGTGCTTATTGAATCTGAGGAGGCGATTCTGCCTTTAGTTTTGGGAACGCGTCTCCCTGTGTCTCTTCAAATCCTGCCGCTCCTGTTTCCTATGTTCTCCGCTTCTGGAACTTCTATTTGACGGCATCTCACTTCGTCCTCCACGCCTCTCCATCACTCCTGTGTTTCCCCATCTCTCAGGGTCGCCGGCTGCTAGTTGCTCAGAAACCTGTCTTCCAGTTTACTGTCTTCAAAAAGGTGTTAGTCAGTTACCTAACCTTAATTTTTTAAAAATCGCAGTGACTTTATTTTCCACTTCTGGAAGTTCTCTTTAGCTTTTTCTCAAGTCAACTTGTTGTTTGTTCATAGGCTCCTATTCTTTCACTGTGGCTTCCAGGGTCTTTTATCTCTTTAATGATTTTAGTTACGCTTGTTTTAGCCTCTCGGACTGGCCTATTCTCTCAGGCTCCCAAAGCAATCACTCTCCTGTTTGTTGTGGTACCCGACTCTCCCTCATGGTGGGCCATTTCCTCGTGTCCTTCGTAATTTTTTATCGGAGCTTTTCTTTCCTTTGGCTGTGGGAGTTCCCTCTGCTCCAGAGGTTGGAGAAATACCCTCGGGGAACCGAGCATTCATTTGGCTTCTAGCTGAGCTCCAAGAGTCTTACCGATTCCCAAGCCAGTCTTCCACCGACTCAGTAGCCCAGGGTTTCCTTCCTGTGCAGATTCTGTAGACATGGACTTCAGGCTCACATGGGGTGGGGTTGCCTCTTCTCCTGGGAGACTTTTCTCTTCCTCAGCCCTCCCTGCCCCCCGCAGGACCATGGCAGCAAGCTTCCTCGAAGCCTTTCTCTGTTAGTAGGTGATGTTTTTTAGCCACCTGCTGTGGAGAAGGCATGTAATCCAGAGTTCCAGCAGGATGAATGAATGGGCTGGGACTCATTCCAGTTTCCTCTTTGTGCTTTGGTTTTCCCTTTGGGGGATGATATTGATCATGGCAACAGTTCGTGTTTGCTGAGCACACTGTATGTTTTAACTGTTGTCCTGAGCACTGTACCTGTAGATGTCATGTGATTCTTACCATAGCCTTATGAGGTGGGTGTCATCCCCCTTTTACAGATGAGGAAACAGAGGCCCAGAGAGGCAAGGTTCCATGGCTAGAATTCGAACCCAGGCCTGTCTGCCTCCAAAGCTCATTTGCTTAACCACTTTGCTACATAGCTTGTTTGGGTGCAAGCTTATCCACCGTGCAAAGCTATCGGGTGAGTTAGCAGCAATGACTGAAAAGCACGCAGCACATAGTTGCTGCTAAAAATAGTAAGAGTTCTGATTGTTCTTCTATGTTATAGATTGTGTATTATTGATTGCAACATTATATAATGAATGTCCAAATATTAAAGGCTGGTGGTGCGTGGCTGAGTTGGGAAGTGCTGCTGACGTCAATTAGAAATGCCTACTCAGAGTGTTTCAACCATCCACAGGGCAGCTCAGCTCTGGCACCAAGCCTGCCCCCCAGACCTACTGCACCCTTCTGGATAGCGGCTTCCAGGAGGGTGAGCACGCAGCCTGCTTCGCGGAGCTGCGGAGGAACTTCCTGAACACCCGCCCAGCCAAGCTGAAGGACCTGATTCTGCTGGTGAAGCACTGGGACCGCCAGGTGAGGCCTTAGGACTACTGGGCTCCTTCTGGGAATCAGTTGCTGCCATGGCAACCGCCTTGGCCAATCAGCTTCTTGCCTACACAGCCAGTGTGCCCTGCTTTGCTTTTTATTGGCTATCCCAAGCAGAAGGACCTTCCCCTCAACCCTTCAGATCTTGCCCAGACCCAGAAGCCCCTGGCTGGGATAGCAGCCCTTCTCCACCAAGTCCCCAAATCCTCATTTCTTGCAGCTGGGGTTTGCTGCCCCTCTCTAGCCATAGCTCCTCCCACCACTATTGCTTTCCCGGTCCTTGCTCACCTCCACGCCTTTGCTCCTGCTGTTCCTCCATCACCCTCGTCTTTGCAACACATGCTAAATCCGGAGCATCTTTCAGAGTTCCCCCAGCAAACGCCTGTCTAAATGCCAACGCACATTCACACACGCATTTACTCAACCATCTACTGAGCGCCCACTATTGCTAACTGTTGTGATGAGTGTTGAAATATCACAATGAATATGTCACAGACCCCATTCTTCTATGACCACCCCATATATCCTTTGAGGAGAGACTCTAGGCAAAGACCTAGTCTAAGCTGCTTGGTCTCACTCTGTGACCTTGGACAAGTCACTACCCACCACCTCCCAGACCTCAGTTGATTCAGCTGTAAAATGAGAGGGTGAGCCAGGCCTCCCCCACCCCACCAGACTCCAGCCAGGGACCTCGACAAGTTCATCAGTGACGTTCTCCAGCCCAACCACCAGTTCCTGGGTCAAGTGCACAAAGCTATTGATACCATCTGCTCATTTCTGAGAGGAAACTGCTTCAAGAATTTTCCCATCAAAGTGCTCAAGGTGGTCAAGGTGAGTCCCCAGAGAGCTGTGGGCCAAGAGGGTCCTGCAGGCTGGTGATCACACCTCAGCCCAAACCAGGCCTGACCCACTTCTGTAACCCCTACAGCAGATGGCACAAAGCCAAACACAGGGGAGAAAGCAGAACACGGTCAAGGGTGGATGGCTGAGGCTGGGTCCATATATGCCCAAGAAGCTTCTTTTGGTTGCTCATGACAGCTGACTCCAAAGAAGCAATAAAATGAATGTGTCAGTTGATGTCAATGGAAGGCCCTAGAATATACTGCCTTCAGGCACAGCGGAATCCAGGAGCCCATACTAGATAATCAGGACTCAGATTTTCTTTCTAGCTCTGGCTCTGTCTTCTGTCTTGGACAGGCTCTGTCCATATGATGGTCCTTGGCATCTCTAAGCTTCTAGAAAAAGATTTCTCTTTTCTCACAGTTCAAAGAAGTCTTGGAGTTGGGTTTTGTTGGCCTGGTGATATATCCCTCAACCAATCACTAGGGCTAGGGAGGCATCATGTGCGGACCAGCCAAGCCTGGGTCACATGGTCACTGGAGTCAGCCCTACGGGGACTTCATGGGTGGAGTGTGGGGGAGGGATGGTTCCCCCAAAGGAAACCCAATGCTGATCCCAGAAGGTAGAAAGGATGCTAGGGGTTCATTGAGTCACATTACCTGCTGCAGCAGATATGACCTTGGCTCACGATTGGAGTCACAGGGAGACACAGGTCAACTCTGGAAACAGTGTTAGTGACAGGTGCTAGCCTGGTGACTTGCTGTGTGACCCCAGACAAACAACATTTCCTCTCTGATCCTTGCCTTCCTCATCCATAACCCTTGAGGACAATATGCTGACTCACCTGGGCCTTCACTGAGAATCACAGGCAGGCTTTTAAATCGATATATACTGATGTCTAAGCCCCCTCCCAGGAAAATTCAATCACAGTCCAGGGACGTAGGAGCCAGGCCTCAGTCATTTTTAAAAGCTCTCCTGCTGCGGACAGGCTTGAGAACCAACTGCAGTCCTAAAAATAAACAGAAAGAAAGGAAAAAAGGAAGAAGGGAGGGAGGGAAGGATAGAGGGAGGAAAGAAAACTCTTAAATCCCTCCCAGCCCCCAAACATGATGCCATGGGAAACTTCACATTTGTTGGAGGGCTTAAACTTCTGTCTTGCACATTTCTTTTTCTCGCAACTGTGCCATGTGTTAACCCCATAGTAAAGACCTAAGTCAGAGAGGTTAGGTGACTTGCCCAAGGTCACACAGCAAGTTCCTATCTCAGAACCCAAAGCCCATAGGCTCTGGCAGGGGGATATCGAGCCATACTTCAGGGCTCAAGCCACCTGCCATGTTCTCCCCAGGGCGGCTCTTCAGCCAAAGGAACCGCGCTGCGAGGACGCTCCGATGCCGACCTGGTGGTGTTCCTCAGCTGCTTCCACCAGTTCACCGATCAGGGGAGCAGGCGCAATCAGGGGAGCAGGCTCGTCATCGAGATCATCTCGGAGATCCAAGCCCAGCTGGAGAGATGCAAGCATGAGCAGCAGTTCGAAGTGAAGTTCGAGATCTCCAGGTGGGAGAATCCCCGTGTGCTGAGCTTCTCGCTGGCGTCGCAGACGATGCTGGACCAGAGTGTGGACTTCGATGTGCTGCCGGCCTTTGATGCCCTAGGTGAGGGGCCGAGACGCAGTCCTGAGAAGGGGGAACACGGAGGCAGGGCTGCCGGGGGTGGTGTGGAGGTTGTGCACCTATTCACATCATAGGCGTTGTGGACGTGTATGCTTATCCCAACTTTCCCTCAAAGTGTCTGGAAAAAAGGACGCCTTTTTTCCAATTCACACAAAGGTGCTACATGGGTGGTCAGTGGCCCTGAGCTGGGTTCTAGTCCCATCAATTCCAACAGCATGCTGGATGACCTTGAACAAGAGACTCCTCTACCTCGAGCCCCAGTGTCTTCATCTGACAACAGGGACATCCAAGTGTCTCAGTGCACCTCCCCCACCCGCCACAAACCCATTCAATCAGCCTAATAAGTGCCCCTACTATGTGCCTTGCACACTTCCAGACACGAAGGACAAATCCCTGAACAAAAGAGACGCAAATCTCTTTGCATCTATTCAGTTCTGAGTCTGGACAGGAGAGTTTGCGGAGTGAGGAAATCCCCCCCGATGTCAATGGATTTGGTTCCTGCGTTTTGCCAAAATGAGTAGCAAGGGAGAGATTGATCCAGAAATGTGCCTGAATATGTTCACTTCCTCGGTTCAGGGGCCAGAGCCTGGATATCACAGAATGCCTTTCGGGGCACTGGGACCAGCGTGGTGTCGCCTCTCCCCACACACAATTTTGTCCTCTGCAGGGCCTCCTGTTAGAAGGAGGAGGCAGGGAACCACCCAAGGTATGTTAGCTCCCAGCCGAGACTTTGTGCATGAGGGGTAAGCAGGTGGGTTGAAAGGAGGCAGAACAGGCAGTAGGAGCCTGCCTCTCCAGAGATGCGGCGCTGGGTCAATCTGTGCCCCACCTACAAACACCCATGGCCTCCAGTGGATCCCAGACCACTCCGGGAAGCACCTGAGTGGGAGGTTTCAGAAGCTCTTTCATTGGCTTCTCTGTGACTCTCAGAAATGAGGTGAGGGTGGCTTTCTCCTTGTCTCCAGGCCAGCTGGGCTCGGGCTCCAGGCCCCCACCCTTGCGTCTACGCAGACCTCATCCGCAACCGCAGCAACGCGGGCGAGTACTCCTGCTGCTTCACGGAGTTGCAGTGGGACTTCATCGTCTCCCACCCCACCAAGCTGAAGAGCCTGATCCGACTGGTGAAGCATTGGTACCGCCAGGAGAGACAGATTTTGCCACAGGATCTTAGCTTTCTTATCTGTAAAATAGGGCCGACATTACTACGTCACAAGAGTTTGTGGGATCGTGCAGGGCAAGGCGTCTAACAGAGGAGGCACTCAGTGAAAGTTTGGGGTGGTGTCCGGTTCCGGGACAGTCCCTCCCATACTTCTTCATTGTCAATATGGGCCAGCACCCCATCTCTCTCCTCATTTCTTAGTGCACCAAGAAGCCCAAGGGGAAAGGCTGTCTGCCCCCCAGCACGGGCTGGAACTCCTGGCAGTGTACGCCTGGGAGCAGGGCGGGCAGGACCCCGGGTTCAACATGGCCAAGGGCTTTCACACTGTTCTGGAGCTGGTCACCCAATACCGCCAGCTCTGCATCTACTGGACTGTGAGGACACAGTCAACTACAACTGTGAGGAAGAGGCCATCAGAGACTTCCTGAGGACGCAGCTTCAGAAGGCCAGGTTCAGTGCTCCTCCCCCCCCCCAATGTCCCTCCCGGAGTGTCAGATCCAAGGTCCCTAGTCACTGTCTCTCCCCACTTCCTGGGGGCACAGAGCAGAGGCAAGAAAGTCCACTTTCTAGAACTGAGTTCCTTCCTAGAGGTAATATCCTACGCAGCTAAGGGACAGGCAGTCCGTCTCCCGGTCACCTGGGAATAGGGGTTACCAGGTGAAATGCAAGACTCCAAGTTAAGTTTGCATTTCAGAGAAATAATGAGTAACTTTTTAGTATAAGAATGTCCCATGCAGTCATTGGGATATGCTTTTAAAAGAACATCGTATTCATGCTTTTTATCTGAAACTCACATTTAACTGGCCATCCTTGATGTGTATTTGCTAAGTCTGGCAACCCTGCCTGTGAACCTACCAGGTAACATATGTGTGTCCCATTTGGGAGGGATTTTGCCCACCTGTCGCATGCTACAGAGGTAACAAGTGTGTGATGTATCTCCAGTCCGTGGGTAGTGGCTTGTTAGAGTGATGTGTTGAAAAAGACACTGAGGTTGTGAATTGGCTCAGCTGAAAAGAGTGGCCTCATCTGTTAGGGACCACGGATGCAGGGAGAGTGGTGGAACCAGTGCTGTGGTCGATTAATAATGCCTGCTTTGCTTTCAGGCCTGGCAAGGGTGGCCTGAGCACTGTGATTGATTAGTAATGTCTGCCCTGAATACAGGCAACATAAGGGGTTGTGAGCATAGTTTATTTTCCATTCGGTCCTCGAGTGTGTTCTTGGAGCGCTGAGGAGTCTCTTGGCTCTACCCCTGCCCCTGCCCCCCTGTCCCTGCCCCCTACAGAGTGTTGGGTGAAGGAGAATAGTTCAAGCGATCTTGCAGGTGGCTACCCAGATGTTGCCAGGAACATGACTGACCTTGGATGGGAATTGCAGGCCCATTATCCTGGACCTGGCTGACCCGACAGGCGTCCTGGGCCACAGTGCCCGCTGGGACCTGCTGGCAGAGGAAGCTGTAGCCTACACACCCGCCCCATGCTGCATGGACAGAGAGGGCACCCCCATCCTGCCGTGGCCAGTGAAAGTGAGAGACCTGCGGAACAGCAGGGAGCACCCTTTGTGGGGGAGGAGTGTGCTTCCCCCAAGGGGGCAGGGCCCAGCCCTGGCCCAGATGGGCCCCTGTGCCTCTGTGTCCTGTCTGCTCACACTGAGTTTCTCTGGGAAGGGAAGGGGTAACCAACACATTCTGTAACCTTCCCCAGGCTGCTGTGTGAAGGCCAGAAAATCAGGGGTCATACGTGATGGACAGATGGATGCCAGCCCTCGGTGTGGGGAAACTCAGGGTCCCCCGCCAGATGTGTGTGTGTGTATATGACAGAGAGACTTGGTGACTTCACTCTCCTCCTCAGTCCGGCCTCCTGACTGAGGACCCTGCCTCCCAGCTTGGCGCTCTCCTCCCGGCAGCCCACTCTGCTCACCCAGCCCCACTGAGTCTCCCCTTGTATCCGATGGGCACTACATGTCCCAAACACCCCCCTGCCCTGGCGGCCTACACGTGGGAGTCCAGACTCCGTGGGTGGGCACCAGCCTGGGTTTCTAGCTTCTCCTTCATGCTCAGGACCCCCTCTCTGCTCTAGCTGCATCCCACCCCCGCCGAGAATGCCCTCCTCCTCCCTGACTTCTCTCTGCCCACCCATACCAGTTCACACACTTCCTCCTGCTGAAACCCATCTCTGACTCCCAGTGGCTGCCCCTTCTTCCCCACTCTAGGAACTTTTCAGAGATTGTAGACCTTTTATCTAATTGTCAGCCACACTCAGCTGGTTGTGGCTGCCTGAAGCCCTATGTTTCAAAGGATTGTGAAGAATGAATATGAAGCTGCGAAGTGACCCAATCGACTAGTGATGTCTGCCATGAATGCAGTATAGGGAAGCAATGGCACGAGTGCCGTGATTGATTGGCAATGTCTGGCCTGGATAGAGAAAGAAGTACCCACAGATCTACATTGTACGTCTGGCCTATTGAGAAGCTCTCTGAGCTCAGCTGCTAGAAGGACAGCATGCCCAGATCGGCTACTTTTGCCTGCCACAGACAGACAGAGGGGGTGGGGACACTCATGTCATGCTGTCCTTCTCCTTGGACATGTCATTGGATGCCTTTTCACCGGAGGCTACTTTTGTTCACCTTTCCCATTTCCCTCGCCCCGCCCCCAAGTTTACACATCTTCATGCCGTACACTAGGTGCCTTCTCAGATTTTTACTGAGTTCCTGTCGTGTCTCCTGCCCTGCTACAGTGCCACCAGTGGGATCCTCCACCCCCAGAGCCTAAATGTGAGTCAGTGCCCTGCTTCCCTCCGCCCTCCTGTGCAAACCCACCAAGTCTGTGCTGGAGGGTCAGGGGTGACTCCTGACCTCCAGCCCAGTGACAGGGTCCCTCTCAGTGAAGGATCAGCACAGACAGCAGAAAGCACTCCAGGAACCGGCTGTCAAACGGGATTCCATCTAAACCCCCAGATGGGAGGAAGGAGGCTGGAGCTACCACAGCATGGGTATTTCCAATGTTAGACCAGCGTGGCTGGATCGAAGGTCCGGAGGCTGCTGCTGCTGCTTCTGCCAATGTCACTGCAGCCGCCCCCGCTGCCTCACACCCACCAAGCTGGGGCCCAGACCCAGGAACACGGACTCCGGCAGCCACAGGCACCTCTCAGGACTTGGCCGCCACCAGGGCTGCAGGAGGGCAGCTTCCGCGTGTCTCCTCCAAAACAATCTAAGTTACAGCAAGACTCTGGCTGCAGGGGCATCCAAGAAGTGACGTCTTGCCTCCCACCCCATGGAGCACGAGGAGGAATGGATGCCCAGGGCCGAGGGGCAGCGTCCTCGACGGCATTCCTGGCACAGGCACTGTGAACGTCTGTTCGGTGGGTGAGGGTGTGGGGGAGGGACCTGCGCAGGGAGACAGAGAGGAAGCAGCCTTGTTCTTAGGGGCCTGGGTAATTACTGTGTGTCGTAGGTTTGTGAACCAATGTAGGTTCATCGGTTGTAACAAACGTCCCACTGTGTGGGGACGAGGAGTACATAGGACACCCCTGAGCCTTCAGCCCAATTTGGCTGTGAACCTAGAACTGCTTGGGGGAAAAAAAGTATTTTTAAAAAAAGAGTAAAGGGGCATAATATCTGCAAATGCCCTCAGATTCTTTAGTAATAATTATAGTGATGAGACGTGTGTACAGAATGAGAGGCAAATGTAAAATCTTCTGGGCGAGGACACCAGGGCATTCTTTGTACGCATCGTGTAAATTTGCTCAGTATTTCCAATTACTGCAGAATCAGGTCTTTAAAAAATAATAAAGAAAGCACAGGCTTTGGAATCAGGCGGCGTGGCATTAGAACCTAGCCAGACAATTGAGTAGCTGTGTGACCTTGGGCAGGTGTTTCCACCTCTCTGAACCTCCCTGTGTTCACCTAACAAAGGAGCCTCCTGTCCCCTGCCCAGCTGACCTCTGGTTATTACAGTGACAGTCAGGGAAGGGCCCTTAATGGGCGGGTGTGGCGGTCAAGGTCCTACACACACACACACAAAACAACCAATAGGATGTGGAGGTCTAGACCTAGAGACTTACTGGCTCATGCCATTACGGAGGTTGGCCAGTCCATGTTCTGCAGGGCAGGCTGGCAGGAGGAAGACCCAGGGAAGAGCTGATCTTGCAGCTCCAGGCTGAAGGCCGTCTGCTGGTGGAATTCCCTCCTTCTTGAGCAGAGTCCACCTTTTTCTCATTGAGCCCCTCAACTGATTAGAGGGGTCCCACCCACACACTAGAGAGCCATGTGCTTTACTCAAAGTGCACTGATTGAAATGTTAATCTCATTTTTTAAAAAAACCTTCACAGAAAGACCTATAATAATATTTGACCCAATAGCTGGGTACCATGGCCCAGCCAAGCTGACATACAAAGTTAATCATCGTGGCAGAGAAAGGTTCTGTTCTTCCCACCCCCAGGGATGTCTGCTTCGGAGTCCCCTTCGTAGGAAGAGGGAAGAGGAGTTACACTCACGTCTCTCCTCTGAACTGTGAGCTTCTGAGGCCGTTTTCTGCCCTTGCTGGGTGGGGTAAGTGCCCGAGAAGGCCCTGCAGGTTTCCGTGTGTGCCGAGAAAGCAACTGGGCACACGGAAGCGCCCACCTGCCGACCGCTCTGGGACCCAAGTCCAGCTCAGTCCCGGTACTGCTGTGCATCCCTGAGCGCGTTGGTCACCTCTCTGGGTCTCCTCCTTGCTGCTCTCACCTAGTCTGAATTCTCAGGTCCCCGGGAACAGGGGGGGGGCGAGGGGGATGAGCCTCCACAAAGGACCTCTGGCCCTATAAAATGTCATTTGCTTAACAGACACAGAGCCGTGGCCATCTGCGAGACCCTGTTCTAAGTACGTGGCAGGTATTATTTTATTCTCGCATTCATCCAGTCGAAGACGCACCACGGTTTTACAGAGGGGGAAACAAGCCACCAAAAAAAAGGCAGGCAGCATGCTCCAGGACGNGACCCAAGTCCAGCTCAGTCCCGGTACTGCTGTGCATCCCTGAGCGCGTTGGTCACCTCTCTGGGTCTCCTCCTTGCTGCTCTCACCTAGTCTGAATTCTCAGGTCCCCGGGAACAGGGGGGGGGCGAGGGGGATGAGCCTCCACAAAGGACCTCTGGCCCTATAAAATGTCATTTGCTTAACAGACACAGAGCCGTGGCCATCTGCGAGACCCTGTTCTAAGTACATGGCAGGTATTATTTTATTCTCGCATTCATCCAGTCGAAGACGCACCACGGTTTTACAGAGGGGGAAACAAGCCACCAAAAAAAAGGCAGGCAGCGTGCTCCAGGACGCGGGTCTAGCGCATGCCAAGCCCTGATAAACAGGCCCAAGAGGCTGCGAGTTTCAAGGCGAGGAGGACTCCTCCAGAACAGCTGAAAGGCAGGTAACCCGAGCCAGGGGTGGGCGGGACTTGGGAATTGAAGACTTTGACTGAGATTGAGGAAGTCAGCAGGGCCAGCTGGTGAGTTTCAGTTTCCTGGCTCCTGGGCATTTCTGCATTCAGACTCAGCCTACAGCTGCTCTTTCTCCTCTGCTCACCGCTCTGCCACCAGCTGTCACCTCAGCAGCCAGCAAGAATAATGGGAAACTGGATCTTCACTGCCTCCCCAACAACCGTGAACTCAGTGCCTGCGAAGGAACTGGGCGAGTTCATCCAGAACTTCCTGATACCCTCTGATGGCTGTCAGAGACAGATCGACACGGCCGTGGATGCCATCTGTGCTGCCCTGCAGGAAGCCAAGGACCTCCCCACGGTGACAGGTGTAGCCAAAGTGAGTCAGGGCTGGGGTCAGGGGTTCTGGGAGCCAGGATATCCCCTGGTTCCCCAAAGGCAGAGTGACTTGGTGCTGAGCACCTACTGTGTGCCCAGCCCTGGGTACACCCCACATCATCTTGTCATCCCTCTCCCTTGGGTGCGAGGACCAGATGTGGTGCTGAGTTTAGGAACACAGGCTCGGGAGCCGGCTCTGCCCCTTACTGCTGTGTGACCTGGGGTGGGTTGCTTAACCTCTCTGTGCTTCAGCCTCTGAATCTGTAAAATAGAAGCAGAATAATACCCACCTGGAAGAGTTATGAGGCATGAGTGTATCACATTCTTAGTTCTAGGCCTGGTACATAGTTCGTGCTCAGTAAATTAGCTGTGATTACTTACTGTTATTGTTTCTATCCTCCCCATTTACAGAGCAGTAAACTGAGGCTAAGGGACTCCAGTGTAACTATACCCAAAAGTTGCCCTCTGGTTTTCCAGCAAGAGGTGTTTGGGGGCTCTCACCAGTCAGGAATGGATATATTGCTATGGGCAAAACCCCAGGGCTGAGGCTAAAGATTCTGGGCCTTCGGGGAAGAAAGGGTGCTGGGAAGGTGCCAGGACCCCGGGGGTGGGGAGGGGGTTGGAAAACCCCCTCCCCACCCCCATGCTCTCCAGCACTGGAGACTCACCTCTCTGCCCTTGCACACACCCACTAGCCCCAGCAGGAAAGATATTCAGAGACTTGGTGTCTCTGGCTTTGGTCCAGATGTGGAAACTGAGGCACAGGGAAGTTATTCAATAGCCAGAGAGCTGGGGAATTAAGCCCAGGCAGGAGCATGTACTCTTAACCACCTACCATCCTGCCTCTCAATATTACTTTTTTTCTAGTTAAATTAAAATACAGACCCTGGCTGGTGTGGCTCAGTGGATTGAGCACCAGCCTGTGAACCAAAGGGTCGCCGGTTCATTTCCCAGTCAGGGCACATGCCTGGGTTGCAGGCCAGGTCCCTAGTAGGGGTGCACAAGAGGCAACCACACATTGATATTTCTCTCCCTCTCTTCCTCCCTTCCCCTCTCTCTAAAAATAAATAAATAAAATCTTTAGAAATAGAAAAAATACAAAAAGAGAAGTGCACAAAGCTAAGTGTGCAGTCTGTCTGTATTGCCACAAACAAGTGTGTAACCTACACCCAAATCAAGAAGCAGAACATCCCCAGCTCCTCAGAGCCCCTGGACTTCCTGTCCTGCTGCTACCCCTGACCCCAGGCGGCCACTCTCCTGACTTTCGACAGCAAAGATTCATTTTGCCAGTTTTTAAACTCCGTATATATGTAAGGTGAGCAGCCATCCCAGCTTGCCTGGGACTGAGAGGTTTTCTGGCAAATGGGCCATGCAGTGCTAATAAGGCTGGGTAACCCAGACCAGGGTCACCCTGTACGAAGGAACGCACGCGCTGCGTGGCTTTAGTGTACGGCTTCTTTGACCCACCCTGTGGACGAAAGGTCCGTTGTTGCAGGCGGGTTTTGTGTGTCATTTCGTGGCGTGGACTATTCCACTGGGTCGGATACACCACATTTGTCCGCCCAAGTGTTGCTGGCCACTGGAGTTCCCTCCAGCGTGGGGCTAGTCTGAAGGCATTGCCACGGGCAGCCTGGCCTTTGGGCAGACAAATGGCCGCCCGCCATTCAACTTTAAGAGTCTGGTGACATTCTGGGCTTTTGCTCAAATTAAGAAATACTGCTGCCTACCGGGGAGCCCCGTGACCCGCCCCCCAAAGTGCCCAGAGTCTCACACCTCCTTCTCTGTCACTGGCAGGGTGGCTCCTATGGCCGAAAAACAGTCTTAAGGGGCAACTCCGACGGTACCCTGGTCATCTTCATCAGTGACCTTGGGCAGTTCCAGGACCTGAAGAGCAAAAGCCAACATGAAATCCTCAACAAAATCTGCGAGCGGCTGAAGGCCTCCGAGCTCCAACAGAAGCTGGCGGCCAAGATGGAGATGAAGAGGCCCGGCGGGGGGCTCACCATCCAGCTGTCCACAGTGTGGCACAGCGTCACTTTCGATGTGCTCCCCGCCTTCGACGCTGTGGGTGAGCCCTCCTGGGTGCATGTGGCGGGGAGCATGGGTGCCCCAGGGGTGTGTTGAGAGAGCAAAGTCAAAGAAAAGCGTGGTGGATAGAGAGCTTTGATGATTTGCAAAGTGGGGGACCGTAGGCCTTCAAGAGAAGTGGTCTCTTCTCGGGGACTCCTCCCCAACCTCCTCATCGACGTCGGGGGAAAATGTTCTAAACTCTAGAGCTTCTCAAATTGTGACAGGCACACAGATCACCTGGGAACCTTATGAAAAGGCAGGTTCTGGTTCAGGAGACCAGGTGTAGGGCCCAGGATTCTGTATTTCAAACCAACTCCACGGTGCTACTGCCCGTCTGGGAATTTAGACTAGAACAGGCGTTGGTTAGAGAGAGAGGGTGGGGCAGATGTATGGGGAAGGTGCAGCTGGAGTGGGCATTGGGGGGCTGCCTTCTGGGCAGGCGAGGACCTTCCAGGGGGGTGCCTGGTTGGTTGGACGGCTGGATGCATGCACGCATGAGAGATGGACAGACAAATGATTGAATGAGTGGGTGGATCAGTAATTGGATGGATGGATGGAGGAATGAATGGAAAAGAGTTGACATAGGTCAAGTTTAGGATCAGGCTCAGGTACATACACATACACAATCACAAACTTGAATGCCAGAGCTCAAACTCCACCCCTCATTGAGCAAATGGGGAAACTGAAGACAAGGAATGTCCCCAGGGCCACACCGCCAGTTGCTTACAGCACTAGAATCAAAGCCCAGGTCTTCTAAGCCCCAGGCCAGGGTGCCTTTAAGGTGGACACACACACACACTTTGATGGCTCACATTCACTGACAGATGACCAGTTTGGAAGGTGGGCAGTCCGGAGTTCTTATCCTGGTCCCACCCCTTACCCACTTTTGCCAACTGTAAGATCAGGCTGGAAACAGCTAATACTCGTGCCCTATAGGAGGAGGGTAAGCGTTGAGAGTACGTGCCTGCCTTAAACAAGGGCTGGATTCGAGCTGAAGAGACAAAGTGTGGCCATCCATCTGCACCTGACCTTCACAGTGGGGGGTCACTTTCAGGATCACAGGAAGTCCTTCTTCTCTTCCATACCAGCCTTAAGTGACAAGCCCAGCCTCTGGACCTACCGAGAGCTCAAAAGATCCCTGGATATGACGAAAGCCAGCCCTGGTGAGTTCTCAGTCTGCTTCACAAAACTCCAGCAGAAATTTTTTAACGACCGTCCCAGGAAGCTGAAGGACTTGATCCTCTTGATAAAGGCTTGGTATCAACAGGTGAGTGTCCAATTGTACATCTCTGCCCAACACCCCATGGCCTCTGGTTCAAGATCAACTAACAAGCAGGCGCGGTACAACAACCGCCCGGATGATGTACATTTTTATGTATTTTTTAAGCCACATCCAGATCAAAATAGAGCCCGTTTCCTGGCCCCCAAGAGCCTGCCTTAGGGGACTCAAGCCCACTCCAGGTTAATACTCCCCCAGACGACCCACTGTCCCGGCAGCGTGCCACCACAGATGCGCTCGGCTTGTTTTTCACCAGAGGGAAATGGAGCTGTGCTGTACGTTCTTGGCGTCTGCCGTCTTCCGTTCAACATCATGCCCAAGAGGCATGTCCATGCTGGTACGCGTGGTTGTCATGTTCCATTTGTGCTGTCCCACGGTGGGCCCACGCCACACATGGATCCATTCTGCCGCTGAGGGACATCTGGGGCATTTCCACATTGGGGCTATTATGAATTAGGTGACTACGGACATTGCCCCAGGTGTGCTTTGTGGACTGAAGCTCTCCTTTCTCGTGGGTAGACGAAGGAGTGGAGCTGCTGGGTTATAAGATATATGTCTGTGAAAACATACATGTGTGTACACATGCACATGGCATATAGGTATGCATGTATGTGTACCCGATGAGGATTGTGTGCATACTTAACTCTAGGAACTACTGCCACATATAGATGGGCCCTGGCTTCTGATGGTTTGACCTAAGATTTTTTTTTGCCACGGTGGTGAGAAAGTGATGAGCATCCCATAGACACCGTATTTCGAATGTTGATCTTTCCCTGGCCTGGGAATAGGCAGTGCGTGCCCTCCTGTGGTGCTGGGCAGTGCTGGAGAGCCCCCGCTCCCAGCCTACCTCTGGGTCACCAGGGTAGACAACCCACACTCGACAGTGTGCTGTGTGGCCAGGCTTTGCTTTTTGGAGACCATGCTTTATGTTTTCACACCCCATCCTGTCTGCAAAATGCCCATCTGTCTCCCACTTCCCATGAGAAGAAAAGAAAGACAATGACTCTGGAGATAAATGAAAGTCAAGGTCATTACCCAACTGTAAGCACTCTGAGCACAGGTAAGGAGGGCTAGGCTAAGCTCTGCTATCCGGTGGGTTTGTTGCATTAGATGCATTTTTAATGCATCTGGTGATATTTTCGACTTGGGGTGGGTTTGTCGGGTAATTTGAGCACCACCTGTGTTCGTCCCCAATCACACTCCTGTCAGCAACGTGGGGGACACTTTCAGGAGCTCCACACCCTTGTCGTCACTTGATATTGTCAGTCTGTCGACTTTTAGCTGTGGTGTCATTGTAGTCCCCGGTTGGGTACAGGGACTTCTTAGAGATATCTGGTGTCTCGATTTTAGACCCCTGACGTGGGAAGAACTGGGTCCCCCAATGAGCTAACGCCCCTTTGTTCTCCCACAGTGCCAGGAAAAAGTGCAGGACGCATCCCTGCCGCCCTCGTATGCTCTGGAGCTGCTCACGGTCTACGCCTGGGAACAGGGCTGTGGGGCGGAAAACTTTGATCTAGCCGAAGGCGTCAGAACTGTCCTGGAGCTAATCAAGGAGCCAGAGGGGCTGTGTGTCTACTGGATGGTCAACTACAACTTTGAGGATGTGACCGTCCGGAACGTCATCCTGAACCAGATCCGATCCCCAGGGTACGCTACGCGGCTTCGCTGGTTCTCCCTCTTCACCTCTTCATTCTGCATGCCAGACCATGCCCCATCAGCAGGAGAGCCCAGCCCTGCCCCTTTCAGCCCAGGGTGCACCCGGAGAACGCCAGCAGCGTGGGGTAGGGAGGCAACGAGAGGTCTGTCTGAGGGAGAGAAACTTGACTGATGCTTTTCACGTCCCGAACCATCATCGATGTTTACGCCCAAAACAAACACTTGAGAGGTACTTCCCTTTCTAGAAGAGGCTAAGAGAGAAGAAAGGTCAGCAGGAAGAGGCCCTTTTATTACGTTATTAATGGGCCGTCTCTGGCAAGCAGAGAACACAGGACCAGAGAGGCTGCTGTTGTTGCTTAGCCCAATTGCCTTAGCAATTGAGAGAACCTACAAGAGTAAAAATCCAGGCTTCCAGAAGTCCAGTTCCCCACAACTAATTTCTCCTCCCATAGGCAGCCCTAGGGATTTTTTTTTTTTTTTAATCTCATGGACTTCACAGGCCAGTAATCTTGGACCCAACCGACCCAACCAACAACGTGGGCATAGACAAGACGTGCTGGCAGCTGCTAAAAGAAGAGGCTCCATTCTGGCTGTCTTCTTACAGCCTGAATGAGCCACCTGGACCATCTTGGAATGTTCTGGTAAGAGGGCTTTCCAAATACAGCTTGTGTCCTGCTTCGGGGGTTGCGGAGGGTCGGGGGCGCTTCCCAACACCCCCTACAGTCTCACCGCGAGTGGCTGCAGTCTTACTCGACGTGGGGTTCTGTCACCTTCCCCAGCCAACGCCACTGCACGAGACCCCGGGCCACCGTCTGGATGCGTTCATCAAGAAATTTCTGCAGCCCAACCAAACCTTCCTAAATCAGATGAGCAGTGCCGTTGACATCATCTGTACGTTCCTCAAGGAACAATGCTTTCGGCATTCAACTACAAAGGTTCAGAAGTCTGTCAAGGTGAGCCTGGCCTTTCTCTCAGGGGGTGTTGCTGGTGGGATGCTGAGCAGTTTTCTGTCGCTCTGAAGTGCTCGTCCCATCGCAGAGGTTGGAGGGCAAAGGGAGGAGGAGAGGAAGCTGGGGCAGACGGTAACGAGGATGCTGACTTTGATTTTCGGGGTGGGGTGGTGCTGATGGACAGCGTAGGTCGTCAACAACACAGTTTTGATTCGACAAGTGTCCCCAGGCTGCTGGCATCCTTGGCTTGCAGATCCTGGCATCCCTCAGATCTCTGTCTCCATCTTCCAGTGCCTTCTCTCCGAGTCTTCTCCCTTTCTCGTCTCTGCCATTGGATTTAGGGCCCACAGAACTCGAATTTAATTAAATCTACAAAGACCCTTTTTCCAAATAAGATCACATTCACGCTTTCCCAGCGGACATACCTTTGGGGAACTCCCGTCCAAACCACCGCAGATGCCAAGCTCGGTGTATATGGAACCAAAGGGTGACCTCACTCTTGTTTCGGTGACGGGACTGATCCCTCCCACCCCACTGAGCTAGAGATTCTGTGGACTGGGTTGTTCTTGTCCGTGGCCCAAAGGCCATGGGTTGTTACTCTTCCTTCTGTCTGCTTGAATGAATTGGATTGGAACAGGGGTTGACTGAGGATTGGTAGACAGGAAACAGAACATCCTCCTCTCATCCCTGTCCTGCAGAGCCAAGCATTTATTACCCGTCAGCCGAGGGGTTGTGCTTCTCGGGGACAAGGAGCCTGGCAGCTCATGTAGGGGTTGAAAAGCAGGGCCAGTGAGCCAAGAATGGTTTTCACGCTTTCACCGCATTGTCGAAGGGATGGGGGGGGGGTGGCCTAGGAGGAGGAGAGAGGAGGGAGGAAGGAAGTAGAGAAGCCCTTTACCAAATGTCTGCCAACCCGTGTGTACCTGAATTATGAAAATTCACCCAGCGATGCACAGACTGCGGGAGAAAATGGATGGATCGGGGAACAGATGAGAACTTTCAATGAGATGAGATCATGGCTGCATCTAGGCGGGTTTCCTCCAGGTCGCAAAAATTCAAAGTGACAGGAAAGAGTAATAGGGAAAAAATGGGGACAACCGTAACTGAACAATAAAAAATTTTTTTTAAGAAAATGCAAAAAAAATAATCGAAAGTGAAATCCTTATTGGGAGCCATCTTTAGGAAGCTGACTTGAGAGGAAGGTTGTGTATAGCTAACCAGTCAGTTGTTCAGGTATAAATAAGCAAAGGGTGTGAGAATGACCATCTTTGGAACCCTGTGAGTCTTTTGGTGGGAAAAATGAAAGGGTGCGCTTTGGCCTCAGCCCTCCCTGGACCCCAACCTGGAATCTACCCCGGGGGGTTGGGTGGGGCAACCTCGTTAATTAGTCCAACCGCTGGGGGCCCCGGGGTGGGGGGGGCCATGGTGCAGCGACCCCGCTTCATCCCTCCCGTGCCCACCAGGGAGGGTCGACCAGCAAAGGCACAGCCCTGAAGACGGGCTCCGACGCTGACATCGTCCTGTTCATCGACTCGCTGCAAAGCTACACCTCCCAAAAAACCGAGAGAAGCAAGGTCATCCAGGAAATCCGAAACCAGCTGGAAGCCTTTCAGCAGCGAGAAGCCCTCGAGCAGAAGTTCAAAGTGAAGTTTGAGATTTCTAAATGGAATGCTCCCAGGGTGCTGAGCTTCTCCCTCAAATCCAAAGAACTCAGCGACAGCGTGGACTTCGACGTGCTGCCCGCATATAACGCGCTAGGTGAGACTCCCCACGCCTTAGCTCCTGGAGCAGGACGAATAGGGACAAGGGCCGGAGAAGGCGGAGGAAAAGCCACCTAACAACCGGCCGTGGCTCCAGCGCCCCCAGCAGGTGGCATTAATAACAGCAGCAATACCGTAGCCTCCCACCTAACCCAGGCTTTCGCTATCCACGGTTTCAGTTAGCTGTGATCAACTGTGGTCCGAAGAAATGAAACAGAAAATTCCAGAAATAAGTAACGCATAAGTTTTAAATTGCATCATGTTCTGAATAGCGTGATGAAATCGTGCAGCGTCCAGCCTAGGCTGTGACTCCTCCCTCTGTCCAGTATCTGCATACTCCCCGCCCACTGGTCACCTAGTAGCCACCTGGGTCATCAGACCGACTGCCATGGCGTCACAGTGCTTGTGTTCAAGCCACCCTTGTTTTACTCAGGAATGTCCCCAAAGCGCAAGATGAGTGATGCTGACAATTCAGACACACCAGAGAGAGGCAGTCTGCGTGTATAGGAACATACATAGCGTGTAGGGTATCTCAGGGTGTGTCCCCCTTGAATAAGGGGACCCTTACTGAACCTGACACCTGTATACATTTTCCTTCCTTACTCAAGTGTCCCAAGACGTCCAGGACTCCCATCTTGCTCTCACGCAGTGTCATTCACAGTACCTGTCCAAGAATGGGGCACACGGGAGCTCCGTACACGTTTACAGAAAAAAATGCCTCAGGTATTAGCGAAAGGAATGAAAGAACAGGCTGTGAGAGGGATTCTGAAACAGAGACAAGAAATCTGGGTGTTCAACGTCGATCTTAGGCGAAGATGTCCCTTACAAATTCAAGGGATCGGTGCCAGAAGCATAAAGGGGGAATGAAAGAAACCAAGGCCATCTCAGGCAATTTCTGAATCCAAATCACAAAGAGCCTAGTGCCTTCCCTCTGAAGGGTTCTTAGTGTCTGTCTTTTTAAGAGAAAATATCAGTATAGATTGGGGGGCTGGCTAATGTTTTTTAAGCACGATAGCAAATCTTTTCAGCTCCTAGGGCCAGACAGTCTCTGTCACAACTACACAACTCTGCCATTGTAGTCTGAAAACAGCCATAGATAACGCATTGGCACATGGGATGACAATTTTAATAAAACTTTATTTACAATGACAAGTAGTGGGCCACATTTAGCCTGCGGGCCATAGTTAGCAAACTCTTGTCCAGCATTGTCCAAAAGGTCTTTCTGTGATGTAGGACTATTCTATACCTCTGCACTATATCTAGTGAGAGCTCAAGATGGGGCTAGTGCAACTGAGAAGTTACATTTTTAATTTGATTTCCCTTTCATTAATTTGATTGCAAACAGCCCCATTGGCTGACAGCTACCACACTGGACAGTGCAAAACCAGACAGTATTTTAATAATACCACTGGTACTCACATAGATCCTATTCTTTAAGTACTTCAGTACCCTGGTGATGCTCCCAATATCTTAGACATACAGTAATAGAATTCGACGGAATTTCTTAGAATTACGTTACATTTGTCAAAAAGTATTTTCAAAGCTGTTTACTTTCTGTACATATGAAGGCATAAGGTAAATATGTCTCCCCCACGCTAGGTCAAGTGCAGGCTGGCGTTAGACCCCACCCCAGGGTCTACACTGAGCTCATCTCTCTGTACAAAAGCTCCAACATGGTGGGGGGAGAATTTTCAACCTGTTTCACGGAGCTGCAGCGTAACTTCGTTCTCTCCCGGCCCACCAAACTGAAAGACTTAATTCGCCTGGTGAAGCACTGGTACAAACAGGTACGTACTGGTCTGGGGAAACCAGCACCTGCCAGGACCTCCGGGTGCCCACACTCTCCCAGGCTGGGGGCTGGGCTGCCCTTAGGGAATCGGTCCATGTCTCCACCTCGAGGATCCCGGTGGAGGATGTGTATCGCTAACCCTGTTAGGTTGTGTAGGTTGTAGAGCGCCCCCTACCGCCAAAGCTGCCAGCTGGCGTTTATTTATGCTCTGGCTCGGACACGCAGGGAATCCTGCAGAAATCTAAGTTACCCAGCCTGCGAAGGGCCCATGGCACCGGGCTTTGCTTGCCTGCAAGTCGCCAGCCTGACTCTCTTGCCGCTGAAACCCTAGACACCAGTGCTAATCTCCTGGAAGGCAGGTTGTGGCTGTAGGTGGTGCATTTTCTCCAAGACTGTTTAGTCCGCCTTTACTTCATGTCTTGCATGCAGGGTAGTTTCTGAGTGTTTCCACGACCGCAAAACACCCAACATGATGTCAGCTCTTGCCTGACGTCTCTCCTTTCTGTGTCCAGCTCCCTGCAGCCTAAGATAAAGACTGAGCTCTGTGGTTCCCATCCCAGAACATCAGAGACATCACTCCATGGCCGGCCCCAGAGTGCTCTGAGGGCCCGGAGCCGCAGGGTGACTCAGACAAGGTTGCTTCACTTCCCCAAGCCTTGTAGCTTCATTGAAAATGGCCACCATAATGCCTGTCTTGTAGGGTGGTTGGGAAAGGTTAGGATGGGGGTACATGCCTGGCCCCATAATTGGCACACAGTGGTTTGTTAGGAAGGGCTAGCCGGAGTGTGGCTCTGAAAAGTCGTCAATGGCCAGAGCACAGCTAAGAAACCTGCGTGGGCTGCCTACGGGATACTAAGTGCCCACCTACAACCCTGCACTGCCCAGGTTTCCCAGAGCAGTCCCACCCATGTGGGATTCGGGGGCCCTGCTGTGACTCTGGGAGTCCTTAATGCATAGCGTGTGCTCCCTGCCTTGACCAGTGTCATCTGTCAACCACCCCCCCTTCCTTCAGTGTGCAAGGAAACTGAAAAAGGGGTCTCTGCCCCCCAAGTACGCCTTGGAGCTGCTCACCATCTACGCCTGGGAGCAGGGAAGTGGGGTAACGGATTTCGACACAGCTGAAGGTTTCCGGACGGTCCTGGAATTGGTCACACAGTATCAGCAGCTCTGTATCTTCTGGGTGGTCAATTACAACTTTGAGAACAAGATCGTGAAGAACTTCCTACTGACCCAGATCCGGAAAACCAGGTGCCCTGAACACCACCCCCCTCCTTTTCTTAGCCGGAGTCCCTGCAAGACTATCTCAGTGACATGGATTCTCCCCTTGCGAAATGGGGCTGTGGGATGGGGTGCTGACGGGCAGGACCTCCCAAAGTCTCCAGGGATAAAGCCCCAGGGAGGCAGGAGAACATGATATCCAGAAGGGACAGGGAAGCAAGGACCAAAGCTCCAGGTCTCTGCGTGGGATTCATCTCTCTAGGTCAGAAGGAAAAGTGTGGATTCCTAAAGGAAAAGAAAGAGAGAGCAAGGGGCCGGGTTGCCTCCCGTGGCTGTGGCCCACTCAGCAACATCACGCATTCGGTTCAGTTAGACGCCGTGGTCCGGTTAGCCTGGTGTGGAGAGGATGTTGGCAGGATGCCTTCATGCCTCTACTAAATCATCATCTTTCAAAACATTTTTGACAAATGTTCATTTAATTCTAGGAAATTGCCGTGCACAGGATTGGTACCTTTGAATCCCTGACATCTGAACAATAAGGAAACACCGTTTCAGTGCGGAGAGGAGAATGGGCCCTCCACGCGGAGACCCCAGGTTCTCAGCAGCGTGCCTCTAATGCCTTCCCACCCCTCCTCCCCAGGCCCGTGATCTTGGACCCAGCCGATCCTACTGGCGACGTGGGTGGAGGGCGCCGCTGGTGCTGGCATCTTCTGGCGCAAGAAGCGAAGGAATGGCTGTCCTCCTCTCTGTGCTTCCAGGACGGAATGGGTGCGCCCATGCGGCGGTGGAACGTGCCGGTAAGAACCACCGGAAGGAAGCCTTGTCTGGAGGTTTCCCGGTGACAGGTGTAGATCAAACAGCTGCTCCTGCTGACTGTCACAGCTGGAGTTGATGCAGCCACGAAGGACAGCTAGCCCAGCTCAGGAGCTTCAGCAAATGGGCTTTTTTTTTTCCCCCCTTCCTATTACAAGAAATATTCAGGCAGGCAGCCCGGGCCTCCCCGACAGCTCCACTGCACCTGCTCCACGGTCGGTTTCTCCACTGAGGGCTGGATGGTTCTTTGTGCTGGTGGCTGTCCTGGGCAGTGTAGGGTGCGGAGCAGCGTCCCTGGTCTGTACCCTCTACATGTCAGTCAAAGTCCCCAGACAATGTCCCCAGACATCGCCTCTGCACCTCCAGGTGGCAGGGCCACAGTCTGGGCAGGAAGAACAGAAAGGGAAAGATACCTACCCGAGAGTACGTACTCTTATCAGAAGCCATGTCCAGCAAATTTCCTTGTATTTCCTTGCCCAGAACTGTCAGGGGGCCGCCTGTGACTCAAAAGTGACTCCCAGAGGTGGGAAGGGTCAGCAATCCAACAGAGTCTTTCACACCTGCCCAAAGTGCCCCTCCTACTAAAACACCTGCCACCAGGTACACTCGGTTCTGCACCAGGCTCTTTCTCAAGGTGCTTTCAAAGCAGGGTTTCTCAGCCTCGGCACCAGGGACATCTGGGGCCCGATGCCCAGCTGATTCTTGGCTGTAGGGGCCACCCCGTGCATGACAGCATGCTGAGCCACATCCCAAGTCTCTGCCTACTTGATCCACCCAGTTGTGATCATTACACGTCTCAAGACATTGCTTCATGTCCCATGGGGGGCAAAATGGCCTGCTCTGCTAGGAACCCTGCCCCACGCCAGGGTTGGCTTCAGTGATCCAGGTCTGGGCTGGCAGCAAGTACCCCCAAATTATCCCCAGGAATAGTTACCCTCTGGGGTACACGTCCTTCTTCCCCCCACACCAACTTTTAACCAGTGGTTTTAACTGCTTAGAGCACATACTATTCTTACATGTTTGTTTCTTTCTTTCTAGACAATACAGACCCCAGGAAGTTGTGGGGCCGATATATATCCTGTTGTCGATGAGATGTTCACATTGAGAATTCACAAAATACTAAACTGAAAATGCTAGAACCTTCTGGAGGTCACCTGGCAGTTGCTTTTGAAGAACCCGTTCGCTGCGTGGAATCGTGTCCCAGACCGATTCTTGCCCACGCCTTCCCTCGCTTCACCGAATCCTCTTCCAATGGAGGCCGCCACGTCCCTCTCATAAAGTCTCGCAAACTCCGTGAGAGACCCTGGTTTAAAAGATTTGCTCCCATCCATAGCTTCTCAGTTAAGCTCCTTCCTCTCCCTTCAAGCTTCAGAAGGGAATTCTCTCCGTTTTCCGAAAGTGAAGCCCTTTACCTGCCCCTCTGTTCCCGGGATTCGGCGACCTTGTTTTCACAACCCTCCGCCTCGCCCACCTCCCCACCACACAAACCCTTCTCTGTCCCGGTCAAGTAGAAGGTGTCCTTTGCCAGTAGTAAATTAGCCTCATTTAAGACCTTCACACTCTCCGAAGGCTTGGATTGTAACTGTTGAAATACGTATATCCAGGTTGTCTTCTCCTGAGTCTACTCGTGTCCGCCCATCCATAGCTTTCTCCTCTGGCTTTACCTTCAAAGATTCTTGAAGGGGCCAGGTCCCCAGTAAGGAGCTTGTGAGAAGCCACCACACATTGATGTCTCTCTTCCTCCCTCCCTTCCCCTCTCCCTAAAAATAAAATAAATAAATCTTTAAAAGAAGAATATGTGTATCTGTCCTTTAGGCTCTTTATCCCCATTTCCTGGCATCGAGCTTCCAAAACCCTTGGAATGTCTGCATCGGAGTGTCTTTTGTATGCCTAACAAGCCCTGGCCAACCACCTTGAGTTTATGCTAATGAGGTATGGGCTCTTGGAGTTCAAGGGAGGGGCCGGCCGGGCCAGAACGATTGGGCCAGAAATGCAAAGCATATGATGAGACAGTTGAACTCCCTGGAGACTGAGCTCGAGCGTGTGGCCAAGGATGGCATCAGTCGTGCCTCTGTGATGAAAACCACTGAAAGCTCGGGACATCCAGGCACCGGAGCCTCCCGGCTGGCAGACGTCAATGTCTTGTCAGGATGGCTCATCCTGACTCCATGGGGAAGGAAGCGTCTGTGCTCGAGACGCTTCCAGACCGCGCCTGCCCCTGTGTGCCTGCCTCGCCACCTCGCTGTCCACCTGTGTCCTGTATAACAAAGGGGTAATTGCAGGTGTCACACTTTCCTGGGTTGTATGAGTCCTAGGGACTTCATGAACTTGAATTTGTAGCCCAGCTAGAAATACAAGTAGTCTGGGGACCCCACTTGCAGTTGGCCTCTGAAGTGGGGACAGTCGTGTTGGGACCTTGCCCATTCACTGTGGGGCCTGCACTCCCTCCGAGGAGGGTCAGGTTGGATGCCATTGTCAAACACCCAGCTGGTGTCAATCAGGTGCCGTTGGAACCTACCGCGACTCCTGTCTAGAAGGAGAACAAAGAAAACAGCTATGACTTGAGGTAAAAGACTGAAAGAGTGACCTCCCCAAGTTGACATCTACTCAGCCTTGGTACCGTAGCCTCCCAGATGCCCAAACTTGCCCGAGGTACACGGATAGGAAAATACAAGACACTGTCCCTTCTTCGCAGGGCATACGTGTACCCAGAGGAAGGGACTAGGACACACCTGGTTAACCTTAAACAAAAATGAAGGGCAGTTCACAGCCATGTGCCAAGTGACTGGTATGTAGTGGACTAAGGCCAGCATGAATAAACTGAACATCCCAAGGCACCTCAAAGGCAGAAAGGGACCATTTTGTCTTTTTTTCTTTTTTACTGATGTTTTCTCAGCATTCAGTATGTATTTAAGTTCCTTAAGAGCAAAGGGAAGGAAGACTTCAAGGTGACCCAGAAACATGCAGTCACTGGCCATCGCTGGAGGTGACCAGGGCACCAATCCTTTCTTCAAACAACTGGCAACTAACAGCATCGAGTAGGAAACCCCTGACCCTCACCTCTCTTGTCCAAACAGTGTTTCAGGGAATAGAGACAGCCAGAACTGAGAGGGAAATCCTAACTTAATCCTACTTAAAGGACGACAGATTAGAAACCACCACCGTGAAACTTCAGACGAAATAAGTGATGTAGGCTGACATCATCAGCGCGTGAAACCATTCGATGAGGTGCAGGTGGGGAACTCTGCAATCAAAGGGGGGCGGGCTGCCACCCACCAGATCGACGACCCCATCACGGCACACACACAGGACAGCCGGACACGGCAGGCCTGCTGGCGTGAGGCAGACAGCACCATTCATTGAGTGTTTCTGCCAGATCACAAGGAAAGGGGGAGGGAGCTGGTAAAAAAAACCAAAAGTTCCAGAGAAAATGTGTAGCCTAGAAAGACTTCAGAGAAAGAGAACAGCAAAATGAGGAGAACAGAGGACAGACACCTGGAAGGGCGGGCTCCCTCACAGCCACAGAGGCGAAGGAACCAAGAATAGAGCAAGAATCCGATTAAAAAGGTGAACAGTCAGGAACCCAGGCCCATCGGCCCCTCCCGGTTACCCTGGCAACGAGGACCTGCTTACATCAAAGCAAAGCAAGTCAGAAGCGGGGCCACCTGGCTGGTGGCCAATGGCCCAGGGGAGTGTGGGGGGAGTGTGATGGGCAGAACACAGATGAGACCCCTGATGAAGAAAATTCGTGGACATTCTGGAGCCTGTGTGCTGCGGAGCCACGGCGGCTCTGGCCCAAGGCTCTTCCTGCTGAGTTTGGTCACATCGAAGCAGGTGAAATGCTGTCACTTCAGGTCTAGTTCTTGGCATCAGTGCCTCAGATGAGCGCCTGAGCAGGGAAAGAAGAGACCTCCCCCTGTGGGAGCTGGCTTGCCTCCACCCAGAGGGGCTGTGGACCTGGACCGAAGGAGAAGCGAGACGTGGGGATCCTAGTGACACAGCCCAACAGAGAGGGCCAGCGGTGGGTGCCCTGCGTGCTCACCCTGGATGGAGCACCTCAGAGAGGTACCAAGGCCAAGCCGCAGTCCCCTTACTGCAGGGCGAGACTGGGACTCACCAGGACAGCTTCTCGTGTCCTGAGGACCAAGGCTTCACTGATGGAGCTCGAGGTCATCACAAGGAGCCGGAGAAACAAAGGCTCAGCTGTTGGGGGTGGGAGGCAGTTCTGGAGAAGAGATCCTTCCCCAAGGCTCGGCCACAGTGATGGCCAGAATCGCGGAAGGGTGAGAACCAGCAGGTGAGCACCGTGAGCTCTGACAGTGGGAGGGGCCATGCCACCAAAGCCACAGCAGACCTGGGGAAGCAAGAAAGGGTGGGTCAGCCCCTTCAAGGACGTCCATGCCCTAACCCTGGAACCTGCGGCTGTGTTACTTACCTGGCAAAGTCACTTGCAGGTGTGATTAAGGGTCTCGAGAGGGGAGATTACCCTGGAATTTTGGACCCAATCTAATCAGAGCAGCCCTTTCTGCACCTGCAGTTGGAGAGGTCTGGTGGCTGCCGGCCAGGCGGAACTGTGAGCCAGGAAACTCGGCCGGCCTCCGAGGGCTGAGAGCAACCCCAGCAGACAGCCGGCCCCAGAACGGGGACCTCCACCCTGCAGTCACGTGGAACCAACTCCTCCAACAGCCTGGAAACCCAGAGCTTCCAGCTGGACTCCTGGGACCCATAGCAGTGCAACCAGACAGGCTGCTGGGCTCCTGACCTACAGAACTGTGAGGTAAAGCACTTGCCTTGTTTGAAGCCACTAAATTGGTGGAGATTTGTTTTGGCAGCTACCAGTCTTGCAGTGTGTGGGTTGCGGGGGCAGGATAGCAGTGAGCAGCTTAGGGGGGCTGAGCCTCTTGGGGAATCAGCTTCTCCTACCCACCCGGTCTGTCCCCACCCCGCCAGGTTCACAGCTGCTCCATGCCACCCCAGCCTGTGTCCCGGGAAGGCAAGTCACATGTGGAAGGGAAAACTTTTTCCCCTCTACCTTCAACTCTTCTGACACCAGACTGGAGGTGGGGCTGGTGCCCACACCAACTGATTCTCCAGGTTCAAGTTGGTCAGGATGGCTCACAGCCTCAGAAAAACAGTTTGCTTCCTAGATTACCGGCTCACCATAAAGGGCTGGAACTCGGGTGAGGGCTGTCTTCCTGGCTTCAGGTGGGGTCTTCACAAGGGGAGGAAATCTGAGGGGGAGGATGGGGGGCAAGTTCTTTGCTCTCCATAACTCCCCCCTTTGCTTCCTCCATTCCCACTGTTAAAGGAAAATACTGGTTTTCTACCAAGTTCATGTTACTTGGGCCATGTGGTTCCTGGCTCACAATCAGCGTCCCAGGACCCCCGAGGGTGCAGGTGCATGTGGGGGGGTGCGCCATCCACTCGGAGCTATATCTGACCTCACACCCTCTTCCCCCGTTCTTGGCCTTCTCCCTGCATTCTGCTTTTCCTTTCTCTTTTAAGATAAATATTTTATTGTTGTTTATCATTGTCCCAATTTTCCCCCTTTGCTCTCCTCCACCCATCCCCCCCACCCCCTTCCCCTGCTCCCATAGACAGGCGCCGCACTGTTCGCCTGTGTCCCTGGCTCATTCATACCTGTTCTTTGACCAGTACCTTCCCCTTCTTTCCACCCATCGCCCCCTCCCGCCTCCCCTCTGGCCGCTGCCAGTCTGTTCCTTGGCTTCGTGCCTCTGATTCTATTTTGCTTGTTTATTTTGCTCTTCAGGTTCTTTTTAGAGGTGAGATCATACGGTATCCGGCTCCCCGCCTGACTTATTGTAGCCTGGCTTTGACTGCCATCTGGTGGTAAGAGGGGCAATGAAATTAGCCTGAGCAGGAAGCAGCCAAGTCCTAGATAAGGTGAGGGAAGCTTCAAGCCCCTGCAATGAGATGCGGGGGAGGGGGCTTCATTCCCAACGGTGATCGGTGCCATCAGGCATCATTGAACAGCCTGCTGGTTCCATGCGGTGTTCACGACTGCTCACTAGCAGCGGTGAAGGAAAAGCTGCCCGGTGGCTCTGAAACAACTTTAGTTTTTTTCAGGCGGCTTCCCACAAGCCTGGGGACACTAGACCGATGCCACTGAATTAAGCCACTGCGGTATTTCTGAAGTCATCCCATGCCATATATTCTAGAAACAGCTCTTTCCGATTGACCTCAAATTTGACCATGAGGGATTCAAGTCTTTGGGTTATGTAGATATTCCCACTATTAGGAATCCCCTATTAACATGTTAGAGTTGAAGATCCTCAAAAATAAATGGGCCCTGGCTGGTGTAGCTCAGTGGACTGAGTGTGGGCCTGCGAACCAGAGGATCGCGGTTCGATTCCCAGTCAGGGCACATGCCTGGGTTGCAGGCCGGTTCCCAGCGGGGGATGCACAAGAGGCAACCAGACATTGATATTTCTCTCCTTCTTTCCTTCCCTTCCCCTCCAAAGATAAATAAATTAAAAGTCTTTTTTAAAAGTTCATGGATTGGGAGACTTAATACGAAGATGACAGTACTATGCAAATATTCATACGGAATATCAAGGGACCCAGAGTAGACGAAACAACCTTTAAAAGGAGGAACACAGTTCCCCGATTTCAAAACACGGTACAAATCTCCAGTAATCAAAACAGTTTGATATCTGCTAAGTATAGATAGAGAGACCCATAGAACTGAGAGCCCAGAAACAAGTCCTCATGTCTGCAGTCAACAAGGGTACCCAGATCCCTCATTGGTGAGGGGATGGTCTTTTCAAGAAATGACTCCGAGAAACTAGATAGCCACACGCAGAGACTGAAGTTAGGCCCTTACCTTATACCATATACAGAAATTAACTCAAACATGGGTCAAAGATCTAAATTTTAAGAGCCCAAACCATAAAACTATTAGAAGAAAACTTGGAGGAGAAACCTCCATGGCCTCATAGTTAGCACTGGTTTCTTAAATGTAAGGCCAAAAGCACAAGGAACAACAACAAAATGGACACGCTGGACTTCATTAAGATTGAGAACATCTTTATATCAGAAAAGACTGCCAAGCCCTGGCTGGTGTGGCTCTGTCGATTGGAGCATCGTCCAAAAGGCTGAAGGTTCAATTCCAGGGTTAGATCACATATCTAGGTTACGGGTTCAATCCCCAGGCAGGGTGCTCATGGGAGGCCATCAACATCTCTCTCTCTCTCTCTCATTAATAAAAATGTTATTTAAAACAAAACAAACACTGCCTAGAGAGTGAACAGGCAACCCACAGAATGGGAGAAAATGTTTGCAAATTTGATAAGGGTTCAAAATCCACAAAATACTTAGCAACTCCAACAACTCAACAACGAACAAGCCCAAACCCCAATTTTAAAATTGGCAAAAGACTTGAATAGACATTTCTCCAAAGAAGACCCACGAACGGCCCATATGTCCATGAAAAAAAATTCCTAACATCACTAATCACTAGAAAAATGCCAGTCGAAACAACGAACAAGATACCCCTTCGCCCTCATTTGCACGGCTATAGTTTTTGTTTTAAAGTGTTGGAGAGGAAGTGAAGAAACTGGAACACTTGTACAGTGCTGGTGGGCTATAAATCAGTGCAGCCAGTAGGAAAACAGTTATCAGTTCCTCAAAAAGTTCCACACAGAATGTCCATATGACTCAGCAGTTCCGCTCTGAGGTGAGTACGCCAAAGAAGTAGAAACAGATGCTGGAACAGATAAATAGTCATACAGAAATGTTCACAGTAGCCAGAAGGTGGAAACAACCCCTGTGTCCACTAACAGACGGTGGACAGACAAACCGTGGTTTATTCCTGTAATGGAATATTACTCAGCCATGAAAAGAGATGAAGGGTTGATACCTGCTACAACACAGATGGACCTTGAAAACACTTTGCTAAGTTTTAAAAAATCCAGACACAAAAGGACAAATATTTTATGTTTTCACTTATATAAAACATATAAAACAGGCATATTCAGAGACACAAAGTAGATTAGAGGTTACCAGGGGCTGAGGGTGGGGAAATAATGGAGAGTTATTGCTTAATGAGTATAGAATTTATGTCTGGGATGACGAAAAAGGTTTGCAAATAGATGTGACAGTTACACAGTATTGTGAGTGTAATCAAAAGTAGCAATCATAAACTTAAAAATAGTTAAAATGGTAAATCTTATATGCATTTTACCACAATAAAAAAATAAAAGTAGCCCTAGCTAGTGTGGCTTAGTGGATTGAGTATCAGCCTGCGAACCAAAGGGTCGCCAGTTCAATTCCCAGTCAGGGCACAAGCCTGGGTTGCAGGCCAGGTCCCCAGTAGGGGGCGCTCGAGAGGCAACCACACTGACGTTTCCCTCTCTTCCTCCCTCCCTTCCCCTCTCTCTAAAAAAAAAAAAAGTAAGTAAACAGCACTGGGAAAAAAACCCTTTAGTGAATCTACTTAAAACAAGAACTGAAATCGTCATAATAAGTGGAGGAGAGAGGACAGGCTCGGTTGCAGAGCTAACTCGAAACATACCAATAAGAATTATGAAAATCAGTTTATTTGGTATGACATTTTACCACATCTTTCATTACGTTGTAATTAATTACTAACTCTCAAGACAGACGAAATCAGGTCGTCTTTTTCTTTTTCAGCGAAATCGTATCTCTCACTTAGAAACCCCCAGAGCTGAGCGCGCACACAGCTCCAAGTGTTGGGTCTGGAGGGGTGGACGCCTGAAGGATTGTCTCCAACCGCCCATTCCCTGGGGAGTGCGTTTACAGCTGGAGGCCGTGGCTTCTCTAAGATTTTACCTATAGGAAAACTACCAGTGCCCTGGAGTCACGAGCAGTCACTTAGCAATGTTGACAGTAGACGAGACCAGCTCCGAAATTTGCAGAGCCCAGTGTAAAGTGAAAATGCAAGACCCCTGGTTCAACAGCCAATCAGAGTGTCAGGGCTATGACGTCAGGCACTAAACCAAGTATGTTTCTGAGCTGGGGGCCGTGAAGCTGGCCCCGGCAGTAGCTGAGAGCGCATGGGCGCCAAGCAGTAGCTGCAAATCTCGGACTGGGCACGCAGAGGTGCAGAAGACAGAAGAGGTCCCAGGTTGGGGGGGCCCCGAGGTGCCCACGGAATTAGTGTAGCCTAGGCAGACATTGTCGAGGACTGACCCAGCAGCCACTCCCAGCTCTTTCAACCCGCCTGCTTTTCCCAACTCTTCCCAGCCTCCATGCTGAATGCTGGGATGTGGCGGGATGGGAGGGGGTTTGCTGGGCTCTTCAGAACACTTTTGTGTTCCCGACCAAAGGGACAGCCTTGGTTGGCCACCCCCACCACCGGGTCTCCCTCACTTTGCCTCAGTCTATCAAGTCCGTAGCTGCAACAATCACTTAGCAAGGACCAGGGCCAAGCATGAGCCCCCAGAGCCAACACACTAAATATGACAATACACAGAAGTACAAGCACAGGCCTCCGTGACATGCTGAGCACCCGATACCACAGATCCACCTACGCCCAGACATCTTGTTATCTGAGAAAATATCCCCCAACTGAGCAGGGCACCCAACATCCTTCCCCACCCTCACAAACGATAGGAATCCAGGCCTGTCACTTACCTGTTCATCAAAGCCACACTCCACACCCAAGTTCATGTTCACTGATTCCCAGTAGTCGAGAGGTGGAAGCAACCCAAGCACTCACGGGCAGATGAATGACTAAAAAGAAGGTAGTATGGCCATGCTGTGGAATATTACACAGCCTGGAAAAGGAAGGGACTTCTAACACAGGCTACATCATGGATGAAACTTGAAGACATGATGCTAAGTGAAAAAAGCCAGTCACAAAAAACCAAAAACTGTATGATTCCATTTCTATGGAGTATGTAGAACAGTCAAAATCACAAGACAGAGAGTGGAATGGGGGTGGCCAGAGGGAGGGAGGAGTGGGAAGTTAGGGATTGGTGGGTACAGAGTTTCCATTTTGCAAGGTGAAAAAGTCCTGGAGGTAGGTTGCACAGCAATGGGAGTATAGTTAACACCACTGAACTGCACACTTAGAAAGAGTACAACGGTAACTTTTACGTTACCTGTTTTTACCACAACAAAAATAAATTTAAAATAAAAATGAATTACCTGGAAATGGCTCCAGCATTAGAACAAAACGGCCAGCAGGGGGCGCTGCACACCCACTCTTGTGTCGTTTCCGTGGTGGTTTGTCGAGGGGGGAAAAAGCACTGGGGTCCTGGAGAAACTCAGAGCTCCTCTCTCCTCTCTCCTCCATCCTCCCGCCCTCTTTCCCAGATGGACCCGCTCTGCATTAGCCCCAAGCTGCTCGGCACTCCGGGGACATCCCTGTCCCACCCCACTTTGAGCCGGTGTTCCCTCTGGCACCCTTCCCTCTGCTGGAGACACAGCGGTTGTGGATGCGGTAAACCCACCCTACCCAGAAGCCCTCAGGCCTCCAGACTGCCCTGGGGCTGGAGAAGAGGACGAGGTGACAAGGACTCACCAGCCCCAGGTTATCCAAAGAGGAAGGTACATCGCCATGGAAATGGGCCACAGGTCTCCTATCCCAGGGGCAAGACTCGAAGGCCAAGCGGATGTGGGATTTTCTGGCTCCGCTGCTCACTGGTGATGCCATAGCTTCCCTGGGCCTCAGTTTCCCCATGGGTAAAATCTGTGGTCATACCTGGCAGGACTGAAAGAGCTTAATAAAATCCCCGAGGCCCAGAAAACCCTCAGCAAATGGGCTGGCTACCATTCCACGCCCACATCGGCCACTGGCCGGGTCTCCTCCCCTCTCCCAGTGATGTCCTGCAGCATCGACTCCCCGCTTCACTTTCCCTTACAAAACCTCTCTCCCAAAGAACTACACCATGACCTTCTGCCACGGGGTTATGACCTAACGAAGTTGGACTCACTGGCTTGCAAGTAACAGAAACCCAGTTAAAACCACCTCCAGGAAACCTAAGTGTCTCATTGGAACCCAAGAAAAAACGGAACAGCAAATTTCTCAGAAGAGCAGACTCAGGATATGGGCTCTTTGGGGGAACCCTGAATATCCCCCCTACTCCTCCCCATCTGCTCCCCCACCCCCACTGCCAGCCTGTTTGCTGGCTCCTCTCCACACCCATCATCTCCCGGACAGGCACCCGCACTGGCTCCCTGCAGCCCACAGACCTCGCCACCATTGCTAGAACATGCCGCCTCAGGGCCTTTGCACTTGCTGAGCCCTCTGCTCGGGCCACTCTTCTCTGCATCTCTCCCTGGTTCCCTCACTCCCTCCCTCAAGTCTTGGCCCAGCTGCTACCCCAGTGGCACCTTCCTTGACCAACGGGTTGAATATTGCAGCCCTCTCCAATCCCAACATGCTCCAGTCCCCTCCCTGTTGGCTTGCTCTTGCTTGTTACTTTGGCTCACGTGCAAAAAAAAAGAAAGAGAGAAAGAAAGGTTCATCATAATCCTTGGTTCCTAACCCACTGTCATCAGCTTTTAATGATTAATTTTAATAGTAACCCCTGAAACCAGCAACACCCCCCAAAAAACCAGAATCTTGACAATGCATCTAGCCATAGACATAGTTCCCTCACCCAGCATCATGTCCTCCCCACCATAAACCTCACCCTGAACCCCATACTTATTCTTTTTAAAGTTCACTATTACACATGTGTATATAATTTTCATTGCTTTTAGCTTTATATGAAAGGCATCACGTTCATGGAATGGGACCATTTTCACCGGCTTTTCTATTTCAGAGATCCACTCATACAGCCTGATGCGTGGCTGTAGTTCCTTCATTTTTGACGGCCGTGTAGTATTCCATCATGGGAACTCATTCATCGGCTCTCCCACGGCTGGGTGTTTGGTTTGCTTTGTGATTTTTGGCTGCCGTGAACAGAGCCCCTGTGAATGCCCTTCCATGTGACTCCAGGGTCCGCACTTGAGGTAGACTTGCCACGGGGTATGCGTGTGCTCAGCCTTAGCCAGACCATGATCTAACAGGTGGCACCAAGCTACCTCCCACCTTCAAGGTCTACTGTCCGTGTTCCTCCAGAGTGCTTACACATTATGACATAGTATGTATTCTACTCATAGACTTGTTTGTTTACTCTCTATCCCCCCCCACGCACACATACATATAAACACATGGGGTCAGCACCGGAGCAGGGCAGAAATTTCAGACTTTCATGTACTGCTGTACCCCCAGCACCTAGATGGGTGACTGGCACGTAGTAGATGCTCAAAAAAGACCTTCTGATTGCGTGAACAGGGTGATGGCCCAATACAAGACCCGAGAGCTCATACTTGCACTACTGGCCCCGTGATCTGGAGATGGGCGAAGGCAGCCCTCTCTCAGTTTCCATCTTCCCTTGCCCCCGATCCAGGGAGAGGACCACTGGCCAACAGCCGCTGCTGCCTAGAGAGTCTCAGGCCGACTGGGCCGAGTTTCTGAACGGGGGGCTTCTCCTTCAGTAATTCCCCACGGCTCTTGGGAAAACCTCCCAAACCCACGCTGGGGTGCATAAGACCCGACATGGTGGCCCTGCCCCCTCTGTCCTGCGCCACCTGCTCCTGCTCCATCTCAGTGGCCACTCTGGCCTCCTCTCTGTTGCTCTAAGAAACCAAGCTCTTTCCCACCTCCGGGCCTTGGCACAGCCCTATTCTCTCCGCTCGCCCTCTGCCTAGCTGTCTCAGGGAGTCGCTGAAATGTCGCCCCCTGGGAGTCTTTCTCTAGGGAGGGAATACATACAAGCACATCCAGATTGTTTAAAACACAGCTCGTGACGGAATGTGTCTGTTCCACCGGTGTCTCCACTGGTGTCTGAGCCCTCCCCCCCAGCAGGGTGCCAGCCCCTGCTCGGACTCCCTTTGCCACTGCACTGGACCCTCAGCCGGATGCCACTCACCTGCCGCTGAACAAATACAGAGGAGGCATGCTGCCGTGGAAGGTGCACAGGGGGTTTGGGGTTCAAATCCCAGCTCTGTCTCTTACTCCTCGGAGGAACTTGGGCAAGTGGCTTCACCTCTTTCGGCTTCAGGGTTTTTTCCTTCTGTGAAATGAGGACACTATTACCTACCTAGTGGGGCAGGTGTGAAGAGTAGTGAGTTTTAGGTGGTAAGTCTTACGTACCCGGCACACAATAGGTACTCAGAACACGACAAACATCGTGCAGTGAGCACCAGCCACACTGTACCTGATGAATAAGGCACAGTCCCTGATCTCAGGGGCATCTCATTTTAGCAGGGACAGCACTGAATTGTGGGACCGTGATACGTGGTGTCACATCAAAGGTATGGGCAAAGGAACACAGAGGAAGACGGAATGAGTTAAAGAAAGGCTTCCGGGGGGAGGTGGCATTTAGTCAGACCTTAGATGGCGTTCTACAGCCTGGTTCTTGGATTCTCTCCAACTTGTGGCTAAATTTCCACGTGACCTTGAGCTAGCCTTTTCCCTGCCCCAGGGTCTGCAGGTCCCCTTCTGTAATGTAAGGTCATTGAACATCAGCTCTGAATCTCTCAGGTCACAGCCCCGTTTAAGAAGAATCTCTTAAAGCCAGAGCTTTTTCCCAGGAAAATGTGCAGACATATCTGTCTGCAATGCAGGAGGAGTCTTCATGGGTCCCCGGAAAGCCTTCGGTGGACCCTGGGCTGAAATCCCAGTGACCCTGTTGGACTGTCATTCCTGCGGAGCCGGCCCTGTCCTCAGACAGTCCTCTCTCTCTCTCTCTCAGTCTGCGGCAGGCGCAAGCAAGCAGACTCATTGACCCAATCTGGAAAAGCCCATCAGGCACTGGGCTGCAGGGCAGAGCAGGGGCCTGGGGTGGGGAGGTCACTGGAGCTGGGGAACCGGAGTTCAGTTCTGGGAAAGCCTGCCCACGACCTGGACAAGTTTATCACCCTCTGCCCCAGGGAGGAAGAGGAGCGTGGGCCGCCCCGGGCAGGCTCCCAAACAGGCCGCTGACCCCCATCTGCTGCCCGGACTGGAGTTCCCGGACACATCCTTCATCTTCCCTAATCTAAACACCCACAGGCCCCGGGGTGGGGGGCCACCCCCTCCCTGCTGGTGGCTGATGTGTGTCCTCAGCTGCGTCCAGCCTGCCAGAGAGGGGGCAGAGCTGGCCATCCCGTTAACATTTGAGCCCTTTCCAGCCAGCCAGCCCTCGCCCAGGGTTTCCTGAGCACCTAGAGTTTGCACACGCTTTGCAGGAGGTGATAAGGGGGGGCCATTATCTTCTCTGAAGGTCATTGCCTCCAAGCCAAGGTTCCCCACCCCTCCCAGCCCCCAGGCAGGATGCTATTGCTATCCCACTCCCCTGGAGCAGGTGGGGGCTTTGGGAAATTGGGGGTCAGGCTCTGGGCTAGTTCATTGGGTTCTGGGAGGAGAATCCGCTCTGGGTCGGTGTCTGGGTGCTGCTCTAAGCTGCTGTGTGACCCTGGGCCTGTTTCCTACCCTCTCTGGGCCTCAGTCCCCCTATATGAACGCTTCAGCTTCCATGATTCCATTTGGCTCTGATGGACCTTGCAGTCCCAGCCCATTCCCCTCGCCCAGAATAGTTGAAGGAGAAGAGAAGACCGACCTGGAACGTTTTAAGATCTTTCTTTAGACAATCTCTGATTCTTATTCATTCACTCAAGCATCTATTGAACGCCTAGTGTGTGCCAGGCCCTGGACCGGCACCCCTGGACTGGCAATCTAAAGATGACCAAGTTTCAAGCAGGCGACCAACAGACACCTCACTCCATGCCTTGCGCCCTGCTTGAGGTAAGGAGACCTCCTGGGGTCCCAGGTGGGCCTAGCGCGGGATTTGGGGCGCTCCAAAGACTCGCGTGTCAGCGCCGGCGGCGGCGCTTACGGCCGCGATCTGTCTCCGCCCCTTCCTCCTCCTCCGCCCCCTCCTCCTTCCCTCCCCAGAGCGCGGCCGTCGCCGCCTCCCACCGGCGGGATCCCGGCGTCCGGCAGCCGGCTCACGCGTCCGTCGGTCGGCGGCGTAGTCTGTCCTCGCGTGGAAAGCCCAGCGCCCCGCGCGCGGCGGCTGTGGGGCCAGGGAGGGAAAGGGCGCGGAGGCGGGACCGCGGCTCCCTCCCACTCCGAGGGGAGCCCAGGAGGCGGCGGTGCTGAAGCGCGAGCCCGGGGACAGCAGAGGCGAGGCGAGGCGCGGCGAAGCGGTGAGAGCGCGGGGTGCTCCGGGACCCCACCCCCGGCCGCTGCGGGGGGGGCCCCACGCGCGCCGNAAGGGCGCGGAGGCGGGACCGCGGCTCCCTCCCACTCCGAGGGGAGCCCAGGAGGCGGCGGTGCTGAAGCGCGAGCCCGGGGACAGCAGAGGCGAGGCGAGGCGCGGCGAAGCGGTGAGAGCGCGGGGTGCTCCGGGACCCCACCCCCGGCCGCTGCGGGGGGGGGCCCCACGCGCGCCGTGGGGAGGTCTGGGCTCGGCAAGGGGGCTCTTACCCCCAGGGCGGGAGCCAGCGACGACCCAGCTCCAGCTTCTCCTCCTCAATGACGCGACCCCCGAGGGGCCTGGGCCGCGCCAGCACCGCCTCCCCCCACCCCGCGCATCCCCGCGCACCCCCGCGCGCCCTGCATCCCCGGCTGGGGGGAGGAGAGCGCTCGGGAAGCTGAGGAGGGGGCGTCGCAGGCGAGAGTCTCCGAAAATCTTTCCCCCTGGCTCCAGCCCTGCCTTCAGGCCTGCCCCTAGGGAACGCGGGCGGCGACCCCCTTTAGCCCCCTTGCTGTCCCCCCCATTGGCTCCCCATTGTTCTCAAGCAATCGCTCTCCTGGGAAGGGGGAGGGGGTGCCGCGCTCTATTCTTAAAGGGCCCTCTCTCCTTGTCTCCAGGCAGGTCGCGAGCACGAGTGGGGTGGGGCGTGCCCACGGCCCCCGCCCCCCTCGTCCCCCCGGCGCAGCTCCGGAGCCGCAGCCCGGTGGGCAGGCCGGGGACACGCGCCGCACCCCTCCCCCGTGCATTCTTCAGCCACCCGGGCCTTCCAGGACGCCGTGGACTAGGGACCAGGGGGACAGGGACGCCCCCTTCAGCAGGAGCCGTCGGGGGGGCGGACCCAACGCGGCCAGCAGCCTCACTGGAGCCAGGAGCGGGGTCTGGGACGCAGTGCCGTTGGGACGCAGAGGGCTGGCTGGGCGCCGCAGAGAGCAGCAGGCTGGCCAGGCCTCCGGGGTGACAGGCCGGTTGCGCTGACCGGGAAGGACAGGAGACCAGCAGGCAAGAGACTGGACCTAGAGCAGGGGCGATTGCCTCACTCCCCTATCCCAGCGGTGGGATCCCCAAAATGTAGAGCAACGTTTCCCCCCCCTTCCTAAGAAAGACACTTGCTTTGTGGAGCAGCACCCTTAACGGAGACAGCTCTGCCGGGAAGGGGTCCTCCCAGCCGGAACACGCCCCACCCTCACTTAACTGAGGCCTCCGGGCCCACAGAGGACGGGCAGTTAGAAGGCCAGACAGCCCTTGCTACTCCCCTGGGGAGAGAGGAAGTCCCCCGCCTGCTCCCAGGCCCAGGAGGAGCTGGGCCATCCTAGGGGGGTCCTGGCCCCTGAGGCGGCAGCGGCCATGTCACGGCCAGGCCAGGGTGTCATGATGCCCGTCAACGGGCTGGGCTTCCCGCCGCAGAACGTGGCCCGGGTGGTGGTGTGGGAGTGGCTGAACGAGCACAACCGCTGGCGTCCTTACACGGCCACCGTGTGCCACCACATCGAGAACGTGCTCAAGGAGGACACCCGTGGCTCCGTGGTCCTGGGGCAGGTGGACAGCCAGCTGGTGCCCTACATCATCGACCTGCAGTCCATGCACCAGTTCCGTCAGGACACGGGTGAGTGTGCCTGTCCCCCGCTGCACCCCAGCTCCACCTTTGCTGGTGAGGTGCTGAAATCCCCCCCACGTCCCTGAGGAGGGAGCCTGGGACCTCAGGAAGGCCAGCAGCCAGTCCAGCCTCCCCACTCCTCCCCCCAAAAGGGACAGCCTCACCAGGTGTGGCGTCGTGGGCCCTTTAGTAGTTGCTACCTCTCTTGGACTCAGTTTCCTCGTCCGTGAGATGAGTGGATGGATAGCTCTGTCCTCCACGTAAGGAGTGAATAAGATTATGCACACTGACCATACAACGTAGAACCCTGGCACTCCGTTTTTGGAGTAAAAGGACGTTCTGTGCACTTCCTCATTTGATTGTTTTCCGACAACCAGGCAGTAATAAGTCTTATGATTGTAGTATGATTACTATTAGTCCCATTTTCCAGATGAGGCAACTGAGTCTCACAGAAGCAAAATGATTTAAACTCAGAGCTGGGACGTAAGCCCGGGCCATTGAATCCCAGAGCCAAAGCTCTTAGCTGGTCTCTGCACTGGCTTTGGGTGTCGGTGGTGTTGGGGTGCTGTGATGCTAGGGGAGCCAAGGGGCAAGGGGGTGCTGGTGGTGGTGCCGGCGGGGCGGGCTGGTGACGATGGGGCAGCCTGTGGGGGTGGTGATGCCGGCGGGAGAGTTGACTGTGGAAGTGGCGGCGCCCATGGCTGTGTTGGTGGTTGTCTTGGGGGCGGGGAGAGGGAGTGGTGACGATGGAGAGAATGGAGTTGACAGCAGTGTCGGTGGTCGTGCGGGAGGCGATGATAAAAATGGGGAGGTCCAGTCGCGGCATTTCTGTTCTGGAGACTTGCCATCCTGGTGGGGATCTCCCTGAGTCGTCATTGCCTGGTGGGCTCTGTCACGAGCGTGGTGGGCAGTGGAGGATGGAAGCTGCCAAAGAATCCTCGTCGTGTGTGATCCTGAGGACCAGCTGGCGTAGGTGTGGGGGTCTCCCTGGGAGTCCCCGGGTGGCAGAACTGCACGTGGCAGCCTTGGAGACAGTAGGGCCGTCCCTTTGTGCGGCCCAATCCAATCCCGCAGCCACACTCCCCACATGGCTATTTAAATTTATGTTAATGAAAATTAACTAAAATTGAGAATGCAGTTCCTGGGTCCCACTAGCCACATTGCAAGTGCTCAGCAGCCACGTGGGTCTCGTGGCCGACACCTCAGCCGGCGCGGATCCAAAATGCTGCCACTACCGCAGAAATGGTGGGCGGCACCGCTCGGTGCCTGCGGAGTGGTCACGGAGCGTGGACACCCCAGTGAATCCAGTTCATTGATGTTCCTTCCCCGTGCGTCGACGTTTCCGTGACTCTAGGCGCTGACTGCCGCCACGGGCGGTGCCAAGCTTTCATTCATGCCATCATACGACCACTTATTGATTTCTGCTGCGTGTGCAACCCTGTGCTCAGCACCAGGCGACCGCCCGGAGCCGGGCAGACAGGGTGCTGAGGGGCGGTTTACCACCGAGGACTAGGCAGGAGGTCCCAGGGCCGTCGGGGAGCAAACGAACACAGGTATTCCGCTTCAGGTCTGAGAACGTGACAGAAGCCCGGCCAGCCTGGGGCTGGGGTCACGGAAGGCTCACTTGAGGAAGGGATGTTGGAATGGAGGTCTGAGGAATAAGCGAGGGGAGCAGTGACCTGGGGAAGAGGGAACAGCCTGTGCAAAGGCCCTGTGGTGAGCCGAGTACATTCCAGTCCAACGTGTCTGCAGTGCCGCGGGTGTGAGGAAGGGGATACAAGAGGAGGCAGGGGCAAGGCCTGAGTAGCTACGAGAAGGGCTTTACAAGCCCTCGAGCAAGTTGCCATGGTGTCCTTGTGCCTTTTCTACGAGAGGCACCAGCCCCTGACAGAGACGAGAAGGTCAGCGCACCGCCTCCCACACTCTCAGGTGTTTCCTGGAACCTTCTCTGGTGGAAGGCCCTAGAAGGAGATGGGTTTTCTCACTGGCCCGATGTTCAGTGGTCCGCAGAGTCAGTTACCGCTGGGTGGGAAATGTTCAGGGCCTGGCTGTGGAGGGGGTTCCTTAGAAGACGGGGAGCCCCACCCAAGGCTGCCTAGCTGTCTTTGATTCCCCGCTTTCTGGGCCCTTTTCTATTCGCAGCAACCCCACTTGGGTTCCGTCGCGTCGCAGCCCTGCTGGGTCTCCCAGGCGTTCAGCTTCAGTCACTTCCTCACACCCCCTCCCGGAGCTGCTCACTCCACACCTGCCCCTGTTTGCCGGAAAAGGGAAAAAAATGAAAAGCACTCATCCCCGCTCCTCCCCACCCGGGCTCCTGGGAGCCTGCCCAGACCCCTAGCGAGGGAGGAAAGCCCGGGAACCCACGGGGCTGGCAGGGGACTGGGAATGATGGAAAACTACTGGAGGGGTGGGCACAATGCTTCCCCACCAGACATGTCCTAGTGTGCACTCCCCTCCTACCAGGAGCAAAAACGTCAAGAAAGGACGCCTCATCCTCAATATTAATGGTCCAGGGAAGACCTTCAGGCAGGTCCTATCCAGGCCTCACTTTCCACATCTGTGAAATGGGCAATCGTCACTTTGTCATTAGCTAGGTTGTTGGGTTGATGGAGAAAAGGGAGGCTGTTACCTGATCCCACAAACCTTGACTCACCACCCTCCTCCTGCCCAGCATGTGCCGACTGCTACGGGTGCACAAGAGGACGGCAGACCGAATTTTAAAAGGATTATGGTTCTCTCTCTCTCTCTCTCTCCCACACACACACACACACACACACAAAGCAATGTAAGGTTGTAAAACCCAAAGCTTGCATATGTGTACTGAAATGAACACAGCTTCCATCTAGATTTGCTCCTTGTAAAATTCTCGATAAGCTCACTGAGGCTGCACTTCAATGTTGGGGGTAGAGCTGCACACCCCGCTGTGCTAGCGCCCTCACACCGGGGCCAGCAGACGTCCTGCCAAGGTCAGGGAGTAAATGTTTCCCCTCCGTGGGTCCCACAGCCTCTGTCGAAACAGCCCGACTCTGCCGTTGTGGCGTAAGAGCAACCAAGGGCGAGAAGGTGAAAACCACTCTCAGCTCTCTAGCCGTGCAAAAGCCTGAGGAAGGCAGACCTGGCCCTCGGGCCTCAGCTGGCCACCCCTGTCCTCTTGTGCTCTTAACCTGCCCCCGTGGGGTAAGACAGTACGGGTGCCGCCGCTCGCCAGGCAGGGCGTAGGCAGACACACATGCCTTGTGGTGCATGCTGGGATACGGGCACGTGCGTGTGCAGACGCATATGCACCACCAGCCCATCTGCACACCACTGACCCACCGATGCCCTGTCTCCACGCCTGCCACACAGTCAGTGAAGGGAAGCCCAGGGGTCAGGCGTGGGCGACAGTGGAGAGGCCAGGCCCCATCCTCTGGGAGCCGCTGTTTGTTCAGCCGGTGTCCCCTCACACCCCCCCTACTGGGCTGTTTGTACTCCTCCCCACGGTGTGTGAGGTCCCTCTGAAGGCAGACAGGTCCGGAGCTGTGGGGGGGGGGGGATGTTGTGACCCTGGGCCACATGATCTCAGATCACTCACAGTGGTGACCCCCTGTGAGGCCACGACTTCCCTGAGGGTCATCGGCCACTTCCACCAAGGACCTCACCCAAAGCCTGGATTTTCCATCTGGTCCCCACAGCTGGACAGAGATATGACTTAGCCGCTTCCCAGGCAATTTCCAGATTCTGCCGTGGACTCACACGGCCAGGAGCAGAGGGGAGGGCCACCTCTCTGGCTGACTGGGGTCCCCTAGCCTCCTCTCCCTCTGCTGCTGGGGGCACTGTGGAGGCCTTCTGCCCATTCTGTAGATGGGACAGCTGAGGCTGGGAGAGGCCAGGCTGGGGACTGCCCACAACTGCTATCCCCAGGGCTCAAAACACAACTGTGCCTGTGCTCCCAAGCCATCAGACTGGAGTCGCAGGTGGTGGCTGGCGTCAGCATCCCCCAAGCCTGCCTCATCCCTTCTGTGGGTGGCCTCGCTCCACTCTGGCCTGGCCCCTGCCGTTGTGGGAACATCCTGTCTGAAGACACCTTCAGGCTGTCAAGGGACTGGGCAGGGCCACCCAGATGGAGGAGTAGTCAGTCACCACCAGGGAAAGCACTGCTGGAATTTAGACTCCTCGGCAGGTCATTGCACAGACAGAAGACTGAGGCCCAGCCCTGGCTGGTGTGGCTCAGTGGACTGAGCCCTGGCCTGCGAACCAAAGGGTCGCTGGTTCAATTCCCAGTCAGGGCACATATGCCTGGGTTGCAGGCCAGGTCCCCAGGTTGGGGGTGTGTAGGAGGCAAACAGTGTATCTCTCCCACATCAATATTTCTCTCCCTTTCTCCATCCCTTCCCTTCTCTCAAATAATAAATAAATAAATAAATAAATAAATAAAATATTTTTTTTAAAAAAAGACTAAGGCCCAGAGAGAGTGAGTAACTTGCCCAAGGTAACACAGCCAACCCATCCCAACCTGGAACCTAGGCTTCTCAGACAGTTCTTCTCAGACAGTTCTATATCTTCTCAGATATAGAACAAGGTCACATTTAGTGCTGGGTTGAGAACCACCCCTCCCCCTTCTACCGTGAAAGCTCTTTTGGGGCTTGTTATCAGGGTGTCATCCAAGGCAGGAACAGCCTGTGCAACCCCAGAGGCCCCCAGGGCCAGCTCCCTAGTTACAGGACCCCCTGGGATCTGCTCCCAGCCAAGCTCGAAGGCCCCTGGAGCTGGGCCTGGCATCAGGGCAAGAGGGAGCTTGCGTGTCTGGGTGGGGAGGTGCCTGCCCCAAGGTGGCACAGGTTCCACTCCTCCGTACGTGGGTGTCTTTCATCCCCGTCTGCCACACTGCCTCCGTTGCCACCATTACAGACCCCCCACCCCGGGCCGCTGGCTGCTCAGCTCCCTCTGGGAGCCTCCTTCAATACCGCACACTCATCCCCACTTTCGTCGGGCAGTCAGCGGCGCCTGCTCCGCAACAGGCTCCAGGCTGGGTCCTGGGGACTCAGAGAGAAGGACAGGCCCCTGCCTAATTGATGCCAGGGCCCAGTGGGGGCAAAGGCAGAGTGTATGATGGAGACGGCAGCCGAACCCTCCGACTCCTGAGGCCACAGATAGAGACCTGTGTTCCAGCCTGGGCCTGGCTCCATGACCCGGGGCAAGGCCCTTGACCTCTCTGGGCCTCAGTATCCTCCTCCGAAAATGGGAATAAGAACAATCCCTACCCAAGAGGGTTGTCATGAGGATTAAATTCGATAATGGCAGGTAAAGCACAAGGAATATTGCTTTGCACATAATTGGCGCTCTTGCATAGTAGTGAAAAGATGTAAATGCCTCATAGGAGAGGCACAGGTAGCCTTCGGCCAGGTGATGTGGGCAGTGCGTGCCTCAGGCCTCTGAGGAGGAGGACTTCCTGGAGGAGGAGTCCCCCGAGGGTCTGCATGGTTTGAGGAACACTTTAAGGTGGAGGGAACAGCATCAGCAAGGTCCTGGAAAAGACCTCAGGCTTGGGTGGAAAAGGGAGGCTGGGAGAGAAGAGAGGAGGAGGGGGGAGGTTAAGGGAGGCCTCTTGGGTCCCGCGGGGCCAGGCTGGGCAGCCAGCTGCTGCTGTTTAGTGGTTAGGCCCCTCGGGACCCGGAGCCATGCTGCAGAACTAGCCTCGATAATGTGGGTCCTCAGAGGCCAGAGCTGGAGCAGGCTGGGCAGCAGGGGCTGATGCAGACACTTCCTGACAGCCTGCCTGGCTCCCTCCACCCAGCCAGCCCAGCCAGCCGGTTTCACCCCACTTGACACATAGCACAGCTGAGGTGCCCGGGGTAGGAGCCACCTGCCCAAGCTGGGAAGAGGTGGGTGGGAGATTCAGAGCCTGGTTTGCAGCGCCCACCGCCCCAACCCACCCCAGCCCACCCCAGCCCACCCCAGGCCAGGCTGTCCCAGGACCTTGGACAGCGCCACCAGCACTGGGCCCACTCCAGCAGGGCTGGGATGAGGGAGCCGGGGGTTAGGTCCTCCTCCAAGCACCCCACTCTCTCTCACACACTCCCTACCCCCTTCTCCTATCTTCATCCTTTCCTGCCCTCTCTCAGCCCCCCAGCCTCAGGTCCAAGGGAGCTGGAGAGACTGACCTGGAGATGCCGGAGGTGACGTCTGCCTTGATGGGAGCCGGGGTTGGAGTGGGGAGATGATAGGGAAGGCCGTGGGAGCTGGGCCGGAGAGTGGACAGGGAGGTGGTGGGAGCCATGACTGGAGTTATTAACGGTGAGGTGGAGTGGGGGGTCATGAGAGAGGGGCCAGATGGGGGGGTAATAGCGACTGCCGGCGGGGGGAGAGGCAACGGGGGTGCTGTGATGGAGGGTGGTGAAGAAGGTGACAGTAAGGGGGTGCCATGGGGTGCTACTGGGAAGGTGAGAGAGGATGTGTTGGGCGAGTAACGAGGAGGGGCCAGTGTGGGAGGTGATGGGGCAGCACTAGGCACCGTGGAGGTTGTGGACAGTGGGCCCCCAGCCTCCCCCTCAGCATGGGGCTGTCAGGGTGTGCGGGGTGCCCAGAGCCCTTCCTCCCCCCCACTTACGCTTGCATCACACTCAGGGAGAACTGCTCCTCAGAACAGCCCCCAGCTCCCCAGACAGCCTCCCCTCCACCAGCCCACCTAGCGCCCCAGTTGACACAGACACCCACAACCCCCAGCTGCCCCTACCTGATACCAGCTGAGGACAGGGGGCCCCGAATCTGCACTGTCTGCCTCGGGGAGCCTTGCTGGTGAGGCCCAGACCCCAGGCTTCCTAGCCCCTCTCATGCGATGGAAGGTGGGGGAGGGGTAGGTGATTTTCAGTAAACTATACTTGCCCCCTCAGCCTCAGTTTTCTCCTCTGTAATATGGTTCCAACATCACCTCTCTCTCATGGGACTGTGGTCAGTGTGTGTGCATTCATTCAGCAGGAATTTAATGAGCACCTGGTGTGTGCCAGACACTGTCCTTGGCACCAGGGGTGCCGCAGTGAATAGGGCAGACACAGATTCTGTGTGTATATGTGTGCGTGTGTGTGTGGGGGGGTGACAGGTATGATACAGGAGGCCAGGCATGGAGAGGTGCCGGGATGTGGGGCTGTTCCTGACCTTGGAGCCCCAGGAGCTGCCAGGCCGGGGCCCAGTCTCCCCGGGGTCCTATATGGCTGCGTCCCTTCCGGCCCCAGTGCCTCTCCCTCTCTGGGTTCCTCCCACTGTCCCTCTGGAGCAGCTCTAAGGTGCCACCTCCACCTGCCCGGGCAGTAGTGGCAGGCGGGTGATGGGGCACCGGAGGGAGTCTGGCACCAGGCCCGGGAGCTGAGCGCCCTGAAATGCAGAACAAAGGACGAGCCAATCAAGGGAGGCAGCGCTGGCGGCCAGGACAGTCCTGGCGGCAGCTGTAGCAAAGCCACCTCTTCTCCTGATGACGGGCTGGGCCCCCCCGCCGCCGCCGCTGAGCCCCTGTCCCCTCTCCCTCTGACTGCAAGCAGAACGCGCCAGGGGAAGCAGAGAAGTTACCGGAGATCCCGCCATTGTGGAGCCCTCCCCGGTTCCTCCCAGGGAACAAAGCTTCATTCATTCCAAGCTGTCAGTCACCTGGTGTGGAGGGAACAGGGGTCAGGGGGCCTGGAGTCAAGATGCAGCTCTGTCTGTCAGTGATCTGGGCCAAGTCTCTCTCTGTCTGTCCGTCTGTCTGTCTGTCTCAGACCCACTTCCCCCACCTAAACAGAGAACAGAAATTCAGAGGGTTACAGCTAATGGAAGTGTGTGCCCTGTCCGGGAAGGCAAAGGTTTTTCACCACTGTTCTCTAGTACCCGGTACCCAGTAGGTGCTCAGTAAATACATAAGGGCACGAACCAGGCAACTGTGACTCAGCTTCTGTTAACTGTCGCCAGGAGGGCCAGTTCTTGTGGCCGCATCTTTGGATATTTTGGGGTTGTTGAAATTCAGACCTGAGTGAGTCCGCCGCAATTTTTAAATGCCTAGTCATTATAGTTTTAAAATGTAAATCATACGCGGACAAAAATCACACTCACTGCCAACGAGTCATCTCCAGCCCAGCCATCAGTCACATGCAGGTTCCCTCAGGCATATTTGGTCATTCACTGCCATTCATTCACTCACTCACTCATTCATTCATTCAGCCCGCATGTTCCAAGGGCCTACCACCCTGTGCTCCTGGATGCTGAGGTGGCTGAAGGTCACCCCCGGCCTTTGAGAGGCTCCCGGGCTGGAGGGAACCCAGAAGTCTGTGTGTTTAGCGAGGCCAGGACTTTAGCGAGAGTACTACAAGTACCCATTGCTACGGAGCCCCAAGGAGGGAGAGATCCCTCCTACGGGTGGCGGAGACGAGGCCAAGAGGAGAGCGCTTGGGCTGAGCCACGAAGACGGCATAGAACCTCAGCAGGAAGGAAAATGGGGAGGGCAGGTGGAAGGACATCCCAGAGAGAGGGAACAGCATGTGCAAATACACAGAGGCACAGCCACATGGTGAGAGTGTGTGGCTGTGCAGACTGTGTGGGAACAGGTCACAAAGATGAGCAGAAGAGCCTAGACAGACGCCTAAGGGCACCAGGGAGCTCTTGATGGCTGTTCAGCAAAGGAGCGATGTGGTCAGATTTCAGTGTGTGAAAGATCCTTCTGGCTGCCATGTGAGAACGTATTAGAGGGTCCAAAGGGTGGCAGGTGGGACACAAGACAGAGGCTACTGTGCAGGCAAGCAGTAATGGTGGCAGTGAAAGCGAGAAGTTCAAATCTGGCTGGGTTCAATGCCGGCTTTATAGCTCAGTGGCTGTGTGACTTTGGGCCAGTCACTTCACCTCTCTGTGCCTCAGCATGTGTACAGAACCCTGATGATAATGGTATCTGCTCTGTAGAGGAGTATGTGAATTGACTTGATATACATGAAGCACTTAGAACAGTGCCTGGCACACAGTAGGTGCTCTGTGCTTACTGCTTCTACGTCCACTACTATTAGGACTATTGTATCTATTTCACAGATGAGGGAGGGGAGGCGTGGAAGGGTCAGGTCAGCTGCCCAAGGCCACGCAGGGTCCAGGACGGAGAATACTGTTCTGTCCCTTCTGTCCCCACCCCCTTGTTCCCCGCTCACTGGTGTTGCCACTGTGCCAGAGGGTCCGATCCCAAGTGGATTGGAAGTCAGGTTACTGGGGAGCCCCCACACAGCCCGTAAAGTGGGCAGAACCAGCTGCCCACCTTTCCAGGGTGAGGGCCTTTCAGAACCCATTTCAAGGTGGCAACAACTCCGAGTGCCCGGCAGCCCCTCAGCCCTCCCTCCTCCCCCATCTCCAACGCCGGCCCGGCAGGCAGCCTGGGGAGCCTGGGCCAGCTTCAAACGTGCAGAAACCGCTAATGGGCCACTGCTCAGCCTGATGAGTCCCCCGGGAGAGCTTGGTGGGAAACAGAACACTGTGGGCTCATCGATCACAGGGCAGGAGGGGCGGCGCCCTGCCCATGGATTGCGGTTCGAATCCCAGCTCCAGCCACTGCCCCAGCTGGACTGCCATGTCTTCCCTAGAAGCCTTGGGAGTCGGCCAGCTACGCGGGTCAGCAGTTTGAGGGGGAAGGGGGTACATTAGGGAGAGGGCCTGCGCCACAAAAGTGTGTTCTCTGAGTGCGAGCAGTTGTTATTATGGGACTTCTGGGTTGGTGAAGGATTTGGTAAAGTCCCTTACTGGGGCCCAGCATCCAGTGGGTGCTCAATTCATGCTTAATTCTCTACCCAAGCCCTAGTCACAGGCCCCAGTGTGCAGTGGGACCCCCCCCAATCTGACAGGATGTCCCGTGACTGCCTCCCACAGGCCCCCCTTCCCATCAGGGCCTGGGTGCCCCCAGGCTGAGGTCACTTCCCTCTGGGAAGCTACCCCAGAGGGAAGGGCTCCCTGATGGGCCTTGAGGCTGGCCCAGCCCAGGGAGGAGCCCTCTGGAGGCCGAGGGGCAGGCAGGAGGGTTCGGGGCCGCCCCTCTCTCTGCAGAAACAGCTTCTTCTCAAGGCAAAAGCCAGGGCTTGAGGCACCCACATGCCCAACTGTAGGCCGAGAATTAGATCAGGACCACATTCTCAGGGCAGAAACTCACAGCAAAACAACAGAGGGCAAAGTTGAGGTACTGAGCTCCCCATCACTGGAGGTAACCTAGGCTGGGCTACCACTTGACACATTGAACCCTTCAGAACCAGTCCTTCCTGGCCTCCCCTTTACCCGATGAATGGAACATCCTTCCCAACCCTCCCAAGGTTACATTTCTCTGAGCCTCAGTTGACACGGCTGTAAAATGGGAATAATTCTGGTCCCTCCCTAGACGTGCGAGCTAGGAAAGTACTGAGCGCAGCACCTGGCATGCAGCTATGCCCAGTCAACACTGGCTCTAGTGGCCTTTCAGTGGCTGCTGTCCACCCTCGTGGTCTCTCCCCTCTGTTCTCCCTGTCCCCTGGCCTCGCTCTCTTGCCTTAACTCTCCACAACCATCTCAGCCTCTAGGTTTCAGGATTTTATTTCTTTATGTCTCCAAACACATTCTCTCTCTGCCCCCAGCTGTCCTGCGTCCGCCTCGGCGTTTCCCCTTTTCATCTCCGCCTCTCTGGCAGCCTCCCTGGCACGTGTGTCTCCCTGTCTCTCATTCCCCCTCCCCCAGGTCTCAATCGCTCCTCTGGGCCCCAGGCATGGCCTGGTCACTGGCTGCAGTGGCCGTGGCCGCCCCCACACCCGCTCTCAGGGGCCCAGCTCCCACAGTCCTCCAGCTGACAGTTGGCCAAAGCCCCTTTCCCCTCGGCTCAGCTGGAACAAGACTGGAATTTTTCAACCAAACATTCCTGAGAAACAGAGGCGGGGGCTGGGGGACCTGCAACAGCAGATGCACGCAAACAGGCCCAGAAATGGCACGTACTTGACACAGGTTTCTAAGTGCCACGGGGACGCAGGTCCTCGTGGCCAGCGCAGCCGGGGGCCCGGGAGGCCCCAGAGGCGGGGGATGGGAGGCAGTCTGTTCGAAGACGCCCAGCAGCGTGGGTGGTGAGAGAGCCCGGCCCCGTCTCCAGGCCCCCAGTCTGCGGCCCTTCTCGTCTCCCAGGCTGAAGAACCTCCAGCCCCATCTTAGACCCATTGTTCTGGCTGGAAATCTAGGCCAAGGCCACTGCGGAGGAGAAGGAACATTTCCGCCTCTGCTCCCTTGGAAATCTCGAGATCGCAGCCCAGGCAGGTCACCGGGGAAGCAGCTGGCCCCCCTCAGCCTGGTCTGGGGCCAGCGTGAGCGGGAGAGGCGGACCAGCAGGCCAACGGGCAGCGGCGGCGGCGGGCGTGGAGGGGTGCGGGGCCCAGCAGGGAGGGCAGCCGCTGCCCTAATTACTCCAACTCCCCAGGTTCCGATCTCGTCTGAAGAGGACTCCAGGGACATAGCCTTTAATAACTACCAGTAAACAGGCAGGAAAATCGATCCCTGGTAAATAGAGCCCTGGAGAGAGGGATGGCTGGGTTGGCCGGCCCTAACCTGGCCCATAGAATCTTTTTCGCAGAGCTGGCCAGCGCTGTCCTTCGACCGCATCCCACCCCCCACACCTGGGGCCCCAGGTGTGCTGGGGCCCCTGCTCCAGCCTCTACTCCCTCTCCATCAAGACCGGCTCCTGCTCTTCCCCACTCCATCTGACCCCTGCGCCGTGCCAAGTAGGCTGCCTGGCTCAGTTGCAGATGTCCCCTTGGTGCCAGGCCTTGTGTCTGGACCTGGTAACCCTGATCTGGTCCTCGTCCCCCTGAAAGCCATTCACCAGGCAGGAAGAGTAAATGCAAAAACGAATATTGACTGACCGTGTGAGGATAGACATACCACAAAAAGCTGTGTGTGTGTGTGTGTGTGTGTGTCAACCACAGCAGCAGCGCAGGAAAGCGCTTCCCGGAGGAGGTGAGCCCGTGGAGGGCTGTGTCGGATGAATAGGAGTTTGCAGAGTGAACAGGGAGGACAGAGGGTGATGCGTGTAACAACAACAGCCGTCTTAGCTGACCTTCACCAAGCACCTACTGTAGCCGAGCGCTCTGCAGAGCACCTACGACCTGCCCCGTCTCCCTTTGTCCCACAGTGGTGGCACTGTCCCCGTTCTTACAGATGTGAACCCTGAGGCCATGCGTGGAGGCAGAATTCCCACGGGGCCTGTGGGACTTCTGAGCTCTTTCAGCCGCTTACCTCAGTCCGCACCTCCCACCCCGACCCTGCTCTGCTCAGTTCAAGATGGCCACGCAGAGGCGGTTCAATGAATCGCGTTCCCTCCCTTGCCCTCCCACCCAGGGGTCACACCTTCCAGGTAACGCAGCACCTGAACCCTCAGCAGGGGGCTAACAGAAGTATTTCAGGCACATCAGACCTAAAGACCATCTATCACCAGTCCTTGTGCTGCAGGCGGGGAAACTGAGGCCCTGGCGGGAGTGCACCAGCACTCGGGAGCCGAGGCAGGAGCAGGGCCTGGGGTCTTCCCTCTAACTCATCCCCTCTCTGGCCTGCCCCGGGAGAAGGCTGTTGTGGTGGGCGGGAATCAATACTCGCACACTCAATTAAAACGATATGTCAGACAGCGGAATGAAGCTGCCCCAAGCCCCGGGGAACTTTTCAAATGATCAACTCGGAGGTTACAGGGGCCCAGGGACCCGGCCCCTCCCTGCTTCTCTCCTATGCACAGCCACAGCTCTGTGCCTCGAGGTCCCCATTCTCCAGGTCTGGGCAGTTGGTGCAGGGCAGGGAAAGTCCCTAGCCCTTTGGATTCTAGACGCTAACAGAGAGAGGGGACGAGCTGCTTCGGTCCTAGGTGGGGATTCAAGGAAGGACGGTCAGAGCGTGTGCTCAGGAGAAAGAACCCTGGGGCAAGGCAGGGGGGGGGGTGGCGGGCCATGGTGGGGCCCCACCCGTCTGGCTGCAGCTTCCTGGGCCAGGCACCCCGGGGGATGCTGATGAACAAAGGAAGCTTGGTCCTGAGGGCCTGCCATGTGCCAAGCACCATGCTGGGCGCCGGCGACGCAGCTGTGAGCAGAGTGGTCAAGATCCCCGCCTAGTGGGCCGACAGCCTTGGGGGAGGCAACAGGGAGAGAAGAAAGGGTGCAGGTTAACGCCTCGGGTCGGGCAGTGCCAAGAGCCCAGAGGAAAATCAAAGCAGGACCGGGAGACAGGAAGGGGAGGGCAGCCGTTCCCAGGGTCTGGGAAGGCTTTTCTGAAGAGGTGACATTTGAACAGAGACCCGAAAGAAAGGAGGGAGGAGACTGGGAGACCACCTAGGTGTGGCCAGCTCCTATGCCAGGCGAGGGGACAGCAAATGCAAAGGCCCTGAGGCCGGACCGGGCTGGGGATGCTTGAGAAACTCGAAGAGGTGGGAGAGGCCGGAGCGCAGTGAGTGAGAGGGGGCGCTCTAGGCACCGGGGGCCTTGGCAGGTTGAGGCTGCCGCGCGTGCGGCCTTCTCACCAATGGGTGGGAACCGTGGGCGCATTGGGGGCGGAAGAAGGACGTGATCTGACTTGCTGGGCAGGGTCCCTGGGGCTGCCGTGTGGGGACCAGACTACAGAGGGCAAGGAGAGAGCGGAGACCAGCTGAGTCTGCCGCCACAGTCCAGGCGGGGGACAAGCAGTGGCTTGGACCTGGGTGGACTCGGGTGCAGAGGAAGCAGTCAGATGGGGGTGTGTTTGAAGGTAGAGGGGACTGGACTCACCGATAGACTGGACGTGGGGCGTGAGGGAAGAAGAGAAGCCCACATTTGGGGTGGGCAGGGGCCCAGGCCACTGGAAGGACGGCAGTTAACGAAGACTCCAGGAGGGGCAGGTGTGGGTGGGGGAGATCGGAGCCATACCTGGGCAGGGCGACGTTCCAGGTGCCTGTGGGGCCTCCACAGGAAGGTGCGGAGCAGGGGACCGGGCACAGTGGCCTGGCCCTCAGCGAGGAGGGTGGGGCTGGAGACCACAAACATTGGAATCGCCAGAGACAAGATAGTAGCTGTCTGGATTGGCCCTTTTACCCACCCCACCAGGAAGGTCCGCTCGTGCCCACATTAGCGATGAGAAAAGTGAGGTTCAGAGGCACTGAGGCACCTGCTCATAGCCACAGAGCTGGAGGGCCAGTGGGTCAGGACGGGGACTGAGGCCTGTCTGCCTCCCGGCCCTGCACTCGGTGGCCCTTCCCTCCCTCGATCCTCCCAGCAGGGCGAGTCGAAAATGGGCATCACCTTCACTTTTGAGATGGGGCCACTGCGACCCAGGGGGGCCCGCAGGACTTGCCCGCAGCTGAGGAGCGGCCGAGTGTGCGGCTTTGCTGCAGGTGTGCCGGACGATCCCAGCCAAAGAACCTTTCCGAGTTGGCCCCAGGCACAGAGCGGGCCAAGGGCTCTGAGAAGCCCTGCAGCCTGGATGCTGAGTTATCTCTGCTAAACCCGGCTCTCAGGGGGGCCCCTAGAGCTCTGGGGGAGTCCCGGAGTGGTGATGGGCAGCAACACCTCAGCGCCCTCGTTTTTTAAATGGGGGCCTGAATACCCGCCTGGCTGGGTTATCATGCGTTTATCACGTCCTTTTTGAATGAGCAGTCGGCATGGAGTCCTCCAAAGAGCAGACAGTGAGCAAATGTTTGTGCAAGGAAGGAGCAATGAATAAACGGGTGGATGACAAAGCAAATAAGTGGACAAAAGACCGGACCAGTGCGGGGACAACCAAAAGGCATGAGGGGGGGGAAAGGATAATTGAGTCCCAAACGAATCAGTGTCTGAACCGATGAATTCAGCCACGCGTTCAACAAATACCTGTGGAGCGCCGACTGTGCGTGGGTGCCGACTGTGTGTGGGTGCCGGGGACGTAGCTGTGAATAAAGCGAAGTCCCTGCTTCGTGGTGGTGACATTCTAGTGAGAGGAGGCAGAAAACAAGATGAACAGGTAAAATAGAAAGTACGCCAGATGGAGAAAGCGGAGGAAGGAGAGAGGGGGGAAGGAAAACGTGGACAGAGTGCACACTTCAAAATAGGGTGGTCGGAACCGAAGGGATGGCCGCATGCGTGGGTACAGGGCCGAGAAGCAGCAGGAATGAATGCAGATGTGGGTGGGAGCCGAGGAGCCAAAGAGGCATGGGTGACCGCAGTAATGAGAGAATCACCGGAAGCTCTGAGGAGTACAGGAATGTGTGAACTAGGGCGTGAATCAATGAATGAGCTGATGAAGGAATTGTGGAATGAACAAGTGAACTAATGAAGGGATGCCTGCCTGCACCCACGTGGATCTCTGTCCCCACCCCCCAGGTGCTGACTCTGCTTGCCCACCTTGCCTGAACAGCCCCCACACTCCCTTGTGCCCTGGGTTCTGCGATGACCCCTACCTAGTCCACAGCCTGTCTTGACTCTAAGGGGTGGGGGAGCTGGCCGGTCCTGCTGCCCCTCCCCCAGCCAGGCCTCGTTGTCTTGACACCGGCTTTGTTACCCCCGCCCCCACCTCGTCCCTGCTATCACCCCAACCCCTCCGTGCTGACCCTCCCGCCCCCTCCCCGAGGCCCCTCTCCCTCGGTTCTGATTCCTCCCCCTCGTGAGCGCAGGTACCATGCGACCCGTGCGGCGCAACTTCTACGACCCGTCGTCGGCGCCGGGCAAGGGCATCGTGTGGGAGTGGGAGAACGACGGCGGCGCCTGGACGGCCTACGACATGGACATCTGCATCACCATCCAGAACGCCTACGAGAAGCAGCACCCGTGGCTCGACCTCTCCTCGCTGGGCTTCTGCTACCTCATCTACTTCAACAGCATGTCGCAGATGAACCGCCAGACGCGCCGGCGCCGCCGCCTGCGCCGCCGCCTGGACCTCGCCTACCCGCTCACCGTCGGCTCCATCCCCAAGTCGCAGTCGTGGCCCGTGGGCGCGAACTCCGGCCAGCCCTGCTCCTGCCAGCAGTGCCTGCTGGTCAACAGCACGCGCGCCGCCTCCAACGCCATCCTGGCCTCCCAGCGCCGCAAGGCTCCCCCCGCCGCCCCGCCGCCCCTGCCGCCCCCTGGAGGGCCACCCGGAGCGCTTGCCGTGCGCCCCAGCGCCACCTTCGCTGGCGCTGCGCTCTGGGCCGCGCCCGCCACCTGCCCCACTGAACCAGCACAGCCCCCCGGGGCACCCCCGCGGAGCCCGAGCGCCCTCAGCGGAGCACCCACCCCGGGTCAGAACAACCTCAACCGGCCGGGACCCCAGCGTGCTACCAGCGTGAGCGCACGTGCCTCCATCCCGCCTGGGTAAGAGGGACCCCTGGCGCGGGGTGGCTGCCCAACAGGGCTGGGGGCAAAGCGTCATGACCGTAATAGCCATCATAAGCAGTATCCGGCATCTGTTAAGCATGCACTTTGTGTCAAGCGTTAACTAAGCGCCTTGATGTGTTCCCACGCCTTTATCTCCATGCAGGACCAGCCTGTAAGGTAGGTGCCCCCATCCTCTCCAATTTACAGTGAGGACACCCGTGGGGGACTGTTCAGAACTTCCCGAGGCCATACCATTCACAAGTGGTGGGGCTGTAGCAACAGTAATAAGGGTGTGAGTCCATGTTTATTTGCTGACTTTATCTGAATCATCTCGTTTGTTACTCCAAAGAATTCTGTCCTGCCCGAGTTACAGCTGGGGAGGCTGAGGCAGGGAGAGGGGGGTACCTTCTGAGAGTCACCAGGTGGAGAACAGAGATGGGAACGCAAGGCCCCAGAGTCTGCGCTGGGTTGTCTTCCAGTCTTTGGAGGGTTTCCGGCCCCGCCCCAGGGCACGCCCATCTCACCAGGGGACGCCAGCAAGCACTGGGCACCTGACCAACATATTTCCCCTGTACGCCGAACCTCAGTTGTCACCACGGCTTTGGGCTAATTCTGTGGATTTCAAACGGGGCCTCCATGGACCCCTGGGGTGACCTGAGATAGAGGCAGGAGGCGCTGGTGGATGAGGAGAGGTCAGCCCCTTTGCTCTTGTTTTAACCAGAGTGGCCCTTTTTCGGAAGTTCTTTGAACTACCAGGACTTCCCAGTGGGATTTCATTGAGTAGGGGAAGCCGGCTCCCACCAAGGTTGGGAATCCCTGGGTTAAGGCATCTAAGCCCCAGGATGGGGACCCCAGGAGCCTATCAGCTGCTTACCTGGGCTCAGTCAGTGTCAGCAAAGGACCAGGCCTTGAGGGAGTGGGGATGGGAGGGAGAAGCAAAGACCTTGACCTTGGGACAGCCCAGAAGGGAAAAGACCAGGTGGAGTATGTAGATCGTGATGCCCAAGAGGAACGGCAGGTACCAAACGGCAGGTCTGCTTGTCCGGCTATGGCATGGCCCAGGGGACTGATCCTGATGACCTCAGACATTCTCTGAGGTCACCTCATGCAGGCTTCCCCTTTCACCAAGGGAGACTGAGGCCTTGGGAAGGGAAGGGACCCTCACATAGGGTGCCTTCTGTCCCTTGGAGAGTCCACTTAGGTTCAGATCCCCTCTCGGCCACTTCAGAGCTGTGAGGGGCCAGCCCCTCCCCTTCATTGAGCCTCAGTCTCATCATCTGTCCAAGGGGAGCAGGAGTCCACGTCCCATGGTGACGCCCTGTATCTGAACACAGCGGTCCATATATCGCAACAGTGCAGAGGTGACGGTCAGGACTATTTTTGTTATCCGGCAGGAAGGTTGCCACCAGGGCAGGGGCTCTGTAACTTTCCACGGGAAGATCGGCAGCTGCCACCTGCCGGCCCCACCCCTCCCTTCCCCTCCAGGTCACTCCTCTTGGACGGGCCTGGTGTCAACAGAGAGGAGACCTCAGCGGGGCCAGGGGGGGCCTGGGGGTCGATATGGGCCTGGTCAGCAGTAACCTGGCTCCGGCCCTGCGGCAAAGAGGGAGGGATGCAGGGCCCCAGAATGACGGGAAGCCTGGGACAGCTGACCGGACAGGGTGTAGGAGGGGCAGAGCCGCAGCCAGAAATGGGACAGCTTCTCTTTGGGGCTGCATTGCGGTAACGTGCTGTGGGTGATGAAGGCAGGAGGTCGTAACTGGACTTTTCCCGGAATGGGGTGGACTAGCATGGGGTAGAAAATACTGGTCCGTGCCACTCGTGGTGACGGTGACACTCCTTCCGTGAACCCTGTGTCCCATTTCTACTCGTTCAGGGGGTTGCCACGTGAAACGAATTTCCTCGTCCCTGATGAAAGTTCTGAAAGCCGCTCAGCTTTATTTGTCAACGTTAACCCCCCCAAATAGGCATCATGGGTGCAGGTCCGCAGGGCAAACAGGAAGAACCCGGTCCAAACCGGTGGGAAGACAGATACACAGAGAAAGTGAGCGAGTAAATACACACAGTCCCTGGAGAGAGGGGCAGGTGCTGGGGGTGGCGGGACAGGGCCATCTGGCCGAGAGGGAACCTGAAGTCCAGGGCAGACCCCGTGAGGAGTTCGTCCGATCTGGAGAAAGGCTGCTCCAGGCCGAGGGGACAGTGTGTACAACTTCGTCGGGGCCCGAAGGGCCTGGCCTGTTCGGGGAAAGGCCCGAGGGGTGAGGAGGGCCGGCATGTGGCGAGGGAAGAGCACCCCAGGCAGGGGCACTGTACGTGCAAAGGGGGGAATGACCCTGGCAGGCTCTGGAACAGCCCAGGGTCCCCTGCCGGGACTGCAGGGGCTGAGGTTCTTCCCAAATGGAACTGCAGAGCTGGAGTGTGGGGGGCGTCGGGGGAGCCTGGTGCTGCTGTAGAGTATGCCTGAGCTCTAGGGGGCTGTGGGGAGAAGAAAGATGGTTCTCTGGGGGTGCTGGTCATTAAACACGTCCCCTCTGACGTGCCAGAACTATGCTCACCCCAGCCCTGTGACATCCCCCCCACCCCGCCCTGTTTATATCCTTCTGTTCCTCCTCCCCCCACCACCGGGGGCGCTGTTTCTGACCCTCTCAGAGACTAGACTTTGTCCTGGAAACAGCCAGTAGGAACCGACAAGGGCGCCCTCATCTTTCCTGAGCCATGAAGTCCCAACCCCGTGTCACCTCTGCCCCTCTAACCTGCCCTCCCCAGCCAGACAAGCCTGCCTCGAGGTCCCCCAACCCTCATGTCCAAGGAACACCAGCTAAAAATACCCCTGGCTCAGAGTGGGGCGTGGGCGCAGGACCCACAAAGTCTGCTGCTGAGTGAGGGGAATGGGAGGAGGGTGGGATGGGGCTGGCAGACCCTGGTGCCTTCCAGCTGAAGCTTCCCGTTGCCAAGGCAGTGGAGGCCCAGATGCAGGGGCTTGGGGTGGGGTCTCTGAGCAGGCGCAGCCCGGCTGGTCCCTAACATCACCCGCCCCCAGCCCTCACAGCCCCTCCCATAGTCTCCACCTCTGTGAGTATGGCCTCCAGATTTTCTTTGTAAGGACACCAGTCCTGTGGGTTAGGGCCCGCCCCAGTGACCTCACTGTCATCCTTTGCAAAGACCCCGTCTCCGAAGGGTCCAGGGACTGGGCGTCAGGAATCCAACAAGATGACTCAGCCGGGAACAGAGGCCCTGCAGCGCCTTTCGTGGCTGACTCTTGGCCTCTTCCAGCCTGTGTCTGTCTGCAGCTCCCCATCTGTCTGTCTGTCCATCTGGGGCTTCTTCTCTCCCACCTTTTCCTTCTCAGCTCTCTCTTCCTTCCCACGCCCCCTGCTCTCCACTCTCCCTCTCTCCCACGCGGGACTCACACAGACCCCAGTCCAGTCCTGCTTCCATCCTTTCCCAGCCCGGTGACATCCCCCCCAGCAGCTTTCCCTCCCTAGCCTCAGTTTCCCCATCTGGCAAATGGAAAACCACCACCACTCCCACGTGCATTTAAGCTTGCTACACCTGCTCAGCATGGGAGGGCTCCGACTCCATCCCCACGTCCCATCCTCACATCCGCCCTGGGTGGGCAACAGCACAGAGGCCACCCAACCAGTGGGGGCGGTGTGTCTTCACAGCTGGGGTTTTTTCCACTGGCCCCTGGGACGGGGTGTGGAGCCAGCTGGCAGCCCGGGTCTGGGGGACACGCAGGGGTGGGGACGGTCCGCCCTGTCTCTGAGAGGGCAGCGGCCAGTGCTTTGGAACACAGCTGCAGGGCAGACTCAGACTTTCCATACCACGTGGAGGAGGGGTGGGAGGGGCAGGCTCCGGCCTGTTTCCCTGGACGTCCCAGGCTCCATTTCCAGACTTTGACCTACATCACCGCTCTTAATTCCCACAGAAACCCAAGGGCACAGATCCTACTGTCCCCATTTTTTATGTGAGGAAACTGAGGCTCCCAAAGTCCGGTGCTCGCTCAAGGTCACTCCGATTCAAAACCCCCATCAGCCAGGGTATTGGGGTGCCCCACCCCTGCCCGCCCACTCAAGTTCAAGCCGTAGTCCTACAGATACCCCCCAAGCCCCGATTCCACAGATTTCAGGGACGCTGGAGGAGAGGGTGGGCCTGCAGAGGCTGAACTCTGGTCCTGCTTCAGCCTCTCCTCTTCCTGTGTGACCCCAGCTGAGCGCGGTGCCCTCTCTGGTCCTCAGCTTTTGCGCCTGTGAAGTGGGGCTGGCAACACAGGCCATTGTCCAGCTTGAGGCCAGACGCCCACGTGGCTGCATTTTCAAGTCGGCACCCTTCACCGCTGACCCACGTCAGTGGGAGAAGGGCGCTTCCCTCTCCCACCCGAGCGGACATGTGCAACGCCGCCAACCTCGTGGACCGAGAGGGAAGTCCGCACCGTGGACTTTGTTGTCGTTTTGAGTTTTCATAGCTCTGGTTCCTAGTGAGCCTGACAACCGCTTCCTGTTTCCTGGGCACCAGGGGTCCCTTCTTTCGTCCATGACGTGTTTATTGCTTTTGCTTGCCCTTCTCCTGGGCTGTTGGTGGCTCCCTCGCTGGTCTGCAAACGCTCCTTCTGCACGAAACGTGTGGACCCCTTTCTCTGTGGTCTTTTCCCCAGTGTGCTATTTCTTGTTGCCTTCTTTCTACCCTGTGTTCATCTGTTTCTTAATTAATCAATCTATATGTACTGAGCAACTACTGTGTACCAGGTGCTCCTTGGGGCCCTGGAGGTAGAACATTGAATGAAACAGACCATGCCCGCCCCACCCTGGAGATCACATTCTCATGAGAGACAAACAGTAGACAAAATAAATTCTAGAACATGGGAGAGAGTAGTAACTGCTACAGGGGAAGGAAAAATGGATGCAATTTTAAATCAAGAGATCAGAAAAGGCTGCGCTGAGAAGGTACCATTTGAGCAAAGGTGGAAGGAGGTTTAGAAGCCGTCCACTCCAGAACTGGGGTGCAAGTTCCAGACAGCGGGAACAGCTTGTGCAAAGGCCCTGAGGCAGAAGCGCAGCTGGTGCGTCTGAGGAGGCCTGTGTGGCTGGAGAGGCCGCAGGGGGTGAGCAGTGGGAGAGGAGGTCAGAGATGAAATCGGGCCAGTCCTCTGGGGCCCCGAGGGCCTTGCTGAGGGCTTTGGCTTTTCCTTGTGCGTGAGATGGCAGCCAGCAGAGTTGTGAGCTGGAGAGAGACTGGCGTGACTTTGTTGTGACAGGGTCACCCTGGATGTGGAGAATAGCCTGCAGGTGGGGCTGATGAAGGAGACAGGAGCCCGGTGGGGAGGTGGGCTTTGATGTGGTAGGTGTGCTTGAGTGTTTTCCTTCCTTTTTTTTTTTTTATTTCTAGCACTGATTTTACGTTTTTACTTAAAAGACTCCACATTCTGTTTCTGCAGTTCTTTAATAGCTATTCCATCTAAATGCTTTTTTAAAAAAGGTACTGAAAAGCGCCACATGAAAAGTCCCACCCTCCCCGTGTCCCCACCTGGCCTCTGGCCTGCCCGCCCTCCCCCTTTTCCTGGCCTCACGGTTGTGCAGTGGCTGAGACTCTGCCTCGCTGCTGTTTCCCCACCACCTCATCACAAGGTCAAACCAAACATCCCCACCCCACACCACAGACCTGAAGCACTTCCTGCCCCACTCCCTGGGAGGCCAAACCACACAGCCCTGTCTGCGCACGCTGCCCCAGGCCGTGGGAACCTGCCAGCCCAGGCCTCCCCGCCCCTCCCCTCCCCAGCCCTGCTGGGCTCCCCCCACCCGCCACCCCAGAGCGCCTCACTGGGCACACACGGAGACCAAGAGGGTGGGAGAGAGTGATGCCGAGCCGCTAAGCCTCCGGGTAAATCTGACCCCAAGTGGCAAACCACCCCTCAAAATGTCTCCCTGGGGGACTTTTGTACCCTTTCATCCCTACAAGTGGACTTGGGGGAGGACAAGGGTGAGAGGTCCTACTTGACAGGGAAAACCGAGGCCCACAGAAGCTCTGCGGCTCGTTCAGGCAGACAGGGTGCTGGCGCGAGCACAGGGGGCGTGGGCAAGGCCTGCAGACAGCAGCCGTCGATGGCTTGTGTGTTTGCTGGGCCCATGGGGCACCCAGTCTTCCCAGAGCTGGCTGTGTTGTCCTCAGGCTTCTGGGTTCTGCAGGGGGCATGGGGGTAGGGACCTGGTTGGCCCCAGAGCTGTGGAGGGCAGGGGTTCAGGTGCAGGTGGGGGTAGGCCCAGAAAGGGCACAGGTGCCAGGAACAGGCCCTCGGAGCACGGGAAACCCTCGCTGAGCTTCCTTCTCCCCACGACATGGCACTCTCACTTCTGCCCCCTCCTCACCACCTTGGACCCAAATGACTGAGGCCTGAGCTGCCCTGGGCCTCCCAAGGGGCCCCCAAGGGACCCCTGGGTAAGTGCCAGATGTTCAGAGGACTCCTGAAGCCAATCAGGGGACCTGGAAACCACCATCAGAGACGGGGCACACCTAGGGCCTGCAGGGTGGCAGGGACAGGGCGGCCAGGTGTAGGTGGAGGATGGAAACTCAGCTGCCCTAAAGGGAGTGTCAATGTGGCTTCCTGCTCTCCTGGGGCCCCGAGCCTCCTTGATGCCTGGGGCAGAGAGGGGTGGCCAAAGTGGACAGATGGAACCCCTGCGCAGCCTGCTCAGGGCTGAGCCAGCACCAGGGTCCAGATCGCGGGCTTCAGCCCACCTGTTGGGCACAGGGGTCTCAGAGGGCTGGCTCTTTTCCAGATGGCCCCACAGATCAGCCTGGTGGGGTCACCCTGGCCGCTGACTCAAAAACTCCAAGACCCAGAGCCAGCTGGGTACCTTAGTGAAGTCGCTTTCCCTCTCTGGGCCTCAGTCCCATCGTCTGCAAAATAAACAAGGAGTAGATTTCATCTCATGTGCCATCTCTGCTTAAATGGGGGTGACCTCCTAGAGCACAGTGCTGGGCGGGATTCTGCAGTTGTCTTCTGGCGTAGTGGAAAGGAGTGCGGGGATTGATTGGTGATGCCTGCCACGGGTGCCGCACAGGCTGTAATACTGCGCCTGTCACATATTTGCGGTCCCTGCTCTAGTTTTGCATCTGGGTGAGCATTTGGCATTAGAGCCACTGCTTTGAAAGGTATCAGATCCCCTCCAAGAGACCACAGGGCGCCACTTTCTTATTTGCCTCTCCTCCCCCATTCAGTACTTATTAGAAGCCATGTGCGCTGAGTTTCCCCCTCAACCCGAGGGTCCCGGGCTGGGTCAGAGATGTTTGCAGAAGCTCACAATTTGGCGGAAGAGACAGGAGTGGAACCGCCCAATGAGAAAGCAAGACTCCAAATGCCTGAGTCCTCAAAACAAAATAAACACAGTCCCTTGGGAACTAAGGGATTGCGTCCCTCAAGGTAGATGGGAAAAGGCCTCCTGGAGACAGTGACCTTGGAACCTCTTGTCAGAGGGCATCTGGGAAATGTCTGGCTCCCCCCAAAGTCATGGAACTCCTGCCTCCAACTGGATAGGAAGCATTTCTGGGAATTGCTTAGAGAAGTTTGCCCGGGGCGGGGGGGTTCCACAGGATGCCGCGTAGCGTCCTCAGTGAGAGTGAATGTTGGCACAGAGCCCCAGGGGCTGGCAGCTGCACAGCGTGTTTCCCTGGGACGCCTCAGGTTCACTGCAAATGTGTGCAAGGAATGCTTGGGGACAGTGTGCCCGAGCTGTGCACGTGGGTCCTCCACGGGGCCCCTCCCCACAAAATCTGGGTTCCTGCGTTCCTTCACCCAACAGGTGTTTACTGACCTCTTCTGTGCGCCAGATGCCAGTGTGGACGCTGGGTGACCAGGAGGAGATGAGACAGGGTGGCGGAGACCTGACTGAGCCTCTGGGGGTGGGGGAAGCCTTTTGGGCAGAAGGCACAGCAAGTGCAGAGGCCTTGAAAGGGGACCGTGCCCAGCATGTTCGAGCAGCGGCAGGTGTGTCTGGAGTAACATGGTGGAGCAGGTAGGAGTTGAGGTCACAGAGGTAGGGAGGGCCTGGCCATGCCAGAGACTTCATGATGTACAGTTATGAGTACTTAGTGCTGTGACAAAATAAAAAAGTTAAGGGCAAAGACAGGCATCTCTAGAGTGAAGTGGTAGGAAGGTCTCTGATCGGAAGACATTGGCGCAGAAACCTGTATTAAGTGAGGGAGCAAGACAGGAGAATACCTGGGGAAGAGTACCCTGGGAGAGGGATCTGCAAGTGCAAAGGCCCTGGGGTGGGAATGTGCCTGGCATGTTGAAAGGGCAGCAGGGAGACTGAGGACGCTGGGGTGAAGGGATGAGGGGTGAGCATGGGGGAAATAGAGGTCTATGGGTAGGTACTGGCTGTATTATGTAGGGTAAGGGGGTTGGATTTACTCCGGGCAAGGCAGAAGCCACAGGGGATAGGGAGCAGAGGGCAAACAGGATCGGGTTGGGGTGAGAGAGGCAGCAGGAAGACCAGCTTGGCAGCGGGGCCCATCTCTGCCCTGGGGTGGCCGGGCTGGGCTTCTGTCAGAGCAGATTTCAAAGGGGTTTGAAGGGCTCGTTTTGACCCCTTGCCAGGCAGGGCCCCAAGAGGGTGGAGCAGAGAGAGAGAAGGCCAGGCCCCCCCCTCTTCCGGGAGACCTGCGGGCCACATTCTCTTGTCCAGGGCAGGAGGATGTTCTCACTGCCTCGAGGAGGCAGCACACCCCACATCAAAAGGGGGCCCAGGTGGCTCCCACGCTCAGGCATCGTGGGAACACTGCTACCCGGGTTCTCGCAGGGGGCCTGCAGATTGAGAGGGGCTGGGGGCCACCTGGGACTGTCCCCCAGCTCACTGAGAGGTAAATAAAAAGCAGCCCCACTGTCACGCCCCACTCACCACCCTCTTCCCAGGAGCAAGACTGCCTTTTGTAACCCAGGGCTCTGGTTTTTAAGCAGCGCCAGAAATTGTAGGGCACCTGAGACCTAAAACCTTCCCCTTGGGGGCTTCCCCTCCCCGCTATGCTGCCTAACTGCCAGACCAAAGGTTCAGCAAGACCTGGGGCATGAACTGGATGAGACTTCGGGCATTCTGTAGACCTGGGGCAGCACTCTGTCACTGATTGGTAGAGGCTGCCTGGAGCACTGTGCTGAAGATTCTGCTCAGCTTGAGAGTGTGCTGAGATCAACTAGTGATGTCTGCCACAGGCAGCGACAAGACGTGTTATTACATGTGCTAAAGAGTTCTCTTTCCACCCATTTTACAGAGAGCCCTGGAGAGAAGGAGGGGTGTTTTTTCATGAGACAAAAAGGAAGGAGGAGGGTGGGGAGACCTAGATATATTGCCAGTATGTCTCCAGTAGAAGCATTTGGAAGGACAGGCCAGGGAAGAGGATAAGCTTAAGGTACATGCTTTACCTTGTACCTCTGCTTTCCTATAACATTATGGGGAGACATAAGAATAGGGTGGTGATACCCCCAAGAAGGTTCTGGAGGATTATAACAGACCCCGAGAAGACTCTTGGGTTCCAGCAGGCTTCAGGAAGAACATTAAGACTCTCACCCCTGCACCAAACTGTGCTTTAGATGCTTCAACTCACTGACCCCTCACAAGACTCCATCCTCATTACAGATGGGGAAACTGAGGCATGGCGCATTCCCTCCCACACACACACCTCAACTGACCAGGCCCTGGGGCCCCATGGTGCTGGCCCTCCCATTGCACCTGCCTCAGGAGCTGTGCTCTGTGATGCCAGGTCACCAAAATGTTTAGGGACCCTGACACGTGCTCTAGACATGGCCGTCGGAGAGGCCTGGCCGACCCTGATGAAGCCTCTGTGCCGAGCAGCCAGAGCAGAGGGGCCGTGTGCAGTGCGTGTGTGCGTCTTACCATGTGTGTGATTCTGTGTGAGGTGTGGGCCTCCCAGCTGAACTTCTGTGTGTTGTGATGGGGGACTGTGGGTCACAGTGCACCTGCCCAAGTCCCCATGTGCAGACGGCAGGGTCCCCTTGCAGGCTGCATAGCACAGGGCACTTGTGAGGGCCAAGGTGCATTTCCCCCGAATTTGTTGTCTGTTCTTCCACAGTAATGTGTGTTTGGGAGGCAGCCCTGGCTGGAGGTGTGTGGCTCTGCACGAGCCGGTGTCCCTGGCCGACCGAGTGTCCTTGCAGCGTGTGCACGTGTGTGGTAGCTCTGGTGTGCAGTGTGCTCCCCGGGCTGTATGAGTATGTGTTTGTGTGGTGTTCCTCATGCAGAAGTGCATGTGTGTGTCTGAATCACAGGGTGTGTTTCCCGATGTTTTTCATGTGCATCTTTGCACATACACGTGCCTGGTATGCATTCCCTGGTGTGTGTGTGTGTGTGTGTGTGTGTGTGCGCGCACAGAGGTGTGTGGCCTATCCCCCAAGTATATGTGTGTCTGTGTCTCTATTTGTGTGTGGGAAGGGGTCTCTGTGCAGAGTGTGTTTTTGTGTGTACACATTTGGGGGGCATGTTCCCAGGGGGGAATGCCCATTTGTGCAGTGTTTTCCACATGCATGTGTGTATCTGTATAGGTGTGTGTGTGTATACATACCGCACATGTTCCCCAAGGGCTTGTGTGTGTGTTTCTGGATCCACTGCAGCTGCACTCAAGCCTGCCAAGTGTCCTGTCTGCCTGAAGCCAGCACCCTGGTGCCAACGGTGCTTGCCAGGGCCAGGTGACAAGGCAGCAGTGGCGAGGCTCAGTCCTTAACAGGCAGGCTAAGGGGACTGTGGCAGCTTCTCCCCCGGCTGTAACTGCCCCATCTCTTCCTGCACCCCATCCTGGCCCAGCCCCCAGGCCCCTCAGTCTGCCTCCGGCCTTCAGAATCCAGCTCTTTATCAAGACTTGTCCATCCCGGGACCATGCCCACTGACAGCTGAGCACGGTGGTGCAAGGGCTCCCGCAGGCTTTCTCGTGCAGCCCTTGCAACGGCCTCATGGGCAAGGTGCTGTTGTCCCCGTTTTACAGAGAAGGAAACTGAGAGTCACAGAGGTTGAGTGCCTTGCCCCAGCTCTCGTCACTGCAATACATTTACGGTTTCCTTTCCAAGGGCAAGAGAAATCACACCCCGGTGTAGTGGGCTGAGGTGTAGGGAAGAGAAACTACTCCCCCAAGGTGACATAGGGACGGTGATGATGGTGACAATGATGATTGATGCCATTAGAGTCTTTATTTGGTCCTAGGAATGGTGCTTGGCCCTTGATCTGTGTAGAGTTTCATTGGCTCTTTGCAGCCAACAGAAGGTGCCACCTTGTCCCACTTTACAGAAGAAATGGGCTTAGGAGAAGGGTGATGCTGTGCGGGGTGTCACCCGGCGTGTCTGTGCTTGAGCCGAGATAGGAAAGCAACTCTGGCAGATTCCAGAAGTCAGAGCTCTTTAGAGAGAGGGCGAAGATGAGACGCAGACCTCGTTTTCCCAGGGTCTCTTCATTCGAAGAGAGGACGACGCCTTAGTCTCGGGAACTGACATCAGTAGGCACTGCAGACGTGCAAACAAAGTATTCATCGTCAAGTGTCTTTGGAGAACCTGGGTTTACCATCTCGAACCACCACACGTCCTAAGCCACGACTTACCAAGGGCTTTCATATGCTTATGGGGATTGTGAATTTCCCAGGAGGGAGACTTGAAGGTGTTCCTGAGTCCCCCGGACCCTTCTTTCCCAGACCTTTGACTCTGAGAGGCTGGATGACCAGCTCGCCAATAGCTGGGTTTCAGGCCCAGCGGCCAGGGAAAGGGAGCCGCTGGAACCGAGCGCTCTCACTAGGGGGAAGGCCAGCTGTGGAATGGGGGGAAGTCGGTACCCAGTCTAGGGGTTCATGCCATTATAACCCCATTGGGGTCCTGGGGACACTCTGCCTTATCACGGGAGGATGTCAGAGTCAGCATCCAGTTCCCTGGGACTCACTCTAGATGTCTGGGACAGGCACAAAGGGGTCAGACTATGCCCAGGGGCCAGAGCCAGAAGGCAAGCCTGGGCCCCTTGACCCTCTGATTTGGTTGGGGTTGGAATCCAGCTGCAGCCTCTTCTCTCCCGCCTCAGGGTCCCCGCGCTTCCAGTGAAGAACTTGAATGGTACCGGGCCCGTCCACCCGGCCCTGGCAGGTGAGGTCCAGCCTAGGATGCCAAAGTAGGACGGGGCCCAGGAGGAGGCAGCTTCACCTGTCGGCCCCTTGACTCCACCCCTTAACCAGCTGGTGGGAGGGGCCCAGAGGAAATGCCCTCACCCCCTGGGCCATGGGACGGGGTGGGCTGGGCCCACAAAAGGTATTCATTCCACTTGGCTTTAACCTAGGGTGAGGCCCAGAAGTGTGGCCCAGGGCCCACCCAACTCACCCAGCTCGGACCCACGATCCCTGGGCAGGTGGGCGGAGTCTAAGGGAGAGGCTCCTAACGAACGTACACCCAATGATGGGAGGGTGGGATTGCTGGGTGGGCGGGGCATGGAGGTCTCTTCGCCCCTGACGGCCCAGGGCACGCCCCCAGGGATGACCGGGATCCTGCTGTGCGCCGCTGGGCTGCCTGTGTGCCTGACAAGGGCCCCCAAGCCTATCCTGCACCCACCGCCCGTGAGCAAGAGCGACGTCAAGCCCGTGCCCGGCGTGCCTGGGGTGTGCCGCAAGACCAAGAAGAAGCACCTCAAGAAGAGTATGCCCTCCGAGCCCTACCCTGACCCCTGAACTTAACCCCGAGAACCTATGACCACAAGTCCTCAGACCCCTCAGCTCCAATTTGCTCGTGGAACTTAGGATTTCTCCTCCATCCCCTGACCTCGACTCCCGTTTCCCCAACCCCTTCTGCCACCAACATCTAACCCCTACCAAATCCACCTCTCTAACCCCGACTCCATCCGGAGCCAAGGCCTCAGGGTACCCTCAAGCCCAGTCCCCTGTGTCCTTGCAGGTAAGAACCCCGAGGATGTGGTGCGAAGGTACATGCAGAAGGTGAAGAACCCTCCCGATGAGGTGAGTGCCCCCGGGGAGCTGGGCGGGGGGAGGGGGGCTCTCTCCCCGCCCCAGTAGGAAGTCCTCGAGGTTCTGAGTGTCCCAGTCCCTTCTCCCGGTTTGTGGGTCTGCCTTCCTGCTTCCTTTACAAAGTCTTTTCACAAACAGAAATGACACGGTTTCATAGAATCACAGGTATCGATCCTTTGGTGATCGGCAGTTCTTGGGTCTTATTTTCACTCATATCTTTTTCTAAGTTTTGCTTTTGCTAGTCTGCCCTTTCATCCCTCAGGGCAGGGAGGTGTGAGGGCACCGCAGGTCTGAATTTGATGTATATGGTGTCCTCCTCCTGTGACCCATGGGTGCCCGAGAGGCGGTGCTCCGTCCCCGCTCTGTGCCCTCCCCACAGGACTGCACCATCTGCATGGAACGGCTGGTCACGGCGTCCGGCTATGAGGGTGTGCTTCGGCACAAGGGTGTGCGGCCGGAGCTCGTGGGCCGCCTGGGCCGCTGCGGCCACATGTACCACCTGCTGTGCCTCGTGGCCATGTATTCCAATGGCAACAAGGTGAGCCAGTGGGGACAGTGGGCGGGGAACAGGCAAGGGAGCCCAGAGGGGCCGGGACATCCGGGGACCTCATCTCCAGCCTCCCCGGCCCCAGGATGGCAGCCTGCAGTGCCCCACCTGCAAGGCCATCTACGGGGAGAAGACGGGCACTCAGCCACCTGGGAAGATGGAGTTCCACCTCATCCCTCACTCGCTGCCTGGCTTCGCTGACACCCAGACCATCCGCATTGTCTACGACATCCCCACAGGCATCCAGGTGAGCCCCCCTCGGACCCTGACCCCAACTCCTTTGACCCTTCCAAAGGCCCCCAATACCTGTCTGTGGTTCAAGCCCCTGCTTCTCCTCCCACAGGGCCCCGAGCACCCCAACCCAGGCAAGAAGTTCACCGCGAGAGGCTTCCCGCGACACTGCTACCTGCCCAACAACGAGAAGGGCCGGAAGGTGGGTGCAGGGCTATGGGCCAGGGCCCCGGCCACAGGCAGCCCGGCCTGTGACGCTCATTACCCCCAGCCCTTGCTCTCACATTGTTTCCCACACCAGCAGGGACCACAGCCATCTAGTGCACGCCCAGCCCTGCCAGGCACTGCTGAGGCCATGGCCTTGACTGGATTTTACAGATCCAGAAACAGAGCCTCTGACCAGGTCACACAGCTAGCCAGAGGTGGAGCCTGGATTTGAACCCAGGCATTCCAGGCTCTTCACCTGGATTTTGTCCAGGTGAAGCAGATTTTGTCCGCTTTTATTTTTTGCTCTTCAAGAGAATCCAGAAATTCTGATTTTCAAGTGACATCTCCAGTTTTTAAATATTGCTGGTGAAGTCACAAAGTGGGTATTTAATACAGTGTGATATCCAGACCGAACACACGGAGGCCATCGTTTTGAGGCCCTTTCTTAGCCCCAGAAGAAACAGGCCCATAAACCGGAGAGAGCTTCCTGCTGGGAGAGTCAGGGAAGGCAGAGGCCAAGCTGGGCAGCCACGTGGCACTCCGCTGGGCTCTGGAGGTCCTAAGAGAGCCACAGTGTGGCCGGGAGAAGAGGGGAGGCTAGGCCGTGACCCCGCCCCACCACCCGCCCTCCAGGTGTTGAAACTGCTCATCACCGCCTGGGAGCGGAGGCTCATCTTCACCATCGGCACGTCCAACACCACCGGCGAGTCGGACACCGTGGTGTGGAATGAGATCCACCACAAGACCGAGTTTGGGTCCAACCTCACGGGCCACGGCTACCCAGATGCGAGCTACCTGGACAACGTGCTGGCTGAGCTCACGGCCCAGGGTGTGTCCGAGGCCACGGCCAAGGCCTGAGGCCCCAGGCTGCCCACCTTCCCTCCTGCTTTGCCCCTTGTCTGGCACCGGCCTCCCTCCGCCAGGCGTGTCCTCCTGGTGGCCCCGGGTCAGGACTAGGGAGGAGCCTGCAGAAGAAGCTGGAAGCATTCCAGAGATTTGGCTGGTGGCCCTTGAGAATGGTGGGAAGACAGCAGGCCAGCCAGCTCCGACCCTGACAGGGTCACAGAGAGAGTACCAGAAACCACAGCGACCTCCCTGCCAAAAAGACAGAACCCCACCCCCCCACAAAACACACGTGTCCTGTTGAACACATGCACGCACACCCACGTGCCTCGACTTCCCCTCAGTCTGAGGGGAAGAGACAGAAGACCCCTGTGACACTCCACACGGATCCCCTCTGTGTGTCCCCTCTGTGACTCTGTCACTTCTGCACAGGCTTGTCTGTCAGCAGGCGGATTCAGATCAAGCACTTAAAGGCCTGCTTTGGCTCCAAGGAGAAAAAGGGGTGCTTGGGAAGCTCCACTGACCCCCATCTCTGTTATCCATCTCTGCCCCCCAGACTTTTGACGTTTTGCAAAGGGGCAGGCCAGGGAGGAGGTACTAGAGGTATCGTACTTTGTGCTTTTGTCTCCTCACCCTCCTGGGACCCTTACGTCCTCCTCCTTCCCGCTTCCCATTCCCAGGCCGTACGTCTGTCCCACATAAAGGCACTGTTCTCTCCACCCCATCCTCTCCATCACATCGTTCCCAATGTCAACATCTAAAGGCTGGTGTTTCTGGCTTCAGGAGGGAGACGAGGAGGCCTAGCTTAGGCCAGCAGGTCTGAGAAGCAGACTGGAGAGCAAGGAGTCCATTTCCCTTACTTGGAAGTGGGCAGCGAGGTGGCTGATGGTCTCGGCCAACCAGGGGCCTGTTGCCCAGGCAACTCACCAGCTCCGCCTCTGTTGATTGGCTGCCTCGGTGGAAGTCGGCCAAGATTTAAAGGGATGCCAGTGATTGCTCTTTTGAAAACCTACCAGTCCCACTGTGGGTGGAGAAATAAACAGTCTTTCTCCTCCTCGCCCTGTCTATTCCTGCCAAGGAAGGGGGGTGGCTCTGTTCTTGGGGACCTTTGGTTCACCCCGTAAAGCTTGCAGCAAATGACCAGGACAATGGCCTCTTCCATCCTTGGGCCGCTGGCCGTATGGGGTCCCCATAATTCTCTTGTCCCGCGGCAGGGGGTGTGATGGCGGCAGAGGCAGACCCTCCTATTCCTAGCACCTCAGCAAGCATAGATTCAAGTTCTGTTTTCGGGCTCGGGCACCTGGCAATGCACACGGTGCTCTGTGGTAAAATTGCGGGGAATGAGGAACTCCGGCTGGGAGCTGAGGGCCTCTGGGAAGATATGGGAGAAATCTGGGAGACACCATGATCAGCTCCTTGGGACCTCAGAGCCCCAGCCTCTGCCCTTGGGGAGGAGGGCCGGGTTCTGTCTAGGGAGAGACGGAGACCACGACCTGCAACAAGCTCTGGTCAGCGTTTGCAACATCCCAGAATGCCCAGATGGCTGTTGTGGATGCTGCGGCTCCAAGCGACCCCTACTGGCCACTCATGGGATAGCGCTGCATCCTGGTCGAGCTTCTCCCCGGCCAGGTAGGTTCAGTTTCTGTCCCACCCTATAGTCACACAAGACTGGGGGGTAAAAAAAACGAGTTCCTGGAGCCCCTTCCAGTTCTGACCACTGAGTGTTTCTAACCATCGTATCCTCTGTGGTTCGTTCTCATACTCCTTCCCCAAAACCCTAATATATACAATCACCCAGCCCTTTGATCCTCAAATCTGAGGTTCATCCACTTCACCTGAGGACCTTGTTAAGAATCCTGACTCCTCCTCCTGACATGCCTTCAGATTCTGTTGCAGTGGATCTGGGTGGAGCCCAGGGGTCTGTATTTCTAGCAGACACCCCAGGGTGGCAGGGGAGAGCTCTGGGCTAGTGTGTGAAACTCCTCCATGGCTCCTAAGCTACCTCTATGAAACCAAATTTGAAAAAACATACATCTAAGGCAGGATAAACTGAGGCTCAAAGAGGGGAAAGGAACCTGGCCCAGGGTCTCCCAGGCTCCAAGGGTCTGAGTCTTGCATGCTGGGGTCCCAGCCTATTCTCCCTGAAGGCACCTGATTCTGGAAGCCTGTGGTTACGACCATCAGCCAAGGGCAGGGTTCAGGAGGATTCATGAGGTTACAGCAATTGGCAGACATGGAAACAGGAAGGGTTGAGTCAGTTTAGTGCTTGTCTGGGGCAACAAGGCCACATGGGCATCGGGGATGTAAGTACAGCTGTATCCAGCAGCTCAAGGTCAGGCTGGCTGCCTCAGTGTGGGGAGAGGCCGGTCCCGGGAAGCAGCAACCTCGGGCTGAGCCAAAAGAGTCAGGCCCCTCACCCCAGTCATTCCAGTCTGCCTCACCCCAGAGTGAGATTCTGTCAGTGCAAGGCTGGCCCCCTGTGTCCATGCCTCAGGGTTGGGGCCTAGAGCACACAGGACTGGGCAGTCTCCGGCAGCCTCCAAGTCATAGCATCAGCGAGGTACAGGAGAGCCACAAGGAGACTCCTGGGCCAGGGCACTCTGAGACAGGTCCAATGGCTCCTTACTCTTCTTCCCAGGCTGCCTGTGGCATTTCCTCAGGGCCCGAGGGGACCTGGGGCCACCCTCCCCTGCTCCTGCCACTGGAAGTCCTCATGGGCTCGGTCTAGGTCTTCGAGCACCTCCAGCAGGCGGCCAGCTGCTTCTCTCTGCCGGTCCAGGGTTTCAGAACAGGCCCCTGGGAGGGAAACGAGGGGGCCCCAGGGGCTCAGCCAGGCCAGGGCAAGCAGTCCAACCCATGCCCATTGGCTTCCTCGGGCTCCAGATTTGTCTTGTGCCCTGAGAATCCTAACAGGTGCCAGAACCCCCACACCCAGCCCCCTGGCCTGGGGGGTGGATTGGAAACAGGAGAGTGACTTGGAGGGCACAGGGCTGTGCTTGGCAAGTGGTGGGAGGTGTCGGAGAGGGCAAAGGAAAGGGACCCCCTCAACTGAACCCTTACCTCCCATGGAACTGGAGTCCTTCCCTGCGTCCTCCTCCGGGCTTGTATCCATGCTGTAGTCCTCCAGGAACTTCATCCTAGACGTTGAGAGGGAGACAGACGGGGCTGATCCCTGAGTCCCAGTTTTACTCCACCCCAGAGAGTCTCTGCTGGTTGCAGGAGACGCTGCAGGTTCTCACTCATCGGCACCACCCACATCCTCATCATGGCCAACATTTATGGAGCCCCAGACACCACTCCAGGCCCTTCGCCTGGATTAGCTCATTCAACTACCACGAGAAACTCGTGATACTGATGATCACTGAGACACAGAGGGGCAAAATAACTTGCCTAAGGTTTGGGGCATCACTATAGTTACCATTTATTGCAAGCTGACTCTGAGGCTTTACCTGCATGACCTCATCCGATACTCAGGACACGCCCATGAAGCGGGCACTGTTACTAACCCTGGTTTCCAAATGAGGAAACTAAGGTACAGGGAAGATAAGCAACTTGCCCAAGATCACACAGCCAGTAAGTGGCCAGACCAGGATGGGATCCCACACAGGCCGAGCTTCAAAACCCGCTCTGTAATGAGTTGGAACAAATCTATCACTGAATAAGTGATCCTGAGGCCAGGCATGGGGAGGAACACATCCAAGGTCTGTTCCCCTGTCTCTGGAGGTAACTAAAAGATGCTAAGATCCAGTTAAGCATTAGGATCCGCCCAAGAATGCTTCCCCATCTCCACCTTGAGCTTGGCCCCTCCCCGGCTTCAACCTCAGCTGACGCACATGGAAAGTGACTAAATGAACAGAGGAGGCCCCAGTGGCCATACGGGGGGCAAAGTGGGAAGAGAGGGGCACCCACCTGAGCTGGTCCCGCCCCAGGAGCAGCTGCCGATACACCATCTGGGTCTCAGCATCGGGATCCAGCGGGTCCCTCCAGTCCCCTAGGGTGACAGCCGAGTGTGTGCGGCTGCACCCGGCAGCTGGAAGGATACAGCACCATCAATAACCCCTCCGATTCCCCTTCCAGAAGCCCCCAAGGCAGGTTGTCACCAACAACCTTGTCCCCGCCCCTCCTGCCTCTCCAATCGGTCTGCAAACCCTACTTCCTTCCAGCCCCGCGGCCTCCCCCCTCCAGCTTTGCAGGGCAGAGCAATGGCCTCTCCTGTCTCCAGGCGAGGTGCAGCCAGGCCGAGCCATTCTAACCCCTCTGGCCCCTCTCTCCAGTCCAGGCCTTCTCTCCCGCTGTTTGATCTGCCTGTGACATTCTTCTTTACCCCACCCCTGAACCCAACTTCGCAGCTCCACACCTGCTCATCTCAGGTCACATCTAAGCAGCACCTCCTCCAGAAAGCCCTCCTTGATCTCCAACCCTGGGGTGGGGTCAGAGGCATTCGTGAGTCTCAAAAGCCTCATCTGGGCACTTAGGAAGCTGTATTACAATGGCCTGGTTAGTCATTTGTCTTCCTTGAGAGCGAGCCCCATGCCCGTGTGTGCCTGACACACAGTGGGTGCTTACAAAAAATAATACCTCATGTTTAATCTTCACAAAACCCCAGGAGGTAGCACAATTATCAACCCCATTTCAAACTTGAGGCAGAGAGAGGTTAAGTAACTTGCTCGATGTTGCACAGCTAGTCCTGACAGCTGACTGACAGGTGGGGAGGACGGAACCTGAGTCCACCTTGCCCCCTCACCTGAGCGCTCCGCCTGGAGGCAGCAGGTCCAGCGGGAGCTGCGGAAAGCACCCGGGTGGCAGGAGGCCAGCTTGTCAGGATTGGGGGCGCTGGCCTTGCGCAGGGCCGACAGCCATTGGTTGAGGTCATTCACATTCTGCAGGGAGTGGGGGGAGGTTGCGGACCGGAGTGAGGCGGGACTCCAGGAACATGCCCCACCCCCATCCGTGCGGTGCCTCACCTTGCACTGAAGGTAAGTGGTGTGCAGCTTCCCCGAGCCATCCTGCGTCACCACCTGCATCACGTGTGGCAGCTGGAAGGCGCCTTCCTCCACCCGCTCCACCGCGCGGATGTGGGACACGGGGATGGAGGACCGCATCTGGGAGAGAAGGTTGTTGAGGCAGGGTGGGCTGAAGGCCACAGCTGGGGTGTGGGGCCCCAGGGACAGCTTTCCTCGGGGGGGTGTGCATCACGTGGTGTCCCCAGAGCTCAGGACAGTCGACCTCCTGTATCTGTGATCTGCGTGCACGTCCACTCAGCTGTTCCATTGAGTCCCGAAGTCCTGCCCCATCCCTCTGTGAGTGACAACTTCAGGAGGCATCAGTCCCCACCACCACCATCACCACTGACCCGGCACGAGGGATGTGGTTCTAAGCACTTCACATTTATCAACTTATTTCATCGTCCCAACACATTTCCGAGGCTGTGTCTGTTCTTCTCCCCAATGTGCAGAAGAAGAAACTGAGACCCAAGAGCGTAAATGGCCTTCCCGAGGTCTCTCAGCTCGGGGAGCCAGCATTAGAACCCGGGGCGCTGAACTCTAGAATGGGCACCCCTCCGGCGTGAGCTGTTGTTATTTACGGTGCACACGCAGCCCTGGGTGGATCCCAGTGCCCCTCCACCTGCGCCAGCCTCGAGGGGCAGCCCCTGGAGAGCAGCGACCCGTCTTGATTACTGCTGTACCTCCACGCCCAGAGCGCTGCATGGTGCCCCGGAGGCTCTCAATGAAGGTCTGATGAATGAGCGAGTGAGTGTGTGAGTGAGGGACGCCCGGACACGTGCGCCTGACTGCCGGGCCTGCACCTGAGTGAGTCTTTGCGGTGTCTGGGAACACCCGAGGGTGTGCAAGCATTATCCTCGTCCTGTGCGGGTCCACATCTGGAGGGGGAGTCAGGGCCCCTCCCAGGTGTACATTCTGAAGGTCAGTAGATGGTGAGGGTGTGTACGTGTGTGCCTGTCCCTGACCTGGATGCACATTGGCCCAAGGGTGTGAGCAGAGCCTGGCCTGAGCATTTGAACTTGCACAAGTCCTTGCCCCAACCTAGGCCTCTGTGTCCCCCCAGGTGCAAAAAAGGCCCCTCTGTGAAGGTGGGGGAGGGGCTCTGGAAACCCCTCCGCAGCGGACTGGTGCCCCACCTGCCACTCGGGATTCTTGGAGTAGGAGAGGGTCTCCCCGCTGAGCCAGAAGTAACGCTTCTTGAAGGCAAAGCATGTGGCCAGACTGGCGGGCACCTCCTCCTTGCGCTTCAGCAGGTAGCCTTCTCGGACCGTCACCGAGGGCGGGACCAGGGCCTTGGCTGGGCCCCCTGCTTCTGGGAAATGGGAAGAAGGGACAGTGAGCCCTTCCTGCCCAGGCTCAGCTGACCCTGGCAGCCTGTCCAGGGCCTCATGGATGAGCATGATTCTCTGTTCCCCTAGAGGCAGGAGGATGAGTCACGTATGGCTGGGTGGGGAGCACAAACTTGGCCTTGACCATCCCTCTCCAGCCTGAGGGATCTGCAGGCCGCTGCGCAGGCAGCCAGCAGGGGGAGCTAGGTCTACGGAGTCCTCCCAGGGAGTGCCTGAGACCCAGCCATCCCCAGGGTACCCAGACTCAGGCTCCTCCCTGGCACCACAGGGACCCCTCCAGCCACAACCATTTTAACAGGTTGCTCCAGTGTGGCTTGGACCCAACTATCTCATGACCTGGGTCCCACACTGTGTCATGGACTCAACCCCAACTCTGTCTGAAGCTATCCTGTGGCTCCCTTTCCCTCCAAGCTGAAGGCAAATCTCTTCTCACTGCCTGCAAAGCCCCACACAGACTGGCTCCTCACCTCTCCCTCGCTCTCCCTCACTCACTCTTCTTCACTGGCCTCGTCACTGCTGCTCTCTGTCCCCGCCTCAGGGCCTTTGCACATGCTGTTCCAGCCCGGAACACTGTTCCCCAGGATCCTCATGGCTTACTTTCTGTACTTTTTCAGAGATTTAATTCCACTCTAGTGAGACTACTTCTGGCTACCCCAGCTGAAAGTTTGACCTGCCACTCCCCTACCCCAACATTCCCTTCCCTCCTTTCTTTGGTCTCCTCGGGACTCCCTAACACACCATGATTTGCTAATTCATCTTATTTACAGCCTGTTGTCTCCACTGAAATAAGACCTCCACGAGAGCAGGAGTTCCTTCCGTCTCGTTCACTGGTTTTCCCCAGCACAAGTGCCTGTCACCTAGTAGGCCCTCAATATGGTTGTCAACTGCGTGAACACCATGCCACAATCCCCACCCACAGGAAGAATGGCACAGTGGGTGCCAGGAAATGTTAGCTGACTAACTCGCTGAGGCAGAGGTCCACGGTCTCGGTGCTAGGGGTGGGGGAGGGGAGGTAGAAGGGCAGGTCCCATGGGCCTAGGGGAGTGACAAGCCAGACAGGGCAAGGCCACAGGAACTTACCCGCCTCCCCCTCCACGTCCACCAGTTGGTCCAGGAAGTCTCTCACCCGTGAAATGCTCTGCAGCAGGAAGGGGTGCAGGGGGGCCATCCATAGCTCCTTGCCCTGGCCCAGCTGCTGGCCCAGGTTTCCAAGGCTCTGCACAGCCTGGAGCGGAGAAGCAGGGGGTGCCACGGCCAAGGTCACTGCAGGGCGGTGGGCCCTCTGCGCGCCCAGAACCCAGACCCAGAGTCCTGGCTCCCAAATCAGTACCAGCAGAAAGGAGAAGACTCACAGTGGTCCCTGCTTTGGGCAATAGCTGTGTCTTTGTGTGGACGGACATACGTCCCCAGTATCCCTATGATTCTGTTCCCTCCTGAGCCCAGGTCCCTCCCCCAGGACTGCCTGATCCTATCTCGAGTACCCTGGCGCCCATCAAAACCTCCGAACGTGGCCGCTTTGCAAAGGAGGGTCTAATGAGTACTAAGGCGTGCAGGACCAAAGAGGAAATGAGAGAGCATAGCGAATGCCTTGACACTCAGTGCAGACACGGAACGGTGGCATTTCAGATGGGTTTCCCAGGGTCTCCTCTGGGTCTGGCCTCCCTGCCCTCCTCCTACCACGCGCTGCCCTGGCTCAGACCACCCCGAGTGGGGGCACCTTGGCAAGCAGCAGCAGTGAGCGGCTGGTCTGGGGGTCTGCGTGCTGGTCCCGGAGGTCAAACAGCTTCGGGGTGAGGATGGCAGGCGCGAAGAAGCGCAGGAAGAGAAAGCCACTTATAGCCAAGTACTTCACGTCCTGCCGAGAAAGGCAGCAGGTTGAGGAGGAGCCCCCAAACCCGTGTCCACGCTGGGGAAACAGAGGCAGCGAGGACTGGAGACGTGTGGGGCAAGAGAAGGTGAAATGGGAGACAGATCAGGAGGCCATTCTGGTCTGTCAGGGAAGCTTCCGTAGGGGTGGGGTGGGGCCGGGGAGCTCAGTTTTCCCATCTGGAAAATGAAGTAATAATACTGATACTGCACAATCACATTTAGCCAAGCATCCTCAGAGACTGCAAAGGTCCCAGGCCTATAAAGAAAGCATCATCATTATTCCCATTTTACAGATAGGGAAGCAGAAGCTCAGAGATGGCCAGTGATTTGCCCAAGGTCACACAGCTGAGGAGTAAAGGAGGTAAGATTGAAACCCAGATCTATGGTTTATCATAAATAGCAACAGTCCAGAAACTTCTCCATACACTTGTTTATTTAATCCTCACCCCTGGAAGTATTGTATCTCCATTGTACAGATGAGGCAACTGACACCCAGAATGGGAAGGTCATTGCCTAAGGCCTCACAGCTGAACCAAGATTGAGCCCAGGCAGGATTTGAACTCCCAGCTCTCCACCACACTGAGGCTCAGTATTGAACCCATTTGGGCTGGCTGCAGGGCCCGTCCCACATGCACCCCCAGGCCCAGCCTCTGCCCTGTACAAACCGGGAAGTACGGTGCCTGCCCACGTGAGTCTCGGGCCCGGCCACCTGCACGCACTAGCAGAAGGGCCTCAGGAAGAGGGTGTGTCTCTGGGTACATGTGGCTCCCCCTGAGCCATGCCTCACTCCCCTCTCCCACTCAGGGGCCTATATTTAGCCTAAGAATGTGCTCGGTGTTTGTTGAGGAGCTGTATTTACACCTGAGGCAATACCCTCCCTAGGTGTGTGCCAATTTCCTGGGCCACCTCTGTGTTGACAGTGAGCCCTGCCAGGGGCTGGGCACTTGAACTGCACAGAGGGAGGGTCTCTGCCCCTACCTTGCTCATCTGGAATCCTGAACTGCCCCCAAGGTCACTATCCCCCGCCTGCCAAGTTCAAGGGTAATTTTAGCCTTTGACATCAGCCCATGACTTCCTCCTTTCTTGAGAAGGAACAGGTGTCAGGAAGGCAGAGAAGGGGGCTCCCCTGACCCCACCCACCTTTGTGAGCCTGAGGAAGTCCCTATTCCCTGCCCCAGGCCTATCCCACTGTGGGGGCTAGGAGCTGGGGACTCTTGCCTGTCTCAGATATTGGCTCCGCCCACAAGGGCTAGGCTGCCTGGGGAGCTGGCCTCCCTTTCCCGTCCCCCTTCGCTGCTACAGCTGTGTCCCATTTAGCACCTCTGCCAGCAGCCCAGGCGAGAGAGCCCAGCAAAGTGGGGCGTAAATCAAGCCACGTCCCAGTTTGGAGGCTGCGCCTCAGTGGAGGCTGGGGTGGGTGGCGGGCAGAGAAACTTTGGGTGGGAGTCTGGAGGCCTTGGCCAAGGGTCTTTACATCTGTGGGCCTCAGTTTCTCCATCTGTAAACAGGAAGTAGGGAGCAACATGGCATAAATCCAGAGCTCACGACCCAGGCTCCAGGGATGGGCTATTACATCTCCAACACTTAAGTCTTGGACCCTTCTGCAGAGGGAACCTGAGTCTGCGTTTCTGCTACAGGAGCACCAGGTAAGTGAGCTCCATGTGATGTCATTCATGAGCAAGGATGACAGCCACCTCGGGAGTGGGCTGAGCATGACACCCAGGGGTCTCAAACGGATAACCTGAGGTCCAGTCCAGCCATAAATGTGTAAGGACCAGCTCAAAGTGTTGTTGTTTTGTTGGGGTTTTTTTAGGTGAATTAGTGCCAACATTTTAAAAATGAGGGATCTCACATAAAATCCAGAATGTTGGCTTAAAAAAAATGCTGAAGAGCTGGCAATTTTACACAGTGATAATTGCCTGCAGCTGTCCCCTTGAGAAAGCTGTGGGAGTACCAGTTTGCCACAGTCCCCACCATTCCCTACTGCCCCATGCCTCGGTGGCTTTGTTCATTTACCTCACCTGCCTGAACTCTGCAGCACCTGAGTTTCCAACTTTTGTATCAATATTGGAAAAGCACTAGCTCATGCAGGATTCATACTTAGACTTAATTTGGGGGAACACCTCTCTGTCTCTCGTGTGAGCCCCTGCACACACACAGCTGGAACTGCAGAAGCACTCACTCTGCGCCACACTATTATTTGGTGGTTATGAGCACAGATTCAGGAGCCAGCTTGCCTGGCTGGGTGCCTATCCCAGCACCACCCCTTTCTAGCCGTACAGTTTCACATCTCTGGGCCTCAGTTTCCTCCTCTGTAAAATGGAATAATGCTGTGTGGATGTGAGGACTAGGTAAGGTAATACATATGCAAAACAAGGTCTGATCCATACTGCATATAGTGTTGCTGCCATTATTATTACTATTATTATTACTACCACCCCCCTGGGGGTCCCAGGCCCTACCAGAATGTTGTAACCACTTCTGCCAGAACACAGTGTACTTTAGGATGGCAGCCCAGTTTCTGGCCACCTCTGCCCTGACTCTCCACACGACCTTGAACAAGCTACTGCCCTCCCCAGCCTCCCTCTCCCCATCTGCCCAATGGGAGCGCCCGGCCCACCTTGTGCTCCGCCTGCGGGAAGCGCTCTTCCACACGCCGATGCAGCTGCTTGAAGGCCAGGCGCATGGCAGGCGGGCAGCGCCCCACGGAGCCCACAATGGCATCCACAATGGGCCCCAGGTAGCCGGTCAGCAGCCCCAGGCTCGTCTCCCGCACGTGCTCCTCTGAGGATGTGCCCTTGAAGGAGAGTCTCCTGGGGAGCAAGCAGAGTGGCTCTGCCTCAGACCCCAGCCCCAGCCCGCTCGGAACCCTGCACACAACCCCCACCCCCACCCCCGGGCTCAGACAGCACCCACCATCCGGTCCCAACCTCCGCAACCTCCCCTCCTGCCTATCTCACCGACTCCTTACTTCTGCTTAAACACATGAAGCTCATTCTTGTCTGGGAGCCCTTGTAGGTGCTGTTCCCTCTACCTGGGACATTCCTGCTCCCACATTCAGCTTAAAGGTCGCCTCCTCAAAGAGGCCATCCCTCCCTCATCGCACATCATCACAGACCCTGGTGCAAAATGCATTTTCAGCACAGACACACCAGCCACGTGCCTCTGCCCCAGGGCCTTTGCACTTGCTGTTCCCTCTGCCCAGAACACTCTTCTGCACGTGACTTTCTCCCTCACCTCCTTCGAGTGTTTGCTTAAATGTCCCCTTCTCTGTGAGGCCATCCCTGTGACCACCCTATGGAATATCACAAGCCCCTGCTCCCAGCACATCCCTGAGCTTCCCCAGCTTTCTTTTCCTCCACCCCACTGACCCCCTGCAAGACCCTGCTTCCTCGGTTCATGCTCTGTCTCCCCCCAGGAGAAGGATCTGTGTTCGTTTATCCTCAGCTGCGACCTCAGGGTTCAGCCAGTGCCCGGCACACAGTAGGTGCTCAACAATTGTTCTGTTGAGTGGATGATGGGGTAGCACTTTTCCATCTGCGTGTGTCTTGTTCCTTCCTTTCCTACTTCCATCCAGGGGAGGGGTCTGTCTTGCCCACCCTCAGACAGAGCTCCCCCAGAAGCGGGATGGTGGGTCGAGGTCCCGCTGTGTCCTGCACCCAGGGAGCTGAGCCCTGGACTAAGGTCTCTGGCATTGTAGCATTTGATCCTCATGGCCACCTGATGGGTTGAGTAGCCTGATGGTTCCCATGTAACAGATGAGGAAACTGAGGCGCAGAGGGGTCACCTTGCCAATAGTGGGCAGAGCCGAGATGAGAATTCAGGACGCCCACGCAGGTCTGGCTGCCACCCGGCACTGCCCAGGTGCCTGGACGCCCTGCGCTCTGTCCTTGCTGGATGTGCTGGGAGAAGCCTGCACCCTGGGTTTTCACCGACAGACCCTGCCCTTCTGCTCAGGGCCTGGGTTCAAATCCCTGCTGTGCCAACTTAGGCAGGTGACCTCCCCTCTCTGAGGCTGTTTCCTCATCTGGTAAAGGGGCCCTGATGCCTGCCTTTGGGGTGGTTGGAAAAAGAGGGCAGCACTTGCTGGGCAGGGCCCAAAGCAAAGTAAGACCCTCTGCAGACCCCACATAGTCCCCAATAGCTTGCTCAGCAACCAGCTCTCTGGGCCTGGCAGGAACAAGCCCGCCCACCCCTAGCTAGAGTGGGGGTGGGACATGGGAAGAGGAGCTGGCAGAGGCATGGCATGACCTCCCAGTCACTGCCCTGCTTCCTCCACTCTCACCAGGGGCTGCAGGCCCCACCAGTGCATGCAGGCCCACGCACAGCCCGAAGCTCCCACCCCACCCCAGCAATACCCAGTACACGTGAAACATTAGTTAGTGCTGGGCTGTGCGTGTGCACCGCAGTTCATTTTCACACCCTATGGGGGTAAAGTGACTTGCACACCAATTATGGCACGGCTGGGATTTGAAACTAGAGCTCAGATTTCTCTGTCCTGCCCAGAACCACTAACCTAGGCAGCCCAGGGACTGAGGTGCTCACAGGTGAGACCATGAAGTGGAATGCAGGGCTCCTGTGAGGGTGGCAGGGGGCACAGACCCAACCTGACAAGGCTCCGGGGGATGAGAGGGTGTCTGGGGGTCAGAGTTCACCTCTCAGCTCTGCTTACTTGGTGCGGCTCAGGTCCATCTTGCATGGGTCCAGCTCGATGTACTTTTTCTCTTCGAAGACTCGGCTAATCACGGGCTTCAGGACCTCATGCAGATAGGGCATGCCCACGAGCTGGGGGCAGAGGGAGCCACACGGGGCGGGGCTGAGGGCGAGGCCGGGGTGTGGCCAAGGGCTGGTGAGGGGGCCACTCGGGGTGAAAGGCAGGCACCCACCATCAGCACCCCAGCTCAGCTACCCATGGCCACCTGAAGCCAGCCAAGCTCTGAGGTCCCAGTGAACACCGGGAAGGGGCTCCCCCGGAGGAAGCTGCTGCCGGGTCCCACCAGGCCTTTTTCGACTCACCTTCATAAATTGTTCCATTGACTTGGATGCCAGGGAGTTAGAGCGAAAGAGCGTGTTGGGGTCAGCTGGGAGGGCAGAAGGAAGTGTTGGCTGGGACATGGGGGGCTGGCTCAGCTCACCCACACCCACCCCAGGGGGAGATCAGGCTTCCTCCAGCCCCAGGAGTTGAGGAGACCTGCAATGTCAACTGTTCACAGCCCAGAGGCCCAGGGTGATTAAGCGATCTGCCTAAGGTCACACAGCTCAAGAGTGACAAAAACCAGCTGGCTGGGATGCACAGCATGGGGAACCCTCCTCACATACATACACACACACACACACACACACAGGAGGCCCTGTCCTCTGCCTGAGCACCCCCCACTCCCTCAGAGGCCCCCTGCAGACTCATTCTGGGGGAGTGATGCCCGGGGTTTGTGGGGGCAACTCACTGGTCCGGGCCAGCTCACGCCGGGTAAGATAGTCCAGAAAAGGCCCAGTCAGCCCCTGGCCGAAATAGAGCTTCACCAGCTTGGTGGCGAGGTCCTGGCGGCAGTCCCCCAAGGTCAGCTCCTCCAGCACAGCCAGGGGGCTAGAAATGTCCTCCTGGAAAAGGACAGAGGGCAGGAGAGGTGGCCCAGGATCTGGGACTCCAAAGCAGAAGAGCCCAGACAGGTGCCCTGACGCAGGGGGAGGCCAGCACCTGGATCGTCCCCCACCCCCAATGCCATTGCCCCTCTGACCACCCACCTCTGCTGGCCCCAGGGCAGACTCCGTGAGCAGCTGCAGGAGTGGCTGGTAGCACCTCGAGGGCAGGACGCGGTCCTCGATGAGGCGCACCTTCAGCCGCAGAGCACCCAGGCTCCCCCTGACCAGGGCCAGACCACAGGTATGTAGGCATGGCAGCACGTACAGGCAGGCGTGGAGAGCCAAGATGGGCGGGTGTGAACACAGGAAGGGAGCATGGATGTTTGCAAAACAAGGTGAGCATGGACAGGTATGGGCAGGTGTGAACAGATATTGACAGGTATAAGCAGGAATGCACAGGTGCGCACAGTGTAAACATTGTGGCCAGTGCAAAGACATGAACAGGAAGGGACAGTGTGAACAGGAGTGGACAGGCGTGGAAGGACCCAGGGTTCTGATCACGCACCAACAAGTGTGAACAGCCACATACACAGGTGAGTGGGTATAAGGGGAACATGTTTGGACCTGTGTAAACACACACCATGAGGCGTTCACACACATTTGATAAATGAACAAATGAAGGGACAGGGGGACAGCTTGTGGGCTGACGTGGGCACCGCTGAAGATGGCACCCAGCACTGTCCCACCCTGGCCTCCTCCCGAAGCCCGGCATTTACCCAGAACCCTCCTCAGCTCCGGGAAAGGGCAGGAGACGGAACCAGCCATTGGGTGGGCTCTGCTGCAGGACCTTCGGGGGGAACTCCACCTGCGGGGGGCGGGGGACACGCAGACCCTCAGCTGGACCCTACCCCGCCCCACCCAGCCCTGAAAGAAGAGTGTGGGCTGCCCACCCCCCGCCTTCCTCCCCCACCGTGTCCCATCAACACAATGGTGGTGTCACTCCCTCCCCCAGTCCCAAACTACTAGTCCTGCTAGGGCCCTGAGGGCCACCAGGGACACTAATTAGAAGTAACTGAGGGTCAGAGACACGGAGTGACTTGCCAAAGGTCACAGAGCTGCTGGGGACAGCGTGCGGGACTGTGTCCTTTTGGCTCTGTGCCGGGACACAACTGCACCTGTCAAAAGGCCTCCAGACAGCCCTGAAGGCCCCCGAGCTCCAGCCCCCCTTTAAAATAACCGTGCCGAGATTTCATGAGCATCCCGTGCAATTCACCCAGTTCAAGTGCACCACCCAACGGCGTTTAGTATCCTCAGACTTGTGCAAACATCACCACCAACTTCAGAACGTTTCCTATGAGCCTGGCCAAGACCTTGCACCCCTTAGCAGCCACACCCCCCCCCCGCCCCCGGCAACCTCTCATATAAATGAAATCACTAATGCATATGGGGTTTGGGAGGGAGGGCAGGCTTCTGCCACTTAGCATCATGTCGGCGCCCCTGTTGTAGGGGGTATCGGTCCTTTGTTCCTGTCCATGGCTGAGTGACATTCCATTGGGTGGCTGTCTCACCTTTGTTCTTTCACTCATCTGTTAATAGATATGTGGGTTTCTTCCACTTTGGCTCTTAATAAACAACGCCGCAATGAATGCTCGTGTACACATTTTTGTGTGGACAGGTGTGTTTCCACTTCTCCTCAGTATAGATTTAGGAGGAGAATTGCTGGGTCACATGGAAACTCTTTTTTTTTTCCTTTTTTGTTTTCATCGTTATTGTATTTTTTTTCCATCACCATTTGAGAACTCTATCTTTAACCATTTGAGGCCCAGCCAGCGTTGCATGACCAAGCCTCTTTCTCACTTGCTCTAATCGCCTCCTTTTAAAAACGGTCACTCCCGATCCTGACTGGTGTGGCTCAGTGGATTGGGTGCCGGCATGTGAACCAAAGGGTCACCGGTTTGATTCCCAGTCAGGGCACATGCCTGGGTTGCAGGCCAGGTCCCCAGTAGAGGGCGCTTGGGAGGCAACCACACTGACGTTTCTCTCCCTCTCTTTCTCCTTCCCTTCCCCTCTGTCTAAAAATAATTAAATACAATCTTAAAAAAAAAACAACGGTCACCCCGATACCTCCACTACTGGGGAGAGGCCGGACCAATCCCACCAATTGCAGAGAGAGGGACAACTGGGGTTCAAGGGAAAGACCTTGCCCCCAGTGCTTCCAGGAACAGAAATTAAGGACTTAGGTCCCAGAGTCAGAGAGACCTGCACTCAAATCCCAGCTCTGCCATGTCTTAGTCATGTTATGACCTTGAGAAAGGCACTTCGCCTCTCCGAGCCTCAGTTTCCCCATCTGTAAAATGAGGAGAACAGTCCCAGCCGACGACGAGGGTGGCCATGAGGGTAAATAAGGTTGTGCTGGAAAAGCCCTTAGCACAGGGCCAGCACGCAGTCCCCCTGGGTGCTCTCAGCTCAGAACTGGAATCTGGGCCCCGGCCGTGACCTTGGGCAGCTCCCTACACCTTTGGAGGTCCATGACCCGGACCTGATGAAGCAGCCTTCGCATGCACCCTTCTGCACCCCAGGACACCCGATCCTGCTCCCCTTCCTTCTCCCTTGGAGGCAATGCGGAGCCACAGAGAGTGCTGGGGGCGCACTCACCATGCCCAGGAAGTCATCCTTGCCCACCATGTCCCAGTCCCAGAGCTCCACCCGCAGCGGGGAAGGGGCGCCCGGCGCCTCCCGCAGCTCCAGCACCTCATCCCAGTGTGGGAAGCGAGTCTTCTTGATGATCTGGGCGGAGGGAGGAGGACATGAGAGAGAGAGCTGACTGGGGCCCCCTCCAGGCGTCCCACTCACCCCCAGCTGCCCTTCACCACTCACCGACGTCTCCGAGCTCTGGCTGCCCCAAAATACACGTGCAAATGGGTCAGATGTGCCGGAAATGTCTCGGGGGGCCAGGTCCCTGGGGGTAGATGAGGACAGGAATGGGGAACACAGGACCCACAAGGACAAAGACCCAAGCTGGACCTTGGAAAGGGGGCTCAGGGCCATTCAAACACCACTGGCTTCCAAGGTAATGACCTGCTCCGTTGCAGGGACCCAGTGAAGGGCACCCCTCACCATGCCTGTCCAGTGAGGGGCGTTTCTTCCTGTTGATGAAGGTGACCCTCTGGGGAGGCACTAGTAATGTCCCAGATGAGGAAACTGAGGCACAGAAAGGGCCAGTCCCACATCACAAAGCCCAGCAGGCAAAGATGTAGTGGGGGAGGGGGAGGGGGCCTCGATTTCTCTGGAGCCCCTGGATGGGAGACCAGATGCCAGGGTTCCAAGCCGGTGACACTGGGAAAATCGCTTCCCCTCCCTGAGCTTCGGTTGCCTCATCTGGGAAATGGGAGTAATAACAGACCAGCCTCAGAGGGCCAAGGTTAAACGAGATGGTGTGTGGAAAGGGCTTAGCATAGCAGCTGGCAGGCGGTGAGGGCTCAGCTCAGTCATTCATTCAACAAACTCTCAGGCCCACACTCTGCCTAGGACCCAAGAAAAGGCATGAGGCAGAGACCCCTGCCTCTGGTTGTCATGACAGCCCCAAAGCCTCACCCCACCCCTCCTTCCTGAGGCCCCCCAAATCCAGGGACACCACCCCCCAGGGGCTGCTTGCTTCCTCCTTCTGCTCCTCTCCCACCCCTGTTCAGCATCCAAAGCCTTCTTTGGTTTCCTAGGAGCCAGCCCAGTTGCTAAGCAACAGCAATCGGTCCCTTTACAGTTACAAGGATCCTTCACAGCCTTGTGGCTGGGGAGGAGGCCCTGGGCAAAATGCAGATAAGGAGCCCCTGCCCCACACTGAGTCCTTTCCCCCAACCCCTGCCCTCCACCCAGTACTCCTTCACCCAAACTCCAAGGATCCCCAGTCGGGCACAGAAATCTGGAGGTGGTAGGAGAGGCACAGAGAGGGAAAGAAAGGACTTTAAAGTCACACAGCAAGCTAGAAATAGAGATCCTCCCCAACCTGGGCGAGAATTGGCCTAAAAGTGAAGGCTGGGGGAGTAAGGTGTAAAAAAAAGACAGACCACACGGGAGATAAGAGGGGGAAAGGGGAAAGTAATGAAAGGAGAAGAATGATGGGGGGATCAGAGCGAGAGAGAAAGGGGAATATGGAGTGATAAACAGGAGGGAGGAAAGATGGGTACCCCACAAGCTGGAGGTACCCCTGGAGGGTCATTTGTGAGTTTTGCTGGTCCCGCACCCATGTTCCTTCTGATGTTTCTCTGGGACAGGACCTCACTCCCGGCCCCCATGACTTAGGTGGGCTGATCACTGCCTCCACTCTAGGGATGGGCTTATGACTCACACCTGACGAAACAGAGCCAGTGTGACTGATTCAGAGACAGGCATGTGCCCCAGACTAAGCCAGTAAGAATTCTCCCCAAAGCACTCATTGGAAATGGTAAAGAGACAGAACTTCTTTTTCAGTTCGAGCTGCCGAGCTGCCAAGCTGCCAAGCTGCCAAGCTAGGATGGCAGCTGAGGCTGCTGGAGCTATTTGCAATAACCTGGGGAGAGACTTAGAATGAAGCTAAAGCAAAAGAGAGCTGAGGAATCTGTGAATACAGGTTCCTGATGTCCCCATTTGAGCAGCTGGATCCAGCCACGCCTGAAGCTCCATGTCATTCATATGAGACCATCAGTATGAATTGGACATCTACCACTTGTAATTTGATTACTACACCTTTGTACTCATCTGTCTGGCCATCCTGACTGTACAGCCTTCTGTTGCTGGCTGCTGGGAACCCGACAAGGATTTGGCTTGTGCTTCAACCCCAGGAAGTTGCAATCAAGTGAGCTTGACCTGTTTGTCTCCATGGCATCCTGGTTGCGAGCCCAGAAGTGCCCCGGAAGTGAGGAGGCCCCACAGGCTAAGGCAGCAGCTGGGGGCAGCCAGGGGACTCCTGCTCCTTCCCAGACCCCCACCGCCACCCCCCACCGTGACCATACCTGGCCTTGAGCACATGGCAGCGAAGAAAGCGGCCCTGCGCGTCCTCCTGAATCTGCACGGCCAGGTAGACCTCACCCTGTACCTCTGCATCTGGGTCCACACGGCTCAGGTTAATCCAGCTGTCGATTCCTGGAGGGCACAGGCACTAACCTTTATTAAGCACCTACCATGTACTAGGCATCAGAAATGCACCGAAGTAGGGACTTTCCATGTTAGCCTCCTGACATAGGTGCTGTGATTACCCCCGCTTCCAGATGAGGGAAATGAGGCCCAGAGAGGAAGGAGCTGGGCCCATAATCCCACAGCCGGTCCATAGCCGTTCAAACGCAGACAGTATAGTTCTAGGACCCACGCCCTTAACCATGGAGTCCTTAGGCACTCTCCCCTCAAAAAGATCTTGGGCATTGCTATGTCTGAGTCTTCCTCTGGGCCCTTCTCCCTGCCTGAATCAGTCAAGTCAACTTCAATGTCAGTCTCAACCTCCCTCTCTCTCTCTCACTTCTCTCAGCTCTTTGAAGAAACTGTTTCATCAACTTCCAGTTTCCATTGCAGTTCCTGGGACGTCCTGCCAGCCTAATCCTTGTTCTTGGGTAAATGGCCTATCTTTCTCCTCTTATTTCAAGGACTACGCCTTCGATGCGCTGTAGTTTTGCCCCGACGTGTCTACGTAAGATGCTTCTTATCCTTAGTGTAGGCTGTGCTTCCTGTACTTAGCAAATCATGTCCTTCCTTGAGTTCTGGAAACTTCGAGGTCCTCGATTTTGTTCATTTCCTCTCCCCAGTGTTTATTTTTCTTTCTTCTCCCATGTTTTCCTATTCTCTCCTCTAGGACTCCAATTAAACGAATGTGGGGCCTTCTCAGGTATTGCTGTGTCTCCAAACTTCTCATTGTCCTTCTTGTTTCTCTGGCTGAAAGTCTAAATAAGTCCTTCAGATCTCACTCCCAGCCCACGAATTCTGACTTCTGCTCTAAGTGACCTCCTGCTGGACTCACCTACCGAGTCCTTACCTTCAACAACGGCGATGTTTGCCTCTGAAAGTTCAGCTTGGTTCTTCCTCAAGTCTGTCTGTCTCTCTTGAATGCATGGCTTTAATTTATTGTGGTTATCGCTGGCCTTTCCTAGTGATGACATTTTTTTATCTACCTAAATATTTAATTTCTGTAACGTTCCCTTTATCACAGTTACAGAATCTAAAATCTCCGTGGGTTTACATCTGAGGGCGGCAGTCTGCTGATTTGCTTGTGGCGGCCCACGTGGCTCTAGTGAATCCAGCTGTCGATTCCCAGAGGGCACGGGCGCTCACCTCTGCTCGGCCCCTACCGTGTACTAGGCATTGTGAATTCGCATCAGTTTGATCTGATTCGGTGGGAAACCTAACACGAGGATGCCCGTTGCTGGAGAACTTGGGTGCTCGCTCATTCTGGGCCCTTCTAAACTCTCGGCCTAATGGGGTCGTCTGAGATGGCCAGAGCCGTCGGCCCTGGCACCAGCTCCAGATTCCGTCTGTTGACTGCAGATTTGATACCGACATTTACTTTGGGGGACATCCCTCCGTACTCCTTGGCTGTGGCTTGCCACTCCCGGTTAGGTGTCGCTCACGATTGCGGGCGGGGAGGAGAAGGGTGAGGGGTTTTTCTTCCTTATAGCAGATCCAACAATGTATTAGGGACCTCACCCTGACTCAGATGGCAGGAGCTGTTCTACTACGGCAGGCGCGCCCTTCTGACGACGTAGCGGCCTGTGCTGCTGGGAGTGAAAGTCCGACTCACCTCTCTCTAGCTCCACTCCTGCCCCCAGGCCCAGGATGGGCCAGCTTTCCCTCACCTGGTCCTTGCACAGACTCCAGATTGATTTCCCAGTGCTATTCCGGTCCCACCGCGAGCCAGTATCCACCAAGCAGCACAGAGATCTTCCGAAAATGTATCTAATCTCTCCTGTCAGCACTTCCCCCCTAGAACATGGCTCCAATCTCTTCACTGTCTTGGTCAAAGACTATCCATGGCTCCCCAGTACCCCCAGAAGAATGTCCAGACTCTGGTCTGACCCCTATCTCTGATCAACCTCCACCAGATACCCCACTCGGCCTGGCCGACACCTGACCCTAGAGAATCCATGGAGATGAGCCTGGGCATCTTTGCCAAAGAACCCTTAAGGACCAACTCACTCCCCTTCCTCCAGGGCTGTCTGCCCACTTCCCCTCATCCACTGTCATACAGCAGTATTCCACATCCTCCCACCCCGACATTTCTGTCCTGTTTAAAAACAAAAACCGAAAAAGTTTTCCACTGAGGGCTCTGTGCTTCCAATGACCCTTGCTGTGCCCCGGGGCCTGGCCACCCCCTCCCCTTCCTGCCTGGCAGAAGGAGGCGCAGTGCCGCTCACCCACCTCGGGGGTCAGCTGCAATTGCCTCCCTGCTCAGCGAGATCTTGCCGATGATGTCGTCGTGTCTGTGGGAAGCCGGGCAGGTGAGGGTCCAAGCCAGAGCCCACCCGCCCCACCCAGGGAGTAGCAGGGGCAGACATCAAGGGCTGGGTAGGTAGGTGGGTGCTTCACTTTGGGGCATCCGCCTCCCCTTAGATGCCCCGCGTGGGTCCCCAGTGCACACACCCCACTGTATCCTCGTCCAGCACATAGAAGGCCAGGTGGTGGAAATCCAGGGGCAGGTGCACCGTGTACTCCTCTCCCCAGAAGGGACTCAGGCTCCTCCAGACAGTTGCTGTCCTGCAAAAGGAGCCACGGGGGGCAAGGGGGACTTGGGCCACACAGGCAGCAGACAGACACCTGGCAGCTGGACGCACACACACATTCTTACAGGGATACTCACTGAAACGGAGACACTCACAGATTCACCACCGAAGCCAGAGGCACCAGGAGACACATTCACACCTACACAGATACACAGTCTGCAGGCTCAGAAATTTCTGGAAATACACATCTATGTGTTTCGACATACCAACACATCCAGACACACACGGAGAAAACACACATTCACACAAACACGCAGATGAAAATTGCTCCGACGCACACAGAGACCCAGAGATGCACACTCACACGACAGTTGTACACAGCGAATACACCCACAGAACCACACAAACACAACATGCACAGCTCCATCCAGCCATCTGTTTCTTCACACCATAAACACCCCAACTGGGTGCCCAGCCTTACGGGTTTCAAGGGACCAGAGGGAGAGAGACCGAGGCCTGTGCTCCCCCAGAGCCCCACCTCCTCAGGCAAGAGCTTGCTCCTGACTTCTTACAACATGGTGAGGGAAGTCCCATGTTGTGGTTAGCTCAGCGGTGCCTGCTTGGGTCTGGGCATGGGGATAGAAGGGGTCAAGGAAGGCTCCCTACAAGAGCTCGTTGGGCAAAGTAGAGAGGAAGGACGAGGCCAAGCATTCCAAATGGCTGGAACAGCATGTGCAAAGGCCCTGGAGCAAGGACGAGCTTGGTGATTCTCAGGCACAGGAAGGTGCTGGCAGGGACAGGCAGGAGTGTGAGGGGCTAGAAGCCCATTCAGTCGGCAGGAGGCCGAGCCCTCGGTACATGAGGGGAACCCCCAGAGGGACAGGGACCCAGCCAGGCTCTGAAACAGACACACACATAGAGCATCTTCACGCTGACCTCCCTGCAGACGCACTTCCCTGCACCCAACAAGGAACCGAGAACCGACTTGCTCAGCAAAGACACACCCAGATGTATGGCTGCAAGATTTGGCTGCGTACCTGCCACTCCCACTCTCCTTCCTTTCATACCCTCTTTTCCAACTAAGAGTGTGAGTGTGCGCACACGTGCACACACACATGCACGCGCACCCTGCCCTTGACCCCAGCCCAGGGCACCCCATCAGATGGACCCTCCTTCCCAAACACCCTCTTCCCCCTACACTGGCCCATTCCCTGCTGGGTGTCCCTCAGGCTCCCAGCCCCCAAGGTGGGGCGCTCCTCAGAGCCCCAAGGGGGGCGGAGACAGCAGCCTGCGGGTTTCTGGGTAAGGGGCAGCATGAGCCCAGAGAGAACGACAGAGGGGTCAGCTGGGGTGCTGCAGGCTGACCTTGCCCCATATGGGCTCCCTGCCCCCAGCTCCCAGCCCATCTGGACCAGAACCCGCGCCAGCAGCATCCTGATTCCTGCTGTCTCCATAGGAACCGAGGCTTCAGCCATCCGCCCACCTGCACCCCTCAGGCCTGCGGGGGTGGGAAGCGAGCATGACCCAGCCCGATGTCCCCCCCTGCCCAGACTCACTCACACACCAAATACACTCACGCCCTCACACAGCTTCACATCACCGCCTGTGTACCCAAATAAGCAGGCTGTGTTGCACACATGTGTACAGGGCAGCCCATGTGTGTGCGTACACCCCCCCACATGCATGCACACCACACACTGGTACACAAAGTGACCCTGTGAACCCGCATACCCACAAGGACACACACATCCAGACACCAACCCTCCAACACCCCCATGCACACTCGCCAGCCGCCCAGCTGGGCACATATACACGCATGTACACACACACCCTCATACCCCCAGCACCCAGCAAGCAGGCCTAGAACCAGCCAGCCCAGCCAAGCGTGAGACGCCTGCCCCTAGAGAGGCTACCCTCAGAAGTACAGGCTGACAGCCGCTGAGTCAGCCCCAGGGAGCCAGCAGAGACGTCGTCAGGTGCAGGGGGAAGGTGTGAGCCATTTGGGGGTCCATGGGGAGAGGAGCTAACAGCCCCAGCTGTCTGCTCCTGAGGCCAGGGCCTGGAGCACCTAGCATCAGGCCCACATGTCCACCCTCAGGGTGAGCGTTGCCCTCCCCCCCACCCCTGCTCCTCCTCCCCCTGTGAATTCTGGTGCCTGGACTCCCCAGGTCTAGGAGCGGCCCCTTTGCCCTCCCCAGCCCTGCTCTCCTTGCCCCAGGCCCCGCCTCTCCACTCCTCACCTGGCCACCACCTCGTCATCCACTTTCACTATGCAGTAGGGGTCACTGCTCCCAGACCTGCGGAGGAAGAGGGTTGGGAGTGGTGTTGAGAGGGCAGTCGGGGTGGGGACCCCAACCCACCTTCATCACACAGAGGCGCTACAGAGGCCCTGAGCAGGGAGGCTTGCCCAGGGCCCCACCGTAGGTCCAACTACAGGGCAGGACCTCAGGGGACCGGCAGGAGATGTCACGGCAGCACAGCCCACCCAGTGCAACCCTACCCCCTGCACGTGGGCTCTCTGAGTGTCCACCACACACACAGAATAATGAGGCCCAAAGCGAGGAAGTTCAGAGTTTCCATCCCAGGAAGCCCAAAGCAGAGGTCAAGGGTGCGAGCCAGCTGTGGAGCCCAGGCTCTGTAAATGAGGCATAACGTTAACACACACCTCCAGGGCTGCTGCAGACACCGAGGGGGGAACGCCTCATGGCTCCCCCACTGCTCTCCCCACAGGTGCCTCAACGCCACCCTCTGGGATAAGCATCGCCCTCTCCAGATTCCCATTGCAATGGTGTTTCCCTGGCCTGCAGCAGGGAAGGACATCAGCAGACTCTCACTGCAGGTACAGACCAGGGTGCCCAGACCTCAAAACTCACCCAGCAGGACAGATGTGCCCCATCCCCTCCAGCAGCCAGGAGCCATCAGCCAACCAAAGCCAATGCCATCCCCCCTTCATAATAAGAGTTACCAGCCCAGCCCCTACCCTCCCCTTGTCCCATCATACAGGCCTCCTCTGTCTCCCACCCAGCTCAGTCCAGCCTCAGGGCCTTTGCACTTGCTGTTCCATCTGCCTAAGACACGCTGTCCCCAATCTTGCCATGGCCGGCTTTCCTCCTGTGTTCAGACCTCACCCTCACCTCTCTGACCATCACCATCTGTCATGAAATTGACCTCCGATGCCTCTGAGCGCCAGAAATCACCGTTCCCTTGCTTCTTTCTATGTTAAGTGTCTGTCTCCAGGCTCCCCGCAACTTCTGAACTGTGTGCTCCCCGGGGAGGACCTGTATCCCCCACCCCCACCTAGCAGCCAGCCAGCATCCAAACCCAGGTCTGCAGGGCTCAGTGCACACCCCCTTAGCCAAGGCTGCCTCCAGCACCCCTCACAACACCTTCCCCAAATGACCCTTCCCTCCACACCCCAGCCGCCTCCCCCCCCACACACACACACACTCTCTCTGCCATCCCTTCCCAGTTCAGCTCGTCACTGATCCACAAATGCCTCAGGGATTCCAAGGAACGGGGTCGTGGGGACCGGGAGGGGCTCCAACTTGAGGCTCATTTGCTGGCTGAGCCCTCCCGGTGCCGCAGGGTCCGCTCTGGAGTCCTTCCCTTGGCTGCTTTGGCTGGGTGCTCCCGTGCCTCCATTTCCTGTGGGGTGCCCACAGGGCAGTGGCCTGGGTCTCTGAGCTCTTCTCTAGATTCCTACCTCCGACTCCCCTTCTGTGTAGTGCCCCAGGCCTCAGTTTCCCCTTTGGCTGAGTAACCCCAGGAGCCTCAGTTTCCCCAGCTGGCTCCACCCCCTGGATGTCCCCAGCTGGACAAACCCCCATATCTCATTTCTCTCTCTGGGTTCTCTCTCCTTGCACTTCTTTAAGGCAGGATCCCATTCCTCCATTTCCCCAACTGCAGGTGTGGGCTGGGATCCCACCAGCAAAAGGCTGGGAGGCACGGCCCCTCCTGGTGACCCCGCCACCTGACACCCAGCCCCTCCCGGGAGCCAAGTTCACATGTCAGCTGCGGGGCTCTGACGCACAAGGGCCTTATCAGGTTCCCATCAGGTAGGGGCAACTGTGGAGGAAGGGGGCCGCCCCCTTCCGATCCCTGACCTCTCCAGACCCTTGGCCTCTCCCACGGCCCCTGACCCACCGCAAGTGTGGGAACGCCAGCCCCAAGGCCGCTGCCTGCCCTGTCTGGTTTGTGCATGGGAATGGTCAGTCTTCATGTCCCAGCTGTGTGATGTTAGGCAAGTGACTTTGTCGCTCTGGGCCTCAGTTTGCCCTTTTGTAAAATGGAAATGCGAATAAGACCATAAGAAGTGTTAAGCACGGGACCAGGCCCCCAGTCAGCCCTTGGTGGTTTGTTTACAGCTGTTCCTATGAAGAAGAGTAATCACTCTAAAATTATTTTCTGACTCTGCCTCTTCTCCCAGGTCCATCTCCCCCCAAATCTGGAGGCGCTTCAGGAAGAATCCGGGCCCTTTTCCCTAGGAGGGGAGAGAGAACATACTCTCTCCAAGGGTCCCCACTGCGGGGAAGATCCCACCATGCTCCGAGGAGAGTCCCTCTGAAGAAGGGCGCCAACAGCTGGGGACACGGAGGCAGGGGTCTGGATTCCCAGCTGAGGCTGTGTGACTCCCTACCTTTGCTCTGGGGACTGGCCCGTGCCAAAGCTCACCTTGGCCCGGGAACATGAGGGAGGAGGGATGGCTCAGGAACCAGGTATGACTCAACTCCCTCCTCAGGAGGGGCGCAGGAGCTCCCTCGCAGCCCTCACCAGGACTGGCCGGGGGGCAGGGAGCAGAGCTCAGTGAGATGGAAACCCCATTTCTGGAAGGGCCCCCCTCCTCAGCCCTCCATCAGCTGCCAGGGCCCCACTCCAGGCCCCAGTTCGTGTCCCCACAGTCCCAGAATCTCCCATTCTCGTGGGCTCTGAGAGGACATCTCAGGAAGAGGGAGGCAGGGGGCTTGTCCTGATGCTGTCTTCACACAGCACGCTGCCTCAGTCTCAGGGGCCTGTTGATGTGTTGAGGACAGAGGGAGCTCTCAGCAGGTCCCTACCCACACCCCTTGGACACAGCTGTAGTGCTGGGGAGGGGGGAGGTCATGAAATGGAAGGCAAGGATACTCCTTCCTGGGGACCCAGAGCTGGGGGGCGGTTTGTGCAGAGCTAAGCCCCAGTCTCCACTTGCGCAGAAGCTCAGAATCCAGGTTCCTGCCTGCCTTTGCCAGGGGGTAAAGTCTCGCAGGCTCCCTACCCACACGGCTGCTCTTGGCCTGGAGACCCTGTCCAGAGCTCCCTCTGCACAGATGGGACACTGAGACCCAGAAGGAGCCAGGTTCAAGGTCACATGGCCGATGTCCTGCCAAGGATCCCATACCTATCCCAGGTGCTGACACCCTCAGAACCCCTTCTGGGCTCTAGGCCAAGCAGGAGGGGGACCCCTCCCACCATTCTGCTGATTAGGCAGCTGCTGACTCAGCTAGGGGAAGCAGAGCCAAGGACCGGGACTGAGGGGGGCCCCAGAGCTCTCCAGACCCATCACACCTGGCTGGGGAGGGGGCTGCAGAGGGGCAGTTGGCTTTCAAGCCACTCAGCACCCAGGGGAGGCCCATGCTGGGCTGGGAGCCACTGGCTGGAAAGCTCAGGGCTCTGGGTCAAGGGAACCCAGTTTCCCCCAGGGCTGGACCCCTGGCCATCTGGTCATCTGGTGACACTCTGCCAACCTAAATCCCAGATGCACACAGAGGAATGCTGGGGCCACCCAGATCCTCTGCCTTTCGGGGCTCCTCCCCAGGGTTCTGTCGTTAAGAGCCCACCCAAGCCTGGAGAAGCCCCACCTCCGACACCTACCTGCACTAAAGAAGAGACCCTCCTTCCCATTCACCTCCTCAGCTCCAACAGAATCTGGCCATCCAATTGCCAGGCAGAAGCTATGGAGACCCCCTTTAGTACATCCCCTTTAGTACAGGGAGGGAACCTGTTAAGTCTAGGTGCCCCCTCCCACCAGAACAGCAATGGGCATAGGGCCCCTCACCCCATGAAAGCGAATCTGCCCCAATACGGGTCTTAGGGTCTCAGACAAGAACCCCCCACCCACTTCGCTGCCCCTCCCTAGGGCGACCCCGCCCCATCCCATGCCGCGTGCACCCCTTACTCCCTACTCGCTCCGGGAGTACTCACACGTCCTTGGCGGGCAGCGCCCGGCCCTCCACCACGCGGACATTCAGGGAGCTGCTTTTGGCCATGGCGCCCAACCCCAAACTTTGCGGGCAGGAGCGAGCCCAGGTTCCGAGGCTGGACCGCCGTGGGAGACAGAGGGGGGAGTCTACATGGCATCAGCTGCGAGCCTGGCGCCGTGTCCTGGGGTCCCAGCGCCTCCTAACCAGATGCAGGGAGCTGGACGGGAGGTTTTCAAAGGAGAAGATGGGATAGGTGTCCGGGAAGGGGGTGTCCCCAACACCCCGGGCTCTACAGGTAGAAGCACTGCGCGGAGCAGGCAGAGCGCTCTGGGAGCCCCGCCGGCTTTTGCCTCCGATTCTGGAGCTCCTGGTGGGCGGGCAGGACTGGCAGAGGGCGGAAGGGGGCGGCCCAGAGCCCTCCCAGCAACCCCGCCTCCTGCCGGGTCCCCCACTGGTCGCTGGGCCCTCGCCTGCGCTCTCTGCCGGCACCCAGCCAAGCGCACCAGAGCGCACGGGCCACGGAGACCAGGGCGCGCCGAGGCTGGGACAGCCAGGTGGGGAGCGGCCCACGGCCATGATGGGCGTGGCCAACGGTTCCTGGTGAGTTGGCATTGGGCTCAGAAAACGTAGTGTGTCGCCTGCCTGCCTTCCCTCCAACACATGCACATCTCCCTGGCCGTTTTCTGCCCACTGCCCCGGGGTAGCTTCCGCAACCCGACCTCCCTGCCCTGTCCGGGAGCAGTATCCCCGGCTGGCGTGAGATGTCGCTAGAGAGAGAGTCGCCCATTCCTTTGGGGGTCTGTTCAGATTTGAAGGAGGGGCCTCAAACACCCCTTTCCATCTCTTAGTTTCCAATTAAACCCAGACTGTTTGAGCCGCAGCACCCACGTCACTGGCTGGCACTGCGGGGGAGGAAGCCGCGGCCGGAGGGGGAGGGGAGCAGCCCCTACCGCGATGATAAAAGTCATCTACAATTGTTTGAACACGTGCTGTGTGCCAGGCACTTCTCTAAGCGGTTTACAGGCATTATCTCCTCTTCCTCGTCACAATAACTCCGTGCTGTAGGTAGGATTGTACTATTACCCCCACTTTATGGATAAAGAAACAGAGGTTCGGAGGGGATTAAAGAACTCCGGGGAGGTTGCGTCAGTCATTGGTTTGCCTAATGAGACAAACCAATAGGTTTGAATCATGACTCGGGCCCCGTGGTAGCTGTGTGATCTTGAGCAAGTCAACCTCTCTGAGATTTGATGGTTTTCTTGTCTGTTCCAAGGAGACATAGTATCTCTTGCCCCAGGTTCTGAGAGAATTAGATGAGATAAAGGAGGTGAGAGAAGAGCAGATACAGGTCTCAAAACAGCGACAGGCACCTGGGAAGCTTCAAAAAGTGTTTGCTATTGTTATGATTATTTTCCTTCAAGACACAGCTCACATGTCACCTCCTCTGGGAAGTCTTCCAGGAAACCCTCCCACCAGAGGTTTTTTTCTTCCCTTTTCATCTGCTCTTTCAGCTCCGGGTTTGTACATTTTTTAAAGTTTTAAATGAGATAATATGACCTGAAGGGCCTGTCCCAGGGAGCTACTCACACACACTATTGCTCCCCATGAGTTCGTTGTTTACCTGCCTGAGAGCTCTTAGGAGGACTGGTGCCTCGCCTGAGTCACTCCAGGCAGCCCAGAGCTGGGCACCAATAGGAAGGCCCTTGCTGAGTGAGCATGGGAACCAACACCCAGACTGGTGGGGCTGGGAGGGCCACGTTCAGCCACAGCAGTGACCCAATGATCTGCTTTCTACTCTCCCTCCTTGACTTCCCCACCCAGCGCTCCAGCCAGGCTCATGAGGGATTCGGATCCCTGGAATTCCATCCCCAGTTGGTCACTGTCTGGTGAGTTCTCCAACTTCCAAAGTCTGGGCCTCAATTGTCCTATCTGGGACTGGGTCTAGCAGAGCTGGCCCCAAGCCATAGAAGGATTGTGATATCCTTCAGGTGGGGTTAAGGGGAAATATCCAGGGTTGAATCCAGAACAATGGGAGCCCCAAGGGAGGACTTAAAGCCCCCTCCCCCAACTGTTATCAGTTACCCCAGATCTTCACCATGGGAAACCGGGACTTGCTATGTGAGTGCTACTATAAGACAGGTGTCCGGGCCCTCCTCCCCCGACCCAAGTGGAAGCTTTCGGCTGAACTTTTTTCTTTCGGATCTTGCAGAGACCTCAGACAGGCCATCCAGCCTCTGGGGACCCCTGATGGAACCTGGGGGGCCTAGTTCTGGGGCCACCTGGGCTGCCAGCCAAACTGCCGTATCAGCCCATCTTGCAGAGCTGAGCAGGAAGTCCCATTCCCAGGCTCCCCTCCCGGGGCCCCTGGGGGTTTTACGAAGGTCACACATCACCCAGCCAGGTCTCAATGGAGCCAGCTCTGTGGCCTGTCCGGTATCTGGCATCTGACCGCCACTATGTGCCTGGGGCCGTAGCCAGAGTCCCCAAACTTTCCAAACGGCCTGGCCACTTCCTGTTATGAGAAGCTTTGACCCACACTGGCAGGGGGTTTGAGGTCTCCTAGACCAGCTTCTGTCAAGAGACTAAAGGGGAAGGGGTGATGAAAAGAAAGCCTGTGACCGGCTAGAGGCCACCCAGCTAGGGGTGGGGGGAAGGGGGGGCGTGCTCACGAGCACCCTGGTCTGGCCTAGCCTGTGGGAGGGGTCTCACTCTTCTCCCGGGATTGTTGTGAGAATTAATTAAGATGGCTACCTACACAAGGCGCCTGGTGTCATTCCTGGCACAGAGTGGGTGCTCAGGAAATGGTGAACCTCCTCCCATTCCTCTTCTGCTGAGATCCTTAAAGACAAACCCATGACCATCGCCAACTCCCTGCATAGTCTAGCACCACGCAGTGCCCACTGCCCGTGCTTCATACAAGCCTTAAGCAGGAGGACATGCTAGGTTGGGAGAGGTTTCAGCGTCCGGCCAGCCTGGGGTCGAATCCTGGCACCTACACTTAACAGCTACATGTTCTCAGGCAAGTGAGTTACCCCCTCGGTGCCTCAGGGTCCTCATCTGTAACCTGATAATAGCGCCCACCTCATAGGCTGGGCGTGAGGGTGAGATGAAATAAATACCAGACGTTTAACCCTGTCGTACAGCAAGTGCCCAATAAGTGTCATGGCCATTGTGTGATGCCCCGAACCCACCCCCATGCCTGACCCGGAGCCCCGCTTAGTGGCTGAGCTGTGACGCTGAGGCTGTGCACCAGGCCCAGCCCTGAATGCTAGGGATGGATGGAGTGGCCACACTTCAGTGGCCGGCGCGGCTCCAGATTGCTGAGCTGGGGGAATCTGGGGTTTTGCATCCAACTGAGAAATCTGATAGAGAGATCTAGAGATAAGGTTCCTGCATGGGCCCCACTGAGCCCTCCTCTTCCTCCGAGATGCTGGGCCTAGGGCCCCAGGAGAGCCCAGAGACACGTGGTAGAGAGGGCTCCCCTCCTGTCTCCCCCCCCAGAGCAGGGAGCAGGCAGGGGCCTCCTGAGCTGCCCCTGCCGGCTCAGGAGAGCTGGCTGTGGCCCTGCCCCCCCAACTCCATGCTCAGCAATGCCATGTTGGAAGCTAAAACTTAACCGTGGTAGGAGAGTTACATCATGGAAACTGGCCAGCGCCATAAAAATATTTTTTTTTGGAGAGTTTGGGTAACCACACAGCAGGGAGCACAAGTTTTCCTGGCCACGTGGGCCTCCGAGACACCACTTCGGAATTCAACACCCTGGTCCCCACAGAGTTCACCCATCTGAAAAACTTCTCTTTTCCTTTGCTGCCCAGCTCCTTGTCTCAGTCCTTCCGGCACAACCGACTACAGACCAGGAGGGGTGGGGAGAAAGAAAACATAGACAGTGTAATGGCAAGGTGGTGGAATACTATATAGCTATTAAAAAGGATCTTCCCAAGGACTATTTAGTGCCAGGAAAAATGCTAAAGATTTTTTTTACCAACCCCACACAAATAGTGGGAAAAACATCATATATCCAACCACATATATACCCTGATCCTGATTTTATTTATACATAAACTGTTCTTTTTTATTTAACAAATGTGTTTGGAGTGCCTACTGTGTTCTCAGGAATGGGGGGACCGTCCTGGCTGTAGGACCATCCTGCTCTTATGGGCGTGGAGCAGAGCGAGGCGGCAGACGAGAGGGAGGGGCGGGAAAGCACACACTCTCATCAGGAAATAGGAAGTGGTATGAAGCTCTAAAGCAGGCCTAGGGGGAGAGCTGGAGGGCTTTCTTTGACATCACTGCATGTACTTCTTCTATAATCAAAAAAGAAGGTTTGCTCCATCTGGTTTCTGAAGGCGCTGCTGCCCTTGCTTTTCAGCTCGGCGCCCAGCCTCTGGGAAGCCTCCGAGGGTAGCCGGGAAGGCCGCGATGTCGGTCCAGGACCCCCCGCCCTCTGGTACTGCTCTGTGACCTCGGTCTCCTGTCCCTTTGTGGTGTGGTGATTTACATGCTTGTCTTATCTCCTAAATGTCAGGGACAGTATCTGATTCACGCGCGCCTCCCACACCGCTTGGCACAGAAGAAAGACTTAACACGCTCTCTGCTGCGTTAAACTCAACTCGGTTCCCCTCGAGGGTTGGAATCTGGAATCCGATAGCAGTCGCGTTATTTTTTCCTTCTTTTCTCCCCACGGTGCCTAGGATGGCAGCTTGGTCACTGCCAACCTGCCACCTCCCTTCTCCATCTTCGCCCCCAAACCAGAAGGCAGGCTCTCCTCTGCTGGCTCCACAGACTAGGCCTCAGTTTCCCCTCCTGGAAAGTGGCACCGTCGCCTCTGAGGCCAAGATGGGGACGAGGCGGACAAGCCCTGGTCCAGGTCAGAGTGAGAAGCATATCCTTTGTCTCAGGAACACAAAGCCTCATTTGTAAGCTCGGGGCTCGAGTCTGGGCAGGGAGCCACGTGGGGCAGGAGGCAGTGGTGAAAGGAATGGCAGGGTTTCCAAAACCCCCTCCCACTGGCCGGCTGCGGAGGAAGCAGGTGGCAAATCCCTTCCTCCCGTGGCCTGAAAACAAGGTGTCTGTCAGTCCACACCCCGCTTCCTCCTTCCTCAGCCCGACTCCCCAAAGTCCTCCCCCCGCCCCCACTGCACACACACACACCCCGGCCTTGGAATGGAGAAGCAGGAAGGGGGAAGCCACTGAAGCCTGAGACTTCGGGGGTGGGGGTGGAGAGAATGGGTATTTCCAGAGCTTGTGGGTTTGTGGCCAAGGGCAAGGGCAACTGAGAAGTTTATGTCCTCCTGTCATTCCGAAGCCCCACCTAGCCCAGCCCCCTAGAACATGGGGACAAATGAGAGGGGGGGCTGGGACCTCAGCCTGGGACCCCGGTAGGGCAGGGGGAGCACTGACAGGACCTGGGAGCAGCACCCCAGTGGCTGGCCCCAGAGCTGGAGCCGCAGCCGCAGGCCTCGGCAGACGGGTTGTTTGTGTAGGACCGTCTCTCTTGTCCTCTGTGCGATGAACAGTGACGGAGCAGGATGGGTGCAGTGATCTGTACACAAAAAAAGTGTCAGGGGCCCTCATTCCTCCGCCTTGTGTCCTTGGAGGAGTCACCATGAACTCTCTCACCTGTCACTTGGAGCACAGGTCTGGCCACTCCTCGGCCCTAGTCAGTCCTGACCTGCCCCCCTCATCCTTAAATTCTGCACGCCGACCTACAGACCTTTGTTCTCGTCTAGGAGGGGCCCCACCTTCCTGCCTCAGGGCCTTTACACATGCTGTTTTCTCTGCTTGGAATACCTTCTGTCTCCTCTAATCACCCCTCCTCCTCCTTCAAGTCTGGGTTCACACGTCACTTCCTCGGGAAGGCCTCCCCGTTCCCTCCTGGCACGCTCGACCTCTCCTCCTCACCCTATCAGATGTGATGACGTATTTACAGGACCACGTGATTCACCTGGCCCCGCCCATTAGCCTGCCAGCCCCAATGAAAGCAGGTCTTGCCTTAGCCATCACCGCATCCTCGCACATGCCAGGCACATGGTAGGTGCTCAATAAACGTTTGTGCCCCTAAAACCATAGAAATTGAGAAGGAGAGGATTGCATCTTGACTTCAAGATGATGGCATCCTCGGGGGAGGGAAGGCAGGAAATGGGTCTGAGGCGGGAAGGACCCCAGGAGGGCTCACCTGCACCTGGAGTCGTGTGGTTAAGAAGGCCAGTTCTACACCCAGATGGCCTGAGTTCAAATCCCATCTTAGACTTGGCTCCAAAAACCCAAGCCATAAAAGCAAAGGTAGCAAACCGGACCTCACTGAACTGTCCACCGTGGCTGCACGAAAGACCACGTGAGGGGAGGTAGAGAGAAACTGCAGACTGGGAGAAGACAACTATCCGACAGAGGATTACCTGGAGCACCTGGACATCTGATAGGTGCGGAAAGCATCGAGAAGTCTTGAAACACAACCGCGGGAGAAAAAAACAAACCACCCAATTAGAGCGCAGGCCACAGATGCAAACAGATACTTTGCTGAGGAGGCTTTGCAGATGGAGAGTAAGCACATGCAGAGGTGCTCACCGATACCCATTAAAGAAATGCAAAGTAAAACCACAATGAAATATCACAACGTACCTACGTGCCAGAACGAACAACATACATACGTTGTCAGAATGTCTTTTAAAAAATAGGGGCGAGCCCTGGCTGGTGTAGCTCAGTGGACTGAGCGCGGGGCCTGCGAACCAAGCAACCACGGTTCCATTCCCAGTCAGGGCACATGCCTGGGTTGCAGGCCGGTTCCCTGCAGGCCAACTCCCAGCAGGGGATGCACCAGAGGCAAACATACATTGATATTTCTCTCTGTCTCTCCTTCCCCTCTAAAAGATAAATAAATAAAATATTTTTCAAAAATAGGGGCGATCGGGAGGATACAGGAAAATTAGACCACGCCCACATTGCTGGTAGGAATGTAAAATGGTCCAGCCACTCTGGAAAGGAATATGGCAGTTTCTTTTTAAAAAAACAAACGAACAGAAATACTAAACGTGCATTTACCATAGGGCCCAACAATTGTACCCTCGGGCCTCTGCTCTACCAGAGAAATGACAACTTATGTTCACACAAACCCCGGGACCCGGATCTTCAAAGGAGCCTTCTTCGTAATTGCCCCAAACTGGAAACAACGCAAATGTCCTTCGCCCCGAATGGTTAAACAAACACTGCCCATCCAGATTGTGGAATGCTACTGAGTAGTCAAAAAGAACAAACACAGCCCCGGCTGATGCGGCTCAGGGGGCTGAGTGTTGGTCTGCGAACTGAAGGGCCATCAGTTTGATTCTCAGTCAGGGCACGTGCCTGGGTTGCCGGCCGGTTCCCAGCTGGGGACCCGCAGCCTGAAGGAGGCAGCCGGTGGATGTTTCTCTCCCTCTTTCTCCCTCCTTTCCCTTCTCTCCATCTCTCTAAAAATAAATAAATAAAAGCTTTAAAAAAAAAAGAAGGAAAGAAAGAACAAACACAGATACATGTAACAACAAGGATGGCTCTCAAGGGGATGAAGCTGAGTTTTAGAAGCCACTCTCAAAAGGTCCCGTGCCACGCCATTCCACTCACGCAACACCCTTGATGTGACAAAACCACCCAGGGGACAGATGGGTGGCTGCCAGAGGTCAGGAAGGCGGTGGGGAGGGCGCTGGTGGCCGCTCATACAGGGCAGCAGGAGGGATCTTTGAGAGGAAGGTTTTGGATCTTGACTGCGGGGCCCGCAGGAGTCTGCGTGCGATAAACCCACGTAGAACTGAGTACACGGTCCTACAAACGAGCGCGTGTGAAGCCGTGAACTCCGAGTGAGGTCAGTGGATCGTGACCGTGCCGATTTCCTGGCGTCCCATCATTGCGCAAGAGGTCCCCTCGGGGGGCACTGGGTGAGGGGAGGTGGCATGTCTCCCTGTTATTTCTTAAACTGCACGTGAATCTACGATGATCTCAAAATCAAAAAGCACTTCATACAGCTACCAGAAGGACCCACCAGAAGGACTTTTTGAAGCACTGGCAACACCAACTCCTGGAGAGGGTATGGAGAGACCGGAACTCCTTACGCATCGCTAGTGTGGATATCAAAATAGTGAGCCACGCTTCAAGAGAGCTTGCAGGGTTCTTTGTACAGCTACTCATACACTCATCCTACGACCCAACCATTGTACTCGGACGTAGCTACAGAAGCGAAATGAAAGCGTGTATTCACACACAAGAAACGGCACGTGAATACAGGCTATCTTTACAATTGCCCAGAACTAGGAATAACCCCAACTGGAGGATGAATAAACAAAGCATAGCGTGCGATGAAATACTATGCAGCAATGAAAAAGGAGGTACCTTACAGTTACATCCGCATGAATGGGTCCCAAGCAAATATTGCTAGGTGAAAGAAGCCAGACCCAAAAGGCCACACGGTGTGTGATTCTACTTATGACCCCCTGAAAAAGGTAAAATTATAGGGATAGAGAACAGGTCGGTGGCTGCCAACAGCTGAGGTGGGGACAAGGGTTGGTTCCAAAGGGACGTGAGGACTTTGCGGGTGGTGGAAATATTCTGCATCCTGAATGTGGTGGTGGTTATGCACGACTTTCTGCATTTGCCAAAACTCACAGAACTGCATGTGAAAAAATAAATTGTACTTTATGTAAATTATACCTCAATATTTTTTTAAATCAAGAAAAAAATTAGATCGTGCATCTTGTAACTTCACATCAATTTATGCAGTCTGTGCGACTGGATACAAACGGCTCAGAGATAAAGTATGCATGATTTAGCTCCATTTTTTGAATGTGCTCTCATAAAATGCTTAGGGGTGGTCGTAAGCAATGTAAGCATCACAAGTAACCATAGTTGTTTTTTTTTTAAGTAGTGTTGCCTGCAATAAGAGAACACATGTCTAAAGAAAAGAAAATGCGTGTCTTTACACGAAAAAAGTAAATTGTTTAAAACAGAAAAAAAATAAAATGATCAGAAGCAAAGACGGCATGACGCTCGTGTTGGTTATTTTGGGTGGAAGACATTTGTAATGTTGCTTTGGGCTCTCTTTTCCCTCGCACCCGCCCGCAGTGCTGTTTCCAGGGTTAAACCATACACTTCAGGCACAGTGCTCCGCGCAGTGACTGGCCCGCAGGAATCGCTCAGACCCTGTCTGCTCCTCCTTTATACCCTTATCCTCCAAATCTGGGTTGTGGGTCTCTCCCAAGCTGGTCTCCAGCCGGCCCTCTTTATCTCCCTAACCAGGCTGGGGGCTCCAGGAAACGAGGCCGGCAATCGAAATGGACCCTCAAAGGGCTGATACATGGCCGGCCCTCAGCACCTTGCCTCAGGGGTAAATGACCCCACCTGTGACCTGGCGACAGTGGGTGTCCAGTAATTTTCTTTAAAGCAGGCATGTGGGCATAGAGCTGCATTAGTGAGGCCCCACCCCACCGCCAGGAAGAGGCTCCACCAGACACGGGCGCCAAGAGGGGTAAATTCTTGGCCAGGGAACCCATGTACTCTCCTCTGGCACCCCAAGTTAGACTGGGAGTGGAAGCCTTCTTGGGAAGGGGCAAAGGCTGCTCCCGTCCCCGCGGTCCCTCCCTCTCCCTGGTGGATTCCCCTGGTCTCGGCCTGGCAATGGAATGTTGTGTCGATGGTTGCCTGGGGAACCAGGGCCTGCTAGGTGGCTGCCTCCTGGGAGTACTGAACTCGCTGCAGCCGTGGCACTACCCCCCATCAGAAAGCCCCCCAGGGCCTCCCAGGCTTCTGCAAAACTCCAGCCAGGTGGAAAGAAGGCCAGAGCAATCGGGAGAATGGCAGGTCCCTGGAAGGAATGCTTGGAACTGGCCTCACAAGAGAAGCCGCCTCCGTGAGTGGCGCCGGGTGGCAGGGAGGGTCAGAGGATAGGCAGGGGTGGGTGGGGTCTCCCACCCTTGGGTCCTGGCTTCCTTGGACTCTTCATAGTAGGAAACTATTGCCCCATTTCACAGACTGGGGTTGGGGGAAGGCTCAAAGAACGAGCGACTTCCCCAAGATCTGTAACGCCCCGCCCCCTCCAGCTGACATCCACCTGAGATTCAATCATTTGAAACTGGGTGGGAAGGAATTAAGTGATGAACCCTTGCCCCCTGAGCCTGCAAACTGCATTTTAAAGGACGAGTGAAAGAAGCTGTCCCTTGCCTGTTCTGTGTTCAGTGGAGTGACTGTGGGTGGCAACCCACTGCCTTAGCATCTGTAAAATGACAGGTTTTCTCCTGAACCAGAGCTGGGGAGCCCACAGTTAGTGTGTCCTTTCTGCTCCCTGCACAGCCCACACTGGGGGCTGCCTCCTGGGCCCCACACCCCCTGGGGGCTTGACAGGTATCTCTACCTCTACTTGGCCACAGCAAGAAGCTGAGCTCCCCTGCTCCCACTCAGCCTCCTTCCATCAGCAGCCTCCTCCCTGTCCCTGATCCTAGGTTCACCTGAGACTCCTCTCTCACCCCTTCACCACTCCATCAGCCCCAGCATCTCTGTGTCCCCCATTACCCATCACTGGCCTCCTGCAGCTGCTCTGCCCCTCCTATTGTTCTTGCCCCTCCCGAAGCCACCAGCTGGGCTGCTCCTGCTCACCAAGGTCCTTCCCTCGGGGACTTTGCAGTGTCTGTTCCCTTGGCCTAGAATCTGTTCCCTGCAGATATCCTCAGGGCTCACTATCTCTTCCCCTTGCAGTCTCTGCTCAACTGTCACCTCCTCAGAGAGAACTTCTGACCAACCCATGGAAGGAGTTTTCACCGTAGCACCCACCATGTCCTAGCATCATCTTGTATTATTTGTTAGCCTTTATTTCCCGTGGCCACAGCAAGGTGCCAGCTCCCGCAAGGCCAGCTTCCATCTGTCCTGTTCTTGGCTGCAGCCCCAGCACCTAGGATGGTGCCTGGGACTTACTAGGCGCTCAGTGCCATTTGTTGAATGAATGAAGAATTCAGCAGCCAGGAGGTGGCTAATGAGGGCATTTCAGGCACTAGAGAGGAGTTGGGGGCCCCGGCTGTTGCCTCCTTCACCCCCACTTCCCCCTTGAGCCCCTCCAGGAAGATCCCGGAGCAGAATCTTGACCACCTCCCGCCGTTGCTGAGTCTACTGGAGAAGAAGCAGGAGCTGTTGGATGCGGACCGGGGCCTGCAGGCACAGAAGGAGGTGAGCCCCCACTGTAGCCCTGGGAGTTCTGGGGGGACCCCAGACCAAAGAAACATGGTGATGAGCAGAGGATGGGAAATGATGGAGCCAATGAATTAGCTCCCAGCTCTGAGACAAGCCATTGTACCACTCTGAGCCTTGGTTTCCTCATCTGTCAAGTGGGGTCCAGATGAGATCGGTTGTTGGTGCACATTAGTGTGCACTGAGCTTCCATGTGGAGGCTACTGAACTGGGATCCAGGGGGCTCCCCATGGTCCCTGCCTTCATGGGGCTCGCAGTCTAGAGAAGGACACTGGCCAGTGTCCGGCCGGTGATGCTACCAGGAGAGAAGCACTGAGAAGGAACTGTAGGAGCCAGAGGAAGTCCCTATTCCCACCTGGGGGTGATTCAGGAGGACTTCCTGGAGGAAGTGATGTCTTAGGTGTTGCTGAAGGGTAAGTCGGCTTATTAGTCCAGCAAAGGGGGACAGTGTGAGAAGGAGGAGAAGGAGGAGACAGCATGTGCATACAAAGACTGGGAGGCAAGGACAAAACACACCGGGGGGCAAGGGGCTGGAAGGCAGTGTCAGAGGGGGGAGTCCCGAAGGAAGGGCAAGGACACTGACACGCAGGCGCGGCAGGGGGGGCACTTGGGCTTCATCCCGGTTGATCTGAGCAGAGGCGCAGTGACAAGGTCAGGAAGGACAGACGAGAGAATGTAAATGTGAACCTAAAGGTGCTAGATAGCTTGAACCCCCCAACACATGCCCAGACACCCACTCCTCACACCCCAGGTCTTCCAGACCACCATGGCAGCCCTGAAAGAGCGCAGGGAAGAGTTGGAACAGAAGCAGCAGAAGCTAAAGGGGTCCTTTCACCGCTTTGACAAGTTCTTGCAGGTAGGTGGAGCCTGCTGGGGGTGGGGCAGGTCACAAGATCACAAAGTCGCAATTCTATAGGGGCCAGACATGTCACATAAATTTTAAAAATGGATGTACTGATACAAAGGCAAGTGGTGGGAAACACATCGCACTGTCTGAAGCACTCAAGATGTTTAAAAACGGTGGGGAGGAGTGAGGCCCCCCCCCCGCCCCCTATCGGATTCTTACTGACTTTGGCCCGCGGGCCATCTATTTGCAACCCAAGGCTCAACGTGGTGGGGCCAGGTGGAAGTGGCGAGCTCCGCAGGCTCCCAAGTTCTGAGGGTCCTCACCCGCTTTCCATCCCTCTCCACCCCCTCTCCCCAGGACTCCGAGGCCCGGCGCAACCGCACGCTACAGAGGGCAGCGGAGGAACGACTCCGGGCCGACCGCCAGGAGGCAGAGGCGCTGCGGCTTCGGGCCCAGCTCGGGGAGCTGCAGCGGGAGCGCGCGCGGCTGCAGCGTCGGCTGCGGCGGCTGGAGCCCTGCGCGCACCTGCTGGAGCAAGTGCTGGATCAGCTGCCCGAGGTGAGTGCCCCGCAAGAAGCTTGGGGGCTCAGGACCGTGGTGCGGCGAGCGCTGGATGGCCTCAGACCCCACCTTTGGAATGGTGCACTACTAGAGTGCTGGTTGTATGCCTGGAGTCACCACTTACTGAGCACCAACTGTATGTCAGGGGTGCGCTTTGCTGTTGAATTCTCCCCAAGGCCCAGTGAAGTGGGCCCTGTGTTACTGTCAACTCCATTTTACAGGTGGGGAAATCGAACTTCAGAAAGGTAACACTCAAGGACACACGGGCAGGCGGGGGCGGGTAGATCCAGCCACTCAAGAAATACTAGTCGAATGAGACAATGAATCAGTAGTAATCACAGGCAGAGAGTTTAGCTAGACTTAATGGGTAGGGGTGGAGTAAACCCGCTTCTGGATCAGGGGCTGTGTGGTGCCATTTCACAGGTGGGCTAACTGAGGAGGCGCTGGAGAGCCAGCTGGCGGTGGGGAGGGCCGGGGAGCTGCAGGCCCGGTGAGTCGCTCTCCGGACCCTGTCCCAGTTCCAGGAGGTCCCCGAGCTAGTGGCGCGCTTCGATGCCCTAGCCGACACGCTGGCCGAGCTGAAGCTCACGGAGCGCCGGCGGCTGAAGGAGCTGGAGGAGGTGCGCGTGCGGCTGCGGCGGCTGCGGGACGCCGGGCGGGAGGAGCTGCTCCAGCAGGGCCAGCTGCGAGCGCAGCTGCTAGAGCGCCTGGATGCGGCGCGAGAGCGCACGCTGCACTGGGTAGGGCCCAGTCTCCCACCTCCAGGATTGAGTGCCGGGGCGGACTGATAACAGATGGGCGAAACTTATTCCGGAAGGGCAGCGGCACTAATGCGCAGGTTTCCGGCACTTCGGGGCACAGGGGGCCAGTCCTATCAGCACCTGACACTGTGCCTGCCCTCACCTCTCGGGGAGCGAGGATCCGTAGGGAATGAGGCCCCGCCCTCCTCTGGCCGACACACCCTAATCGGGAAAGGGCGGGGCGTTCTCCAGGAATCCAAGTGGGCTCAGATCCAGAACACAGCAGCCGAGAAGACCTTGCTCCTGGGTCGCACTAGGATGTCGGTGCTCAACTTGTTCCAGTTAGCGTGCCAGCATCAGAGGCAGCCACCTGCCCTGGACATCGAGGACACCGAGGGGCAGCTGGAGCAGGTGAGGGCCCCTATTGTCACCTCCAGCCCCCAAATCTTGGGAACATCACGGAGCCTGGAATCCACCTCTCTGGGTTAAGCATGACCCTCTGCGATCAGAGGCGATTCCAGCGTCACCGAGGTGGGTCGGTGGCTGCTTAGGTCCCCTGGGGTGGTCTTGGTCTGACAGTCATCTGCTGTGTGGCCAGAAGGGAGTTGTGCTGCTCTGGGTCTCAGTGTCCCTGCTTATGCAGAGGCTACACACTTGTGCCAAAGTTCTTCCTTTGTCCCAGGATCAAACAGCTGGAACAAATGATATCCATAAGAAACCAGAAACCAGGTCAAGACTCACTTAAAGAAAAATTAGTTTATTTTTTTTTTTTAGAGAAAGGAGAAGGGAGGGGGAAAGAAAGGGAGAGAAACATCGATGTGAGAGAAGAAACATTGATCTGTTGCTTCTTATAAGCGCTCGAACTCACCTCTACTGGACCAGACTTACTTTTTTTTTTTTACTTAAAAAAAAATTAATTGTGCTATCACAGTTGTCCCAACTTCCCCCCCCAGGCCCCCCTCCACCCAGCACCCCCTTCTCCTGTGGTGATCACCTCTCCTTTGTTCATGGGTCATGCATATAAGTTTTTTGGCTACTCCATTTCCCGTGCTTGCTTTTAACACCCCCCTGCCTACTTTGTACCTACCAACTTGAACTTCTTAATCCCTGCACCTTTCCCCCATTCCCCCAGACCCCCTTCCCACTGGCCACCGTCCCAATGCTCTCCATATCTATGACAATGTTTCTGTTCTGCTTGTTGGCTTAGTTTGTTTTTTAGATTCAGTTGTTGATAGTTACGTATTTGTTGCCATTTTAATGTTCACAGTTTTGATCTTCTTTTTCTTAAATTAGTCCTTTTAACATTTGGTATAATAATGATGAGCTCTTTTAGCTTTACATTGTCTGGGAAGAACTTTATCTGCCCTTCCATTCTAAATGATAGCTTTGCTGAATAGAGTAATCTAGATTGGAGGTCCCTGCTTTTCATGACTTTAAATATTTCTTGCCAATCCCTCCTAGCCTGCAAAGTTTCTTTTGAGAAATCAGCTGACAGTCTCTTGGGAACTCCCCTATAGGTAACTTACTTATTTTCTCTTGCTGCTTTTAAGATTCTCTCTTTTGGCTTTATCTTTATCCTTTGGCTTTTTAATTATGTATGTTTTGGCATGGTCCTCTGTACATACATCTCATTTGGGACTCTCTGTGCTTCCTGGACTTGTGTGTCTATTTCCTTTACCAAATTACAGAAGTTTTCTTTTATTATTTTTCTAAATAGGTTTCCAACGTCTTGCTCTTTCTCCTCTCCTTCTGGCACCCCTGTGATGAGAATGTAGGAACGTTTTAAGTTGTCCCAGAGGCTCCTTACACTGTCCTCGACTTTTTGGATTCTTTTTTCTTCTCACTGTGCTGATTCGATGTCTTTTTCTTCCTTATGTTCCAAATCATTGATTTGATTCTTGGCTTCATCCACTCTGCTGCCGATTCCCTGGAAATTGTTCTTTATTTCAACTAGTGTGTCCTTCATTTTGGCCTGGGTCTTTTTCGTGCTGCTGAAGCACCTGCCGATTTCCTTAAGCATCCATGTAACCAGTGGTTTGAACTCCGCACCTGACAGATTGCTTATCTCCATTTTGTTTAGTCCTTCTTCTGGGGTTTTGATTGTTCTCTCACTTGGGCCATGGTTCTTTGTCTCCTCATTGTAAGAGCCTTTCTATGTTTGTTTCTATGTATTAGGTAGAGCTGCTTTGACTCTGCATCTTGGGAGCGTGGCCTAATGCACTAGGTGTCCTGTAGGGTCCAGTGGCGCAGCCTCCCCTATCCCTCCAGCTGGGTACTGGAGGTGCGCCCTCTGTCTGGGCTGAGTACTCCCTCCTCTGGTAGATGAGTCTTCATTGCGGTCAGCAGGCCAAGGAGAGGGATTTATCCAGGCTGGACAGCTAGTAGTTGTGGCTGTGACTCCCGGCCAGCAACCCCCTCCCCCATGGCTTGTGGAGGTGGTTGGGTGGTGCTCTGACGTGGTCTGTAGCTGTCCACTTGGTGCACAGGCTCTAGGGTTTCCTGGGGGCAGGCCGAAGTCAGCCTCCACCTGGGTTCTGTCCGGGGCTCTTTGGCATAAAGCTGTTAAGTGACCTGCAGATGGCTGTTGCTAGTGCTGGGCCTGGGGCCACTCAGTGAGAGGGATGGAGCTGGGCTCAGCTGTTGCCTGTTTGAGAGGCTTTAAGAAGGGCTGAGCTAGGCATCCTTGGGGAAAAGCCACTCTGACCATCGTGGGAGGGTTGCTGGGGTGGGCCCCTAAGTTGAATGGGGCGGACCCTTAGGTAATTGTCTGGGCGGGGCTTACCACGTGAGCCAGGTTGATGGAGACTCAGATGCGGTTCTGCCGCACTGTGGCTCTGTGTGGGGAAGCTGTTCCCCAGCTCTCGCCCTGACTCCAGACTCGTCAGTTCCTCCCCGTGTGCCACCGGCGCCCTCAGAGCCGCTGGAGCCCAGAGGGAGTGAGTCTCAGTAAGTCCGTGTGTGGCGCAAGGCCCTTTAAGAGGAGAGGCCTGAGGATCCCAGTTTCTTCCTCGGACCCAACCCCACCCGTCTTTACAGCCAGAAGTTATGGAGACTGGAACCCTGGGCTCAGTGGTCTGGTGCGGGGCTGGGATCCCTCGCCCCTGAGATACCCCTCCGTTTAATATGCACCACATGTGTTTTGGGGGCTGGTTCCACATCTCCAGTTCTCTCCCCGGATGAACGTGGTTTCTTTAATTCCTTAGTTGTCAGACCTCCACACAGCTCGACTTTCCGACAGTTCTGACGGTTGTCCTGTATTTCAGTTGTAATTTTGCTGCGGTTGTGCAAGGCGACTCTCGCTTACCTGCGCCTCCACCTCGCGGACTCACTTAGGTGATGCCTGGCTGTCTTGCTCCTCACACTGGCCGGGCCTGGCTCACCTGGAGGGGGAGTGTGGGGCTGTGTGGTGGCCTTTCTGCACAGTGGCACTGCGTGTGTTGCTGTGGACCGAGGACACTCCGTTTTTCTAGTCATTCGGGTCTGTAAGGCTTATGGCTGAAGGAGGAAGTTTCTGACTTTGGAGACGCATTGTTTCTGGGGGGGGTTCCCCAAAGCATGACCCCCCCCCGCGAGAAGGCGAGAAACAAAGGGAGGCACCCACTGTTCCCCCCACCCATCCCACTCCTGTCCTGTGCCCATGGCCGAGATTCCAGCTGAAGGGCAAGACCTGGGCCCCCGGACCCCACTTTGTGCCACACCCTGAGTTGGGTGGATTTGTGCAAACCGCTGCTCTCCCACGTGGGGCCTGGGGACCAGGGTCTGCACCCAGATGACACCAGGAAGGACAGAGCCTTGATAAGCAGTGACAGCAAAAGCCGGTCCCCTTGCAACCAGGGTTCTGATGCCAGCGTGGAGAAAGGGCTCCCCGTGGCGCCCTGGTTGCTGGGCCGGGACCCACCCCGCTAGCATCGCCAGCTGGAGAATGCGGTGATGCGGTTTCACTTCCGCGGCAGTTATTTCCGTCACCCCTACGCGTGCCAGGGCCACGAACTCCTTTCCGTTTTCGGTGGAGATGGTGTTTCCTTCTCAGCAACAAATGTGAAGGGGGAGCCCAGGGGGAGTGCGCCGTCAGGCTCTGGTTCTTGGCAGTGGGTCCAGGGCTGCTCATTAAGTTCGTATCAATAAGTTAATTAAAACGAAATAACGGAGGGCCACCCATGGAGGTGATGAGAGTACGTCATACACCAGTGAATATGATGGATCCAATTAGAAGGGGAAAAATGAATTGGTGTAAGTGAAAATATAAATTTAATCATAATACAGGTGATAGGCAGCTAGCAAACTGTGAGGGCATCTGCTGAGGAACCGACCGGGGAGGGGCTGATGGAGGCTTTAAAAGCCCAGAACAGTTTAGGCCGGGTGGCTGCCCCTGGGGACCACCAGCCTCGCCGTCTTTTAAGAGGGGGTCTCTACCCCTACCCCTGCCTTGCATTGGGGGTGGGCACTGGACCCTCAGCGGCGGGGACGTGACTCTGGCTGTGTTGGGGACCCCCAGGTGAAGCTGCTCATCCTGGACCTCTCTGCCATGCTGGCCAGCCTTCCTCAGGCGGAGCCCGCAGCTCCTGCCCCGTAGCCTGACCCAGGTGAGCGGTGGGGAGGGGACCCCCCCCCCGGGACCCCTACGCTGGGAGACAGGTGCATATTTGCTGTGGGGGCAGCTGAGTGGTTCTCACCTGAAGATGGGAGGGCTGTGCCCACTCAGGTTGCGGTGGGACACAAGGGGCACCCACCCCACGCCCGGCACCTGGCCCAGGGCCAGGCCCCTCCTCTAGGGCAGCCGGGGGCATTGGACAAGCAGGCATTTGTCAACAGGCCTGGTGCACATTCTGGTAATCCTAGACGAGTGTCTGGTAAGTCCAGTGACATCAATGGGACCAGCAAGAGGGTCGGTCCCAGGGGCAGATGCCCACTCACAGAACATCTGCTCACCATGGTGCACGGGCGCACGGGCACTCGGCGACCTTGGGCTCCATAATCCAGCCACTGGAGCTGCCCTTGACCTTCCCAGAACCCCACAGGGGCTGAGGAACACAGGCCTTGGAGCAGGTCGGAGGCCAAGACAGGTTCTGATGTCCAGGCATGTGGTGGGGCCGTTAACCCCTTCATACCCAGAGAGAAGCAGCCGTGCCCTCCTCCCTGGACCCTGAGACTGTCTCCCTCCCACTGGCCACGCCCAGCTGCAAGACTGGCCTGGCAAAAGAAGGGGACTGATCGCCAGCTTTGGGGCTCTCTCACCTCAGGCGACTGACTCACCCTCTGAGCTTCATTTTCCTCATCTGCAAAATGGGGACCCACCCTCAGGGGATCCCTTAGGGGTTCCCACGAGACTTGCCCACCTGGCACACCAGCTGGGATTTTGGTGTCTGGGTCTGTCCCTTCCAACTGCTCAAGTGGACTGCAGCTCAGTAAAGGTTTATTACACTAAAAACACATCACTGGGCCTCAAGCAGTCACAGCTCGGACTTGTGTGGTCGCCGCCTCTGAACCCAGAACACGTGGAAGCAGCAGGAGCCAAGTTGCGAATTCAGGTCTTGGCCTGCCTGGTGAACTCCTATGCACCCTTCAGTACCTTGCTCAAATGCCCATGGCTTAGGCAGAGGCAGCGGCTGCCCCTGTGGCCAGTACAACACTCCTCTTCATGGACGATGGTTCCTGCAGGGAGCTCCTGGACGCCCAGCAAGGGGACAGGCACGCAGTGGTACACAAGCAGCATTTGCTGACACGCACACTTGGACCAAGCACAGAGCCGCGGGGCTGGGTCACCTCTACATCCGCTTCCTCATCTTGCCCTTCTTGGAGCGGGCACCCCGGCCGAAGGCGCCCCGCTGCAGCTCCCGGGCATGGTGCCGGTTGCGGGCGGAGAGCTGCTTGAGGCCCCCACGCTGCAGGAAGCGCATCTTCTGGGCTTTGCGCCTCTGCTTCAGGATCTGCTGCTTGGTCTTGAGCTCTGAGCGCACGCGGCCTGCGGGGGTGCCTGGGGCCCGGGGCTGGGGGGCACCTGCGGGGACAGGGGTCCAGGGAGCTCAGCCTTTGTGTCGACTTTCAATGTCTCCTCCTCCCAGAAGCCCCCAGACTGCCCCCCACCCCCGGGCCCCCTTCTGTGTTCATTGCTGCGGCCCCAGCCTCTGGCACAGGGCAGGTGCTTAATAAAGCGTAAGTAGTCTGCTATCCTCGCTGACAGCATGGACCTCAAGCCAGAACTGCCAGGGCTCAAATCCCGGCTGTGAACGCTTAGACCATGGGCAAGTCACTCAGCTTCGCTGTGCCTCAGTTTCCCCCTCTGAGTAACAGCACCTACCTTGTGGGTCCTGATAAGTCACTGTGTACAGTGCTCAGGACAAGGCCCAGCCCAGAGTGAGGGCCTCCTCGGTATGATGATAAAGACCTCAACAAAGCTTGACTGAGAACCTCCTGTGCACCAGGCCCTGGGCGCCCAGCCACGGCTGAGACAGACCCCACCCTCTGTCCCCGTGGAAAAGGGGTGATACCACTGCAGACAGAGAGCAGGCCACACAGAGGACACAGGAGGCCCTGGGTGAGGCGGAAGACAAGCCACAGTGGCCGTGACAGAGAATGGGCCACAGGCTGAAGGACACAGACTCACAGAGACATGGACAGGGCAGGGACCAGCCCTGTGGGGCCCGGGGTGGGGGAGGAGAGAGGCCAAGGGGGGCTAAAGCCCACCTGAGAGCCCAGGACACAGTCCAAGCTCCCCTCTCCCCAGGGGGGCACAGGTGGGAGGCAGAAAGCAGCTGGGTAGCCCCGTGCGTCACCCACGTGGGTGTCCTTTTCGGTAAGGTGAGCACCCTATCTTCCTGCCCCGGTCACGTGTGGGAGTGTCTAGCGGAGCCTGTCCCCGACTGCCAGTGGCAGCCGTCTCTGACAGCACACGGTGGGGCGGGGGGCGGGGTGGTGGGCAGAACAGGCCCCAGGCCCCTTCCCTGAAGGCCCATCAAAGCCCCGAGGTCCTGGCATCAGGGCGCCTGGACCACGCTGTGGTCAAGCACAGGCTCTCGCAGACCGCAGTTCAAATCCCCTCGGCCTGTCACCAGCTGAGGGACCCAGGTGGGATCGAAGAGGGCCAAGTTCCCAGATGACCAAACGCACCACGTGACACTGTGTGCTCTGAGCCGCATCCTACCTTGGCCTCGGCCCCGCTTCCAACCTCTTCGCTCGGGGCCTCGCCGGTCCGATGCCCCTTCCTCCTCTGAGTCTCGGTCATCGATTTTCTGTTTCTGCTTCCACTTCTTATAGCTGGGAAGCCAGGTTAAGGGGGTTGCTTGTGGGGTCCTGAAGTCCCCGAGACCCAAACAGAAACAGGTGCTTAGCCCCGCCCCTAAGGATACAGGTCCTGCTTGTAGGAGCTGCTGATGTAGCGGCCACTTTCTGTCTTGATCTTCTTGTTCTCCTGTCCCGACTGTCCCACAAACCGCTTCTTCTTCCGGTCCCTGCAGGAGAGGAAGGTGGTAGGCTGTTGTGGACAGAGGTGGCCTGGGGTGGCCTGCTCCCCCGGGGCCTGTTTCCTCCTCTGACTCTCACACGGGTGTTGGAGGATTCCAGAAAAGCAGTGTGGCCATGGCTGGCACACAGTAGGTGCTCAATAAAGGCCAGCCCCCTGCCCTCCCTCCCCTTGCCTTGGCAGCCCAGGTCTCAAAGGCAGTGTGGGAGTCACCAGGAACAGGGTTCCCAGCGCCCCCTCTGCCACCTCCCGGCTCTGAATGCAGGTGGGGTGAGGCTCATCAGGTTTACTATGTATGACCCCATGCACACAGGATGGGTGGGGTCACGGGCCATAATTCGTGCTGGGCAGGATCAACCAGGGGGCGGGGTGGCATCCTGCCTGCTCTAGGGATCCGAGGAGAGCCAGGCCAGGCAGGGGTCACAGGCCGGCTACATGGGGCTGCGCATTGACGGGCAGTGCGGCCCACTCACCACTTGAGCTGCTGCTGGGCCCTGGTCAGGTTCTGGGCCTCGTCCCCCATCAGGTCCAGGACCGCGCCTGCCACCTGCTGCTCAAAGGCACCCCCGTCCCCACCAACGCTCAGGCTGCAGGAGGAAAGTGGGGAGGCACAACAGGGTTGAGGGGGCCACCAGGCCCCACCTACCCCCCACCCCCACATGAGCCGGCCACTCACCCCCGCTCACTGTCAAAGTCCTTGGGACGATAGGGGACGTAGAAGTCCTGGTCCCGCTGCCGGGCCTCCTCCCTCCGCCTCTTGGCTCCACAGTCAGGTCCCGGCTGCTGCCGTTTCCGGCCCACGACCTCTGTGAAGACGTCCTAGCAGACGGAGGCCCAGTCACACCTGCAGCCCCCAGGAGCCCACCTGCCCCCAGCACCAGGCCCGCTTGGTGTTGCCAGGTAGATCCTCTGTCTCCTCCTCGGCACGCGCGGCACAACCCGCCTTGAGCACCAACAGCATCAGAAAAGGTGGGTGGGGGGCACTGAGGTGCCAACCAGGGAGGGACTCTGTTCGGTCTCAGTGTGGTCCCCCAGGCTGTGTGACAGACACAAGGTCCTGGCCCTCACTGAGCCTTGCCTTGCTCTGTGTTAGGGACTAATCACTGAACCCCCATTCAAATCAAATGTATGGGAGGCAGGAGAGCAGGCCCCCGGCCCCGCCCACCAGGGGAACAGGACACCTCGTGGTCCCCCAGCCCAGCCTCTGGCACCAAGGCCCAGCCTCTGCTGCTGCCTGTGTCATGCCCTCACTGCTGTCAGGGCCCCCTGCTCTGCGACTTTCTGCCTGTCCCAGCCCCCTAGTGAATGGGGGCTCAGACTGCCACCAAGGTGATGACAACGATGTGGCCACCACCAGGCATCTGTCTGGTGCTGTCCTGCATCTGCCCAGCAGGGCTGGGACCGGGCGCCTCCGTCACTGGGCTGCACGGCCCGGGTCCACAGGGTTGTGCAAATGAACTTTCCTGAAATTTGCTTGGTGGCAGAGGCCGACTGGAGCCGACAAGGGGCTGTCTAGTTAGTTTGGGGACCGGCACGCCTCATGGCAGAAGCTCTGATGCGTTTGATGGTGGGGACACCCCAGACCCGTCTGAGGTGCTACCTGGCACACAGACCCCGACCCTAAAGATTCAGAATCCCAAAACCCACCTGGTCCCTAGGGTTTCAGGCAAGGGATGGTGGACGAGCCCCATGAGCCCATTCTACAGACAGGGCGGCTGAGAGCCAAGTTGCTGATTTCCACAAGTGTCAGACAGGGGGCCGGAATCCCCGAAGCCATCCCCAGCCACTGCTGGAAGCCTTGGGGACAGCCCTGTGGCTGCTGCGGTTTGACCCACCCCTTCCCCCAAACCCTGACCCAGACTCCAGGTCCCTGGGGTGGGGACTGTACCTCTGCACTCTCTCCTGCCTCCGCCTCCTCAGGCCGTTCCTCCTCCGGTGCTGAGCAGCTTGGGGCCGGGCGGGCCAGGCCCTCCTGCCGCTCCTCCCGCCCCTGCTGGAAGCTGGCGATGGCCTTGCTGTCCTTCTGCCGCTTGGCGCGCATCACCTGGCTGCCGAAGTCCCGGCTGGAGGCGTTGATTTCAAAGATGGTCTGTTGGGGGGACACCCGTGTCCCTCACGCACTGGCCTCTCCTTCCCGCCCCCGCCCCACCAGCCCGGCCAGCGCACTCAGGCATTCCTCCTTGAGCACTCTCATCACTGACGTTTCACAATGAGGAAAGAAGCTCCAGAGAGGGCAAGTAACCTGCCCGAGGTTCCATGGCTGGGACGAGCCAGAGCTGGGATTTCCACCCAGGTCCGTCCAGCTGCCTCCGAAACCAGCGCTCGTAACCATGACACTCCAGCGCCTTTCCCCTGCTTTACCACACACCTCCCCTAGATACAGGATCGGGGTCCGTGGGAGTGGAAGGAAAGGAACTTGATGGAAAGCCAGCTCCTCAGGCCTCTAACAGGCCTAGAGCTTGGCCCGCCCTCCTGGAGCCTCAGTCTACCCATCTGTAAGTGGGAGGAAATGGCTGCCACATGGGGGACCTGCTGTGGACAAGCAGGGATGATTCCAGAAAAAGGGGCGTCTCTAGAAATGCTGACAGAGCCAGAGATGCAGGTTAAGATGCTGCAAGCGGAGACAGAACTGCTTGTGGGGGTCGCGCTGGGGCTCAGGCACTGAGTCAGAGTCCAGGCGCCGTGATGGCTTCTTTGTTGTGGTCCCCACCCGCCCTCACTCACCGCCCGCGAACGGTACTTCCTGAGGCTGTCCACCAGCCTCAACCGCTGCAGCTCCTTCTCCTCGAAGCGCGAGCCTGGCAGGGGCAGGGGAGGTGTGAGGCCCGAGGCTCGGCTCTGCAGGGCCACCCGCCACCATTGCCCTGCACAGGGACTCACTGAAGAGAGGGTGCAGGCCCAGCTCCACGAGGTCCAGCTCCTTGGCCCGCTTGATGGACTCCGGGGAGGGTGCCGGCCGCGATCGCACGTACTGCTGCAGGGCATTGTCGGCCACGTGGCACAGGCCTCGCAGCTCCAGCGAGGCCTCCAGCGCGCTCCGAAGGCTGCAGTCCTCATCGTCCACCAGGCTCTGCGGCACCCGGCCCAGCACGCCGTCCCCGCCCACCGCACCTGCACCCCCCACGGAGCTCGGTCAGAGGACTGCCGCCCCGCCCACCCGCCCAGGCCCCGCCTCCCGCCGCTGGGCCCACGCAGGCCTGCTCATCACAGAATCATCCCCGTGTGCTCCGTAGTGAGGCCACGAAGGCTGCGTCTGCACTAAACGTGCACACACTCCTTTTTCTTGTCATTATTCCGTAAACAATTCAGTATGGTAACTATTTACATAGCTATCACACTGTGTTATCCTAAGTAATCTGGAGATAAAGTTACAGGACGATGCATAAAGGTTATATGCAAATACTGGGCCATTTTATATAAGGGACTCACCTGCAGATTCTGGCATCCGAGGAGGTTCTAGAACTAACCCTCCTCAGATGCTGAGGGACGACTGGGTAGGGATCTTCTTCTCCCAGGGTCAAGTCCAGTCCCACCCCTATCTAAGCCAGGACAGGGTGGGCCCCACCCACACTGCCCCGCCCCTGTGTCCACCCACCTGAGGGCTCCTCCTGGGGGTGGGCGAGAGACAGGGCACGGCCCAGGAACAGGTGCAGGTCCAGCAGGTAGGGGACTTCATCCGGGGCCACCAAGGAGTAGGCTGTGCCACTTCGGCCGGCCCGGGCCACACGACCTGGGTGGCAAGAGGGGGCCCGGCTTCAACAAAACTCCCCCCAAGTCCAGTGCGACTCCCTCCAGCCCAACCCTATGGGTGAAAACCAGGCCAAGCCCACACCCCGCTGAGCTGGCGTTCCGCCCTACAAAAGGGGAAGGGGCACCAGAGGTCACAGGGTCACCGGCGCGAGAGTGCACGGCCGACACAGTGCTCCGGGAAGCCTGCAGGAACACAGACAGGGCACTGCTCGAGCCCAGTCGAAGGGGACTTTGTGAAGTTACTTAGCCGGTGACCGCCTGGTGGGGATCCTGCCAGGGGAAAGGGGCCGGCCCGCGGGCCCAGACGCCAGATCCTCCTAACAACCCGTTGGTGTGAATGCGGTTTTACTGGCAGGCGGCCGTTTACGTATCGTCTACGGCTGCCGTTGTGCGGTTTCAGGGCCAAGTTCCGAGCCTACACGGCCCCACAGCCTACAGGGCTTACTCTCCAGCCCTTCACAGAACCAACTCGCCCACCTGGCAGAGTGACGGAGGTGAATGGAACCCTGTATGACGCGGGCTGATGCAAGAAGGAGGTTACAGGAGAGGGCAGCGGCACCATGCTGAGTTTGCATTAGGTGAACCCATTTTGGCTCATTGCTGCCGCTGGCAAAACCAGCGTGTCACCCCATTTGGAAGACTCATTTGGGGTGGTCTGGTTTACACTGTTGGTCATGGGGTGCATGAGAAATTCCCTTTGGGGGTTCTGGGGCCCCCCTCAAGGAATGCACAGAACCAGCTCTTCCCAGGGCAGTGGGAACAGGGGTGCAGCAAGCTACCACCAATGGGGTCACCGGACTCAGGGCTGGACACCCAGGAGGAGGCCTGCTCTGCGCCCCGACTGGAGGTCGAGTCGTTCTTTGGGGTCCGCCATGGGTGGCTGGAATTCAGTGGCATCTAATCACAGGCAGAACAACCCAAAGGACCCAGTCTCCCAGGTTCTTCTCACACACACATTAAATTAGATGCACTTATAAATGCATTTATGAATTACAAGAAGGCAAAGAAAATAGACCAGTGGGTGCCATGGCCAGGAAGAGGGAAACAGGGAGTCATGTTGGTGGGCGGTTCCAGTGTGGGAAGACACGGCCAGGCAGGAGCTGGGCGGCAGCGGCAGGGGCTGTTCCCCCATGTGAACGTCCTTAATGCCACTGAGTTCCACCTGACAACGTTCCCATGGCAATCGTATGTTACATGTCTTCTACCACAATTAAAAAAGAAAAAAGGTAACGGCTAGGGCAAAGGACACACCACAGTGACAGCCGTGTCATCAGAGAGGCAACGAGAGTGGAGAGGTGGTTCCAGTCCCAGCTACCCCCCTTTGCCACCTGCATGAGAGCCGGCCGATCAATAACTTCCTGGCCTGGGGTCCCTCGCCTGCAAAGTGGAGCTCCTGGGCCGGGCCCACCGCACAGGGCAGGGTGGGTGTGAGAACAGAAGGGGCTGCTGCAATGAGAGGTGGGCCAGGGCCCCGCGGGGAGTGCTGGTGGGCAGTGGGGGCACAGCCACCGTCACGGTCACCAAGCAAGGGCGTGCAACCTACTGCAACGCTTCGTTTTCCACTGTCCCTGCCGTGTGTGCATCCTACTTGTGTAACTGGAATGTCACACATGGTGTTCTGGCCTGGGAGGGCTGAGGGGGAGGTGGGGCCCGACACGCTGACCTGAGATCCTCCCTGCAGGGATGGGACAGGAGGCAGAGGGGTTGGTGTGCAAGGGTCCCCAGAAAGGGAGCTAAAAGGACAGTTTTATTGAGGGACTTCAGGGAGGAGGGGGCTATGGGACCACCTCATCAAGTACCATGACAGGAAAGAGAGAGAAGTCCAGGACTTGGGAATCCAGGAAGCAGAGAGCCACCTCCTGAGAACACGGAGGCTGCCTGCCAGAACCTTGACAACCCGCCTCCCCAAGTCCTAATTTCTAGGTCAAGTCCCTGGGCCTCCGTTTCTCCGCCTGTAGCACCCCAGCTGGCTCCTTACCCACACGGTGCAGGAAGAGCTTGCCCTTGGCCGGGAAGCTGTAGTTGATGACATTGTCCAGCAGCGGGATGTCCAGGCCCCGGGCCGCCAGGTCAGTCACGATGAGCGTGGAGCACTTGCCGTGCGTGAACTTGGCAAGGTTGATCTTGCGGGCCGTCTGGTCCAGGGCGCTGTAGATGTGGGCGCAGCTCATCCGCTGGGCTATTAGCAGCTGCTCGAGTCAAGACAGGACGGAGGGAGAGGGGTGAGGGGCCTTGTAGGAGAGAGTCCGGGCCACGGTGGGGAGGCCGTGACCTGCTGGTAAGCCTCACCCTGACTCTACCGCTAACAAGCTGCATGACCTTGACCTTGGGCAAGTTACCTAACCTCTCTGTGCCCTCATTTTTGCTCACCCGTAGAACAGGGAGAAGACTTCCTACTTTGTAGCTTTGTCGTGAGGACTAAATGAGTTAATACATATACAGTGCTGAGAATACAGCCGAGACGTAGGAAGCACCCCGAACGTGTTAACTGCCTTTCGGAAATTACTATTTTAGTGCCACTCATCAGTGAGTGACATTTAGTGTCACTCATCAGTGACCCGGCAGCTGCACGCTAGGAGGAAGCACCATTAGATGTGTAACAAGCAAGTGAAACCCAGTGAACTGTGTCCTCAGACACTAGACCCCAGGTGTGGATGACCAGGGAAGGGGCCCCCCCAGCCTTTGGGGCACGAGGGACCCCCACACTTTGATATAACCAAGGGTTATGGGTGTATACATATGGGAAAAGTCACCAATCTCTAAAAATCTGTAAATAGAAAAATTTTTTATTTTTATTTTTTTAAAAAGGCCCTGGCTAGGTAGCCTAGTTGGTTCCAGCATCGTCCCAATAAGCCAAGGTCGTGGGTTCAATGCCCAGTCAGGGCACATACAAGAATCGACCAATGAATGCATAAGTAAGTAAGAGAACCAACAAATCAATGTTCCTCTTTCTCTCTAAAAATCAATAAATAAGAAAATAAAATGAAAACGCATCAAAGCTGCTCACGTAAGATTAAAGCACTTTAGAAAACTTAATGCATGCAGGGTACACCTCATTTTTAAAAAGCAAAACACACAAGACACTGAAAATCTATAGAATGATAGGATGGCTGGAAAATACTTCAAAATAACCTGGATGGAGGAGGGAGTAATAGATGAATCAAGACTGGCCATGAGTTGATAACTGAGTACTTGGGAGTTCATTATGCTATTTTCTAAATGTAGTATGTGTCTGAAATTTTTATGATAAAAAGTTTAAAATAAAAAATTACCAAGCACAGGCCAGGCCCATGTCCTGCTCTGGTGCTGCCCTCTGGTGGCCATACCTGGGACTGCAGCCCCAGCTAATAAAAGGAAGGTCCCCAGGAGATGGCTGGGAGGTGTGTGCCACCCTTGCAGGCCGGCCCCTCTCACCTCACTGAGGTACTCGGCGTGGTGCTTTGTGGCCACAAACACCACCGTCTGGTCCTGGGGCCGCACCACAGTGCGCAGCAGATAGAGGAGCACAGCGGCCTTGGTGTCCTCCCGCACGAGGAAGAAGGAGGTCTGCAGGGAGAAGGGTCGTGTGGGTGTGGCTGTCAGGGCCCTGGGCGGGGCCCTGGACAGGGGCACAGGCAGGGCCTCACCTTGAGCTGCTCGTTGAGTTTGGTGTCCACGTCCAGCCGAATGAGTACAGGCTCTGTGAGGCCTGTGGGGGGTGGGGCACAGAGGAGGGGGAAGGGGTTGAGTGACTGAAGGACACAGTCCCCAGGCCTCCAGGCCAGGCCCAGCCCTCCCTCCTCCCCCTAGCTCGCTCACCAGCGCGGGCAAACTCCACCAGCATTTTTGGCAGCGTGGCGGAGAACAGGACCGTCTGGTGGCCCCCGGGGAGGCGGCCGATGATTTCCTGCAGCTGCTCTGCAAACCCCATTTCAAAGAGCCTGGGACAGCGGAGGACAGAGGGCAGGACGGGGTCAGGCGAGGGGCTCCCATTCCAGCAAGCTCCAAACCTCAGTCAGTGTTGCCCCCACCACACTGCCTCCCCCGTGGACTGACGTTTGCCCCACGTTTCCTTAACTCCACTCCCTTCTTCTCTATTTGACATCATCACCCTGAGCGATAATGACCTAGAAATCTGGGGTCTGATCTGTTCCGTTTCCTACAAATTCAAACTGCAATAAACTACCCCAGCCCCTGCTCCGTCAGGCACCATTCTGAGCACCTTACAAATATCGGCTCCTGAGGGCTCACAGCACCCTGGGAGGCACACACTACCTTATCCCCACTCTGCAGTCAAGGCCCCCCAGGCCCTCAAGACCCTCCGGGATTTGCCCACAGAGCTGGGATATGATCCCACGGGAGTTCTCAATTTTGTGCTGCTTTTTCTAACTTTGAAATCATGTGTTTGTTTTATTCGTCTTCCCGAGATTCCCAAAAGTAATACAAAGAAAAACTGTTGGCCCTCGGAGCTCCTCTGCTCTGGGGAGACATTGTTTTGACCCCAGGACACAGGTCTTTCCTGACAAAGCCCCCCCCCCACCGGGCCGCCCACCTCCCTCCAACTTCGCAGCCTCGGGGCCGACCCAGAGGCCTCACCTGTCAGCCTCATCAAACACCACGTACTCCACACTCTGCAGCTTCAGGTTCATCTCTACAGCCACATGCATTAGGCGCCCCGGGGTGGCAATGATTCTGGAAGGGTGTGCAGGCCAGGTCACTCGGGCCCCCCGCAGAACCCCCCTCCCAGCCCTCCAGCAGTTGGCTGTCTGGGAGGGGACCCCAGAGCATTAGCCCCAGTCCAAACTCACATGTCAGGGTTCTCGTGCAGGGCTGAAAACTGGTCTTCCATTCTGGGGAGAAGGGGAGGTGTCAGCTTGATAGTGCGGGTCTCTGCCTCGTCCCTCCCCCTTCCCACACCAAATGCCTGGGTGAGTCCCACTCCCTGACCCCAGACTTGCAACTGGGGAAAGGCTGCTAGTGACATCCTAGGCAAAGGCACCGCCCTGGCACGAGATACAAGTTCAAATATACAAAAGGACTGATACAACAGAGATGGGCTCAGCTTCAGAACCCACCCCACTCTCCAGATTGCAACAACGCTGCCTTTGCTCCACAGCGCCACCTAGCAACCACCCCAGGAACTGCCAGCTGCACCTAGAATCCAGTTTCCCGAACGTCTCTGTCCTTCTTCCTAAACCTTTTGAGCACACACATCCCTAACTGTAGTCATCCTCCGAGGCACCCTTGGGACACCTGTAGGAGCCAGAATTCTGGCCAGGCCTAGCCCAGGGAGGCTTTGCTCGCAATCACAAACTATGCAGGGGTGTCCAACCTGTAGCCCACGGGCCGCAAGCAGCTCAGGATAGTTATAAGAGGAGCCCGACACAAAATCATGCATTTACTTTAAACGTTAGATTTTTGTTTTGTGATTATGTGTTGCAATGTATTTAACGCGTGGCCCAAGGCAACTCTTCTTCTTCCAGTGTGGCCCAGAGACGCCAAAACGTAGGACACCCCTGATGATAAATTACAACGCAGGCAAAGGAGCACAGGACAGCCACACACTGGGGACTGAGAGCAACTGGCGGCAGTGACCTTGAGGAAAAGGGAGGGGCTGCCCTTCGAGGGAGACCCTGTGGGGTGAGGGGAGGAGGATGGAGCAGGAGACTCAGTGCTACTCTTAGCAGGGCTGCCAAATGGCCGCCTGGGCCGGGTGTCGCCTCCTCAGTCTGCTCACCTGGAAGACAGGTGAGCCTGCCACCTCAGAAGGACAGTGCCAGTACATCAGGACAAATACACTTTGCAAACTGGAGCAATTACCAACACGTTTGATTTTTATGCATCCTGCTTTATACAACGTGCAAGTGGGCACCTTAGGCCATACACAACGAAGCCACCCATCTGGGTGACCCGTGTGCCACCAGCTGCCTTTCAGGAGCATCAGAGCCGCTGCAGTGCCCACGTGAGAAATTTCTTTCCGTCTTTTACTGCCCGTCTCCCTTGTTAGTTTTTTCTGGAATGGGCTGAGAACTTGCTGTTGTTGGTATGGCGAACAGGTATCCCCACCCCGCCGCTCTGATGCCCTGGAGACACCGGGTGAGCTCGTTCAGGGGTGGGGTGTAGGGGTGTGGGTGACCATAGCCAGGGGTGAGGGGGCACTTACTTGTCCCCACCCAGGATCAGGGCAGTCCTGAGGCCGGTGAACTTGCCCAGCTGTGGGGAGAGAAAGATTGAGAGAGGGTGAGGGGGAGATGACTCGGCCCACTCAGGCCTCCCCACTGGCCCCAGTTCAGCCTGCCCACTCCCCGCCCCCAGCCTTAACACACCTCCTTGGTGAACTTCATGGTCTGCAGGGCCAGCTCTCGGGTGGGAGAGAGAATGAGGGCGCGGGCCCCGGTCTGAGCACTGCGGGCCTTGAGCCGCTCAAACATGGGGATGAGGAAGCAGGCTGTCTTGCCACTGCCTGTCCGGGCCATGGCCACCACGTCTCTGCCCTCCAGGATCACCGGGATGGTCTGCAGAACAACCAGTGAGGGAGGGGTGGGGTCAGCTCCTGCACCCAAACACCACAGGATCCAGAGCTTCCAGTTTCCTGGGAATGGATGACCTAGGGGACCTCAGCGAATGGGAAGATCCGATCCCATTCTTGCCAAAGCTTGTTTGCACACCTCAGGGGACACGCAGCTCACCACCCCCAAATCTGTCTACTCTTTGAACATCCACCTTCAGTTTAAGCCAGACTCTACCTCCCTGACTACTATTCCTCCTCGGGGCCCCAAAGGAATGTCTCCCTCCCAGCTAAATGTCTGAGGACACCAATCCCGAGCCCTGGGAGGTAACACAGGGCCTGCGAGCTGCCTGCGCACAGGCTGGGCAATGATAAGCCTTTAGTGGAGAAGAGGCCCAGGGTCGAGTCTCCTCTCTGCTGGGCCCAACTTTCCCTGTCTGTGAAAGAGGCGAGCTTGTGGGGTTTTGGGATAAGAGGGGCAACAGACGTGACCGCTGGTACAAGGGGTGTCTACCAAAAGGCTGAGAGAAGGGCCGAGTCGCCCCTCCTGTCCTCCCAACCCTGCCAGCCCTCCCCGCTGTGTACCTTCCTCTGGATGGGTGTGGGCACCTTATAGCCCTTCTTCATGATGCCCTTGAACACCGCGTAGCTCAAGCCTGGGAAAGACATGGGAATGACCGGGGGTCCGGGGAGCCCCCACGGCACCACACTCCAGAATACTGCACAGGGCGAACGGCTCTTATGTCACCAAATAAATAGCAAGAAAAAAAAAAGAAAGAAAAGCAATAGAGCAAAACAAATAGACTAACTGAAACTTAAGAGACAAATCTATGGGTGATGGGACATAAGCCTTGGGTGGATTCTGATGTGAACACACTCTTAATGCCATGAAATCACTGGGGTTGTCAGGGATCTTGGACGACACCGGGAACTGTGAGTTTGTTCCAGGTGTGCAAGATCCTGCCTCTCCCTGAGTAAGCGGGAGGAATTTCAGGATACAAGGAGGGGAGTCTGGGACTTGCTTCCAAATCCTCCAGGACGCGTGGGTACGGAGTGGCTAAAAGTAAGACTGAAAACAGTTGACGCTGCCGACGGGCAGGTAGAGACTCACTGTACGCTATTTTTCATTCCTATGTTTGAAATGCATAACTAAAAGAAAAGGGCGTCATGTGCAAAGGCCCAGGACACGTGCAAACTTGGGTGTTGACAAATTAGACACGTGGTCCTATGAGAGGGAGGAGGTGGCCTTTGGAGACAGCATGTGACTTGGGCTTGTGGAGAGGGCAGGACAGCGGGAGGCCCGAGGCAGGACGGTACCATGTGTTATTGTGGCTGCCTTTTGGTCCATTATCCATGTGATTCAGAAAGGCAGAAAGAGCTACACATGTTTGTATTTGCTCCTTTTCTTTGATTTTTGATAGATTTTGAGTGCATTTTCTTTTTTTTTTTTAATTTTATTTATTTATCTTTAGAGGGGAAGGGAAGGAGAGAGGAAGGAAACATCAATGTATGGTTGTTTCTCGTGCATCCCCTGCAGGGAACTGGCCCCTGCCGGAAACTGGCCTGCAACCCAAGCATGTGCCCTGACTGGGAATCGAACCGCGATCATGTGGTTCACAGGCCTGCGCTCAATTCACTGAGCTACGCCAGCCAGGGCTTGAGTGCATTTTCAATGTAGTGACTGGCTGTCTAGATTCCCTTTGTGAGCGGACTGTTCACGTTGTTCACCCAAGTCTCTATCGGAATGTCTTATTCTTACTGATTTGTGAAAGCTCTTTGCATATTAGGGATAGTCACCCTTTGTCCCACAGGTTGCAAATAAACTTTCACTTAGTTTACAGTGTTTTTTGCCATACACACGTCTAACCGAAAAAAGTCAAACCGTGCTCGGGTCACACTTAGAAAGGCCTTCTTATCCTTTCCACAATTAAAAAATGTTCATAATGGTTAAACCTTTGCTCCAGATGCTACTGATCTGTAAACAGCAAGCGAGTCCAGCCTTATTGCCATCTAGCCGGGTGTCCCAACCCCACCCGACTACCGCATCGTCCCCCACCCTGTTCTGAAATGCCATCCTCCCGCAGAGCCGCCCCAAAAGCCTGTTCCCCACCAGCGTTGCCCTGCATCCGGCTTCAGCTGCTCCCTCATCATGTCAGGCCCTCGCCTCCACGAGGAAGCCCCGACAGGCTTTGAGACGGTGTCTGCTGCCTCAGTCTACCCAGCACCTACCACAGTGCTGGGCCCAGGGCAGAGCTCGGAAGGCGCGATGAGCCCCTACGCCTACCCCTCCCACTCCCCAGGTGCCCGATTCACCCACCCATGGACTGGAAGCCTCCCGACTTCTTCTTCTTCTTGTTCTGGGCCCGCACCATCTCCCGCGTGTCTGGCTCCACGTCCGAGGTGCACTCCGAGGTAGGGAAGGTGGGCAGGGGTCTGCTGGGTCCCGGCTGGGAGAGAGGAATAGAGAGGCAGCACCATCAGACCCCTGGAGGCGGGGGTGGAGTGGGGAGGAGCTGTCCGGGTGTCAGTCTGCTCCCCATCTGAGCTGCTCATACTCCTGCCAGACGACAGGACTTCTCTGCTCCAGGGCTCCCCTCTGCCCGGGGCCAGGACAGGGAGCGAGGCGGAGAGAGTGGGCTCTGCCACCAGGCTGCCTGCGTTGCAGTCCCAACTCTGTCCCTTAGCAGCTGGGAGACCTCACACGAGAGACTTAATCTTCCCTGAGTCTGGGTTTCCACATCGGGGAAACGGAGGACAAGAACCTGTGCTTCAGAGGGTGTTGTGAAGACCACACGGATAAGTGAGAAGCTCAGAACAGTGTCCAGGGCATGAATGGTGATGTCATTATCATCATCACCGCCACCATCATCCTCCCGGCCTGTCCTTCAAAGCCCGTGAAGTGAAAAGCTCTAGAGAGTTGGTCACAACATCTATAGCGTGCGAGGTACTAGATTTCTCCAAGCCGCCCTGCCCCCCTCCTCACTCCCCTTGCTGATCCATCACCCCCACCCAGCTCTGGTCTCTTTTGTGCCTGCCTCTCCTCTGCCCACCTACTTGTTCTGGCACAGCTAAGTCTAACCCAGACGCCTCCTCTGAGGAGCTTTCTCAGACTACAGAGCTGTCCCCATCCTCTGAGAAATAACATGAATGGACTGCTAAGTCATGTACTGACAAGAAATTACATGGCTCTTACTCTAATCCAGGTGCTGCTGAGCTTTCATTAACTTACTTCATTTAATCCTTATGACCACCCTGGGAAGTGGGTACTAGTATCTTGTCCATCTTACAGAGAAGGAAACTGAGGCACAGAGAGGTGATGTGACCTGCCCAAGATCACACAGACAGCCGGTGGGAGTTAGAATCTATGTTCTTTCCACAGTGACTCTCTAGGGTCCTCTACACCATCGAGGTAGGTCGGAGCTGCAGCTTGTCTCGTACAGTGCACGTGCTACACTAAAATACCGCCGAAAAAACAGACAAAGAAGAGAGTGACCTTATAGGGCCCCGCAAAGCCTAAAGTATTCACCATCCGGTCCCTACAGGAAATGCCTGCCAACCCCTGCTCCAGACACATGACAACAAACTGCCTGGAACATGTGAGTGCCCAGCATCACACTGAATGAGTAGAATATAGAAACATGTCACTTAATCTTTTTCAGTCTGTAAGGCACTTATAATCATCTTCCTTACAGATAGCACCTCTGCCCTCTACAGGTGTGGCTCAAACAGGGTAAGCAGCTACTCCATTACTCCAGTACATACAAGGCGGAGCCAGATTTTAACACAGGGCTGGGCCAGGGCAAAGCCCTTGGTCTGATCCACATGCACAGGCTCCCCTTTGCCGCTCAGCACTCTGGTCCCCTGTTCATTATCTTCCGCATTTGTCTACGTTTACAGAGCACCTACCTCGAGCCAGGCACCCGCCAGGCCAGAGGATGGAGTCCTGCCTTGGAGGAGTGTAGACCCCTCTCTTCATATAAACACCACTCATTTGTCTACTTACCCAGAGCTGCTCTGCGCCAGGCACGCTGAGCACAGACCTCCCTCCCCATTCGCAGACAGTTGGCCCTCAGTAGTGGGCATAGCACAGGCCCTGACACAAGAGAGCCCCGGGTTTGAATCCTGGCTCTCGCTCACAAGCTGTGAGGTCTTGGTCAAGTTCCTTTGCCAATCTAGGCCTCAGTTTTCCTCTTCTGGAAAGTGGGGTGACAATACTTAGCTCACGGGATTGGTGTGAGGATTAAATAAGGCTCCTAAAGCTCTCCGCGCGGAGCCTGGAACATAGTGGATGGTCAACAAATCCAAGTTTAATTTATAACTTAGTTTCCCAGAAGTTTGGAGGCATCGCCACCCCAAGCTACTAAGTCCAGACTCCCCTTAATTCCCCTTTGAGTGTCCGAGTCTCTCAAAGTTCGAGCTTCAGCACCTGCACTTTTCATTGGGCGAATGAGAACTAGACCCGCCCCCTGAGTACGAGGTAGCCAATGAGGAGCGCTCAGCCGAAAGCCAGCAGGAAAACCTGCAGGCCCCAGGCTCTGGAGCTAAGTGGCTCGGGCCGTCTGGACCCTGGGCAAGATGGTCCCCGAGATACACGCTCAGACCGGCGATCGTGCCCCCCACCCCTGCCGGCTGACCTCTCCCCACCCTAAGTAGTGCCCAGCTGGGGAAACTGAGGCCGCGGGGGGCCGCACGGAGCCGGGGCTCGGGCGCCAACCTGTGTGCTCCTACCTTCTGAGCCCGGGTGTCATCTTCCGCCTGGATCTCAAACTCGCCGTCCTCCGAGTCGCTACTGAGAGCCTGGGAGGCCGCGCCCCGGCGCCTCTTAAGCCCCTTCTTTTTCTTCCGCTGGGCCATGGCCGGTCCCGACCGCTGTCTGGCCGCCGGGTGCGTTCCGCCTGCCATGCGGACCCGGCAAGGGAAAACGGGAAGGGGCGGAGTCTGTGAGGATGTACCACTGCGCGGCCTGGGTGCGGGGGGAGCGCGTCAACGCGGCTCCGACTGCTCTCCCTGCCCCTCTGAAGCCCCATGGGGCATGGAGTGAGTACACACACTCCTCCTACTTGTGGGAGAGGCCCCTCTCCGAGGCTTTGGCGAACTCTGGAGGTGTCTGGAACTGACGCCCTCCCCCGGGCCCGAATTGTTCCTGCCCCGCCGCGCCGCCCCGCCCCGACGCTGGCTGGTTGCTGTTTGATGGGCACGCGGAGCACACGTCGCTAGGGCCTGGGTGTCCCGGGTGCGACTGTCCGCGCGGTGCTATGGACTGAGACCCAGGACCGACGGCCTGAAGAACCTAGGGTCCTGGCCTCCGGGAATCGGTGCCCCGGATAAACTGGGATTACGGATGCATCGCGCGCCGCGGGTGCCCGAGCACCCTCCCAGAAGAGTCCAGACCTGGTTGGGGGAGCACTGAGGGTCACTGCCAGCCGACCGACGTCTGGGAGCCAAGATGCTCAGGTAGGAAATAGGTCAAGAATGCAGGGTCCTTGGACATCAGCCCGGAAATTGACTTGGGGATCGAGACATGTGGAGCAGTTGGGGGGGGGGGGGCGTGATCCCCTATCGTAGAATGGTAAAGTGTACAGGCTCTGGACTCCTATCAGGTTCAAATTCCTCTTCCTTTGTTCTAGCTTTATGGCTGTAACTTACACACGTGACGTCACCTTTTGAAGCCTCAGTGTTGTCCTCCATAGAATGGACGTAAAACTCCTTCACAGGTCCGATGGGAGGATTAAATGAGACAATGTTTCTAAAGCTCTTCGAAGGAGGTAGGCATGAGATTGAAACGGATTAATTCCTGCCCCATCAATATACACAGAATATAGGGACTCTGTCTTTCCCAGGCCAGTTTTTTGTGGTTGGTGCCAAAAGAGACACAAGCCCCGTCTCTGCTTCAGCCCCTAGAATTCTATCAATATTTATATAATATACACGGTATGCTAAGAATGTGTGTTCATTAAACATTTGCCTGTAGCACCCCTCTCCCCATCACTGTTACAACTGAAAAAAATTGTCAAATTTCTAAAACATCCCCAGAGGTTGACAGTTCCCCTTTGAGGAGAACTGCTTGAGGGAGAACCTGACCCTTTTGCCCTTGGGATGGAGACAGAAGAGACTACCAATGTCTCTGTGGTGGCACTGCCCATGACAGAGGAATGGCACCCTGACCCCTTCTTCACAGGGAGCCCTGGAGGCAGGGCCTGGTGGGCAGAGTATGCCTGCTATCACCTGGGACCATGGGCAGCGTGAAGACCCCCTGGAGCTGGCTATCAGTGGGATGCAGACCCTTCACCGCCAGCGCCGCTGCCGGGGTGGCTGTCAGGTCAAGGCCAGGGCCTCCTATGTGGATGAGACTTTGTTTGGTAGCCCTTCAGGCACCCGGCCCACACCGCCAGACTTTGACCCACCCTGGGTAGAGAAGGCCAACAGAACCAAAGGAATGGGCAAAGATGCTTCACGGGCTTCCGGGAGCTGTGAGACCACCTCATCCAGAGGCAGCACCCCAACCCTCACCCCGAGGAAGAAGAACAAGTACAGGTAACGGCATGGGCAGATGCCCTGCTGCACCCAGGGTAGCCACCTAGGTTCCTGCTAGAGCCCTGCCGGTCGCAGGCTGTGTGACCTTGGGCAAGCACCTTGACCTACCTGAGCAGCTGTTTCCTGGCATGGACAATGTGGATCTGGTGGGATTATTGAGAGGATTAAATGAGGTGAGGTGTGTACTGTGCTTGGTGAGGTAACCCGACACTTAGAAAACTCTGGATAAATGGGAGTAGTGATGGTTGCTGGTGGTGGAGTACCCATCCCTCAATGTCACAGACTGGCTTCCGGGGCCCAGAGAGGTTAGGATTGGCCCGAGATTACAGAGCAATTTGCATAAGATTATTAGTGTGGTGGGTCCATGAAATGACGGAGATGCGGTGGTTGCAGGTCATTTGGAAAATGGTTCTTGCTGCGTTTTCATGAACGAGTCAGAAAAACAGAAGCTTGTGCTAATGGTTATAGATAGATTAGCTTTAGATTATTTGGATTATTGCAGATTAATATCAGCCTGGAAGGAGGTACCTGGTGGTGGGACACAGGGCTCCCCGTTTCTTTATCAGTGGTTTGGACCAAGACACCAGAGACTGGTGTAGTAATCAGCTATGGCTGCTGTAACAAAATCCCAGAGACTGAGGGGCTTCACAACAGAAATTTATTTTCTCACAGTTCTGGAAACTTGAAGTCCAAGGTCAAGGTGCCAGCAGCGTTGGTTCCTCCCAAAGCCTCTCCTTGGCTTGTGGATGGCCCACCTTGACACTGTGTCCTCTCGTGGCCTTTTCTCTGTGAGTGTGTGAACTTCTGGTGTCTCTTCTGAGAGAGGGGCCCACCCGCATGACCTCACTGAACCTTAATTACCTCCTTAAAATTCGACCTACCTTTTGGGAGGACACGATTCAGTCCCTAACAACCAGCCAATCCTATTTCCGATCCATGCTGAGCCAGCAGGGACATACTTGAGTCCAGAAAAGGGAATGATCCCTATTTAAGGAGATAAAGTTCAATGAGATAAAAGCAAGACTTGTTACTAGGATGTCAGGCTGAGGGTGATCTTCCTCACAGGGTCCGTGGGCCACAGCCTGACAAGGGTCACCCTGACATTAGCAGCAGTGACACCTACGGTGTGGCAGAAAATGCTCACGTAAATGGGAGGGCTGCATGAACAGAAGTATGGTGCCCATGACGAGGGAGGTTACAGTGAACGCCACGCCCTCCTGGAGGATGGGGCTCTATGCTGACAAGTAGAGGGTGCCGCGTGCGACGGTGCACAGGAGGCAGAGGTGTTAGGGCTTTGGCACCAGGCAGATGTACCTCGATGAGATGCAGTTTGAGAAGTTAAGTGGCAGGAGGTCGGTTTTCACAGACTTGAAGTTTGCGAATTTGAGCACTTCCAGTCCTGGCCAGAAACCATGGCCCTCACAGGTTTGCCTTGAATACTTGTAGGAGTAATCAAATAATAATAATAATTGCTGAGGACAGGCCTCGAAGGCATGCATGTACGTCTGATTCCCTGATCGAGAGCGGGAGTCCTGGAGCCAGGCCGGGTTTGAATCTTGTCCCTTCCATTGCTTGCTGTGGGGCTTTACCCTCCCTACGCCTTGGTGTTCTTGTCTGTGAAATGGCATTGTGAATATCACGCTCCCGCGGACGTTGTGAGAAACCATGACATGATGTATGTGACGTGCTGAATCCAGGGCGTGCATAGGGAAAGCCATCAGTAAATACTCAAGAATTTCAAGTCGGAAGGGCCGTGGAACCGCAAAGGGTTCAGCTGACAAGGCCACTAAGGACAAAGGAAAAGGGGAGGTTAGTAGGAAAAAATGACGGTTTTAAAAACTAATATTATATGAAGTAGGACTCTTGGTTGCGCGTGATAGAAAATTTGCCCCAGACTGGTTTCAGCAGAAAAAGGAACTTGGGCCTTATATAATAAGGGCTCGGGCTATCGCTCGGCCTTTGTCTTCACTTTCTAGCAGCTCCCCCACACCCCCCACTCCAGGGGAGATGGCCACCAGCTGCTTTGTCCTTACGCCTGCCAGCTTTTCAAGACAGGGAGACAGAAAAACATCTCTTACCCAGTAGTTTAGCAGCGGTCCTAAGGCAGACTTTCATTGGACAGAATGGGTCATGTGGCCAGAAGGGTGAACTATGTAAATGACCAGGCCTGGGGCACATGCCAGGGAATGGGGGGACTGGATGCTTGGCAGAGAGGCAAAGTAACAGATGGAGGGAAGTCGTACATGAGGGGGCTGTGGTCTCACTGTGGGTGCCAGGCTGGGGAACAGGGACTTCTGGGATCTACAGGTAGCCCTTTCAGGTGCCTGGCGTGGGTGAGGTGGGTAGGTGGGAGTTAAGGTTGTAGGGTGTGTACACTCTGTGGGTTCACTGTGTTTTTCTTCCCTTTGCCAGACTGATCAGCCACACTCCGTCGTACTGTGATGAGTCGCTCTTCGGCTCCCGACCCGAGGGTGCCGGCTTGGAGGCCCCCTGGATCACAAAGGGGAATGCCGCAAAACTCCATTCCCTCTTCTGGACACCCCCGGCAACCCCTAGGGGCCACTCACCCCACCCCAGGGAGACCCCTCTGCGTGCCATTCACCCAGCTGGTCCCTCAAAGACAGAGCCCAGGGCGGGGACAGACTCACGGCAGTTGTCCAGGGGTGTGTTAGATTCTCCACGCCCAGGGAGGCGGGAGCGTTCCCATTCCCTCACCCACCTGACTGTCCCCACCACTGGCCGCCCGCCCACCAGTGGCCCCCACACAAATGGACCTCGGGATCCCAGGCCTTCCCCACTGGGGGTGACCTTCCGGAGCCCCCTGGTGACTCCCAGGATCCACTCAGGCAGTGTTTCAGTGCCGGCTACCCCCCGACGAGGTGGGGCCACCCAGAAACCAAAGCCCCCTTGGAAATGAGGCTTCCATCAGGTTGGCCCTGGTGGGGTCACGGCAAGGATCGCAGTTTCAGAGGACGGCACAGGAAGGGGACTTCTGGGGAGACCTTCAGGCTTTGGAGAAGCTCTCGTGGGGGCAGACTCAGCGAGGGTGGTCTGGGGCGCGCCCTATCCTGACAAGCTCTAGTGGCTGGGAGGGCCCCCCCCCCCGTTTGCGATGCCTGTTTCAGGCCTGTCATAGCCATAAGCTGTATCTGTGCCAACCCGGGATGCCCCCAAGGAGGTCCCTCCCCCCTCCCCCACCCCCACCCCCACACTTTGTCTTGCTGCCAAGTATGAGCAGAAGGTGTGGTCGCCAACCTGGAGCGTTCCTTCCCCCTCTTCAAGCCAAGCCCCCTGCTCAGGATGAGTTTCCAGCGGGGTCTGGAGGTCTCGGGAGTTTTCCCAGGCACAGCCACAGCAGGACACGAGGGTCTGGGTGGGACGAGGGCCGACTTTTTATTTCAATAATCATGTATTTATTTTCATGTGTTAAATATGTCAGTAGCTCATCAAAACCACAACTTTTACTCGTTTCTTTTTTCTAGTGGAAAGGCCAGTGTTAGGCCTGAGTTGATTTTTTTTTTTAATTATTATCTATTTTGGTAAATATGAAACTCATTCATTCTGGTGTTCTGAAAGAGCCCTTTGTGTTTATTTTTGTTTGTTTTTTATTATGTTTTATTGCTTATGCTGTTGTCCCAATTTTTTCGGCTATGCCTCCCCTCCACCCAGCACCCCCCCCCCCACTCCCTCAGACCATCCCCCCACCATTGTTCATGTCCATGGGTCATGTGTATAAATTCTTCAGCTACTCCAAAGTTTTGATCTTTTTCTTCAGTAAGTCCCTTTAACATGTCATATAATAATGGCGTGGTGATGATGAACTTTAAGTTTTCTCTTTTCTGGGGAGCTCTTTATCTCCCTTTTGATTCTAGATCATGTCTTTGCTGGGTAGAGCAATCTTGGCTGTAGGTCCCTACTTGTCATGAGGTTAAAGCTAAAGGAGCCCCTTGGCTGGGACTCCTCACTCCCAAGCTATCCCTCCCAGATTCTTACCCACCGCACGTGGATGTGGGACCAGCCCATTCCCTGTCTCCACCCTTCCTACCGGTCTGGATGGATGTGGTTTCTTTAATTCCCTAGTTGTCAGACTTCCATTCACCTCGATTTGTGACGGTTCTGGGTGATGACTGTTTTCTATTTTGGTTGTAATTTTGATGTGGTTGTGCGAGGAAGCAAGCCAGGTCAGCCTGTACCGCCATCTTGACTGGAAGTCTCCCCCTGAGTTGATTGAAATAACGCTCAAGTTCCAGAACGTGGGCCAGGCCTCAAGCAGCCCTGGGCTCCTCCCCGCATCGGTTTCCGCTAATACCACTCACTAAAGAGTGGCTCTGCTGGTTCTTCCTGAGCTCAGAGTGGGGGCTCGAGCTTCAAACATTTCCCACCTTTTCGAAAACAAAACGGTCGGACTAGGACCTCTCACCAGGTGGAAGGGCTGGAGACCAGAAAGTTGCACATGCATCTGGAGAGCGCACAGGATGGAGGCCGGAGGGGTTGGGCTTGCCTTTCCTGCTTCCTGCGTGTCAGCTGCACCGCCCGGGCCCGGCTGCTTCCAAACAACAGCAAACCCTTTGCTCAGATGGAGTCGCACGCAGAATCCCAGCATCCCGGGCGTTGGGCTGCGCCTCGTGCCCGTTTCCTCCTGATGCACCTCCAGGGAGCACAGGGATTCCAGAAGCCCACCGGAAGCCCCATCGCTGGAAGGGAAGGGCAGACACATTGGGGTTGGGCAGCAGTCTGGCAGGGACCAAGGGTGGGACAGACACCTACGCGGGACATGGGGGTGGCGAGTCGGCTGCTCTCTTGGCACAAACCCTTTGCATTTTAAACGGGAAGGATGTTTAAACTTCCTAGAACTTTTCACAAAGAATTCGTTCCCTCCCTCTCCGCTTTCATTTGCCTTTACCCCCTCCCATTTTAATAGACATGGGCCAGAAAAACCTCTTTCCTCCTGACTAGACTGAAAGAGAGGCAACAGCCAGAGTGTGATGGTAAGGGGCCACGGACTCGAGGCTGTGGCGTCTGGGAAGACTGTTGGGAGTGGTGGGGACTTGGGCAGCCTATAGCCTCTGCCATCTAACGGGTGCTACAGCTCAGCTCTCGGAGACCTGGCGTATCTGAACAAGGTGTTTCCAGAGAAGGCAGGAAACTGGATTTCTGTGAGTGGCCCCTGACTTTTGTCAATGCCGACAATGAATTTTTAAAAGCTACATTATTCGTCTACCTGGGCTCCAAATAAAGCCAATACAAGGCTGCTGGTTTCCGATCCTGGGACCCCTGAGCTTTCACAGAGCTGGATGGGGGAGAAGTTGTGGGCAAAGGGACAATTTTAGGGCAGGGGCTGAGGACAGCCTGAAGCCCTGTTCCTCCTGGCGTTCTCTGCCTGCCCTGCACCTCCTGTGAGCAGTCCTGGTGGGTGACGTGTCCACTGTGGCCGTGGCAGTTTCTGGTCTGGGACCAAGGGGGCTGCAGCCTGGGGTCTGGCCCCCCATGGAGGCCGAAGGAAGGAATGGTTACAGGCTGCCCACCCAGCCTGCACGCTCCCCTCACGGAAATGGCATTTGCAGACACGGATGTGCACATGGCCGACAGCTCTGGGTAAAATGAGGTTTATTTATAGGGTGTGGTTTAAAGTGGCTTTTAATTTTGAAAAAGTGTTCAAACCACCATCCCAGGGCCTCCCTGTCCCAGAGGCTTTCTGGCCTGCTGTCTGGGAGGTGGGCACAGTGAGGACACGGGGCAGGGCAGGGCTGGGGGAGGAGGGCTCATTTCTTGCCCTTGGCCGCCTTCTTGCCCTTGGCCTTCCCGCCCTTGGCCTTCTCCTTGCCCTTCACTTTGCCTTTGCTGCGCTTCTTCTTCCTGGACTTGAGCATGGAGCGGACCAGGTAGCCCTTCCACACGGCCTGGATGAGCGTGGCAGCCCGCACCATGCGCCTCAGCTCCTGCTCATCCTCCACCCTCTTCTTGGAGTGGGTCTCCCGCTCCTCCCGGATCTGCGCGAACTCCTCCACCAGCACGTCGTGCCTCTGCCTCAGCTCGTCCAGCTGGGCCTTCTCCTCCTTGTGGATGGTGTCCAGCTCCTCATACTCTTCCTGGGGGGTCGGGGAGGGGTCACCAGGCATCCCGCCTGCCCACCGCCTCCTCTGCACGCACTCCCGCCCTTCCCAGAGGGGCTTCCACCCCCACGGTGCCACCTGCACTAAGCTGCTCTGTCCTCCAGGCCCGGGTGAGTGTGGGGGAGGTGATGAGATCCACCCTAGCTCGAGGTGGGAGCCGAGTGAAATCAATCTGGGAATGGAGGGGAACGAAACTCAGCTTGGGGGTAGGCCAGAGGGAGCGCAAACCCCAGCTCGGCCACGCCGGGACAGGCTGCCCCTTTCAGGGTTTCGTTGTTCCTCCTCTGGAACCTGGGGACCGTCCGGCACCCAGGAGGGTGGGGGTGGGAGCTGTTTCCAGGATTAAATGACAGGATGGTCACAGTGCCTGGGTGCCGTGCCAGGCACACGTGAGGACATAAAAAATGCTGCCACTGAAGCCGTCCGATTCACAAACATGGTGAGCCGGACTTTCTCCGGTGACCGAGGCCCGTAGTTCTTCCTCCCGTCTGACTGCAGCCTCCCCTCCACTAATGTTTGCCGAGCATCCACCAGAAGCGAAGCCCGTTCAGAGGACAGAGTTGACCAGGCCGGCAGCCCCATGGCTGGGACCAGAGAGACGAGAGCACGGCCTCCAGAGTGTCCCCTCCCCGTGGAGCACGCATGCTCAGCCCACCCGCCCCCGATGTGCCCTTCCCTGAGCAGCGCGTCTGACTCAGGCCCACGCAGAGGCTGGCGTCCCCTCCGGTGCTCACCAGGCTTCCTTTCTCTGGCCCTGAAGCCCAGGCTGTGGGCCACTGAGGCGGTCACAGAGTTTGGGGGAGGGTTTGAGGACACCCCTTATTGTAGGCTACCATTCCCTGAGCACTTCCTCCAGCCCAGACCCATGCTGAGCACAAGCACTTGGTGGATTCCTCACGGAATCCCCACCGTGGCCCCTGCATGGGTATGACTGCCTCTACAGATCGTGGCAGAAAAGGGCTCAGGAAGGCCAGGCCCCTTACTGAAGGTCACACAGCTGGTAAATGACACTACAGTAGACCCTCTGATTGACAATGGCGCTTTCTTCTCCGCTGTGTCCCAGCGCCTGGCACCCCTCAGGCACTTGGAAGAACCTTCCTGAGCGAAGAGGGAGGAGCAAGCTGGTGTTTGAGTCCAGCGGGGCTGAGCCCTGGCCTCAGTGCCAGCAAGAGCCGGGCAAGGGAGGCACAGAGAGTATGGGCTGTGGACACCAGATGGAGCCAGGATCCTCCGGCCCACTGTCAAGCACTTCTCAGTGGCTCAGCTTCCGGATCCTTCCTTTCCCACCTCTCCCCTTGCTGCCCAGGCTAGACAAACCCTTGAACCTAAGGAAGGGGCAGGGAAGGACCTGCTGCAGGCCCGTGTTCCAAGGCCTCTCTGGGGAGGCCCAGAACTTGGCTGAGACCATGGACCACCCTAGGGCCTCTCCTCCCATCCCCCCATTCCTAGAGGATCTTGGGAAACACACTCAAGAGAGACATGTGCAGCGACAATACCTGCTTTTCACCCATCTCCAAATCGTATTTCTGGATCCAGTTCTCAATTTCCGTCTCCACTTTATACTTCTTCTAAAAATTAAAAAAAAAAAACACAAAAAAACAACTCCTCTTGGTCATGGTTTGTTGGGCTAGTATTGACAATAAACAATACCAGGCACTCTGCACAGCTGGCCCTGGGGTGGGTGCTTTGTGTGCCTCGCCCGTGAGTCCCCATGAGGCAGACTCCCCTCCGTTTCACACACGAGGACACTGCAGATCCGGGTGCTAAGGCACAGTCTCAGGGTCTCAAGGTCACAGAGCGGATGAGTGGCAGAGCTGGATGTGAAGCCAGCGGCCTGGCTCCTCCGGCGCATTCTACGCCGAGGGAGCAGCAGACGCAAAGGGCCTGCGGTGGGAACAAGCTCGCAGTGTTTCAAGACGAGAACCGGAGCCGGGGTGGCCGGAAGAAAGGGGCTGAGCAGGAGCGAGGTCTCGGCGAGGCCGGAGGGGAAGCCTTGGGGTGCGTTTAGGTGCAGTGGAGGGACGTGACCCGATTTTGCTTTTAAAAGATCAGCACCTGTCCGTACAATGGGACGTTGTTCAGCCTTTAAAGGGAATGGAGTGCCGATACACGTTACAACGTGGGTGAGCCTTGGGAACGTGAGGCTGAGCAGGGGAAGCCAGCCACAAAGGCCACGTAGCGTATGGTTCCTTTTGTAGGAAGTGTCCAGAATGAGCTAATCCACAGAGACACCAAGCAGATTAGTGGTTGTCAGGGGCTGGAGGGTGGGGGAGTCGGGGAGAACCGCTTAGTGGGTGAGGGCTTTTATTTGGAGGCGATAAAGTGTTTGGGGACAGGACAGAGGTGGTGGCTGTACAACGGGGAATGTACCAAGTGCTCCTGAATTGTTCACTTGAAAGCAGTTCCCTCTATGCTCTGTGAATTTCACCTTAATTTAAAAATAGTAATAAACCAGCTTCCTAATCCTACACAGCAAGTGTTCTTAGCTTGGGCACCGTGGATGGGCTGGCATCCGGGGAGGGCCTGGGGACCCCCCCAGGATTGGTCACTGGTGTGCACATGCGCTGTGATATTTTTATGGGGGAGAGGCCTCTGGCTTCCATGAGATGCTCGAGAGAGTCGTGATGATAAACAGGACTGGGAACCAGTGTTAGGAAGGGGCCCTTCCTGAGGAAAGGGACCGAGAAACAGGCGGCACCCAGGGGGCCTGGCTCTCAGCCGGATGATGGAGAAGGCGCTGGAGAAACGGTGCTTATCGAGTACCTACTCGCGCCAGCCCGCCGCCCGCCATTTCCTGTAGTTCCTATAGGAACCCACGGAGACCTGTTTGGTCCCTTTCATCTTAAGGATGTGAAAACAGAGGCTGGGAGGGAGTGAACTGGCCTGAGGTTCACGTGGTTTTTCAGTTCCTTCGCATGGTCCCGGACCAGGTGGGTGTCATCACCCCTGGGAGGCTGGGTGCAGTTAGGAGCCTTGCCCAACCTCACAGAGCAGGTGGGCAGCAGCACGGGACCCCCTCTCTCTGTCCCTGGGCCTGGACGCGGCACCCTCCTGCCTCCCAAGGGACACTGGCTCCGCCCCGCACTCCCTGGGGGGCTGGGGCAGCCCTGCCCTACACGCAGGACCTCCTTCCTCCCTGTCCCCCCCTCCCTGCTTCGCAGGGCACCTTCCGCAGCGCCTGCTCCGTCTCCCGGTTCTCCATGACCAGGTTGTGGAACTGGGACCGCAGCTGCAGGATCTCCTGCTGGATCTTGGCCACCCTGGCCTGGGAGGCCCGGAAGTCCGCCTTCTGCTGCTTCTCCGCCTCCCGCTTGCTGCGATGGAGGCTGTTCTCTGAGAACTTGAGCACCTGGTGCAGCTGGGTTTTCAGTTCTTGGATCACGGAGTTCTCCTTCTCCACCTGGGTCAGGAATCGAGGCTCCGTTAACGCCCACGTGACCATGGGTCGTCACCACGGGGAGAAGATGGCCGTCACTGCGTCATCACCTTGCTGGTCCCACCCCAGCCCCGACGGGCACAGGGAGCGCCTGAGTCCAGGTGAGGAAGCTGGGGCTGAAGGGGGTCGAGCCGTCTGTCCAGGGCAGTACAGCAGGGCTGGCACTGGAAGCCAGGTCTGTCTGTGATCCAGAGCCTGGGATCACGGTCCCCACCTTCTACTTCCCAGCATGAGTGAGGGACACGGGTAGGCAGGGTGAGGCCACAGGAAAGGCTGGGGACAGCAGCGACCCTCCCACTTGAGGTGCCCAGTTGGCAGAGACACACAGCGTGATGCACGAAGGTGCAGGACCGCCACCTCTCTTCCTTGAGAGTCTGGCTTGTCCCCCGCCCTCAGCTGGTTCAAAAATAGGAATGAGGGCAGAGGACAGGGCTGTTTTGTACATACACTCAAGAGGCTGATCACCTGGAGTCTCGCTGTGAATCCCCTGGGGCTCTGGCTGGCAGTGGGGCTTCGGGGGGGTGTGGGCTCACTTTCCACACACAGGCAGCAGGGAGGGAAGGGGCACCTGTTGGGCAAGCTTATCCCAAGGCAAGGCTTCCTGCCCCTGGGCAGGCTCCTAGAGCAGGCAGTGTCATGGGCTCTCCCGGTGGGCTCCACAACATGCCCTCCTGCGGCCTCTCATTTTACACCCAGGCCCAGGGACGTGATGCAATTTGCGTGCCAAGCGAACATGGAATTTGACCCCAGATCTGTCCAACTTGGAAGCCCCAAGCTGGCTCCACCACCCGAATGGGACCAGCAGAGCCACTCGGGGCCCTCTCCCTGTCCCCTGGTGACCCCACTGCCACCTATGAGTGGCCTTCCCTGACTGAGCAGCCAGGAGCCTGCCACCTCGCCATTTACCAAACAGTGACTGTGCCCCTCCTTCTGTGCCTGGCTCACGGGGGACACAACAGAGGGCCAAAAGGAACAAGGTCCCTATCCTCTTGTGGGGGAGCCAGACCCGAATCAAATGACCAAACCACCACCGATGTTTACCAGCAAACTCTGATGCACGCCCTGTAGGACGAAACCAGCGGTAGCACGGGGAAGGGCAATACCTGAGCTAGTGTGTAGGGGTGAGGGGTGGCACGCCGCTGCACAGGGCCTCGACGGCTCATTTCTCATGGGGACGGACATAAAAGGGCCCGTGGCAGCGCTGGCCGGCTGTCCCCAGGATCTGCTCTCCCCGGAAGGGCCGTGCAGCAGAATGTTCTGTGGAAAACCTGGCCCCAGCTGCAGATAACCCATCCCAGCATCTCTTGCTTCGGGGTGTGGCTAAGAACTGTACTGTACGCTATTTCCAGGTGTCTTCCCTAGAGGGCAGCACCCTCCTGCTCTTCCCTCCTTCCTGCGGGCTGGGCCAGCGGCCACGTGATGGGGGAAAGCTTGAACAGCCTTTAGGTCCACCGTTAGAAGTCCCTGTGGGGGATGGCAGAGAAGTCAGGTGGAAGGAGCCTGGACCCCTCCTTGATGATGTTACGAAGCAGGGCTTCCGTGCCAGCTCTTAGCCAGAAATATAGTTCCATCTTGACTAAGCCACTATTGTTTGGGTCTCTCTGTCGTAGCAGCGCAACCTGTACTTATACGCCATCTGGCGGAGACTTGGGCAGGCTTTTCACGAGAAGATACAGGTGAAGCCTAATACAGCTGACCCCGGAACAACACAGGAGTTAGGGGTGTTGCTCCTCTGCTTGAAAAGTCATGTATAACTTTTGAATTCCCCCCAAAACTTAATTCTAATAGCCCGCTGTCGACCAGAAGCCTTACCAATAACATAGTCCGTTAATGCATACTTTGTATGTCATGTGTATTACCTACCGCACTCTTACGATGAAGCAAGCCGGAGAAAAGACAATGCTACTCAGAAACTACACTTACAGTATTTATGGAAGAAAATCCACGCACACATGGCCTGCGTGCAGCCCACAGCTGGGTTGTTCCTAGGTCAACTGTACCTAATAGGTGTCCTGAAATGGTTATTATGAGGTTGCGATCATTTTCCTTCTTACAAATTTTCCTACAGCTTCCACCCTTCCCACCTGCCCCTTGTCCTGAGGACAGAGAACACATCCCCTGATTAGGCCTCAAGCCATGTATGACCCACCCCACCCCCCCAAACCCCCACCCCTCATCTCTCTAGTCCCATTTTGCCCCTTCCCTTTGGCTCACTGGCACCTTTTAGGTGCCTGACCCAGCCAGGCCTGTTCCCATCTCAGGACCTAGGCACACACACCGCCCTCCCCCTTGGGCAGGGGTCTGCAAACAAAGGCCCACGGGCCAAATCCAGCCGGATGCTTGCATTTGCAAATGAAGCTTTACTGAAACAGAGCTCTGTCTGTGGCTGCTTCTGCACTGTAATGGCAGAGTCGAGGTCAGCAGCTGCATCCGAGACCGCCCATCCTCTGAAGCCTCAACTCTCTACTCTCCAGCCCTTTGTAGAAAAAGTGTGCCTGCCCCTGGCCTGGAAGCTTCTTCCCTCTCTGACCTGCCTGGCTCCCTCCCTCTCATCCTTCAAGTCTGGGTTCCACCTCCCTTGACCCTTTCAGTCTGAGATCATCATTCCTGTAACTCCCTCACAGCACCTTACACTTACCCTTCCTTGCATGCCTCAAACCCGTAATTAAATCAGCTCTTTGAGGCGGACCTTCCCTACTGTGCCCTCCGTGAAGCTGGGGCCACGTGTGTTTATTTATAACACCTGATGCTTAGTAAGCACTCAAAACCGGATTTGTGGAATAAACGAATGAAAACATCTACTGAAATCACTGGGGGGATTTAAACTTCGGGCGTACCTCTGCATTTCTGTCCTTCATTCTCACCGCTAATTCTTCCTCCAGAGCACCAATGGCTTCCTGGTTACTCCTGTTCTGTTTGGTGACATCCTGTATGAACTGAGCCTTGTCTCTGGCTTCCATGGGACTAGTGAGCAGCTTCTCAAACAGGAAGCCACGCAGCTCTATCAGGCTATCGATAAAGGTCTGGGCTCCCGCGCTCCTGCCCTGCGCCTGCATCTGCAGGAGCCCGGCAGCCTGCGGGTTACTGAGCAAGAGCCTCAGGAGGTTCTTGGTGGATTCTTTGATCTGCTGCATAAGTGGTGGGAGGTGGGATTTCTGCTGCTCCAGGGACAGGAGGCGGTCTCGGAACCGGGCTTCGTCCTCCAACTCTTCCTCCTCCTGCGCCTGCTGCTCTTCACCCTGCAGGTAACTGACCCTGTCCAGGAGGACCTGGCAAAGGTCCGCGTGCTCCCTCATGGCCTTCGCGATGTCCTTTCCCAGAATGCCCTCCAGATCTTCTTTACTGGAGGTCACATAGGACAGGAGGGTCACCAGCTGCACCTTGTGGATGGTCTCGTCCAGTACAGACATGATCCTCTTGGTCTCGATCGTGGTGAGTTTGGTCTTAGAGGGGACCAGGGCTTTTAGGGGGGAGGCTGTCTTCTTGGACGGCTCTGCCATCAGCCTTATTCTGTTCATGTCAGGGCCTTGGGAGAGAGGGCCCATGGAGAGGATGTCTGAAGCCATCTTACGATCAGCCTTCTCTGGCTCTGTCCGCGCTGGAAGATCGAGACTTCGGTAGACTCGATGGTTCTCCCGCTTACAGTGTCCGTAGATAGTCTGAAAAAAGGAAGGAGTAAGCAGTGAGTGGTAGAGATATGCAGACCCCGGTATGGCTGGTTTGGCCACAGCAACCATAAACTTGATATTGAGGGTTCATCTAGGCACTTGGCAGGTTTATACAGAACCTCTCACTGAAAGCAGTTTGGAGCTTTGTGTCAGGACTGCAAGGGTCGGAAGGCCAAGTGTGGAGGTGTGTCTTGGGCACGTGTATCAGGCAGGGACCCACCAGGCATGCCAACATCATTCTAAGTCTTTAAATATAGGTGATGGAGGAGTTGACAGGCCAACCGGGGTGAGGTGGACTGCACCCACCCCGCGCAATTGTTGGTGGCAGGAAGCCACCTCAGGAGGAGGAGGTGGTGAGCTTTGGTGTGGGAGCCCGCCAGGCCGCAGGGGACCAAGGACAGAGCCCCCACTGTGAAAACGGTGGCGGGACTTGGTTTCTGGTCCCTGGAGCTGGCGGGTATCTTGACATCTTCCGGACCTTCTCCTTCTCAGCCTTGAAGGAAAGAACCAGGTCTTGGCATGTGCGTCATGTTCCAAGGAAGTGATAGTAATGAGCACACTGTTATCTGTGGGCTAATGTTCTCAGGATGTGAGAACATCTTGCCCTCTTGATAGCTTTCGGGAATGTACAAACTTTTGTAAAACAGCATTGTTCTCAGGCCACTGTAGTTCTGCATATAAGCCAGCAGTTCCTTGAATAAAGTTGCCATATGCCAGCAGAGCTATGGTCCTCTCCATTCTTTAAGTCCACCGCCTCACCTCGCGATTCACCCTTGCTGCTGCGAGCAGCAGCACTTTGGGGACGCTGGAGCCACAGCCATTTCCTGTGGCCGCTGCCAGAAACACAGCCAGTGCAAAGAGTGGGGAAATACTCTGGTTTCTCCCTCCTTCCCACCCTCCAACCTAACACCAGGGCCTCGCATTGGTCAAAGCCAGTGAGGAACCACCTGACAAGGGGGCCTGGGCAATGCAGCCCGCTGCAGAGCAGAACGGGGGGCAGAGCGAGCAGGGCTGGGCCCAGCACGGCACCCCTGCACCGGCATTTCGCACGCCCCCAACTGAGGACCTGGCCTGCAACCCGGGCATGTGCCCTGACTGGAAATTGAACCAGAGACCTTTCAGTTTGCATTCAACCCACTGAGCCACACCAGCCGGGGCTAAGCATGAATTTTAAAGCTCCGAGTGGGATGAACAATGCCTTTGTAGTACAGTGTTTGCACTGCATCCGGGATTGCATTCTGGAAGGTGAAATCCAAATCACGTGGACAGTTTAGTCAATAGCATCGTATCGACGTTAATTTCTAAATCTGGACAAACACACCGCGGTTATGCAAGACATTTAACAGTAGGGGGAGCCGAATGAAGGGCATACAGGCATTCTGTACTTTGCAACTTTTCTGTAAAGCTACAACTATGACAAAATATAAAGCCTTCTTAAAAGGCTGCTTGGGAAAGACCTATGGGGCAATTCGAAAACAGTAACTTACATTGCCTACATGGTACGACAGCTAAGAACTATCTCTGCGGCAGCCCCACTTGGGGTCAGATCCTTGCTGGGGGTCCTCGGGCTGGTTATTTAACTCCCCCACCTAAGCCTGGGCTTCCTCGGCCATAACACAGGGATCTTTGGATTCATTGGGAAATTTCTGGCCCAGAGCCTGGACGTTGAGAGTGCTCAATACATAATAACCAATATTATTAGCCCAGGGAAACTGAAACCCCAAGTCCAAGACTTCAGCGGTCATCACCCAGCCTGAGTCTCTGGGCCTTGCTGGAGACCTGGAGGTATCCAATGAACGCTGACTGCCCAGGATGGGCTGGGCTCCCACTATAGCACGTCTAAGGCGGTCCCCACCACGTGCCCACCCATCCCTTACCCTGCTTCTTCTTTACCCTTTATCTTGATGATCAGCTATCCATCCTAGTTGCAAAAGCTAGAAACCTGAGGTGGCACCCCTCACTCTCCGCCCCCGCCCCACATCCGATCTGCCACTCAGCGCTGTGCGTGCGTGTGCTCTCCTTGTCCGCTCCCACTTCCTGTCCTTCCTTCTCCTCAGCCCCTCTGCCACGAAGGGCCTTGTAATCTCTCACTCAGGTGATTAAAGGGCTCCTTAACTAGTCTGCTCACATATGCTCCTGCTCCCTGCAATGAAGATCATCCCCACAGTCACCTGCTCTGGTCTTTATTGAGCCCCTGGGGATATGAAAGAGATGCAAGGCATGGTTCCTGGCCTCCCGGAGTTTATAACCTAGTCCGGGTTCTAAAACCTGCTTACGTGAAGGGTCAACCAGTAGAGGAGGAAAGGAATAAGTTGTAGTCACAGAACAGGTCGAGATGATGGGCCTATTCAACACCAGAGTGGGGACTTTATCTTGCGGGATATTGTAGGAAAACTGGGACAGGATAAAATTAGATGATTTATGGGGAAAAGCGGGGGGGGGGGGTAGGCAGATAAATTGAGCTACTATCGACCTCCCACCTCAGGGCCTTTGTACCTCCCGTTTATTTTTCCTGAAACGCACCTCTCTCTCTTTCTTGCCAAATGCATTCCTTGTACTCAGATCCCAGTTCAAGTGCCAGGGAAGACTTCCCTGGGCTTCCAGCCTTGGGTGAGTTCTCAGGACATAGTCTCCAGACGCTAAGCCCCCGGGCAGGGGGTGGGGGGGTGGGCAGGCACCCTCCCCCACCCCAAGCTCCGCCCTTCCCTCCTGCTTGCCCATATTGTAGAGGCTGGGAGCACTTCACGCTCACCTTCTTGGCCCCTGTGCAGCCGAGGGCGGCTACAGACACAGGTCAAGCTAGTGAAAATCAAAAGAAGGAAGAATCATCAGGACTTGCTGAGTGAAAGACAGTTTTGCGTGTGGGTGACCGGGAGAGAATGCTGGGGCGCCAGTCACTAGGGAAATTGGCGGCGGAAGTTCGGAAGGGAGGACAAAGAGCTCCGTTTAAAACCCACGCAGTTCTAGCTACAGCAGACAGTGGACAGGACGTCCTGGCCTTCCCGGAATCCATTTCCTCTTTGTCGGGTGATAGCGCCCCAGTCCCCCTTTGAAAAACCTGTCCTCTTTCCCACTGCATGCAGTCTCCGTGGGACCTGCTCTCTCCCCCCTGGGAATTCTGAAGAGGGACACATCAGTGGGAAATGGTGGGGGCTGCTGCATGCCAATGGCGAGTGTCTGGAGAGCCTGCGACCGGAGAACCCCAGAACCTCCCCCGCTGCTGTCCTTCCTGAGGCCTGGTTCGTCAGTTTTTCCATCACCATCCTGTTTAGCCGGGTCCATTTCCGGTGCTCTCAATCAAAGAACCCTAGATGATAAACGTAGTCTAGGCAACTGACAACACAAGATGGGGGGGGGGGTTGGCTCCAGGGAGACTGTGGGGGTAGAGATATAAATGCAAGGGAGAAGGAAGTGATCTCTGGAGACACAAAAGAGATCTTCAGTTCTCAAAACCAAAGAGTAAACAGAGCCCAGAGGAGGGAATCAAAGAAACGCATAGGTGGCTAAGAACACGGAGGAAAGGGACCCAGATCAGGTGCAGAAGCTGCTCTGTTCCCTGGCCGGGCAGACCCGATCCCAGATCAGAAGACTCTGGGAGCTGAGCCCTGGGTCCCGCGGGCATCTCCTTCATTCCCACCCAGTTCCTGCTCTTCTTCTGTCCCGTGAGCTCCTTGCAGGCTTTTCCTGCACATAATGCTCCGTGGACAGCCATGGACCCCCCTCTCTGAGGATGAAGGATCTTTGCCCCCCAGGCCAGAGGATGGACGTGACCAAATTGTTTGATGACTGCTCTTCTCCCCATTGGCCCCCGAAGCTCACAGGCATAAATCAAAACGCCCTGAATTCTTCAGGGATGGCGGCTGGAAATGCAACGTTACATGAAATGTTTCCAATTTGCTTTCAGCCAAATTACCTCTTCTGCTTTAAAGGGCAAACTTGTTTTCTTTGATTATGGTGACGCCCATCAGCTCCTGACAGCTCATTTGGGTGAACAAGAAAATGCCCGTGGAACCTGGACTGGGGGAAAACGCGTCCAACTCTGATGACAAAAATCACCGGAAAATCTCTTTTCCCTGAATTCTAATATGATCATTTCATGTCCGCTTTAACGCCCCCAACCTTAATATTTAAATCATTTCTAACTCCAGCCTCTCCTTTGAAAATTCCTGCCCTGAGAGTTGAAGCAAGATTGTTAATGGTTGGGGGACTTTAATTGGATCTTCCCTTTATTTGTCATTAATTCTGCTGATGAACTTTATAAATGGAAATATATCTTTATCATGCAAATTATGCCTTGTCTTCATTCAAGTGGGCTGGTTGGGTATTTTATTACTTTCACTCTCTGAACATTTTGAAGAAAAAAAAAGCGTTTAGGTAAATTATATTTTTCCCCCTTGGGAGAAAAAACGAGGAAGAAAATCTAGCCTTACTAATGCAACCAGGTGCACGGAGAAGTCAGCGGGTCTTAAGGAAACTGGAGTGTGTGTACGGATTATGTGGGGAGGGAGCTCACTTTAAGGAAAGTCATTTTATTTTATTTTATTTTTAAGATTTTATTTATTGTTAGAGAGAAGGGAAGAGAGCGTGGAAGAGATGTAGAGAAACATCAATGTGCGGCTCCCTCAAGTAGCCCCCACTGGGGACCTGGCCCGCAACCTAGGCATGTGCCCTGCCTGGGAATCGAACCCGTGAACCTCTGGTTCGCAGCCTGCTCTCAACCCACTGAGCTGCATCAGCCAGGGCAGGAATGTCATTTTAACATTAGCTAATTTTGGAGTACATACTACGTGCCCATCACTAAATTCTTCACGTGAATTAACTCCTTTACCCCTCACAAAAACCCTAGTGAGGGAGGAGCTGTCATTGCCTCCATTTTGCAGATGAGAAGATGGAGGCAGAGGGAGGTTCGATGTTTTCGTTCGTTCAGAGCTGGTGACTGATAGAGCTGGGATTTCAGCCAGGGCGGTCTGTCCAGGAACCACGGCTCCGGCCAGTTTCCCAGTTTTAAGACTGACTTCCGAGGTGCACTCACTAGAGTGACTCTGCTGGTCCCGTTTCAATGAGTCCTGCCGACCCCGGGGCTCAGAGAACAGATGTGTTGGAGATCCAGTTCCTACAGCAGTCGGTCTACTTAACAACTACAAAGGCGAATATCTGTATTTGTCTTATATCTGTAAGGGCACAGGCACACACACACACACACACACACACACACAACTGGATCTTTCTACTGCCACACAGGGTTCCTACCCATGTCGTGTTCCCACGGGGACACCCAGCATCAGACACAGATGCCACAACTGAGCAGTCACCCCATCCCTTTCTCCTTGAGAAAAGCTTCTCAGAACGCGGTGAGCGAGAGCAGCTGAACGGTGGTAGGGGAAGCTTCGAATCATCATCTCATGATTTGTATATTTTGGGTCCACCGTGCATAGATACTTTGGAACTTATTCTCAACTAACTACCAAGACGCACTTTGTAACTGATCACAACACAGGGATCACAGGGCAGCGTGACGCCACACCACAGGGGTCAGGAGAGAGGCCTCCGTGAAGGTTATTCTAGTTCAGTGTTGCTCAAATCTCTCTCGTCGGCATGCCACCTCTGTGATTTCTGCCAGATCTGCAGACAAAGTTGTGCTGTGATCAACTTCACTTTTGAAAGTATACATACTTTCATTCTTAAGTACTTTTCACTAAAAAGGAAACTTTGTATCTCCTCTGTAACTGCAAAATCTGGATCACTTTCCTGAAGTGGAAGATAAGGAAGTCTGCAACCTGATATTATTCCATTTTAGCCAGATACTGTTACCCAGGAAGGATGAGTCCCAGACCAGATCTCCATTGTCAAAAAGCAAGGTTAGCGGTTCGATTCCCAGTCAGGGCACATGCCTGGGTTGCAGGCCAGTTCCAGGCAGTGGACGCACGAGAGGCAACCATACATTGATATTTCTCTCCCTCTCTCCTTCCCTTCCCCTCTAAAGATAAATTTTTAAAAATTAAAATAAAAAAGCAAGGTTAGCAGGTGGTAGGGAGATGTTCAAGTCATGCTAATGAATCACTAATGTCAAGAGGAGAGAGGGATCGTAACTACCAATCCCAAGAATGTGAAAAGGACAAGGGGAAAATGTTATGAACAAGTACGGCACAAATAGATAATCTAGATGAAATGGACCATTTCCTTGAAGGCACAATCTACCAAAAACTCATACACGGGGAAGCAGATAACCCGAGTGGGCCTACATCTATTAAAAAAAAATTGAATCGACAATTCATAACCTCCCAAAACAGAAAGCACCAGGCCTAGATTATTTCACTGGTGAAGTCTACCGAATATTTAAGGAAGAAATTATGCCAACTCTCTACGATCTCTTCTATAAAACGGCAGCAGAAGGAATATCTCCGAACGGATCCTGTGAGATTACCATTACTCTAATACCGAACCAGACAAAGACAGTAGGAGAAAGGACAAGAGCAGATGGATACATTTCAGGAACATAGATGCAAAACTCAACAAAGTATTCTCAGGTTGCGTTAACAGGTGGAAGCTGTGCCTTGGAAACAGCAGGCATCTTCCATTGGGCCTCAGGAAGTTCCCATGGCCTGCAAACCGCACATCTAGCCCGATACGCTTTCTCTGAGCCTTCCACGGAAGACAGAGGCTGGAGAGGGGCAGAAAATTTGGGATGATGGTGGCTGTCACAAGTATGTTCCACGGTAGGTGCTCAGTAGGAAGAGAGGGCAAACCCGGGACTCCCAATGGGCCCCTTTTCTCACCGAGAGGGGTTGGCACGAGGGGACAATGTTATTTCACAAAATAGGGGAAGCCTGAGTTAGAACCAGAAAATAGCATCATACTTTACTAGTGGGCCAAGGTGTGGCCTATGAGTTGTTTCCCATCCCTGTACTCAGAGCTTGGAATTTTAAAATAAAAGATTTAAAGCCAATTTAATTTTATTTTTGGAGGTCAGTTGTGTTTTTTTACTGTCACCACTTTTGAACTCTGCCCCAACCCTCCCTTCTCCTTTTTGAGAACCTGCATCTTGTGGGTTATATTGAGTTTCCAAAGGATTCTTAGCCTGGGACTGTAGCAGCGAACACTGGAGGTAGGAACAGATGGGGCCTCAATGTCGTGATGGCTCTGTGGCCGTGCCTCCAATGTCATCCAGGGCTTCGGAGACAGAGGACACTCAGTAGTGACTGAGGTTGGGATAGATTTCTAAAATGCTGGTTACAGTGAACATCTCTTGGCCAGCCACTAGCCACAGCTCTAGCCCTGAGCAAATTCACTTGACCTTCTGGGTCCCCATCTATGAAGTGGGAAAGAAAAATGTGAGCTTGTTGCACAAGGACTAACTTTCTGGGTTTTGGTGCCAGACGAATGTGCAGCTTGAGCCCAGGGCCTCCCCAGGATAGAGAGATCTGATCCAATCACTGGGAAGGAGGAGGCAGGAGTAGGAGGGATTTGCGGAGCCAAGGGCGGGATTGGCTGAGAAGCTGAATGCCTCCAGAGCAAGTGGAATTATGGGCCGGAAGATTTGGAATAAAAGAAGGGCTCTTGGGCTCTTGGGCTCTTGGATAGCCTGGCACTTGGGCTCTCTTTGGCTTCTTCCCTGAGGGTGGCTGCGTGATCGTGGTGCGGCTGCCTGCCTTTCCCAGCAGAAGGTATTTGGAATAGGAAGAACTCCGGGAGGAGCCTCGGGCTGGGCTGGGCTGCCGGAGGAGGGCAGGGTCATTCTTCTGAAGTTCTAGAGGGGACCACCTCTGAGGCAGAAGCCTGCCATTCTGGAATTGTGCGGCTTTTTGTACCTTATGTTGTTTTAGTTTGTTCTACCTATAGAAATAAGCTAATTAAAACTAACAGGGGAATTGCTCGGAGAGCTCAGGTGTTGAAGAGTTTAGCTTTAATGGATGGTGTTTAAGTGATTAAAGCTGTAATTAAAGAGCTACAGAGTTTAGCCTTAATGGATAGGCTTAAGTGACGAAGGCAGGTGGAAAGCGGTTATTCCAAAATTGTGGAGCTTTTGCCTAAAAACTCCTTTCCCATACCACCAAACCTTTGCCTCTAGAATTTTTCCCTGGAGGGTGACGGCGGGCAGCAGGACCCTGCGGCCCCGCTTGCTGTTCAGCTGCACCCACTCCCTCACTGTGCAGCTTTAGGCATTCAGTGCCCTCTGAGCTTTGGCTTCTTGTCTGTAAAAGCGGGACAGTCAGGGGACCCACACCTGCTAGGACTGCGGTGGGTAGGAAGTAAAGTCCAGGTTTAATGATGTTTAGCTTCGGGAACAACTATAAAGGACAAGTGGAGAAAACCAAGGGTGGGGGGTGGAATCGGGAGGGAGGTGGGGAAAGTGGTGGAGGGTTAAATGCAGACAACTGTACTTGAACACCAATAAAATAACTAAAAATGAAAAAATAACGTTTAGCTTTTATCCCTTTTATTATGACCTCAAAAATGGTGGGATTTAATATTGACATCTGGATACTTCTTAAATTAAAAGATAGTTTTCCCCCTGAAAACAGTGTATATATTTTTGTGAGAAGGGTTCATAAAGATAGAAAAATGGAACTGCTTTGTACTCCTTTTTACTATTTCCGGTTTTAATTTTTCTGGCTTCTGCACTGTTCACGTTTTTCTGTGAGTGGTGGAGAACAAACATTCATTCAACTACCCACCAGTTTCCCTCCTCCTCAGCAAATTAATTCGTTACAATTTTTAATCCCCCTTTTTGTTAACGTGTCGCTTTAGAAGTGTTTATTTCTAGTTACCGCCAACTGTGGACAGTAACCTTTTGGTTGTTGTAGGTGGAAGAATTTCCTAGTAATGAATTTAGGGTTCCTCTAAAACAAATTTCCCCCACTTAAGAAATCTTTAAGTCATCGCCTTATAAAACGCAGCCCCCTGGCTTCTCCTGGCTGACAGAACATGATGAATCAGTGTCTTTTTTTGTGTTTATTTATTTATTTTATTTTTTAAGATTTTATTTATTCATCTTTAGAGGGGAAGGAGAGAGGGAGAGAAACATCGATGTATGGTTGCCTCTCGTGCGCCCCCTCCTGGGGTACCTGGCCTGTAACCCGGGCATGTGCCCTGACTGGGAATTGAACCGCAGTCCTTTGGTTGGCAGGCTCGTGCTCAATCCACTGAGCTACACCAGCCAGGGCTTTTTTATGTTTATTTTTTTTATCCTCATCTGAGGACATTTTTCCATTGCTTTTAGAAAGTAAGGGAGAGAGAAAACCATCCACATGGCAGAGAAACACCAACTGGCTGCCTCACGTGGGCTCCCCGCCGGGGGATCGAACCCGAGGTCCTTCAGTTAAGGAGGACGTGCGAACCAGCGGAGCCACCGGCCAGGGCAAGGAGAGTCTCTTTTAAACTGGGGGTTGTGCCCCTTTAGGGAACGAAATCAATTTTTCAGTTAAAAATAAACAAAAGAGAATGGAAACTATTAGGGTGCATGGCATGTAGTAAGTATTCATTTACAATTAAGTATGTGTCAGCTGGGTTGAGAAGGAAAATAAGTGTATTTCTTTGGTTTGTGGTTAAAAACAACCTGTGTTTGAAAGCCCTTGCGTTGAGGGCATGAGACTGGTTGTGGGCTATAACCCACCGCTAGTATTTGAGGGCTAAGTTCAAAGAGATACTTAATCCTGATCGTCTGTATTTCAAACGACCCTGATTTGTTGTCACTCTTGTCTCCAGTTCCACTATCTAGGACCCGAAGGGAAAAAATGTGTGTGTGTGTGTGTGTGTGTGTGTGTGTGTGTAGCATTTGCCTTGCATGAGAATACCAGTCTAGAACAGGGTTTCCCAACTGCCACCCTAATGACATTTTGGGACAAATAATTCTATGTTGTGGGGGCTGTCCTGAGCATTGTAGGATGTTTGCAGCATCCCTGACCTTCACCTACTGACTGCTGGTGTCAGCCTTCTCCCACTACCAGTTTCTTGCCAAATGTCCCTGTGTGCGTGTGTGTGTGTGTGGGGGGTGCCCCTGGTCTAGAGAATCACGGGTCTAGATCACAATGGCCTTGCTCTGCTATGAAACTCCTGGCCTCCCCAGCCCCCATCTAGTGCTCCACCCAGGTTCCAGGGACGGCCTATCCAAGTCTGGCCCAGCTGTATCTGACAAGCTGACATCTGTGCCATCTAAAGCCACCATCAGCCCTGGCCGAGTGGTAGCTCAGTTGGTTAGAGTGTCATCCCAATACACCGAGGTTGCAGGTTTAATCCCCAGTCAGGGCACCTACAAGAATCAACCAACGAATGCATCAGTAAGTGGAACAACGAATCGATGTTTCTCTCTCTCTTTGTCTCATCAGTCAATGAATAAACGAGGCCACCATCAGTTGCAGAGTCAAGATCAGACTCACAAGCTGGTGTTAGGAGACCTGGGTGCATGACTCACCCCTGTCAGTGGCTCTGGGAATAAGTCTGGGCAAGTCCCTTATCTCTCTGGCACCTGGTGATACACCTGTCCTAGCCACATCAAAGGGAGCTGGGTGGAGGAGAAAGAATTTGACACCTGTAAAGCCCTTAGGTGAGTTAAAAGCCCTTTTCAAAGGGAGGTAGTATAATAATTTCAGGCATGACTCAGGCGGTACATCAGCCTCATTGCCCTGAGTTATTCTCTCCTAGGAAAAAAGTGGCGGCATCTAGCAACTGAGCAGGCAGGGAAGACTAACCCCTTTCATACAATTTCCCCCTGAAAACCAAGTGAAACTGGCTTAACTAGCATTTATGTTGGACCACACATGCCTGGGATGTGTTCCAGAGGGACACCCTGCTCAGAGCCAGGGCAGAGCTCTGTCCAGGATGCCCTGGGCAGCCCGGTCCAGCTCGGAGGTGGGGAGATTCATGCTGTGACCCTGCAGCCTCCGTTACAGCTGCTTTCAATCAAAAGGCGTTCAAAGTGGCGGCTGACATCTGGGAAAGGGAACAGAGGGCTAGATTCTTGCCTTCTGCTGACAGTGTTTTTATATCCAGACAAGACAGGGACAGTGACCTCAGAACTCACCGCTTCCCACCCCTGACTTGAGGTCCTTGGCCTGGTTATCTTAGTTATGATTCTCGCTTCCTCTCGAACACCTTTCAGAGGGACTAAGGGATCAGAAAGTCTCCCTGATTTGATTGGTTTGAAAATGCAGCCATCACAGCTGCCCTCTTTGCTTTTTGAGGAGAGGATCTGTTGACCTCCTCACGCCATCATTCTGGAAGTGAATCTCTGCAGGCGTAATTTTACACTTACCTGGATATTAGTCTTTAGACAAGTTCCATGAGGGGAGGAATGAATTCCTTTGGTTGATGGCCCACCCCCACCCCCACCCCCACACCCGATAGTCTTCACTCAGCAAATGCTATTGAATATATGAATATTTAAGATATGGAAAGAGAGAGTTTGGTTGGAACAATTTTAAGCAGGAAGAGTTGAGGACAGATGTGTTTCTTGGGGGGGAGAATGCTACCTTTCACTGAGCACTTACTATGCCCCTCAGCTCCATGGCAAGCTCTTCATTGCCTGACCTCATTTAATCCACACAACAAACTCTGTGTCTTAAGTATATGAATGAAATCCCATTTTAAGGGCAGGGATGGGAATTAAGTTTTAAAGTTAGCACAAAAGGGAAAAAATTGGCATAATCAAAATAACTAATTTGAACACTCATTCAGTTGCGATGCCTTTCATTGCCTCCTTACCCTGGAATATATGGCCATTTGGTGAAACGGTGGAGGACTAAGAGACTATCCTCTCGCCCCCAGCACCTACGTTTGACTTGAAATTACCAGTTAACTACGATGTGACTCCATTTGACTCCACTTATTAGGGATGAGAAAGCGGGACCAAGCAGATAATAAGCGGAGGGGCAGAGTACACCCAGGAAGGGACAGCAAAGATATCCTGTGGTCCCTGTAGGCAGAGGATGGAGAGCAGGGACCTGGGGCAGGGACTGGATCGCCGTGGGGGGGCTACTGATTGCTCGGAGAACCAAAGGATAGCAGGCAAGAGGCCATTCCACATCTCCGCCTGACCCCCAGCCCTTCCCCTCCAGGGCACTCACCTGCTCTGAGGGATCCAGGTTTCTCTACCCAGTTACCTTCCTTGGTACCTGCGTTGCTAGGTTACGCGCCAATCTCGGAAGGCGGGACTTGGAGTCTGACTGATTTTCCTTTTTGCCATTCAATTCCGCTTAGTTCCACCCACTTTGAGATCTGACCAATTAGAGGCACCATATCTCTGACCCTCCACCAATTGAAAGATCCGGACTGACTCCGAGTTGGGGCTGAAAGAGCAAGGCGGGGAAGATGGGAGAGTAGAGGGGCGGAGCTTCTTGGTCCCACCCCTTCCCTAGGAGGCGGGCTGGGAGTCCTGCACCGGCAGCGGGCGAGGACTGTGGAAGGACTTGAGTTTGGGCCAATCACAACTCATCATGGCAGCCTAACGAGCGAATAGGCCTCAGCTAAGGGGGAATGGGGCGGGGCCAGAGGGGTGAGGGGAAGGTAGGCGGTGGATGAGAGAGCTGGCGCAGCTGCCGTGGTGGCAGCGGCTGAAGTGGCGGCAGCGGCGGCAGCGGTGGTGGCTGCAACAGCTCCAGGCTCGGGGTCTCCACGGCGGCGCCACCGGCAAGCTGGGCTGCACGGCGCCGAGCCCAGTGCGCGGTCCGGGGTGCTGGGGCGCGTGTAAGAATTTCAGGGGTGCAAGGGATGGCCTGAGGAGAGAGCAGGGGTTAGGGGTCAGAGGGCGTGGAGTAAGAGTACGAGGTTGCTGCTAGCTACCGGAGTGTGGGCAGTGGGCAGCGAGGGCAGGGCGGGCGCAGAGGGGCTGCAGGGAAGTCACCGCGCGCTTCTCTCCCTGCAGTCCAGGCCGGGACTTTGCACCCTCTTTCCTCGTCCTCGGCCCTCCAGGGCGACCCCTCTCGGGGGCCCAGACCCGAGTTGGGTGCACGTGGAACTAGAGCCCACACTCCTCTTCCCTCCCCTCCTTCCTCACTTGCTCTTCGCCTTGGCGCCCTCAGGCGACTCCACTCTCGCCGGTCAGGCTGCTGGAGCAGACTGGGCATGACGGCGGCTGGCCCTCTCCTGGGACCTGTCCCTAGAGGTGACCTTTCCCTTCTGTGCGCCCCCTGGAGCGAGAAGCACAGCCCCACTCAAGGAGCGCTGGGCTAGGACCCCCGAGTCCTGCACTGTGTGCCCTTCGGCGGGTCCCTTCCCTCTCCGGACCTCACTGTTCCCGCTGTAGAAGGATGGGCTAGAATGAATTCAGGCTGCAGAACTGGTTCTGGGAGCGGGTGTAGGGTTAGGGGTGAGCTGGAGGCCAGAGATCGGGCATTTCTGAATTCAGAATGCCTGGGTTGAAACCAGGGCTCCACCACATCCCGGCGGTGTGCTTCCAAGAGGCAGGCAAAGCTAAGGCCTCCAGGCCTCAGTTTCCTCATCTGCGAAGTGGGTGTTTCTCAACAGCAACACTAGTAATATTTTGAGCCACTTCTCTCTTTGCTGTGGCGCCTCTCCCCTGTGCCTTGTGGGGTGTTTAGCAGCAAACTGGGCCTCTATCTCCTAGCACCCCCCTCACCTCTGGGGAATTGTTACAATTGAAAATGTCCGAACGTTTGTGTCCCCTGGGAAGCCGGCAAGATACCCCCAGCTGAGAGCCGGGAGCTAAGACAATGCATGTAGGGACATAGTCATATATTAAACAGTTAAAATAAATCCCACTAGCCATTATGATTATAATGATAATATTAGGACACTGCTTGACAAGTTGGGGGGGGGTGAGTAGATTCTCCCGCCTTCAGAATGAATACCAGAGAGAATGGCAAAATATTTTTTAATTGTCAAAACTGAGTGAAAGTTACAAGGAAGTTCATTTGCATATTCTCTCTACTTTTGAGTATGTTTGGAAATCTCTGTGGTAAAAAGTTCAACCCAAAAACCCCCCCCAAAACTAAACAAACAAAGTAAATAAAACCTCATTCTTAAGACAACGAAATGGTAATGTCTCATTTGGGATTTCCTCTTCTGTCTCCCTGGTATTGAGATTTAAAAGCAAAAGCAATCCCCGGATCTGGAGGAAACATAAAAAAAAATCTTGCAGGAAGTTTGCTGGGCAGAGAGCTACAGGCTTAGCAGCAAGCAGACCGGTTCTCACTTGTAACTGCCTTGTTTCAAGAAGACACTGACGCCCAGGGACTTGCTTGGGATTATTCTGAGGATTCGTGAAGCAAGTAAATTGCGGGGTGGCCGTTCAGTGAGTCAGTTTGTAGGCAAAGTTGATTGCGCCCAGAAAGCCTCTGCTTGAGGAAGGAACCTGCTGCTGTTTTCGAGTTCAAAGGTCTGCCATCAGATCTGCTGAGTGGTGGCTTTTCTCTTGGTCCTCCCCAGCGGAAATGGGAATGTGTATAAATAGGAACTTGTAACAGGCTCGCGCTGAGTGTTTTAAATCGGGGACTCAGGATGCGGCCTTTTTGCTGGGTGACTGGAGATCAGAGGATACTATGGGCCAGTGTTGATGACCTGTCATACTCTTAAGTCTTTACAGGTCGTGGGAGCTGAGTGTTGCCTAAATCCTGGGCCTTGCACTTGGGGGAATTGTAGCCTAGTGGCCAGGAGCCTGGGGCTGGAGTCAGATTGCGCAGTTCAAAGCTTGGCTTTCTAGCTGGGGGTTCATGGGCAAGTTACCTAACCTCTCTGAGTTTCAACTCTCCCCCTCTGTGACGGGGCATACCAGTCCTACCTCTTATGAAGTTTCAGTCAGCTTTACTGAAAAACTGCAAGAAGAGTCCCTGGTACATAGTAGGCACTCGTTGAGTATTAGTTACTATTGTTTTAATAGTTGTATTTTTTAAAGTTTTTTAAATCTTTATAAAACTCACACAAACAGGTGCAAAAGAGGGGTGGAGATGGAACATATTAGTCGTAATCTCAGTCTCTAGACATAATTACCATTAACTTCAGTATTGGTTCTTGCAGAGTTTTTCCCTCACTTTTCATGGTATTATATACTGCCATACTCCACCAGTTTAAAGGGGTACATTTCCCTGGATTTTAGTGTGCCCGCAAGATTAAGCAACCATCACCACTACCTAACTGCAGAAGATTTTCATCAGTAGTGGTTGTATTTTAATAATGGTCTTTTTTCTATTTATCCCCAAACCCTAGAAGATGCCTCAAATGGAGGAGTTTCTGAGAAGCACCTCTGGGCCAGTGGCTTTGAAAGGGAGCTTAAAGCAGAGACTATTTACAGCCCTGAACATTACATCCTGAGGGCCACAGGAGAGACGAGCATGGCCATGAATTTAGATGACGACGTTCCCCTCATCTTGACCTTGGACGAGAGTGGCAGTGGCCCACTGGCTCCTTCCAATGGCCTGGACCAAGAGGAGCTGCCCAGCAGAAGTAAGACGGTGGGGTGAGCTGGGGCTGGGGGTTGGGGGGACAACTTCAAGGGGTGAGTAGTGGCCTTAGTGGTCTGAGAGTAGATATGTGTACCCAAATGTCCGACTCTGTGTTTGACCCCCAGGATCTGACACAAACTTCGGGGAAACTCTAGGGTCCTAATCCTGCACCCCCAATCCTGCCCCTTCCGGTGACACTTGCCTCCCTCAGCGCCTTGCCCTGCCCCCCTTGCACCTGAGGCACCCTGGCTTTGCCCCTGGGTGTTGGGAGGGGGAGGCCTCCATCATCCCTGCTCCTTGGCGAGCCTCCCTGCCTCATTCCAGGTTAAAAAAAGAAATAGCTTTCACCACCGGCCTCCGTCTGTTCTGACCAGAAGCTGTTGGCAGGAAGGCAGGGCTGCTGCCCCCCCGCCAGGGCTCCATCCCTGCGTTGCCCTGTGCGGGGTGGCAGGGGCAAACACTTGTCATGATCCATTGATTTGAGGGTTTGGGGTTTTGCTTTGTCTTCCTCTAAACCATAGCCTAGCACAAAGTGAACCCAGGAGAGGCAGTGAGCTTTAAATTTTTTAAAGTTTAAGTGTGTTTCTGGCAGAATGAAAGGCCTTAAAAACCTTTCTGGTGCTTGTTCCAAAGCCATCTGCATCATTGGCTCAGGCCTTGGGTCCAGGAGAAGCTTAAAATAACTTGCCTTTTACAGAGGGTCCGAAGATGTCAGGGACTAGCGCTCTAGGGTCCCTTAGCAAGTAGGTGTTTCACCCGCCAGCTGTGTGCCTGAGCCGGAACAGCAGGGCATTGCTCTCCTCCAGTTCACAAGGGAAGATACTCAGGTCCAGGGAAAGGCGAGCCAGGCCCTCCCATCTCCTTGTCCAAAGGGAATACAGTGGGCTCGCAGGGAGCTCAGCAGGCTCCCCCTGGAAGGGGTGAGGAGAGCGGTGTTCCCCTAGATGGGAGGCCTGGCTCCCTGTACAAGGGCCTCCTTGCTTTGGCCTGTTCACGCCACCTAGAGCAGCAGAGCTGGCTGGTCGGGGAAGGCTAGAACGCCAGCCAGGGCTGATTTCAGGCATACGTCTTAAATGCCCTAGAGCTTGCAGGCGTAGTGTTAGGCTCTTTTTCATCTGTTACCCTAAGGTCCTTTTGCTAGGTAGGCAGTATTATCCCTGCTTTATAGAGGAGGAAGCAATGAGTCAGAGAGGGTAGGTGACTTGCCTGATGGCACACAGCCAGCAAGTGGTAGAGCAGAGATTTGAACCCAGGTTCCCTCCCCACTCTTCTCCTCTTTTGTTTTCTCCTGCTCCTCCTGCTTCTTTTCCTCCATCTCTTTTTTCCTTTATACCCCGCTAGTAATGTGAGCACCGGCCTTTAGCATTTACGTATATTTTCTCATTCTATAATCTCAAGATAGTTATTGTTATCTGCATTTATCTTAGCCTCAGACAGGTTAAGTAACTTGTCTAAGGTCACACTAGTAAGCAGCAAGCCTTCTCTGATCTTCCCTCTCACATCACGGTGTCAGGGGCCTGGGAAAGGGGGTGTAATGCATGTGACGCCGTCTCAGCTTCAGAGGAGGACCTCCCTAGTGAGGGGGGCGTTCTGTCAATGGCCAACAAGGGAATGGACTGCATGGGAGGGTGGTTGATATGCTAAGGGTGTGGATCATTCTGGAAAGAGGCTCAAGACTCTAAATTGGAATCCTGACCATTTGTGGTGTGTTCTACATTTTTCTTTTTTTTTTCTTTTTAGAATTTATTTATTTATTTATCTTTAGAGGGGAAGGAGAGAGGAAGAGAAACATCAATGTATGGTTGCCTTTCGTGCATCCCCTGCTGGTAGTTGGCCTGCAAGGAACCGACCTGCAACCCAGGCATGTGCCCTGACTGGGAATCGAACTGCGATCCTCTGGTTCGCAGGCCTGTGCTCAATCCACTGAGCTACACCAGCCAGGGCTACATTTTTCTTTTTCCGCATGCCACTTTTACGTCCTTCCAAAGTGTCAGAGCTGATGGCAGGGTGTCCACCTCTCCTGTGGGATCAAAGTGGGCAGAGCAGCCTGATTCTGTGTCAAGATTAGGTTTTAAGCGGAGCTCAATGAGTAGGAAATGTTCCAAAAAGACAATAAAGCTAACCCTGGATAGGCCGCCAGGGGGGCCCTCCTTATCTTGGCAAAGTCGTTGGCTGATTTCGGTTTGTTTCTTGAGAAAAACAAGATAGCCCTGACTGGCATGTCTCAGCGGGTTGAGTGTTGTCCCACGGAGCGAAAGGTTGCCTGTTTGATTCCTGGTCAGGGCACATGCCTGGGTTGCGGGCCAGTCCCTGGTCAGGGGGGCGTGAGAGAGGCAACCAATTGCTGTTTCTCTCACATATTGATATTTCTCTCCCTCTCATCCCCTCTCTCTAAAAATAAATAAATAAAAACTTTAAAAACAAAACAAAATATAATGCCACACAGTGTGTCAGTACCTCAGTTTCCGCTCACTCTCTTACTGGGACATTTGCTAAAACCTCTAAGAATGAGCGGGTGGAGTACACCAGGCCAGGCTGGGGAAACGGCAGGGCCTGTTTGAGGAAGGGAGGGATTCAGAGGAGGCCTGCTGCTCCTTCGTACAGGCCTTTGTTATTTCATGCTTGGATTTTGGCATTGACCTTCTACCCCTTCCTTGTCGTCCGAGCATTCCGTCTCAAACGCAAATCCAGCCTGGTGATTTCCCCAGCTTGAAGCTCCCAGGGGCCTCCTGTCCCTCCTGGATGACCACCCAGCTCCTTACGAGGCCTTGTGTGTCCCAGCCCTTCTAACCTGACCTGTCTCGTTTCCTGCCTCAGCCCACAGTGTCACACTGCTTCTAGTTCTGTGAGTCCCCCGTGCTTTCTTACCGTTTGCCTGGCTGGTGACTCGGGGGGGTGGGGGGATGCCTGTCCCAGCCTCTTGTTTGCTCATGAGCTTCGTTTCTGTCTTGAAAGTCCTGCTGGCGATCCCACCTCTCTGACCCTTCCCCCAGTGACAGGGCTAATGACCGCCGTTTTCTGCTTTGGCATCTCGTGTAGGCTTCCATCATTACAAGTAACTTATTAAGTTAAGTTACTTATTACAAGTAACTTCCTTATGTAGCCATCTGATCACCTACTAGGCCCGAGTTCCATTCATCGTGGTTATCACCCAGCTCAATGATGCATTCAGTAGGTCGTGGTTAAAATAAACCTAGTTGGGTTTCTGGAGCCTTGTAGCTGGTGGGAGTAGCTGTTTATCTGAAGGTCCTAGTCAGAGGTGGGCAGCATCCCCCCGGCCTCGTCTCCAAACCAGTGGTTTGAGTCTCATTTCTCCCAGTGGAGCTGATTGTCCTAGAAGCTGCCCTCTGTGGCTGATGTAACTCGTGAGGTCGTGGAATGCAGGCGTAAGTCTTCGGCCGCGGAGTGGGCGCTCCCTGGGCAGGAGGCACTGGCAGCCACGCCAGCTTTCTGAGGGCGTGCGCCTTGATCCAGCCTGGCCTGTGCCTGGACCCAGTGGCTGTTGCCAGTGCCTTTTCCTCTGGCTCTGTACCGACCGACGTGTTCCTTGTCTTAGCCTGGGCCGCCATGACAAAACGGCACAAACTCAGGGTTTGAACAACAGAACGTTGTTCTCTCCCAGTTCTGGAGGCTGGAAGTCTAAGATCTCAGGGGTCAGCAGGTACGGTTTCTTCTGAGACCTCTCTCCTGGGCTTGCAGATGGCCACCTTCTCATTGCTTCCTGACATGTTCATCCCTTGGTCTGTATGCCTGTGTCTTAAGCTTTTCTTATAGGGACACCAGTCAGATTGGATCAGGGCCCACCTATGTGACCTCATTTCACCTTGGTTACCTCTATAAAGGCCCTCTGTCCAAATACAGCCGTATTCTGCGGTCCCGGGGGTTAGGGCTTCAACAAAAGAATGGTAGGAACATGTGATCCAGCCCATAGCTCTCCAGCCCTTTGCTCAGATGCAGGTACCCGGGAATCTGGCTGCCCTACCAATGACCCTTGATTTTATCTAGGGATGACGTATGATGGGGCATTATCCCTGCACGGGACTGGAGGGTTTGGGAATTTTTTTCCTTATGTGGGCAAGGATGGATATTTTCCAAGACTCAGGCATCTCTGGGCTATAAGGGTGGCTGCCGGAATGCTAATGAGTGACTCGTAGGCAGAAAATGTCAGGTTGATAAAGGAGGCAGGTCTGAGCAGAGGTATTTAAAGCCTGCAATGAGGAGTAACCTTGAACACAGGTCAGCGGGGCTGGCCTTTTGACAATGCAGTTTAGAGACGGCCCGAGCGCTGGACATCAGGCCGTGGTCTAGACCGCCAGTAGACACAGTCTGCACGTCGTGGGCAGTACAAGGGGTTTGTCAAGGGAATACGGGGCACAATTAGCTTTTACTTTCTCATTGCCTTTCATTGCAACAGCTGCCGAGGATGGGCCTGGGTGGTGTGCCCTCTCTGGGTGAAAAGGGGGTTGGGGGCCAGGGAGGTGGCGGAGGCTTGAGCAGGGTGCTTAGTCTCATGGGCTACACTGACCGCTGCTGGTAGTTTATGGTTGGCAGGTGACAAGCCACACCCGGCTAAGGCGTAAGGTGATGGAGCAGAAGAGGACCTCTCCCTCCTTCTGCTGATGTCTGCTGTGCCATTGGCAGTTCCCTGCCAACCCCGTGTGGTATCTAGCAATGTGGAAGGTCACTGTCCCTTTGCGGGGGGGTCAACACGTGGTGCTCTGGCTCCCTTTCCAGAGAGTTCATGCAGCCAGAGCCCATTGGCACCAGGCTCAGTTGAGGGGGGCCAGCAGACTTGGCCTCAGGGCAGATGCAACCAAGGTGAGCTGGAAAGAACAGTGGGGTATACATCCCAGGATGCTCAACCCCCCGGTGGGCTCCATTGCATAAATCCGAAGTTCTTTCCCTGACCCAGGGTCCCTGGTATACTTGCCTGCGAGTTAAGCCAGAGAGACTTGCAAAGCTTTTGTGATTTGTGATATCCTGTGAGGTGGCGTGGTCAGGCCTGTGGGCTTTGGAGTCAAGGACTGGGCCTCCCATTCCAGCTAAGTATGGGGCTTAGCTTCTCCAAGCCTCAACCTCCTTGTCTGTATACTTGGGTCGGAGAACATCTCCCAGGAGGGCTGTTGGGGGCATTTAGTGAGCCCATGTGGGTGATGCCCAGGTGAGTGCCTGACCAGTCATACGTGTTTTTATCATGGCCAGAGACTGGGCTTGTTTGCAGTATCATGGCGCATGAGCAGGGGTCCTGAGCCCAGGCCAAGATCCGAGCCCTCTTTGCCTCACTCCTGGCCCAGCAGGCGGCCCCCACCAAGCCAGGAAGTGGAGACAGCGTGGCAGCTGGAGACCCAAACAGCAATTAGACTTTTCACAGCCTCCCAGGGAGCGTGGGCATTTGGCTCCGCCTGAGTCACTCCCCTGGTTTTCTTAGGGCCTCGCCACGGCAGAATGCCGGGTGTCACCAGGCCGGTGGAGGCACCAATTAAAATGAGCAAGCATCCGGCATGCTGGGTCCCAGCCTCATAACCGAAACTCGAAGCCTTTCACTTCCTCGGCCCTCTGTGTCTTCACGGGGGATCCTGTCTGTTGCCTCGGGGCCCCCTGCCATGAAATGCCATCTCTGCCCGCCACATGCAGATAGCTGCCGTGTCAGAACGGCAGCAGCGGCAGCTGGGTGCTGGCGGGGGCGCCTGCTGCACCGCTCTTTCCCCATCGCCTTAGGGGGGTCTAAGCTCACATTTGCTCTGGGAGTGCTTCATGAGCCGGAAAGCCAGAGCCCTCGACTTCTCAGCCTCCGAGCTGGGGTGGGGAGCGTGGGAAGGTTCTGATGGCACCCAGCAGGGTGCCTCTGGTGGCTTCTGGCCGCAGCGTCCTCCCCCGGGGCTGCCTCACGTTAGCACTCAGTGGCCCAGGAAGGAAGCCCTTGCTCTTCAGAGGGAAGGCCAAGGGGCCAGGACTGCTCCCATCCCACCTTGGTGCTCGGGGAGCCCACAGGGCAGCTCCCCATTCTCAGCCCTTTGCTGGGTGAATTCCCTGCTTTGGACATTTGCCGACTCTCTCCCTCCGGTCTGAGCCGAGGAAGGTCATCTGCAAGGAAAATAATGGCTCACAGGTGTTGAGCTCTTACCACGTGCCAGGCAGTGTCCAAGGCACTTTTCCTGTGCCGGCTCTCTCACTGGGTCCTCTCTTCAGGTCTGCGTGCTCGGTGTGTTCATTATCCTCACCAGATTAAGAGGAAACTGAGGCTCTGAGGCTGGAGCTTACCCACGCTCCTGCAGCCAGGAAGTGCCTGCAGCCGCATCGAACCCGTGTCTTCTGGCTCCAATACTCAGGCTCTTAACCGGGGTGCCGCACGCTAGGAAGGAAGGCTCATTGGCAGAAGCAGAATTTTAAGGCGACTTGGCTTCCCCCGCCCCAAAAGCAAATGGGACCATGTGGGATCGTTACCACACGGCTGATTGTTACCATGTTTTCTAATGTTTCAAGAGAAGTCGAATTCTGCAGTTTTAATCAGGAGTTTTCTGAGTTCTAGACACTGGCAGCTAATTCATCATATTCGTTAAACACAGTCAGTGAGTCCAATCTGGTCAGGGGGCTGCCCCTTCGTGCTCTTGATATAGAACCTGCCGGTCAGCCTTAGTTTTCTGCTCGCGGAAACTACTTCAGAGTAAGAAAACGGTATAAAACCACCGATGAACCCTCCACGGCCTGGGAGACACTCGTCACCTCTGGGTAGCGGTGTTCAGTGGCAGGCGGAACTGGCTGAGGGGATGCCCGCTCTGTCTCCAGGTCCTGTACCTGGAGAAAGACCAGCTCGCATCCACTTGTGGACCTGGGGCCGGACCTAGAGGGTTGAAGTCGAGCCGGGCAGGTGAGGGTGAGAGAACAGAACAGGAGGGCGCTTCTCCCACAGACGCACTTACCTTCCTTTTCTGTTTGTTCTTTGCCTCCTCTGTTGTGGTCCTCGGGATTCTCGCTCTGCTGCAGGGCCGTTCCCCCATTCTTTCGTCCGACCTGTATTCCATCCAACTTGACCACCGTCTGTTCTCAGCCAGGGGTCCAAGCTGGTTGGGATTTTTTCCCTAAGTTTTGACTTTGAGATGTGTAATAAAGACTCAAGCAGTTGTTAGGAGCTTATTTTTTGTTATTTATTTATTTATTTTTAATATTTTGGGGGAGTCGTTAGGAGTTTTAAAAAAAAAATAATAGTTTACGGCCCTGCCTGGTATAGCTCAGTGGATTGAGCACAGGTCTGCGAACCAAAGCATTGCTGGTTTGATTCCCAGTCCGGACACATGCCTGGGTTGCAGGCCATAATCCCAGTACCGGGTGTGCTAGAGGCAACCACACATGGATGTTTCACTCCCTCGCTTTCTCTCTCCCTTCCCCATCTCTCTAAAATAAATAAATAAAATTAAAAAAAATAATAGTTTAATCATTAGTCCCTATCTTCTAATTCTTCTTTTAATTGTTGCCTGCTTGTCAGCTGGAAAACGAACAGCATTTCCACTGCCTGGCACCTATTTCTTGTGAACTTAGAACAGCTGCCGGGGAGGTTGTAAGACATGGAGCCAACATGGTCTGCACGGCTTCACAGTCTGGCGGGCAGTGAGACAAGCGAGTGTGTGACATGCTGCATTTGTGGTGTAGATTGTACTTGTGGAAGGAGCTAGAGGGGGACAGGCAAGGACGGGCAGGGGAGGCGGGACTCAGGGCAGGAGACGTGTTGGGGAAAGTCTTCAGATTGTACTTGAGTGTCCTGTGTCTTTAAAGAGATGACGAACGGGCAATGAAAGCCCACCCCAAAGCCAAGAGCGGGGAAACAGAGCATTGGAGCATTGGAGTGGGTGGTGCTTGGATTGGAGGGTGGGGAGAAGAGAGTGGGTCCGGATCTTGGAGGGTATTTGGATACCAAATTAAAAAAATTTTCGGATCTCTTTCTCAGTGTATTGTAGCCAGAGAAGCAAGGAATAGCGTGATACCACAGCAGTGTGTGTGTTTGGTCTTTGAGGCATGCTTTGGGGGTTTGTCTTCCGTGGAAGGCTCAGCTGTGTTCGGGGAATATCCGAGGTGAAGGTTGGGTGGCTCCAGCCTGTCTCTGGCTGGAGCGTGGCAATCCCCGTCCTCACAAATGTCTCCCAGGAGAGCGCTCTCGGTTCCACCCCTGCTCCCTGGCCCGGCAGTGAACCCAAGTAGCTACAAGTCAGGGCGTCCTTTCAGCCACCTTGAAGTAGTACTCGTTTTCCTCAGAGCCAGTCTCGGGCCTCGCTTACAGGAGGCAGCAAGCCACCAACTGCAGCCGGAAAGGATGCGTCCCGATACGTGTATCTAGGCGGCTCTTCCTCACAGCCTTATGAAGTAGTGGGATTTATCCCCATTTTTCAGATGTGCAATTGGAGGCGTGGGAAGGGAATGAACGGCACAGGTGGACCGTGGGGCCGCTTCATTCAGCCATGTGGGTGGTCTGCCGCATACCAGGTGGGCACCCGGGCAGGTGTGTGGCGCCCCCTAATCACAGAGCGCTACCACCTCTGTTCTCAGGCCTCTCGAGCAGGGAACACTTCTCCGCCCAGGCTCTAGTGGTCTTGAACGGGTCGTTAACCTCTGCATATAGATAAGGAAACCATAAACTTAGACCTGCTCGCCTGGTGAGAGTCAGGCCAAGCTCTTGGATCGAGTGACAGACGGAGCCCTTGAAGACCAGGTGCCCTGACCCACCTTCCCTGCCTGGCCCCAGACACCTGGCAGTGGCCACAGACTTTTCCAGGCCACGAGACACTGCGCCCCAGTTACACTCTTGGCGGACTGCCCTCCATTCTTCTTAGTGCGCCCCAACAGTCAGAACCAGTCATCAGACGTCTTCAAACAGGGGGCTGTTCCTATAATCTCATGTGTTCGATAATCGCAAAATGTCATTCATTTTCTCAGTTAAACCACTTTCACTCCCAAACCTCCTGGGGGCTGCTCGTCTCTGGCTTCTTATCTGTCCCCACTTCAGTTGAAGACCTTTGTCCTCCTTTCCCTGAGTCTCCCCAACCCTCCTAACTGGTTGGTTGGGTGGTGGCTCTATTGCCACGCCCCGTCCTTCCCTAAGTGCACAGTTTCGCTCCCCAGTCCCTGGTCTCCGCGGGCAGAGCCCGCCCGCCCCCAGCACCTACACGTGGGAGGTCTGATGGATGCCTTCTGTATGCAGTCAGCATTTGCTTTCTGCCATGATGGATTCCCAAAGGTTCTGAGCAGATGGACTTTTGGGGAAGAAGAACATTTAAAATGCGGGCAGGAGAACTGCGTTGGGCAAAGCTTCCTTTCACCGTATGATTAATAGCCCTCGGCTCACCCAGTGTTGAGGTGGGCTTTGCAGACCACGTTCCCTCCCATCAGTGTTTAATGTTTGTGGATTTTTAAAAATGTATCGATTGACTTGAGACAGAGAGAGAGAGAGAAAGAGAGAGAGAGAGAGAGAGGGAGGAAAGGGGAGAGAGAGAAACATCAATTCATTATTTCACGTATATATGCATTCATTGGTTAATTCTTGTATGTGTCCTGACCCGGGATCAAGCCTGTAAGTTTCATTTACCAGGACGATGCTCTGAACGACGGAGCCACCCGGCCAGGGCCCGTCTGTGATGTGCATGTGAGGTGGCCGGGTTGGGTAGGAAAGGATGGTGAGGTACCCAAACCGATGTAATGCCTGAGTAGGTGCTCCTGTTTGGGGTCCTGATAGTCTATACAACTGTGCCCCTTTCTGGTAGAGTGAATTTTGCAAAGGCAGGGACCCTGTCTTTTCTACACATACCGTGCGCACTTAATAAGTAGACGTCAAGTAACATAGCTGGGAGTGAGTCACCAGTTTTTAAAAACACCCAGGGTCCCAAGTGACTCTGTCAGGCATAGCTAAACCTGCCCCTGGAACCATCTGGGGTGACAAGGAGACTCACTCGCATGTGATCAGCTGGGAAGTAGCCCCCCAGCCGGGGCCTGTCCCTGCCTCCTCTAGGAGCCCACAGCTGCTGTCTCAGTCCTGGGGGGCTGATTCCCACCTTCGTCACATCTGAGCTCACCTCACCACCACGTGGTGGCCATTTGAGGGCTGCCTTCCTATCTCGCTAATCTCCCTTTTTGTTAAGTTGAGTTTTTATTTTTTTCTTTTAGCTCTTGCTGAAAATCAGCTCAGGCAGAGTGACTATGCTCTGTGCTGGCTAATGGCTTGGAGCCATTCCAGGCTACCGGATGCGTTGGCTTGCACTTGTGGGTGGTCGCCGACAAGCGTGATGTCTTCTCTCTGTGACTCTCGAGGGTCCCCTCTTCTTGCGGGCTCGGCTGTTCACACTTGGCTGGACCGCCTTGTTGTCTGGAATCATAGCTTTTGCTGCGCACCCTGCAGCCGTGCTGGTTGCTTCAGCAGGGCTCTGATTTAAAGGGAACCGAAGCGCCCTCGGCCTTCAGGCATGCTGGCTCTTTTGCTTTCGTCTCATTTTGTGCTGGTTCCGTTTGGATCAGACGCTGTCCCAGAGTGCGTCAGGCTCACAGACCCGGAGGTGGGGTGGCCTGGGGGAATTCTCAGGTGGTTAGAAGTGTGCGTGTGTTTGGGGAGTGAGTCTGTCTGCTGATACCCCACAGCATCCCAGCACTTCTTCAGTCTCTTTGTCTGTTGCAAAGGATGGCGTTTCACTTCCGGCATCACCTCTCGGTAGCTGTGCAACTGTGAAGGAGGAGCTGATTCTTCTGGAGTTTCAGTTTCTTGATCTATAAAATGGGAATAAGAATTTTTCCAATCAGGGTTGACGTAAAGATTAAATGGGAGCCCTGTCCAGGGAGCTCAGTCAGTCAGAGTGTCATTGTACAAACCAAGGTTGTGGGTTTGATTCCAGGTCAGGGCACATATAAGAATCAACCAATGAATGCATAAATAAGTGGAATGACAAATTGATGTTTCCCCCTTTTCTTCTCTCTCCACCCCTCTCCCTCTCTCCCTCTCCTCTTTCCCTCTCTCTCACTCCTTGGCCCCCCCTCCTCAAATCAATAAATTAAAGGTTTTTTAAATGGCTGAATGGGAAATTGCATGGAACATTTCATAGTACCAACTCAGCAAGTGGAAATTCTAATCGTGGTGAAGTGTGCATAGTCAAGTTCATTTTCACCGTGGCAGTGAAGTTGCCTTTTCTTGAGCCCCTGAGTAGGTAATCTAAGGACTCTCCGAATTGAGGACTCGAGCTCCCTCTTCCTTTTATTAAGTTCTCTGACTTCTTAAGGGACGTTAGCTGGCGTTTTGCATTTTCTTCAGGCAAACTGGGGAATGGTACGTTACCTCCCTTGATGACCATCTGGGTGCCCCGCAGAGGTAGTTCAATGGCAGCAGCTTCATCTTCTGCACACTCTTCAGAGTGGCTTCTTGGTTTCTCGTCTTTTTCTTTATTTATGCTGCCTCTTTTGGGCTGCCTACCCCACTCGATGGAAAGGGAAACTGAGGACAAGGAAGAAGAAGCCGAGCGCAGCCTGTCAGGCCCCTGTCAGCTCCTCTGGGAGCAGCAGCCGGGCAAGCCCAGGTCCCTGGAGGGGTGGCACGCCTCAGCCACCGAGCTCTCTGCAGGATGTGGTCTTCCTCCCAACTGTCACTTCCCCAAGGGCCTGTGCCTCCTTGTCGCTGCTCTTCTGAGCAGCGCTTCCTCCAGCTGCGGCAGAATATCCAGATGCTGGGGGGCGTGGCCAGTGTTCACGAGGATCTGGCCAGGCCCCCAGCTGCCCCCAGGTAGGGGCTAGAGCGGACCTCTGCTGCATGCTGAGTGGGCAGCATCTGCAGACACAGCAGCGGCTGCACAGAGAGCACGGCTCCCAGCCAGCCTTGTTCCTCCTGCACTGCCGGTTTGCTGACCCCGTGCAGGGGCCCAGGGAGTGCCCGTGTGCAGTGAAAAATGCCTTTCGCCTTGGTTTGCTCCTCTGCCGCTCCCAGCCCCATCCCCGTGTGTTCCACAATTAGCATTTCTGACGCTTCCAAGTGAGTACGGACAGATGTTCGCACAGGTGCTGCAGTCTTCACTGGGTAAACAGTGGCGTTTGCGTGCCTCTGAGTGTGTGCGTGTGTGTGAAGCGTGGGGCCTTTGAGATGTGCGTAGTCTCTACAAGTGTTTTTTTTTTTTCAAAGCATCTGAAGCACTTTGCACATGATAGGCGCTCAATAAATACCGCGTGATGAGTGACTGGTGGGAGTGAAAGCCTTTGTTTCACAATAATCCCAGGGGCACAGGAGCGGGAAGTACAATTGCAAGTTAAACCTTGAAATTCACAGATGAGAGACGGTAGAAATCAGGTCCTGCTTTGCCACGAAATTGCCTGTGGGCACCGGCAAACCACTGGTTCCCTCTTTGCGTAGGCCAGAGGTGTGGTGGAGGGTGTGAAAGGGTGTACCACCCTTTCTTTACACAAAGGGTGGTGAGGAGGGTTCGATGCTAGAAATTACCTCAGTGGCTCCTCAGGTTAAGTGCCCTTTAAGCGGGAGCTCACCATGGCTCCCCCCGCCCAGGAAGAGGAGCTTGGATTCTGCCCAGGCAGGATGTTTGGGAATGGGGTTACGACGTCAACCAAGACTGGCCCCCCTGGCTGTGTGTTTGCCATTGGTGCATGCGGTCCAAGTGCCCTGCCGTTAGAACCCTCTGGTTCAAGTCCAGTCTCCTTAACGTGCTTACAGCCACCCGCTGTCCCTGCAGGGGAGGGGAAGGGGATGAGCGCTCAGACTGCCTGGGCTGGGACCCCAGCTTGGCCACGTCCTTGCTCCGTGACCTTGAGCGAATCACTTAGCTTCTCTGGGCCTTAGTTTCTCCCCTCTGTAAACTAGGGATGATGACAGTCTGCGGTTCATCGGGCTTTTGCGACCCTTGGAACTCTGTTGGGTGCGCATTAAGTGCTCAGTGGGAGCTGTAGTTCCTGCTACCCTTCCCAGGACATCAGCCTTGTCTCTGGCTCTTTGAAATGCAGGATTCCTGAGCCTTCTGGGCTCCCAAACATGCCTTCTGTTTGCTTCTCTGTGTTCTGTGCGTGATCCCCCCCATTTCTGGAAGGTGTCCCCAGTTGCTAGCCAGTTCAAGGCCCCACCCCATCCACCTTGTGACACCTCCTCATCCTTCAAAAGCCTGCACAGACATCACCCCTGAATCCCTCCCTGCCTCTGTCTTCCAGCCCCCATGAGAGTAGCTATTGCCACATGCTTTTCTAGGCTGTTGTAACCAACAAATGACTTTAACGCACCAGGATCCCATTTCTTCTTTCGCCTCCTGGTAGTGAACCCCGTGAGGACAAAACTCATGGTTTTACTTTTTCAAAAATCCGACATGTAGCCCAATGCCTGGTATACAGGGGGGTGCTGAATAAATGTCTCCTCAAATTAAGCCATGCTTAGTCGCATCTGGAAAGTCAGCCTTTGTAAACTTCACCCTCCCCTTTTTCTCTCCCAAATTGCTGCATTTTTTCCCTTAAGACTAGAGAGCGGCTGTCAAGGTCATGTTTACAACCTCAGGGTGGGAGGTTCCCGTGGGATGACTGTGGGAGTGGGCACCTGGGGCAGTGATGATACCTTGGGTCACTAAGGGGAGCCCATTTTCCCAATCCCTCCTGCCTTTCCGTTCCTGTCTTTAGTTCTTCTCAACTTGCTGGCCAGTTCAAGGCCGGTCCACGGCCAGCCTTCTGTATCTACAGGAAGTCCCTCTGGATTTGGCCCCATAGAACCCCGTCAGCTGGCCGGAAACAAAGCTGGAGGTGGCGCCAGGCGTCATCCCGGTCGGTTTCAGACCAAACCTCCTCCTCCTAGAACAGCGCTTGACCCATGGGACTGGCCTGGGTGAGCTCTTCGTTTTTCCTTTTCCGCCTCTGGCTTCAGCCTTTGGCAAGACGGACGGGTTTTGGGCCTGAGGCCAGCGATTCAACGGGGAAGGCTCCGTGCCAGTTCTCCCATTTCTGGAGGTCGTTATATTGGCCCGGGGCTCCGCCCCGGTGTGCAGCCTTTACTGATGTGTGCGGGCAATGTGGGTCTACCTCCCACGCCGTCTTGGAACCAGTCAGCGGCAAGAGAAGGCCTGAGCAGAAGGAAATGTGCCCTCTGCTTTCTTCCGGCCAAGTGTCTCCCGCCCGATTTGTGTCCGGGGGGCCTTTGCAGAGCCAGTGTGGCGACGCCGTGCCCGGAAAACCCCTAAGTGTCACTCTGCTTTATTTTCCTGTCCTCTGCCAGCTTTTTCCCATGGAGTGGGGCTCTCAGTGACAACTGGCGAGCGGTGGGGCAATTGCTCGTTGTCATTCTGGCGGGCACCGGTTTCCGGAGGGCTCCGAGTGCTGTGTGGGTATTGGCATTTGTTTCCACTGTGCCCAGAGCGCGGTTGGCACCGATCCCAGTTAATGGTTGAAGAAACTGAGGCTCTGGGGATCAGAGTGTGAACCGGGGGAAGGGAGGGGTACAGCTGGGGGTGAACTTGGGTGCACAGGCTACCTTTTGTCTTGAAGAGGATGTGCAGGGCTATGTGTAGTGGTGTGTGTGCGCGCGCATGCGTGCGTGTGCTCGCGTGTGTTTAGAATGTGTGAGGTTGTGTATACATGAGAGAGAGAACAAAAGGGAGCGAGTTGCGTCCTCAGTATAAACTTGCCCGGGGCAATCATTGCCTTGCATTCTTTCTGATCAGAGCTGCCTCCCATGAGGAGGGGGCTCATAGGCCTTTTATCCAAAGCAGCCTCCTGCCCCAGGCCCCAAATGAAGGCCCTGGTGGCTTACCCAGCCCAGCAGACTCTGCCCTCGCTGGGTGGGAGGTGGGTCGCAGAGGCCCTCCCTCTGCCTGTTCTTTCCCTGTGTTCCCTGGTGCAGTTTTATGGCCGGCATATGGAAACTGTTTCTATTTACCCAGCACCACCAGGACGCTGCTGCACGCTGTGCTCCAGCGAACGGAACCCTTGGATTCCCTGCAGGGCCGTTTCAGAGGCTGCATGCAAAGCAGCCAGCTGTTTTGCAGGGAGCGTCTGGGCCCTGTTACATCAGCGTCGCCATCTGTGCAAACAGGTCATCCTGGTTTGTCTGCCTGTCCTCCGGATGGGGAACTTCTCTCCCACTTTGAGGCAGAGTTTCTGGTATTGTTTTGTATTCTCATGGCTGTCAGTTCAGGGGTGTTTTCTTTCGTTTGTTTGTTTTTTTAGTTTCTTCTCCTGTCAGTGATTTTAGTTCACCTCCTGGGTCGATTGCCAGGTTCCGGGAGGGTAGTTAAGGGCTAGGGGTTGCATAAATCTTTAGTGGCTGAGGTCTCAGGGCCTGGAAAAGGCTGGGTTTCACACGAGTGCTCTCTGCCCAGGGCACCAGAAGTGCCGAACAAGATGTTTCCCGTCGGGGAACTTTCCCCAGAGGCGCAGAACGGGATCTTCCTGGTTGCCAAGAATGTTCCTGGTCAGCCTCCTCTGGCCTTTGAAACCTCCTGCTAGCAGAAAAACCGGCTTGCTGCGAGGGCCAGGACGACGGCTTCCCCCACCCTCCTGCCCGCTGGGGGCCTTTTCCCTCCCTCCCTCCATGTGCAGCCCCGCTGCGGAGGCGGAAATGCTGAGGCGAGGGCCAGCTGTCGTATTCCTGGAGGAGGCGGCAGAGGGCCAGCTCCCCGACAGCCCCGTGGTGAGGCCATGCCGTCTCCTGGAGCAGGGCTCTTGCGACGAGCCTCCATCTTGCCTCTCCAGCTGTCCATGGAGAAGGTGTCCCGCGCCGGGTAAGGACGGTGCCTGAATCCTGGGTCACCCGTGCCGGTTCTTACTTAGTCTCTAACAGTCACCGTTGCGAGGGCCGGCCCAGCACACAGGATGGGGCTGGACCTGGGGGGCTGCGGTGAGAGCCCACCTGACCACTTTGGTGGCCAGGACTCCGTAGGAGCAGGGGGCACTCAGAAAGGATCCGGCACCAATCACCTGCCTAGGGACCTGCCTCCCAGGAAGTGCAGATTCGGCCCAGGTGGGTGGGAGTGGACCAGGGCGGGGCAGCAGGTCACCGGGGCAGGTAGCTTCTAATTATCACGGGGCTCTGAGACTCCCGAGGCAGACGGCCTGGGGCAGACCCGTTGGGTCTCAACAGGGATGTGGGAACACACCATCCCCTGGGACTTTGTGCCCAGTGGCGACCAGGGGAATGGGGTCGGGGAGAATGTCCCATAGCCCTCACTTCCAGCGTTGAGGGAGTTCATTCTGAGGAAGCCCCTGGGAGCAGTTCCCCAGGACGCCTCATGCTCCTGACTCCACCCGGCCTGAACTCCAGGCCACACTCAGGTGGCCCTCTGACCTCTGCTGGGCCCCCTTGCGCCCCCTGCCTTCTTCTCCTTTAAAGGCCACAATTGTCCTTTCCCGTTAGGGGACTGCGGAGCCTTGGGCATTCCTTGTAACTACAGCAATAAAGCGCTTGGGATTTGGCACACGCCCATCGCCTCTCTGGCCACCCCTCCAACCTAGGAAGTGGGAAACAGAGCAAAGGGGACCCCACGCGGTGCCCCCAGCCCCACCGCTGGCGGTGCATGCGGAGTGCTTCTGAACTTGGCCATGAGGCTGCTGCCTCTGCTTGAGGCTGCGAATGAAAGGGAAGGGAGGGACACAGCTCCCGGCCTTCCATTTGCGCCCTGTCCATCACCCCTAGATACTCTCAGGCCCCGTGTGAAGGGGGCTCTTTGAAGTCACCTGTGGCTTTCTTGAAAAGCCCCTCAGTAGCCCTAGACTCCCTTGTCACCAGGGCCTTTCAGCCCTCACACAAGCTATCAGGCTTTGCCTTTGGGTACCAAGTCCGCAAGCTGGGGTCTGTGTTTTGAGCAAGTGCAGGGTTGAATGGTCAGAGCCCTGAACAAAGTCCGCCTCGGAGGGGAGAATTCTCTATTCTCCTCAGTAGTTCCCGTCATACTTTTCCTTTCTTTTCTGTTTGAGGCTCTGCTCTGAATTATTTCTATTCAAAATAGTCGCTCTTCAGCAGGTCCTTAAAAGAATGATCTTTAGAAACTGCAAAGAGGTCCAAGTCAGCCCCTTCTGAATGCCCTCAGGCCTACTGGGCTCTGCTTGTCACACCTTCGGTGCCCTCCGGCTGCTGGGCATTTTTAAGCATCCCCACAGGAGTGTGTAAGAGCTTCCCTTCCAGAGGTTTGTCAGCACTTGCTACCTCGTGTCCGAGACTACTCTGGGCTCTTAGGACACCTCAGTGAATAAGACAAAAGTCCCCGCATGGGCTGACGTCCGGGGGGGGGGGGGGGGGGGCGGGAAACAGGCACTGAACAGGTCCACAGGTAATTGAGCGCACAGTGGGAAACGGGTGAGGGGTCCAACCCCAGGAGGAAGCAGAGAGCAATGTGAGGGAGACAGAGCGATGGTGATGTGACCTCCCAGGGGGTGCCAAAGGCAGCCTGTGAGAGGACAATGTTGGGCGGACCCCTGGGAGACGGGAGACAGGAAGGCCACCAGTTAAAGAACTGGGGAGGGCGGAGGGGGCAGTGAGTGCTGGGGAAGTGACGGAACGCCTGCACCCCGAACCGACACTGTGATGGTGTTACCTAGGCCTGCTGCGTCTCGGACCCGGCTCCTGCCGTGGTGTGCGAAGGTCACGGAGGCTGGGCTCCGGCACAAGAGAGGGCGGCACCATCCAGCTGCCTGCCCATGGCTGCGCCTGCTTCCCGGTCACGTTGAGGCTCCTGTGTCCCTGGCCTGCACGGGCAGCTCGAGGAAGGTGGTTTGACCTCCTGTCTGCGCCTAGGGCTTCGTTCTTTCAAAGATGGACCCTGGGATCGCGGTCAGGGGATGTTGTCCTTGGGCAGCGAAGGGCCAGCATTCCTGAGTGCAAGTGGCAGCCAGTGTCCTTCGCCCTCCTTGTAGCTCCATTTTGGTGGTTTCTGCTGCTAATTTCTGGTCCTCTTTGGGGTTTCCAGTTCTTGAGAGGTATGTAGCCTCCCACTTAGGAGCTACTGGATTGGCCCCCCAGCCCGAGTCTCACCAGCTGCACGACGTCAGGGAGGTCCTTAGCCTTTCATTTCCTCACGTCTGAAGTGCAATGAATACTATTACCTTCTTCACAGGACTGCTGTGGGAATAAATAGGTGGATTGGTATAAAGTACTCAGATATGTACGTTATCGATTGCCATGTGACACACCGCCCCGAAACCCTAGTGCCTTACGACGACAGCCTTGTGTACTTGGCTCATGAACTTGCAGTCTGGGCACGGCTTGGCAGGGGCAGCTTTTCCGCACCCCACTGCGCCAGTCTGGACCCCTGACCAGGGATGGCTCGTTCAGCTGGTGGACAGGTCAGCGCTGGCTGTGGGCTGGCGGCTCCATTGGGCTGTGGACAAGGGACCTGATTCTTCTCGTGGGCCTCTCCTCGGCACGGCTCCCAGGGCAAGGGTCCCAGGAGAAAAGGGCGACAGCACTTGTATGACCTCAGAAGCCATAAGCCTCACGTCCTCTGCGCTCTATTGGCCAAGGGGCCCCATGGGACACAGGCTCCACCTCTTGGTAGGGAAGGCTGGAGGTTCCAGAAGGGTATGGGGGACGAAAGGGAATACAGTGGCTGTCTTTGGAAATAAAATAAAACCTGCCATAGAGTAGGTTTGAAGCAGGGTTCTTCATCCTCCTATCCCGGGGTTATTAGGAGTGTGGCTTGTGGGGAACTGAATTCTCAGGGTAGATGTTCCTCTTCCCAATAAGTTAACGGGCTGACAGTCATTTCTAGGTGTCATTGCTGACCATGTGTCAGTGGAGACACTAAGTATTGTGACAAGCAGGCGTAAGTATCAAAGGATCTTTACGGGCTCAGGTTTTGGAAATGCTCAGAGGTAGATTTCGGGCAGAGCCTGATCCCGGGGTTGCAGCCCGGGTACCTCTGTTACTGTCTTGTTCTCCGTTGGCATCCTTCTCACGCAGGCTTTCCCCGCGTGGTGGCAGTGACAGCCGCCAGCAGCAGCTGGCCAGACTTGGGTCAGCACACATGCCTGAACCCAGCCCTGTCCAGGGGGGGATGAGGGGCTGGCTCTCGGCACACCTGTGTCACCTGCCTGGGAGCCAAGGGTGGAATCAGCCAGAGCCTGGCTCAAAAGAATGTTCTCCGAAGGCAGATGGGGAAACGCAGAGGAAAGGACGTTGGTGTTGGCAGGCAGCAGCAACCGATGACCCTATACCAAGGAACAAATCCAATTATTTTATTCTTTCACTAAGTGGAATATTAACATGCATCCAAAAGTCAAAAGTAAACAAAAAGATCACTTCCTTTGAGTGACACTTTTACTCTCCTCCCCACCTCCCTTGAAGGTAGCCAGTTTCATTGAGTTCTAATTTAGCTTTCCCATGTGTTTTTTCCTCCGGTAAAGTGGATAGCTGTGTGTTTTCTTGTTTCTTCCCTTTTCTACAGAAAAGAGGTATGCGCTCTTTTGCATTTGCTTTCTTCACTTAACAACAGCAGGAAAAATATTTTTAACCAGCCTTGCAAGTTTTGGCTGTCTTAGCACACGGAATGGAGCGCCGATTTATCGATAATGGTAGACAGGTCTGAGTGTGTGAGGCACCTCCCAGCCTTTGCTTCTAGTGAACGGTGGCTTTATTCCCTTAACTCCTGGGTCGTGAGTGAATCTCTCTCTTCTCCTGATGCAGATGGAGGCAACTATGCCATCCACGACGCCCGGGACCCCAGCCTGAGCTCAGAGGGTGAGAGTTTCCCATCCAGCCCCCCTGGACACAATTGGGAGATGAATTACCAAGAGGCAGCAATCTACCTCCAGGTGAGTAGGGACCTGGCCCTTCTCGGTACCTGTGGGTGGAGTAGGGAAGTTGGGCCTCTGTTTGATGGCCAGAAATTCAGCTGCAGCTTCGGTTTCTCTGCATGAGCGTCTCACCTGTACCACGGGGAGAGCCGACCTGAAGGCGCCCAGATGGGAAGGGGTCATTGTCACATGACCCCAGTTTGTGGCTCCACCTGCCCCTGAGACTCCCTGAGCCTGTGCCCTTGGCCTTGTCTGCCTCACCTTCCCTCCTCAGAGGCCCACAGAGAGGCCACTTCTCAGGAGGGAGTTCTTCATATACTGAATATTGTATCAGGGGTTTGCTGACCTAGCGTGGGGAGCTTAGAGGTCTTTATTCCTTTCCTGTTTAACTTGCTCCTGCTTTTGTGTTTCTTGTTTCATGTTTGGGCATTGTTGTTTTTAATAAAAATAAGCCTTTTTCATAAAAGTAGTACATGCTTGTTCCAGTAAGTTTGAGTACAAAGGGGATGTAAAACGCTTTTACCTAAGGCAAGCACTGACCACATGTATTTTAGGAATGATACCTAGCCCTGGCTGGTGTGGCTCAGTGGACTGAGCACTGGACTGTGAACCAAGAGGTCACTGGTTCGATTCCCAGTCAGGGCACATACCTGGGTTGTGGGCCAGGTCTCCAATAGGGGGTGCTCAAGAGGCAACTACATATTGATGTTTCTCTCCCTCTCTTTCTCCCTCCCTTCCCCTCTATTTAAAAACATACATGCGAAAAAAAGAATAATACCTAGGTTTTAGGTGTTTTCTAAGATTACTTTAGTTGTGTGGTATCTATAGTTGTATAGCCTGGTTTTCCCATAACATGTAGCATACGCTTTTGTCACATGTTATTGTAACTCTTGTAAACAAGTTCTAATGAACTGAATGATTATATTAGACAACTGCATCCCAGTTTACTTCACTATCCCGGTAGGGATGGATATGTTCCCCTGTTTTGTATTCTGCATTTCCCCATTGTAAATTACAGTCCAAGGGCGATCTGTGTGCACATCAAGCTATTCCTTTCTCTCTTTAATACCTAGGATGGTTTTATTAGGAAAGACTCAGGACGTGGAATTACTGGGTGGAAGGAATGAACATTTTTGGGGGCCCTGGGTGTGGTGTGGTAAATACTCTCCAAGGGGATATTGCCTCTTACCTGTCAGTTTCATGGCCCCTGACATTGCCACCCTCATCCCCTGCTGTACGATTTCAGTTTCTGGTGTGCCCTGAATGGGGTTTGGCTGAGGAACTGGAATGTTTCTTAAGTTTACTTGAATGATAATTATTCCTAATTTTTTTTTCTTTGAAGTAGCTTTCCATTGCAAGTATTTGTTTCATTTCTTTGAAGTTTAATTAAAACTAGATGCTTTTTTCTGGTGGTCGTTCAGTTGGCTGTATGTTTCCAGGTTTCCTACAGTGTCACAGCTGTGCCCCTCAACAGTGAGTGCCGGTTCAGGATAAGGCTATAGAAACGTTTGAGGGACGTTTAGGCCTGCCTGTTGACTTGACAGGGTCACCCAGGTCCCTCTAGGCCCTGCCACCTTCTCCCAGGTTGAATAGGTACTAGATAAGAGGATGGGGTGAGTGAAAACCCAGAATTAGAATGACCTGGGGTTTTTCAGAAACCCAGTCGTTTCTTCTTTCCTTAAGCAAGTGGGAATATTGGTCGTAAAAATATTTCAGTGGGCACTTGCTAATTTTTCCAACAGCCCTTGGAGGTGGTTCAATCACCTCCCACTTTAACGACTGAGACTCAGAGGGGCTGAGTCCAAAGCCACGCAGCTACTAAGTCGCAGAGCGTGGGCTTAAACTGTGTCTGTCCGGCCTCCAAATCGCTTTCTTTCTTCTCTACATTGTTGCCTCCTTTCTATACCCACCACGTGTATCCCCTTGCAAATGAGCTGTGCAGCTGGAGGAAAAGAGGTGACCGAACAGAGGTGGTGGCTTGGCCACTTTTGTAAACATTCACGCCCACACACTCAGGCATATATAGAGATGTGTGTGTATATATATATATATATATATATATATATATATATATATGTATATAGACACGTGTACACAGCAGTGTATACCTGTGTGTGTGTTTTCACACAGATACCCATGCACATCAGAAAGTTGTTCATCTCAATGTTAAAGGTGATTAGCTGATGGAGTTTTCACAACCTTATATATAATCCTATGAATTGTTTGAATGATTTTACTAAAAATGCATTCGTTTTAAAAAAAAAATCAAAGCAGAACTCAGGTTTAGCTGCTGTTAGTTAGGTCAGACGGTCTTCCTTCTCCTGCTCTGCAGCTGAGCTGGGCTCAGACCCCGAGCCAGGCTGCTGCCGTCCTTGGGTCCCCCGCCCCTCACTGCTTTAAGGATGCCTGGCCCCTGCAGTGTCTTTTCCCAAACTTTACCTGTTAACTCCCTCACTGTCGGGAGCCATGTGCTCAGCGGTTACAGGGCCTCCCAGACATTCTCCTTTTCTGTGTGGGCTTCCGTCCCAGGGAGCAGAGAGCAAAGCCCTGAGAAGTCACAGACAACTGGCCTGCCTTCTTATTTTTCTTAATCTCGTTCACGATCAGCAGCCAGGAAACGAGGCCAGTGTTCTCTTGGGGTCTGGGTCAGAATGCAGTGACACGGGTCCTGTTTCACTTGGTCCCTATTGGTGGAGCCTGCACTCCCCACCTCCTGTGGCAGCTCCGAGCTCCACAGCTGAAGCCAAGGCCTCCCGTGTCCGTGGTTTCTTCCAGTCAGACCTTCCTTCCCGGCTGTTTGCGCAAAGAGCTTTTCTAAGCATTGCACTTTTTTTAGTAATCCAAACCGGAGGCTTCCAGGCCACCGTGGGTGTCCCCCGGTCACGGTGGCCGTGGCGGAAAACCACAGCCCTGCGTAGATCACAGCACCGAGAGCGAGGCTTGCCCAGCCTGCCCTCTGACTGCTGGGATGTTTGTTCCCTCTGTGGAGTCTGCGGTTGTTCTTTGTCTGTTGGTAATGAGGGTGGTGATGTAGCCAGCTTCAGGGAAGTGATATGCTCACAGTTACCCTGCAACCCACAGTCAAGGTCAGAGCTCCCCACTTCCCAGCTGCCAGACAGCCACTGGCCTGGGTTGGGCCTAGAGAAGCAGTCTCTTGCAAAAATGGTTCATCCTGCCAAACATCTGTTAAATACCTACCGTGTGTACCAGACACTGTCCTAAGTTTATTCTTGGGGGAGCCCTGTGAGGAAGGGCTGACATTATCTTGTTGCTAGCTGGAGAAGGTGAAGGGACTGCTCAGTGTTACCCGGGGAGGAGCCGGGGTGGGGCTGGGCCTGTTTACCCCAGAATCTCTCCCCCTGCCAAGCTTTACATTCTGTCGACATTTTTGAGAGTGAGGGTTCGGCCTCTAAAGGGACCGTGTGTGCCCACTCTCTACTCTCCCTTCCCTTTGTATCCTTTGATCCCTCCGCATGGTTTTTTGGAAGGAACAAGTCCTTTTAGCCCCCTCAGCAGGCCAGGGGGAGGCTCGGCTGCTGCACAGTTGCGGCCACAGTACTTCTGAATTTCCGTCATCTTCCCGCTCCAGTCTGAATCCTCTCTTATCCGCCAAGGCCTCTCCTTCCCTGCTGGGCCCGCGGTACATCCTTGTTGCCGTGTCTCAGGCTGGCCACCCACGTGGCTCTCGTTTATCCAGGAAGGTGAGAATAACGACAAGTTCTTCACCCACCCCAAGAACGCCAAAGCGCTGGCGGCCTACCTCTTCGCACACAATCACCTCTTCTACTTGATGGAGCTGTCCACCGCCCTGCTCCTGCTGCTGCTGTCCCTGTGCGAGGCCCCCGCCGTCCCCGCGCTCCGGCTCGGCATTTACGTGAGTGTCCGCACGGCTGGGAGCCCCTGCTCTCTGGGGGCAGGCGCCAGAAACTGTCCTCGAGCTGACGCAAGCCTGAGAGGGAACATTCTGGAAGGGCAGACAATGGGAATGGGTTTCAACCATGCAGGCCCTGGGAGGTCACGGGGACCTCAGGAGCGGCGATGACTCCCTGGTCCTGCTTGGGGTCCTCCGTCCGTCTGTGATTCTGCTCCCTGGGAAATCCCAGGAAGGGTGCCATCCGGTTGCCTCCCTTAGGACCAGTGCAGGCTCCAGGTGGGCAGCACCCCTGATGGCAGTGCCACCCACTCTGTCCACCCTCAGAGGAAAAGGCAGGCGGTGTGATCGACAGTGGGGAAGACAGGGGACCACTGACACCACGTCTCCATACCCTCTGCTTGCAGGTCCACGCAACCCTGGAGCTGCTCGCCCTCATGGTGGTCGTCTTTGAACTTTGCATGAAGTTGCGATGGCTGGGCCTCCACACCTTCATCCGGCACAGACGGACTATGGTCAAGGTGATGTGTCCCTCTCCTTGCAGCTTTTTCCTCCCGTGTCACCTTCAAGCCCGTCTCTTCAGTTCAATTCCAAATCCCCCCGCATTCAGAAGTGTAACCCTGGGTCCCTGCCCTCGCCATGCTCCGGAGGTTTCACGGTGATGGTGACAGTAGCTAACGCAGTTCCGAATTTGGGGCGTGCCGAGTGCTGGACCAGTAACCTTTGAGGGAGATGCATTACTATTCCTAGTTCACATCCAGCCAGACAGCAGAGAACGGGAGATACATCCCGGAGAGAATGGGGTTCAACCCCAGGTCTGCGTGGCCTCCAAGCCGACACTGATCTGTAGCCAGCATTGTACACATTCTCTCTGTGCAACAGAGAGAGAAGCACAAGTAGGAGTGTGTCAGAGTGGCGCTCTGCAGTGTAAAAAGCACGTACACTTGTCCAGAGGAAAAGTGTCCCAGGAATCAGCGATCAAGGGGCTCTGCACACCTGCCTCAGGGGTCTTCACCGTGGGGTCAGGAGAGCCGAAACGAGGGGGCGGGTCGACGCGGCCGGGCAGAGTGGCAGTTTCGCCCCGTCAATGCCGTCTGAGCAGCTGCTGGGAGCTCTCTTCTTGGGTTCACTGTCCTGAGACCACGCATCGGTGCCCGCAACCGCGGGCTCTTCTCCACGGGCTGCTTGGTGTTGGGGGAGGGCCCTGGAGAGAAGGGATGGGCCCCTCCAAACCACAGTGGCCGGTATCTAGCCAGCCCTGAGTTTGGGGTTTTGGGGAGGGCATCTGGGTGGAGGAGCTGACGGTGCTCTGTGCTTTTCCACCCCCAGACCTCTGTGCTGGTGGTGCAGTTCATCGAGGCCATCGTGGTGTTGGTACGGCAGACGTCCCACATGCGGGTGACCAGGGCGCTGCGCTGCATTTTCCTGGTGGACTGTCGGTACTGCGGTGGCGTCCGGCGGTAAGGCCCGGGGGAAGGAGCTGCTCAGACAGGTTCATGGTGGCCTGGCGTGGGCCTCTGGGCCAGCGGAGCGGGACCCCGGGAGAATCTCAGCACACCCTTCTCCCTCTGCCGTTCGACCCACACAGAGAGGACAGTGGGGTTCCGGCTGAAGTTTGGGTCTCCTGACCCCAGGTCCCAGGCTCCACCCCATCTCACTCACGCCTTCCTGGGGCCGGCTCCTCTCCCTAAGCACGTTATGTGCCCAAACACAGCAGCAACATCACCTAAAGCAGGCAACTTGGCAAAAAGTCCTCGTGACTCTGCAGCCTGTCCTGGTGCCTCTGCCGTGACCAGGGGACTGCTCTCAAACCAGACCATCAGCTTAGGGTTCAACTTAGCTTTGAAGACTGCATCTGTTGGCTGGGGTGCTGTTGATAAGAACGGGCTAGCAGTTCGTTCTTGGTGCCCGTCCTCAAAGCTGGACCCAAGTGTCTGAGAACCAGGGAGCCCCGGACTGTCTTCACAAGTCCCACTTCTTGTGGAAGCCGACCTTTGCACCTGAGGCCATGCTCTTGGCCTTCTGCTGCTCCCTCCCTCTCTTACCTGCACTTACCTGCTCGAACCCTGTGGGCAAGAGGGGGTGGCGGTTGGTGCTACCCCCATCTCCGTTCTTCGGATCACCTGCTGAGTGGAAATCTCCCGGGACAGCGCTGTGCGTGACGTCACAAGCTGGGGCACAGTGGGATTTAGTGAGTCGGGGCACCAGGCTCGGTCTCTGTAAGTGCGTATCTGGGCCCCGCCCCGCCCCTGCTGTGCCTCACTCACCCCTCCCGGCCCCTGTGTCTCCCCAGCAACCTTCGGCAGATCTTCCAGTCCCTGCCACCCTTCATGGACATCCTCCTGCTGCTGCTGTTCTTCATGATCATCTTCGCCATCCTCGGTGAGTCCCTTGCGCCCTAGGCCCAGGCGGTCTCTGGAAGCAAAGTCACGGGGGGAGAAAAATTTACCTGGACAGTTTTGGAAGTTCAGACAGGTTCTGCAAATGATATAAACACCCAGGCACTTCGACTAATGAAATGAATTAGAAATAAAGTGGAAGCCCCCTTTGTACCCTTATGAGCTCAGTTCCTCCCCCCCGCCCCAGAACTACCCACGTCATAAGCTCAGCATTGCCATGCAAGTCCGTATGGTTTCACTTTATATTTACATTTCCTTAAGCAACATGCGCATTCTGTTATTGCTTTGCACGTTCAAAAAATTTGTATAAATGATTAACAATGAGCATGTCCCCTTCTGCAAGGTGCCCTTTGCTCAGTACTGGTTATCTGTTGGGTATTCATGTTGGCCCATGTAGCTGTCACTCGTTCTCCCCATGGAGTGTCGTGAGTCTCCCCAGATTTGTCTGTCTGTCCTGTGGGTGGCATATTTCCCTATCACAAGTCACACCGCAGTGTGCACCCTCGTGTGTTTCCCGGTGGACACGCATCAGAGTTTCTCCGGCATGTGGAGCACATTAGGGTCTGCACGCTTCAGCATCACTAGATAGGAAAGCAAGGTCATGGCCTTTGTCACCCTGAGGAGGCCTCGCCTCTTCAGATGAGGCCAAGTGTGTGTGCGGCACCTGCAGACGGACTCAGGGCTTAGACAGCGGGGTCCCAGGACAGGAGGAGGGGACTCGAGGTGGACCTGTGACCATGGAACCACAGTGCTTTGACTCTAAGGCCAGCCCCTGCACCCCCATACATATACCCCACCCCTGACCTTTGTGACTGATCTGTCCTGAGCTTTTGGCTCCTCCTCCATCCACTCTTGGAGGGACCTTCTTTGTACTTCAAGGTGGGGCTGACCTCCCCGGAGGTCAGGCATTCTCACTTCTCCTACAGGACTTCGAGGGCCCAGGGGAATAGCCCATTCCGAGAGGGGAGAAGTTGGTGGCGTTCCCGCCCCAGGGGCTTTGGCTGTAGCGGAACCGTGGGGCCCCTTTGGAATTATTACTTGGCTGTCATGTTCTCAAAACCAGAGGTTGCGAACCGGCAGGCAGTCTGGATTCCAAATCCAGCCAATGGATGAGTTTTGTTTGGTCTGAAAATGTGGAGCTGACATTTCAAAATTAGATTTTTATACAAAAATACAGATTTCTAGCCTTTTTAATACTAGACTGGATGGTACCCGGGCCACATCCCGAATAGCTGCATTTACCCAGTGCCCGGTGGCACCTGTTCCCATCAGACAGAGCACATGTTCCTCAGAGTGCCACAGTCCCCACCACTCCCTATTGCTTTCCCCCTGCCCACTGCTCTCATTTACATTTATTGATCCAGTCCTTTTGACATCTGATTTGGGACCTCTGCTCTAACCCTCTTTTCAATCTGTTTTCCACTACCTTCTAGGTTTCTACTTGTTCTCCCCTAACCCTTCAGACCCGGTAAGTAATCACCGTGTTCCGTCTGTTTCTTCCTTTATGGGAGGCCTTTCCCCTCTGGCAAGGCGGCTGGACCGACTCCCTACCTGCCTCAGGGAGGGAGGCCCTGCCTGGCTTCTCCTCACTGCTCACGGCCCCTGGAGGTCCCTGTTACCCAGACTTGAGCCGTTCCCTTCCTTGAGCACTAAGGGGCATGCTGTTCTGTCCTGAGAGTCATGTCTCCAGGGGCCGATTTGGAGCGTGGGAATGTTTGGGGGTTTCAGGGAGGGAGAGTCGAGCTAATTGTGCGAGTGTGTGATTCCGCGGGAGAGAAGTCCCAACGTCACTCGTCTCCTTCTGCCAGAAGCAGAGTTCAGGAAGGCGGAGTCCCTCTGCCCTCCCTCAGGGATTCTGGGGGAGGAGGAAGAGTTGGTGGGGTGGGGAGGGAGAGGGGCGGCGGGCTCCGGGTGGCCCATCATGGCCTGTTATGGGCTGGCGTGCGCTCTCGGGCTGGCGCCAGCGTGTCCTTCCGCCTCCTTTCCCGGACAGTACTTCAGCACCCTGGAGAGCAGCATCGTCAGTCTGTTCGTCCTTCTGACCACCGCCAAGTGAGTTTCGCCTGGGCTTTGGCTCCTGCCCTCGGCTAGTGCCCAGCCAGCGGCTGGGGGCACTGTGGGGAATAAGAGTGGCATGGTGACTGAGAGTCGGGAAGGGTGGGGTGGGACAGGGAAGGCAGAGATGAGGGATTCCCGAGAGGAGACGGAGGCAGGTGGACACACACAGGGCCCTGCGGGTAACACTCCGCAAAAATGCAGTTTCCCAGACGTGATGATGCCTTCCTACTCCCGGAACCCCTGGTCCTGTGTCTTCTTCATCGTGTACCTCTCCATCGAGCTGTACTTCATCATGAACCTGGTGAGTCGCCGTGTCTCGTGCCCCGCTGCAGTGGCCTGCGCAGTGCTGGGCACCACGGGAATGGAAAAAGAGGGGCTACCATCGGCAGGGGGCCGGGGGCCCAGACCATAGTCAAGTGCAGCGTGGCGGGGAAAGCCCTGCAGCCTCCCTGGCTTATTACCGTCATTGCTGCAGGCAGCGCTAGAGTTCAAGCCACGGCTCCCCTGGGACCTTTTCACTCTCCCAGCAAATGTACAACATAATGACTGTCAAAGCTGGCACTTAGGAAGCCTTACCCAGGCACCATGCAAAGTGGATTCAATGATGTAACACAGAAACCCTGGAGGCCTGGCTGTGATTCGCAGTGTGTAGATGAGGAAACTGGGGGCCAGATGGACAGAGTGACGTGCCCATGCTGCACAGCTTGGGCGGCCAGGCGAGCCGGCCTGAGTCCAAGCCCTGCCCTTAACCACTCAGTCCCTCCACACCTGCGCCCTGGGGTGCCTGCGTATTCACACCCCATTTGTCACAAACCATCAGAAAATCCAGTGCCGGACACGCTCCGTTAAGGACCATGCGAAGCCCTGTGCACACTGGGGGCTCTGGAGGTGCCGACAGAGACTCAGCCAGCCACCAGGAACGTTCCTTCCATCAGCCCATCGCTGTTCGGCCAGAGCCAAGGCCACGCGACAGTGCCAGAATTATTGGGGAGGGGCTTATACCGAGTCCTGCATTATTTTTATACTTCTGAAGAGCAGTCTCACAGCAATCACTGTAGTCAGGCCCCGTCTAGAAATAGAAAATGCTTTCTCTGGAGAAGATGTGTGAAATCTAAAAAGTTACAAGTCTTAAAAAGGAAAAAAAAATGTTAATTCCTCAAAACCAAAAAGAAATGTGTTGGATATCTCTTTTATACAAAGCGCCGTTCGTATATCCTCCAGTTAGTTTTGAATCATAACAATGTATTATGAATAATGGATTTATTTTACCTTGTTAAAGTTCAGGGTAAGGGTCTGCAAACCACAGCCTGGGGGGCCGAAGCCTGCATTTGTAAATAAAGTTTTATTGGCATACAGCCACGCCCATTGGTTTCTGCATCCTCTCAGCCTGATTTCATGCTACAACTGCAGGGTTGAATAGTTTCCACAGAGACCATCTGGCCTTCAGAGCCTAAAATAGTTGGTATCTGGCTCTTTACAGAAAACGTTAGCTGACCTTTTCATAAACTAAAAGGGAAAAAAACTGGGGGGCAGCTGCAGTTTGAAGGGGTGGGAAGGGCAAGAGAGTTTCCCCCCAGATATTTCTGAAACAAAAAGAAAGTGCTTCCAAAAAGGCTTCTTGCAGGTTTTGCTCCTGTCCTGCCATCACCCTTGGTAATGCAGGCTGTATTGTTAACCTGCTGACCTTGGAATTCGGCAGTTCCAGAATGATGTGCACTCAAGGGCAGGCCTCCTCACTTCCGTGATTTTGGGGGCCAGTGCGTGAAGCCGTGACCCACCAGGGCAGGGAGCAAGGGGACGGAACAGAGGCAGCTTCTGGCCTGTGATGCCCTTCCCCGCTCCTGGGTCAGGAGGGCACAGGGTGGCCATGGGCTGAACAGGGCTTAGGGCCCAGCATGCTCTTCCTGGTTTCCTTCTCACTTTGTAAGACTGCCCAGCCAGGGAGGAGCTGTAGGTAGAGAGAAGTCCCTGAGGAAATGTAATAACAATGCCTTTACGTATCTGAAAAGAGAAAATTTGCAAGTGGCAATGCATGAACTTCCCCTGCTGGGACTTAGAGACAAACTCCTGCACCAGGAGGGGCAGGCCTGAGGGTTACCCCAAGCCCCTTCTGGAAGAGCATCCTCTGGAGGAAGAGGGTACAGTCCCTACTCCTTGAGGTCCTGCCGTGCATGGCAGCCAGGTCTCTCTGCTTTTCCCTCACAGCTTCTGGCTGTGGTGTTCGACACCTTCAATGACATCGAGAAACGCAAGTTCAAGTCTTTGCTGTTGCATAAGCGAACCGCCATCCAGCACGCCTATGGCCTGCTCATCAGCCAGCGGGTAGGGAGGAGTGGGCGCTGGGCCGGGAGGGGTCAACCCCTGCTCCCTCTCCCATCCCCTAAGCATGGCAGGAGGCCTGCTGTTGGGAGGGCAGGAAGGAGCCAGGCACCCTGGGGTCCCTGCTGTGCTGGCCACCCAGAGTAGTTATCTCAAGGGGAGGGGCAGTCTGGGCTCAGTATTTTCCCGTGTTGACGTTGACATCCTTTCTGTCCCCAGAGGCCTGCCGGCATCTCCTACAGGCAGTTTGAGGGCCTGATGCGCTTCTACAAGCCCTGGATGAGTGCCGGGGAGCGCTATCTGACTTTCAAGGCCCTGAATCAGAGCAACACGCCTCTGCTGAGGTAAGAGCGCAGGCCAGGTGGGGGCGCTGTGGCCCAATGAGGCATGCAGGAGAAGGGCTTGGGGGGTGCCAAGGCACTGGGACGGGGGCGGGCAAAGAGCCTCTTTGAGACTTCAGTTTTCTTTGAGGTTCTTATACACATAGACTGTATTCGTCAGGAGCCTCTCTGCAAGTGACAAAAGTCCCACTCAAATTTCATTCAGGCTGAGTTGACAAAAAAGGAACGTATTGGATCCTGAAATGGACTGACTCAGCTGCTCACCTTTGAGCTAAGAGTGAGGTGGGGTGGTTGTATGTGAGTAGAGCCACAGAAGGGGGTTGCGTGCACACACACACACACACACACACACACACACACCTTGCACAGCCTCAGAGGACTGGCCCCGAGATCTCTGGGGCAGTCTTGTTTTTCTGGACTTGCTGGTGACCAAACCCTTCTTTTCAACTTGAGAGGAAGTCGGCCAGCTGTAGAGGCGAGAGTGTGTGAGCTCCGTTTGGGCTGCACCCTCGGCCCATTTGTTCCATTAAGCCCTCCGCTAGCGGGGCTCACTCGCCCGTCCGTGTAAGAGTTGGAGTAATCCCGCGGGTGAGGCCGCCACTCAGTGTAGACCAAGCCCCTAGAGGAAGGAGGAGGCCAGCGTGCCCTAGGCACGGATGTCTCGGGGCTCCCAGACGTCCCCTCCTCCCTTCCCACCTTCTCCCCGTAAAGGCGACCACAGGCAGGCGGGTGAGAGAAGAGAAGCTCAGTGGGGCATTCTGACTTTTTTCCCTTTTTGTGTTGCTGCGGCAGCCTGAAGGACTTTTATGATATCTATGAAGTCGCCGCCTTGAAGTGGAAGGTGAGTATGAGTGAGATGGGGGAGGGGGCGGGCAGAGGGCTCCACGTGGACATGAAGCCCAGAGGCCCCCGAGGTCCAGCTGTTCCCTGGCTGGAGCAGCGCAGTTCTGGACGCTGGTCCTAACGCCCTCTCCCACGGTCCTGTTTCCTGGCCAGGCAAAGAGAAATAGAGAACACTGGTTTGATGAGCTTCCTAGAACCGCCTTCCTCATCTTCAAAGGTAAGGCTCACCTGAATATGGCGTCTCGGCCGCTGGAGACAGATGGAAGTTTCCAGAGAGCGCAGACGAGCCCTGAGAAGCATGCCCAGAGGGCGTGTGTGTGAGTGTGTGTGTGAGTGAATGTCTGCGTGTGTAAAAGACACAGAGAGCGATCGTCCCAGCAGGGANCCAGCTGTTCCCTGGCTGGAGCAGTGCAGTTCTGGACGCTGGTCCTAACGCCCTCTCCCACGGTCCTGTTTCCTGGCCAGGCAAAGAGAAATAGAGAACACTGGTTTGATGAGCTTCCTAGAACCGCCTTCCTCATCTTCAAAGGTAAGGCTCACCTGAATATGGCGTTTCGGCCGCTGGAGACCGATGGAAGTTTCCAGAGAGCGCAGACGAGCCCTGAGAAGCATGCCCAGAGGGCGTGTGTGTGTGAGTGTGTGTGTGAGTGAATGTCTGCGTGTATAAAAGACACAGAGAGCGATCGTCCCAGCAGGGAAACACGTGTTAGACTAGGAAGGAAGTCGATCACTTAAAAACCAAACCAAAAGACACTTGTGGACCATTCATTTATTAAAGAAAATTGAACTGAGTCTGATAATTAGAAGAAAATGAAGATTTCCCACTCGGACATAATCGCTGTTCATTTTCTGATGTGTTTCCTTCTGATGTCCGTTATTTCTCCTGCACTTTTAAAAAGCAGTCGTGGGCTTACCTTATACATTTTGTTCTGAAACCTGCCTTTTTATCTAACAGTGTATCTCACCCATCTTCCTGTGGCAGGATCTATGCCTCATGTATACGATGTGTTGCATAGTATAAAATCTGAGCATTTTAAATCTGAGTGCCCGCATTATTTACCTAATCGCCACCCCTTTATTTACTGCCAGTTTTGAAGTCCCGCGGGGGGCCGTGGTTAGCTTACAGGGAGTTTCTCATGCGGAAAGCCTGCAGCCTGGGCCTGGGCCTGGGCCTGGGCCGCCGTGATCCCGGTCAAGGTGGCCCACCCTTCTTTGTGATTTCTCCCACAGCTAGGGCTTGTGCACAGCCTTAGCCCCTATTTTCTAGAGGGCTTTCAGCTCTCCTGGGATGATGGTTACCCAACTGGATGGATGAACTGGCCCAGGCCCAGGCCAGCAGTGATGCGGGTGTCAGCAGTGAGCAGCAATGCCTTGTTCTGTTTCATCCCGGCCCCGGGTTGCCCGGGCTTCCCCAGAGCGGCCGTGGTCAGTGTAGTTGTGTCCAGGCGTCCGAACAGGCCCTGCCATTTCACCCCTGGGTGTGAACGCCCCGGTTGCTTTCAGGCATGAACGAGGGAGCAGGGGAAGGCGTACTCAGCTATGAAAATGTTGGTGCTAACATTTCCTTTCCTCCAATAGGAATTAATATCCTGGTGAAGTCCAAAGCCTTTCAGTATTTCATGTGTAAGTGTGAAACCACAGCGCTGGGCCCCTTTCCTCCTGAGTCTCACTCTTCCAGAAGGTGGGGAGGCAGGAGCTGGGTCCTGTAGTTGCGGGTTTGGCTTCTCATTATAGGAAACTCCAAGCACGTGTACAAGTGGGGGGAATACAGTGAACCCCCATGCGCCCATCACCCAACTTAATTATCATCCAGTGGCCGGTCTTTCTTACGCATCTGCCCGCTCACTCTGGCTCATTATACCCTCTCTAGACTTGGAGTTTTGGAAGCAAATTCCAGAACCACAGAGTGTGCCAGGTGGTTATGTCACTCAGGTCTGTTTTCATCTGTAGCTTCCTCCTCCATCCCCTTTTCTCCCTCTTGAAATCCGTAGCTGAAGAAGCAGGATCGTGCGTCCTTCAGTCTTGTTTTTGCATTTCCTCCGTCACTTATCTCCTGTAATTCGGCAGTTTCCTCTAGGGCTGTGTGGTCCCGTGTGGCAGCCGCTAGCCTCAGGTGGCTATTTACCTGTCAGCCAATTCAAATAAAAACATTCAGTTTCCCAGGCACAGTATCCACACTTGTGCTCAGTAGCCACGGATGGCTAGTGACTAATGGATCAGCCCCGATGAGGACATTTCCGTTGTCACAGAAAGTTCTCTTGGGCAGCACTAACCTGGAGGCTTGACGGGAGTCCGTGTTTCTCAGGAGCTCTGGGCCTTGCAGTGGGAAATGGGGTTTAGCGACCACAGTCTGAGGTGCTGGGAGTGCCCATTGCTTGGAGTTCGCTCTGGTTTCTAAGGCCTTTCTGTGGACAGAGGTGAGGGTTTGCTGTGTTTACCGTAAGCTGGATTGTGAGTGTATCCTGACATCCCCGGTTCAAATTCAGGACTGTGGCGTTTCCCCTAACCTCAGCGCCCCTTCCTGTCTAGAGTCCCAGTCTCCAAACCCCGTTTCCCAGCAACACTGACACGCTGCTCACATGCTTCAGCCCGCAGCACGCACACAGCAGTCTCCGAGAACCAACACCGCACAGCCCCTACAGCGCGGCTGCCAGAAATGCCGCTCCAGGGGCCGCAGGCAGGGTGCTGTGTTTTAAGTTCCCCTGGAGTGGTTCCTCTCTGAGTCGGTACGTCACCAACTGAATACACATTTAGGTTTCTTTCTTTTTCTTTTTCTTTTTTTAAAAAGATTTTATTTATCTTTAGAGAGAGGGGGAGAGAGAAAGAGAGGGAGAGACACATCCGTGTGTGGTTGCCTCTCACACACCTTCTACTGGGGACCTGGCCCACAACCCAGGCATGTGCCCTGATCGGGAATCGAACTGGCGACCCTTTGGTTCGCAGGCCAGTGCTCAATCCACTGAGCCACACCAGCCAGGGTATACATAGGTTTCTTTATTTCATTTTATTTTTAACGTGTAGGGATTGCTTTTCACATGTAACTTTGTTTTATAACTATGTGAAATATTTATCTGGTTCCAAGCCAGATCTTTCAAAGAAGTCTTGTTTGCATCTTGTCACTTCCTCCAGGGGGTAACTTTTTATGCAGTTTATCCTTCCATTTATAAAAAACTAACTAGATGCCCATACACGCACGTCTCCCTGTCCTAAGTAAACGATAGCATTCTTTACACACTTTTTTCCACCTTGTTCTTTCCAGTTAACAGTATACCCCGATACCACTCCTTAATAGTATACAGAGACGTCTCCATTTCTTCTCATAGTGGACAACACCCCCTTTCATGACCATGTCAGAGCTACTCTACCAGCACCCTGATGATCGATTAGGGTGTCTCTGGTGTTTTGCTGTCACAAGTGGTTCTCGGGTGAATAGCCTTCCGTGTATGTCACCTTGTGTCTCTGCTGGTGTCTCCCTGGGGTGGGTTCCTAGCAGTGGGACTGCTGAGTGAGAGGCTGGGGCACATGCATTTCGCTAACCCTGCAGTCACTGTAAAGTCAGACATGTCTAAGGAGAAACACCTACTTTCAATACTCACACCCTCTGTGTTGTCCACCATTTATACTGACTTAGGATGACCTGTAGGTCCTGCTGAAGCATCTTAACTGGCTTCTGTGCCGTGACGATGTGGGTGTGGGTAGAAATCCTTAGCTGTTTCTAAGCAAAACGACTCATGATTTCGCTCCTGTGGTGAAAGCCCAAAGGGGTAAGAGGCCGCCTGTTACTTGGGCGGGTGGAATAGCCCCTCTCCGAATCTCCCAGAGCTGCCCAGAAATTAGCCACGGGCTGTGGGCGTGACCTGCGATGGTCATCCCACCTGTGCTTTCTCTTATGCGCCTGTCTGTTGCAGACTTGGTGGTGGCCGTCAACGGCATCTGGGTCCTTGCAGAGACCTTCATGCTGAAAGGTGAGCCTGGCGGGGGCACTGCCCGGTCCTGTGGGCCCACCTGGCCTGCCTCTTGAGCTGCTGCCTCTCTGTCCTACAGGCGGGAACTTCTTCTCCAAGCACGTGCCCTGGAGTTACCTCGTCTTTCTGACTAGTAAGTCTGTGACATGGCTTGGGGCTGAGAGAGCTGTCGTTTGGTCTAGGACCTATGGCTCGAACATGGGGATACTTACCAAGCAGTGAGCAGAATTGAGTCTGGTGCCACCCCACCTGTTTCCAAGCTGCTCACGGTCCACAGTTTTCCTCTGTCCTCTGGGTCCTGGCTTCCTCCTGGGCATGCTCCTGTTGCCTGGCTGTGCAAGGTCGTTTCAACCCTCTCTCTGGCCTCATCTTTTACCATTACCGCCACCTGTGCCCCAGCCTGCACGTTTCTGCTCCCGAGTGCCCCCTGCCCTTGCTTGCCTCAGGGCCTTTGCACTGACTGATATTCCTCCTCCTCCTTTTGTGTCTCTGAGCCCACTGTGTAGGCAATGATCCACTCACAGTCCTTCCTCCCAACTACACTTTGAGCTCTGTTGAGTGGGCACTGCCCTGTGTGGTTCAATTCTGCACACCCAGCACAGTGCCTGGCACGGGGGAGGTGCAGGAAACACCTGTCTGTGGACAGAGGGTTGGCTGGGCTGTTCCCGGCAGGGGAGGGAGTGCCTCTCAGCAAGTTGCCTCTGTTGACCAGCACTCGGGCTGGGCCTCTACGGGAACCTGCACTCTTGACGGCTGTCTGGAGGGCACATGGCCTCAGGGGAAGGGTCTCCAGGAGGGGGCAGGGCCAGACCCAGTGTGGGAAGCCATGGCAGGAATGCCGCTGACTGCCCGCCTCTGTCCGCAGTCTACGGGGTGGAGCTGTTCCTGAAGGTCGCTGGCCTGGGCCCCATCGAGTACCTGTCCTCCGGGTGGAATCTGTAAGTGGACAGCGTGGTCCTCCCTTGGTCTCAGACACCGATGAAAGCCCCCAGCTCTGTCCCCACACACCCGTCTGCTGCTGCGGAGGATGGGTCACGGCCTGTCTCCTGCTGCTCCGCCCACAGCACTGGGACCCCCCAGGGTCAGGCTCTGCTCTAACTCTCTCGACCACCCACGCCCGTTCCTTCTGCTCATGGGCTCTGGGGGCCCTGGGGCCGGTGGGCTCCTCCTGAGCCCTTTAACCTGCACCCCGTCCCCAGCAAGACTCAGCTCTTGCCCCCAAACCATGAAGCCCACAGAGAAGGAGGTGCCGTCATCTCACGTGGCCCTTTCTCCCCGTTCCACTGAGACCTCAAGAGGTCACTTACTGCTGTTAAAGTTAACTCGCCCGTGGAATCGGGCTACCCCACGAGGTCTGGGCTGAGAGCGAAACAGGTCAGTAAACAGAGAAGAGCCCAGCAAGCACAGCCCAGGGTCTCAGGGCAGGCCTCTGGAGGGGAGGGGCCTCTGCCCTGCTCAGGGATCCCTGGATTCCTGGTGGGGTCTGGCCAACCCTGCCCCTCCCCTCAGTGACCTCATGCTGGCAGACAGTCACCAGCACAACCAAGCTCTGCCGTTAGACCAGTTCAGGGCCCTGGGGGAGGGGCAGTGCCGGGCACTTGAGACCCCCGAGATATGGCCGTGATGGCACCTGGCCACACCGACCTCAGAAACACCAGGGTGGCAGGAAGCTACATCCCACCTGGCTGGCCACAGAACCCTGCTGGGTATGCTCTTGCATTTGCTGTGGTTGGCGAGTGGGTGCCTTGGAAGGGTGAGCCAAGAATGGGGCGGGGATGCTAGATGGGGTGAGGGAGGCCAGGGTGGGCCCGATGGACCGCTCCCCCTCTCCCTCCCAGGTTCGACTTCTTCGTCACGGTGTTTGCCTTCCTGGGACTGCTGGCTCTGGCCTTCAACATGGAGCCCTTCTATTTCATAGTGGTTCTGCGTCCTCTCCAGCTGCTGAGGTGACGGGCAGGGTCAGGGTTAGGGACAGGCAGGCACGGAGAAAGGGGGATGGTGGAGAGAGCCTGGGGACTGGTCTGGGAGGTGACCAGAATGAGCCAGAGGACTCACAGCCTGGGGTCAGAGATTGCCGTAGCCCCTGCAGAAGCAGCCAGGGGCCACTGTCTCCTCATGTCACCAGGACCCGTCACTATGTCACCATACCTCTCACTGTGGAAGAGAAACACGGCTTGAGTGAACTTGGCCTTTGGCGCTATCCGCCATGGCCACAGAAACATATGTGCTCACTGTCACAAACCAGAAGGCACAGCCTCTGAGGGTTCAAAGGGATTTTGAGGGCCTCCCTTGCTGTTCTGGAACAGCCTCTTGTCAAGAAAAACCCTCAGTTGGTCCCCCCTTTTCCCAGGGACCATTGTAGGGACTCCATACAGCATGATGGCTCTAGGGACAGGGTCCCTCACTCCTTAGGGATCGTGAGCTCTTTGTGTGTTCAGGAGCCTGGTTTTCCCCTTGACCGTCCAGCTGCGATCCCACACATGCCCGTCGTCCCATCCCACCCCGTCCTTCCTGGGAGGGGAGGTGGGGTGGGGGGGTCTCTGTAGCAGAGCCCGCTTCCATGCCCGGTGGTGGCGGCCAGCCAGGCAGATGTCAGCCTCTCCTCACACACCTCGGCACGTCCTTTACCGATCCGCCACACTTGGGCTCCTCTGGCGTGGGCTGCTGTCCCCTTCCTTCTCGGATGGGCCACACTGTCCTGACCCCGGCCTCGCCGGCTCCCAGCCTCCTGGCGGCCATGGTATAAACCGTGGCGAACAGCCACACTGCTCCCTCCTTACCCAAGGAAGACACTGACACACCACGGCTCTGTGTCCCTTCAGGGACACGCCTGCCCAGCCCCGATGTCCTGGGGCCACCACCACCCCTGCCCAGGGGTGCGAGTCACCCGAGTGAGGGCAGTCGGTGGTCAGGTGAATGAGGGGCCCTGGGCCGGCTCCCACCTGGGGCTGCGGCAGGTGGGGCTGCGGCCACGCCCTGCGTGTCTAAACGGCCCGGCCTCCTTCCCTTGCTCAGGCTGTTCAAGCTGAAGAAGCGTTACCGCAACGTGCTGGGTACCATGTTTGAGCTGCTCCCCCGAATGGCCAGGTACCGCCCCGCCTCGGGGCCCCAGGGCCAGGTGCTCCGAGGCCTGTGCCCGCAGGGTGGGCGGCTGGGCGGTAGTGGGGGGAGGGGAGGAGGCCCGGAAGGGACTGAAGTCAAGGGTCTGGCGGGCCTTCGAGGAGACCGAACTCTTGACCACCGCAGGTCTCCCTGGCACTTTCCTCCACTGACCTGTCCGAAATATTTAGTAGGGAGGGCAGGGAGCTGTCAACTCACTTACTACCTGTGTCTACGTTCACAGGTAAGGGGTCACCTGTGAGTCTACCTTCACAGGTAAGGGGTGAATCTCTGGTCCAGGGGCATCTGTTCAGAGAGTCCTCCTTCGAGACGTTTTGTACCCCAGACCTGAATCACGGGGCCCCTTCCCAGGCACTTCCCAGTCGGCAAACCTGGCCAGGGGCGTGCCTCTCCACCAGTCAGCTCCGTGGGTCTGAGGAGGCCGGGCTGCCGGAGGAGGCGGGCTCTCTGGCCTGGCCCCGAGTCACCCTGTCCCTCTGACCCTCCTCCCCAGCCTGGGCCTCACCCTGCTCATCCTCTACTACTCCTTTGCCATCGTGGGCATGGAATTCTTCTGTGGGATCCTCTACCCCAACTGCTGCAAGTGAGTACCCCGGGGGCATGCCCGTCCAAGCCACAACACCCATGAAAGCCCCCGGAGTCACCTCGCTTTGCTTTCAGGGCTCAGTTCAGCGCAGTAGCTAAGTGGGGGACCTGGAAGCAGAGCCATGTCTCTGCAGTGCGGATGTCTGAGCAGGTTTCCCTGTCCCCCAAGCAGGGTCCAGGAGCCGCACTCCATCCTGGCCTCCGTCAGCTCTCCCTTTGGGCCGAGGGCTGGAGGCCTCTCGAGAACCCGTGTCCCGAGGCCTGAGTCCCATGGCCTGAGTCCCGTGGCTTCCTGCCATGTCTTTCCAGCAGCGGCTGGGGACCTGGGCAGACACACCAACCAGGGGCAGCCAGTTAGGATAAGACAGATGGACACCCGTGGGAAGGTCTGTGGGGACAGAGATGGAGAGTGGGGAGCCACCGCCCCCCACTGTGGCCTCCCTTCCTCCAAGCTGCCAGGGTGGAGTCAGTGCACTTTGCCACGGGGCCCCATCCAGCGTTCCCGTTACTCTCTGCTCCTCCTGGCCTCACGGGCTGATAAAGAAACACCTTCGAGAGACACCGGTAGCTCTTCGAAGTGTCAGGCTGAACTCGGAAGCAGAAGCCTAGGAGAGTGGGCCACAAACTTTCAGAGTCACCAGCAGACCCCAGACCCCACCCACCCTGCTAATCTGACGGGGTGTGGGCCTGGCAGGAGGCTGAGCACCCTCCTTTTGAGCACACTCCCTGGGGGGGGGTCCCAAGGACCAGACTTGCAGGAATGTTGGCATGGATTTTAACAGATAAGCCGTGAACATTTTAAATAACAACCTATTAGAACACTTGGCCAGGTACCAGAAGAAGCCCAACAGGAGCTTCCCGTCCCCAGGTTGCCACCTGCCCCTCACCTGGCTTCAAGAGCAAATCCCGGGTGGGAGGGGCCTAGAGGAGCCACTGTCCCTGCCCAGCAGTGTCCTGCAAGGGTTGCTCAGAGAGTGGAGGCCTAGCCAGCAGCAGAAAATGCCAAGTGGGGGCGGATGAGGGGTCGAGCCTGGGGACAGGCGAAAGGAGCCAAGGGTCCCCTCAAGCCATAAATGTCATAAACAGGGACCAGTGGGGGTGGGGAGGCGCGCAGAGCAGGAAACCAGGCTGGGCCAGGAGAGCGCTCCTTGTTCAGACCTTGGGTTGCCTAAACATTTTGTCCTCTGTCGAGGCGACCGATTGGGCTGTGACCATCCCCCCTGTCTCTGTCTCCCCGGCCAGTACGAGTACAGTGGCAGACGCCTACCGCTGGCTCAACCACACCGTGGGCAACAGGACTGTTGTAGAGGAAGGCTACTATTATCTCAATAATTTCGACAACATCCTGAACAGCTTTGGTGAGTGCAGAAGTCTCAGGCAGGACACTCCCCGGGCCTTTGTCACTGCAGGTCCCAGGCGGCGGAGCAAAGCTGTCTGCGGCCTCGCCCTCCTGGCTGTTTGCCACGCTCCCTCCCGTGCTCCCTGGCCCAGAGGGAGCGCGTGGTGTGCACAGCCTCGGGTGCAGGCCAGGCCAGGTCCCAGGCTCACTCGGCCACCCAAGTTCCTCCTTTTCTGATACTTTTTCAGTGTCAGGGAGCAGAAGAGCTTCATGCTTTGCTGGGAGGAGTTGAGCCTGATGCTAGGGGCCCAGCTGCACGAACCTGCCACAGTGCCCTCGTATTGCTCAAATGAGGCCCACACGGCTCTGCCCCTGGGGTCTGTGGAGGGAATGAAAATGTGGGGCGTGGAGGGAAGCAGCCCTGCCAGATACAGCTTCTCGAGGAAGGGGAGGGCCTCATAGCACCCCAGATCTGCACCTTAGCCCTGGCCCATCACACGCTGCTCAGGCAAAGGGCACGCCCTTCTGGGGGCAGACACATGGCAGCACTGCCCATGGGGGGGTGGGGTGGGGGCCCACTCAGGGAGGGCCTTGGCGGATCTTCCTGGAGATCGTAGCCCAAGCTGGCAGACGGGGACCCCATCATTTAGGTGCACAGTACCCAGGACCTCTGGAGAGAGGCCACTTGACACTGACTTTGAAAAGGTGGATCTGATCAAGATGCTTTTCTTGTTCCCTTCCCTCTGGCAGTGACCTTGTTCGAGCTCACGGTTGTTAACAACTGGTACATCATCATGGTAAGGACCTTGGACAGCTCCTGGGGCGTCTTCCCACCATCCTCTGAGAAAGCCCTGGGTCTCCCCTCGCCCAATGTGGCTACATTGCTCTTTCCGTACCCTGCAGGGGGCAGCATCTGGGGCACACGGGGTTGGTGCTGTGGCGAGAGGCCACAGCGTGGGCTCAGGGGCCACCTCCTTGGCCGAACTTGGCTTCTGTCCCTGCTTGCCGCACATCTCCGGTTGCCACAAGTTGCCGGTTAGCCTCTGGGGCTCTGTCCTTAAGAAACAGTGTGGCAAGGGTTGTTGGCTTTTATTTTCCATTCCTTAAACTCTTCCAAGGGTGACCCCTGCTTAGGATAAAGACTTAGCCCTGGGGACCATCCAGGCCGATGCAGGACAGGGGAATTTTTAGACCCAGGAGACCGAGGTCCCCGTCCCGTGTCCCCCACAACCAAAGGCAGACCAGGGAGGGTCAGCAAAAAACCCCGGCAGTGCCAGGGGCCATGGATCAGCCTTAGGAGACCGCGACCTCTCCCCTGACGCCCGCCCAGGTGCCCGCTCACGGGCTGCTTCCCTCTGTCTGCAGGAAGGCGTCACCTCTCAGACTTCCCACTGGAGCCGCCTCTACTTCATGACCTTTTACATCGTGACCATGGTAGGTCCGGGACACAGGTGCTCTTCCTGGAGTCGCCTGTGCTCACTGGGCGGCAGTTCGGAGAGGACAGGGCCGGGGACACATCTGAGTCGTTCTTTGTGGGGGGCCGGGCCCCGGAGCTGCTCACATCCCTCACTCCCCTCTCTCTGACCGGCAGGTGGTGATGACTATCATTGTGGCCTTCATCCTTGAGGCCTTTGTCTTCCGAATGAACTTCAGCCGCAAGAACCAGGACTCAGAAGGTCTGTGCAAGGAACAGGGACATTGGCCACCCGCTGGCCTGCTGGCCGTGTAGTGGTCAGCTTATGGGCTGCTTGGTGAGGCAGCTGACTGGCTGTCCAGCCTTCTGACAGTTCAGCTTACGTATCTGGACGTAAGGACGGCCCTATCGCAGGCGCAGCAGCCGTCTGTCCCCCCGGCCCCGTCTCCCGGAGGCTTCTCGCTCTTAGCTGTTTCTCCTTTGTTATTATCGCCACATTTCTAAATAACATTTTCGTGCCACGGTTCTGGATTTAAAGAGCGTAAATATTGTGGTCTACAGAGCCCGGAGCACCCATCGCCTTTTGCAGCTTGACGGTCCTGGCTTCCTAATTGCCTCGCCTTTTCCGAGTTGCGTAGCTTTCTGCACACTGGTGCTCTAGTCTTTGCCCCATCAAAACAGCCACTTGCCTGCTCTATTGTATCAGGCTGTCTGGCCATTTTATTACTGCTCAGAGACTCCCTCCTGACACCCTCTGTCCCCGGGAAGCTGCTGGCCTGACCGTGGTCCTCACAGTCTAAGGCGGAGGTGTGTGGGGACGGGGGGACGAGACTCCGTCACGGCCAGAGGCAGGGGAGAGGTTGTGCTGCGAAAGTGTTGCTTGGAGAGGGAGCCTTAACACAGACCCTGTAGGGCCAGCAAGGCAGGTGGCTAAACCAGCCCTCTGAGCCCAGGCCTCCTCCCCCCTCTGCAGTTGACGGCGGCATCACCGTGGAGAAGGAAATATCCAAGGACGAGCTGCTGGCTGTCCTCAAGCTGTACCGGGAGGCACAGGGAGCCACTTCGGACATCACCCGGCTGCTCAAGATCCTCTCGCAGATGGAGAGGAATGAGGTAAGGGGTGACGGGGCCGTCTGGCGAGGGGATGGGCCCTAGCTGAGTGCAGTCCCTCCCCTCAAGTTTGGGGGGGGCCGGGCCCCTGCGCGGTGGGGCCTGCAGCCTCTGTCCCTTCCACAGCAAAGCGCCATGGTGTTCCTGGGCCGGAGGTCAAGGACCAAGAGCGATCTGAGCCTGAAGATGTACCAAGAGGAGATTCAGGTGGGTGCGCCCCGACCACACCACCCAGGCCCTCGCCCGGAAGGGGTCCTCCTGCTGCTGGGCAGGGGCTGCACTCCAGCCCCTACCTTAAGTGGCAGGGAGGGCTTGGTGGGGGGATGCGGGGCCACAGGTTGGGACCACTACCTGTGGTGCCTGGGTCATGTTTCAGGGCACCCTCGGGGCTCAGCCTCGAACCCCTCACCACGTTCCCCTGTGTAGTCACCTCTCCTGTCAGGTCCGTCTGCAGAGCCCCGTCTCAGCCTCCTGCTGCGGAATGCACACGGCAGGAGCCACGACAGGCAGGGTCAGGGGGCTGTGGGGAGCTGGCCCAAATGCGGCCTCTTCCCAGGCCCAGCAGACGTTGCTGATGGCCATAAGGCCTGCTGTACCCAGTGGGTGTTTTTGCCTGAATTTTTTTCCAATTTAAGAGAAGGGAGAAGTCAACTTTTTTTTTTTTTTTGCAAAGTCTCCCCATCTTTCCACATTGGCAGCTAAGCACAATACCTTGCACAGCGCCACCTGGGTTGGCCCTCTGCATCCCCGACAGAGCCTGTGGACCTCAGGTCCCCTGTGAATGAGCTTTGGGTCTTTCCTCCCACTTTGGGGTCCCAAGGCTCCAGGAGGGTCTCCCTCGCCAGCCAGCGTGACTTGTTCTCTGGCATCCTCACAGCTGGAAACGCTGGGTCACTGGGACAGCCATGGCCAGTGTCCACGCCCACAAGGCTGGGAGGCTGCTAACAGGAACGGCGTGTGTTCTGTGAAAACATGAAGGGTGCAGCCGCGTGGTGGCTCGCTGAACGGGGTGTCACTGGGATGTCCAGCTGACACGAGCTTCGGTGCCATGGGTTTGATTCTTGCCTCCGTGACCTTGGGCAAGTCACTCAGTGACTTCACACCTGTGGAAGGGGGACCGTCTCCCTCAGGGAGGGAGCAGAGGAGGCAACTGCGTGCAAGCCTGCACTTGGGTGCTGTCCTGGCCTCTGGCTTCTGCCTGTCCACCCACTCCTGGCCTCAGTTTCCGCTCCGTGACAGGAGGGGGCGTGGAATTAGGCCTCACCGTGTTTTTTAAGCTCTAAAGTTCTGTGGTTGAGACTCTTTTCAAAACACAAACTGTGCATTTTTTAATTCCTTAATTATCTGAAAATGTCAGATGACAGCCTCAGGCAGGCAAGCCGTCTCCTTTGTCCCTGCAGAGGGTTTGAAAAGGCCCTCGGCCCCTCCGGCTCTACGAAGCCTCAGCCTCAGCTTCCTGGGGTCCCCCACAGGGACACTGCTGCTCAGCCCAAAGGGCTGACCTGAGAGGAGGGGGGCGTCCACTGTGCACGACAAAGGATCGTGGTCACGAGCAGAGGGTGATGTCACGACCTGACATGTGCCAAGCCCACCTCATAAGGTGCGGTGTGAACCTCTCATTGATTTGGGGCTGACATCACTAATTTTTCTTTTGGGGGGCCACATTCAGAATTCCCAGCAGCTCGGTGGGCAGGGGGTGAGGAGACCTTTCAGTCCCCGTTGGGTGGGGCTGGCAGCCCCGCCTCCTCCATCCTAGACGGTCCCCCACCCCTGGCAGGCAGAGGCTGGAGGGTTGCAGCGCTGCCTGGCCTGGTGACCGGCAGGCTGGGGGAGGTGCAGGGGGGGCCGGAAGGGGCGCAGCCCGCTCAGCTCCCCTCTGCCCTGTGCTCTAGGAGTGGTACGAGGAGCACGCCCGGAAGCAGGAGGAACAGCAGCGACAGCTGGATGGCAGCGGCGTCCCCGCCGCCCAGCAGCCCCCAGGCAGCCGCCAGCGCTCCCAGACCATCACCTAACCCCAGCGCACACACGCAAGCCATCTCTTCTATGCAATAACACAATAGTATTATTTTACTACGATGTATCAGAATATGTGTATATGTACATATGCACCTATTCATATATATGCACCTATTTATATAGAGAAAAAGGAAGACGTTGTCCTTAACCCCAGGAGCCAGTTTGCTTGGGGTGGTGGGTGGGGGGTGCGGTCCAGCCCCTAGGAGCCCTTCCCAGCACAGAGAGCTCCGGAAGGCACTTTCACAAGAGGGCCGCTGACCCTGCCCATCTCTGCAGGGCCCGGCTTCAAGGCCGGCCAGCCCTCCCTGGACCACGTCCACACCCAAGCCGTCCTCCTGGTGCCGCTCTCATGGCTCGCCCCGGCTGACAGCTTCCCCACCCACTTTCCCTGTGGCCACGACACGGGTCTCTGTGTCTTGCTTTAGGGACAGAACCACTTACGAAGGAGAGAACCCACACCCTTGGGGTTCATATTTCTATATATATGATAATGTAATCGAGCGTTCCCTTGGGGGACCTGTGCCTCAGCCCTGATGGGGGAAAGAGGAATCGAGGGGCGTTATTCTTGCGTGCGGTCAGATCCCCGCCGGGGCTGGGCGGCAGAGATGGTGCGGACGCAGTCCGTGCCCTGGCTGTCAGCCTCTGTGCACACCCCCCTGGTTTGGTTTCAGTGCTTGTTGCTGACCGTGCTAACGTGGCCTCGTTTGGAACCCAGGCCCAGCAGGAGGAGGAAGGCAGCCAGGGGCCGGCCCGCAGCTGCCACCCAGGCCTGACTCCTAGGACGGGCTTTCTCCACGAAATCCCGTCCCCTGCGTGCGATTGTCCCGTCCCGTCCACAAGGCGTGTTGGTTCATTCAGGGCTCTGCTGAGGACAATGCAGATGCTTCACGCGTGTGCATTAGGTTCCACTGCCGGGAACAGAGAGAACACAGACGCCTCTGAGGGGCGCCTCTGCAGCGACTGACCCCTCAAGGCCGCTTGCCCCTCATCCTCACCCCAGGGCCTCCCTGGGAGGAGTGGTTGGCACAGCCCCCCCAGTGCCCCTGATCCCCGGGGGTTCCCTGCGATCAGTGTGGCCAGGTAGGACTGACACTGGAATCCAGAGCAGGCCGTCGCGGGTGGCCGCTCTGGGGAACGTGGTGGCGGTGGTGGTGCCACAGGCCGGGTCAGAGGAGGGAGCTTCAGTTCAGCTCTCCTGGGCCGCACACCTCACGGCGGGGGGCAAGGGCAGCCCCGACCCAGCGCCAGCTCTCCAGCTGCCTCCACAGCCTCTCGTGACCTAGGAAGGCAGGTGGGCAGAGGTTCTGATGCCAAGTCCTCTCCCCAGCAGGGCAGGGTCCCACCCTAAGGGTACAGTACCCAGCTTGCCCCCCCGCACCACTCCCTGGCCATCTCCAAGGCCAAGCCTGACCCCTGCTCCCAACGCTGTGCAGCTCTGCCCCTCCCCAGGGGAGAAGTGTGGGCATTTTTGTTTTTACGGCGCAGCCCTTCGGGGAACCAGGAGTCGCTGAGATTCCCACAGGGGTCAAGAGGCTGATGTCGTCTCTGGAGGACCACAGCCATCACGGGCAGCTCCGTGCGGAGCCCCGGCCAGAACCGGGTCCCCTGCCCAGAGAAGGAGATTCATTTGCATATCGGGTGCCTTGTAGCTTCTGTGTACTGAAATGGGCCTTTCAGAAGCAGGAGCCCAGGGGCAGCTTCTGAAGGAGGCCAGGAGTCCCCCCAGCCTGAACCTCTGAGGCCTTGTTCTAGTCCCTTCCTCTGCCCCCAGGGGCTGCAAACCTGGGAGGGGCACCAGGGCCAGTGAGGCCCCCCAGTGTGAGGGCTACTACCAGGAAGAGGGTCTTCTGGTCCAGACCCCTGACCCTATCCTGGGAAAGGCCTTAGCTTTAGCTCAGAGGGATGGATGCCAAGGGCCAATAGTGCTGACGGGCCTTCGTCACGGAGGCTAAGGACAACTCCCCATAGGGTCACCTCTGGCCTCGTCAAGTTGATCCCCAAACTTGCACATAGGTTCTTGGAGCAGGGAGCGGGTGTCACCCAGGGCTGTGAGCTCTGAGGGACCTAGGACATTGTCTAGCTCAGATGCCCTCATTCCTACGTCAGCTGAGACCGGGCTGAGATGCTGACTTGCCCTGGGTCAAGCAACCCATCAGTGGCTCCAATGGCCCCGTGCTGCCCCCCTGCCTCAGGTGGGATGCCATCCAGCCCCTCCTCGTTTCCCTCCCCCCACCCAGCCTTACTCCATATCGTGTGACAATCATTTTGTATGGATAGCGGGAACAACCCTGAGGTTTTGTACATTGGTGATTTGTTTCCTAGAAAGCCCACGGTGTCTTGGACTTCTGGCATATTAATAAAAGCGCCTCTGCTTTGTAAATGTGGCTGCTGCCTCGTGACATCTGCCAGGTGCCACTCTGTGGCTTCTGGCATTGTGGGGGACATGGGGCGGTCCCACCCATGGCCTTTCTGACCCCAGCTCCGCCCCACCCCAGACATGCCACAGAGCTGAAATACCAGGCCCAACCAAGGCCTTCAGCCCTGGAACTAACCACTGGTCACATGGCCCAGGTAAGGAAGAGCTGGTAAGAGATAAGTGTTATTTTCTGTGCACTTGAAATATTTAATAACTTTTTCACTGGAAAAAAGACAGTTGAAAACCTTTACTGCCAGCATAAGGCAATGGGCAGACACGCCAACTGCTCACTGAAGCAGGTCACTGATGGCAGAAGGTGCTGGGGACGGGATGGGGGGCTCCTTGTCCTCCCAAGAGTTTGCAGGCATCGGAACTGCAGCCCAGGCCCCCCAGAGGTAGGCACCCAGCACAAGTTCCCCCCTGTTCTGCAGCTGAGGGAACCCGAGATGAAGGGCAGGGTTCGGCGGTAGCCAGCCCGAGGTGCCAGGCAGGGGTCGAGCCCAGAGCTGTCCAGCGAGGCAGCCGTGGATGGGGCCAGTGCCATGGGCTGGAGCCACTGGATTCAAGAGAATAGACGACCGTGAAGAGTTCACCCGTTTCTTTTGGCTTTACTAACGTGGTGGCTTGAAAATTCAAAATTAGGCACATGTCACATTCCATTTCTGCTGGACAGTGTGGCTCTAGAACTCAGCCCATGGCACACAGGGTGCTCTGCCCACCGAGTCCCAGTTGCCCTGACTCCTACACCTGGGTTTGGCAGCCATTTGAGCCCTGAGAAGATGCAGAAAGCAGCAGGGGACACCTTAGGGGAGGGGCCTGGGCCTCTGTCGTCTTGTCCAGCCCCGAACACTTTCCACAAGTCTCCCAATACCAGTCTGGGAGGCACCCCTTCACCCTAAACCTCAGCCTTTGAGAGGCTCTGGAGATAAGTCTATCTTCTGTCTGGAACTGTCCACCCACAATGAAGTCCAGTCTCCAAAGTCCCAGAAACCAGGCTTAGCTTTGCTCCCTGCTCACAGCGGCACCTGGGAGCCGTCCTTCGAGCCCTCACCGCACTCCGGCTGACCATGTGCCTTGGGCTCTGCAGAAGGTGCCTCTGGCTTCCATCATCCGTCTTCCATCACCTGTCTTCCACCTCACCGCCTGCAGCGGCACCTCCCGACCACCAGGTGGACCCAGACACACGGCTTCACTCACACACTCTGCAAGTGAATCACCCCGAATTCGGTGAGCAGGGCCACCACGAGAAAGCTCACGTAGAAGAGGAGCAGGCAGAAGCCGTAGACCTTGTTCAGCTGGAAGGACTGCAGCGGGACCGAGACCAGGGAACCGACGAGGCTGAGGCCCAGGGCGCCAGCCAGGATCCACACCAGCAGGCCATCTGGCTCCAGCTGGGCAGGGGACAAGGGGGAAAAGGGGGAGAGGCTGGGTCACTACAGCCAATGGCCAACTGGTGCTTGAGGGCCCCTGGCCAGGACCCAGTGAAGAAGGCCTGCCCTGTGGATGGCAATGCCCCACCTTGACCTTCAGTGTTTTAAGCCACCTGCTTTTGTCAGCCCGAGAACTAACCCAGCACGTTACATACATACGCGTATGTAACATGAAGTGGCTGAAGAATTCTCAAGTGATACAGGAAAACACAAGGAACGGAAACTGTCCCCACCCCTGCCCTCTGCCTTCTGGACTTAGCTTGTATCTAACACCCGCAGCCCCTCATCCTCCCGACCCCCACCCACAGAGGAGGAAACCGGGCAAGCAACAGAGCCCAGATGCAAGTCCCAGCTCGGAACCCATGCCCCGTCCTTGTCTCCCCCTACAGTGACGTGTGTGGATGCACACGCATGTAGGCCCTTGCCTCCAACCTGAGAATGGGGCTCGTACAGCAAGTGTGTGGTTGCGAGCAACCTGTGTTCTGCCCCCAACAGCACTCTGTGGGCCGTGGACCCTCCATGGTGCCTGATGACTTTCTAAGGGCGGGACGCTGGAAGGCGCACATTATCCATGGGAACACGGAACACAGTCCACAAAAGAACAGGCCCCGTGGGGCGCCCACCCTAGAGCCCCACTATCTGGAGCTGCCAGGGAAATTATGGAATCAATTATGAAAGGAACCATTACACCCGGGAAGAGTATAAAAATTCAGAGCACGTTTACCTTTGAAAAAGGCAAACTTGTCAAGCGAGGGTAAGTCGCTGTTTGCTTCTGGGCGTGGCCACTGTGAAAGCCCGCCTTCCTGCCAGCTAATTACTAGTCAGCCACAAGGGTCTACTCAAGGCCTAGAGGTGGGGGGCTTTGTGTCCATCCTTAAGGCCAAGGGTTGAGCCCTGCACAGGCTGAGCCCTGAAAACCATCCCTAAGCCACATCCCCTCCCCATCTTCCCCTTCCCCTTGTTCGTCTCTGCATTCAGGGCCGTCAGAACTGAGATGCGGGGGTAGGGGTGTGAACTTGCTGCCGTGAGTGGGGTGCAGTTCCCCTGTGCAATATTTTAAAACAGCACAAGTTCACCTAGGAACCTCGACTTCTTTAGAAAGTCTGGACTATCAGGTCACCTGAGGCCCACCTGAATCGCCGGTGCATTTCGATGACCAGCCAGTTCTGGACAGCATCTGAATTTTCCACCTTCACCAGTCTCCAGGGAGCTCATCTTAAAATGCAAGTTCCCAGCCCCTACCCCCTGGAATGCCTGGGCCAGGAGGTCTCTTGGGCCCCCAGGAAATTCTCAGATGCTTTTGAAGTGGGAGCACCTTTTCCCCCTAACGTGGTTCAGGGCCTTCTCCAAATCTGCTGGGCCCTGCTTCTAGAGTGTCTTTCCTCAACACAGGGCAGCTTCCTGGCCTGTCCTGTGTGCGCCGTGTTGGGATAAGGAGATCAGCCCCATTTCACAGGAGAGAAAACTGAGGCTCAGATTTCCTAACTCATTCAAAGTCCTACTGCGAGAGACTGAGCTGATGGGACCTACACCAGTATTCGGGCACCTCCTGCCCCTTCCCCGAAGGCTACATCTCATTACTGTGTGAATCCGTAAGGAATACACGTTTCAGTCCTACACCCAAAATATGTTAAAGGTGTCAGACTTGTCACAGACTTAGACAAACCTCCCAGGAAGTGTCAAGTGCTCAGGTGTGAAGGGTCCCCCATCCGGAGGACCGGAAGAGGAACAGGAAAACGGGTTGTGCAGAGGTCCCTGGCAGAAGCGACTGGCCACTCACCTTCACCTCCGGGTGGCCCCTGGAGATCTGGAGTAGGCAGCCCAGCCCCACTCCCACCAGGACATCTGCAGCCTGGCTCAGGAAAACTGCAGGAACAACCCCGACCTCACAGCCCATTGGCTTTCTTCATGACCTGTCACCCCCACCCAGCCACCCAAAACCCTACCTGAGACCCTAGCCCGTTGTAACGCCGCCAAGAAGCTGAGTGTCCAGTGGGGGTTTGCACTCAATCTGCGAGGACTGAATGAGGTGACAGAAATGCTCGGTACCTGCTGAGCATTCAGTAGATGGAGAAACTGAGGCTAGGTGAGGTAATGACTGCCCTTGGACCATCAGGGGACTGGTGACAGAGCACAGGTCAAGGCCACCCCTAGGTGCTGTTCAGGGGACCTGCTCCAGGCAGGGCACCCCACCTCCCACCCCAAACTGAGAGGTCAGGAGAGGCCAGAGTCAGGAGCACGTCTCAGTGGGAACAAAAGGGTCACAGCAGGTCTGCCTGCAAAGGTCCCCGCCAATTCTGACCATGCTCTGCCGGCTGCCTGCAATCCTGCACCCCCTTCATCATGGAGCTTGGGGAGAACGGCCCTTCAGTGCGGTTAAATAACGCCGCTTTATTTCACAACCAAACTCTCTACCACTTGTTGAATGTGTGCCACGGGCGGGGCGCTCTCCTGGGCTCTTTACTTCCTCCTCAGTCTTCACCGCCCCCGTTTGTCCTTCACTGAGGAGACGGGCAAGGTGTGTGCAAAGCCCGTGGTGCACGGGAGGCGCTGGACCTGCAACCCAAGACTGCCTGGTCTCGAAGCTCTTCCTTTCCCACAGCTCCCCGCTGCCTCACCCTGTCTGCAGGCCCACTGGCATGAGTGAGTTTTGTTGGAACAGAGGCACACCTGTTTGTTTACTTATTGCCTGTGGCTGTTTTCACACTTTCAGCGGCAAAGTTGAGTAGTTGCCAAAGAGGCCCTAAGGCCTATGAATATCTCATCTCTGGCCCTTTAGGCAAAAGCGTGCTGACTCCTGGCCCCTGTAGACCACGATTCAGAAGCAAGAGGGTGTCCCACAGGGCTCACGACAGCTCAGCGTGGGGGCTCCTGCCACTCACAGGAGCCCTAACAGTGGTCTGCCAGGCGCTCGGCGCTGACCAGGTGCCAAGCATCTCTGTCACCCCATCCGACCTTTCCAACAGCCCTTCGGAGGTGACTTCTCTCAAGAATCCCATTTCACAGCTGAGGCAGCTGAGGATCCAGCGGCCACACCGCCTGGCCCAGATGTCACAGCGAGAGCCCAGCCCGAGGTTGGCCATGGAGCACACCCACAGCTCTCGGAGCCCGTGTCACCAGCGCCGAGGTGGCTTGGGCAGCCCCAGGAAGGATACTGAAAATGATGCCACCAAAGCAGGCCGAGAACGCCATCCGTGGGTAGCCCTGGCGGGCCAGCGTGAAATCAGAGAAGACATCTGCGTGGAAACCAGAGGGGCTGTGAGTGATGAGGGGCTTCTCCTGGCCGTCCGTGGTCTTTCACTCCTTGCTTCTCACCCATGGTCATTTGGTCAACAAACGTGGGGAGAAACCCCCCGGGTCTGGCGCCAGCTGGCTGCCTGCTGTGAGGGGCCACAGTGTCCTGTTAGACGCCACCCCTCCTTATCCTTTGGACCCCACTCCTTCTCAGCAGAGGCACCTGAGGGTGTGACAAGCCACCACCAATTTGTCACCCAAGTCCCGTCTGTTGCTAGCGCATACAGTACCTCCATGCAAATTAGGGAAAGGTGCCCAAGAAGGTGAGTGGGAGGAGAGCTAGGATCGGGGCCCCCCGACCCCTTCTCCAGCTGCCCTCAGGCAGCACACAACCTGGCCAACCGGACTCGGCAGCTGCAGCCAGAGGAGTGTGTGTAGGTACGTGTGTATGTGTGAATGTCTACGCACACCACACACACCCTTACACTTTTTCAGCGTGGCTGGCTGCGTGGGCTCCATGTCCTGCCTGAATGCTGGGGAGCCACAGAAAGTTCGTGCATCAGAGAGTGCAGGAGAGGCTGGGCGTCTACCTAACCTCCCGGTTCAAGTGCAGCCCCGATGCCTGGTGACGGTCCCTCCAAAATGACAGTGGGCACTAAGCACAGGCTGAGGGCAAGTGCCCTGGCTGCCCCCACCCCAAGGCAATTCTGGCCGGGCCAGCGAAGGGCAGGGATGTGGCTGTGCTCACGCCCGCAGCCCGTGGGCCCCGAGTCACCTCCGATGCTGTTCCCCCAGGCCAGCAGCGTGAGCCCCAGGACAGTGTTGCTCAGCCGGAAGACCACACCCAGGGACCGCAAGATGTTCACCACCTCTGTGGCGGCCGCGTTGATCCACAGGGCGCTGGTCAGGAAGCCCAGGAAAGCAAAGGCCTGGGGAGGGAACAGTGTGTGGGTGGGACCAAGGCCGGCCCCCAGCAGGGACACGGCGGTGACAGGACCTACCTCAGGAGGCTGTCAGGCACATAAAACGAGTTAATGGATGCAAAGATGTTAGAGCCGAGCACACTGTGAGCACCCAGAAAAACATTAGCTCAATACTACTTTGTAAGGAAGAGGCTCCCATAGCTTTCATCAGATTTCCGGTCTATGGACCAAGTGCCACCCACCCCACCAAACTCCTGTGAGCAGGCGCTCCCCATCCCCCGCCCGTCCCCATCCCCATCCCCCGCACTCCGCTTCCTGTCTCTACAGAGCTGCCTGTGCTACACGTGTCATACAAATGACCTCATTTATTTGCACAACATGTGTCCTTCGTGACCACGTGTTCACTGAGCACAGTCTTTTCAGGACCCCTCCCTGTCTCGGCGTGTGTCAGGGCTTCGGAGACTGCCAGCAAACACCGGCTGAGAAATGTTTCTCCAAACAGTTGATTTGTTGCCCTGACCAGTACGACTCTGCGGACTGGGTGTCATCCTGCGGAGAGAAAGGTCACCGGTTTGATTCCCGGTCAGGGCGCTAGGTTGCTGGCTCGGACCCTGCCAGGGGTGTGCGGGAGACCTCCAATCGGTGTTTCTCTCGCATATTGACTCTCTCCCTTTCTTTCTCCATCCTTTGCCCTCTCTCTAAAAATAGTTATATTTTTACGGATTTTATTCATTTCTCTTTAGAGGGGAAGGGAAGGAGAGAGGGAGAGAAATACCAGTGTGTGGTTGCCTCTCATGTGTTCCCTGCTGGGAACTGGCCTGCAACCCAGGCATATGTGCCCTGACTGGGAATCGAACCCATGACTCTTTGGTTCTCAGTCTGGCGTTCAATCCACTGAGCCACACCAGCCAGGGCTAAAAATAAATATTTTTAAATGATCAATTTGCTGAAAGTTCAACCCCCTTGGGGTTGGTACCTCCATTCAGAGTTCTAAAAATAAAAACCACAATATTTTTTTTATCAGTAAAAACTGAAATGTAGAAGTGAAAAAGTAAAACACAAAGGGAGGGAGAAAGAGAGAGAGAGAGAAACACCAATGTGTGGTTGCTTCTCACGTGCCCCTCACTGGGAACCTGGCCTGCAACCCAGGCCTGTGCCCTGACTGGGAATTGAATCCACGACCCTTTGGTTCTCAGTCTGGCGTTCAATCCACTGAGCCATACCAGCCAGGGCTTAAGCAAATTTTTGAAGGTCTCTGGACACACTGCCTAAAAATTCCTTGGAGTGCTGCAGAGCAAACAGAATGGGGAAAGACCCCCACAAAGAGCAAACAGTTCCTCCACTGGCCTGAGATCGTTAGGAACCTGAGATCATTAGGTGTGTCCTGGCTAGTATCGCAGACGAGTCTGGAAGGTCTTCAAGAAGGCCAACATACCATTACCATATGGCCCAGCAGTTCTGCTCCAAAAAATCCACCCAAGAGAAGCGAGAGGGAATGTCCCCACAAAAATTTCTGCACAAATGTTCATGGCAACACTGTTCATGATATCCCCAAATATCCATCAACCACTGAACAGACACACAAAAAGCGCTATAGCCATGCAATGGAATATTACACACCCACGAAAAGGCACTACTTACTAACACATGGTACAATGTGGATACACTTGGAAAACATTGTGCTAATAAGTGAAAGAAGCCAGCCACCAAAGGCCACATATGGTAGGATGCCACTTATATAAAATGTGCAGATCAGGCACATCTACAGAGTCAAAAGCAGATTGGCAGTGGCCCGGGGACAGGAGAAGAGGGAGGACAGGGTGTGGTTGCTGGATACGGGGTTTTCTTTTTTGGGGGGGTGATGGTTGTGCAACCCTGTGAATATACAGTGGACCCTTGAACAACACAGGGGTTAGCAGTGCTGACCCCTTTGCAGTGGAAAATCCACCGATGACTACAGCCCCTGCATCCTCGGCGTTCCAACGGCGGATCGAGAATACAGCTGGCGCTGGAACAACACGGACTTGAACTATGTGGGCCCCTTTACTTGGACCCACTGAACTGTACCTTTCAAATGGGGGACTCCTATGGTATGTGCATTACATCTAAAATAAAGCTGTTACCAAAAAAAGAGAGAAGAGGACCTTGAAGAGGCACAACAGCCCTCGAATGTGGCTTTAAAGACCTGTCATTGCAGAAAGCGATTACTGGCCTAACTACCCCCAAAGCACAAACAGGACATCTGTCTGGAAGACCTCAGTGTCCCCATCCCAGCTTGGAGACCCCAGAATCCTTACCCAGTGAAGCCTGGGGGGCTTGCTGTTGGATGTGGCAAAGAAGGTGATGGCAGCCAAGGCTGTCCCCACGATCAGCACTACGCCCCAGACAGGAAAGAGGCCGCCTATCTCATAGACGCCGTCTGCAGAGGGAAGAGAAAGGGAACTGGTGCTCCCCACGGCTTCAAGGGGACACCTCCACCTGGAGGCCCCCCTAGAATGACCGAGGAGGTCTGGCAGTGAGAGACCCACAGATGAAACCCACATACATACAATCATTTGGATACAAGAGATAGCTCCCATGGACCCAGCCCTGTCCCAGGCACGTTAGGGCAATGAAGAAATTAAAGAGAGCTGCTGTCCCCAGGCTAGTCACAAAGGACCTAAAAGACAGGTAGGTGTGTGAAAAACAGACACTCTCCAGCCTTCTGTTAAGGAACTGGCATGGGGAGGGCTAAGAGCACTCACCACCCTCACCCTGCCCCACACCCATGGCAGACATCGTTAATCAACCATAATGCTTCTGTCCAACAGAGCTATTGGCAGCGCCCTCCAGCCAGGCATTGCCAATGGATGGGCATCGCTGCACGAGCTGAACTGGTCTCACCCCACACTGATCCTGGAGCCCAGCACTTGCGCTCTTGGTAAGTCCACTCTGAGAACCAGTCCACTATAGGGTTATGAAGGTTCCAGAGGCTTCACATGAAAGCACTAAGGGGAGGAAACCCTTCCGGTAGGCAGAGCACTCTGGAACCCTCCACACACCACCCTTTTTACCACGACGGAGTCGGTGCTGGTCTCACAGGCAATGGATGGTTGGACGGCCCCAGTACATGCATGCAACAAGGCGTTCCTTCCATTGTTTTAGTCGGGCTCCCTGGCTTGCAAACGTCAGCAGGCACAAGCCTCACGTTGGGGGCTGAGCACATGAAATCTCTCCTACAACACATTGTCGGGGGGGGGGGGGCGTGGATACTCACAGGTGCCCGACTGCAGGGTCAGGACCAAGACCAGGGGGCTGATCACCAGGTGCAGGCAGTTGAGGGGCCGTTTCCAGTTTCTGTCTTCCTTGTCGGGGTCCACCAGGGGGACAGTGAGGAGCAGTAGGAACTCCACGGGCAGCTGTCGGGTGTGAGAAGGCAAGACGGTGTCGGCAGGGAGACCTGGGTCTGGGCTGGGTGCACCCGGAGCTCAGTTTCTAAGCACATGGCTGTGGCTGCTGGAGCTGGGCCACAAGCCTGGGCCCCTAAGACGCCGCACCCCGGGGCCCCGTGCACCACACCGGCGGGCTCCCTGCTGGCTCTGTAGGATGGCGGGGTCTAAAATCAGTGTCCGCAGGGCCGCGCGCCTCCTGGGGGCCGGACGAGGGAATCCGTTTCCTTGGCTGTCCCAGCTCTGACCGGGGCTGCCTGCGTTTCTTGGTCCCACGTCGCCCTGAGCCGTGCTCCTGTGGCAGCATCTCCTCTGAGCCTACCTCTCTGCCTCCCTCTTCCCTCAGAAAGACCCTTGTGGTACCACTGGGTCCATCTGGATCACCCAGGCCCAGGATAGCCTTCCGTCTTGAGATCCTCCATCGCATCTGCAAAGTCTCTGTTGCCACCTGAGTAAGGTGTCCACAGGTTCTGGACGAGCAAGGGCATCCTTGGGGAGGGCGTTATTCGGCCAGCCGCAGCACCTCACCCACTCCTCCTGACACCGACCCCACTCAGAGGAACTAGTGTTCTCCTACCTAACAGATGAAGAGGCTGAGGCTCAGAGAGGTTCAAGAACCTCTCCAAAGCCACCCAGAGGGCATGTGCAGCTGGGACACAGGGCCAGCGCCTTGCTTTGAGCCAATTAACTAAATTAGTGATGACTTTTAGCGAGTGTTTTTTCTATGCTAGGCACCAGACTCAGCCCTTCACGCATACGAGTTGATTAAATTGTCACAGGCACTGGGGTAGTCTGGGTACGGTCTGCAATTCTTCAATCCCCTCCTGCAAGACTTTGTCACATACTTTGTCAAGGGACTAAAATGTTGCAGGATCTGTTTCCCGGTCCCGTTTTGGTTGATCTTGGTCGCATCACTTGCTTTGACCAAAGGGCTGTGGGTGAATATGACGTGACCATAGGTTTAAAATGTGCTTGTGAGGTTTGCCTTGGTCTTTTCTGTCAGGAAAAGGGCAGGGTCCCAAGTCCCCACTGGCCCCAGACCTGAGCGCTGACCACAGCCTGAAGACAGAGTCACCCCAGATGACCCCAACTATTGTCACTGTAAGTCCATGAGAGTCTGAGGTCACTTGTTACGCAGCTTTGTTGCAGCAATCACTTACTGATACAAACAACTGCTGTAGAAAGGCACTATCATTATCCCCAGTGTAGAGTGGAGGAAACAGGAGCTCAGAGAGGTGAGGGACTTGCCCAAGGTCATGCTGCAGCCAGAGCCACTGAAGGGTGCAAACATAGTCCGTTATGGGCCCCCGGGGCCGAGGAAGCCTAAAGCGGACACCGATGGAGGTTTCCAAGTTCTCTCCAGGAGGACAGAAAGGCTGTGAGGTGAGACCGCTGACTTTTGGTCTGGCGGGTGCAAGGCGGATGGGCAATGGCTGTAGCTGGGTCTCATGCACACCCCCAGCTTGGGCAGGCCTGTTCACACCCAGACCTCAGGGCACACTCAGCCCAAGGAAGCGACGGGGGTCAGGAACACTCGGTGCTCTCCCCACTGGAGCTCACCTTGACCCAGTCCCTCACCTGGTTGGGAGGGGCCCCTCCTCCTCCCTCTCTGTCTTGGCGGGGGTGCTCTCCTGCCATGGGGGGCAGAGCCCCAGGTCAGGCCGTCAGCCAAGCTCCACGACTCAGCTTCCCCATTGAGTCCCAGGTGATCGCATTCCAAGAGGGTCCCAGCAGACCTCCTCCCCGCTCAGTGAGTCAGGGAAGGTTGGGTGGCCACTGTCCTGGAGCCAGGAGCCCAGGCCCAGGGTCGCCCTCCTACCTTGAGCACCTTGAGGGCCCTCCAGTGTGCCGACTTGCTCCTCCACTTCCTGTAGTCCAGCGGGTTGAGGGCCCAGACCAGGATCTGAGCCGTGGTCTCCTGGTAGGAAAGCAGCGGCTGGTACTCTTCCCCTGGGTGTGCAAGGTAGCGAGGGGCGGGTGTCTGGGCCTGACTCAGCCTCCGGGAAAATCTCTCCCCTCCCACTGTCTCTCGACCCCTGGAAGGAGGAAAAACCCACTCCACCCCCAACCAACCCAGCCCTGGTACCCGGCCCCCGCCCCAGTGGGGCACAGGGCCCTGGACTCACCATAGTCATAGCTATTGGTGGGAGAGGATACCCTCTCCTCCTCAGAATCTGAGAGCATCTCTGTAGCAGACAGGGATGTGTCACATGAGCCAGCAGAAGAGTCCAGACCCTCCCCACCCCTGTTCCAGAACAGGGCCCCTCTGGGCAGCTTGCAGGGTGCCTGGGGCCAGCCCCTCTGTATTTTGGATTTCTCAGCAATCACTATGCACACTCAGAGTGAGAAAATCCAACTCATGAACAAATGCAATGATAGAGTTAGTGACCTTGGACATGGCAAGTGACGAGGAGGCTTCACCAGCATGAGAGAAAGCACGGAGGTGGGACTTTGGGGGAATGAGCAGAAAAAGTACAAGGAGGAGGTGGGCCAATGGCAAAGGCCTCCAGAGATGTAGGCAGTGGCGAGGGGCGCAGAGGGTGACGGCCTCCCCTGGTCTTCCTGGGGGCCCCGAACGACCCTTACCTGGGGTGGCTGGCATGGAGTAGACCAGCGACCTCCTCCGCTGCCACTGGTAGATCCAGGTGCAGAGGACCACGGTGACCACGTAGAATACATACAAGCCCAGGTACCCTGCAGACAAGGGCGCAGCCTGTCACCAAGTGGCGGCCTGGCCACAGGGCCTGGAGGGCAGGGACTGTCAGTTCCGCTGTGGGTACCCGGGGATGTGTTCGCCCAGCTCAATACCAGCAGCAAACGGCCACTTCCTGCAGCCTCCTCCCCACTCCCCTGCCTTCCTCGACGCACCACCCCTTCTCATCCTGGGCCCTAATCATCCAGCAACCAAGGACATAATGGCTGACTCAGACAGTGGCCCCCAGAACCCCACCCAGGAGCTAGGGGTCGGTGTCCCGCTCTGTGCCCCAGGAGGCCCAGCCACCAATGAGAAGGCAGCTGGGGAGAGTCAGGAGTACTTCTTCCCCACTCCCTCCCGCTGTGGTGCCCTGTCTGTAGCAGGGCCTGTGACCCTCCATGGCTGTAGCTCATGCTGTGAGGCCCCAGCTCTGGGCCTCCAGCCCTCGGTAGACTCCAGGCCCCACATTCCCTGCCCCTTCAGCTGTGGGGGCAGCAGCACCCACAGTTGCGGGTCCCTGCATGTCTGTGCACCTCAGGGTACCTTGTTGATTTCCCTAACCCCCTGCAAACCGTTCCTCCGTCTACGTCCCCTGAACCACCTGAATGGAATGTGTGTGCTGCTGGTGCCCTGACATGGCCGCACCGGGCACCCGGCTCTGAACATCCCCCACCCCTGCTCGGCCCGGCCCTGTGTGGTTATCCAAACTGTATGTTCCCTCTTTGACTCGGGCTGGCCTGAGCAGGGTTTCCACCACTTGGCACCGACAGAGCCCGGTCCCCCTGTGCCTCCCTGCCAGCAGCCCTGGGATGACCCCGCCCCTGCCCCGTGGCTGCTCACCCAGGGCCCAGACCAGCGTGACCCTGCCGAGGTAGAGCGCGTAGAAGATCAGGAACACGGCTGCCATGTAGAAAATGATGTCTCTGAGGAAGGGCCTGGAGGCGGCCGTGAAGGGACGCAGGATGGCGATGCCGCCGGCCACCACAGTGGTCACCAGCACGCCCGCGCCTGCAGGACAGGATGCCAAGTTGAGTCCGCCCTGCGCTTCTGCCTACTTACCCCCCACCCGAAGCTGGGGCTGCTCATACCAAACAGTGCCCCGAAGGCCAGGCCGGCTGTGTGGGGGTCCGAGAAAGCCACCACGGCGCTGAAGATGTCGGGTGCACCGTTCCCAAAGGCCAGGAAGGTGACGCCATGGGAGAGCATGTCAAGGCAGGGTTCAATGCAGAGACCCCAGCCTGCCCAGGACTTTCCTGGGCCCTGTGCTGCCACCCCTGTGTCCCAGCCACACCCCTCCTTCTTTCCTCCCTCCCTCCAGGGTGCAGGACCTGGACGAAAGGATACTGCCACATTGTGGGATAGCTTGAGAGTGGTAGAAATGGCTGACAAGTTAGGGCAGAAACTACAGAGAAGAAGCAAATGGTGAGGACTCCGCAGTGAGTGACCCCTGTTCCTACCCTCCCCCCAAACCTAGGGCCACCCAGGGTCAATCTCCCAAGACCCTGTGTGTCCATCTATAAGCTGGACGTGCATCCAGAGCCAAACTCACAACTTCTCCGCGGTGACTCCCAGAATCAGAAAGAGGTAAAGCAGCCAGAGACCCTGGGTTGGGGGAGCGGGAGGGGGAAGGGAGCGTTAAGTCCAGACTGGACCCCCGGCCCACCCACTGGCTCCTGGGGGCAAGGCCTTACTTACATAGAGGGTGATGGCCAGAGGGAGGAGGTTGGGGGGGAAGTGGCAGAAGATGCCTTCCAGGTAGTTCAGGTAGCCCCCATCACTGTGGCAGTCGGGGTTGGTCCGGATGAAGTCACAGCGGTCAGAAACGTTCAGGCCGCACACATCACGGCACTGCAGAGAGGACAGGGTGAGGGGACGTCAGGGGTCGACGCTCTGAGGGTCACCAGGGCCCATCTAAGCAGCTGAGGACAGCTCCCTTCAGCCTGGCCTCCAAGCTCCCCATTCCCTCTAGGTACCAGCTGCACACTTTCGTTGTTTAAATGGAAACTCGTGTTTGAAAGTAACATAGGAACTGAGCCAAGGGACTCAGCTGGTTGGAGCATTGTCCCGTGTACCAAAAGGTCGCCAGTTCGATCCCTGGTCAGGACACATTCCTAGGTTGAGGTTCGATCCCTGGTCTGGGCACATATGGGAGGCAACCAACCAATATTTCTCTCTCACATCTCCCCTGCCTTTCTTCTCTCTCTAAAATCAATAAATGTATCCTCAGATGAGGATTAAAAATAATCAATGTAATACATTAATGTAATAAATCACATTAAATTAATGTTGTAAATCAAATAATATATGCACTGATTATTAATAATAAAACAAAATTAACACAAGCAATTCATGAATACATGTTTGTCCCAAACAAAACCAAAAACAAACAAATTTTATGATATATAAAAATTTCTAAATTCCTCCTCCTCCTCCCTGCCCCCCATAATCCCACCTCTCCCCAAAGGTCCTGCCACGATCAGTTTGAAGCCCACCCTTACAGACATTTCTCAGGTTGATAACATTTGCATGTATGACCTGTTTTACAGTTTGGTTTGTCTTATAGAAACAGGCCCATCCTGAATTTCTTGTTTCTGCAATTTGCTTTATACTAATATATCAAAATACAATGAAGAAGAGGGTGATAAAAGTCGAAAACCTCCTGAGTGATTTCTACATGCCGGGCACAGCTCTGGGAGCTTAAATATCACTCAGGTAGTCTACACAACTTGGTGAGGGACGTGCTATGAACAAGCCCGTGATACAGGTAAGGAGACTAAGGCAGTGTCCGGGGTCCACTCGGTGGTAGAATCAGGTGGAAACCCAGGCTGTTTGAGCCTCTAGAACCCCTATTCTTACTACCACACCCCCTTTATTTCTTTTATTGATTGATTTTTTTAGACAGAGGAAAAGAGAGAAAAGAGAAACATCAATTTGTTATTCTACCTATCTATGGATTCACTGGTTGTATATGCCCTGGCCGGGATCAAACCCGCAACCTTGGTGTATCAGGACGGCGCTCTAACCGACGGAGCCACCTGGCCAGGGCACTGCCGTCATTTCAGCAGCTGCAGAGTGTATGGGATACTGTGAATGCTCCGTAGTGGAGGTTGCATTTCCCCACCAGTGAACTCTGGGTGTGTTTAATTTCCCAATGATGCCAATGACGAATCTCCTTGCACATGACTCTCGGAGCACACGTGAGACCACTTCGTCGGAGAGAATTGTAGAAGTGAAAGTGTTGAGTCAAAGCAGACCCTAATCTGGGTTCCTCCAGAGACAAGAGCTGATGGGCGTACCTCATTTAGGGCCCTCGGCAGATACTGCGTTTCTTACAGATTGAACGTCTGGGGGTCAGCCCTGGGTCAGGCAAGGCTATGGGCGCCGTTTTCCCAACCACATTTGCTCTCCTTGAGTCTCTGTGTTGCAGTTTGGTAATTCTTGAAATATTTCAAACTTTTTCACCAACACTACACAGTACAATATAAAGTTAACTTTTATATGCACTGAGAAGCCAAAAAATCCACATGACTCACTTTATTGCACTATTTACTTTATTGCAGTGGCCTGGGACCGAACTTACAATACCTCCAAGGTATGTCTGTATAGGTCAGTGATATATTTGGGAGTGTATGGGATACAAATCCCAACACCGGGAGGTGGGATGGGGAGGGGAAAGCCAGTGCAGGCTGGATTGAGACTGTTCCCACCTTGGGCCAGTCACCCTGCAGGCAAGGGAGCTGGGAATTTTTTTATCCACCAGCCCCATGGGTCATCAAGGAGGAATGCTGGGGAGCGAGAGGTTAGCTTCCTGGCATTTGCACTTTCCTTGCTAAGGGTGGTTCTGGAAAAAGATACCAGCAACTAGAAGTCAGCAGAAGCCCATCAACACGGTAGGGTCCAAAGGACACAGGCAGGGCTCAGGGCAGGGCACATCCTCCACGGACAGGTAAACATCTCCCAATGCCCTCCCCAAAGCCACACTACACCGGCTCCCAGCTGCCACGGTTCAGTTCAGGCCAGTGTGGTGGAAACCTCAGGTTCAAGGGCAAGCCTGATTACTTAGGAAGTGAAGCGCTCTTTTCCTGTGTTAACCGCCATTGGTCTTCCTTCTTTGAACAACCAGTTTTGTTTTTTTTTTCGATTGGAATATTTGCTTCTTCTTCTTGACTCAGAGGAGCCACCTAATGGATATTAGCCTTTGTCATCTGTCACGGCATGCCATGCATTTGCTTGGGCAATGCCTTCTGCTTTGTGGGCTGATAAGAGCGGCCCTCCGGAAAGGGACCTCAAGGGGTGATCTGATCATAAATCGCCAAGTCTGTAACTCCACTGAAAGGTTTTATCCTGCCCTGCCTGTTGTTCCTGTGCCCTAGGTGAGGAACACCAGAAGTAACACCTCTTTGACAGGGCATTAACCCTCAAGAGGGCACCTGATCTTGTTCCCCATCCCGTAATCCCACCCCCACCCGGCTTTCTCCAGTTTTCCACACAGCTCCCTCCTCAAGTTCAAAGGCATGAAAAGAACCTGCAAAACTGTTCCTCTCCAGGGCATTTAAAATCTCGCTCCCTGGCCTATGTTCTTCGTTTAGCTCAAACTTTTAGAAAAATTCTCTCCAGGTACAACAACAGCCCAGAAGGTCCCCCTTCTTGGACGTTTTGTTTGACAGCTTCATCAAAACCACCTCGCATCCATTGGAAGGACTATTATTAAAAATAAGTAAGCGCTGGCAAAGGTGTGGAGAAATTGGAACCCTAGTCCCCTGTGGGGGGGGGACATGAAGTGGAGTCACCTTTGACTCCTCTATTTCCCCACCACCGCCCCCCTCCACCTAATCCATCCATATATCTCACTCACTGTCCCTCCGGCACTTACCCCAGATCTCACCATTTCTTTCCTGTCTCCCACACCCACCGTCGCTCATCGGGGGAGCTGCAGGAGCCTCCCCACTGGTCCCCTTGCTGCCACTCTCAACCCGGAGAAGCCAAAGAGGTCCCCTGAAGAAATACATCTGATTTTGACAGCGCTCTGCTCAAAACTCTCCATTGGCTCCCCACTATCCTAAAATAAATCTCACCTCCTAGCCTCAGCGTATAAGGCCTTTTATAATCTGCCCACCACTCCCTCTCCATCCTTGTCTCTCAGCTCTCTTCCCCTCACTCACTCTGTCCCAGCCATTCTGGCCTCTCACTGCCAGGGGAACACACTAAGCTAGTTCCTGCATCAGGGCCTTCGCACTCACTGTTCTCTTCTGCCTGGAATCCTCTGCTCTCAGAGGTCTGGGCAAGCGGCTTCTTTTCTTCCTTCTTGGCTCAAAGGTCATTTCCCCTAGAAGCCATCTGTGACCACCCAATCTGAAACAGCTGTTAATGTACCCGCCCCCTTACAGCTCCGCCTCCCCAATGTCACCTGATCCTGTTATTTGCAGCATCTTACCACCTGAACTTCACATGTTTACATCTTTATCTGACCTCCCAGAAAACTGTTTGCTCCATGAAGGCAGGGATTTGTGTCCCTCTTGTTCCCTGGTTTATCCCAGGCATCAGCTGAGCGCCTGGCACATAGTAGGTACTCAATACATATTTGTTGATTGGATGAGCACACCCCCACCTGATGGTGCCAACTTCCCTCCCGGATACTCACATCCACAACGAGAGTCTGGTTCACACCTGAGGCTGGAAGTGGGGGGTCGGTGTGGGCCCATGTCCATGGGCCACTGGGCCCGGACCCTGTCTCCACCATTGGCAGCACACAGAGCAGACACAGCACCCAGTGCAGATTCAGTCGTCCACTGGCCATCAGCCCCCAGGGGGCCTCCCCTTCACCCTCTGCTTCCCCTTCTTCAGTGTTTCAGTTCCAAATGGCTAGCAGCTCCAGACACCTGCAGGTCGGGGGTGAGAAGGACAGCCAGCGTCACCGAAGACCCCAAGACCCGGCAGGAGGGGCCCGAAAACTTTTTCAACGGAGCCTCTGCCCTCCCTCCTCCCCCAACCAGAGAAAAACCAATGTAGAAACCCACATTCTGGATGGAAGTTCCCGGAGGAGCCCAGGCCACCCCCCCACACCACTGGTTCAGTAATCAGATTAGATATACCCTTTTTCCTGTGCCCCAGTAATGTCTCCATGGAAACCTAGGACCCTCCCCCCCAGCCTGAAACCAGAATATGGAGGCTGGAGGGGATGATCCTGAGATTCAGAATCCAGATTGCCGCCTCTGGGGGCCCACTGGGTGAGATAAAGACAGGAAGAGGGCAATGGTGGGAATGCTGCAAGTCCTCAGAACAAACAAACAAACAAACAAACAAAACCATACATTTTCTCTTGGGGGTGGACATGGCCACCAGTTTGAGGCTACTAAGCAATCCTGCTGTTCTACGTCTTACAATGAGTCAAGCTCTTAACAGTAATGGTCTCCCTCAATCCCCACACATTGCCCCGCGGGGGACAAGGTTATTGCTCCCCCTTTTACAGATGAGCAACCTGGGGCAAAGAGCTAGATCGGTTCCTCACTCTCTGCCACACCGCCTTGCCTCCCTCAACTGGTTCTCAGAATGCCTCCGGAGGGATTACTGTCCCCACCCCTCTTCAGAGGAGGGAGCTGGGCTCCGAGGAGTTCCACAGTCTGCCTGAGGTCACACAGCCAGGAGGCTTCCAAAAGCCAACAGCGCCTCAGACACGGAATCCACGCTCAGAAGGACGTGAATTGCTCCGAGTCCTACAAGCAGTTAGCAGATTCCGGCTGGACCCTGCCCGCCCCCCAGCCCCCCTACCACCAGGACCAAAACTTCATTTCCTCCCAAAGAAACTGAACTGAAAAGAAAAATCTTTGGCACACGAATTTCCTTCTTTTGGCTCTTCCACACGTTGTAGATGAGCATGTTTTATTTTTGCCATCAAGAAAAAAGCCCAGAAAACGTTTGCGGTTTTTTTGCAAGAATTGCACAGGCGGTTGTTTCTCAACGTCCTGGCGAGGGCAGGCGGAGGCCCCGAGGGACAAAAGGGGAGAGGTACGGGCAGAGGCGGCCGGTCCCAGCACTTTCCCCTCACCTGTTGCCTCTCACCTCTTTTGTTGGTCTCCAGAATTTTGCTTGGCACCGACTTGGAAGCGCTGACCTGCAGCCAGAAACTCCAAGTTTCCAATGCAGTGCCAGCCACTTAGCGAGCTGGGCAGCCTTCGGGAGATCACGTCACCTCTCTGAGCCTCTGGTTCTTCCGTAAAATGGAGACAAATGCTGGCCCATGAGAGCATACAGTAATAAGGGTTCAATAAGTGCTCGCGCCTTGGGTGCCCCCAACTTCACGATGAGCACCCGTCTCCTCCCTGAGGGTCGCGTAGGTTTTGTACTCGTTCACCAGGGGGCATTTATTGGGCGCCTCCGGTGCGCCCATCCGGTGCCCAGCGCTCAGACGTTCGGAAGTTCTGCAAACCTAATAGGAAGGTGCGGACGCAGAAAATCGGGACAGCCACCACCGTGGCGGCTGCACTGTCTATCAAAGTGCTCAGTTTCTCAATCCCGACAGATGTGGAGAACTTGAACTCCGGTGCCGGGGCTTCCCACCATGCCCCAGGGGGCGGGCAGGCTCTTCCTACCTCGTGCCTCCGAGCCTCGGACCCGAAACTTCCGAACCTCGACCTCTCCGGGCCTCGCGGCCTTCCTAGTCACCGCCCGAGCGCCGGCACCACCCAACCTCCAGACACCGCCCGCCGGAGAGCCCCGCCCGCTGCAGCGTCCCGGGCTGGTCTCCGAGCTAGTCCCGGGCTCTTACGGCCCCGGCCCAAGGACACGCCCCTCAGGGCTCGCCCCGCCCCTGTCCTTAAAGGCACAGGCTCCCGGGGAGGTGCCGAGGGTCTCACTCTCCACTCTCCTTTGAGCCCTTTGCCCTTCGGTTCTGCTTTCGCCACTAAAGCAGAAGCAGAGCTGAAACCAAATGGGTAAAGACAGCTGGAGGCGGGAGAGAGGAAGTTAGAGGGTGAAACTAAAGGGTTCTGTTCCAGAGGGAGGGGAGGCGAGAAGACGCCAAAACGCCTCCAGTAATGGATGGTGATAAGGAGTATTGGAGAAGGTCTGGGGTGAGGAGGGCCCCGCCTTACCCACAAATATTCCAGCTGTCCTGCCCGAAATACCTCTATGCGAGCAACCTCCTAGCTGGGTTGAGCACTTCCCTCACCTAGCATCACTTTTAAGAGAAGGGTAAGGCAAACTGGTCTGGATAAGGGGATTAGTGATCTACTCATCCTGGCAGAAGAGTCCTCCTCCCTAGTTTCCCAGGCTCCTGGGGAAAGTTCTGGTCACCTGTGTCTTCCCTGCCACTGGCCTTGGGAGAACACCCGTGCCCGAATGGGGTGATGAAGCTGGGAGGCCGTGTCTCCTCCGGGGACACTCCTCCAGCTCCGCTCCGCACCTGCCTCCACAACCGGCCCCCTGTTCTACCTGCTCTGAGCCTGGCCTGAGGCCCTTCACCTGGCGCCCCTTTCCGACTTCCTCTTTTACCTGCACCTGCATTCTCTCTGGCTCTGGCCTTGGAAATACTCCCCATTCTCTGAACACCCTGCTCCTTACTCACCACCACGGGTCTGCTCCTTCTGCCCCGAGGCCAGCCCCTCCCTTCTCCACCTGACAAACTCTTATCCCTGTTCCCCACCCAGCTCAGATGCCACCGCCTCCAGGTGGTCTTCCACCTTCCTCCCTGCCTACCTCCAAGGTTTCTCACCTCTAGAGAGAGCACACCTCTAGTTCCCCACGTGACATTGTTAGAATCTCAGAGAATCGGGGTTCTGTGTGACCTTGGGTAAACATTTAGACTCTCTGAGCCCCAGTCTCCCTCCCTGTCAAATGGGGATGACAGTCCTGCCCATCTCATGGGGTTCTTGCGTGATGAAACTCAACTCTGGATAAATCCCCAGCCCTGGGCCTGGTGCTGAGTGAATTCTCCTTCACTGGAAGGCATTGCTGTTGCTATTATTCCATGAATCCTACAATGTGGGGACTTATCTGCCCTTGGCCCCCACCAGGCTGGGGGGCCCTCACAGCAAGGTGCAGGCCCAGCTGGTCCCATGTTCAGTGCATGGGAAGAAAAGCCTGCACAAGGGCAGCTGCTACCCGGGGCATCTGCTGCCTGGGGAAGTTGCTCCAGAATCGCTGAGTGAGGAGCCTAAGTCCTCCCTCCTCGAGTCGCCCTGATGCTGGTACTCAGGGGCCCGGCCAGGGTAGGGACTTGACATCGTCACCCTAGGCCAGCTGGGTGGGCAGGTCACTACCTCCCTGTCTCCCAGGGGTCAGGGAGGGGACAGGAGAGGGGGCCAGAATGAGTGCCTGTTGGGAAGCCTGGAAAAACCCAAGGGATAGAATCATTGGACGCAGAGAGGGGAGACACAGGCGGCCTGGGACACAGCCCTGGTTTGCCCCCTGCTCTGGCGGACAGTGATCAGTGTTAGGGCCTATTTCCATCCGGGCAAGGCCATTTTGACATCACTAAGACCCAGGTTCAAATCCTAGCCGTGCCACTTACTGGCTACTGGACCTTGGACAGCCATCTCTTCTTTTGGAGCCTCATCTGAAAAATGGGGCTACTAATGGCACCTATGGGGTGCTCATAGGACTGTGGTCACGATGCCTGAGATTATATCTGCAAAACCCGCAGCCCATTGCTCGGTGCTTATACAAGTTGAATGAATGGGAGCTGCTGTTATTATCATCGTTAGTGGTACTGAGAGCAAAAGAACCCAACCCAGTGTCGGGCACTCAGTAGGTGAAAATGTCAATTCTCTTTCCCTGAAAGAAGAATTTCGTGCTTGTATCAGTTCCCTATTGCTGTGTAACAAAGCATCCCAAAATGTAAAGGCCTGATAGGATGTTTTATTTTCTGTGACGGTTTCTGTGGGTCAAGAATTCGGGATGAGCTCAGCTGGGCAACTCTGGCACAGGCCCATCACGCAGGTGCAGTCCAACGGTGGCTTGGCGGGAGTGGCAGCGGGCTGCCTGGCCATTTCTTTCTTCCTGGGGTCTCAGGGGGTCTCCGTGGGAATCTCTCTGTGTGAGCTGGTCTCTGGACTTTCTCAGACTGTGGTGGCCTCAGCTAGTCAGACTGTTCTCATGGAAGAGCTAGCTCCTGAGACAGCTCGGGGGCACCGGAAGGGTTCCAGGACCCAAGGCAGGAGCCGTATTGCCTTTTATGACTTGGTTGTGGAAGTGACACTGTGTCACATAGTAATATGCGAACTCTTGATGTGTCTCTGTGTGGAAAAAGCAGCCTGCCACCACCTGAACCCACAGAGGTGACTGATGGTGGGCACGGAGGCAGGGTAACAAGGCGCAGGCGGGAGCTGTATTTTGGAGGTAGGAGGAGAAAGGACCCTCAACTCCTGCTGGATGGGAAGCCAGCCACCTAGAGCATCACATGCAGGCTGGCTCTGCCCTCAGCCTTTTATGAACAAACCCCAAACCAATGAAAGAAATAATGACACTATTGAAGACTTACACTTACAGGGAGTCTTCCCATGGGTACCCCATTTACCAGCCTTGTGGGGTGATCCCTACTTGACGGCGGAGGGAAATTGACGTGCAGGGAGATGAAGCAACCTGCCCCTAAGGTGCCCACTGGGAAGAAGCAGTGATGGGATCGGCACTCAGGTCCACATGACGCTGAGTGAGTCCCCTTCACCGCCACGATTCTGTATCACTCAAAGATAAGGCCAGCTCACACTGACACACTGAGTATCCCTGTTCCGGGGTCCCTGGCATGGGTGGCAGCCCCGGGAACAATGCAGGTACCTGGGGGAAGCAGAAGTAAGGGGTGAAGGGGAACTTGGAAGCGGAAGGAGAGGACCAGCACTTTCTGTCTTAGCCCAAGAGATTCAGAGACTTAGATGGTTTTTTAAGATGCCTGAGTCTCAACTGCAACTCCTGCAAGTTCCTTCCTGACTCCGGCAGCCCAGAGCTCATAGTCACGTCGCCCTTACTTGAACCCCCGCAGGGACGGTGTGCTCATTACCTCCCACAGCAGCCCAATTACCAGGGGGCAGCAGCAATTGCAAAAATGTGTTTCCACAGACATCCCTGGGGGAATCTCCATGGGACTAATCCTTCTAGAAAGTGACTGGGCAATCGATATATGTAAATCCTAAGAGCCTCGAAAGTGCATGGACCTTCTGGGCCCCCAGTGCTGGCCCTGGAACTCCCCCGAAGTGAAAGATTCGGCCAGTGCTCGAAGCACAGGAGTGTGTTGCTACAACCACCTTCGTGACTGTGCGACCGTCAGAAACCCCCTAAGTGTCCCGTAATGGCCCTCGAACAGAACTGTTAATCCGTTTTGGATCAGCTAGACCCAGGCCCCCAACTTGAGTGTGCCCCTGGGGGGAAGTCGCCCGTCTTCTCGGACTGCGGTTTTCCATCTGTACCACGGGGTTAAGGTTTCAGGATCCCTCAGGGTAGACGCGCTGATTAAAGGAGGAAATGCACTGCAGGTGGAGGTCAGATGTCGCGTCTACAACACAGAATTGCTCAGTGGTCTCAGAGAGCATGCCTGGGTGACTGGGCTCACCTGAGCTGCAGCAATGGCGGCCGGTCACCTGACCTATATAGGGCGGGTCAAAGGCCAAGCACTGGTGCTATGCTGCCACAGCTAGGGGGCCTGCCTGGTGCTGACCAGGCTGCTCTGCACCGGGTCTGGGTGCCTTCTGCCCAGCGTTCCTGTTCTCTTAATCCGGCCCGCTTCCTTGGGTGGCGGGGACTTAAAAACCGGCTGTGATAGGGTAGCACCCGTCCCAGTCTACAGAAACCTTGGGAAACGATGACCACACTCAAACTGGCTTACACGTCCATCTCCTGGCATGGTTCTCACTCTCTGGGGTGGGGTGAGAATTCTCCAGATGAATGCTCTCAGTGCATTCCAAGTATCCAATACCGTGCGGTTGCCTAGAGTGACCACGCTGCGCACTACATCTCCAGAAGTTACCCATTCTGCGTAACTGCAGCTTTGTACACTGACCCCACTCCCCCGTCCGCGCTCCCCCAGCCCCTGGAAAGATTGACCCTTTCAGATTCCACATACAAGCGAGCTCGTGTAGAATCTGTCCTTCAGGGTCTGCCTGATTTCACTCAACCTAGTGTCCTCCAGGTTCCTCCATGGTGTCGCAAAGGGCAACGGTTCCTTCGTTTTAAAGGCGGAATACTACCTCGTTGCTCGTGTGTACTGCGGCTTCCTTCTCCAGCCCACCATCGGGGGGCGCTTGGGTGTTTCTACGCCTTGGCTATCAGGAATAACGCTGTGATGACCAAGGGAGGGGCAGGTGTGTCTTTGAGATCCCGTTTTCCTTTCCTGGCCTGTAGACCTAGTAGTGGAGTTACTGGGTCACGTGGTAGTTCTGCTCATCATTTTCTGGGGGAACCTCCATGCTGCTTTCCACAGTGGCTGCACTCTCTCACCAGGGACGGGTTCACAAGGGTTCCTTTCCTTCACATCCTGGGCAGCACTTTAAAAAAAAATGTATCTAGAGAGAGGGAAGGAAGCAAGCAAGAAAGAGAAACATTGATGTGTGAGAGATCTATGAACTGGTTGCCTCTTGCACGGCCCCAACTGGGGACCTGGCCCACAACCCAGGCATGTGCCCTGACTGGGAATCAAACCTTTTGGCTTGCAGGCCGGCACTCAGTCTACTGAGCCACACCAGCCAGCGCTTTTCTGAAAAAAATAATAGCCATCTTAACAGGTGGGAGGGTGTGTCTGCCGATTTTCATTAGCATTTCTGGAAAAGGGTGTTTTCTGAGGGAAATCTGGGTGCTCAGATTGCCTGGCTGGCACTGCCACCAGCTGGGTGTACTTGTATTTGTCTCAGGGGCCCTTCGATGACAGTCTGTCCTCTGTGACTCCCCAGCAGCCCTAACCATTTCCAACAGCCTCCGCCTGACTGCTTCCCTAAGGCCAGGCCCCTCCTTCCCTCTCTGGGGTGCAGACCTTGCCCTGACCTTGTCCTATACTTGGCCTTGTCCCTCCCCCGGCTATCACTTAGGTTCCCTCTTCAGGCCTCCGAAGAGAAAGAGACAGCCCTCCTGCCCCTGCAGCCCTACGTTCCCTGTGATTCCCCAGCTCTGGGACTGGGGGCTGTGCAGGGGATTGTGGGGAAGAAACGAAGCCAGTGCAGATAGGCTTCCATGCGCTCAGAGAACTTCCCGAGGACAGGCAGACACATTTAGGAGAACTCCGAGGGACCTCCCTTACACCCATCCTGCTCCCCCCGCGCAACTGCTCCCCACCTCCACAGCCACCCCCTCCTTCAGGCGCTCAGGCCAGGAACACTGGAGTCCCCGTGGAGTCTTCGTCTCTGCCCCCTGCGGCCATTCTGAGCAAGTCCTTCCCCGAGAATGCTGAACGCTGGATGCCTGCAGCCTGACTGCTTTTCTCCTCCTCCGTGGCCGCCCTGGTCTCAGTGCCCAGCTGGCTGCTAGACACTCCTCACCATCCACTTGCCTCTGCCCTTGTCATTACCGCGGCGGCCAGAGGGACCTGGTCACAATGCTAAGTCACGTAACGTCCTATGCAGCTCCAAACGCCCCCATGGAGAAACGTTTTGCCCATTGTTGATCTCATAAGGGGCTCGTATGTAGCATATGTTTAAAAACAAAACTCCTGAAACTGGAAAAGTCAATGTTCATGCTGCCTGTCACTGCCAGAACCAATAAATAGAGACAAGGACTGAATCATTACAGGTGCTTTATTCAGACCTGAGAAAATGGCTGCTTACAGACCCTCAAAATCCATATTAGCACCTCATCTCAAGCTGACCCTTTGTGTAGCAGGAAGGAGAGGGTAGGTGAGGGGTTTGGGAAAAGGTTAATCAGGTAAGAGTTGAAGTCTAGCTGGTGATTTTCCTAGCATTTCTCTGTCTGCTGATCAACAATTCTCTATCTGCTTCAGGGACATTCTCCCCCTGGGACACAGTGGCTGAGATACCATCTCCATCACCGCTTGCAGGCTCCCTGGGGGCCAAGGCTGAGTGGCTTGTTCTCCTCCTGGCGTCAGGTGGGTCCTGCAGCATGAATCACTTAAGCCTCTGAACTATGACGGAAGCTAAAATCTTTAACTCGTGAGTCACCCTGTCCTTCCTACAACTCAATAACCAGTAGGCAAATAATCCATTAAAAAACCGACAAAGGATTTGAATGGACATTTCTCCCAGGAGATTCTACTCCACACCCATGACCATGGCTGTGGCTTAAAATATAGTAACGAGTGTTGGGGAGGATGTGGAGGAAATGGAACCCTCGCTCAATGGTGAGGATGTGAAGGGGGGCAGCTGTCTTGACAGATGGTTTGGCAGTTCCTGAAAATGCTAAGCAAAGAATCACCCAATAACAGAGTCATGGGTTTACTAGTCAGCTTGGGCTGCCGTATCAAAATACAAGAGACCCAGGCCCTTAAACAACTGGTATTTATTTCTCACAGCTCTGGGGGCTGGAAGGCCAAGGTCAAGGAGCCAGTAGGGCTCCTGGGTTTTTATTTCATTCCGAGTTTCTAAGTGCGTTACTGTTACTATTTTTGTGCTTTCCTGGTCCCAGTGGGGGCCTCTTCGAGGCAGCTCGTGGCCCCTTTGACCCATCTCCATCCTTCCTGGTGTACCTCCCAGCTTTGGGACACAGCGAGCAGTGCCAGGCTTGTGGCCCAACCGGAGTCAGCCATTCCCTCCAGGAGCTCAGGCTCCCCTGCGTGGAAATCAGGATCTGGGTGTTGCTGTGCTCATCGTCACTGAGGGGTCCCTATTCCCGGGCCTTCTCCAGGGGACAGAGCTGAATGCATGTCGATATGCTCCCGGAGTCCCACCTACTGATGTGAAAAACCGCGAGTTCATACGGACACCTTCATTTCCAGCCCAATACCCAACCGTCTGCTGAGGCTTTTATCCCACAGGGATAAACCCTGAACCCCAACTCAACATTCCATTTATTGATTTGCTCAACGCCTACAGCCAATACGCAGAGGGTCATTTCAGAATCGCCACACCTACAGCATTTGGAAAGAATGAACTGATGACCTAGAGTGGAAGACTCATTCAGTGTGGGCTATATTATTTATTTAAAATAAGTCAGGTTTCTTTATTTCTGTTGGCATTTATTTCTGTTTTGATGGACCTTCCCCATCCTGTTGATGTGAGAGGGTTTTTTTTTAGCAACGCAAAATATTAACATATTTGCAAAAGTCTAAACTCCACAGAAAGATGTACTCCTCAGAGATGTGTCATTTTCTCGCCTTCCACCACTCTGTTCTTACCTGTCTTCCTGGGGAACTAATTTTACTAGTTTCTGGTTTATCCTTCTTGTGTTTCTTTTGCAGAAGTTAGAAGATTTCAGTAAGTTTCATTTTCTTTTCTTTCTGACACAAAAGATAGCATCTGTATGTAATTTTAGCGGGGTTTGCCTTTTCTAATTAATGCTGTGTTTTAGTCACTTTAATTCAGTTTTTTAAGAAGTCTTTTTCTTAAAGATTTTATTAATTTATTTTTAGAGAGCGGGGAAGGAAAGGAGAAGGAGAGGGAGAGAAACATCAATGTGTGGTTGCCTCTTGTGTGTCTCCTACTGGGGACCTGGCTCATGTGCCCTGACTGGGAATCGAACTGGAGACCCTCTGGTTCACAGCCTGTGCTCAATCCACTGAGCTACACCAGCCAGGGCTAATTCAGTTTCCACAGCTGTACAGTGTTTTTTCGTGTGGAGGTTCCACAGTTATTTAATGAATTATCTCTCTGTGGCCTTTAGAGCATTTCCAATATTTTAAAATTACCAATAATGCTGCAGTGGGTAATTTTATGTATAAATATTTAGTAGTGGGATTGCACAGTCAGAAAGTAAAATCAGCCCTGACTAGTGTGGGTCGGGCGCAGGTTCGATTCCCAGTCAGGGCACATGCCTGGGTTGCAGGCTAGGCTCCAGGTTGGGGGCTTGCAAGAGGATGGATGTTTCTCTCCCTCTCTTTCTCCCTCCCCTCTCTCTAAAAATAAATCAAATCTTTTTAGAAAGAAAATAAAATCATGCAGTTTTCTTAGACATCGCCCATTTTCCCTCCAATCTGCACACCGACCCATGACGCATGGGCAACACTTCCCTAGGCTCACCTGGTGAGTATATTGGCAAGCTTGTAATTTTTTTCTGATGTGAGAAGTGAGAAGCAATATTTCAGTGTGGTTTCCTTCAAAACTTTTTTGAAAGTAATACAGTGTCTGTGTAGTGTTTTCCCAGTTTCTCCCAATTATAATATCTTATATAACCGGGGTGCAATGATCAAAACCCAGGAAATCGACGTCGGTACAATACTTAACATTAAAGAAATTATTATTATTTTAAGGATTTTATTTATTTTTTAGAGAGAGGGAAGAGAGGGAGAAGGAGAGGGAGACAAGCGTCGATGTATGAGATAAACGACGCTCAGTTGCCTCTCACACACCTCCAACTGCGGACCTGGCCCGCAACCCAGGCCTGTGTCCTGACTGGGAATCAAAGGGGCTCCGCTTTGGTTTGCAGGCTAGTACTCAACCCACTGAACCACACCAACCGGGGCTTTAAATTATTTTTTAAAAATTGTTACTGTATGCCAAATAAAATTTAATGGGTGAAAGAATCAAATATAATATAAATGTTTTATTTTTATTTTTAAATTACAGTTTACTCCAAATATTATTTGTATTGGTTTTGGGTGTACAGCTTAGTGGTCAGACAATCATATACTTTACATAGTGTTCCCACGGTATTTCCAGTAACCACCTGGCACCGTACATAGTTATAACATTTAACTAAATTACAGACCTTATTCAGATCACACCAAGTTTACATGAACTCATTTATTTTCAGTGTATATTTTTATTATAAACTTTTACCCTCAGTGAGCTATAATTTGCATTTCTCTTATAGTAAGTGAAGCAATCATTTTCCAAAAGTGTAAAAGTCACTTTTACATCTTTTTTTCACGAGTTGTCTGTTTATATATTTTTTGCCCATTTAAAAAAAATCACAGTAAGTTCTTTTTTTAGATTTATTTATTTATTTATCTTTAGAGGGGGAGAGAAGGAGAGAAGGAGAGAAATATCAATGTATGGTTGCCTCTCGTGAGTCCCCTGCTGGGAACTGGCCTACAACCCAGGCATATCCCCTGACTGGGAATCGAACCGCGATAGTGTGGTTCGCAGGCCCGCACTCAATCCACTGAGCTACACCAGCAAGGGCTGCCCATTTTTCTATCTGGTTTTCAATCCCCCACCTCAGATTTAAAGAGTTCTTCATAGACTAGTAATACCAGCCCTTTCTGTGTATGTCATAAATAATTTCTCCCTGTCTGTCAGTTGTCTTTTGACTTTGCTTACGGTGTTTTGGACATGGAGAAGTTAAAGAAAATTTTATGTCGTCAAATGTATTCATTTTTTATTGCATCTGCATTTTCAGTCATAATTAGAAAGCCTTTTCCCCACATGTAAGTGATGGAGGAGCTCACCTATATTTTTTTCTAGTACTGCAGTTTGATTTTTACATTTAGAGTCTCATCATTTAGAAGTTTGCTCTTGCGTATTGTGTGAGGAGTGGGTCCTGGACCAAAAGAAATGAAATAGAGAAAAGAAAAGAAATAGAGAACATTTTTGAGACAATTGGAAAACTTAGAATAAAACCCTGTACTAGTATTAAGTGAATGGTAACTTTCCTGACTGTTACAATGGTATATTGTGGTTAAGTAGGGTGACGTCTTCTCTCTTATGAGATCTGCTGGATTTAGGGTTGCTAGGTCACGCTGCCTTCAATGGCAAGTATATGAGCCATTGGTTGAGCAAAGTATATATATATATAAAGAGAGATTGATTAAGTGTAACAAAATATTAGCAATTGATGGCAAACCTATGGGTATTTATTCTCCTCCTTGCTACTTTGCTCGGTGTTTGAAATTTTGAAAAATTAGTTGGGGGAAGTGTGCTAGGCAGTGTTTTCGGAGCCGGTGCCGGGCTCTTTAAGATGGGCCCCGCCCCTTACGTCCCATTCCAGGCTCCGCCCACCCGGAAGAGCTTGGCCAAAGCCCCGCCTCTCCCCGCAGTTTGCTCTCTCTCCCGCGCGGCTGTGCGTAGTCTCCTCAGCCGGGTTGCTGTGCCCCGTCCGCACAGCGATGGTGGCCTCGAGGTGCGTCACCCCCGGCGCCTGCCCGGCCCTGGCTCTGACGCGAGCGCTGGCCCTGCTGGTCGGACTGTACCTGAGCGGCTTGACGGGCGCAATCTCTACCCCGAAGGCCTCCTGGGGGCCTAGCGGGCCGGACCCACCCGCCTCCCGCACCCGCTCGGTGCTCTTGGACTCCGGGACCGGCCAGCTGCGTCTGGTGGATGGCCGCCACCCGGACGCCGTGGCCTGGGCCAATCTCACCAACGCCATTCGCGATACCGGGTAAGACTTGACTCGATTCTGAGCAGCACCAGTCGGGGTGGCCTGGGCACCCGGCCTCACTTGCCCCTTGGACAAGCCTCTTGCCCGTGACAGTGCCCTTGTCTCCCTGGGGGTCAGTTTCCCGCTTCTGAGGATGCAGCACCGCCATCTACACCTGGTCCTTGGTAGGGTGGGAGCCGATGCAGCATCCCTCAACTCATGGGGACCAGTTCCCTTTAGCCTGGTGTGACAGTACCTCTGTCTCCCTGGAAACCAGTTCCTTGTCATCGGGGCCCGTGGTGCCCTCCCACCCCCCACCCCCTCGGGGCCAGGGTCGTGGCTGGAGGGTGATGTAGTAACTTCTGTTGCCAGGGGAGGCCAGTCTCCTTGCCCCATGCCTCACTTCCCCACCCCCTGGGCCTGTGGCGCCGTGAACTCTCCAGAAAAACTTTCTTGGTTGTATTTTGCCCCATGGGTACCAGTCCCTTGTTTCTGTCCCAGAACCAGGCCAGTGAGAAAACAGAGGGTTCCTCACTTCATAGAGACCCTGAGAAAGTCACTGCCTGGGCTCACTCCTCCCTTCCTTCTCTCCTGGTCCCCAGATGCCTGGTATGGATGCCAGGGCTCCGTCCTTGGCAGTCATGGTCACCATCCTCCTGGCTGGGACTGTCATTCGGTTGCGTGATTCTCGTCTAACTCCTCCACCTGTCTGGATTCCCATTTCCCTTCCTGTGGCCCAGATTTTGAGGATGTGCTCTGGCTAGGAGGTTGGGTTGTACCCCTCTCAGGCCTTGTACCAGGGCCAGAGCCCAATCATTCATTCATTCATTCATTCATTCGCTCACCTGGTTTGCTTGGCCTTGGGGACATAGGACTGAGCAGGTGGGGATTCCCCATTCAGTGGGGGGGACAGTTCCGGAGGGGGGAACGTGAGTCAGTGGGAGGGTGGAAGTCTGCCTCTAACCTTATCAGCAGGGCCCAGGCCCTGGATCCAGGCTTTGCTGGGGGTCTTCCGGAACTCAGCGTCCCATCCCATCCTGGGCTTATCCCCGTGCTTAAACTACGTGGCCCCCTCCTGCAGGCATGGCCACTGCTCCCACCTCCTGTTTGCTGGCATGCATTAATTCCTGCAGGTGTTGGGGAGACCCCGGGTCATCCTCATTCTGCTTTGTGGCACTTGGATGGATATCAGATAGAAGGGAAATTGGGGGGGATGGGTTTGCTGGAGACACAGGAGCTGGGCGGGGCTCATTTGGGGAGGCTCCCAGGGAGAGGAGGCCACAGGGTTGGCTGGCACCAATGGAGGGAACCAGAGCTCTGTGGCTCCTTGACACTGGTATCTGGTGACCTGTTCTCTGCTGACTCACACGCATCTTTGGGCCTGCTTAGCCGAGCCAAGAGGGCATGACGTAGGTCTGCCTGGGTGCCTGCTAGAGGAGGAAGCACAGAGGGGAGGCCCAGCCGGGAGGGGACTTTGGCTCCAGGAGGCCCCCACCGGGCTGCTCTGGGAAACCAAAGTGGGGCGAGGGCTTCCTTGGTTGTGCCCTCCGGGGGCTCTTGCAGGCCCGGTTCCACCGCTCTGTGACCACAGGCAGGTCCCTGCGCCTCTCTGAGCCTGTTTGCTCACCTGAAGGTATGGCTTCCTGGGAAAGTCAGTGGGAAGGAAGGAGTGAAAGAGACAGGAGCAGGTCTCCTCTGCCCTGTTTACAGATGGGGAAACTGAGGCCTGGGTGTGAGCCCGGGCCTCTTCTGCCCTTCTTACTCTTGCTTCGCCGTTCCAGCGTCTTTTCTGTCCCGTCTCTCACCGCCGGCTCTCAGACTCACATGCACCTTTCCCTCGGAGTCTGCCGGCATCTGGGGGCTGTGATGTAGGGAAAGCCATCGGAAGCCCCGTTTTATATTGAAGACACTGAGGCCCTCAAGGCACCCTCTTGAGAACTCAGCAGTGAGATGAAAGGGAGACTTCTGGGTGGGCTGGGCCCTGGGCAGCAGAATCGGCCTGGGCGTGACTGTGTCAGTTTGTGGAGGGCAGGGGCCAGGCATCTGCCTCTTCTCTTCACCTAGAATGGACGGAGGACCGAACCAAAGAACTATAAATGACCGATAAAAATAAGAAAGTATATGTAACAACTAATTATGGGACTATAATTGAAACAACATGATTGAGTTTTTTGACTGTCACCTTACCAAAGATGGAAATGGTTGATAGGAATCATTTTAAGCCAGGAGGTGAGCAGACAGGCGTTCGTATGTTGCAGAAATGCAGTATGCACCCCGATGGGGTTCTGCGACTGGCAGGTAGAAATACAGAATTCTGGGCTTTACCCCAGATGTCCTGGTCAGAATTGGCTTCCTCACAAGGACTTCTGGTGACCTGCATGCACGTGAGAGTGTACAAGTGCGACTTCACAGGAGGAGCGGGGACTGGCCTGCCTAGAACTGCATCCTGGCTCTGCCCTTTGCTCGCTCCCTGACCTTGGGCAAGTGTATCAGCTAGTACTGGGCAACCATGCTGTGTAACAAACCACTGCCCAAACCTGGTGGCTTAAAATGGCAACCATTTACCCTCATGGGTCCAGGGGGCAGTGGGGGCAACTCTGCTTTGTGCTGTAGGTCTGCAGACCCGGTCAGCTCCGTGTGTCTCTCATCTTCCTGGGTCCCCTGGGCTGGCCAGGGCGTGTTCTTTGTACGGTGATAGCAGAGGCACAAGAGGTCTGGTGGAAGCACAGGTCTCCTCCGGAAGGCCGATGCTATAACTAGTGCAGTCACTTCAACCCATGACCCGGACTGCAGATGGCCAAAGTCGCATGGTATGACTGAGCCCAGAGTAAGGGGGCGGAGAAGGACGCTCGGTCATTTGCGGTGAGGACTGACTGCAGAGTGACCCAGCAAAGAGCGTGGATACAGACAGAGGGGGCGGCAGCGCCTCCTACCACAGCAGTTATGTGGCTCTGTGCTTTAATTTCCTCTTGTTCTGTACGACAGGCACATGACAGTGCGACTCTGTAGGGTTGTCGTGAAGATGCGAGCGTTAACAGGTGTGCGAGTGGCTAGCACAGCACCTGGCACAGCAGAAGACCTCAAGAGATATCAGCTGGCATTACTGTTGGGTGGGGGAAGGATAGCACAGCTTTTGGGGGGAGGGTGCTTGTCAGTAGCCATTAAAGTGAGGAATGCGTGTTCCTTTGACCCAGCATTTCCTCTTAGAGGGATTCAGCTTGACACGTGCACAAAGACAGACAGACAGCCATCACGTGGAGGGCAGTTCATCACTGTGGTTTATGCTGGTTTGACCCTGGAAATGGCCGTGTGCCGAGCTGAGCGCCGGCTTTTTGCACCTGTCCCCGTGCTGCCCAAATGTCCCCTCTCCTCCCTCTCTAGGTGGGCCTTTCTGGAGCTGCACACAGATGGCCACTACAATGACAGCCTGCAGGCCTACGCGGCAGGGGTGGTGGAGGCTGCTGTGTCCGAGGAGGTACGGGCCCGGATGGGGACACCCGGGCTCCCGTCCCCCTCACCCCACCAAACGTGCTCCCCAGGAGGCTCTGGAGAGTGCTGAGCTGTGCTCAGAGTGGGATGCCCGCCCCCAGCCCCTGCCCCTCATCTGTTTGGGGTGAAAGGCTCACGTGCTCTCCTCACACCAGGCACTATTTAGTGCATATAAAAACCATCACCTATCCCAGGTTACAAAGCACAATATTAAAGTGAGCACCCAAGTAGAAACCTAGAATGTTACTGATATTACTGAAGCCCCCTCCCAAGCCCATCCCCCTGCTTCCCTTTCTGCCAGAGGCACCCCCCGCCCCTAAACATGGGGGCTCCGTTCCCATTCAGTTAGTCAGTCACCGATGTTGAGATACAACTCATGTGCTGGTTAAAAACTCACTATTTTAGTGTCCAGGTCAGTGGCTTTTAAAATAGCTTTATAAAGCTGTGCAGCCGTCACCACCATTTAATTCCAGAACATTCTTGTCACCTTGAAGGGATGGAATCCTACAATATCTGGTCCTTTGTGGCTGGCTTCATTCACTGAGTGTCAGGTGTAGTAGGTGTCGGCACCTCATTCCTTTTTATGGCCAAACAGTGGTCCAGGGCAAAGGTGTGCTGTTTTATTCATTCATTCATTCGTCGGTGGATGGACGTTTGAGTCGTTCCACTCCCTGCCTTCAGTTAAGCTAGTTCCGCAGCATGCGGTGAATCCTTAGACAACGTATCATTTTGCTGTACTTGACGTGGCACTTCTCATGAAGTTCCTTCCAAGTCACACATCTCAGAAGTCAGACGGCGTGAGAAGTAGGTGGGGCTGTGGTGGGACCGTCCGGCGCCCACCCTGGGCTGCACCCACTCTGGAAAATAACTTGGCATCAACTTGTAGAGTCAGTCACCCACACATCCCAGTCCCTAGGGGTGACTGGAGGGTGCACAGGAGGTGGGAGCCGCCAGGGGCCACCAGCTGGTGGACGGGTCACCAGAGACGGTGCAGTCGCACAGTGCAGTGGTCCAGAGGGTGAAAACGAATGAGCATACTGGGTGAACCCGCTGTGCACGGTGGTGAGAGGGAAAGAGCACGTCACAGAAGACAGCATGCAGTGTGACAGCCTCTCATAAAAGCTGCACTTCTTGTTCTGACTCCCGGTGGCAGTTTTGGGTGCCTTGATGGCTGTGGAAGTGGTAGACTGTGGCCCAGGCCTGTGCCGTGTTGACTGACTTAGTGCATACTTAGACAGATCGGGGGACCCCAGTCACAGAGGCCGTGTAATCTAGGGCAGACTTTGATTGCAAAGCCTGGCTGCCCTGCCCTGGCCCACCCCGCCCCCACCCCGCCCCCACAGCTCATCTACATGCACTGGATGAACACGGTGGTGAACTACTGTGGCCCCTTCGAGTACGAAGTCGGTTACTGCGAGAAGCTCAAGAGCTTCCTGGAGGCCAACCTGGAGTGGATGCAGAGGGAGATGGAGCTGAACAAGGACTCTGCCTACTGGCACCAGGTGGGTGTGGCCACCGTGCTCAGTGGGGTGGGGCGGGGGGGTTGGGTCCACTTTGGGGACCTGCCACCACTGGGGTTGCTGCTTTTCCAGCTGGTGACTCCTCTGTCCCCCGCCCCTCATGGCCAACCCTTTGATGTGTCCATCGCTGTCCCCATCCCTCCCAGCTGACCTGCCGTTCATCCGTCTGTTCAGTCTCCACCTGTCCTTCCTTCCTTCCTTCCTTCCATCCATCCATCCATCTCCTTGCCTGGAGGAACTCTGGCCGCCCATCCTAGCCTGCCTGTCTCTCCAGCCCATTCTGCCCCATACGGTCAAAGAATCGCTGTAGGTCATTGTCAGCACGTTGTTTTACTGCACACGAGGGAGGTGGCTTGGTTGACTGATCACATCAGAAAACAGTCTTTCTAAAAGAAGAAAGGGAGTGGGGAGAGCTAGAACACCAGAAGTTTTGTTTTCCTTTGCTTGAGGGAGCTGCCAAGTAGCCGGGGGACGCAGGGGGAGGCTCTGCCTCTGGGCCACTGGCCGGGCTGTCAGCAAAGTCATTTATGTGTGGGTTCCGTGGAACGCCGTAAGAGTTTAACGGTGAAGGACGCACCCCCGGCAGCCTCTGGAAAGTGGCTGTCTGAGACTGTGAGCACCTCCACCTCACCTGGGCCAGGTGTGCACCTGTTGCTGAGTAGAATTTCTCACTGTCCACCCATCCACCTACTCATACCCTCACCCACTTACTCATTCACCCATCTGTTTACCCATCTATCCACCCACACGCCCATCTATCCACTCAACCACACACCATCCATCTTACAGATGCTTTCTAAGGGCCTGGTGAACATCCAGCACAGGCCGAGGCCCCGTGGGGACACAGGGATGATACTCCATGGTTACAGAACTATGACAGTCAGGATGGGGAGAAGTCAGCCACATGAGACGGATGCCCTGACACAGCAGTGCAGCGAGTAGCTAAACTCAGAACGGTCTGGGAGGCTTCCTGGAGGAGGTGGCTTTGAGCTAGACTCTTAAGTGGGTGTGGTTTGGGAGTTGGCACAGGGCAAGGGTATACAGTTAATTAACCGAAGGCAGGAAGCTGCTTGATGTGGATGAGTAGGTGGTGGTAAGGGGGTGTCAAGGCTGGCGGGAGCCTGGAGGGTGACCTAGGCCTGCTGTGTCTGGACCCCCAGGCCAGGGCCTTCCCCCTGCAGGAGAAGGTGTGAGCCTGGGGGAGAGGCCTCACCCTCCCTCTGCCCCCTGCCCTCTGCCCCCTCCCCAGGTGCGGCTGACCCTCCTGCAGCTGAAAGGCCTAGAGGACAGCTATGAAGGCAGTGTGACCTTTCCAACTGGGAAGTTCACCATCAAACCCTTGGGGTTCCTGTAAGTGCCACCCCCAGAGTGGACAGGGTAGGGGAGAGGGCCGCACACTTCGTAGTCAGACAGACCCACGCTCCAGGACTGGCCCTGTCGCTTCCTGGTTACATGGTCTCAGACCGACCGCCTAGCCCCACCAGAGGCTGAGCGTCCCCCTCTGTGCAGTGGGTCCATTACAGCCCTGGGAGCAGGCGTGGTGACCCTGTGGTGCCCTGGCCTCTGTAGCCTGTTGCAGCTCTCTGGGGACCTGGAAGATCTGGAGCTGGCCCTGAATAAGACCAAGACCAGGCACACTTTGGGCGCTGGCTCCTGCTCTGCCCTCATCAAGCTGCTGCCCGGCCACAGCGACCTCCTGGTCGCCCACAACACCTGGAACTCCTACCAGAACATGCTTCGCATCATCAAGAAGTACTGGTTCCAGTTTCGGGAAGGCCCCCAAGGTGGGTGGACGTGGGTGTATCTGTGTGTGAGCAGACGTGGGCACACGGAGCGGGGTGGGGGGCTGCTAGGACACACCACGGTCACTGTAGGAGCATTCTAAGAGCTCATCTTACTGTTTTTTTAAGATTTTATTTATTTACTTTTAGAGAGAGGGGAGGGAGAAAGGGAGGGAGAGAAATATCAACTCATTGCCTCTCACATGCCCCCAGCGGGCAACCTGGCCTGCAGCCCAGGCACGTGCCCCGACCAGGAGTAGAAACAGTGACCTTTCGGTTTGTAGGCTGAGGCTCAATCTACTGAGCCACATCAGCCAGGGCTTATCTTGTTTTCAGTATGTTGATTGTCTCTAGGTTTTTATTTCACAAGGTGTATCTGTTAGCTAGTGCTGCATAACAAATCCACCCCCCCCACATTTAAAACAACAAAGGCTTACAACAGCTATTTGCTTTTGTCACATGTCTGCGGGTCAGCTGGGTGCTTGCATTGTCCTAGGCCCAACCTGGCTGATCTTACCTGGCCCACTGATGCTTCTGGGCTCAGCTGGGGCCAGCTGACTGACCCAGCATGGCCTCAATCCTTGGCCCCGGGGGTTGGCTGTCAGCTGGCATGATGGGGTAGCTGAGCTTCGTGGCTAGCTCAGCAGGCCAGCTCAGGCTTGTGCCAGTGACCTCTGGGCAGGGAAGGGTGGAAGGCCTCCCGAGGGCTAGCTAAACAATTGGCATGGCGTCCTGATGCTCGAAGCAAGTCAGGTGACCACTCAGACTTGAGAGGTGGGGGCCTAGACCCCGCTCTCTGATGCAAGGAACTGCAGAGTCACGTTGCAGTGGCGAGGATGCAAGCACGGGAAGAGTTGGAGCCAATTTTGNCTCAGGCTTGTGCCAGTGACCTCTGGGCAGGGAAGGGTGGAAGGCCTCCCGAGGGCTAGCTAAACAATTGGCATGGCGTCCTGATGCTCGAAGCAAGTCAGGTGACCACTCAGACTTGAGAGGTGGGGGCCTAGACCCCGCTCTCTGACGTAAGGAACTGCAGAGTCACGTTGCAGTGGCGAGGATGCAAGCACGGGAAGAGTTGGAGCCAATTTTGCAAACCATGGGAGGAAGGCACGAAGGCACTCTTTCTGTCAGAGGCAAAAACTTGGCAGCTGAGGCCCACCACCCCACAGTGCCTCCCCCGCCCTACCCTAGACTGAACGCCCGGGGTGGCCCCTGCCAGATGTTCACAGTGCCTCCCTCTTGGCCAAACTTAAAAACTTACCATTGCCAGGAGGTGGCGAGAAGGCGGGGAGATGTACACCCTCAGTCAGTGCTAATGGAACTAGGGCTTGGCACGGCCACTTTGAAGAGGAACCCAGCCAGCATCCGATACAATTTGAAAGCTCTCACTCCTGTGACTGGCGGTTCTCTGGCTCAGGTCTGTCTGTACAGAAATGTGGCAATTCTGCACAGAGAGCGTGGACAAGGGGGTCACCTGCAATGGTGGTTTGAAGACAACCTAATGCCCCTTGATTTAAATCTGAGTAAACCTCCCAACTGACATTCGTACCGAAAGGCGTGCACATCCTAAAGGTGTAGCTGGAATTCGTGCATGGTGAGCACACGCCTATGCGTGGTGCCTGGTGTGAGGAGCAGAGCATTCCCCGTCTCCAGAAGCTTCTCCCCCCGTCCCGTGTCAGGCACTGTTGCCAATCCTGCATGCTGCCTGTCCCGACTTCTTACTGCACAGAGTAGGCTTGCCCGGTTGTGGTCCCTCCATGAACGGGGGCGTCCAGAACGTGCCTGTCTGGGACCGCTCAGCGGGGCGTCTGCAAGAGCCCGGAGCCATGCCCGTGGCTGCAGCAGCAGGCCTCTCACCCTCATTGCTGCGTGCCAGCGACCATTTCGGTATCTTTGCAAAAAACCCACTTAAGTCCTACACGCCTGTGACAGGAAATTGGAAGCTACAGCAAAACATACGCACACAGTGAGCATCACTTGAACACCCGACACCGCACAAGAGATCATTTCTCCGAACACTTGCTTATGTTTTCTCTAGACTTTTTTTAAAAAGTACCTCAATTTTCCATTTGCTTTCTTCTATTTGTATTACACGGTAATATGTGAATACCTTCCAGCCTCACAGGTGAGGAGACACATCTCCCATGATACCCTTCGGTCCACATTTTAACAGCTACATGTTCAGCTTAACCACCTCCAGTTGAGGTTTGGGGCCGTTTCCAGGGATTTGCTGTTTGGAACAGTGCTGCAGGGAGCATGAGAGCTCCCCACCCCTGCCCCAGGAGATGTTTCCTCGTGGAAGGGCTCAGTTAAAAGATGGGCACAATTGAAGTTACGGTCTCTGGAAAAATACAGCCAAATTGCCTCCAGGATCGGAGAGGCCAGTTTGAGCTTCCCCAACCAGTCCCTGAAGGTGTCGACTCTCACCACAAGTTTGCCAGCACTGGGTGTTATGGTTCACTTGAATTTTTTGCCATTTTAGTGGGTGATAAATGACATTTCAGACTAAGTTTGATTTTTTTTGGATTAATATTATTGATGGATAGCTTACATACACATTGTAGAGTGGATAATTTGATTAGTTTAGACAAACATGTACAGTCTTGTAATGGCCATTCAGTAATGACAGAGAGCATTTCTCTCACCCAGGAAAGTTCCCTCTGCCCCAGATAAGGGGACTGAGGCTCAGAAAGGTTTAGGAACTTGCTGTGGGCCAAAGAATTAATAAATTGAGACTGGGCTGGGATTCTACCCAGGTCTCCTCCCTCCAAAGCCCACGGTTTTCTGTGACTCAGCAGTCCCACTTCCAGGTGTTTATCCAAAAGGAGTGAGATCAGGACCTCAGGCTGACACCTGTTCTCCCCTGTGTATTGCAGCCTCGTTCACAGTAGCACAGATATGGGAACAACCTAAGTGTCCGTGGGTGGGTGGACGGATAAAGGAATTCTCACACACACACACACAATGGCATGTTATGTAGCCTTAAAAAAAGAAGGAAATCCTGCCATCTGCAACAACAGGGCTGGACCTCCAGGGCACGTGGTCAATGAAATAAGCCAGACACGAACAGACAAATACCGCAGGTGCCACTTAACGTGTAGGATCCAAACGAGTCGAGGTCACGGGAGCAGGGAGTAGCACGGTGGCCGCCAGGGGCTGGGTCGGGGGAAAGGGAGACGCTGGCCGGGGAGCGCCGGCTTCCAGTGAGAAGATGAGTGAGTTCTGGGGCCTGAGGTGCAGGGTGGTGACTAAGTTCACAGAACTGTGTCATGCACTTGAAATCCCCCGAGAGAAGAGATCGTAACTGTCCCCGCCCTACGCACCAAGAGGGAGCTCTGTGAGGTGATGGATGTGTTAACTAGCTGGATTATAGTTGCCATATCTATCTATCTATATTTTTTTGCTACTAGCTTCACACACATCAAATGCCTGGTTGGCTAAACAGCAGAGAGAAAGGCGGGGCTCCCGCCCAGGCCTGCTGCTCCCCACCCGGGGACTCCCGGGGACTCTCCATGGGTGGGGGTGCGGGGTCCCCAGGCGGGCTTGCCTGAGCAGCACCCCTACGCCCCCGCACGCTGTCCCCCTACAGAGGACTCTCCCCTGGCTGCTGGCAATGAGCTGGTGTTCTCCTCCTACCCCGGCACCATCTTCTCCTGTGACGACTTCTACATCCTGGGCAGCGGGCTGGTGAGTCCCCCTCTCCTGTCGCCGTTCCCTATGGGCTGCTTCCCCCCCCCCCCACCCCGGGCNGCCCCCCCCCCCCCCCCCCCCCCGGGCCGAGGCACGTTTCACTGTGATGCTTCTTGGGCCATTGGGTGGGGCTTATTTTTTTTTAATTAGTTACAGTTGACAGACACTATTATATTAGTTTCAGGTGTACAGCATAGTGATTAGATACATACGTATTGACCTTACAGAGGGATCACCTGATAAGGCTGGTGCCCAGCCAATACCACACATGGGGTGGAGCTTCTTGAATGAGGGTTTCCAGGCCCCACCTGGGCCTCCAGGACCTGTGGCCGGCCTGGGACTCTGCATTGTAACACAGCTCCTCAGAAACTGCCCACCTTGGGGTCCTTATGAAATATCCTCGACCTCCATGACCTCGTTTTGTTCTTAAGTATTTAGGAGAAGCTGTCCCTCCCTCCCCGATGGCCTTGCTGTGAAATACCGCCTTCTCTCTTGCCCTCCACATAACCTCTCTAACCTGGCCAGGTTTTCTGAATAAATGTTTACAATGTGTTGTTTTTGTCGGTTTCCCTGGCCAGGGTCCAGACTTGTTTAGAAATTTGTCCCTGGCACCCCTCACCCCGGCAGTGAGTCCTGCGGTCGCCAGGGCAACACTGGAGGTGGAATATGGCTTTAAAGAACCCTCAAGCAGAGCAGATTCCCGGTGGGGCGGGGAGTTCTTTTCTGTTAGTTTTTGAGGGGAGCGTGGGGTTTAGTACTTACGTGGAATGGCATGAGAGGGTCAGGCAGCAGGTGTGGGGACCCCCTTGCCGCCATCCCGGGTGGGGACAGTGGGGAAGAACAACCGAAACGTGAACTCCAGTTACCTGAAGGGACCCGGGTTCTTGCCTGGTTTTGGACCACAGACCCCTCTGCCTGTCTGGGGATCTGTGAGCCTCGCCCCAAAAGAATGTTTTTAAGTGTGTGAACCAAAATGTGTGGATCGGAAGGAGGCCCAGGATACGGAAATACGGTATCGAAATGTTATCTGAGTCCGCTGAACAGACTCGTGCTGCTTTGGTAGCAGGCAAAACCACAAGCTGGGGTGGCAGGCACCACCTGCCAAGGCTCGGAAGCGGCGAGGGACATCACTGAGGTTCTGACATGTGTGCGCCCCTGTCACATGGTGGCGCTGATGCCTGTGGTGTGTCACCTGTGTTAACAGTGGAGGGGTTGCTGAACTGCCAGTTGATGAAGTTAAAATGTAGTGTTTTCCCATTCCAGTCTGCAGACTCACTGAGCACCTCCGCCCACCCAGCCGGGGGAGAGCTCCCCTGCCCTGCCCCCAGGGCTTTGGGGCCAAGCTGGTCTCACTGGGACGGTGGCTGAGTAAGCTAAGAGCCGCAGGGCGGAGGGAGGGCACGCAGCTCCTCCTGCCCGGGCGTGGCTGCTCGGCTCGGCTTGGAGGGATCCTCTTTTAAACAGCCCGTTTGTGGCTGTTTTCCAGCTTTGCATGAAAAAGGGAGAAGCATGCCAATCGCCTGCTGTAGGGGGACCAAGCACCGATTTAAGAGCCTGAGGTTTGGGGATTGAACCTTGGTGCATCCACTTACCAGCCATGACCTTTGGCGAGTCTCTTAGCCTCCTTGGGCCTCAGTTTACCTTACAGCCAGAAGGTGCATTAATAACCATACTGTGTTTCTCCCAAGGTGGCTGTGAGTTCGTGGAGATCATGGTAGTCTGCTGGGCTAGCAGCATCCAGTCACCCAACATTCCCTGCAGGGAAACTGCAGGGACGGGGTCGGGGAGGGCTGCTGTCTCTCTGGGGAGAGAGTGGACCGGCTCAGGGGTATGGGGGGAGTCCATAGGCACAGCGCCCAGGGCCCTTCAGGGGCTCTTCCCCAGGGCAGAGCCGGGTCCGGGAGCATGAACCCCCAAAGTGCTCATCCAGGGAACCAGAGAGCACACATCCCTGAGCCAGAAGGCAAGGTTTTAAAGCCGTCAGTCAACCCATGAACTACGGCTGACACAGCACCGCCCCTTGGTGGCAGTGTGCCCCAGTTGTAAGTCAAGTCAGCTGTCCCTTCAGGCGGTGTCCCCTCGGCTCCCCCACAGGTGACACTGGAGACCACCATTGGCAACCGGAACCCGGTGCTATGGAAGTACGTGACGCCCGGGGACTGTGTGATGGAGTGGGTGCGCAACATTGTGGCCAACCGCTTGGCCATGGACGGGGACACCTGGGCGGATGTTTTCAAGAGGTTCAACAGTGGCACGTGAGTGGGCTTCGGGCACCGTGGCCTCCCCACCCAGGAAATGGACCAACCTCCCCCCACACTCAGACCCTGGGGGGCCTACTGTGGCACCAGAGCTACCACCTCACACCCCCCGCAGAGCGCTGTCCCGGACTCTCATTAGAGCCGCCTCCCCTGTTTGATACGCAGGGAAACTGAGGCTCGGGGAGGGAAGGCATCCGCCCCTCTCAGGCAGGCTTCTCCACCCAGAGAAAGGCCCCCAGCGGAAGGACAGGAAGAGCTTTGGAACTTGAGAGCTCTGGGGACAGTGGGGAGGGCCCTGTGCATCAGAGACACGGGAACCAGACAGCGAGGGTCTTCTCCGGCAGGCACTGGGGAGCCATAGAGTCCTCTGGAGCAGGCCATGTGCTAAGAGAAGAGCACACCTGGCCCGGCTGCAGCTCCAGAGTGACAGTCAGATGGCCAGGCACCCCCAGGCCATCCATGCCCTGTGATTTCTGGCTGTGTGGGGTGCTGGGGGTGGGGGGGCCCGGGGCCGTGGCCCCAGGATCCACTCAGTCCTCCCTGCTTGGGCCTGGCAGGTACAACAACCAGTGGATGATCGTGGACTACAAAGCATTCGTCCCTGGGGGGCCCAGCCCTGGGAGCAGGGTGCTCACCATCCTGGAGCAGATCCCGTGAGTCCCCTGGGAGAGCGGGGGCTGGGTGCTCCAGGCAGAGGGAACCCCGGAGGCAAAGGCTGGGAGGCGCGGGAAGGGAAGTCTAAGGAAGGTGAGGTTGGAAGAGAGGGCGGCCCTGACTGGGGCTCAAGATTCAGGGCATGACCCACCTCCAGGCACCGGGGAACCAAGGGGGGTCCCCACGAGCCTTTCTTCTCACCACTCCTGTCCTGTTTCTCTTGGTCCCAGGGGCATGGTGGTGGTGGCTGACAAGACCTCGGAGCTCTACCGGAAGACCTACTGGGCCAGCTACAACATCCCGTGGGTGTTCCTCCCTGCCCAACCCCGTGCTCAGCTCCCCGTGCTCGTGAGGGGCTGTCCCACGTGATTCCTGCCCAACCCGCTTCTGGGCCAGAAAGGCCCTGGCAGTGCCGTGGCGCAGCCGTGGGGCGTAGGTCGGCACGCACGTGACTTCCCAGTCTCAGGTGCTGGCCCTGCCGTGGCTCCCCACCTGGGTCTGCTTTAACTGGGCCGCTCCTCCTGCCGCTTACGGCGCTTTCCCTGGGTTTTGTCATTTGATCCCTGCAATGGGCCAGCTACAGCTCCTGTTCCCATTTCACAGACAGTGACTCTGAGGCCCGGAGAGGGTGCCTAACCTTCCCAAGGTCCCACAGCTGGTCAGTGATACAGCCAGGGTTTGAATCCATGTCCCTCGAACCCCCAGAGCCCCAGCTCGGCTAGCCCACTGGGCCAGCCCATGACATGAACAAAAGACATTTTTATTGCTCCCCTGGTGGTGTCCTGAGGGTTGTTAGTGCTAATCTGGTGTGACTGCCCCTCCACCCCCCTGGCCATGGCCAGTGAGGTCACTGGGAGTCATGAGTGACCACCCTTATTCCCGGTAGGTCCTTCGAGACCGTGTTCAACGCCAGTGGGCTGCAGGCCCTGGTGGCTCAGTATGGGGACTGGTTCTCCTACGACAGAAGCCCCCGGGCCCAGATCTTCCAGCGGAACCAGTCGCTGGTGCACGACATGGCCTCCATGATCCAGCTGATGAGGTGCTTGCGGGACAGTGGGCACTCCGTGGTCTCCGTTGTCACTCATTTAAACCTCACAACCAGCCCAGGGACTGGCAGGGTGACTGTGGAATGGCCAGTCCAGCAGGGCTGTGGCCTCACTCAGCATGAGTCCTGGGACAGGTGGGGACATGAACTGCTGCTGAGTGACCACCCTGTGCTGGGCACTGTGCTCGGTGTTGGACACACAGCACCAAACATGTCCCCCACAGCCTCCAGGGGTCCCCCGGCCCCGTTGAGACGTGGAGAGGCGTCAGGCACTCACATGAACGCCCGGTGCAACTAGGGCCGCCTGAGCCCCCAGAAATGCTGAGGGGGCAAGGCGGGGCCTCTAGCCTGACTCTGGATGGAGCCCAGGGGCATCCCGGAGCATGGGGTACCTGAGCAGAGGTCGGGATGGTGACGGGATGATGAGGGGAAGGGCGAAGGAGCCCAGCGCTGTGGGGGGACTTGGGCTCACTGAAGGCAGGTGGCCGTATCAGGGGCTGCTCCAGGTGGGGTTTGGCCCCTCCCTGGCCTCCCCTCCCAGCATGACTGATGGCCCCTCCCTTCCCACACCCAGGTACAATGACTTCCTGCATGACCCCCTGTCTCTGTGTAAAGCCTGCGACCCCCAGCCCAACGGGGAGAACGCCATCTCTGCCCGCTCCGACCTCAACCCGGCCAATGGCTCCTACCCCTTCCAGGCTCTGCAGCAGCGTTCCCACGGTGGCATTGATGTCAAGGTGCTGGCCGCACAGGGCCGGGGCTGTGGGCGAGTCATCCTCAGGGCTGGGAGGGCATGACAGGGAAGGCTGGGGTCCAGGCTGGTGGCAGGCCAGGAATGGGGCAGAATTGGGCTGTGGTTGGATGGCAAATTAGGGTGGGCACCAGGCCCCCCGGGTTTGGGTCAGCGTGGACCCCAGCCTGAGCTGACCTTGGGCACTCCCCTCTGCCCCCAGGTGACCAGCAGGGCCCTGGCCAAAGGCTTGCGCCTCATGGCAGCCAGTGGCCCCACGTGGGACCAGGTGCCCCCGTTCCAGTGGAGCACCTCGCCCTTCAGCGGCCTTCTGCACATGGGCCAGCCCGACCTCTGGAAGTTCTCGCCCGTCGAGATCTGGTGGCACTGAAGCGCTGGCTCTACCCGGCTGCCTTCTGCCCCTGCTGACCGCACGCAGCAGGGCCACACCGCCTTGACCTCCTGCTCGTCCCCTCCGTGGCCTTTGCCCCCTGCTCTCTGTCAGGTTCACTCTCATCCAGGTGGGGCACAGGACCCTCGGGGGCCCAGAACTGACTCCCTCTCCCCTGAAGTGGGTGAGTGCCGTCTCTGTCCCACTCTGCTTCTCTGCATCTCTCTCTGTTTCTTTGTCCTCTCTCCTCTCCCCCCCCCCCACCCTGGGGCCCCATCCTCAGGCTGCCCCCCTGAGGAATCAGGGTCTGGGCCCCTGGTGGTGCTGGAAGGGCCTGTTGCCGGTGGCTCTGAAACTGGTGGGGTTTCAGCCCTGAGCCCCGGGCGTTACCTGTGGTTGGCGTCTCCCCCAGCCCAGGCTCCTCTGACCCTTTAGGAAGTGGCCCCCTGTTGCCACTCTGGACAGCTTTCTCAAGGACAGAAACTGGAAAACAAACAAAAACCAAAGGTTCCAGCAACTTGTGGTTGGAGGGGGCCTGAGTTTCCTTGCTCACTCCGCGGGCAGACAGGAGCGTCAGCCCCATTACCCAGCCTCATGCCCCGCCCCTGCCTGGGCTCACCCCTGGCCACCAGGCAGCGAGGGCCCTCAGCTCCACTGCTGCAGGCACCAAGTCACAGGCAGTGACATCATTAAATGGGAGGGGCCGAGAGGCCGTGGCCATGGCCTCTGTGCTGTGCTTCTTCTCCGGGCAGTGGGGAGGGCCGGGGCTGCGCCTTTTCTCTCTGCAAGAGTAGGGTCTGCACTGTCCTCCCATGTGTCTTCCTGCCCTTCCTTCTGTCTGTCCACCTGTCCATCCGTCCATCCACTCATCCAGCCATCTGTATGTTTATGGAGCTCCCACTTGGTTCTGGGTGTTGACACGGGATCCTATTCACCACAAGACCTTCCCAAGTCCTACTGTGGGGTACAGATCAATGCAAAACGGAGTCCTGCCCGTCTGTTTGTACCCGAAAACCTGCGTTGGGGACAAGGCTTGCCTGACGCTGTGTGCCTGAGGGAGACAGCACAGAGCCCGCTGTCAGAGACCTGGGTTCGTGTTCTGTTGCCAGCTCCTACCAGCAATGGAAGGTAGCTTCCCTCAGCCTTGGTCACCTCACCTGTAAAATGGGGTGACAGTGTGAGTGATACGTTCCGGGCCAGGGAATGCGCGCAGTAAGGATGCACCGCAGTGGTGGCCATGACGCAGCTACGGAGGGCCTCGCACATTCGGCCTTCGTGTGCTAGTGGGTGTTACTGAACACTTAGTGTGGACCGGGCACTGTACTAAGGCCTGTGGACACTTATGACCAGAGGTCCGTGACATGTCCCTGCTCTTAGGAAGTTTGCATTGAGAAGTAGCCAGCCAGATGAGTGAGGCAGGCATGGTGTTGATGGGTGGTCCGGAGGGAGCAGAGCAAGGCTGGGAGCCTCGGGGTGGGGCGGGGGTGGGATGCCCCCAGGGCCGTTCTATAGGAGTGGTGTCTCTGGTCCGTTCCCCAGAAAGATTCGGGCCCCTTTTGCTTCATGGGAGGTGGGGACAGTCAGGTAGCCAGGGTGATTCTGAAGAGTATGGGTGAGTGCAGATGGTTGCCCAGAGGGGCTCCAGCTGACCCAGCCAAGGTGGGGCGGAGGCCGCCAGGAAGGCAGCTGCTTTCAGGGCCTGTGCCCCAGCACTTTCCCATAACCCTCAGCTGCAGGAGAGCAGCGGCTGGCTCCCCGGGGGCTTCTGTACTGCCTGACAGACAAGAGTCCAGCCTGCCCGGTGGCCCCAGCCCACAGTGCCTTGGCCCCTCTGCTAGTGGGTGGAGGTGTCTGCCTTGTCTCATGGGGGCGTTCATGCCCAATCCTGGTGGGACTGCGGGAACTGGAAGCAACCCTGCTCTGAGCAGGTTTTCCTGAACTGAGTGCCGTTTCGGTTCCACTCTCCTGGGGAAACAGTTGTGGAGCCGAGGGGCTGATGATTTGCTGTCCCTGCCAGCCTTTCCTTGATGTCCCCTGTCCCCTGGGAGTTTACAGTGCATGTGGAAATCAGTAGGCAGGCTGGTGGCCCTGTGGCTTGGGGTGGTGGTCCGCTCCTCCTCCTAAAATCTCAGAGCTTCTGCTCTTTGTCGGAGTGAGGGGCTCTGCAAGCCTGGCTCATCTTGTGGTGCCCTGAGAGGTCGGAGTGGTCTCAGACTTCACTTTGAACTTGGGATCCAATAAGATGCCCAGTGGCTGCTGTGGGTGGTGACGAGAGGCTCCTCTTTTATATGCTGCCCTCAGAACCCCTTGGAAGAGGGGGTTTCATGTTTCTAGAGGGTTTGCCTGACACTGACTTCACACCCACTCCTTCCCCATTCCTGGGATGATTGGCCAGTGTTGGTTTACATACCCCCCGGGATGGGTGGCTCATTACTTGGCTCCCAGTGGTTCTGTGAAAAAGTCTGCCTTCCCTGGAGGCAGCCCTTGTCCCCAGCCTCCCTGTTCAGTGCCACTTCCCTCACCCACTTCCTGCCTCCTGACCCGCAAGCTCAGCGGGGGCGGGGTCTTGAGTTCTGTGTGGGGCCCCAGGGTTCCTGGGCTTGGGGGCGGAGGTTGGGGGTGCTCGCTGCTGAGAGGGGGCTGGAGCAGGCGAGATGGGTGAGGGGAGGCAAGAAGACAGCAATGATGGAAAAACTTGAGGGATCTTTGTTTCATAAATATATATATTTTTCTCTTTCAATGAAAATGTTTGCACATTAGAAAAATGAGTAAGGGTGGGTTTCAAACAGGAAGGCTTCTCAGCCCTGGACGGTGGCCCTGTCCGTCTTCCCAGGTTGAAAGCCTGGGGTGGGGACGCCTCTCTCCAAGGGGCAGCATCATTCTGTGATCTTGGTCCCTCCCACCCACCTCTCACTACGGACCTGATATATGTTACATGTGGGTGGTTGTCACCCTGGCAGGGGTGGCTGGGGACGCTCACAGAGCAGTCACGCCAATAGCAGGGGCTCAGTTCGCAGCCCCGCCCGCCAGCTGCTGACTCCTGTCTCCACCTCGGAGCGCTGGCCCCTCCACACAGTGGCCTCGTGGGCGCAGGGAAGCACTGACCGGCCCGGCTGCAGGCTCCCAGCCGGACACATGAACAGTATGTACAGCGTGGCCCTGGGTGAAACTCCAGCACCTCCGGGGGCTCCCAGGGGGCAGAGGGAGGCACGCAGGGGAGCGCTCTCACTTGGGCAGCTTGTTCTTCATGCCCAGCTGTGTCTTGAGGGCCTGCAGCTGGGCCAGGCTGATGTTGCTGCCCCCACAGACAATGACCACGAGGGAGGGCAGGGGGCTGCGGAGCTTCCCCTCTGCTTGCAGCTTCTGAACCACGTGGCTGTAGACAGCGGCCAGGGCTGCCCCACAGGCGGGCTCCACCAGGATCCTCTCGTCATCTGCCGGAGGAGGGGGTGGGGGGGGGTGCCTGAGTTGCACAGGGCGCAGTGTGGGGTTTAAAAGCCTATCTGCCGTCAGCCCGTGGGCTTCAGCCACAGACTCAGCCCCTCCCATCATTGTCCTGGATTGACCTTCCAAGCCCTGAGCCAGGGCAGGTGCCGTCATTCGTGCTAACACTGATAAATCTAGCAATTGTGGTGGCCTGAGCAGTGTATTGAGAAGGATTCTGAGGCAACACCTGAGCAAGAGTGGCAAGGTTGATTGGCCAAACTGACGCTGACGTGGGAGAATTAAGTGGCAGCCTACACGCTACAGTGTGTGGATGTGTGTGCCATCCTTGTCCTGGGCTGAACCCAGAAAATGTCCAACCTAGTTACAGACCACTTCTGAATCCATCACTGAGGCCTATACTTTCCTTATTCACCCTGGCTGCCAGGAAGCTCAGAACCAATATTTTTAAACAGTTACTGTCTATTGTCATGGTTAGCAGGCTTACGTCCTCATTTGTGCCTCTGCCCTTTCTATTTTTACTGCTGCTTCGTATCTTCAATAGGAAGCTACCAGGAATGGACGGGAGACAGAACTTAAACTTTTGGCAATGGGAGCCTTTGGCATACCAAGTGGTCAGGACAGCCCCTGAGTTCTTGAACCAGCAGGTAGGGTCTTGCAAGGACTTGGCACATACCCACAAACTTCTCAATGGCGGCCACAGCCTCCTGGTCCGAGATAACTTCCGAGAAAATGGGGTGTTCCTGAAACAGCTTCAGAGCCTGAGCCGTCACCGTCTTCACACACAGGGCCTTGGCAACACTGGGGCGGCGTGTGGAAAATGGGAATGGGGGAGCAGGTAGGAGAGGGGATGGGGGTGGGGAGGGAGGGAGAGAGAGAAATTTGGGTGTGAGCAGGAGGGGAGGAGGAACTGGGGTCGTGGGCGTGGGGATGAGCGTTCCCTGTGCAGCCGTGAAGTCCCAGGGGCTTGCAGCAGGTGTGGCCACGTGACTAAGTTCTGGTCAATGAGCAGTAAGTGGAAGTACTGTGTCTTTCTTTAAAGGGAGGGGGCATAGCTTTGGCCGTGCTTCCCCCTCCCTGCCAGATGGAATGTGGGTGTGATAGCTGGCACTTACGCAGCTATTTTGGCCCCTGAGACTACATAATAAGAATGATGGAGGACAAACTCAGGGAGCCTGGGCCCCTGGTTTCATGGAGCTGCCCCTGGATTGTGTACCTCTAGATTTTTTTTTTAATAAGAGAGAAAATAAAATTCAATTTTAAGTTGCTGCTTTTTTGGATTCCTGTATAAAGCAGCCAAAATTAATTCTAATCAAACACTGCATGTCAAAGATTTGGGGCTAGGATATGAACTTGGCAGCAGGAGCTGTGTCCATCCACCTCTGTCCCTAGGATCAGCAGTGGCCACCCCATATCAGGGCTCAGTAAATGGTCGGCAAATTAATAAAGTGCAAAACCCTGCTGCAGAGAAGCTCAATAAATGACCAGCATTAGACCTTTTGTACAAGGAAGTGTGCTGTTCATGGTGCGGAGTCACACAGACTTGGGCTCCGCCCCCTGCAGGACCACTCACTGGCTCTGTGATTCTGGGCAAGTGAACCAAGCCTCAGTTCCCTCACCTGTAAAACGGGATATCAGGATCTGCCTGGCAGCCAGCCCCAATGGGGAGTCCCCATGGCTTGCTGAACCCCGCATGGAGGCCCCCCCGGCCGCTCACCTGGTGATCTGGGGCAGAGAGATGAGCTTGCCAGCAGAAGCTGCAGCGTGGAAGCTGTGGGCCCCCATGGTCTCCAGGGCGATGATGGGCACGTCCCCCCAGCCCACCTCCTGCAGCCCCTGGACCACTCCACACAGCAGGCCACCGCCACCCACGGACAGTGCGATGGCCCCCGGCTTTGCACTCAGTGCCTCCTTCAGCTCCTTCACGATGGACTTGTGGCCTTCCCTGCAGGGTGGTGGAGGGGGCAGGTCAGGGCTGGGCTCCTTGGAGACACTAGGCAGGGACCCTTCCACTTGTCCCCATCCTCTTCACCTCTACCCTGATTTCCAGCTGCCAGCATCTCATCCGCAACTGAAGGCTCCCTCTGGCCCCTGAGAACAGCCCTCACCCAGTGTCCGTGCGAGTTACACATTAGGGGTGTTGGTGCCTATACACCCCTGCTGGTGGGTAGCCCTGGTCTGTGCTCCATGCTGGCTCCCAGGGGCCCCAACAAAATGAAGCTCAAGCTGCCCACGGCCCCCCTGCCCATGAGAGACCCGGTTAGTGGCTTCTTTCCTCCCTCCTCTCCCCTCCCCTCCCCACTCCTCTTAGGAATCACCTCCTAAGCAAACTGCTTTTCCTGAAACCCTTGTCTTGGGATCCGCTTCTGGGAGCATCCCATGGCAGACACCTGTGGCCCTGAGGGCACATGTTCGCCCATGGCCGTGGAGAACGGATATTGGAGCAGGGGTGCCTGTGCTTCTATGTGATGGCGTGTGCACACACGTGTGCCACTGCTGTGTATACTAACGTGACGGGTGCCTGGGGACAGGTGCCCACCCGGCGGTGGAGGAGGCGGATGCCGCTCACACCAGGCGACCCTGGGCTCCACGTACCAGATGAGGGGGTTGTCAAAGGGAGAGATGAAGACCCAGCCTGGGTTGTTCTTTGCCAGGGCCTTGGCCAGCTCGAAGGCCTCGTCCAACATCTGCAAGGCCACAGGGGAGGCGGGAGCGGGTGAGGGGGCTGGGAGACGCTCCTCGGCCGCCAGACGCCCTCCCTGCCCCAGGTCAGCACTCACCTCGCCCACCACCTTAACTGTGGCACCCTCACCCTTGAGCCGCTTGATGGTGAGGGCGGGGGTGGTGCTGGGCACCATGATGGTGGCAGGGATGCCCAGCTTCCTGGCGGCATAAGCGGCCGCCATGCCCGCGTTGCCCGCTGCCAGGAGAAGGGGGTAGAGAGTCTATCAGTGCAAGAGGGCCTGGGAGCTTGACCTCCGGCCTCTGAGCCCCCCTGGGTGACCTCAGGCCTCCCCCTGAAATTCCAAATTGGACCTGCTGCAAATGTTTGCCATAGCTCATGGCTAGGGAAACTGGGGCCCAGAGAGGTGGGGCTCCTGGCCCTGGGACACACAGCAGAGGACAGGTGGAGACAGGCAGACCACTTACCTGAGGAACAGACAAAATGTTTACAGCCTTGCTCAGCCCACTGTGGAGACGAGGGGGGAGGGGGTCAGGCCGTCCCTGGGCTCTTCCCTCCCACCTGTAATACCTCCCAGTGATTCCAGCTGAACTCTCCTTCCTTCACCTGGACCTTGTACTACCCTCACCTGTCAAATGCCGTCTTTCCTCCCCAAAGAGCCTGGTCCAGGGAAGGGCGACGGAGAGGCTGGCAGCAGATAGCTCTGGGGTCAGCCCGCAGGGGACCCTCCTGGCGGGCACCCTTTATCCAGCGGGAGCCCTAATGGAGGGTGCTCAGCCACTGTGGGGAGTCAGCGGGGCCTAGCCTGGAATGCCCGAGTTTCATAGGGCACTGGCCCTGCCCCATTGGGGAAAGAGGACCTGCCACCCTTGCCCGGGGCTCTCCTGTACCTTCTGGCAGAGGTGCCCGATGCCCCGGATCTTGAAGGAGCCCGAGGGCTGGGCACTGTCCATCTTGAGATAGACGCTGGTGCCGGCCACTTTGGACAGGGCCATGCTGTCACGGACCGGGGTCTTCATGTGCAGGGGCTCTGGGGAAGTCATCGCTGGGTGAGGGGAGGGAGCAGGCCAGGGAGCTGGGTGTCCGGCTGGACCAAGAGAGCGAGGGACAGGTTGGAGGTCGTCTAGATAGATGGACGAGTGGACAATCCCCGGACGGATGGAGGGTAGATGGACAGGTAGACAGTCTTCTGAATTGTCCCAGGGCTACCAGGTCCCAGGCTTTATTCCCTGGGCACTGCTGGGCAGCCAATAGAGCCTCAGGGCCGGCCACACCCCCGCCAGGACACGCCCCCTGGCCTGAGGCCTGGGGCTGCCAGGAGGGAAAGTGGGGGCTGGCAGCTTCCTCCAGTCTCTCCCTCACCCCTCTCTGCTCCCTCCTGCCACCTCCCTCCCCATCCTCCGCGTCCTCATTTGCAAGGAGGAAAACACCCACTGCCCACGGACTGCGGACTGCGAGGAGGCTGCAGGAGGATGGTGTGGGATAATGCTCTTAAACTCCCTAGCAGGTGCTCGGCACATAGTAGGCACCCAAGAAACAAACCTGGAAGAAACGGGCACTATCGTTATCTAACCCCATCTTCCAGAAAGGGAGGCTGAGGCGCAGACAGTCAGAGGGCAGAGCTGGCACCGGAACCCAGCGGTCTGACTCCCAAAGGTGCAACGCGAAGCTGTTCTCGATCGCCTTCCGCGGCCGTCCTTTCGGGACTCTTCCGTTGTCAAGGGGCGCAAGGCATCATGGGCAAGACCAGGCAGACCAGGCTCACATCCTGACTGCCGCGTTTTGCTAGCTGTGGGGCCCTGGGCAGTCCCTTTGCCTCCTGGAGCCTCCCTTTGCTCATCTGTAAAATGGGGACAATAATGGTGCCACTCTCCTAGGGATAGGTGACAGGATAATGTACAAGTATGTACGTTAGAGGCCCAGGGCGCAGTGCTCACTATGTGTAGGCAGCCATTGTATCTTGGTCGTCATCATCATCGTCACCGTCTTCGTCATCACGGAACTGCAGGGTCTGGCACCCAAACTCACTCCCTGCCCCATGCCAAGCCTCCTGCCTGTTCCTGGCTACTTGCAGGGGCCTGTGTGTGCACAGGCTGGCACACACACACTTGCACACACACAGCCCTGGCCCCCTCACCAAAACTCCCTTGTCTGGTCCACCGGGACAAGAATATTGATGAGACAGGGGGTGGTGAGGGCTTGAGCAGCCTGCACAGCCATCCCTCTCGGTGGGACAAGCTCCCCCTCTTGCTGCCCCACTGGCCTTGCACAGGCTCGCCCAAGCCCTCCCCGCAGTGGGACGTCCACAGGCACGCGCCAGGCACACCGGGTGCAGAGCCAACATGGTACAGGCATTGCACTGCTCACGTGTGGGCACAGCCTCCCGGTGTGGCCCTGAGTGTGTACAGCCGGCGCTCACGCTGCCCCACGTCTGCTGCGGCCTGCTCTCATACCAGGTGTTTCCCACTGGGGGCTTCGCTTAGTCCTCAACAATTAGGTGAGTGGGCGCTGTGAGTCCCACGTCCCAGGTGAAGGAGTAGGCTCAGAGGCAGAGTAAAATCATCACCCAGGTGGCAGGGGAGGACGGCAAACTCGGGGATTCTGACGGACAGGGCTGAGGTGGGGTTAAGGAGGGCCTCAAGGGGTCACCATAGGGGTCTCAGATGCAGGGGTGTGACAGGAGGTTCCCCACGCAGTCAGTCGGTGAGGTGGGAATGAGGACACTATTGAATTTTCTCTATTGCACTGCCGTGACGCCGTGGTTGGAGGGCAGGGCTGAGAAGGCTGCAAACGAAAGGAATTGTTTCTGTGGCCCTCTCTAGGTTGTTCTGTTTGTCCCAACAAGGGTGTGTCACTGCTGTGATTTGAAAAAAACTGAATTAAGAAAATCAATCATAAAAGGTCCCCAAAGAGGGAAAAAGGCAAAATATATGTTGCTGTTGTTGACATCCTGTTTGGTCATATCCTTTTTTCTAAAAAAAATTCAAAAACTTTGTTTATTTTTTTAGAGAGAGAGGAAGGGAGAAGGAAAGAGAGGGAGAGAAACATCCATGCGAGAGAGAAACATGGCTCGTTGCCTCCCACACGCCCCCAGGCATGCGCCCCAACTGGGAATCGGTCTTGCAGCCCTTGGGTTTGCGGGACAATGTGCAACCCACGGAGCCACCCCAGTCAGGGCTGGGCATTTCCTTTGTAAAATAGTGGCTTTATTGAGATATAGTTTGCCTAGCATACAACTCACCCATTTGCAGAGGATCCATTTAAGAGTATTCTCATCACCCTGAAAAGAAACCCCATACCTACTAAGAGTCACCCCTCCCCCTCCCAGCCCCAGGCAGCCACCTACCTGCGTTCTGTATCTATGAATCTGCACCTTCTGGACACTTTCTACCAATGGAATCAGACAATGTTTGACATTTGGTGTCTGGCTCCTCTCACTTGGCATCATATTTTCAAGGTTCGTCCACGTTGTAACATGTTGGTGCCATATCCCCTTTTATGGGTGCAAAGTATTCCATCATCTGGACAGACTATATTTTATTTATCTACTCATCCACTAATAAATATTTGCCATCTGGACGTATCTTCATTTTTAAGTATAAAAATATGTCCACAAGCAGTTCTGCGTTCCATGGCTAGGAAGTTGAGACCCTAACAAGGCAGGGGCCTCACCCAAGGCCGCCCTGGGGAGAAGGAGGTGGAGCAAAGCCAGGTGGAGTGTCCATGAAACAGGGACACTCTGACCAGTCACCTGCTGGAGGGTCTCGGGGGGGGGCGGGGGAAGGCTGGCTGCCGTCACTGGGCAAGCCTTGGCGGGGGGTCAGTTCACACCTGGGACTGTAGCACCCGAGACGTGACTGTTTCCATATAGCAAGTGGAGATGGCTCTGTTACATCACACCCTTCTGGGAGGTGTCTCTGGGGATGGCCGGGTCAGCGTGTCCTTGGCTTCGGGAGGTGGGGATTCTGACGGTTGTTTTCACAGCCTGGGGAGGAACAGACAGCTCTAGCCTCTGTTTGCCCTTCTGGCTGGTGAAGCCATCCCTGGACTCCTGATTAGTTCAGGTCTCCAGTTCCTGCGTCTGTCACACCTAGGCTGAAACTGACACCCAGCTGTATGACCTCAGGGTCATCACCGAACTTCCCTTAGCTTCAGTTTCCTGCCCGAAGAAATGGGGACCTGGGTTGCGACTGGGGATTGCAAGACTTAGAGACAATGGCAGACTGGTGCCAAGTCGGGGCTCAAGGAAGAGAAGCTGCCATTCATGATTATCTTTAGGATTATTGTTATTATTTTAAGATTTTATTTATTTATTCATAGATAGAGGGGAAGAGGGAGAAAGAGGGAGAGAAACATCAGTGTGTGGCTGCCTCTCTCATGCCCCCTACTGGGGACCTGGCCTGCAATCCAGGCGTGTGCCCTGACTGGGAATTAAAACAGTGACCCTTCGGTTCGCAGGCCTGTGCTCAGTCCACTGAGCCACACCAGCCAGGGATTGAACAAACAGCTAATTAACTGGAGGCAGTGAGGGTTTTCCTCTTCTCTCTCAGGGAGGCAGGGACATGCAGGGGCTGAGTCACCGCCGACAGGGTTGGGCTGTGGTCTGGTCCTCCATTCTTTGCTCCCCATCCCAGCTGCCCCAGCTTGCCCGGGAGGCTTTCTTCATTCCCAGCCTCATGAGTCCCTGTCCTGTGGTCTTGGGCCCGTGGCAACCGTTCTAGAGTTTTGGCCACTGCCATAAATTCTTTCTCTTACTCTGTGGTCTCCTCCATTCCCTGAGGCCAAGAGCATTCTGGCTTGTAGGAAGCCCTCCTGGTCTCCAGCAGTCGAGGCCTGGAATGGACTCCAACCGACTGTGAAATGGGCGGGGGGTTTAGGAGCCAGGCATTAAACCTCTGGTAGCCTGGCACTGTCCACCGTGGGAACGCCAGCCTCCTCAAGACCCGCAAGTGCTATAAATCAGGACTCCTCCTCCTTCCCTCTGGCCTTCCCCCTCTTCTTCCTCTCTGTCTCTCTTCTCCTCTGGGGAGGGAACTGAGGGGAAGGGAGTGATGAGTTCATTCTCAAAGCGTTCTCGCTCCATCACCGCCTCACCTGTGCATTCTCCTGATTATGCTGCCCACCGACTAGGGCAAAGGGGAAAAATTGTTACCCCTGGTCCCGGGACGGGTTTCCTTCATTGTTCCTTCTTTATCTAATGGTGGCAGACTATTTCTTTATTTTATTTTGTTTTATTTTCATCATTATTCAGGTATAGTTTTCTGCCTTTCACCTTACCAGCCCTCCCCATTTCCCTCCTGTTTCCACTCCCCCCCTTGTTATTGTTCATGTGTCCTTTATACTTGTTCCCACAACAGACTATTTCTTTTCTAGCTTTTTCTGTTGTTGGCTAGCTTCTCAACATCTCTATCCAAGAAGCGAGCCTGTTTCTCTCTCCATTTTTAAAAGAATAGGACTTTGGTCAACTAAGTTCTATTTTAATGAGCATTAAAAAAACTGGTAAGGTTTCTCTGAGGAGAACCTTCCTGCGAAGCAAAGAAATATAAGAGGTATTTTTATTTCCCACTACTTTTACATGTGTGGGTGTGGGGACGTGAAAAGCCTTTTAATTTTAAAATAGTTATACATTTACAGAAATGGACATCTAAAACGGCTTAGATGATGCAGAAGCTTCCCTTCTACCCCCAGTTCCCTTCTTATTAACGAGTTCATAAATACGGCGCATTGCTCACCATTATTGAACTGACGTTAATACATTATTATTCACCGAAGTCCACGCTTTATTCAGATTTCTTTAATTTTTAGCAAATGTCCTTTTTTTGCATTTCATTTCGTCGTCGTCACGTCTCCTGGGGCTCCTCCTGGCTGCGACAGAGCCTCAGACTTCCCCTGCTGTCAGTGACCTTGACCTGGCTGTGACAGAGCCTCAGACTTCCCTTGCTGCCAGTGACCTTGACGGTCTTGAACAGCACTGATTGTGGGTTTTATATTTCTTCTCACGAGCCCACTGGGGTTCCAGGAGTTAGGGAGGAGAAGACCATGGGAGTGAAAGGGCACTGTCCGCACATCACGTCACGCCCATTCCTGGTCAACCACCAACATGCCTTACTGCTACTGATGCTGACCTTGCTCACCTGGCCCGGGGAGGGTCTGTCAGGCGTTCCCATCACTAAGTTCCTCTTCATTTCTGGGCGTGGGCTTTTTGAAGGTTGCGTCCGTCTGTACAGATCTGCTGTCTATCCTGGGTAGTCACCGTCCCTGTTTGGGGATCATCTCTGCATCTGCACCTGACTTGGCTCTGTCTGCGCTGAGTGGGGAACCCCTGCCCAAAGCCGAAGACTCACTAACGCCTTCCCTCCTCTGGTGGGTCTCACATGGGGACCCACGAGGTCTCCTAGACAGCCTCTCTCGGCCAGCCCAACACATAGCCACCTGCGGCTATTTAAACTGACAAAAATTAAATAAAATTCACAGTTCGATTCCTCGGTCTCAGGGCTCAGGAGCCCTGGTGGGGTGGGGGGAGGGGCTGTGGTACTGGAGGGCACAGATTGCGAAGCATTCTCCTCACAGCGCCCTGTCCCCTCAGCCCTCTCCTCCCTCATCCCAGCATCCCCTCCCCCGCGCCCCCACCCCACCATCACCCCGGGGTAACCCCTCAACATCACAGTCTGTATGTCAGCCACTTCTGCCCCTTGTTGCTTGTAAGTAAAAGTTGTTGCACACTGTATGTATTTTCCCTCTTTTCTCAAAGCAATGTTTCCCGGAATGCATTGGGAACATTGCTTTGGGTAATAGGCTTCTGTCTAATTCTTGCGGATGCGGCAGAAATTCCCAGGGAGGGCATATTTTGATTCCTCAACCCCTTTCCCCTGCAGGGGCATCTCGGCTTCCAGTGTTTTGCTGGTTCGTTTCTGCGGTTCCACGCAGTAGTCTGATAAACACTCTCTCACCCAGGCTCTTACCCTCTGGCACTTTTTTTTGTTGTTTTTTTGAGAATAAATTCTCCAAATCAAGATTTCTAGGTTAAAGGAATGGGTATATATACCAAACTGTAATAGATATTGCCAGATTCATTTCCTAAAAGGAGATGAAAAAAATTGCGATTTCTGGTTGCACCAGCAACATGCGAGACACCGAGTTTGCTTCATACTCACCAGCCCTGGCTGTTGGTGCTTTTATGGTTTTAGAAAATTGTTGCCAACCTAAAATGAGGCCTTTGATTGTTCCTCAAACTGGCCTTTTTCTATTGCTGTGCCCGTAACACTTTCCGGCACCCATTGCCTGGCATGCGGGCCGTGCGCCCCGTGAGGGCTAGGAATGCATCCTGTCTGTCTCCTGTTTCACAGGGCCTCGATTTGCGCAGTGCGGAGCGATGTTGGTGGAAGGAATAAATGAATGGCTTTATTCTGAAAGCCTGGTTCCCACGGGCCAGATGTCTCCTTGGCCTTGAGGCCAGATGTTCAACTGTCTCCTTTTCTTCTGTGGGCCTCAGTCTCCCCACCCACAACAAGGGCGCATCATATGGCCCTTGACGGTTCTTTCAGCTCAGGCGCCGTGACTATGAGTTTGTAAGTCTCTGAGAACAAGAGGGCCAGGTTGGGTGTATGTTCCTGTGACAATTGACCCCATGGCTTATTTGCTGGGCAACCTGGGGCAAGTTACTTAACTTTTCTGTGCCTCAGCTTCTCCCTGGACGCCTGACTTTTTTTCGTTTCAGGGGCAAGAGGAGAGAGGGAGAGTTCCTCTGTTCAAGGGTCTCACACTCAAATTTCTGCAGGGCCAGGCAGGGGTCTGTTGGGTGTTGGAAACTGAATGGGAAGAGGTGGGAACAGTGGCAAATGGAGAGCCATGTCCCTCTACAGAGGACAGAGCGACTCAGCTCCAGCCCACAGAAGTGTGGGCCCCTAGCCCTGACCAGTGTGGCTCAGTGACTTGGGTGTTGTCCTGCAAAGTGGAAGATCACTGGTTCAATTCCCGGTCAGGGCCCATGCCTGGGTTTCAAGTTTGGTCTGCAGTCGGGCGCGGGCGAGAGGCAACCGATCGATGTTTCTCTCCCTCTCTTTCTCCCTTCCTTCCCCTCTCTTTAAAAGAATAAATAAATAAAATCTTTAAAAAAAAAAAAGAAGTGTGGCCCCTTCGTGTGAGGCCCTCTCCGCTCTAGCATGGGCTATCATCTTGGCAGAGGTCTGAGAAGTCACCTAGGATGTACTGGGTGTCCGGAGACCCGGGTCCACATCCCAGCTGGGTCACTCACTAGTGTGGCTGCTTGCTGACCGCCTGAGCCCAGTTCTCTCATCTGTTTAGCGGAACAGAGACTCGTGGCTGGGAAAATCTATGGCCTGAGTCCAGAGTGAAACTTGCAAGTCCGGAGGGCCAATCACCTGTGCCCAGGTACCGTCACTTCTCTCCCTGTAGTTCCCTCGCCCAGCAAACAAGAAAGTCATCTGGAGGGTGGGGGCGAGGAGAATGGTGAAATCAAGCTTAATAAATAACCCCAGGGACTGGCCAGGGTGGGTGTGTGGCAGCCTGAGGTGTCAGGGACGGCGGCTGGCTGACGAAGATGGCCCCGGAGGGGGCAGGTCAGTGACCTGGCCCGTGTCTCCAGCCTCCTCTGACGCAAGCACCCTGGCCTTTCCCACACCACCCTCTTTCCAGTCGGGGGAGCTCTGGGCTGGGCCCTTCTGGGTGTGACCCTGGTTCTGCCGCTGCTGTGTGACCTCAAGAAAGTGCCTTGACCTTCCTGAGCCAAGTCTGATTCCATGTTGTGGAGTTCATTCTCATACGCACCTGCCCTGGGGCTGTAAACATTCCGTAACACAATGATGTCACAATGACATCATTGTGTTGCCAGACTTCAGACCCCAAGGTTTCCGGCACAGGGCTCTCTCACCTCCTCTGGAACAGTAACAATAACAACAGCAACAGCAGCAAGAAGCCCTTGTTCGAAATGTTTTACCTACTGTTACCCAAGGTCACACAGCCAGGGAACGCCAGTGCTGGTATCGATTTGAACTGGAGCCTGTTGCAACTATACTGCCTCCTTATGCCAGAAACTACCATTACTACTACATAGGGTTTTTCGTTTTATTTTATTTTATTTACTTACTTTTAAAGATTTTATTTATTTATCTTTAGAGGAGAAGGGAAGGAGAGAGGGAGAGAAATATCAATGTATGGCTGCCTCTTATGCGTCCCCTGCCGGGAAATGGCCTGCAAGCCAGGCATGTGCCCTGACTGGGAATCGAACCTCGATCCTTTGGTTCTCAGGCCTGTGCTCAATCCACTGAGCTACACCAGCCAGGGCTTCATTTTATTTTTTAAACAGACTCTATGCTTAAGCTCTCATACCTGCCGAACTTTTTCCTCAGCAATACTATCCATGAAATTATGGGCTTGGCACCTCCTACGGCCTATCTCCTTCTGCATACACACAAAACTCAACAATTAAAAAACCTTAAGGATATGCTGGGCAATGTGAAAGGGCATGCATACAGTAGGCTTGCAGTAAATGCAAGGGTTGTGCTGCTTTTCCAAGCCTGAACGGTGTGCTAAGGCCTCTTCCTCCAGGGACCCCTCCCTGATTCCACCCTGCCCTCCGCTGTCCTTTAGGGACCTTCTGCTCTCTGTCTTCCTTGGAGGGGGGTTAGAATTGTCACTGAATTTGGGTGTCTTCTTCTCCTCTCCAGGCCGGGACCCACCCGAGGGCACGCGCTGAGTTTTACCACCTCTGTTCCTAGTGCTCAGGTTGGGATAGAACACCCCGCCATGGTTCGAGTTTAATGTGTGGATGGAAATGAAGCCACCAGTGTCCTCCTCATCAGGGTTCATGGCCCACCAGCTCAACTTGACCCCAGGTGGCCGGGAGTTAATCATCAAACCTGAGAGGGTCACCCAAGGTCCAAGAAGGGCACAGGATATCCTGGCTGCAAGCCTTTCCTGGCCCCCACCTCCCATTTGACATAGACGGGAACCGAGGCCCAGATGGACGTGCCTAGCTGAGGTCACCCAGTGAGACAGCAAAAGAGACAAGATGGGAATGTGATTGTATCGTTCCCTTGCCCATGACCTTCCATGGCTCCCTAGTGCCCCTGGATAAGGTCCAGACTCTGGATTGGCACAGGCATCCCTGTGGACTCTGATCCCGTCTCACCCCTCCCGCCCCTAACCTGCCTGCCGCCCCACCCCTGCCTTCTCTGTTCCAGTCCCACTGGACAACTTCGCCATTCGTGGAACACATCATGTTTTTCCATCGCTAATCTTTGCACTCCATGTTCCTGATTCCTGGCTGAGCTCAAGGCTGAACTCCTCCTCCAGGAAGCCTTCCCAGCCTTCTGGAGCCAAGTGAGCTACCTGGGCAACCACAGCTCCTGCCAGTACCTGGTGGCACTGATTGTAACTACTCTTCAGTGGCCCCTGGGGCCTCTGAGAGGGCAGGGAACATGTTGTTTTGTTTGAGGCTAAAGATCCCGGGATGTGACAACTAGTAGGTGTCCAGTAAATATTTGTCAAATGAATGAATCGATGGCCAGAATCATTTATTTGAAAGATACATAATTGTGGGGTTCCTGTGTTAGGTATGTAATATCAGAGGTGAAGAAGTACTTCAGAAAAATACGCCTTTCTCACACCACAGATAACAATTGTGTCTTTGTCATGTTGTCTCAGGCCAGGTAGTTGCTTGGAGATGTCTGTGTCTCCACTGAGAGACACAGGGAACGGGGTGGAACAGGGCCAGAGATAAAGGCCGTTCCTCCCTGGCTGGGTGGCTTCGGCCAAGGGAATGCCCCTCTCTGAGCCTCAGCTTCTTTATCTGTCAAATGGGACCAGGTAATGTGTGTGTCGTGGACAGCGCACAGTGGGGGCAGCAAGGATCAATCTCATCCTCTTTCGCTCTCTGGCTGGCCCTGTCTCTTTAACACAGGAGGAGGGGCCAAGGCCCCAGGAGGCTGCCAGCATCTTGGCAGAGCTGATGCCTAGTTAGACTGGTCGGCAGCAGGCAGCTGAGTTGGTCCGGGGACGCGTGGACAGGAAGGTAAGGGGACCTGGGGCCCAAACAGGGTCCCCAGGGTCTGTGTGCATGTGTGAGTGTGGAGGTAGTGCAGTCTTAACAGCTTTGGGGCCCTGTCCCAGCTGAGTGGGTGGAAGATGAGACAGGGTGACGGCGGCCTAAGCCCTCCCAGGAATATTGATTCAGCTCAGCGTGCTGTGGGCCCAGCCTGACTCATGGAAAGGAGGGAAACTGGTTTTGCTTGCCAGAGGGGCAGGGCTAGGCCGGCCAACGTTCCCCCTCTGGCCCCCCCGCCCCCGAAGCAGGGATCTGGCTGTGGAGCGTCACCCAGGTGGTCCCTGGGGAAAAATCTAAGGGACAGGGAGGTGGAAAAGGTGCTTGGTCTTCACCCAATCTATGGTTGCAACAGGTGAGGCCCAGGGCAGAAAAGTGACTCAGTCAAGGCCACACTTGCTGGGACCTGAACCCAAGGCGTGGGCTTCACCCAGCATTGCCTTGGCACAGACAGGGCCTGGGGCTCCCCTCTCAGCCCCAGGGGCCAACAGCCGTGGTGAGAGCTCTGTGTGCCTGGGCCTGGGGTTGGCCCCGGGTTTCACAGGCATCTGGGCTAGCTAAGGCTGTTGGCATTCTCTGGGCTTGTCCCCTTGGCGGACGCCTGGCTCACAGGAAGCCCCCGGCAGCCCCCCGCCATTGCTGTGCACCAGGCACAGAGCCGATGCCTTGGCCTCATTCCACCGTCACCACGGCCCTGGGGTGCACACGCACGCTGCCCTCCGTCGTGTGGCTGCTTCATTCTCGACTTTCAGTTTCAGGTTCAAGGTCATTTCCTCCAAGAGGTCCTTCCTGATGCCCCTACCCACAGCAGGCCCCCTCGTTCTTCTCTTCATGACTCCCTGTATGCACACGGCCCTCTTAGCTGTTTGTCTGTACAGTTATTTGCTGAGTGCTCATCTCCCCGCCAGACTACAAGTCAGGCAGCTCCAAGAGCAGATGTCGGTTTTGTTCCCCATTTATCCCCCGTTCCTAGTCGGGCAGGTAACAGGGACTCAGCAAAAGATGGTTATAATAATTACATTAACGTGCACCATAGCCTGTGCGTTAGGGACTGTTATTATTCACATTTTACAGACGGGGAAACAGGCGTAGAGAAGTTGAGACACTTGTCCGGGTTGCACAGCCAGGAAATCATAGCTGGTCCCTAACTTTGGTCTCTGCTTGGCCCCTTGGCCGGAGTTCTGGGCTGAGGGGGGCCTGGGCCAGGGGATCCTGAGTTAGGGTGCCCCCTGGCCGCTCTTCCCCCTCACCGTGCTCAGCTTGAGCAAGCGCCCTGGGTGGAGCTGGCTTCGGCTTCGCCTGCGTGGGGAGTCTCAGAACCGTCCCAACAAAGGCCAGCGGGTCTAATTCAGGGACCGTAGACCTGGAACTCTTCCGTGGAGGACAGGTCGCGTGGGACTGTGGTGGGTGGGGGAGGTTGCAGTATTCCTCCTAGTGGCAAGTGGTGGAACTGCAGGGGGCTGCCCACTGCTTTTTCTGCCCCAGAGAGGGAGGAAAATGGGGCTGAGTTTGGCCCTTGGAGGGTGGGGGGAATCATGCCTTAACTGGTGTGGCTCAGTGGATTAAGCGCCGACCTTCAAACCAAATGGTCACCACTTGGATTCCCAGTCACGGCACATGCCTGGGTTGCGGGCCAGCAGGGGGCGGGGGAGAGGCAGCCAGATGTTTCTCTCCCTCTCTTTCTCCCTTCCTTTCCCTTGTCTCTAAAAATAAATAAAGAAAATCTTTTTAAAAATCCTTCTATTTTTCCTCTTTCATTTCCTCCATCTCTTCAGCCTTGCCCTGACCCCCAGGTCCATTCACTGCTTATTCGCCCGAGGTTTGACTTGAAATTCCCCACTGAAAGCAGAATCAGAAAAATACCCCAAGTCCGCCCTTCGGACTAGAACGCCGTCCCCATCGCCCACCCCACGGCCCGCCCATGCACCGTCCTCTCTCCGTGCCCACAGCACTCAAGTTCATTTCTAGATCAGGGTGGTCCTGTCTGCTTTCCCTTGGCTTTCTTGTTATTCTTCCTTGCAGAGTTCCCTCTTTGAGAACCTGCAGGTCAAAAATGAATGAAAAGACCCCTCAACCAGCCACAGTGCCCAGGTCCCTAAGGCGGCCTGAGTCTAACTGTGAAAGAGCCCACACCCCCACCAACCGCGAAACCCACCACGCAGCACAGTTAATGGGACAACTGGACATTGGAACAGATGTTCGATATCAAGACATTGACAATATTTTAAGTGTGATTCCATTTTAAAGATCAGCATCACGGAAGTATAATTAATTTACATAAAATAAAGTGAGCCCACTTTCAGTTAAAATTCAACGGGGCCTGGGAGAAAATGTACACGGTTGTGAAAAATCATGAGGCTTCCTTTTTTTTTTTTTTTTTAAAGAGTGCTTTGTGGTCCAAAGGTATAAACTTTTCAGTTAGATGATAAATAAGGCCTGGGGCGGCTGGAGTTAGGAACACAGCACTGCAGACTTGCCGGTGGCTGAGAGAGCAGGCCTTCAAAGTTCTCATCGCCCAAAGGCATTCCGCAACTACCACGTATGGTGCCAGATACTAACCAGACAGACCGTGGTGATGATTTCGCAACATCTTCAAATACTGAATCAGCATGGCGCACGTCGGAAACTAATGTAATGTTCCATGTCAATTACATCTCGATACAAGTTGTAAAAGTACAATAAAATAAGTCTTGCCAGAGTAAAAAGAGCTCTTTACTTTTAGGAGTACATGTTGAAATGTTTATAGATGAAAAATTACAGAGCAAAAATATAATAATAATAATAATAGTAATAAAGGAGGAGAAGAAAGAGAGGGAGGGGTGTAGACATGGATGAAGCCATCTGATGGCCCCTGAGGCTGACACCTGGCTACACAAGACCTTCATTACACCGTTCTTGGCGCGTTTGCTGTGTCTATAACGGCCATAATGAAAGTTTTCAAAAGTTTTCCTCTTGAGAGAGGTCCTTCCCCCCCCCCCCCTTGCCCAAACACCTTCCCTGCTCACTCCTGTTTGGAACTCCGTGACTGTTTCCCCCACTAGAATGTGAGCACTGGCAAGGCAGGGACCCCTCTGGCCTGTCCAGTCCCGGGTCCCAGAACATGGACACACCGGGCACGCAGTGGGTCCTTAATAAATTGGGTTTTGTTTTGGATCAGTGAATGATGAATGAAGGAATTCTCCCATTTTCATTCACTCATCACTTCATATTGACCATGTTTTACAACCCCAGCACTGTGGGCAGCCACGGTCACAGAATGCAAGGACCCCTGGTCCAAACCTCCTTGTCCAGATGAGGAAACTGAGGCCCAGAGAGGCGCAGATACTCGCCTGCAGTCTCATAGGTTGGCATCCAGACGGGGGGAGGCCAAGGGAGCCAAGCTGAGGGGCTCCTCCAGTGCCCCTCTCCCGTCCTGGTTAAGGGGACTGTGGTGTAGAGCCGCCGGCCCACGACCCCCGTGTCTCCGTGCAGGCCCGCTTGGCAGTTGCTGCAATGGAGAGCTCTCTGGCAGAGTGTGCTAAGGGCGAACACTTCCACACGGTCACACCTCTGCTGGAGAGCTGGGCACTGTCCCAGGTAGCGGGTGCGACCGTCTTCCTTAAGTGCGAGAACGTGCAGCCGACTGGCTCCTTCAAGATCCGGGGCATCGGGCATTTCTGCCAGGAGGTGAGGGGTGCTGGCAGGGGAGGAGGGGTGAGGAGTAGAGGCTGGCGGAAGCCCGAGGGCAGGAGCGGAGAAGCGAGGTTGTACCGAGGGGAGGAGAGAGCCGGGGCCGGTGAGGGGCGAGGAGTAATGAGATGGCGAGGCTCTAACTCCACCCCACACAGGGCTCCGTGATGCCTGCCTGGGTCAGTCCCCAACCCCATTCCCTCTCTTCCCAGGTGACCAAGAGGGGATGCAGACACCTGGTATGCTCCTCAGGTGAGCCCACCCCTTTCCGCTCCGCGAGGGTCCTCAGGGCTGGGCATGGGGGAGGAGGAGCGGGCTGGAGCAGCTGCAGATGTGCAGGGCTCAGCCTCTTCTTATTTTTAGAGAGAGGGGAAGGGAGGGAGAAAGAGAGGGAGACAAACATCAATGTATGGTTGCCTCTCACATGACCCCCACTGGGAAGCTGGCCCGCAATCCAGGCATGTGCCCTGACTGGGAATCGAACCGCGACCCTTTGGTTCACAGCCCGCGCTCAGTCCACTGAGCTACACCAGCCAGGGCTCAGCCTCTTCTTAAAGGTGCAGCCTCATCAAGGTCATGGTCAGATGGCCATTTTGTATGTCCTCTCCCAGTCCTGTTTCCATGATTCAAGATGCATAGCAGAAGTGACAGAGACCCAGTTCACACAGGTGTAAGCCACAGCCTCTGACACCAGCAAATTCCATGGGATAAATGGCTTTCGGGCCCAGCTGGGTCCAGGAGCTCGCCTCTGTCCCTTTCCTTGCTCTTGGTTTTCCTCTCCTCTCTACTGGCTTTCTTCTCATGCAGGCCCCATGGTAGCAAGCTGGCCAGCAGGAGTTTCAGGCTTGCTCCCTACCATCCTACCAACCTCAGTGAAAAGAGAGTGCCCCTTCCCAAAGGCTCCCTTCAATCCACAGACTGGGTCATGTACTCATCCCTGAACCAATCATGGGCCAGGGGTGATTGAGGTCTCTGATTGGCTCAGTCTGGATCACGTATCCTCTGGGGCCTGTGAGTGCGGGTCCAGGGTGATTCACAAAGGGAAATGGAGAAGGACGGGGAAAGGTTTGTCAACAGGCTAATGCAACACTACCCACTGGCCCCCTCTTCTGCTGCCTCCAAAGGGGGCAACGCGGGCATCTCGGCCGCTTACTGCGCTCGGAAGCTGGGCCTCCCTGCAACCATTGTGCTGCCCGAGAGCGCCTCCCTGCAGGTGGTGAGGAGGTTGCAGGGGGAGGGGGCCGAGGTCCAGCTGGCTGGAAAGGTAAGGACTACAGGAAGGGGAAGCCAGCAGGAGCGGGCTGTTCCCCCTTCACTCCCCTTCCCCCGTAAGAGATTGTCTCCTCCCCCTTTTGATGAACTGTGCCTGGGACCCTCTCTTTCCTGAGGACGGCTGAGCTGGGGGGTGGGAGTGAGGGCTGGTGGGTACTGAGCGCTGGGACCTCTCCACCTGCCTGTCCCCACCCTGAGAAGGCTCCCCTGCGTGAGCTGGGGGCAAGGGATTCCCAGGAGCAGCCTGTCTCCCTACCGCCTCACTAACGCCTCACATTGTCCACTTCACCATTTTTTTTTTGCTGTTTGATGAAGCAAAAAGTATAAAGAAAGGTGATGAATTCTCTTCCCATCCTAAGACCATCCCAATATGAAAGAGAGGCCCGCTGATGAGGGTATCACTGGTTCACCTGGGTACCAAAACCAAAACCAAAACCAAACCAACCCAATGACAAAAACAAAAACAAAAACAACAACAACAACAAAAAAAAAACCAACCAACCCAGAGACACAAACATGTAATCCTTCTACTCTCCTGGAAAGAAAAAAAAAAATGCATCCCTGGAAAACAAATTTTTTAAAACCACCAAAGATTTAAATGAAAAGACATATTAAAGTACCTGAAAGGTGGTTCCCAAATAATATATACAGTTTTCTTCCTTCTTCCTCCCTCCTTCCCTTTCCTTCCCTTCCCCCTCCCTCCCTCCCTCCCTCCCTTCCTTCCCTCCACAGACACTCCTTCAGCACATACCATGTGCCTGCACTCTGTTAGGCAGAGTTAGGGAGGCAGAGATAATAAGCCATGGTCTCTACTCGTACGAGGCACAAAGTGTTGTTGAGGAGACACTGGGTGACCAGATGACAGTAACAGAACTAGATGCATGCTGTGATGGGGGAAGCGGAAGGTGCTGAGGAGGAACAAAGGAGGCAGGCTGCTTCAGTCAGCATCGCTGCTGGGTAACGCTGTGGAACAAACAGCCCCCAGTGCCCGTGGCTTATGAGAAACGCGATCTCTCTTGCTCATGGGTGTGTGAGTGGGCTGGGCAGTGCTGCTCCAGGCCGTAGGCCGGATTATGGTCCGCACACGTGCCCCTCGTCTTCTAGACCAGGGGCCACCTTCTCAAAGTGAATGACAAGAGGAGTGAGAGGAAAAATGCAGTTCCTCTTAAGGCTAAAGAGACAGCTGTGACTTTGCCTCTTCTGCTGCATGCCAGGGATCAAAGCGAGTCACACGCCTGGGACCAACAGCATTGTGGCGTGAGGAAATGCACTCCACCCACGTTAGTGCAAAGGGCAGCGAGGTCACATGGCAAAAGGCGTGGACGTGTGATTCTAATGCTGGGGGTGGCAGTGGAGAATCGGGTGATGGCCCACCCAATTCTTCCCCCACGGGGCTGTGCCTCAGATTTGGGGTGGGGGCCCAGGAAAGGCTCCAGGAAGAGGGTCCCCTGACTTGGGTCTTGGAGGAGACATTAAGGGAGAAAAGGGGGAGAGGGATGGCAGGCCGAGGAAAGTGCCGGGGACAGGGAGTGGACATGGCGTGAGCCTTGCGCGTTCCGCTGCAGCCTGGCCTCCTGGGGCGGGGGGTGGTGAGAGGGGAGGACAGAGAGGGGCAGGGCAGCTCGTGGGCGAGGCCGGTGTGAGTCGTAACCGGAGGGCTGTGGGAGCCATGAAGGGATGAGGAGCAAGGGAGGGGTGCGGTTGGACGTCTGCTCCAGCCCCAGGAGCCCCTTGGGTTCCCCGGAGCAGCTCCTGAGACAACCTCCACAGTAGCCTGACTCCCAGGCCTCTGAGCTCTGTGTCCCTTCAGGTCTGGGATGAGGCCAACCTCAGGGCACAGGAGTTGGCCAAGAGGGACGGCTGGGTGAATGTCCCCCCGTTCGACCACCCCCTGATATGGTAAGGCTTCTGCCCTTCCCTCCGGGCGGGGGTTGAGAAACTCTCACCGAGCCTAGGTCCTCCCATGGAATGAAAGGGGAAACTGAGGCCCAGAGAGGAGAAGAGGCACAGGCTCCAGGTGCCCTTGGGTTCAGACCCTGCTTCTGCCCCTTGTGAGTTGCGTGACCCTGTAAAGCATCTCACTGCCTTGTGCCTCAGTTTCCACACGTGTAAAATGGACATGCTAATAATATATCCCCTTTATGGAATGTGTACTTTGGGACACAGTTAATCCACTGAATCTTCCCTGAGGCCCTAGAGGTAGATGATTTATGCCCATTTCGCAGGCGAGGAAACTGAGGCACCAAGGGGTCAAACATTGCCTGAGATCACACAGCTAGTAAGTGGCAGGGACGTTGGGTCCCAGGCTCAGAACTTGAGTTGAGCCGGTTCCTAGTGATACGCTGGTTCTGGGAGGTTGTGGGGGGGCAAGGAGGAGAATGAGTGAATGAATAAATCTAGTGACAAAAGCTGAGTCTCCTCTCCCTTAAGCTGTAGGTGGGGAGGGAATGATGAGGGAGGGGTTTATAAATGTGAGCCTTTGGGGCTGAGGGTCTCCCTCATCTGGCTCCTCTCTCCCCTTCTCCTCCTACCCCCCAGGGAAGGCCACATCAGCCTGGTGCGAGAGCTAAAGGCAGCCCTGGGGACCCCCCCAGGGGCCCTGGTGCTAGCAGTGGGTGGTGGAGGGCTCCTGGCTGGGGTGTCAGCAGGCCTGGTGGAGGTGGGCTGGCAGCAAGTGCCCATTGTGGCTATGGAGACCCGAGGGGCACACTCTTTCAACGCAGCCATCAAGGCAGGCAGGCTGGTCACGCTGCCGAACATCACCAGGTAGGCACGGGCTGGGCATTCAGGTGGGGCTGGAAGGTGAGGACATAGCTGCTCTAGGGCCTCCGAGCCCCAACCAGTGGAGGTGGGGGACACGGTGGTTGTGGGTGCCGATCACAGCAGTGTGGATCTAAATTCGAAGGCGGTGCTGAGAAAGGTGGAGAAGGAGCTGATTCCTCGAAGTCTCGCCAGTTAATAAACAAATTTTCACTGGTCTGTACTGTTACAAAGTGATACACTTGGTATGGACGCAGACCAGCAATTTAAGTGTGTTGCAGTTCGAAAACGTAGGCAAGCAATAAGTAACAGAAAAACAAATGTCACGCTCATTTCTACAAACTAAAGATGGACGTTGCTTAGACTGGGTTGCATTTTCCCCCATTTTCGTCTCCCTTGCTCCTACCGGCCATGGGCCATCACACACAAGCAAAATGTGCCCGGCACATAGTAATTGCTCCACAAAGGTTAGTGAAACGAAAGAATGAATCAGTTATAGACTTGTAAACGGTGAGATTACAGAGAGTCTGCAGACCGTTTGGTAACCTATTTTTCTGTTCATAGTATAGAACATAAATGTAGGGAGTGGGTTTTTTTTGGGGGGGGACATCATCAGAGAACTTTGTCCTCTCCACACTTTGTAACTGATCTTAACTGAACCGAGGAAAAGTTCTCACCAACTCATTCAGGTGGACAGAGTGGCTCAGTGCCCAGGCCTCACCTCATCTCGTCTGTCACCCCAGGGGCTGTATGAGTCCCCGAGGGCTTCCGTAGAAATGCCCACAGATGAAAGGGCGTAAAACTGCAGGTGATTTCTTTTTTCCACAGCGGTGGAAGCTTGAGGCCTGGAATCGGGCTTTGGGCAGGGCCATGCACCCTCCGAAGGCCCCGGGGACCCGTCCCTGCCTTTTCCAGCTTCTGGTGATGGCTGGCAACCTGTGTCATTCCCTGGTTTGCAGCTACATTACCTGCCTCTGTCTCCCCCTGGCCTTTTTCTTGGTTTGTCTGTATTCTTCTTGTACAGACACCAGTCACTGTAATCCAGTGTGACACTGTCTTAACTAATCACAATCCGCCAAGACCCTATTTCCAAATAAGGTCACATTCTGAGGTTCTAGGCAGACATGGATTTTTTGGGGGGAGGGACACTAGTCATTCCTCTGTCAAGACCGTCACCGCCCACATTTGATTGGATGCCCCTTGGGTGCTGGGATTTAGGATACGATGGTGCAGGACAGCAAGGTGTGGCCCCCATACGTTTCTAACTCAAAGGAAAAGTGTGGTTTCTGGCATCGCGGCAAGGAGCGGCACAGTCGTGGCTGTAGAGTCAGGGGCTGTGATGTGCGCTCCTCAACTGTCACGGGACCCAGTTCCGAGTCCCTGCTCTCTGCCAGGCGCTGCTCCAGCCTCTTGCAGGATGGGAGGGGGCTGGGCCAGGGGAGGGGAGGGCCGGGTTTGTGTGAGGAGGACACGTAATTAATTCATCAGCTTTTCATGCGCCCCTGTACTCCCTGCTCCCCATCCCTGTCTCCCCACCCCCCACCCCCAGTGTGGCCAAGTCCCTGGGTGCCAAAACCGTGGCTGCACAGGCCCTGGCGTGCACGCAGGAGTTGAGGATCATCTCCGAGGTGGTGGAGGACCGTGAGGCTGTGGGTGCTATGCAGCGGTTCCTGGGTGAGTGAACACTGGCCCCTCCCTGGGCTCAGAAACCTACAAGGTCCCTGCATCCCCCCACGAGAGCATATTATCTCTTTTGCATCTTCAGCGCCAATCACGGGGCTGGGTATGCAGCAACTGTGCAGTGCGCATGTGCCCAGGGGGTGGAAGGGGCGGGGATAAGGAAGGGGTGTGCCGTGCAGTCTCTAGCCTCCACGCTTGTGTACCTGCTCTTCTTCTCCCTAGCTGCCCACCCCTGGGCCTGTTCCCGAGCAGTTTCACATGACTAAAGGCTCCTCAGCCATCATGACACCTCCTCCAGGAAGCCTCCTTTGATCTCTCACCCCCATCCCGCCTGGGTTGGAAACTTCCTGGGCACCAATCCCTCTAATCTCATACCTGCCTGATTCTTCTCTGTCTCCACCGCTCGACTGTGAACTCAGTGAGGGCGGGGGGGCTGGTGTGTCTTGCTCACTGTTGTGTCCCCAGGACCTTCCTAGAACAGATCCAGCAGAAAGTGGGTGCTCAGTAAAGGTGTGTCGAATGAATGAATGAATGAATGTAAAGTGAAAAAAGGTAGACAATGGACAGATGAATGGGTGAATGGATGGATGGGGAGATGGACTGACGAGTGACATAGAAACAAATAGATGGACGGACACATTGATGAATGGACAGTCAGATGATGGATAAGGGATGAAAGGGTGGATGGATGGACATGCTGATTGATGGCTACACGAAGAGATGGACAGATAGATGGTCTAATGATGGATAGAGGGATAGATGGATGGATAGATAGATGAAAGGTGGGTGGGTGGAGAGAGGGATGGTCAGATTGATGGATGGAGAGGAAGTCAGACAAATAGACTGTGAGGTGGGGCGGGCGGGCCTCATGGATTTGCAGGGCCCGGAGCCTGCTGAGCAGTAACCAGCTTCCCCCCTCTCTCCTCTCCTCCACCCCCGGTCACTCCCCCGCTCTGGGCAGATGACGAGCGCATGCTGGTGGAGCCTGCCTGCGGGGCAGCCTTAGCTGCCATCTACTCGGGCCTCCTGGGGAGGCTCCAGGCAGAGGGCTGCCTGGGCCCCTCCCTGGCCTCCATCGTGGTCATTGTGTGTGGAGGCAACGGCATTGACAGCCGAGAGCTGCAGGCCCTGAGAGCCCAGCTGGGCCAGAGCTGAGGCGCCCCCCGGGCTGGGAGTGCTGGCGGAGCCCCACAGATCCCCGCCGGGAGCTCACGGATGCCCCTGTAGCTGGCTGAAGGGCCTCTGTGCTCACGGATGACCATGGAAGCTTCCCTGTGCTACTGTGCTGGCTGCCTCCTGCAGGAAGCCCTCCTGAACTACTTCCTTCCACCCCCCTGCAACCCTGGCCAATAAACCCTTTCTGAGTTGAGTTGGTAACTGTGGTGGGTCCAATCTTTCCACCCCCCCTGAGCTCACAGGAGGCTCACAGCAGCCTCGAGCCTGGCTCTGCGATGAAGCAACTCTTTCTAGCTTAAGGAACAAAGCCAAGGATTCAAAACTCAGGTCTTGCCCTGGCTGGTAGCTCAGTGGATTGAGCATGGGCTGTGAAGCAAAGGGTCGCTGGTTCGATTCCCAGTCAGGGCACGTGCCTGGGTTGCAGTCCAGGTCCCCGGCAGGGGACACACGAGAGGCAACCACACACTGATGTTTCTCTCCCTCTCTTTCTCCTTCCCTTCCCCTCTCTCTAAAAATAAATAAAATATCTATATTGAAAAAAAAACCTTCAGGTCTCTAAGGGAATCTGGTCCTCACCTGGGGGACAGAAAGACCTCGGGGACAGGAGGAGGAGGGGCTGCCCCGTCACTGCTCAGGCTGGGGCAGGTGAGGAAGACGTCTCCAGCCTTCATCAGCCTTCATCAGCTGCAGCCGATGTGCCAGGAACTCTCCCAAGAACTTCCTACTCATTGTCTTCTCTGACGTTCACAGCGGCACTATGAAATAAAGCCATGGTCACTATCCCTATTCTACATGTGGGGAAACTGAGGCATGGGAAGGCGACCTAACCCACCCAATGGAATGCGGCCCAGTCAGGCCCAGACCCTGTGATTTTCAATATGACGCTGTATTTCTTGGACCTTGGCCTTCTTTGTGTGGGGGTTGGTGAGACATTAGGGGAGCATGTAGGACTTCCTGTTGGGTCCGGATGCACCCCTGGGTCACAAGGAGGGTGGGTGTTGCTCCTGGAATTGGGAACCTCCGTTCTTGGAAGGATTAGAATCCCGTGGAACCACCAGGGGGCAGCAAAGTGTCTCCAATGGGGACTCCCGACCAGGGCACGGTTGGCTGCCCTGCCCCTCTGGTCTTCTTGGCTCTAATCCTCGTGGGGCCCTTCACTCCTGCTGGGGGGTGCTGAGGTCCCAGAGGTGGCTGGGGCCCAAGGTCTTGGCACGGGGACCTCTACCCAGCCCTTCACAGCCCTGCAGGAAACAAGGCTCAGAGAATGTGGGGTCCATCCTGTGCCATAGCCCCCCGCAGAATCCACCTCCGGGTCCCCGGAGGCCCCCTTGCTTCCCAAAGGCTGTGTGACCTTAGCCAAAGGGCCCTCCCCTCTCTGGGCCTCAAGCTGCACCTCTGTGCTGAGAGGAGCCTACCTGCCCCTTCCCACCTCCTTTCCTTGGCCCAAACTCTGCCCTCCCCCAGGCGCCCCTTCCTTCCCTCCAGAAGAGGGTCTGAGAGTGGCCGTGACCACCTGCGCTGCTTCTCCAGCTGCCTTTGTCTCCATCTCTCTCTGTCTGACCACAGACACCGAGGCTGGGGCGCCCCTCCCGAAGCCACCAGGACCCAGCCCTGCTTCCTCAGAGCCCGGCTGTGTCAGTTCCCTGCAGCAGAAGGCGGCCCTGAGAGCCCCGGAGGCGGGGCCCAGCCAGACCCGAACCTGAGCCCTGTCTCCACTTGCTAGCCCGGCGACCTTGAGCAGGTGACCTTGAGCGGGGGGCGTTCCCTCTGACCCACAGAACAGGTTGCCTGTGGGCTGTCACTGTGGACCCGGCACAGGCAGAGTTTCAGTGGATGTCGGTTCTTCCCACGTCCTGAGCGTTCCTCCCCAACCAAGAGGGGTCGGGGTGGGAGTGGGGGGGGCAACCAGCATGGATTTCTATGTTGAGCCCTTCACCATGTGCTGTGGGCCTTAGCATTCATGTCCTTTAATCCCACAACCACCCACATGGTAGACACTACTATGACCTTCATTTTGGCCCGTGAGGAAACTGAGGCCCAGAGCCATTAACCTTCTTAACCCCAGTCACCCAGCTGGACCGGAACCCTATTATGTATACATCTGAGGCTCATGCATGTACCCCCTACTGCTCTCACCCCTCCTTTCCTTTGCTTAAGCTGTGTCCTTGGCTGCCATGCCCTGTCTGATCCTAACTCCTATGCATCCTTCAAAGCCCAGTGTAGGATGGCCTCCTCCCTGAAGCCTTCCGGGGTTGCCTCAGCCAGCAGTGTTCTCCCCAACCGCACGTGCCTCCAGGTGAGGGGCAGAGCTCACGGCCCTCCAGGTGCTCTGCCTCCCAGGTAGGTGTCCACCCTCGGCTGCACTCCTGGGAGACTAGTCAGCTGCTGTTTGCCCCTCTCCTGACCTCGGCAAGCTGGAGATAAGCAGCTGAGGGGCCTGTCGACTCCATCCAGATAACGCACATCAATCACCCTAGTTCAGCCCTTTCTGGTTGACACCCAGGGAACGCCAAGGGCAGGGAGGAGGCACGGGAGAGAGCGAGGGCGTGGGACCCTCAGCATTCTGTCTCTGCCCTCTTGGACTGCTCAGTGGGGAAGCAGGAAGCTGGCCAGGAGAGTCCTGATGGCAGAACTTCTTCGAGTTGGCCCAGGGCTGTGCAGAGAGGGCTGAATACTGGGCCGCCAGGGGTGTGCACCCGCCCAGGATACGCCCAGCTTCTCCGCCCCAGCTGGGGCCCCATCCTAAGGCCTGGAGCTCCATTGCTTTTCCTGTAGGTGCCAGTGGCTGACGAGTCCTCTGTCCTCTCACTGGACGACTCTAATGGCCCCGCCTCCAGATACCTTCCCTTCCCCTAGCCCTGCACGGTGGCGGCCTTAAGCCAGGGTGATGCAGAGGCCTGGAGTCCAGCCTTGGGCTGGTGAAGGAGGTGTCCCTACTCCAGCGCTGGCCCAGACAAGGCGGGGTGTGGGGAGGGGGACCAGGGTCACAGCTCTGCTGTGCCACGCTCCCAGCCCGGGAAAGGGCCCACAGGGCAGGGCACACGCCCCGGCACCTGCATAGAGGGCTCCGACCCTCATGTTGTGGAACGCCATGGCCAGGCCAGCCGTGCGTCCCAAGTCCTCTGTGTGCGGCCGTGTGCACGACTGCGCACTTGCTGGAGACTGTTAAAGCAGCCCTGGGGGCATGTTATCTTACCTGTGAAGTGCGTCCGTGTAGGTTCCTAGCAGACAAGGAGGCACATCTCTAACGTAAGCACAATACCGTTCTCACCTCATCACAATGAACAAGTAGTTCCTCAGTGGTGCTCCCCTCCCCAGTCTGTATCCAACGTTCCCCAGCGGGGTCTTGTTAGAGCTGGTTGGTTGGAATCAGGGTCCAGAGTGTCCATGTGGCTCGTGCTTGGTCTGATTCTTGAGTCTCTTAATCTCTTGGTCTGTGGAGGAAGGAAGGTCAGAGAAGGCCTTTTGAAAAGGTGAAATCTGAGCTGGGTCTGGAGGAGGTGAAGGAGCAGACTCTGTGGGGCTGGTGGGGGAAGAGCATGTGCAAAGGTCCTGAGGTGAGAGCGTCCGAGGAGGCCCCCGTGGTGCAGGAGAGAGGGGGAGGAAGAGATGGTAGAAGATGAACAGGAAGGTAAAGAGAGTGAATTCCTGTGCTCAAGGCTATGGCTTTTATTCTGGGCAAGAGGTAGAGTGCTGGGAGAGTGGGGTGTCAGACCACCCCCCCCACCCGCCTTCCTTAGCCCCGACCCCCAGCTTTGATTTTAATCGTCTGTCCCCAGAAACCTTTGCCCCTGCAGTGGTGCCCCCACCTTGGCAACCCCTTTAGCTGGTGGGTGCAGCCAGCCCCAGCCGCTGGGAATGCCGGAGGCTAATGAGATGAGCCAGTGGGTGCCGCCACGTCCAGAGATGCCTCAGAGGTCACCCCTCCCCCCAGCCCCGCTGGCATTGGCCCACAGCCAATGACTGGTGACTAAATGAGGCTATAAAAGTTGGACCCCCTTATGCCCTCAAGGCAGAGCCGCTCTGTGGTGCCATCCAAAGTCCAGAGCCCCCCCTGGCATCAGGCTGGAGCCAGATTCCACTCACCACCAACGCTGTTCCCGGTGCTCGCCGGCCCCTCCGCTCTGTGTCCTCCTTAAGAAATCGCTGGCCGAGCACCACCGGCTGAGCATCCCCGTCTCAGACTCCGTGCGTGGGAAACCCGGCCCATCCGGACCCCCTCCCTCCTCTCCCCTTCCCACCGGCCTTTCCCTTCCCCAGTGTTTGTCCTTTTTAAACTCCACCAAAAATGTCACGGGCGGGCTTTTCGCCTTGCTTCCAAAGTCCCTGATAAATTCCACTGGCTGGGCAACCCCAGGAGAGGTTTCCTGGAGCAAGGAACCCCATAAATCACCCCGCTGCCACTCCGGCGTGGGCAATATCTTATGTAAAAAGGTGTTTCCTGGGAGGACCAGGGGCAGGAGAATCCTATTACAAGCCGCCCCATTAATTATAAAGAGTCAAGTCGACCCTTTGCTGCGATTTTTTATCTTAAGGCTGAAAACTGATTACCTTCACCAGTCCTCCCCCTTCAAAAAAAAAAAACCGCTAAAGAATAAAATAAATGTTTGCAGAACAAATACCAAAGTTTCTCTCTTTAGGGGAGAACCGGCAGAGGGAGCAGTGGGTGGGGAAGGGCCCCCTTTTCTCCCTTGTAAGGTGGAGGTTGCAGAGCGCTTAGCCTGTGCGGGGCGTCTCCAGCTTCCCTGACTCCTGGACCCCAGGGCTCCAATTCATCCCATCTTCCAGGTGAGGGAAACTGAGGCTCTCCTGAAGTGACGTGCTCTCTAAGTTACCCTTTCTTCTGAGATAGGCGGGCAGAACTCGGGCCTGGCTGGGTGTGTTAAGACCTGCGTTCAAACCCGCCCCAGCTTCTTTCTCGCAGGAACACTGAGCAGGTGAGTTCGCCTATTTGAACCTTGGCTTCCTCTCCTGTGAGATGAGGAATGAAAGCACCCCTTGAAGGATTCCAGGGGGAAGAGAGACACGAGCAAACTCGGAGGACACCAGCCAGGCATGTCCCTTGCCTGGGTGCCTAGCAGCCTCCCCACTGGGCTGCTTGTTGCCAGTCTAGAGGAACCCCCATCCCGTCACACCCAGTCTGTTTGTCACTCGGCGGCCAGGGTAACCTTGAACGAGCCTAAGGTAGATCCTCGCCCCCCACCCCCTGTTTCAACCCTCCCGTGCCCCTCACCTTGGCCTCCACCGCCCTGTGTTGTCTGGCTCCTGCCTGCCTTTTGGGCTTTGCTGCGGCCCAGACTCCCTGACCTGAGGCCATACCAGCTCCCTTCCCAGGACTCACCAGGCTTGACTCTGCCTCGGGGCCGTTTTGCAGGCTGTTCCCTTCGCCTGGCACACTGTTTCCCCACATCTCAGCATGGCCTGTGGCGTCTCCTCATCCAGGCCTCAGCTACATGTTGCCTCCTCCAAAAAGCGCCCCCTGGCTCATGGTCTGCCTCTCAGGGCTGGGTCTACGGGAAGGTGTCGGGGGAGGTGCTGGCTTTGGGAGCCGAAGGTAAGAGGTGTCCAGTAACCCAGAAATCAAGATAAATAATACGGTAATAAAATATTTTTTAATTAAAATGAATGCAGAAGCAGTCCGTGATGAATAGCATGCCGACATTTTAAGGAAAGGTAAGATCTCACCTGACCCTGGATCCTAGACCTTTCAGAATCTGTCTTTTAAAAAAAAAAAGGTTGTGCCCTGGCTGGAGTGGCTCAGTGGATTGAGTGCAGCCTGCGAACCAAAGGGTCACCAGTTCGATTCCCAGTCAGGGCACATGCCTGGGTTGCAGCCCAGGCCCCCAGTAGGGGGTGTGCCAGAGGCAACCACACATTGATGCTTCTCTTCCCCTCCTCCTCCTTCCCTTCCCCTCTCTCTAAACATAAATAAATATTTTTAAAAGTTGTCATTTTGTTCATTGTAGATGATTTTGCATTAATTTTGATTTTCCACAACACTATATTAAAGTGCTATTAATCTTGATCACTGAGTTTTCTATATGCTCCTCTCCCCTTCTCTTTTGCATCCAAGGAGACCGCAGCACACTCGCCCCACCCTCACGCCACACACTCGCCCTGCCCTCACACAGCCTGGCTGAGTGTCGCTCTCAACACCTGGGGACTCTCTGTCTCATCACCCTCCTTCTCTACCACTCACGGCACTGTCTCCCCCAGGGATGTGTTACCCCTGTGAGGGCTGGCATCCGATCCAGTCTATTCGCATCTGTGACCCAGAGCCCAGAAGAGTGCCCAGCACACACTAGACTTTCAACAGATATTTGCTGAATGAGCGAATGAAGATTCAGAAAGTCAGGTGGAAGTCTGTACAACTTGGCTGCAGGGTCTTTAGTCTGTCCCCCCCGCACTCCCATTTCTCAGCTGAGGCCGCCGAGGCCCAGAGAGGGTGAGTAACCTAGTCACAGTCACACAGCACAGCCACGGCCGAGGCAGTCCCAAACTGAATCTCCAATGAGCTTGCGTGTCCAGTACCAAGAAGTCTCTGGTGACTTGGTGGGGGCTTGTCGGGCACAGGCGTTCCTGAAATATCATCCCCAAACTCATTGCCGCCTCAGGTTGCGTCAGGTTCGTGGGCCCTCTTTACTCTGACCTAATTCATACGTTTCTTGAAGACTTAACTGCTTTTGAGAGAGAAAACGTGATCACCACTCTAAATGGAGAGACAGTACCACTTCCCAGAGGTCAATAATAGGTGTGCTGATAAATAGAGCACAGGAACGGAAACAAAGGGATGGCGTTCCATCGTAGCCAGCCTCTGCCGGGCCGAGTCTGCAAGCCTGCCCCGGTGCCTGTCGGCTCCCCGAGTGCCAGAGGGGCGTTTAAGATGCGCAAGCACCCCAGACTCCTCCTAACTCTGGTGAGAAATCTGGCACCTGTGACGTTGCCCTGCCCTCCGCCCCCAGGGCCCCCCCTGTCCCACTCGGCAGGAATCCCTACCTTGGGTAAAGAATGGGTTTGCAGGGCCTGGCAGCGATACAGACACGGCCTTCGGGGACCCCCCAAAAGTGTGCAGGGTGAGCCCCCTCCCTCTTCCAGCAATGCCTGCCGGGGTGGGGGTCGGAGGGCGTCGGGATTGCTATAGCCAAACCCCTGAATGAACACCCCATTAGACATCAGGGATTTATTTTTTAGCTAGGTTTGGGAGTCCTGGAGGTCCCTGATTACCATAAAATTGCACTTGTTTTTTTAAATCCATATTTATTTTAGCCAGGTGAAACATAACGCCATTAGTCATTTTAAAGTGAACAACTCAGAGGCATTCAGCACCTCGGTCCAGTTCCAATCCATTCCAATGCCCCAGAAGGAGACCCGTCCCCATTAGGCAGGACTCTCCATTCTCCCTCCTCCTGGGCCCCAGCTCCCACCAGTCTGCTTTTCGTCCCCCAGGATTTGCCCGTTCTGGACGTTTCGTGTATTCCGTACACGGAATCAGACACTATGCGGTCTTCTTGGGACTGCGTTCTTTCCCTTCGCATCGTGTTTCCATGGCCCTCTTCGTCTTAGCAAGTGTCAGCCTTTCGTCCCTTTTCAGGGCCGCATAGTATTTCACCGCATAGACGTACCTCACTTTCTATATTTCCTCGTTCGTGGACAGCGCATTTCTTTTTAAACCAATCGGCCAAATAGCCTCCGTTGGGCCTTGACCTCCAGCTCGGGCCAGACCCATTCCTATCTTCCCAGGTCCTGCAACCTTCCAATGGACAGTATGGACATTTGCTTCTACATTCTCTAAGTAACAAGCTGCATTTCTGCCTCAGTAGGCTGGAAGTTTGTCCTAGTTTAAAAATTGATTTAAAGCCCTGGCTGGTGTAGCTCAGTGGATTGAGCACGGGCCTGCGAACCGAAGGATCACGGTTGGATTCCCAGTCGGGGTACATGCCTGGGTTGTGGGCCGGGTCCCAGGTCGGGGGACATGGGGGGCAACCACACATTGATGATTCTCTCCCTCTCTTCTTCTTCCCTTCCTCTCNATGGACAGTATGGACATTTGCTTCTACATTCTCTAAGTAACAAGCTGCATTTCTGCCTCAGTAGGCTGGAAGTTTGTCCTAGTTTAAAAATTGATTTAAAGCCCTGGCTGGTGTAGCTCAGTGGATTGAGCACGGGCCTGCGAACCGAAGGATCACGGTTGGATTCCCAGTCGGGGTACATGCCTGGGTTGTGGGCCGGGTCCCAGGCCGGGGGACATGGGGGGGCAACCACACATTGATGATTCTCTCCCTCTCTTCTTCTTCCCTTCCTCTCTCTCTAAAAATAAATAAATAAATAAATAAATAAAAACTTAAAAACAAAACAAAAAAAAATGATTTACAGAAGAAAAGCGGATAATGATAGCAATCATTAAGGCATCCAGTAAACAGCCATCGCTATCATTACTAGAGTATTACTATTATTATTATTATTATTAGTTTCATTCTGGGTTGATTCCTCAACAGCCTGCTCCATGCCAGGCCCTGAACTTAAACTGTTCCATATTTGTGTGCGACCTCATTTAGCCCTTACGGTGACCCCTGCCGCTCGATATTATGGTGTCCTTTCTGTGGATGGCAAAGCTGAGGCTCGCGGCTTGGGGGCGAATGGGGACAAAGACCCGACGTGGGCTGAGACGCCATGATGGGCGGAGAGCTGGGCAGAACGTGGCCGCTGCCCGGGCAGGCATCCCGAGCTTGGCCGGCTGCTTCATCTTCATTTAGTTTGGCCGTGGACTCGGGGTCCCTGCTGCTGCTTCTGAGCGAAGAGAATTTACACTGTAAGGTTTTCCTTCGGTGAAAAAAGGGATGGTGGGGAATCTGGGTGTGTCTCTAAACCGGCGCTTCAAAAACCAACCGTGCACGCCATGCTCTGGGGATGGTGCGCATTCTGGCCCCAAAGTTCTGGGCTGGGCCTGTGCGTGTTTCTGCCTAGCGCCGCCGCCCCCGCCGCCGCTGGTCCATGGCCCGCACGTTTGAGTACCGAGGGGCTAGAAGATGGAATTCTGACCCCAGCTCTGCAGTGAACCCTCTGTGGCCCCTTAGACTAGTCTCTTGCCTTCCCGGAGACTCAGTTTCTTCCCCTGGTCAATGGGGCCATTGCCTTCCATCTGGAACACTCCCCCAAGAAGGAAAAAAATAGGCACAAAGTTGTCATTTTCTGTGCGCAGCCCGGAGAGCCACAGGCCTCTCGCTGGGTGGAGCATTCCCTCCCAAAGCTCCCAGGAGCCCACGGGCAGAAGCTGGGGGAAGCAGAGGTGGTCCCGAGCCCTCACACAAAATGCAGAGAGAGAGGAGGCCAGACGTGGCTTGGCCCGAGAGACGCGGCAGGAGGGGTCCCGTTCATCACAGAAATGGCCCATTTGCAATGATCGGTTGCCCAGGTGTTAATAACGCTAATGGCATAGGAAGGGTAAACTCGGTCACTCGGCTGAACGGAAGAAATATGCAGAGAAGTGCTCGGGTTTCCATAAATCAGCCGCGTGCAGAGCTGCGAGGGAGACAGGACTTAAAATTCTGGTCAGGAGATGGGTATTCTCATAATCCGAGCTGGAGAGGTAATTTATTCTGTTTATATCTTTTTACTGCTCGCCAAGGCTTGGGCGCGGGAGCCCTCCGCAGCCATTCTGCATTTTAAATATTAGTCCTAAGCACAGTGGGTCAGCTCTCATGCTCTGTGGGGTGTTTATTTCAGGACAGGAGGACAGGAGTGGGGTCGGGGACAGCGTGCATGACCAGGGGTGGGGGTGCAGAATACACATGGTTTAACTGTGGAGCTTCGGTCAGAATTCTAGCCTAGGGGTGGGGGAGGGCGCGGGGAGGCAAGTCCCCTTTTCCCCAAAGCTGGAGGTCAGAGCCAGGGGCTAGATTGCCGCCTTACCTTCGGGTTTCGAAGTGTTTTTGCTCCTCCGGGAAATCTTTTATTTTTCAATGATAATAAGTACAGGCGATGAGGAGGTAGAGATGAACAGATACATTAATGGAGGAGGAGAGGGATGCAGAGGGAGGGAGAGGGAAGGAAACAAGGGCAAGCGTGGAGGAGAAGCGGAAGTCCTTCTGCCTTTTGACCTTGGCCGAGTTCATGATCTTGGCCAAGTTCATGAGGCTCTTTGCGCTCCTGGCTAGCTTTGTTTAACCCAGGAAGGAGGTTTGAACAAAATCAGTGAGGGCGCAGACAGCAAGGGATTGGCATTCATGGGACCTTTTCCGAAACAATCTCTTTCCGTGGCAGCTGGAGAGCGTTCATTTCATTCATCCGTCCATCCATCCATCTACATAGTGATTAGAGCCTGAAAGAGACCTAACCAGTGCCCTGTCCTGGGTCCAGGGACAATGTGGGTTCTGGAAGCAGATGGTCTTGATTTAAAACCTGGCTCTGCTCCTCCCTGGCTCTGCGACATCCCAGGGAGCTCACTCCCCCTCTTGGGCCTCAGTCTCCTCATCTGCAAAATGGGAACGACACTTGTCCTGAAGGGGCGCTGTGAGGGCTGAACTAGACTCTGGACCAGACTGGGGTAGTGGGTCTGCCAGTTTGGAGGCTTGACCAATGGGAAGCCCCAGGGCACCACGCCAGAGGGCAGGTCCAGCTGTGGGCTGTGGTTCCCGGGGGAGTGGGGGGGTGCGTGTTCAACAAGCATCTTCCTCTGATCACACTCTGAGACATAGCTGAGGGCGTCCAGGAACTAAGATTCCTTCCCGATGCTCCTCCTTCTCCACTCTGCCTTCCTTAGGAACTGCCTCCCTCGCTGAGTGCCCTCGATGTTGTGACTGACAGGTGCCCCGGTGGGGTGTCTCCTCCCTGAGCCCCTGGGCCCACTGGGCACTTGGGAGGTTGACACGAGCTCATTTTGACCAGGGCCCCCCTCTCTTCCCTGGTCATCCTTTAAGGAAATGGCTGTGTGTGGATACACGGACCTGGGGGAGGATGGGAGCAGGGATTGAACCTGGGACCTATATTTCCTGACCCTTGGCCACGGGTTAAGTGATGGACAAAAGGTCTCTGTGAGCCCATTCCACAGTAGAGCAAACCAAGGCTCAGAAAGGCGATGGCGTGACCAGCTAGATGGTCCCCTGGACCCCGCTGCCCTGCTCTGTGCCGCCACTGCCCTCCTCCCAGGTGACTTCTGCTCCCAGTCCCCGTTCCTTGTGACGCCCAGAGGAAGTTGTCCCCACATGCTCATTATGACAGTGGACATGAGCATCCCTCCTGAAGTCTGGGTTCCAGAGCCACCCTCCGAGACTGTGCGCCCCCCACCCCAGGGCCATTCCATTCAAGTGTCCCCTGGCCCAAGAGCAGGCTTCTCCCCTCTCGTTTCTCCCGGACTGAAGTTGTGGGCATGTGACAGGCACCTGCACACTCCGAGTCTTCTTTTAAAGTGAAAAAAATAAAAATAAAAATGGTCTGGAAGGAAAGGCATCAGCTACATCACCACAGTGCTTGAGACCTGGGGTGATTCCATTTCCTTCCTTTTGTTTGTCTGAAATTTCTAAGTTTTCCACAACGAGCAAGCAGCGTTTGCCGGATGCAGACAGAGGCGCGGTAGGGAGGGACAAGGACAGTGGGGCCGCCTTGCCTTATTCCTATGAAGTCCACAGGGAAGAAAAAACAGAAGAGGAGAGCTCTCCGCGTGGGCACATTCCATGGGCATCCACTTACCCCCATCTCTCTACCCCCTTCTTCTCCATGCTGCCACTCAAATGGGCAAGACCCCCACCCAAAGCAGGGGTGACAGGGACCCAGATGCAGGACACGCTCTCGGTCTTATCGCCTTCATCTGCAGTGTCTGAGTTGGAAGAGAATGTCGGGAGCGTCCTTTCTGATCCCTTTCATGGGCAGGGAAACTGAGGCAAAGAGGGAGGGGCTTCTCTTTAGGAAGTGGCCCCAGGCCCCCTGAAGCTTGCCTTCCATCCTGCTGACTCACGTACATGACAGCACGTACAGTGTGAGGATGGCAGAGTGGCACCATCTCCCTGCTCTCTGTGGGGACACACCTGTCCTAACACAGCCTGGCAGATAACAAGCATCTTAGCAGCCTGGTGGGTTTTTAAAAAATGTTCATGTAACTGATTTTTGCCACCTGGAATCGCATGGGGGCATAATTAAGAGTGAAGCTAGAATTTATGTACTTATTTTTGACATGCGGGGGGACCAACAAATCACAGTCACACATCTATTCATTCGCCAACCATTTGGAAGGGTTACTATCTATGCGCCAGGCAGGTCCGTGGGAGACGGGTGTTATTACATAAAGCCCGGGGAGACTGCGCCCAGTGCACTGTAGCTGTCAAAACACACAGCAGCTACTTTCCCCACCCAGTAGTTTCCGAAAGAACTCACTTAGACAAGGGGAGGCCTTTGCACCCATCGAGTCTGTTTTATGTTAGAAACAAGAGCTAGAGAAGAGAATGATTCCCATTCAGGTGGAGTTGGCTACAAAGACGGGCGCAAAAAAAAAAAGAAAGAAAACCACGCGGCACTGAGGGAAAAAAAGATTTTTTTTATTAATCTTTCTTTTTAGAAAAGTTGATTTTTTGTTTTTTTGTGATTTTTTTTAGGTAAACCTCTTTCTGCTTCCCCTCCCTCACTCTGCCCGCCCTCCTCTTAAAAATATAAAAATGTCCAGCCCCAGATAACTAGAGTACAATAAATAAACAGTAAACACAAAAACATACTTTATTTGTTTCTTCTTTATACAAAATAAGGAAACTAGAAGCGTCCAACTTCCAAAAAAGTATAATACTGTACATCCTGACGACCAGGCCTCCAGGCCCTGGGTCTGTGGGCCGGAGCCCAGAAATCTTGGCGCCTTGCCCCGGGCGGGGAGGGGAGAGCAGGATGGGCGAGTATTCCAGGGCGGCCCGGACCCCCGGGCTCCCAAGAAATGTCCATGGAAGGAAGGAGGGGCTGGTCTGGCCCAAGGCTGGCCAATGTTCGGACCGTCCCACCTTCCCGGAAAAGCTGACCTTGAGCCTGAAGAGTGGCCACCAGGGGGCGCCAACGCGCAGGTGGATTTGCCTTCCTCCCCGCACCCCGTTCAGGCGTGTGGCTCGCTCTCTCCATCTCTCCTCTCGTCCTCATTCTGCTCCCTTTCCTCTCTCTCCCTCCAATCTCTTTTTTCTTACCATCTCGTTTGAAAGACGGGGAAAGCAGAGTGAGAAATAAGATGACAGCAATGCCAGTCCGATGGCAGGGGGCGCGGAGCGGGGGCGCACGGAATTCGTCCCCGCCCCTTGGCCTCCACCCTCTCTTGCTCCACAGAGGTGGCGGGTGGGGGTGGGGGGGGTCGCGGGAAGTCTGGTGCGTGCTTGAGACCTCTTGACCTCCTGCAGGATGGACTTTGGTCCCAAGAAATGGCTCGCGGCTGCCAGGAGAGCGCTGGCGCAGGGCTGGGGGTCCCGGAGAGCCCGCGCGGTGGTGGGGAGGGTCGCCCCCGCTGCGCTGCACAGCCAAGGAGCAGCTGCGGGTTGAGGAGGCTGCGTCCCGGAGGCGCGGCCCCGGCCGGTGGCCTTACCACACGGCGGCCTCGTTGAGCTCGGGGTTGGGATGCGACAGGGGTCCGCTGTAGCCGCTGGCGCCGCTCATGGGGAAAGGCGGGCTGGGCCCCCCGCTGAACACCTCGCCGGGCAGAGGGTGCAGCGCACCCGGCAGGCCTGGCTCGGGGCTCGGCGTGTCCGGGTGCGAGATCATGTCGGTGAACCTGGGGTTGTCGGCGGCGTGCGGCCCCGCCAGCGGCGGCTCCAGGGCTCCCAGCGGCGTCGAGCCGGGCCCCGAGGCGGCCAGGAAGCTGGAGTCGGCCGGGGACTGCGCCTGCGACGGCGGGCCGTGCGCGAAGAAGTCGTAGTTGCCTCCTGGCGCGTAGTAGTCGCCTTGGTAGTCTGCGGAAGGGAGGGAGGAGATAGGGAGAGCGTGAGAGATGCGGGCCGCAGCGAGAAACTCAGGGGACCAGGGAAGGGGACCCGGGAGACGTGGCCAAAGTTGGGCAAGCCTGGTTGGGGCCTCCTGGAGAGGACGTTAATGGGGGACAGCGAGACACTGACTTGAGGTTAGAGACTGGCAGAGAGGGAGACCCAGTGGAAGCGTCCGAGAGGCAGACCCAGGGGTCCGGATCTGGAGAGAGGCAACGAGGAACGACGAAAAGGGAGAGACTTAAACGTGGGAGACAGAACCAGAGAGATGCGGACTTGGGCGGGAAGTCCCCTGACTCCCGGACATGGAGAGAGAAGTAGAGACAGGGTCTCAGTTGGTGACAGACGCGCAGGGAGCGAGAGATGCGGAAACCTCGAGAGCCAGGGACCGCGGGTGAGAGATCCTCAGAGGACAGAGTGAAAAGGGGCTGAAAAGGGGGCCGGGCTGCGAGGCCCCGGAGTCAGAGAGACAGGGTGCAAGATGAGAAAAGAGACCCAGCGATGGGCGCCATGGAGAGACTGGAGGTTGAGCAAGATCGTCCAGGAGACACTGGGAAACTGTAGAACACATGTGGAAAACCCAGTAACCTGGAGACCTGGAGGTTAAGAGCCCAGGAGAGGAACAAGGAGGCCGTGCAGGGGCGGTGCAGGGGCGGAGCCGCCCCCTGCAGCGGCCAGGCCAGGGAGAAGCCAGGAGCCGGGCCTCTGCCGCAGGGAGAAGGGGCAGCCCAGCACCCTGTCCTTCGGCCTCTGCACCCCAACCCAGCATCTGCCCAGGAAAATACGCAGGTTGTCTGACCGTTTGCACCCACGTTGCTGGGCCTGGAACCCAGAAGGCTGAGCCCCAGTGACTGGGGAGACCAAGAGGAGGAGAGGGACTCGGCATTCTCTGAGAGCGCCACGGGGTCACCCGGGGAAAGGCTGGGTCCTCCAGCCTCACTCTGGGGTGGGCTGGCCGGGACTCCCAAGGTCTGAAGTATTTGGGAACACGGGGCTCCTTTGAGAATCTGGTGATAGTTTGGGGGCACAGATGTGTGTTCTGCCCACAAATTCAGGAGACCCGGACCATCCTCAACAAATTGTTTCTGACCTTCGCTCAGGGCTCAACCCGTTCCTCTCCCCCCAGGTCAGCCCCGGAAGGGTCGGGGTATGGGACCCCGTGAAAGGAGCACTTTGTAGCCCCACACTGGTGGCAATAACCCGCTTTGTACGGCGGGAAAACCAGCGCACCCGGCGGCTGGAGTCTCCTTGGCAAACCCACAACCCCTGCTTAGCCCTGGGGTCTCCGTCCGCGGGAGAGTCCCGCCCCACTCCCAAATCAGTACAAACGGAGGTGTCTAGAGGGGAGGCTTGGAGATGATTTAGGCAACAGCTAAAAACGGCCGCCAATTACTTTTTCAGAACCACTCATTCCATTCTCGCCGAAATCAAAGCACAAGGTTGGAAGCGCGAGTGTGGGGCTCCTGAGGGACTGGGATGGGGGCCGGCCCGGGCCCGCAACGAGCCGGTCCGCCGGCGAGGACCGCGGCCCCCGCGCGGAGCGCGCCGCCTCCGCCCATATGGCGGCCGGGCCGGAGGTAATTGGAACAAACGCCGTCTGAAAAGGGCACAAAAGCCGCAGCTGGAGCTTTGTCCGCGCTCCCACGGGGAGCCGCCGGCCCGCCGCCCGGCCCCTTTCTCGCCCGCTGCCGGCCGCCGCCGCCGCTGCCGGGATCTCCCAGCGCGGATTAGGCGGGGCTGCCTCCCCGGGTTTGGGGGTCCTGCCCCTCCCCCCAACTCCGGGGGAAGAGGGGGCCCGCTCGTCCAGGTCCCACCCCGAGCCAGCAGACGCCCGGTTAAAGGCGGGTGTTGGGGGGTGGTGGAGGGGGCCTCCCTGTCCTGGGGAAGCCTTGGCTAATGATCCGGGTGGGGAGAAGACGCCCGACCGGTACCGCCCCGGCACCTGCCGAGATTTTGTGCGCAAGGAGACAGAGTTCGGTGGACAGGATCCCAGAGCGGAGACCCCAGGACCGTCCGCCATCCGGGCTGTCGTGGGCATCTGCAGCCCCCACAGCCTGGGCCCTGACATCGCCCAGTCTGTCCCCCAAGCACAGCCGCACATTCTGCCTACAATTTCTAGGGACCGTGGCCAGACCTGAAAATCGAACCTTCCAGCCCTGCGAGTGTACCAAAGCCGGTATCTGCTTTCCTGCGTCTCGCCCTCGCCATCAGCCCCACTTTTCTAAGAGAAGTCGCTTCTCCCCAAACTGAGCTACTAAGCAGCCCCCCCACCCCCACCCCACAGGCCTATGGCACTGAGCAACTCAGATCAGAGACCCCTCTCTGGCAGAGGCGCTCCTGGGGGCTCCCCAAATTCAGAGGCTCAGGAACAGAGAGGGTGGTGCCTTCCTAGAGCCCACAAGCCTGGGAAGTGGAGGTTGGTGAGCAAATGCCGAAAAGCACAGGGAGGCTGGAAAGCCCTTGGGGGTGGTGGTGGCTGGAACGGATCTCTGCCAAGCGAGCGGGAGGAAATGAAGGGGTGGGGAGAAGGAGAGGAGGAGGGGAGCGGGATGGAGGCAGAGAAGGGGCTGACCAAGATGAAAGTTCACCCAGGCCTGAGCCCGGTGACATCACCCGCAGAATTGCTCTTTGCAAACTCCCGCTCCCGGCCCTGCAGCCCCAAGGCAGGGAGTGGATAACTGGGTAACTGGGTCGACCCAGTCCTTGAGCCCCCAGCCTCCACTAAATGCTGGTCTGCTTGGGGCTCGAGAGAGGGCTGGAGTCCTGCCCAGAGCACGACTCAGGACCACTGGTGCCAGAGGCTGTGTGCACAGGCCCTGGAGCCGCAGAACCCGAGTCCAGTTGACGCCTTGGAAGCTGGCAAGCGGGCCACAGGCCTCACCTCCTGGCCTCTCCCACCAGCACCACCCGCCCGCGCCCGAGTTCCTGTAGTGTCCAGCACGCGGGGCTGCAGGGGAGGGCAGGAGGGATGGCGGGTGGGGGGGGGGCGCAGGGGGCTTGCGGATTTGTGAGTGCCCAACTTGGAATGACAGGTGGGAGTGTGTGCGCCAGCGGAGCTCTCTGGGTGTACTTGTCAGTTAGTGTACCTCGGGTAGAGTGTCCCTGTGGGTGGTCAAGTGCGACCCTGTGCCTAGATTTGTGTACCTGAGGGAGGGTGCCCACGTGTCCCGTGTGGGTGTGTGTGGCTGCTTGTCTGATGGTGTGCGTTACTGACCAGGTGTCTTGACTTTGCATCCAGGAAGTGTCTGCGGGTGAGTGTGTGTGTGTTTGTCAAGGTGTGTCCGTTATTGTCCTGCGTGGAGAGAAGGGAGGGAGGGGGTCCCTGGGCAGCTAAGAGCTGGGATCGGCTCTGCACCCACGGCCCCCCCAAAAGGGCGAGGGCCTCTGTGTCGCGAGGCCTCTTACCTCCGTAGTAGGTGTACGGAGTGGACCCCAACATTTCAGACTCGTCCAAGCGGCCACCCAGTGGACGCATGCGCCTTGGACTCCGGAAGAAGGCGTGTCTCCGGGCGCCCAGCGCGCTCAGCTGTTTCATCCTGCGCTCTTTGGACCGTCGGTTCTGGAACCACACCTGGGACGGAGGAGGGGGCTGTGAGCTCGGTCGGGGGTTATCTTCTCCCTGCCTGGGCTGCTCCCCCTGGGTCCTAGCGCCTCCTTTCTCCAAGACTGTCCTGCGAGTGGGGGTGGGGGGTGGGGTGGCCGGATTAGGCCATAGGGGTGGAGAGGGGCCTCGGAGAACCAGCCAAGGGTGAAGGATTTCGCGGACCCTTGGGGCGACTCATAAAGACTTGGGCTTCCTGGTCCTCGCCCGCCCTCGGTCTGACGGCTTTATAAAGGCCTCCTGCCCGGCCTTGCTCTGGACTGGGCCCCTCGGCTTCCCAGCCGGACTCTGGTTAAAGCCGTTTGTGTCTGCCTGTTTGCCCAAGCACTGGATCGGGCAGGAGGCAGGTGAGGAACATCGCCTCCTTCTCAGCTAGGTAGATAAGAGGACGGGAGGGGTCTGCCCCCAGCGAGGCTTACAGCCCTTCTGGAACCGGCAGCGGTGAGATCCGGAGAGGCGAACTGACTAGTGTGACTTTGGCTAAGAGTGTGACCAGTCGGCCCTGACCTGGAGCGCACCATCCGCCCCGAGAACCGGAATCGAAATCGTGCGCAAAGCAGGGCGAGACACTCCTCCGAGCCTCCCAGCTCCGGGACGCTGCGGGCTGGGCAAGGGCAGTGGTGCCCCGGCCTGGGCCGCACCTGGATGACACGCATGTTGAGACCCGTCTCCTGCGCCAGCTGCTCGCGGATGTGGCGCGTGGGCTTGGGCGTGGCGGCAAAGGCGGCCTTGAGCGTCTCCAGCTGCTTGGCTTTGATGGTGGTGCGCGGGCCCCGCCGCTTGGTGCCGGAGTTCTGCTCCTCGTTCTCGTTGTTGGCCGTCTCCTTGTCCGACGACGTGGAGTTGTCCGTCTCCTTGGGGTCGTCCTGGAGCGGGTCCTGGAGGTCCGGGGACAAACTGCGGTCCGTACAGGACGACACTACAGGCGGACGGAACGGGAAGGGGACAGTAGAGTGAGCGGGGAGCCCCAAGGCCTCTCCAACCCGGTAGCCGGTTCTAGCCGGCCCAGGCCACGGAGGGCTGAGCTGGGTTCCCTCTAAAACCAGGCCGCAGCCCCTCCCCCAGGGGCAGGTGCCCGCCCACGCCCTCCAGGCGGGCTGGGCCTTTGGAGGGGCCCTTCTCTGCCCTTCTCAGAGCTCTATCTCAGCAGATTGCCTGGGTAAGGAGAGGTACACCCTCTGGAGAGCCTGGCCTTCTTCGAGAGGGGCCGGAAGGAGGGTGCATTTGCCCTCGGGGCCTGGGATCTTCCTTTCCCTTCTCTCCGAGTGGCCTCCCAGCGCGGGGAGAAATGACCAGGAGCTCAAAAAGGAGGACGTGGAAATGGCCCAGATTCCAATTGGACAAGGTGGCAACTTGGAAAAGGCTCCCGAATTGGGGACAGGAAGAAAGGAAGGAGCTGGCATCCCGGCGTCCTGAGGACTGGCTGGGAACGTCGAGTCTCTCCCCCAGCACCCGGCTTCAGCCTCGCCCGAGACCTGCCTGGCGGGTGACCGGGAGTGAAGCGCTCTGGGTGGGCATTGCGGGAGGGGCGGGGCCCCTACCTGAGTTGAGGCTCCCCTCCTTGAGGCTGGACGAGCTCAGGTAGTCGTCCTTGCACACGAACTTGTTCTCGTCGATGACGTAGAGCTCCTCGCCCGTGGACAGCTGCTTGTTGCACACCATGCAGGTGAAGCAGTTGAGGTGGAAGACTTTACTGCGGGCCTTGCGCACCAGGTCGCTGGGCGAGATACCTTGCGCACAGCCCGCGCACTTAGTGCCAAAGCGCCTGCGGACACAGCACAGCCGGTCATCCCAGGCAGCCCGAGGTCCGGGCCTCGCCAGCCCCTCACCTCTTCCCACTCTCCCTAGCTTCGGAGAAGTCTCCACTTCCGTAACTGTGCAATGGGACTCCAATCTGGTGCTCCCTAGCTGAGCACAAGTGAGACAAACGTCCTGGGCTGTTCTTGGGGCTGGGACCGGTATGCCACCTTTAGGTTTATTTGGACCCCACTGGGCTTAGAGCAGAGAGCACCGCCTTCGGCCAGGCGGAGGGCCCAAAGCACTCCAAGATGCTCCCCGTGCCCCCCACATCCATCTGGGATGCTCAAGGCAAACTAGCCTCTCCAGGTCACGAAGGCTTTTTAAGTCAGCCAGGCAGGATATGGACCACTTCTTGGCTTTACCTCCTGGATCCTTTCCAGTCCGCTGGGGCCCTGGAAGGACCCATGGGCCTAACTGGCTGGTTCTAGCAACGGTGCGGGGAGCCCCTCTCCTGACCTGCACCTGAGCAGAAAGGAGGGGAACCTTCTGCTGTTCCCAGCACCACCAGCACCGGAGGCTTCCAGGCCCTGCCTGGGGAGACACCAGAGCTGGTCCGGAGCCTGGGGACAGCAGGGCCCCAGGACAGTGGACTCTGAGAAGCAGGGACCAGACCGCAGCTCCAGCCCTCCCCTGAATCTCTGGCCCTGGCAGGCGGGCAGCGGGAAAATGTGACCAGGAGGCGATTCTGCACCTGCAAGGCCAGCACGCAGATCGCGCACATCCACCCCTTCTCCACGTTCCGGGTTTAAGTCCTTTTCTTTTTTTCTTCTTCGAGTGCAAGGAGAAGGCTGGCCTCCTCCGGAGTGGGTGGTGCAGAGAGACAGTAATAGGGGTGAGGTGCAGGCCGGGGGGAGGGAGAGCACCTCTTCTCACACCCAGGTCTCTAAACAGGGTGAATTTGGGTGACGTTGATGTAGTGAGAGCATTAGAAGCCATAAGTCACTTTTGGCCTTATCCAGCTAGCGAATTGGCCATATGTACCTTATCAAAAATCATTAGGCGCGCTGCAAGCATCGCCACATTAGGGACCTCGGTTCCCTGGGCCCAGAGTTTACACGTGTAGAGGCGCGGCTGACATTTTCTCCTATTCACATTCCCCAGCGCCGAGCAGCTGGGGCGGGCGGCAGCCTTGCTCCTTGGTGTTAATCACGCCCCCCTTCCCAGGGCGCCTGGGCGCCGGAATTCGCACTCACAAAGCCCGCTTTCTCTCGCTGCGTGGAAGCCGGCAGGGCTGAGCTGCCGAAAACCCCACAGCCTCCAGGCCACACTTCGGCAATTCCAGTCCGGGGAAACTGAGGCTCAGAGAGACGATCGTCCCCGGCCTGCCTCCTGTGGGCAGCAGGGGGAGGTGACACAGCCCAGGCTAGACCCCCACCCCCCAAGTCCTCATTCTCTGCTTGGATTTCGTGGCTACTTTTCAACATGGGAGAAAATATTTCAGGGGCTGGGTGAGGACACCAGGAGGTAAAGGTTCCCTCCCCCCAACCTCAGAGGGAACCGTCCGGGCTGCGCCCTCTCTGGAGCTGGGAAGTTTGGGTTCGTTCAGGAGGGATCTGAGAGCCCGGCTGCTGCCGCCAGAAGGGCCGCCTCTGGGCCTGGGGGTGGGGGAAGCCACCAACCACCCCTAACTTTGCGAAAAGCTTTCCTCTCTCAGAATCGGGCTTGTGGCTTCCACCCTGGAATTGCAGCCTCGGGGGAGGAGCAGGGGCGGGTGGGGAGCAAGTTTGGCCGGGCTTCCTTCCCCGCTGCACCTCCGAGCCCAGCCGGCCTGGAGGAGCAAGCATGAGGCGGAGAAGCAGCTTCCTTGTTGCTCTGCCCCGAGTCGAGTTCTTTCCTTGACCAAGGACAGGGGAGAGCAGTGGGCTCTCCCGCTCCCCGGGAGAGCTGGCGAGCCCTGGAGGCTGGGAGGGGGCTCCGTGGTTTACCCTTCCCCGGCGCCCCAATGGAGCGCGCGCGGGTGGGGCGCGCAGGCTGCACGGCCTCTTACCTGAAGAAGTCATTTTTGCAATAGAGCTTGCCCTCGCGCGAGAAGCACTTCTCCGAGAGGTTGGTCTTGCACTCGCAGCACTGGACGCATTTGATGTGCCACGCGCGGTCCAGCACGTTCAGCAGAAAGCGGTCGAGGATGGGCCGCTCGCAGCCGGCACAGTGCACCATCATAGCCCCGCGCCCCGGCGGCTCGGGCCGCCTTGCCCTCCGTTTGGGCCCCCGGCCCTCGGGCCCCTGGGCCCACCGCTGCGCTCCGCCTCTCCTCTGGGCTGCCGCCGGGCGAGTCCCGTCCGGACCAAGACTCAGCCGGTCAAGTCCTTGGGTGATGGCTGGCCTGGCGCTGGGCCGCCCGGGGTGGGGTGGGGAGGGGTGGCGTTCACAGCCTCATGCCCTGGGCAGCGCGCCCCAGCGCTGGTTACGAGCTCCCCCAGGTGTCTTGGGTGGCTGCTGGCCTCGGCGCTGCGGAGCGGCTTTCCCCGGTGGCGGAGGCGCCGGCACTTTCCCCCACTTTCAAGCGGTCCAGATCCTCATCTTTGTCTGGCCGCCGCCTAATTCGCGCATCCTTATTCAGATTTGGTGACGTGGCGCAGCACGTAGGGGGCCCGCCGGCCAATGGGTGCGCGGTGGCCATGGCAACCTCTTAAATTTATAGCATATCTAAATTGGCTACAGCGTTGCGGTCCGGACAGAGCAAAAAAAACAAGGCATCAGTATTGTTGAGTATTAGCTTGTACCAGGTTCGGAGGCGAAGTAAGTATTTACCTTTCAGCTGGGGGCTGGGGGTGGGGGGCCGCGTGGTCTGAAAACTGCTTCTCTCTTCTCTCTCTCTCCCCTCACAAATATTTGGGGGCCAGGATTCCTGGGCCTAGCGGGGGAGAGACCCCTACCGCCCTCGCTATCCCGGGAACTTACAGAAGTTGCCCGAGGGCCGCAGCGCGCTCTACACCCGCCTTCTGTTTTCCCAGCCCAGCCCGCCCAGATTGGAGTCCCTCTCCCTTGAGCGTCCCTGGCCTCTGCGCCTTGGAGCCACGGCAGAGCAGTTCAAGGGGCTCCCAGAGTTGGGCCGGATTCTTTTGTCATACATGGGGCTAGGGCCCAGGAGGCCCTGGGGGGCGGGGAGGGGAGAGGGAGTGGGGGGAGAGAGAGGGAGAGAGAGAGAGAGAGAGAGAATGAATGGAGGTCATTAGGCTTGCATATCTTCCCCCGTAAACAGGCCCAGGTCCAGGTTGGCTGGGGTGGGAATGTGGGGGGTGGGATGGAGGATGGGGGGGCGTGTTATCTGGCCTAATCCAGGACCCTGGAATTTCAAGTCTGAGCGCGTCGCCCACGGGGCTCCGGAAGAGATGCGGGGGGGAGGGGGGTCCAGGGCCCACGAGTCTTCCCGAGGCCAGCTCAGAGGTGGCCTCACCGCGTCTCTTTTTTCCTTGCTGCACTTTCAAGATTCTCTCGGTCAGCCCGGCCGGGCACCGCACCGCGGAGGCAGGGAACGTGACTGAGTGGACAGGGTTTGGCGAAATGGGTGTGCAAGTCTGACCTCTCACAGGGTGCAGGAAGAGGAGTATGGGGGGAGCCAAAGGTCTGGGGGAGTATGGGGGTGCCCTCAGGTGTGTGTGGAGTGGGGTGTAGGTGTGGGTCTGGGGGGACGAAGGAAGAGTGTCAGGCCTCTTTTGCCAAGGGGCCAACCCAAGACTGGGCACCCCAATTGAGCGGAAGGCCAGCGGGGATTTTCCATCCTGCTCTCCGCAGCCGGCTGCAGGCTGCCAGGGAAGGTAGGCCCAGGGCCCAGGGCCCAGGGCTGGAGCCAGGGGAGCGTGTGCGCGGAGAGACGGGCCGGGCGCCAGGGTCCGGGTACATTTACCCAGATTGATAGTGCGTATTTGAGAACTGCATTTTTTGCCTCTGTTTATAGCGAGTAATCAATCATGTGAGTACGTTTCGGTGTGTGTGTGTTTGCCTGCCCTTGTGTGGGTTCTGCTAATGGTCGTGTGCATTAGTCTGTGCACTCCCGTGTGTGTTGGCCTGCGTATGTGCCGACTTGGGGCCACGTGAATGGGAGGGTGCCCGTGTGTGAGACTGTGCTTGCGTGAGATTATTTGCGTACATTCGAGCTAACATCAGTGTGGAGAAGGGCTTTTTAAACCTCGGAATGGGTGCGTTTGTGTGTGGGTGGGCGTGTGTGGCCTCGACTGGGTGGTTTGTAAGTGCGGAACTCTGTGGCTCTGGGTTGTGAGCCACACCTGTGGGGACCTGCACAGACAGCAGTTTTTTTTTGTTTATGAGACTCCTGTAGGGTTTTTTGGGGGGTGGGTGGGTAATGTTTGTGTGTGTGCGTGTGTGCCTGCTTCTAACAGCTCTCGGCCTTTGTGGATTTAAAGGGGGGCAGGGTTTGTGGGTGCCTCTGTTGGGGCAGTTGGTGGAAACACGGAGACCCTCACATCTTTCTCTGTTTCTGTCCCGGCCTAGCACTGTCCCTCAGGCTCTAGGGGAGGTCATCTGGCTGGGGACAGGGAACTAAACAGATGCGGGTCCCTGGCGGGGGCATTGACCCAGGCGCCAGACCTCTGAAAAGGGGCCCCCAGATCGGGCAGCTTCTACCTGAGCTGCTGCTCCTCCAGCTGCCAGCTTGCGGAAGGACGAGTCTCCACGCAGCACCGTTGTGTGGCCGCGTCCAGCCAGGCTTGGGAAGGAGCAAGAAGGATGGAGCTTGCCCAGTCACCCAGGCCCGACTGGTAGAGCTCCAGGGGCCCCCACATGAAACTGGGGGCAGTGCCTGGCCCTGCCCCCTGGGGCATGAAGGGTCCTGGAGGGAAAACAAGAACAGGAGAGAAGAGCGAGGCGCCCAGGCGGCGGCCGTGGGGCAAATCGCCCCTTCTCCTCCGCCTTTGTCTGGCCGGGGTCTCCCTCATTCTCCCGAGTTCTCTCACATCTGTTTTCCTTTCTTCTTAGGTTCAGCCTCTGTTCTCTTTCTGTTTCCTTTTCCCTCTGTTTCTCCAGCCCTGCCTTTCTCAGTTTCACTCCGTTTTGATTCCCCTCCCTCTGCCGTTCTGCTGGACGTCCAAATCCAACACCCGGTGCGTCATTGCGATGTCCGATTCTCAGCAGGCACTGTGCAGATTTGGGGGTGCCGGAGGGAGGACACATACAGTCATCAGAAGGCCCCATCTGATGGCCTCTGGGCTAGGCACACCCGAGCCCGCCTTTGCCCAACTGCCCACCCCCCCCCAACCGAGCATCTGAAGAACTGTGCTGCCCCTTCTTCCCAGCCCCCGCTTTGTCCACTGGCCAATGGTTCTGCCACGGACAAACCTGCCCGCTATCACCTCCTGCGTGAGCTTACCCCCCAGTGCACAGCCAGGTCCCGGCAGCTGTGGTGCTAGGCCAGGATGGGAGCCGAAACAGGGGCCAGTCTCAGGGAGCGGCTGCCTGTGATGAGTCACCGGGCCTGAGTGTCCCACTGCTGGAGGTAAGGGCGGGCTCCTCTTCCAGAAGCCCTGGTCCGGCCTTCTGAATTTACCCAGCTCCTCCAGGTCACAGCTGCTGCGCCCCCTGCCACCCTGGGGTCCTCCCCGCTGCCCAGCCCCCAATCCAAAAGACCCTTCGTACCAGCCCAGCCACGGGGTGGGGGGGCTGCTTGGCCTTTGCCAGCGCCCCATCTTCTGGGGCTCACGGCATCCAAAACACACCAGCAGACCAACTATTAGAGGAATTATCCTGCCCTCACGGTGCTGACAGATGGCGACCAGGCAGCAAAATCCCCTCCTATATGTAACTAATAAACTGCTTGTGTCTTAACAGGGTAATGCATGGAGACACAATGTCACTTATACAAGATGTTGATGGAATTTACTATATAAAAATCTTCCTCCCAGAGTAAAGAGTATCAACATTACAACTCGACAGACGGCAGCAGGATAAGTAAAACAGACAAAAGACAAACAAGATAATAATCTGTTTCCAATCACTTAAGCCCTGTAGAGTTAGTAATACGCGGTTTGCATATTCCCCCTTGAGTTTGGTAATTAATTACCGGCGAGGAGGCACACGCCACCAGCCCCCCATCCACGAGGGGTGGAAGTGTCCAGGCGTTCTGAGATGGGGTTTGGGGGGCGCCTTTCTCCAGCTATCTGGGGGCACCGGGCAGAGGCCAGAATGGGGACTCTTGCAGAGGGTTGGAGCTGACCTTCCCTCCGGTTAAAGAACATTGCAGGGTTGCATTTCCCTGCACCTCCCCGGAAACCCAGCAGATGCTGAAGCCAAGCAGAACCGGGCGGCCTTTACAGGCTGCCAGAATATTTCTCTTCCTCCCTCTTGAAGGCACCCCCTCACCCAGTGGCCTGCTTTCTTAGGGAAGGCGCGCGCGGAGGGGGAGTGGGAATTGGAACCTGAGAGGCGTACCCCTCGTCCTCCTCTCCCCGCGGTATGTTGGGCAGCTCAGCAGGTCCTATACTGACTTCCATCATTATTGCCCCCCTCAAAACACACTTACTCAACCACCCCTCCCCCCACCCCCCCAAGAGCCAGCTCGGCTTTAACATTAAACAAACGCAGCGAGCGCCTCTGAGCTGCGCTCTCGGCCGGGTCTGTGCGGCGGTGGCGGCGGCGTTACAAATTGTAAATTTAAATTGCTCGCCGGATTCATTACCTCCCCTCTTTGATTTCAGCCAGCCGTGAAAAATTATACTGGTGTACCACTGAGAAACTGTTTCGCCGCAAAGAGCCCGCGCCTAATCACTGGCTTTCTCCCTCCGACAAAAGTGTAATTATTTTGTTTGGGGTGTAAATATAGGCCGCGCCGAGCACACATACTCAGCGTCCCGCCGCGCTGCCGCGCCCTGCCCGCCGCCGCGAGGACTCGGCCTCCGAGTAGGAACGGGCGTGGAGGCTGCCGCCCTGAGTCCGGAAAAGAGCGGCTCCTTTGGCAGAATCTGAACCCAGAAAGCCGCGCCGTCAGGCCGGTCCCCAGCCCCTGCCCTAGGTTGTTGGGCTTTGCTCGAGGACTCTCGGTCGTGTGCACACAGGCTGGCTCGGGTGGATCCCGGCGGGGCGCGATGGCACAGGCCTAGGCATCCCAGCAGGGATGGGGAAGTGATGGTGGGGGGTGGAGGCGCAGCTGGGGGCAGCCCCCAATCCAGGTGGGGAGCGCGTCCGGGCTTGGGTCCCCAAGATGGCTAGGGCATAGGCAGAACACCATGGTCTTGGGCGCGAGAAGGCAAGGGTGGTGAGGCCGGTGTCCGCTGGCGCTGTGCTGCGTGCGAACTGCCTGGTTTGTAGATCGTCTCTTCGGGTCGCAGGGTCTTCCCGTCAGCTGAATTGCTTACTGCTTAATTAACGATCTCCTTAGCTGGGCAGGCCCGACCTGGAACGTTTCATCAAAAAGGCAGGGAGTCCCTCCATTTCCTTCCTTCCTCCCTTCTATTTATGCATCCATTCAACAATGGCAAAGCTTCCCCACCTTCCCAAACCCCCCTTGGAAGCGCTGGGAAGGGGAACTTTGAGTCTGCACTCAACTTCAGTCCAATATCTGGGCTGGGACGTTAAGTGGCCTGGGGGGCACGCGTGGGCAGGGGTCTGGCAACACTCTCTGAGTCAGGCGGCTTTTGGGGATGAAGCGGGTCCAGAAGGCTGTGGTCAGCTTTCCGTCGGCCGGGTGTCAGGGACCGGTGGGAGACTGCCAGGCGACCCTAGGAGCCACCAAGGGTCTGCATGTCACCTCTGAGAGGGAGCAGGTGGGGAGGGCAGCCACTGAAGTGTGCTTTATGGTTGAGGGATGTCCACCCCAAAGTGAGTACGTGTACTCATGTGTGCTTGCCAGCTTAGAGACCTGGCCCGAGGTGACCCTTGGGAGGTAGAACGGGGTGTCCTTTCCCTCTTTCCTGCTAGCCCCTCCCCAGGAAAGCGCCCTTTTCAGAGGCCCCGCCCATCAGGCACCCTGGCCAGTCCTGGAGGCTGCATTCTGCTCTTGGGTGCTGCAGCGCAGGGTCAAACTTAGGCCCCAACTGGGGAGCGTGCAGGCTGGGGCTGGCCTCTGGGAGCTAGAGGGAGCCGGGGGAGGACAGACGCAAAGGCGCCGGCAGTCCTCCAGCCTGTGAGGGACAGAGCTGATGCTTTTGTTCAGGGAGGGAACACCCCACACTGTGTGCCTACACACAGAGCTACCCGCTGCCTGTCGCCAGTGAAGCTCAGATCACAGGCAGTCAGGCCAGCGGCGGATGCGAGCGGAGAATCCCCGCGATGCTCCTCATCCTCCGCCTGCTGGTCGGGCCTGGAGGTGGGCCCCAGCCCTTCACCGCTGGAGAGCAGGCAGTGCTGGGCTTGCACCTGGGCGGCGGGGACAGCCCCTGTCGCCCCACCCAGTGTGTCTGCCCGTGGCCATCCCTGGAGCCGTTTCTGAGAAAATGCCTGCAACCCTGCTCCATCTCTGAAGCCCAAATGGGGAGAGCTATTGAGGGACCCTCACTTCCAAATTGAGGGCCCCCGCATACTCTCTAACTACCCTGTCTCCAACCAGTTAGCCTGCCTTTGAGTCTGTATCTTGCCTTTCCTTCTTTTTTTTTCCTCTTGGTCATTTTTTTTCCAGTCTCAGTAGCATTCCTCTGTCTGTCTCTCTCTCCTTTCCATTCTTTTCCACCTCTTCTCCCCGCCCTTCCACATCCCACCTCCTTTTTGTTAACCTAATATCTGTTCCTTTAGAGCCCGCCCGACTTTGGCAGCCTGTGCGCGCGCCACGCACTGTGTGTGTGTGTGTGTGTGTGTGTGTGTGTGTGTGTGTGTGTGCGCGCGCGCGCGTGCGCTCTTGCGCGTGTAATTCTCGGCTGCTAATGATTGTGTGTTGATAAAGTAATGCAGTGGCCTCATTAGCCTTTGTTTAGAAGGTGTTAAAAGGGAAATCTGCTTTGGAAAGCGGCGGTTTATACTGCAGCCTGGCAGAACCAGCGCCCAGCGGGCTGGGGCCCCGCCCACTACCCCCAGGCACCCGCTGCTGCGGACCCCGGGAGGGGGGAGGGGCCCAGGGAAGGCGACCCCCAGCTCCTTCCACCCCAGGCGAGTATGTTTACCCCGTTGCGCGCCCTTCTGCTCCGCGGGACCACAGCGGGGATCCAGCCTTCTCTAAAACTCCTTTCAGCTGCCCGACAGTGCGCGGTGGCCTTTCTCCTCCAGGTTTCTTGGGGGAGGAGGAAGAGAAAGGCAGAGGGCTAGTTCGGTGGGGGGGGGGGAATTCTAGAGATTTTTTTTTTGGACGGGGGTGAGTGTATCTTATTTATTTCGGAGGCGAATACCAGTCAGTCTGCGGCGGCTGGGCTGCGCTCCATGTCTCCTGGCTGGTGGTTGGTGGTTCGTGGCAATGTCCCTGTGCCCCGGGGCTGTGTGGGGGGCCCTAAGCTTTAGGGGGTCTGCAAGAGTCCTCTTTCTTTCCTCCGACATATTCGCAGACGGCCAGAGGAGGAGGCTTCATGGTGCGAGGAGACTCGTTCTTAAACTTTCTTTCCATGTCTACTTGAACCCAGGGGCTTCTTCACTTGGGGAACGGTTTCTGGGAGAACAAATTGTAGCTGGGCTTGGGGACTTCTCTGAAGCTTGGTGAAAGCACATAACTTTACCGACCTTGGGCGCGCGGTGTGTGTGTGTGTGTGTGTGTATGTAGGATTTTGAGGGTGAACTTCAGGCGCGCACTTCCCTCATCCTCAAGGAAGCGAGGTTTCAGGCGGAGGAGAACGTGAGAAGAAATTCTTTTCATTCTGGATCCTACGAAAGGGCCCAGAAGAAAATATATTTTGACCAGCTTCTGCGGGTGAAGCTTGTTGCACTCGGAGTCAGACGCCTTTCCTGGCGAAAGGGGCGGGGGGCGGGCGGGAAACCGCTACGGAAAACTGTGCGGCTGGATGTACGGTCTTCTGGTCCGAACAGGATTCGCTGCTTTGGGCCGAGCCTCTATCGCATCGGAAGAAACGCTTTCTCATCCTTTCCGCTTTCCTGTTTGCGTTTTGGGTTGTCTCTCCCTTGGATTCGATGCGGGACTTGGGGTGAAGTCCAGCTGGTCTGGGTATCCTTGCGTGTCCACAGCCCAGGACACGCGCCCGGGGAGTATTCCGCATCGCCCACCACCCTTTTTCCTTTGGTGGAAGGCGAAGGCATGGTCCGGGGGACAGGTCCCGGGTGTCTGGGGCCGAGGGCAGTGATGGCGAAGCGAATTCCAAACCTAATCCGAGCTCGCCACGGAGGTTCCTTGGCCCCCAACACGGTGCAGACAGAAGCGAGGTTCCTCGTGAAACCAAAGTGAAATCGGCCGCCATGAGGCCATCGGGTGGCATCGGGGCCGAGTTCGGACGACGCGGGGAGAGGACGGGAAAGCCTCGGCCTCCCAACGCTGCTCTCCCTCTTTTTCTTCCCGAAGCAGGTCTCGCGGAGAAGGCAGCGTGGCGCCCGCGGTGGCTGCCTGGCTGCGCTCGCGGGCGCCGGAGTTGGGACCCGGACAAAGACGGGAGCTGTCCGCGGTGCTGAACCCGCCACGCCGCTGCTGGAGCAAACGGGCTCCTGTAACCGGCCCTCTCCTCCTTGACCCGCTCCTTTGATTTTTTATTCCCTCTGTGGTCCTTGCCCTCTTCTGTGTTAATTTCCTGCTTTTGTCTTCCCTTAGAAACCTGCGTCACGTACGCAGGGATATATGCGTATCAAAGAACAAAACGATTGATTAAAAACGTCTTCTCCTTTCTTCCCCAGTCTAATAAATGATGCAAAAAAGGTTTATTTTCAGCGTACTCTGAAAGAGATACAAATGCTATCCCTAACTCCAAAATAAGTCAAGTTCACGCTTCAAACAATAGAACTAAACAGTCATGAACACCATGAATCTGCCCTTTGATTTACTCTGAAGATGAGGCGAGGGCTTTAGCAATTTTAGTTTCAGAAATACCATATTACTGGCATCTTAACTTCTTGGGTGGAAACATACAAAAGCCAGAGAGGGTTGGCAGTCAAATATGAAAGCCTACAGACTAAGGCTCTTGTCTGCAAGTGGATAAAGGGCTTGCTGCCGGTAAAAGCAATGGACATTAAGTTGACTTAACCCTTTGAGGCAGGGAGGAGATTTGCAAGGATAACACCCTTTAGCATTATTAAGAGGGGGAGTGATTCCTTTTGAAAGCTGGGGTGGAAAAGGGTTAATCGGGTGCTTTATTTTCTAAATGGGCATGCCGGTATCTGGACAACTGACATGGTGTATGACCAAGCGTCCATTCTTCTGCTCAGACTTGTATGTAGTATATTTAATACCTGCCTAATGGAGTTTGTGCAGGGGAGAAAAAAAAAATCACACACTCCTTCCCCGGATGGGGGATGTGGGTCTGCACACGTTCCCTCTGGCATCTTATAGAGACCCTGCCTCCCAGAGAGCCCAGACGTCCTGGGATCACCCCTTCATTTGGTTTTCTCAGCGCCCTCCAGACCTTCCCGCCACAGGGGTGCCTGTTGACCTCAGTTGTTAGCGTCGCCAATACATATTGAGAGAGTTCTCTGTGAACTCACTTCCCCCCTGGACATTGGAGAGCCAACCTGCCTCTAAAAGGCAGAAGAACCAGGATTCCCAAACCAGAGCGTTGTATAGGGAGGGGCTGTATCTTTGGGTTGGGGTAATGGCACCCCAGCTCCTCCACACCCTGCCTGTTACCTTCACACCGGAACACCCTGGGAGCTTTCCAGAAGGTCAAGGCGGCCATCCTTTTTAGGTCATGTACCTTTGAGCCTCAGCGTGCTGGGAGAGAAGTTCTGACCGTGGGTGGGTGAAGGAGAAATGTTTAATTAAAAATCCACCTATTGAGTGGCCATTACATGCATTTGATTCCTTGGTCTTCAGCACAATTCTGAAAGGCAGTAGATGTTCATGTGGCTCCATTTTATGGATGAAGAAACTGAGGCTCAGAGATGTTCACGAAACTGCTTGTAGTTCCATAGTAAAGGCCTGGGATTCTCACCCCGATCTCAGTGGCACTGGAGCCTGCCCTTGCTCTAATATCCCACGTTTTCCTGGGGGGGCCACACTGATGGTAACCCTGGAGATACACCAGGGGTTACACTGCTAACTGTTTTTAGCAAAACCCTTTGCATTCCTAGGTCGTCACAGCCTGTGGTCTGGATTTGGAAGCTGGTTTAAACCCTAAATCTGAAGGCAAGAAATAAGAAAGAAAGGGTGGAGAACCCTCCCTTCATGTGGGTTGGGTGGGTGCTTCACTGAACCAGACCAATTCAATGTATAAAGGGTCCTGGCCCATGTCCTAGCCCCACACCTAGGAGTCACCTCTTCCCTTTCTTTCCTGCCTTGTATCCAATCCTTGTACCCGCAAGCTGACTTAGCTCTGCCTCCAATCCACAAAATATGTTCCAACCCACCCACACCCCCTCCTCTTCTCCTCCGTCACTCTGGTCCAAGCCACTGTCGCTGTCCCCTCTGTCTTATAGCAGCAGCCCCCTGACTGCTGCCGTGGCTTCTTCTCCCCTGCAATCCCTTTCCCACACTATGACTAAAGTTATATTCCAGAATCATAAATCGGATCTTGTCAGCCCTCTGCCAACTCCCCGATGCACTTAGCATAAAACCCACACTCCGCCCCCTGCACTGCAGGGCCATGGGTGACGGCTCTTGACCAGGAATGTAACACACGCTCCCTCTTCAATGGCCTCCTGCCTGGTCGCTCACACACCTGGTTTTTTGCACCTCGAGACCTTCGTGCTTGGCCTGCCCCTCTGCCTTCAGATCCTTACAAACTTGGCTCCCTTTTGTCACTTAGGCTTCAGTGCAAATGTCAACGCCTCAAAGAAGTCTTTCCTGACCACCCAGCCTAAGCACCCCATTGCCGGTCACTCTGGAGTTCACATCTCTGTCTATTTTCCTTGTAGCCTTGACCAGTATCTAGAAATGACCTGATTTGTCTGTCTAGGTGCATATCACCTGTCTTCCTTAATAAAATAGCAGCTGCATGAAGGCAGAGACTGTGTTTGTTTTGTTCACTGCCGAATCCCCAGTGCCTGGCTCAGTACCTGGAACACACCTGTGCCGTGCATGTTTGTTGACCGAATGGGTAATGAATGAGCACAGCCGGCGAGAGAGCCACAGAAGTGAGAGGAGATGGAGGGGCGGGCCTGAGCAGGGACTGAACTTACTTGTCTATCTTCCAGGCCCCGCAAAGGGGCAGTTGGCTGGGGGTAGGGGGTGGGGGGCCAGTTTGATAAAAGGGAGAAAGAAAGGTCTGCCCAGGGGCCCCAAGACGGGCAGTCTTTAGGTGGGCTCTGCAAACCAGATTCAGGATCGAACTGGGGTGAAGAGAGGAGTCTATGCCTTGGAGGGTCATTTGTATTTGTTCTTGTTGGCTCGGGAACCTTCATAAGGATCTGAACAAAACGGTGATGATGGAAAACCACAGCAAATCAGTAAGACGTCTGAATTACAGTTTTCGGGGGGCGAGGGGGGGGAGAAATCTGGCCAGTCTTACACGTAGGGAAAGCAATGCAGTGTGGTGGTCATGGTTCAGGCTCCGGCCCCCAGTTCTCCCAGGTTGAAATCCGGTCTCATTACCTACCAGCGGTGTGACATAGGGCAGGCCACTTAGCTTCTCTGTTCCTCGGTTTCTTCATCTGTGGAACAGGGATGAAAGCAGTATACTCGCCTTGGAGAGTGGCCGTGAGGAAGTGCTTTAGCCGGGTTTACTTGGGTCAGAGCTCGGTACAGGAGGGGAAATGGGCAGCAGAGCACGTGGAGCGGGGTGGGAGGGGGAGGCCAGGGTGCTAAGAGACAGACACACAAAGAGAAAAAGATGAGACTCACTTTTTAAGATCTCGTTTTCTCCTTCAAGAGCCCTTCTCTTCCGCATCGAGGCAGACGAGGGCCCTGCAGTTGGAGGGCCGGCCTCCGGGTCCGAGCCCCGACAGGGCAGGTGGGGGTGCACTCAGTCTCCGTGTTGGAGGGCCGGCCTCCGGGTCCGAGCCCCGACAGGGCAGGTGGGGGTGCACTCAGTCTCCGTGTCTGGGAGATGGGGCAGCAACGGCGCCTGCCTCGTAGGATTGCCCGCAGCATTCGGGGAGATGACGTTAGAGAAAGGAAGCACCCTGCTTCCCAGTTGGAGGCTGCAGTTCCTGGGCCTTATTGGGTGGTGGGGGGTCCGGGGGTGGGGAGACAGTGCTTTCTTCACTCTTTACAAAGAGAAGTGTCTCTTTGAGCAGGTGGAGTGAGAGAATCTATTTTGTCAGACCGTGGGATAGACAGAGTAGGGAGGTGCGGTTTTTCTCATTGGAGAAAAGGGTAAATGCCTATGTGATTGGAGTCACTGAAGGGCCTCCTTGTAGCCAAGTCTCAGGGCTAGGCTGGTCCAGCTTCAGATAAAACTGGTTCCCAGGGATCTTATCTGGGGCATTGTGGTCATGGTCACCCTTCAGGGACACCGTCCTTTGCAAAATAGCAGTGCTCGTCCCCGCCACGGCCGGGGCCGCCAGGTGTCAAATGTACTCCTGAAATGGGACATTGAGGTAATTGTCTTGGGGAATCCTTCTGTGAAGCTAATGCTCATTCCCTAATCTGTAAGCATTAAACAAAGCTGCTGAGCCTTTTCAGGTGCCTGAGGTTGTGCTCTGCTGTGAGACGATTTGTGTAAAACGTCTCCTCTCATTACTGGTCCCAGCCCCATTTCACAGATAGAAAAACTGAGGGAGAGGAAGCTGCACAGCTGGTGTCAGACAGAGCTCACCCAGATGTGTGCCTGGGTCTGATGATTCCATCTGAATCCCTGACCACGAGGTCAATGTCCTTTTTTCATGGGCTTGCAAACATCGCCACGATGTGGGCATTCTATGGACGCCTTCCGTAAAGCGATGCCCACATGTTGGTTGTGAGCAGAAATACACACTTCAGACAGGGCCCGGCCCCCGAAAGCCACACTCCTCTTAATCCCGGAGCATCTCACTGACACGAGGTGGAGCAGATTCACGAAGTGATGACGCTGGGAGGGGACAGCATCTCCCTTTCCTCACTCTGGCTTCGCCCCTGTTTGGCTGACGGCACCCCCCACCCACCCCCTCCCAGTGCTCTGGGGTTGCCTGTCCAGACTGAGCCTGGGAACAGGGCAGCCTGGGGCTGAGTACTATTGGTCTCCGCCTCTCCCTTACCCACGCGTCTCATGGTTTCCTTACAGGGAAGGTCTTCATATTGGTGTTTTAAATGAGCAAATGACCAGCCAGGGGCCCCATAGCATTTGGTCCCCAGATATTGGAACAACGCTCAACTGTAATTCATCCACAGGGGGGTCTCCCCACCTGGGAGCTACTGACATTTTGGGCTGGGCGATTCTTTGTAGGGAGGACTGTCCTGTGTATACGAGGCGCGTTTGTATAGGGAGTCACTCTGAAGGGTGACCATGACCATAGTGCCCCAGATAAGACACCTGGGAACCAGTTTTATCTGAAGCTGGACCAGCCTAGCCCTGAGACTTGGCTACGAGGAGGCCCTTCAGTGACTCCCATCACATAGGCATTTACCCTTTTCTCCAATGAGAAAAACCGCACCTCCCTACTCTGTCTATCTCACGGTCTGTCTATCTTATATATTATATCTTAAGATATAAGCCCCAGGATTCCAGGACCTCCCCTCTGCTGGACCCGGGGGTGGTGTTTACAAATGAGACCTGTGCAGAGTGCCCTCCTTCATTTGCTCGTTCGCTAAACAGGGGCTGGACCCCTCTGGGATTTTATAACCTGTAACTTGTAAAGCCGAGTGGGAATCTGGAGCCGTCCGATGCCGACTCACCAACACACTTTTCCAACAGGGATGTTTTCATGTGATTAATCTCAAATTGCCCAACTCTGCCGCTCTCTTGCTGTGTGAGCTCAGGGGAGTCACTCTACCTCTCTGGGCAAGAGTGTGTGAAGTGGAGCTGGCGGGTCAGCTACCCTGCCCCGCACAGACCTGCCGGGTTGTGTTTGCGTGAACCAATCATTCTCCTCTGTAGACAGTGGCAGCCCTCTCTGGCCGGGATCTCAACAATGTTCAGAGAGGAGAGAGGAGGAAGCAGCTGAGTGCCCCCCCCCCCCCTTACTGGACCACAGGAGTGGTTCTTTTCATGTGAATTCTGATTGCCTAAATCTCAAGCCCTTTCTCCTGTCATTGCGTCCATCTTACAGACATCTGAGGCCCGGAGCAGATGGCTGCCTTGGTATTTCCCAGGTGGGGGCAAAGAGGGCAGGCATAGAAACCCAGATTCCCGAAGGGCAATCCAGGGCCGTGGGCATTATTCAGTCAATGGCTTGCTTCTCCCCTCCCCCAGTGGTTTCTTTCCTCCACCCCGTGGAAGGCTCAAAATGAATCAGCAGACGACTATTGAGCTACCCCTGTGACTGAGGCACTTTGGGAGGGGCCGGGGAACAGGAAGATGAATCAGAGCCCGCTCTTGCCCAGGAGTTTCATGGGGAAGATTAAACACGAGGCCAGGAAAAGATATGAAATGCCCCGGGAAAAAAGTGTGTGTGGTGACCAGGCTCTTCCATGTAGATAAATAGACTGACTGATTGTACAGGTTCCCTGGAGAAACTGAGATGTGGGGGGGAGGGGGAGCCCCCGTTTCTGCTCCAATGGAAGGACACCCTGCCCCTTCCAGCTTAACCCCTTCTGTATTCTTCATGGATTTGCTCACCGGAGGCCCTCAGGGTCTTCAGATTTCGGAGAGTGTAGGCAGAGTGGAGACTGGCCGGGGTTGGGGCCACGCCGCTCTTCGTATCAGGAGGCCTGGATCTGCACTGTATGTGCTGTGTGGCCTTGGGAAAGTCACTGAACCTTTCTGTTGCACCCCTCAGCCTTTGAATTGGGAAGTGTGGGTCCCCAGCCTCATTCACATTGGCCAGAGCTTCATGGAGAACTATGTTGGGATGACCTGGCGTGTAATGGTTAATGTCTGGCAGAGACTTTTGTCCTTCTGGGGGCAAATTGATCAGGGAGCGGGGAGGCCCACCAGAGACCTACTCTTCTCCAGGGATGCGGAGCCCCGGTGGGGCCATGGAGGGGCAGGATGGAGCTGACCCGTGGGACTTGGGGAGTGTGCTCCACCACTGCCTTCGCCTAGGGGGCTTAGACCAAGGAGACATGGGAACCTCGCCGACAAATACACTGATGTCCCCTGAAGCTGAGCCGGTGTGTACAAGTCTGGGGACAGAATGAGTCCATCAACAAGCATCTATTAGGAGAAAAATGCAGGCCAGGCCTCAAGTGCAGTTTGCCGTGGATGCAAAGGTTGTCCAGGATCTTACAGCTTGAGGAGAGGACTCTAAGGCCTGGTGCCTGAGTGTCAGCTCCGTCCCCTCAGCTGCCCCCCCTTCACACTGACTCCCAGGGGGCCTAGGGACCCCTCAAACTCAGCATGATCAATACAAAATCACCCCCTTCTTCCTCCTCTGCCTGCTGCCTCTTCAGCACCCCCATTCGCCCAGCTGCTGGTGCCAGAAACCACGCCAGCCCCTTCTCTCTCGCTCCCCTCGAATCCCCCCAAATCCTGTTGGCTCTCTCTTTCGTGTCTGTCCCTGGCCCCCCAGCCATGCATCAGTTCAGGCCAGACCCACCGATTGCCAGGATACTCCCATCCTTCCCCCGTTCACTGTCCATGTCCCAGCCAGAGCAATTTTGTGGCAGAACAACGCTAAGTTACTCCCGGACTGAAAACCTTGCAGGTGCTCCCCACGGTGGTGGGGCAACACTGCAGCCCCGTCGTTGGCTTCCAACTCCCTGTCCCCCTCTCTCACTTCCTCTCTCACCTCCTGACAGTCCAGCCACACTGAGCTTTGGCTGGATTTGCCAACATGTTCCCTCCCTCCTGAGCTTTTTACCTGAACCATTCTTTCTCCCCCACCTGCTCCTGCCCGCCTTGACCTTCAGGTCTCCTCCTGGACCTGTTTCCTTCAGGAAGCCTTCTGCATGTCCGCAGTCCTGGGTCAGTTTCCCCATGGGGCTCAGAGCTGCTGAGGGTGGGCACGCTGCCCTGCATGTGGCTCACAGTCCATGCTGAATACATGGTCAACGAGTGAGTGAATGCAGGAATACTGACCGCCAGTGACCAGGCGTTTTTAGGATGTGGGGAATCTGATGATTTTGTGCAGAATTTGTTTTTTGGGGGGGGGCAAGGTTTATTTAAATATAATTGACATAAAAAACCACACCTGTTTCAAGTGTATCAGTTGGTGAATTTTGATGTATGTATATGCCTGTGAAACCATCATCACACTCAAAAGAGCAAACACACCCAACGCCCTTAAAAATCACCACAGGGTGCCCCTTTGTAATCCCCTTTTCCCTTTCCTCTCCCCTGCCCGTCCCGCCTCCATCCCTAGGCAACCGTGGGTCTGCTTTTGGTCACTGTGGACAAATCTGCACTTTCTACAACTTCGTATAAACAGAATCACACCGTAGGCATTCTTCTGTGTCTGGCTCCTTGCATTCAGCATCGAGGGGGAGTCTGGCTTTGAGCTGTGCTGTGGAAGACGGGGCGTGACTTAGAGGGTCTTCTAGGGAGAGGAGACTAGCATAAACAAAAATTCAAAGGCAGAAAAACGCAAGGTCACCAGACCAGGGTCCTTCCTTCATCCATTCATCCAATGTTGGCTGAGCTCCAACTACGTGGTAGGTGCCAAGCTCAGAACAAGGCTAGATGTGGGGGGGGGGTCCTCTGGCTGCCCTAGATTCCCTCTCCACCCTTCTCCGCACTCTTCCCGGAGCCTCGTTTGCTGGGGGTAGCATATACGGACCCTCTTCTTGCGGACTTCCCGTTGGGTTTGGCTACTGCGACACCCAGTGGGAGGTCAGAGGGCGGTCAGGCACCTATTCCTCTGGTCCCCTTCCTGTGGCTCCTGCGAGTGACCCTCTGTACTGCCTGACAAGCCACCACCCTAGCATCTTCTCTAGGTATACTGACCAGAGCTGACTCCCCGCTTAGAGCCTCGGTAAAACACAGCCGCCAAGTGGCCTGGGGTAGGGACAGGTGTTTTCCGGAGCCCTCCCCTGGGAGCATTCTGGGGGTCTCCTTGGATGACACGACACACTCAGGGCCTCCTAGGAGACCTTTGTGTAACCTCCGTGCCTGACTCACCCCATAGCCCTCCCGCATCTGAGCTGGGTCTTCAGGGTCTTGGGGGGCCAAGGTTCTAGCCTTCGCCCGGGAACAACTTCCAGTGTACACCCAGTCCCGTTTTGATCAATATGCTTCTTCCAACAACAAAGCCAGGACTTGGTGCTGAAAAATCCCGAGTGGACAGCCACCACCTCTCACTCGTCCTTTACATCACATGTGCGATGGGCCGGGCTGGCCTGACATTTGTCATACAGCCAGTGCCTCAGGGCTGGGCCCCCCCAAGTGGACCTCATGAACCACAGTACAGATTTGCTTTTCTTCTTCAGAACCAGACTGTTAGCATCTCGAAGACAGGTCCTGTCATCTCTGCATTTCCTGTGAGCTCCATTCCTCATCACTCGGTATCTTTTTAGACCGTAAAGTAACTTGTTTTCATGGGTTTGGGGGTGGGGGGGTGGGATGGAGGAGGAGGTGGGTCTCCCAGACATACATGGCTAAGAAGGTTGCTTCTTAAATACTCTCCCCTCTGATTGTGGAAGGATTCCAAGTTCATGGTGGAACATTTTGGAGACGAACCAGATGTCAGAGAATAATGAATGGGAGGTGACGAAGCCAGAAGAGGCTTACTTCAGCGAGATGCTTGTGCTCTTTAAGGAGAAGCCAAACTCAGAAACAGGAGTTTTGAGAGGGCCTGGGGAGCTGGGGCCTGAGGACCTGGAGGTTCTTGAGAGGCTGCTGCCTGATGGAAGAATTAAGTCTGTTCAGCGGGGCCTTGAATGTGGAGTAAGGGCCAGCGGCAGATGCTGTGGGGAAGCAGATTTAGCGTCATAGATGGTCCATTGTGCCTACTGTTGGGGCTGTTGAAAAAGGGACCAAGCCTCCCGTCATGGGCAGGAGGGGGGGGTGTTCAAGGGAAGGCTGACGGGGTGTAGAAGGCATTCCAACGGGGAGCTGATTCCCAGACACCCTCAGACTGGATGCGTTGATATTACCAGGGTTGAAATGCAATTGAATCACATAGGTGACTGGTGTCTATTGAGTGCTTGCTCCGTGCCAGGCACCGTGGTGGGTGCAGTACAGGTATGGTCCAGCTCTCACAGGGCTCACGTTCTCGTCACGGGTCAGGAAATAAGACATAGATGAGCCAACCTGGGATCGCTGCTTCTAAGTTAACCAACCCAGGTGACTGATGGAGAGCCGCGAGAACCTGCTCAGGTTTAGGCATCAGGAGGTGACATTTAAGCTGGGACCAAGGGGTCAGGGAACCCTGTGGGAAGAGCCAGGGAGCAAGGGTGCCTGATAGAAGAGACAGGCAGGGCTGAAGCCTCACCCCCCCCGCCCCCAAGCTCTGTGTCTGGGAGTACTTGAGGTCAGGAAGGTGGGTGGACCAGATGGTGTGGGAACCCTCAGGGAGGCTGGATTTTGTCCACCTGCTGTGGGGTCATCAGAAGCTCTTGGGGGTGGGGTGGGAGCAGAGAATCCACTTTTCCAGCCTGTTTGCTGGAGACTCTGATCTGTGGCTGACTCAGTGGGTATGCAGATGAGAGGGCTGGCTGTCTGTCCCTCTCTTCCTCACTGTCCCTGCACCGAGCTAGAGGGACTCTGCAGCATTGTCCTTCTTGTCTTCTAACCCCCACCCCCTTTCGCCTTTGCTATTCTTCCAGGGAAGATTTTTAAAATAGGACATGGGATCACAAACTTAAGAAATGCGTAGGGCTTGCAGTGACGTGCTGGGTCCCGCTCTTTCTGGCTGGAATTCTGGGAATACTTCCCTACAAACCAGAAACAGGCAAAGTGCCTTTCTCGGTCTGAACAGAGGGTGGTAGGACTGGCTGGCGCAGAATAAAAACCGGGAGCCCCTCACCCAACAACTACCAAGAATTGCTGGTCACGATGGTGACAGCTGAGCCTGGAACCTGTGGGCTGTCACAGGTTGCCGGTCCATGAAGCCCATTATGGAGGGAGGAAAGAAAGAGGAGGAGGAAATGGGAAAAGAAGGAAAGGGGGGCAGAGAGAGAAGTGGAGCGAAGGGGAGGAGAGACAGGGGAGCCCAGGCTGAGCAGGGACCCGGCTCTGCAGCGTTCACAGATGCCCTGCTCCCAGGCACCTGGACCAGCTGTATTATGCTTCCCACTCAGCAGATGAGAAAACCAGGCCCAGACAGGTTAGGTCACCAATCCAAGGTCAGTTCTCACAGTGTCACTGAGACGCCTTGGGTTTCTTGCTTTGACAAAGGCCGTGGCCTTTGCACTGACCCCTCTGTGGCCGTCCTTGCCCCTTCCATTCTTTACTCAGCTGTGGTTTTGTGTTGTTGTTGTTGTTATTAAAACTCGCCACATTAGCCCTGGCTGGTGTGGCTCAGTGGATTGAGTGCCGGCCTGCGAACTGAAGGGCCACTGGTTCGATTCCCAGTCAGGGCACATGCCTGGGTTGCAGGCCAGGTCCCCAGTGGGGGGCATGTGAGAGGCAATCACACATCGGTGTTTCTCTCCCTCTCTTTCTCCCTCCTGTCCCCTCTAATAATAAATAAAATCTTAAAAAATAACACGTGAGCCGCTTTCTAGTTTGCAATTCAGTGTCATTAGAGATATCCACGATGACGCCGGGCAAACGTCCACCACTACTTCCGAAACTTCTTCATCACTCCGGACAGAAACGCCCATCCTCTTCCCGGGTAACTCACCGTCCCCCTCCCCCACCCTCAGCTCCTGGTAACCTCTGTTCTACTTCCTGTCTCTGCCATCAGGCTCTTCTCAAGACTTCCTGTGGTGGTGGTGGTGGTGGTGGGGTGCTTGACATTTGTCCCTTTGTGTCCTTTGCTGAGCATCACAGCTCTCAGTCTGCCCCCGGTGCAGCACATGTCCATCCCGCCCACCTTCATGAGGCTGCCCACTATCCTGTTGTCTGGGTCAACCCCGCCTGTGTGTCCACTTGTGGATGGCCATCGGGGCTGCTTCCACCTCCCGATGGTAGTGGACATGCGCATTCAAGGATCCGAGTCCCCGTGCTCCGTGCTTTTATGCATAAACCTAGCAAGTGGCAGCTTTTTTTTTTTTTTAATCGTAAGTCAGGTCTGACTGCTTCCCTCCTGCGAGCTTGTGGGGACCCCCATGACACATGGATACGTCCAAACGGCCCACATGGCCGGGCTCCTCTCTGTCCCACCCCCTCCTTCCCTGTCCCTCAGCTCCAGCCAGCCCAGGCTCCCGGCTCCGGGCATTTGCACCAGTCCTTCCCCAGACCCCCTCACTTCACTCCGGCCTTGGCTCAAATGTCCCTTTCTGGAGAGGTCCTCCCTGCCACCCCTGCCTGGAACAGCAGCCACGCCACTGCCAAGAAGGGCGCCCCTTCGCCTGGTTCTCCTCTCTTCCTGGCACTCGCTCTCACCTACAAGTCCGTCCCTTACGTGATTCCTTCCCGTGTACATTCTCTGTCTCGCCTACCAGAACGCCAGCTTCAGGCCAATCCCTGCATCTCCCGATATTTGACCCTTGTTAACCTTTCAAAACCGGCAATTCCACACGACTCAGTCGGAGGGGGAATAAATGAACCAGCCAATGCGTGTCTCCTCTCCGCACCTCTGCCTTCTCATCTGTGGGCCGGGAGCAGTCACCGCTGAGCGGGGTGGCTGGGGCGGCCCCTCTGTGTGTGAGGGGCCACGTCGGGGTCGTGGGAGGCCTGGCGGCTGGGGGTACAGCCCGATGAATGGGTGGTGGGAGGGGTTCTGGGCGGAGGCACAAAGGATGGGAATGACACTATTTAGTGAGGAATGACCTCCTGACACTCTTCACATAAATGCAGGCTTGTTACAGAGCTGGGAAGGCAGCTGCGGCCGCGCTGCCGCCTCTGATTCTGGCACGAGAGAACAAAACCGGCCGGCGCATGTGTGTGTGCATGGCAAGCGTGTCTGTATGTGTCCATCCGTGTGTGCATGTGCATACCTAGGTATTCCTCTGTGTCGGTCTCCTGTGGGTGTCTGTTCGTCTCTGTGTGAATGCTTTTCTGCATTTGTGTGTGTCTGTCTATCTGTGTGTGTCTGTCTGTCTGTGTCAGCCTGAGTGTAAGAGTAGCCTGGAGGTGTGAAGGACGCTTCTCTGCACCCCTGAGCTGCTCACTTTCCGTTTTAATGAAACATTCACTGCCTGAGCACCTACTATGTGTCAGACACTGTACCAGGGGCAGGGCGTGGTCTTAGAATAAAACCCAAACCCAAACCAAAGCACCTGGTTGGCAGAGAACCAGCAGCGCCCCTGATTCTGACCAGGAGGTAAGGGATGAATTGGTACTCACGATGGCCGAGTAACTGACCACCGACCGAGTGTCTCGGGTACACTCTGTGGGAACTTTAAAATTATGCTTCCACGCCCACAACACGGGCGCTATCCCTTCCCGCTCTACATGAGGGAAAACTGAGGCCCTGAGAGAGGAAGTGGAGGCCCAGAGAGGGAAGGTCACTTGCCAAGGTCACAGAGCAAGTGAGGGCAGAGGTGGGGGTCGGTCAAACCCAGGAAGCTGGACTTGAGAACTCACATTCTTTTTTTTCGTTCTCACGCAAGATTTTTTCTTTTTTATTGAATGCATCGGCGTGACATTCGTTAACAAAATTATGTAGGTTTCAGGTGTACGATGCTGTAGGACATCGTCTGCATACTGTGCTGTGTGTTCACCATGCCAGGTCGAATTTCCCTCCATCACTCTGTATCGCCCTTACCCTCTTCTGCCTCTTCACTCAAGATTTTTATTGATTGATAGTAAGAGCAGCCATTGGGGGGAATTTGTATTTTTCCGAATGTCCAAACACCTCCAGGTTTTGAAGGACAGTTAAAAAAGACACCCTTGAGCCAGCCCATTAGGTCAGCGGTCTCTAACTTTTGTGGCACCAGGGACTGGTTTCGTGGAAGACAGTTTTTCCGTGGACTGGAGGAGCAGGGGATGGTTTTGGGACGATTCATACGCATCACATTCCAGCTTACCTCCTGCTATGCAGCCTGGTTCCTAATAGGCCCAGAGGGTACCGGCCTGCCGTGGGAAGTCAGGACCCTTGCATTAAGTCACACTACCTCCCCCAAGGGCTGCACAGGTGCCCATGGCGGATGGACAGGGCAGCTGATGGGATCAGAGGGCTGGGTGTCCAGGGGGAGGGCCTGCACTTACGACTGTGCAGGTGGCTTTCCTAAAAGGGGACACTGGGAGGAGCACAGGCCTCAGGGGGTTGGGGGGTAGGTGAAGGCCCGGAGCCAGTGCTGAGGCCGCGTGGGAGGTGGTGCGAGGGAATCCCAACTCACAGGCTGCTGAGCAAACAGCCTGATCGCCCACAGAGTGGTCCAAGGGCTACACGTATCCACATCAGCTAGGATACAGGTGGAATATGCAGATTTCTGGGTCCACCCCAGACCTCCAGGGGCAGAATCTTGAAGAGCGGGGCCCAGGAATCTGTATTTTTGACAGAGGCTTCAGGTAATTCTTATACTCACGTCTATTTAAACCTACAGACATTTGGGGTATGAAGACAACCTGGGGGAAGTTAGGTAGTGCTGGCTCACAGATGGCCTTGAATGCTAGAAGAGATCTGAACGTTGTCGGGTGGGTCATAGGGAGCCTTTGAAGGCGCTTGAGCAAGGGAGGGACCTAGTTCATTTCTCTGGTGGCACAGTGAAGGCTGGGTGGAAGGAAATAAGACAGCAGGCAGGGAGAATAGACACAGCACATGGGGACAATAATCCACGTGAGAAGTAATACCACCTGAACTTGGACTGGAAAGTCTGGGGAGGGGACAGCAAGTCATTCAATAGCTCATCCATGGCTCTGGAGAAGTTGCAGAAGGTCCTTCAATCTATGGAGGTCAGGGATGGGGGTGGTAAATTGATTTTCCAACACAGGACCCTCTTCCAGGCTTATATCTATCCATTGAATTTCACCAAACCAGAGAAGGCTTCCTGGAGGAGGTGATGCTTCCCCCAGACCTCGGTGAGGGGCAAACCCAGAGAGAAAAGATTTAAAGAGGCGTAGCCCAGGGTTTGAAGTTGCTTCCTCCTAGGGGGCTTCCTGCATCCAGGGCGCTGAGAACTTCTCCACCAGGGGTTCCAGAGATCCCTCCTGGGTCTGGGTCTTCCATCAAGACGTGGAGAAAGGTGATTAGCACGGGTGCTAGCCAGGAGTGGCATTTCTAATTAACACGCAGGCAGGGAGAATGCCTCTTCTTCCAGAGTCTGTATTCAGCTGATTGAATATCAGGGCTGGGGCTCAACTATGAATTGTGTGTCAAAAATAAAGCCTGCACTCTCCTCTCATTAAAGGAACAGCGTCCCTATTTTCAGCCCCTGGCCTCCCCAACAGCTTGCTTGTCGCTTTGATCCCTGGAGCTGGGTGTGGGCTCTGGGGGGGGTCGGGGAGTCCAGGTAGGGGTGAAAAAGGAAAAGGACTTGAGGGGTGGGGGACGCTGGGGCCTGGGGTGGGAAGCACCAGAGGAAGGTGGAGAAAAAACTCAGGTGGGTTTGGGGGGAGCTGCCAGGCTGGGGGAGAGACGGAGAAGAAACAGGCCATAAAAAGAAAAAGGCGGCTTGCCGTGGCAGGGGAGAGAGAGGGGCGAGCAAACACAGGTTCATTAATCCGTAGTTCGTCTGCCTTTTCTGTTAGGAGGATGAACTTGATGAGTTAATTAAGTCGCAGTCTGTAAAACCAGTTTATTTGCATAGCAAACTCCTGGGCCAGTGTGCTGTGAGTTGAGTGTGTAGGAGCAGACAATTCGGGGGAAATTACAGCCTCATTAATATGCTAATCTGGTTGCAGGCCTGGAGCGGAGTTTTGGGTTGGTGGTGCTCCGGGGTGGTGGGTGTTTGGTTGCTTAGCAACCCTTTTCTCCAGGTAACCCTTCTCTGGCTTGCCCTTGATATCCCCCAAAGGATTGCAATGTGGAAGAGGAGGTAAGCGGGGGAAAGCATTCTGTTGTCACAGAACAGTGAGCAAAATAAAAGGCAAACACACACACACACATTCACAGACGCTTCCACATTATGCCGGGTGTCTTTACAAACAGGCGTGGGGAGGGGGCCGGGGAGGCTGCGTGGGTGCAATAGACAGACACCAACATGCAAATGCGGTGTGTGGTCTGTGGAAAGAGACACAGAAGTCACACCCTCCTACACACGTGTGTGTGCGCACAAACAAAATCGACGCGTGGGTTTTGTTTAACAAATAAACCCATATAATGAGATTCTCAGGCGATGTGATAATGCGCGTTCTGTGTCATACCCTCCCATCTCACTCTCTCTCACAGACACACACACACACACACACACACACACACTTATATCCCATGCAGGGTCTTTACCGACAATACAATACGTACAAACGCATTGAACTTGGTGTGATATTTGGTTACGCCAATGACAAATACTAATCCACTATGACACACACACACACGTCACAGAGCTTGTGCAAATAGGCCCGGGGGGAAAGGGCAGCATATGCACACATGGAAACATGCACGTGCCATGCGTGACATCTCTGCAAGTTGACACTGGGTGTCATATACATGGCTATGTATATACATGTACCCATGGTGTATGACCAGGTCCATCAAGAGTCACTAGGCACACCGACAACCCGCACAGATGGGTACGCTGCTTTGAGCACACGCCTTCAGCGTCCTGTCCCTCTTCTCTCCCTCTGGTCTCCCTCCTAACCTGAGCAAAGCCTGTGTCCTGTATGTTGCATCTCTGCTGCGCTGCTGGATCCCAGGCTCAGTGACGGTCCTGGCCCTGGTGTCCCCCTTCCCCCCTCCCTTCTTCCTCCTGGCTGCAATGTTCTCTTTTTGGGCCTGTGTGTATCTGATGGGCGGCATCAGAGACCCCCAGGCTTCCCAGAAAGAGCAAAACATGGGACCAAGGGCATTCATGCCTCACCTGGCTACAAGAAAAAAATGACTGTGTCCAGATGGGCTTACAGGTGAGTTCTGTAAATATTACATATTAGACAGTGCCCTCAGTGGTCCCCTTGGGTGTGTCTCTTGCTTCAGCAGCATTTGGACGGAACAAATCCTTTCTTCCAGCCTCCGACCCTCCTCTTTTCCAGGCACTGCCTTCAGAACCACCTCAGCCACCCTCAGCCTCCAAAACCAGCCAATACCGGTTTTCCACCTCAACTCCTCGTTGCCAAACAACCACGAGCCCCCAAATTCGTCAGCATTATTCCACCCAGGTGGGGGCTGCCGTCACCCACCTGGTCACCCAGCATCTGGGGGTCCCCTGCACCTACCTGGCTCTGGGCCTCTGTCCCAACCCCAGGGATATGGCTCTGCAGGGCCTGGGCCACAGCTTCCGAGAGCTGGTTGAGTTCAAACAGGAGGGCGCCCAGCGTCTCTTAAAGATGCAAAACCAGTGCTTGGTGGCCCGTTCTCTTCCAAGAGGTGCTAAAGCCTTCCCACAATGACTGGGGTGACACACGGCAGCCACCACGGTCCTGGACAGGAATCGGACCCAGGCCCTTTTGGACCTGCCTGCCCTGGGTTCTGCCCGCACAGACCCTCAGCTCCGTGATTTCCTGCAGAACCACGTCCTGCAGGGGCAGGTGAAACTCGTCTTGGAAATGGGTGACACCTGACTCACCTCTTCGGGCTGGTTGGCCAATCACCAGGCTGGGCTGGGCTGGGCTGGGTGGTGTCTCTTTGAAAGGCCCCCCCCTCCAAGCACGACCAGGAGCCTTTGGAGCCCAGAGGCCTTTGAGGGGTCCCTGTGTGCCCCCTGGTGTCTGGCTTCTTCCAAAAAAAAAAAAAGCAGATAATCCTTGTATTATATGAGTTGTTCCAGGAAAAAAAAAAAAGAAAAGAAAAAAAGGAAAGCTGCCCAAACATGGATAAGAATCACTAGTGATCTTAGAAATGCATGCTGAACTCTAAGTGACAGGAAGCGTATTTCCATCTAATTAGTAAAGACCAGAAAGTGAGGAACAGCAAGAGCCGGTGAGTGTGTGGGCAAAGGAAGGAAGGCCGGGCGGCCTGCCAGCGGGCAGCGGGTTCGAGAAGCAGGGCGTCAGTACTTCAGGGTGTTAAATACGTGCACACATCCTGCCCCAGAAATCTGATTCTTGGGTATCAACCCCAGAGAGTCTCCCACTCAGATACATAAGGAACCATCCACAGGCCGTTCACGGCAGCTCTGTTAGTGCTGGCTGATAGGGGCAAACCGACGGTCCTTCGTTAGGCAAACAGAGAAAACGAGGCGAAGGGAGGTCTTGATGGCCACACAGCATCCAGAGAAGCAAATAAGTCTCCACAGAGCACCACAGTGGCCATAACAACATATTAGGTGAAACGGTAAGAATCAGAGTATGATGGGTGAAATCCTATCATTGATGTCAGTTGAAAACAGTCCTGTGGTCCCTCGGCAGTTGAACGGGTTGATAAACGATGGTACATGTAGGCGGTGGAGAACTACGCAGCCAGGAAAAGGGCAAGGCTGCGGACACAGGCCGCAGTACAGGGGAGTCTTCAGAGCGCCCTGCTAAGTGGAAGAAGCCAGACACCAAATGGAGCACGTAGTGGGATTCCATCCACATGAACGCAGAGAACGGGCAAAGCTGACCTGTGGGCGTAGAAAGCTGGGGTCAGGGGGTGTGGAGTTGGCTCCAAGGGGGTTCGAGGGAACTTTTCCTGGAGCGACGGAAATGGGCTGTGTCTAGATCGCGGGGGTTACGTGAATGTATACATTGACCAGAATTGGTCAGAGTGGACATTTAAGACAGGTACATGCTTTTATGGACTGTAAATTAGCCACAATAAAGTTCACTTAAAAATACCATTTTATTGTAAATAATGACACACAAAATAAAAGAGAAAATGTTTCAAAATTCCCGTGCTAATTGTGAATGGGGAACTGTGGGAGATTGTATCATTGTTTCTAATCCCTCGCTCCCTCCACCTTGGCCATGTCATCAATGTGGTGGAGTAAACGTCCCTGCCCCTTGACTTTGAACTTGGTTATGTGGCCTGAGCAGTGGGTTGTTAAACAATGTGACACCAGCAAAGGCTTGACATGTGTCAATGGGGTTTGTCCTCCTCCCTTGTCCCTTTATGATGTGCTGTGATAAACTCACACCCTAGGCAGCTGCTGCCTTTTCTACCAGGGCCCCATGGAGAAGACGTATTTCCCTTAGGAAAAGCCTGGAGCTAACCCGACCTGGCTGGACTCAGCCCGGCCCAAACAAACCATAGCCAGCCTGCACACCCACGCACGTAAAGAAAATTGTAAATCTGTTGTTGCAAGCCTCTGAGGTTACGAGGTTGTTTGTTACACAGCATTATGGCAGTTGTAGCTGACTACTACATGAATAAAAGAAAAAAGAATAATAACAAGCCAAAGGGAAGCCTTGACTGAACAAATGGTGTTCACATACTGTGTGCGTTGAGAATAATCCATTTAATTCCAATGCCCACCCACCCCTTCACAACTCTCTCCGTGTCTGCTGGGTACTGCCACGTCTCGGCAGAGCCTTTGCCAGGCTCTTCCTCCTGCCTGATGTGAAGTTCCCATGGTTGCATCCTGTTTACCCTTCAAGCCGCAGACAGAACAGGCACCCAGGAAATGTTTGCTATCGTAACATCCTCCACGCCGTGCGCTGTGCTAAGTGCCTCACACCGATCATCTCGCTTCATCTTCTCGAGGATCCTGTGGGGCAGGAGGTACTGCTGTCTCCATTCCGCGGATGGCAGGCCAGGGAGGTTAGGGGACTTGCCCTTGGCCATGCAGCTAGCAGGCGATGGAAATCTGTGAGGCTGACCCTGACGTCTAGGTCCAAAATGAAAAGACTTTGCTTCTAGATGTCTCTTAGATTGTCCCCTTCCGTGGGGCGTCTCTGTCCTCCTGGGACGGCGGCAGGCGCCAGGAAGGCTACTCTGTGATGGAAACCTTAATGTGCTTGAACCAGAGAACATCACCTTGGGGAAGGGCTTCATCCCTTAAGAAATTATAAATATTTCATTTCCCCCTCTTCTCGCTTGCCTTGTCAGCCCTGAGATGAAGTTATCGACGGGAGCCCGGGTGATGGACAGATTGGCGGGGTTCTGTATCGATGAGTTAATAGATTGTTGGCTTTTTTTTCCCCATTCTCTGAAAAAAAAAAGTCTTGACAGCTGTTTTCCCCACTGTGGGGTGGGAGGGGACCACTGCGGAGGTGACGGAAAGCCAGGCCTGGGTCAGGGTGGCACCCGTCACACAATCCTGTCAGCTCGACCTTCAACACTCACCCTGGTTCCGACCATCTCCCACGTGCTCCACGGCGGACCCTGGTCCTGGGCCCCATCACCTTCCGGTGAATCATTGCAGCGGTTTGCTCCCTGGTCTCCCTGCTTCCGCCCTTGCCTCTCTGTTCATCCACACCCAGCTGTGGAGCATAAGCCAGCTCCCATGAACCCTCCGTCACAGACCTGCAGGACACCCCCTTCCCAGCCGTGGACCCCCGCGCTCTCTGGCCTCACGCTTCACCACTGTCTTCTCTAGCCACACCGTGCTGCTGTCCTCAAACTCCCCAAGCGTGGAGGCTTTGCACCTGCTGTTCCCTCTGCCTGTTTGCTGTTCCTGCAGCTGCCAACCTGACTTATGCCCCCTCTCCTCCTTCCGGCCTCTGCTCAAGTGGCCCTGCCCAGCCTTCCCTGGCCACCCTACATAAATACCCCCGGGTCTCTTGCAGGCTATTTTTCTTCATGATGTTTGTTATTCATAGTTGTTTATTTGTTTGGTGCCCGTTTCTCTCCCTGGACGGGGAGATCTGCGAGACCAGGGGCTTTGAATGCCTTGTTCACGGCTGCATTTTCCTGACCCACAACAGGGCTGGCTAATTACAGTCTGGGGACGAAGCTGACTTGTGGCCTGACCCGGTTCTTCATGGGACCTAAAAGCCCCCTCCTAGCAACCTGGCCAGTGGGCTTCCCTTCCACCAAGACCAAGCCACTCCGTCCCTGCTCCCCCTCCCTCCCACACAGCCCCCTTCATCCCCTCCCCACGAAGCTAGCTTTAAGCCACGCCCCTCCCCTCTCCCTATCGATCTTCCACCTGTTACTCCCTGAAAGCACTTTGTGTCAGGGCCCTGATAACTTGGCCAGGTCTTTTGTCACCATCTGTCCCTTTGCTCATTGAGGTCAGCAGCAGGGGCCAGGCTGGTGAGGCTCTGACCCCCGCTCCTCCAAGCGAAAGCTCTCAGTGGTTCCATTTCCCGATGATGCTGGAACGCGCTCTCACCGGAGTGTGTGGAGACCGTCCTGCTGATGTTTCGGCCCAAGCTGGTCTGGGATCACCTATGGGCCCGGGGAGCAGGCAGCCATTTGGGCCTCAGCAGGGGAGGTGGCTGCCAGCAGGGGATGAGAAATATATATATATACCTTTATATATATGTATATATATAAACTTCTTTATTTCACACTCCCGTTGTACCAGGCACTGTGTTTTAAGTGCTGTCTATGTATTAACTTATTTCATTTCCACAGTAGCATTGTCAGTTCGGAGCAGTTAGTCTCATTTTCCGATGCGGAAATGGAGGAGGCCCAGAAAGGTGGAGGAACCTGCCCAGGGTCACACAGCCAGTCGGGGTGGAGCTGGGATTTGAACTCAGGCAGAGGTTTGTTTCACCACCATGACTACGTGCCTCTTCATGGTTGGCAGTCAGGGTTCTTCTCCTTCCCTCCCCCTCCCTCCTGTGTTTACCTTGCCTGGTCCATCCTGGATGGGTTTACCCAGTCTGTCCCCACAGGACTCTCCCTGTGAGAACAAAGCAGAGCTACCTTTTATTTGGGGGGCGGTGCTGGGGACCCAGGAGCCACAGGGAGAACCCCGTCCCTTCAGTGAACTGACCTGGGGCTTCTCAAATTCTGGAAATGAGGGACCTTCCTCTTCCAAGAACCTACCTCAGTCTGGCACCCCAAAGCCCATCCCTGTCTGGATGGAGCTTGGCAGGGGTGAAGGAGTTAATAAACCTGACTGACCTCTTCAGAGGCCACCCCTCCAGGTGGGGCTACCCTGACAAGCCGAAGGAGTGTGGAGGGCTCCCTCTAATCCCCAGGGGGCCTGGCCTGCAGGGCACAGATGGCCTGGGCAGGGCAGGTCTGGCCAGAGCAAAGGAGGCGGGCTGTAGGGTGGGATTCGGAGATGCAGAGAGGCGACTGGAGCAGGCCAAGGACTGGAGTCTGGCCAGACTGGGGTCGGGGGCAGGGCGACTCTGGAAATGTACTTTTAGAACTGAATCTTGGAACAAGCTCATCTAGGGCTCCTACTCATTCATTTATTCATTCAACAAACATGTATTAAGTACCTACTGTGTGCCAGGTGCGGTATGAAGCACTGGGAATTCATCTGGGACAAGAGGGATGAACCTGACTTTCTGGCGACTCCCCGTAGTTGTGACGTGTGTTCTTCTGTGGCTTCTTCCACTCAACATGAAGATGGTGAGATCTACAGACATCCTGTGTCATTGTCGACGGTTCCCCTCACTGCTGTGTCATTGTCCACTGTACGGATGAGCCCTGTTTGATTCTCTGTTCCCTTGCTGATGGGTCTTTGGGTAGTTCCCAGTGTTGGGCTATTTGTTTACCCTGGGCCATCTTGCCTTCCTGCCCACATGCACCGCCCCCCCCCAACACCCGTCAAAGACAGAGATTGACCAACCTGCCAATGAAATTATCCATTAGCCAGAATGAAGAAATGGTGCCCCCTATAGGCTGGGCTGTATTCTCATTGGCCACAGTCTCCTCCACTCCCTATTGTCCCACACACTCCGCACCCGGACATGGCCCACTTGCCTTACCTGACTGGCACCTGAATTTGCACAGGGCCTCTAAGCCCCGCCCAGGGAAGCCAGCTGGCGTGGGAGCCTCCTAACTGAGGGTGGCCCCCATTCCCTTGGGCGTCTCCACAGGGTGCTCAGCTCAGAGCCTAGCCCAGGAAGGTGGCCGTCACTCCACGATGTTGACTCCCATGGACCTCCCCAAGGCCCAACCATCTCAACGTGGGTGCCCTGGGGGAGGGAGAGAGGGGGCTGAAAGAACAGGAAAGCAGAGTAGGGGGAGCAGAGCGCGTAATTACGGAGGAAGAGGCAGTGATAGAGTGATAATGGACGCGCTCTGACCGGGGCTAACCAGTTCAGAGCTGGGAAGGAACTGTGAGACGAGGGGAGGGCAAGGGGGCCGCCTGGGCTGCAGCTGAACGGGTGCTTTCACAAACAAGACGTAAATTGGATGCAAACATCTAATTAACCTTCTCCCTGGGTCCCCTCCTCTGAGAGGGAGGCGGCCTTCCCAGGGCTCCCAGCCTTCCCTCCAGGGATGGATTTGGGGGAAGGGAAGAGGAGGGGAGGCAGGCGGGAGGGAGGGAGAGGGAGCAGGCTTTTTTTTTTCCACCAGCTCCCCTCCGGGTAGAGGCTGAGCTAAACCTCCAGCAGAGTTCGTTTCTCAGAGCCTGGGCTGACCTGAGAGCCGCATTCCTCTTTAATAGGCCGGGCACTCAGTCCACATTACTCACTGGGGCGGTACGGGGCCCTGCAATCAGGGGATAGAGGGAGTCGGAGGTTTTTTGTTTTGTTTTGTGTTCCTCTTCGGTGGGGACAGGGTCGTCGCAAAGCTGGCTCCCTGTGGGAGTCCCCAGACCTTTGCGTCCCCTGGGCTCAGAGCCAGGGGCCCTCTGATGCAGCAGGTGTAAGAGCTGAGTGTTTGGAGGTACCCCCAACCCCTACCCCAAACCCAACCGCACCCCTGGTAGCTGTGGGACCCTGGGCGCTACATGGCCTATTTACACCTCATTCATTCACTGGACCAATGTTTACTGAGGTCCGACTGTGTGCCAGGCATTGATCTAGGTGCTGGGAATACAGTAGTGGACAAAACAGATGAAAAAAGCAAACACAAATGCTGTCTTCCTGGGGCAGCGAGGCGGGTGGACAGCACAGGGTGCGGTGGCATCGTGCCTGCCTGCACCTCATCCTCCCACTTGCTGGCTGTGTGACTTCGCTCAGCGTCTGTGATCTTTCTGTGCTGCCTTTGCTTCTTTTTCTTTCCTTTGAAGATATCCGTATACAGAAAACCTGAAAAAAAAAAACAGTGCAAGATACCTTACATGTTAACTTTTGCTTGTTTACTTTTCTCTCTGTCTCCGTCTCTCTCTGTCTTTATATATTTTTTGAAAACTTTCTGAGCGTGAGTTGCAGGCACGGCACCCTTCACCCTGAAGCATGTCAATGTCTGTTTCCCGCACAGAGACGCTCACTCAGAGAACCACGGTACGATGATGGAAATCGGGACGTTAGCATGAATCCCACACTATCCCTCTAATCAGAGGGATAGTGTGGGATTCATGCCTCTGTCGTGACAGTGTCCTCTGTCGCCCAGGGAATTCCGGGACCATGCCATTGCACTCCGTGACACGTCTCCCCCAGCCTCTTTAAATCTGGAATCGGTTCCTCAGTCTCTGGGTGGCCGGCAGGATGTTTCTGAAGCAGCCGGATGCGAGAGCCACACGGAGGCTCCGGGAGATGTCCCTCAATCCGAGTGCCTCTCATGCATCTTACGATTTGATTCGGCTTGTGCATCCGGGGAAGATTTCTATTTAGAGGGCGCTGTGCTCTTGCCGGTGCGCTGTGTCGGGAGGTACAAGGTGTCGATTTGTCCCATTACTGGTGAGGTTGACCTTGATCGCTTGTTTCCGGCACGCCTGCCAGGTTTCCCCACTGAACACTGACTATTCTGCCTCCCTAACGGGGGAGTGCACTGCCAGGAGATGCTTTGAGAGGAGGCAAATATCAGGTTACTCCTCGGACTTTGACGGACGAGCTTTAGCGTTGGGTAATGGTTTTTTAAAAAAAGATGTTATTTATTTATCTTTAGAGAGGAAGGGAAGGAGAGAAATATCAATGTATGGTTGCCTCTAGTGCATCCCCTGCTGGGAACTGGCCTGCAACCCAGGCATGTGCCCTGACTGGGAATTGAACCAAGATCGTGTGGTTCGCAGGCCCAAGCTCAGTCCACTGAGCTACACCAGCCAGGGTGGGTAATGTTTTTTTGCCCAAACCAATCATGATGATGCTGTTTCTCTAGGCAGGTTTTGTAGCTCCAGTCTTCCTTTTACACTTATTAATTACTTGGCTTTTTACCGTAAGAAGAGAATTCACTTGCCTATTCACTAGGTCTGCAAGGGCACCTGGACTCTTACTTTACTCAATGGGCAATAATCCTTTGCAATCACTATTTGTTCTGATGCTCTGGATTTGACCAATGGGGGCCCTGTGAGCTGGCTCCTGTGCCCTTTGGATGTAGCCTCATCTTTCTTTAAATACTTGCTCACTGTGTTGCACAGGCAGCTGATTCAGACCCCTCTGCCCTTCCCACGCTCCAGACCTGGAATCAGCCATTCCGCCAGGAGCCCGGGTTCCGTCTCCTGGGGAACGCATGGGATGTAGAAGTCACGATCCAGGCTCCAGGGTGCTCACTGCTCCTGGGCTGCCACTGCATGCAGGCTCTTGGAGCACACCTGGCGGGTGCTCCAGTTTCTCCATCTGTTCGATGGGATCCAGTCGGCCCTACCTCCTAGACTGTATGATGATTAGATGAGCCAGGACCCGAAATACTCCTAGAACAGTGCCTGGCACCTGGCTGATGCTATACAAGCACTCGTCTGATAAATGAGAAATGCAAGTGGTGCTGTAGATAGTGATGAGTGTTCTGGAGAATGAGAGACTGAGGGAAGGTTCTGATATTACGTAGGACGACCATGGAAGGTCTCGCTCAGAAGGCTGAAGAGGTGGAGGGTGATATCTAAGGGAAGCAGGCGGTAGGAACAACCAATGCAAAGGCCCTGAGGCAGGAACATGCCTGGCCTGAAAGTAGACGGCAGCTTCCCAGGCTCTAGCGATGCCAAATTTTGAAGTAGAGGCACCATTTTTTTAAGGATGGTATAATGCGGAAGGGGCTTGAAACCGGGCCTGGGAACCTCCGGAGACGTCGCGATGACGGGTCCAGTGCTCGCCCTGGGCTCAGTCTCAGGCTAAGCCTTGGCTGTGGGTTACGGCACTCGGTCCCCAGAACCCCCTTACAGGGCAGGCACTTTGACTGCACCAACCACAAACGAAAAGCCAGAGGCTGGTGCCGAAGGACCAGCTTGGCCAGAACGCAGCCGGCAGGTGACCCTCTCTGAGGAGCAAGCATCTCTCAAAGAATCGGAAAGCCGGAGTTCCCGATGCCAAAGGCCTGGCCAGGAGTGGTGAAGAGGCATGATCTACTTCCCGCGAGAACACGGGCGGTGCAGGCCTCAGTTTCCCCAACTGTCCAAATAGCAGCCCTTCTTTCCCTGGGTAGTGCTGGTTCCACTCAAGTCAGACCAGAAGGTAAGGTATGCCCGGGGGGTCTCCCCTGGACAGGTGGAGAGGGGCTTCTCCGACCGGCTTCCTGGCAGCTGCCCCGCCCCCATGGCGTCCCCCTTCCTCTTTTTCACCCCATCATCCCCAGGGGCAGCCAGCCAGCAAAAAGAGTCCCTGGGCAGCAATGATGAAGATGGATGTGGGATTGATTCAGCCCCCCCTTCCCTCTGCCCTTCTGGTAGAAAATTAAAAGACCATTTGTTAAGGGGCGAAAGTCCTCAGGTGCATCCTGAGGCCAGACAATTTGTCTCTGTGAAAAGGATGCTATTATGAGAGAGGCTGGATGCAGGCGGAGGGCGGGCCGGAGGGGCGGCCGGGGAGGGGGGAGGCCCAGACAATGGGGGGAAAATAATAAATACATCGGAGCGTGCCAGCCGCGGGGCTCCTGGCTAGAGAGGCGTGGGCGGGGGGGGACGGCGTGGGGGTGGCTTGGGGCTGGGTGAGCTCATGTGCTGGGGCCTCCAAAGCCAATTCCTTTTTCATGACCCTTGTCCAGGACCAGAAGGGTGTCACCCGGGAGCTCTGCTGCCCTCCATTAAACAGAGTTTGTAAATGACCCTCTTTAAAGGAGGGAGTTTCTCTTTATAGACCTCGGTGCAGAGAAGAGAAGGGGGAGGGGGGCCCTGAGTGAGACCCCTCTGCCCTCTTGGGGGTCATTAAGTGATTAGAAGGAAGGGGCCAGTCCTCCAGCCGCCATTCAGATGAGGAGATGCATTTATCACAAGCGCTATTATTTATTGTTTTTTAAAGGGTTGCATTAGGCTCCCCCTGCGGTCTCCTGGCTTTCTTTGTGTGGTCGACTTCTTTCTGGGCCTGCCTCTTCCAGGATCCCAAAAGCAAGGGGCCTGTTCCCAGTCCCCACCCTCCGGGCCTTACTGTCCACCCCAGTCCTGCCTGTCCCACCCTGGTCTCTGAGGACCCACTGTCCCCCTGGAGGTAGGCATCACAGGGAGGGTCCTGCCGCATCAGTCTGGCCCCAACCCCTTCTCTGGTGACCGAGTATCCGTCAACTTCACATTCTTCACTAGCATTTGAATTTCTTGCCGGCGGTGACCGCAGCTGGTTCATGGCTGTGTCCCCCATGTCCCCCATGTCCCCCACAGTGCCTGGTGCAGAGCAGGCACCCAAGGAAAGTGAATTTGCCTGCACCCCTTGTCTGCTTCTCCTGGGGGCTGGAAAACCTTCGCCCCATTGGACAGATGGGGAAACCGAGGCTCAGAGATGTGGCAGAGATCATTGAGGGGCAGAGTTGGGACCTGAAGCTGGGTCGTGACACTCGCGGGAGAGAAAAAGGCATTTGAAGAAAAGAAGGTCTGTCCAACCCTCAGGGTTCTAGAAAGTTCTTTGCTTTGGGGAGAGGGAATGTGTAGCCAACCGGAGGAACAAACTTCGTTTTCTCTTCCAAGGGGACGAAACAACATGGCCTTGAAGTCATACAGACTTGAGCGTTTCCCTTTTCTGCTGAAAGTCCAGTTCCCTGCGGGTCCTACCTGTCACTCGCCCTCTCTCTGACCCACCGCGAGGCCGGGTCTCTCCAGCTCCCAGGCCTTTGCCCGGGCTGCCCTCCTTGCCTGTAGACTTCTTTTCCTTCCTGGTCCAGCCTGTGTTCCCCGACTCCGCCTGCACCTTGAAATCCCTGAGCCAGTTCCTGAAGCTCACCAGCCCTTGAGGCTGATACACTGCGGATCCACTGGAGCAAATTCTCTCGGGGTGACCCCCGGGGGGGATACTTAAAAATCTCCCCACGAGGCCCTGGGAGGGCTGAGAAGGGCTGAGCTAGTCAATTCTACGCCCAAGGGCCACCTCCTCCTCGTGGGACAGGGCCAGGTCACCTTGTATCGTCCATGCAGCCTCCTCTGCGAATCTCTTTGTGATTACACGCTCATTCATTTGATTTACAGGGGCCTCTGACGCTTGCCTCTGATGGGGTGGGGACCCGTCCATGGGGTTCGCAGTGGCGCTCATCGCGGTTTTGCTGAATAAAGGAGTAACTTTGGGAGGGTGGGTGGCATGGAACCAAGGCCTTGGGACAGAATCTAAGATAGGCTTTTACAAGCTTCGCTCGTGTGCTCTTGGCTGCTGAGGGGTGGGGGCGTGTGTGAGGCGGTGAGATGCCCAAAGCCCACCTGGCTTCCAAGTCCTTCCCCGTGCCCCTTCTAACCCCCCGCCCCCGTCTACCCTCTGCTCAGGGCATCCCTGCCTCCACCCCTCTGGCCCGTCCTGCCACCTTTCACACCCCAGGCTTTTGCCCCAGTTCCTCCCCAGAGATCATTCTCCAGTTCTCTCTGCCAGGGCATGGGGCGGGCGGCCACCCCGCAGTGCCCGGGAATGAACCTCGCACAGAGTAGGGGTAAAAAAAATAGAAGTTCGATCTGAGTCTTGGGGGAAAATGGGTGGGAAGGTGCAGTTTGAAAAAGCATATTTAATAGTACCCTGTCATTTTATATTTGCAAAGCAAAGGAGAAAAACCTGAGTAGCATAACAGAAAAGTTAAAATCACTGGCATGGGAGCTGGGCTGCATGCATTCAATTCCCAGCTGTACCACTTATGTGCTGTGTTACCACAGGCCAGTTGCTTAACCTCTCTGTGCCTCAGCTTTTTCACGGTAAAACTGAGGTCCCCCGCCCTATTGGTTGTTATTGCTTTGTAATATGACAGATAGTATATCTAATATTTAACGATAGTATATGCATGGCATATCATACATTATAATGACCATACTATCATCGTTGAGTGAATTCATGTGCGTACCACCTGGGTTCAGTGCCCGGTACACATGAGTGCTCAGTGACTATTATCTCTATTTTTCATTATTTGTCATATGAGCTAAGAAGGTTCAGTGACATCTCATGAGCTGTCTGGGAGGACTCCTAACTTCTGGGACTCGGTGATTCTCACTCTTTGGCGGGGGCACCCTAATAAAGTGCAAGGAGTGGGGATGGGGACCAGATGCCAATTTCTCCGTGTGAAGAGTTCTGGTTTATCCTAAGGGCTCTGGATGAAAAAGTGCTTCAGCCCCTCTGTGAGGACCCAGGCCCCCCATCCCTTGACCTTGGCTCCTCCTCCGGCTTCCGGGCCAGCTCTGGGGGTGGGTCGGGGGTGTTCCAGGGCCAGATCAAGCAGCCACAGGGAAAACGAGCAAAGTCAGGAGGAAGCCCGCCTTGTCCCCCAGGTGTCTTGCGTGGCTCCTCTGTGAGCTCAGCTGCAGCGCACCCCTTAGCACTCCGTCTGCGGGCGCCCCTCCGCCTCGGCCCTGCGGCCGCTTCTTTGTTTGCCAGGGGTGGGGGCAGGGGGGTGGGGGAGTCCAGTGCAGGGTGGACCGCGGAGCAGCATCCTGGCCTCTGCCCACTAGAGGTCCCACCGTCAGCCACGCCCCAGCTGTGACAACCCCAGATATCTCCCTGCCAGGCGTCCCCTGTGGGTCAAAACGTCCTGCCATTTGAGAGCCCTTTCTGAATACACGTCTAGTGTGGTGAGTCTCGATCCTGGCCACACACAAGAATCACCCAAAAGGGCAACATGATGGCCAAGCCCCGCGCTGGACGGGCTGGGTCAGCGCCTCTGGGGAGCATCCCTGGGCAACAGGGGAATCCGTAGTTCCCAGGTGACCCTGGTCCCCGGTCAAGGCTGAGAGCCACTGTGCAAACCTGGCGAGACGCCCTGCTGCCCAGGTCATTTCCTGATCCACAGAGAAGGGAGCCCAGGCTCCGACAGCCCAGCTGTTTCAACGAACACCTCCCACCAAGTGACGGGCACAGCCCAGAGCAGGTGTGGCTGACATGCCTTTGTCAAACCAAATAACAAACCCGGAGGAACAATTCATGGCCTCCAAACAGACTCGTGCGGAAATGCAAACAGAACAGCAGCCGCCGGTTCGCAAACAGCGCCAGCCTTCTCTTCACACGGATGACGGGGACCCCAAGGGGTGCTTTCTGTCCCCTGGCGATGTCTCCATTTCCTCCAACCCATTTCATGCTCAGGAATAGCATCTGTGTCCTGCTGGCTCCCCGGGGACGATCGCCGAGTGCCAATGGTCTAGAGGTGTTGCCAGCCCACACATCTGCCGCGTTGATGGCTTGGGGACAGTCGCAGTCCCCCACCTCTTCAGGTCCTGTCATCAGCTGGACAGATTCCTCCAGCTGATGGCGGGGACTCCTGTCCTACCCTCCCCTGCACCACCCGTGGGGTGTCAGGCAGGGCTTCTTAGTGCAGTTGGGATGCTTTCCAGCTCAAGTCAAATGTTTCTTCACCATGGGCATTTTTACTTTCCCCAGGCGCAGAAGTTCCGTCCCATTAACCTAAATCAGTTAACAAGGTTATTTTTTTGCTTCTTGAAACAGTTCCTCGTTACTCATTTCTTCTGAGAGTCTTCGCGGGTCATGCTAGGTCAAGAGCCTGTTTTTTGTAAATAAAGCTTTATTGGCACACAGCTGTGCCCATGTGTTTACCTACTGCGTGCGACCGCCAGAGGGCTCTTCGTAAACGATCAGCAAATGGAGCCCTCCACATCCCACCGCCTTCCCAGGGCTCTCAAGGCCCCTCCTTGGACTCACTGAGCTTTCCCACTTTACCTCCCACCAAGCTCCCCTTGCTCGCTCTGGGTCAGCCACGAGGCCCTGGAGCTGCCCCTCAAACCCGCCCGCTCATTCCCACCCCAGGGCCTTTGCACTCGCCGTTGCCACTACCTGGACTTCCTCCTGCACCTGACTTGCACCCTCATTTCACTCAGGTTTCCACTCCAGTGCTGCCTGCCTCTCTAAAAAGACATTTCCTGATCGCCTTCCAAAATACTACGTGATTGAGTTACTGTTCATGCCTCCCCCCCCCCCGCTGGACTGCAGGCTCCACAAGGCAGGAACTGTGCTAATCTAGAAAGACCGGCCCTAAATCCTGAACGTGGAGCGCAGGATCTGTACGTGCTGAAGAAACACTATGGGAATGAATGAATGAATGCTTCCCTTGCGAGTGCGGCCAGGGAGATGTAAATGATGAACATGAAATAGCGCCTGGCCTGGCACGTAGTAGGTGTGCGCTGCAAGGTAACTAGTAATAATTGTGGAGAGAGGGAAGGCAGCCCACTCAGCCTGCTGCTGTGTCTCTCTGGATGGTCCCTCCCCATCTCTCCTTTGCCCTAGGCCGACTGGGCTACAGGATTTGGGGGTTCTTTCCGCCTCTCCCCTCTCTGGATCTCCGCTTCTCTGGAGGCCCTGCGTGGAGAGTCTCCCATGCCCGCTCCCCCCCGTCTCCCCATCAGGTGTTTCACTCATCCCGGGCCCTAATTGAGATGGCAAGTCCCGGGGACAGGGCCTGCAGCCAACTCTGCCAGCCTCCCCTGCCAGCAGCAGGAGGAAGAAAACAAAACCCCGTCCACGTGGCGAGTGAACCCCCCTCTATCCAGCGGGACAGGAGCCTCCTGTCCGGCGCACTTGGTCCACCCCATGGTGGCAGGAGCCCAGGCTGGCCGAGGGCACCGGTCCCAGGCTCCTCTCTGCTCCCAGCCAAGAAGCACCTGATGTCCCTTCGCCGCCTCCCCCACCTCCTGCTGCGCCAAGCGAAGGGGGCAGTTTTCTGCTAAGTGGACACCAGGTGGTTCCTAAGGCGATTGGAAGCCCCTGCGCTGGCGGTGGGCATTGGCGTGTGGGAGGGCCGGCTTCCTGATCTCTCTTCCCTGGCTTTATTTGTTTGCTTTGGATTAGAAAGGCTTGTGCGACACCCAGCCCTTGTTTCCGGCCTGATTCCGCTGTGCCGAGGCTGGGAAGGGCCTGGCACTGGCAGCCGCCATCCTTGTGAACTTGAGGCAGCCCCTACACCCCAGAAACTCATCGGTAAAATGGGAACTAGTTTCTTCCTTACGCTATTGCTGTGAATGCATTTTGTAAAGGGGACTTCTCACTCACATGTATGAGTCACGTAAGCAACAGAGACCTGGGGCGTGGGACATTCTCAGGGAGGGGCATGGCAGGTGCAGATACAACTGTGCGTCTGGAGTAGGTTATTGTGTGTTTGAGGGCTGGGGAATGCGGCCCAAAGCCATGCATTTTACGGGGGGGGGGGTGATGTGCCTCTAGGAAAAGTGAAACATTAAAGAGGATGGAAACTTTCTTAAGAACCCAGGGCGCTTGCCTTGATGGCTCACTCAGGAGGGGTGATGGCCTGGGAGCAGAACCCACAGAGAACGTGGCACCCACGTCCTGCCTGTGCAGTCCACTCGGGGGAATCAGGGCTGACCAGACACAGAAAGGGAAGACCCAACCAGCTCCGTGAGTCGTCAGCCTCACAGGTGTTGGAGATACGCTTGAACCCGCGCTCCAGCCCCAGCTCTGTTACTCAGCAGCTGTTCAACCTCCAGCAAGTTACTGCACCTCTCTGAGCTTTCTCGTCTCACCTGTGAACTGGGGGCTGTGGGGCTGTTGTGAAGACTCACTTCCATGTAGTGTGCGGAGGAACTTAGCGCAGGGCCTGGCACCCCGTGAGCTCTCGGCGAGCTTCCATATCACCTTCATCCACGGTAACAGAGCCCCACCCACCTCCTTTCCTGGCCTCTGTGGAGGGTTCCCAGACTGCAAGCTCACTCTCGCATGTAGAACACAAACGAGCTCATGCTATATTCCCCAGAATCCTCCAGCCAGAACGAGGAGGGAGCCTGCTGCCACCTGGTTGAGGTGGCCTTGAACAAGGCGGGAAGATGGGTAGGGTTTGGATGAATAGGGAGCAGAGGGCAGGTGAGGGGGTCCAGGTGAACACAGTGCTGGGAAAGTCACCGTGTATGCGGGAGGGAAGGTGGTACATAGGTCCAGTGGAGTGGAGGGTCGTTGCCAGGGGAAACCGGAAATAAAGGTGGCCCTAATTCTGTGAGCTGGACTGTGTCTTTCTCATGGTGTCCTTCCCAGGCAACCCCTCGGCTATCAGCATCTGCTTTAGCGTGTTTGAACCCCCTGGTAGCTCACTGACGCTTCAGCATCCTTCTTACCTCCCTCCCTCCCTTCCTTCCTCCCTCCCTCCCTCCCTCCCTTCCTTCCTTCCTTCCTCGTCCATCTGTAGATCCTCCACCAGCCGTTTGCAACCTCCCTTTCTTCCCTTTCCCGAATCTCTCACCCTTCCCACCCATCCACCCACCCAATCAAGTCATTTCAGTCCGCTATTCGTTGATTTATTTCTTTAACACACATGCAGCTATCTACACGCCAGGCTCTGCGCTAGGAGCAGAGGGAGAGTTCAAAGATGAGTTCAACACGGCACGTAGTAGGTGCTCAATAAACACCCGCGGCTTCCGTATAAGATTTCACGCGGGAGTTCCAAAGCCCGCGTTGAACATCCGAGACAACCACACCAAGGTTTCCCGAGGCATTCTCGTGGAGAACGGCACTATTCCCCTGCAAGACACATGGATGGAGGAGCGGGGAGATGGTGCAGGTGACAAAGAGAACAGGAATAAATCCGTGTCAGATTGCTCTCCATGTGCCCTGCCGTCTCATCGCTTCCCTCCTCTCCCTCAAATCCCTGGGGCCCCAACAAGCTCCCAGCTCGCGCTTCTTCCTTATTATCCTGGTGGGGCCTTACCCAGTCAGCGACCCAACCAGCCCCTGAAACATGAGCTGGTTAAAGGCAATGTGCTGGGCTCCCGACTTCAGTGGCTGGGAGACCATCTGGTTTGATGGGTAGAAAAGGACAGAAAACCAAGACAGAAGCCAACATGAAGAGAGGGCATGGCTGAGCACAAACCCTGGTTCTTTCTTGGCTGAGTAGTCAGATCTCTCGCATCTGTTTGGGAAAACCATGGCTGCTTTCCAACCTCTGCAGTGGGCTGGGCTCCCTCGACCCGAGACCCAGAAGTACCGACTGCCCAGAGTCAGGGCTGGAACGTCCTTGGAATGACAAGACCCGCAGCGTGGGATGTGAACCCTGGGACTCAGGGAGGGTGTTCCTTGCTGTGCGTGTGCAGGTTCTCATGGTGAGAGAGTACCTCCCTCTCTCGTTGTCTTTCAATCCTTCCATGTCCGTCCAGGGGGAAGTCTCAGCTTGGTACTGTTGAAATATCCGGTCTTCAACACCACCCAACCAATCCCCATTTTAACCAGAGAGAGACAGAGAGAGAGAGAGTGGGCCCAGGCATGGACCCCTCCGCAGACAGCCAAGACTAGCTGGAATTGAATAATCACGTTTTCTTTTTGTGGGAGTTATTTTTCTGCTTACCTTACATTACTGAAGCAATTTCCCTTTTCAGATCAGGGTGAAAAGTTTTCTTCTAAAAGAAATTTAGGTAAAAACAGAATTGATTTAAATAAACATGCCAAGTAAATTATGTTAGGAAAGCTACTCACGTCTGGCAAGATTCATGCGTGGGGCTTTTGGACAGGACTCCAGTTCAAGAGACTCTCACTGTTGCCAGCCCCCAGCATGCAAACAGTCAGAGCTAACTTACATACACCCACTATGTGCTGGGCACATTTAGATATCTAAAACAGAGGCCCTCACAACAACTCTAGGGGGTACATAAAATCATCGGCCCATTTAGCAGATGAGGAAACCGAGGCTCGGAGAGGTGCAGCAATTTGCTCCAAACTTTACAGCTAGCAAACGGCCAGGGCAGGACTTGAACCTACGGCATTTGGCTCTTCGGCCCTGCATGCAGCTCCTAGACTGTAATCCCAGAAGAGGAAAGAGTGACACCCAGAGGTAATGTGTGTTCGACGTGCTCCCTGCCCCGTGGCCACGCTGGGACTATTCCTTGAACCGGTTTGATCCGGAATCTTAGCACCCCAATTGGTATTTCCAATTCTTAGGAATTGCAAATACCCAGGATGCTGCGAAAACCAGGTCGGAGCTGGGTGCAGCGCGAATCCACTTCCTCCCCTCGTGGGGCTTGGGCATCTGCCGATTGGCTCTCCTGGCCCTCCCACTCTGCCTTTTCGCAAACTCTCTCTGGGACCCCGGACCCTGTAAACCCTGCCTCTGTGCCCGCCCGCCCTTGCCAAGACCTCCGGGGAGCGGGGTGCCCTGCACGGAGGCCAGGCCTGCAGTGATGGCCCGCCGCTCACCTGCACTTCAGCCCTGCTTCTTTGTCTCTCTACCCTTGGGACAAACGTCTCATTCCCCAGGGTGTCAAGGGGAAAATTAATCACCCGGGGGAGATCAGTCAGCCTGCTGACTTGGCAGGGGAGACAAAGAGAAATAGGGAGTCTCACGGATTGGTTGGGTCCCCCATTAAGGGGTGGAAAAATGCTTGCTTTGCGATTACAGATGGGCAACTCGGGCGCGGGCGAGTCCCATCCCCGTCACCTCGGGAAACCGCTGCTCACGCGGTTCTGGAGAAGGTGGCCGTCTCCTCTCCTGGGCACTGTCCTCTGCCAGGACAAACCACAGCCTCTCCGTCACCTTCGGGGTTGAAGCCTACTTTCCCTGTCCAGCCTGGCGTCCCCGCCTTCCGGGCCTGATCCTGCCTCCTCAGAAGTCGGGCTCCAGTCACTTCGGTGATACCCCACTGGCATCCATAAAAGCGCCCCTTGAACCATCGTGGGAGAGGCAGTGTGGTGTAGGGACAATGAATGCGGACTCCACACTGTCTTCTCTGACACTCGCACAGATGGCCTAGCCCAGGCCCCCCTGCATCATCTGGGTTCAGCCGATGGGAAGTGTTGGAAGGAAGGGAGAAGCCTGGGTACTTCTCCCCGTCTCTCTGCACCTTGGGGAGCTTTGCTGGTAGCAGCTGTCTGCCCTCTGGGAGGGCCCCCCGCTGTGGGCACAGCTTCCACAGACCACAGAACAGCGGGGAGTTCAGTATAGCTATCCCAGTTTACAGACTGGCAAACTGAGGCTCAGAATGGCCGGGAGCGTCTGCGAGGCCGGATGTCCAGCCACCACCATGTGCCTGGAGGTTGCTGTCACGACCCTGGTCAGCCCTTTGTCCTTAATTTCTTCTCTCTCTGTCCCTCTCTTTCCCAGGTGTGAAAGTCAAAAGCAGACATTATCACTGCTTTCCAAGAGCTCATATTCTATGTTCTTGTTCCTTTCCCGCCTCAATCCAGTTCTGAAAAACTGTCTTTAAGAATGTAAAAGATTGCCCTGACCAGTGCGGCTCGGTGGGTTGGGTGTCGTTCCTCAAAGCGAAAGGTCGCTGGTTGGATTCCAGGACAGGGCACAGGCCTGGGTTGTGGGCTTGGTCCTGGTTGGGGCGCCTATAGGAAGCGACCGATCAATGTTTCTCTCTCACGTCGATGTTTGTCTCCCTTTCTCTCTCCTTTTCCCTCTCTCTGAAAAGTAAATAAAATCTTTTTAAAAAAAGAAAAAGAATGTAAAAGGTCAATCCAGCTAAAAATGGCCTAAAGCCGCTCTGTCCCACATGGCAGCCCCCAGCCACAGGTGGCTATTGAATTGTATACAAACTAAATACATTCCGAGCTGGGTTCCTTCACCCCACTAGCCGCATGGCGAGTGTTCTGCGGTCGCGTGTGTCTAGTGGCAGGTTTAGCGTGTTTGCACCATCACAGAGAGTCAGATTGGATAATCTGTCTCAGATTGGACAATCCTTTGTCCCGGGAGCAGCGTCCTGTCCTCTACTCACTGAACGCCAGCAGCCCCCCTCCCCAGGGGTTGCAACCAAAAAAGTTTCTAGACATTGTCCTCTTGGGAAACAAAATCACTCCTGCTTGGGAATGACTGGTCCAGGTGATTTTTTCTGCTATTTCATTACATTTATTAGGGTGACCTTGGCAAATAGAATCACACAGGTTCCGGGTGTACAAGGGTAGACTGTGCACCTGAAATGCACCATCTGTAGATCCTCTTGTGAAATACATCTTCTACATATTGTATTGTGTGTGTACAGCCCCGAGTCAAGTCTCCCTCCATCCAGACGATGGTTTAAAAATCTTTTTTTTTTGCTCAGAACCAACAGAAAGGTGCCTGCAAACTCAGCAAGAAACTCTGCAGTCTGGACCTGGAGCGCCTGCCTGGTGAGAGGGTAGTGACCACGTGCCCCTAGGAGTCGGCCAGACCTAGAGTCCAAGCCCCGCTTTGCCGCCTTCTTGCTGGGTTACTTTGGGCCAGTCGGTCAGACTCTCTGAGCCCCGGTGTTTCTGAGCAGGACAAGAGTAATTGGAATAGCGCCTGTGGCGAAAATGAAATCAGATTGTGCATTGAAAGAGCTTGGAACCCAGAAGGCACCCAGGATTTGTGGCTTCCCCTCTTTTTAGGGCAGGGAAGTTGAAGAGGTTGCCTGTGTCGAGGCCCCAGAGCCTGGAACTGGACGCAGCCTATCTCTGAGTTGGATCCAGCTGGAGTGGGGGCGGGTGATGGGGGCGCTGCTGGAGGGAGGCAAGGAAGGTGGGGAGGCGGGGGTGGGGGACCCATCCATCCAGAAACATCCATCAATGCAGAAGAAGGGGCCAGGCAGCTCGGTCCAGGAGGGGTTTGGTGAGCTGGGAGTGAGGAAAATTGATGCCTGCAGGAGACAAAGGGGAGCGGGCGGCTGGCCCCCAGGCCGGCTCCTTCCACAGGTGATAAGATTGATGGGCAGACGAAGGAGGCAGGCTGAGTGATAGATAATTTCAAATCGGCGGTAAACACGCTGTGGGGACTCGTAGCCTTTCTAACAAGTGTGACACCGGTGTGGAGGGGAGATGAGGTGACTGATTAGGAAACAAGACAGCCGGAGACCCTTCTGAGAGGCAGCGGCACTTGGCAGTGTTGCCCGGGGAGGGAGGCGCACGGGAAGGAGGCCTGAGAGGGACAGCCATGTGTGTGGGGCCGCGGGGCGCAGGCCTCTCAGCCTCCCTCTGTTATTTCCATTCATTCACGCAGCAAGTACTCACTGAGCACTTACTATGTGCCACGCACAGGGCTGGGCGCTGTGGATGCTCCGGGGACCGAGACGGACACTGTCTCTGTCCCCCAGGGCCTTGATTCTTATGCGAGAGACACTCAGTGACAATCAAATGAATGAACAAGTCAGTTTTTCATTGCTAGGGCTTTGCTGAAGAATATAAAACAGGGCTTGGGAAAGAGTGGCTGAGGGCCTGCTTCCGCTGGGGGCACTCAGAGGCAGCCCCTCTGAGATGACTGGGGTGCTGCGGACCCACCTACGAGGGGGAGTTCATCACTCAAAGAGTGGAGACTTCAGGACAAGCGTTCCGGGGGCCTGTGTGGTCTTCTTCCCTCGCACCCTCCCTTCTCTGTTTCATTCCCAGGCCTTAATGAGTATGTGTGTGTAAAGGAAGCCCTCACAAGAACCCCTATAGAGTTATCTCATACTCCCCATTTTACAGATACAAAACTAGGGTTCAGAGAGTCAAATGTTGTCTGCTCCAGGAAGTCTAAGGAGGAGCTGCGGGTTAAGCCTGACCCCAGAACCCGGGGAGGGGAGAGAAGCCGGCGCTCCCAAACCAGGGGCAGTTCCTAAGACGGGTCAGCCCTGGAGATGGCGGCCGTTCCTGGGGGGAGAGGAAGAACGAGCCTCCCACACGCAGGTGCCATGGGGCAGACACCACACCGGGAAGTCCTTCCATTACGGGTCAGCAAGAGGACACCAGGGGCCCCAGGGGGTCCAATCTCCCCCCTTTTAAAGGTGGAGAATTTGAAGCTCTTAGAAGTTAAGTCCCTTGCCTGGGTTATACCATGAGATTTTGGGAAGAGGCTAGCAGAGAAGTGGCAGAGTTGAAATTTGAAACCAGATTTTGAACGTGACCCAGTTCCCTTTCCTTTGCGTCACAGACCCTGGTGTCAGAGATCTTACTGTCCCAGACCTGGGGGGCAACCTTCCTCAACGGACCAATGAATATTTATGAAACACGGAGAAGCAAAGCCCCTCGTGATCCGAAGACAAAAGCAAAACCTGTTCTAGTCCTTACTAATAACTCTGCCACGGTCCTGTGGACACTTCCTTGGGTTCGGGAACTTTCTCTCCGTGGAATCCTCATGGCAACTCTGTGGATAGGTACTATCACGCCCACTCTACAGAGGAGAATAGTGAGGCCCAGGAAGGTTAAGTAAGTTCACACAGTGAGGCACTGGCAGGGCTTCAGTTGGAGCCTGATGTCCTTTCCGGGACCACTGTATCAGTCAGCTAATGCTGCATAACAAACTCCCCCAAGTGGAGTATTATATTTCACTTCTCAGTGAAATTAGGTTGGCTGGAATTTAGCTCATCCCAGCTTGGTTCGCTTATGCTTCAGAGGGTTGGTTGGCTGAAAGGGTCTCACTGGGCTGAGTGTGACTTGGGTCCCTCAGCTAGCGGTCATGTCCTTCTCATGATGTGACAAATGTGCAAGAGAGCAAGTGGAAACATCCACGGCCTGTGCCTCGACCTGGACACCATCTCATCTGCTGTGTCCTGTTAGCCACAGTGAGTTATGTGGCTGCTCCTTTTTATGAGAGAAACTGCAAATCCAAGTGCAAAAGGGTGTGGATGGACGGGAGAAGGTGGAGGAACCGGGGCCAGCGAGGTCATCAGCCACACCGCCTGCTAGCCTGCGGTCTGGGTGGGGAGAGACCATGGATAGTGACGAGAGAATAGCAGAGGAGACCTCAAGAAGGCGAGCACCACCCTGTTTGGTTCTAAAAGGTGCGGGAGCTAGAGGAGGTAGCCCCAGAGGGAGTTTTGGAAGAGGCCAGATTTAGGTCTTGGGGAGAAGAAAGGAGAAAGGATGAGTGTTAAGTTCAGGAGGACGCAGGGCAAGGGAATGACTTGCAAGCTCAATGGGGCAGGAGCCGACTTCTGCACTGTGGAGCTGTGCTCTGCACACAGTAGGGGCTTAATGAGGAGCAAGGAGCAGGTAAGGAGAGTCAAGGGTGAGTGAGGGGGGCATGTGGGGTATGGGCTTCCTCCTCTCTGGGAAGTTTTGGGAACTTAGGTGACTCTCTGGGGTGGCTTTGCACAGCCTGGGCCACAGGCAGGAGAAGGGACCACGTGACCCAGCGGTGTGTGCGTGCGTGTTCACAAGTGTGTTCTTATTGTCTGTCTCCTCCCGCTAGCTTGTAAGCTCACAAAGGGCGGGGATTTCTAACATTATTTTCATTGCTGTATCCCCAGCACCTAGAACAGCGCCTAGTATGTAGTAGATGCTCAACAAATATTTGTTGAATGAATGAAGAAATGAGCAAGTAAACTAAACTCTCACACACCCCACCAGGTAGGCAGTATGATTATCCCCATTTTGCAGATGAGGAAACTGAGGCTCAGAGAGGTCAGTGCCTGAGCCAGGTCCATGGCTGGTCAATGGCAGGTCGTCAGACTTCAAAGCCCCAGGTTTTTTCCTTGACTTCAAACAGCCTCTACTTTTATAGGCAGCATGTGAACAGCAGGTGAAAGGCAGGAGAAAAACATCCCTTCACAAGCCCACAGGGTGGCTTCCCGAGATTCCTGCACATACTTGTTTTGTGCTTGGGTCTACTTTGGAGGCCATCAGCCGCTTTTTCCAGGAAGGCAGTCAGGGGTTTGGGGCTCAGAGTCTGAGCGGTGCCCTTGCCTGGGTCTTCCTCCTCGCCCTGCTTGCCCCCAGAGGCAGCTGAGCTGTGTGTACACAGGCCCCTCTGCAGGAGCCTCTGACAGGCACGAGACTGAGTTCATTATTCCCAGCCCTCTGCCAGGTGCCCAGAGGCTTGGCCGTGTCTCGAGGCAGGATGCACGGGGACCAGAACAGCCCGGACCCTGGACGTTCCACCGGGTGCTGCTCCTTGGGAGCCACGCATGGCTCACACAAGCGCCTATCTCGGGGCAGAGCTTTTGCACGTGGAGTCGGTGACGACAGAGGCCTGGTGAACAAGGCGTCCCATTTTATCCCCCATTAGCTCGTGAAAATACGAACCACTCTGGGCTTCCGTGTGCTTCTCTGGACAGTGGGACTGAGAATCCTCACCTCACAGGGTCGTTGAGGAAGGGGGTTGCATGGGCTGGGACTCAGGAAGCACTGAGAACACGCCCCTCCCCCCCCCTCCCCCCCGCATGTGCGCCAGACCACGTCAGTGCTCCCTCGGCCCAGGCAGCGGGCTGCGTGCTTCTCGGGTAACCCGTGCAGCCACCTCAGGAGCCGTGGGCGCTGCTCTTGCTGACAGCCTTCACTGGCAGTGACACTGGTCCGGGTGATGCTGACACACGCTACGGGTGCTCACCCTGTGCCAGGTGTGGGGGGCTGAGTTCTGTGCGTGCATGGACTCATTGACTCCTTCTGACGCCCCAGTGAGGGGGGTGATACTGTTCCCACTGTGCAATTGGGGAAACTGAGGCAAAGAGCATTTGGATCATTTGGGTCTAGAGCCGGGCCCAGACAGCGCTCCTGGCTTTTCCTCTGTAGTATTTTATTACGTCTGGGGACACAGAGTGGGGCTTCCTCTCCCCTTACTTGCTGCTGGTGCCGGGAAGAGGAGGCCCAGAGAGAGGAGAAAGCCCAGCCTCCCTCCCCAGGCCGCAGCCCTCTGCCCTTCCAGTGTCCTTGACCCCACACTGCCAGGGGTCACCCTCTCATCTGTATGGCTCCTGCAGAAAGCCAGCCACGACTCCCAATGCATCACCGGGTGGCAGTCACGCCAGAGCCGGCGTGTCATTTCCATCCATCTTTCTCCAACCGCTTCCTGACAGGAAGCGAGGGAGGCCCGGCTGGGGGTGAGGGGGTGGGGGGAGGAAGAGGAGAAGATGGATGGGGTGGGGGCTGAAAAGCCGGATGGGAGGAGGGAACGGCCGAGGAGGAGGAGGGTGGAGAGGAAGAGGGGAGAAAAGAATCCAGAGAAGAAAGAGAGAGGAGAAAAGGCCCCAGGGAGAGATTGCCGGAGAAGGTGAGAAAGAACGAGAACGGTGGAGGGAGGGGGTGTGGTGAGCAAGGCAGGGGTGAGTAAGAGAGGAGACAGGTGCACAAAAGAAGGCCAGGAGAGGGGAGGCAGGGGCGAGGAAGGGAGGGGGAGAAACAGACCAGGAAGAAGCAAGGAGACCTCAGAGGTGTTCTGCTGGTGAAGGCAGGCTGGAGTGAGCTTTGAGAGAGGGGAGGCCCGGCAGGGGGTGGGGAGGAGGGGCCTGGAGAGCTGCCAGCTCTCCTGTTAATTTGTTTTCCCAATCGGGGCCTCTCCTCAGCGGCCCTGTGCGAATGCTACAGGAGCAGTGGTGGCAGGGGTGCAACGGTTTGGGGTGCGGGCAGCAGCAGGCTCCCTGTGGACCTGCCTCCAGAGCTGAGCCCTGCTTCTTGCCCAAGCCCAGAGGGGGCCCTGGGAAATGGAGGAAGAGGAGAGTTGGGGAGACTCCTCAGCCCCCACTGGTCTGGGTCGAGCTGGTTGGGCCCTATGAGGGCACTGACCCTGGGAAGGGAGGCCTCTGCCTTCGTCTGGAGAGACCACCATTTTCTTCCTCCGCTTTGCCATCCCCACCCATACCCCAGCCTCTCCTCCTTCAGGAGTCTCTTCTGGCTTCGCCATTGGGGCAGGAGTCCCTCTGGGCATCAGGATTTAGCGCTTATATGGTTGAGGACTCTGAATGAACAGAGCAATGTTACCAGGCAGGTAACATATTTGATACATGAAGGGGGCTGGTCAGTTTCCCTCAGGGCAATAGGGAGGGGTGGGGACTGTGGCAAACTAGAGCTTGTACAAGTGTCCAAGCAAGATCCCTAAAGGGTCCCAAGAGGAAACAGATGACATCCTCCAATTAGGATAATCCAGAGGGACAAGGAATGGGCAAAAGGACAGGAGTCTGAGCTTGATTGCTCCAGCCACATGGGCCTTCTCTCAGTTCTTTTTGGCACAGGAAGCTGTTCCCTGCCTCAGGGCCTTTGCACTTCCTGTTTCCTTGCCTCTGAATAGTTTTCCTGGGGCTCTTGAGAAAAGCTGATTAATTCTAATTTTTCAGTTAGATGTCAGCTTCTCAGTGAGTTCTCCCTGACCACTCTCTCTAAGTCTCTTTTATTATTATCAGTTAAAGTATTTTGTTCCATTCCTGCCAGCGGGGTGTATCTTGTAATGACGTATTTGCTGCTGATTTGCTCCCCACTCTAACTTACCATCAACTCCCTGACATTAGTGACTTTGTCTTAGTTTCCACAGGCCTCACACATAGTAGGTGCTTCGTAAGTATTTCCTAACAGAATGATTTGTAGGAAGAAAAAAACACCTTTATAAATAATGCTGTTCTTATATTTACAGAACCATTAAGGATATGAAAGGGAGCAATGGATTTTTTGGTTGTTCTTACTTTATTTTTACTGGAGAAACAGTCTACCACATGAGGGACATTGAGGCTTTGGAGGCGACATAGGTCACCGGGGCAAAGGGAGACTTAAGGATCAATGACAATGTTTGCCACGGGGTTGGGGCACACTGAGTAACTATTTCCTTCCCTCTGCCAGAGCAAGTGCGGATGGGTAATTGGCCAGTGGACTGTGGGGCAGGGAGCAGTAAGGAAGGACTAAGGGGGGCTGGAGACCTCAGAGGTCAGGAGCATACGGCCCCCTTTCTGCCACTTTCTAGCTGTGTGTCCTTGGCATGTGACTTAACCTCTCTGAGCCTCATTCTCTCACCCATAAAGCAGGTGTAACAACAGACCTCCTAAGGCCAGGGCGAGGCTTAAGGGGGCAGTGCACCTGACCTGGGCACAGAGGAGCAGCTCAGGAGCTGCGAGGGGCGTGGCTGCCTGGTATGGGAGCCCTGGGGCGGGAGGAGGGCGTTCTGTGGGAGGAAGAGAGGCGAAGCCCCTCCTCCCCGAAGCTAAGGCATATTTGGCACGGCGAAGCTGAAGCAATTTGTCTGCTTTGTCTCCACTCAGTGGGTGTCCTGGAGGGACTGACGGGGCCCAGGAGCCCTGGCTTTGGGCCTCTCCTCCACCTTGCTGGGTGCTGGCAACCATTCAAGGGGAGATTATTCCTCGGGAAGTTTCCCAGCCCTTCGGAAGCACGGGGAGCCCTGGTCCCCATGCAGCTGTCTTTGAAAAACATCCCAGAGACAAAGCTTGGGGGTCAAAATGAACAGGTGTCCCCTCTCCTCCCAGGTCTCCGGAATTCCAGGGGGCGGCAGGTCGAGGATGGAGCCTCTTTGTGGAGCAGAGGCACCCTGGGGGTGGGGGAGCTCCCCGGTGGTTCCAGAAAGAGCGCTGGGTTAGGAGGTTTTGTTTCCACCGCAGATAACACTGTATAAACATCTCTGTGGATCTATCCTTTGGCTTCTGAGGAACTGTTCCTCTTAGAATCCTGTTCAGGGGAGGGTTTAATGCCTTGATCAGGTGCTGGTTACTCCCTACGGACTCATTTATTCTCCACCTTCTTCTATCAGACTCTGGGCACTGGGAGGCAGATCCCTACTGAAAACACTCCAGGCTTCCCTGCTCTTTGGCCTCCGCAGGGCTCAGCCAATGGGAGGCTCCCGCAGGACGCTGGAGGCGGGAGGAAAGTTGGGGCATTTCTTCCGGGCTCCCTTCCTGCTTTCCCGTCTTGGGCCCTGGTTGTCCCTCCAGAGGACAGCTCCTGGGTTCCCTCCCCAAGCCCTCACTGTGGTTTCTAGCCCCAGGTCCTCCCCTTCAGCACTGGAGCGGGGGACAGCACCTCACTCCCCCTTTTCTCTGGGTCCCGTCCTTGTTGGTTCTCCCCACCCTCCATCTGGAACCCAGGCCCCTGTCACCCCGCTTTGCCTGAACCATCTGGGCGCGAACGCTGTTTCTAAGGTCTTGACTGATACCTGGGTCTACCACACGGCATGACATAAACATTTCCATGGCCATTGTTGCGCGTGGATCCTGCTGCAGGTGAACCTTGCTTGAACCCTTTACCAGCAGCGTTGTGAGTCCTGGCTGTCACAGTTTTCAAAAAGAGAGTAGGATTTGCACACAGCAGCTCCAGCTTCTAACGTGCCCTGTTTGGATAATGACTAAGGCGGCACCAGGGTTCTCAGCTGGTGATAGTGTTGGTCTCAGGGGCCATTTGATGCTGTCTGCAGGCATTTTTGGTGTCTCCCAAATGGGGAGGCGTGGTGCCTCTGCCACCTAGGGGACAGAGCCCTGGGGCACTGAGAAATGCCCTACGCTCCACAGGACAACCTCCCACAGCAAAAGTGAGCCCGACCCCAATGCGCTGGGAGTGAGACCCTGTGGGCTACTCCTCGCCCACCAGCCACGCACCTTGTCACCTGCCTTTCCTTGGCTGGGGTCATTGGCCTGCATCCTTCTGGCCAGTCATTGGTTCTGTGGTCTGGCTGATGTTCCTCGTCAGCCTGGTAAGGGCTTTTCTCCTTGTCCTGTTGCCCCCACTGGGTTTTGGTGAAGACCTAAGGGGGCAACAGGCAGGAACAGGTGTGGAGAAGTGGGAATTGCTTTACAAATCAACCTAATGTAAAGTTTCTGAGCACCTACTGTGTGTTGGGGTGGGGGGTTTGGATCAGGAGCTCACTGTCCTGGAAGAGTGTGCCAAATACACATGTAATCCAAGAGGGGCCACTGGACATTAGGTGACATGTGGCCAGAAGGCAGCTCTCAGTGTGAAGCATCCTCAGAGTCGGCTCAAGGGGCAGCCATTCATGCTTGGCCCTGAGGCTGTATAGCCTAGGGGTTAGCAGGAGCCTGACTTCCTGGGGTCAAAGCCTGGCCCCACAACTAACTGGCCATTTTACTTTGGTCAGGTGACCTCATTTCATTTATGCAAAGACACAGGCTGTGTGGACAGATATGGAAACACAAACGCAAGAGCCACACTTACACACATGCACACGTTACAAGGAATCCTCGCACGACTAATCACTCCTTGGTGTGTGTGTGTGCCTGTGTGTGCCTATCCCAGCATCCCCCTGGCAGGCACACGCCGGCCGGCCACCACTTGAATTAGCACCAAAGGATTATGGGACCCTGGGCCATTAATCTAGGTGACAAACAGGACTCAGAAGGCATATTTGCACCCCGAAATTGAAAAGATTAGGCCATATTTGTCAAGGATTGGTAGGGCTTTATCGCCTCCACGGCAGATGCTGTTAAATATTCATGAGCCGCATAAGTGGGAGAAACCCTAGCTAGACCTGACGACTTTCCGCGGTAGAGGGAGGGGGGAGATTTATCTGAACTCGGCAAGGGATGAAAAGTAGGGGATCATGTGCCCCCGCTTGCTGGGCACAACACACTGATGGGGGTGGGGAGGGCGGGCGGGGGCCCCGGCTGCTTTGTGAGGCTGGAGGCTGGGCACAGGAGGGGGTGAGGAGGTTGTCCTTCTGGCTCTTATCTCACTGCCTCCTTGCCTGCTGCCCCCCGTCAGATGAGCTCCTCACCTCCCCATCTCCTTAGGTTCCGGCCCGTTGCTCGCCACGCGGTCAGCAGGCATTTAATAGTGGGGCAGATACCTCCTCAGCATGGATGGGTCCCCTTGGAGAAGGGTCCCACTGCCCCATCCTGAGACTGGTTCTGAGATTGTTCTAGAAGCCGGTTTGAGTATCCAAACACCTGTTAGAGGATCAAGAGTCATAGCCAGGCCCTGGCTGGAGTAGCTCAGTGGATTGAGCACGGGACTGTGAAGCAAAGAGTCACCAGTTCGATTCCCAGTCAGGGCACATGCCTGGGTTGCAGGCCAGGTCCCCAGTAGGGGACACATGAGAGGCAACCGCACACTGATGTTTCTGTCCCACTCTTTCTCCTTCCCATCCCCCTCTCTGAAAATAAATAAATAAATAAAATGCTTCTTCCCAGCTCCCCCCGCCCCCAAAAGAGTCAGATCCAGGCCCAAATCCTGGCTCTGCCCCTTTTTAGCTTCAGGAACTTGATGAAGTCACATGATGCCCCCTGGTCTGTTTCTTCAGGTGGAAAGTGGGTTTGAGGGAGAGGGTACCTGCCTCCCTGAATGGTTGGAGGATCAGATCAGGCTCTTGGTGTGGTACCTGGCATACAGTAGGTGCTCAATAAATGGAAGGAGGCTGTGATCTATGGAGGGCTCCCTCTGAGCCCATCACCATGTCCAGTTGGTCCAATCCCAACCGGAAACCCAGGCATCGGGCAAAAATCAGACAGTGAAGTTCTGCTGCCCGGTAAGGTAGCTACTAGACACGTGTGAATGTTTAAGGTCAAATTAATTAAAACAAAATAATTCATTTCTGCTGCCTCGGTAGCCACACCCCAAGTCCTCAAGAGCCCCACCCATGTGCCTGCCACTCGGGATGGCCCAGGAAACAGAAGAGCCCGTTGCGGCAGAGTCTGAGTCCACGGCGCTGTACGGAACCCTCCTCTGGCTCCGAAGGGTGAAGATTCTAGGGGTCTGGCTGCCCAGTTTGCTGGACAGAATTTGGACCTTGGAGGGTAATAACTATGTCAGACAAACCCCGGGTTAAACGAAGTGAAACCAGTTTCTGTCCTGCAGGACTCACCAGAGTGTCCACCGTGTCCTGGGTGTTGTGGATGGAGTGCATGGTACTTCCCACGTGCTGGGACCACCAGCTCTCTCTCCCCACTTCAGAGCATCTCTTGGGAGTAGGGGGTCCCTGGAACACAGAGGTAGTGTCCCCTGTACACCAGGGGTCTCTAACCCCTGGCCATGAATGGGTACCGGTTCTTGGCCTGTTAGGAACCAGGCCACAAGGGAAGCTCACCTGAGTTCTGCCACCTGTCTCCACCCCGCCCCCCGCCAGCCCAAGGAGGAGGTGAGCTGCTCCAGGCCTCCTGTCCCCCACTCCCTGTTCCATTGGTAGAAAAACTGGTCCCCGGCACCAAAAAGGTTGGGGACCACTGCTATACACAGGACTTTCTGCATTGTCCTCACCTGTGATAACCGTTCATGCCCTTCCTCTCCATCACCACACACACAAGGGGAAAAGACCAGATCGAAAGTTCAACTGGCTTCCCGCTTCCCACCTATATATCCATCTAGAAAGGAAGGGAAGTGGGGGTGGGGAAGAGGAGAAAGGAGGGACAAGGTTAAAGACTGTCCCCACCCCCCACCATGGCCTCACCAGCCCTCCTCCGTCCACCAGCCGCTGGCCCCTCCGCGCCCAGTCCTGCCCCTGCCCTGAGGTCTGGAGAGAGGAAAAGGAGCACGCGAGGAGATAGGCAGGGCAGCGTGGTGGGGCCATGTATTCTTTTCCTCCGTGACACGGCGAGCTCTCTTGCCGGCAAAATGTCCCGTGATCTATTTCTCCTGGTGGTGATTTCAACAACAACAATAACAGAAATCCATCATTTCCTTAGCAGGGAATGGAGGGCGGTGGGGGTTTGTTTTTCTTCTGGTGTGGACAGAAAGCTCTTTATTCTCTCCTTGTTTGGGAAGACTTCACGCCAGAGGAGTCCAGCTGGGGCCCTGGGAAGGGGACGGGGTGAAGACTGCGAACCACCGCCTCAGTGTGCTCTTCTCAAAAATGGGGAGAGCCACCTGGAAAGAAGGGGGGAGGCAGACAGAGTGAAGCGGCCTTGGGAGTTGAAGATAACGGGCCAACTGCTACCAGTGGTGACGTAGTAAGCTGGTACACTGCGGTGGCTAGCATAGTGCTGGGGGTGATAATGACAGACTTCATGTTCTGGGTGCTTGCCTTGTGCTGGGAGTTTTTATGTTCATGACCTTTGGGGTTTTCCAGTTAACCCTGCAGAGTGGGTCCCTTCACCTCCATTTCCTGCATAATAAAATGGAGGTTCAGAGAGGTTCGGTAACTCGCCTAAGATCACACAGCGTGCAAACCAAACGGCGGTGTTAGGACTCAAATGAAGGACTCTTTGAATAGGGACCTTGTACCTTTATCCACTCAGCCAGTGGTTCAGAGAGTGTATCAACATGCCTTGGAAACCCGTTAGAAATGCAAATTCTCAGCTCTCACCCCAGACCTAGTGAACCCTAAATGTGGGGGCTGGGGCCCAGCCCTCTGTTTTGCACCCGGGCCCACTCCAGGTCACCCGGTGCACACAGGCACCCAGCCAGGCTGGGAGTGTGGGAGCACCACTCCCCATTGTTACTGTTACCCCTGCAAGTTGTTTCTGTCCAGCCACAGAAGCTCACAGCCGACTAGGAGAGCGGAGCCAGCCGTCGTTGCCTTTGTCCCTCATATTTCTGTCCCCTTCGAAGAAAAGACAGGAAGGGCTCGGGGTCTAGGCTGGGCTCTGCCACTCACCAGCCAGGTGGCTCAGGGTAGGTGGCCCTGAGACAAAGGTGGGCGTGCCAGTGGGTTACATGGGTGTGCTCTTGTCTGGTCACCTGTGAGGAAGGGAGGCCAGTAGGACAAACAAGAGGGCAAGTCAGGCTGTGAGGTAGTGGCAACGGTGAACTGAGCCCATGCCAGGGGAGTTTGGGAGCCGGGGTGGCCTTTCAGAGGTGCCTTAGATGGAAGCAATGGGGCCTGGGCCTTCGTAGTTCCTGCACCACACCACGCACTGTGTTCAAGCTGCTCTGGGAAGGGCAGGGGCCTGACTCGGGTGCCCCGGGAAGGCCCTGGGGAGGGCTGACAGCTGGGGACCATGGCCAGCATCCGGGGCCTTAGGCTCAGTCTGGGGGTCTGGGTGGGTGGCCCGCACGCGGGCATCCCCACCACAGGGCACAGGACTCTCCTCCACTTCTTCACCGGCAGCGCAAGAACAAGGGCATGGTTCTTCCTGGAGTATTTGATCAAATGACATGACAATGACATAATGACAGCCGTTCCCGTGTATGGGCTGTGCGCCCCTGAGGACTTCCCACGCAGTCACCAGTGACGTGGCGAGCTCTCCTTGTCCTCACCCAGCTGGGAGCTGGGAGCTACGGGGACTCCTCTCTCGCAGAGGGGGAACAGATGCTGGGAGAGGGGCTGCACTGGCCTGAGGAGTCTCCGAGGGGTACAGCAGGGCTTCAGAGCCACCTCCCCCGCACTGTACTCTCTTCCCGCACCCCAGTGTAGGTGACAGAATCTGTGCAGGTGACAGGCAAGTTCTCCCACCTCCCTTTGAGAGCAAATAATTTGGGGGATGGTGTGTGTGCAGGTGTGTGCACCTCTCCGTTGCCCTTCACCTGGCTCCTTCCTTTGAGGCCGACCAGGACCGCCTGTGTCCATCATGGGGACTCGGAGGCACCGAGTCCAAGAGTTCCAGCCTGCCCCTGGATTCCCAGCCTGAGGCCATCTCCCCGGGCTTCAGGACTTGGGGAGGCTGCACGGTGGAGTGCACAGGGGACCTGCTCTACAGGCCACATGCTGAACGAGGACCCACAGACAGGACCCGCTGGCCAACTCCAGCTGGGGGTGCCCAGGCTGGTCACCCTGATCAAATACACCCAGCTCTTTAAATCCAGTGCCTTATCTTCTACCCTCCCAGCGGTGAGCCTTCTGGTCAGCCTTGGCCCCAGCCATCCCTTGGGTGGGGGAACGTGAAGGTAGAGATTCCCTTTATCTTCTAAATATAATTCCATGTAATTAAACAAAAGAAAAGAAGTAAGGGTGCCAGCCAGGAGAAATAGTAAGAAACAGGAAGCCCCTAGACCAAGGCTTTAATGCCCAAGGGTCCAAATTCAGCCCATGGCCTGTTTTTTGTCAATAAAGTTTTATTGGAACACAACAATGTCCATTGGTATTGCCTTCCCCTAACAACTGGCGGAGTCCAGTTGTTGCAACAGAGACAGCATGGCCGGCAAAGCCAGACGTATTTACTCTGGGGCCATGTGCAGAAGTCTGTCTCCTCCTAGGTCTCACCAGGGTAGGGACCATGCTGGAGACTTGAGCTGGGTTGGAAGGGGCCAGTGGGGTGCTGGGGCAGGTTGGGGACCAGGTGGATAGCCTGAGAAGTGAGCCCCACCCTTCCTGGCAGGCAGCTCTCTGTCACCCCCTCCCCTGTGCCTTGCTCACTCCAGTGTCCCCAGGGTCTCTAAGAGTGTCGGACACTGCAAAGACCACTCCATAAATATTTAGCAAACGAACGCCCAGATGACTCTCTGACCCACTCTTCACCCTCAGGCAAGCCTCCCCGGCTCTGGGCCTCAGTTTTCCCATCCGGAGAATGACCGTGACCCAGGTCCCTGGTGTTCGGGTCTGTGAATCCTCTTTCAAGGCTCTTCCTCTTTCTAAGGAAGGGGGAGGTGGGGCCCGGGGTTCAGGGTCTGCTCCTGGAGCTGCTGCCAGGGAAGCCGCGTGGAGAAGAAAGCCGAGGAGGTGCCAGCGAGGACACGGAGTCAAGAGGGGCAGCAGGCGGTAGTGGAGGGAAGACAAAGGGGAAGGCTCCGGAGCGGGGAGGCAGATGGGAAGGAGTGGCCCCCGGTGGGATCGCGGGGAGGCCGGCCGGCCCCAATCACAGACCCAGCAGTGGAGCGTGAGGCCACAAGCGGAACTCCAGCTTTCGGCGGAGAATGAGGCCGGGAGCTAATGAGCTCGGGAGGTGCAAAGGACGTCTTCGTGTTAATTCCTGCTCCCTGGGAGCAGCCGGGGAAGGGAGAGAGGAGAGGGGGCCCGGGCCCAGGCTGGGCAGCTGGGCCCCCACTCGGGGGCTCGGCCAGCTGGTCAGCCGCCGGCTGGGGCTTTATGCCAGGCCTGTGGACGCCCGGCCGGCCAGCCAGCCCACTCACCCACTTCGCCCTGCTGTCTCTGGCTTTGGGCGGGGAATAGGAAGGGTCACCCTGTGGCTTGGTCCCTGCAGCAAAGGCTGTGACGGTCGTGAGCTCACCTGGAGCCGAGGCAGCCCAGTGGCTCCCCTGGGCTCGGGCTCAGACAGCTGACTGCCTCTTCCAGGTTTAAAAAATACCCAGCTCTTCCCCGTCGTTGCGACTAGAATAACCACAAGGATAATAGTGAGGGTGGCAATAATAGTGAGGGTGGCAGCTTCCTGTTAGCCAGCCTCCCCTAAAATCTCACAATCTAGGACAATCATAATGTCTAAAGAGCATGCCCAGTGTCCTCTGCTGAAGACAGGACACTGTTCCTGGTGGGGAACCCCAGATTAAGTCCTATTTTACAGATGGGGACACTGAGGACACATGTGGACACCGAGGCACAGGAAGGTGCCTGTCAGTCTTCCACATGNGCAGCAAAGGCTGTGACGGTCGTGAGCTCACCTGGAGCCGAGGCAGCCCAGTGGCTCCCCTGGGGGGCTCGGGCTCAGACAGCTGACTGCCTCTTCCAGGTTTAAAAAATACCCAGCTCTTCCCCGTCGTTGCGACTAGAATAACCACAAGGATAATAGTGAGGGTGGCGATAATAGTGAGAGTGGCAGCTTCCTGTTAGCCAGCCTCCCCTAAAACCTCACAATCTAGGACAATCAGAATGTCTAAAGAGCATGCCCAGTGTCCTCTGCTGAAGACAGGACACTGCTCCTGGTGGGGAACCCCAGATTAAGTCCTACTTTACAGATGGGGACACTGAGAACACATGTGGACACCGAGGCACAGGAAGGTGCCTGTCAGTCTTCCACATGCCTCGCCCCAGCCTCCCCCCCTCCAGAATTTGTTGCTTATGTTGTCAGAGATGGCGTGTCCATTCTTTTCCTGTGCGTGTATTTACAAAACTGGGATCAGGCGGAACATGCCACTTAGGAAACTTGCTCTTCTCACATAACAACCTAGCACAGACGTGGCTGGGTGAGAAAAGCAAGTTGCCGCTTGGTATGTCTAGCACGACACCCTCGGCATAAACACACACACACAGGCGCACGCAGACACACACACACACACACACACACACACACACATACATGGTGTGCTGGCATCTGCATGGGGACTGTCCAGAGAGACACGCACCGCACTGTGATCAGGGTCGGGCTCTGAGATCGGAGCTGCGGGAGTGGGAGACCGGACACTAAGTTTATTCCACACACTTCCGAACTGTTTGAGTTTTTACATCAACCATGCATTTCCTTTTGTGAAAGATGCTATTTATTTATTTTTAGAGAGGGGAAGGGAGGGAGAAAAAGAGGGAGAGAAACATCCATGTGTGGTTGCCTCCCACACGCCCCTCCCTCACCCCGAAACCTGGGGCCTGGCCTGAAACTCAGGCATGTGCCCTGACTGGGAATCGAACTAGCGGCCCACTGGTTCTCAGGCTGGCCCTCAGTCCACTGAGCCACGCCAGCCAGGGCCCATGTATTTCTTTTTAGTGGTAAAAACTAATAAAATGGCCCAGAGATCCTTCTCAGATGGTTCCTAGACACAGAACACAGATTCTAAAATGCAGCAGGATGCTCCGTTGCACGGATGCGCTCTCATGGATCACACCATTTCCTCTGGTTGGAAGTCAAGGTTGCCCCAGACCTCCCTGCAATGCGCAATGTTGCAATGCAGCCAGATCATCTGAATGGGAGCTGGGGGCGGGGAGGGCAGGGGGCAGATGGCTAGGGTTCCGCTCAGCCCCGTAAGAAGCACTTTACAGCACCATCTCATTTAATCCTCTTAGCAACACTGGGGGTAGATACTATTGTCGTTCCCCCTGTACAAATGAGGAACAGGGCATTAGCAAGGGTCAGAGAGGCTTGGAAGAAATATTAATGCTACTGGCATGTGATTCCGCTTCTGGGTATTTGTCTAAGGATGCAGAAACACCGACTTGAAAAGATATCTTCACCCCTATGTTCCTTGCAGCGTTATTTACAAAACAGCCAAGGTGTAGAATCAGCCTGAGTGGCCAAAGTGCATCTCTATATAATGGAATACGACTCAGCCATGAAAAAGAACAGTATCTTGACATTTGCAACAATATGGATGGAGCTGGAGGGTATAACGCTAAGTGAAATAAGTCTTAAGGACAAAAATGAATACCGTATGATTTCACATACATAGAATCTCAAAAAAAAAAACAAAACCAAAACAACCCATCCCAGACCCCAAACAACAAACAAAATAAAATGGAAACAAACTCACAGATGCAGAAAACAGATTCCCAAAGGGGAAGAGGGTTGGAAGATGGGGGGCAAACACGGGGAAGGGAGGCACCTGCGGGGTGAGGGACAGGCTTTTGGAGGTGACCGTAGTGCATACAGCTGTCAAACTATAATGCAGTGCACCTGAACCTTAAGAAACAGAAAAAGAAAGAACGGAACTGTAGTTTCGAACTATCTCCTCCCTCACGTGAGTTGGGATTGAAAGATGAATGGATGAGATGCTGACTGCACCAGAGTTTGGTTCTCAGGCCCACATGAGTCCCCTGGGGGCTGGGCTGAAAGGCAGATCCTCCAGGGCTTGTGGGGGGGCGGTGTCAGAGGCAGCTGAGGCTGTGACAGGTGGCATGAGGGTCCTCAACACAAATGTTCTGAGCCTTGACTGTGGTGGCGCTTAAATAGCACAGAACTAAAGACACGACCGACGCGTGGAAACGCCGAGTGAGCAGGAGAGGCCGGCGGAATCTGGGTGACGTGGGTAGGTCAGTTTCCTGCCCGTGAGCTGGGCTAGCGTCCAGCAAGACGTTCCCGTTGGGGGAAGCTGGGGGAAGGGTACACGGGGTCTGTCTGCGGTATTTCTCACAACTGCCTGTGAATCTACCCACGTCTCAAAACGAAAAGCAGCTAGGGAAAAAAACCAGGTTCCGCTATAGGAGGTCTGGGCTGACCTGTGAGACTCTGCGGTTCCAGAAACTCCTCAGGGCTGCTGCTGACCTTGACTGGCCAAGGTCTTGTAGCTACGCTCTTCAGTAGGGCAGCCACCGGTCACAGGTGGCAGCTGAGACCTGCAGATGTGGCCCGTCGGACTGAGGGGACAGTAAACCCGAGGCACACACTCAGTTTCCAAGTCAGCACGAAAAAGAAAATGTGAACGATCTCACCGGCAGTTTCACGTTGAACTACACGCAGAAATAGTGGTTTGGATGCTCTTACTCCCTGTCCTGGTCCTATTGCCCCCCCCCCCCCCATGGGTCTTGGTCTCTCGTCTCTCGTTGCGTCTCTTTCTCTGTGTCTCGCTCTGTCTCCCTGGGCATTTCTACCTTGTCTGACTCTGGCCCTCTCCCCCTCCCCCACCCCTCCCTCTCCCCCTTCTCTTCCCCACCCTCCTCATCAAATTCCAGCTCTTCCACTCACTCTCTCCTGCTTCCTTTCCGGTTAGACATGCCTCTCCCACTCCGATCCCACACACTCATCCACACACTCACACACAGTCATGTTCACGCACGTCGGCTCGCACACCCCGCTCCAAGCATCCATCAGCCCCATCATCTTCCCATTAAAAAAGCCTTCTGGCCCCCACACCCCCACCTCCTAGGGCAGTGGCCACCGGTGCCAGGGTCTGCACAGGTGCTGCCAGCCTGGATGGAGACCAGGCACCTCCCAGAAGTTGGAAGGAGACAGGGGACAAGACAGGGGCTCGGAGGCGCGGAGGGCGGCGGAGAGAAAACCAAGGCGCTCCTGAGCATGTGGCCAGATATTATTTTAATAAACTCGGCACATCCTGCCCTCACACCAGCTGCTGCACACCCTCTCTCCTCCCGTGGATCTCATTTATTCCTCATTAGCAAAATCACCTGTTTGTCAAACGGGGACAGCTTGGTGAGACATTAAATTGCGCTGAAGCTGGGGGGTGGAATTGGGGGCCACGGCAGGGGGGCGGGGAAGGCAGCAGGGGAGTAGTGGGGCGAGGTGGGGAGAGGGATAGAGGGGACTCAGGTTCCAACTTTGCTCTGACCACAGGGGCAAGTCTGCTGGTGCCGGCAGCCCCACCCCCCCAATACAAGAGCTGGCCAATATCCCCAGGGGACTATGGGAGTGGACTCTGGGCTTGAGCTGGGGAGAACCAAATTTTCTAACCACACCAGGTAGGGAGGGGGCCAGCCCAGGCTGCCTGGGGGAGGCAGGAACTGGACAGCCCACTTGCACCCTGGCGTGGAAGAAGGAGCACAGGACTGATAAATGTGCATTTCTCCAGCAAGGAAGAGATCTCCCCACAGTTAAGCACCTGGGAACTGGGTTCAGACACCTGTTGGGTAGCTCTCTGGCTGTGCAAGCCCAAGAAAGTCACTTCACCTCTCTGAGCCACCCCCTCAGCTGTCAGATGGGCTGGTATTAGTCAGTACCCACTGCAAGGGGTTTCCCCGGTGATTAGTCAACGAGGCCCCACGGAGACGCTTAACCAGACACCAGGGCCCCAGAAGGTGACCAGCCTCCTCCTTTGACCACATCTGCCCGCAGCTGTTGGGGAGGTGGTCATCGCCCTCTGCTTCCTCCTGACAGCCCTCTCCCCGGCTTTCAGACGCTCCCTCAGTCACCCCATTGCTCTATTCTAAGCCACAGGCTGCACGAGGTCCGGGCCCGCAGCTCACCTCGAGCACATGTCGGGGAGCTGACTGTTGACTGGCTAATGGAGCGATCGTCTCTCGCTTCTCTGGCCGCCACGTCTCCGAGGGCCTCTTCCTCCCAAGCTCTAGCCTGGCACTGTCCAATAGAGGTGTAAACGCAACCCACAAACATCGTTTTCCATTTTCCAATGGCCCCCCTTCTTAAAAGCAGAAAGGAACAGGTGAGGTTACATGTATCTGTCTACTTTATTTAACCCCATCCATCCAAAATACTGTTTCTGTATAGAATAAAGTTTCACTGCTGAGATCCATTCTACTTTTTCATGCTGACTCTGAAACCAAGGGTATGTCTCATGCTAACCACTCCCTGGACCCAACCGGCCACGTTTGCAGGTCTCAGTCACCCCCTGTGACCGGTGGCTGCCCCTACTGAAGAGCAGAGTTGTAGACCTTGTCACATCCAGGGTGGGTCCTAGTTTCTAAGAGGCACCAGGCGGGGGTGGCGGTTTTCACACCGGCCACGTCACCATTCCTGCCCTGCCCTGTGCACCTGCCAGTCTTCTGTCCCCAATGTCAACATCGTCCCTCTCTGTGTCTCTCTGTTCCTGTCACTCCCCGTACCCTCTTTCCTTTTAAGGGCAATTTCGTCTATCTGCCTCTTAAAAATATATTTTATTTATTTATTTTTAGAGAGGGTGAAGGGAGGGAGAATGAGAGGGACAGACCCATCAGTGTGTGGCTGCCTCTTGCATGCCTGCCACTGGGCACCTGGCCCCCAACTCAGGCATGTGCCCTGACTGGGAATCCAACTGGTGACCCTTTGGTTCTCAGGCTGGCACTCAATCCACTGTGTCACACCAGCAAGGGCTTTTTAAAAAACTATTTATTTATATTTGCCTTGTTAAATCTTTGTCATTTTCTCTCTGGGTGCTAGGCACATGCGTGGCCCCTTCCCCACCAGGCAGGCTGGTGCCCTCACTCCCCCAGGTCTCTCCTGCTCCACCCTCACCCTGTCTCCTCTCTCCCCAGCTCTGCTGTCTCTGGCCAGCTCTCTCTCTCTTCAGCGTCTCTCTGTATCTGCCTGTCTCTCTGGTTCTCAGTCTCCCCGCACCTTCCTTGGTTTCTGCCTCTTCTGTCTGTTTTGAGCCCTCTGCTCTGCCTTTGCCTCTTTGCCCATCTCTCTGGCTCTCAGTCCATCTCTTTATGTCTTTTCCTTCCCTGTAAGACAGGTGTCCCACCCCCTCAGAGGCTGTGATCCTCCAGACCCCCCCACCCCGTCCCCAGCACATTGCCTCTCACACACCTGCACCCCAGATTCCAATGGACACGTCACACCCACAGCTCACGGCACCCACCACAGACATGGGCCCTGTGAATCGGCCCTGTCTCCCTTTGGCCATAAGGAACTTTCCCCTGGACCAGCTCTGAGCCTGGGGCACAGTACACAGTAGGTCTTCAGGAATGGTTTGAGGAGGGGTTGCTCTGGCTCTTTCCTGCTTCTCTATGAATTCACCCCAAGAAAGCCGCCCTCCCTGGGTGTGGGGGAGGGAGCGGCACACGAAGCACCCTCCCCCCCCTTCCTGACAGTTTTCCTGTCTCCGGCTGTCTTCCTTCCCATCCATCATTTCCTCTTTTCCGCTCCCTCCTCCAGTCCTGCACCCCCATCACTCTTGCTCAGGAGAGCAGGGAGCTGCCCAGCTTGGCCTCCTCCTCCTGGGCCCTCCCTCCCCCTACCTCCATCAGAGTCAGCAGCCTCCCTCCAAGCCGCATCCATCAGGCAGCCCCCCTGATAGGGAGGGAGGCGTCTGGAGAACCGAGATGGGAGATGATTACAGGACACGCTCAGAGCCCAGTTAATAGCCCAGAAGCCTCACAAACACCCCTCCCCACCTGACACCCCTCCCCTCTGGCCACCTGCCCCAGGCTGGGGCGGCTGGGGGAAGAGGGGGCCGAGTTCGCTCCTGAGAGTTCTCAGGGCTTTGCATCCCGAGGAAGGAAGAAGGACGCTCAGCTGCAAGTTACACCACGTTATTCTCTATTGAAAGCTTTTATCCAGGTTTAGGTCTTTAAAAAGCAATTTCTAAAACTCCACCACAGAACGGCCCACACCACGACACCGCAAAACAAAATAAAACCTGCAAAGAAGAGACAAGGAAATAAAGTATAGTATTAATAATGGTCATCTTTGAGTGGTGGGACTCTGGGTAAAACATACATTCTTTTCCTCATTTTTTCTGTTTTCCAAATGTNTCACAAACACCCCTCCCCACCTGACACCCCTCCCCTCTGGCCACCTGCCCCAGGCTGGGGCGGCTGGGGGAAGAGGGGGCCGAGTTCGCTCCTGAGAGTTCTCAGGGCTTTGCATCCCGAGGAAGGAAGAAGGACGCTCAGCTCCAAGTTACACCACGTTATTCTCTATTGAAAGCTTTTATCCAGGTTTAGGTCTTTAAAAAGCAATTTCTAAAACTCCACCACAGAACAGCCCACACCACGACACCGCAAAACAAAACAAAACCTGCAAAGAAGAGACAAGGAAATAAAGTATAGTATTAATAGTGGTCATCTTTGAGTGGTGGGACTCTGGGTAAAACATACATTCTTTTCCCCATTTTTTTCTGTTTTCCAAATGTTTCTTAAGGAGCATCTTAAAACGAATTCATTGTTTCCAAGTGGCTGTGTTTGTCCAGCCACCTGAATATACATATAATATATCGTACACTGATTTAATAGCGCTATTTGGGGAGGACTTCACTTTCACATTTAAGTTTTATTTGCACTGTTGAGGAGGCAATGCACGAGTATGGTTTCGAACCCCAAAGGTGCTGAAAAAGGTTCAAAGTGAAGCGGCCACCTCCGTCCCCGCCATCCCCAGCCACCTGGCTCCCCTTCCTGGAGAGAAAAGGCAGCCCCTGTCCTGTGGACGGTTCCGGAGGCAGCATCACATTGAGAATTCAGACCCAGATGCACCTTGCCAGGAAAGAGACGCTGCAAGGAGGCCTGCGGCCCTGCCCAGTTTTCCTTCCCGCCTCGGGAAGACGAGGCTCTGGACCCCAGGGTGGGGTTTCCCCAGCCCCGAGAAGGGGTCTCTCTGGTCCCAGAAAGACCTTCTCTGGAACTCTTCCTGCCAGCCCTCTTGGCCTCCTCTTATTCTGGCCAAGACCCCCCAAACCCTTTTCCTTTGCAAACACTCTATGATTCCCAACTGAAAAAGCGATGCCTGAGCAAAAGTCAATGGCAATATGTAATGTGGAATTCACTGTAATCCCACGCTCAGATGCACCAACAAGAATGCCCTCTGTTAATATACTGCAGCCTTTTTTTTCTTTTGTGGGTGTATATGTATCTTTCGGAAGATTTTCATTATTTATTTTTAGAGAGAGGGAAAGGGAGGAAAACATCACTGTGCGAGAGAAACATCCATCGGTTGCCTTTCTCGTGCCCCCAACTGGGGACCCGGCCCGCAACCCAGTCATGGGCCCCAGCCGGGAATTGAACTGGCGACCTTTCAGTTTGCAGGCCACTGAGCCACACCGGCAGGGCCGGGTGTACACTTCTTAAAGCGGGATTGGACTGAGCCGAGTAGGTTGCTTTTCCCAAATTTTTACTGAATTTGTCCTCACTTACCTGCCTCTGTCTGTATGGAGAGATCGATCTCATGAAGAAGGCCATTTCTGAGGGGTGTTTTGGGGAAAAGGTGGGAGACCTGCTATGCTCTGATGGCCCATTTTCGTGGGTGGTGACAGCCGCACTAGATGACTCGAGGCACCCGATGCTTTGCTTGGAAGGACGGAGGCCCAGAGGAGCCCGAGGAAAGAGTGCCCCTCTGCCAATCAGGAAACACCAATTTGCCAGAAAGGGTGAAAGCGCTGCCTTGGTCTAATCCAGCAACCGTGGCCCTGACTTTGAACCAGCTGGAGAGGGTCTGAGAACTGTATGGCTCACCTTCCTGAAACTTCTGTAGGCATTTAGGCTGCCAGAGGTGACCTGGACTTGGGGAATATGAGGGCAAATATGGCATGGGAGCCAGGAGACCAGATTCAGTTACAGCTCGGTGTGACCCATAACACGCCCCACTCCCCATCTGCAGAACGAGAGAGTGGAGTGGACGTCAGCGTGTAATGAGTGCTTAGTAGGCGCCTAGTGCTGTGCCGAGTTCTCTTCACTTGATCTCATTTTATCCCCAGCAACTCCACAGGAGGGTGGCAGTAACTCTTACTCTCCTCATTTCTATGAAAAAGGAACCAAGACGCAAAGAGACAAGATCATTTTTCTGCACTCACGCAAATGGTAAATGCAGGAGCCGGGATTCGAACTCAGTGCTGTGGGACTCCAGAGCCCAAGCTCCCAACCTTTCCTCTCTAAGGACCCAGTGGCCTAAGGTTCCATGTCTTATGCTGACTTCTCTACAAGGACACCACCAAAGGGACTGGGAATGTGAGGGTGACTTCAATGGGCTTGGGTTGGCCTTTCCCTGCCTTTGTGTTCCTGTATTTCTTTATATTCTGACCCCACTGAGCTCCTAGAGATCCTACTCCTTCTTGTATCTCCAGCATCTTGAGCACTGCCCTGCACTCAGAAGTTCCCAAGAAATAGTCACTGAATGGCTATAAATGGAAGCCATTCATCAAGCAGCTTTTGAACTCCTATTACATGTTGGGTACTGCCCTTAATGCTAGAGATAAACAGATGAGTGACGGTGAATAATAACAGTATCCTTTGCTATGTGCTGGGTAGCTTGCTAGATGGATATATAAATGCACATATAATGTCAACCTATGCAGTATAGACCTCAAAGCAACCCTAATATGTTCTCAATTTTTATATGAGGAAAGAGCCGAGAGAGTCAAGAACTTGCCTATGGTCACACAACTTATAAATAGTGAGCTAGAGTTAGAAGGTGGGTCTGTCAAACTCTGAAGTTCTATTTGTCATTAAACTGTATTCTTTCCCCCAGAATCTCTGGCCTCAAGCTGCTCACCCCTTGGTTCAGGAGGTAGGATGCGAGTACAAATAACTGGAATAGAAGGTAGAATGGGGTAGGTATCTTTGGAGAACTAGAGAGAATGAATGAATGATATAGGTTGTTTATGCTTACAAGATGGAGAGACTATTTGTGGTTGGGGGAACAACAGGGGTTTTATAAAAGACAGTGGGCATTTGCAGAGGGAAATAGGAGGATTTGTACCAACAGAATCTGCAAGGAAGGAGATCAAGATGGGATAAATTTCCAGAGGTGTGATATTGCAGAGCAGGTGCAAGAAACAGAGGAGGGGAGTTTTCTTGGGGTGTTGGATGTAAAGGCATAGAGGGAAGAAAGCAACGCTGATTTGCACATCACATGTACTATTAACTTGACTAGTTTGCCAATTGCTTCTTTTGTATTTTTGAGGTCATAATCATATCACATATGTACGTAGTGACAATTCTGTCTCTTCCTGTTCAACATTACCCTTCTTTTTCTTGTCTTATTGCATTGGTTAATACCAGAAGTAGACGGTTGAATACCAGGGATGGGCCTATGTAACTTTATCTCAGTCCTGCATTTAAATGAAAGTGTTTTTAATATGTCCTCAAATGGATGGCTTGATGAATTTTTACCAGGAGTGGAAAGTTGAAATTAATGGCAACTGACACATTTATGAGCCTCTTCAGATTCTCTCGGTCTCACCTGCGTTTTAGACCGCAGCTGTTGGCTCAGCCCCAACCACCGCAGTAGGCACCTGATTCCATGAAAGCTCACGCAGTTCTGCGGCCCCAGGTGGATCAGCTGCAAGCCAGAGTCTTTGGCTTCTCTGACCACTTCTGGAGAAATACTGCTTTTCAGGGTCTGGCTTCCCAAGAGGCTTGCAAGGGGTTTGCACAAGGTGACCCTGAAATGTGGGAGAGTTGATGCAGGAGGGAAACTCTGACCAGTGGGAAACAGGAACTGAGGAGGGAGCTGGGCTGATAACCTCCCCCGCCTTTCTCCCCTGCTGGACTGCTCAGGGCAGGCCCATCTGGAGGCTCCCTGCAGATCCAGGCAACCATCCAGGCCCATCAACCTGCTGTGCTTTTCTAAGAAGCAATGAGTATCAACATATCACCTTGCCTTGTTCCCATCCTCTCCTGCCTCAGTTTCCCTTTCCCTCACTCTCACTACCCTGGGTGGGGACCTCCTCCTGAGTTTCTGCTGTCTGCAACCTGAGCCATTTTTCATGTGTCTTTTCGGCATGCACTGAGATAATCACGTCATTTTCCTTTCATCTGATAATGTAGTGAATTACGTCTCGGCTTTGTTGGAAAACACGTTTGCATTCCCGGCATAAACCCGACTGGGTGAGTGGATCATTTTTGCAAGTGCGTGGGGGTCTATATGCCATGCCGTTGTCTACCTTGAGTGTGGCTGCGTGTGCACACCTGAGTACACAGGTACACGACCTCTTGCAGCCGGACCCTGGGAGGCCTCCCCTCTCAGCTTCCAGCCACGCTTCTCCTCTGCAGAGGGAGGCAGGCAGACTGGCAGGTGGAGATGATGGAGGTGGTGGCAGTGGGTCTAAGGAGAGCTGGGAGGGGAGAGAGTGCAGGGAGGGAGGTAATTAGGAACCAGGCGGTATCACAAATCTCCCAGCCGTGCTGACACCCGGGGAGAGTGATCACACACTTGGAGTCAGCCCAGACAAGTGTGAAAGCCCTTCACTCCGTCTCTGGGAAGAAAGGGGAAGGGGAAGATGTGGGCTGGGCAACTGCAGGACAGCTCTCCCGCCAAGACCGCCTCGAGGTCATCCTCACACTCCCCCTCCCTCCGAGGTGACCTGGGTCAGGGAGCTGTGACGCAGAGGTGTGCAGGGGGCAGGGGAGAGCCCTGCAAGACAGGGGAAAGGGTGAGGAAGGATGCGCCCCGGCGAAGGAAGGTGAGGAAAGACCTCATCCTGGCGTCCAATCAGGGCGGGTAGGTTGCAGCAAGCCCTCAGCAAGCCCAGCCCGCCCTCATCAGAAGTGGCAAAGCATGCTCCACGCGCTTGCAAAATTAGTCCCCAGGGAAAGTGGAAATTAGCATGGGCGGCAAGGCGCCCGTGGACCAGGGGTGAGACGTGTGTTATTTCTCGACAATTCTGCCACGGGCCCCATGAAGAAATGGAAGGAGTCTAGAGATTCTGCCTCTTTCCTGGGTGCAGCAATTCCCCACCCGGCAAAGTGGCCTGAGGGAGACACTGTTGTTGGCCACCGCAGCCACCGGTGGGTGAATCGGGTTTGCACATCCCTGGGTCCATCCCTTCTCGGGCCTGCCTCCTCCCCGGAGTGGACACGGGCGTCTGCGGACGGTGGAGAGCTGGGAAGGTGGGGTCGGCCGTGGGAGGTCTCCATGGCCAGGCTAAGAGTTCACACTGAGGATCCTCTCCCATTGTTTACTCTGATCCCAGAACATTCTAAAATGTCCCCGGACTCTAGGCTTTTGCTCCTGCTGTTCCCTCCACCTGCGACAATGTTCTTTCAGATCTTTGCCTGACTATTTTTTCAAAGGTCTCAGCTCAAATGCCACCTCCTCCGAGGGGGACTTCCTCTGACCAAAGCTGCCTTCTATTGCTGTCTTTTTTCCAGTAACACTTACTGCCAAACTCCATGAACAAAATGACAAAAAAATAAGCACAATAATTTTTTTCTCCTCCTCTACCATCTCCTGTCCTTAAGTGGTAGATTTAATAAGAACTAGGATCATATCTGTCTGGATCACTGCCAAGGACAGGGCCTGGCACACAGTAGATGTTCAACTAAAATATTAGTTGAATAAATGGCTAATTGAATTAATGCGTGTAGGAGCCCATGGGCTCTGGAGCCAGGGAGAATCTGGGTTCAAATCCCAGCTCTGCTACTTACTAGCTGGCGTGTTACTTAATGTCTCTGTGCCTCATCTTCCCCCTTTGTAAAGTGGGGGTGACGGTAGGACCTTTTCCAGGAGGTTACCATTCCAGAAAGCAATGTAGCAGGTACTCCGCACATTCCTGTTATCGTCGGTTAGGAATCTCACCCAGAAGGAAAGGGGCCCTAAGGAGGGTGGCCTGTCCCGGGTCACAAAGCGTGTCAGTGGGAATCGCAGCTTGGACACCCCGAGTCCCAGCATCCCCTCTTTGGGGAGTTGGGACCTGAGTCAGCAGGTCACACACAGGATAATGCCATGGTAGGGACCTGAGCGTGTACAGGCATGACACGCTCTTCAAAGTGCAAGTAGAGTTTCAGACACAAGGGCCTTGCAAAGGGATGGATGGATTCGTGGAAGACACACCTGTGTTTTGGGGAGCAAAGACAGGGGTGTTTGTAGAAGTGCTGTCTGTACGGAGAAAAGCAGGAAGGGACCTGAAGATTCTGGTGTTGCAGATGTGAATGACCTGGGGCCCCACACAGACCTGGAGCGTCTCACAAACTTGGCCGTGTATTAGAATGGTGAATTGTAGAAGGAAGCAGACACCTGGGGGGGGGGGGGGCAAGCTTGCCCCTCCTTACCCCTGGGGACAGCGATGATATCTGGAGACATTTTTGGTTGTCACAACTTGGGGAATGGTACTTCTGGTAACTTCTGGGAAGAGGCTGGGGATGCTGTTCCACACCTTCCTCCACACGGGACAGCCCCCCCCAAAATCTTTTGTCCCTGAGTGCCTATAGTACTGAGGCTGAAACATCCTATAGAAGCCAATACCAGGTATCTAGAACTCCAAGATGCATTACAGAAACTGTGTGTTGTTTAGGGATACATACATTTTTAGCAAATTCTAAAGAAATGCCTTCCATTACACTGTGTTTCCCATAGAACAAGATTCTGGGGGTGACACCACAGTGTCAGATGGTCCATTATTACTCATCAAATGAGTGAAATAATGACCGATAATTGCGCCACATTCAGAATAGTGTTATGTTTCAGGGTGGAATGAAGATGTAAAAAATGGTTTTTTAGAGATATGTCTTAAATATTTTGTAATAAGAAAAACAATAGGCCCTGGCTGGTGTAGCTCAGTGGATTGAGTGCGGGCCTGCGAACCACACGATTGTGGTTTGATTCCCAGTCAGGGCACATGCCTGGGTTGCAGGCCAGTTCCCAGCAGGGGACACACGAGAGGCAACCATACATTGATATTTCTCTCCTTCTCTCCTTCCTTTCCTCTCTAAAGATAAATAAATAAAATCTTTAAAAAGAAAAACAACAGCTTTTATCTCCTGGAGATGAGGGGACAAACAGCGTGTCCTGTCTATTTTTGAAGAAATACACCCCTCAGACCTGCATGCCCCCCGCCCCCACAAACTAGCTTTACGATCTGAGCTTGTTGCCCGTGGGGGTCTCAGTTGACTCACCTGGAAGCAGAGGATTTCCTCCTGGTGTCGCCACTTGGGGACACAGCACAGTCCCACCCGGGCGCTGGACGTAACACCACTCAGGAAGCTCTGAGGAGGAGGCCTCAGTGTCTCATACTTCACAATTCACACATGAATTGGTGAGCACACACGTGTCTGTGTGAGCATCTAGTGAAGGCAGGTGCCACTGAGTGTGTGTGAGTGTATGCACCATCATCTGTGTGACAGTGCACACGTGTGTGGTTCTGCATGTAGAAATATAAACAAATGGATGAGACAGGCACCCAAACATTTGTGTGGGTAGATAGCTCCTCATTTGCACGCACGTGTCTCTGAAGGGTACTGGTGTATACGTATTTGTGATTGTGTGCATACATGTGTCTGTTCTCTTCTAAAGATGTGTCTGGGTCTTCCTCCCTCTCCCCTGTCCTCCCACCCCCTCCCCTCCCTCCCTCCTCCCCTTCTCTGGGCCAGGTGTGCTGGCCTAAGAATGACCGCCTCAGGTGGGCCTCCCTGCTTCTCTGGCTTCAGGAATTCCCAGCAGGTGGGAGGCAGCTCAGGGGGCTCTTAGCAGGTGAAAACCCCAGCTCCAGCCCCCACTGAGTCCCAGTGACAAAGGAATTCCCTGCAGGCTCTTTCCTAATCCCCCAACAGATCCCTCCCCCCACCTACCTCTCAGCATCTCCTGGAACAAAGGGCCCTTTTTCGTTCTGTACTCGTGGGTGGTCACATTCCTGATGGCTTGGCTCAGGATGAAGGGCGCTGGTGGTGGGGGAGGGGTGCAGATAGCAGAGTTTTGGTGAGGGCAGTTGGGCAAACTCCCTCGGCCTCAGTTTCCTCCTCTGACAAATGGGAGAAGATAGACAAGAGGGATCAGCGGGCCAAAGTTTCCTGCCAATTGTTGTTATAGCAACTGCCTCCCTTGTCCATCTCAGGACGTGTTCACTGAGCACCTGGTGGGTGCCCGGTTCTCCACTGGGGGCTGAAAACCCAGAAATGAGCAAAGGGTGTTTCTCTGTGTTATGTTGGGGAGTCCGTGGTGGAGGCTGAGTGGGGGGCACGTAGAGGAATCCTGGGTTGCATGTGTTGTGCCAGGAGGGTGGGAAGCAGGGTGGGAAGCTTTTCCACGGCTGCCTGTCCCCTGCCAAATTAAAGTCTATGTTCCTTAGCACGTCATTCAAGGCCCTCTGTGATGGGAGAGAGGCAGCTAGGGAAGGCGTCCCGTGGGTGCAGGTGTGTGGGAGAATTGGACCTTGAAGAGAAGGCAGAGATGGTTAACAGGTAGAGAGGTCAGGGAGGGCCCATTTGGAAGATGGGTCATGGAGGAGGAAAGCGTGGCAGGTGGACCTGGTGGTCGGGCTGGTCCACAGTGGATGGGATGGGTGGGGGATGGGGCTGTGCGAGGCTCCGTTGATTGATATTGGTGCACTGGCAGGGGGGCGGGGCATTCCAGCCGACAAAGTGCCTTCAACCCCCTCACGTCAAACCCTGTCCTCCCAACCGAAAGAGGCTGACATTATTGTGTCCATTTGGTGAAGGAAGAGATGAAAAATGCAGGAAGAGGGTGGCCCACCCCGGTAACGGGAGACGCTTGGGAAAGACCTTGAGACCTGGGTGCAGGAGGGTACCTCGGGGGTTGGCAGGCTCCTGTTTTATTTATGGCTGCTTATAATTGGACTCTGTCATCAAACAGCCGTTCCTTAACGTCACCATTAGGCATATACCTATGGTCCTGTGAGTTCCACCATTTACCTGGCCACCGACACTTCCGCCCCTCTGTCGTCTGTCTATTCACCATCCCTGTTCATCCACTCATCTCTCCGTTCACCCACTCGTCTACCTACCCACAAATACATACCCTCCCCCATTCCTCTACCTCCCCCCGATTCATTCATTTACTCATCAATCCATACATCCACACACCCGCCTATTTATCTTCCCCGTTCCCCTCCATCCATCCTCTCATCTATCAGCGCCATCTTAGCCGTTCAGCTGCTCACCCATTTACCAACCCACCCACCCACCAGTGCCCACAGACCCACCAGTGCCCACTCCCAACAATGCAAATACCCACCCACCCTCCCATCTACCCACCTACCAATGATCTGCTCTCACCCAATCACCCATTTCTACCCCTGTTTATCCACCAGTACACGGACCCAGCCACACATCCACTCATCTACCCATCCATCTCCTCGTACATTTGATCACCCCCACACTTGACCATTCATTCATTTATCCATTACCCTATATTCACCACCCTTCTATTCCTCCTCCACCATCCACTCGCCTACCCGCTTACCCATCCAATCACCAATCAACCCTCCACTCTCCACCCGTCCTCCTACCCATCTGTTTGAACCACCAATCAACCACCCAGCCAAACACCCAGCTGATCACTTACGCACGCATCCACGCATCCTCCCCTTCCCCCACCTACCCACCATCATCCCTAGGTGCAGACCCCATAATCCCGGTGGGTCTAATGAAGCCGTTGCCACGGGTTTCTGCTGGAACATTCCAGCAACTCCCCTCCCCCCAACACACCCATGCAGAACCCGCAGGAATGTCAGGTGGAAACGGTGGTGGGGGCAGGGACTTCAATGCAGTCTCCTCCTGGGCATAAAGATGGCAACCCAGCCGGGGGTGGGGGGGTGGCAGGGCTCTTTCATCCAGGCCCAGGGTAAGACTTTTGGGAACTAAAGGAAATGGGAGACAGGGAGACAGAAACCTGCCTGAGGAAGGGGGTTGGAGAAGAGAGAAAGAGAGAGACTAGTGAGAGAACTAAAGTCGGGAGATAAAGAAACAGAAATTTATAGAGAGAGAAACTGGAAACGGAATGGGAGATGTGAGGAGAGAGACAAAGGCAGAGAGAGAAATGGGGGTAGGGGACCATAGATCACCTATGGAGACCAGGGGAGGCCAGGGTATCCTGAATGTCACCCTCTCCATCTGGATCGGAACTCCCAGCAAGTCCCAGAGGCCTCGGAGAAGTTCCCACCCGCCAGGAGGGACCCAGCAGCCGCCAGGAGGGCGCAGGAAACCGGGGAACTGCGGTCGCGGGGGCTCTGCCGGCCGCTCCATCAATTAGGCGATCGCGCACGGGCAGCGTCTGCGGAAATTACCTTTTAATTTCTTAATTACATTGTCCTCACCTGCAGCTCAACCCGTCTCTGAGAGGTGAACTGCACGTAGAGCTGATTTCTCAGCAATCGTTCTCCCAACGGCTTAAATTAGACAGCCGCAGACTTTGGAGCACCGGGCTCTCTAGAGGGCCACGCCCAGTGGGCCCCCCACTCCGCCCCCCACAACGGGCTGCTTTAATCTAACTCAGCACCTTAAAGGAGCTTCTGCTGACGTTGTCTCCCACACCAAGAGACCCAAATCCGATCCCAGGAGCAGAGGTAGCTGCGTTCTGGAAAGACCTGGGTTCCAAACTTGACCGGCGCTGCTGGGCACTTGCTGTGTTACCCTGGATGAGCTCCCCCGCCCCCCCTCAGAACCTCAGTTTCCCCACCTGACACATGGAAGTGAAAATAGGGTCTGTTTGTTTGGCTTGCGAGGCTCCAAGGAGGGAAGGCGTGTGGAGCCCCTTTTTCCAAAGTGCTCTCTGAAAGGTTAGCCATTGTTCATTGATTGTTTTTTAGTGAGTGTTTTTACTGAGTGCCTACTATGGATTAAGCGTTTCTGGGGGTCCCCTCAGATACAGCGATAAACAAAACCCAAGTTGTCCTGCAGCCAGCAGTGGTTGTGACTGATGACGACGGTGACCATGAAGATGATGAGGATGACTGCAGGCTCAGAGGGCTCCAAGCCGTGGGAGACCTTTGCAGATGCGAGCGTGGAGAGAGGGGCGATGTTGGGGAGCGAGGAGGGGACTCAGGACGGAGAGGTTGTTGCCCTCAGTGAAGAAGAGACACAGCACAGACATCCGTGCATCTTGGAGATCAAATCCCCCAGGTTTGACAGAAAGGGGCGGGGCCTGGCCTAAGCCCACCCAGGCTCTGGTGGAGCCTGGGTTTGCCCTTCCGGTACCTGCTCTTCCCCAGTCTGGTGGTTCTCACTGTGTGGTGCTTCCACCAGCAGCATCGGCCTCACTGAGGAGCTCCTGGGAGATGCAAATTTTCAGGCCCCGTTCAGAGACCTAACTCGTCAGACTCTCTGGCGTCAGGGCCAAGGACTCTGTGTTTTAAAAAGCTCTGTGGGGGATTTTTATACCCGGTCAAGTTGCAGAGGTTCCGCCATAGTGGGTCCAGGACTCCCCTCGTTATCTGCCTTTATCGAAGAAAATGGCTTGCGATGCTCCCGTTCACGAGAGTCCCAGTTGCACCCAGGCTGAGCCAGCCAGCATGCTGTAGTATATGCTTTCAGGGGTCTCGCACCTGCCGATGTCCCAGTGAGAACCCCCACCGAAGCCCAGGTTCATGTGGGAGGTGCCTGGGGAGCTGGAGAAAGTCCAGATGCCCAGGTGCCCCCATGCACCTGTCCAACCTGAATTTCTGTGGGGTGACTCTGAGGACCCAGGAGGGTAGACAGTACCTGCCCCTGTGGGAGANAGAGTCCCAGTTGCACCCAGGCTGAGCCAGCCAGCATGCTGTAGTATATGCTTTCAGGGGTCTCGCACCTGCCGATGTCCCAGTGAGAACCCCCACCGAAGCCCAGGTTCATGTGGGAGGTGCCTGGGGAGCTGGAGAAAGTCCAGATGCCCAGGTGTCCCCATGCACCTGTCCAACCTGAATTTCTAGGAGAGGGTCCTTAGCCTTTCAAAGGCTGTGGGGTGACTCTGAGGACCCAGGAGGGTAGACAGTACCTGCCCCTGTGGGAGACCAGAGTGAGAAGTCAGGAGTCTTGTTTCCAAGGTCGGTCTTTGCCACAAACTCCCCACTTGGGGCCCAGTGGGCATCCCCCTGAGGGCCAGTTCCCATCCGTTTATTGTATGTCAGAAGCAGCAGGAGGACATACAGAAAAGGCAGATTCTGCCTCGGCTGGTGCAGCTCAGTGGATTGAGCGCAGGCTGCGAACCAAAGAGCAGCCAGTTCAATTCCCAGTCAGGGCACATGCCTGGGTTGTGGGCCAGGTCCCCAGTGGAGGCATGTGAGAGACAACCACACATTAATATTTCTCTCCCTCTCTTTCTCTCTAAAAATAAACGGATAAAATCTTTAAAAAAATAAAAGAAAGAAAAGGCAGATTCTCCATGGGGCCCTAGTCCCAGAGTTTGATCCTCATATACAACAGGTTTGAAGCAGGGCCTGACAATATGCATTAAAAGAAAAAAAAAAAGCTGCCAGGTTAAAAAAACAAAACAAAACACATGGAGAAACTCTGGTAAGAGGTGTCCGTGCAGGCAATTTAAGTATCTGCCTGAATCCTGGCTTCGTTGTACATCCGGACCCTGAACCCTAGCTCCTTTGCATCTCAACACTGACGCCCAGCTTTATCTTGCATCCCGGCCCTGATGGCCTCATTTGCACCCCTCTCCCTCACTTAAGATCGCTTGTTTTCTTCTTCTTTTGAGCATTTTTACTTAAACTTCTTTCAAATCATGTTTCATGATAAATCATTTAAAAATATTAGCAGAGGGAGGTGCTTGGCAGGGTGGGGGGCGGTTTGAGGGAGAAGGCCCTCCTCCCTCATCCATTCTACATTATGACGCTTATCAAACTGCTCAAAAAGAAATCCTCACAGTAATCTTCTGCTTCAGGAGGAGACCCAACAGAGGGCAGATTTACTGTCCTGCCTTAAGCGACTAGAAAACCAGACAAAATATTTTAAAATCACAGTTTGGGGGATCAGACAACAAACAGGCAGCCCAGGTCTGGGAGAAGGAAGGCAGACAAACTGAGCCCTGGGAGACCATCGGGCCACAGCCCGGGGGCCGCACGCCCAAAGAATTCGATGGCTTCCTGAGTTGAACTTGAGGGTGAGATCAGCGTTCTAGTCCACGAAACCCTGAGGTGGGCACCGTTTTAAGCCCAATTTTACAAGAAGGAAACCATAGAAACCATAGAAACATTAAAAGGTTCGGTTGGACTTCGCACAGCTAGTAGGTGGTGAGGTCGGGGCTCGAACCCATAACTCCTGCTCCTCTCCACGACCTGACCCTGTGAATGTCAGGCTAAGAAATGGCTATTTTCTCTTTGCAATAGGAAGCTGTGGAGGGTTTTGTAAAATCACTGGAGGGTGGCTTCAGCCAAAACACAATCCCATCTCCACATCAGAATAACTGAATATTTGCTTTTTCTTTCTTCCCTGCCTCAAAAGATACCCAGCAAGAAACCAAAGGCGAACTGTTGGCTAAGGGAGAGAAGACTTGAACTTCATTCACCCTTTAACTCTGACCCTCCAGGAGAAGCAAACATTTCCACTCCACACCGTGGATTTCTTGTCTTAATAAAGATGAGGCGGGGGGGGGGGCGGGGGGGACAGGCAGTGGGGGAGGGGAGGGGGTGTTTCTAATTGGGAACAACAACAACAAAAAAACCTCTGAGATTTTATCTCAGCTTCAAGTGGAGATCCGCCATGCCAAAATATCTGTATTATTGATAACAATAACGGTGGCGATTATTATATTTTATTTTTCAATCGTGGTAATTATTGTACATTAAATCATTAGCATCCATTATTCCTACAATGTGTAATTAGGACAACGGTGGATAGATTGCTCTTGACTGTAATGAAGTTTTTATAATTGTAATTTATTGGTATCAAATTACCTTTCTTAAAACGAATCTGAACATCACCCTCTTAATTCTGGGGAGGGGGGTGGCAATTCTTTTTAATTAATGTTTCTTGTTTGTGCCACACAGGGGGGGAGCTGGCCGACCAATCCAATCCCCTGTGTCTTCGAGGACGTTAACCAAGAATAGCAAATGCATTCTCGAATCGGTCATCTATCACGACACATTTTCCTCCTCCCGTCCCCCACCCCACTTCCCTCATCTTCCCTCCTCCTAAGGAGCAGCCACAGGGAAAAAAAAAAAAAAAACCCAACCATTTACCAACATGATTAGCTGAGCAGACAAGAGACGATGATGCAGATTATTTAAGCCAATTTGTTGCTGAGTGTGAGAAGAATATTTTTTTTCTCCTTCAGAAATGGCTGCAGAGGCAGCCTCTGTCTTGCCGGATGTGGACGTTGGCGGTGGCTTTTGGTTTTGTTCCCTATAAATTGCATTTTGTGGTTTCTTGCAGGGTGGTGGGTTCTTTTCCCTCCTTACCCCCATCCAATAACTGGCCAGGGTGGCCTTTCCCTGAGTGTGATTCCACATCTTGTTTCTACAAAGGCTGAGTGAGACGTCCCAGGGCATTTATTTCTACTGTGGGAATATGAAATTGCCTACATTTGACTGCTTTTGACCTACAAAAATGGCGATTTAATGGCTCGAATGAATCTGCTTCCTGGAAGGGTAATCCATAAAATGACTCCTCCCCAAAGATGATAATTAGGAGGGAGAGAAAAGGCCATTCGTTTTTAGGCAATTGAGTGAGTAAGAAGCGGGTATGGAAGGGGGCTGTGTCTGGGAAAGGAGGCGGCAAACGGAGGCCACATGGAGAAGTGGCTGGGATAAGAGCACGGACCTTTGCCCGTCCCCCCTCCCATGCCAAGGGCCGGGCCCCCTCTGTGCACAACCATCACCTGCCCCAGGCTCTGGAGCTCCCAACACCTGCCCTTCCCCCTGCTCCCTCTTGCCCAGAGATGTGTTGCTACCAGTCACTCACACGGGACACCAGACACAAGGCCAGCCGGATCTTTTGCCTCCCAAACTTGACTTTGGTTTTCCAGTAAAGAAATGTTAGCTAGGGTGAGCTGGAAGGAAGGCTGTCTTAGGTCCCAACTAAAATCCCACTGGCCCTAACTAACATCGGATCCTGGAGGCAGATGTCTTTCTTTATTTACATGCAGAGAGTTCTTCACCCTGGTTTGAACGGGGAGATTTTGGCTTTGTCCAGCTGGACCAGGACTTGAGGAATCCTGGCAAGTTACTAAAACCAATGCTTTGGGTCTGAATTAATTAGCTGGCAGGGCTCATGGACAAAGTCACAGCCTTTGAAGAGATGCTGAGAGCCTTCTGGCCCCATCTGGGCCTGGTTCTGAGGATCTGAGAGGGGTTTTGGATCTTTCAGCACCAAGGACAGAGGTCAAACTGGCCACACCCCCGCCCCCAACACACACACACACACACACACACACACACACGCGCGCACACCAGGTCCAGGGGATTGTTTAAGGTGAGCTGCACCCAAACCTAAGGTTTCTGGAGATTTTCTGGGGTTATCTTCCCCGTTCCCTGCTTCCCCAGGTGGCATTTCTCTTTCTTGGCTCTCAGGGCAAGAACCCTGATCCTTCTACATTGGGATCTTATTCTAATTCTGCCACACACTGGCTGGGACAATTTGTAAAATGCGTTAACAATAATCAGCTTCTGAAGGTGAAAGAAATCTCTCCTGTGACAGATCTGAGCACACCCTTGGCCCAGTGAGCACCGAATAAGAGACAATTACTGCTGCTCTCCTAGAAACCGAGTTAGTAGCCATTGATAACAATAACGATAACAGCAACCTCCTTCTATTGTTTACTATGTGCTAGGCTCTGTCCTGTATGCTATGAACATCTAACTCAATATAAGTAACTAACCCCTTAACTGCCCTGTCGCAGATGAGAAGTTGAGCCAGGAACAGTCAAAGGACTTGACTAAGGCCACATTGCCGGGAGGTGGCAGAGTAGGGACCTAAACCCAGGCGGTCTGGCAGCCGAGCCTAGAGTTACATCATGATGTCACATGGCCTGTGAGAGCTCAAAAACTGGAGATTATTATTATTATTATTACTACTACTACAAGTGTCAACATCACTTCTCTACCCCAATTATTAATTAGTTCTCTTCCTCCTCTTGCCCCCTTGAAAAATAAACTTTGATCCAAGGACACATGGCCCGAAGAGGGTGCCATGGAGAGGCAAGCACCAGGTGTGGTGTTGAGCGCCCAGAGAAAATGGGGAGATGGGTTCCTGGCTTTGGGGAGCTTTCAGACCAGGGCGGGGAGGCAGACAGATGCACAAATAACCACAACACCAGGTGTGAAGTACCACTGGCAAGCTACCAAACGCTATGGGAAATCAGGGAACAGAGATGGTCTCAGTAGGGAGTAGCGTGACGGAGCCTTCATGGAGGGGAAGTGCCGGAGGCAGGCGTGCAGCACTGGGCAGGATGGGCGCGGGGGGAGGAGAGGGGCTGGGAACCCAGCAGCCTCAGCCAGGACACTGCTCTTCCTCCTTCCAATTCTCTTCCTCTTCCCCTTCCTCGTTTTTCTCCTTTGCTTTCTCCTTTCTGTTATTCTCCCCCTTCCATGCCTTCCTTCTCTCTCCCTCATCTTCTTTCCCCTCTTCTTCCTTCTCTCCCCCCACTAAATTATTTCATGACAATGGATTAACTCACCATAGCGTGGAATCTGCCAGATACTCAGGACACAACCCCATGCAAGCCTTCCTCCCCGTCGCAAACCCCGTTTCGCAGGGTCGAGGTGGGCACTGGATGGAACGTGGACAAATTCTGTTGTGGTCGAGGCTGGGCCTTTGCTGAGGACAAAAGCTTCATGCCCACCCCCAGCAGAGGCACGGTGAGGCATGAGTCTGGTCAAGCAGACCCTGGACCAGATCCTACGCGACCTGCATGACCTCCAGCCCCGGTCAACGCCTGTCGGTTTCTGCTGATTTTATTCTGTAAAAAGACAGTGAACTGGGATTTGCTTTGCACAGGATTGCGTGAGGGTTAAATGAAACAATCTCCATAAACGTATTCAGCATTGTGCCGGGCACTTAGTAGATGCTAAAAAAAGGTCCCCTTCCCATCCCCTTTAGTTAATGAGTCTCTATATTTAAAATGGGGTCTCTGGCTCCAGCGTGCGCACAAGTCGTGGAAGGGCTGCGCCGGCCGAGGAGACGGGAGGCAGGAGAGAATCTCTCACTGCTGATGGGGTGAAAGTGGGCAGCGTAAATCTAATTTCTCGGCAAAAGCGGCAATTTGCCAGCCCTTTTAATTATTATTTTTTATTATGGATACAAATTAAAAATAAACGGTGTGTCTCCATCACAGCGGGGATTAAAATTGTTCCCTAATTGTTATCTCTGAATCAATCTAGCTTCCATTAGCTCTGCTTCCTGAGGTATAATTGAGGTGTGTGTACATCTGCGTGTGTCTCCTTGGTTTGTGGGGAGAGCACTTCCCTTTATTCCACGTGCCCAGGTGTCTCTTGCAAACTCCGATTTCATTTTTCCTCCTACTTTGCCAAAGACCTTGAGGGACAGGGGAGTTGAGTGGACTTGAGTCCTGGATTCTTGTCCCCAAATCCCACTATTCCTAAAATTTTTATCTCAAAAACCAATGTGCTGCTCTGTGCCATAAACAGAGGTGCATTTAAAACAACTTAAAATTTTTTCTATTACAGTTGACATTCAACATGCTATTAGTTTCAGGTGTGCCACGTGGTGGTTGAACATTTATAAGACTTACAAAGTGACCCCCCCAACACCGTGCTAATGGCCAGTGTACAAAGTGTAGGTTCCCACCAGGGCTGGCCATGTAATCAGATACAAATGTAAAAATGAGGACTTTGTAAAAAAAGTGGGGGGGGGACTTTGCATCTGATAAGTGAGGTGCCTAAGTAGAGAGCGAAATGGCTACATGGAGTGGTCAGCGAGAAGTGTGGCTGAGACTGGATAATTAGGAAGGGGTTCAGCGCCACGCTTGGGCGAAGCGGAGCCCTCGTTCATGGGCGCTTTGCACAAGAATTTCCTGAGCACCTGTTGCGCAGCGGGCCTTCGGGGACTTCTGGGGTCGCAGCGGGGAATGAAGAAGCCAGACCCTGGCTCTGGGGGCTGAAGGTCTAGTGTTGGGGAGGCTGATGTAACAGAATGTTCACATACGTGCATAATTGGGGACTGTGATAAAAGGTAGGAAGGAAAAGTGCAGGGAGTTACAAGAGACGGTACCGAGGGGACTCAGTATCACGGTGAGGGGTGGTGTGTGCGTGTCCACCTGCACGTGTGTTCTGGGCGGAGTTCGCTAGGTGACCTGCCTTCCAGACAGAGGTCCCGGAGAAGCTGGTGTGAATGCAGCTGAGCAAACAGGCGACAGAGGTGTGGCTGAGTCTGGAAAGGAGGGGACAGAGTCAAAGGTCCTTTGGGGCCGAATATGGTGGCAATGGGAGGGAGGGCAATGAAAATCTTTGGGCCAGGGGACGACTTGGTTGGATTTATGTTTAAACGACTGGCCTGGCTTCTTTATGGAGATGAGATTGGGATAGGTGAGCCGAGTGGAGGTGGAGAGACCAGGGAGGGGCCTCCGGAGTCGTCCCAGTGAGCCGTGGGGGTGGCTTGGCCCGGGGTGGGCAGCGAGGTGGGGAGAAGGTGGGAGAGGTAAGCTCATCACATGCCCTGCTGGGCTGAGGGACAAGGAGGGGTTAAGTTTTGAGGAGAGTAACTGCAGAAAATGGCATACATGGACAAAGCATCTCGCAGATAATGAGTGAAATGTCTGCTTCCCATGAGCACACTGTATGTGAGTTCACGGACATAAAGTTCTAGAAAAGACCAGAAACTCAGTGTTCAGTGAGAGTAGCGAAACAGTGGTCAAAGCAACCGCGGTGCTTCTGAGAGTCAGGGTGTCTGCAGAGGAGAGGTACCAGGGGCTTGTGGGAGCTGGATGTTTCTACATGGTTTTTAAAAAATTATTTATTGACTTCAGAGAGAGAGAGGAAGGGGTGGGGGAAAGAGAAAGAGGGAGAGAGAGAGATTTGTGGTTCCACTTATTTATGCATTCACTGGTTGCCTCTTGTACGTGCCCTGACCGAACTCTTCACCTTGGCGTAGCTGGATGACCCTTTATCCAGCTGAGCTACCGGGGCAAGGCCTGGAAGGTTCTGTATCTGGATCTGTGGGGGGTAATTACATGGGTGTGTACACACTGACGACAATTCATGGAGGGGGACACTTAAAATGAGCGTGTTTAACTGTGATCAATGAGTAAAAGCATAGACAATATCAACAAATGAGATGTACCGTTTCCAGACAAGCAGACATGAAAAGAACCAATAGAAAAGTAAAAAAGGGGCAATTAAAGACAACGTGGCTTTAATAATTAAAAACATAGAAAAATACAAGAAATTAAAGATGTTTGAAGGTGAAGATATCCCATAAAACGACACCCTGACCGCCTCTTCCTGTGTGTTTGTATCTTGAGAATCTGCCCTAAGTCAGACATGAGGAGCCGTGTATTCCCAGCAGGTGGTTCACACAGAGCACTGGCCACCTGGGGGACAGCTTTATGGGCATCGTATCAACTCAGAACACTTTCTGTCCCCGCGCCAGTGCAGGTCTGGGAACCTGTGCTGGTCACTAGGGCTGTTCCCAAATGTGTGGCTGTCACTTTCCAGGTGTGTGGCAGGAGTATGCTGGGTTGGCTGCTCAAAGGAAGGTGTGGCCCTGTGACTCGCTTTGGTCAATGTCATGGTCACGACTCACCACTGATTTCTGGCTTAGAAAACCACAGTGTCACAATGAGGCTGAGTCTCTATAAGCATTTCCCTCGGCCATCAGGGGAGGTTGGGTTACAATGGTGCCCTGATCAAGCAGGGACCTCAAATTCCCACCCTAAGGATCCGAGGCTCCTTGCTAACCCACAAAGGAAGGAGACTGTTTGTTACTGTACCATAACCTCGCCGGTGCTGACGCATTCAACCCATCTCCCAGGACAGTGCCCTGAGCTACCAGGCGGATTCTTCTGGTGTCATTTGCTTTGTTATTACTTAGAAATCTACCCCAGGGGAAGAATTTGAAATGCAGGTAATGCCATATACTGAAAGATTTTCATTGTATTCCTCATGTTATTAAAACATCAGAGAAGATATAAATAACTCTCACCAGAGGGCTGGTTAGGATGGATTGTTATACAGCCACTGAAAGTAAAAAAGACAGAGAACTTCACATAGGACTATGGATTTGTAAAAATGTACACAATCCAGAGACAAAAGGTAACACGCCAAAGTTGTGGGTCTGATCCCCTGTCAGGGCACATACAAGAAACTGCCAATGAATCCAAAAATAAGTGGAACAACAAACTGATGTTTCTTTCTGTCTCTCTCTCCCCACTCCCTTCTTCTCTCTCTTTAAAATCAATGAATAAAACATAAAGATTTTTTAAGCAAAAGGAAGAAAGGACATGGGATTGTCTACAGAATAAGACAACACTGGGCCACTTCCACATGGAAAAAAGACTGGAAGGAAATATACTAAGACTCCAATAGCTGCTCAGATGGGTAGTGCAATTTAGAAAGATTTTTTTCTCCCTCTTTTCTGAGTATTCCCACTTTCTATCATGAGTGCGTACGAGTTTTGTAATTAGAAATACAGTACTTTGAAGACCTGTTCCAGTAGTATTATCTTTTTTAAAATATATTTTATTGATTATACCATAACAGTTGTTCTATTTCCCCCTTCATTCCCCTCCCCCCTGCACACCCCTCCCCCCTCCCCCTTTAGTTTATGTCCACCTGTCTCAAGTTCTTTAGATTCTATATTTCCCATACTATTCTTGCCCTCCCCCCTATCTATTTTCTTAGAAAATAGATATGCTTCTTATTCTCTGTACCATCTCTCCCCTTCTCCTCCTCCCACTCTCCTGTTGCTAACCCTCCATGTGACCTTCATTTCTATGGTTCCGCTCCTGATCTAGCTGTCCTCTTGGTTTGCTTTTGTTTTAGGTGTGGTTGTTAATAACTGTGAGTTTGCTGTCCTTTCACTGTTCATATTTTTTATCTTCTTTTTCTTAGATAAGTCCCTTTAACATTTCATATAATAAGGGCTTGGTGATGATGAACTCCTTGAATTTGATCTTATCTGAGAAGCACTTTATCTGTCCTTCCATTCTAAATGAAAGCTTTGCTGGATAGAGCAACCTTGGATGTAGGTCCTTGCCTTTCATGACTTGGAATACTTCTTTCCAGCCCCTTCTTGCCTGTAAGGTCTCTTTTGAGAAATCCGCTGACAGTCTGATGGGAACTCCTTTGTAGGTGACTGTCCCCTTATCTCTTGCTGCTTCTAGGATTCTCTCCTTCATTCTAATCTTGGCTAATGTAATTATGATGTGCCTTGGTGTATTTCTTCTTGGGTCCAACTTCTTTGGGACTCTCTGAGCTGCCTGGATTTCCTGGAAGTCTATTTCCTTTGCCAGACTGGAGAAGTTCTCCTGTATTATTTGTTCAAATAAATTTTCCACTCGCGGCTGTTTCTTTTCCCCTTCTGGTACCCCTATAATTCGGATGTTGGAACATTTAAAGATGTCCTGGAGGTTCCTAATCCTCTCCTCATTTTTTTTGAATTCTTGTAACTTCACCTTTTCCTGTTTGGTCATTTCTTTCTTCCTTCTGGTCCACCCCCTTGATTTGAGTCCTAGTTTCCTTTCCATCACTATTGGTTTCCTGTGCATTTCCCTTCATTTCAATTAGTTTAGCCTTCATATGTTCCTCTAATGTGCGGCTAAAATCAACCAGTTTTGTGAGCATCCTGATTACCAGTGTCTTGAATTGTGCATCTGAGAGGTTTGCTATTTCCTGGTCAATCAGAGTTATCGGCTCAGGGGCTTTGAGTTCTTCTTGAGCCATATTTTGGACTGTTCGTGCCTGTTACGCATGAAGAGCAGAGCCTTAGGTGTTTACCAGGGCCAGGTGACCCAGTCGCTGGGTTGTGATGCTATATGTAGGGCCGGGGCCAAAGGAAAGCAATGGCGGGCACCCTTTGCTTCCTCCCGCCGCCGCCGCCACCGCAGGCTGCACGATTCATCTCTTTGCACGCGAATGTGCGACCGCGGTCAGCCACTGCTGGGTTCGTTGCTGGGGGCTGCGCGGTCCGTCTCACTGCTCACTCCTGCAAACCGAAGCCCTCACTGGGTCTGCCCAACACTACCCCGGCTGCCCGCGCGCCTGGGTCGGGGGATCTTTCCTGCCCAACCCTGCTCCGCTGCTGGCTCCGTCCCTCTTACTCGTCCAGTAGAATGGTTCGTTGTTGTCATACTTCCGTATAGTTCAATTTTCTGTTCTTTGGCTACATCTTTGTTCTCCAAACCTTTGTTGTATTCAGACTCCGTTGTGGGAGAAGGCACAGTGTTTCCACCTATGCCTCCATCTTGGCAGAAATCCCCAGTAGCATTATCTTGATATGTTGCAAAATGTCCCGTCTATCTCCTCTTCTGGCATCTTTGTCACCTATTTTATTAGCACATGAACTTGTCCTTCCCAAAGACTGAGTGGGTCTGAAATGGAACCCTAATTTTCAGTGGTTCTGTCTTGACTCGGTTGTGAGAAAAGGGAAAAGAAAACCAAACTATGCCATGTTCCCTGAAAAAAATTAATCGGAACCGTCTTGTTTCCACTCAACGAGACAGAACGAATAACACAGATGCACAAACCCGGTTTAACGCTAAGGACTGTCTACCACACAGACATGGGAATAACACGTCTGCACATTCTAGGAACTGCCAGAACCAATCGCTATTTCCATGGAACATTTCTTTAAAGATGCCAGTTTTCTCCCCTGAGATGAGATCCTATGGGTGACCCTCCTCAGCTGGCAGAGCGTCGAGGAGAATGAGCATCTCCTTGTGTGTCTTTGCCGGCCGAGGCCGAGAGGGTTCTTCGTGCACCCAGAGGGCAACTGGGCCAGCCCCGCTGTGGCGCTCACAGTGTCCAGTCCCCCACCCATGTCCCTTTCTTCGGCCTCTCTCTCTTTCTGGTGGCTCCAGACTCCTTCCCACCTTTGAACATATGATTTCTTGGGCAAAGTCCTGGGGCCCCTCTGGGTCTCAGTCTCAACGTCACATCACAGATTTCATCACATCTCCCTGTTAGAGACTGTCAGAGGACAGCAGCACCTTCCACGCCCCTGCCCAGCTGGTGAGCGAGTCTTTCTTGGTGTGCTTATGTGTCTTATACAGTGCCTCCCACTGGCCGTGAGCTCCAGGAGGGTAGGAGTTTGTCAGTTTTGCTCACTGCTGCATCCTCAAAGCCTAGGACAGTGCTTGGCACATAGAGGACACTCACCAAATGTTTGTTGAATGAATAAATGAATGAATGGAACTCGTATAGTTCTGAACCACCCACTCCCTCCTTGGTGGAAGGGGGACCCGGGAATTCCAGTCCCTTTGTCTTTGGTCAATTGGTCCTCTGACCCAAACCCACACTGTGACTTTCAGGGGCTCCTTCTCCCACAAAAAAATAAAAGCAAAAAACAGGAAGAATTTTCTGACCCTATTGGTCTAAAGATGAATATGATGCAGGCTGGGTGCTTTATCAGACACACATTATTCTCTTCATTTTTCCTTTTAATTTAAAAAAATCGACATATCTCCAGTGCCTAGTAAAGGAGTTAGCCCTGTGCTGACTCAGTCCCCTGCTCATTCATTCATTCACTCAGCAAGAATACACAAAGCCGGCCACTTCAGGGTCAAGACCGGGGGCCCCAGGGCGGGCAGAATCAGCCACTGCCTCTGCCTTCACATTGCTGATGTTCTAGTCAGGGAAACAGACGTTGAACAAACACGCCAAGAAGTGAATTGTTGAAGGTCTTTTGAGAGCCCAGAAAGAGGAGATGTGAGGTGGCCTGGGGTCTGTGGGGGAGGGAGGGCCAGCTAGGAATGGCTTCCCCAGCTTGAGCTGTTAACTCTGCCGAGAAGGTGAGGAACGGCATCCCAGGCAGTGGTCCTGGTATAAGCAAAGGTCCTGAGGCAGGCTCTTGGAGGAGCAACTTGCAGGAGGCCAGAGATTTGGGGAAAGCCCTGCCTGCCCCTGAGGACTCCTGTCCCCTCACCCCTGATGCTCACCTTCCCAGCCCAACCCAGCCTCTTGGAAGCCCAGGCCCCCCGGGCTCTGGGCACAGAGCAAGAATCCGGGAGGGCTGGTTACATTAGATCGCTGTCAGGAAGGGACGGGAGGTTAATTGCCATTCTCTTTGTCAGTCTGGCTTTGCCTGCCCGCAGCTCTGCTCACGGCTGTGTGTGTGTGTGTGTGTGTGTGTGTGTGTGTACTTACGTGTGCAGGGAAGTTTGGCCTCGAGCTGGGGGCAGGCCACAGGGGCAGGGGGTGGGTTGCGCAAGATTTCTTTGCGAGTTCTGAGCCTTGTCTTGTCTGGTGTGCAGCAAAGAGGAGTACTTAACAAGCATTAAGGGACACAAATAATTCCCCTTTTCTCCTCTCAGCCTATTCTTCCCTCTCTCTTTTCTTGTAAATCCCGCTCCTTGCATGTGAATAGCGGAATGGCTTCATCTGGGACTTTTAATCAGATCTCTGGTAGGCACCAGGAGGGCAAAGTGCCCCGGGGATTACCTTTTATTTTCGGGTTTTTCTCCCCCAGTTTTGCCAGGCCCCCTCCCCCTGCCCCTGCCGTGTTTTCCTCCCTGGCGTTTGTTCTCTGCAGAAGTAAGTAAGGAAGGCTTAAAGGGCGGGGGGAGGGGGGCTTACAAACTTAAGGGGATCGGGCCCTATTCAGCAGGACTTGTCCACGGTCTTTTCGCTTTTGTTCCGGGGCCATTCTTCAGCTGATTTCTTCACTCCAGTAAAAGCACTTTAATTCCCTTTTTGATACGGAGAATCCGTCCTCTTCCCCTGCCCCCCCCCTTTCTCCACCCCATACACCTCATTTCACTTTCTCAGACCCTTTATACGGCGTCCTCATCCGCCCCAACAAAGACCGAACATCCTTGCGAAGTATTTCTTTCAACGACCAGTGAGGCTGCGGAGAATCGGGAGGAGAAGGGGGAGGGGCGCAGAGGGGGAAGGAGAGGAGACCCCTGGCTTGGGACGGCACCCGCTTCGATCCCAGGAGAGCCTTGGATGGAAAGGCGAGGCGTGCAGGCCGGCATGTGTGTGGAGAAGGAGAGTGGGTGAGCGTGTGTCCGGGGGAGCGTGACAGAGGCAATAGAGACATCGGAGGGCGGGTGCAGGCTTGGTCGGCATTTCTGAAAGGAGCCGGGCGTCTGGGAAACTCCTCTGGGGAGAAGACACAGGGCTTCCAGCCTCCATCGACACCCCTGAGCTCTCCGGGGTGCACCCCAGCTGGGCACGCAGCAGGCCCAGGGCAGAGCCTGGGGCCCTCACCCCAGGAAGATGTTGGGGACCTGGAGGAAAAGAGTCGGCTGCAAAATAGGAAGAGAAAACCCCTTAACTCAAAGTGCATAAGTGCAGAATTTAAAGTCTACACAACGTACGTGTTGCCTGTGGTACTAATTATTTCACTGGACATTCATGAAAATTTCATTGACGTGAAAACAATTTGCGGGACAGGTTTTCTCTTCCCGTGCACGGCCCACCTTGCCTTTGCCCTCTCTGCTTCCTTCCTTCCCAAGCCAAGCCTAGAACATCACTAACGACTTACTCTAACTTGGTGCCTTCTGGATTCCAGGCTTCTCCTTCCCTGTTAGAGGTAACCATTGCCCTAAGCTTTGTCTTTCTCTTTCAAGAATAGTTTTTATCACATATTTGTATTCCCCAAATACTATTCCCTCCCGTTCAGGTTTTTCTCACACCTTGAGGAATTGCCCAGCATGCCTAGGGATGGGGGAGGTCCTAGCCAATCAGCATCTCACTCCCTGAGTTCCTTATCACCGAATCGCAAATGGAAAACGTGCAAAGTCTGTTTAAAAAATTTTGCAGCAAAACCAGCTCCAGGCCATGCTTTTTGGTAGGTTTTTTACGACCCGGGAAGGAGCCCCTTGAGGTAAGAGCTTCTAGGTGCCTATTAAGATCTGGAAAAGTTTCCGATCGTGGGACTCAGTCGTGCCGGCAATGACTGGTCAGCCTTGGTGTGGCCATCTGCGAAATGGGAGTGGCAGGAAGCTCCGCCCCCGCTCAGGGAGCAGGACGCCCTGAGGCTACCTCTCCCCTGGAAAGATACAGCAAGCTTTCCAATCTCTGCGTCTTTCAGCCTGAAATGTGAGAAAGATGAGTTTCTCTCTGCGAGATGTCGACAAATCGAAGCAGGGCCATTTAAGAGAAAGTGGCCGGGGCCGTAATAGCCCAATTGGGAGTGCGAGCGGCAGAAGGGCTGGTTCCCTCTCTCCCCCAGAGGTTGGGCAATTACCACCAGGCATTTTCCGGGCAAAATAGAAGGCAGAGATATAGCGAGTAGGAGCCTCAATTATCAAGAGTCATTCTCAGGATGAAATAAACGCTTTCTCATTCTGCCCCTGCGAACCGCTGGCCGGGAGAGTCCAGGGCAGTGAGGACAGTCAGGAGCGGAGGCGGAAATGCAGCGAAGATGATGTCTGGCCTTTCTTAGCCTGAAGGCTGGACCCAGTCGGGGGAGGAGGACGGCTGAATGGTTTGGGAGCCAGGATGCATTGCTTCTTCCTCTGATGGGTATGAGACCTGAACAAGGCCCCTAAATAAAGCAGGGGACCTGGGTCCCTCTGGGCTTCCAGAGAGGCGGGATGAAAGGGTCACGTGTCTCTAGCCACCGTGAGGGTTTTAGGTAGTGGGGTGCTGGTAAATGCTTAACAACGGGCTCTCAAAAAACCCCCCAAACCCTATGTCTGATGTGTAAAGTTTGCCAATTTCCTTGGTGTAAACACTGCCCACTAACACAGCCAAGCATGGATTTGGGAGAGAGATTTGCACCAGCTCACCACTGTGGAATGTTTTTGCCACACAGCTACCATGGACGTAAAGATCCTCAAGAACAGTCCTGGCTGGCGTAGCTCAGTGGATTGAGTGCGGGCCTGCGAACCAGATGATCGCGGTTCGATTCCCAGTCAGGGCACATGCCTGGGTTGCAGGCTGGTTCCTTGCAGGCCAACTCCCAGCAGGGGACACAAGAAAGGCAACCATACATTGATGTTTCTCTCCCTCTCTCCTTCCCCTCTAAAGATAAATAAATAAATAAAATCTTTAAAAAAAAAAGATCCTCAAGAACAGTAAAATAATCAGGAACTGGTGAATTTGCATATGCGTTACTTTTGACTTTAATATGCCTCACTCGTAAGTTTATTTAAAGGACACTTTAATGGCGGCTGTGCAGAACAGCTCCCCCTCCCCCAATTCCTGGTAATTGGACGGTGGGCTCTCAGGAACCAGTGAGCGCTCCAGAGCACAGGGCCACCCCGTGTCCTCAGAGCCCACCCACTCGTGTGTGCCTGTTGGTGCTGCCTGCTGTCCGTCAGTGAGTCTATGGCTCTGTGATGGAAGAAAGCCAGTGGGCAGCTCCCCACGCCTCTCCCCGAGACGCAGCTCCCAGGTCACACTGAGCGCCTGCGTCTTCAGACTGGGAAGGTGACATTCTCTTTTTCCCTTGCCTGGAGTTTTGTTTTGTGAAATCACAAAACTGTGGCCTCATCATGTGCCTACGTTCATCCAACAGCAAAGCCTGAAGGCCTACTATGTGCTAATCTTGGGAAAGGGAGGTGGCCTAATGACAGGCCTTCTTCCCTCAGCAGGCAAAGCAGAGAGACACACTAGCACAGGCTCGGTCGGGGACACAGGGGACATGCAGGGCACAAGACAAGGATTCCGCCTCTCAGGGTCCCCTCCCTTCTCTCCTGATGGGTGTCTCTGGAAAGCTTCCCATTTGGGGGACTGGGGTTCCCTCTTTCATCTCTCCTTTTCTAACAAAATTTCTCCCCTTTCATCCCTAGAATGTTCCTACACTATCTGATACAGTTTGATACATAAAAAAGCTCATACACCGTGATTACAGGGCTCCTGTTTGTTACCTGGAAGACTGGTACGGATCAGAAAGCTGAGTGACGCAGCGTGGGTGAGGATGTGGGGAACCTGTGTGCGTGGGGTACCTGACGTCACATCAGCCAATTAAATACACAGATACTCCATGATCAGGAATTCCACTCCCGGAAGTGGAGGCCAGGTCCACCCCACACCAGTGTGGAAGGGGGCGCATGGAAGATGCTCATCACAGTGTTGTTGATGGCGGGGCGAGTTGGGGCACCCAGGTAAGTTGGGACAGATCCCTCTGGTGGCCTCAAGCCGTGTCCCTTTGGCCCCCTTCCATTGCCATCCCACACCAAGTCCCCACCTACAGCAGGAGCTGGGTGTCTTTCCATGGTCCCCTCTGATGGGGGCCGGCTCAATCCACATACCGGAAGGGGGCATTTTGTATCCCCAGGGTAAGTCTTTATGATAGTCACTTCTCGCAAAAGTGCACAAGGTACCGTATTTTGCCGTGTATAATGCACACGTTTTGCCCAAATTTTTTAGGAAAAAATAAGGCTGCGCATTACACACGGGTAGTGCTAATTCTGTATCTGTATAAGTGTTTTTAATTATTTTATTTGGGCTTATGTGTTAAAAGTATAACTCTAGAAAGCTAATAACAATATCCATATGCAACATAATACCCTGGAATAGGAGAATCAGGTTTGTTTCTAAATATAAATAAAACATGGAATAAGAAAATTAAAATGAAAGATTTTTCCCCCTGAAAGTTTGGGACAAAAACCTGGGTGCGCGTTATACACGGCACAATACGGTATGTGTTAGATAATCACACTGTAGCAACTCCGAGTTCTCGAACTGTGGCGGCCACTACAGGGCTCGTCTCGGAAAAGGGGGACTGAAGGCGAGTGGCCCAACGAAGGAGGAAGTAGGCACACAAGTACCCAGATAGATGGATGAACAAATGTGTCAACATTCCAACACGTGGGGAATACGGATAAAGAGTATACGAATGCTCATGGATTTATTACTCTGGCAACTTTTCAACAGGTTTGAAACTTTTTTTTAATAAAAGGAAAAATAAAAACACAAGGACGGCACTGTTGTTGACCCCATGTCACGGGTGGGGAAACAGAGGCACGGGGAGGTTTAGCATCCGTAGTCCGTGCTCTAGAAATGTTACCGGTTTGATTCTTTACAGGTTGAGGCTCAGAGACGTCACACAATCGCTTCATCATCACGCAGCATGAAAATGGGTAGATTTCAGCTTTGAAGGGTCCCGTGTGTCTTACCTGCCACAGCTGCGTGGCCCTCAAGCGGGCCTTCAAATCAGGTGCCGGGTGTCCTCCCAAATCCAGGCTTTGTGGAGCCCCCTCTCCTGCCTCCCCACCCTTGCGGAAGGCTCTCCCAGGAGCCCTGCAGCCCTCCTTCCCCAGGGCCCTCCCATTCACGAGCAGCCCCACTGGGGGCGGGGTACATACAGGGGGTGCCTGGCAGGCTGGGGATATTTGCCAGCAAATATGAGCCATGTGTTAAACACCCTGCCACAGCCTCTCCCCACCCGGCAGAGTTTGCTCAGCAAACACCACTAATTCCCTGTTCCTCCGCCTGGGCCCCCCAGAGCAAAGCGTGTCCTTACCCAGCCCCCTCGCCCCAGCTCCGCCTTCATTTGGCAGATCATCAGTGAGCACCAACTGTATGCCAGGCAGTGCTGCATGCTGGGACTACAGTGGGAGACAAAGCCAGGCAAGGTCCCAGCCTGCATGGAGCTCAGAGACACGAAACGAGACAGGACAGGCGTGACCCGCTGTGAAGGAAGAGATGCAGGCACTTTGGCTGCTGTTGACCTGTGGCCGTTCCTCGACCTGGAATCCTTGGGTCAGAGGAAGTCCCGTTACATAATTGGGAGACGAGCCCAAGAAAATCTGCTCTCTCTGAAGATGCGTCAGTAGAGAAGGTGCCCGCCGTGTCCTGAGATACGGCAGCATCCTTTGAAATAAGCATGTGGCCTCCCGAGGTGACCGTTATGAAGGGGACATACCCCCTTTGGGTGGGTTGAGCCACCCACAGGGCCCAGGGCTCATGGCTCGGAGTTGGCCGGGCCTCCCTCTAGTCATTAGAGGAAGTCACTAGGCCTGTGGGGAGGCTGCCAGGGGCCCATTAGCGCTTCCCAGGCACCGTCCCCCAGCTCTCAGGCGGCCGTCTCCCCGTGACTGATGAGGAGTCATGGCAGGGGGCTGATTTGGAAGAAACGAGGCCAGGAGACCCCTCAGATCTGGTGGAGGAGACACCCCATTAATCTTTAACAAACATGAAGTTCCATGAGGCCGGGCCCTCAACTAATGAGGCCTGGTTTCCCAGGCCTCCTCGGGAACAGGAATTAACCACCAGAGGCACCGGGAGCTGGGAGCGGATTTCCCAGGGAAGGAAGGCGGGCCGGTTCCCAGGCGCCCTCTGGGGCTGCCCTGACGGCCCCCCTACAGGCTCAGGCCTTGAATGCCATCGACTCCTTAATATAATTGACATACAATGAATCGCATGTATGTAGAGTGCGCCACTTAGTAAGTTTTGACACGTCACACACTTGCAAAACCACCACGGGGTGGATACAATAAACATCCCCGTCGACTGCCCGCGTTTCCTCTTCCTGATTCCTCCTCTTATTCCCCTGCGCCCCCCCAACCCCGGGCAGCCACACATCAGCTCTCTCCACGGAGGTGAGTTTGCATTTTCCGAAGTTTAATATGGGCATTCTTTCCGGTCTGTCTCACTGCACTTGACATAAAGCTTTGGAGGTTCACCGAGGCAGTGGCGTGTTAGCAATAGTTGATTTTGTTTGTTTTAATTGAGGAGCGGTATTCCATTGTGTGGGAAGACCGTTATTGGCTCCTCTGCTGATGGACATTTTTGTAAGTTCATTCTCTCTTTTTAAAGATTTTATTTATTTATTTTCAGAGAGAGGAGAAGGGAGGGAGAGAGAGGGAGAGAAACATCCATTGGTTATTCCCTGTAGGTTCCCCAACTGGGGCTCGAACCCACGACCCAGGCATGTGCCCTGACTGGGAATCGAACTGGCGACCCTTTGCTTGGTGGGATGATGCCCAACCCACCGAGCCACACCAGTGAGGGCATTCTTTTTCTACCTAAAAGTACACTTTTAATTTCGCAATAGCTTTCCATGTAGAGGAAAACTGGGAAGACGCCCCCACGCCCAGTTTCTCCTGTCATTACCATCTGGTACGCTGGTCCCAGTTGATGAAATGACATCAAGACATCACTGTGAACTCAGCTCCGTACTTTATTTGGATTTCTTCTGTTTTAACCAGTGTGCTTCTACCCTCGTTGGATCCCATCCACGACACCACATCACATGGGTTGTCAGGTCTCCTTACACCCCTCTCGGTGGTGATGGTCCCTCAGACTCCCCTTGGTTTCTGCGGCCGTGACAGTTTGGGAGAGTCCTCGTCAGTAGTTTGCAGAATGCCCCTCAGGTGGGGGCTGTCTCATGTTCTTCTCAAGACTGGACCCAGGTTAAGGGCTCTGGCAGGAGGACCACCAAGGCGGGGGCTATTCTCGTCACACCCTATGAAAGGTAAACATGGCTTAGCACTGTTGATGTTGACCTTGACCACCCGGCTGAGGCCATGTGTGTCAGCTGTCTCTGAAGTAGAGTTTCCCTCTGTCCCCCTTTCCATGCTGACTCTGCAGAAGGATGCATGTCATTCTGTGCAGGCGTCACCTAGAGCACGGGCGTCATGTCTCACCTCCTTGAGGGCAGGGTCTCTACAGAAATTCTGCGAAACTCTTCTGCAGGGAAATTTGTCTATTCTCTCCACTCATGGTTTGTTTATATCAGTATGGACTCATGGATATATATTGTAATTTTGTGTTATAATCCAATTCTACTTAACTTCCTTTCTTTCTTTTCTTTTCTTTTTTGCTCAAATTGTTCCAGGTTTGACCATTGGGAGCTCTTGCAGTTGGATCTGGTGTCCTGTTGATGTGCCCCCAACATTTTGAGTGTGGGCTCTCTCTCTCTTTTTTTAAAAATATTTTTTATTTATTTATCTTTAGAGGGGAAGGGAAGGAGAGAAGGAGAGAAATATCAATGTATGGTTGCCTCCCGTGAGTCCCCTGCTGGGAACTGGCCTGCAGCCCAGGCATGTGCCCTGACTGGGAATCGAACCGCGATCGTGTAGTTCGCAGGCCCTCGCTCAATCCACTGAGCTACACCAGCCAAGGCTCTCTCTCTTTTTTTTTTTTCTGGTTGGCTCTTCGTTTCCGATTTTTGATCACTTCCAGACACCTTTCTGGCTTCTGGAGGCACTCCCAGCTCATTTGTACATCCCCTCTCCCAGGTTTGCAACTGGCCATTTCTCCCCTCTTTTAAATCTAGCTGTTTGTTTTCCTGTTGCTGAGTTTAAAGAGTTCTCCGTGTTTTCTGGGTAACAGTCCTTTATCAGATTATCTTTCGCAAATATTTTCTCCTGGTCTGTGCCTCCTTGGTCCCTTGGCCACTAAAATTTCCCCTTTTTCATAATTTCACTTAAAGAAGATTCGTATTTGTTTCCATCTATTGCACTCCTGTGCTGTGCCCTGCCTGGCTGCAGGGATGGGGAGGGTGGGGACCCCGACACGGGTGGGGGGAAGCACTCTTGGCCTCCGTGAAAGGTTGGTTAGGATGAGCCCTAGAGGCCCCGTGACTGTGACGCCTCGGGGTCCCAGAGTCCCTGACTCTAAGATTTATAGAGTCCCTAATTCTCACATTTGCTGTATTATATCCTAGGATTCCACGTATCTGATATTCTAAAACTCTGCACTTCCCTGGTCTCTCATACAATTCTAAAGCTTCAAGGATACAAGGTACCCTAAAGCTAGTGTGAACAGTTAGTTAGCTTAATATTCTAGAATTTTGCAATTCTGAGATTTTACTTATTACATTTTCCAAAATCTTACGATTCTTAGAGTCTGTAAGTTAGGGGGCTGTAAGCGTTTAGGGAATCCATTTTAAAGGCATCTCTAGTTCTAAAATTCTATGGTTCTCCCTTCCTATAAAGCTGGAATTTTGGACCCTCTTGGCCTAATATTTAAAATTCTATAATTTAAGATGCTGTTGTCTAGTCTCCTAAAACTCTAAAACAATATATGGTTCTCGGTTTCTCTCGAGCTAATACTCTTAAATCCTCTTCCTCCAAGATCCTAAGGTTTGAACTTAGGCCACTGGAAGAATCTATAGCTGGAGTGACATCTCTCAAGCCAGCTATCACCCTCCGGCACTTGGTCCCGGTACAACCAGCTCTGTCACACGTCCTCCTGGGATTGGCCAGCCCGGTTTCAGAACCCAGGCAGGCTGCAGCGCCTGGCCCTGCACCAGAACTTGAAGAGCATCAGCTCTCGATGACCAGCTTCTCCATCAGCCTCGTGCCAGGACACCCCCAAGGCTCCTTCAGGTGGGCAGGCACTGACTAATTAAATGACATCTGCCAATGACTGGCAGATGACAAGTTCTTGAGAGAATAGAACACGGGCCCAATACGTCAGGCTCCAGGTGACTGAGCTGGCAGACTCTTCAAACCTGACCGAGAGCTGTTTCTTCACAGCCTTTTCACCTTTCACTCCTGTTTTAAAAATTTGCCTGGAGCCAGGCCTTGCTGAAGGCATTTTCCTCCCCATCTCCTTACCACTCAGGGTCCGGGGTCAGATCACCACCTTCGCTAGGTAAGAAAGGTGAGCAAACGGCTGGGTGATCTCGGAACACAGGAAAGAGTCGAGGCTGTTTCTCCCAGTCTGTCCGGGTCTTCTTCTCCCATCCCTCACTGGGAGAAGGCGCACCAGGAAGGGTGTTTTCAATCGCCAAGACAGAAATTCCACTCTGCCATTTGGGAGTGTGTTTGGCTGCATGTAACAGAAGTGCAAGTAAGCTAGCTTTAAAAAGCAAGGGGGTCCTTTTCACTGGTAAGAAGAAATGCAGAGAGAAGTATTGTGTAGTTGTAATCAAGACAGGGAAAAGGGCAAAGAGCCTTCTCCCAGGCTGTCTTGTCTTTTTTGGGGGGGGAATGACGTTTCTCCCAAGGATGGCCACTCATCTTTTTGCCTCAGTACTGGGTCACGTGGCCGCTGATAGCTGCAAAAGGCCTGGACATAGCATTCTGCCTCAGACAGAATCACAATTCTGTTGATAAGGAATAGGGGAAAAATGGCTACTGATGGGTAACCAGCAGCACCTGCCGTACCAGTGAAAATTATGGAACTAAAAAGAAACTAAATACCCAGGTGTACACAGGCTTCAAGCACAGCTGGATCCAGGGGCTCGGAGAATATCGTCAGATGTTATGGTTACTCTGTGTGGCTCCACTTCTGGTGTTAAGATGGTTTCCAGCTGCAAGCTTTCATTCTATCAGGTTAGCATTCCCAGAAAGAAGAATCCTTCTTTCCTGATAGTTCCGACAGCACGAAGTCCTGTGTCCATCTCCGGCTGCTGCCGTGTGGCGGGGGATAGCACTTGTGCCGGGAAACCTACTCGGATGAGCAGGTTTGGGCAGGTGCCGGGCCGGGGAGCTGCAGGTGCGGGGAGCTGCCGTGAAACCACGTGGACGGAGACCATGGAGCGGGCCCCGGCACAGGTGGAGATGGATGTTGGGCAGGTGAAGCCACCTGTTTCCGAGTTAGGTGAGGAGGGGCATGTGCTTTCTCATTACTCCTATTCAGCATCAACAGTGGATCAGACAAATTGTTACTATTTTTCAGACAAATGACTGAATCCTGAGTCACAAGCCACAAGAGTCACTTTCCATCCATCCATCCATCCATCCATTCCTTACTCTCCCCGTGTGATTTCAAGCTCGCCGCCTCCCTTTTGACAGGTCTCTGTGACCCCTCTGGGGAAGAGGCAGATCCCCCTAAACCCTCACAGTCATGGAGAATGTAGCTCCGGGGTCAGACAGCTGTGGTCCAGCCCAGGATCTCTGCCTCTTATGAGCTCTGTGACCTTGGGGAAGTCACTTCCCCATCTGGAACCTCAGTTTCCCCAATCTGCATAATCCCACCTACTCGAAGGGCTGCTGTGGGGAGGCTGAATGAGACGGAGCGTGAAAAGCATGTGGCTAGGTGCTCGCCTCACCATCACCACCATCACCACCATCCCCACCATCCCCACCATCCCCACCATCCCCACCATCATTAACAACACCTGCCTCGGAACCTTGCCGGAGGAAGGCTCCCAGAGTCACAAAGCACCACAGTGACTAAAAACAAACCCCAAACACGAGAGCGCAATTCCCCTGCCTATCCCTTGTCCTGCCCCTCCATAACCAACCCCCTTTCCAGCTTTTGTTTGGGCCGAGAGAAAGATTTCCCCCTCGGAGGCGCTTGGGGGACAGCACGCTGACCCCTTCTTTAAATTCATCCCCCACAGTGTTCCCCCGGCCATCCCTGGTGGAGAAAATGACTCTCACACAAGATCCCTCAGCAGCAATTATCTAAATGGGAGGCTGGGAGGGGAGAACCATTTAGAATCCACTTCATTGCGGGATTAGCTAATTAATTAACGGTTTCACTGACAACTCATCGGAGAAGTGTGTGTTAAACAGGAGCGCAGTGGGGCGTGATTTATAGACTCTGTCTGACACCCCCCATCCCAGCCTCTGCAGCCAAGCTCCCTCCTGCCCGCCTACCCCATGGCCCCCAGAGCAGGGAAATCTGCAGGGGACCCCTCTCTGGAGCTCCCTCTGGAGTCCTGGGGCCTGGGGCTGCTGGACGAGGGGGGCCACGTGGAGATGACAGAGGGCAGCTGGGGAGGAGGGTGGGCTGGGGCCACGGGGAGACAATGAAGAGATAACGAGGCAGCTGAGGCTCCAGGGGCGGCTGCATCTGCCCCTTGCCCCCAGCCCAGAGCCGCTCCATCTGTGCCCGTCCAGGCACGCAGGGCCCCGTGGGCACCTGCTGGCCACGGCTGCCCCCCACCTCCCAGCAGTTCAGGGCTTTCAGCGCCTCGCCCGTTGGGCTGTCTGCACAGAAAAGAGAGCACCGTGCAGGGAGCCCAGGGATGGAACGGGGCCCAGGAATGCGCACTTTTAAAGCCCCGATTCTGAACGCCATGATAGCCTGAGAGCGGGCCTTCCATGCTTGCTAAATCGGAACCAGGAATTTGGTTCACACCATGAGCTCAGCAAAGCCAAACCCCCATATTCCAGCTCTGGATTCTTCCTGCTATTGTGGAGGTTCTCAGCTGGGCTTCTGGGGTGTGGAGAAGAACGTGGGGGTCCCCTGAGGTTGCCAGGCCAGTGTTCTGCATACAGACAGGTGGGCATTTTTCCAGGGAGAGGGTCTGGGGCAACCATAGACACCGAAAGGAATGCATGACCCCACAAGAGGTTAAGCGCCTTTAAATTAGCTTCTTTGAGCTCCTGTTTCCTCATCCATGATTCTAGAAGAGTCATCTTAGTCCTTCTTCACACCTTGGGCAAAGGTGAGCAACACACCAGTGGAGGTTAAATGCTCTTCAGTAACCCACGGGGCCCCTGAAGCGCTCAGTCCAGGTTCCCCCCGACTTCTTCCCTCTCCCTCCAGCCCCTCCGCATGGCATCGGGAGCCCTACTTGCCCAGCATGGGGGGGACAGGGAAACTGGGCTGGCCCCTGTCACCCAGGGCTGAAGGAATGTATCACGGACAGGGCCCCATACCTGTCACAGATGAAGTGACGAAGTCAGTAAATAACAGTTTAGTAAATGTTATCTATGTATTCATGTGGGTATATAAAAGTGTCACAGGCCCTGGCTGGGTTTAGAGCATTGTCCCCTATAGGCCAAGGTTGTAGGTTCAGTCCCAGGTCAAGGCACATATTCATTGGTTAATGAATACGTAAGCAAGTGGAACAACAGACGGAAATTTTTTCTCTCCCCCTTCCTCTTGCTCTCCCTAAAAATCAGTAAATCAAAAATTTAAAGCTGCCATAACACATATAACATTAGAAGGACATGTATAACATGTTCCCTGCACATAGGGAGGACTCAGTGTATGCTGGCAGTACTGCCATGCCTCGTGTGGACGTCGGGCAGGGGCCCCTGAGAACCTGCACCTCCACCTCCCTCGGTCCTCAAAACGCCTCTCTGAGGAGCCAGTGCAATGCCCCGCCCCCCCNCCCGCCCCCCCCCCCCCCCCCCGGAAATGAAGGCACAGAGAGGGTAGGCGACTCCCCCAGGTGGCACCGCTGATGCTGGTGGAGTGCACTTTTCGCACTGCGCGGAAGGTGGGCTGGTGGGTGAGAGCCAGGCCGCACCCTGGAGCCCCAGGTTCAGCCCGGAGCCCCAGAGATGCCATGCTGCTGCTAAGACTACGAGACCTGAGGTCTGCGCCCTCTGCTCATCTGAGGCTCTTCCCAGCCCTGAGTTCAGCTCCTAGAGCGGGTCAGGTGGCAGAGTCCGCCCTGTGAGTTTTCAGGTGGGGAGGTGAGGCTCGGAGAGGGACAGGGACTGGCCCCAGGTCACACAGCATGTCAAGGCGGGGCAGGGCAGGAGAACCTTGACCTCCCCGGGTCCGCAGCCCTCCCCAGCTCCCAGCTCGGAGTTCATGGATGCACAGAGGACGGGAGGGGGTTAAACCCAAACCGAACACGGAAGGCGGCCCTGCTGCCCGCAGTCCCGCTCACACCTAGCCCGCCCGCCCGCCCGCACCCCACCGGCGCATCTGGGCGCAGGGAACAGATTTCCCGGTTCACACAGCGCACAATGGCCTCGCTCAAAGGCGCGCCGCGGGCATTGTTCCGCCCGGCGCCCGCGCGTCCTACCTCCGCGCGCGAATTAACCCCCGTCACCCCGCCATTGTCGCAGCGCACTTCGGGGGCCGGCCACAAAGGCGCCAGAAAACCCTGCCGTGTTAGGAAGGTTGGGGGTGGGGACAGGAGCGGGGGGCGCAGGCAGGATGGGGAGGGAGTTCAGGGGTGGGCGGCAGGCGGGGGAGCAAGCCGGAGGGGGGGGGGTGCGGGCTCACACCGGTGGGGCAGCCAGGAGCAGGGGCCCGGCGCGCAGGCAGGATGGGGCTCCAGGGCGTGAGGTGCGGGCACGGGCAGGAAGGAAGGGGGCCTGGAGCTGGGGAGTAGGAGGGGAGGGCAGCAAAGGGACAGAGCGCTTACGGGGCGGGGTGGGGCAGGTAGGATGGGGGTGCTTGGAGCAGAGGGAGGTGGCTGGGGCCTGACTGCGTGGGTACCTCTCCACGCCTGTCTTGGAGTCTCTGATTAGACTCCGCTCTTCTCACGGTCCGTCTGTGAATCAGCCTGTCTGTCTCGTCGACTGTCTGACTCTCCCTCGGTCTGTCCACCTCTCTTCTCTTGGGGGATTTGACTCCGTCTCCGTCTCTATCTCCGGGTCTCTCCCTCCATTTCCTCTTTTCCCTTGTCTCTCTGACGATCTCTCCATCCTTTCTCTGGCTTTCCCATCATCTGTCTTCTTCTGCCTCCCTTTTACTCCCTCTCTGCGTCTGGGTCTCTCTCTCCCGGACAAAGAACGAAGGCCCTGCTGGGGACTCACAGCCCCTCACCTCCTCCCACAACAATGCCGCTGACACCTGGAGGAAGAAGGGCACAGGTGGGGGCTTCCTGCAGCCCCCCCCTCACACGGGGCGGGGGCCGGGGGAGGCTGAGGCTCAGAGAGGCCCGGCTCCCCTGTTTACTGGAGTCAATATTCACAAAAATAACCGAGCTGTCCCCATGACCTCTAGCATCCTGGGGTACTCTTCCTCTGTGTCTGGGCCAAGGCTGCGGGTCTCCCAGGCAAGCAGGACCCCCACCTCCCCAGGCATCCCTGCCGCCACCCCGTCTTGGGACAGCTCTGCAGGACCCCAACTCAACACCCCCTGCTCAGTTGTTAATGCCTCTCAGAGGGGCCCTGCCTTCCTGCTGGACCGGTCCTTCTGGGGGCTTCCTGCTGCACGGAGTGGGGGTGGGGTGGGGGGTAGGAGGAGGCAGGGGGTGGGGCTGAGGAGGGGGGCACGCTAGCCAAGTAGCTGCATAGCTTCCTCCCCCAGGAGAGCACCGGCCCCCAGCCAGGCCTGCCGTGTGTTAGATAAGCAGCAATGCCACACAGCTCATCCTCTGTTTCGTAATCTCCCGCTCCACCTCCCCTCTCCATCCCTGACCCCCCACTTTTTTATATATCATCTTTACGGCTTTGGAATTATCTGGGCTGACACTGCATTCACTTAGCCGAGGGCAGGTGGGGTCGCCACAGACAACTTACTCATATATGTGTGTGTGTGTGTGTGTCTATGTTCTAAGTGTCTCCCCACCCTTACTCTCTATCAGGGATGTTGGGGATGACGAACTCACTGGAGGAGACGTTGGGGACACAAGTGACAACCAGTTCAAGGCCAAAAAGAGATTCTGAGTGCCAGAAATTCTATAGAGGCCAGTCTCAGGCAGCCCTGGCGGATACTTCCCCACAAAGAAGTGGGTTTTATCTCCAAATAGTCCTTTTTTCCTTTTCTTCTCTCCCTTCTTCCCCCCTTCCTTCCTTCCTTCCTTCCTTCCTCAGAACAGCGCTTGAATTTCAGAACATGAATTTAATTGTCTCCTGCCTGGAGTCCTGGCTGGGGCCAGCTGTGTGACATTGGGCGAGTGACCTCCCCTCTCTGAGCCCATTTCCCCATCTGTTAAATGGGGGCAACAGGCAAGCCCGTTTCATTCTGCATTATGAGGATTACGGGGGAAAATCAGCGAAAGAGCTTGTAGTAAGGGCAGAATCACTGCTGTGCTTTTCCGTGGGCCCTTGGAACACAGACACCCCCTGCAGCCTCTGCCCCCAAGGGCGCTCACGGATGTGGAAGAGTGGACCCCCAAGCAAGTCAGGTGTTACGAAGCATATTTTATTTCTGGGTGGGAATACGGATGTGTGCACACTGCCTAAAAGAACAGTGCTGCTGCACTTATGAGGCAGATAAATCAGGGGTGATTATTCTCATCTCAAAAGGAGGCACTACAGGGATTCTGTGAGTGGCGCGTCCTCGGATACCGGGAGGCTGCCAACCTTAGCTGGCACTCTCTGTGCCTGGCTTCCCCACAGAGCGAGCGGCTAATGGTGGTGAACCGGAGAGGGGCTGGCCTGAGACTGCAGTGCTGAGTTTGCACCTCCCCGCCGACCAGCTGGGCAGCCCGGGACAGGTAGCTTTCCCTCTCTGAGTCCTTTCCCCACCTGTACGATTGGACTGAATCACAGGTCCTAGTGCCCCACCTCCACCCTGGGCTGGGGCTCCTTCATCGCTGCCCTGGACAAGAGCCTCCCCATTGGCTTTTCCGCTCCCCCTTTTCTACTCCTTGACTCACTCCCCCAACCCCCATCACACCCACAGGTGTGATTTTCTTCCAAAATCGAGAATTAATTTGTTTGTCCTGCATAAAACTCTCCAGCGGTTTCGCCTTGCCTTCAGTCTCTGCATGCCTGGACCCCGCCTATCTCCTCCCACTCACTGCCCTGCTCACTCAGCTCCATCCATCCCAGCTCATTTCGACCTCAGGGCCTTTGCACATGCTGGGCCTCCCCAGAACACCCAACCCCAGACCACCCCGGCTCTTTCTTTTGTTACTTCCCAGGTGAAATGGCACCATGGCCTGCCAAGTGAATAGACCTACAGTAGTCCGCATATCCTGCTTGTCTGTTTGAGCTTTATTATCTTAACTGTACTTAGAACTGTCCGATAGGATCTGGTGTTTTTGCTTGTTGAGTGTCTGTCCCTTCCCAGGGTGAGCCATGAACACAGACTGGATCTGTCTCCGCACCTTGTACCTGGCCTGGTGTGAGGCAGAGGCCCAATGACTATGTGTCAAGTTAGTCACTGGGCCTCGGTGTTTCAACACACTTCTTCTGGGTGCATTTTAAATTGTGAGTGATTGTTTTCCTAGTTTTGGGGGGGGAAAAACATGGTGTGAATCTGGTGATACAGGACAGTCACTGACTTCCTGCTCACAGGCTGGCTTGCTCTCATGAACATAAGGCAAAGGGCTGGACTGAGGGTCACCTGCCACCTAGGGGCTGGTTGGGAGCCCAGCCCCCTGTGCCGCAGCTCCAGGAAACCTTGCTGAGGCCCTGTTGCTGGCCATCTTGAAGGCAAGTTACAGTTTTCCCTGGCAGGATTGGGGTCTGCTCGCCGTGAGCCCCATGGTGACAAAATGCCACCAGCTACTGGTCTGAACAGTCCCCACGAGCCATCTGGGCCACACAGTTCTTTATGAGTGACTTTGGTCAACGGAGGAAGTAGAGATGAAGAATGAAAAAGGGTTCTCAGCCCCTACCACTGTGGCTCTGTTGGTTGGGCATCATTCTACAGAGCAAAGGGTTGCCGGTTCGATTCCTGGTCTGGACACATGCCTGGCTTGCAGGTATGGTCCCCCATTAGGGCGCCTACAAGAGGCAAATGATCACTGTCTCTCTCTCACATCGATGCTTCTCTCCCTTCCTCCCTTCCTCCCTCTCTAAAAATAAATAAATAACTACAATATTTAAAGAAAAAGGCTGTCAGAGGGGCTCATGGGAAATGCTGAGGGGCAATGGAGGAAGGAGATAGTTATTCTGACGGGAAAGATCTGGAAAGATGAGGCTGGGACAAGATGGGGAAATGGTGGGAAGGGAGATTGGGCGCGTCGATGTCTTGTCTGGGGAGGTGGGATTGGGCCTTTGCTTTCTGACCCCTCTTGTCTTGAATTCACTTCGCGATTTTCAGAAGGTGTCCACTTGAGCACCTTGAAAGGATTACCCTCAAGTAGGGACCAGAGGGGACTGATATTCATCGAGGGCCCACTCTGTGCTGGACCCACCGGAAATATCTTACTTGTATTGTTTTGTCTCATATTCACAAGAGCCAGTGTCAGCCAAGTAAGGGTGTCCTCATCCCAAGGACTACGAAAGGGAGTCTCTGAGAGGTTAAGTGAGTTTTCTAAGGACACACAGCTAATAAGTGATGAAGCTGGGATTCGAACCCACGTCTGTCTGATTGCAGAACCAGTGCTTGTTTTGTTTTGTTTTGTTTTTTTCATTGCACGGAGACATAATGAAAGATCTGTACTGCATGCAGATCTCAGCTCAGTGGTAATGGAGAAGCTGGGGCGAGGGAGGGGTAGAGGAAGCGTAGGATGCTGGGTGGTGTGACGGTGGTGGAAGATTTGGGAAAAGAGGATGCACCGAGGACAGTTGGGTGGAGCAGAGATTTGGCGCCTGAGAAGACAAACCACATCCACGTTCCACCCCGTCTTCTCTGCCCCCAGCCACCCGGAGCCTCTGGTGGGGGAGGCGGGGAAGGGGCCTAGACATCATGTAATTGCCCTGGCTCTTCTGTGAAATTTGTTTCGGGACACATTAGTTCCAGTGAATTTAGCTAAACAGTAGGGGGCCCTGAGAAATGATTTGCAATTAGCTGCAGACCCCTGGCCCCCCGGTGGGACGTGAGGCTTGGGTACTGAGTGGGGAATGGCTGAACGGAGGGCGAGGGGGCAGCTGCCCATGCCCAGGGTGGCTGAATTTGAGCATCTCAGACCTGCCTTCTCTCTCGGAGGCTGGGGGGTGCCAACTGGGGCTGAAGTAGGGGCAGTTTGCCCCCAAACTGTCAAGGCCAAGATTTCGCCAGGCCAGAGGGGCATGAGGGGTGATCAGATTCAATCTTCTGTTTTGCAGAGGGGATGCTGGTTTGGCATCCCAGCTCAGGGCTCCAGCCATCACACAGCCCCGCCTCTGTGGAGACGGCGCAAGCCCAAGGTACCTCTGCAATTGCCGAGCCCCTTTGTGTCCTTGGCCCTTCGCTGGGCATGTCCCCTCTGATTGCAAACCCTTTCTAACAAGGAGACAGGGAGGTGGTCTCCATTTCACGCGAAGGAAATGGACGCTTGGAGAGGTTGAGGGATTCTTACCAGTTCACCTGGATGTGTTAGGAGGAGGACTTGGACCCTGGCTAGGTGGTCTCTCCGGGTTCTTACAGCTGCCTCCTGTGGTGGCCTCTAACAGGAGGCTGAACCGGGTGGTTGTTAGGGTTCTGGAGTCAGGGCGTGCCTGGTGTCAGTCCCCGCTCTGGCCCCGTGACCTCTGGCACGTCACGTCTGCTCTCCGAGACTCATTTTCCTCATGTGATTAGCCAGCACACTGGGATGGTGTTGATTCTAGAATTCAGCGAGAATACAAAACAGGGTGCCTGCAGAAGGGGCTTGTTGAATGCTAGATGTTGCGTTGTGGCTGTTGTTATTATTATCACATCCTAATAAAGGTTAACTGGAGAGGAGAGAAGAATGTGGGGAAGGATCCCGCGGGTCCCTGCCTGAAACCATGTCCTTTGCAGCTCACTCCGTCAGCCCCCTCTGCCCCAGACCAGGCCTTGAGAGAGTATGCAGACAACCAGGACAGTCCCAGCCCCAAATGAACATCCCCTTAACGCCCCTGGAGCCAGCCAGGCAGGAGGCCTTGTGAACCTTCATGGCACGCAGAGGTCTCTGCGAGCTGGGGTAGTCAGAGTGGGCTTCTGGGAGGAGGTGGCTTTGGTACTGAATTGTCCCTGTTATGGCTGGGGCTCCACATTGCACAACCCCACGGGGCTTTCACCTCCCTAGCCCCCAGGCCAGAAAGGCAGGTCTCATCTTTCTCAGATGAGGAGACTGAGGACTGATTGCCCAAAGTAATGCAGCATTCCAACATGCCTGAGCCTGTCCTGAAATCCCCATGTTCCAGGAGGACCCTCAGTCCTGTCAAACCAGGATGGTTGGTCACCCTATTTTAGTGACTGGGCAGGGATTTGAACCTAAGACTGGCTGACTCCCATAGCACCTCCCCCCCCCCACCACATTACCCTGCATTTTCCATTCCACTCTGCCTCCCTCTTCTGAATTCATCAGCTCTGGCCCCCCTGGTCCCCAGAGTGGTGCCCTGTCCCACGCCTTCTGTGGATTTCCCCATTGCTCAGGGCTGTGTTTGCTCTCCCTCCGGCTCCTTATCTCCCCTGGTCTTCTTGTGGAAGAAGAGATAAAAGTAATTCTTATTGCCGCTTCTCCACCGTCGGCGGCCGGCCCTGCCGGCCCCCTGCCGGATTTCCCTGGCCCGGGCAGATAAAGGGTGAGGCCTAAGCACATGTCATTTTCTTTGTGTGAAATCAATATTCAGCAAAGTTTATCTGCCCGACATAGCAGCAAGTGCTAATTTCATCCACGTCAATTATTTTGACGAATGTTCATAATGCCCAGGGTGTGAGAGGAAGATAAAAGAATTACTAGAAGAACGACGCACCCGTGCTTCTCGAACACATACATTCACGCTCACCCGAGTTCACACTGGGGCACACGCAGACCCGGTTAGAGTGAGGCCCTCACCGACAGCTGTCCCATCTGCCCAGGCTGGGGGTTGGGGGTCTGTGCCAGGGCCTTAGCCGTCTTTGATTTTTAGGATAAGACAGTGGTCCTCAACCGGGGCAATCTAACCCTTAGGGCACATTTGGCTAGGTCGGGGAACATTTTTGGCTTGGGGAGGGATACTTCTGGTATCTCATGGGTAGAGGGGGGTGCATAGGAGAGACCCCCCCACCTCACACGTACATCAGCCCACACGGGTTATCAGTGCCGAGGTTGAGAAACCCTGGAATCAAGTTATTATTATTATTATTATTTTAATTTTTTAAAATGTTTCTTTGTAACTCCGCAGCTAGAATTTCTAGCGGTACAGGCAGGGAAAATGTGTGGGTTTGTATTTATTTCTGGAGGACAAGATTCAGAAACAAGAAGCCAGATATTAAATACAAGGACAAAAATACGTATTTGACGTGGGTGATTCCACCTTCTGGTGAGTGTCTGTGAAAAATAAAAAGATGACATATAGAGAGACGAATCTGAGTTTTTAAAAGGCTGGCCAGATAGGGAAAGTAGTCAGTAATATTGCCATAACCAGGTAGGGTGTCACACGGGTGCTGGGCCTGTCCCGGTGATCGCTTCGGAGGTTATACAAACATCTAATCACTCTGTGACCCACCTGAAACTGGTAGAACATGGTATGTCAACTGCACCTGAAAAAGTTAAACAATTATTTAAAAATATGCCGGCGTGCGAGAACTCTCACGTGCTCTAAGGCCCTGTCCGCGTAACCGCCCACCAAGCAGCATGCGCGTGCTCTCTGGGCACTAGCTCCGGAGGCCCTGCCCATCAGTCCTGCAGGTGTGTGCNCCCCAGCGGCGGGGGGGGGGGGGGGGGGGGGGGGGGGGGGGGGGGGGGGGGGGGGGGGGGGGGGGGGGGGGGGGGGGGAGCTCCGCCTGCACCTGGGGCCTGCACCTGGAGCCCCCGCCACGTGACAATGGAGGCAAGCATCCCGCGGGCTCACCAGTGTGAGCCAGGCTGCGCCCATGTACACCCAGGAGGGTGATAATTATTGCTGCTGTTGCTGTCGCCATTCCTATCTCCACCCCCTGCTTCACTGAGCCTCCTCGAATACTGGTTCCCTCGAATACTGGTTCGCCTAAGCGCCCCAAAGGGTAGTGGCCCGGAACCACCTCTGTGGGGCGGGGACTCAGACAGGGCACAGTGTGGGATGGCTCTTCTGTGCTCTGCGCTGTCCGAGACCGTGCCTGGGGACACTTGGCGGCTGGAGATGACAGCTGCTGAGGGCAGGAATCCTCTGGAAGCATCTTTACTCACCCCTTGGCTGGGGTGACCCGAAGGAAAGGTCTGTCAACAGCAGCACCTGTACCCGGCCTCCCCGGGTGACCTGGGTTCCCTCACAGCATGGTGGCTTCTGGGCAGTCAGACTTCCTAGGCGGTGACCAGCCGCTTGGCCTTTGATGGCCCAGTCTGGGAAGTCACACAACGTCGCTTCTGCCATACTCACTTGGTCGGAACTGTCACAGGCCCACCCAGGCTGAAGAGGAAGGATGACAGTCCTGCCCCACGGGGAGGCATCAGAACAACTTTGGGACCTTGTGTTAAAACATCCACACTAGCTAGCTGCTGTGCGTGCACCCCGCTCAAACAGTTTTCTTGTCACAGGATTCGCGCACCCAAAGGCAAAGGCCTTCTCCACCCCGTCCGGCCGGAACTACGTGTCGCGGATGCGGATCTATATAGGTCACGTGGGGTGGGGTCCCTCTAACTCCATCCAAGTCAGCCGCCCACCCGGGGGGACACCTCCCCACCTTCTCATCAAAGTCAGCCGCCCTGATGTATTTTTCAAACCAATCTATCTGAGGAGGCTCCTTCTGGGAGGAAGTGCCGAGTGTCGATCACATAATATATGATGTTGTGAGCAGGTGTCATGATATTATATGATAAAATATTATGAGCAGATGATATGCTATTTATTATGGGCAGGTGATGTATGGCGCCATATTACCATTATGGATGGTGATGTATTGTGTATCCTGGCGTGGACGGGGGGATTACGTATTCAGGCGCTCTGGCTCCCGGGCTCTGATTTAAGAACTCCCTTCCACTCGCCCACCTCTGGCTCTGCCAATCAAAGTCTCCTCTGCTGAGTGCGACAAAGGACCAAAACTCCTCAACCCTTGGGACTGAAGCCATACACGGCTTGGGGATTCCTGGGGATTTGAGGCCCATGGGCCCCCTGCCCAGGGCCGGGGTGTGGTGGTGGGTGTCTGCCAAAGCCGGTTCTTGGAGCTGATGGGAGCAGAAATCACCCTGAGGCTGCAGTGGCCGTGGGCCCTTGGCTGGTCCAAGGAATGTGAAGAAAATGGATGAAAATACTCTGGTCTTGAAACTGAATGATACGGAACAAAAATGGACTCGAGAGGGGACACGAGGGAGCAAGAGCAGGGATGCTTCAGAATTCACTGCACACGATCGGGTGAAGAGCGACGGAAGTACCCCGTGGATGAATGCACGCTCCCCGCCAAGTTGGAGGGATGTGGGGCAGAGAGGAGTCTCTTCTCTCTTTTTTCTTTTATATCAATGTGTGGTTGCCTCTCCCATTCCCCTCCATTGGGGGCCTGGCCCACAACCCAGGCGTGTGCCCCTAACCAGGAATCGAACCAGTGACCCCTTGGTTCACAGGCCGGCGCTCAATCCACTGAGCCACACCAGCCAGGGCCAGAGAGGAGTTTCAACGAGCAGCAGGTCTGAAAATGAAGTAGCCCCCAATCGATAAAAATCCATTGCCTCCATATAAAATTCTAAATTAAGGTCTTGCATGTCTAAATGCGGGGCTGAAATCCGCCGGCAAGTGTTCAATTGCAGAGGTAATCGGGTGAAGCGTCTCGGGAGTCGGGCGCAGAAGGCAGCCGGCCTCAGTTTCAATCTGGGTTCTGCCTGCCCCTTCCAGACTGGGTGACCTGGAGCAGGCCACAGAACCCCTGTGCCTCCCTTTCCTTTTCTCTTCGTTAGTCAGTGCGGCAATTCCCATCTCCCCGTGCGGTCATGAGGGTTGAAGAGGTGTGCAGTGCCCAGGGTGGCCCCTGGCACGAAGGAGTCACTCAGTAAACACCCAAGTTCTGTGTTATTACCAGTGAACCCATTCAGCAATGAAAATGCCACTCTCCTTAAAGACAGTTCCTTGTCTGAAGTAGCTGAAACAGGCTCCCAGAGACCTTCCCTCAACACCAGAGCGGTGCCCAGCGCCCTGCTCTTGTGGCTGGAGTGGAGGTGGGTCCCCACCAGCTGGAGGTGGCATTGTCACAAACAGTAGGCTGAGCGGAGATTCCAGTGACTTCAGTGTAAATGAAACATTTAAAGGCTGTGACATTCATAAAGCTTTTTTTTTATAACCTAAGAGCTAGGTACTTAAGCTCAGAAGAGAGGGCTCTCTTACTGGTTCTCACTAAAGTGAACATGACTGCCTTTGGTGACCCACAGTAAGGACCCAAAGCCTGGTTCCTTTTCATCCCTAAGCTCTCTCTGTCCCCTTTCCCTTGGTGCACAATTTCATAGGAGCTTGTCCTTCACCTAAAACAGGGTTGCCTACCCTTGAGTCAGATAGTTCTTTGTTGTGGGTGGTGTCCTGTGCCTTATAGGATGCTCAGCACCATCCTTGCCCCTACTAACTAGCTGCCAATAGTGCTGTCTTCCTTAGATGTGACAATCAAAAATATCTCCACATATTGTCAAATGCTTCCCCCTGCCCTGTGTGAGGGGGAGGCAAACATCTCTTGCAGTGGAGAATTATTGATCTAAAGACTCCCAAGGTCCTTCGGGTCCCTAGCAGCTGCCATCCTTGTGGGGACTAATGGGTGCTCTTTCTTTGGGAGCTCAGGCAGCATTCCCAAGGGCTGGTCAAAGGAGGGGCAGACCCATGGGCTGGGTTATCACTCCCATTAGAGTGGGAGGCTCCTAACACCGTGTTCCCCGTCTTTGATGGATCAAATTATACAGCAGAGAAAACACAGAGGATCTGAACAAAACAATTAGTGAAGGTAAACGAGGAGAGGCAGGGAGCGTGGGGAGAGAGGGTAGATGCTGGAGCAGAGTGGGCTTGAATTCTGGCTCCACAGTCGTTGCTACTGAACTTCTCGGGGCTGAGTTGCCCCATCCATCACGCAGGGGTACTGATGCTACCGACCTCTGTGTCGGTCTAGATGTGGCGTATCCAGGAGCGTCCAACCCGCAGCCCGTGGGCTGCACGCGGTCCAGGTCCAGGATGGCCATGAATGAGGCCCGACACAAAATAATAAATTTACTTTAAACCTCTTTTTGTTTTGGCTCATCCGTTTTTGTGAGTGTTTGTATATTTAATGCATGGCCCAGTGATGGCAAGAGGTTGGCACCGCCTGGTACTGCGGTGCCTGGCCCTTCCTGGGTGCTCAGCACTCAGAAGCTATTGTCTCAGCTTTATCTATACACGTGTAAACCTCTGTTTCCCACACAACTGCACTACAGAATCATTCGTGTCACTTCATTTTACAGCCGTCTTCCCACCAGATCCATGCTGGACTTAGTGCTGTATCCCCACTGCTAGCACAGAGCGTGGCCCGTAGTTGCTGGCCCGTGTTTGCCAGGCGATTGCTAGAATCGGATACATATTCAGGTGTATCCTATACCCTGGTGGGGAGCTCAGATCCTGCAAGCAGTTGGGCTTCCGCCCTAGTTCAGGGCAGTGTGGGGGTGGGGGTGCCCTCAGCCACCCTTGTGAGCCCTTGCTTTGTGCCAGGCTTGGTACTCGCATCAGCGGTTTGTTGCTGCGTAACGAACGAACTTAGTGGTTTCGATCAACACACGAGTGTGATCTGCTAGTTCTGGGGGCGGGGGTCTGAGTGTGGCTGAGTGGGAAGCCTGCAAGCAAGGTGCCAGTTTGTGCTGAAGTCCCCTCTGAAGACCGACTGGAAGAAGGTCCCCTTCTAAGCTCACGTACATGGCGGTTGGCAGGAACACCTCCTGGGTGCTGCCCACAGTTTCCGGCCTCGTGGGCCTCTCTGGGGCTGCTCACACCACGGCAGCTGACATCACCAGAACCAGCAAGGGAGGGAGTTGGCTGGCAGAACGGAAATCACAATCTTAGGTTATGTCATCACAGGAGTGACATTTGCCACAGCATCTTTAGGAGCATTGGCTTGTTAAGTGCTCGCCACGACCCCACAGACAGGTCTTATTTCTGTCCCCATTTTTACTGATAAGAAACAGAGGAAATTGTGGGTGTCACAATAGCATGGCGGTGAGCCCAGGGGACTGTGTTGCAACTCTGTAACCTGTGCTCAGTTAATGCACTCGAGTGAATGTTTTACTACTCATTCTACACTGAAAACAGATCTTTACTGTCCTGTTAACCATGGCAGATACATTTGCAATGGCATGACAGATGATTTGTTAATTAATCCCATTATATGTTTGTTTTAAGCATACAAAAGTATTATGTATAAGACAACAGCCAGAGAACAGAAGGCTAGAGGGTAAGGCTGACCTGGGGTAGGTCCTGGGCTGGTCATCCTCCAGGAATGGTGTCAAGGGCAGGGGTCAAGGCTTACCTTTCTGGAACCTTCCCAGTACTCGATTTATCCCACTCAAAGACCAGATTCTCATCCTAGGCTCTCAAACTCTGTTCTGTGAAGCCAGACGCCGGCACCCAATTCCCCCGTAGACCCAAGAGCATCCTGAGAAATCTGAAGACCAGGGTATTTCCGATGAGCTTTGTCATTACTGTTGCTCTGTTTTTTTTTCAAACAGTGGCGTAAGGAATGTCACACAAGTGACACGATTTAGCATGGACTGCACTCTTAGCCCCCAAACAACACTTGAACCCAGTGGAAAAGAAAAAGAGGAAAGTCAGCAGTCTGCGGAAGAACAAACTCATTTAGCAAATCATTTAGAATCTCATGATTAATTTCTTAGGTTCCTGAGAAACCCAAAAATGGCGAACTGTATTTCAGAGATCTTGTTGCCATTCCTAACGAGGAGGGAGTTTGCATAATTAGCAGCACAGCTCTTTGCGAGAGCAATGTGTATCTCTCATTTGGAAAGGGGGAGATGAATTCTCTGTGGTGTCTTGTTTGTTGACGTGAGTTTTTGAAAGTGTCACCCCTAATACGTTCTTGGACGTGAGCCAGATTGTATGATGTTTGGCAGGTGTTTGGTGCAGGCAGACAGGGGGGAGGTTTGGCAAAAGGATGGAATTCATTCTTTCTGTAACTTTTGGCTGATGTGGCCTGAGTGTTAGTTTCCCAACTAAGCCCATATTCGAACAATGTGCTAGATCACAGTCTGGGTATGAGTTGAAGTTCTGGGGGCATGGGAGGGATAATGGCCTCGGTGGGTCTAGAGGGGATCATTCCTTCAGCAGTGGCATGTGAGGGACACGATTTAGGAGCAAGCCTGGATTTTCCTAACATGTGGCCGCTGGGAAAGGGCCAACTGCATTGTATTGGTCAGGATGGGCTAGGTCATGCTGCTGTAACAAATAGCCCCACAATCTCACAGTTTAAAACAACAAAGGTGCATTTCTCACTCATGCCACCTGTCCAGGGCAGGTCAGCAGGTGCACTGCTGCTCAATGAGGTCACTCAGGGACCCATTTGGAAGAGCAGTCACCAGTTTATGACACTGCCTTCTCTCCATATGTTTCCACGATCCCCACAGCAGGGGAGAACAGTGGGCAGCCAGCACCAGCAATTAAATACTTTGGCCAGAAAGCAACGCTCATATTTAATTGGGCAAAACCATCACATGACCACACTTAATTTCAAGGGGAAGAGAATTTTTAACTGCCCTGAACTTGGAAGTAGAGACCTGGATATTGATGAATGTTAATGATGTCTACCACATGGATCTTGGCGTGTTGGTGGCGGGGGATATGCGGGGGACCAGAGATTTTCAGGACCTGAGGAATTGGGTGCCCAAGAGTAGCTTCCTTTCAGATATTCAATTTGTCAGTCATTATTAGCAGCCACATTCCCACCACTGTCTTTATTGTTTTTATTTATGTTCTACAAAAGGTATCCACAAACACCTCGATTAATCTTTTCGATAATTGCAGGAACCATTTTCTTTTTACCATTCACCAGGTACCGGGCACTCTACATAGGCTGTCTCACCATATCCTACAGGAATGTCCGCGTCACAGGCAGAACAGCGGAGGCTCAGAGAGGTTAAGTCGCTTGAATGAGGTTGCACAGCTACCAAGTGGCTGAGTTAGGATTTGAACCGAGGTAACAAGCAGTCATGCTTCCGACTCCAGCCATGCTTTTCTCTTAGGGAGGGGAAAAGGGAGGTTAAAGATGACCGACAGGACTGATTATGTGAACGTGAACCCTGAAGCCAGCCAGAAAAACTCTGCTGTGGACGAGCAAGTAGACTGAGTGACCACTTTGGGCAAAATCTGAGCTTCCCAACCATCTACCTTCTTCCCCTTCCCTCGGACTCATCTTGGTCTGCCTCTGAGGCATCGGTAGGTGGGGTGGGCTTGGGTTGGTGGGGTGGGGGAGGGGCCTTGAAAGGGCGTTGAGCAGCCCTGACCTCAGGGAGGCAGCAGCCAGAGGGTCTTCTCTGCAGGGACCCAGAGGTGGGAGGGGGCTTCTTGGTGAGCTCGGCTAGGCCAGAGGTGAAGGCCCATCTGCCTCCCGGCAGCCCCGTCCCATCTGTTTCCCCGCGGTCTCCGGAGGCCGCTGACCTGGCGCCTCTCACCGGCACTTAGAGAAAGGAGTTTGGAAACATGCTTGTGTCGCTGAGCCTCCCCCTGCCCACCCCCCACCCTGAGTCAGAAGGAAACACTTCGGGGCAGCACTGTTCTATAGAACATTCTACAGCGGTGGAAGTCTTCCCCTTGGGCTGTTTGACTCAGCAGCCGCCGGCCATGGTGCACCTATGGCGCACCTGGAATGTGGCTGGGGAGACTTTAGAACCGAGGTTTTCACGTTATTAAATCTAAATAGATAAAAATAGCCACACATGGCCACGGTCACCATACAGGCCAACGCGGCTTTAGGACAGCGCTTCCTGAAGGACAGAGCGCACCCTGATGTGCCGACCCTGGGGTTCCAGCAGGGGGAAAGTCTCCATTAGTGCTGACGGGTCTCTCACGTTTTCCTAACGATGGCTCACCTCCCTTTCCTAACGAGGAGAAATCAGAAACAGACTGGGGACCGTGGGCAGGCAAAGGCATTTGGCGAGCATTGGAAACGGTTCTGTCTTTGTTGTGGTTATTCGTATTTGTTCGTGTGGCCGGTACCCACATGGGGGAGACTGGTTTTCCATTCATGTTCACTGATACGGTTTCATTTTAAAATAAAAATTTAAAACTAAAAAAAAACCCACCCCGCATCGTGAATACAATGAATAACATGGTGCTACACACTTGAAAGTCGCTATAAGAGATCTCAAATGCTAATTACGTGGGGTGAAGGATTTGTTAACTAACCTTTCGTGGTAAACATTTCATAATATTTACACGTGTTCAATCGTCACATTGTACACCTTCAGCTTCCAGGATGCTGTATGTCAATTGTATCTCGGTAGCTCTGAGAGAAAAAAATAAGGAGAGACATACATTAAATTCCATACAGTATTACAAACTAATTAGCATCGACCTAAAGAAGTCTCAACCTTCTGATTCTGAACAAGGGACTTGGCACAGCAACTGCAGTTAGAAAAATTTCCTTCGGGGTCGAACACAGGCAACATTGTGTCTGTTCTAGGGCTGCGTGTGCTGTGGTCGCGTAGGGAGACGGCAGGGAGAGTGTCTCCAATGCAGGCATTTCTGCGGGAGGAGCAGCAGCTGGGGATACGATACCGAAGACAGTGAGCGTGCATGTTTTGTTTTTGCTTTTTTTAAGATTTTATTTATTTATCTTTAGAGGGAAAGGGAAGGAGAGAAGGAGAGAAGTATCAATGTATGGTTGCCTCTCGTGCATCCCCGGCCGGGAACTGGCCTGCAACCCAGGCATGTGCCCTGACTGGGAATCGAACCTTGATCGTCTGGTTTACAGGCCCGCGCTCAATCCACTGAGCCATACCAGCCAGGGCCACGTGCATGTTTTCAGTGAGCTCGGAGGTGCTTCTCAGACTTTTAAAAACTGTGCATAGAGGATGCTACACATTCTCATGTATCATTTTATATTTGTTGCGTAAAAGCAAACAAAGAGTTCCAATGAAAAAAATGAGTTCGTTTAGACACAAATATTGCTGCCCTGGCCGGATGGCTCAGTTGGTTGGAGCGTTGTCCCCGTACATGAAAAGGCGGTGGGTGGGATCCCTGGTCAGGGTGCCTGCCTGGGTGGTGGGTTCAGTCCCCAGTTGGGGGCACGTGTGAGAGGACACGGTGGATGTTTCTCCCTCACATCTGTGTTTCTTCTCTCTCCCCACCCCCCACACTTCCTCTCTAGCATCCTTGGGGGAGACTTAAAAATTGTTTATATATATATTCCATGGAAAAGTGAATGCAGGTCACATGGATTTGAGAAAGGGTTATGCAACGGTGGTGCTTTCATGGCCCAATTTCTTCTTTTAAAAAAAAAAAATTTATTTATTTATCTTTAGAGGGGAAGGGAAGGAGAGAGGAAGGCAATGTCAATGTATGGTTGCTTCTCGTGTATCCCCTGCAGGGAACTGGCTCCTGCCGGAAACTGGCCTGCAACCCAAGCATGTACCCTGACTGGGAATCGAACCGCGATCTTCTGGTTTGCAGGCCCGCACTCAATCCACTGAGCTACACCAGCCAGGGCCCAATTTCTTCTTAAGCCAATGTCTTTTTTTAAAAATAACTTTTTCTTTTGTACCGACTAGATTTATGGAAAATCTCACAGGTAGGAGAGTCCCCACAGGCCCCTCACCCAGCCCCCGATGTTAGGGCCCTGTGAAACCATGGCGTGTGTGCCGGAACTGAGACAGTCGAATTGGCAAAGTGTTATTAACCAAACTCAGGACTTTACTTGGATTTCACTGGTGTTTTCACTAATGGGCTTTTCCGGTTCCGGGTCCAATGTGGGGTGTGACTTTGTGTTCAGCTGAGCCGTCTCTTGGGTTCCGGGACTGCCTGGGGAGGAGGTGGCCAGAAACTTGCCGGCAGATGCCTGCAGCCCCAACCTGAACATAGTCCTTGAGGACAGTGCCGGTGCATGGCCCTCAAACCTGGAAATGAAAACTTTCGCTTTTTTTTTTTAAACCCTAGGAACTACAGCCTGGGGCTATAACTGCCTCATTCTGACCCGAACCTACTGTTTCTGTTTGTTTTCCTTTCTTTCTATTCTTTTTATTCTGGAACTCATGGGTTTCCTGGGCCCCAAGAACAGGGCTCTGCATTTTTATTCTCCTTGCATGTCACTCTGGGAGATTCAGCTAAGGACTCTAAGGAGAAGCCCTGGAGCTGCTTGATTGCTGCGGGAAGAGAGCCTCATGGTAAGGACCAGTTGGGAGGCCTCTGGGGGAAGTGAGTAGTCCCCTGGACATTGGCAGGTTCTGGATTAGAAAAGAAAAAACGGTTTCCCCTCAGGGTGAGGAGGGGGGTCCTGGGAACAACATCTCTATTTTATGCAGCACTTTGTTCCTACCAGATGATCATCATCATACCTTGGCTTGCATGCCACCAGTGACGGGGAGCTCCCTCCCTCCCAAGGCAATTTCCATCAACTCTGAATTGGATTCACAGACTTCTCCTGTCTCTCTGTGTTGCTTTCTCACTGGCTCTCTTCCAAGTGGCAGCCTTGTCAAGGCCATAGTATGTCCTCTAAGAGTCTTTCCTTTTTCCCACAAAGCTTCTGTGTCTTGGTGGCTCTCAGGCAGGACAAGCTCCACCTGTGGCCTATTCCTCCTGACTAGCCACCCACGGTGAGACACAATTCTGTGGCTGTGGAGCTGCCCAGGTCACAGCAGTCTGGGGCAGTTTTGCCTCAGGGGGACATTGGGAAATGTCTAGGGACATTTTTGACAGTCACAGTGGGCAGGCAGGTGCACGCTCCTGGGGCTTGGTGAGAAGAGGCCAGGGATGACGCAGGGCAGCCCACAGCGACCAAGGACTCATCCAGCCCCAATGCCAATAGAACCGTGGCTAAGAAACCCCGGGACAGAGGATTCCCCTCGCCTCCCCTGTGCTTCTGGGGATGTAGCCTCCAGTGGCGTGAGCCATGCAGTCCATCGATTTGGGGCAAAAGTGCACCATCAGCTAATAGCCTTCTCATCCTTTCCTCCCGTAGACCAGGCCTACAAAACAGCTTCATTCCGTTCTTCATCGCTTGCCCAAAGCCGAGCAAACCAGGGAGGAGAGAGGCTTGCTCAGGGTACGACAGGCTCCCCAAAGGGTCTGCCCATTCTGCTCCATCTGCACCGCCGCCCCTGTCGCCAGCACCACGTCTCTGGCCTGAGTGACCAGCATAGCGTCGGTGGCGAACAAACATCTAGCACTTGAACCCGTGCGGGGATGTGTCCTGGTTGTTTTCATGTAGAGGCAATCTGAGGCCACAGACCACAAGGTGGGTGTTCCTGTGGTCATGTCTGTTTTACAGATGAGGAAACCCGGGCTCCAAGTCATTGGGCCCTTGCCCGGGAGGACGGGACTGGGAAGCAGAGATGTCGGGTCTGTGCCCTCAATACCACGTGACCTCACGGCTTCCTCTGGCCTCTGCTGTGGCCCCTTCGTGACATGTTCTCCAGCTTGCACCAAAGCCATCTTGTAGAAATTCAGATGGGGTCCCGTTTATGTCACTTCCCTGCTTGAAACCCTCCAGGGGCTACTTGTGTGCTACACATTTCGTAAAGTTCCTACTGTAGGCCATACCTGCTCTCCCAGGTGATCTCCTGTGGTGCCCCTCTGCACCTTCATACCCATCTCCTCCTCTGGGTGTCCCTGCACTTGCTGGTCCCTCTGCCTGGAGACCCTTCCCTGTGCCCTGATCTTCACAAGCCTGGCTCCTTCTCAGCCTTCAGTTTACACTATGGGGACACCTCCTCAGGGATGCCTGCCCTGATTTCTTGGTGCTGGCCTCCCACCTCAGTCTTTACCCCTTGTTAGCTTGGTCACTGCTCACAACCCCCTGTGCATGTTCCTTATCTCAGTCTCACAGTCTGCCACCATTGTTGGTTGGTTGATTTCCTTGCTTATGGCTGTGACCTCGGAGGGAGGAGGGAGCTTGCTCAGTGCCGTAACCAATCCCCAGCATAGCAGGTAGTTAAAAAGAAGAGAGAAGGCAGCAGCCATGGCTATTTCTGACTCCCATTGTACAGATTGGAAAACAGAGGTTCACAGAGGTCAAGGAACTCCCCCAGTCACACCCATGTTGTGTGCAGCTGTGTGTTGCAGGGTGTGGGCTGTGGGCCTGGGAGGGTACTGAACTGGGTACCCGAATGTCACCCCGGACGCCAGATCGCCTCACCCAGAACGTCCCACCTTTATCTTACATCCCACCGCCGCCGCCGCCGGAAAAGCCAAGGCTAGGAAGAGACTGGAGGCCAAGCGGAAAGATGTAAGGAACAAGGGAGAATTAAGCAAGAACACAAGAAAGACTGAGGCTGGAGCATGGGGAGGGAAGGAGGGGATGTGCAGGGGGAGAGATTTTTCCCATCAATTAACACAGGCTTCATAGAAACGGAAAGTGTTCCTGGCAGTCTTGCCCTCTTAATACATCATATCTCTAATCCCCGGTGCCCTCTGACCTTACCCATAATCCCTCCTCTTTTGTGCGATTGCCTAAAACCTTCCTACCCCAGACCAGGCGTTAGGTCCCCGGTGGGGTCTGAGCAGAAGAGCGTCGGTGGCAGGGAGCAGGGTGGGGGCGGGGGAGGGGGAAGAATGCATTCCCCCAAGTGTTTGACCAACAAAATCTAGCTAAATTCCCCAGCCCGCGTGGTAAACTGTGCCTCTGAAAGGCTCGGGAGCCTCGCCCCGTCCCTTCGGAGCCTCCCCCGCCCCTCCCCTTCCCTCCTTGCTCCCCTGCCGTGGCTGAGACACAAAGCTGGGCCCTGGATTATCTTAATTTCCATATGGAGAGCTGTGTAAGCCAGTTCAATGCATGGCCAGTCATTTTGTTCACAACTTTGCAGCAAGCAGGAGCAAAACCGCTGGGAAATTAGCCATTCATCCTATCTCACCTTGTGTGTGCATGCACAGATCCGTAAATACGGAGGCACGGGAAACCGGGACGCCTTTGTTATCTCCTGCATTGGGCCTTGGCACACAGGGCCGCCTCCCTTGATGTTTGCAGCGACTCTTGATTTTAAATGGGAAAAAAAAAATATATATATATATATATATATATATGTTTTTGCATTTGCTTTTAAGCAGCCTTGGGGCAGCAGGGCTCATGCATTTGTGTTTTCTGGGACTGGGCAACCACGAGGACCCTCACTGGCATCTCGGATCTGGCTTTCACACACCCAGGCAGCCTCCTGAGCCACCCACTTGCGCACAGGCCTTTGCCGCCCTATCTACAAGGTCTCCCCGACCCACACGCTCTGCCTCTCTCCTCCTTCCCTCCCGTCAGTGAGACCTCTGGTTGGGGCCCTGCCTTGGGCAGCGCCTCCAGGCCCCACAGGGTCTTCCCCCCTCCTCTCCTCAGCTCTCTGCCCTCTCTGCGCCCTGGCATTCTCCCAGCTGGTGAGAGTCCTGGAGGGCTTCCCTGGTCAGCCAGCCCCCCCTGCTGTCTCCAAGGTTCCCTGCACTTCGGTGGGTCCCTCTTGCCCCATAGGAGCCCAGGACACAGAGGTGGGGCTACTGTTCCCTAGGGTCTCTCTCTGTGCAGGGTCCCAGTGTCCCACGACCAAACTTGGGGCCAGGAAGGGAAAAGAGAGCAACAGCATTTGGGGGAACACTGGAGAGAAAAGGGGGGTCGGCTAAAGGAATCATTTGCCCAGAGAGACTGCCCCTGGCAAAGCTTCCAGGAGGTTCAGAGAGGCCCTGACCGAGGTGGGAAGAGGGACCAGAGAGAAGACTGGTATCTTCTTGGGTCTCCTGGGTGTTTGGAGTCAGCCCTTCGCAGAGGATGCAACTCGATGTCATGGGTCAGGAGAGGCAATGTGGCTTCCCGGGGACTCCTGAGTTGGCTGGATCCAGAGGCCGGAACAAGGCTGGTGGCAGGCTGAACGTCTAGAGTGAGTGCTGAACAAACGGTCACAACTGAAGTCACTGTCAGCGCAATGCCTGGCATCCAGCTGGGGCTTAAACGTGGAGGGTGACCACTCCTGTGGCCGTGAGTGCTGTGACGGCTGCTCTGCTGCGCCCTGCACGGTCACACTCCTGTCACCTGGGCCTGGAGCACAGGTGTACTTCATAAATGGTGTCTGACATCAGGATTCATCCTGAAACCCTGGGCAATGGCCAGCCGGGGAACATGCTCTCATGCAGGGACAAAAGACTCTGAAGGGGGCCGCTTGGCCAGGAAACACCCCAGGGATGGGCACAACTCGGCGGGGCCCTGCAGGATGAGTAGGGGCTGGTTGGCAAAGGGATGTGGGCTATCTCACTGGGGCGTGTGACCCGGGGACAGGGTGCGGCCACCAGGAGGACGGAAGGGACTTCCGCTGTGGCTGGGGAGGGAAGATCTGCCCCAGCCCTTTGGGGAGACACCCGGGGAAGAAAGGCCCCTGCTTGTGTACAGTGGCCGAGAGCTTGGGCCCTGGAGCCGGAGCCTGGCAGGCGACTTCCCCTCTCCGAGCTTCAGTTTCCTCATCTGTAAAACAGATGATCGCGGGACCTCTCTTATCAGGGTGATGGAAAGAGATGACTAGAAATGGTTCATGGAAGCTGGGGATGACAACTCATGTTTCCCGGGGCCACTTCAGCCTCTCGGTTGCCTTCAAAGGGTTGAATGTAGAGCTCCTTGCCCCTAGTTAAGGAGTAGTTACATTTACGCAGTCCTAAAATTACCTTTGGCCCTTTAAAAGCAACCTCGAGGCTGATGTGTGCCCCCCCCCCCGCCCCTGGCACCCTGTGAAAATGAGTTGGACACCCCTGGAAGGTGTGTGCACAGCGTCTGAAACCAGGAAGTCACTGTGATATTGACCAGCTGACTCAGCTCCCCTGAGACTATCCCCTTACAGTGCCTCCCTGCAGACTTCTACACGGAGAGGTGGCACCTCCCTCTCCCGGGCACAGGCCCGTTGTCAAGCTGATTTGCAAACCCCATTTCTGTTTGTTCCCCACCTGGCTCCTTCCCTCTGTCCTCTCCTCCTCCTCCCCCACCCTGTCCCAGCCTCTGCAGGTGCTGCTGACACTAACTGGAACACTGTTCCCTGTTCCAGTGTTCAGTGTTCAGTGTTCTCTCTCTGGGTGGCTCCGTCCCGTCCTCTGAGGCCCAGCTCAGACGCCAGCTCCTGTGGGAAGCCTTCCGGGCCCGGCAAGCTGAGAGGGCCCCAGGCCCTCCCGGGAGCCCCTGCAGTTGCCTAGGCTTTGCCTGTGCCATAGCTGTCTCCCTGACTGTGGGTAACCTAAGGCCAGGGAACACCTGCAGATGTCTGGCACACAGTAGGTACTCAATATAAAAAAAGTATCCAGATGGGCAACTGACCCCTGGGGTGCATTTTAAGATTTCTGTACCCCCTTCTGCAGAGCCCCAATGGTAAGCTCAGATTAGCAGCCAGAATGTTTTGGTTCTCTCTTCTTCTGAGTCTCCTCCAGCTCAACGAGGTGCTCAGGAGTCCTCTCTCCGACTTAGGCTTTATCCCCAAGGGTCTCCATTCAGCCCTTCCTCCTCCTGCTCCTCCTCCTCCTCCAGAAAGCCTGCAGCCCAGGGTGCCCTGTTTATTGACTCTGGGATCTTCTGCCAGTGACTTAACCTCCTGGTGCCTCGGTGTTCTCACCTGTACAATGGGGATAATGACATCGACCTCTGAGGATTGCTGAGGGATGAACTGAGTCGAACTATTTAGCAGAGAGAAGGGCTCCTAACAAAGGCAGTTGCTTCAGAAAGCCATCTTTTTGTAGCTCGTACAGAACTTAGCCCAAAGCCTGACATGCAGTAGGTGCTCAATTAATGCCCGAGAACACACAAGGAGGAATGTTATTTTGCTACCTGGATGATCTCGGGCAAGGCTCCGAGCTTCAATTTCTGCATCTGAAAAATGGGAATAATGATGATACCCCTTTGCTTGGGCTTGTTTTAGGGGTATCTGGCATAATGGAAATAAAATGCTGGGCCCCTATAGGACCAGGACAAGTAGCAACATCTAATACATGGCGTGATCTGTCCCGAGTGCCAGATCCTTTGTAGGCATTAGTCCACAAAGCAATACCATGGTGGAGGAACCGCCGCCATCACAGAGGAGCAGCGACCCAACCAAAGTCACGCAGCTTGAGTGGCAGAGCTGAGAGGCCACCCAGGCGTTTGCCATGCTCTCGCCCAGTGTGAGCAACATTCCTCTCCACTCTGCCCGCATTTCCCCTCTAGACCACCAACTCCAGAGCAGAGGAGGGGCCGAGGCTGGGGCGTGGCGCTTGTAGTAACTGCATGGTCCATGTCTAGAACATGGCCCTGCAGGTCCTGGGCCAGCATCCTGGGTCTCAAACACACCCAGCTCTTCACCGTCTTGCAAAGGCAGGACCTGCGTTTAAGACCCGCTGTTGAAGACGACAGGCTTTAGGGCAGACAGACCTGGTTTCGGGCCCCAGCGATGCCTCTCCTGTGCTGTGTGACCTTGGGCAGATGACTTCCCCTCTCTGAGCCTCAGCTTCACATCTATAAAACGGTAGAATAAGCCACTCTCCCCAACAGAGCTACAGTGTAGATTCAATGAGCCAGAGCTGGGAGCATATCCCAAGAGCCAGCAACCCATGGCCTTCTGGCCGGAAAGGGAGACCAGAGTCAGCTCACCCCGGGTTGTGGTCCTTTTTGCGGAGGGGCAGGGGAGAGATTCCAAGAGTGGCCCGGTGGGCTTTGTGGCCGCCGCCTGTGCGGTGTCAGGCGGCGGGTGATGGATCGGCTCGGACACACTCCACAATAGCTCACAGGCACTCTATTACCCGGTGATTGTCTGCCCAGCAGCCCCTCTCGGGCCGCGCTGCCACAGATAATGGCCCAGAACAAAGATGGCAGCTGCTTTGTAGGGGAACAGATTTGTGGCAAGTTGAGATAAAATAAAGAGGAAGGAGAGAGGGGAGAGGAGATGGTGCGGGGGTGGGGGGGGCGTTGTGGGGAGCTGGGGGTGGTGCTCACAGAGAACATAAAAGGAAGAAAGAGGGAGCGAGGGGGAGAGAATGGAGGGCTCGAAGCCAAGATGTCGCGGGGAGGGACGTGCGGTGGGGCTGGGGCTGGTGAAAGGCAGCCCAAGGGCCCGCTTTGTCCGGTAGTGATGACGATAATGAGGGTGATGATAATAATGAGGATAATGTGCCTGGAGCTCTGGGTGGTGCCCGTGGAAAGTGCCCCAGTTGCTTAGGCCAAACCGATCCTCTTCAACTTCACCTTCACCTTCATCTTTACTCAGACACAGTGCCGGGCCTTCCCTGGGGGCCTCGGGTGGAGGTCTAGGCAGAGAGGTGCCACCCAGCAAGGCGGTCCAGTTTCTAGCCTGCCACCCAAATTCTAGGCTTAAAGAAGGCTGGAGAAATGGGGCAGGGTACGGGAGACGAAGGGGCGCTCATCCAGCCGTGGGGGGAGCTCCTTTTAAAGAGCCCCCCAAGTCCCCCTGCTCCTCACTCGGTGACCTCAGTTGACATCTCGTTGGCATGCCTGGCTTCAGGGAAAGCCAGGAGATGCCTTCTTTTCTGTGAGCCCAATGCCGCTCAGAGGAAAAGGCAGGTGCCTTAGTGAGGGAGGTGGGGGAGTGGATGCAGGGTGGGCGGGTAGCTTTCTCCACCACAGGTGCCTTGGAATGAGCATTTCATGGGCATTGGTTGGGCACCCACAGTGGCTGAGGTGATGCCTCACCTAGAGAGGGGGCAGCGTGACCCCCCATTCTTCGGACAAGACAGCTAAGGCCTAGAGAGCTGAAGGGACTGCCAAGGCCCCACGGGAGGGGCAGCCCCCTGCCCCAGGGCAGCCCCATGCCCGAGTCCATTCTCACGAACACAGCGCGGTCTGCATTTCTGCTGGATTTCTCTTCCTTCTCCCAGAATCTCTGAATGGGGCCATCTTCTTAATATTTGGGGCTGGAGTGGGTGGGGCCAGAACGTGGATTTTATGATTTAAGGAGGGAGGAGGTTCAGGGTAAACCTAGAGGAGGCAGGGACTGAGAGCAGACTGGGGGTGACGATGGTGATAACAGTGACAATAATACCCGCCGTCATTTCTACTTTTTAAAGCACTTCCTGGCTAATACCTCAGTTGAAGCTTGCAGCTGCCTGTGAGTGAGTGAGGGCAGCTATTATCAGCTTTGCGGAGCAGGTGGGGGACCAGGCGCTGTCCCCCCAAAGCTGGACAGACTGACCAGTCAGGCCTGAACCTGCATCTCTGCTCATGCTAGATGAGGTCCTCTGCCTAGAAGGTCCTGCCATATCACACTCTCCTCCTCCTCCAAGGCCCGGTGGGATGTCCCTTCCTCCAGGAAGCCCTCCCAGCTTCCTCTGCTTCCTCCCAGGCTTGTCCACATCTGGAAGAACCCTGGAGAAGGGCCATGAGCACCTGGATGGTGGGGGTTAGGTCCCACTTCCTATGGTAGACCAAGTGCTGTGTCCCTGGTGGGGTCTGAGCAGAAGAGAGACAGTGGCAGGCAGCACGGTGGAGACAGGGGACAGGAAGAAGGCATCCTCCCAAGTGTCTGACCAGTGCACTCTGAAGCTAAACTCTGCAGCCCACATGGTGAGCTGTTCTGGAAGGTGTGGGCACTCTGAAGCTCAAGGGTTTGGCTCTACACTGAAGAGTCACCGTGGGCTTATCCCCTCCAGACCCAGGCTTTGGTGCCTCGGCCTGTCGCTAATCCTCATGCCCCCCAGGCTGGCACTTAGACACTGGAACAAATGCCACTAATTTGTGGCCCTTTTAACCAAACAAGGGCGAGCCAGGGCTGCCTTGGCGGAGGCCCCTGCGTTCAGGGTACGGAGTCCGAGGCAGCACCGTGTCCAGCAGAAGGAGACTGGGAGGCGCACGCATCACCCCAAAAGTCCCAGGGCCCACATTTCAAAGCGGAGAAGGAAACAGGTGCAATCAATTGTGATCTCAGGCTTGGTTTGACCCAACACAGCCCAGATGTTTTCATTTCGACCTGCCATCCACGTGGAGGTGTCTTTAACGCGATGTTTTACATTCGCGGTGTGTGTGCGCGCGTGCGTTTTCTCCCTACCAAGTCCTCAAGACCCAGCGTCTTTTGCGTTTACTGCGCATGGCAGTTCGGACTCCCCGCCTGCCGGGCGCTCTGCGGACAGCGGCTGCGGTGCTGGGCAACGCGGTTCCAGAGAGCGGCGTTGTTTGCACCTGCCCGTGAACCAAATCGTTTTTGACTTAAAAAAAATTTTTTTTTTAAGAAAAGCAAGTGCAGTTCTTCTCTCTATATAGATAGATCCTCCAGCCCCGCACTCTTTCTTTCTCGATATATTTCATCATATATGTATATATAATCTATATCTATTTATATACAGATACACACACACATATAGTTAAGCTATTGAACCAGAACATTCTTTGAACTGATCCTGAATTGCTGGGCGATTTTTTTTTGTCCGGAGCATCAGGGCTGCTGGGCCACATTCAAGAGAAATTGGGGTGTCCTTGTCACCCCAGGGCCAGAGCTCAGCGCCTGTCTCCTCCCTGAAGAAAAAGATATATAACACCGAATGCTGTGAAATTTGCCGCTGTGAGGACAGCTAATTTTTCACACCCAGACGCACTGGCTGGGTTTGTTAAAGCTCAAGATAATCAAATAATCATTATAACTCATCTTCGCCCCTCCTGTCTTGCGCTCTTTGTACCATTAATGCCCCAGCGGGGAGCAGCTCTGGTGAGTTCAGACCCAGCCTATTTAGATAACCTTCCGGTCGGTCTTCTGAGAGCAAAGTCCCCTCCTGGAGTATCTCACAACAAATGAACCAGCCCTCTCTAATCTCCTTATCCTTGTTGCCTCTGCTCCAGGCCCGGTTATCTCTCGGGCTTGCAAAGGAGGGAGAGAGAGAGGGGGAGAGAGAGGGAGAGAGAGAGAGATTTATACATATACATTTGTGTTTTCTAGAAATTTATATAAATGTATGTATATGCATGAAATAATAAAAAGGAGATCCCAGGCAGGAAGCCAAGTTCTTTTCCCTCTCCCCGTGAACAGCCCAGCGGCCGCTGCTTGGCCCCTCTGCCCGCCAGAGAGGCACAGAGAAGGTTCTAGGCCAGTGTGGACTCATCTTTCTCCACCGGGCGGGATTGGGAGGGGGCTGGATGGGGCAGTGCCTCCCCAGACAGGACCCGAGCCCGGGCCTGGTCAGTGGGGGTCAGGGAGCAGCACCCAAGTGACCGGCTCCCGTGGGGACTCACCTCCGTGTGGCACCGAGGTTCCTTCATTTCAGTCCCTTTCCCCCCCACCCCACCCCCCTCCCCCGTTCGCCTTTACTCCCTGCGGCCCCATTTTCCTTCTCTCCTCCCTCAGTGTGTGTGTGCATGTGAGTGCGTGCACGTGTGTGAGCTCTGTAGCTCTCCTTTCAGCCAGTCTCGTTCCCTCCCTCTCCATCTTGGTCCCTGCTCCCTACCTCTGTCTCTCTCGTCTCTCTCTGCCTTTGTCTCCTTCTCTGCTCTTTTGTCTTCCCTGGGCGTCTCTCGGACTGTCTTCCTGCCTCTGCCTCAGTGGCCCGCTTTCTCTGGGTCCGTCCTCTGTCTCACTCTCTCAGCTTCTCTCTTTCCTTCCCACTTTCCCTGCCAGCCCCGCCCTGCATGTCCCCCTCTCCCCGCCTGTCCTTCCCCACCGTCAGCCCCCACCCCTCCCTCCTTGCCCCCCATCCTCCACCGCCTGCCCTGTCACCCCTTATACTCCTGTTCCCTCTCTCACCTCCGCCTGCACTTCCTCCTCTCTCGGCCCCCCATCAGCCTCACCTCCATTCCTCCCTTAATTTTGGATGAATATGTTCTAGCCAAGAAAGAGAGAGAGAGAGAGAGAGAGAGAGGAATCTTCTAAATAAATCATTTCGTCATGTGAACAGCTAATCTGCAAATGACGGTGGCTATTTATTGAGTTTTTAGCAGCGCGTGTTAAACAGTGATAGGGAGGCCACATTTACAAAACCCCATCAGAGCACTGGGGAGGGATTTTTAACTTCGTTGCCCAGAAAGAAAAATGGTGAAGATAGAGATAAGAGGGTGGCTTTGGCCCTGAACCGTTAGCGGGAGCAATTAAGCAGGTGGCAACTCCCAGCAAACCCCACCACCCATCCCCCAGCCGAACTAATCCCCCCACCCCTACCTCCACCCCTACCTCCACCCCTACCTCCACCCCTACCTCCACCCCACTCCCCACCCCCCACTCCCCACCCCCCACTCCCCACTCCCCACTCCCCACCCCCCCGCCCCCCCCCCCCCACCCCACCCCCACCCCCACCCAAATCACCCCTCCTGGAACCCACCCCTATTTTATAGCCAAGTCAGACAGGTGGAGTTTGCCCACTAAGTGGGCCCCCACTAAGTGGGCCTCAACAGGCAAAAACTTCACTCCCCCGTGCCTCAGTTTCCCCATCCAGTTCCTCCTCCAAGAGTGTTTGACACCTGAAGGGGAAAAAATGACTTGCTTTGATAAAGGAAGAGAAACTTTTAGGATTAAAATTGATATTAATATTCCAAGTCAAATGACACGATTCCTTCCGAATTATTTTTTTTCACAGAACATTGTCTTAAATGGGGGCTGCGGGTACATTTGAGTGTATGCTGGCAGTTGGGGGGCTCCCAACTGTGAGCCTGGGGGTTCTTGGTGTTCTTAAAATAGCCCCAATGCTGCTAATAATAATAATAATAATAATGATACAAATAATGATAATAACACCTGCTTCCTCTTTTTTGAGTGTGTGCCATGTGGTGGGCACTCTGTTCTATGCTTTCCCGGTCTTATTTTAGGCAATTTTAGCTTGTTTCCTTGCCTCTCAACCCTTTCCCGGAGACATTATATTGAGTTTTCATGACACACAGGGTGGATGAAGACCAAGATGCAGAATTCAGAACTGGAGAGACAGCAGCTCAGAATAATGGCATCTGTGGCCCAGTGCTGGGCTCTGGGGTCATAAGCTAAACAGGACCTAGCCTTGGAACTCGGAGCCCCCATATGGGGACCAGGGAGACACAGTTAACGCTGCCCAGCAGTGGACTGGCCTGCTTTGCAAGGTGGTGAGCCCCCTGTCAACAGGAGGCAATCAAGCTCACACATCCTAAAAGGAGTCCCTATGTCAAGCATGAAAGCAGGTTAGATTCTGGGCTCAGACTGACCAGGGTTTGAGTCCTGGCCCTGCCCCTTGATGGGGAGGAATCTAAAGCCCATGTATGTCAGTCTCCTCAGCTGTGAAATGTAAAACGGGTGTATTAACACCTCACAGGGTGGGGAGCTGAGAGCGCTGGAGAGCTTATGCAAATGGCCTGGCAAACAGTACTTGCTCAATAAACGGCAGCTGCTCAATGGAAAAAAATATCATTACTTCTGGGTCTTCTGCTTGCTGGAGAAGGAGGGGGTGGTGACTGAGACTGAGGCGCAGGGAGGTGGCTGACTTAGGTGTCTAACCCCAGCTTCTGGCTCCTACTAGCCCTGTGATCAGGTGCCTGCTGGGCCCCAATTTCCTCAATTACCTGTAACATGGAATGATTAAAGTAGAGAAGGTACTCACGGCATGGAACAGCTACCCCTTATGGCGCCTGGGTCAGGGACTTGTGAATGGGGGTTAAGGATGTGGCCCTGGGTTCAGGACCTAGCACCAGCACTGCGACTTACAAGCTGTGTGACCTTGTACAGATCACTTTACCTCTCTGTGACGCTCTGCACCTCATCTGCAAAGTGTCCCTGCCTCATCGGGCTGTGCTGGGTGTTTCAGTCTAGGCTCCCTACCTGGAGTTTCTGTCCTAGGAAGGCAGGGCCGAGGGTCTCAGGGTGGTACACACAGCTGGTTCTAGTAAACAGAGTGTTTGTTGATTGGCTGTTTAATAAATAGCCAAATAGTAACCACGAGTGGCCATAGCAGACGCTGTCGGCTTCTGAGCATGTCATTCAGCCCACTCTGGGCAGTTCAGAGGACAGTCCTCAAACACGCTGATGGCGTCCCACCTCCACCGCCTGCCTCTCTCTGCCTGGCAGGGCTTCCTGTGGCCACAGGGGTGAGCTCGGTCCTCACTCAGGGTAGGTCAGAAGTGCCAGGAAGTGAGTGTCCCCAGAGCCACCCTCCATCAACAGCTGATGGGAGCAGGGGGACAAAACTCCCGGCTTCCTCGCCCTGCGAGGCACGTTTGCCCACAGCGGTCACCCCCCCACTCACGTGTGCTGCGTCGTTTTTCCCCTCCTTGCCTTGCTGCCCTCGCCTGTGGCAGCCACTCCCAGAGGAATTCAGAGTCCGCCCGCTGGGAGCGCAGCCTGGGGCAGCTGCTGCCACCTGCACTCCATGAGGTGCCTCCCTCCCCGATGAAAACAAAACATTTTTTTCTCGCCTTTTCACATTTACAACTCCGACAGGCACTGTGAGGAGACGAGGAGAGGCGCTGAGAACTTCTAAAAAGCAGGTCTCGGCCTGTCTCTGAGGGTCGACACTGGCTAGAGGGAAGCTCAGCTCTCTACAGGGGGTGGGTAAAGGGCCCCCTAGGCAGGGGAACAGTGTGCAGGGGCCCTGTCGGGGGAGGCGGGTGGTACATTTTGTCAGAGAGTGAGGGGACAGGGCTGCCGGCAACTCACTGTGTGATCTTTGGGAACTCACGTCACACCCGTGAGCCTCAATGTCCCCATCTGTCAAACGGTCCCATATGCCACCTGCTCCATCCTGCCACTTCTGCAGAATGGGATGTGGAAATGAAGAGGTCCACCGTGGTAAAGGCATTTAGGGGTGCCACCCAAAGATAATAATTCACATATTCTTTTGACGGCCACTGGCGCAGCACCTACTGTTAAGTCACCTTCAAGGCTCGGTTTCCTTCACTGCTCTTCCTCCAAGCCTTCGCTCTCATGGGGGAACATTCTAGTGGCAGAGAGTACTAAAGAACAAAGCTACGAAGTGTAGATACACAGATATGAATTTTATGGAAAAAATCAGAATAAACAGACAGCGTGGGAGAGGGGACATATTTTAGACAAGGCCTCTGGGAGCAGAATTGGAGGCAGGTAGAGGAGCCCACTGTTCGGAGAAGAGCAAGCCAGGCAGAGCAGACAGTAGGTGCAAAGGTCCTGGGGCAGCGTGACTTGTTAGAGGTTTAGCAAGGCGGCCAGTGTAGCTGGGACACGGTGAGCAAGGCAAAGTGGGAGGTAATGGGAGTGGATATCAGAGAGGCTGTGAGGGTTCAGAGCCCACAGGGCCTGGTGGTGGGGGCGCTAAGGGGAGGAGTTTGCTTTTAATCCGAGTGAGCCAGGCTCTGGGATTCAAAGCTGGGTGGATGACGTCATTTGATTTATACTTAAGAATCATCCTGGCCGCCATGTGGAGAAAGGCCCATCAGGGGGCAAAGCAGAGGCAGAAAGGAGATGGATGGGTCCCTTCCCTCTCTAGTCCACTCCCCAGCCCATCACATTGGTCCCTGCTTCCCACGCATGCACGTCCCTCCATTGTCCAATCCCCAGGCCTCTTGCCGGCCAGGGAGGAAGTGACGGGCTGCAAATGAGGGGGCAGGCAAGCGCCTCTAATTTCCACACGCACTGTGGGTAAAGGCTGTGGCAATGTGCAATTAAGCTCTGGGTTTTAAAAACACGGTAATAAGGGACACGGGCCGAGGAGGCAGCCTGGTAATTTAAATGATATCCAGTGTGAATATGGAGTGTCTAAATGTTCTCTTCCAGAGATTTATATCGGCATAGACCTGCCTTATTCATTTATTTGGTTAACTAGCTGCTCTTGGGCACAGCCTCCTAAGCGCTCTGGGGTGGAAGGCAGAGACCTGAGTGGACATTGGGGGCGTCCTCCTGCAGGGCTGACCGGGGCAGGGAGTGGGGATGGTAGGGACCACAGCGACCACTGGCCTGTGCTGAAGGCCTACTGTGTGCCTTGCATTCAAAAATCTATTGTGAACCCTGGCTGGTGTAGCTCAGTGGATTGAGCGCGGGCCTGTGAACCAAAGGGTCACCAGTTGGATTCCCAGTCAGGGCACATGCCTGGGTCGAGGGCCAGGTCCCCAGCAGGGGGCATGTGAGAGGCAACCACACATTGATGTTTCCCTCCCTCTCTTTCTCCTTCCATTCTCCTCTCTCTAAAAATAAATAAATAAATAAAATATTTTAAAAATTGTATTGTGAGAATTAGAAGTGATGATATTCAATCTGTGTGATGAACTGCCTCGTGCATGTGAGGAAACTGAGGTACAGGGAGGAGAAATGACTTGTTCAAGGTCACACAGCCAGGGAATGGGCTAGAACACAGGTCTCTGCGTGCCGTGGCTGGGGCTTTGCCTGTGACTGAACACCGCATACCAGTTCCTGGCCTTTGGGCCTGCCATGGGTGGCTGTCCCCCATCTAATGGTCGTGAAGCTGTCAGCATTCACCCGAGGGCCCTGTGCACGAAGTCGTCACCTGGCTTGGTCTCTCCAACCTGCGTGGGACTCAATAGATCACAAGGGTTGGGGCTCTTGAACTCAGATGCTTCCAGGGGCTGATCAGGCGACACTTTGAAGGGAAATCAGCAGGCCTCTTGGCCTGGCTTTCTCCTGTTTTCCACGCGTGTTAGAGACATAACCACGAGAAACAGGCAACTTTCATCTCTGCAAAAGAAAAACAGCAGCGCAACAGCAGTGGTAAGTGGGCTAGCATTCCCGCTGTGTGTTAGGGAGGCAATAGGGAGAGGTGGGGACTGTGGCATTCTGGAGGGCCTGTAGGAGTGGCTGTAATTCAGCTCTGGCTAGGCGTTGCCTCCTGAACTGTGGACCCATGGCTGCCAGAACCTTGAGTTGTTGAACGATGTTGGTATCATCAAAAACCCCTCTTCTTAATGCTGAAATCAACTTGTGAAAACTCACTCTAAACAAAAACTCATCCGCAGTCCAGCTTCTGCTTGGGCAGCCGTGTCTGGAGTGTCCAGTCCCACCGATGTCTGCATGTCACAGATAGGATGGTTGAGGGCCGGGGAGGGGGTACAATGCTCCCAGGGTCACACAGGACTTGGGAGGTGGGGCCTGGATGTGGAACCCGGGATCCTCACCCCTTGTCAAGACCACCCATGGCCTCTGGACCTGCCAAGGGGAGGGGCCTTTCCTCCACTCTCATCTCATCTCCCAGGGCCTCATCCATCCTCCCAGCCCCAGCCTGTGTCCCCCGGCTGCCCGGAGGCCGCCCTGACCACCGCAGCCCGTGTCCGCCTTCAAGCTCCTCTATCAGTGCCCCCGACCTCATTCGCTTGAGCGTCTCCTTCAGGACTTCTGCTGTGTGAAAATATTACCTGTGCTCTGATTTACTGAAAACCTTATTTAAACCTTTAATTCCTTAAAAAAACCCCACCAATACATATTTTTTAAAATGTACTTATTTACTTTTAGAGAGGGGGAAGGGAGGGAGAAAGAGCAGGAGAGAAACATTGGTGTGAAAGAGAAACATTGATTGGTTGCCTCTTCCATTGTGCCCCAACTGGGGACTGAACCCGCAACCCAGGCATGTGCCCTGAAGGGAATCGAACTGGCGACCGTTCTCTCTGTGGGATGAAGTGGAACCAACTGAGCCACACCAGTCAGGGCCCCAGGTACATGATTTGAAAAGAAAACTAGGAACACTCTGGTAGAGAATCATTTTGCTATAAAGAGAAAGTAACAGACCAAATACAGTGATCACAGACCAACGTTACTACATTCTGATGAGACACAATTTGGCAAAGGCTCCCACCTGAAACTGGTGCCTTGTGCTCAAAGAGGAGCTAAACAAACGGATACTTACCCATCCACCGACCAGCCCTCCCACACTGGGCTATGTGCAAGCAAAATAAGGTCACCACAGGGCATGCGCAAGGACATGTGCAAGGACATTCACGGAAGCTTTATTTGTAACGCTGGGAACTATCCAAGTGTTCAGCCGAAGGGCAATGGGTGATCCATGGTGTGTGTATTCCGTGGAATATCATGTAGCAGTGAAAAAGAATGTGCCGCAAACACACCATGCAGCGTGATGAAGTTCATGGGCATAACATTTAGTGGAAGAAGCGGACCCAAGAGGCCACGTGCTTGTCCACCCAGTGATGACTGGGCCCGTAAATGTGGTCCATCCCCACAGTGGGATATGATTCAGCCTCGAAAAGGAATGAAGCGTTGAGATGCTACACACGGAGGAACCTTGGGAACAGGATGCTGAGTGAAAAGGGTTAGATGCAAAAGGCCGAATGGCATCGGGTTCCACTGATATGAAATGTCCAGGAGAGGCAAGTCATAGAGACGGAAAGCAGGTGAGCGGTCGGTTGCCAGGGGCCGGGGGGGGAGGGGGGTGGGGGGGTAAGTGGGGGGGGGGGCTGATGGCTGACGGACATGGGGCTTCTCTTTCAGGCAATAAACACTCTGAAGGGGACTGTGGTGATGGTTTTAGACCATTGTGAATATGCTAAAAACCATCACATTATATACTTTGAGTGGGTGGATTGTGTGGTGTGTGAATTATATCTCGAGCCGCTCCTTTTTTAAGGGTACACACTAGGTGATTTCATTTGCCTGAAGCTCCAGAAGGGACAACTGCTCTCGGGAGAACGGAAGTCGGAGCGGTGGGTGTGCTCGGCGGGGGCATTGACTGGGAGGGCCCTTGGGGCTGGTGATGTTCCAGAACTTGATCTGGGTATAAGGGCGGGTGGTGCTGCTCGCCAGCTGTGTGACCTTGGGCCAGTGACTCACCTTGCTGGGCCTCAGTCCCTCTCCTGTCCGATGGAGGTGACAACGGTCTCTTGCCCAATTGCCTTGTGCGAGGCCTAAAAATGGGATAAGCCCTTAAAGGGGCTCTTCCCAAGCATCAGCCTGGGCATGGGTCACCTGGACTTTTGTTGGCATGGGTGTGGGGGTGCATTTTGAACCAGCTCCCAGGGGGCAATGAGGCTGCGGGTCTGGGGACCACACTCTGGAGTGGCCAAGCGTTGGAGCGCTTAGCACACTGCACGGGCTGCGTAAACGCAAGTGCTGGTCAGCAGACAAAGACTGGGCACCCACTGCTTTCGGGTGCTGTCCTCCTCTCACCCGGGAAGCTCCTTCAGAGCTTCCTCCTCTCATCCAGGCCTCCTGACTCCGCTCACTGCTCCCCAATTCCTTTCCTCTGTGAGGGTCAGCAGGACCCCTTTCCCCTAGAGCCCCTTGGCCTGGTCCTGCTGGCACGTGCCTCCAGGGCCTGGTTCACCCCGCCAGCCACGGGGCAGGTTCCTTCTACCCAGAGATACCTTGGGTGGATTTCTAGGAACAGCTGCCAGCCGCTGTGATATAATGACCGCCCGGAGAGTCGTTAGGAGATAATTAATATTTGCAGCACGGAGCTGTGGCTGCTGAGCTGCCCCCGCCCACAGAGCTGGGGCCTCTGGACCTTCTCTGGGCAGGTGAGGACTCCAGACCCTCAGGGTGGCAGCATCTTGGGGGCGGGGGAGGGGCCTGGATGCAGGGGCTGGGGAGTGGTCAGTGGGGTCTATTTGGGGGGCTCTCCCTCTACCCAGCTGTTCGAGTTGGCGGCTTCCAGAAGTTGCCAGGCTGGATGCATCGCCAGGAGTGGTCAGAGGGTCACCGGGGCCAGGGCTCAAGGTGGCCGAGGCCCCTCCTCGCACCTGAGGCCAGCTGGCCTTTGGCGGTTGCCATGGTGATGCCTGTCCCCAGCAGTTGGGCAAGGACGTTGCAGCAGCAGCAGCTGTGTGTGAGTGCTCGAGAGCGAGACAGTCTGCATCGGCTCCCCTCTGGTTTTCCATCTGTGAGGGGCAGACATCTCAGACATCCAGTGTTGCCTCTCTCGACACTTGTCCTGGGGACAGCAGTGGCTGGAGGCCTGGGCCCTGGTCTGCAGCAGGCCATTGGCTCGCACTTTGACTCCACGGGAGCCTGACTGCGCTCCCAACTCATGTTTGGTGCCTTTGAGTCCCCTCCCACCGGCCGCCCATCGAACTCTCTGATACCTCAGTTTCCAGCTCTGTAGAGTGGGGTCAGTCACACTCAGAGGACTGTGGTTAGGATTAAATGAGATAATGTAAGCAAAACACCTAGTTCTGCCTGGGAGCAGGACCTTGCCACTCCCAGGTACTGGGTCCCAGAAGCTTAAAAGGGAAGGGACTTTTTCTAAGGTGTGGGCTTCATTATTAAATGCCTATTGTACACCAGCACCGTGCTCCACGCTAACGTACATTCCTTCCTCCACTGGCTTCTTCCTGAACATCAGTTGTCTCCTCTCACTTAATTCCCACTCTTCACGCAGTTGGCTCGATCATCCCCACGGTACAGATGAGGAAACTGAGGATCAGAAGGTCAAGCCAGTTACATCTCCAAGGTCACACAATGAGGACACTGCGGAACTGGAGTTCCAACTCCCAAAGCCACACCTCGCCCTCTGCATCATGGATCTCACTGGCCTCTTGTTTTCTGGGCCGGCCTGCCTTCAAACCCCGGCTCTCCGACATCCTTGCAGCCTGACCTTGGCTGAGTCACCTTTCTGAGACTCGGCAGTGTCTCTGCAGAATGGGGGTAATGGTGGGACCTGCTTTAAAGACCCCCTGTATGGATTTAAGTAGACGTGAGTTAAGCGTGTGGTGTATAGTGAATGCCCGCTAGTTGTTGCCATCATTATTATTTCTCCCTCTGTGGGAGCTTGGACCCCATCATCTCTGAATTCCCAGCTCAGCGGGCGGAGGGGGCGGGGTCCATTGTCATGTGGACGCAGATTCACCCTGGGCTTTGGAGTCTGGGCTGGGTCATGGGGCTCAGAGATGAGCCCTTTTAGGGAAGGTGATGGCAGGAGTGGCTGCCAGTTCTGGATGCCCTCAGCCTGCTTTCTAATTGTCTGCCTGTGCCTGCCACGCAGCATTAGGCCGGGTGCGTGAGTGTGAAGGGGGCCTGGGAGGGAGGGCGCGCCTTGCCTTGGGAGGCTGCCTTCTGTCGCTAGACCAACGAACACACAGCACCCACGCTCGCTTGGAAATGGAGTGAGGCGTTAAATACAAACAAACTGCAGAGACCGGGGTGGAAGGCCGGCTTCCTGGGACCCAACGGACAGAAGTTACTCAAGACACAGCTGGCGCTCCTGGTGCCCACTGCCTGCAGCCAGGGGCTGACCGGCACCCCTCCAGACAACATGTGGAGGTTCGTGTGGGCTGCAGTGTCTGCCTGGTGTCTGCCACTGCCCCACCGAGGGCTGTGAGGCACCTCCAGGGTCGTCATGATGGCCCCCCACACCCCACTTCTGAGAAGCTCTTCCAAGCTGAGCGTCTTCCCCGTGTACCCCAGGCAGAACAGCCCTCAGTATGGCTGTGGCCCAGCACTGCTTGGGGTCCCTCACTCACACAACCCTGGAGAAACTGCCGGGGAGATAGACAGGCAGGGCACCACACCTCGACTCTGCTCCTCAGAGGCTGTGCGACTCTGGACGAGTCACCCCACCTCTCTGAGCCTCCTCAGCCTCCCTGTTTGTAAAATGGCGAGTGTACTAACACCCAGTATGGGGTGGTTATGGAGATTAAAACCAAAGGTATAGAGTCCCCAACATGTAGGCGGGCTTGATCCATGATGGGACCACTATTAGTTACTGCGCGATCTCACACAAGTGACTGAACTCACGTGGTAAATCTGAGCAGTGAGGATAACTACGCACCTACCCCAGGGGGGCACCGAGCCCGTGGGGCTGAACACCTGTGTGTTTTCTTCCCTCTCACTCCTTGAATAGGTAACGGGGTGATGATCATAATAGTAATAACTAAGATTTTGGAGCACTCACACAAATGCAAGCCTGTGCTCCCCCATAAGTAGTCATTGTGGCTTCTTATTTATTTATTCACTGTGGCTTTTGAAATGAAAACGAAATAAAGTGAAAAATTCAGTTTCTTCTCTCACAGCTGTGGCTGCGTTTCAAGGTAGCCCCCTGTGGCTGGTGGCTCCTTGTAGAGAGTTCTTTGGGATGGTGCTGGTTTGGACCAGCCTGTCTCAAATGTAACGTGCGCGGGGATCACGGAGGATACGTGGGGTTAAGCGCAGACTCAGATTCAGAAGCTGGAGCCGAGCCTGAGACTACCTTTCTGCCCAGGTCCACGGACTACACTTTGGCTAGCGAGGGCCTGGAGCTGGGCTGCCCAGGACGGTGGCCACTCCCCACACGGGGCACTGGAAGTGGCATGTCCAAATCGAGATGTGTGGTCAATGTAACACACGCACTGAGTTTCAAAGACTTCATGCAAAAAAAATTTCCAATGATCTATGTTGGTGTGTTTTACGTTGATATCATGTTGAAGGAATAGCTTAGATACATTGGGCTGAATAAAATATATTTTTAAAATTGATTTCACCTGTTGCTTTTTGCGTTCTCTTCTTAATATGTCCCGTGGACATTTTAGAATTACATATGAGGCTCCCCTCTTTCTACTAGATGGCATGGATTGTGGCCCCGCCTGAGGGCTATTTATGAACCATCTTATTTCTGATGTAGAGTCTTAACCGTACATCTTCACCTGTACACTTCCCATTCCCCGGCCCCCCCCCCCAATGGTTTCTTGGGAATTTTTCATTCCAACCAAAGGGTGAGATCGTGGGCAGCAGGGGCCTTGTACCCACCACAGTGCACAACGCCACCCCCACTTGTTTGAATGTGCCCAGCAACACTCTCTCTCCCTGAAGAAACAGTCCCTTGACCTTCTCTTCTAAAACTCTTCCCTGCCCCTGAGCTCAGGTCAAGGAGGTTGAAAGGGGCTCACACTTGTATAGTCTACTATTGGTCATGTGGCCCAGGTTTGACCAATCAGCGCACTCCATTTCCAGATCATTGATTGGTTCGGGGACTACCACATGACTTAAGCCAGGCCAATGGGATGCAGTCCCTGAACTTCGATGGACTTGCTGGAAGGACCCAAGAGGATCGGAACCAGGACGTGCTGGGTGCCCTGTTGAGTGAGCCTGCCTGAGAAGGAAGTCTACTGAGGTGGGAAGAGGTGAGTTCTCGACAATATCTGAGCCCTGGATGCAGCCCTCTGGGTCACCTGGCTTCATCTGGCTTGTCAGTTAAACAAGTCACTCTTTAAAAATATATATTTACAAGAGTTTGGGTTGTGTTCCAGCTGTTCGCAACAGAAGGGGTCTCGGAACTAGATCCCTAAGAGGTAAGCCCAAGAGGGACCTCGGTATTGACACCTTTGCAAGACAGGAGTGGAAGGCAGGTCAAGTCTAAAAGCTTGGAAGCCCTACGCGATGATCTCGGACAATCTTTTATTCCAACGGGCAGACGTGGGGCAATGGCCGCGAGGTATCCCTAAGGCACAAGGAACGCCTAGAACTGGGAAGTGGCGGCGTCTTGACCCAACCAATGCCTGCTGCCATTCCTGCCGAGAGAAAACACTCACCCTTCCTTCTCCTCGTGAACAGAAACAGGCCGGAAGAGGAGAACTGAGTGGAATTGAACTTGGAGTGCGATTCTGGGTCATTTTCCGGGGGGGAGACCACTGAGTCTGATGCACCCCCAGCCCCCATCTCCCCAACACATTGAACTTGCCCATTTGGTTTAGATGCTGCTTGCTCTTCATCCTGCTGCTTGCCCTCACTGAACGCTCAGTGACACAGGCAAAGTCTTAGCGTGTGTCAGCAACTGTTCTTAATAATATGCCCTCGTCTGTGCACCCACGAAGCCTTCGTCCACCCACCTCTCCGCCAAGAGAGCCCGCTCCACACGGGCATGGACCTCTGTTCTGTGCATCCCTGTGCCCCCAGCGCCGAGCAGAGTGTGGGCGTGTAGTAGATGCTGAGTCCATCTTTATTCAGTGAGAGCTTGCTTGCCCTTGGTTGAGTCCTGAACGATCATGGGGGGTGCAACTCTTTGGCCTGTCCCTTTAAGAACTTGTCTTCCTTTCCCAGCTCTTGCCCCCCAAATTAATTGAGTGCCCTGCCTCTCTCTGCAGGGTTAATCCCGTTATCAGCTGCCAGACACACTTTGACTGGGTAGTTACCTGTTTATGGTCCATCTCCCTCCACCCCCAATTAAACTCGGGGACCTGCTCGCCTTGTAAGCCAAGGCATCCCACAGAGCCCTGTGCGTAGTAGGCACTCTTTCATTTATGTGCGAGTGAATGAGTTGGCATTCCCCTCATTATACACCCGTGCGAGGGGGGGGGAAGAGCCAATTAGGAGATGATAAAAGGAAATAAACTGCCCATCCACAGAGCAAGCCAGGATTGGATTGTTTGTCTGGGGCGCGGGGTTTGGGGGCGCCAGCCTGTGGAGAGGCAGGCACCCACAGAAGGGGCTCTGGCCTTCCTCTTCAAGTGCAGGGCGTCCGTGGTGGAGAGCCAAGAGCACGCAGGAGAGCTCTCCTATCTGGATGTGACCTTTAAAGCCAGCAGCCCCTGGTGGCGTCTGGGGTGTTCTTGCGAGATTGCAGACATCCTTGGCTCAGACATCCTTAGTGGCAGCTGCCCAAGCCGGAAGGGGGACAGGTCTCAGTGTCCCCTGTTGCTCCTGGAATGCCAAGTGCCCCTGAAGTGGAGGGTGAGGCTGGCCCTGTCTGGCTCGGGGCTGGGTGACTCGGCCCCCGAGACTCTGGCCTGTCAGGTCAGGCCTTCTCCAGTTCACTCCTTCTGCCCTTGTCCCCCACCCTCTGCCAGCCACCTTTGTATCCCTGTTTGCCCAGGGGCCTCATCCCAAAGGGCAGGTTGTGTATCCCTGCGGGAGAAGGGCTCAGTGACCCGGGCTTCATCCAGTCTTGGCCTCCCACGTGTCTGCCCCTTCCTTGGCAGGGGTCCTGCCTCCATGGGCTTCTGCCCAGATCAGCCAAGCCCAGGCATGTTTTGGCCAAGCATTTCAACCTTCTTCTCAAGAAGCCCCAACATTGTCGTACAGGGTCAGAAACAGCAGTCAGGGGACACAGACAATCGCTTTTGGGCTCAGGACAGGGCCTGGCCTACAGCAGGGTGTTCAATACAGACTGGCCGAGCAAAAGATCTGAGTGAGTAAGCAGGGCTGGTGCTGTGGTGGTGGGGGTTTCTGGGAGGACAGGAAGTGCGCAAGAGCCTTCCTGGGCCACAGCTGCACCCAACACTCAGGCTCGGGGCGCATGGAGATGCGGGCCAGGCGCTCAGATAGTCATAGATCCAGCAGACGCTGAACCTAAGTGGCACACAGCCCCCGGAGGGGAGGTGGCGTCAGCAAGGGTCTCTTGATCACAGCAAGGATCACGAGAGCTTGTTAAACAGAAATCCTTCCTGGCAGACCGTCAGCTGGCTCCCGGGCCCAAACGTGGCAGGAAAGCCCTTTCCCCTGGGGAACCCCAGACGTCTTGAAACCAGTGGAGCAAATGGCATGATCATGAGTTGACAATGACAATAACAATGACGACAATGCACTTATCTAGAGTGCCCACTGCTGGGCACTCTGCATGCATGCGTGATGTTCTTTAAGCTTCCTGATCGCCCCCCCAAGGGACACACTGCATTCCCATTTCAGAGATGAGGAAAGCGAGGCTCAGTGAGTGGAGATGAGGTGTTCAAGGTCACACTGCCAGCAGGTGGTAGAGCAGGAACTTGAACTTCAATAGCATGACAGCACAGCCTCTATACCATCGGCAGGTACTGAATTGAAAAGGTTAGCAAAGACTGAATTGGGGACAACCGAGGCGTAAATATTATAAAAATGTAAAATCATAGACTATCTGTGGATGGGTATAAAGAGACCCGTACCAGTGGTTGCCAGGCATCGGAGTGGAAGGGAGATTTTACTGCGCCTCTCACGCTGGCTGAATATGGAACCATGGGTGATGCGGTAGATCAGAACGTTCGCTCCACTGTGTGTGCCCCATTCACACCTTTTCTGTGTGACTGTGTAGTTCTCACCGCTCTGATTCTGAGTTCACCCATTTGCTTTGCCTAGTGCAATGTTAGCCAATACGACATGCACAGAGGTGTGAACATCGGTTGCCCAATTGAGCATCCTTTGATTTTGACCTTCTGTGTAGCTGTAAGGACAGGCCCAGGCCGACCTGCTGGAGGAGGAGAGCCATGTGGAGCAGAGCTGAGTCAGCCAGCTTTGCAGATCAGCTGGCAGCCACCTGGCAGGTAAATGATCCCGGCCAAGATCAGCAGAAGTGCCTGGCCACTGACCACTACCACGGAGGTTTGGGGATTGTTTGTTCCACAGCATGACTGACTGTTGATAGCTGCTACACATGGCCATGCATCGCCTCTTCCATGAAGAAAACATTAGAACTTAAAGTTCAAGTTGATATTTGCTGCTCTGTAGGGTCCCCTGAAACATACGGGTTCTCTTGCTCCCCTAAAATGTGTCTTTTTCCATCCTGACTTTGATGCTTCTGTTTAAGCCATTTTTCCAAAATCAGTTTCTCCAAACTGCAGCTCCTCCAGGCCTCTCTCCACAGTTCCTGGCATGGCTGTGAAGCCAACTTTTCTAAAATGTAATAGTGTTACAGGGTGCAGCTACTGTATGGCCAGGGCCGGCCACGGTAGGCACCGCGCTAAGCCCGCACACTGCCAGCCCCATTCTCGTTCAGTCACTGTTATATCCCGTCAGGGAGGTGCTCTGTCATTCTCCCCAAACTACAGATTGGGACCTGGGACCCGGAGGGAAGGAGCCAGTTGCTTGGGTCACACTCAGCTGCAGAACCAAGATTCAGCCTCACGGCTGCCCAGCGGCTCCTCATCTCCAGGTGGGAGGACACCGTCCCTCTCTCACTGTATCTGCTTCGACAGGCAGAGCTCAGTGTTCTCCTTGGGTCAGCCTGGGTGTGAGGTTCCCACTTCATCCTCAGAACAGCCCCACGAAGCAGGGAAATGGGGGAAGCTGAGGCCCACCTTTGAAAAATAAACTGGCTCGTCTAAGGTCACCTGGCTAGTCAGGCACGGAGTGGGGACTTGAGCTTGGGGTCTCTGCTCTCTGGGTTGGGGACTCAGCAGTCACAATCCCTGCCGTGTGAAGCTCCTCTGTGCACCCACCCTTCCCGCCTCTGTGCCTTTGCAGGGCCTGCCCCCGCCCCGGGGGTACTCTTTCCTCCAGTGTGGACGGCAAAAATGAGGACGAGCATTCTGGGGCACCCTGGGGTATGTGCCCTTCCCTCCCTCCTTTCCTCCCCTCCAACATTTATTCAACAAACAGGCCTTGGGCACCCACTCGATGCCAGGCACTCTGCTTGACTTCTGGAGACATAGTGGCAATGAAACAGACAAGGACCTTGGCCTTGATCTTGCAAAGCATCAGAAAGGGAGGCACTTAACTAATCATACAAGTAATGGACTCATTACAGTTGGGGGACAGACTAGTGGAAAGCAAGAAAGGAGTTAGACCTCAGTTCGGACATGAGCCTAGCCCTTGAACTTGCTGGGTTGCCCCGGGAGAGTTAACTGATCTGTCTGTGTCTCTGTTTCCTCACCTGGGGGTGGAGAGATTTGCGATAAGATGCTGAAAGAACACGCTGAGCACAGAACCGGGCACCTGGCATTGGGTGTCGTCATTTTTGTGGTTGTGGTTGCTGGAACCTGGCTGCCCCAGGACCAGGAGTTCCCACCTGCACGTCTGGAGGTGGGGGTTGAGGGGCTGGCTTCTCTGGCCCTTCTCTAACCCCCTGACTTATAATCCATCGTTAATGCAGCCGGAGGAAGGAGCTTTGAACAGGAACCAGCTCCGGCCGCTCCTGCTGTCCACCGGCCAATCCTTGCCTTTCAAAGGCCTGATGAGGCGGCCAAATCCGCCCCAGGGACCTAATGCGATTGTCTCGCTTCTGCAGCTCCGCTGGGAAGCCTGGGCTCGGCGCTTCCGGCTGGGCTTCCTCAGGCCCCCAGGGCCGGGGAGGCCCTGAGAGGGGGCCAGCTGGCCAAAGTACCAAGCCTGAGAGAAGCAGGAGGCCATGAACTGAGCACCTACTATGTGCTTAGCAAGATTCCACCGATAAAGAGCTGCTTCTTCAGTGTGATGGGGCCACATAGACATAGTCGCTGTGATGACAGGAACACGGGACAGGGGGTCCTGGTACCTGAGGTCAGTGCTACACCGAGTTGGGAACCTTAGGGCTGACACAGGCTAAGCCTCAGTTTTTCCCATCTCGGAGTTGTATGTCTTTTTAAAAATTTTCATTAGTTGATTTGAGAGAGAGAGAGATTCGTTGTTCCACTCATTTATGCATTCACTGCTTGATCCTAGTAAGTGCCCTGACCTGGGATCAAACCCACATCCTTGGCGTCTCAGGACAACACTCTAACCAACGGAGCTACCTGGCCAGGGCTGACTGGCACCGTATATCTCTTTTATAAGGCAGCACAGTGCAGTATTCCGGAGCTGAAGCTCTGGATCGAGACTGCCTGGCTTTCAGTCATCGAATGCCTGTGTGACTTTGGGCCAGTTGCTTAACCTCTCTGTGCCTCAGGCTCTGGGACAAGAAAACATGGATGGTGGTGATACCTGGCTCTGGTGCCTAAGAGCTGGATGATCTCCAGCCAGGTGCTCCACCTCTCTGAGCCCTGCGTCCTCATTTGGGCATCAGGGTCAATGAGGATGCCGGCCTCTGGGGTGATGGTGAACGTTAAATGGAACGGCCCATGCCACGTGCGTGAAACTGAACGTGGCGTGGGATTCTCGCACTGGAGCTGAGAAGCACCCGCTATGCTATTCGCTTTTCCTCCTCTTCCTCCCGGGTGCTCTCCCCCGCCCCCCCCCCCTGCAGTATTGGGCACTCGCCCCGAGTCAGGTGCTTTTCTAGGCAGGGCCCACCTCCAGAATTATTTTAAGAATCAAAAGCACCAAACGGGAAGGTGCTTCGGCGCTATCCAGGCCGATCTGTCACGGAGAAGAAGAGGTGATAAATTCACCCTGTGGCTGGCGGGGACTTCTTTCTCAGCGCACGCTCATCTAGGGTCATTAATTTAGAGCCTGGGCTTGGGTTTCTACCCTTGGCGGCTCTAGTGACATTAACAGGATATTCACCAGCCTCAGTTATTTGTATAGGACCATTATAATTATTAGTATTTGCCCTAGACCGCTTATAACTGTGCTTTATTTCCGATTTCACTTAGACTCACTCATTTTTTTTTTAAACTCAAATTTCACCTTGACCTAAGCAAGACTAGCCATGAAACTCAGTGTGATGGGCTAGCGTGCGCGAAACACTTAGCGAGGAGTGAAACAAGAAAACGTGGCCCCATTTTCTTTTCCGCAAAAAAGCCGCCCCTCACTGGCACCCTCTCCGGAGAGTGGGCTGCTACACCCGACACCGTCTGCTAACCATTCGGCTAATTAGGAAACCCTTTGATTCACTGGTTCATAGTTATCAAAGCCTATCTCCTGTTCCCAAGCCGAGGGCAGGCGGTCACATGTGGCTATGGTGACATTAATCTGATAAAGCTAACTTCAGTTACTTCTCCATCACCATCACAATAATTATCTTTTTTTTTCTTGGCGGTGGCTGCATGCCAAATACAACAATTACTCAACATTTTGTTTTGAATGGCTCTTAAAAAAAAAAAAAAGCTTAAATTCGCCTCCATGTAAGCAATGCTACCTATGGAATCGTGAATGTTTTTCTTTCTACAGCATACATTAAAGCGAACACCCAACTATTCAGTAAAATAAAACGTTTGTCCATCTGTCACCCTAAAACATCCCCCTGTGGGCCATATTCTAACAGCGGGCTGATGTCCCAAGCATGGCCCTATTACCGTTCAGTGACTTGGGACACCCTTTGATGGATGGTTTCCTCTTTACTGCAGGTCACCCCCTTCCCCCAGTGCTGAGGTCCTCAGACGCCCAGGGAGCTCGTTGCCCTGGTCTGGAGGGACAGGGCAAGCTGGAACGCTGGAGCCCTCCCTGAAGCCTCATCCTGACCTGCCTTTGGCTCAGGAGAAGCACCCCCTCAGCCCCTCTGCATTGCCACCCGTGTCTCTCTCCTCCCGGGCACTCAGAGACACAAAAAGAGTTAACATCCATCTTCTACTCTTCTTGACACATCCCACCCTGGGTTCCTGTGGATAATCAGCAGCTTCCCTTGAGCAATGACCTTGCCCCCCACCGCGGGGCTATCAAGAGACAGATATAAACACCTCAAAGTTCCCCGCGAGTCCCCTTAATTGGCACCTTTCTGTTCTGCTTTAAATTAATCAAAGCCAGTCCGATATTAATACTGTAGGGGGAATTAAAATCATGCAACGCATTAAAGATGTAATTTAAAATTAATAACTCATAATTATTTATCATGGCGTATCAGTGGAGCTATGAATTTCCCCTTCTCACCCGGCACACATTCTCCTGCCTTTGCTTTTAATAGCGTCTGGACTATTACCGCGCCCAGCCTCGGCTCCCCCGGACACCCAGCCTGAGAGATGTAATTCATTTAATTTAATTTTGGGGGGCTTAATTGTGGTAAATCACTACTTAAGAAAAGACATCTATTTGAAAGGACAAATTGGGATAATTTAATCAAAGCTGGAGTCAAGAAACCCAAGGACTTAATGACGCGCCGTGGGTTTTGATCGGAGAAGCACCCTGAGTCATCGGAGAAGTCTCTGAGTCACTCGTCAGGAGATGTGGGGATCAGTTCTCAAGTCTTTTGAAACAACGGCACCATTCGGAAGGTTTAAGGAACGATGGAAACCACCTCTGCGTCTATTGATACAAGATTGAACAAATCAACTATGGTCTCCCTGGCCGATGGAATACTATACAGTCATGTAAAAGAATAAGAATGCACTGATACAGAAGAATTGCCAGGATATATGGCGTGAACATGCTAGAACAGCGCAAAGCATGTTATTATGACAGAAAGGAAATACTACGTACGCAGTTATATGTATAACAGACTGTCCCTGAGAAGTAATGTGAGAAACTGGTGTCACTGGATGTTTCCGGGGACCAGAGTGGGTGGCTGGGGGACCAAGGACACAGGGAGAGGTTTCATCCTTGAAACACTTTCGTAGCTTTTGAACTTTGTAGCTCACGCCGGTATTAGCCATTCCAACAGACAAGAAATCACAGTAGCGAGAGCAGGAAAGATTTGGCGACTTGGGCCTTGGGCACCTTGCACATTCTCACGTTCCTTTCCAAACACTTCTGGTGCCCCCCGCTACCGCTACCAGGCGTCCAGTCTCTTCTCTGGACTGGTCACTCGGCAGACTTCACCCTGCTCGGTCCTCACGTCAACCTGAGAAGCAGGTCCTATTCCCGCCTTTGACCTCAACATTCCATTAGGAAAAACTTCGAACATTAGGTGAATTTTTCAGCGACTCTCTGTGTACATTCACCACCTAAACTCTGTCGTCATCTTGCTTTATCACAGACTGCTTCATCCATCCACCCCGCTCTCCGTCCGTCAGGCCACCTCCTGTCTTTAATGCAGTTCACGGAGAAGTGCAGACTTCCATGCCCTGCCCCCTAAATACTTAATTGGAATGCCATATTTGGTTAGGGTACCTTTCTTTAAAAAGTATATAAAATTGAGCGCGGGCCTGCGAACCCAACCACCAAGGTTCGATTCCCAGTCAGGGCACACGCCTGGGTTGCAGGCCAGTCTCTAGCCCGGGACGCACGAGAGGCAGCCATACATTGACATGTTTCTCCCTCTCTCTTTCCCTTCCCCTCTAAAGATAAATAAATACAATCTTTAAAAATATATAAAATTTACAAACAGTGAAGAACACTAATCTTCAGTGTGTCATTCGCTGAATTTAAGAAAAAATTTAATTCTCTCCAGAGGATATGTTCATTGATTTTAAAGAGAGAGAGAGGGAGGGAGGTGGGGGCGAGAAACACCAATCAACTGCCCCCCATATGCACCCCGACAGGAGGGTCAACCCTGCAACCTAGGTATGTACCCTGACCAGGGGTTGAACCAGCAATTTTGGGGGCATGGGATGACGCTCTGACCCACTGAGCCACCCAGCCAGGGTCCATCCGCGGAGGTTTGATAGCTATTTACCCTCAAGCAGCCCAAGCCCCTATCATGATACAGAATATTTCCATCTCCCCAGAAAATGCCCTGACTGCCCGTCCCGGTCAATCCCCAGGTTCTAGATGGAACAGTCGTCCCGTCTGCTCCCTACCGTGGGTGGGTTTGGCTATGGTAAAACTTTGCTAAGTGGAATCGCGTCGTCCGAACTCTTGTGTAAGTCTTCTTCTGCGTGGCATTGCTGTGTTATCGGTCGTTCGTTCCTTCCCCTGCTATGTGGTGGTCCATTGTACAGACCGTTCCCAGTTTCCTTCTCTGGTAACCTGTTGGTGGACATCTGTGCTGTTTCCATTTGGGGGCTATTATAGATAAGGCTGCTGTGCCCATTTGACACGAAATTGTTGTGGGCATTTTAAAATTTTATCTAGCTTTTGCTTCTTAAAAAAAGTTATTGATTGGTTTGAGAGAGATTCCTGAGAGAGAAGGAGAGAGAGGGAAACAAACATTGATTTGTTGTCTTGCTTATTTATGGGTTCATTGGTTCCTTCTTATATCTGCCCTGACCAGGGATCAAACCCGCAATCTTAGCATAGCGGGATGATGCTCTAACCAACTGAGCTACCCAGCCAAGGCACGGGCATGTCTTTATTTACCTGGGATAAATACCTAGGAGTGGAACGGTTGGGTCACATAATGAGGTTCGGCTTCGTTTTATAAGCAACTGCCACACGTATTTGCAAACCGGTTGTAACCACCAGTGCTGTTGGCAACAGAATTGCTAATCGCTGCGCACCAAATGGTCCACGATGCTCTCGCGTGTGGCTCAGGCTGCTCCACGTACTTGCCAGCATTTGATGATGCTGACCTTCAACTTGAATCGTTCTAGTGAGCACGCAGTGGGATCTCATTGCTATTTCAACTTGCGTTTGCCCAGATGCCTCAGTGATGTTTTCAACACCATTGTAAAGATAACAAAATAGAGGCTCAGAGGGGTGAGGTAACTTGCTCAAGCCTGCACACATTGAGGAATGGGGTGGGGGGGAGTCAAGCTCCCTTCTCCTGACTTTCAACCTACAGCTGCCAATTACAAAGCTGTGCTGGGCTCGTCTTTCTGTGACTTCCCCGCTGAATGTCTCATCACAGGGCACCTTTTCCTGTGCTCTGCTGTCTTAGTTATGCTTATAGATTGAATTCACACACTCCGCCTCTTTCCAAAAGGAGTTTAAGGACATTTACAACATGATAACAAGGATAATAAGATGAAGCAGAATCAGAACCAAGGTTACAAGGACCACCCAGGTGGCCAGACCCATGGAGAAACTTGATTGAGTGTAAACTTTAGGCTTTGAGCTCCCGGGCAACCAGCGAAAGACATGTGTTATTGACAAAGAGGAAAGAATTCTACAAGCAGCAACAAGCTTGCACTGGGTAGAGTCGCGAAGTGTTCTCTCTGGCATTTTTACAGCAAATGGAGGAAGTGGGTTTCATTGTTGAAATCCCAGGTCGGTGAGGGCAACACCTTCTGAGAGGTTCAGAGCCACATGTGTCCATGATGGATTCGTGTGACTTAGGCCACAGGTGCAGGCAGGGCAATGGGTCCAACGACCTTCGAGACCCCTCTTGGCTGGGCTGGCACTGCTGGTTTTGTGGGTGCAGAGCGTCCTTCCCTGCTAAGCATCTCCTTGGTATTGTGTTTGTGTCATTTCCATGGGTTCAGACTTGGCAGGGCCCAGATGGCCTTGGGCTGATGGCTGAATGCAGACATTGAGAAGCTTTATGTTTACGGTCCACACTCGGTTCGCAAACAACTGTGAGTCCCAGATGTTCTCACCCTTGACTGTCTTTTGTGTGTGTGTGAGCTCCTGGGTTCTAATTCAGGGAAATCAGTTATTGCAAAAGCAAAGCGGAGCAAATCATGCTGTGCTTGCAGCCCCTCCACTGGCTAGAGGCAGCCTGGAGCCCACCACTCCCTCTCGTCTGGTGGTTTCCGGCTCATGTTCCTTTGGGGGAACCTCCTTCCCCTTCTTTCAGTTCCCATGGCTTAGGCAAAGCTACCTCTCAACTCTCAGCTTCAGGGGTGGGCACAAAACCAGTCCTGACCAATCAGAACCCTTCACACCACCACCACCAACACCGCCCCCCCCATCTCCCTCCCCCTGCCTGTAATGACTGGTTAAAGGATGTGCACATAACCTATCAGAGCCAATGATGTTCGCTTCTGGTGCTTTTGTGGGTAAAGAAGTAGTCTCTTTGCTTTGAGTTGCTAACCTGGAATCATACAGCCTGGGCCTTTTGGTGGCTCTCCTTGCCACTGGATAACTAGAGCCTGCTTGAGAATAAGGCGGACACTGAGCAAAACATAGCCGGAAGGTGGAGAGAGACAGATTCCGGATGGCAGGTTCTGGGCTCCTGGATCCAGCTGTGCCTGCAACATAATAGATGCTCATTAAATATTAGCAGAATGAATCACCCAGTGATCAACTTTAGGAATGGGGCCAGCACACACAAAGTGCCCAGACGGTGCTCAGGGCATCAGTGACTGACCCAGCCTACCCCCAAGTGGGTGCTGGTTTGTTTCTCTCCGGGGCCCTCGGGTGTCCACACCAGGGAGGCAGGGTCCCTGCAGCCAGATGTGGCCCACAGAGGCTGCACTGGCCGTTCGGAGCCTGGGGCTGTTCAGCAAAACGGACACGCTCAGCCCCTCTCAATGCCCATTGGCTGCGGCTGGAGGTGGAAAGGAGCAATCAATCCAAAGATTGGCTTTGGAGGAAAGGGAAAGAAGAAAAGGCCTCCCCTCCTTCACTGAGGAGGCCGCTGCAGAAAGGCCAGGTGGCGGGGCTGACCGGCAGTGTAGCCCGTGCAATGCCAGCCGCTCTTCGCCTCCCTGCTCTGTGTCCCGTCCCCTGAGCCACAGGGGCAGACTCCCGTCCCCAGACCTCATTCATAGAAATGGTCAGCTCCAAATACTCTCAAAGCGACTCCTGGAACACATGTCTCTGCTCAGAGTTGAGGTGTTCCTCACAGGCAGGAAGGTGCCACGGCTTTCAACAGGTCCCCCCCCATATGCAATGCCAGCATCTAGGTGCTGGGACGTAGGGGTGAACAGGGCAGACAAAAGTCCTTGCCATCATGGAACTGACCCTCTAGGGAGGAAGAAGGTAAGGAACAGGATGAGCAAAATACGTAGTGTCTGATGGTTGTAAATGCGGAGGAGAGAGACATATCTGAGATGGGGTCAGAGAGGCTGGGTGGGCGGTGGCGATATCGTCTATTAATGTGTGCTGAAGGAGCAGGCCGTGCGGTTATCTGGACAGGGAACAGTGTGCCAGGAATGTGGAACAGCCATGCAAAGGCCCTGAGGTAGGAACTGGTTTGGAAAACGTGAAGGTTAGCAAGGGGTCTTGCATTGTTGGAGTGAGCGAGCAAGTGGAAAACCAGTGGGTCAGAGAGGTAAGGAGGGCTGGGGAGCTGCAGGAACCATGCTGGTGGACATTTCCTGATTGAGGTGGGAGGCCATCGGAGGACCCTGAGCAGAGGAATTCCATGGCGGACCCCGCCCCGTGGAGTGGAGAGCGTGGCAGGGGCAGAAGCAGGGGCCAAGTGAGTTAGAAGCGGGCTGTATTGGTGGCTCGGAGCAGGGTTGTAGCTGTAGTTGGTGTGAACACTTTCATTCAGAAATAATTCCATGTGCTTAAGGCATTTTGTGAAAAAGAAAAATGGTAAGCTCGTGGCTGGAACATTCCAAAAGGGTAGAACTTCCTGTTGCACTTTCTCCTGCAGCCTCAACCTTGCCTTTCTTCGACCTGCAGGCTGTGCCCACCCGCTTCCTGTCCGGGCCACACCCCTCTTCCCACCTGGACAGCCCTTTCTTCCTGCTGGTCCCTGCTTCTCCCACGCCCATCCCACCTTGTAATGCCCGGCTGATTGCACCGAGTGCCCAGCTGCCACCAGCCCTGCCTTCAGGGGATGTATGATCTAGGGACCAGATTGGACTGGAGCTTTCCTTTTCCACAGGGAGGCCGCCCAAGGTGGCGGTAGCCAGGGCCACAGGCTCTGGGTTCAAGTCCCCACCCTGCCTCTTGCAGGCTGTGTGTCCTGGGGCAAGTGGGGGGCCTTCTCTGGGGCCCGAAGCCCCCTTCAGAATGCACATAGTAAGAGTGCTCTCTTCCTGCTCTCTTCCGGGGTGTGTCCAGATGTGGAGGGGCCCAAAGCTTGCACAATTTTGGAAGATCTTATTACAAATATTTTTTTCTAAAATTATGAATAAAAATTAGACCCGGGAGTGGATATTTATTTAAAAGGGGGCCGATGTAAGCTTAAACTGCAGACGCACCCTGGTAACTCCTCTGCCCCCCTGTGCCCACCTTGTGGCGCCCTCTGAAGATTAAACGAGGTAATGCCAATAATTCTGTAAAGAAATGAATGAATGTGGCTTTGGACAGTTTCTTAGATATTCACTCACTCACTCACTCACTCACTCACCCAGCCGGTATTTACTGAGCATCAGCCGTGCACCAGACGCCACTGTGGGTGCTGGGATACTAGAGTGAGCACACCAGGCAGAAAGCTCGCACTTTTCCCCCATAGGGGAACATAGAGAACAAATGAACAAACAAGCAAATGGCAGGTGATTTATATTAGGAAGGAAGTGCCTGGCACTGGTGGCGGGGGTGGGGACAGAACAAGATAAGGGGGTGGGGTGGTGCCAGAAGAAGACTAAGGCATACTTTTATGCACATGTGGTCAGGGTGGCCTCAGAGAGAGAGGATAGGATTGTAGCCAAAACTTGCAAAAAGTGGCTTTGCTATGAGGATATGCAGGGGAAGAGTGTTCCGGGCTGAGAGAAACAGCCAGTGCAAAGGCCCTGGGGCAGCCAGTGGCTGGANGGGGTGGGGACAGAACAAGACAAGGGGGTGGGGCGGTGCCAGAAGAAGACTAAGGCATACTTTTATGCACACGTGGTCAGGGTGGCCTCAGAGAGAGAGGATAGGATTGTAGCCAAAACTTGCAAAAAGTGGCTTTGCTATGAGGATATGCAGGGGAAGAGTGTTCCGGGCTGAGAGAAACAGCCAGTGCAAAGGCCCTGGGGCAGCCAGTGGCTGGAGTGCAGTGGGGAATGGAGGGAGTAGGGGGGTTGTAGGGGTTGGGGGCAGCCAGAGGGCCGGCGGGAGGACTTGGGCCGTTTCTGAGTGAGAGGAGAGGAGTTGGAGCAGAGGAGGAGTGTAATCTGACTCCTGAGGTTCAGCAGGATCCCTCTGGGGGCCGTGGGGAGAGCCAGGACAGGGGGCGCAGTGGAAGCTCGGGGACCAGAAAGGAGACTGCCGCAGGGGTGGTGGGGTGGTGGCTGGGACCAAGATGGTTGTTACAGTTGAAGGTGATAGACAGGACTGGATCTGTTCTGGTTGTTTCAACTCACTCACTCACTCACTCATTCATTCCATCATCCACCCCACCAATAACTATTTATCGAGCAGTTCCTGTGTGCCAGGCACTGGGGGTACCCAGCACCAAGCGAAACAGACCTCAACCCCTGCCCAAATGGAGGGGACGTTTAGCAGAGAGACAATATTAATCCAGGGGGCATTAAATAAACATATTCACTGCCCTCTGCTATAAGTGGCAGGAAGAGTGGAGCAGGGGGCTCTGATAGAGGCAGACACAGCTGCATGCACGCCCCACCTTGACCTTCTTGCTCAGCCTCCTCTTCACACTCAGGGAGAAACTGAGGTGCGCAGAGGGGACGAGACCAATTCGGGGTCACCCAGCAAGCCTCGGGCAGAGCCAGGGAAAGGATTCATGTCCCCGCTCCCCGGGCCTCCCCTGGAAGGGGGCTGGCAGCCTGTCATCACCACCTCCCGGAGCCCGGGCGTCCCTGGCTGCAGCCACCCGTGGTTTATGACCCTCAGAAGCCCCTCCACAGCGACTCGTCCGCGAGGCCCTGGGCCACAGGAGACGGCTCGTCCCGCTCAGCCCGGGCAGCGGCGGATCGATTGCGCGTGTGCTGCCCTGACGCTCCATCTCATTAGGCCTCCGTTCTCATCTCCCGGCTTCCCGGCAGCCTTCAAATTATCCCATAAAATTTATTTACTATTTCATGAATACATAAGCAGCAGGCAGGCACAAGCTTTTTATATATTTACACTGTATATATTTCACGGGAGACTTATAGCTGTCTCTAAGGCAGAGAGGGGGAGAGGGAGCAGACGGAGCCGGCAGCTGGTGGCGGAGGGAGGGGGGCGGAGGGAGGCACGCAGAGGGCGGGAAAGGATAGGGGTGCCCTGATGCCCACGGCCTTGCTGGCCACGCTGGGCTGACCCTAAGGCTGCGGGGCACGGGTGGGAGGGGAAGCCCCACCTTGGGACACTCATCCTGGGGAAGTGGAGGCAGGGCAGGGGGCCTGGGTCTGAGCTTGGGGCCTGAGATCCAGGCTCAGCTTGGTCTTGGGGTGTGAGGCCCCAGCCTTGGAACAGTGTGGGAAGTGGCTTCTGATGGGTCACAGGGGAATGAGGACCCTGGGCAAGGGCTGGATCCTTATCCCCGCCCCAGAGGAAGCCCCAGTGGTTACTTCAGACTGAGTCCTGACCCCGGTGGCAGACGGAGCCTTGACCTCCCCTGCACACCAAGTACTGACCCTGCTCCCTGCCCCAGCCTGAGCCCTGACCCCAGCCACAGACCGGTCACACACGGACTGCTGGCCCTAGTCCTAGACTGAGTCCCAACTGGGGTCAAGGTCAGGACTCGGGCCTGGTCAGAACTCTGCTCAAGGCCCGAGTCCTGACCTTGACCCCAGACTAAACTTCAACTCTTATCACAGAAGGAGCTGGTCCCAAGCTGAACCCTGATCCCAAGCACAGGCCGAGCCCCGACCCCGCCTTACATGCCCCTACACCCCAGCCTGCTCCCTCACAGAGCTTCTCTCCCGCACACGAGCAGGAAGTGACCAGCTCACAGCCTCAGCCACAGGCCCCTCCTCCGACCCGTGGATCTATGCCCTGATCCTGTGTGAGGTTCACTCTGTAGGACTGCCCTCCCCACCCCCTGGGTGGCCAGGCATGGCCATGTGACATGCTCTGGCCAATGAGATGTGAGTAAGATTAAAATGCCAAACCCCGGGTGATGGGTGATGTGCCACAGGCTGGAGTCCCCAATCATTAGGCTGGGACCCTGAGTAAGGACAATGAGAAACGCAGCTCTCACCAGCCCACACTGGACACGCAGCTCCAGAGAGAGACAAATACTTATTGGGTTGCTTTAAAGTGCTAAGATTTTGGGGCTGCTTGTTACTGCAGCGTAACCTAACAGACGCATCCAGAAACCTCTTTTCCTCCAAAGGCAGCCACACTGGGTTCTGTCTGTTCCTCGTCACCAAGACTTTGTCTTACAGAAGGGCCCCGGCATCCAGAAGCCGGGTGAACAGAACGTGGGTGAGCAGATCAGAAAACCCCTCACACAAGGCCAGGTACACAGCAGGCACTCAACAAACGCTTGTTGAACTGAAAACCATGGATTTCCCCCCCACTTCTGCCTCAGTCCTCTGGCCAAGTCTCATCTCCCTGATACAGCCACATGCGGGGGCAGGACCCCTGCAGGGCAGAGGCTGTGCCCAGGAGGTCACTTTGGAACGGAATCCCGTCTGTAGGGTTAGCAGCGTGACCTCAGCAGACACTCGGACGGCTGCATGCTGCGGACTGGGGAGAGAAATTCAAGTCTCTGAATGTCTCACGTCCTGGCTGCTGGAGAGATCGGGCTGGTCGGGCCCTCCGAAGGGCAACCCGCCGGTCTCCGTCACTGTCACTCATGTATTTACCCGTTTAGCCGTTCTGTCTCCATTGTCGCCATCACTGCACCATCCTATTGGCGGCTCCTGTTTGCTGAGCACTTACCAGGGGCCAGGCCCGGTGTCCAGTCTTCACAGCAGCTCTCTGAGCTCAGACTCCCTCTTTCATCCCCCCGTGAGTGCAGTGATTGCCTGACCATCTAACGAGCTCATTTATCCCATTCCCCCTCCCTCCCTCCTCTTCTCCTACCCTCCCACCCTCTCTTCCTCCCTCCCTCATTTATCCAAGAGGCAGTCCAGTGCAGTGGTTAGGAGCAAGGGCTCTGGGCACAGACTGGCTGCGTTCAACTTCTAACTCTCTCTCTCGCCAACTGGAAAACTCGGACAACTTAATTCGCCTCTGGTTATGCATCTGTGAAATATAGGCCTTCCCTTCACGAATTCGTGCGAAGATGAACTGAGATAGTAGGGGCAGCTAGATGCTTAGAACAGGGTTTGGCAAGAGTGAACAGCCAGCGAACGCAGGCTGCGATCACGCACAGAGCCACTGGCTGAACCCACGCGTACCAAGGCCCTTCTCTGTGCTGGACACCAGGTTTTAGGGATGAAAAAGGCACAGGAAAGCGAACAGGACACAGTGAACACTGAAATGGTCCTGGCGTGCAAGGCCCATTACGCCCATTGTCTCCATCTTCTCAAAACCCCTGAGAGATGGGAGCTATTGTCACCATTGTACAAATGAGTGAGCTGAGACCCAGAGAAGTTAAGTGATGTGCCTGAGGACACACAGCTCATAGGTGGTGAAGCCCAGATTGGATCCCCAAAGGCCTGGCTGTTGAGCCTACACACCTAACCATTGGCCAACCCTGCCACCTTGCCTTCACAGGCATTCAAGGTGGGCAAGGTGCTTTCCAACGGGGTGTGCAAAGGACCAGGAATGGCGGACTGAGCAATGAGCCCTGCCTGGGGCCAGGGTGGAAGTGAGGCCCGTGGAGCTGGACCATCAGACAGAATCTTCTGGAGTGATTTCATGAACAACCGGCCCCTGAGGATGTCTGCTGACCTCCACCAAGCCCAGACACACCGGCCTTCTTTGTGGGTCCCTGACCCCCTCCCGCCCTGTCTGGGGGGTTGTGGGTACACAGGCCACAGGGCCAGAGGCTCAGAGCAGCCCCATCCTGGCCTCCTCTGTACAGAGAGGCCTCTGCAGCTGCACAGGGTGGAAAGCAAAGGCCGCACAGGGCCGGCCCGGGGACACGTGCGAGGCCAGCACTCCAGGGCAGGTGCCCACCTCACCGCGACTTCTTTGTCCAGGCTGGGTAGCATTTATTATTAACGGTAATAATAATTATAATTGCTTATTGATCTCCCTGAATGCACCCGGCAGTCTACCCAGCACTGATTTCGGGTCACTGCCCACCAGCCTCACAAATCTATGTCCCAGGCGATGCATCGCCCAGCGCTGGTGCTGAGCGGTTGTCCAATAATAATGTGACCCAGTCCATACGCACTCTCCCTGCCGGCGGAGTCCGGGCGCATGCGCCGATCGGGTTCTCTGCTATCCAGAGTGCTCCGCATCCGCCACGTGGAACCAGCCTCAGACCCATGGCCATTTATTTGCTTTTTTTTTTCTTTTTAGCATTTGCAATGGATCAAATAAATACTCTCCTGGAACATAAAAAAAAAAAAAGAAAGGAAGACACCCCGCTGGCCCTGAAGATTATCTAGGACCAACCACACTTCTCAGCCTTTCACATGCACACTGATGCCCTGGGGAGTCTCAGGAAAAGGCAGAGTCCTGGGCCCCCCTCCCCAGAGCTGGTGATTCCGTGGGTGTGTTCCAGAGGGGGTTGGGGATCTCCGGGAGGCACAAACCTGCAGGTGAGGCCAGGAGGGACCAGGAGTCCTTCCTGGAGAGACCCTGAGACACCAGCTCAGAGGGAGAGGACCAGTCAGGCAGAGGGGATGCAGGACCTGGGGGCCAGGCCAGCGGCGCCCTGCATGAGGGCCGGGCCCTTCAGCTTGTGAGTTTCTGGGCCGAGTGGCCTTTCCCTGCCCCTCCAAGCATCTGGTGTCCCCCCCCCCTCCCCGCCTGCCACAGTCTCAGGGCTACCCCATGGTCCCAAAGGAAGGTTTTTCGAGTGACTTGGGCCTGGCAGGGACCAGAGCTAACGGGTTTTCATCCTACAATGAACCTTGCCTCTTGTAAAGCGCTCTGCCGCTGATGACGTGCTGGCCCGCATTTGGAAGCTCTTCGCAGTTCGTAGTTCATCCAGGACTTCCCAGGGTGCTCTGGCCCTTGTGGCCTTTCTTCCTCTCGCCTGCTCTGGAGGGAGACACGTCCTCGTTCAGCAGCCGAGGAAACTGAGTCTGCAGGGGCCACCGGAGGGCCCCAACGCCTTTGCTGAGACTAAAACACCCGTGCTCTTCTTCCGAATCCTGCGCTCTTTCCAAGCAGGGGACCACGGAGGGCAAGACTTCGCCCAAAGGTGCTTCCAACCTCACGTGACCGCTGCGCTCTGATGGGAAAAGCACCGTGGGCCCAGATGGGCCCGCACCCAGTCCCTCCTCACCTCCCTCCCTCCCAGTGCTCTCTGGCGCCCTTGTCTTTTCAAAATACTCCTGTCGGAATGGCGAGCCCGGCTCGTTCCATCTAACCCTCACAGCCCGGCAACGTGGACATCTTTATACCTGCTTCACAGAGGAAGAAACAGAGGTTCCAGAAGGTCAAGGTGCTGGCCTGAACTTACAGCTACTGAGTGGCCGTGGCTGATCTGGATCCCACTTTTGCTAATTCCTACGTTTGCGCTCCTCACGGCTGGGTCTCGGGCTCCGCCCTATCCTGGAAGGCCTGGGTCCCAGACAGAGTCGTCAGAACCCCCCTCAGGTGAGCGAGGCGGCCACTGGCCCCTCCATCCATGCACACCTGTCCCAGAGCAGATGGAAGGGGGGACCGCATTGCATCACCCAGACGGCCACCTGGTGGAGCCCACGGTGCTGGGGGTTTGGGGAGGCTACTGCTGAAGACCAGAGAATGACCCACAGAGGAGACTGGGAGAAGAGGGAGGGGGGCTCTGCAAGTCTCCTGTGGGGGCACTGAGGTGCCAGGGAGGGGACCTGAAGGCAGGGTCCCCGCAGCCTGCTGGGCTTATGCTCAGGAAATAACCAAAGAATAACTGAAGGAGAGCAGCTGGGACTCATGAAATGTGGCAAGGCCACCGGCAGCTCAGAACCTCAGGACCGAAACGCACCAGTAGCTACACAGTGCCAGGCAGATTGGCTCTGAACAGCGGACTCAGGCCAAGGAGATGTCCAAGGTGGGGGGCACTCCCTAAATTATATCCTGTGGCCCGAGGCCATGCCTCCCTGGAAGACCTGATACACCCATCTATCCATCTAGCACATGTATTCATTCATTCATTCATTCACTCACTGACTTAAATATTCACTGAGCACCCCCCACGTCAGGCCCCCTCTCGGCAATGGGGATCCATCCAGTGGTGAACTATGTAGTTGAGATTTCGGCCCCCATACGGCTAATACTCCAGGGGGCACAAGACATAAACAAGTCAACAAGTAAGCCAGTGACAAGCGCCACACTTAGAATGGACACCTGTCAAAGTGCTAGAGAGAGATGGCTGCCCGAGACCACGTAATGAAGGACAGCCTCTCTGAGGGGCGATGCACAGAGGTGAGACCGAGGTGGCAAGCAGAAAGTTCCTGCAGGCAGAGAGTCACCCAATATTTGATTGTGACAATTTGGGGCACCATCATCACCAACGTGAAACCCCATAGAAATATTCATAGCCAGGCCCATGGTGGTTGACAAGGTCAGTCTCTCAAAGTGACAGGAAGAACACACCTGGTCTTTGGTAACCATCTTCAGCTGACATCAAATACCATGCATTAATGACCACGGGTGACAATGACGTTCTCCATCTGAGGGCTGGAGGACAGTGCAGTGCCGTGGGAAGGTCACGAGGCTGGGTTGTAATGCTGGCTCTGTCATTCACAAACTGCGTGACTTTGGACAATAACAGCCTCTGAGCCTCGAGAACCCTCAGCCGATATGGAAACATCCCTGTGTCCCTGATTCCAAAACATGCCTTTCTGTCCATATTTTAATGGTTCCAAAATTAAGACAGGCTTTGCAATGCATGCACATCTCCTGGGGATCTTGTTAAACCACAGATTCTAATTCCCTGGGTCTGGGGTGGGGCCGAGTTGCTGCATTTCTACCAAGCTCCCAGGTGTCAGCGGGTGCTGCGGGGCAGCGGACCACCTTCGGAGTGGTCAGGAAGCGGTCCACTGATACATTTAATGTGGTTATTACTAAATAGAAGGGGCAAAGCTACAGTGGATGGGATTTTTGATTTCGGGAAATGCATTAACCCCACGTTCCATTGTGTTCTCCCAGTAACCCCATAAACCTGTTTGTAAAGCACCCAGCACACAGCCCGGCACGTGGAAAACAGGAATAGATGTTAGCGCCCTGCTTTGAAAACCTCGAGTGTCAGTCCGGGATGTGAAGGCAGACGCTGGGCTTGGAAGGTCCATCTATAATTGGATGCCATCCCCATGGGGCCTAAATATAGGAGGGGGCGGGAGGCTGGCAGGTTCTGCAGAAAGAAAAATGATAATTCCTCTCACCGCCCCCCCTCCAACAATCCCCCAGCTTGGGGACGCGTTTGATCAGACCTGCATCAAACGACACATTTGCAACAAGACAAAACCAAATGCGGGGGGGAATGGAGCCTGTTTGAATTGGTCCCACACACCGCCCCCAGGCACCCCTCCCACCCCAGCCTCCTCCAGACGGACACTTGCAAATAAATACTTGTTCCAAGCCACAGAAATTGACCACCACCCGGACAGTTCTGCCTGTTGTTTGACGCTGTGCAGGGGAAGCAGGAGAGGGAGGCTGGGTTTTATTTAGGGACTGGAAACCCAGAGCCGAGAAACAGGAGAAAGAGGGTGAGCCGGGAAAACACTGAGAGAACAGGGTGCTATTTTATCACCCTCTGGCTGCTTAGACAAGATGACACCACCTTGCAAATAGCGGATTCATGTTCGTACCTTCCAGAGCCTTCTCTTGCCTGATAGGGGCAACAGCGTTAGGCGGAGGCAGTAAAAGACCATGTTACCTTTTATTTCTCAGCCGAGGACACCAGGACTGGGAGAGTTGCCTGAAATTACCTACAGCGGTCATGAGAGGCGAACTGGGTTCAGTGCACGCTGGAGGTCAGAGGCGGGGCCTGGGACTCCGCATTTCCAACCAGCTCCCAGGCAACACGAATGTGGCTGCTGGTCCACGGGCCACACTCGGAGTAGCAAAGATGTACTGACTTAGGCACTTCAGAGACACAAGCCAGGCATTGATTTGCCGCCACCCCTGGACTGTGCCGTTTGTTTATTCTGCCCATACGTCCACCGGGTGACTCATCCCCCAGGTGTTGCGCTAAAATACAGGAGAGGTCAAGACAGGCTTGCTCCCTGGCCTGGGAGAGTTTAGACCAAAAGCAAGTACGTTAAACTCTTACAAATGGCAAAACAGGGTGTCTGTCCTGCCAACACCCTGAAGTACATTATATTTAAGAAGAGACGCAGCGTGCCGAGCCACCATGGCCGGGAGACACTAGTCACTGTATCAGAGCCACAACAGTTGCAGGCAGGCTCCTGCGTGTCTCTGAGCACGTGGTGCCTTGACACACCCACAAAATCGGTGAGAAAATCACCCCAACCCACGGCATAGATGGTGGAGCCGCAGCCCGCCGCTGGAGTGCGAGAGCCTCAGAGTTTTCCGGTGGGGACGATCAAACCCAGTGCTTCCCTGTCTCACTGGTCATTGGAGGCCTTTGGGCAGGTGGTTGCCGGATCCAGCAAATAGAAATACAGGGGGATCGGTGAAATTAGAATTTCAGACAGACAACAAAGTGTGTCCCAGGCAAAAAGTGTGACGGGGCCTACATCCTCCTACCACTGTGTCCCTCGGCATCTCGGGGCCTGGCGAGGACGGAGCTGTGTAATGTGGGCAGCCATAGTGGAAGAACTCAGGGCGGCGTCCTGAATACAACACACAGCCCGCAAAAGGCAGCTGTAGTGGTTACCTATATGGGGGGGGAGGGGAGAGAGAGGGGTGGGGTCGGGAAGGTCAGGAGAGAAGGGGAGGGGGCAGAAGAAAGGAAGGGAAGGCAGTGAAGTTGAAGCAGAGAGCAGAGAAAGAGCAGCAGCCAGAGGGAGAAGGAGACAGAATCAGACCAGGGGAGACCGAGTGTGAGAGCCGTGTGTGCCCAGGGGTCCCTGGTCTTCTCCCGCCACTGCTACCCAAGCTGCTCCCACTACCCTGCCTTTCACCCGCTTTCCCGGTCTCAGCTCTAAAGCTCCACACTTTTCTCCCATCCCCACCAGGCCACCGGAGCCCCGCCCACAAACCTGGCCCGGTGGTGGGGGCTGCTCTCTCTGCAAGAGAAGAAGCCCTGCCGACACCGTCTTGGACTCATGTACATCCCGTGGGCCGTAAGTAGCGTCAAGTGCACGCCCCTGTGCCCGGCCCTGCCTGTCTCCACCCTGGCTCCCTATCATCCCATCAGAACTACAGCTGTCCCCTGTCACTGTTTACCTGTCTGCCATCCCTCTGGCCTGAGCCATGGAAGAGGCTCACACAACCAGATTCTATCCCCAGGTGACAGGTCTCCCACTCACCTGCCAAGGAGGCTGCTGGGGGCGGGGGCTCGGCTGGAGCACCTGCCGGGGCCGTGTGGCCCTCGCCCTGGACTGGTGAGCTGCACTCGTGCCCTCTGCTCCCTGTTCTCCATACTCCTGGGAGGGAGGTCCTACTGGAATGGGTGCCACGTAAGTCCACCGAGGCATCACGGCAGTGGGTCTTGCCGCCACCTCCTCTTCCTCTCTAGCCCCTGGAGAGGACCGGAGGGCACCACCTACGGTCTTTATTCTCTGCTCACCCTGCACCATCCCCTGAAGGTGGTGCGCTGACTGTGCTCGACATGGCGATGAGGGAACACAGGCATAAAGGGGTCGAGTAACTTGCCCAGGGTCGCACAGTTAGGAAGTGGTAGGACCAGAACCCCAGTGCAGACAGGAGGGGGCGGGGGGTGCCCAAGGTGCTAACCGTGGCACTACCTTGCCTCTTCTACAGCTGTCCTGTCATTGTTGGCTTGCCGGTCTGGGCTCAGAGGGGGCAGGCGCTTTGTGCCTCATTCGGCTCCTTGGCACAGTGATGGTTGCTCTGGAAAAAGCTGGTGAGTGGATGAAGTGGGGGGTGTGGTGGTCTCAATTCTGGACGCGCTGTTGCTGTGGTCCCTTCAACCTTCTGGAAAAGGCCAGGAAACAGGTGTCCCTCTAGAGCTGCCGGGGGAGTGAAGCCCTGCCGACACCTTGATTTTGGACTTCTGACCTCCAGACCCGGGAGAGAATACATCTGAGTTACTGGAAGCCGTCAAGTTGGGGTAATTTGTTACAGCAGCAAGAGGAAAGGAACACGGCATTCAGGCCTCCGTGCTGGCTGCCTCTCCCACCCTCTGGTTAAAAGTGAGCTAAGATTTCATTTTCCTTGTGACAGATGGCCATGACAGTGAATAAGTCTTAATAGCACCTTTAATAATAATAGCTATTTTTTGAGGCCTAATCAAGTGTCAAGCACATCCGTCTAATGGTTTCCTATGTATCATTTTGGTTAATCTTCATAAAAGGCATAGGAAGACATATTATGATCATCACTCCCATTTCACAGATGGGAAAACTGAGGCTCAGAGAGGCTGTAAAACACACCCAAGGCTGCACCTCTAGGAAGTGGCAGGGCTGGGGCTCCTGCCCAGGTCTGTGTGGTCCCCAAAAATCAATGACACGAATCTTCCTGGATGCAGCTTGTGCAGAATGGACCTCCCACCGCCCTTTGCCCCTCCCCTCCCAGGGGGGAGGGCCTCCCATACATTCCCCTTGCCGCCACTGGTTGTGACCCCCCCTTTTCTTTGTCCCACCCCCCCCCCCCGCCTCCACAAAAGACTCTGTCTCGCCTCACATGCCATTTCATACAGCAGAGACAGGCTGGCATTTTCGAAAGGGACTTTATTTCTTTTTGGCTTTCCCTCAGCTTTGTACTAAAGGAAATAGAAATCGCAAAAATATAGACAAGTCCTCAGACCGCAGATTTCTGATCCTTAGAATTCCCTCCAGCCAGGATGGGTTGGCACCGCTGACTGGCACCATGCCTGGCTTCCCTTCCTCCCAGCTCCAGGCCCCCACCTGCTGGGCGCAGCTTGTCTCCCATCCTTGGCGGAGGTTTATCTAAAATTAACAGTATGTGATGATCTTACTTGTGGAGACATCTGGGATTTTTCCTTTACCCATTTTTATGTTACAAGAACCCCAATTTTCTCCTGCTCTCGTGGGGCTGACCCCACCCTAGGTCCTGGGATAGGCAAGTGCACCCAGACAGGCCAATGAGATGACCACATCCCCTCCCTCCACAGTGATTGGCTCAGGCACAAACACAGGACCCCAAATGAGCCAATCAGAGCCAAGGAACAAAATACCTGATGTTTGCTGGCGCTATTGGGTAGAAGTCGCTTTCATTGTTGCTGCATTTGATGCCTGGAGCAGCCGGGGTCCATTTCTGCCAATGTAGGAAGAGAGGCTGCCGAGAATGAAACCCACACCGAGGGAAGCACAACTTTCAAATTGAAAATGGGACACAGTTGATGACAGAGGTTGAGGGCCCGGATCCAGCTGTGCCTGAAGCCTTGGATGTAACTATAATTCTTTCAATGAGAAAATAAAGTGTTTTTGCTTCAGCCGCTCTGACCAGGGTGTGTATCACACCCTGCGCACACGACGCAGCAGCTAGCATTTACTGAGCGCGCCCGAAACCAGGGCTTGAGACGTGGATGTGGGTACAGAGCATCTTATTGGTCAGGCGACCCCCAGAAGTGTGAGGGAGGGACACAGGAGAGCGATGCGGGGAAGGAGGAAAGTCCGCATCCAGGTGGACCACTGGGGCTGCTACCGCAGACGGGGTCGGGGACACTTGATTTCTCCAGGCCTCCTGAGGAGTGTGGAGAATGCCTTCTGGAGTTATCTGGGGAAGATCAGACGGCCGGAGCATTACCCGCTGGCTCCTTCCTCCACTTTTAGAGGGCTAAGCCCAGGCGTGGTGTGGTAGGTAAAATAACAGCCCTCCAAAGCTGCCCGTGTCCTAAATCCCCGGACCTGTGAAATGTTGGGTTACATGGCAAAAAGAGATGGAAAGTTGCGGACAGAATTATGGTTGCTATTCGGCTAACCTTGAAATAGGGAGAGTGGCCTGGATTATCTGGCTGGGTCCAGTGTAGTCACGAGAGTCCTTTCCAAGTGGAAGAAAGGGGGCAGGGGAGGAACAACGAGAGAGATGGGGAGAAACACCAATCAGTTGCCCCCTTTAGGTGCCCCTACAGGGTTCTGAACCCACAGCCCAGGTATGTGCCCTGACCAGGAATCGAACAGGCAACCATGTGCTTCATGGAAGGATGTCCAACCCACTGAGCCACACCAGTCAGGGACTTCTCTCTTTATACAAATCACATGGGCCCCCAAGGGCCTCTCTCCTAATGGGGGCTCCAGTCCAAGGGACCCCTCTGGTGTGCAGCTCACTGGCACAGCAATGCTGAATGACCCCCGACTCCCACAAATGATCGTGCATGACCCCTCCCTGCCTCCTCGGCTTTTCTAGGAGTCCCCCTGCAAGTACCCCGTGTCTGGTCACAATCTGACCCCGCAGTAGTAAAAATGCCCACAAATGATCTAACACCTGGAAACGGAAGGGAATGGTCCTTTTCTCAGAACCTGGAAACATCTCACCCGGGATAGGAAATGGGTGAATGTACCCCTGCCCAGGGCAGACATCACTAATCGATGGTGGCACACTTGCTCACTAAGTTCAGACTCGCTCACAGCATCTTTTTCAACCATCTGCATTCCCGATGGCACTAGCAATGCACCCGGAGTTTGGAGAGTCGCTATTGGTGATGTCTCACTTGTGAAGCAGCCATCCCCTTCGATAACGGAGCTCCAGGCTCCTCCTGAAACTGAGAAGAGGGCATTCTCTTGGGCAGACAACTTTGTTGCTGAAGCGGTTCTAAATTCTGCCCTCTCATCCTATCACTCCGAGGTTCGTCTCTCCCACTGGGCCACCTCATTGCTAGCAGTGTCCACAACGGGAAGAATTACTTCCATTTGCTGAGCACCTACTATGTGCTAGGCACTGTGGTAAAACATTTCGCAACCTCCCCAAGATGAAAGTATTGGCCCTGGTTTGTGGGTGAAGAAATCGAAGCTCAAGAGACAGTGTCCCTTCCTTGACACCCCCTTGTAAGGAAAGTGCCCCATTTAAATGAACAGAACAAAATCAGTGGATTTTGTTCCACACCTGGCTGGTGTGGCTCAGTGGATGGAACGCTGGCCCACGAACCAAAAGGTCGCTGGTTTGATTCCCAGTCCGGGCACATGCCTGGATTACTGGCCAGGTCCCTAGCTGGAGGCTTGCATGAGGCAACTGATCAATGTATCTCTTGTACATTGATGTTTCTCCCCCTCTCCTCCTTCCTTCCCCTCCAAAATAAATAAAAGCTTTTTAAAATTTGAAAAAAAAATAAGTGAGCAAAGCAAAATCAAACAGCTTGCATTTGAGGATGGGGCTAAGTAGTCTCAAAATACCCAGAGCCACACAGGTGAGGTAGGGAGCCGGTGGGAAAAGGGGACTCACTCGTGCATTCAAGAATTCTCTGAGCACCTGCTATGTGCAAGGTGCTGGGGCCGCTTCACAGATTATGCCAATGTCATCTCTATCCCCATGGAATGTGTAGTCTCCCGGGGAGGAGGGACCGAACACACAGATGAATCAGTGGGCGCTTGGGAGGGCATGAGGAAGGGGCTGAGAGGGACCTGCAGTGAGTGTGTGCTCCTCCCAGGGGCCGTTTCTGTCTTCACCAATGTCCTCTCACCCAACTCCTGGGATTTTCCCAAACAGGTCATTTTCGTCTTCAATGCCCAGTGGCACTCAGTCCACTTCCTCAAATATTCAGCCCGGGTTTCCCCCTCCATCGGCACCCCCAGCTCAGTCTCCCTAGTCAGAAGCTGCGTTTCACCTCCTCGTTTCTGGCTTAGTAAACGCTGACTGAGTCCCGGCTGTGTTAGGAGGCTGGCCGTGTAGGGTGCTCTGGTGCTGTGTTACTCTGTGTGCCCACTGCTGTGCTGCCCGGGGGGGGGGGGTGGCGTCTGCCCACCACATATCAGTAGACCCCTAGGGCCATAAGGATCCAGGGGGTCATGTGCAGGGTTTGATGGTTCAGATGCTCACAGTGGCCAGGCAGGAGCCATGCAAATGGCTGGGTATAAGACAAAAGGAAATGGTGGGGACTGTGGCTAACTGGGGACCTTGTGGTCTCCCTGAAAGGGGTGACCGCTACTGGTCTCCAGCAGGTGGCTGCCATGCAGAAGTGCATCATAAATATATTTTGCCTTAAAACCCCCCAGAAATCCAAATATTTATACGAAGTCTTGCAGTCTTGGCAAATATTAAAATTTTGGTAACAAGTGCAACAAAAAATAAAAACCAAATGGGGGAGACAGAGTGAATCGTCTACATACCGATCTGACTTGGATTTCTTATTTTATAGATGGGGAAACTGAGGCTCAGAGAGGTTTGCTTAAAATTGCACAGGGTCAGCTTGGCTCATTTTCCTTAGAACCAGAGGCAAGTGAGGCCTCTTCTCCAAGTCACACACCCTGGCCAGGAATTCCAGGCTCAGGGGATTTCCATGGGGGGCATTGCTGGGGGGAACCAGAGTGGGAGGTGAAGGCGGAGCTGTTTCTAAATTCAGGGCTCACCCTAGGCTCCCGCACGCTGGATGCCTGGTCTGAGCCCACGGGTCCGAGAGCCTTTTTCTCCCTTGGTCCGAGTCTCTGCCTCTGTCTCTTGCTGTTTGTCTTTCTGTCTTTCGGCAACAAATGTTCTGGCTCTGACGCCTCTGTCTCACTCTGGCCTCTCTACCCCTGTCGCTTGGTCTCTGCCTCTTTGTTTCTCCTCCTCTGCTCTTCTTCCTGGGTCTCAGTCTATCTCTTGGTCTGTATTCATTCTGTCTCGCATAACCTCGGTCTGTCTGTCTGTCTGTCTTGGCTTTTTCCATCTCTCTCTCTGTCCCTCCTCATCTCTGCCACTCTTACTCACGCCCCTCCCATGCCCCTGTCCCCCAGGCCTCGCCCCTCCTGCCCTCCCAGTCCCTCTGGCCACTACGGAAAGGTTACTGTAAACGGGAATGAAGCTGAGGGCAAAAGTAATCAACCCCCCGGCTGACCTCCGATCCCGCTCCCCGCGCCCAGGCTGACAGAGCCCGAGTCCAGGTCGCTGCCTGCACCCCCTCCCCCGCCACCACCGTGGCCCCCTCCCTCCCCACCCCCAGGTCCCCTTGCTGACAAAAGGCCTATCTTCTCTCTGCCTAAATGATTTAAATTCTAATCAAACATCATTTATAGTACATCTCGGAACCGTCTCCTGGGAGCTGCTCCCACATGAGACGTTGCCATGGCAACCGGGGGGTCTTGTTTCAGAAATGTCAGATTGTATTATTGTCTTCACACTTCTCTGATAACCTAGTGTCTCTCTCTCTCTCTCCCGCTCCCTCACTCACACCACCATCCCCAAGATTGCATTCTGCCCCTCTCTCTCCCTTTCTCACTGCCCTCCGCGACACCCCCAGGCTCTCCCCTGGACCCCGCCTTCCTCCCACCCAGGAGGAAGCGGCCTGATCAATCTCATCCCCAGCCTCTCCCCAGGCCTGCCTCCCCTTCCTGTGATTCTGGCCCCGGGGCCGCCCCGCTTTGGGAAAGGTGTCTCCCCCACCCCTCATCTTCTGCAGACGCGCCCCCCCCAGGGGTTTGCTGGAGTGCTCTGGTGTCACTTTATTTTGCTAGATATGAAAATGAGACATAGATTTTTCCCGGTGATGCGTGTGTGAAGTTCTAATCTGGCTTTTCAGAATTTTTTTCCTCTTGGGGGAAGGAGCAGTGGTGGAAGAAACCGCGCTCCTAACAGGATCCACACGGAGGGTAGAACACGAAGCAAAAGGGGCACCATGGTGTGTGCATGCCTGCACGTGTGTGCCCGTGTGGTGTATGTCTGTTCAGGTAGGCCTGCATGTGCATGTGAGTGTATGCAGGTCTGCCCACACATATGCAGTATGTGACTCTGTGTGTACGTACATGTATGCTGGTGGTTGGTAATGTGCACATGTGTGAGTGCATGAGGGTGTACCCACGTGCATGTTGTATGTATCTGCATGTGTGTGCACTTGTGCATGTGCTCTGTGTATGCAGCTGTGTTCACATGCATGCAACACATGACTGCCTGTACCTGCATGTATGCAGGTGCTCAGCCACACATGCACTGTGTATTCATATAAACATTGTGTGTGCTGCATGGGTGCACACATACAGGTGTATATTCGTGCACACCATGTGTTTGCAGGACATATTCGTGTGCACACTGTGTGTGCACACAGAGTCATGTTCATGTGTGACGTGTGCCTACATACATGTAGACGTGTTCTTTTGTGCACATGCAGGCGCGTGTTCTTGTGCCTGTTTGCGCGCATGTGTGTGTGATGTCAAAGACACCTTCCCTTGCCTGGCTTTTGACAACAGGCAGCTCCAAGGACCTCGGCACCTGCTTCCACCATCACACAGTCTTTCCCAAACACAGAGGGGCACGTTTTACCAAGATTGTCACACTCAGGTTGGATTCCTCACCCTGTCTGCTGCCGAGATGCACTGACCCTGACAAAGGCCTGGCGAGATTTTCTAACAATCCCTTCATTCCACAGGCGGGGAAACTGAGGCCCTGGGAGGGGCAGTGGTGTGCACAAGGACTGAGGCTACAGCAGAGCCTGAGGTGAAATGGCCGAGTCAGCCCTCCCCAGGTCACTGGGAGACTGGCACCGTGAGAAGGGGGAGCGGGGGCCCCACGCCCTTCAGAGAGTTGTCACTTTGGAGGGGTTGAGGTGGCAGCATTTCTGGCAGCCCCACCTGGTCCTGCAGGGCTGGCAGTGAGGCTCCCTGGGTGCTGGCGTTGCTAAGCTCTTTACAAGAATCATGTCCCATTTGAAGATGGGGAAACTGAGGCTCAGAGAGGTAATGGGAAGCAGCCCAAGTTTGCAGAGCCAGTAAGTGCAGAGGTGGGATTTGAACCTAGGACTCTGTGGTCCTAATGTGTACCTTTCCCATTGGCCATGCTACTCCCTGGGTGGGGGCGGAGAAAGCTGTGCCCCCTTGAGCACAGGGATGGAGGCATCTGGCTTTGTCCCCAACATCTAGAGGGTCATGCCATGGGGCAGGACAGGAGTGGACAGTACAAAGGCCACCAGGACGAATGAGCGGGCCCAGGCAGGCCCTCAGAAGAGGTGGTGGGAGGTCAGTGAGTTCCTGGACACCACTGAGGGTTCACCAACTGCAGCAGCCAGGAGCCGCGGCCCTGAGATTCTTTCTCTACCATTTCCTAAACGGGAAAACCAAGGCACAGGGAGGGTCGGGAACCGGTGTGAGGTCACACAGCTTGGAAAGGGCAGAGGTGGCCCTCAGCCCAATCTCAGTGACTCTGGCCATTTCCATCCTGTGGTTAGGAGCTGGAGGACCTGTGTCAAATCCCAGCTCTGCCCCTCACTGGCTGTGTAACCTGGGGCTTCCTACCTAACCTCCTGGAGCTTCAGTTTCCTCACCTGTAAAGAGATCAGAAGAGCGGGACCTCCCGCGCAGAATGGAACTGAGGAATAAGTGAGGTAACGCTTGGACAGCACTGAGCATGGCGCCTGGCCATGGGAGCGCTGAGTGCGGCTCCGCTGTGAGGGGATGGCTGAGGCTTGCACGACCCCCCGCTCAGATTGGACATTGTCCTCACCTGTGTAGGGACTGTCATCCCCGCGGAGTTCCAGAAACTGGAACCCCATGCCCCTGCGCTTTTGGGAGATCAAACCCTTAGGGAATGCCAACCTTCCCCCTTTTCTCTTTTTTTCCTCTCCGGAGGGAAGTGGGCGCCAGGAAGAGCCTCAAGTGAGGTCAACGTGGGCACCTTGGCCTCCCCGGACCCATGACACACATCTCAGGGGAGAGAGATGGAGACAGAGATCAGGACGCGCCACCGGTGCAATCACACAGAGCCGCCTTGAAATTCTTAATTGTTGAACAAGAGGCCCCACCTTTTCATTTTTCACCGGAACCCAAAAAGTACGTATGTACCTGGTCTTGACCAAGAAGAGGTGTAGAAAAAGAGAATGTGCTGGCCCGCTGTCTCTCTGGGTCTCTCGCTGTCTCTCTGTCTCTGGGCAGAGACAGAATTCGGAAGCCAGAGAGACAGAGAGGAGACGTGAGCCCAGGGGGAGGGGCGGGGGAAGGAGGAGGGGGAGGGGGAGGCCTCGGCCCGTGTTTGTCCAAGGTGAGGCGCATTGATCCCCCGGTCTGCGTCACCATCAGATAGATCCGGCCGTGGTAATGAACCTCCCCATGCACCGCTTGCAAAGCACACACCAGCCCTGGCCCCAGCGGTTAATATTTAACTGAATAAGGGCCATAAATATGGAAAATGGGACTTTTAATTAAATAAGCAGCTTTTAAAAGGGCCCTTGGGCGGGAGAGGCTTTTGTTTAAATATGATTGATTTGACATGTCCTTTCGCTCTCACACTCTCCAGCGCGCTCCCGACGTTAACTCCCGGCCCCAGCCCCGAGGAGCGAGCTGGAGGAGGCCAGGCCCTGTCCTTCGGGAGGGAGGGGACCTTCAGGGGGAGGAAACCTGTGGGGTGGGCAGGCGGTGCCCACGGAGGGGCTGGGATTAAAGACCCAGCTTCCTGGCCTTCCACGTTTGGGTCAAACACATCAGAAGCTGCTTGAATTTGGGGGAACGTGTATTTCGTCTTTCAGAAGGAAAGGTTTAGTGGGGTGAGATGCCTCCAGATCTTGGGGTGTAGGGTCCCAAAGACCCAGGTTTAAACCACTACCTGTAGCTGTATGTCCTCTGGCGGTCCAGCTGGTGTCCTTCCCTCTATGCCTCAGTTTCCTCACCTGTAATATGGGATGATGTTAAACTAACATTACCTGCTTTACAAGGCTGTGTGCAGATTCAGCGCATTTCAGCCCATTGGTTAGTTTCCTTTCCTCCTGTTGCCAGGGTTGTGGGGGGGCGGCTGGGTGACGACCCGGAGGCTTGGAGGCACGTTCCTCCTCCAGGGCCAGCCTCATGGGTGTGGAACCTGGGCACTTAAAAGGGCCCGTGTCTGGTTTAACGCTCCGTGGTCATCACCTTGAAATTCCTAATCCTTTTGAACGAGGCGCCCCCAAATTTCACTTTGTAATGGGCCCTGCGGTGGGTGCAGCGGGTCCTGCCTAGGCCCCTCCACAGCCCCATCTTTGGCTTGGGAGGGGCCCCTGTGGGAGGAGCCTGGAATCCTCCAATCCCAGGGCCGGGAGAAGGACCCAACCTTCAGGGAGGTCTGCGTCCACCTCCACGCCTTTAGTGGCCTTTAACTTTCAAAACGTCCGAAATAGGAGACCACATCTTATCCATCCTAGAGTTGGTATTTACGAAGCGCTTTTTACAGGCCAGATTCTGTGCACGCCTGACCTCAGAGCCTCATTGGTGTCCCCACACCCCGGGTGAGGGACCTGATGCTCACAGAGGCCTATCAGCCTGGGGTTGCCCAGCTAAGGAGCAAGCAGGGTCGGCATTTGAACCCAGGGCTCTTTGTCGCCATTGTCATGTCTTAAGTCCCAGGAAGTGTTAGCCTGGTGCAGGTCCATGTAACAGACACATGTCCACTGGGGCCCTGACTCAGAGCTAAACTGGGGAGAACTGCAAGGGGCCACAGAGCTATGTCTCTTTAGTAGTGACGTCCAAGGGCACACCTCTCCTTTGGGGGGACGTCCACAAAGCCAAGTCCCTCAGCAGCAATCCTATGGACAGCTGAAGGTCCATGCACCCCTCTTCCCATCCTGCTGGGCCTGCTGCATGTTACCATGGCAACTCCTCTCTGGCCAGCACCAGGTTCTGGGTCTCTTTCCTGGGCTCAGTGTCGAAGATAGTGGGGCAGGGGCACAAGGCCATTTCTAATGCAGATCACCAAGTTCCGGTCACCCAGGGCAGGGACGGGGCAATGGGTGAGGCGCCTGGCCTTCTCCCTGTGAGCCGGGAGCAGTTGGAGACAAAACCTTGTGTCACGGACATTTGAGAAGGGGCCTCTTTCCTAGGCAACTCCTGCCAGGCCTCCTCAGTGAGCCCTAAATCCCCACCTTCACACAGTCTCAGCATTCCCATCCTGGGCAGTGGCAAACACCTGCTACCTGGGCTCCCTGGCGGGGAATCTGCCTGCAGGTGTCTGTTCCACCTCGAATCCAGGTGAGCTTCTTGATCCAAAGGTTCTCCATTCTCCCAGCAGCAAACAGTGGCCAGACTGGCCTCCCGCCCCTCAGCCCAGGCCGCGTCCATCTGTGGGCAGGGTGACCCCCCTGAGGCCCAGGGAACACCGGGAGTCAGGGAGACCCGGAGCAAAGGTCGGGGTGAGGCCAGCTCCGCTTGGTGTCAAAGAAGATTAGGGGTCTTGCTCTCAGAGCTGAGGGCTGCGGCCGGAATCAGCCTATGATCCCAAGTGAGATGAGTTCGGAGGTCACCAGCTGGCCCCTTTGTGTGTCAATATTAACACGGGAGTCCCCTAATTGGGGTGGGTCAGCCAGTGGACGCAGCCGGGACGCACACCGGGAGAAGGAAAAGGCACGGACAGCCCTCCCGGCACTGGGTGGGGCGCCTGACACAAGCTGGCTCATTCATTATATTGGTTCTTCCACTCAATACAGATACAGAAGGAGCAGAAGGGCAGGGGCCACATATATTGAGCGCCTACTCGAGTCAGGCTGGGTTCCTGGCACTTAATTAAACCGTGTCATCCTGCCAGCCTCCCAGTGAATTAGCTCCTGTTGCGACCGCCTCCTACAGCTGAGGAAACTGAGGCACGCAGTGGTTAAGTCAGAGGTCCAAGGTCCTACACCTAGAATGGAGGTCAGGGACGCGGATCCAGCCCGCCCGCCCCCTCACAGCGCCAGGAGGCAGGTCTGCATTATCCATGGGGAGAGCGAAGATGAGAGAGGGCACCACAGAGTTGTTGCAGCTCCTGAAGCGAAGGGGCTGACCTCTGGGCTCCTGCATCCACCAGGCATTGGCTGTGGGCTGCCCCAGGGTCTGGGTGGCAACCCCTCCCCCTCAATGGCAGCTGCCACTGGCACAGGGCACCTACATGGAGAAGGAAGGAGCTGGGAGCCTTTAGCAGCCACTGTGATCGTGGGGGCGCTGGGTAAACGGGGGTGGGGGGGTGGGGCCGCAGCCGCATCTCCTCTACTTCCCGTGTTTCGGGCACTATTTGCCCCCGTGGTGTTTGCCTACTTCACAGAGAGTGGCTGTCCTGTGTCTAGCGTTCTCCATCCACGGCTGAATCTATCCCTACAGTCTCAGGGGACAGAGAGACCCCCTGAGCAGATAGGAAGGATGAGGCTCTGTGGGTACCCGAGCTGTGCAGAACACGAAGCTCCCCGAGTGTCCCCCAGTCCAGTCCCCAGGCCCGGACGCCCCCTGCTGTGCTGTCCACAGCCTTGCAGAAGGTCACAGGCCAGGTGAGGACCCTGCAGGCAGCGGCGTGGGTGCGGAGGCAGAGGACGGGCTGTAATGGCCCCGGCACTGTGTGACATTTGGGACTTACTCTCTGTGGGAAGTGCACTAATTACTCCCATTCTCTCCGAAGTCTGGCTTAACTACCACTTGGATTTTATGGAGTTCTCTGGGGTCGCCATGGCTCTGTGACTTCTGGAGACCAGAGTGGCAGGAGGCAGATGTGTCTCTTCCCTCATCCCCAGCCGGTGACTTCCGGGGACTCAGCCCCAGTGCCAGGCATGAGCTGGATGGAGTCTCCCTGACCCACTTTCTGCTGGAGCACACACACAGCTCTGTTGTCCCCCAGCTGCCCCAGGAGGGGGCACCACGAATCACCCCCATTTTGCAGATGAGAAAAGAGGTTCTGGGAGGTGAGTGGCTGTCCCTGTTCCCTCCGCCCCGAGAAGTCTGACGTCAGATCCGGAGCTTTACCACTTTGGGTCACCAGCCTCGGCCGCCCTCCGCACCCAGAGGAGGGTTCTGGAGTCCCTCCCTCCTCTCCGCCCAGCATCAGGTCTGTGGGAAGGTACTGGGCATCGAGGAAACTGAGTCAAGAAGCCATACAGCAAAGAGGCTCAAAGCACAGCCGTTAGGAAGCTGCACTCTGGCCCTGACTGGTGTGGCTCAGTGGGTTGGGTGTCGTCCTGCAAAGCCAAAGGTTGCCGGTTTGATTCCCAGTCAGGGCGCATGCCTGGGTTGCGGTTTAGTCCCAGGTAAGGGTGCCTATGAGAGGCAACTGATCAATGTTTCTCTCTCACATTGCTGTTTGTCTTCCTCTCTTCTCCTTCCCTTCCCCTCTCTCTAAAAACAAATAAACAAAATCTTAAAAAATAATGAAGTTGGACTCTGGGTTGGTGGCCCAGTTCCCTACATACCGTTGCGTGGCTTGGGGCACGACTCTGGGCCTCTGTTTCCCCCTCTGTTCCCTGAGGGTAATAACAATCATGCCTTCCTTCTCGGCAGGCGACAGTTAGGCGCTTAGGACAGCGATTGGTGGGTGGAAAGCTCTGGGCACGAGCTGGTGATTATTATAAAGTTGATTCCAGGGTCCGTTTGGGGCTCTAGTGTATGTCCTCACTGCCCCAGGCTCTCTGTCCTCCTCCCCACCTGCGTCCCGGGGCTTTGCTCCTCTCTCCCGAGCTGCAACCCCTCACCTGCCTCAGCAGGTGTCCTGAAGTCCTCGTGACTGGGGACTGCCAAGATTTCTGCCTGTAAGAGGAATATCAGATAAGGGAATCACTTTCAGGGAAAAGGGGCTCATTTCCCAATCTCCCCCAAACCATTGCATGTTACAGCAAGAAGGAACTGTCTTGTCTGGTGGTCCGCCCCCACCCCCACCGAAAAACTGAAAGGGTATCAACAAATTTCTGCATGAATGAATGAATGAATGAATGAGTCACAGGTCAAAAACTCAAGCAACACCCACCAAGCCCTGGGTTAAGGACTGAGATTTGGTGATGAGCAAAACTGCCTGGTAAGGTTACTTATCCTGAGCCCTGCACATCTTTAGGGGGCGCTGGTCCCAGGCAACCCGGTGGTAGATGCCTCTGGAATGTGCAGGGACGTGGGTTGAAGACCCAGCCTGCTCCCAGACAATCACCCGCTGGCTGAGAATAATGTAATCAGGGCCGTGGAAGGAAGTCGGGAACCACATTCTCTGAACACTCACTATGAAGGGGTGCTGCTCTCGGGCACTCTGTTGCATCTTCTCACTAGCCCTGCCAGATGGCTGTTACTGCCCCCTCGGACTGGATGAAGAAGTGGAGGCTCAGAGAGGTGAAGTCATCTGCCCGAAGCCACACAGGAAACGGCTGACGGAGAATCCAAACCCGGCAGGTCTGGGATGACGGCCAGTCCACCTCTTGGGAAGAGGAGGGAATGTGGGACTGGGGATCTCTCCCCGGAATGTGCCGCCCACCGGAGCGGCGCAGCCGCCACGGCAAACACAGCAAAGTCCATCCAAGCCAGAAGCTTCTCAGCAGACTCCCCCCGCCTCCTCCTCCTCCTCTTCCTCACCTCCTCCTGGGACGGGATTGAAACTGAGCTTCCCCTTTGTGTTCCGTCTGGAAGCAGACGTCCTGCCCCTGTGGGGACGCTGGCTTCCTCTCCACCCCCTGCCTGTCCCCAAATTCCAGTGGCTTTCAGCGCCCCACCAGGCCCTCCCGACAGCTGACATTTTACGCCGCCCCCGTGGTCAGCTCTGGGCAGCGATAACAGGATTAGTCCCGCGGAGGCAGATCACTTAATTAAACTTGGGGAGGAAGACGCTGTCTCCTCTGCTCCTTGCAGCTCCGGGGAAGGGGCACAAGGGCCCCTAATCGGTCAGGCTGGGGAATTTTAACCCCTTGTCATCCATTCGGGCTCAGCCACATCCAAGAACATTTAGCCATCACCCCCCGCCCCCCATACATCCACCCCACAAACACTGATGGAGGTCCTCACCTGTGCCCAGCTCTGTGCTGCAGGGGGGTAGGTAACTGGTGGACCAAATTGGCTTCCAAAGTCGGCTTGGCCAACAGGACGTTGCAGAAGACATGCTTTGCCAGCTCTGAGCCTGGACCTCAGGAGACCTTGCAGCCTCTGCTCTCCATCCTGCAGCCNTTAATTAAACTTGGGGAGGAAGACGCTGTCTCCTCTGCTCCTTGCAGCTCCGGGGAAGGGGCACAAGGGCCCCTAATCGGTCAGGCTGGGGAATTTTAACCCCTTGTCATCCATTCGGGCTCAGCCACATCCAAGAACATTTAGCCATCACCCCCCGCCCCCCGTACATCCACCCCACAAACACTGATGGAGGTCCTCACCTGTGCCCAGCTCTGTGCTTTAGGGGGTAGGTAACTGGTGGACCAAACTGGCTTCCAAAGTCGGCTTGGCCAACAGGACGTTGCAGAAGACATGCTTTGCCAGCTCTGAGCCTGGACCGCAGGAGACCTTGCAGCCTCTGCTCTCCATCCTGCAGCCTCGCCTTCTTCACCTTGAGAATGAACCTGGGCTGGAGGATGAGCAGTCATGTGGAGTTCAGTCGCGTCTTCCCCAGAGAGGCCACTCGGGACCACCTGCCAGCCAGCTGACCCTCATGCATGGCACAGAGGCCAGCCTTGGTGAGCAGAGTCACCTCCCTGAGCCACAGCCGGCCACAGAGGCACTGGAGAACCCGGCCAAAGCCAGACCTCGACCTTCAGGCTCACAAAGAAATGTAAAATGCTTATTGCTTAAGCGACTGGGGTGATTTGTTCTGCAGCATTATTTTAGCCATAGCTGACCGATGCAGCGTCCCTGGGCCTCTTGCATCGGATCCAACCACCTCTGCCCTCATCTTTTCCTCCTTTGTGTGCTCCCCTCACTCACTTTGCTCTGGCTACATTTGCCTTCTTATTCCCTTGTAAGAATCTTGCTCTTTCCTACGTCATGGCCTTCCCAACCGTTCAATCTTGCATCTGGTAGGCTCTTAATCAACATTTGTGGAATGAATGAATGAATGAATGAGCAGACACAGCCCCTCCTGGCCCATAGGTGGCTGATTCCCCAGTGGAGGAGGCGATGTTACCAAATCACCAACTCTCCATGCCAGAAGGAAAAAGACTATCGCAGCTGGGAGGCTCTCTGCAGGCTCTCCCCTGAGGAAATGATGTGTGAACCAAGATCTGGAGGATAAATAGGCATTGATGAGGTGAGGAGGGCATGGAAGAGCATTTTGGGCAGAGGGAACAGCAGGTGCTAAGACCCCTAGACAGGAGGGAGCATGATCAGCTGGAAGGAGTAAAAAGAAGCCAGAGTAGGGGATTTTCATTTTTTTTTAAGCCACAAGAGGCCTTTGAAGCACAAAGCGGGGGAGGGGAGATCACCCCTTCCTCTGTGATGTATGTCCACACTCTTCTTCCTTGGACAACAAGAGGACTTGAATTTGGGGCAGGCAGAGATCCTAACTTTTAGCCAAACGCCCTTGAAGCTCCTCCCAGGACTCATAAGACCTGGTTTCTTCCATCGGGGCTCACTTCTTCCAAACGAGGCCACCAGAAGCACACGCTGGAGCTGGTAAGCACAAGAGTTCTCATTTACGGGGCTCTTAGGAAGTGCTTGTGCTTAACGTCTTACACTTCTGTCTCAGACCTCAGGACTTCACAGGCCCATAAAAGAAACTAGCACTGTAGCAGCTCATTTCTCTTACAGTCTGAGTGGCAATGAGCTTTTATCTCAAAAGCAGTTCTCTCTGGTTTAATGGATGCCTAAAGCAGGAAAGATCGTCTTGATTGATTACTAATGTCTGCCTGGGTGCAGAAACGGAGGGTTCATAATGCGTGCTACATATTTGCCATCTTGCTTGAGAAAGCTCTGTGGTAGTTCTTCAAAGATGCCACCCAGCTCGGTGTGGTAGCCAAGCTGACTGGCCAGGGGGAAGACTTCCCACCAGGGAAAACCTCAGAGGACGAGTTGCTAAGGGGCCCAGCATGGAAGTGAGGTGTGGGGGAGGGAGTCATGGAGGCTGGGACTCGGAAGAGTAGGTCCAGCGTCAGTCACAGGAGACGTCCGATCTGGCCTCAGGCGAGGGACTGGGGAACTGATTCCATGTAGGGCTTGCCCGCTGTAGCCTGACAGAGCCCTGGTCCGGGTGGGTTTCTCATGCCATGGCTCTGCCATTCGGCCAGGGCAACGACACTAACTATAGACAGACGGGGTCCCGAGGCCAAATCTGGCCTCCAGCTTGTTTTTGTAAATAAATGTGAGGAGGACCCAGATACGCCCTTTGTTATCTGCTTGTTGTTCCTGCTTGTTTGGCCTGTAAAACTGACAGTGTCCACCATTTAGCCGTTTAGAGGAAGACCTTGCTCGCCCTGCATCCGATGGACCAAGGAATGTGGACGCACCTTCAACCTGAAAATGATGCACAAGACCGGCCAGCGGGCCAGTGACTGCGGGCCCCTCCCAGTCTTCCTTTCCTGCCGCCACTCCAGGGGCAGAGATTCCTAAACTGAGCCTCTAGGGAGTGGCTTTTCTCATGACCAGGGCGGGGGGTGGGGGGGGCAGATCATCACTGTACCAGGCAGGTCCCACAGAGTAATTCTAGTCTTCCCAGCTGCCCTGTGAGGCATCACGGCCCACTCTTTGCAGATGGGGAAGCGGAGGCCCGTGGAGGGAAAATGACTTGCTCAGGGCCACACAGTGAGAACTGGGACTCAAACCAGTTTGTCAGACCGTCGATTCTGTGTTTTTCTACACTGTGCCTCTCCGAGATTTTATGGGATTTTTTTTTTTTTGAGAGGGAGAAATGAGACTCGGAGCCATTACTCATCGTTAACATGGGTGGCGATAGGTAGTGCCCTCGTAATGTTCTATTGTTTCTATTATTACAGTTGTGTGACTACACATGCCGGAAACACTACACACAATTCTCCCCTGTCCTGACAACAGCCCTTCAAGATAGGTCATGTTATTCTCCCCAGTTTACAGATGGGAAAACTGAGGCCCAGAAAGGGCTGGCATTGCCTACCCGGACCCCAGCCTGCAGTCTGCGTCTGCCTTTGGTGAACACAGTGCCGTCAGCTTGCTTAGTTCATGTTTTCATGGTCCAGATGTTCCAGAATGTTCCCATGTGTTATCTCCTGTCTGTGGGAGGGGTGCAGGTGGGGAGTGGAGGAGGAGTTCTCAGTGGGGAAACTGAGGCCCAAGACAGGACCTTGGGCCTTTCCAGCTGGGGCAGCTGGGTTAGTCTCCCTCCCGCCCTCCGCCACCTTCCTCTTTTTCTGGCCCCTGATCAGAACCCAAAGCCCCCCTGTTCCTCCTCAGCCCTCCCCTCCAGGGTCGGCCCCACGCCACCCCCCGCCCTACCGAGTGGCGAGGAGGACAGTGATGGATTTGGGCCAGCCTTCATTTTCATTCCTGGGCCTCGCATCTCGGCAGCTCTCCCTCCCTCTCCACGTCTCCTGCAGACGGATGACAAGCGAGAATGTCTGTGACCCAGAGAAATTATCTTCCCTTCTCTTTCACGGCATAATTTTCTGCCCTCTCGTCTGGACAAGCCTGGGTGATTTTTAGCTACAAAAAGAGGGGGGGAAATTATCATTCAGGAAAAAAATAGAAGGAGGCTCCTAGCTCTCCAACAGACAGGCTGTGTGCTGGGTGAAAATGAGAATCTACTGTCTTGTGAGCACCAGGGGGAGGCATGGGGGCGGTGTTCACACTCGTGGGGTGACTGTGGGCACCCCCAGGGCCAGGCCCACGGCTCCATGGGATTCCAGTGGCTTGTGGCACCTGCGGTGTTTTCCGGGGGGACCTGAGCGCCCACCCGAATGTGGGTGCATGCCTGGAGGACTTCAAGGGATGAGGACAGCATGGTTGCGGGTCACCTGTAGTGCCCAGCACCACCTGGCAGTCCAGCCTCACGGTGCCCAGGACCTGGGCAGCCACCCACCCACCCAGCTTTCAGGAACCTTCTCTCCCCGTCACACCACACACACACACACACACACACACACACACACACACTCACACACAGCCACGCATTCACCGCCTGCTCCGAGGGGAGGTGAGGTAAGCATTACTGACTTTTTAAAACACCCTGTTTTATGTATCTGATTTGAAATTTCAAACAAACACAAGAAAAGGTTTAGCCAAGGAAGGTCCATCTGCTTTCTCAGCCTTCAAGCAACCACCGTTAAGAATTTGGTGTCTGTTTTTCCAGACTTTTCCATGCAAGCCAAACCCCCCTTCCCACAGAGCCACAGGAATCACTGAGCTCTTCACCCAGCACGGCCACTTGCTATGTGGCCTCAGGCAAGTTGCCTAACCTCTCTGAACCTGTGTCCTCATCTTTAAAAAGGCCACAGCTATGGATTGTCTATTATGGGGAAAATTAAATGAATTAGTAAACATGCTTAACCAGTGCCATGCATATAGAAAGTGTTCAGTAAACATCATCTACTTTTTATTTTTTATTTTTAATGTATTTATCTTTAGAGGGGAAGGGAAGGAGAGAAATATCAATGTATGGTTGCTTCTCATGAGTCCCCTGCTGGGAATTGGCCTGCAACCCAGGCATGTGCCCTGACTGGGCATCGAACCGCGATCGTGTGGTTCCCAGGCCTGTGCTCAATCCACTGAGCTGCACCAGCCAGGCTAACATCATCCACTTTTTAAAAGAGTTGTCCAGTTCTCTACTGTGGAGCCCTGTGACTCTAGTGGGCTATCTCTGGTCCAGGGGGGGCATTGGGGTACATGCGCCCCCCCACCCAGCACTTTAATCAGCTAGTCCCCCTTGTTTCAGATATCGTGAGTTGTTGGGGAAAATACATTCCCCTGCTTGAACACACAAACACACACACGCACACACCGCCCAGTTATAAAGCCACTGGCATTGAGATCCGAGTGTAGGTATGGTTGCCAGACTCCCCTAGTTCAATCCTGGCTGTACTGTGTGAACTTGGACGAGTGATTTTGCCTCTCTGGGTCCTGGTTTCCCTTCTCTGACACAGGGATAAGCAACAAGGGCTCTCATGAGGAGTAACTTAGAGAACCCGTGTCAACCTGATGGTGTCTGGCACAGCGTAAACACTCCCTGCAAGCAGAAGTTGTTATTATTAACATTATTAGCTCTGGAGGTGAGTCTGCACAGAACAGGTGAGAGGGGGCGGTGTTCCTGTTCAGGGCCTGGAAGCATCTGTGGGCTGTTTGGGGCACACCAACCGGTCTGCGTCTTTCCCCTCCTGCAGTCCTTCCCCTTGCCCAGCCGACGGCTGTTACTTTGAGGTCAGCGATGGGCCTCCAGGGGCTGCTGAAGTCCCCGAAATTGTGCATACTCACCCCGCTTTGCAGACACTAAATGTGGTTTTCTTTCCTGGCATGAGATCCTTAGCTTTCATCAGATGCTCGGAGTGGTCGTGAAGCCGAGAGAGGTAGGAAGTTCAGAGGCTGCGCACAGGACTCTCTGCCTCCTGCAAGGCCCTGCTCCCCTACTACAGGGCGGCTGGGACTCGCACCCTCTTAGGCAGTGATCTGAGGTTGCCAGGGTCCCCGATGCCCTCCGGGGGGCATGTGGGGCCCTCCCTGCTCCACCCTGCATCTTTGCGCGACCAGATTCTCTTCACACACCTCAACCCAAAAACATTGCATCAGACCGAATGCAGGAGCAGGTTTGTGCAGGTGGGTGTTTTCTGTGAAGCTAGGCGTTACCGAAATTTGCAAAGATGTCAAACAATGCCGCTCTTCTCAATTTATTATAGTTTTCGGAAACGATCAGCTTTCCACAAAATATGTGACTATGTAATTGAGTTTATTACTCCCATTTTAAGTGCCTCAGTTTTAATTTCTAAACAACAAATATCAATAGATAGCTTTTGGAGGTCCTCACTATTTTAGGAGTGTAACAGGGTTCCTGAGACTCAGAAGTTTGAGAAAAGTTGGTCACTCTACGGAAACGTGCGTGGCTGTGACAGAAGGCACTGGACGTGTCTCTCATCTGGGAACAACACAGAGAGCACCTTCCAGCAAATTCTTACCCATGCAAAGACCATGGAACCACCACCAGGACCCAGTGAGGGAACGTTTGGAGCCTACGGGCAGGCCACCTTGGTCCCTCCATTGCTGCCCTGTCCCCAAGGGCGACCACTGTTCTGACTCCAGTCACCATCTATTCCTTTAGCCTCTTCTTGAACTTCGGACCAGCGGAGTCCCATGCAATTTTGCACCCAGCTTCCCTCGCTTGGTGAGCGCACGCAGGTGGAGTCGTCCTCGCTCAGTGCGCAGCTTCCGTTTCTTTCCTGCTCCCGAGGTCAGCTGGGGGAACGAGCCTCCGTCGCCTCGCCGACCCAGTCTGCTGCCGACAGACGCTTGGGTGGTTGCCGGCCGTCAGCTCTTGCAGACCAAGCTGCTCCGCGCATTCTCACACAGACCTTCTGGTGTCTATGGTCTTATTGTATCCCTTCCAACTTTCATCTTACGCCACAAATCCAATTTTTCATGGCACATGGGTCAACACAAACACTTGATGCAGGTGAGAAAAGGGAAGTTAGAGGGCTGTGCAGCTGCCTCTCTGAAGCTGGAGAAGGAGCAGCCTGCCGAGTGCGGACCAGAGCGGAAAACGGAACCACCTCCCGGTCACGTGGGGCCTCTGCAGGTCTCGTAGCTTCTCCCCTGGAAGTCTGTATTTTCCGGAACACCGAAGTCTTGGGGCACTTCCTCCAAACTCCTTTATTCTGACACTGACAATAGTTTCATCCTCAGCACTCACGCCAGGTCTGGAGTTCTCTAGGAGAAAGTTAATCATGTCCTGGTTGAGAGGCAGCTGTCACTGCTTCCAGCGAGAGATCTCGGCAGTGAGAACATTGCTGATTCTAAGTTCTCGCAGCTACGGTGACATCCGTCTTCCAGGTCAATAATCCTTTGGGCTTAGATGAGTCAGCACGTGGGACAGTCTGGACACAGTAGGTCTTCACCAGGTGTCTGTTGAGGGAATGTGAACATGTCACAGGCTCTGGCAGAGAGCTGCAGCATCACCGCCCTCCCCTGGGGCCTGGGGTTTGTCCAGGTCCTTCTTTGAGACCTCGGCTGGGACTAACTAGATGGAGGGGGCAGGATCGGCACTGCCCTGCGGATGGCGTCTTGGAACCAGGACTGCCACGTTCCTCTGTCCCCTGGGATGCCTGCTTTCGACCACGCTTGTTCGTGAAGCCTCCACTCCAGGCAACCCAGCGCTGGAGGCTGTCCCACGATTTCTATTTCAGTGCAGACCTCCGCTTCACAAGAATTGACTCGGGCCTCTAGAGAAAACACACGCCACCAGATAAAAGTTCTTTTTTCCTTGTGCTCTCATTGGGTAAGTAATTTGTCCGTGTTTATAATTTTTCTTTCCTATTTCACACATTTATTATCACGATGTGCCTCAAACCCTGGAAATCCAGGGCTAGTGTGAGGACCTCTTCAGAGCTTATGCAGAAACAAAATTTTCCTTTTCTCCATCACCTATGGCCCTTTTCCCACCCAGGTTCAACAGACACACGAATAAGCCCCAGAAGGCAGTCTTTCTCAAATGGCGGAGTCTGCCCACCAAACTTGCTTTTAGGTGCGCTAAGGCCTGTCTGTCTCAACTCACTTCCCCTTAACCCTCTCCAATAAACATGGAACTTGAAGCAGAGATAGTCAAGTAAACAGCAGGCTCATTGTAGCACCCTTCCACACCCAGTGCTCCATTTTAGCATCTCCAGGCCGCTGCTTTTGGACTCAGATTCCCCTACATTGTTACTCACCTCTCCCCAGCCCCAATCCCTCACTCCCTGTACCAGCCCAGGAATGCTTTTGACAAGTAACAGTAAAACCAACTCACTGTATCTTCAATAAGTGGGGGTCATTCTTCTCATATAATGAAAAGGCTGCAGATGGGTGGCTGGCGTTGTGGCTCATCTGTCTGGGCGATTCTTGGCTTTCCCCTCTAGACTGCAAAATGGCTGCTGCAGCTCCAGGCATCACATCCAAGTTAAGGGCAAAAGGAAAGGAGGAAGAAAGAGTGCCTGCAATTTTTTTTTTAAATCAGGAAAACAAAAACTTTCCTGGAAAACTTCCTGCAGGGTTTTTTTTTTTTTTTTTTTTTTGCTGAGGACTGAGGCTAACGGTGACTCAGACGCCTCCAGCTGCCGGGCGGGCAGGGAAGGCAGCGCAGGTGAAGGAGAATGGAAACAGCTGGTCGTCCCACAGCATCTGTCTGCCGCATCCTCTTTCTGCCCCGCCTCTCCCGCAGCTACTGTGTGACGAGATGTCCCTGGAGTCCCTTCTTCACACCACCCGCTGGGTTCCGGGAGCCCTGGCCCCCTGTAAGTCCCCAAGCACAACGCCTCCCTGCTTCCTTTGAACTTGCTTGTCTCTCTGCCCGAGATGCTGCTCGCCCACTGTAGTTTTCGGCAGGCACAGGTGGCTTTTTCTCAGTCTTCAAGTCTTGGCTTAAATGTCACTTCCTCTGAGCAGTCTTTTTGGACCATTCCACCGCTCTGTCCAGCCCTCATCCCTGTGTGAAATTATACATTTATTTGTTCCTGGGTGAGTGTCTCTTTTCCCATGAGACCTAAGGAGGTAAAACTTTCTGTCCTAGCTATGTGTCCCCGTGCCAAGGGCAGTGCCGGGCCGTCAATAAATATTTGTTGAATGAATGAATGAATACGAGAAAAGAGGAGGAAAAAAATGTCCCTAGTCTCAGAACTGGTGGCAGATATTGTCAAGGAGGGACAACAGCGCAAACACACCCAGAACTTTCGATGGTTCTGACAGCACTCTCGCTAGGAGAAAAATGCTTGCATGCACACACACACACACACACACACACACAATCCAAACTGAAACCAAACCAGAAGAAAAAAGCTGAGGAATTTTGAGGCAAAGTAAAAATAAAGACACATTCCTACTCCCTACCTGCCTCTTTGCATCATTTCTCAGTCTTAAGGACCACAGGGCTGGAGAGAGCGGCGGCAGTGGAGAGAGAAGAGAATTAATCATTCACGGTTCTCTATTGTGCGTTTCTTTCCACGTGAGCCCAGGCGCTGCTGGCTTGTGCGTGCAGGGGCCTGGCTGTAACGCACACATAACGCACATGCGCACCTTTGTTTGGAAAAGGCTCTGCCTGGAAACCGCCCAGTCTGGCTGGTGGGGTCTCGGTATACACGCGGTTACTGGCCCATGAAGGCCACTGTGGTTGACCCTTCTTCGCCCCGGCAGGCTCCCACCTTGATGTTCCTCCTTCTAAAAGGTCATTTCCATGCAAAGGTCATGTCTACTAAACCTGAACCCTCCCAGGCCAGCGGTGAATCTTACCTTTGCCACCCTGGTGCCCAGCACCTCCTGGCTGCTTATTAAATGCTTCTTGCCGTCCTACCTGAAACCCACTGACTCCCGACCTCTGAAGACGCCGAACCTCCCATGTGAAGCTTATTCGACCCATTTCTTGTCTGAGGAGCCCCAACCCTATTCGAAGCTCTTCCCAGCACAGGGTCTGTGGCCCTGGCCCTCAGCGCCCAGCCCCCAGCCTGGTCCATGGCCGAGTCAGGGTCCTCCGGGGGAGTCACAGCAGGGGACGCACTCAGAACCCTGAGTGCAAAGTCCCTGCTCCTGGAGACTCGGAGCCAATCCAGCTGTTGCTTTGTGCACAGTGTGGGTTAGAAAGAAGCTTAAGGATGCCTGCACCCACCCCTGCTGCCTCTGGAATATTCTGGATTTGAAGAACATCAGTTTCCTGTGAAGGGAGACCTGAGGATCAAGGGGGTGGAGAGAGAAGCAGGAATCAGTGTCTTCAGAGGCCTCGTCCAGAGTCTTGTGGGGGAAGCTCCAGACAGCTGTTTACCTCCTTCCTCCCTGCCCCTCTGCAGAGGGGCAGAGCTGGCCTCTCTGCCTGTCTGGGTGAAGTCCGGGGGACGTGGGTGTCGCTAGGCAGTGAACACTGCAACCCTTGATAGCATCTCCCTTCTCAAGGCACTGGGGCTGCGCCTGGAGCCTACGGAAGCGCCCCGGGCAGCCTCTCCCCGGCAATGCCGTTATCAGAACCAGAAGAGGGAATGTGAATAAAGAGGAGCTGGAGACACCGTGGCCCCCTCCCTGCCACCGTGGTTTCCAGGCGACACGGTTGTCGCGGTCGCTGTCATACAAACCCTTTCCCCGTTAGACGGCAGGTCCCAGGGGGAGAAGGGGTGAAGTGGAATATTTTATCAGCCATGTACATATGTAACCAGAAACGGGGCTGAAAAGCACAACCTGGCTTCCTTGAATAGGGGGAAGGGAGCGGGGGCGGAGGGGGTTGGCGGAGGTCAACAGCGAGCACACGGCTGTGACTGTGGGTTTTGCCCTGTGTTGTCAGTGAGAAAGGCACCCCACAGAAGGGTGCTGTGGGGACAGAGTTTAAAAGGCGCCTTGTTTCTGTATTTAAAAATAAGAATCCAATACACATATCAAAGGTGAGGGGAAAAACAAGTCCACAAAAACGTGAGCTAGATTTCTCGGTCCTGGCCCCTCTGCACTCCTGCTTGGCAGACAGGACTTGCTCCCACGGTGGGCCCAAGTTCCAAGTTCGTCCTGCAGCACGGCAGGTCAGCATGGTGCTTGGATGGAGAAAGTCTGGCTTCCCCCTTGGGGGTGTGAAGAGGCAGGAGGTTGTCCATTCACACGGCGTGGACGGTACAGTCTCTCAGGCTGCTCCACCAAAGGCGGCCATCGCTCCCCAGCCGTGACGTGCAGCATTATCCAATGACCTGAAGAACAAGGTAAACGAAATAGAAATGTGGTGAAACCCTCACTTTGCCCAAGATTCGGCGTGAAAGTCAGCCACCACACAAACGGCCACTGGCCCACCACTCGCTAAGGCCTGCTGCAGAGGCGGCTGGTGTTTTGGCCCTGCCAGGTCTGCTGCCCTGGTGGCGGGGGGCCCTGGGAGCGCAGGTGGACCTGCAGACTGTCTGGGAGGCATCAGTGAGACGTCTTCCCAGTGACTGTCTCCAGGCACATTTCCACAGAGCATAGCATGGGAAGGCGCAGATGCGAAGACCCCACACCCACCAGCTGCTCCACCCAGATGTTCAGGGCGGGGCCTCTGCCACGGGCTCATTCAAAAGTTTGAGATGATTAAAGTTAAGCAAAGAGGGATGGAGAGAGAAAGAGAGCGAAGAGGAAGAGGGAGAGACGAGAAACGAGAAAAGCAGGAACCCATCTGGGCAATGCATCACATTGAAATTGCCCCGCATTAAAAATTCACCAGCCAGTGAATTTTCAGGGGATTTGTAGTAATTAGATGACAAAATGCTGGCAAATCTCAGGCTTGCCAAAGATGTTGCTCAGGGGTCAAAGACTCGACACTTTCGGCTGGGTAATTTGTAAGTGTCAATCACTCGCAGCCATCAGAGAGAAGGGAGCGAGCTAACGGCTGCATTCTAACGAAGTCCAGACGCACACGTCCGCCCGCCGTCTGCCGGCAAGCCCCAAGACCCCGGCCGCTCCACTCGGGCACAGACAGCGGCTGGGCCCTGCCTGGGGCTTCGAGCTGCGTGGGCCAACCCAAGTTTCCCACGTCTCGTTTGATTTCTTTCTTTCAGGAAAGCAGAGGCTTGCTCAGAGTCGCTGTCCCTCCTGCGTGAAGGAGAAAGTTTCCTGTGGCCGGCCACCAGGGCAAGGCGCAATGGGGCGTTTAAGCAGAGGACTGATTTCCTGGCCCTGATACCTGCCCTGGGCCTCGTCTTCTCGTCTGTGGAGTAGGGGTAAGACTCGCCTGGCAGGTCTGTTCTGACCATAGGAGGGAGACCCTCCTCTCTCACTTCCTAACAGACTCCTTCACGCAGTACCTACATGCCTTTGCCCCAGACGCTTGCTGTTCTGGGCTCTGAGGCCTCAGTAGTGACCGAGGTAACGCACCTGCCCTCTTGGAAAATTCCAGTTGGGGGAGGGAGGAGGAAGAAGCAATAAACAAATAAGCAGGAAGCATGTCAGAAGGTGGCAACTGCTAAGAAGAAAATGAGAATCAACTCTGAAGAAGGTGGGAATGAGGCCTCCTGGATGAATCCACAGCTGAGCAGAGGCCTGGGGAAAACACCGGGGGAGGGCGTACTCAGCCGAGGGGCCTGCAGGCAAAACCCTGGGGGTCGGCTCGGGGGACTCTGAGAAGGGTCACGAGACTGGAGGTTGTGGGACAAAGGCGAGGACACGGTGGGCCTGGGCCCCATGAAGCTGGACTCAGCGCAGCCCCAGCTGGACGCCCCCTGCTCAGATATGTTCCCAAGGTCCTGCCTGCGGGCCTGGCCACCCTGGGTGAGAGGATCTCATTCCAGCTGCTCACGCTGGTTGGAAGCAAACCACAGAAGGACGGACGAGGGATGCTGTCTGGCATCGCCTGGAGCCCAAGCAGGAGGCGGGTTCCCATATGATGGGTGTGTGAGAGGGGCCTTTCTTCCCCTCACTGCCCCCGCCATCAGGGTTATTTCCTGGAACGGGCACTGGCTGTGGAGTCAGACAGACCCGGGCCCTGGAGCCTGGCCCTGCGTAGCCCTGGCCAAGCTGGCACATCCCTGAGCCCCAGTCGCTGCATCTGGGAAATGGGCAGCGGATGGGCATTATTAATACCCCAGGCTCGGTGGGGGCTCAGCAGGAGCATCTCCACCTCAGACCCAGCAGCTGATACACGAGACAGGACCTGACTCCAGTGGGCCCCTTGAGTACCCCACACAGAAGACTCTTGCGGCCAAGCCACACTTTAGGGAGATGAACCTCCCCTGGGTTTAGGGAGCAAGCCTCTGCTTTGAAAGATAAATGGCTGGACCAGGGTCCCTTAGTACAGTTTGCTACAAAGCAGACTCTCTGCACCAGAAACATTTAATGCAGGAGGTGACCACTCCGGCTGGGCGGGGGCTGGCCTCTGTAAGTCACGTTCTCCCCGGGGCACTTCCTGGTTATCTCACGTTCGCCGTGGGTGGGAGCAGCGCCCAGCCTTCGGCGTATTTATTCCCTCACCCGCCTCCCTCCCCGGGGCTGGGCCTCCATCCCAGCCAGCCTCCGCCTCAGGTTTAACTCGGCTGTGAAACTGCTCAAGGGGAAAATGAGAAACTACCCAGTGTCTCCCGGGAGGCAGCGGGCTGGGCCTCCTGAGCTCCGATGGCCAAGCCTCACCACCCCACGGGCAGGCAGAGGGGACTGGGAGCCCTTGGACGGACAGGAGACAGAGGACGGGAGGCAAGTGCCCACGGCACCCACTTGAGATGCAAATAAAAATTAGCAGCAGCTGCAAGCCGGCTCCTCTATTCCCCAAGGCCCCTGTGAATATCGCCTGCCTCTGCAGTTTAGGCTGGGGAATCTGGAGCTGACTGGCTTAGGAATCGACGGGGCTGGGGACAGCAACACACAGGACAAGACAGTCACTGCCACAGCCTGTTCACTGAGCACTTACTGGGTGCGGGCACTGCAGCCGAGTGCCTGGCCGGCCGCACCTCACTTCCTCCTCACCGGGGTCCGGTGACATGGGCAGTGTGACTGCTGTGTCCTCAGCAGGTGGCCCCTCTACCTGCTCTATCTCCCAGCCCTTCCTCTCTGCCTGATGTGATGTCACATATGTCACCGATGGGCACAGGCTTGCTTGTGACGAGGGCAGATGCCTTCCTCACCACCGGTGTACTGCTCACCCTGTCCCAGGAACGTGCCAGTGTGGACACTGTCACGGGCCTCAGTAGGTGGACTGGGGCTTGAGGGTGAAAGTCAGGACCTGGCAGGACCACCACGCCGGCCTCTGCTCAGCTGGGGGATTCTGGGGAGGCCTCTCAAGTGCAGCCCTGAGGTTCTGTTTCCTCAAATGCAAACTGCAGGGAAAACAGCAGTGCCCATGGGTCACAGGGCCACGGCGAAGCCTGGGTAACTGATCATGGAACTTTGTCATTGAATTCCAAGGGCCTAGAACTAGGCTCCTGGAGAAAGATGGAGTCATCAGGACTCGGCCCCGCCCTGGAAATCCGTCAAAGACGCATCTGGAGAGCTGGCCCGGCTCTCACACTGCAGGCCCGGGCCTGAGGGATGTCTCAGAGCCTCCCCGATGCTTCCTCAAGGGGCAGGGCTGCGTCTCCACGTTTCAAAGACGAAGGCAGGGACAGACCAGGCCAGCCCAGCGAGACAGCCAGAGGGGCGGTGGGAAGCACAGACCGCAGGCTGCTCGTTGTAACCGCGGAGCAGTGTGACTTTGGGCTGGGCACCTGACCTCCCTGGGTTTCTGCTTTCTCCTGGGAGATGAGAATGGCGATAATGGTGATAATGGCGCCCATCCCGAGAGGCAATGGATTAGAGGGATTAATCCGAGGTGAGGAAGTGATGATGATGGCCGATTACCAGGACAGCGGATGAACCAAGACTGGAATGGGGGGGCCGAGGGAAGGAGGGAGGCGGCCCTCACCCGATGCCCACGGGGTGCCCGGGGCTCTGTGCCCAGGTGGGGCCAGGCACAGAGATGTATATTGTCTAGCCTGAGTCACACACACAGCTTGGAGATCGCTGCCCCGCCCCGCCTGCTCAGTGGGTCCTCTGTGAGTGTTCCTGTCCCTGCCATTTTACCAAGAGGAGACCAAGGCACAGAAAGGCCACCAACTTGGTCCAAAAGTCACAGAGCCCATAGGGCATAGGGCTGCAATGTCAGCCCTCCAGCCTGGCTTGTTCCCGCCCAGCTGCCCCTAATTCGGGTACCCTGACCCCAGGGAGGACTCACGCTCAGCACCATGGGAAGGGTTCAGAATGGGCCTGGCCTCCACCCTTGACCCTGGGACCAGGTCTTCCTTGCTTGGTGGTAAGGGTCTGCCCCCAGGTAACCCATCTTTCCTGGGGTGTCTGGCTGGCCTCCACACCTGTGGTCAGAAGAACCAGGGAGAGAGGGTGGAGGGCCACCCGTAGAGGTCCCGCGGCCCAGAGCCCGCTCCCAGCCCCCTACCCCCTGCTGCCTGTGAGGGGTCCCCTGCTCCCCAGGCTGTCTGGCGGCCCCTGGGGACCACTCTGCCATCTGCAGCTCAGCTGTCGGGCCTTCCAATTCCGGTCACATCGTGCCCACACCTGCCCACCACACAGCACTGCTGCCCTCCGTCCCTGTCCCAGTTTGGGGTTTATTAGTCAGTCTGGATCCCACTTACTGCAGATCACGGGGCCTGATTGATATTCATGAGTGGATGCATCTGGAACCTCACTCCGCTGCCACGTGACGACTCCCGCCTCGGGGAGGAGGCTGCTGGGAGGACGCGGGGCCCTGAGCAGCCTAGACACGAAGTGGAGCCCCCAGCCGGGTCACAGCCCCCTGGGGGCCGCCCCTGGCTGCCAGCGGTCCACCCTCAGTGGTGGGGGGGACTGGCAGGGGCCTGTTGGGCTTCCCAGGCTGGGCGGGTGACAGTTCTGTCCTGGTGCTGGGGGCAGCGCTCCCCGGGGCCTGGGCCCGCACCCCAGCTCCCCACCCAGCGCCTGGCGCAGGCTAGCTTTCAGTAAACTTGGCCTGGGCCCTGGGCTGGGCCTCGCCATCTATAGCCCTTCCCCTGGGCAGGACGGTCTAGTCCCTGCGACTTCAGAGGAAGCAGGTGCAAATTCGAACCCATGCTTCTGAGTGAACGGGCAGAGCTTCACCTCTTCCCCAGCAAGAACTCCGGTTTCTAGAAAGTACCCTGCCTCGAGGGTCCATTGGCTTTTGCTCCAGAAGCTGAGGAGACTCCCAGACAAGATGCAGAAGTAAACAGCTGCCAGTCAACTCAGAGAAAACGCTGAGTGCACCCCCCACCCTGACGGGCTCCGAGAGCTGCTTTGCTGAGTGGGGTGGAAATGAGTATATTCTCGGCAGATTTCCTACACGCTGAACAGGAGGAAGATGGAGAAATTGGGGTGGCTTTTCAGACACCAGAAAGCTCAAGTTTGGGTTTTTAGAAGCAGAAAGAGAAGTTACTTTTTAGCCGCCTCCCCCCACCCCTCCACCCCTCCACCCCTCCACCCCTCCACCCCTCCACTCCCACTGCCAGAAATGAGAGCTCCCCCAGCCAGGAGCAGGAGAGGCTCGGGGATCGGGGAGGAATCCCACTGCAGAGAAATGTGGCTAAACCCCAAACTCCGGTTTCTAAAGCCCGGCGTTTCCCAGGAAGAACAGGGTTTGAGCACAGCCCCAGGAACCCACACGAGTGGGTCCGTCTGTGGGAGAACCCAGACACCTTTTAAAGGAGGCAGGGGACGAGCACAGAACCTTCCAGCGGGAGGGAGTTGTTAAGTGTTGGCCCACTCACACCTGGGGACTCGACGCGTGCCACCTGGGGCCACTCGCCTGGCTAGAATGTCCCTCGTTTTGTCAGTACAGTCTCTGAATGTCCTGTTTCTCTACGGACGACCTGGGCTCCAGCAAATGCTTAGCAGGTGCCTTCAGTGTGTGTGGGACCCATTCTTCACCCCCCCCCACACCTTCTGGAGGTGCCCAGGACCTGCTTTGGCCAACGGGGCAGGTAGCAAACACATCCTCCTGTGAGAGCAACAAGATCCACGTGTCTCTCGGTTTCCACGGACAACTACGGCTTGGGCTGGGACAGTGGAACCTTCAGCTCTTTGAGCAAAGCTCACGGGCTCAAGTTCTAATTCAGCTACAAAGGCAGAAACCGGGTGCAGTCACAGCCACCTAGAGAATGACCCGGGAAGACCCCGCGCACAGCCTGACCCCACCGGGACGGGGACCTCCTTGTTGTAGTGGGGCAGACGGGCTCCTGGGAGGAAGGGACACTGTCTCCCGGCATCTTTCTAAGGCACGTTTAACCATGTGACTTCCGGGGCTGTGGACAGAAGGGACATGAGGCTGTCCAGGCCATGTCCTTGAGGGCATGGCAGGGAGCCGTCCTGGGCCTCATGACGAGGCAGCCCAGAGGGCGCTGTGTCCCTGCCCACCTGGCAACGGTCAGGAAAGACGTCAACCTCCTCATCTAAACTGGCAACAGCGGGTCTCTCCCAGCGGCGGGAGCTCACTCCAACCAAAGTGCTGCCTCTGCAAGCCTGCCCTGGCCGGCCGGCCCGACCTGGAGGTCAGCTGAGCACAGAGGAAGCAGCTGGCTTGAGTGTGGGGTCCCCAAAGTATGTGGCTTAACGCTGGTGTGGGGGGATGCCTGCCCTCTGAGGGCCGGGCCGCCGAACCCACAAGCAGAAATATTGGAAGTGGGAGGCCATGGGCTCTGGATCCACCCGCTCAGCCCCATCTCAGCTGCCCTGGGCATGGTCGGAGAGCTGTGACCGGAACCAGCCGAGGGGGAGGGGCCTGGCCTCCGCCAGCACCTTCCCAAACCTTAGCCTTGGGGCTCACTTCCCCATTTCCAGGCTGCTCCCTCACCTGTGCAGTGAGGGTGACAGTGTCTGCCTTGTGACTCAGCTGAGACTCAACCGAGCGCTCGGCAGCCTGCAGGGTGACTAGCAGACACACGAGGTGGCAGCTGCATCGCCTGGAATCTTTTCGGGGACCAGGAGAAGGGAGGGCTCCCGATGGTTCCCGGGGAGGACGGGAGTAGCTGCCACCCTGAGGGAAGTCCGAACAACAGAAAAACGCTGGCTGCTGGCCTCCGCCCAAGGACAGGGCGCTGCGGCCCCGGTGGGTCGTTTTCATGAAAGCCGCAATTAAGGGGAAGTGGGGTTTATTAAGGGAGCTGGAGGGGACGTAGCCCTGGCTTCTGGCAACGCTCTAATTGGATTGCAGGGCCCCTTTAATTCTGCTGCTGAGCCAGAGCCCTGAGCTGCTTGAGCACTATGGCCTCCCCTGGGCTTGCGGGGGTGGGGGTGGGGGAATGGACACACACACACACTCCTTGACGTTGGGGGATGGGATAAGAGCAGAGAGTGCTGGTACAGTCTCACAGCGTCCCTAGTCAGCCCTCACATCCCCAGGGAGTCGGGACTGCTGGTGCCCTCAGTTCACAGGGGAAGGAGAACACAGGCCCTCAGAGGGCAAGGGGCTGGTTCCAGGTCACGCCACTGGTTAAGTGGCAGAGTGAGGGTTCAGGCCCAGGGAGCCCGGCTCTGGGGCAGAGCCGGAAGAGCACAGGATGGGGAGTTCTGCCACAGTGTGACCTTGCAGAAGCCGCTCACCGTCTCTGGTCTGATTTCTGAGCTGTGACTTCAGAGGGGCTGGCTTCAGGTCCCATGGCAAACTTGATGTGGACAGCCAGTTGGTAAATATTCCAGGCTCTGCAGGCTGGACAGCCTCTTGCTGTGACGAGTAGGCTGCCCTGAATGAGATGTAAGCCGAAGGGCCTGGTTGTGCGCCAATAAAACTTTATTTACACCAACAGGCAGCAGCTGGATCTGGCCCAAAGCCAGTTTGCCAACCCGGGGTTTAGACCCCTCAAGCCACTTACTATGTTTATGTTCTTAATGATTTTGATGCCAATTCATCACATTTTTAAAAAAGATTTATTTATTTATTTACCTTTAGAGGGGAAGGAGAGAGGGAGAGACACATCAATGTATGGTTGCCTTTTGTGCGTCCCCTGCTGGGAGTTGGCCTGCAGGGAACTGGCCTGCAACCCAGGCATGTGCCCCGACTGGGAATCGAACTGTGATGCCCTGGTTCGCAGGCCTGTGCTCAATCCACTGAGCTACGCCAGCCAGGGACTCCAATTCATCAATTTGATGTATTTTTTTATCTCCTTCTTAGAACCTGGCAAAATCGCAGGTTTGATGAGCTGGGTACGTGTAACGTACACGTGCAAATAAACCCATAAATTAAAAATTGAAACCAGTCTCTGCTTAACTCTCTTCTCAAGCCCTCGGGTGCTGAGTGGGGGCTGAATGTGTGGGGGCTGGTCCTTGGACCCCGACTTGGAACAGCAGTTTTGCTTTATCTGTGGTCTGTGCTGGGTTCTGCATGAGACTTCGGTTTGGAAAAAAGGGTCCTGTGGCCAAAAGAGTTTGGAACCATCTAGAAATGGCTTCAAAATGAACTGGAAACCTGTGAACTTCAAGCTGGATTTCCCGGCTCTGCCTACGTAGGACTCAGTTCCCCACTCGGCTTCTTAGATTTCTGAAAGAAAAGCCGGTGACTTCCCACTGCGCCTTCGGCCCCTCGGGGGCCTTCTGTCAGTGCCTCCGGGCGCCCCGTGGAGAACACAGGCCCAGCGACATCAGAGGAGGCAACTTCGTCTGCTCACTGTCTCCCTCCCTAGCACCCAGCGCTGGGCTCGGTGCAGGGCAGGATTGGCAAACGTCTGGTGGATGCACGCACACACTGAGGTGTCTTAGGTTCTCCTGGGGCTCCCTGGCTCTGAGAGTCCTTGAGGATGAGGCCAAGGGCCCAGCCCCTGGGAGCTGAGTGCCCTCAGGGGAGTCCCAGGGCCACCCTACCGCCCCCACTCCTCACCTTGGTGCCCTAGGATGCCACAGCAGCACCATACTCAGCCATAACACCCCCCCGGAGGTCAATGGCACTTGCCGGCACAGGGCCAGACTCTCCTGCACCATGTGCGGCCCTGGTAACAAAAGAGCTGGAGGAGGGGACCTCAGGCTCCCCTGGATGCGCCAGCCCTTTGTCCAGTGTCACCTGCAGAGGATCTCCTGGCTCTCTGAGCTCCCAGGTTTATATTCCCACGTCACCCCCACAGCTGCTGGGAGAATGGAGTGGGGCGCTCTCCCCTCCTTCGGCCCTGCCAAGCACCACCTTCCTGCTAGGTGGGGGTGGGGGGCTGTGCACGCCTTACAGACACACACTTGCAACTGGGACAGGGGCCAAGGAGGAGCTCAGGTGTGCTAAGGGCATCTAGCAGGGCCTGGGTGGTCCGCACAGGGCTCGTCAAAGTCGCCCAGAGCAGAAGGTGTCTGTTTCCACGGCCTGGGCCATAGGGGAGAAGTTGTTATTAAGCAAGCATCCCTCAGTCTTTCGGCACTACTACTGCTGGAAAGAATGGCCACGTCACTAGTGAACTCAGCAGGGGAGGAGTGGGCGGAGGGGACAACCCGGGAGGTGGTCCCGCAGGACACATGAGTGTTCCCTTCCTGCAAGGTGCACCAAAGGGTTAAAGTCATTTTCATTAAAATTCAAATTTCAGCAGGCGCTCGCTGTCCTCTGAACGTTTGACTGGCAACCATTTCATATTTCAATCTCGGCAGAACAAATTGAATTAGATGTTGAAACCAAACTCGGCTCTGTTCACCAAAGCCTGCATGCTCGGCTTGCACTAATCCCTTCCTGGACGCGGCGGAGCACAGGCGGGCGCTGTGAGGGCTGGCCGGGCCACAAAAGACAAAAGGGCCCGAGGAGGCGGGGAGAGGACTGGAGGGAGCACCGAGGCTGAGGTCCTTGGAAGCTGTCTCCGGCCTAGTGCTTGGGTCTCCACGTAGAGAGATGGGCCTGTGGGCAGCCCCAGCGTTTCTGCCCTGGTTTCCCAGGCATCCAACAGTGCCTCTCCCCCAGGGCACCCACTACATGTCTGATGGGTGGGTGGGTGGGTGAATAGACGGGGTAAGGATTAGCACTCGGCCATGCCAGCCTCTGCCTCCAGGCTGTGCCCGTTCGGCCTCGCCTTTCTGAAAAGCCACAAGGTGCCTTCGCTTCAGCCCCTGCCCTGTGTGCAAGCCGGCCGGAGGCAGCCAGCTTGCGTTGCCCAGAAGGAAGGAGGCAGGCCTCCCCGGCACACCCAGGCATCACCCCACAGACGTGAGCTTTTGCTGGCAGGATGCTGACGAGGCCCCAGAACCTGACTTTCAGATTCACTGCCAGTGCCCCCCGCCCTGCAGGGCCGCAGATGAAGTGGCTGGGAACAAACACAGCAACCACTGGTCCCCTGGGGCCTGGCCCTGGCTCTGCACAAGGACGGACTGGGTGCACCATGTGCCTGCCCAGCCTGCTCTGGGGCCGGTGGCCAGAGGGTGCTGCCCCTCCCTGGACGGCAGGCCACCTTCCTGGATTTGTGGACTCCTTCCTTCCCACCACAACCTCCTCCCGGTGGCTGTCCACCCTGATGTGGCCCTGCAGGCCTCTGCTGGACCTGAGCTGGGGTCTGACTTCCTCGGGCACTCACAGGGGGCAGCCCCGACAGCTCCTCTGTTAACTATTAACAACACTTACGACGACAATGGTGTTGTTTATTTAGTGTTCACTAGGCATGAAACAGCCTGCTGAGTGCCTTCCATCCACAATCTTTTATTTCATCTTAACAACAGTCCTAGGAGGCAGAATTCCTCTTGTACCCGTTTTAAAGGCAGGGGAATCAAGGCCGGAGACGCTGAACCCCTGCCTGCAGGTCACCTGGGCGCTGGGTGTGGAGCTGAGATTCCCACCTAGCTCTGCTGGAGAGACGCGCCCCCCCCCCCCAGTCCCTCACCTCTGCCCTCCTGCCTGACCAGAAGCCCCTCCTTCAGGTGGCCTGTGTGTCCCACCCACCAGGCCTGGGGGGCTCGGCTGCCTGTGCTCCTTCCCTGAGCCTGCCTGTTCCACAACCCCTCCCACCGTCAGGGCTCCCCTGCCCTGTGCCCCAGGGGCTCACCCTGCGGACTGCCGAGCTCTGCAGCTCCCAGTCCCCCATGCTCAGCCTCCGGGACCCCCATGCACACAGCCAACCGTGCTCCTGTCTCCCAACTCCACTCCCTCTGTCCCTCCACGAGGCCACTTCCAGGCCTCCCTCCAGTCACCCCGGAGGCGGGCCTCGCTGGCTCCACACGTCCTCGCTGTCCCTGTCAGGCAGCTCCACGGAGGAGACCCAGAGCTCGTTCCAGAGGAGCTGCAGGAGCCGAGGGCTGGGGGCCAGGGCGATGGCACTCTGGCTGCATAGCCTCCGGGAGGTGGCGGTGGGGCTAGAATCCAGGGCTGGACCCTCAGTGGAGAAGCCACGAAGGACAGTGGGTGGGGGCCCCCGGGCCCCCAGCTGCCCACTGGTGCTTCCCTGGTGAAGCCGGACAGGAAGCACTGCTGGCAGGGGAGCCTGGGAAATGGCACTGGCAAGGCTCAGAGCGGGCGGAGATGGCTGAGGCACCCAGGCGTGGCCCTGGCACAAAGCAGCCTGGCTTCGCACCTGCCACTTGAGCCCCGTTCCTGAACACCTGGGCCCACAGGCCTGGCAGGGGCAAGGGACCCCACCGAAGCCCATGGTCCTGGGGCATCACCTCGCCTCTCCTGGGAGCCTGCTCCACTCTTGCCTCTGTCGAAGCCTCCTCCTGGTTCTGTCCCGACCATCAGGAGCCCGAGGGTCTGGCCAGGTGGTTCGATACCCGCCCCACCACACAGCCCCCACCCAGAAGCTGTGGTCGGTCGCCTGGAGTCTGTGGGACACCCAGTGGGAAGCTGGGATAAGCCGCTCCAGAATTGTTTCTTCAGTCAGTTCTGTGAGCTCCCAGTGATAAGCCAGGCCTGCAGGGAGATGCCCGGCGCATGGGAGCGGGGGGTGGTGGTGGGGGGGGTGCTGAGCCTCACAGTGCAGCCGGGGTGTGGGGCATGGCTGGGGTCACAGGCCACTCTGCCAGCTGGACGAAGACTAAACCCCCAAGACGCACAGACCAAGCTTTTCGCAAAAAGATACAAGGTTCTCAGACTCTCTCTTGGAGCCCCCACAGGCCCCGATAAGGAGTAAACATGAGGGCCGAGGGCACCGACTGAGTCCAACCCCCACCTCTGAGGGAGGTACAGCACCACCCCCATTTTAGAGAAACAGATGCTGAGGGTCGGAAGGGCCCTTGGGGGTGTGAGGTTGCACAGCTGGGCATGGACGGCTGCTCCCTGGTGTGCGCTGGGCACGAGCCCTCCCGTGGGCGAGGCGCACTCTCAGGCTGGAGTCAGTGTGTACGCTGGGCACCCCAGGCCAGGGTAGGCCTGGGGACACTGCTTGCCAGGGCTGGGGCCCTGGATGTATTTCACAGGGCCCCCAGCCCATGAGCAAGGGGCGTCTGCCATCAGGGACACAGCTGGGCCCCATAGCAGGGCTGGTGTCTGGGCTCGGAGCCGGGGCTTCTTGAGCAGCTCAGAGGCCTTCCCAGCCCTGGTCAGCAGGGCCGGAGGACACCCGGGGGACGGAAACAGGGCTTGCAGTGCCGTGATGAGGATGGGGCGGGACCGAGGCCAAGTTCCGAGCTGTGAGCAGGCCCTTGGACAGACACAGGCGGGACTCTAGCTCAGCAACCCTGGACGGGAAGGTGAGAGTGGAAGCTTCTGGAGCCTGTCGCATGCACTCAACCCTGTGCCCGGAATTTTCCACGGATCACTGTGGCGTTCCCTCTCTCACTGATGCCTTGAGAGGCTGGAACCAGACCGTGGGGAGGAGGCCGGGTCCAGGGAGTCTGCGCAGCAGGGCCGGGGGTCCCAGTGGAGCAGAACCCAAACTCCAAGGAGCTGCCTTCAGCCCCACAGTCTGGGGCACTGGGGTGCCGGGTTCTTACTCCCAGGCGCTGGGGCCCTGGAGCAAAGCCAGGACCCCTCTGTCCCTGACCTTCCTGCCAGCAGGATGGGACCCTGTCCCGTCTCAGGGCCTCGGGGAGGAGGAGTGAGTCGGAGAACTCATGTGAGAGCAGCACACAGCTGGGCCAGGGACAGAGGCTGTTGTCCCCTCTGCCCTCGAACCGTGGAGGGCACGCTGCCCAGCGAGTGCACTGCGCCCTGCCCATGTGGCGGGGAGCGCAGGAGCCAGAGTGGCTGTCCCCAGTCCTCAGGGCCCTAGAGTCACGTACCCTCTTGGTGCCAGCTCACAGCTGAAGGGTTTGCTCCTCACTGTCGTTTTCACTGTCTTCCAGCTGCTCCAGGATCCCGTCCAACACCACAGACCGCTTTTTCTTCGGGGGCTCTATGGGAGCCCAGATGGCGAGAGAGGAGAAAAGAACAGCCGAGAGGGTTGGAGGCAGGACGAGAGAGATGGTGGGGAGGGAGGGAGGGAGGGAGGGAGGGGGAGAGGGGCGAGCAGAACGGGGAGGGGCATGGGAAGATGGAAACACAAGAACAGGAAGATGGGACGTGGTGAGAGAGAGGAGACACATGAACAATAAGAAAAGATGAGAAACCAGAAAGAGAGTGGAAGGGGAGGTAGGAGGGAGAAGGAGGCCAGGGGGAAGCAGGGAGAAACCACAGGAGAGAGAGAGGATGGGTTAGTCTCAGCTTTGCCATGGGGGGGGGCACCCCTCCCCCATCTCCTCCCAGGGAGGGAAGGGTCCCATTTCAAAGGGGAGGAAGGAAGGCCTCCTCCAGCAGCTCAGGGGTTGAGGCCGCTCAGCCCGAGGCGGTTGGCAGACTTGCCAGGGCAAGGGCTAAGGAAACCAGGGGTAGCTGACCCTCGACGGTACAGTACTTGGCTAGCATGCAGTAGGTGCTCAATAAATGCTTGGTGAATAGTTGCTCAAGGATTCCAGAGGAGGCATGGAGGGAGGAGCAAGCCAGAGGTGGCTTTAATGAGGATGGGCAATTTGAGCTGGGCTTTTAAGAATGCAGAGGAGTTCTCCATGAGGCAAAAGGAAAGAAGAAGTAGACGCACAGTATGAAGATATGGAAGGGCATGGTGGACTCAGCAAAATGCATGCCCTCTGGGCCCCTAACACTATTGACTGCATACCTACTATGTGCCACAGGCAGGAAGCCACGACTTGAACCCCAGCCACACCAAAGCCCAGTCTTTCCATTTTTTAAGCAAGTCTCCATTGCTGGCCAAAGAACGCAGGGGAAAGAAAAGGAGGCAGGAGAGGGTGCGCTGGTCCCCCGACCGTCCGGGAAGGACATGGACTGGGGCAGCTGGACTGCTCGGTCCTCGGTCTGCTGGTCTGGCCCCTCGTTAACGGTCAGCGGCCCTCATGGCTGCAACCGGCTCCAACGCCACCTCTGTGAGGTCTCCCAGATGGATACACTGCCCCGCCGGCCCGGGGGCTGCCTGCAGGCTGTCTCTCTCACCTGGGTGCCCTGGGAGTCCAGCCCAGCGCTGGCCCCAGGGAAGGGGAATCTTGGGTCTTTTCTAGGTGGTCCTGGGCACATGACCCAGCCTTTTCAAGCCCGTTTTTTATGTCATTCTTCCCAAGCTGCTCGGGACACTGACCTCTTTTCTCATCTCCACAGCTACCGGCCCCATCTCATGGAACTCCTTGCTGCTGCCCTTGCCCTCACCACCACCCATGCTAATTCTCTACACAGAAGCCCGAGGGACCCTTCTAGAACATACAAGGGAAATCAAAGCCCTTGGTCGGTCTCCCTCGAGCCGGCCCCCACTCCAGACACGTGCTGTGCGCTCCAGCCTCGACACCTCCATGTCTGGAGGCGCCAGACCCCAACTCACTCAAACCTCAGCGGCCCCTCGGAGGACTCCCCTGACCGCCATCGAAAAGAGGACCCCTACCCTCTGCCCTGCTCCCCATGACAGGCATTTCTTCGTGTGGGACGCTGTCCCATCCCCTCTGAGTTCTCCCTCTTTGCACACCGCCTGGCGCCTAGTGGGAGCTCAACATTTGCCAAACGAGAGGAGCGAATTGCATGGGACGTGGGGAGGTGGCGAGCTCCCCCCTTGGTGAGGCTGCCTCCCACCTCTGCCCGGGATCCTGGAGGCCTGGCAGCCGTACCCGCCACTGCTAATCACGAGAAGGGAGCGGGCAGGATGGGCTGAGGGCAGGGGCGGCAGCTCCCCCGACCCCCAACTGAGACTCGGCTTCCGCTCCTGCCTCCTCCCCCATGTCCCTGGTTTCTGGATAATCGCAGGCTCTGGAGGTGCACAATGGCCTCTGGAAATTGAATTTGTGGGCAGGTAATAGGAGCTGGGAAATGGAAGGGCAGCAAAATAGGGCCCGCGGGCCTGTCACTGACACCCCCTCCCAGCGACAGACACCAGGAGTGGTGGTGGGGGCGGGCAGCTGTGTCCCAGGGCTGAGCATGGGTGGGTGCTCTGCGACTGTTGGTTGAATAAGAGAATGGCTACAGGGTGAGTAATTCTTTGAAATCAAAGCTGCTGCTGTCAGAACACAGTAAGACAAAGGAGCAGCAGGGTAGGGAGGCACCCGAGATGTTACCTGGCTGAGGAAACTGAGGCCCGGAGGGAGACGGACGCCGCTGGAATGAGCGGGATGCCAGCAGCGCATTGCCCAGGCCCCACAAGCTCCCCCACTCCTGGGGCGGGGACTCTCTTGGGGCGGACACTGCCGGCCACCTTGCTCCCCCGGTGGGAGGATGCAGGGGCAGAGGCCAGCCTGCCCCGAAGGCCCGCAGCCAACGCGAGGCAGCCTCTGTGCATCCGATCTGCAGCCCACACCTGCTGCCTGTGTGGCGGCAGGTGGCATCTCCCAAGGGGCCCTGCCTTGGGCAGGGGACACAGCTGAGGTCACACCGGACCCCACGAAAGGGCATGAGGTCCCACGCCTGGCTTCAGAGCGAGGCCCACTCGGCCTTGGCACTTCCCAAGTGCGTGAACTCAGGAGGCACAGGCCGGCCATCTGGGATTCAATCCCTCGTTTAAAACGGGGGAGCAGGGAGGGTTCCTCTTTCCTGCGGGCCCTGACATCACAGCCCCACCACGGACCCAGCCCCTCTGTGCCTCTGTTCCCCTAACCTGCAAAGTGGGGATACTATCTACACCTCTCCTCAGCGGGTTGCTGGGGGTGGCCAAGAAGTAAAGAGAGAAACGCCCAACCCCTGAGGGGCCCACGGATGGTGCCGAGGTCAGCATCTCCATCTCTGGTACTGCCACTGGGCTGACGCGTGCCGACGGGGGGGCCTGTCACAGGAAGGCTAGCACACGGAGGCTGAAGGAGGCACAGCCCTCCCTCTCCCAGGTCAGGAGGTGGAGGCGTGGGGGCACCCGCAGCACTCTGGCAGAGGCGGGGGGCAGGCTGCTGACTGGCTCATACCGTGGCCTCGGATGCCCTGCGACTTCACCACCCAGTGACCTTGGGCGAGTCACTGCTGCTGTCTGGGTCTGGGCCTCAGGGACGAAGGCAGGGCCCATCTCCTGGGGCAAGGGCGAGAACAAGCAAGAGCGTTCGGGGTCATGCTCTTGTGGGCCTGCTGTCGCTGGCTCAGGTCGGGCCCCAGATGCACCCCCGCCAGAGGCCACGGCAGGCCCCGAACCCCCACCAAATGCCACCCAGCACGGCCCATGGGCACTGCCTGCACGCGGAGCCCTGGCTTGCAGGGGGCAGCGGCTGTGATCCCACTTCCCCGACATCAAAAGCCTCGGTGGGTTTTCACCAAACAAACACAATGCAGAACCAGAGAAAGGTGTAAGATAAACAAACAAAACAAGCTGTGCGTTTTCTTTCAGCATTACAGCTGCACCCAGAGATAAACAACAAGTGAATGTCACCCAACATCCATACCGAGAAATTAACTTGACAAAAGCTCAGCCGGCCCCCAACATCCCCCCACCCCTGCCCCCTCCCCCCTCAACCACCATTTTGCATTTCTGGAGTTCCCATCTAATGATTTTATTTTTCAATTAATTCCTTGACAGAGTGCCAGCCCTCGGCTCGCTGCTGTCCCTGGCTGGCGCCGTCGCCCCGTGCGGAAGGCACAGGCAGGCAGAGAGAAAGGCGAGGGGGTGGGGGGTTGTTGGAGGACAGAAAGCACTTCATGGGCATTTGTTCCGGAGGCAGAACCTTGAGGAAAGGCAAGCGGAGAAGGGACGAGAGGGTGGCTGGTCTGGGGGAGGTGGGGAGAAGGCGCTGGGAAAGGGTCCCCGAGATGTGGTGGGTGTGAGCCGCCAGGGAGGTGGCTTCTGAGCCAAGGGTGCGTGGTGCTGGCTGCAGCCAGGCTGCTGGGTGACCTGGGGCTGGGGCCGCACCTCTCTGGGCTGTCTGCGGTTACTGTAGGGCACCCCGTGCCGAGGGCGCTTAGGAGAACCAGAAAGAAGATTTAAGGCCTGGCACAAGGTGGGTGCTCAGTCAAGGTTAGCCTCTCTCTGTCATCAACGCATGCTGTTCCGGTTACTCCCCTCCTCTGTAAACCCGGGACCCACGCGGCGGCTCTGCCAGAGCCCCATCCGGACAGTCACCTGCCTGTGGCGTGAGCAGCAGCTCTGGGACACATGAATGGTCCCCACCTCGAGGGCCCTGGGCCTGGGGCCCGAAGGGAGTGCTAACACCAGCCCAACCTCCGTCCCTCTCTGCTCCACGGGCAAAGTGCCTGCTCTCCTCATCTCATGGGGGCCTTGAATGTTCTTGCCTCTGGTCGTTCACAGGAAGTGTTCACTGAGCACCTACTGTGCGCTGGGCCCGGGGCTGGTGACACAGCACCATGAAAACCCCAAAGAACACAGTGCACCACCAGCTGTGCGGGCCACGTGGGAGCCCCAGGGTGGGCAGAGCCGCAGTGTCTGGCTGTTCTCTGAACGACTTGATTCCTGCAAAACGGGCGTAGTGCCCGCTACGCAGGCGTCCGTGAGACGAGGCAGCAGAGCACATGGCTCTGAGCCAGGTGGGCAGAGCCCTGTCAACGCTGAGGGCTGAGAGGCAGAGGGGGGCGTCGGAGCCGAGAATGCCTGTGTCCTCCGTCCGAGCTCTCCTCTGGGTAGCAGGCTGGGTGGCGTCACATGAGCTGGGTGACATTACTGTCCCATTTGCCAGATGTGAAAGCAGCCACTCTGGGGTCTGGGGAAGTCACATGGTCACAGACACTTGCACGCGGGGCCTTGGACTCAGATCCAGCCAGGGGCCTTCTTGTCACCCCACAGTGACGCCCAGGGTCCGGGGCTCAGCTGCACACCCTGCAGTGGAGACACGGGCCCGACCCCCCTCAAAGGGACCACTCAGCAGGGCTGTAAAACCGGTCCCAGAATGGCACCCACCCGCCTGCATCAGCGATTTTCTCGAGGACGAGGGTTCTCAACCTAACTACCAGACAGAATCAGCTAGAAAACCACCAGTGCCTGGACCCATCCCCTGAGGTCCTGCTGGAGCTGGCCCTGGCCACAGAGACTGCTGCGATTCCCGCTGGTAACAAACAGGCTGCCGAGGCCCCCGGCCGCCTGGAAGTGCAGGCTGACCGCGCTCTGCTCTGGGCCCAGGCCCCTGTCCTGCATGTGTCCCACTGGTCACAGGGGGCAGTGACTCGCTGTGGAGGAAAAGAGAAGGAACCAGGGAAGGTGGGGAGGCGGTCCCCACCCCTGCCGCAGGCCTGCTGGGCCCTTCAGTTTCAAGGGTTGACATTGGCTCCCTGCCCCCTTCTCCTGGCACAGGCCCTGGTGGTGGGGGGAGAGGCCGAAAGAGAAGTGGCAATGGCGCCTCACGGGTCTCAGTAGGGTGATGTCCAAACCAGCATCGTGAGTGCGGAGGCCTCTCGGGGCTGGTGGGGGCGGGGTGGGGGCGGGGTGGGGGCAGGGGGCCTGCGGACTGTGGCCAGAGGCAAGGCCATGCCACTCGGCCCCGTCTGCCCCACTGGCACGTAGGACTAGGGGCATGGACTAGGACTAGAAACTTCTCTGATTCTTCAAGAGAAGCCAGAACCTCAAAATTTCAGGCCAAATCTAATAGCAAAAGAGTGGTAATCAGTTAAAATAATACATTTTTGGGGGGGCTTGTAGGCAAAACAAAGATCTGTGGCTTATCCTGGGTGACGGCTCGCCCACGCGGCCTCTGAATTTCTCCCCCCTCTCGGTGGACAAAACCCCACTGGCCTTGCTTGCGATGGTGAGGCAGTAACGACAATCTCCACGCCCACGTTTTCCTTGGGTTTCTTCTGCCCCGGCCAGCCTACGGCCTGGCCACCCCCTGCCGCCAGCCACAACCGGGCGGGAAGTCCACGCTCCTCCTGCCCCTATTTGCGGCACTCTGGTCCCCAGGCCCCCGCCCCTCGTCCAATCCTGGCCCAGCCCCTTCCCCTCCCAAGTCTCTCTGAAATCCTCCTCCTGTCAGTTTAATGCCGTGATGGATGAGGAAGAGCAGGAGAAATGGCCCGCACAGCTGGCTTCCCCGTTAGCCCTAGCAGGGAATCCTGGCCTCGCCGGCGACGGCTGAGTGAAATGTTTGCAGAACGCAGGGAACACAAGTCAATAACAATTTAGCTGGATTGGGAGCAAGTACCTTCCCGCACGGACAGCCGCTCCCGGGGGAAGGGGCGCAGAGCGTACAGGATATTGCCCAAGCGCTTGGAAGTATTTCCAAAACACCACTCGGAGAGGCTGGGGGCGACCTGGAGACACCTGCCCCAGCTTGCTCAGCCTCCGCGGCACCTGTGCAGGGAGCAGCCTTCTGCTTTGGGAGTGTGGCTCCCTCCCCACAGCCACCCGTTTGCACCCTCGCTGGCAGCTGCTGCCTAGGAGCTGCCTTGACCACAACAATTCCCGCCTCTTGGTTTTTCTTCTCCCGATTCTGCCTCCCCTGCTGGGATGGCTGCAGGCGTGTGCGACAGAGCATGTCTGCAGGCCAATTCCTACCTCTCCCCTGGGGTCATCTACCAACACTGTGNGCTTGCTCAGCCTCCGCGGCACCTGTGCAGGGAGCAGCCTTCTGCTTTGGGAGTGTGGCTCCCTCCCCACAGCCACCCGTTTGCACCCTCGCTGGCAGCTGCTGCCTAGGAGCTGCCTTGACCACAACAATTCCCGCCTCTTGGTTTTTCTTCTCCCGATTCTGCCTCCCCTGCTGGGATGGCTGCAGGCGTGTGCGACAGAGCATGTCTCCAGGCCAATTCCTACCTCTCCCCTGGGGTCACCTACCAACACTGTGGGGAGCAGGGAGAAGAACCACACAGGGAAGGGACCCACGTCCAAGGCCAGGGGTACACCTCCTGCAGGCCCCCTAATGCCCCTAGTGGCCCTTCCCCTCCACTCCGCTGCGGGAAGGGCTGCCACGGAGAAGCCCTAAGTGGCAGGGAACAAGTGGCACCCAAATGGAGGAATAAAGACGAGGCCAGGGGAGCTTACAGGCCCTGTCTGCCTCCAGGGAGCTGGAAAGAACCACGGCAAAGGGATATTTAGAATAATAAATTCTGTGACTTCACATCCTTACCCGAACTTCCCTGACTGATTTTTAAAGCCTGATGATTATGTTTTCATGGCCAAGATCAAGGAGGCATATTGTCAAGGGCTGGCGTGGGGATAATGGGCTCTCCTGGTCCCTGATCTTTTGAAAATGTGCCGTCTTATGAATGATTAAGTTATGGAATGGAGGGAGGAGTGGGGGGAATTGTGAACTGTTGCAGGCTTTAAATATCATCTGTGTGCTGATGACTTCCAAATTTATATCTCAGCCCAGACTTCACCCCTGAGCTCCGAACTCATAGATCTATATGCCTGACACCTGATGGGGAGTCCTAATAGGCACCTCAAACCCAGGGCCCAGGGCCCAGGGCCCCACCCCCTCCCCGGCTTCCTGGGCCTAGTCATCACATGGCACCGCAGCCTCTGAGGGGCTCAGAGCAAAGAACTCTGCACCTGCCTCCACTTCCCCCTGGACTTCCGGAAGCAAGCCTGGCTGGCCCCACCTTCACCACGATCAATGCTCAGGCCACTTGTTTCTTTCCATGCCCCCCTCTGGCCTGTCCAGGATGTCACCATCACTTGCTGCAATGTTTACCACAGGGCCCCTGCCTCCATTCTTGTCCCCCTATGACGCAGGCGCCATGCAGCAGTGAGGAGAGGTCTGGTGGTGTAAATTAGGCACAGCACTCCCCTCTTTAAATCTTCAAGGGATGTCCTGCGGTGTCGGGGATGGAGCCCAGGCTCCCCCCACATGCACAAGGGAGCCCTGCTTGTTTCCAACAGCTCCCCGCCCTGGACTTGTCCTCTCTTCACAGTGGCCTGCTGGGAACACACGTCTGCCCCAGGGCCTTTGCACCTGCCCTAACCTCTGCCTGAAGTGGCTTCCCCCCAATCGCTGGTGGGCTGGATCCTTCGTGTCCCACAAGAGTCCTGACCCCCAGGCAGACTTCCAAACGCTGATCTGAAACCCGTCCTCCCCGCCCCACCCCTTTCTGACTTCCTCTGCAGAGCTTGCTCCTGTCGAATTCTGTTGTTACTAACTTTTCCTTTTCCTCGTGTCTCTCCCACGCAGGCATCATGGCCCACACGTGCTGCTCTGTCCTCGGTGCTGAGTGAGGCTCGGTATCGGGACAGTTAGGTGCCCCGTGAAGGGAGGAGTGACAAGGAGGGGCAGCACAGCAATGGGGCCCCTCTCCAGGGCGAGCAGAGTCTGGGCACAGAGGACGTCCGCCAGGGGGCGAGGTGCAGCTGTGTGGCCTCTGCAATCCTGCACTCTCGGAGAAGAGGGGATTGTGGTGGAATCAGCCACCCATAGCTTTTGGATAAAATAAAAAGAGCCATTTCACAAGGCTTAGGGGCTCTAAACTTTTTCTGTACAGGGCAAGGCAGCCAAGATTCTAGGTTTTATGGACCACAGGGTCTCTGTTACAGCCACCCAACTCTGCCCCCCCATGGTGAGACTGCAGCCACAGCCCCTACGTGTGCACATGGGCGTGGCTATGTGTCCCCAAAACTGCATTTACAAAAAGGTTGCAGGCCGTGTGCAGCTGCAGCTGTAGTCTGCAACCACTGGCCAGTCTGGATTGGGCGTCAGGTCAGACTGAGGGGGACAATCTGGGACTTAGGGACCGCTGGGGGTGTAGGGAGTGGTGAAACAGGGCTGTGTGCCCTCAGGCAAGTCACTAGACCTCTCTGGGCCTCCATGTGCACCTGGGACACAAGGGAACAGCGCCCTCTCCAGGAGCGGAGGCTACAAGGAGACCGGCTGCCTGAAAGGGCTCAGTGTGGCCCCCGCACAGGCGGGTCTCTGGTGAAGCTCTCTTCCCTGCTCTTCCCCCTTCACCTGTCCTGATCTTTGATGAGGTGTCACATGGCCGCCTCTTTTCGGACTGGTGGTGCTCCCAGGCTCACGGGGAGGCTCATCTGCTTTCCAACCCACTGGGCTCCAGGGCAGGCTGCCTGCCTAACCAACCTGGGGCACGCTGTCCAGCTTGGGGGGGCACTGAAGACAGACCGAGCTGGCACTTGCACTGTGCCTAGTGCACATTCCACGTTCAGCTAGAAGGGGCCAAGCTGATGACAGGCCCTTAGTCACACTTGTTTATTCCCCAACAGTGAACCAGCGCCCACTTGCAATAGACGCAGGGCCAAGGCAGGGGCGTGGCCAGGGTCTTGAGCCCTGGGGGGTGAAGCCTCATGGGGAGAGGAGATGCCAGATAGTCGCACACGTGCACCCAAAGCAGCAGGAGGAGGAGGTGAGGGGTGTGTTGGGGGAACTCAGAGGAAGAGAGGCGTCAGGGACAAGCTGAGTCTCTGACACCCTGAAGGCGCAGGCGTGAGGATGGCTGAGGGGATGGGGCTCCCGCACAGTCACGCTCCTCCCGTCCGGCTGGGAGGGCATCTGTGTGCTTGAGGCTAGTAACCGGCGGGACAAGCGCCCCATCTGCGTCTGGCTGGGCACGGGCTGGGGCTGGGGCTGCTGCCAGCCACTCGCCACGCAGGTCGTGTTGGAGCTCCCAGCTCTGGAGGTGAAAGGTGCAGGCGCTAACCGCAGCCCGCCCGCCCGGCTGGCACAAGACAACGCAGGGAAGCAGAGCCGCACTCCCGGCCAAATGAAAGCCTATCTGCCTGCGCCTCCCTGGCTAGAGCACGCTCGAGTGCGGAGGGCTCTGCGGGCGAACCGCTCCTGCGCCATTATGTTCTCCGGCGCCCTCACAGGTCCCGCGGCCTGCCAGGCCCTGAAAGCTTCTCTGCGCCGCGGCCCCGCTGGTCTGTAACACGCTTGGGAAGAAAAGAACACAGCCAGCGGCCGACTTTCCTCTTTCCTCGCTCCTCGCTCTCTCCACCCTCCCGCATGCAAGGCTGCACTTCACCTGCCCGGGGAGGGGGGGCCCCCAGCCCCCCCCCAAAATGGAGATTAGGAAGACGGAGGCTGGGCTGGAAAGGGAGGCGGGGCAGCACCGTATGGGCAACAATGCTGTCTTAGTCTTCTAGTCCTTTTCCAAAAGCACCTCTGTCTAGTGTCCAGGGCTTTGCCTAGTCAGGGTCACTTTTCAAATGCCTCTGAAAGACCTGTTCTTCGCTGTTCAATTTCATGTGCGTTTCTTAGGCATCAACTTGCATGGGAAAACGTGACCCTGCCCTTACCCAGGGGCAATGGATGAAATAAAGGTTTCCTCCTGGGGGTGGGAAGTACTGCGCGGGTTAAAACCACACCAGCTCCTTCTGGCTGGCAGTAAGGGACCCCAGACAAACTGTGAGCACCAGACTGGGTGCTCGGCTCGTTTATTTGTCAAAATGGCGTCAAATGGCAAGTACCTCCGCCACTGTGTGTGTCCTAAGAGCGCCTGCTATGGGCCACACCCAGGGCTGGGCACGTGAGCCCCGGGGGACCGGAAGACATCCAGAATCGGATGCAAACACATCTGAGCCCGCGTGTTAGGCGTACTTGTATTCTCTGCCTCACACACTCACACAGAGGCACGCTCAACATTGTCCAGGCTCGTAACCACCACGGCTCCCCCACATGTCTCAGTCCTCTGCCCACACAGCACCCCTCCTCAGCCTGGGCCGACCAGAATGCAAGAGAGACGGGCTCTTCCCAGTGGCCTGGGTGAGGGAGAACCAGTCCCCGAAGGGGAGGGAAGGGTGGACGGCATCTGTGACATGCTCATGGTGGGCCGAGGGCTCAAAGACCTCATCTCCTTTGAGGCTTGTAATTCCCCTAAGGAGGCAGGCACCCTGGTCCCATTTTACAGATGACAAAGCTGAGACCACACCCCAGTCACAGAGCAGGTAAGGGGACACATGCTAGGATGAGACGTAAGGCTGGCAACACCCACCAACAGGACGACTCCTTTGACAGGATGGCCAACAGCCCAGGTCTGACTCCCGACTCAGCCCCTCGTAGCTTGGTGCCCCCGGGTTAGTTGTCTGTTCCCCCACAACTGGAGCTCATCAGGGACCTGATGGAGGAGCGGGAGGCTGGTCCCAGGGCTGGGCAGCTCCCAGGCCATCAGGGAGCAGCTGGTCTGCTGGGTACGCGGAGCCCAGGCACAGGGATGAAATGGGGGTAACCGTGCTGACTGTCCCTGCCACAACGAGAGCTTTGGCTGGGGCCAACACGCCCCTATCCACCCCAGCCACCTCCCACTGTCCCGGAGCTGCCTGGCGCTCAGGCCGGGCAGACGGGGCTCCTGGCTCCACCTGAGAGCTGAGCACCTTCCTGGCAGCGCTCAGGGACAGGGCGGGAATGGGCCCAGACCCCGCCTGCCCTGTGTCTGCCAGGCCCCGGGAGCTCTGAGCAGCGCAGGTTTCGGCACAAGTGAGCACTTCCCACCACGGGGAGCAGTGGAGGGGTGGGGGAGAGGGCAGGGTCTAGCCGGAGGGCAGGGGCCAGGGAACAGGAGTTGGAACACTAACAGTAGTTAGCCCTACTTGGAACACTGAGGGCCTCGGGTGCCTCCTGTTGCCTGCAGAGGTCAGCCAATGGGGTGGGTAGGTGAGAGAGGCTGACATTTTCAGGGTGCCTGCCCCCCACCCCTCCCGTGTCCTGATTACTTGGGAAGGCTGAATGGAGGAATCACAAGAGTACGTGCCGGGTGGCCAGACTGCTTCCAGCTCTGACCACCTGTGTGCACTGGGCAGGTTACTGCACCTCCGTGCGCCTTGGTTGTTTCATCTGGCAAATGGGGAGAACAAGGGTGTCCACCTCCTGCCCGTGTCATGTGAGTTAAAAAAAAGGCAGCTTGTGCCCTTCTGTTGTCCCCCTGACCACCATCTCAAGAACTGCAGAAACTGGCACCCGTGCCACCCTCACTTGTGCAGGGGACACGGAAGCCCAGATGGTATGAAGACCTGTCCCGGGACACTCAGCTAGGGAGCCGCGGAGGCCAGGGCTTGTTGATTTCGGCGTCAACACCCTTTGTCCCAAAGCGAATCGTCCGGGGACCAGGAGCTCATAGAAAATGTGACGACAACAAGAGATCCTCTTGCCAGACAGCCACACACGTGTGCCTATGCACACGCACACAGCGTTTCTGGGGCTCACAGCCGCTCTGACGCCAGACCACACGAGGGCTCTAGGACCCAGGGAGACGGGTTTCATGGACCCGGCTTAAACAACCTTGCCTTCTATTTTGCTGTGTTCTGAATGGAACATTCTTTCATTTTCAAAGGATTGCCATGCACTTCTCTGGAAAAGAGCGCTATAAAAACAGATGTTTCCTTCCAGGCTCTTTGGCCCCCAAGCTCGCTGGCCACCTTGTGCCACCTCTTCGTGCCCTGAACAGGTGAGAGGTCGGCTTGGAGCCTGACGCTCAGCCGTGCTTGCTGGTGACTCCTCCAGGCAGGTGGCATCACGAGGACATACTGCTTCCTGTCCCAGCGTGCAACTGCTGCCCCCACCCCAGCCACATGCCCTGATGTTTGCCACCAGATCTGTCCTCTGTCCTGCTGTGTCCCCAGGTGTCACTAGAGTCCTGGCCCTTTGGCTTAGGAGTGGGACAGGCCAATAGGAGACCTGGCAGGAGAGCAAGAGTCCTCTCCCGAGGAGGGGCAGCCCATGGGGGGCGGGGGTGGTAGCTCCTCACCACTGCTCACCTCTGGCCCCGCCCCCATGTCTCTGTGAGCAGTCCCCGTGCCAGGGGCGCTTCCTACCAACCCTCAGGGCGAATTCCAGCTGGGACAGGGTTGGNTCACGAGGACATACTGCTTCCTGTCCCAGCGTGCAACTGCTGCCCCCACCCCAGCCACATGCCCTGATGTTTGCCACCAGATCTGTCCTCTGTCCTGCTGTGTCCCCAGGTGTCACTAGAGTCCTGGCCCTTTGGCTTAGGAGTGGGACAGGCCAACAGGAGACCTGGCAGGAGAGCAAGAGTCCTCTCCCGAGGAGGGGCAGCCCATGGGGGGCAGGGGTGGTAGCTCCTCACCACTGCTCACCTCTGGCCCCGCCCCCATGTCTCTGTGAGCAGTCCCCGTGCCAGGGGCGCTTCCTGCCAACCCTCAGGGCGAATTCCAGCTGGGACAGGGTTGGTTGGGGGTCACCTTCCGCTCAGGGCTGGCCCCTCCAGAAGCTGGGAGGGCGGTGCTCCTCCAGAGGGGCTCGTAAGGAGCCCAGACTCCTGGTGTGGCTCTGACAGCCCCCCTGGCTGGCCGAGGGGGTTCACCCCACCTCTGGACTCTGCTTCCTCGTCTGGACTCAGGGCAACGTACCATGCACACCACAGGGCTTCCACGAGGCCCTGTCACTGTGCGGGACCACATGACGTTTTCCATCACAATTTACTATTCATTCCCTCAACTTCCAGAAGGAACCCCCTAGTTCTGGGTGCAGGGTCTGGATGAGTCAGGGTGAAGGAAGCCACAGAGTGGACACTCAGGTGGCCTGGGCCTAATGAGGCCCCAGGCCTCTGACAATGGCGCTGGCTGGAGCAGTGCAGGGTGCGCAGGGCAGGACAGAGTGGCTCTGGTGTCTGTCAGGTCCAATCTCGGCTCTGCCCCTTTGTACCCCAGTGACCCTGGGCACAACAACGCTGAGCCTCAGTTTCTCTGTTTGTATGAGAGAGCGTGTGCCACATCCCGAGGGTGGCCCCCAGCACAGAGCACGTCCCTTGGAAATGACAGCCATCATGGGTCACTTCAGTGCTTGCTAGGTCTCATTCTCTCACCCATCAAACAGGGCTGTCACATCACAGGGTGAGTACGGAATTGATGGGGAGACATATGCAAATAAACGCTGCCTTCGTTACACCGTTACCCTGTCTGTCCCGTCCGGGAGAGCCAATCACACGGAAACGCTTCCGAGCAGGGGAGGCGATCACGCTGTCTGTGGAGCTCAATCTATCAAAGGGGCTTCTCTCCAATGCCGGGGCCGAAGTGCTGAGCCCGCACTCCTCACTGGCCCTGGGGGTGGGTGCTGGGGGCCCGGGAGAGTCCCTTACACAAACATTTGCCGACGGTGCATTTGGGCCTGTCGATGGCTGTCGATACAGACAGGTTTTCTCTCCGCATGGCAGGATTTGGGGACTCGCTGAGTTGTGAGCCGGCGACGATGTCCTTAGCCCTGATTCCTCTGGATTCTGGTCCCTCCACTTGGGACTGACGGCCAGGACCATGGGGCCCAGAGAGGGTCGGATCAGTGACAGAGATGAGCACCCAGCAGTACCCCCTCTGGGGGAGGCCCAGGTCCGGGGAGGGTCAAAGCCGCGGAGGAGCGGATACCGACACGGCAGGGGAGTCCAGGGACAGAGGTCAAAAGCAGAGGATGAAGCAGTCACTGGTACCCGTGGATCGGTGGGGAAAGGGAAGGCTCCCCGGGGGAAGTGTCATTTGAGCTGAGCCTTGAAGACTGGGCAGGCGCCTGCCAGGTTAAAAACAACAAACAGACTGGGGAGCAAGGCATTCTCAGTAGGGGGAACAGGACACGCAGAGGCCTGTGGGCTGCCAGGGAACGGCACACTCTGGGAGGTGCAGCAGGAGGGCTGGAAAGGCCCAGGCGGGTGGGGAGGAGGGTTTCCTGAAGGGCGTGGCAGGCTGAGCCACAGTGGAAGGCCTTCCATCCTGTCTGGGGCTCTAAGCACACCTGCGGAGGACACGGTCTTGTGTCATCGGGACACTGCTCAGATGGCATTCGTGCTGCCCCAACAAGACCAGGGCGGCCAGCTGGGACACGCACAACCCCACGAGAGCAGCCCCCCAACACTGGCCACTACACTGCTGCCTGATCTGGGCAGCCAAGTAGGACCGGTGGGGACGGCAAATGATCCAGTCCTAGGTCCGAGCTCCCCCTCTGCCGACGAGTGGGGAAAAGGTGGGTTTCGCAGCCAATGCCCCCAGAATGTCCCCAGGTGACAGTTAGCCCCCAGCTGCCCAGTGGGGATGGGGACAGTGAGGGAAGCAGCGCAGGTGCTGGAGGAACGTGGCTTGTCCAGGAAAGTACTCAGAGCCAGGCAACTGCGGGTCGTGCTGGGACTCCCAGGTGGACAGCGGCAACGTGCCACCCATGACATCAGAGCACCATGGGGGATGGCATGGGGGGCCACCTGCCCCTCCACCATGTGCCACGCTCACGCCAGCCCCGGGGTTCCTTTGCCCAGGCAGCTCTTTCCCGGGCACAAATGTCACCTCTGTGGGGAGGCCTCCTGCACCACCTGCTCAAACAGTGCGCCTGGCCTCTTCCACCTGGACTCACAGTCCCACTAGGTCACGGCCGCCCCCCAGCCGGAGGGCAGAGCAGGTGCTCCCCGCCACTCTCCGGGGAGGGGCCAGGCGGCGAGGCCATGTGACACCGCGGAGGTGTGTGAGAGGAGTGAGGTGCTGGCACCACTGGGGCCCTGGTGGGAAGCGGATGGTCCTTAAATTGGGTAGCCAGGGAGGGTCTAGTAAAGGGGGGGCAGGAAAATTGGAGTGAGTGGCCCCCTGGGCCAGCCAGCAGGACCTGGGCAGACAGCACTTGGTGGAGGGGCCATGGGATGTGGGCCCCGGTGGGAGTGCCAGCTGGCTGTGGCAGCCCAGGGGAAGGGAGGTGGGGCGATGGACTCCCCGGCGCACTCTCCTCCTCTCCCCTCTTTCCTGCCAGACCTCCCAATGACCCCACCAGAAGCCCAAAGGGCCTGGAGGCTCCTGATGTGCCTCCCACTGCCTCCGGGGCACCTCCTGGTGCCCTGGCTCCGAGGCCCACGGGAATCACCCCAGCGGCCCCGCTGCTCTTACCGTGGAAGTGCTCAGCCGTCTTCCGCCGCAGGGCCTGCAAGGTCACCTCGGAGTCAGCCCACTCCAGGACGAGCCTCCGGCCATACAAGTGGGTGCTGTGACACAGGGCGTTGAAGGCCCTCTGGAGGAGCAGGGACAGGAGACAAAACACAGTGCATCAGCTAAGACCTTGCCCTGGCAGCTCCACTGTGCCCCCCGTCCGCCTGTGCCGGCACCGCAGACTATGAGGCCGGCTTCCGGTGCGAGTGACACCTGCCCAGCACATCTTAGTTCACGGGTCCCGCCTCCAGAGAGGGAACTGCGGGGGTGGTACAATCAATGTACCTGCCACCAGGGCCTGCTGTTGGGTGCGGGCCAGGCGGCAGCTTCTTCCCCATGTCACAGCCTGCCCAGCAGGGCAACCCCAGGACCCGGCCCTTCCACCCAGCTGTCAGGGCAGCACCTCCTGGGAAGGCTGAGCCTGGTCTGATTGCCTGATGACAACCACGCAGGCCTGGAGATTCCACCCGCCCCGTCTCTCTGTTGCCCTCAGCCTCCTCACTGGCCCCCGGGGCCACCAGCCTCTGCCCCAGGGGCCCGAGTCCTGCCGCAGGCCCTGCCCCCCTGCTGCCTTCGCTCTCCCCGACCTCCCTCCTCCTGGCGTTCATTTTCTGACAGCGTCACTGAGGTGCAACTCCCACGCCACTCAAGGTGCCCAACTGAAGGGCGCCGCTCAGTGGCCGTTCGCACACCCACAGCCGCCAACCACCCGTCTATTTTAGAGCTCCTTCGTCATCACCACCCCCAGAGAGCTGCCAAACTGGTTACTGGTCACTCCTCACGCCCCCCACCCCGGTCCCGGCCCCAGGGGGCTCTGATCTGCTTCCTGCCCGTGTGGTCTGGCCCTTCTGGACAGGTCACAGGAGTGGAGTCGCACGGAACCGGAGAGCTCCCTGCTGGACATCGCTGGGACTTAGGCTACAGGGCAGTGGGCGGGGCTCTCCCCGGGACACTCCTCGGCTACAGAGGCTGCCACAACTTGTGGTCAGGGCCTGGGCTCTGCAGCCTCCTGGGAAGGCTGAGCCTGGTCAGCCTGGCCCTGTCTGGGCCCTGTATGCTCTCGCTTCAAGACCCGGGAGGGTGCATGACTCTCCCAGGCCTCAGTCTCCTCATCTGTAAAACAGGAACATCAATGGTACTCCGACCTGAGGGTTCTACAGAAAATGAGTCAACGTGGAAAGTGTCTAGAAGAGCGCGGACGCAGTCAGTGCTCAATAGATGCTACTTCTCGCTGTCACAGTGTTACTGGCATAGGGTTGGACATCTGCAGTTTCTCTCTCTGCAGAGGGGCCAGGAGGTGCTGGGTTTGGGGAGTGCCTGCGCCCAGAGCCCCTCAGCCCTGGAGATCGGCAGGGGCTGCGGGGCGTGTCCCTCTTGCTCCTGGCATGCCGAGAGCAGGAGGGCTCTGCGCTAGAACCAACCCAACGCTGGCTCTCAACTGCAGTGCAACTTAGTGGTTGCACAGTGTCCCCCAAAAGAAGACACGTGGAAACCCTAACCCCTGGTGCCTCAGGATGTGAGCTTGTTGGGAAGCAAGGTCTTTGCAGACACAAGTTAGTTACATTAAGGTGGGGACACACTGGACTGGGGTGGGCCTCTAACCCCATGACTAGCGTCCTCATAAAAGACACAGAGACCAGAGTGTCACCTGTACACAATGAGGAACACGGGCTGTCGCCAGAAGCTAGGAGAGAGGCATGGAACAGATTCTCCCTCAGAAGGAACCGCCCCTGCTGACACCCTGGTTTTGAACTTCTGGCCTCTGGAACTGCAGGCCGAGCATCTGCTGTTTGACGCCGCCCAGCCTGCGGGACTTGGCTACAGCAGCCTGGGGTGGTAACACAGTCACCTGGGGCTGGCCACCCGCCCCACCCTGCGCCCCGGTGTCCTCACCCGGACGGCGGGGCGGACACGCCGGCCCCAGTGGTGGCACACAGTAGCTGTTCAGTGACAGCTGAGTCTCTGTGAAGCGCGGGTGGGAGGCGGGTGGCACACGCACCTTTGTACGCCAGCCACGTGGCCACACTGCAGAGAAGCGTTGCTCTCGCCTGTGCTCTCCGGAGAGGGGCCCGGTGTGGGGAGCTCTTCTCTCCTTTTTCCCCTCTAACTTTAATTTTAAAAAAACTCTTTCCGACTGCCAGCAGAGCCTCTGCGGTTTTTTCCACGAAGATATAAAAATGCATCTGGACTCCGAGCCGAAATGGCCCATTCGGAGCTTTACGACACACGCATTCTCAGCTGGCAAGGCAGGAGAACAGCCGGATCGGGGAGCTGGGCTTCGAAGACGGGGGATAGGCGGGTCGGGAGTCTGGCGCGGTGGGCGCTCCATCCTGGAGCCAGGGTCTCTGAGGAGCCTGGGTCCTGGGGGCACGTCAGGTGGGGGCAGCCAAGGGGCTGCGTCTGGGGAAAGCTAAGCCTGAACTCAGACAGATAAAACAGCAGAGCCCGGGAGGAGCCCCCAAACGCGGCCTCTCTGATGGCAGCCATCACGTTTCTGACTCTCCCTTCCTCCTGGGGACACAGTCTCCCTTCCTGTGCCAAGCAAACCCTGGCGAGGTCCTCACTCACCGCAGGAGGGCGGGCTGGAACCCCCTCCTCGGCCCCCCTGACATAAAACCCCTCGTGAATCCTCATTTCCCTCCTGGTCAGGGCTCTTCACTCGAAGCAGCAAGGAGGCACTGCCGGTAAGACGGGGGGCTCTGCGCCGAAGCCCCGGTTCAAACCCTGCTCTGCCACGTGACAGCTCTGTGATCCCGGGCAAGCTGCGAGCCTCTTGCAGCCTCGGTTTCCTCATATGCGAGAGAGGCAGCAGCAAGGAATGGACGGGAGGACGCAGTGAACCAACACTTTCAAAGCCTGCGGGGCCACCTGAGTCTCACTGACACCGGCAGTTACTGTTGTGACGTCTCCCCTCCCCCTCACGGTCACCCTGAGAGCGAGGACAGTGGAAGGCAGGACACAAACCCCCTTTTGTATTTGAAGTTTCAGCAGTGTGACTCCCTAGAGACAGCAGGGTGACCTGTCTCAGTCGTGGTCCCCTCAGGTTAACAAGAAACCGGGTGGTGGTCCTGAGCACCCACTGCTTCAGCAGGGGGGCTGGTGCCTGCGACTGTCGGGGGCAACAAGCACAGCAACTCTGGGCTAAAGAGGCCTTGGGTGGCCCCAGCGCCTGCACTTCACGACAGAGCCTAACTTGTCTCCTGGACTCAAGGCAGGGAGGAAGCGAGGGGAAGGGACTTTGGGCAGGCGCAGGGCCGCAGCGGAGGGACGCACAGCCCCACCCCTGGCCAGAGGTCCACCGGCATCCTAATTCCCAGTCCCTGCGCTCGACTCCACTGAGACCTGTGCCTCCTTCTCCTCAGACTCTAAACCTTGGCTCCAGGCATGGCGACCCTGCTGAGAAAGCCCAGGGGCCTCATGCACTTCCAGGGGCTCAGTGGTCAGCACAGGGCTCGCTGTCCCGACACAGGAAGTGGACGGCCACATGCCCCGGCCCTTTCTGTCTCTCTAAATCCTGCCTGGTTTCTTCCTTTGCAGCCCAAGAGCCTTTTCTTACCGTGGCTCATGGATTTCCTGCGTTCCACGAGACTCTAAGCATATGACCTCCACACAGGTGTGAGGACGGTCATTTCCCCTACTTCCACCAAGAGAAAACCAGCCCCCCAGCCAGGGTCTGTGCCCAGGTTGACGTCCCTCCTCCTGTCCTTTCAGCCTCCATGCACTGTCTCTGGGCCTCCAGAGTTCCGCCCTGGCCTTGGAAGTGCGCCCCTCCTCCCAGCCGGCTTGCTGGTGGTTGGGGCTGGCCAGGCACCCTCCCTGCGCCCTGCACACCCGCCTGTCACACCTGCTTACGTGCCGGTCCCCTCGGCTCAGCCATGAGCCTGGAGGGAAGGCATCTACCCTTGCTACCAGACTGTGCTCGGTCAACACTTACAGAGCAAGCTGGAGTACCCTCCCGCAGGTCTCCTGACTGGGAGGAACCCTTGGGCTGGTCCTGGCTGCGGCTGGAGGACCTGCCAAGCTTCTGTCACAGCCTCCATTCATACCAGAAAGACGGCAGGGACAGGAGCACGTCTCACCCCCACAGTGCACACAAGTGCGACAGTGTCCTTTGCTTAGGACAAGACCTGACACACACCCGGTCCTGGGTCTGATGTATGAAGAGAAGGACAGGAGACCAACGCCCATGACCTTGGAGCCTCACGGGATGGAAATGGGCACCTAGGACATGCCAAACCCTCAGCCAGGTCATGGCAGAAGCTTGAGACCCAGAATGGCATCATGTGGCGCCCCGACCTCTGGGGCCACTTCCTGTTGCCACCTGATGGCTGGGGGCTGGTTTTCCCACCCCTCCTCCAACCCCTGTTCCCTGACTCCATGGACCGTTAGTCAGTCCAGGGCACCCCGGCCCCTGGTTTCTATTTAGGGCTAGCAAAGGGGAGGCACCACAGGGACCGAAGAGCAGGGGGCAGGGGGTGGGCGGCGAGGCATTCTTCCATTGCCCCCTTCTTCTAGGACTTCTAGGACTTGGCTCCTGCCCACGGCCCCTCCTTTCCCTCCAAGCGCCCCTTTGGCAGGTGGTGACAGCTCCCAATGTCACTGGCCCCCCGGGGATCCCCTGGTGAGTCAAGGCCCTACTGACCCCCCGCAGATCTCTCTTCGTCTGAACCGTCTCGGCAGAGGCTCTGCTTCCTGGCCTAGACGGCTGGCCCAGTCTCTGCCTCAACCCGGGCAGGTGGACGTGTGCCCCGGACCGCGGGTCTCGCACCCTGGCCCTGCGCAGAAGGTCCGAGGCCGACAAGGACGCTCGGAGCTGCCACATCACCTGGCTCCCTGGCATGGGTGTCCCGAAACCACACCTCTCTGTTCTCCTGTGACCTGAGACACCAACTACGGGCACCTTGAGCACTGGCCTCAGCTGCCTTCTCTGCGCTTCTGGGAGGAAGTCTGTGAAGGTGGAGGACGTGACAGGCGTGGGCTTGACTGTGACCAGGCCTAGCAGCCACCTTCCCAGCACCGAGAAGGCCCTGGACAGCTGCCAGCGCAGTGTGGGGCCTGATCTTCCTGCAGCCCTCCTGGAAGGCAGCAGAGGCCCACGTGACCCCCTTGGCAGGACTCCTGTCCCCGGGGAGCTGGCTCTGGGCATAGCTGAGGACGGGCCTCCTGCCTTTCCAGGTCCCGGGTGCGCTCTCGGCCCCTGCTGCGCTGTGTCGTGCAGAGCGGGAGGGCTGCCTCTGTCGGCAGGTGTCAGTTCCACCTGGATGCAGACACCGCCGAGGTGCCCCGGCCATCTGTGTCCCCACTGCCTGGAGTAAGTGTGACCCGAGCTGGCCAATAACGACCATGTGCGCCTGGGAGCACAGGGAGAGGGCAAAGAGAACCAGGGCACTGCGCTGGGCCCACCGGGGGCTCCGTCGCTGCCAGAGAGGGCGAGGTGCCGGGCCGGCGCCTCCTGGGCAGAGGGCCTGCTGCAAGGCACGCCGCGTCACTTCCCTGTGGGGTGGCCGGCGCTCTGAGGGACAGCTGCTTTCCATCCCTGTCCTCGCGAGCCCAGAGTCCTGGACACGGACTCTCAGCAATCCTTGCAGCTGCCTGCGGACCCACGGGGGGAGCCGGGAAGAAGCGGGTCCCAGGGCCAGCACGGCTCTTTGCATGGTGTGGTGACTCTGGCCGCGGCCCCCTCAGCACTGTCTTGAGTTAAGGTCCCAGGGGTCTGAGGGCGACTTCCTAAGGCAAACGTTCCAGGCCGTTGTGTCTGAGATCTTCCCAACAAGTATGTTTCCTTTCGTTCTTCCACTCAGCTCAATCCAACTCAACTCTGCATCCCTGGAGGCCATACTGTGGGCCAAAGACTGAAACAGGGGACGTGAAGGGGACATACCACCCCTGACCTCAGGGAGATAGAAGAGCCACCAGGAAAGAAGGGCCAGTCCCAGGAAGCCAAGGACCAGAAGTGACATGGCACTGAGGCAGCGTGGCCTGGTGGTGGCCGCGGGCTCCACAGCGGGGCCCAGAGGGGCTTGCACGAGATCGCCCCTTGAACCGGGAGGGCGGGTCCCGAAGCCCAGCCCTTCCCGGGCCTGCAGAGCACCATCTGCTGCCATCAGCCTCGCGGGGGCTGGGCAGGCTTTGGGGCACGTAGGTGGCAGTTGGGTCTGTCCTGGTGCTGCTGACACTGGTGAGAGCGATATTCACCTTCTCTCCTGCGGGGAGTGGCTTGTCCTGGTCTGGGTCCCCTGCCACAAATGTATCGGCTGAGCCTGAGTCTCCACCTTGAAATGCAAGGCTCAGGATTCAAACGCCTTTTCTTTCCACTTCGGGGCTCTGATAACAGACACGAGGCAAAACATGGGCCTGAGCGCGCACACCCGACCAGAAGGTGGGGACCGAACCCCGAGTCCCGAACGTGCTCCCAGTTTACGTGCTAGAAGACGCAGAACCACGGACACCTGGGCTTCAGCCACGGCACCTCTGACCTGGGGGACCCAGAGCGTTCGGCCGCCTCTGCTGCCCTGGGCCCGCGAAAGGCCTTTGCACACTGCACTCCCCTGGACCCTCATGGTCACAGCAAGGGACAGGCCATCCTCTCCCACATGGGGATGAGCGACCTGGGGTGGGGACACAGAGCCCCTTGCCCACGGCCATGCGACTGGAAGGGGGCAGCTCTGACTCCACAGGCCCTGCCTGTTGGGAACACGGCTGCGTACACGGGGGTGGGGTGGGGGGATGGGGGTAGGTGCTATGCCCCAGGGACTCCCGCACACCGTGCGGGTGGGGGGGGCGCCCCCCGCACTCAGTGAAGCAAACGTGCACATTGCACACTCATCACTACTGATCTGCGGACGACTGATCACTACCGATCTGTGGGCGATGGGCATGGACGGTGCATTGCCATGGCCCAGCATGGCGGACGTGGCTCTTTCTGGCTCGCTCATCACCACCTCTTCCCACCGCACGTCCTGTTTCGGTGGGACCCGCAAGGTGACAGCCGTGGGCATGGAGAGGCCTAAAGGGAGCCCCTCCGAACTGCCAGTGTCCCCCCAGCGGGCGGGGCCCGCCCCTCCCCCGGCGGCGTGCAGAAGGGAGCCAGTGCAGAAGGGAGACCCGAGAGAAACGACGGGGACTGGAGCGACCCTGCAATTAGAGCCGCGGCTGTTTACCACACGGAGGACGCGCTGCTGCCAACGCCGACCGCCATCGCGTCTCCCTGCTGCCGGCTCCCCCCAAGTGTTTGTTTAAGCCAACACATTGCTCTGCTAATTGGATAACATTCCACGTGAAAATAGACCTTTTAAAGCAACAGCGGTGGCGGCAGATAGAAACAGCTGCAACTGCAAAAGTACAGAGTGGCGGCCGAGGAACCAAAGGCGCACCCGTGGGAGGACGTGGAGGCGGCGCCAGGTCTGTCCTCTGTGCTCCTCTGCTTCCAGCCCCATTCCCCCCGCCCCCCACCCCCACCCCACGGCCGGCCTGGTCTGGGTGAAGGAAGGAGGTGGCAGCGTCTCAACAAATCCCAGTGGCTAATGGTGGCCTCTCAGCCAATGGGGATGAGTACACGGGTTGGGGACCTGGGCCGGGAGCCCCAGGCCACCTGCCCAGGTACAGTGCTGCGGCAGGAATGCCCGCTCGTTCTCTGGGGGCCAGATGGACTGCTTTCACCCTGGGCTTGCTCCCAAGAGAGACTGTCAGAAACAGCCTCTGGGTCTTCTTCTGGTACGACGGTGATGAGCCCTTTTCTTGGGGACATACTGGGGCTGGGTGAGGGTGACGGGTGCAAGGGCCTCAGTGTCCGTGGACACGTGAGTGGAGGGAGGCAGGGAGGTGCTGAATACGTGGGCTTTGGAGTCAGATGACACAGTTTCCCAGTTCCGCCCAGCACTCAAGGCCCTGGGCAAGTGACTTCCTCCCTTTGAACCTCAGTCTTCCCATCTGTCACGTGGCTTCCTACCTCCTACCTCCCAGACTCCCAGGAGGAGTAAATACTGCATAGGCGATTCATGCTTTTTGGAGCTGATACTTTTACCAAAGGCAAGAGGCTGCTCTTCCAGAAGTACCATCAGGGCCCTCGGGGCCACGGGGCCAGTGCCATGGACACTGTGGACAGCTGAGCAGCACGTGCAGGCCAGAGCACCACTTGGGAAATTACTCTATCCATTGGCATTGGCATTGGCATTGGCAATTACTCTATCCATTGGCCAGTGTGTCCCGCTCTGTGGGTCAGCGGAGAGCGCTGGATGCCCCACTCGGAAGACAACCAAGTTCTCCAGACAGATGGGGAGAAGCAACAAGAACAAAGAGAGCTTCGCAGGAGAGGCGCCCCCGGGGGGTTCAGACTTCAGCCCCTGGGAGGACCACTGCATCGGGACGCATTCCAGGCCTTGACTTGCTGTCTGCCCTCACCAACCTCCGTCCACCCTTCACTTCTCCCTACGTGTGGTGGAAGATTCTTTGAAAAACACTGGATTGTCACAGCTGGAGGTTCAGATGATACTGGCACTTCCAGGGGTGATGTTTACTGTCTGGGACAGTGTGGCTGGTCGAATGCCCAAGGCCGGGAGACTCTGCCGGCTCATGGAGCTGTGTCCAGGGAAGACAGCTAGGTCCCACCCCCGGGGTTGGCATCCCCACTGCAGAGCCAGGCTGGGGCTGCTTGCCACTTTACGGGGCTCAGGGCCTCAGACGGGGCTTAGCAAACACTTGAAAAATCGGGGGCGGGGTACTTTTGCAAACCACCCGTCCGATTTGCAAGGGCTGCTGCAGGCTGGGACGAGACAGTGAGTGTGCGGCGCACATGTCACTCATGAAGCCGGTGCACTGGGTCACGGGAGCCTCTGGCTATTGTCATCAGTTGCCTGGTTACTCTGAGCTCAGCCACGGCAGCCTTCTTGGGGCCTTGTGCTAGAATTCTCTTCCCAGTTTCGGAGCACGGCTTAACCCCGAGTGGCTCACTGGGTAACAGAGCCCCGATGATGCTCGGGGTGGAACACGGGGCCACTGGCACGGCCAGGAAGGTTTCTACTGGATGTCTCCTGCCTGGAGCGCTTCCAGAAATGGAAGGCCACCTGGGGACATAGCCCTGAGGACCCGGGGAGCCCGAGGCACCTCTGTCAGCCCGGGGAGTCCCACGCTTTCCTTCTGCAAAGCTAAAAAAGAAAAAGATCTTCGGAGGGTTTGCTCAGCGTCTCCGTGCAGCATCGCTCACCCTCTTGTAGCGCACGCCCACCCTCGAGCTAACTAGGTCCTTACAATATTCACAATTCTATTCACCAGCAGGCAGCGTGCGCGGCTCTGTGGGTCAGTGGAGAGAGCTGGGAGCTCCACTCGGAAGACAATCAAGTTCTCCAGACGGACGGGGAGAAGCAACGCAGCTTCTCTGGAAGCAAAAAGAGCAAAGAAAGCTTTGCAGGAGAGAGGCGCCCCGGGGGTTCAGCCTTCGAGGAGAGCTGGACTGTCTGGTGGTGGCACAGAGGGGACTTGCACGTGGGGAAGAGCCTCGTGGGGCCGACAGGGCTGGACAAGCTCCAAAGCCAGGCCCCCACCCATGGGAGGTGAGGGGCTGTGGGCTGAGTCCTCACTGTCCTTGGTGGCCTTTCTCCCAGAACCCAGAGTCGAAGGTGGGGAAGGGTGAGGGTGGGAGGGGCCACCTCTGCAAATCACCAGAAGCTGGGTTGGGCTTGGGAAACAACACCCGCAGCCTGGCCTCAGTGCGGATCACAGGGCATTCGCGCTGCCCGTCCACCGGAGACCCCCTTCTGTTTTAACGATGCCGCCGCGTCCTGGCAGTGCGGTGCGGGACACTTCAAGGCTGGGAGCCAACGCCTAGTCTAAGCCGCCTGATCCCGTGAGCCATGTCCACCCTGGCGCTGGCCACAGCTCTGGCGAGGGGCTGTGTGCAGGGGGCAGGCTCCTTCCCCATCCAGATCAGCAGTGGTGTCGCCGTGGTCACCATCCTCCTCAGAGCCACCGGGCAGAGTTCGGTGGGGCCCCGCGTGCTTCTGAAAACATCCCCTCATCCCAACCTCACGACTTGATGATGGAAACCCCGACACCACTTCCTAAGGGCCAGTGAGGCGCACGGAGAACAGGTCGCTTGCCTGAGGGCATGTGGCACGTAGGCGGCAGTGCCAGGATCCAAACTCGGGCGGTGTGGCCTTAGGGCCTGTGCACTGACAGGCGGCCCCTGCACTGGCACCCACGGGAGGAAGGCCGGCTGCTCCGAGGGGGCCTGGGCCAGCAGCAACAGCTCGCCTGTGCGCCAGGCCTGGTTCCCGGGGTTTCCTGTGTGCCACCCACCTTCCCGTTGGGGGGACCCACTAGCATTCCTCTTTGACAGATGGGGAAACTGAGGCGTAGGGCTAGGAAAACTGAGCTGTCAGCAGTAACAGCTGGCACTCTGCACGGCTGTCCCCTGGTTCCCCTGAGCTGACCCCAGGGCCTGGTGCATGCAGGGTGTGCTGCCCCCGTCTCCGCCGCCACCACGGGAGGTGAGGGGAGGGCTGCTGGCCAGAGAGAGAGAAGCAGACGTCTGGACAAATGTGGCCACGGGCACTTGAGCTCGAGGTGCTGAGACAGAGGTGGCTGGCAAGGCTCCCCGAGGTTGTGGGAGCCCTGTCGGCCTGCGCGTGTCCCCAGGACCCACAAAGGCCGCAGCCATGTCACATGTCTCTGAGGTGTCACTGTCAGCCCCCCTCCCACACTAGGCCTCTGCCAACGCCAACCTGCTATAGGCTAAGGTTTCTTGGAGGTGGGGGGTTTCCCGCCATTAGGGGGACCTGCACACGGCTCTACTGTGACCCTGAGAAAACACAAGACCTAGAGGAGACCCCACCTGAGGGCACAGGCTCATGGAGGACGCCCACAATGACAGGCAACAGCGTCACCGCCACGGCCTCCTCCCCGAGGGGCTGACCTGGTCTTGCCAGGGCAGCAGCCGCGGACGAAGCCAGAACCCGTCCCAGCGTCCACCTGGCACCTGCTGCTGGGCCAGGCGGGAGCGCAGCCAGTTAACCCCTCGAGGACGCAGCCCCACGTGCTCCCTGGCTCCTACACCCAGAGGCTGCTTTGCGTAAAACCTAAAGGGTGTGCTGTGTCTCCAAGGAGCCCGGAGGAACTCTGTGCACAGCAGTACCTGCCTGGGCTGCAACCAGCTCCAGCCACCGGGAGGAGGATGAAGGGGAAGACGTGTCCCCCTGGGTCCCCACTCAAGGGCCTTGGACCAGGTCAGAATTGTCCCCGAGTGCCCTCTGCATAGCTCCTCCGTGCTGCCTCCCGGGTTGGGGGGGCTCGCGACCTAGGGCCTTCCTGTCTGATCTGGGGAGGCCTGGGAAGCCCCCTCACTCCTCCATCTTGTACCCCAGGCCCCTGCACGTATGATGTGGGAAGTGGACGGAGGACACAGACTGTGCCTTCCTTCCTCCACACACAATACCCAGAGTCTTCTCCGCCACGGCCAGGGGGCGACGAACAGGAGGAAAACCCCAGAGCCCAAGGCTTCTCCTGCAAGAGCCAGGAAAGGAGAGGAGAGCGAGAGGGGGCCGCCGCCTCACCTTTGCATCCTGCTTGGTGAGGAAGTCCACGAAGCCGAACCCTCTGTGTGAGCCTGTCCCGGCCATCTTCTTTGGCAAGCGGACGGTCTTCAGCTCCCCGAAGGTGCTAGGGACAAAGGGCAGAGCACACGGGAGTTTCAGAATGGAGGGCTGCAAAGGGGGTGGGGCCGATGCTCACGGGCTCCGTCCTTCCCGTCCAGCGAGGGAAGCGCCGGCAGGTGCACACGTGCACACTCGCACACCCCGTCAGCTCCCGCCCGGCCAGCGAGTGCTCTGGGGCCTAAGCAGCCTCCTTCTCCAGGCCCCAGCCACCATGCTGGGTGTGGGGGCACCAGCGGGTTGCAGATGCTGACGGAGAACATTCCGTTCCCCTGACAGGCCGGCACACTCCCCCTTCTCTGGTTTCCAGCCTTGTATACCCGTGGCCAGGCTGGGAAGGCGAGGGCTGCTGGTGTGCTGGCTGGTCGGGGGCCGGGGGGGTCTCCCTGAGAAGTGGAGCTCAGCACTGAACAAGCCCAGCACCGGGGACCTATCTTCAACACAAGACGCCCAAATGACACACACAGCGACTCCCTCTGAACGCACTGCCCTCCCTCGGCACTTTCCTTCTCACATCTGCTACGCCCAAGTCAGGCGAAGCTCTGGAGAAGCAAACGGCTTGGCTCCCTGATGGGATTGAACAGGTAAATGCAGCCGGGGCCACGCCGGGGCCACACCGGGGCCCCTCCGCTCTTCTCACCCCAACCTCGGAGAATTCCGGACAAAAGGATCTGGCCTCCCTTCTCTCCAGCCTCTCGCACGCCCCAGCCCCATCCTAACATCCATTTATCAAATATATATGTGCAAACTGCTGCTGATAAATATTTAATGTGCCCGGCATCTGTGGAGAGATATTACTTTATTTGAAAATCGACACACACTCTTGCGGGCGCCTGGGCATACGCACAGACGCACGATGGTCTAGGATGCTTCGGGGCCAGAGACCGATTGGGTAAAAACCACAGCACAGGCCGTCTGCTCTCGGGGAAATGATGTAAGCTACACCTGAGGCGCTGACCCGCAGCCCTGCCCGCATGACCAGGCATCTGCCGGCCCAATTTCCAAAGGAAGGACGGTGTGCAAACGTGGCGTTATGAGTCCTCAAAATGAGCCTGCACGTCTCCGCGGAGCTCAGCCGGCAGCGCCGCTCCCCCTCCCGGGGCCTCTCTGAGCAGGCAGCTCGGCTGAACCGGCTGCTGGTGACAAGGCTGCCTCCCAGGCAGCGGGGGGTGGGGGGGTGGCTGGAGGGACGGTGGTGGAGCCCTGTCAGTCTTCCTGGCCCAAGGGGAGGGGTGGGCTGGGGCCCAGGAGCGGGGCAGGTGGGGCGGCAGGAGGTGATGTGACAGAGCCGAGGAGCCCAGAACTCAAACCCTGCTTTCTTCTGCCACCTAAAGGCGGCCGTGCCCTGCAGCAGGCACGCTGCCTCTCATGCTCCGCGGGGCCCCTGCGCCTCTGCCAGGGCTGGCGCTGGGCCGGGCAGGCAGGGGGTGGCTGAGGGCCCTCGAGGGTGCCTTCGGATAAATGGTCCTTCGGCTCTGAGTTCTTCAGAGATACGGGGACTGCAGGGATGGTGCGTCTGAGGGCCTTGAGAATGGGTGTCTGCGAGCACTGAGACCAGGTGTGATGGGGCTGACAGGCACAGAGGGCCGGGCGAGACCTCCCGTGCGCCTGGGCCATGGTAGGTCACGTGGAGGCACGGTCACAGACAGCGTGTGGCTGTGCTGGTCTCTCTGCCTGCTGTCCACCCCGGCCCCAGGCTCTCTTTGGCCTTTGCTTCACCGAGGCTTGCTCTCAGCAGCCTGTGCCACTCTACCTCGGCCAGGCTGGACGCCCGCCAGCAGCCGGGTGCCATGGTGTGGGTCGTGGCTGCCTGCCTTCCCCTGGGGCTGGAGCTCAGTGCTGCCACAGTAAAAACACCTGCCTGTTTGTCGTCACCAGGTCTGCAGCGAGGAGACTGGCCCGGGCTCAGAGTGGATGCCTGGCAGCCTATCTGAAATGACCCAACGAGCCAAGGGCAGCCCTAGAGGTAGCCATGGTCACTGGTAGAGTAACTACACCCGCACTCAGCGCCGTGACAAGGATGACCGGTAGAGCTGCAGGAATGTGAGTCATGGCTTTACCACACGTATGTGACAGACAGAGAAACTGAGGCTCAGGGAGGTGGCAATTCTGCTAGGACGTGGCAGGACCAGAATGTGGCCTTGGGGATGTTGAGTCTCCTTCTGCTGTGTGACGTTCCGCCGATGTCAGTAACCTGGGGAAGTGGGGCGACTGGTCGCTTTCAGGAACGGGGCGGCTAGGAATGCCCTGAGTGGTTGGTCATCCTAGGGGTCCAGTGACTTGCCAAAGACCCCAGGACAAGAAAGGCTGACTGAGTCCCAGGTCCTCCCACCCGCACGGTGGGCAGACCTCTGGCCTTTGTCCACAGGGGCTCCAATCCTGTGCACGGACGGTCTAGGTGGCCTCTGCCCCAATGTCCTAGCCCTCTGTGATGCGTGGTGAGCCAGCCTGAGTGTCTGTGAAGATGTGAAAGGGAGAGAGAACGGGAGAGAGAGGAAGGATGAGGGAGGGAGAAGGTGGGGGGTAGAGACTGGGAGGTTAATCCCTCCCTCTCCACAGCGCACTGCACGCTGCGGATGCTCTGTGCATGGCAAGCAGCTGAGGGTCCAGAGAAAGGCAAGGAAAATAATTAAAAGGTGGAGAAAGAAGCTGATGAGGAGAGGCTGGAGGAGCCGTGCTTCTATGGCCTGGGGAAGTGGCGTTTGAGAGCTCGGCAGCGGGAGCCGTGCCAGAGGGGTCCGGACCCATGAGGGGTCGTGGCTGGGGATCAGAGAATGGGGATCCTGCCCCAGGCAGCTGGGGGCCTGAGGGGGTGGGAGGTCACAGCCGCTGTCTGGGGTCTCCAGGCAGGCCTCTGCAGGGCAAACCTCACACTGCGTCCCAAGGCCCGAGAAGCTCCCTGTATCCCGTTATTCTCCAGGAGATGAGGAAGGTGGGGGTGGCGAGCTTGTTTCCCCTTCTGTCTGAGACGAGGGCAAGGGAGAGCTGGGGCCCACGGAGCGGCGGGGAGGTCGGAGTTAGATCTTACCAGGAACTGCCCGATGCTGCAAAGCCCTGAATGGAAAGTCTGGGACTTCCAGACGCCACCACTGCTGCCGTCGCCCTGGGTACAATGCCCGGGTGCCTGTGATGGGCTAAGGCTTTTCCCTATACTGCTTCCAGGGGCAACGACTGGAGGTAGTAGAGATGCCGCCTGTTTTACAAACGAGAAAACCAAGAGCCAGAGAGGTGACGTGACCTGCCAGGCCCCCTGGCCCGGGGCGCACACCCAGACGGCACTTCCTTCCCGGCTCAGAACGTGCGAGGCAGGTGGGGGCTGCGGTTCCTGTATGACCGAGTGCGATAATATAAGACTGACTGATACTGGTGATCTCAGAGAGATAGCAAAGAGAATTAAAATGGAAAAAAAAAACGGTTGGGGGAGGAAAAAAAATCGATGAAGTACCTTTAGCTCCTTGGAGATAAGCGATATATAAATACCAGCCATTATTAAGGTTCTTATCTGACAGCGAAGTCCACGGAGCCGTTTTTAAGAGTGGCTTTGGGAGGAAGTTGTGCGTGAACCCTCGTCTCCTGGGAGCAGGGGCCACCACCTGGGGGAGGCCGCACAGGGCCTCGGACCGCGGGGGAGGACAATCCCGGGGCACCGTTGGCTCCTCCCCGCGCCCAGACTCTGGCGCTGGGGGAAGGAGGCGCTGTGCTCCCCACTGTGTAGATAATAGAAACCACAAAATAGCAATTACTGTATCAGAAGCTGTGAATAAAAGGGACATACCAGGCCTTTAAACATGGCCCTCCTTCCCTCCCCCACCACGCTCACACTTCAGTAACGAACTCACACCTCACTTTTCCAATTATTTCATTCACCTTGGGTTCACCAATTACTCCCCCGCACCGCAGCCCGCCCCCTCTGCTGTGCCACGCACGCGTGACTGCTGGCGGGTTGGGGGGTTGTGGATGACCAGAGTTGGTCCTCGAGTTTCTAATTTCCTTCGAGGTGAGCGTGGGTGGGAGGGGGTGGGCGCGGGTGCGGAGGTGTTGCGCCAGACGAGGCGACTGTGCCCGATGCTCATAAACAAGTCTGGCCATGCAAATTGGGCCTGCACACAGGCCCGAAGGCAGACAAGCCCCGGAGGGACCTGCCTGCCCGCGTGTGCTGTGCACTGACCCACCCCCACCAGACCTGCCACGGGCCTGAAGGGCGACTGCTTGGTCTTTGGCTCTGCTGCCCAAATAAAAGGGATGAACTGTCTGTCCTTTTTCCTTGGCCAGAATGATGGGATGAGGGAGAGGTGAGCAAGAGGAAGGCGAGGGGGAGACAGCGAGAACCACCCCCCCCCCAGACGCTGAGCTTGTTTTTACAGCTGCTCTGGTGTCTGAGTTTGGGGCTGAATGCGAGGGCTGCGAGGGGCCCCACCCCTCGAGCCCGCACGCTGGCACCAAGTAGGGGTTGGCACACCCTGAGGAGCCAAGGCCGAGCTGCTCCCAGGATACAAGTCCTTGTCGCTCTCCTACTCGGATCAGTGAAAGCTGCAGAGTCCCAGCAGAAGGGCCGAGTCCTGTAGGGAGTTCATTGGCGTGACTGTGCCCCCCCCCCCCCCCCCCCCCCGCCGCCGCCCCGCCCCGCCCGCACTCAGGGCGTGGCTGCAGGAAAATGAAACCAGCTCCCACCCACAGGACCCGGAGCTGCAGTCACAGTGTGGTCTGCACAAGATGAAGGGGCGGGTGAGGATAAACCACAGGCTCCTTTCTGTTCCTTCTCCAGGTAAGAAGAAAGAGCCGAGTCTCTCGGCATTGAAAAGCCTTTCAAATATACTGTGATTTTCTAACTTGCACATTGCACACGTTTAACAAGGCTCAAAAAGGTCACATGATTCCTCCAACACTTGGTGAGTGACCTGCCCGAAGTCCAGCAGGTGCTCATGTGTGTCCTGGGCTCAGAGTGGCCAGCTGTCCCTGAACCTGTGCCAGGGGCCCTGTGTGCAAGGCGCCCTGTGTGCAAGGTGCTGGGGGAGTCAATGCCAGATGCCACCCTTGCTCCCAGGGGACCCTGGCCTGCAGGAAGAGCTGGCAGGTAGGCAGTGGGCTTTGCCTACCCCAGAGACACAGAGGACTGTGGGATAAACTCCCTCACCTCCACTGCGAATGAGCCAGAGCCGAGCGCTCTGACCTCCACGCACTTCCGCACCACCGTTCCTGCGCCCACCCTCAAAGAGGGTCCACCCATGACCCCACAGAGTGGTTCCGCCGGGTGAATGAGAATGGCAGGTGGGCCACAGCTCTGCCCAGTGTCCTGCCTCACATCTCCCTTCTGCTGCTGAGCGGCCGTGTGGCTAAGGGCCCCAGCTGAGGAAGGCAGAGAGACTGGAGGGCCAGTGGGGGGACCAGAGACAAGCCCACGCCTCCGTCTGTGGTGGCGGACTTCTGCAGCGGGGGCGCTCGGGCACAGGACCCACTGTCAGGACTCCCCGCCCCTGCGATGCGCACGGACAGGAGCGGCAACCTCACAAGCAGGGAAACCACCCCACGGAGCCTGGGCTCAGCCACGTCGGCGAGGTTCCGTGCACAGCGGCTCTTCTCCCGCCCCTAAAAGGTCACACTGCTGCACGCATGTTGGCCCCTCGTGGAGCCAACACTGAGCAAGGGACGGTGGCCCCGGGAGCTGGCCAGTGGAGGCGCAGGTGCGCGTCCAGGCCCTCCCTCCTCTGTCCCCTCTTGCTGTCCTTTTACGCAGTGCCTTTCAGGTGGGACTTTTCCAGTGACTCACCGCTCATTACCGCGACAGTCGGGTGTGGGAAGGTCACCTCATCAGCGCATGCTCCCTCTTATTTTTGCCTCTCGAAGCCTGAAAAATGGCCCGGCTTCCAAGAAAGCGAGAAAAGAAGTGCGGGGGCCAGCGTTTAGCTGTTCTCAATAGCCTTTCACGGGGTCCTCTGCAGGCGAGCGTGACCCTCTCGTTTTCTAGATGAGGGATCCCGGGGACAAGCAGTTCAACGCTGTCTCTGAATCTGAGTCTGGACTCTCCAGAGAGGCTCCGGAGGAGGGGACGGGGCACTGGGAGACGAGGGCTCCTGTCTGAGTGCTTTCCAGGCTGAACTGGTGTGAGTATGTGAGTGTGAGAGAGCGTGTGTGTGTGTGAGAGAGAAAGAGGGGGGGGGGAGAGGGAGAGGGAGTCGGGCACGTGCCAGAGCCAGGTCAATAGAACAGAAGGGATGGGATGCTGGCCCCAAGTCAAAGTCCTCCAGGCAGACAGATGACAGCAGGGAGCTGAGAGAGCTGGGGCACATGACAGAACCCTCCAGCCCTGGGACCTCTGGACCAGCGGCGCCAGGGTCATCTGGGTCTGGCTCCGAGGCTGGGGGTGGGGGCGGGCCAGTCCAGGTGCAGGGCACAAGCGCTCCAGGTCAGCGAGTCTGCTCCAGGGGGAGGGGCCACGCAGCCTCAGCCCAGAGGGCCTGTGGACGTTGGGGCCCGGACCCTCACACAGACCTTGCTTCTACAGTGGCCTGTAATTCAGAGTCTTCTGAGAAATGAGGTTTTTAAATATTGGCGCGAAGTCAACAGTTCAACCCTCCTGGTCCCCTGCAGCCTGCCGGCCCCCTCGGCTGCCTGTATTCACTTGAAACGTGGGAGTCTAAGCAACCTGAGGACAGAGGGGGTCTGGCCACTGGGGTTTGTTCCCCGGCCCCCAGCATCTACTCCAGGTGTTCACACACCTGTGGCTGCACCTGCAGTGAATGCGTCGCTGACAAGTCTCATTTGGACAGTGAGCGGCCGAGTCTCAGCATCACTGAAACAGCCTGAGTGTGGAGCCAGACCTGGCTTCAGACCCCAGCCTGCAGCTCATGTCACCTTCCTGAAGCTCAGTTTTGTCATCTGTAAAATGGACCCAATCGCCCCCTCCCCTCCCCCGCACAAGGCTGCTGACTCCTGGTCCGGGCGTCTACCAGGAATGGAGACACGAAGGTGCTGGTGATGCCACGTCCACGGCAAGAACCTGCACAGGTGACTAGCACACGACACCTTGGAGCCCTCACGAGGTTTCTGGTGGAAGCTGAGAAGGAGCCGGCTGGGCCCCAGGCCCAAGGTGACTTTGTGATTCGCGGAACCCTGACAAGAGACGCATTTCTCCATCCTGCCCTCGCCTCCTGCTAGTTTTACCCAGAGTCGGGCATGAGTGTTCCCGAGCAGGCGTCCCTCGGCCAGGCCCAGGCACCGCGCTCTGTCCTCGGCTGAGCAGGTCCCTGGCTGGGGAGGGCGTGCCGGGCAGTCCCACGCCTCTGCCCCAGCCAGTTAATGGCACACCCAGCTCATGTGCCCCCTCAGGCTTGCCCCCTTCAGCTGCTTCAAGTACAGCTAATCCCATTACAAGAAAACAAAGTGGATAATTCAGGCTAATGAAATCGTTAGGAGAATGCGGGGGCCAGAGGTGGGCATTCAGAACCAATTTAACACCCTTTGGTGCTGTTTTCCTCAGTGAAGGCAATGTTTGAGAGGAGAAGAGAAAAAATTAAAAGGAAATAACAACACGGCCTCTTTCTCGTTCATTTAAATCTGGCTCAACAGTTAATCTGCCACATATCTGGCCTGTTGCTCTGATCTCCACCGTGACTTCGGAAAACAGGAAAAGGCCGTGGGGACCCAGGGACTGGGGGACTTGGGGCAAGCAGTTACATGGTGCCAACGCCAAGCAGGCCCTGTGGCCCCTGTAAGCAGCCCTTCACTGCGAGGCCAGAGCCACACACTCAGCTCCTCCCTGTCACCTGTGGGAAAGCCCTGACCTCTCAGGGGCCAAGTGCTTTTCCTTCACCAATGTGTCCTCTAGGTTCTCATCCCAGAGCAGCTGAGAAGGGCACGGGGTTAACAGTGGCAGGTCCCTAAAAGGCCTCGAGGAGTAATAACCGATGGCCCCAGTGGGACCAGGGCACACACACTCTGCCTGGAGAGGGTCAGACAGTGAACACTTGTGCCCTTGTGACCACTCCGCCCTGCCACTTTCGCAAGGACGCAGCCCCAGACAACATGTAAGTGATGGGCATGGCTTCTTGCCAGCGCAACCTGATCTAAGCAGGGGCTGGCTTGTGAGCCTTCGTCTGCCGACCTCTGCGTTAGCTCCAGAACCTCAACTTGGGCCGACCGGCACCCCAGACACAGCCTGGGCTCCACATCCTCTCACCGGTGGGAAAGGGCACCGCACACTTTAGAAAGGCGCCTGACTCGCAGTCAACGCTGCCAAGGACGGCTGGTGCCCCGAGGTGGGGGGGCCAGTCCCTTCCCGGGGGAAGCCCTTGTTCCTCAGTGGTGGGGGCAATGACAGGCACTGTGTGGTGACAAGCCGAGTCACTGTGTGTTGGCACCTAGCAGTGAGCGCCAGGTCCCCTGGAGCCAAGAACCATACATTCTGCCACCAACCGAGGGACCCACGCAGCCCAAGGCAATAAGGACCACAGACCTACCTGTCACCCCACCACATGGTGGGACAGGAAAAGAAGGCCAGGAAGGGCGCCACCTTAGAGGCATTCCTACGCAACCCGCCCGCCTGCAAAGAGCTTGTGTTTGCACTACCAGCTTGCCCCTCTTCCTGCCATCAGACTTGCTCCGTCCAGCTCCCCTCCTGGACTCCTGGGTGGTCAGCACCCTGGACAGCGCCCTCGGTGTCTGGAGCAACACCAGCCGGCTGAGCTAGGACCGGATGCTGCTGGAGTTTCCCTCCCTGCTGTTGCCGGGCACCCTCACGACCCAGGTCCTCAATGTCAGAAACAAGAAACAAAGTCAGGAGGGGCCAGTGTTTGCTGAGCGCCTGCCACGTGTTCACGGCCCAGAGCAACCCCCAGGTGGCAGCGTCCCAGGACACACAGCCCCCCAGGGGCGGCCTGTCAGGCTGGAAGGGCTGCCCAAACTCGAGTCAGCAGCCCTCCTACTCCGCCGTGCTGCGCCTGCTCTGGGCCGAGGAGCCCCCTTCTGCCTTGACCTCAGTCCTCAGTTTCTCACAGGAGCCTGACAGCCCCCGGGAAGCTGCCAGTCAAGTGCTGGAGAAAGTGGAAAGAGAGGCTGAGGAGATGACGACAGACTTGGAGGGCAGCTCCTGAACTTGGCATTCTGAGGCTTTGGAGCCCTGCCCCTGGGAGGAACACACCAGACCCCGCACAGCATCAGGCAGCCCTCGACGGGTGTCCCCGCCCCTTGGCAGAAGTCTCAGGCGTCCATCTGACTGTACTCAAGGGTGGAAGAGGCAGAGAGCGTGGTCCCCCTGTGCCCCTGGGAGTCCCCTGACCGACAAGTCACAGATGGGAGGAGGCCACTTTTCCGGGGCAGTGGGGTTCAGACTGGGGTGTGCCTCGGGTAACTGGGCAGCCTCAAGACCTGAGCTTCCACGGAAAGCCTGGACCAGTCATCAGGACGACCGCCTAGACATTCCTGTAGAAGATGCAGGATGCAAACCCACGGTATGAGTCTTTGATGGAAGGCCCCAGGGGCCACCCCAGGGGCAGGCGGGAGATGGGGCACGGAGGATGACGCATGCTGCTGTGCCGGCGAGCACAGGGGCGGGGGGTTGGAGCGGGGAGGCACCAGGCTAAGACAGATGCTATTTTTAAAAGTCTGGGAAGGAAAACAACAATAAAACAACTTGAGCTCCGGATGGCTGGTGAGTTTGAAGATGCAGTAGGAGGTGGAAATGGATGTGTGAAGCGAACCATTTGTTTGGGGCCCAAGAAACCAACACAGAATGCGATTCAACGGCAGGAGTGGAGAAGTTTGGGGTTGGCTGGTGTAACTTGGGCCGTGGGTGGACAGAGAGAGACAGGCTCTGGACAGGGGAGGGAGGGGGCCCCGTGAGCTGTGTGGCTGTGAGAGCCAGCCGGTCCCATCGTGGGGGATCTGGTTTATGCCCCGTGGGTCCCTCGGTGGCCGGGGGCAGGGCCCGTGTGCGGGAAAACCAAGGTGCCCCAGGCAGAGGCGAAGAGAGACGGCGAGGAATGGCAGGCAGCAGGGACCGCAGCCGCTCTGCGAGAAGCACTGTTTTTCTCACCGGCAAGTTCAAGAGCATCATCTGCCAAGTTCTTGAGGAGGAGAGTGAATTGCTGCGTCCCCGGCAATGCACACAGGCCTGGACGTGCTGTACCTCCCGCTTCCTCGTGCATGCATGAGGGCCGCTTGTGCAAATCTTGCTGTGCCTCCTCGTCCTCTCCCCGAACTGCCCTGCCCACCCCTGCTCCGTTCCATGTGGAGACGAGGACGAGGAGGAGGAGGAGGAGGACGGGGGCCACAGCCTTTCCTGGGGCAGCGCGCCTGGGGTGATGCGTGCCTCGGGGTGGAGTGAGAATTAGCTGTAGTCGGAGGAAAACCATCGGTTTCCACGCCCTCCTGGGCAGGGCAGGAGAGAATTACCACCTCACTGGGTTTCTCTGGCGGGATTCACAGCCCCAGCGGAAGAGAAAGCCCATCTGGATCAGCGGGGGTGCTCCCCACGCCCTGGGGGGGCGCTGCTCCTCCAACAGCAGGCGGAGTCAGCACCCACTCCGACAGGGAGGGGCCGGAAGTCTGGGTTCGAGCATGCGTGGGGGGGCGGGCAGCTCCTCCACCCTGGGCCTCAGCTTGCTCATCTGACGAATGGGGACAACGGGTGCAAGTTGTGGTGAAGACTCAGTGACACGGTGTCTCTGAAGCCACAGCAATGAGGGAAGAAACAGGTGACAGAATGGGCGGGAGGGAGAAGATGCAGGGCAGGTGGGAGAAACCCTCCCCGGGGAGCACCCTGCCATCTGTGTTCTCCCCTGTCCTTAGGGGAGGGGCTGCCCCTGCTGAGGGCTGTCCCCGAGGCCAGGGAGGTGCCGTCCCAGCCTCTCCCATCTGGGTGTGGTTTGCACGCTGGGATTCTGGGGGCACTTCACTTGAAATGAGGTTTCCCTTGAAATGGGAGACACCACTCTGCCACACCAGGGAGCATCACCGTGTTCCAGGAACACTGAAGGTGTGGGGGGTGCGTCAGTCTCCCATGCAGGCAGGTGGAGCCCTGAGACCAGAGGTGGCCAGCACAGTGAGAGCAGAAGCCTGGGCGTGGGGTCCAGCTCCCCCTTCCCTGCTGGGGGGAAGCCTGAGACTACTCTGGGCCCGGAGGGAGGGAGGGAGGGAGGCAGCCAGGAGCAGAGCCCCGGGCGCTCGTGCTGCTGGGGCGGCATTCGGCTGCGGAGGCCTGGGGCTCGGTCGCTGCCACAGCACGTGGAGGCCACCCTGATGAGCGCAGTCCGTTAGCCCTGGACAGTGCTTCCCACTTGAAATGAGGAGAAAGGGGGCTGGTTCTTTCAGACCAGGGCTGACGAGCCGTGGCCCCTGGGCCAGACCTGGCCCCTACCCGGTCGGTGAGTTCAGTCTGACAGGAGCACCACCAGGCCCCCAGCTTCCGTCCCGTCTATGGGGGCTGCCAGGCTGACAGACAACATTAACCATCACGACTCTGCACAGAAGTCTGACGAGCCCAACCTCACCCCCCGACACCCCCACAGCGAGGTATCCTGGCACCCCAGGGGCCACCCTGATGAGCAGGGGTCTTTGCCTCCGCACCCCCGGGTCACGTGTTTTCCCTAACCAGGTTCTCATTAGACTGAGGGGTACTTACTAGAGGCCTCAAGAAAACCCAAGTCGGCGGGTAATCAGGGAGGGTTGCAGAGAGGAGGGTCAGGGGGCCGCTCCACCTCGCCTCCCGACCTGTCGTTTACCTGAGGGGCCTGATGAGGGATGTGTTGGGGGAGCCAGCCATCGAGAAGGCCGAGCCTGGCACCCCGAGGCAGCCCCCTGGCCCAGCTTCCGTTTGCTGGACTGGGGGAAGGAAAGCCCGCCTCCTCACCCTGCCATGGAGCACCAAAGCGCGGTGCTGAGGGAACAGGGTGCCCCCCTCACCCTCTCCCCACCCGGCACACACTGTCACCCAACAGACACGCTACGACAGACCTCAGACGGGACGCAGGCAGTCTGATGTCACCTACGGGGTGGTGGCTCAGCTGGCCAGGCTGCAGGTTCCATTGCTGGTTGTGGTGTGTACCAGGATCTGTAGCCAGGCTGGCCTGTGACTGTCACTTGTTTTTGTACAGCCCATGAGCTAATGGTTTTACATTTCTAAGTGGTTATAATTCTCTCATGACACCAGAGAATTATGGGATGTCCCAACTCGTGCCCACAGTAAAGATGGTTGCGCCAGCCACGCCCACGTGTTCACTTTCTGTGGGCAGCTGCTTTCCAAGCACAGGGTGCGGGGGGCCACAGGGACAGAGACCATCTGACCCCTGGAACTGAAAATGTTTGCTACCCGGCTCTTTGTGGACAAAGCCCGCTGACCTCCCATCTGGGTGAGTCGCTTGCAGACCTGGCTGCAGAGCTGAACCAGCAGGCGTGGGCCCTGCCATCCGTCCCCAAGCTGAGGAGACAGGGGTGGGCGCAGAATGCCACTCCATTAAGACTCCGAGTTGGGCCTTTCCTTTGTAGAACTCGTGACTTTAGAAACAGTCCCCTGTTAAGGGCCATCGTATAATCACAGCTTCACGCCGCCACGCAGCACGGTCCTGAAGAAGCCAACATCACAGCTCTCATCACAGCACTTGGTACTGCTCTGCGACCCCTCTGCATTTCAGGCAGAAGCTAGTCTGCCTTTGAACCTGATCTTCTGTGTCCAAATTCGAGTGGCTGATGGTGCCGGGTCACAAGGAGTGGTCTTCACTGTTTATGGGGGTTCCGATTCTGGGCAGGTACAACAGTTACTGCAATGTCCTTACGTTTGTACGGGTTTTTCAAAGCCCCTTCGTGAGCATTCTCTCAAGGTCTGCGAGAAAAGCAGGCGACGTGGGAGCGCGGGGCCCGAGTCCGCCCACTCGCCAGGTGAGGGACCAGGGCTCTGCAAGGGCCGGCCAGGAGCCGGGCGGCTAGGGCTCGGGCCTCTGACAGGCTGGGGTGTCAGTCCCGCCCTCCCTGTGTCTGGGGTGCAGGAAAGGGGTGTCGCCTGAGTTTCTCTCTCCTCCCTTCTCTCCAAAACGGAGATAAAAACACTGTCCCCCTGGGACTGCTGCGGAGACAGAATAAAAAAAAGGAAGAGGAGAGAGCTGAGCCCGGCATGGAGCTCACAGGCCTCACTAAAAGCAAATTTAATGGCCTTCGGGAACCTGTGGGGGCTCTTGTGGGTTGTCGCAGTGACGGGAAGCGCTGCTGGCTTCTTCTGGGTGACAGCCCCATGTGCCAAGAGCACCCCCACCAGAAACACTGGGGCACTCCCAGGTCCTGTTTTGTCTCCTCTGGAAATGAGGTCCCTTCCCTTGAGACAGAGTCCAGGGTTTCTTGGCCTCGGCGCTCCAGACACCCTGGGTGGGGACTTCTCTGTCTGGGGGCCGAGCTGCACCTCGAAAGACGTTCGGCAGCCCCCAGACCCTGCCCACTAGAAGCCAGGGGCTCTCCCTGTGTCGCGACAACCCTAAGTGACTTCAGACACTGCCAAAGGCCTCGATGGGCAGAAGCTGGACGCTCCAAGGATGTGGCTTTTTTCCAGCTCTCTGGTACCAACAGACAAGGGAACTCTGTGGGTGTGCAGTGCCTCCGACCCCCCAGAGATCTCGGTCCCAAGAGTGACGACGGCTGCTGGAGCTCGAAGTGGGAGATCCCTTTGAGCAAGTCCGAGTGGGTGTGGGAAGTGAGGGGAGGACACGGGAGTGACACCCGGTCTCCCGAGTATGGCGCACAAAGGCTACACTCGCCGGCAGTTGCTACGCATCCGGGATGACCCCCTCGGGCCCTCAGTTTAAGGCAGAAGTGTGCTTGCTTTCTGATCGCAACACATCTGCTTTCTGGTGTGGCTAACGTTTTTTTCATACTTAAAAAAGAGAGAGAAAAGAATGAATTTTAAACTGCTTGGGTAACAGGCACTGAGTACAAAGCATTACTTCTGCCTCGACGCACGGCACTTGGAAAGAACACGGGGAACGATCTCCATCGTGGGGAGAGGGACTCCGTGAGGAAGAAGGGGGAACCCCCGCATTCCCTGCACTGCAGCCAGGTGGCAGGGAGAGAGGTGGCCCCCACTGATCGGAGCGCCTCCATCCTCCGATTGGCCGCCCTCCCCGTCTCCCGCTCCGGCTTCGCGGCCGGCAGCTGGGGGGCCGGGTGCGGTCACCTCACTAACTCAGTGAATGGACTCGGACAAGACTACACAGGTGTTTGGACAAATCCTCTCTCATGCTTCCACCCCCACCCTACCCTTGCTGCCTCAAACCCCAAATAAAATAAATTAAATAAAACACGAGGCATGGTCTGAGTCTTCTACGACCGGTTTCTCTAGCGGGAGTCAGAACACTGCCAGCGGTGCAGGGCCACAGGCTGTGCCAGGCCGGCCCCGGGCCTGGAGTGGCTGGGTGTCTCCCCGACTCCGCTCTCATCTGCTTGTCCTGCCCCGGCTCCCCTCCGGGCCCCCTGCTCCCGTCTGTGGCGGGGGCGGGTGGGCCAGGATGGTATTCAGCACGCTGCCATAGGTGTCTTCAGCCAATCGGAGGCGATGGCAGCCGCTTGCACCTTGCTGACAGCTGCTGTCAAAACACTCTCACGACCGGTGGCTCGATAATAACTCGAAAATGAGATACAAATGAGGGACCCTCCGTGCGTGGGACGGCGCTGCCACTCTCCCCCACCCCGCCAGCTTCTGAGCGTGGTGGGAAGGCTCGGGGATGCTAGAGCTGAGTCGAGCTCCGGCCACCGCTGAGAGATGGGTTAAGAAAGAATCCAACAGAACCAGCTGGCCGAGGAAGACTGTCCCCATTCCACTCTCCTTCCAGGGGTCCCACAGGACTTCAGAGCAGGTGGGAAGTCCCTCCCGGACGCGATACTGCCCACTCCAGGCTGCACGATGTGCTGATGGACTCTCTGAGTGGGAACAACCCGTGGGGTGTTTTCTGCCCACCAATCCAAGGAGGCTGTGTCCCGGAAAGAGAAAGAACTGTGGGCTCCATCCCCAGAGACATCACATGGGTCCCCAGGCCCCTCCCACGGACCACAGTGGGGCTGCTGGGCTGTTTTCCTGCTTTTGTTCATCAAACCAACTCTCTCCTAAAACCGGGGCTGTTTCTCCCACGGGGAAGTCAACATTAGCACAACTTGTTTAGAACAGCGCAAACAAGCCCCGGGGAGCACAGACCGTGTGGTCAGCACTTCCCCAGCTTCCCGAGGAGGGAGGGGGCTTCGCGCAGCGGGGAGGCAGGCAGATCTGGGGCTTCCTTCTCATTGGCCCCCATGCGTGCATGCATGCTTGTCTGGGGCCTCTCTCTGCCTGTCAAGGCAGGGTCTCCAGCTGTCTAGGGGGGAGGCGGGCGGGCAGGGGCTGCGACATTCATTTACTCCGCAGGCTATGGGATGGGGACGTCTGTGAAAATTCCATCCTCACCCAGGAGGTTCAGAGGCCCTTAAAAATCCACTGAATTTTTTTTGACTGTTCTGGATAGCACTCGGCTATAGGAAGAGAAGCAGAGGTGATGGCTGGGCTGGGGTAAAAAAGCGTTTTTCCAAACCAGCCGTTAAAGGGTCTTCATTTAAAGTCCAGGTGGGTGGAGTGTAGTAGTCCCAGGGAAGTGCCTCTTCCAAGCGCCTCTCTTTCTTCCCACGCCTTCCCTAGCAGAAAGCCTTTATTCCTCCATCCACGCCTCGGGTAAACACCTCGAGCTTTCCGTGCGTGTGTGACAATGCACGCCCTGCACAGCCCTGCCCCTGTCGGCTGCGCCTGCATTCAACAGCAAACTCACATAAAGGCAGCATCGGCCGGTGTAACTTACTCCCAGAGCCGAGCCTTCATCGAAGGCTTTGAAGTGCCACGCTCGGAAGGCCAAGAGGCTCTAAGGGTCCCAGGAACAGGTGGGGTGCCGACAACCTGGGGGTTACGTCAAACCTCACATACCATGCCAGGGAAAGGAGGCCGACCAGAGCTCAGGCTCAGGCCTCGGTGCTGCCCCTCACCCAGCGCCGGGACCTGGGGTGGGGGCACCTAACCTCTCCCATCGTCACCACCCAGAGACGGTGGTGTCACCGTCTGCCCCGGCCACAGCGGCAAACAGAGGAGAGAGGGGGCAGGAAAATGCACCTGGGAGAGGGCTGGGCTGTGTCTCTCTGGAACGGGTTACTTTTCTCAACAGAAGACAGACTCTTAAAAGAAGAAAAGTCTGACTTGCTAATAACACAGGAAGATTCCACAAAAAGAGTTTTGAAAGTACATAAGTCACTGGACAAAAAACCCACCCCACAAAGGTGGCATCGTCCTGGACTCATTTCACGAAATTCAGATTTCAAAAGGGTCAGCAGGGTCGGCTGTAAAGAGCGGCAGTGAACAGAGGCGGGGCGGCCAGGCTGCTGAAAGTCACTCGCAGGCGCATCGCACGTGGGCTGCGTCCTGAGCTTGACCCAGAGTATCCCGTGAACCCCCTTCTACGCTCGCTGCCCCCACCCCCGGCCATTCTAATATAACAACGGACGACTGTCTTGTTTGAAGAAACGCCCCCCCACCTTCTGTCTCTGAGCTCAATGCAGGCAACCGCCGAACACACAGGAATACAGAGAAGGAAGTAAGTGCTAGTATCTCATCAATGGTGACTGTGATTTCGGTGCACTTCCTTCCAGTCTTTTTTCTGGGTTCACGCAGGGATCGCACTTACATACTATTTAGATTCTTGCTGCCTTCACTTCATTGCTGGATCAAAAGCATCTCCCCTCGCAGAACTACTAGAGCAAAGGGTAAGGACGTTTGTAAGGTTCTGGACCTGTGATGGTGCCATCCAACAGGGCAGCCACTGCCACATGCGACTATTTAAAATTAAAAATGCCCATTCTGCTCTTCAAGGCTCACGTCCTCAGTTGCAGAAGCCACCTGCCAAGTGCTCGGTGGTCACACGTTCCCACTGCTGCAGGACACTGTACAGAACGCGACTGCTTTCGGCACCCATTGCGGATGCGCAGCACAGGCTAGCCTGGGATGGCACACGGCCCGGCCTGGCCCAGACAGGCACACGGCCCAGACAGGCACACGGCCCGGACAGGCACACGGCACGGTGAGCACGTGTCAGGCACCCCCGCCCCCAGCGCCCTCGCCCCTTTCTTCCACCCTCTTTATTCTCCTTTCTCTCCATGTGACTCAAGGCTTCTCAGCACTTTCCAGCGACGCACCTCCTCCCAGCCGGCAAATGCGAAGACACACTTCTAAAGACGCCATGAGTGCGACTCTGGGTTGTCTTGTGCTTGTTTTAACATTCATGTAAACACTGCACGTCACTCCACAACAGGGCTGCATTTGTGTCAAAACGAGAAACACCCTTTTTTCCTATATTACTGAGTAAAACACGCTTGAGAAGATGATGCTTGTTAATCTTAGGGTTCTAGGTGCAGCGAGTCCTCATCTAATGTCATTGGTAGGTTCTGCGACTTTACACTAAACCATGTCCAATGTCACCACTGTCACCACAGGCTCGTCGACATTAACCAGAGTCGAGTTCCTGCGGCATCTCACTGACACCAAATGAGACAACATTATCTGAGGGCCTCTGTATTAGACTACGGACAGAGCACGCGCTCCAGCTGAGGGCTGGGTGGCAGGTTAAAAACCAGCAGGGGCTGGTGCCTTCCCCCTTCTTGCTTTGGCTGCTAGGAAGCTCGGGGTTAAGTTTAGTGCCTCTTTCCTGAAGTAGTTCTCAGTCGGGGAGTTGTAATAGCATGTTCTTCCAACCGACTTTTTTCTTAAATTTCTACACTGATGAATTAAGGTTTTAATCCTTTTGGAAGTGAGGAATATACTTGTAAATAAAAAAAAAAATACAAAGAACCCTGACAGATTCTGAGGCAAGTTGCTGGAACCCTGACTGGAGCTCACAGAGCTCCGCCCTCCTGGATGGGGCGGGCGCTGCAGGCCTGCTCCCGCGCAGGACGGACGCCCCAGGCCAGCACGCCCCGGGCCAGCAATCGAGGCCAGGGCCGTCCGACTGTCACTGGGCACGGGCTCAGGGTGCTTCGAGAAGCTCCGGGGGGCCACAGGGGGTGGCCACATACCCACAGGTGCCCTGTGCTTTCTGACACTGGACAGGGACTGCTCCCTCTGGCAAGGCCGCTCTCTGGCTGGAAGACAAGGCCCATCCCAGGGGGAGCCGCACACGCGAGCTGCTTCGGCCAGCGGCCAGGAAGCCCCATTAACCAAGGCTTCTGCCGGAGTGCGGTGAGAACCGATATTCATGACGACGACCCAGGGCCCTGCAGGCCCTGAATCGCCTTCTGGATCGTCAAAGATTCAATTACACTCCATCGAGTTCCAGTGTTAAGTATATTTTATTCTAATCTAATTCCTTGGAAATCGGCCGTCCACGGTTATCAATAGTAGCTCTCCATTAACCCGAATGGTGGTCTGCCAGGAGGCCCTACCCCTACTCAGTTATTAGGAGATGTCCATCAGTCTGTAGAGGAAAACGGGCCAGCTGCAGAGCAGCGGGGACACGGGGGTGGGGGGCCGGCTGGTGGGGGAGGAGGGCCCAGGCTGGGCGTCCACCGACTTGCCACCTCCGCACTCTGAACTCCGTTTCCCATCTGTAAAATGGGCCGCACGGCCCCGCAGAGGAGAGAGGACGCCGGGCATTAAGAACCCGGTAGAGCTACACGGACTAACCTGGAAAGAAACCCAGACGCCTTCCAGAGGAGCGAGAGAAGCTTCACGGAACATAAACACGGCTCCACTTTTCTCTGAGTGGACCCAGCATGATGGCGTGTGCAGACTCCAGGTTCGCACGTGTACCGAACGCACAGAAAAAAGACCCGAGAGCAGGTGCATCCAACGGGGAACGTGAGTTTCTCTGGGGAGGCAGGCGGTGCCAAACCAAGGGCGAAGGTCCTGCTTTCAACACAGAAATTATATCCACGTTTTAGTTGTGCGATTGCAGTTTATTTTTCAAATCGGAAAAACCCGCACGTGCAGAGAGGGCATGCAGGTGTGAGGGCCACCTGCAGGCTTCAACAAAGGGCTCTTTCTGCAGGGCAGAGGTGGCCACACATTGCGTTCCCGTGCGGCTCAACCCAGTACCTACCGGCTAAGTGTGCTCCAGTCAAGCAGATGGCCGGAGGTGGCTGGAAGGAGGAACGAACATAAACCAAAGCAAAAACCCCCAGAAAATCCCTGGGCCCTGGGTTCTCGAATCTTCCCTGTTGATGTGCTCCCACTGACCTGAAAATCGGGGATGCAGCAGCCCCTCACATAAGAGGCTGCTGAGAGCCCGGAGAGATTTCTCATCTCGGTGCTGTGGACACTTCAGAGACTTAGGGCGGCCAAGGCCATCTGCTGCCCCTGACCGGGGAGGGCTGCTCCCCACCCCCAACGCCAGGGTCCAGACTGTGGGCACTGGCCCCCAGCAGGAACACTCTGAGGCAGGGACATTTAAGTGAATTAATTTTCTTCTAGGACTTTTATGGTTTGGATGCTCTTGTGACACGGCTTTGGGATGACTGCAGGCAGCTGGGGGACTTCCCAAACTCTGAGCCGGGAAAGCAGCACTTTACGCGGGATCAGAGGCGAAGGGGAGGGAGGCAGGGGAGCGGCCTGAGAACCCTGGGCACCAGCCCTGAGCCCCACCAGTGGGATGTGTGGAGTGTCGAAACCGAACGGACTCTTGGGGCTGGCGAGTCTTTCTGGTTATGTTACAGTAAAATAACACTATACAGGTTCCCGAACTTCCTTGGGTCACAGTGCCCTTGGTGTCGCCGTGGTTTTTCCACGGCGCCTGTAGGCCAAAAAATACCAAACAGTTCGGTCGTAACTTAACAGCCTGATCTATTAACAGGTCTAAACAATTTAACAGGAGCTGGCACCACCTCGGATAGATGTTGCTGTGTTTCTCTAGGAAACCTAAACGACCCCACAGGACACCTGTGAGGTCACCGAGGCACCCCAAGGTTGAAACTGTGTGCCCCTCGGCACACAGTTTGAGAACCGTGGTGCTGGGCAAACAGCTTTACTTTCACCAACTCATTGAATACTGGTAATAACCCCCACACGCATGTGGGGTAGTTGACCGGTCCGCACTTGACCGGTTCAGGGTAGTTCAATAACTGCTCCAAGCCTGACAGCTGGTAACGGAGGAGCCAACATCCACCACCAGCCCAACGGACCCCCGTGGCGGCCACAGGCAGCTGTGCAGGCTGGACACTGTGGCGGGGCTCCCACAGGCCTGAGCGCCGATGCTCTGACTCAGGCGAGCGGCCGCTGCTGGGGCTCGGACACAGAGTCCAGCGGGAAGAGCCCCTCCGCCAAGCAGCCTCTTTTTGGGTGACGTCGATGACACCCAGTGGCACCTCTGCCCACGTCCTGCCCCAGCATCCTCAGACTGGCTGACGGGCTCCCCAAACTGCATTCGCCGTTGGTGGCCAGGCAGCAGGATGACTGAGCCCACACCGACAAGTGTGTAACAACTGGCCTCGGCAGACAAAGACCTACAGTTAACGTGGACCCCACTAGTATCTCGGACCAGAAATGGGAGCCCTGCTGAGAGCTCATTTAACAGAACACAGCTTTTCAACACCAGGCCGGCTGCCTCGCACGTACATTTGGGCGTGTGTGTGAGGGGAGGGGAGGGGAGGGCAGGGCAGGGATGGGGGATGGGCTATTTCTGTGGGATCATTGTTAAACCTTCTGCACATTTACACCATCTAACTTTTTTAAAAAACTTAATTTATTTATTTTTAGAGAGAGGATAAGGGAGAGAGAAAGAGAGGGAGAGAACCATTGATGTATGGTTGCCTCTTGCACATCCCCAAAGGGAGCCTGGCCCGCAACCCAGGCCTGTGCCCTAACTGGGAATCGAACCAGCTTTGGTTCGCTGGCCCCTGCTCAATCCACTGGGCCACACGAGCCAGGGCCCCACCTAACTTTCAACAAGCGTATTACAACAGTGCTGTAAAGAGACCTGGCAGCCAGTGGTACAGGCTTGCTGACCGCAGAAGACCTGGGCCCAGGTGGCCGGACCCTCTCCTCAGTGCGAGTGGGTGCTGTGCCTGGGGAACCGTCCCTACACGACCAACCTGCAGCAGGAGATCGACCAATCAGCAAGCGTGAACGGCGAAGCTCTTCCCTGTTCTCAGATCTGAGAGTACTCGGTTACCCATTCACTGATCATGTCAACGACTCTACAGAGCTACCTTGTTTCTCCGTGAGTGAGGTGGCGGCCATAGCTGCGAAGGGAGGAGGCATCTGGAGAGGCGTTTGGTGACAGGCCGAGACCCCCACGGCAAGGGGTCTGAACACGCTGAACTAAAGAGGGCCTTTGGGCGGCGACCACCCCCTACTGACGCGCACAGGCACGCGGGCGCTCTCCGCATTAGCACCACTGAGGCATGAGCGCAGGACGGACCGTGGCTCTGGACCCGAGGCTGCGTCCAGCTAATGTTAAAACCCGCATTCTGAACTTCGCTCCCGCAAAACACCATCCATCACACTGAACTAATGTTCTTAATTTGAATTTTATTGATTTTAAATTTTGTTTGTATTTAACTTGAAAATGGGTTCTGGTTTTATGGTCCTAAGGGAACCATGAGCAGAAGTTGTCAGTTTACTATGAATTCTACATCTGTACACACTTAAGTTGCATATTAATAAAAATATTTACATTGTCCCCGAGGGGGAAGCGCCGTGAGATTTCTATCTTTCTTTAAAAGAGCTCTTGATACGCTACTCGAGTTTGAGAACCACGGGTCACGGCCTCCGAATTGATGTAATGTCCCTTTGGACAGAAAGCCCTTTCAGAGAAGATCCTGGACTTGAACTCCCCTCATGTCAGTGTTCTGGGTGGGGTGCAAAAAGATGAGGCCACTTTCCTCGGGGACACAGGGGACCAGAGCAGGGCTGGGAGTCACAGCCCAGTCCCTCGGCTCTCGGGGCCATCAGGGTGCGTTGGAGGAGCTGTGGGCAGGAGCCACGTGAGCTAGGACAGCTACCCAGGGCCAGAGAGAGGCCACGTCCACTACCGGGATCACTGACCTCGTCCTCACAGCAAACCAGGCGCAGCGGTGGCTCCTGCTGTTTTACAGGAAGGCTGTAACCAGACCAGCACCGAGAGGACCTGGCCCCTCTGAAAGGGTTTTAATGGAGTGAACCCCCTTCTCTTCCCGGAGTTCACGTTTGTTTCCGTAACCCAGCGCCTGGCACAGTCCCTGCCTCATTAGAGATGCTCAGTAAATATTTGCTAAACCAACGAGCTCTTTCTTAACTAAAAAGTGGTGCACTGAGACCTCCCTTTTCCACGGGAAGCTCCCAGACTCCATGGGAGGAGACAGAAGTCGCTTCTACTCGGAAGCCCCCAGGACATCCTGGGACTCCCGGCTGCCTTTCAGCACCCAGCCGGAGACTCTGAGCACAATTATCAGCCACGACAATGAGCCGACCGCCTCCCAACAAGCCCAGACAAAGCGCGGAGACCTTGTAGCTGAAAAGGAAGCGAGTGGAGAGAGAGGAGGTGCGAAAGCAAGGCTAGAGCTGGCTGTGGGGGTGGTGTCAGTGCCCGACCGCACAGAAACCAGGCTGCACAATGCCACCTAACCCCCAGGGCCCGCACGCCCTCCCAGGGTGCCCAGTCCCACTGTCTGGGCCTCTGTTACCTGGTCTGGAACCCGCCCAGTTGTGGCTGGAAAGAAAACCACTGCAGTGTTGGACCAAATCTACTGATCTATGGGATTGCAAAGAAAGGAAGGAAGCTACAACCCAGGCGTCCTCAGCTCTCAGTCTGCTGTGACGTTTTCACGGGGAAAACTCGGCAAGCTTCCATGTGGGCCCTGGGTTGGCACTGCTCTCTCTGCCAGCTCACCGAAAGCGGAAAAGCTCGAGGGAGACACCATGCGTGGCTGCGTGGCAGACACCATGTCCCTAGGCAAACACCTGCAGTGGTTCAGCCCCGCAGAGGGTCCGTAGCGGATGACGTCACCAAGCAGTCACCGTGCAGCTTCCCAGGGAACCCAGGCGGCCTCACAACCCTCTGACCCGGCCATGACCGGTGAGGGCTGGTGTTGGCTCGCATGGTGGAAGCTGTCTCCTTTGGTCGGCCTCCCCTGGCCAGTCAGCCCTTTGTTCAGCAAACAGGCTCAAGGTCACACAGAGGGTGCAGGGCAGAGCTGGGCCAGAATTCAGGATCCTTCTCACTTAGAAAATCACACTGGCACCTTTCCCAGGGGAGAGCCAACTCCGATGGCGGAAGGACAAGGGCAGCACAGAAAGGGAGAACTCAGGGAGTCTGAGCCCCTCCTCCGAGCCAGCGCTGCCCAGTCCCAGTGCCAGTGGCAGTGACCTTCATGTCACTGACTGCCCCTGGGAGGCACACTGCTAGGCCGAGAATGGAATAATTTTTTAAAAAGCAAAGGGTCCGGAATTTCTGCAAAGGGGGCCTCTCAGATGAAGGAAGTTTCACCCGGTGCCCGTCCCCACCCGGTTCCCTGGGGCAGTGTTCCCAGTGATCGTCAAAGGGAAGTCAATGGGGCAGTCAGCGGGGCGGGGGAGAAACCAGGCTTTGTGCCCAGCCTGCAAGACCAGCGTCCGGAGGGATGGCTGGAGGGACGAAGACTGACGAGAGCCCAAGGAAGTTACATGCTGGTTTTTCCTCTCTGAAAAGAGAGTAGTAACAGTTAAGGAGGATTTTCTTACCCTGCAAACAGCTGAAGCTTAGCGTTTTCTCCGTTCTCTAAAGCACCAGGGTCACACACAAACCTACTAAATAAAAATAGATCCTAGGAGCTAGAACACGCTCACTGGGCCAGCCTGTTCATTTCCTTGGGCTCAATTAGCCTAGATTTAAGCAATAAAGCATATATACTCTCTATAGAGCATTTAAAAGTTGAAATAATTTCTCTATCTGCCCCCAAACCTGGCTGTTAACTGTGTGGCTGCTGAGTGTTACTTTCCTTCTGACCAAAGACTCATCTGTGGTCAGCCCCTGTGGTGGACCCCGAAGCCCAGGGGACTCCTCCTCTGATCCCCACACAGTCTGCTGCTGACAACTCCTGGGTGGAAGTGTCTCCAGGGCAGTGAGCCTGGCCTCTCACTCCAGCAGAAATCCCTTTTATGGCATCCTTAACAGACTTAGCTTTAGCCTTTACTTGATTGCCCCTGGTGATGGGCTACTCACTACTGTAGAGTACCCTTTTTCTTATCCTTCATGAAATGGGACTTTTTTAATGTTTTACTTTGAGATAATAATAGGCTCACATGCCTATTATTAGAAGTTGTAAGAAGTAACCCACTGCTCCTCCCCCAGCCCCCAATGGAAACATCTCACAGAACAACAGCGCTCGTTTGTGTGCGTATTTCATCCTACGCAATGCAATCGCACGCAGCCTTGAGTGCTACAGCCCACTTGCTTGAGAACAGGACGATCTGTCGCCGGGGCCCCGTGTGCTCCCCTTTTTTAGTCACGCCGCCTCTCCCCCGACCTGCCTTCCTAACCTGGGGACACCACTCGTCTGCTCTCCATCTCTGTAATTCTGGCATTTTAAGAATGGTGTACACAGTTCCACTTACATGTGGAATTTAAAAACAAAACTAAACAAAATAAACGCAGACTCAGAGAAACAGAGACCAAAGGGGCGGGGACCAGAGGGGAGCCTGTGGGGGATGGTGAGGAGGTGCGCAGAATAACCACCAATCACACCGCGACAGGCTGCACAGCGGCGGACGATCACTAAAACTAGTGTGGCGGGCACACGGTAAGTACACCAATGTCACAGCTCTACCGCACACCCCAAAACTAATACACCTCGTGTAACACTGTGTAGCAACCTGGTCAAGTTTTTAGAAAGAACGTTACGTAGCGGAACCACAGAGCACGTAACCTTTCAGAATCAGCTTCCCCCTCAGCATAACTTGGGCTGCTGCGTCGACACTGCCCCGCCTTCTCACTGAGGAACATCCCCCAGCACGGACGGACCACTGTTCCACTTGCCACCGAAGGCCACCTGGGTCACTTCCAGTTAGTTATTCCGAATAAAGCTGCAATGAACGTTTGCGTAGAGATGTCTTACTTTCTCTTTCTTTTCTCTCTCCTCTCCCCCTTCTTCCTTCCTTCTTCAGTGGCTGCTTTATCAAATATAATTCACCTACCATACAACCTACCCACTTAAAGTGGACAAGTCCATGGTTTTTAGTATCTTCAGAGTTCCGCAACCCTCACCAAAAGTCAACTTCAGAACATTCTCATCCCCTTGAAAAGAAACCCTGCATCCTCTGCCCGCCCCCCACACCCCTTCGCCAGCCCCGAGGAACCAGTAATCTGCTTTCTTCGCTCTCCCTGTGCCTGTTCTCGACGTTTCCTACAAATGAAGTCACACAGTACGAGTCCTTTTGTGTCTGTCTGCTCTCGCCCGGCATAACGTTTTCAAGGCTCATCCACGCTGCGGCGCGTCAGCGCCTCATTCCTGTTTGTGGCAGAACGACATTCCGTTGTATGGACAGACCACATCTGGTCTGCCCGCTCGTCAGCCGGTGGGTGGGGTGCGCACAGGCTTCTGTGCAAGTGGGCGTCTGGGTGTCTCTGTCCGATGGCGGAGTGCAGTCTGTCGCTGGCTCCCGGGGGAGTGTGTGCTTCGTCTGTAAGACGCTGCCTGGATGCCTCTGCCGCAGCCGCACTGCTGACGGCCCCACTAGCAGTGTGCAGGGGACCCGGTTTCCCAGCATCCTCGCTGGCATCTGGGTCGCTCCCGTGTTTTGCAGCCATTCTGACAGGCGGGCATGTTTCACTTTGTCCTCGGAGCAGAGACGCGATGCCCGGTGCCACCTGTGGTGAGTCTCGGCCCTGCCCTCTCCCCACGGGCACTCCTTTTCTCGGCTGGCCAGCCCCGGGGCCTCCAACTTGGTCTCGTCTGGTTAGCGTATGGCTGGCCCTCCTAAACCAACGGGCCCCACACTACAGCATTAAAAGCCTGCCTTACGCTATGGCTGGGGTCACGCTTTGGGGGCAGGGGCAGCCACATCCAGGCCCTGGACCCCCGTGGCTCTGCGAGCTGCCCTATGCCACGGATGCGCACCCCGGGGTTGCTCAGAGTCCCAGAATCTTTTCTGCTGATGAGACATTAGGAAGGACGCCTGCTTCCGGTCCCTGGGACGTTCCCCTCATGGAAGAACGAACTCCTCGGCAATTTCTGCTCCTGCCCTGTCACCGCCATCGGCTTTCCAGGTGGCCCCTCGCTTCCTTGGAACATAGGGACCCAGGGGCAGCAGTGGGCTCTCTGGAACTGGCCGGCGCTGGCTCACAGAGGGCCTGAGTGAACTGTTCGCACACTGGCCCCGAGAAGGGCACACGCACCTGCAGCCCCAGCAGTGACGCTGCTGAAGGCAGGTGTGTCAAGAGGACTTAACAGCTGTGTGCTGCTGCGCACCTCGGAGGATGCAAGGCACACCTCTGTCCCTGCCATTGTCGTGGGAAGAGTGACTGGGAGTGCAGACCTGCCTGGCCGCTCACTTGGGGCTTGGGGCTTCCCCGGGTTTAGTGATTAGGGCAGTGAGTACCCGCACGGGGGTGGACAATGGACCCGTGGAGGGGCGTGTCTAGGAGCAGACCCTCATACACACAGTCACCTGATTTATGACAAAATCAATACCGCAGAGCAGAGGAGAGAGTGGTCTCTGCAGCAAATGACGTTGGGCCCACTGAACAACCATATCGGAGGAGACTATCCCTCGATCTCTAACTCACGTCGCATGCAAAAATCAATTGCAGACAACTACACACCTAAGTGTGGGAGGTGGACGTTTTCAGAGGAAAACACAGCAGGCTAACTTCATGAGCATGGAGGAGGCCAGCGTTTCTTCAATGGGACACAGATTCTCACCACGAAGGGAAGGAAACGGTATCGCAGACTGGCAGTACCAAGAGCCTCAGTTCATCCAAGGGCACCATTAAGCCACCTACACTATCAATGGGAGTGTGGGGGACTCCACTCACATCCACCAGAGAACCAAGATTCACAATATAGAAACTTACATAAAAAGTGACTGGGGAATTAGCAAGAAAAATGGGTAAGAAAAAAATCACGCCACTCAATTTTTTAAAACATCAGCAAAAGACTTGAATAGGCATCCCATAAAAGAGTATATCCAAATACTCATATGAAAAAAATGTTGATTTCTTTATCCATCTGGAAAGTGCAGGTTAAAACCACAATGTGATGATGCCATCATAAATCCACCGAAATGGCTAAAAAGAGAACGACAGACAATACCAAGTGTTGACAAGGACCAGGGGCAACCAGAACATCCACATGGAGCAGATGGATGCAGCTCCTTTGGGCAGGTGTTTGGCAGGATTTACTAACGCTGACACAGGGATATCCCATGACCCAGCAGTATCACCCCGACGTGGACCCCCTACAGAGACCAAGCACATGGCCACCGAAAGACGCACACAAGAATGTTCACAGGGACATTATTCGAAACAGAAAAACAAGCGCAAACTGCTCAAACACTCGTCAGTAAAGTAGATGCGTTTAGGGCACTATAGCTACTCCGTACGGTACTGCGACGGTGGACTCCCGTCCTTATGTGTTTGTCCGAACCCACGGGACACGCACCAGTGAGGGGCCACGATGTAAACCATGGGCTCTGGGGGATGGTGCGTTCGTGCAGCTTCGCGGTCCGCAACCGGTGTCCCACTCTGGTGGGGGTGCTGACGACGGGGGAGGCTGTGTGTGGGCGGGGACAGGGGACATGTGAAAACTCTCTGTACCTGCCTCTCAATTCTGCTCTTAAAAACTAGTCTTCCAACGAAACGAGACAAACGGCAGCCAAGGAGGAGTGGAAGGGACCCCAGAGGAGGACACGGGGCAGGGGGCAATGGCTGCAGAAGCAAACCCAGAAACTGAGCTGGGGCCTCGTCTCCTGTCCTCAGTGGGGATTGACGGGGCTCTGGTCTTACCTGTAACGTTTGTACGTTTTATAAAAAGAGGGAGAAAAAATACCTTAGTTGTGCAACTAAAACCAGAAAACCCAAACCTGTCACCTTGGGCATGCCCCACCTCCAGAGAGGTCCACTGTCTGACTTAGTTCAGGGGTCGGCACACTGTCCCCATAAAGGGCCAGGGGGGCAATAATCTGCAGGCTCAAGAGCCATTTGGTCTCTGACACAGCTGCTCAACTCTGCCACCGGGGGTGATGCAGCCACAGACAGCACGAAAGTGAACGACTGGGTGTGACACCCTCCACCTAGGTAGGGTCTCTCTGCAGAGGGCGGGGGTGGGGGGGTGGGGGGAGCAGGTACCTGGGGACAGCCTCGCCCTCCTCGTCTCATCTGTAACCAGGCTGAGGGTGTCCTCTCCCACGACTAACACTCCCTACTCCAGTGCTCTGGGATGGCTGGGTTTTTTTTGGGGGGGGGGGAGGCTTCTTCCCCAGGAAGCCTGGTAAACAGGAAGTAGTAGCCCCATCGTCCAGGACAGGAGGCAGGGCGGGAGACTCACAGCTTTTGGAAAAGTACTACTGACACCAGGAGTTAATCAGGCAGTGACCCCACACCTGGGCCAGGGGTATGAGGTGCAAGCCTGAGGGAAGAACTCGGCAGGCAAACTGCCCTGAGCCTTCCCTCCAGGTCACGGTCATGGTCACTGTGAGAGGAAATGAGGAGGAGAGGAGGCCAGGGACTGACAGATGCTGTCCACAAAGCAGGACACAACAGGTGCCCCAGGGACAGGAGATGCAAGCTCTGTAATTAAGGCCTCCAGACACCTGTTGGGAGCTCGCCCATTCACACCCCTAGCAGGTGGTTCACACCTCCGAGAAAGGAAAAAAACAGAGGCTCAGATGGAAAGCTCTGCCTCCTGGCCCAGCCTGCCTGACCTGCCAGTAGCTCCTACCTGCCATCCCTGATGCTTAGGGACAGTCCCGGGGCGGGAGGGGGGCGGGGGCATTCTGGCAGTGTGCAGCGGAGCTGTGTGACCCTGGGCAAACTCCTCAGCCTCTCTGTGCCTCACGCATGTACCCTGTCTTTATCAGGATTCCACAGAGTCAGGCTCTGCACAGGGGACCCCTGTGCTCAGCAAATATTTACTGAGTGCGGCTCTGTATCAGGGACTTGTGGACACAGCGGCAGTGTCCGAGATTCTAGCCCAGAGTGTGTTGGGGTGGGAGTGACGTGATAAACCACCATGTGGACAGCCCTCCAAGGGCAGCCGGGAGGCGGGCTGGGTGGACCGCAATGGGGGCTGCAGAAGGAGGAGACGGGCCAAGCTACCCAGGCTGGGGGTCGGGATGAGGCAGTGGGAGGGGGAGCTGAAGGCCTCAACTCAAACAGCAGTCACTCAGGGCCCTGGAAGTAACTGCTCGTGAGAGGCGGCGCCGTAGGAACAGCTCTGCTCTCCGGGTGCCTGTCCTGAGCTGTGTGTCGAGCTGGGCGTCTCACGCACACTGACTCACTGTCACCACCCAGCTGTCCGCCAGGTCCTTCTTAGTCCCATTGCAGAGATGTGGAAAACAGGCTCAGAGCTGGGAAGCAGCCCAGCCCAGGAGAAAGGGGAACTGTCCCGAACCCACACAGTCTATCGGGGTGACGCCCACCGGCATCCCACCTCACCCAGAACTGAGCACGTCTGGGCGTTCTTACGTCATCCTCACAGTGCAAGTGTGTCCGAGCCCTGCTCCTCAGCCACGATCCATAGAGGTGATTCGTGGTGACAAGGACGACACCAGATGGGCCTCTGTGAAATACCCCCACCCCCTCACTCTGCCCACCCCTCCTCTCACTGAGCCTTTTGCGTCGGGGAGGGGAGGGAGGCAGGCTCTCCCAGGCCCGGCGCTCATGGCCTGCCTGTTGGTGGAACCCCCTTCCCGAAGATCAGTGCCTTCCGGAAAGCTCTGCGAGAGCCGCCAGGCTCCCGGAGTGGACTCCAGTGCGGGAGGGCTGGGAGGCAGGGCCACACTCGGGGAAGGAGAAACACACGCACAACGCTGCAGAGAACTGTCCTTCGGCTCCGCAGTAAAGCACAGGCTCTGCCCAGAGCCAGACCCACCCCGCGCTCGGAGCCGGGGGGCCGGGGGGCCGCCGGTTCTGCGCTGTTGAACGACCGAGGCAAGCACCGGTCGGCGCCCACTCCGAGCCAGGCGCTGCGGGGAGGGCCTCACACACAGCATCCCATTTAATTCTTCCAACAGCCCTCAAAGTGGCCACATGGCGAGGGAGCTGGGTGCCAGCCCGAGCCGGCTGATGACCCAGCGGAAGTGGGTGTGTTCCCAGAGCTAGTGTGTTCACTGGGAAGCCGACACGGCGATGACCACCCTGCAGGGCTGTTCCGGTGAATGGACATCAATGCCGAGAAGCACTTCAGCTCACAGTGCCTGGCACGGGGGGTGGGCTTGAAAACTATGCTTAATGTTAATAACAGACATTACCCTTTATCACTCTACCCTCGTCATAAACCACAGCACGCACTGTCATTAGTGCTTTATGCCAGGGGAAACTGAGGCCCAGAAAGGGGGTGGCAGAGAGAGGGGACTGCTGTCTCCTATCCCACCACTGGGCCTGCGCTCTGACTTTTCTGAAGGGTCAGCCCCGTGTTGACTCAGATGACGATCCCACAGACCTGTGCCGGCCACCTCCAGGCAGACGCCACATAGCTGGGCGCTGCAGGCAGGGTCCTGTGGCCGCTGTGGGCTGTCTTTGGAGGCCTGAGGTGCTCCCCACAGTCCTGCATACATGGCACACATGGCACCACCATGCCAGGCGTGGTGTTGTCACACTGTGTCTGCCGCTCTCCTGCCTGCTCCTCCAGAGATGGCCAACTCCCCAAGAGAGGAGCCCATGCCGCTCCCAACATGGCTGCGTGTTCGGCGCCCAGCACGGCGCCCAGCACTGTACCCGTCACAGGGGACACTCTCGGGGTCCACTGAGGGGAGGTGGGAACCGACGCGCCCTCTAGGCATGGGGGTGAGGACTGACACTGACATTCAGACCCTGGCTCAGTGGTGGTCTGGGCAGATGCTTCACACCCCCAGGCCTCCCGTTTCCTTCGGTGCAGAAGAGTCAAGGGCATCCCCCGCCCCTCCTTTGCAGGTTGCCCGCATCGAGCCCAGAGCAGCGGGAGCTCAGAAGACGGAGCTGTCATCTCCATCACACCGGGCAGGCCAAGTCTGTAAAACCTGCCTGCAAAGATGGACCAGACAGGTTCTCCCAAACCCTGAAACCTCCCCTGGTTCTGACCTTTGCTGGACACTGGCTTTGTCTGAAAACCGGGTCTTTGGTTTCTTGGACAACCTCCTCTCCCTGAGAAGGCTCACAGCGACCCCTGCTGGCCGGCCCTGGGAGCTGCCCCAGACTGTGTGCACAACAAAGCAAGGTGAGTCTACCCAGAAGGAAGCCTTGGGTATCCAAGGGTTAATGAAAACTCCCCGTGAACAACGGCAGGGGGAAGAGACACTGTGTAATTACACTCCACGGACACTAATTCCTTGTCTTCTCAAAATAAATGTAAAGTGCGCGATCAAACAAAGTGCTTTCCCTTTCCACCGTGGCTTTTGTTCCCTGGAGAAGCGGGATCCTAAACGGACCGTGAACCAAGTGAAAGTGCCATCCCAACAGGGCGCCACGTCCTGATCAGCACGTGCGTCCACAGCACTCCCATCCCTGCCCGCCAGTTCCCGAATTGGCTCTTCTTAGAGCGCAGACGCGTGTCAGAGCGAGCAGACGCCACAGGCTACGGCCTGACCCTACCATGACGATGACCTTGCCTGCGCTCCTCCTGATGGTCTCTGGGCGACAAGCATCCCCACATGTCCCCACGCAGGGGACCCTGGTTCACAGCTAAGACCCTGCCAGACAGAGCCCCTCGGGGCCAGCATCTCTGCCTCGACCCCTGCTAACCACACCGTCAAGGAACCGCACACTCGGGTGGGCTTCAGAATGCACGAGAGCACGGGGGTTTCAGAAGCAAACCCTCTAAACGACGCCCCTTCTTTAAACTACAGAGTGAGAGCCCAGAGGCCCCCCAGTCCCTAAAACACAGAACTTATGTTCTGTACCCGCAGTCGGCCTTGCAAGATGCTAACTGGCTGTTTTCGTCACAGACTTTGCTCTTTGTGCCAGAACCAGACAAACACAGGTTGCATGAACAGGGCCTAGAATGCGGACTCCTTCACGGTCACCCACTTGGGTCTCCAGAACTCTCTTAGATCCCAGCCAAGCCCGACTGAGCTGCTTGGTTGGGGCTGATGTCATGTACCGTTCCGTTCTGAGGCTAGACAGCCTCTCAGTGCCACTCAGCGCGTGCCTGGGAAGCGCCTTAGCTTCGAACATTCCCCTTACGCCCCTGATGAGGGCACTGCATCCAGGGCGTGGTGCTGGGTGCCACCTGGCTACTCAGAAAGACCGGATGGCATGAGGTGCCAGCACAGGCCTGGCAACTTGGCGGCCCCTGGTCCACAGACAGACTGTCCTGCACGGTGTCTGAGCCTAGACAGTGAGTGAGCTGCCAACACACTCCCCCTGAGAGTTCACTTGCCAGTTTCTCTTTCAATTGCGGAAGAACTGGTCCAATCAAACCTGCACTTCTGCATGGCATCACCACGTCAGTCCCCACCCAGCCTGCTCCTGCAGGACCCCTTCCCTGCCTGGCCCCAGAGGCCTCTGAGCTGTGACCCCACACTAGCAGCTGCTGGACTGCAGTCCGTGCAGGTCCCCCACCTTCACCCCAAAAGGGGCTCTCTAGACTGCCACGCAGACCAGTGGCCCCCACCCTTGCTGGACACCTAAAATCACAACGTTTAGGCCGCACCTGTGACCAGGGGAATCCAACTCTGGGGGCAGGGCCTGAGCAAAGGCATGTTTTTAAGTCACCCGGTGAGTCAAATGTGTCACCGAGGTGAAGAACCACTGACTTAAGCCAAAACAGTGACCTGAGCAATAGCAACTTCAGAAGGTCAAGGGCAGAGCTGATGGGGACGGAGACCGCCACCCTTTCCCATGCCACCTCTGCAGAGCAGTGGCTGAGACACAAAGAGAGAGATCGCAGGCAGCCACAGATGACCTGGGAAAGACCACAGCGCTGGCCTTCAGCAGAGCCACCGTGGCCCTGACGACAGGCTCCCCACACACGCACCGTCCCCTGGACCAAACCGGCGCGCCTCACCTGAAGAGCTCTCGGATCTCCCGGAGGTCAGCCTGGAAGGGGATGTTCCGCACCAGAATCTTGGAGGTGGTCTGCTTTCTGGGGACTTGTTTCTTCCGAGCAGACATCAGGGCTGGCCTGCAGGGCGGGAAAAGGGGTCGGGTCATGTGGAAGTCAGCAGCCTCTGCCCCTTCCCAGAACTGGTGCTCATCTGCTACTCAGGTTTGGGAAAGTAAGGGGGCGTGAGCGGGGCAGTGCCCCAGGGGAGGTGGACCACGGCCACTCTGGTCGATGCGTCCCACTCCTATTGTCCCCCGCCCTTCACCTGAGGGTCACGGGGGCTATCGGGGACCAGGACGAGGGCGAGGCCCATTTCTCTCCACACACGGTCTCCCCTGTGGTTTTCCAGAGGCAGGGAGACCCTGGCTTGTTTGAGAGCATGCATCCTCCCTCGCCCCAGAGGACCACTCAAGTTCCTCTCCATGGAGAAAGGCCAGGCATGACAGGAGAAACCCTCAGCCTGAGGTCTGAGGCCGCCCCCAACGCAGCCCTACCTCTCCTCCCCCAGGGAGCTCTCCCGCTCCGTGGAAGCAGGGTGGGGTCACGGCCCAGCTGCGAGCTAATGGTCTGGGAAGAACCAGCACCGATTCAGCCCCTAGGATCTGTGCCGTCGGGGCACGCTACTTGGCCTCTAGCCTCAGTCTGCTCAGCTACAGACAGGGCCCACCGTCAGCACCAGGCTCGTCACGTTGTCTGAGGGTCTGACGAGGCAGACATGTTGAGCACTGCACAGCGCCCGCTGGGTAGCACACGCTCCACAAGGACAGCGGTTCTCACAGGGACCGCCAACGTGACGCGCTTCCTGCAAGCCTGCGCCACGCCGCATCCTCAGGGGCCTCCCTGTCTCCACTGCACCAGTGACCCTGGTGATACTTCTCTGCCTGGTGGCACCAAGTGCCATCGCCAGTCTCCGCCTCTCTCTAGGGCTGTGCTGGACAGCAGTGCTTGCCAGCCACACTCGGGCAACGAAAGCCAAGTGCAAATGAAACAGATTCAAGTTCAGTTCCTCACTTGCCAGGATGGCTGGCCTCCAGGCAGGTCCCCATGGTCCCCGCCCCTTTGTGCTGGGGCCTGCAATGTGGGGGATGCACTGCATGCAGCAGGACAGGGCCGTGTGACCCACAGAAGGCAGCACGGTAACAGGGTGTGACTTCTGAGACTAGCCGTGAAGGACGCTGCCCTCTCCTCCCGCTCCCTCCTGGACGGCCAGCTCTCCCGCGTGATCTGGGGGGAACAGGCTGTTGAGCTCTAAGAACATACGGGTCCTGCGGAGAGGCCCGGGAGCTGAGGCCTCCTGCCTGCAGCCACGCGAGGGCGCCACCTAGGTAGTGGGCCGCCAACCACACTGGGGCCCTCAGACGAGACGGGCCAGCGTCCTGAGTGTAGCCAGGGAGTGACTCCGGGACGGAACTGAACCCCAGGCCCACAGCGACTCTGAGACGGGGAACGCCTGCTGCTTTGGGCCGTGGCATCCAGGACACTTTGTTAGACAGCAACAGACAGTCGGTACAGCACCACCAGCCACATTCCAAAGGCTCACGCACCACACGCAGCAGCGAGGGGTGTCCCCACGGGATGGCACAGCCATGGAACAGCACAGGACATGTCCATCACTGTGGAGGGTCTCACCGAACACAGTCCCCTGGAGGTAAGCTCCGAAGGGACACCCGGTCCCCAGCATCTGGGGAGGGCATCTGGCGCACAGCTGGCTTCCTAGGGTTTGCTCATAGAGGCTCGACACCAACCTCTGGCTGCCACATGTTAATGTCCAGCACGGTCACCCACCCAAGGTCACACAGCTCCTGCAGCAGAACCCAAAGCCGCGGGGCTCCAAGCCTGGGCCCCCACTCGTACACCACAGCTCGGCACCCCACTGGTTCCTAGGGCACCTGGGCGGACCACGCCAGAGGGGGCCGAAAGCAGAGAGAGGAGGAGGAAATAGGTCAGCTCACTGGCAGCTAATGTGCTTGAGGACCACACAAGTGACCAGGTGGCAGAGAAGTACCGAATAAATATCCTAAACTGGCCGTAGGATGGTTAGAGGTGGTCGTTTCATCACCCGAGGCGGGTAGATGATAATGACAATGGTGTTAACAGCTCACACTGGGCCTGCGTTCTGTGCCGGACACCGTTGGAAGCACCTCACGCACATCAGCTCGTTGAGACGTACATGCAGGCGGAGGTGCAAGGGCGAAACTGACACTCTAAAAAGCTCACTACTCCAGGACGCTGGGCTCTGGGCAGACCGGCCTGTCGCCAGTCTCCACCCCTAACACCTGCCGAATCTCTTTCCCAGTAGCTGGGGCGGCGCCGGGCACCGTGCCCTGCACCGCTGCCCTGCATGTGAGGACGACCCCACAAAGCCAAACGCCTGGGTTCTCTAGCTCCCCCTGGTGGGGCCACGGGGCCGGCGCGCTTCGAGTCTTCCTCGGTTTACGCACTCGGCCCAGAGGAGTGGGACTTGCTTGTCTCTCCTGCCTGCGCCCCTTTAAACACGTGTGTATCACATGTTCATCAAAGCACTGGCCCGGTCCCAGTTCGTCAGGGAAATGGTGTCGGGATGGCGAGTACAAGGCCACCAAGCTTAGGAAGAGGGATTGGGCGAGAGGGTGGCAGAGGGCCAGGAGATGCCCCTCGGGGCGGTGGCACCAGAGCGGAAAGGACCGGCTCGGACCCGGGTGAAGGGAGGGCGAGGAAGACTCACTTAGTGGCTCGTTCCGAGATCCTCACTTCCACCTTGTGGTTGTCCACGACGTGGCCCTAGAAGACAAGACAACAGAGCCTGTCCCTCTGCCCTTGAAATCCTTGCTCGAACCCCGCCCTTCCCCAGCACTGGCGTCAGTTGAGTGAGGGGACAGGCAGCTTCCGAGGGGGGACTGACTGTCCCCAGGAGGGGTTAGCTGGAGTCCAAGGCGGAGTGGCTCTTCCTGGAAATGGCTCGTGCGGAGCCCGGGCAGCAGCTGGTGGTCACGGAGAACTGGCCCTCCCGTGTCCTCTCAAGCCACAAGTGGGCCTTGACCTTTATGCCACTTGAGGGGCAGAGAATTTTCCACTGTTTGTCAGCGTTTTCAGGCCAGGCACACCCCTTCGGTCCGGCTTGCAGATAATCCAGTGTAGTTCGAATGCTCTTAAAAATAAATTCTCAATCACAGTGGAGCTGCACCTAAGCTAGTCTCTGACGTCAGTCCCTTAGGGCAAAACTGGCATATTAGCAAAATTACCCTAAAAAATCCCTGAAATTGCCTATGAAATACAGCACGCACTGTTGGCACACACAGTTCTTTGTGGCGATGTGCACATGCAGAGGCACACAGCCAGGAACCCGAGCCGGCGCTGTGCAAAGCAGAGCCCTGCGGAGCCTGACTCAGGTGGAGAAAGATGGGCCTCGGAGCGTGTGGAGCCGGAAGCCAGGTGAGTGAGTACTTCTCATGGCCAAGTGGGACTTCCAGCACCTCTCAGAAAACCACAGCACGTGACACCAGAGAGGACCAGGTGTCGGTGGGGCCCCCCTTCCCACGAGGCGCTCGCTGGCCGAGACCGAGCCGTGGCTGCCCCTTCAGACGTCAGGGGCGCCAGGATTCACTCTGGGCAGGCCTGCCCCTCACTTACACGGCCCGCCCAGCCCCTCGGGCCTGAGCCTAAGAGCCCAGGTGCAGAGAGCAAGCCTCTCAAACCAAAGGCAGAGCAGAGGCCACCACGTCCCCATCGTCTTTTGAGAACCTGAGCTGACAGCCCTTGGTGGAGCTGCCTTGAGTCAAGGGGAAGGTAGAAATTCTGCTCAAACAATTTTATCGGCCAAGTGCCCGGTTAGTTTCGATGACACCCAAGGCCTTTCCTTTCACCAGGAGCTCTCCTGGGGCGCAGCCAGTCACCTGGAGGTTCCTACAAATAAGCGAAGCTCCACACGGTAGCAGCCCTGCCTGGGTGCCCTTCCCACTGAGTGCAGCCCAGCCACACTGGGCGTGGCACGCCCCTCCCACTGGGAGGGGGCGAGGGCTGGGGGTGGTGCACAGCCCGCCCCGCCTGGCTTGTAAGCTTGGCCCCACTCACGCTGTTTGACCCCCACATCGCCCGCGTCCCCTGCTCACGCACACAGACATGCGGCGTTCTGAATGTGAAGTAAAAGGGCCCCTGGACCTGCCGAAGCCCTCCAGTGGACTCAGGTTCAGAAGCCTGTTCTAGAGACACCAGCGTGGGCACCCAGCCTGATCTGTGTCACCTCCCCTGCAGAGTGGGGACAGGCCAGCGACAGCAGGGAGCAAGGGGTCTAGAAAGTAGAGGTGCCTGAGAAGGCGCGGATCCTTGTCCCCACCACGGGGAGGCCTGGGGGTGTGGGGCCTCAGGGGACGGGTGCTGAGGACAGCTTCAAGCCGAGGCCCGGCTCTCTGTGGGGTGCAAACCCCAGGTCACTCTGCTTCCTGCAGCCCCAGCTCCCCCACTGCCATGGAGGACCCCAATGTGTCCACACTCTGGGCTGAGCAAGAGGGCACTGCTTTCTTTCTCTGTCTGCACAGGAACATGCGTGCACGTCTAAACCCCCCGAGCTCAGCCCCTCCTCTGACAGGCACGGCCTCCACCCTGGCCTAGGCCGTCATGCCTGAATGACTCAGTGGTCTCCCTCCTGCCTTCTGTGATCCACTCACCACACAGTAGCTGGAGCCTGTCCTGAGGCAGAAATCAGGTCTGTCCCCGAATGTCCCCAATCCTTCGAGGACACCTCACCGCCAAATTCCAGAGTCTTTTAAAAGGCCTGCGAGATCTGGCCCCCACACCTGCCTCCCCCTGTCCCTGCCTGCACTGGCCTCTTTCTGCTCCTCAAACATAGCAGCTTACTCCTGTCTTGGCGTCCCTGCCTCAGGCCCTTTGCATGTGCTATCTCTACTTCTTGGACGGCTCTCCCCGCAGACCTGTGCTGCTGACTCCATCTGGTTGAGCAGGTATCAGCTGAACTGCAAGCTCCTCAGAGAAGTCACACAGCCTAAAGCTGTCTGCCCCCACTGCGGTGCCTGGCTTGTTTCCATCCGAGCACCTCTCACGGCCCTGTGCGTTCGTTTGCGTGCAGGTCCTCCCTGCCGCTGTGCCCAGGCCTAGCACAGTGCCCGGCACACGCCAGGCCCTTTGTGAAGAGATGCGGCTTAAACGAATGCATCACAGTGACCATGGGGTGAAGAGGAAGTGCCCTGATTTTCCTTGGGCCACAGTCCCCTGGGACTGGAAAAAGCGTGGCCTTACCGGTACTCCCACTCCGTATCAGAGGGCTGACGGGACCCCACCCCACCACCCCGCCAAGTGACTGCAGAGACCCCACCCGAGAAGCGCCTTTACCTGGAGCTGCTTGAGCGCTTTCTGGGCCTGCTCCGGCTTCCTGTATTCCACGAAGCCAAACCCCATGGACAGCAGCGCCCCTGGAGGAGAGAGGGGTGGGGAGGAAGACGGAGACTGCGTGCAGGCCAAGGGCAAGGGTTCTGACGTACCCTGGGCCCTTGGATTCACATCCTTCTTCCTTCGGACCGCTCTTCACCCCCCTAAATATTTCAGATCCTGGCTTGCCATTTACTACTAGTCATCTCCAAGGATCAGCCAATGAGGTTATACAGCCACCACCTGAGGCCCGGCTGACTATTAATTAACAGATGATTGACATGATAATTAACTTCCTAATAGAATTGCGCCTTCAGAAGGGAGCGGGAACTAACAGGGATGACCATCGCCATGACCAGTGGCAGAGCTCCAGCTGGGCGGTGGCCCGCGGCCTCCCACACGTAATGCACGTGGTGAGTACATGCGAGAGAGGCACGCGCAGGGAGGCTCCCTCCCTACAGGTACTTCAGGCCACAGCACCAAGCTGGGAGGGGGAGGGGACAGCACTGTTCGCACCAGTCTGGCTCCCTAGTTATGGCTGGTGGGGAGCACGAGTTCAGAGAGCAGGGGCAGCTCAAAGGCGCACAGGAACCTTGGTTTCCTGACTGCAGACACGTATAATTAGGGCAGGGCAGCGTTCACAGGACTCACGCACAAGACAGACCTCCAATGGCCTCTTGCCCTTTTGACACAAAATGGAGCGCCCGCCTCCCCCAGCATCTCACACCCACTTACTAACTTCACCCTCTCTTCTTTCCCAAAGCTGAACTCGAGGACTAGCTCAAGTCTGACGGGTCCAGGCAAGGCGAGGCTCTGCTCCCTGGGCCTTCCTTGGGGTCCCCATCTCTGTCTCCTGCCTTGTCTGTGAGCACCGTGACCCCCATGGGGGCTGGCCTTCATGCACGTCCACTCACGGGAACTGGCAGGGAGAACCCCTAGGAGCTGCCCAAACGGGCCACAGAGCTGAGGCTCAGACAGACCTGTTGGCTGACAAGCAGCGCCACCCTGTGGCGACTTTAAATATCTGTTCTGCAGTGGAAGTTTGAAAAACGCTCCGTGGCAGATCCAAGTCTGGTGTGGGTTGGTGGAATCTATGCAAGCGTGACATTTAAGAAGCGCAATAGGAAGCACGCTAGTCAAGTTCATCGCCACATCACTGACACTGGGCACTCTCTGTCCTCCTCCTGCCCTGGGAGACTGACCCCCCCCCCCCCCCCCGAAAGCTTTCCCTGGGACCCTGGCTCCTTCCACAGGCCCTTTGGTGTCCCTGCTTTGCTGTGGTTCTGGCAGTGCCAGTGTCCAACTCACAGCCTTAGCTCCCGCTGGTGGCCCTTCTTCTGTGGCTCTGGTCACACCATTACTCTCCCCGCTGCCCTCCAGGCTTACAGAGAAAGGGCATTCTCTCTGGTGACCCTCTGCCTGACGTGCCCATGGGTCCCCTCGGCACAGCCCCCCTGCCCCTTTGGCTGGGCCCGCCCGCAGCTGCCCAGGTCCTTGTGGGCCCGCTGCGCCCGGCTGCACTCGCAGCGGGACGGTACCTGCTTTGTTCTTCTTCCTGGAGATGGAGCAGCTCTTCACCGCACCCACTTTGGAGAACACCTGGAAGAGAACGTCAACTCGGGGTGTCAGCGGTTCCCACTGACCCTGCGGCCACCGCAGGCGTGACTTTGAAGACAGGGCTGTGTCTGCCACTGCAGACTCCAACAGGCTGCACGGGACACTACCACTGACTGTGACCTTTGTGGGACATGAACTCCCGAGATGTCCCTCCGTGTGAGTGGATGTGGGCCCCGCCCCCAGGCTCACCCGGCGGCTGTGCAAGTCCCTGGGTGTCTGTCCCCTCCACCCACCCGTCTCAGATCCTGGGGTGTCTGCCCAGCAGCCTGGCAGAGGCCAGCTGGTGGGGCTGGTGTTACACTGCGCGTGAGCACAAGGCACGTGTGCAGGCAGGACCAGTCCCCCCCGCCCCGCCCCCCTGCTCGGAGCCGGCACTCACCTCCCTCAGGGTCTCCTCCGTGGTGTCGAAGTTGAGATTTTTAATAAACACAGTACACCCAGGAAGGCTCTCCTCCGCCTCCTCTTCCTCCTCTTCCTCTTCCATCTTTGGTGAAGAGTCACCTGCTCCTCCTTCTGTTGCCTTTGCGGCTTCCACAGTCTCGCTGTTGTTGGGCCCTGGGTTCCCCACAGAAAACAAAACCAAACCCCCCAAGTCCATTAAATGATGTTTATTCTGCCTAAGTCACAGACCTGCTAGATCAAGGGCTTTCTGCCGTGTGGAACACATCAGGGAGGGACAACAGCTCAAGTGGGCGGGTTTTAGCAACTCTGGAAAGAGAGGGAGAGAGAGAGAGAGACACTGTTCTGCCTCCTTCCTGTTTCGAAGAGAAGAGAACCTGGAACGCAGGCGGAAGATGACCCTTAGATTGGACTAACTCCCACTAACTTGAACTTCCAAATAAACAGCTGTGTGAATGAGTTTATGGAGCCCCAAACCTCAGCAACAGTTTACTTTTTCTCAAAAAAAAAAAAAAACCCTCAAGAAACAAGCAAACAAAAAAACCCTTAGTGAACTTTCAAATGAAAATGCAACTTTAGGACATTTCATTACAGAATGGGAGCAAAATGCAGAACGTTCTCAACAACCCTTGAGACAAAGGGACACTATATTCGATTATGGTTTCCAACGTACGCAGCTTCCGAGTGTTTTCACCTGCCCGTGACAGCGCGGACTCCAGCACGCAGAAGAGTGCACACTCGGGGAAAAGCACCCACTGCTTGTGACCAGGAGACCAGGAAAGTCACAGCAGTGCCACCACAGGCTGCAATGACACGGACACTCTAAACATGATGCTTCTGAAGTGTTTTCAACAACATGGCCAAGTTCATGGGCAGTTTGAACAGTGTGGTAGACAGAGACCAGTGCTCATAATAACTAACTAGGAGAAAAAGATATGAAACAATGTACAATGTAACCCCCCTCCCTCCCTTTCTGTCCGTGGGGGAACCGAAAGAGTTCAAGACCGCCCCGAGCTGCTCAGGGACTTTCCTCAGCAGGCCTGGAGGAAAGCGGGGCAATACTTCAAGAAAGAAAAATAACCAGCGCTTCGGCTGGTTCTGTACCTGACGACCCTGACTCATGTTTTAAGTTGTTCAAACACACCTTCCAACACCTCCCTGGTCACGAGGACGGCAGATACTTCAACGTTCCACCAGCTCGCTGCCTCTGCACGTTGCATTTATTTCATCTACGCACAATATTCTGGGGGTTGGTAATTTCCATCCTATGATATATACTTGGCATAGGTAATATAAGTGAAATTAGGTAAAAATTAGCAAGTGTGTTTTGTTCTTGAAATGACTTCTGTCTCAAACACACGCACGCACACACGTGGGGAGACTGGGCATCCTGCACTCCTGGTGATTTCTACAGAAGGCAGCTACAAGGGGTCATGGTTTCTTCCTGTCCCCTGTCCCCCTACCCCAGCAACCACTCCTGACCCTGAAGGAGCACAATGCAGAAACAGGGCAAAGCCGAGGTGGAGCCGCCAGCTGGGTGTCAGCAGGGCTGGTGCTCAGGGTGTGAATTTCACGGGGCGGGGGGGGGGGGTACTGGAGCCGCGGGCACTGGAGCCTTGCGAAGACCCCCACCCCAACCCAAGGGGCCCTGCTGCCTGGAAACTGGTCGGTTTCAATCAACCTCCCCAGTTTTCCCCAAGCCACGTGATTGGGGCCAGGGACAGACCCCCCTCCACACCCAAGCTTCTGAAGCTCCTCCCACATCCTCCAGGAAGTCAAACCCCTTCTCAAAGCCAAAGGCAGTCAGCCCCACAGGCCCCTGCCAGGCCACTCTGCATGCCAGCCCACTGCTGATGGGGACAGAGAGCCCTGGTGTCTCTCTCACGCCTGCATGCAAATGGCTCAACCTTCTGGGGGACGCAAAGGTGCTGCATGGGGTCCAAACCTGTCCCCACACTCGTGCTCAGCACTGAAGCCTCTCTGTCCCCCCCCTCCCCCCTTTCCATGGTTCCAACGAATGGCTTTGTCATAAAAGAGCCCTTTAGCCTCAGGGGAGCCGGCCACAACTATACTTTCTGTGGAACGTCAGCAGCAGAGGCAGCCACCACCCCTGTGCTCTCCCCTCAGAGGTGCAGCCCAAATCCAGACCCCCCAGGACAAGAAGCGGGATCCACACAGTCCCCTTTCCCGCACAACCTACCCAGCAAGGGACTCCATGCTGTGGCCGTCTGCACTCAAAACCCAACTTCCAAAGCGCAGCGGGGCACAAACAGGTACTAAGGATGGGGAAGCAGAGCTATGCAAAGCGGCTCTGACTGGAGGCTCCGAATGCAAACTTCAATGGAAACGAACACCAGACCTTCAGCCACAGCGACACCTCCACCCCCCGCTGCCTGGCTGTGTTGGAGACTAAAGGAGAAGGGAGGGGCTGATCAGACCCCATGGTGCCAGGCACGTGGCTCGACCCCTCGAGTTTGCTATCTCGTTAACGACCACAGTGGTCACGTCACTAGTGTGTGGCTCAGAGACACTTCTGGAGGCCGCTGTATCTGAGCCCTAAGTCTCAGGCACCTTCAGGTTGGAACACAGGCTCATCAAAGACTAAAACATATTTTTTAAAGAGCAAAGAATGACGGGGATGACGGTGACCAAGGGGGCGGGTGCATGGCCATTCAAGGGGGTGACTCCTTCTGGACACCAGCCAGCTGCTGTCACATGGGAAGGTCGGCCCAGGACGGTCAGATGTTCAGATAGTTCAAAAGCTGAAAATCCAGCTTTTTACAGGACAACCCACAGTTGAAGAACATTGGCGACTAACTCAAGGGTACATATGTGGCTCTGAACCAGGCAGTGGTCCCCTCATGGTAACCAGCTGTCAAGGTGGTCTCTGTGCTCTGCTCCCCACTTCCGACCGTGACCCTCCCCTCGGCCTCTGCCAGGTCCCAGTGCGGCATTCTCGGTGTGCGCAGCCTCACAGGGCCACAGCTGAGGGTAGCCCAGCAGCTCAGAGCACGGCCCAGCCATGCCGCCCCGCCCCGTCCATGCCACCCGGCCCCCCTGCCCCAGGACTGGAGGCTGGTCTGCTGCCAAGCGCTTGTTTCGAAGGCCACAGACAGGCACCTGCCCGGGAAGGGGGGATGTCTGGGGTCAGGGACACAGCTGAGCTAAGCTGAGAGTCAGCGCTGGCACCCCAGAAATAGACGCAGCCCCCGCTTCCCTAGAGGAAGAGCCGCCCTCAGCCCCAGCCCAGGAAGGAGAGGTGACTGGGAGGGCCACTGACACCTGTTCCCTACCTGGCTCACCTGCTTCCTCCCACTTCTAAGGAATCAGCCAACCCCCGTGACCCCAGCTCGTGGGAGGAGCATCTGGCTGAGACGGAGGCGATGAGCTTGGCCTGTCCCCCCCCGCCCCACAGCATAGAGACGTCCACACTCTCCCAGCACCTGCAAGGCCCCGGGGCTGGAGAGTCGGCAGGACGAGGGCACCACAGTCCTGAGATCTGCTGGGAAGGGGGGCTGGAGAACACAAGGAGGGGGACCCACAGGCTGCAGGCAGAGGTAGCACACAGCCTTGGAAACGAACGTGACCTGGCAGAACCACCACCACCTGTGTGTCCCCAAGCGACCGGCTTAACCGCTCTGCCTCCCACCTGGAAAGTGGAGGTGCACACACAACACACCCCTGCCCGCCTCTGGGTTGTTTAGAAATGCCAGTGACTGCCACTCCATCTGCGTGCCAGGTCCCTGTCCAAGGCGTTGCTGCCTCCAGTCTGGATGACCCAACGGCCTCCTCACTTGTCCCTGGCCTGCCAGCTCATCTCACCTTGTCCCCCCACCCAATCCAGCAGCACAGCCCTCTATTCTGCCGCTACAGCCCACCCTGCCACAGAGCCTTTGCACCTGCTGCCTGCGCCACCTCGCCAACCCATTTCCTCATCTCCTATCTTCTGAGGCCTGGCTCCTCATCAGGTCTCAGCTCAGACGTCCTTTCCTCAGAGCTCTCCCCATCCATTCTAGTGCCAGGCGTCCCCAGGCCTGGCCACTCGCCCTTACATTCCCCTGGGGTTTGCTTTTCAGAGCCCTTACTCTGACCTAAAACCACCTTGTCTGTGTCCTCCACCTAGAAAGGGAGGTCACTAAGGCCGGGGCCAGGTCTGCCTCAGTCAGCACTGCATCCCCTCTACGTGGCTCCAAAAACACGTGGACCGAGGACTGTGTCCAGCATGTGCGCATGCCTAAAACACTGCTGGTGCTCTCTGCAGATGGCACGCAGGTGACTGAGAGTCACAGCTAAGGGCACAGACCTGGGAGGGTGGCTTTGAGTCACGTGTCCTGGCTCTCTCAAATGAGTGACCTTGTATGAATCACTCATCCTCTCTGTGCTTCCTTCCTCCTAAGAGGTGACAACGGTGTCCACTTGCAGGACAATTACAATAATGAACGGTGCCCAGGTCACCCTAACTGCCCACGCTGCCCGGCCAGGCCTCGAGGAATCCGGGGGAAACACCAGAGGCCCGGGCCCTGCGGGCAGGAAGTCGGTTGAAGAGCTGGGGGAGAGCACCTGAGGCCCTCCCCCCCACCCCCTGCCAGGGAGGCATCTGAAAACGGCCAGTCCCAGGGACGGCTTTGGATCCCTGAGTGGCCAGACCCCTGTGTGGCCCACACCTGCGCCTGGAGATGTGTGGAGATGGCCAAGAGGCAAAGGTCATTATAAAGCCCTTCTGCTCCTGGCCCCGAGTGGAGAGGCCACAGAGAGACTAGAAAGAAAAAACAAGGTATCGTAAAACCCAAACAGATGTTTGCCAACGAAATCACCAGGAACCAGCAGAAAGGGGAGAAGGAAGAAAGGAAGCAGGGCTGGGCCCAGGGGTGGGGAGAGGGGGGCTGGAGGGGGCTGGGGGAGGCCGGGGAGAATGCTTCCACCCACAGTTAGCACAATAAAACCCAGTCACGCATCGCCGCATGGGGCCTTATTATAATCAGGCAGCAGAATTTAGCGCCCCCCCTTCCCGGCTCTGGGCTGAAGGCTGGAAGCACAGACTGTTATCGGCCGTGAGCAGCTTTGCAGGACCGGCCCCCACTCAGAGCCCTTTATCTGGAGGTGAGGGTCTCCGTGGCGGGGAGATAAAACACACAGCCCCTCCCTCAGGACTGGTATATCTCTGCAGAAGGTGTCGGAGTGGGGGGGGGGTGAACAAACACTCCATCCACGCCCCTTCTGCTCGCCTTCCTTTGCAGCTGGCAGAGAAAACCCAGGGCGAGGGGCAGGCGGAGTCCTGCGCAGTGGTGATGGGGATCTGCGGGAGCTTAGAAAACAATGTGGAGGCCGGGCATGGGGGAGGAGCGGGTGACAGGAAGCAGCGCAGGGGACAGAGGGGACTGTGTACGTGATACATGTTAGAAAAGGAACAAAAAGGGCAGAAAGAAAGAGCCCCCGCAGAGGAGTTCTGGGGGAACTCATCTGACTACAACGTGGGACCAGGCAGGGCTGGACACCAGCTAAGACGCAGAAGGAAATCTGGACCCATGTGCTGGAACTGTGCGCTCCCCCCACCCCGCCCCACCCCTGGGCCACCTGGTGGGAGGCACGGCAGGACCCTGGACAGCAGCTTGGAGATGTGGGGCCTGCGGCCACCAGTCTCTCTGGGATGCTCTTGACACAGAAACCTGGGGACATGGGGTGAGCTGGGCAGCTGTCTAACTTCAGAGCAGGGGACACTGTCACTGCAAAGCCTCCAGTCTGTCGCCAGGGCCACCATCTGTTACTACTGTGACATCTCAGCTGTCCCCATACAGCCCTACCTGTCCGCCCGCCATGTGGGGGCTTGTGGGGAAGAGAAATATGTCATGCCCTCCTGGTGACATTGGCTTAGTGAGTGGCAGGAAACAGGTGCTCACGGCAGAGGTAAGGACCCCCCCATTCTAGCTACAGAATTAGCAACAGGGCCCAGAAATGGTGGTCTCAGGCAGCATCGACAGAGGCAGGTGTGGGCCCCAGGCCCTCTGCACAGAGGCAGACACCAGGCCCCAGAGAAGGCGGCAGCTGGCCCGGCCACAGAGCCGAGAGAGGAGGTCAAGGCAGATAGTGACTCCCCCAGAGCTCAGAGACACACGTTCCAAGGAGGCCAAAGTGCGCGGCGCAGGGAGTGAGTGCCGCTTCTGCCCGTGGGCCCGCTCAGCACCCACCTACTACTGCTCTCCCACTGGGCGCTTCTCCAGGGCCTGGGGTACAGCGGTGGGCAAAGAGATGGGGCACTGGCCTGTGGACTGGACACTCTAGCAGGGGGGTCAGGCGGACAGACCCTGAGGGAGTAAACCACCCAGCACGAGTTTCCAGGAAGTTGCAAGCGTTTGAAACAGAGTTAAGGATAAGGTGACGGCGCGGGCACGGGGTGACACTCACTGTGACAATTATTGGCACTGACAAGGTTGCTACCCCAGGTCAGGCTCTGAGCCTGGTCTAGCAACGGAGCACCAATCTCCCAACGTCACTAAGCTCCTACTATGTGCTAGAATCCTGGCCCCCACCTTTCGGATGTAGCGAGAGGTGCTAAAACCCCTCCTTCTGCATTTGTCTACCCACTTGACACACAGTCGGGCAGCTCCTCTGTGCCTGGGGCCACATCTCATGGGGGCGACAGCCACTCTCTGCCCTCACAGTTCCCTGTCTGGCAGAGATGGCTGTTACGCAAAACAAGGAAATAAAGTGTGATCGAACTGTTACAGAGGAAGAGTGGAGGGAGGGAGTGTGCCCCGCAGCAGCAGCAGCAGCAGCAGCCTGCAGGGGGCGCTGTGTCCTCCCAAAGCAGGTAGGCATAGGCTTCCATGGTGGTGGGGGTCCAGGGCCCCCACTCCTGCCAAATCTCTGTGCTCTAAAAGAGTACTGTGCTTTTGGTCAGGTTCAAGTCCAACAAGTGACATGAACACTGAGGAAGCCAATGGCTTAGGGGTCATGATTACTTAGAACAAACCATAGTGACATAAAGAGGATTTTTTGGTTTAGAAGGAGACCCTAATCCAGCCTGTGGACAAAACTAATCCATAAACAGGCTGGGGGGCTCTGCAAGGTCTCCACCAATAACCAGTCACACCAATGACCAAGGACACTGCCAGAGCCTCAAGGGGCACAGGCTGAAGCATCTTCCCCACGATGGGAACTGGAAGTTCAGACCAGGCCTCCCTGAGCCCTGGACACACCAGGCCAGTCCTCAAGGCTTTACCGATGCGGAGTGAGCGGACAGATGCAGGCAGCAGGGGTCTGCGGACAACGAGACCTCCTCAGTCAGAGGCCTGTTCTTTAATCTGGAAATTTTTTTACCCACTCCCCACTTTTCTTTTTGCTCGTAAACACCTTCTATAAAGTAAGAACAATGAAAATGGTATACAGAAGACTTACTTTTCAAAAATTCTTACTTTAATAATCTAGTAACCCTGACAGGGTAGGGGAAGGGGGACGGATGTTACTGATGGGCAAAACCTTAGCCCCCAGTTAAAAGGACCATCACAGACCTCAAAAATCTTTTCTAAAGGTCTCGAATTCCAAGATGTGGTCGTGGTCCCCAGACCAAGTGGTTCTCCCCTGGGGGCTGGCCTGCCCCCTAAGGGACATTTGGGAATGCAGGGGGTGGTTCATCTCTAGGGGCACCCCTGACACTATGGTGGGGTCCAGGAAGGTGAAATGTCCCAGTCTGTGCAACAGTCTCATCTCAATGAGAACAAACCGTTCCCAGTGCCCACAGGACCCCCTCCCTTCTCTTTCCTGCCTTAGCAGCTCCTGGACACCAGAGGGCGCTGGGCCACGCCAAGAGCGCTATAGAATAACCCTCACCCAGGATGCACTGTGGGGCGGGGGTATGAAATGAAGCTGTTTTCACTTGCCATGTTCTGAATCCCTAGTAATAAATTCTAGTTTCTTCTCTCTTACAACCTCTAACCCACAAGCTAGAAAGCTGACTGCCTTATGCTGCACCTGTCAATTTTAGGCTGTTTTTTAAAGAACATTTCACCTGCCTGTGAAATCCAGGAGTCAGGCACACACTAGTCTGTCTCCAGGATCAAGAGCTTCAGACCTAATAAGCATTCACTGTGGTCCCAACCCCCAGTCCTGCCCTGCCCCCTCCCTCCCCCGTCCCAGGGCACCCTGACCCCAGGCCTGGCTCTCACCAGTCTCTGGCTCCGAGGTGCCCTTTCCCGCAGGTTCCAGGGGTGCATCCTGGGTTCCCTTCTTCTGTGGGGCTGAGCTGGAGAAGACGCCCACGGGAGCCCACTCCAGGTACAGGGGGACGTGGCGGAACTGCAGGGACAGGGGTGGGAAGGACTCAGTGCCTGACACAGATGGAGAGCCCGAGGATCAGGGAGTATGGGCGGCTCTGCTGGGACGAAGCCGGCGGGGGGAGCGTGGCCCAGAGCCCTCCGTGCTGCCACTCAGGGCTCAGGAGAGGCCGAGCACCTGCTGTCACTGGGTACATCAGTGTCCCCTGGTGGCTTATCTGACCACCGCATGAGTGAGGACCGGGTGGCGGGTAGGGGGCATTCCTCTAACCAGTGATGGAACGCTGCTCTCCTGCAGGAAGTGCAGAACGGCTGCTAGAGACCCCCCCACCGACCCCCCCCACCACCACTCAGGCCATGCAGTGCAAATGCGCGTGCGCGCACCGCTGCTCTTTCAAAGGGTGGGACTGACTAAAGCCCGCACCCTGTCCCAGTGCCTGGAAGCAGAAGCCACCTGCAGTGAGTTGAAAGGTGGCCCCCAAAAGACATGTGCACGCCCTGAACCCCAGAACCTGTGAATGGGACCTTATTTGGCAGGGGTGGGGAGGTCTCCACAAATGTCATTTAGGTGAAGGATCTTAAATGAGATCATCCCAGGTCACATGGGTGGGCCCCAAGTCCAGACACAGAACTAGAGAAAAGGCAAAGGCACACGAGACAGGCAGAGACGGCAGCGCTGCAGCCACAGGCCAGGGACACCTGGTGCCACCTGGAGCTGGAGGAGGTGAGGAAGGAGCCTCCCCGGAGCCCCCCTGCCGGCGCCTTGAGTCAGACCTCTGGCCTCTGGAAGAGCAAGAGACGGCATTTCTGCCGCTCTGAGCCACGAGTTTGTGGTAGCCTGTTACGGCAGCCACGGGACACTCACACACTGACGTGTGTGTGTGCACGTGTGTACATGTGAGAACACGTTTGTTCTCTCTTTACCCAGAACCAGGAGACAGCCCACCTGCAGCCCTGACTATCACAGGCACAAGGCACCGAACGCACCGAGGACGGTGAGTGTGCTCACGAGGGCACGGGAAGCCCGGGAACACTGGAGGCAGGCAGGGCACCAAGGCTGCTTCCCAGGATGGCTCTGAGGTTCCCTCTCCCGCTCCCCAATCCAGGTGTTCTCAGGGGGGATAAGCCCATGGTTAGGACAGACAGGTTGGATTTTAGCCCGGGCTCCCACAGGCCAGGTCCACGCCGAGACTGCCGCTGCGTTGGCCCGGTTCACGGCCCCTGGGAAGTGGGCCTGGGGCAGCCCTACCTTGGAATAGGCCAGGTGCCGGAAGGCCTTGCGGGCCTCCAGGGGCTCCAGGAACTCCACGATGGCGGTGATGCCACCCTCAGGCAGCAGCACCCGGCCCAGACTGCCGAACTGGCCAAAGATCTCCTGCAGCTCAGCTGCCAAGGTGCCTGCCGGCAGGTTCTTCGCCAGAATCACAGTCTTGCTTCGCTCCGCAGCGGCCTGCAAGGTGGGAGAGGAGCGCACTTGGAACAACGGGAGAGGGTCACCAGCCTGACACCAGCACTGACCAGCAGCCGACTCCAGACCAGGCGCCCCTTTGGGACGTCCGTCACCAGGCACTTCAAAAGTGAGCCCAGGAGATGCCACCATTTCAGGCACGTGGCTCCACCGGTCAGAGGGGGCTCTGGGAATGGGTAAGGGTGAGGGCTCCAGAATGGACTCCCTGGGTTGAATCCTGGCCCCTCTACTTCAGAGAACCCCGAGTGGTAAACCCCACCGGTGCCCCCGCAGCCCCTGGTGGGCCTTCCAGAGCGCTCTGCCCAGGCTGGCATCTGCGACTCGGGGCTCAGGGCCCTTTCTGGCCACCGAAGACCACCTGCTGCCACGCATGGCAGACGACATGTTCTGGGAGCAGCCCTGGGCTCACAGGAGCTGGTGCACCTTGGGCCTTTGGGGAGGTCCCGCAAGTGGCCCCACCTGGGGCTCAGGCCGCCACTACACACGAGACCGTCCTAAGCTCACCCTGCACTCTTCTCCTGTGTCCTGCTCAGCCTTTCTCACCGGTGTCCTCTGCCCAGTCCACTACTCCCCCTTGCATCTGTCCCAGTGTCTGCTTTTGGAAGAACCCGAACCAAGGCACCAGCTATCTGGCCTTGAGGAAGGGGCTGAGCTGTGCCTCGGCCGTGCCTGGCCCCAGGGCCCAGCGGCTGTTTCAGAGCCGCCCCATGAGCAGGTGCAAAGGCTGCGCTCACACAGGCCGAGTGAGCATGCTGCAGAAGCCTCGGCTGAGTGTTAGTGACTGTTCTACCAAAAACTAACGCTGCCGGGGTAGGAAAGTCAAAAAACGGACAAACTCCCGGTAGAAGGATCACCTGGGCATTGAGTCTCGGCTCGGCCATGGACCTAAGCTGAAACCCTGGGCCAACTGCTTTCCCTGTGGGCCACCATTTTCTTATCTGCAAAATGGGCTAATGGTAACACCCAGTGGCCTCGAGGACCGAGTGAGGCCAGTGGGGTAGAAGCACCTGCAGGTGGGAGGGGCTGGGTACCATGGGCGTTTTAGGCGTAATGATGCCGGGTGTGGACTCTGAGGGCTGCATTCTGCCCGAGTCCAGCCTGGCTGCTGGGTGACCCAGAACATGTGGCTTCAGGCTGTGACTGTGGTGCCTTCTGGACAACAGGAGCACGACAGGTGGGCTTCCCATAGCGGTTGTGAGAGCGACATGAGTGAAGGGAACAGAAACTTACAGGGAGCGTTGGTGGGTACGACTAAATGCTATCTACTGCTGCAACAGCTTACCCGTCCGTCCACCCACCCACCCACCCACCCGGGGTCCATCAACCCCACTTCCCACCCACCCCTCACCCACCCATCCATCCCCCCACCCTCTCTCCCGTGCACCCTTTCCCTTACCCACCGCACCTATCTCCCCACCCTCTCCCATGTGTCCTTTCAAGGTGAAGTCTGAGGTCGGCCAGTCTGAGAGGAGCTGTTTGGGAGCCAGACACTGAGACCAGGACCAGGCTCCTGCCACAGATGCTGTGGGACTGTTACGTCACCTCGCCCTCCCTCTGGGCTCGTTTCCTGTCTGTGAGATGAAGGAGGGTGGGCCCTCTCGGCTCAAACAGCCATAAACCTAGGAGGAACGCGCCCCCGGCGGAGAGCAAGCATGTGGAGGCCCGGGCCTCCCCCCTGCCCAGTTCGGGAAAGATCTAAGGCTCCAGACAGATAACAGGTGCTCTCAGTGATGGGCCGGGGGGCGAAAGACAAGCTGTTTGCCTGCCCCTGCCGCCCCGTCTATGTGGTAGGACTGTGGGTTACGAGGGGGCCCTCCTGCATGTGGCCCCCAAGAGACACCATCTGGGTCAGACGGGCCCCTTGTCTGCCCACTCCCTTATTCCCTTTAGAGACTAAAGTTAAGGACGATCATCTCCCTTGCAAGGCTGGATCCTGAAACCCAATGGCACATCCCCACCCTGAAAGCTCCCCGGGAACCGGAGGCCTGAGCAGCAGAGCGGGCTGTGCGAACCCACCTGGCTGAAGGAATCCAGACTGACCCCGTTGTCAATGAGGAAGCGCCGTACTTCTTGGACCAGCTGGGTCTCCCCCAGGGCCACGCGCACAGCCACGCTGCCTTTGGTCTCCTGGGGGGCAACAGACAGGAAGAGGCTCCGTTGGCTGTTGGGCCGGTGACCAGCCAGCCTTCCCATCTCCCGGCAGCCGGGGAGGGAGAGGACCTGCCGACACCCGAGCCGACCCTGCCGACCCGCCAGCTCTGACTGCCACGTCTCACCCTAAGTCAAGGACCCAGGCCCCTCTCCAGCCTCTCCTTCCCCTCCCTCCCCTCCGGTCACCCGGGCCTCTCTGCTGCTCCTCCCAGACGCCAGGCTCACCCCCACTGCAGCACGGTGCCCCGTCCCTGCTCTGTGCCCCCTTGTGGTTGGCCTGGAGCCAGGGACATGAGTCACGCTGCTCACTCACATGGTCGAACACTTGGCTCTTGGTGGCGCTGTACTTCTGCGCAATGGCGTCAGCCACTGCGTTGGGGCCCATGAACAGCGTGTTCCAGTTGTGAGAACTGAGAAGCAGAGGAAGGACGTCAGGCCGAGGCTGAATGACGGGAGCAGGGAGCTTGCCTGCCTGCTGTTCTCAGCCCCACAGCCTCTTCCTCCCCCCAACCTGCCTGGGTGGGCCAGTTGTGCCCAGGGCCTGAGGCCAAGGAAAGTGACGGTGGTATGAACAATGCCTGACATTTGTCAAGCACTACGCTGTGCCAGGGACTAAGTGTTCTGCCCATGTCAACTCACTGAACCTCAGAACACCACAGAGCTGAGGCACGACTGTGATGCCCTGGGCGCAACGAGGAAGCCGGGCTCAGCCCGGTAGACGAGAGGCTGACCCCACCCACCACAAGACGCCAGAGCACCGGGCGGCTGGGAGAGAGCGGGCCAGGGCGGCAGGAGCCTGGGCCAGGCCTAGAGGCGGGTCGTGGGCAAGCACCTAGAGCTGTTGGCTTTGTCTTTGGCCTCCTTCTTCTTTTTGTAGGAGGATCCCGGGGCGCCGGCATCCTCGCTGGCCTCCTTCTTGATGGTGGACGGTAACACGTGCAGCATCCTGCCCTGCAGGGGGCGAGCGGGGCGAGCGGGAGGGGTGACGGGAGGCGGGGCAGGACGCCGGCCTCTCCAGGAGTGGGCTGTACCCTTCGCTGAAACCCTCATCGGGGGACATGGCCTCAGGCCGACCCACCACTTGGTCACCCCCGATCCAGAATGGGGCCCGGCCCTGTGACACCGGCCCTGACACTGGGGGGGAGGCCATTCGTCACTGCCTCACAGGAAACTGACCAGTCTGCGAGTGCCGCCTGCAGCACTGCCACTGCATCAGACCTGGGCCCATGCTGTCCCTGCGAGGAAGGTCTGGCCTGGGACCGCAGAGGGGTCGGCCCGCCACAAATGAAGGAGTGAGAAACGGGAGGGGGGAGAGGGAGCCTCGGCTGGAGGACGAGCACCAGGCGCCTCGCTCAGAGACACGAGGCCTTGGGTTCTGTCGTGGCCGTTTAATGGGACTGCGCCCCAATTCCTTCCTTTTCCTTCCTTCAAGGGCGTTCTGTCTCCAGACAGAGACGTATTTATTCATTTAGCAAATACTTGCTGGGTGCCCACTCTGTGCCAGGCGCTGTCCCAGGGCAGTGAAATCTGGCCAGGCCCTGCCCTCAGGGAGCTCTACCCTCTATGGGCTCCACACACCACTGGGCGTGCTTCCTTAGAAACTTGGGGTGTGCACACACGTGCCCGCATGCACACAGCCTCTCCCCGTCACCTGGGCCCTGCAGCCCCCGCCAGCCCCGAGCAGTCACCTGGAACACCTGCCCGTCCACCTCCGCGTAGGCCTTCACTGCGTGCTCGGGGAACATGAAGGTGACGAAGGCAAAGCCCTTGGGTTTCTTGGTCAGGCTGTCGATGGGGCAATGCAGCTCGGACAGGGGCCCTGCGGACAGGCGAGTGTCAGTGTCCTGGGGGCCGAGACGGGCTGCATGCTCGGCACTCAGCAGGGGACGGGCTGTGACCGTGAGAGCGCCACGCTGCAGCTCTGGGTCAGCCCGAGGAAGGACGTGGCCAGCGGCAGCAGTGAGGCCACCCCACGAGTCAAGGGTGTCCTTTCACAAGCCTTTACATGTCTGTCCTGGGAGCAGAGGTGCCGGGGCTGGGTCCTGCCCCCACCACCTCTTCGTGCAGCCTTGGGAGACCACCGGCCTTTCGGTGACTCAGTCTCCTCATCTGAAAAGTGGCATCTTAAGAGCCCCTGGCCCAAGGGGCAGCTGGGAGGGCGGAACTCATGACCACGTGAAGCGTAGTAAACACAACCTGCCTGCTAAATCCTCTCGCTGCACTCAGGTTCAAGTTCACCTTTCTGACTTGGTGTCTGCTTTGAACCCAGTGTGACATGTGGTCTGTTGATCCTGTCTCCGTGCAGCTGGCCCTGCTATAAACTTGGCATTGCCCTTGGGGAAGGGTCCAGGACAGCAGTAACCACAGCCTGGGACGTCATACCACTTTGCCTGAAGGCGCAGTCCTATTCAGGGCCTCTCTGTCCCCATACCAGGCACTCACCCATGCTCTGATCCTCCACTACGCAGACCCAGCCTCCGAATAAAAGTGGGAGACCCCCTCGGGGATGCTGGAAGCATTGAGACCTCACTGTCACTTTAAACCCTAACTTCCTTCCCTTCGACAGCCACGACTGTACAAATGCACCCTGTGTGACCCAGTTAAGCTATGGGTCTTCAAGTTCATGTCCTGTGAAATAATAGCAACAATGACTCGAGTACAAATGACCCCCACTACCAAAAGTGTCTTGATGCTCAGTCTGGAGACCGAGGAGCACAGTCACATTCGTACCGGCACAGGTACCGGACTCCCAATACTGAGGCAAGGGCTCGGGCAGCAAGGGCACCCCCGAAAAATGCACTGGAGCCCGTTGGTCCTGGGTTCAGAGTGAGAGCTTGGAGAGTAGGGGTCCAGGCAGCAAAAGGGGCCTGTGACTTGACCCACTGCTTCGAGCTCCACTGTGTACGTCACGTTGGAATTCTCACAGCCACTCGGGGACCACCAGCCCCATTTTACGGATGAGAAAACTGAGGTGGGGGAAGGTCATCAGCCCAAGATCAAGGCTGAGCGAGGCCACGGGCTGTGGGTGCACGCCCCACGCCCTACCGAATTTGGAGAAGAGCTGCTCCAGGTCCTCCTCGGTGCTGGTGTAGGGCAGATTCCGCACGAACAGCCTCCCGGAGTCCGCCAGGTCCTCCTCCTCCTCGTCCTCTCCGAGCGTCCGGCCTGGCCAGGGCTTGGTGCTAGTCTTCAGGGGCCCCTTGGCGACGGGGACGTTCTGCTCCCTGAACACCTCGATGTAGCGGCCGCCTGCACGGGGACAGGGGTCAGCTCTCCAGGGGCAGGCCTTGAGCTTGCCAGCTTGCTTAGTCCTGGCGGGGGCTGCTGGGCCTCCTCCCAGCCCGAGCACCTGTGCGCCTATTTTCCACTGCTGGGCCCATCGGACCCCTTCCCGTCTCCCCCTCTGTCCGTCGGTCCACTCTAACACAGGGCACAAGGGCAGGGGCTCTGGTCTGTTCTGCTCGGGCCCGCCTCCCCACTGCCTGGGGCAGGGCCAGGCACACAGCAGACCAAGGCGTATGGAGCATACAACCGACTAAACAGACCCCTGGCACCATGAGATTGGCACCGGTCCCACTGTCCTCACCCATGTATTCTCTGTTGCATTTCAAAGCTTTCTTCACTTCCTCCTCGCTGCTGAAATCCACAAAGACGTACCCTGAGGAAGGACAAAGGTCAGATCACAGGCCCTGTGGACACCCAAGGAGTCACCCACGCTGTGCCAGGTGTTCGGGAGAATCTGAGCAGAAAGCGAGGAAAAACCTCTGTGCTTGCCAGTTCTCCAAACGCAAGGCCTCCCGCCCCCCGCGGCCACGTCTCCCTCTGCAGGGAGCATTCAGACATCCCTCCACAGGGCCTGGTTTCACAGTGACAACGCTCGAGCTTAGGCGCTGGGGACTCTGCCTGCCCCAGCCGCACCCGTCCGGACCAGGCCGCTCCAGGGGAGACAGGCCTGCGGTGGCTGTGACCCAGCTCAGCACCGGAGGGGCCGTCTCCACTGCCACTCTGCCTGCGAGCCTGAGGCCCCGACACACACAGAGACACAGGGAGCCACCTCTGAACTCCACCTCCCGGGGCTCGGCCCTTCGAGGTGGCATTCCCCGCCTCTCCAGAGTGCAGTGGCATGCCTGCGGGCCCACTGCTACGTAGGCCACCCCACGGGGTTTGGTCTCCATCACAAGGCTGTTCGGGTTCTCTCCCCTGGGTTCCTCCCTGCCCTCCGCTGCCACACCCAGATGCCTCACCTGCTGCATAAACACCCTTCACTATCTTCCCTCCTCGCCAACCCCCCACAGCCACAGCAGGGCCCCACCCACTGCTCATCCCTTGTGGGGGGTGGGGGGAATGCAAACCCCTGCCCCCCAGCCAAGGGCCACTCTGAATCTGACCGTGGCCTCCCCTTGCTTTAAGCCCCCAGGGGAACCCTGCACCTGGGCTGACATCCACAATCATTACGGAGCCCCCAGCCTGGGGGCCACCTGCCACCTGCAGCCTCTGCAGCTCTGCTGTGGGGACATTCTGTCACTTCTCTGAAGCATCCAGCTCCAAGGGCTCCAATACGGTCCCTCAGTCCTGACAACTCCAGAACGTTTCCCCCTCCCGGCCCAGCCACTCCTGCTCCCCCTTCTGAAGGGCCGTGAAAGCAGGGGTACCACCAACCAGCCCCACTAGCATTAACAATAGCTCTCAGGGGGTCGGGGAGGGTGTGATGGTGTCTGGCACTGTTTAAACGCTGTGTTAATTCACTGGTCCTCACAGCTGAGTCAGACACGGCGCCCTCCTGCACAGAGGGGCAGCTGGTCAAGGGCCCTGCCCCGTGACCAGAGCAAAGTGCTCGGAGGAGAGCCGGGCAGGAGGTGCAGGTACCTGGAGGTGACAGGACCAGACCTGGAGCAGGAGCCCTTTCTTCCCCACCGCTGGCCCCCGCCGGTCCCAGCGCTGCCTGGACGGCCTGGGTGTGGTTCTCTGAGCAGAGCCAGCTCCGAGGCTACGTGTTGTGTAGCCCCCGGCCTGGCCCATAAGAGGCACAGGCAGGCTCGCACCCCTCCGAGCTCAGACCTTTCCTTTCAGCGCATTCCTGGCCGCAGAGCAGCCAGACCCAGGGCTCCAAAGCCCAGGGGAGTGAGCAGGCTGGCTGCCTGGAGTGGGAACCCGGGGGAGGGCAGTGAGGGGGCAGCGGCACACACTCTTGGCAACGCAGAGCGCTGCCTGGCATTTGTGTGGGCCGAGGGGAAGGTGGGGAGGCGAGAGAAACAGGGAGAACTACACACCAGGCTGCCAGAGGCTGGGACGAGAGGCGGACCCTTGCCCCCGCAGTCTAACCAAGCCACAGACCACCGACAGGGAGAAGAGCAGCCGCCCTTCCAGTATCTCCCCGGTTCAGCCGCGCCAGCCCCCCAACATCCCCGACCTTACCTGTTTTGTTCCCGTGGGCGTTTCTCACTATTCGAATGGCCACCGGTTTCAGGGGTGCCAGGAATTCCAGCACATTCTTCTGTAAGGAAGAGGAAGGTTTTCCCTTTTACTGACCCCACAGTGACAGGGCAACTCAGAGAAAGAAACCAGCCAAACTTCTGAACTCAGAGGGGATGCCAGAGCGGCCTGTCCCTTACTGTTTCTCTCTTTCCCCTAAATTACACACCTTTTCTCCATCACTAAGTAAGACTAACCTGGAAAAAGTCTGAAAAGAAACTGGACTTGGAGAACGTAAACGTAAATCAGTACCGCCGCTGCCACCACTCCAAGCACCACGTCTGGTCTTGTTTTCCCCAAGCACCTGTTCACACACTCAGCTCGGACCTGGCCCTGCGATGCTCCCCACGCATCACGCCTTCATCACGTCTGCGCGCCCGCACCAAACACGACCCCCAGCGAGTGCTGCTCGTGACCTGCACACTAACACTGGTCCTTACACTTTAGAAGGACTACTTTACAAAGAAGGAGAAGGAGCAGGAGAAGAGAAATAATAATAATGACGTACAATAGAAAGGACGTGGACACAGGGCCCGCAACGTCTAAAACGTGACCTTCACAGAAAGAAACCCGCTAACTCTGAGTGCACAGAACGCCTACTGTGTTATTATTTATCAATAGCGAGAGCAGAAGCAACCCCACCCCTACCCCCCGACTTAGGAGACAGGCGACTCTGTCCCTGTGTGCCTGGGGTAAGGGCTACATGCACATGACAGACTGTTTTGCAGCCCAGCATTCGACATTCGTGATCTGACTTAATGATGAGGGTGGGTTCCAAACATTCCTGCCACAGGGCTGGTTTTGGAAAATGACGGGCGGGACTCGCTGTTTGCACACAAAGGAAGAAACGTGGAAGGAGATGAACCTGGGTTCGTGAGTGGCCATCGCCGAGTGGGACTTGCGTGAGGAGGGGGCCTTTACCAAGTGTTCTCGGCTGCAGACACCGAGCCAGCTGACTACAGTACATGGCCCCTTCAGGCCCACACCTGTCTCTGTGAACGGGGTGTCACGGTCACACGGCCGTGCCTACTTGGGGCAGTTACCGTCACCCAAGGCCGCCTCTGCAGCCCAGACTGGGGACCACGAAGCCTCCAATACCTGGCAGTGGGGCCTTTCCCCTCTTCCAATGGCAGAAGCCTGTCGCCCCTCACACAGAAGCTCCGAGAGTGGAACCGGTCTTTCTCAGGCTCGGGACAGCCACACACTCCTGACCCTGACAACACCTGACACCTTCCTTAGCAGCCTTTTGGCCCCAGATTCTCTCCACCTCGAGTCCTCAGCTGGTTCTGAACCCCCAGGCTGCAGAGGCCCCTGGCACCCCGCCCTCACGTGTGGCTCCGTCTTTGTCCCCAGGGTGCGGCACGAACCTCTGTGACGTTGAACGGGGCTCCCCGCAGCTTCACTGTGTGGGTGGTGGTGGGCTCCCTCTGGGCTGCTGGTTTCTCTGTCTGAGGACGGCAAGGAACAAACAAATGGGGGCACGGTGAGTCCCCTGCACAAGGGACATCTCGCTCCCGGATGTCTCCATGAGCACACAGGGGCGTGGCCGCCAGGGAGAGCCAGGGTTGCTGGCAGGGCTTGCCCCGTGGCTGCGCAGTCTGGCCAGAGGGCAGATGGAGGGTGCTCACAGGGGCCCTGGCTGCGAGGAAGGGCAGAGGGCGTGGGAAGAGCCCGAGGCGAGGCCACGTCTGCCACAGCCAATTTAGAACCCAGTCCGTGCCGACACGGTGCAGAGCCCTGTGCAGACACCGCTGGCCTGAACCGTCTCCAAATGACCCGAGGGAACTGCTGGGTTCAGGGTCTTCTCTGTAATTCTGGGATCCAAACAGCTGTGAAAACCACAGGTTTTGGTACCTTTTTGGGCAACAAAACCTGCTCAAACTTGAACTCATTTGCCAATAAAGCCCACTCCGACTGAGAGGCTTTTGAGGTGACACCTTTCCCATGAAGCACAACTGGTCACTCCTGGACTCACTGCAGGAACGGCCATGAACTTGACTGGGGTGCGAGATCGCACAGGGCACGGGTGGCTTCCTGAAACCCAGGGCCTTCTGAGCAGCAGTGCCCACTCTGCACAGGCACCGGAGACAAGGGAGGCCATGAGGGTCACACCCGCATTTCTAACCTGAACCTCGGAGCCCAGCAGACCTGGGTCTGCATCCTGGTTCCTTCACTCCCCAGCCGTGACCTTGGGGAAGTCACTTCCCTGCTCTGGGCGGAGTTCCCTCCTCTGTAAAGTGGGACATAAAGGATACCTGTCCCCCATGACTGCCGTGCGAGTCCATGACAAATGATAAGGCAGGTATTGTACCTAGCATTTAGTAAGTGCTCAGTTAACTTTGTTACTGTGGCCTGGGGGCTGACATCTGTCCACGCTGCCACTAAACACAAAGTAGAAGACGTTAGTACCCTCCAGCACCTCCCTCCAGAAGGCAGCTAGGCCGCAGGCCTGCAGGGCACACGGGCGGGGCATGCAGACCTCCTCCTCTGCCCCCTTCCCCGCCCAGCACGCCCCAGTCCACACACACCTCGGCTCTGGCTTCCTGAGGCTTCTTGTTCCCAGACGGTGTCCCCTGCTCTGGGCCCGGCCTTGTCCTGTCTTGGTCCTGCTGGGCGGGGGCAGCACAGGGATCCCCCTCCTCATCCTCGCTCCCTTCGTCACAGTTCACGGCCTCATCCTCACTCTCTTCCCCGGAGGAGGGCGGCGTGTCGGCCCTCACCACCTTGGACTTCAGGTACTCCATGTCCGACAGCTCCTTCTGCACAGCGGCCTTTGGTTCGGGGCTCTCACCCTCTTCTGGGACAACAGCAGGGCTGGGAGTCAGCAAGTCACGTGCACACCAGGGGGCTGGACGGTGCCATGCCCACGACCAGGGGCCCTGTGCCGCACAGCCCCAGTGGGTCCTCGGATCCACGTCAAATGGGGTGAGACGTGGCAGTTTTGACATTTTTCGTGCCACACATAGATAACTATGTGGCTCCTCACACCAACCTTGCCCCTGTCATGCATTCTTTCAGTGGGTCCCGTGGGTCTTTTTGCCATTCCAGGTGAAACCCCCCCAGTAGTTTCCAGGGGCTCACAGGAAGAAACCGGAGCCCCGGGCCACCCACCAGCTCCCAGGGCCGCAGCCGCCCTGAGCCGCACAGAGCGCCCTCCACCCGCAACCCCTTCGTGCCCCTCCCCTGTGGTGTCCCACCAACTCCTAGCTTTTCACAGAAGCTTAACCACGCATGCATTCACTTCAAATTCATTCCCTTGCTTTAAGCCAAAATTGACTCCTGACCCTCGACCACCCTTATTCTGGATCACAGCTGCCCACATACCCATCCGTCCCCTTTACTCTCTGAGCACGTGCTGAGGGCGAGGCTCCTCCCTCACCTCCTCTAGCCTAGGGAGGTCACGGGTTGTGTCCCCAGAGGCCTTCTCTGGGGACTCTCCTCTCCCCTCCCTGCCTCTTCCCTGCAGCACCGGCTTCACGTAACATACTAAATGGGGACTTGTTCCTTTGTGGTGTCTTGAGGGCAGGATTCCCCCATCTTTTGCTCACTGTTGTATCCCCAATGCCTAAAACTGTACCTGGTATAAAGTGCTTGACATCTGAGTGACGGACTGAATGAATGCGTGACTGAGATCAGTCAAGGCCAATGTTCCGGCCGTTGGGATAACTAACCCCACCGAGGGGCCCCATGCCGATGCAAGCCCATCAGAGAGCAGACCCACAGCGTGTGGGAACTCACGGACGCATGGCAATGGCCTTACCTTCTGGGCCCTCTCCAGTCCCCTCCTCCTCACTCTCCTGGCCCGAATCAGAGTCAAAGTTCAGGTAGTCATTGGCCGGCTTGCTCTTCCCTTTTGAGGGCTCTGGGGTCAGGGCATCGTTAGCCCAAGTGGCCGCCTGCGTCCGCTTCTGGTGGACCGACAGGAACTCCTGGAACTCGGTGTCCTTCTTCAGCTGGTGACACCACGGAAGGCAGCAGGGGGAAGAGAAGACTCGGGTCAGACTCACCCTCCTCCTAACTCTCAGGAGCATAAGAGCATCCTCCAAGTTCATTTCTGCCCATGGCTAGAGGACCCCTGGGGTCAGCTGGGTCAGTCGTGGGAGGGCAGAGAGGAGAAGACTAAGAGGCCCCAGGCATGGCTCTGCCGGCCACCTGCTCCCGGCCACTACCGCCCTCCTGGACCACACCTGGGCACCCACGCTCTCCATCAATGGGACAGACTCACCTTCTCCAGCTCACTTGCTGATTTTTTCTTCTTGTCCTAAAAACAGAAGGCACAGATGGTGAGGGTCGCAGAGGGAGCAGGAGTGAGGGGAGATGAAACTGTACTGCCCCCAGAGGGCCCGCCTTCAGGGACCGTCGCGGAGGACTCTCGGGCCATCCCTTTTCCCACCATCCTGAGCCCCCAGGGGTCACCACCCTGCTGACACCGGGCTGGAGGGTGGGAGTGACCTTCCACGCACTTTCTTAGCATCTGGGGGGACAGAGTCTTTGTCCTTCGGAGATGGCTTGGGTTGGCTTGGTTTCTGCGCATGCTTGCTCCAGGCTCGGGGCTTTGTCGGGTCCCCAAAGGACTTGCAGAACTCCACCTGCACGGGGACAGAGGGTGATGATGGCGACACCCGCCACTGCGCCCAGCTCAGGTGCCCCACTTCAGCATCTCAGAGCTGGGGCCTTTCCAAAGGGCACTTGCCGCTGGCTGGCTGAGTTGGCTGAAGCAAATTACCTGGCCCCGCTCAGCCTCATCTCTGCCCTCTTTATTTAAAGTCACCGTGGTCACTGACACTTACCGAAGAGCCCCTCAGGTCAGGGGGTCTCGGGGCTCTGCTAGTGTGAGCACCCAGCCGCCCGACCGTGTGGGGGAGGGACCGTGCCCTCCCTACCTCTCGGATCTGGGCACTGAAGCCTGGGGCAGTTCAGGGACCTGCCCCAGCCACCAGGGAACAAAGTGATGGAAGGGAGACCAGAACTCTGAGAGTCCGGCTCTGGAGCCTGGGTTCCCTGCCATCCAATCCAAAGGGTGGCTCCAGGTCACGGCACAAGGCAAGGCAGAGCGAATGGCTCTCATGTTACCATACTCACCATGAAGCGCGCTCGGCTGGCCCAGGAACAGCTGTCGGGCACTGAGAAGAGCAGGGTACCCTCTGGGGCAGGGGGGACTGCCGAGTGTCACGCCTAAGCCGGCACTCCTCTCTGGCCCTAACCCTCCAACACACCCGAGGTGACCTTTGTGAGGGGTGACCCTGCTGGGGGCCCTGGTGGGCACTTCCCGCCACAGTTGGGGGGGGGGCGCCGCCAACTAGCCACTCCCCCTGGGAAGGAGCTGCTGCTGCGTCACATCCCTCCATGTGAACTTCTCCAAAGAGCTGTTGTTTCAGTGACAATGACGTGTGCTCAACATATAAGACTCAAACAGCCCTGGCTGGTGTAGCTCAGTGGATTGAGCGCGGGCCTGCGAACCAGACGATCGCGGTTCGATTCCCAGTCANCAGTGACAATGACGTGTGCTCAACATATAAGATTCAAACAATAGCAAAAAGTACAGGAAAGTGAAAAAATGTTACCCCAGTTCCTTCCTATCACCCAGAGAGAGAAATGACTATCCTGGTAAAAATCTTTCTATGTGGCTCTACGCGCCATCACACACACAGAGACAGAGGGAAGTAATGCTACAAATGGGGTCACGTGACGGATACTGTTCAGTACCTGGTTTTTTCCTTCTCCATAAAGTGTTAGGAGAGTTTTTACCAAGTCGTTAAATGTACACGAGTGACACACGTGGGACCTCCTCCTCCAGGAAGCTCTCCTGACTCACCACTCACCCCCAGCAAGGAAAGGGGCCCCTTTTGTTCTTCAGCACTGGCCACACTGATTGAAAGCAGCCTCTTTACCTGGCATCCCCCTTCCCCCTGCCTGTCTGTGGGCTGTTGGCTCCATGGGGATGGGGCCAGGGGTGCCACACTCTCTCTAAGTTCCTGGTACCAAGTGAGCACTCCCTGAGTGCCTGCCGAACAGGTTCAGGAATGAACGATGCACACAGGTGGTATCGCATCGCCTGTGAGCTTGTCAGACACGCAAATTCTTGGGTCCCCAACATACTGCGTGAGAAACTCTGAAAACGGGCCCCAGGAAACTGTTTTAACAAGGTCTCCAGGGGGCCTGTAGGCATGAAGGACTGAGAACAAGGGAGGAACACTGATGAGTCACAGCCAGAAAGGGGACAGGAGGGTGGACGGAAAGATCACCTCTGACAGACAGGCAGAGGTGAGACTCACACCAACTCACTGTGATCCGGGAAGTGTCGACAAAACTCCTATTGAAATGGTTCAGGGCCTTCTGGGCCTCTTCCTCGGACTTGAAGCCGATGAAGCCAAACTTGCGGAACTTGCCGTCCTTGGTGAACTTCAGGCTGCAGTCCGTCAGCGTGCCAAAGGCGGCAAATAGCCCCTTGAAGCGCTCCTCCTTCATCTAGGGCAGAAGGGGCGCCATGAGGCAGGAGCTGGGAGGCCTCAGAGCCGAGAGGGGACAGAGTAAGCTGGAGACCGGAGGCTGTGGCTTCCCTAGCAACTGTACTTTACAGTTAGACCTGGTTCCAGCTCTCGCTTGAGCACTTACTGGCCGGGTGGCCTTGAGCAAGTCCCCTGTCCACTTCATCACCGAGGAAACCAAGACTCGGAACGGCTTCGATGAAATCTTCCTATTCTGGGGGCTGTCAGGATGGACAAACTTTGCTTCTCCTTTCATACAATACTGTACTGCTGTTTGAATTTTTAAAATTGTATCATAGTGCCCCCTATCCCCAACCCAGGGTGGGGAGGTAAAGTTAAGAAATCACAGCAATGATTCAGAAATGGCTTTGCGTCCTTACACTTTCTAAGGAGAGAGAGTCCCAGGGGCAGAGTGAAGAGTATAGAAGATCTGTTGTTGTAGCATCCAAATGGCACATTTTGGATTTCAGGAGTGAGTTTATTAGCAGCAGCACTGCGGAAAGTTTTCCACGCATGAAAAAGTGCAAGGAAATAGGTAAGGATGGTCCACTGCACCCAGTCGTCGGACATCTCACACATTCATCTATTCCTTCACTCATTTACGAGGCGTGTGTTTACTGAATGCCTATCGCTGGTTCTGTGCTGGATTCTAGGGGAATGGAAACAAGTACTGGATAATGGTTTAAAGCCCTGCACCCCCACTCAGCTGTCTCAAGGTGATCCGTCAGGCCCTAAGCCTATTCACTCAATAACAGTCCCGAGTGGGAAAAGCATATAGGAACAGTGCGTGACTCAGTCAAAAGTCAGTAACATAATGGGATCGGGCGAGAGGAGTTGGGGGAGCAGGCATTCGGCACGACGTGGGGACTGGCATCTGCCTGGGAAAAGTTGTCCATCTGCGGGTCAGGTCCCCACAGGCTAGCGGTGAAGCCCTGAGCAGTCGCTATCCGCCCCTCCCACTGTCAAGTGCAGATAAGCCGAAGATCCTGCTCTTCTGGTTTTCAAATGCGCTAGAAGTCCTGCCCCAGAGCGAAAACCCCTCAATTCTTCCCAGCCGCCTCCCTACCAACCCCCGGGGATCCTGACTGGTCCTGATTTCTGATCCCCGGGTCAGGCCCTGCACTCACCCCATTCGGGAGGTTCTTCACAATCAATCGCGACATGGCGCACGATGCCACTGACTCGATTCCAGCACCAAGCGTCTTCCACCAACTGCTTTCACGCTGCAGCGATGGGCGCCGCCATCTTCCACGAGCCGGAATAGAGTCACGAGCTCCTGACCCAGGGCAGCCCCGGAAGTGGGCGTGGCCAAAGTCAGAGCGACCTAAGGAAGTCACACCCACAAGGGGCGGGCCTGGCGCCTGCATTCTGCGCAGGCACAGCCTGTTTGGCGGTGCCCGACGAGACCAATGCAAAGCCGGCAGGGGGCGCTGGTGCCTAACACAGGCAGGGGATTGCGGGGGATTGCGGAGGGGCTTCTGCTGTGCAGACGAGGAAATCATTCCAGCCTTCTTTACTGCTTTATGTTATTGAGTCCTAAACTTGAGCATGCGGACAGGATTGGGGATTCTTGCTTCCTTCTAGAAATGAGGAAACAGGCTCAGAGAGGTTGCCGAGTGCCATGAGTCAGTTACTGAGCATTGCCTGTGAATATTGGAATGTGTGTATGGGAAATAAAGCACCCCCATTTTGCCAGTGAGTAAACTGGGAACCAGAGGAGTAAAGCAGCATGCTCTAAATCCTGTGGCCATTAAGCATTATGTGGCATTAGGGATTAAGTAGTTTTAAATGATAGGATTACGGGGTGTGTTGGTTTCTGGAGCTGCTGTATCAAATTACCAGCAATTTAGAGGCTGAAAACAACAGAAATCTTTTGTGTCAGTTCTGGAGGCCAGAAATCGGAAATCAGGGTGCCGACCGGACCGGGGGTGCTGCCTCGGCAGGCCCCAGGGGAGAATCCTTCCCCTCCCTTCCCCGGCCCCTGGTGGCTCCAGGTGTTCCCTGGTAACACATCCCTCCACTCTCCCTCCACCTTCACGTGGGCTTCTCCCCTCTAGTGTCTGGGCCAGATCTATGCCCTCGTTTCGCTTATTAGGACACTGCCATTGGGTTTAGGGGCCATCCTAAATTCTAGAATGATCTCACCTCGAAATCCTTCTTTATAGATGCTGATAAGGTCACTCCTAGGTTCCAGGGATTAGAACGTGGTCATATCTTTTTTGTGGAGGGGGGGCACTATTCAGTTCACCACTAGAGGGTTTACTTGCTCTCTAGTAAGTTACTCTGAAGATCGAATTTCACCTCTGCCAGTTTTCTGTTGACTGTTTATTCAGTGCAAACACGCAGACACACGCAAAAATGTACCCTGGAGCCTAGAGCCCATGCCCATGGGTTTCTGTGTTTGAAAGTCACTTATTTAACAAATATGTATTGATATGTGTAAAAGTACTTGTTAGTTAAATGACAATTTGGGTGTTTTTTCCCCCTGCAATTGGTGACTTGGGTCAGGACCGGCTGGAACAGGCTTTATGAAGCTGCTCCGAGATCTTAGCCTTTTATGAGAGGTCAAGCGTGGGTTGCCCAGCCAGCCCTGGTTTCGTGTTCTTTTATTTTATTGTTTTCATGAACCGCCTTTATTAAAACTCGCAACTCCACGTAGTGTCCCCTCAAGAAATTCACAAATCAGAAGGTATTAAAAGAAAATGAAATGCTCTTTGCCAATCCACACGTTTCAACGCCAGGCCAAGAAAATATGGTCGCCACATGTCGCGGTCGGAGGGACCGTTTCTGGGCCGTTTATTCCCGGGCATTTAATAAACAGTCACGTTATACGGTTATTATTAGTCTCCTTGCTCTCCCGACTTCCTGTTTTGTCTTCTGTCTCCTTTTCTCCCCCAGCAAATATGATCGGGGCACCTGCACCCCACTGGGCTGGCCTCTCTGATGACACCTGGGAATTAAAAAAAAAAAAGACAACAAATCAGCCAGGTGTGAGCCAGCCCCACTCATGGCTGCCTTCACCAGTGGGGCTGCACCTGAGGGAATTAACTTTCCGTGAAGGAAAGGCCAGAGTGGGGAGGGAGGTTGGGAGGGGCTGAGAGAGGCCGGATGGAGAGCCAACACTGAGCTCCACGTTCTCCACATGAGAAGTCTAATTAGGGGAGAACGTCAGGCCAACCCCAGTGGAGGGACAGCCTACAAAACCCCAGAATGCTTCAAAACCTCCAAGCGCACCCCGGCCTCACAGCCTGGTTGGCTGGAGCGTTGTCCTGATTCGCTGAGGCTGTGTTGTGGGTTCCATCTCTGGTCAGGGCACCTGCAAGAATCACTTAATGAAGGCACAAGAACGTGGAGAGACAAATGGACAAATTGTCTCTTTCTCTTCCTTCTCTCTCTCCACACAAACAGGAAAAAAAAACAACGGAGATCATCACAAACAAGAAAAGTATCAGATACTGTCACAGCCAAGAGGAGCCCAAAGGGACGTGACAACTAAAGGGGACATGGGGTCCTGGGACAGCCAATGGTTGTGGGGAGAAACTGGGACGTGGAAACAAAGCGTGGTCTTTAGTTAACAGTAAGGTGTCCCCTATTGGTTCATTAATTGGGACAAGTGCAATGCAGGGATGCTGACAACAGGGGGCGCTGGGTACAGCCTATGTGAAAACTCTCATGGTCTCACAACTGTTCTGTAAACCTAAATGGATTCTAAACTAAGGAGCTCTTTAAATGTTTTTTAAAAGATACTGATAATTAAAAGGATGGAGGACCTTGTTATTTACCGACGTGAACTAACTGTCAAGGTCCATTATGAAAGGCAGCAAGAGAGCTGCAGACGCTCGCTTCCTTCCTGACAAAGAAAAAAGTCTCTCTTCGCCTGCTTACAGCTCCATGCAGGTCAGCACACTCTGTCCTGGGCCACGTTTGGCCTGCTGGCCATTTTTCCGTGGCTGCACCCAGCTAATAAGAATGTTTTCCATTTTTATTTGTATTTCACCTTCATTGTATTTTTTCCATTTCCATTAAGTCCCCTTATCCACCCCTCCGTCCTCCCCCCAGGAATCACCACACTGTTGTCCATGAATCCTTCTTCGTTTTGCTCAATCCCTCCACCCCTTAACCTCCTCCACATTTTCAAATGGTCGGGGGGAGAAGTTCGAAGAAAAATGATGTTTTGTGACTCAAAAAAATGATAGGGCATTCAAATTGCAGTGTCCCTCAATAAAGTTTTATTGGCACAGAGCCACACCCATTCACGCACGCCTGTGTGTGGTTGCTCTTTTGTCGTGGATGAAAGAGCTGAGTTGCGTAGTTGCAACAGAGACCATCACGAAGCGGAACATGCTCACTGCCTGGCCCTTCATAGAAAATGCTTGATTTTTCCCCCGCACTTGCCTGTCTCCGGGGAAGCAAGGGAGAAATTGGTAATAGGGTTTTCTCTACAAAGAACTGGACTGCCACGGGGAGAAAAGTAATTGCTGTTGGGTGTGTGCATTGAACCTATTTTTTTAGAATCTAATTCATTTTTTTCCTCCTGGTCCCAAATTCACAATGCTATTCCTTGTCCTATTTCCTTAGACTCCTTTAGAATCTGCTGTGTCTCCTCGGTCTTTCTTCTTTTTTCATGAGCCCGATGCTCTTGTTTGAAGGCTCCCAGCCAGCTGTGTTATGGAGTGCCTCTTGGCGTGGGTTAATCGGATATTTCCGCACGATTCCATTCAGTTAAGACGTGAATTTGTCCCTAAGTGGCCGATGGGAACTCAGCTCACCTGGTTAAGGCGCTGTCTGCCAGTTTCCTTCTCTGGAAAACTGTCCCCTTTGTCACCAACGAGCCCTGTGAGGGTCTAAGAAATATCGTATTTAGAAAGAGTCAGAGATAGTCACGGTCTTCCTGATTGATGACACACAAGGAAACGGAGGCCCAGCAAGGAGAATACACATGCTCAAGGTCACACAGTGGAGACCAAGGTCAGGTTCAAGGCGGCTCCTTTTGTTCCTCTCTCTACCTGTGGTCACAGGGATCAGGAAGTTGGGGCAGCTGCTGGGTTGCGAAGACCATTGCCCTGTGTGTCACCACCACCTGACACCTTGAATGTGGCCCCTGCCTTTCACAACCTGTCACCCCAGAAGCCCCTCAGAAGAGCAGCCCCCTCCTCTAAGGCATCTGCAGGAGAGCCTCGAGGGATCGAGGTGGCCAGAGTCACTTGAGACAGGAGGCCAGGTGTGCACCAGCCTCAGCCACACCTGCATGGACATCAGAAAGCTCACTGGGGGCAGATGGTGGCTGAACCTTGCCCCTCCCCTCCAGGCTCTGCTGGGGACTGAACATCAGAGATGTGGGGGCCCCTCCTGCTTTCGGCAGCGAACCATAAATATTCGCAACAGAAGTCGCAAATCATTCATCAAACAGAACGGGGCTGGGGAAAGCTCAGCCCATTCTGAGGAGACAAGCAGATGGGGGTCTTACCCGGGAGTCTGGAGGCCCCAAATTCCCGTGCCTGTTTAATCCTGCAGGCTGCCATCCTGGCCCAGGCCCGAGGCAGGGCGTCCTGGGGATGAACTGCAAATAAAACCAGAATCATCCTTCATTTTCTCATTTTTTTCAGCTGTGCCGCGGGCAGATTCCTCCCATGCATGAAAGGACCACCAAGGCCCGGTTTGGAAAGAAAGTTGATTTCTTCTCTTTGACCTTGAGATCCTTTGAGGGGTGGCCACAGACCTCCACTCCCTACCCTTCAGCCCCAGCCAGGCTGGCCACTTTCTGCTTTTCCAAGGGGCAGCCCTAGTTCTCACCTGCTGGGGCTCGAATGGTGTCCCCAACAACCTATGTCCCCGGGAATCTGTGGGCGTGACCTCATCCAGAAACATGGTCTTTGTTAATATAGTTAGTTAAGGATGTTGGGAGGAGATCATGCGGGGTGTAGGGCAGGCCTCAAAGTCAATGTCTGGTGTCCTTGTAAGGAGGCCACGTGGAAACACAGGCACACAGGGAGACCTCCAGGCAGTCACGGAGGCAGATCCTCAGTGACGCAGCCACAAGCCAAGGGCTGCTGGCCGCCACCGGAAGCTGGATGAGTCCTCAGAGCCAGCACAGCCCCACGAGCACCAGGGTTTCAGGCCTGCAGGCCCCAGCACTGTGCGAGGACACATTTCCGTCGCTTAAGCCACCCACATTGTGGTGATGTATTGCAGGGGCCCTTGAGAGACTAATACGCTGCCTCAGGGCCTTTGCACAGCCTGAGCTCGTCCTGTAAGTCTTCATCTGACCACATCCAGCTCATCCCTTGGGCCTCAGCTTAAATGCCTCATCCTCAGAGAGAACACCCCAATCTATCTTAGAGCCATGCTGACTCTGCCTCTGAACACACCTTCCATTTCCCCCAGCCATTTGCAACTCCATGGGTATTTGCTTGTCCACATGCCGAATGACCGTTGACCCCCAAGAAGGTAAGGCTCACTCCTGGGCAAGGGCTGGGTCTGCCTGTGTTCATTACAGTGGATGGTGGGACATGCCACCCAGCGCCCCCTTCCATGGAGTTCGGTTTGCAGACCCCTCAGCTGCAGGGAGCTGCCTCAACCCAGGCTGTGCCCCTTCTTGCAGGGCCACAGTCCAGTGATGCTTGACCTGGGGAGTTATAAAGGCCCAGCCTCCTTGCCGTACCAGGGGCACCCCTGAAGTCTCAGCCTGGGTTCAGAATCTCCCAAAAGGGCAGCGCAGGCCTCTTGTCACTGCAGCTCAAGGTGACCGCCCCTGCCCACTTCTGCTCCCCTCCCCCAGGTGCTCCCTGATGCCACAGGCGCCCCCAAAGAAAACTCCTGTGTGCTGAACCCCACCTATGAGTCAGCTCCCAGGGAAACATGCCTGAGACATGCCCGAGTGTCCCAATGCCGGAAGCACAGCCGGCGTGCAATACAAGCTGTGTGAAACAGTCACTCCCAGCAAACACATGAACTTGAATTGCTCGGGGCCCCCTGCTCCATCTGGATGCTTGTCCCCACAGGGTCCCAGGCCCGTCACTCTGTCTACCTCCAACAGCGTTCAGGGGAAAATGTACCTACTGTGTGCAGTGTTTTTCAAGGACCTAAAGCAACAGTCAGCAAACTTTTTCTGCAGGGTGTGTATCTGTCATAACAACTCGACTCTGCCACTCCGAGCAGCCAGACAAATAAGTGTGATGACTGTGTTCTAATAAAACTTTATTGACAAAGCCAGGAAGTGGGCCAGACCGTGAACCCCTGGCTTCCACTTGCCTTTAATGGTTCTCAGGCGTCACCGAGGTAGTCCCTCTGCTGAGGGTGGCATGCTGAATGGCTGGGAAAACAAGGCGAGGCCCCCTTCTGATCCAACGTCAGAGCCCTGCTCTCATAGAGAATTTAAGAAAAACACTTCCAGAACTGTGTTTTATTTAACCGCGTCCAGCGAGACGTCTCTAAGTCCTCTGTGGAAAGAGGGAGGAAAGGGCGCATGAGTAGGCTGAGAAAAAACTGTGTCACGTAACTCAGCCCTGCAAAGTCCCAGGGCATTCATTGGGACATTAGTGTCTGGGGGACGTCCTTCAGTCGAGACCCCTGCTTTTCACATGCACCCCACGTCTCTCTGAACCTTAGGGTCTTTATCATAAAACATCGACTAGTGGGAAATACAGCCTTATGACAGTCACTCAGTCTGGCTGTGGCCCAGCTAGGTAGATGGTTCCACTAGACAGAAGCGAGCACACTCACTCGCTCGCTCGCTCGCTCACTCACTCACTCTAGTGTGTACTGGGCACTGAGACAGTGATGAGGATGAGGACCCACCGTCTCCCTGCTCCAACGGGGCTCGCAGGCGAGTGAGAGAGACTGACATTGCAGGGCAGGCTTGCAGCCTCATCAGTCACTGAGGGACAAGCTTTGTACCCTCAAAGGCACCATCTCAGAGGGGCGGGGTGGGGGGGGGCTGCACTGCTCCAGGGTCAAAGGTCTAAGCCTGATTTCTGTCCTTCTGGGTGAGGAGAGCGTCCCCAGCCAAACCAAATGCCGGGCCTGCCTGCCCCTCCTGGCTTTCCTTTTGGGGTCCACAGGGCCACCATCTACCCCACTCTACCCTTCTGCAGCGGAGGGGACTGGGCCCTGAAAAACCACAGCATGAAGTCGCCCATCCTGAGATGAAGGCATAGAGCCTGGGCACAGAGGCGAGCACACCCGGGTTCTAGTCCCACCTCTGACACTTCCTGCTGTGTGATCTTGGGTAAGGCAATATCCCTTTCTGAACCTCATCTTTTATTTATAAAGCAGGACCAACAATGCCCCTCTCCAGGGTGGTGATGGATACTTGAGATAACATGTAACATGTTCATGCTGCCTAGCAAGAGGCCAATAACACCAACACCGTATTTTGATGTCCCAGGCAGTGGGGTTAAGAGGGTTAGACAAGCCAGCTCACTTAAATGGCATCGTTTATTAGCTGATCTTTGTGCTGCCCGGTTAGAATGGCTCCCTGCAATTCTACGAAAATACCACAAGGCGGCGATAGAGGACCGCGTATCAATCGGTGCAGAGCTGCGGAACTCTGCGGCGCACGGGGACCCGAATTCGCAGGGCAGGCCGAATGGGAGGACGCTGTCCACAGGCCCACACCCAAACCGGCTTGGTGTACAACGGATGGGCCTTATTCTTGATTCTGTCCATGTAGGGAGACAGAACCCTGTCTCCTTGCAAGCAGAACTCAGCTCAACGCACTGCCTGACTGTAGATGGGCAATAAATTACTTCTGGATAAATGGACTGACTCTGGAGGAAGTTAAAGAAAGCCAGAGGAGCCGATGTGCTGAGAGCAAGAGGGGGGGGAGCTCTGTCTGGGAAGGGGGCGGGGACACGGTGCGAGGTCTTGAAGACACTTCAGCGAGGCAATGACCTGCAGAGAAAGGGGAGGGAGATGCCAGGACCCTAAGGCAGTGGGAGCCCAGGTTAGAGCCGCCGAAATAGCCCCGGTTAGAGGGATGTCCACCCCCCAACCCCTGCCTCCTGAGAACGCCACCTCATGTGGTACCAGAAAAAGGGGAATAAGTGTCTTCACGCATGGGATTGGGTTGAGGATTTTGAGACGAGAGTACCTCGAATTTTCCAGGTGGGCCCTAAAGGCCACCACCCGTGTCCTTCGACGAGGAAGGTCAAGGGACATTAGGGCACCCCCAGAGGAGAAGGCAACGGGAAACGGAGTGGAAGGACATCGCGAGTCCGGCCTTCGTGCAGCTGCTGGCCAGGAACCCTGGCAGCACCTCCAGAAGCTAACGGAGGGAAGAAGCCGCTGTCTCCCTCGGAGCTTCAGGCTTCTGGAGGGGGTCACAGCGCCCCGCTGCGGCTGTGGTCCCCGCGGATTGCCATTTCTTCTCCGAAGGGGTCGCTGGAGGAAACCTGCTATGGGCCGCCTGCAGCCCGGAAGGCTTGGGAGAAGCTGGGAACCACGAAGTGGCCCTCTGCCCTTTCCTGCCTCTCTCACACACACACACACACACACAGGACAGGGGCCAGGTTAAAGTGCTAAAGCTCCCCACACACCTCTCGGCTTGGCTTGTGGGGACTTCTCCCTAGACGCCATGACTGCTTTCATTTAAATCCAGACAACTCCAGCCAGAGGACAGTCTTGGCGGCCAGGCAGTCTGGGACCTGAGCCCCAGGAGCAGCTGTGCCCTCCTGTGGGTGTGAAGGGGGGTTGGGGTGGCGGGAGACAGTGCTGTGGCCACTGTGGAGGTGAGCCATGCCGAAACTCCCAGGGGAGCCTGTTACAGGCACTCGGGCTGTGTGACAGGTGTGACAGGCTGCAGGTCCTGCACTGTGTCCATGTTAAGGACCGATCACCGAGCTGGCGGGGTCCTGGAGCCAGGCCATGTCCACTGCTCTGGGACTCTTCTAATGGGTGGTCTCTGCTCTGGGGCTCCCAGTGGGCTAGCCAAGATGTTCTCAGAGCCATGTCCTTCCTTCCCCCTCTCCTTTCCCCGGTGTCAGGCGTAAATCCTGATCTGGTGGGTCTCCCTGCCTCCTCATGCTCCCTCTCCTTTATCCTTGTCAGCAGAACAAGGATCTTCTTAAAGGGCCTCCCAACAGAAGACCCTCCCAGTAGTTTCCACCTCCCTACCCTTAGCCAGAACTCAGACGCAGGGGCTCTCTCTAACTACAAGGGATGCTGGGAAATGTAGTCCTTCAGGTGCACAGGTTGGCACCCCCAACGGACTCGGAGTCCTGTTAATGGGGCAGATGAGAAAGGTGTTGGGTCTTTTCTGAACGGGGAGGCCTTGGGAGGCTGCCACTGTCATCCAGTGAGAGGGGACGGTGGCCACGGACTGGGGTGGTGGCCATGGGGATGGAGAGGCACGTGGCAGGGGGGTCCTTTCTTGTGTTTGTCTGTGAGCCACCCTGGAGGACCTGCCCTGGCTGGCTGCCCCCGAGGCTGAAGCGACAGGCACACCATCAGGAACTCCCCCGTGCCCCCCTTCCTGGCGGGATGGAGCACTCCACTCAGCCAGAGGGGGACGTTCTCAACAACGCTGGGAAAAACAGGTGGCTCTTCCACCTGCCACGGGGGGGCGCCACATGCACCACCACATCTGACTCGTCTGGTGGAGGAAGCATCCTCCTTTCCGGGTTGGAGAAACCGAGGGAATGTGGCGCTAAATGACCCCACGACCCCCCACGTCACCTGTCCACACTCGGGGCTCTTCCCCACGTGGTCTCGGTGCCTCCCCTGCTCTGTGAATTCTTTGTTATTATGGTTGTCGTTCCTATTCCTCTTTCCCGACAGCGATCTGCTGGGAGAGGCGAGAGCAGTGCTCCTCTGCCGCTCGTGATGGTGACGAAGGTCGCGTTCACTGAGTGGGTGCCGGGTGCTGTTCTCAGCATACTGAAGTACTGCCTTCGTTAAGTTTCATATCCATTTCCCCACTGGGGAGGCGCTATCGGGATTTCCATTTTATTGATGAGGAGACTGAGGTTCACAAAGGGGAGGTGACTCACCCAGGGTCAGTAGGAGGGTGGCATCCTCTGTCCCCGACTCTGCTGCTGGTTTCAGTGACAAGGATGGGGTGAGTTTCTTGCAAATGGAACCAGAACGTTTACACATTCAGACATTTGTTAACTTCCCACCTTGCCCCGCGTGTTTCTTGTGCACAACTTATTTCTCCCTATTCAAACTACTGGCTCTAAGAACTAGTCTAATGCCCTTTTAACACGTGGGAAGTGATGCCCGGAGAGGCTGAGTGACTTGCCCAAGGTCACACAGCTGGGAAAAGGAGAGAGTCTGATTTGAACCCAGGACTCTGTAACTTTGGAGCCTGGACTTTTGCTCTAGATTCTGCCTCCAAGGGCAGCAGGCGGGGGTGGGGCTGGGGAGCGGAAGGGCCAAACCTGGAGGGCATCAGAAAGGCAAGTCCAGCCTGCCTCCTTCCCAGGCTCTGCCTGCCCCTGGGACTCGGCCTCACTCACACATACACAGCTGCCAGGGATCAAAGTCCTCTCCAAGATGTATTTGCTGTGAGCTCCAAACAAATGGGTGTTAGCACGCAGCTAAGAGAAACATTGGGCGGACGCAATGTATGAAAGCCGAGCGGCCTTTAAAGTCCTGGTGATTGATCGGCGCCTCTTTGGTCTCATGCTCTTAGGGGGCCGGGACAGAGGGGCAAGGAGACTTCGGCTCTGGGAGCACCAAGGCAGAGCCATGGGCTACCTACCTCGTCTCTCCGTTCTCTCTGGGGAGAGCTCCCCTTTCGGCCAATGAGCCCGTAAAACCCACCCCCACATAATAATAATAAACAACTCCCACTTAATGAGTGACCACGGGAATCAAGCTAAGCACGTTCCATCATTGTCCCCTCGCAGCCAAACCACAGGCAGATCTTGCTCCTGACCCATTTTACAGGTGAGCGGAAGAACGGAGCGCTGGTAACCAGTGAAGCTCAATTCCATTTGGCACGCAGCAAAGAATGACCTGGTTTCTACCCTCCAGTGGGGCACGGCTCATATCCGTAAGGGGGCTATCGCTGGAGAAGGAGACCCCGTGACCCGGTGTGATGAGGATAAGCAGAGATGACGCTCAGCTGTGCTCAGCAGCATGGGTAGACCAGTTGTTTCCTGGACGTAATCCCTGGGTTTGAGTTCAAGTCCGTGTTGATGGGCTGCTGCCCCGGGCCGTACTGCTTGTTGCATACGTTCAAAGTTGCTCACTCTGGCACTTTCTATGTGAGCCTGGAGGCTGCAGGGGAGGCCTGTACCTGCCTGGTTTGGTCCGTGAAGAGGAACCAGAGAAAGTGAAAAGGAGGCAGCAGAGTGGTGGCTGGGAGGAGGAGGAGGAGGAGGAGGAGGAGGAGGAAGAGGAGGAGAGGATTCCAGGGGAACGCATCCTGTGTGTGCGGGGCAGAGGGCAGGAGGACTTGGTGTTCTGGGGTCACCAGGACCACAGAGAGAGCCACAAAGGGTTAAACTGAAGATATTTACATGGGTCTGATCATCTTGGGCCTTGACCTTGATGGAGAGTCCAGGTTGCGGCATCCAGATTCTGGGCGGGGGAGGGGTGTGGCCGACCTAACTTTGAACCCCTTGACTGTGCACAGTCCCCAGGCCCCAGCGAAGTCAGCTGCTGCCACCAGGATGCAGCTCTCCAATCCTAAGCCATTTGCCAGTGACTTCTCTATTGCTGCTCTTATGTCTCAGGGGAAAGCTCATGCGGGGACTAAGGACAGGGGATGGCGGGTGAGGAGGAGCAACCAGGGCACCTACTAGCTGGGTGTCAGTTTGCCCTCCCATGCCCAAGGGACGCGGCTCCCGCACTATTGGGACCATGACTAGGGGAAGCAGAAATATGACGTGTGTGGGTTTTCCTGAACGTATTCGAATGCCCAAACACCTGTTGCAGGAAGAGATGAGAAAATTCTCTTAGAGGGCTCTGCACACACCCTGGCGCACAGTAAGTGCTGTGCTCCTCCCCAATACCAAGTACTTCTCAGCTACGTGCCCAGGGAGGCCACCGCCCACCTCACAGTCAGGGATACCGTGAGGACCGGGACCTCATTTAGAGCTTTCAGCGTCATTAGTAGAAAAGGGTTCGATTTGGGTGCTTTTCGTTCCCAAGAGAATGACTCGTTTCTGCTTACATGAAACTGGCGTTTTATTTGTTTTCTTTTTTTAAAGATTGTATTTATTTAGAGAGGGGAAGGGGAAGAGAAGCAGAGGGAGAAAAACATTGATGTGAGAGAGAAACATCGATCGGTTGGGCCTCTCATAAGGGGACTGAATCTGCAAAGTCCTGGGCACGTGCCCTGACTAGGAATCGAACCGGTGACCTTTTGCTTTGAGGGGCCAACGCCCAACTCACTGAGCCACACTGGTCAGGGCAGTATACGTACCTGGAAGACTTGGTCCCTTGGCTGTGAGGCATTCGCCAATGTCCACGGTGTAAAGGCCCCCACCGTGGCTGATTTCTATAAACCCAAGGTAGTACCCCCTTAACATCATATTCCCACCAGCCAGGAGCACAGGTGTGAGTACAATGCAGAAAGACAATGAGAAGGTGGTGAGTTAGGCATTTCCTTGGTTCTTCATATAATCTATTTACATGTGAGCTTACATGAAGTTCATTGTTCATAATGGCCGTAGTTAACAACTGGGTCACAAAATCCCTGAAAACTCAACAATCAGCTTGGTGTGAGGCAGCCCCCCATGCCCCTCTGTCTCTAGCTAATCTGTGTCCTGGCTTCTGCAGCTGGTAAAATTGGGGGTGGGGGTGGGGGTGGGGGTGGGGGGGATGGTATTTGCTGCATCGGTTCTTGAGAGGGTTAGAGAAAAATGCATGTGAAGTGCTGGGCACGAGTCGCACTCTCAGAACTGGAACCATTCTAGCGCACCATACACCTCTATTTCTCCCAAGGGAGATGGGAACTGAGACAGGGAGGGAGGTGGGGTCAGCCACCTGCCCATCAAGTAGCGGGGGCTGGGGGTCCTTGTGTATTTCTACTCATTTTTTTTAGCCTTATACGTGTCTCTATCTATCTAATCTCTATCATCTATCCTTTACAGAGTTCTGTTTTAGAGAACCAATATCCATTCTATATACCATTTAGCATTTTGCTTAAATTAAAAAAAATTTATGGCAAAAATAGCATAATCTTAGGTAGTTATTTGAGAATGTGCCCGTAGGTTCCGTTGAGTCAATGAACGAGACGGAGAGTGAAAGGGAGAGCTTCCTCTCAGCTCAGACCCGCCCACCATAGGTGTTCCGGTGTTGTGACTTTGCAGTTTTTTCACCCTGTTCCTATAACTATACTGGAAAAAACCCCCCACAAAGTTGTGTGTACACGCTGTTTCATCTGTGATTTTTAAAGTAATTGTAAATATACCATCCAGCTCTTGGCGACGTGCCAGGAAAAAAAAATGGACTCAACGGTGGGAGTCACATCCCTGAAAAGAATTATAGTCATTACTGAAGGTACTGGCAACCTCGAGTTTTAACCTCAGATTTTGCTTCTGAGCGAGTTTGGAGGGTCCTTGCAGGCAGCGCCAGCACTTCCGAAGTTAAGCCCATGGCGTACCTTTCCCAAATATCGGTTTCTCTGCCCAGCGCTGGTGGAACCTGCTCCTGCTTCAACCTGCGGCGACAGGGCCCGGGGACCCCTGGCCAGCANGTTTCCTTGGTTCTTCATATAATCTATTTACATGTGAGCTTACATGAAGTTCATTGTTCATAATGGCCGTAGTTAACAACTGGGTCACAAAATCCCTGAAAACTCAACAATCAGCTTGGTGTGAGGCAGCCCCCCATGCCCCTCTGTCTCTAGCTAATCTGTGTCCTGGCTTCTGCAGCTGGTAAAATTGGGGGTGGGGGTGGGGGTGGGGGTGGGGGGGATGGTATTTGCTGCATCGGTTCTTGAGAGGGTTAGAGAAAAATGCATGTGAAGTGCTGGGCACGAGTTGCACTCTCAGAACTGGAACCATTCTAGCGCACCATACACCTCTATGTCTCCCACCGGAGATGGGAACTGAGACAGGAAGGGAGGTGGGGTCAGCCACCTGCCCATCAAGTAGCGGGGGCTGGGGGTCCTTGTGTATTTCTACTCATTTTTTTTAGCCTTATACGTGTCTCTATCTATCTAATCTCTATCATCTATCCTTTACAGAGTTATGTTTTAGAGAACCAATATCCATTCTATATACCATTTAGCATTTTGCTTAAATTAAAAAAAATTTTATGGCAAAAATAGCATAATCTTAGGTAGTTATTTGAGAATGTGCCCGTAGGTTCCATTGAGTCAATGAACGAGACGGAGAGTGAAAGGGAGAGCTTCCTCTCAGCTCAGACCCGCCCGCCGTAGGTGTTCCGGTGTTGTGACTTTGCAGTTTTTTCACCCTGTTCCTATAACTATACTGGGAAAAAAAACCCCACAAAGTTGTGTGTACACGCTGTTTCATCTGTGATTTTTAAAGTAATTGTAAATATACCATCCAGCTCTTGGCGACGTGCCAGGAAAAAAAATGGACTCAACGGTGGGAGTCACGTCCCTGAAAAGAATTATGGTCATTACTGAAGTTACTGGCGACCTCGAGTTTTAATCTCAGATTTTGCTTCTGAGCGAGTTTGGAGGGTCCTTGCAGGCAGCGCCAGCACTTCCGAAGTTAAGCCCATGGCGTATCTGTCCCAAGCATCAGTTTCTCTGCCCAGCGCTGATGGAACCTGCTCCTGCTTCAACCTGCGGCGACAGGGCCCGGGGACCCCTGGCCAGCAGGCTCCGCCCTCGCCCAGCCTCGCCCCGCCCCTTCCCGGCCTGGCTCCGCCTCCCGGCGGCGCGGCCCCATCCCTCCGGCGTCCGCCCCGCCCACCGCCCGCCCCTCTCCAGCCCGCTTCTCTAATCTTGTGCTCTGGGGAGGGTCCGGGCAACAGCTGCCTTTGATCAGCCCAACATCTGGGAGACTCGGCACTTCAAGAACGCTGACTGGTGATCAAAGGTGGGAACGCTGTGACAGCTGAGACTTGGCAAGGACCCAGCCCGGCTAAATGCTTGGGTGGGGGAGGGGAAAGACAGGGGTTGGGAGGGTGGGAGCTAGGAGCAACCCACCCAGCTGCAGGGGCCTGGCGCTGCGGGGTGGGCAGGAGCGCGAGCTACGCGTCTGTGGGCTTGCTTCGTCTCGCCGTGCCTTCGCTTCCTCCTCTGTGAAATGGAAATGATAAAGGGAGGATGGAAGGGGCTAAGAAATGAACATTCTAGAACAGTGCCCGGTTCCCACGGAGCAGTCACACGCGCCAGCTGGTGTCGCCGAGCTGTGGGGGCCATGCTTACTCTTACAGCCAGCTCTGGAGCCTCCTAATTCGTAATGCGCTGGTGGGGGCCTCAGTTTCCCCACGAGTAAAATGGAGAATCGGGACAAGACGGTGGAATCAGGCGAAGGTGATGGGTCACGTAGAGAAACTGAGGTCTGGAGATGGGGAGGCACGCAACCAGGAACCAGCCCCAAATTTACTCACCTGGGAGGTGCCCGGAAGGGTTTGGGCCTCTGCTTACTGGGTGTTTCCCTGCGGCCCAGGATTCTTCCACTTTCCCGTACACCCTGGGGGTGCCATGCTGCCCGCACCAGCAGCGGAAGGTGATTTTATTTTATTTCACTTTATTTTTTGGCCTTCAAATTTCTTATTCAAGTATAACACACATACAGGAGGAGGCACAGGGTCAGCGCACTNTCAGGCGAAGGTGATGGGTCACGTAGAGAAACTGAGGTCTGGAGATGGGGAGGCACGCAACCAGGAACCAGCCCCAAATTTACTCACCTGGGAGGTGCCCGGAAGGGTTTGGGCCTCTGCTTACTGGGTGTTTCCCTGCGGCCCAGGATTCTTCCACTTTCCCGTACACCCTGGGGGTGGCATGCTGCCCGCACCAGCAGCGGAAGGTGATTTTATTTTATTTCACTTTATTTTTTGGCCTTCAAATTTCTTATTCAAGTATAGCACACATACAGGAGGAGGCACAGGGTCAGCGCACTACTGTTCTGTCACAAACTGAATACAGCCAGATGGGGAAGCAGTAGGTTCTCAGCCCTTAACCCTCATCCCCGCCAAAGTCTTCACACTCCCTTCCGGTCACCAGCCCCCCTCCCCTACCCGGTTCCTTGGAAACCACTGGCTTTGTTTGTGTTTGTTGCAAGCGCGCTAGGAAGGAGGGCAGGCAGGAAGCAGCTTGCAGGACTGACCTCGTGTAAACTTTGCAACGACATTCTGAGGCCAGCACTGTTGTGACCCCACTTTACAGATGAGAAAACAGAGGCGCGGGCCGTCTAAAGGACTTGCCCGGAGTTGTGTGGTCGCAGGGGAGCTTTTTTCAAAAGCTCTGAGCCCTTGCTGTTTTAGGAACGATGGGCGGGAGTGGGTCGACAGGGAGAGTGTTTTTAACTTTTGGAAAAAACGGGGTGTTAGGGAAGCAAGCTTACCAACAAGGGTGTGTCACCTCCCCAGGTTTGTAGGAAATGGGGCCATTCAGCGGTGCAGGGGTGTCTACAGATGCTGAGCTCCTGATCAGCAGCGGCTAGTGGCCTGTCCTCGGGGACTTGCTGCCCCAGCCCCTGCACCTCTCTTCCGTCACCCTCTCAACTCTCTCTCCCCTCAGAGCTTCCTCAGTGGGAGAAGGCCACTCCCATTTCCCAGTGATCTTAGCCTGCAGGATTATCTTAGCTCAGCTCTGAAAGCAGAGCCCAGGCAAGGGTTCATGTGCAGATAGGTGCCCCCAGGGAGCAGGAGTGAGGGACCCGGAAGAAGCTGACACAGACACAGGTCACTTTATTGGTGCTGGGGCAACTGGTCCTGCAGAATCCCGGAAGCCTCTGCTCAGATATAAGGGAGGGGAGGCTTCTCTTTTGGCTCCCATTCCCCCATGGTCAAGGCCACCCGGTGACTTAACTCCCACCCACTTCTAGATTGTGCATTGGTGATCTGGTCCCCACAAAAGTGGCAGGGGTAAGAGGTGGGCTTGAGTGGGCAGAATAAGTCTACAAAAGGGCCAGAGACACTGGAGGCCACTAGGAGGGCTTCTCGGAGGCTGTGTGCTGGGGCTGGCTCGCTCTCACCAGAGCCAACTAGTCACCCCCCCCCACCTGCATCATTCCTTTCCCCCTTCCCAGCTCCTACCCTTGGCGGGGGACACTGCCCTTGACAACACAAGACAGTGCCTACCCTACGTTAAGACATTCTAAAATTGAGTTTCCTAAATATTTTTATCTTCAAGCCCAACCTCTCTTGCATCCACGTATGACCTTATTTGGGAATAGGGTCATTACAGAGGTAATTAAAGGGAGGTAAAGGCAGAGATCGGGTGAAACACCAAAGACTGTCAGCAAACCTCCCGAAGCCGGGTCAGGCGGGGCACAGACTTACTCCCTCCCATCCTCGTCCTCTGAAGGAACCACTCCTGCCAGCCTCGATCTGGGACTTCCAGTCTCCAGAACTGGAAGAGGAAGTTTCTCTCATATGAGTTACCCACTTTGTGGCGCTTCATTACAGGGCAGCCTGAGCAAAGTAACAATGTCATAAAGGAGGAAATTCAGTGCTGCAAAAAGGGGAACTTCTATCTTCGGATGTGTTTTGGGTTCTCGGTCCCCTGGATACCAACATGTCCTCGTTGTAAACACTTGTATCCACATAGAATTTCAGAAACAGCTCCGGGGAATTCTTAAGCGTCCCCAGCCTCGCCCACGGCCCAGGAGACGTTCTGGAGATGGTTAACGGGGAGCGAAGAAGCCCCTCTGAGCTGATTAAGTCAAGTGGATTTGACATACAGATGTGCTTTTTATGAGCAACCTTTGTAGAAACATAAATCACGAGAAGGGAGCGAAGACTATAACCTTTCATGATGGGAGGAGTATGAGCGGCGAAGACTATGGGCGAGGGTTTGGTCCCGACGATGCCCGCTGATGTGTCCCAGCTCCCGGGTCACAGGAGGTGCTCACCGATGCTTGTCCCCTCTTCCGCTGGCCCCTGGGGAAGAGGGCCACGTCGACAGCATCTGCCACGTTGCAGAGCAGAAACAGTCACCCGAGGCTGCTCATTCTCACCCGATCGCCCAGGTTTTCTGCAGATTTCCGTGGTCAGTTCGCCAGCCGGATCCCCCAGGTGTATCCGTGTGAACATTCTCTGGCTTCCGGGAGCTTTAGCTCCTGGTTGCTACACCCGTGGCTGTTCTGGGCGGCTGCTCCCAGTGCCTGGCTGCTCTGCTTGCCAGCCCAGAGGGCCAGTGGGGCTCGGACACAGACTACGCCCTGGTGCCGCCCTGGAGTGACCAGCACAAGGGTATGAAAGCTCGGCTGCTTTGCCTCAAGTCTGCTGAGCCAGTCCCTGAGCTGTAACTTCCAGGCCTGGGTCCCCCAGGACCAGGCGGAGCTGAGGCTTGGCTGAAACCTCACCCTGCCTGGGCTCTCCCTGTTCCTCCTCTGCCTCACTTCATCGCCTCCTCGTTTCTCTACTTCCTTAATAAATCACCCGCATGGAACTCTTTTGTGTGAGTTCCTGCTCCTGCGATCCCGACACAGTGGGGCGATGGGGTTTGCTATGAGCTCCCCAAGTGTCTTCTCCAGGACCCTGGGATGTCCGCTGTGGGTCTGGTCCAAATTGTGCTTTACCGATGCGAGAGGGAATAACAGGGAAAACCTCCTTTCAGTGTCTAAGGTGATTGGGGCAGGCGCTCTGAAAGGAAGCCAGAGTATCCCCATCTTGGCACTGCTGACATTCGGGGCTGGATAATTCTTTGTTGGCGGGGTGGAGCGGGGTGGAGGCGGCTGTCCTGGGCATTGTAAGATGTTGAGAAGAATCCTGGGCCGCTGCTTCTTAGTGGATGTTGGTACCTTCCCTCCCGTTGTGGCCACCAAAAGAATCTCCAGACACTGGCAAATGCTCCCGGTTTGGAGAACTACTCCATTAAACAAAGACCTGAGCGATAAGATCTAGCCAAGTGAAGGCAGTACTCTGGGAGAGGGCACAGCACGTGCAGAGGCCCTGAGGTTGTTGGATCCCTGGAGGAACAGAAGGAAGCTTGTGGGGGCTGAGTGCAGGGAGGGAGGAGGGACTGTAGGAAGAAGATGGAAAAGTGGACAGACAGGCGCCCAATCACACAGGGCCTCAGAGGCCGCAGGGAAGATTTTGGATTTTAACTCACAGGAACGGGAAGTTACCGAGGCATTGTTTGCGCTCCACCCCCTCCCCCCCATTTGGTGTATCTTTATTAAATGTTTATTCCGTGCCAGACGCTGTGCTGGTGGAAGTCAGAGAAGGGCTTTCGGAGGAAGGATCATCCTGAGGGGCGAGGTTCCCTCTGTTCCTGTGACTGGAGTTCCTGGGGCTGGTTCAGCAGCGGGGCAGCAAGCTGATGTCCTAAAATCAGCCACTGAAATCAGTAATTGCTACATCTCAGGACTTCACCATCTGCATGCCCCGGAACACCTCAGTATCTGCAAGGAGGGACAGTTGGACTTCTTCCTTTCTAACCTGGCTGCCTTGTATGTCTTTTCTTGCCTAATCTGGGGGCTGTAACCTTGGGGACGCTGTTGAATGGACAGGCGAGAGTGGCCATCCTTGCCTGGGCCCCGATCTTTGGGGGAGGGGGAAGGCCTTCATTCACTCTCCAAGCGCGTGGGCTCCTGCTTGCTGGGGGTTCCTTGTGCGCTCAGCTTGAGCGAGTTCCCTTCCTGGGCTACTTTGTTGAGTGTCTTTTTCTTTCTTTTCACAAAAGGGCCTTTGTTCAGTCTGCAGAAGGGTTTGCAGAAGAGCTGACTTTTAAGAGCCCGCCTCTGCCTGTTTTGAGAAGACTGACCTGCAGGGGGCGGGATGGAGGCAGGGAGGCCAGGAGGGAGCCTGCGTGGGCATCCGAGAGATGATGTGGCTGTGACTCTGGCAGTGGCTGTAGCCAAAAGGCCACAGCCCGAAGAGGTACAGTGGTGGGAAAGAAGACAACAAATGGCTGCCAAATTCCACTCAAAGGAGAGTGACAACCCACTGAGAGTCTTAGGAGAGGGGGTAAACTGGCATCTTCCCAGGATGTGGAGACCTGGAGATTTCCATAGTGGCTCTGGAGAACACACTTCCCTAGAAGTTGAGAACAGAACAGAACACCAAGTTGCTGTCAGCTTCTTAAAGCGCTGGGCAGAAAGGGCGAGGGGGAATCTCTCATCAGCTTGCCTGTGCAGGGGCGTTCCCCAACCAAAATGCATTTCCTTTGGCTGTAAGATTGTTTTTTACGGGATGTTTTTGGAACAGAAGTAAAATAAGGCTTTTGAAAACCATCATCAGACTCTTCCCAAACAACCCGGACCTCTGACCAGGGTGGGGGCTGATGTGCCTTCCCCGCGCATGCGCTGCCCAGGTGCCCAGGGGAGCGTGGCCAGCTGGCCAGGGCTGCCTGAGGCCAGGGCAGGGGAGGCCAGGCTCAGGGACCTGCCAGGGGACCACCCTGGGTAGGGCTGCCTGCAGGCCTCACAAAGTGGCTCATTCTCTCCGAGACAGCCGGGCTCCAGGCTTGGGCGGAAAGGCGGAAGGTGTGTATCTTGGCAAAGGAGGGAAGGGGGTCTGGGGGACAGTCATTTCACACCAGAGGGCGCTGGGGCCTCCTAGGGGAAGGGGCCAATGCAGGGTGAGCGGCCTGGCGTCGTTGCTCGATCGGAAACTTGGAGCCTTCAGGATCTCAGCTGGTCAGTTTCTCTTTTTAGAGAGAGAGAGAGAGATTGTGAAACAACACATTGCATATCACGATGAGCAAGATGAGAGGGTCAAGGCCGTGAGTCTGCACGAGCTCAGACCCAGGCAGCTCCAACCTGCGTTCTGTGACGTCAAGTACAGGTGCTTTGCTTGTTTGAGATGGGACAGGAGCAAGTTGGGTCACCTCTCCTGCAGACAAGAGTTGCCATGTGGGCCATTCGGAGGCAGCCTGGGCCACTGTCCTCTGCTAATATTAGCTGCCGTGGCTGAGGCAAGCCCTGCCAAGCATGTCACACACCTGAACCTGACCTCAGCCCCGAGTCAGGACAGCTCAAAGACTCAAATCCCCAGGTTGGGCACCCCCAGAAGCAACCCTGAGCCCAGGAATTGAGTGAAAGTAGCTTGTTGGGAGGTGATGCCAGGGGGCACCGGGCAGAGGAGGGAGGAGGCTCAGAGATGGGAAAGATCAACCAGAATGTGTGGTTCCAAGTAGGCCTGAGCCAGGTGCCCCTGATGGTACCCAGCTCCATCACGTAACTGAGTCAACTTTCTCTCATTCCTATGTCACCCATCTGGTCCCTCCCATCAGCCCTACTTACCTCTCCAACAACCTGGGACCCCGCTCCACTGCCACCCCCCCACCCCCACAGTGAGCCAGGTAAGCTACATTTGGACTATAAGATTCACCCCTATTTTCCTCCCAAATTTGGGGGAGGAAAGTGTGTCTTATAGTCCGAAGAATACGGTAGTTCTTCTGGTCCCCTTGGTATAGGTGACAACGTGGAGGCTCAGCGTGGCTAAGCCACTTGCTAATTTGGTGTCACTGGCCTCATGGGCTGGTGTGAAGAGTCCGGGAGTGGACACTGTTTGTTGGACATGTGTCCTTCGACCCTGTGAATTCTAATTAACTCACTAAAGAGTGCAACTCTCGGAAGCGGGGCCCTACTACACTTGATAATGCTGTCAATCGGTGTCCCTGGGGACAGTTGACAATATCTAAGGACATATCTGGCTGTCACAACGCAGGAGGTGGGAAGGTAGGGAACTAACAGCGTAGAAGGCAGAATAATGTCTCTCGCCAAAGATGCCCATCTCTTAATCCCCAGAAACCTGGGGACATGTTTTGTTACATGTCAAATGGGAAGGAGGATGGCAGATGGAATTAAGGTTCCTAATTGCTTTACTTCAAAATAGGGAGCTTGTTCTGGATAATCTGGGATGGGGGGGGGAGCAAGTGGAAGCACAAGGTCCTTAAGTGGGGAGATGGTCAGAGGACCCATGACCATGGGCTGAGAACCAGGCGTGTGCTGTGTGGGTGACTTTGAAGATGGAGCAAGAGGCCATGAGCCCAGGACTGCTGGTGACCTCTAAAACAAGAAAGGGCAAGACAGTGGACCCCTCCTTGAGCCTCCAGAAGGAGACACAGCCCTGCCAACACCTCGACCTCAGCCAGTGAGACGCAGGTCGGACTTCTGATCTGCAGAGCCGTGGAGGATACGTCTGTGTTGTTTAAGCTGTGAAGCGTGTGGCCACTTGTCACAGTGACATTGGAAACAGTGACGGGTGTTGAGTGGGTAGAGGCCAGGGAGGCTGTGAAATACCCTCCCATGCACAGGAAGCCCCCCCCCCCCCCACCCCCCCCAGCCCAGAAGATTGCCCAGTCTTCAATGTCCACAGCTCCAAAGCAGAGAAGTGTACTGATTCCCAACCTGGTTGGGGGCGGAGGGAATCTCAGGTCCCTTTGGGTCTCGAATAAAAAAGTCGGGGGCCTCTTTGCAGATCAGCATCTCGTGGGCACACGATGTTTGCCTTCAGTGCTGGGTGCTGGGGGGGCCCACTTGGGGTCCCCGTGTTTGGAGCTTCTGTCCTAGTACTCATTCCAGGTGCCAGGTACAGAGAGACCAGAACCATCTGTGGGACACTGTGTGATGTTTTGGAAGTCGTAGGAGGGGCCTCTCGGTCCCTGTCCCAGCTTGCCCCCACCCTGAGTTTCTGATTCAGCGGGCCTAGAACGGTGGCCTGAGAATTTGTACTTCTAGCGAGTTCTCAGGTGCTGCTGTCAGCCCACAGATCACACACGGGGAACCACACCTGGTAGCTCCAAACACCCAGGTGTTCTCAGGAGGTAACACAGTGGCCCTGGAATTGCAGATGGGGCACTAGAAAGCGTGTGAGTTTGGGTCCTGGCTTTGCCGCTTCCTGTGTGGTATTTGGACCGGCTGCTAAATAAATTAAGTGTGCCTCGATTTCCTTATCAGGAAAGGAGGACAACAACGCCCCCTTCTTCAGAGGACTAGAACATGTGATGTGAAGCACCCAGAGCCCTAAGCACAGTGCTTTGTACACAGTAAGTGCTCAGTAAATGTTAGTTCCATAAGGTAAGAGCCTGGCCGTATAATAATAATATCTAGTTTAATTTAGGGATGCCTCAGATCCCCCATCCTGACCCCACCAAGAAGTCGAGAGACCGTTTATAAGAGATGCCAGAGTGGTGGGGGGTGGGGGTAAAGGACTACAGCTGCAACCCCTAGAGTCTCTCACCAGCGCACAGGAGCCCCCCGGGGTCTCAGTGACATCTGGATTGGGGTTCGGGAGTGGCATGGCTGGTGGCATGGCTGGGCTGGGGCCCAGGACTCGGCCCAGAGGTCCACACACCAGCCATTGCTTATCCAGGGCTTAGGCAGCGTCTCGCATCTGGGCTCACTGCCAGTGGGCAACTGTTGGAGGTTGGGGAGCGGGTAGGACAAGGACTCCCCTGTACCTCTCAAATTATGCCTGCCTTCTGCCACCCAGCCAGCCCACCATAACGGGGAATGCTTCCTTTTTACATTGAAGGGGCGGTCCGGGCTTAAGAGGCTGAGCAGAGGTGGCAGAGTGGGTGGGAAGTAGGCTTTGAATCTAGGCAGACCTGGGTTCTAACCTCTATCTTGCCACTTAGCTGCTGTGTGGCCTCGGGTGAGTTACTGCCCCTCTCTGAGCCTCCATTTCTTCCCAGGTGAGACAAGGAGAGGGAAGTGCCCAAACTCTCTCAAAAGCAAGTGGCAGAGCCAGGGTCAGGGCCAAGCTTCTAACACCCACCTACAACCTTTCCCGAACCCCGTCCTGATGTCCTAGGAAATGACAGTTGATGGATTGATTTTAAAAGCTCTGCAGGAAGAGGTGGCAGACTAGAGCAGCCAAAAGCCTACCCACTGATCTGGGAAGGCCGATCCTTCAGGGGAGAGGAAGATCCCAGAGATGGCGGGGAGGAGTGCTTGCTGGCTAGCAGGGCAGACTGGCCCCAAGCCTGAGCATAGGGTGGTGATGGCGTGTGAGGCAGGCTGGATTCCTGTAAACACCCGTGGGACACCCACCGAGTGCCAGGCAGTGGGTGTGACACCATTCTGCAAGGGGACATTCTAACATGCATACGAGTGTTTCTCCTTGGTGCCTTCAAACATCCCGCCCTGTCCCCAGACTTTACCCTGACCTTGTTCTCCATGTCCCCCATCTTCCCTCCATAAGGACAGACTTCAGGGAAGGACCGGTCCTCGCTGACCCACAGCCAGGGCAGCTCCTGCCAGCCCCCCCACCTCATGGCAGGAAGGAGTCCAGGTGCAAGTGGCTGCCCTATGGACCAAAAAGCAACGTGGAGGCACGCTGTGTCCATTAGAGTGACATCCTTGTCACGTGGGCAGCCCCTGACAGGGTGTCCTGGCACCGCCATGTCTTTCCATGTCCAACAGGGCCCGCGAAGCTCTGGGATTTGGGGGATTTTTAGTGGCAGCTTATGAATGGAGTTTGGAGAACTGGAAACGCATATACCGGCAACTTGCCCTTCTGTCAAATGGGCAGAATCAGCCACCCTGGGGCTGACGTGGGCTGTGGACAACACGGTCCTCCTCCCCCACTAGAAGAGCTCTTTGGGCGCACCTTCAATTTCGAGAACATTCCAAAACATGAGCAGTATGCCCAGGGATGGAGCACAATAGGGTCGTTTGAAGGTCATGCAGGTGAACCTCCCTTATGGGTGGGCAGACTGAGGCCCCACAGCGGGAGGCCTTGCTTCTCTCGTAGTGTGATTAGAAGAATTTGTCATCTTTTTTAGAGGACAGGGCTTTTTTATCCAGAGGGAAAAATAAAGCAGGTTGGTCAAATTCAGAGAATACAAATAAGAAAGAATATTTTTTTTTAAAAATTGCCTGTAATTAATCTCACCATTCACGTACCAGCATGCAACCTTTATTTCATAGATGACCAAGAGGGTATGACACGCAGATTATTTTTTTACAAGATGGATCCGTCGTACACGATTGCTTCCAGCCCGCCTCTCCGCAACCCTTTTGAACATTTTCTTTCCAAATCACTCACTGTTCTGCAGCACCCACTTACGCAGCCTCTTGCGTTGCGTGATATAAATGAATCGGTTTAACCGGTCTCTGGTTGTTGCGCACTGGGGTGGCTTCTCATTTTTCACCCTCTTACCAATGCTGAGATGAAATAATTCAGTTGCTTTCAGGAGATTCTCCCTTCCTCCCCCCACAGAGGCGGAGCAGGGGGGTGGGGGGGTGGGGGGGGTTGGATGGGGTGAATCCCTCCTGCCAACTTCCCCACCCCCTCCCTGCAAGCCTTCTGTGGGAGTGGTTTCTGGCCGAGAAACGTGGCCACAAGGGGTCCTCCGCACCCTTCGGGCCGGAGCAGCCCTGTCCAGAGGAGACGGGCATCTGGGACCAAGGAAGCCCCGGGGTTTGCATCCCAGCTCGGCTCTGCTGCCTCTGCTGCGCTCTGAAGCTTCGCAACAGTAACTGGCCCTCCCCACACCTCCCTGTTCCCACCTGGGAAGGATCGTCCCACGTCAGAGCCGCCTTGGAAGAAAAGGGCTTTCTTAACTGAGTGCTTGCTGGGCGCGCAGTGAGTGACAGCGTTTTGTCTTGTTGATCCTGCTGCTCTCTTCCCGAAAAATGGGGACCTAGCCCAGGGTCACACAGTTGACTGGATGGTGATGTTTTAACCGCTCGTACACAACTATGTTGCTTTTATTATTCTGAAGTCCTGGTCTGCTTCATGCCCCTGGTTTTACAGGAATCTCTGGTAGATGAAGTAGGCTCAACCTTTGACAGGAGGTCGGAAGGGACAGTGAGCTGTCTCCAGGCCTAGGAGTGGGTCCCCCCCACTTTGCACATGTCCCAGTGTCATTGGCTGAGCAGGTCCCGATGGGGCCACCAGAGTACACACCCCAGCAGCAGCTGTCTGCACAGACCACCCAGGGTGCGGGGTGCGGGGTGCAGGGTGCAGGGCACCCCTTCTGTTCTGTAGCAGAACAAGCCCACGCCTCGCCATCCCCTCAGAAGATGGAGGACCAACACTGCAGGTGGACACCCCTCCAACCTCCGGCCCAGCTGGGCTTCTGTCCTTGGAGAAATTCATCCAAGTGGCCCCTAATTTTCAGGGGCGTGTCCCACCTGACACCAACTCTCCCAGGGGCAGCAACTGGGGACACTTTCCCCACCTCCTTCTGTCAATCATCTTGAGAAACTTAATTATCATCCACAGAAATAGGATTAGAAACCAGGTCCAGTGGTTGAGTTCAACGGCAGAGCTCTTATCAAGACAAATTATAGGAGTAAGTGCTTGGTAAATACTGGCCGTGTTCTTATCTGCCTGCCCATTATATATATGATGAATATGCACATACAGATAAGAGAGTCTATATAGAAAAGAGAATATGTAGATAGGAGGATTTAGATAGCAGGCTATGTAGATAAGAGATTTGAGAATATCTGCATCTCCTCAAATATGTAATTTTATACACACGTAGAGAATCATTAATTGTCTCAACAACCCTGTAGGGAAGGCAGGGGCTGTTATCACCCCCATTTCACAGATGAGCAAACCGAGGCCCAATGATATCAGGTGCCTTGCTTCAGAGCCCGTGCCCCTAGGCGATCTCTGCTGTGTGGCTGAGCCTCGGTAAAGCATGAAGGGGCCCAGCATGGAGCCTGGCACGTAGCAAGCGCTCCGTACCTCACGGCTGTTATCACAGGAGACTCTGAAGAGACCCTAGAGAGGTGGCCAAGGGGGTTCCTCTGCATCGATGCTTTTTAACTGACCTTCTGTGGGGTGGGGGTGCGGAGCTGGGTTATCTCACGGTGGCCTTTCAACCCCTCGGAGAGCCGGGGTCAGGGCCGGGGCAGCAGGCCTGCAGCGAGCGAATGGGTTGGGCAGCATGGGCCCTGTCAATGTGAGACAGCCCAGGAGGGCTGCTGGGAGGGCCAGGGGTGGCGGGGAGAGGGTGCGGTGCTCTGCAATCCACAATCTAGCTTGGGAGAACCCGCTGGGGGCAGAGGGGCAGAGAGGAGGCCGATGCGGCCCCTCCCACTCGCCTCCCTCAACCAGCACCGTTTAGGGATGGTTTCTGTACTTGTAACACTGGATAGTGGCTGTGAAATGAGGGGAAATAAGAAACGCAGCAGGGTGGACCCTTCTATAGCCCTCAGCTAACGGGCTGTAATCCTCAGATGTGTGGCTTCCCCCCCCCTTTTCCTTAACCCAGGTCCCAAAGGGACACACGTGGGCAGGACTTTTCTCCTCTTGCATAATCTGGGTCCCATCAGATCGCCAGTCTGTAACGTGCATTTTTTACTGATATGTCCTGGACATCTTTTCGAGTGAAAACCCAGGGCCGCACCCCACTCTTTGTAAGAGCTGCATACTATTCCCCACAGTGGCTGCGTTGTCCTCACCCAGCCCCCTCCCCACGGATGGACATGTGGGTCATGCCACTGTTTCTGATGTCACGAAATGTGCCACAGTCAAAACCCTTGTCCGTGTCCCTTCTGTTTGGCTAGGGGACAGTTCCAGACGTGGCTTGAAGGCCATGTAATTTTGAGATTTTAGTAGATGTTATCAGGTTGCTTTCCAAAAGGGTTCTAGCAATTCACACTGCCACCACCAGCTTCCTGCAGTCCCCACAAGTGTGAGAACTTCCAGGGTCAGGGGCCCTGGGGGCAGGAGCTGCCAGCCCCCCTTCTAGCTTCATATTTAAGGCGTCTGTGTAATAGGCCATTGGGAAAAGAGCTTCTGCCATGTTTTATTTTATTTTTTAAAAGATCTTATTTTTTAGAGAGAGGGAGAAAGAACAGGAGAGAAGCATCAGTCGGTTGCCCCTCATATGCACCTCGACTGGGGACCGAACCCGAAACCCAGCTTCGTGCCCTGACTGGGAATCGAACCAGTGACCCTTTGCTTTGTGGGACGATGCCCAACCCAATGAGCCACACCAGCCGGGGAGGTTCAGCCATGTTTTAAAGGGAGAAGGGAATAAACAGCATGGTGCTTCCATCGAACCACCAGCTCCTTTTACAAGGAAGAGACTGAGGGTCCCACAGGAAAGCCCTGGGACTAGGACAGTGGGGACTAGGACATTCGGGGCCAGAGAAGGGAGGGGACCTGAAGGGCTCTAGTGCCCATGGCAGTCAACTTGATGATCCCAGGGCAGGCCAAGATGCCCAGGACAGGAGGAGGGAGAATTGTCCTGGGGCGGCCCGCCACCCAGGTCCCTGAGACCCTATCACCCTGCCTGTGCCCCCGACCCCAGGCGTCTGAGCTCCCTGTGGCCTGAAGCTCTGCTCTCCAGAGGAGGTTGCCCACGGGCACTGGAGTTGCTCAGCCCTCATGGGCAGAGACAGGGAAGTATCTGGGCGTCTACCTTCTCCAGGGGCAGCCCTCGGTGGCTGACTGGTGGGCGTACAGAGGCCCACGTCCCCTGCCGGGAGCCGGGACAGATTCAGAGGCAGGACTCCTGCACCTGAGCACCCCGCAGGATCAGGGGGGGCTTGGCCTGAAGTCTCGGTCTTGTTGGATGTCCCCTCCCTCATAGGTTTCTCCTGGGGACAGTCCAGATAATAATACCCCCTCCTGCACATGAGCCTGGTTTCGGGGTGGGCTGAAGGCAGGCCTGAGGCACCCTGATGACAGCGAAACCACAAAGGACTCTGTTGGGAGCTGTGCCTTCAACTAGCAGCCATCCGTGCGAGGACCCCGGAGCCTCCAGCCCCCACCCGCAGCTGCACACGGGGCAGGGTCAGCCTCCTGGAGCGGGCTGAGCCTGTGGGTCAGAAAACATCAAGTCTGGATACTTCTTGCTCTTATCATTCCCTATCCACCTAAGAGTGTGGCCTGAGAAAGGAGTGCCCCCCCCTCGCTTTTACCAGCTGGGCAGTCTTGCACAGTCTGCCCATTCCCTGCGACCCTCGGTTTCCTCATCTGTGAAATGGAACAGCCTTGCGCCAAGATCACAAGGGGTGCGGATTCCGTGAGACCCCACCTCTCAGGGCTCCAGCCCCCGGGCTGAGTAAAGAGCAGATGCTGCTGCGTATCCTGCTCACGGCCTCGTGGGGGTTTGTGTTTCCAAAACCTGGGGATGATAAATTGTCGCAGTCATGTGATGGTATGTTATGAGGTAGATTTTTTCCCCCTGGAAGAATATAAGGGGCTCTTCACATTGTTTATTTTGGTGAAACAGGACAGGGGGGNGTAGATTTTTCCCCCTGGAAGAATATAAGGGGCTCTTCACATTGTTTATTTTGGCGAAACAGGACAGGTGGGGGTGGGGGGGTGGTGGTGGGTTGGGAGGACTTTTACTTTGAATGTCCTTCCTTATTGTACTGATAAAAATGCAAAGAGTATCGAAAAGTGTAAAGACAGGTGTCAACAGGGGTTCCCTGGGCGACAGTACAGGGCCTGGCTCCTGATAGCTGTTCTGAGGACTTTGACACGCTCCCTCAGCTCACCTTTGCAGTGACCCCGAGGTGGTTCCCATCATCATCCCCATCTCGTCAGAGGTGGGGCGGAGGCACAGAGAGGTTCGGCGACTGTTCCGGGTCACACAGCTGCTAAGGGGTGGGTCTGGGATTTGAACCCCTGCAGGCTGGTTCTAGAGCCCATGCTCTTCACCACTAATGACACTGAGGGTTTAAAAGCACTGATTTGGGGGTGCACACTACAGAAGGTACTGGTCCTCCCATCCGTGAAGCCTCGCTCCCCCACACGATAGACTGAAGGCACTTGGCTGAATAGTCAAGGGCTCGGGACCCAGTGTTTGATTCGGAGGTGGAAGAACTGTGTGATCTGAATCTCGGGGGAAAGACTTCCAGTCTGCTCCCAGGGGCAGTCCCTCAATTAAACTCCCGGGGTCTGTTGGCCAGGAATGTGCCTGGCCAGGTGCTATCCCTCCATACATACCATTCAGCCACGGCAGGGTGGGGGGAGGGCCCTGGGAGAGAGATCATTAGAGAGAGGCTCAGCACCAAGCACTCCAAAGCTGCCTCTTCGGGTGCCGCTGTTAGCAGGAAGCGGGTCCTGACCGGGTTGTGCTGTCCCCAGAGCCCTGGCCAGGACTGCCACCGTTCAGCGATGCAGTGGAAACTGCAGCCTCCTTGTCTGGCCCTAAGCCCTGAACTAGACCCTCAGCTGGGCTCCAGGACACGATTTACCACATGATTTACCATCATGTTTCCAAGATGCTGGAGTCATTGTTAGTCAGACAGGGCACTTTGTGCAGGGGTCTGCGTGGGGAGGGGACCACGGTAACCTCGGGGTGACCTTGGGGCTTTCTCAGGCCTGAGCTCAGCTGCGGTGTGGACTGAGGGGTCACACCTCTCTGCATAATACACTCCCCCAAAACCCCCAGAGGAAACTGAAGGTTGAGAAAGCTTGCTGGTTAGTAAACTTAGCGAGCAGGACAGGAGAGCCCCTCTCTGCCAGTATTCGCCGAGTTTTACTCTCATTTTAAAATTCCTTACAGACAATGTATGTTGTTCTTGTGGGTCTGGGCACCCATGCCCACTGTGCGCCTCTCTTCAGTGCCCCACAGGATGCCACTGACGGGCACTGGGGTGCTTTGGAGAGCTGGCAGGAAATGGTGAGATGGAAATCGACACTGATTTTAAAATGACTGCTTTCTGCCTTTGCAGACACCCCCATCCCCGCCCCTGGGTGCGGTACTGGTTCCGAGTTATACTCCTGCCTATAGTGTAAGGGGCTAATGGCTTTCTTGACAAAGTAACTTTAAAGGCTGGAATCATTTTAGACGTACAAAACAGTGGCGAAGATAATACAGAGAGTTTCCATACACCCTCGTCCTGAATGCTGACCGTCTTCCAATATCATGGAACATTAATCAAAACTAAGAAAGCACCTTGGTACGTAACTATCAACGAAACTTCACGCCGACTGTAGATTTCACCACCTTTTATACCATCGTGTTTCTGTCTTCGTTTCGCTGTCTCGTCTCGGGTCGCACGTTGCATTTACTCCTCGTGTCTCTCTTAGTCTCTGAGTTTCTCCGTCTTCCTTTGCTGGTTTATGACCAGGAGCGGTTTGAGGAGGACGGGTCTGGTGTTTTGTAGGGTGTCTCTGAACTGGGGTTTGCCTGATGTTTTTCTCATCATGAGGCCGGGGGGAGGGGTCTTCTGGGAAGAAGACCACAGAAGGGAAGTGCCTTTCTCAGCGCGTGGTCACCTGGCCTCACGGGTGGTGGTGACCTTGATCACTTGGTCAAGGTGGTGTTTGCCAGGTTTCTTCCCTCTGAAGCTACCATTTTCCTCCCTTCATCCTCTTATGTGTTGGGAAGAAGGAGGAGGGCATTTGTCTCCGCCTCCTGGTTGGGGACATATCAACTTACATTGTTTGGGTTTCTTCCTTAACGAAGGCTGGTCCTCTTTCCCTCACCAATGACTTTTGTAAAAAGAGAGCTTGTTCGATTTCACTCGCATACCCATCTTTCTCCATGGTGGTCAAGGTCATGCTCGATTGAAGACCGCACCCCACATTCTAATTGCATTCAAGTCGTATTGATTGCAGTTCCTCCAAAAGTTGGCAGGCAAGATCCCCCACACCGTCCAGGTCCTTCTCAGCATCCTCTGACATCCCCCTGGGGTCGGGCATCGGTGGCAGGACTGGGGGGTGTCTTAGATGTGGCTTCTCACACTGTGGGCCCTGGACCAGCAACATCCACATGACCTGGAAGGTGGGCAGGCATGCAGAGTCGCGGTTCCCAGCTGGATCTCCCAAGGCAGGCTCTGCATTTTACAAGACACCACCAGGTGACTGATGTCCCAGTTGATTGTTTCAGAAGCTCTGTCTTAGAACCCCAGAGACGGGACAGGGCCATCAGCTCCGAGCACGGTGGTGCCATCTCTGTCCCCATCTTTGTCACCGTGGCACCTGCTGCAGTTCTGGCTCCCGTGTCTTGCTCAGGTAGAAGGCAATTAGGAAGGGCAGCCCTGAGGGTCCCGGAGGTCGGGGAGGAGAGGCAGGTGGAGCAGAAAGACAGCTCACAGACAAGCCTGATGTTGGAGGAGGGCTGGTGGGCTGGGGAAGGCGGGCCAGAGGAGGGTGGTCTGGGCAATAGCTGATAGAGGAGCCTGGGGCCTGGGAGGCCTTGGGCGGCAGATGAGAGCAGGGACGGAGTGATGGATGAGCTGGGGTAGGGGGGCCGTTTGACAGCTGCAAGGAGCAAAGGGCCCAGGGTTCAAGAGTCTGCTGCGGGTGGCAGCGAAGCCCAATGGCCACGAGCGAGAAGGCACTCCTCTTTCTGGGGCGGACTTTGTTACATCTCCCCTCTCCATTCTCTCTTTAAAGAAAATTAAGCGTGCAGCTGAGGGACATGAGGTGCACTCACAACACTGTGTGGCCGTCGCCGCCTTCCCTCCCCAGAGCTTTGTCATCTTGCAAAACAAACTTCATACCGGTGGCACCGCTTTGACCATCCCCTAGTGTCTGGCAACCTCATTTCTCCTTTCTGCCTCTGAATGGGGCTCCTCATGGTAAGAACACGTTGGCCGTGAATCCAGAACGCGTCTCATACTTTGCGGGCTCTCCCATGCTTGCTGCCAAACACCCAGGGCTGTATCTGTGCACGAACCAAGTCGATGGTGGGATCCCATGGGCCTTGCTTGTGTGGCCTGCTGGCCTTTTCAGGTAGAACCTCTGCAGTGCGTGTGTACGCTCTGCTGGGCGGCAGGGTCCTGTGAGAGCGCCCTGCTGTGCTCTGGTTAATCAGGACCCTGAATATGTCTATATTAATCACCAATCATAGACTTCACTTTAAAAATAGGGATGTTTCATTTCTACCTACCCCTGGCCTCCCAAAGAGCTTAAACTTATTTTTGCTGTTTTTTCCCACCAGACCAGGCGTTGACTATTTTTGTTTTCGGTGAAGGGCTGGATTGCCAATATTTCACGTGTCGAGGGCCATGGGTCTCTATTGCTACCACTGGACTCTGCCCGCTGTAGTACGAAAGCAGCCATAGACAAGATGTAAAGGAATGAGCTTGGCTGTGTTCCAATAAAACTTTATTTATAGAAACGGGTGCTAGGCCGGATTCGGGCCCTAAGCTGTAGTTTGCTGACTGTGAGCTAGGCTGTGTCAGTTTTTGGACCTCCAGGACCCTAGAACGAAGAAGCTGTTCCAGTGTTTGGAAGCAGAAAACACGCTCTCCCTTCAGGTCATGAGCAGCCCTGGACACTTCCTGGCTTGAACGACACTCTCTCAGCCCCCAGAGCCATAGGCGCCTCTTTGGAGAGACTGACAGTGGGGACTGGCCGAGGGCTCCCTCGCTCTCTGCCAGTGGAAGGAGGGGACGGAGGTCAGGGCATTCCCCTGAGGGACCGGTGGGTGGCCTGTGGCTGCTTTTCCAGAGCTATGGCTCCGGGCAGGCAGCCCTCTCCACGCAGCTCGTCCCTCCGGTCCCCGCAACCTCACCCTCCCTCACCCTGCTCGCACTGCCTGCTGAGGAAGCCACCGGTCAATGCCGTCTTCATTCTCTTGTAGCTCTGGAGGCTGGGGAGTCTCAAGATGGAGGTATCAGCAGATTTGGTGTCTGGTGACAGCTCGACTCCTGGTCACGGTTGGCCATCATCTTGTTGTGTCCTCACATGACCGAAGGGACCAGGGGGCTCTGTGGGGTCTCTTTTATGAGGTCACTAATCCTGCTCATGAGGGCTCCACCCCCATGAGCTAATCACCTCCCTAAGGCCCCACCTCCAACATACGAATCTGGAGGGACACAGTGAGTCTTGCCTCTTCCCTCGCCTCTTCAGGTGAAGGAAGGTCAGCGGTGCCTTGCTAGCCCCGAGGTACTTTGTCACCCCTTCTTTTTTGTTTCCCTGCTCCCTTCCCACACCTCAGAAGAGGTTTGATGAAGGGACCTCATTTGAACGCGCCATCTGTGTCCTGCTGAGACTCCGAACACTGAGAGAATGGAGTAGGCAATCCAGGCCCCATACCCACAGTGCTTCTCATATACCAGCTCCTTCAGTCTCACCTGTGAGTCAGGTGAGTCTCCTGGAAGACAGGCCCTGAGATGGTCCCCAGTGATCTTGCCTCTCGGTGTCATACCTTTGAATGTGAGTGGAACCCATGACTTGCTTCTGTCCGATAGCACTCGGCAAAGAGGACGCGGGACGTTACTCCTGTGACGTGTTCCGTAAGATCGTGACTTCCATGGTGCTAGCAGACTCTGTCCCTTGCAGGCTTTAATGAGGCGAGTAGCCACGCCGGGGAGGCACCTGTGGCACAGAACCAAGGGCAGTCCCTCCCCACCAGCAGCCGGTAAGGAAATATCCTACGACCTTCAAGAAACTAGATCCTGCCAACAACGGGAGCCTGGGAGCGGGTCCTTCTTTGGTCCAGCCTTCGGATGAGACCCCGGCCTCAGCTGACACCTCAATAGCGAACTCGTGAGACCTTGCCCCAGACCACCCAGCCAAGCAACGCACTGATTCCCCACAGAGCCTGAGAGAGGAAACGCGTGCTGTTGTAAGCTGAGTTTCAATCTGTTAACCAGGAACATGTAACTGCATTGCAGATAATTGCCTCTGTCGTACAGGTGAAGGTCAGGGAGTGAGCTAGCTTGCCTGAGGGACGCGCAGGCAACTGGCCGAGTGGGGACTGCCAGGCCCCAGAGCTCACTGTCCCTTCCTTCTCTGGGTGCACATACTTCACCAAGTGGACATCCTCTCAAGTGTCACTGTCCCTGGAGAATGATTGGCCTCTGAGCCCCTTCCTGCTCTACCCGGCCCCCCACCCCCTGCCTGGGGAGCAGCAGGAGGCCAGGGTTTGTAAAACAGCGTCCAGCTGTCAGCGCTGGCATCTGTCAAAGGAAGTGGCTGCTCTGGGGCCCCGACGCCATTGCCAAAGTGGACACTGCTTGTGAAGAGTGTTAGCATACGGCTTGTCAGGCCCAGCCTGGGGTGGGGCTGGGGTGGTGATCGATGCTGGGGAACAGAGCGGGGGGCGGGCAGCTGCCATAGAAAGTGGGCATCTCCTTGCCCACCTCTTGGGCACAGCCAGAAGCAGCCACTTTCTCCAAAGCACTCGTGGGGGGAGGGGGGACAGAAACCACCTGTCTTCCGATCGTCTTATTCTTAGGACCTAGTACTGATGGGCCAGTGAGTGACAGACACCCTTTCTCTAGTGGAAACCAGCACCAAAGAACAGAAATGAAAGCTACATCGGCTCAGCACCAGTCAGGAGCTGGAGGGTTCCTTTCAGTCACAGGTAGGGGAGGCGTGGGGGTGCAGCAGGTCCAGAATTGGGCGAGAAGTGTACCCTTTGGAAAGGGGACCTGTGCACGTCTGGCTGCCTGGTTAAGTGTGATGACAAGCCCAGGCCACCCTGCCTCATGGTCCTGCTTTGTGTCTGTCTGTCTGCCCTTATGAAACAGGAATAGGTAATTTCAGATGAAGAATGTACACACTTGACCCTAATCAACAAGAGGGCAGGGACTTCATAGCCTAGAAACTAATACAAGATACCGTCTCTATTTGAAAGAATGGCTTCAGCCATCTATTGAAATACTTAAGGAATTATCAAGTACCAGGTGCCCTGCTAGACCCAGGGATACAAGGGAAACAAACCTAAAATCCTGGTATTTGGACTTACGTCCTGGTGAAAGGAAGCAAATGACTGCAGACTAGCAAACAGCCCCAAACTTAGTAGCTTGAAACAACGCTGATTGTTAATTATACTTTGGGTCTGGCCTTTGAACAGGGCTCAGCGGGGTGGTTCTTCTGCCTTACGTGATGGCAGCTGGAGTCATTCACATGCCCGCGTCTACCTGGTGGTTTGGCTGGAACGCCGAGATCGCTTCCTGTCCTCTGAGGTCTCTCGTCATTGAGTGGTCCAGCTCGGACTTCCTTACACCACGGAAGGAAGGGCTGGGCTTCGAGAAGAGAAAGCAGCACCTCAAGTCCTCCTGAGGGCTCCAGACTCCCAGAAGGTCACTTCCTCCATGCTCTGTTGATTAAAGAGAATCCCGGGGTCAGCCTGCACTCAAGAAGAGGGGAAAAGAACACACCTCTTGCTTCGAGGGGTGGCAGGTGCACACAGGGAGGAGAAGAATGATTGGAGATCGTTTTTGGAAACCATCTTTCCTGACGCATAATTTCAGATAGTGGCACACTCAGCAATGGCTATTAAACACAGTCAAGGGGTCGGAAGTAACCTGGAGGGTGAGAAACGGTACCGATGAGACATGAATACGCCTTCATGCCCTGATAGGAATTGGTAGTTCGAGTTGATCCATATTAAGGCTTCCATAATCATATAAACTTAAAGTATTGAATGATGGGTATTATCTTCCTTACCCACATGAGAACATTGAGACTGAGGGGGATGAAATGACTTAAGGGCACAGTGAGTGAGGGTGATGGGGGGGTGTCTGGGGTCACAGCATGACTCCACAGCCCATGTTCTTCTTGCAACAATATCCCAGCCGCACACATGTGACTCGACCATTGGGGTCTTCCTTGTTGCCTGAACTGACCCAAGGAGCCAAAGGGACAGACTCTTGTCCTATGACCTTCACCCGACCCCTCTGCTCCCAATTTGTAGGCAGCAGTTTGACTCCACGAATGGCAGGTGGGAAACATCACTCCTTCGCCTCCTTTCCTAGTAATATAGATACAAACGGAAGGTGGCGGACCACAGAGGAATACGGAACGTCCGTGGGAGAGGGGCTCTCCAGCTCGCCTGTGCGCCTCCTGCCGGTGAAGCCACACCATGTGTGTTCACCACGTAGAAAGTCCTATCACACTGAGCCGGGAGCCATGGAGAAGTATGTTTTGTGGCATCGCATTTGATTAAGGCAACCCATATCATTCGCCTATCCGTTCATATACATGTATGTATCTACCGGTGCTCATATATGTACACATTCGTTCATATACATACACATGTCAGCATGTATGGCTGTGTAGATATGGGTGTAGTATATTTATATATTATGTATTGTGTAATGTAAAATGCATGCATAAGTGAATGTGACACATGATGTATGCATCACCCCTACATATGGTTTGTGATCATGGGAAAGGGCAGGGGGTGACTGCTTTCGGCCATGTCCGTATCCATTTCCAGAGGACATTCAGGAGTCCATGTCCCCTGTGGCTCTCTGACCCACTGGGTGCACAGGGAAGATTTGTGTCCTTCTCACAACGGAGGCACTGACACCCCCTAAGTCCATGATGGGGGGTGGGCTGAACAGGCACTGGGCATTGAGGTTCTACAAGCCTCTAGTCCGTGAAAGGAGAATGCTCTGCCTTCCTTCTCTCCTGGATTTCAGGGTCGTTAGCAGTGGTTGTGTAGAGGAATGGGGACCCCCGACCAGTGCATACAATGCCACGGGCCGAGAGGGGGGATGCAGTAATGTATCGCCATTAGGAGCAGGGACCTCTAGGCTACACAGCTAGGGACAGGCAGCGCCAGGACCCAGAGCCTCTGCTGGGTCATTTGTCAAATGGGGACCATGGAAGAACCTATTCCTGGCACGGGGCTGCCATGCAGCCTGCCAGCTGTGCGGTTTCAGCCATAAGACAGTGGGGAGCTTTCAGTACAGTGGAGCCAAGAGTTGGGCTTCCTCCCTCCGCTCTCCTGGTGTGGCCCCTGTCTTCCCTCTCACCTGGCACAGCAGGGCGCAGGGTGGACCTTCTCCCCCCTGTGCACAGATGCAAGCTGCTGGAAAACAGTGCAGCCCAAACCCCTCGTCCAGTGCCGGGGGAGTGGTGGGCGTGGCGAGTCTCAAACAGATTGCTGTGGATGGGGCAGCCGCATGCCGCGAGGCAGCAGGACCCCCCCAGCACCATCCTCCTCCTCCTCCTGCATTGCCGCTGAGAGAACAGACACCCACCCTCCAGAGAGTGTACCCTAGTCTGCTGCGGGGCAAGAGAAAGGTGCTAACTTTTCCCTCGAAAGTGAGTTCTTCCAGGTAGGGGTAGGAATTCCTCCACTCTGAGTGCTGTGTAGATGCTCCAGGGCTCTTGCAAAAGGCCAGCTTCATAGGAGATCCCTCCAACATCTCAGCAGCTGGCTGTCTACCTGCTGGCCGTGACCTCCTGGGACCCACTCTCTAGCTGCCCAGACATGGGTTCTATCTGCTCCTAGGGCTCCCTTCTTCCTGCTGGCCCGCCCTGCCATCTATCACAGACAGGACGGCCAACCTCAGAGCCGGGTGACCTTTCAAAGGCGCCAGGATTTGTTTAATTTTCACAATTCACCTCTCTCCAGCCTTCTTATCAGAGGCGGCGAGGCCCCAGCACGGGAGGCAGTTTGGCATCCTTCCCTGAGTTTTGAAGCAGATGGGCTGGGTGCTTCTCCACTGGGAGTCCTTTCTTCTCCCAGGAGAGGGATGGAGAGAGAGTGTGGGGTGTGGTTGGAGAGGAGGTGCCCAGAGAAAAGAGGAAGATGCCAGGTGCGCATTTAACTATAATGCCCGACTCGTCGTGAGATTTTGTTCTTTTATCCCTTCATTTTCTGTCTTAAACACATCTTTCATACACATCATTTCAGATTCTGTTTGCAGAGGTTTTATCACGGGCCAAGCATGGTCTCAGCTAACCCTCCTGGCAGCACCTCGAGGTCTTGTTATTCCCATTTTTCAGGTAAAGAAACTGAGGCATCGCCCACCCAGGGAGGTCATTGCCCAAAGCCACAGACTGTGTGAAGGGTCCAGGGTTTAAGTCCAGCTTCATGGCCTCTGAAGTCCAGGCATGTGGCAATACTGAGTCTGAACAAACCTCATCTGATCCTCACTACAGCCTCCAGGGAGAAATATCTACTCTCCCTTTGATTTGATTCTGAGGATTTCACTTCAATTTCCAAGTCACACAAGCCAGCAAATATCAAGCACTGGAGGAATAATGCAATAAATGCTACTCTGAGTCTGGCACGTGGGGGTCAAAGCCCTTTACCTTCTCTGAATTTGTTTAATTCCGACAGCTACATGAACTACTATTTCATGGTCTGGTGATTGCCATTTTACAGGAGAGAAAAAGAAGGCTTGGGGAGACAACGAGGGACTGTTGGTTAGGACAAGGGTCTCAAGGCCAGGGCCATGCTTACCAAATGCTGTTCTTGCTACAAATGAAGATGTGGCACTATATTGTGCAACAGATAGGTGAGCCTGACCGGAACTCGGAGGGATGAATGTAGGCCACCGCAGAGAAGAAATCAACGTGTAATTGACCAGATAGTGTATCTATAAGCAACGGTTTAGCCCCCCCTTCAGGGAGACAGAGCTTTGGATACGGGTCCTCTGTTCCTTAACTTGCTGCAAGTAAATAAAACTACCTTGTGACAACCACGTCTTGTTCTTGAATGGGACACTCCAAGCAGTGAGCTGGGTGAGTTTGGTAGCAGGTCCCCAAGTTCAAACTGCTGGTGAGTGGTGAGAACAAGCTGAAATCCATCCAGAGGTCAGCCATCTGACCTTGGCAGCTTATTGCATTCTCGGCCACCCCACGATCCCCTTGCCTATTCACACCACGGCCAGCCGGACCCCCATGCTGAAGTCTCTCTCCCGTGGGGTCACCTGGTGCTTTGTAGATGAAGGATTCTAGACACTCAAGTGCAGCAGACCCCATGCAACCACGGGCCAGCGCGCCTGCCTTCCTTTTCTGCCCTGACCAGTCCCGACCCTCCCCTGCCTCCACTCCCCTAGAAACTGCAGGGCCTTTTGAGGCTGGTGCCAACCGGTTGGGGTAGGAAACATCTCATAAAGAGGAAGTCTCTGCAGCAGGTTCTACCACCTAAGCCAGGAAGGAAGAGAGATTTTCTAGAAGAGAAGCTGCAATTGTACGTGCGCATGCACACACACCCACTTGGGGATTGTGGGCGTGCATCTGTTTTTTTTTAATCTCCATCTGATGGAAGGAGATTTGCCAAGAGAAGCTGAGCACTTGGTGCCCAAGGTCCCCTCTGGAGGCATGAGGTGACCATGCAAAAGGGTCCTGCTCCACTGAAAGTCAGGAGAGAGTGGCCTCTAGTGATAACGCGAACCTGGGGGAAGCAGAGCCGCAGACGACTCTTCCTTCTGGAGTCAAGCTATCTTCGTCTGAGAAAGTCTAGGACTCTGAACCTAGAAGGTCATATAGGGGCTTAAAAATGCAAAGGAATAAGAAACCAAGACTGATACCCTGATTCAGTTTTTAGTTTCTCAGCCTTATAACTGTGCCACCTACCTCCTCCTCATTTCCTACCTGATGACATCGTGTGACATCTTAGCTCATGCCTTAGGTCAGGGTCTCGGCTTTGCGCCATCCTTTCCCTGGAGACGTTTGGATTTAGGGGTCTCATTGAATAACACTGCAAGCAGCAGAAGAGGCTCAGTGAGCACGTACTGGGTGCTGGGACCCAGCCCTGAGAACTCGGTCTCCGCACGCAGCCCCTCCCGTGCGCCCAGGGGCAGGGTTAGGACACACATGTCAATTCCAGCTGGGAGAAGTCCTAGCGAGGGAGTGCAGGGAGAGGCTTTAACCTAGTCCAGGGAGTGGTTTTACTCTAATTCTGTTATTTTAACCTTTTCTACTTTTACCCGTCTCTCTAATTGGGTTTATTGTATCCTTTGTTTGGGATCTTATCCATTTAGAATTTCATTCTCAGTTGATGGACTAGCAGGCAGGACATGTGGACATGGGGTGACTGTCACAAGAACAGACCACACTGGAATCAAGGTGGCCCTTTGGCTGCCCCTCTCTGCCATTCTTAGCAACTCCCCCAAACACACACACACACACACACACACACACACACTCTCTCTCTTCATAATTCCGGCTGGGGGAATCTGTGAGTGATCAAGAATAAAAATTGCTCAACATTGACACCCTAACTGCTAGAATTAGGTTACTTCCTCAAATACACCCTCTTTTCTTTTTGAAGTGCTGGTGGCGTGCGGCATGTTCCAAAGGTCCTAATAAAAGCGTCTGACCACGTGCTGTGGTTTTATCTAATCCTCACCAGGACCAGCGGCAAGACGCTACTGTTTCCACTTTCGGATGGAGGAAACTCAGGCTCAGCCAGGTTGGGAAACCTGCCCCAGGCCACATGGCTATGAATGGTGTCAGCCCTTGCACCACGCAGTCTCATTCTCAAGGGTCAACTTCTCACAGTCCCGGATTGGACGGCCACCCTGTCTCCCCAAGTATGGAACTAGCTTTGGAATAGTCTGGAATTATGGAAGCCACAAAACCATACCACCTTCAACTTTTAGAATTGAGTCAAATGCCTCCGAGGAAAGTCACTCCCACCTGCAGAAGGTTCCACTCTGCTACCCACTCTAGGGGACATAGGGGACGCTCATTCACAGTTGGGGGACCGTGATTCTTGAAGGGGTGCCTGTTACTGGGTGAAGGGTGGTCATGAGATCTGGGTCTGCCCCTTCCACCCCTGTGACTTGGGTGAGCCCTCAGTTTGCTTACCCATTAAATGGGGATCCCGCCTCTCCCTCCCTTGGAGAAGTTGGAAGAGCAAGCGAAGACCACGGAAGGAACGATGGAGCAGAGAGGGAGGACCATAAGGAGTGGAGGACATGCTGGAATGGGGAAGCCGGCCGCTGCCGGGTAGACGAGTGTCAGCAGAGGCGTGGCTCAGCGGTTCCCAAGAACCAATGGTGGCAGGAGGACCCAGTCTGCTCTGGAAACTGGGTTGGCCTTATTCACAAAGTCAAGGTGAAGATCTCTACGCTCTGTGGTCCAGCAATTCCACTCCTAGCACCAGGAGCCACGTCCAAGGATGTCTTACAGTAGCACTGCACATCCTTGCCCGAGACAGAAAGCCATCAAATGCCCAAAGCAAAATGGAAAACTTGTGATTTATATAACAGTATAAAAATGCAATCGGAAGCATCATACTGCATAGTTATGGTAGATTCTGATACAGGGGAGGCCACAACGCAGCCAAAGCCAAGGCCAGCCTACCAAGAGTAGGGTGCCTGTGACAGGCAGGAAACTTCAGTAGTACAACGTCTTTGGCCTCCCTAATAGCCAACCATAAAACTGAAGTGTTAAGGACTTAGAGGTCATTTAGGCAAAAATCCGTACCAGGGGCGTGACTCCCTTGGACGATGCTGACAACAAGCACTGGCTAAATCCAGTGTCTCTTCCTTGGATGCCACCCACCAAGTGTCTCTCGCCACCAAACCCAGGCAGCCTGTGTGAGACCAGACAAGGAGGAACTTCGCCACCAACTCTGATGGTGAAGACCCCCGCTGGGTGCCTCCCACCCATGCCCACTCCCAGTGCTGAGTCCCGGGGGCCCCGTGGGAACTCTGGAGGAATCTCCGAGGCGGCATTCTTCAAACACTGCTCCCCAACCTTCTTCAGGCCCGGAGTGGGAAGGCCGTGTCGGGCAGCGGTGCTGAGCCCATTGCACGGAGCCAGACGACTCGAGTTCAAACATGACCCCCCTATCAGGTGTGTCGTTTTGGGCAATTATTTCACCTTACAAAATAGTCAGTCCCATCTCCCCCTGACAGATGGAGAAACGCCTCCAAGAGGTTTTTGCAGCTATACAAGTCAGGGCATGTCATCTATTAACACAGTGCTTGGCCCAAACCTAACGTGTGAGTTTTTATTGCAGTGGTTCCCAGATTTGCTCCACGTTAGAATCACCTGGGAGCTTTAAAATAAAAACCCGAGGCTAAGTCACATCTCGTACTAATTAAGTCAATGTCTGGGGGTGGGAGCCAGGCACGAGCGCTTTTTAAAAGTCCCAGCATGCACTGCAGTTTGGCCACCATCACTATCATTTCCTGAAGTCAGGCTTCGGCTGCCTGGAGTTTCTCCTGCCCGGAGAACACAGCCGCTGCCCCGCACAGACTCTGATCGGTCTTGTTGGCTCTGGCCCCACAGCTCTCCTGCTTGGGTGCGTCCCAAGATGAGCTCAGCTGCTCCACGGGCTTCTTTGCCACTTGGCGAATCGAACAGAAAACACACCGTCGGTCTTCCCTCCATGCAATCCACGCCACCACCAACGCCCGTTGCTCCCAAACCCAGGAGACCACCTTTCCCCCCAGCTCTGTTCAGTCAACTCTCGTTGAGGTCCGTGGACACTGCCTCATCGCTCTCTTTCAAGGAGAGTGACAGAGGCTGCTGTCCTCCTTTGAGCCACCGGCATCACCCTCCCTTCCCATTTGGACAACTTCAATAATGTATCTGCTTTCCCGGCCTCCACCTGAGTCCCCACTCCTAGGCACCAGCCACAGGAGACTTTTAAACAGGCGTCTCATTGCTCGCCTTGCTTCATGCTACCTGGGTGAAAGCCAAGCTCCCGGTCCTGTCCTGTGAGACTGCCACCAGCCCCCGGATGTCAACACTCTCCCACCCCACTAGATTTCTGGGTTCGAATGGCACTGGCTTTTAATTCCTTATATGTGTCAACCCCAGGACCTTTGTATATGCTGTTCTATGCTTCTTTGATCCCCACCAGCTTTCCCCGAAGCCTCCCGCTAGTATATGTCTCTGTTAGCTACTCCTGGGGATCCTCATCTTTTCCTGATGTCTGCCCCACTAGTAGGTGATAGAAATGTGCTTGGCATCCCCATGGCTGCTGTCAAATGCTTTTTATATTAACTCGTTTAATTCTATGATACAAACCCCGTTACCCTATTTTATGTGTGAGGAAACTGGAGCACAGAGGGGTTGGGTAGTTTTCTTAAATGAACATCACACAGCTAGTAAAGTGCAGAGCTTGAACTTGAACGCGGGCAGCTCCAAAGCCTGAGACCTGGGCATGATCTTGCCCTGATTGAGATCGAGAGCATCTCCCCTGGGCTCCTCTAGATTGTGGCCACCCTCGCCCCCCCCCGATTCCTTGAGCCTGGAACACAGCGAGCACGTAATGGTTTCAGAATGAATAACCCGCAGGGGAGGAAGGGGCAGCAGGAAAGCGTCCTTCTCTCCACGCCCAGGTTGGCTCAAGCTCAAGAAGAGACCAGTGGGAGCAGAGGCTGGCCCAGCTCTAGGTGCCCGGGTGCGCCCGGCGCCTCTGCAGCGCCCCTCACTGGAGTCAGGTCTTTCCCTGTTGGGAAGGAACCATCCAACCCTTATCCTGGCCCCTTCCCAGCTGCCTGCTCGGGGTCTCAGAACAGAACAACCCCACCAATTCATCAGGGGACGTCAGCCTCGTGGAACGGTTTGAGGCATAAATCAAAGCACGAGGAAAGGTTTAAAAAAAAAAAGGTAGTGGGGAGAGAAAAATCAGGGAAGGGGGTGGGGAGAAAGAGCAATGGAAGGAGAACGGGGGGAATGAGATCAAAGGCAAAAATTCATCAGAGATAACGGAATTATTTATTTTTCCTGCTCTCATTCTCTGGGCCTTTGAGGCCTCCACACTGATGTATTTGGACATCTTGGGGCCGTCTGTTACCGGAGGCCACCCCAGCCCCTCTGCCTAAGCCCAGCCCCCCAAAGGCACGTCGGTTCCATCAGCAGCAGCTGCCCCCTCGGCGGCTGCCCAAGGAGCCTTTTGAAGTGGGTCTGGGTGGTGTTTACTCACCCTCGTGTAAGAAACGCGCGCACAGTGCTGGTGGCAGCAGCTGCCCTGGGTGGGGGTGGGGGTGGGGCGGTGGGAGGGAAGGGGGTGCCCTCATCACTCACGCGCCTGTTTATTTGGGAACCAGAGCGGGCCTTTCTCCGGTTATTACTCAACGTCTTCCATAGGCCCAGCCACACTCACTCCCGAAGGTGGGGCAGAAATAACAAACATACTGCCCGCTGCCAGACGTGCCCACCTTGCCTGGGCCCCATGGTGCACTTGGCTCTCACAGAAGGCTTGGAAATGAAGGGCCAGGAAGGGGCTTCGCTGGTCCCAAGATGAACCAGGAGCCAGAGTGGCAGGCAGGCTTCACATCCTAGTTTCATCTCTTACTATGGGACCCTCTTGTACAAGAAAGAGAACTCAGTCCCCAAAGCGACTCCCTTTTCTTTCTCTCCAGCTGGGGACACTGAGACCCGGAGACATTAACATCGGCAGAGAACTTGGAGACGTGCTCGGAACACAGTGAGTCCCGTAGCTCTTTGAAGACCAGAGCTACACAAGGTCCGCAAGGCCGAGAGCTACCCGGATTGAACATGGCACCTCTTCCTGGTGTTTTAATTAACTGGTAGATCACCAGATAAGGTCTTAAGCTGTTTTGTAGGACAATAGCCCGGCTGAGGAGCAGTGGAGACAAAAAATACCAGTAGTCTGAACGATAGCGTTGAGCTTGATGGATAGTGTTCCTGCAGAATGCGGAAGGAACAAGAGGCAAGATGGTTTCTCTCTTTGAGCAAGTCAGTCAAACCAGCCAGGCACTGGATTAACCTGGGTATATGGGCAAAGACCCGCGTCCGACAACCGAGCCTCGGAAATCTGAGGCTGCCCCTTGCTGGCCGTGTGACCCGTGAGCACGGAGCTCCGGGCTGGCTTCTTTCTCCATCCGTGACGGGGAGACGATCAGCTCCTTCCTATATGAGGGTTTTGTAAAGGTTCCGGGAGGTTTTATAAAATTAGTCTTTTTGTAACGCAATGGGCCAGGCACTCGTCTCACTGCCTGGCGGTGCGTTTGGTTATTTCAGACTCAGAGGAAGCCTGGGAGATGGGCACTATCACCCCCCCATTTTACAGATGAGGAAACTGAGGCTCAGAGAAGTGAATAAGGTTACAGAGACCAGCCTGGCCAGGGGCCCACAAGAGAGACACACACCGAGGTAGAGCCTTTACACTTCACATCACGTTTGTGTCTTCAGAACAGTGCATAGTTACAACACGTGGGCTGTCGTGTCCTGTGACCCCCGGGGAGGGGGGCACTGCAGAGACACAAACAGGCAGATGGGAAGAGGCAGCTCTTCTGGGAGAGGCAGCGAGAGCTGTGAACTGGAGCAGGGGGTGGTGGGGGTCAGGATCTCTTGAGTCTCGGTGAGAGAAGGTGACCCAGCCTGTCCCCTCACTTCTCCCCCAGAGGTAGTGACCGATGGCCTGCTGGGGGGCTGTGGGCTGGCCAGATCCAGGCTGTAGGACCTCAGGGACCATGAGGAGTCAGGAAATTGGGGCCCTTCTGGAAAGGCGGAGGTGGGCCGGGCTGCTCCTTGGGGGAGAAGGAGGTCTCCTGCTGGCTTCTTGTCCTTTGGAGTCCGCAGAGAGAGGCTCTGCAGGCCCTCCACTGGCTGGGGCGAGGGGTTGCTAGGGTTTCTGGTGGGAGTGACTGGAGCCTGCTTCACACCATCCTGGCTGTTCCTACAAGTCTTGCCACAAATACCAGGAAAATACGATCAGTTGGCATTAACCCAGCTGGGTTGAACATCGCTTAGTTAATTGTGTTATTATTTTTTTACAACAGAAAGTAGGTCTTTTTACTCTTCCCTGCCAACAAAGAAGGGTGTTCCGGAAAGCATGGAAGCTCATGCTTCTCAAATGTCTCTGCTTATGCCTCTCATGGAATCTGAGCTTTGGAATAATCCTGTAGAAGGACCAAGGTCAGGGCCAGCCAGTCGCCCACTTGCAAAGTCAGGGCAGACAGGGGAGTCTCAGCAACCTGCCTTCCCATTCCTGCCTTCAAACAGGCGGGCTGGCTTGTGCTGAGAGACAAACTCAGAGAGAGGTGACACTCTGAAGGAGCGGCTTTTAGAACGTGTAGACAAAGACCCCCTGGACCCCCAACACAAAAGCCTGCAGGCACAGGAGGAAGCCTTGTGCTGGCGAGGTGGTCGCTGGGCGAGAGAGAGGCGCGGTCTGGTATTGATTAAAGAGCCATTATTTACTCAGGTCAGGAACGATGCTCAGGAAGGCAGATGTGGTCATGTGACCACGGGCCGGTGTGGGAGCCGTCAGCCCTGCCAGCCCGGAGAGTCACCACGCACTCACGTGCGATGGCCCTGACATGGCTGGAAGGCCTCATTAAATTCCCATGATGCTCCGACTGAAACAGACATATCTATTTATCATGAGATTTCCTTCTTCCTCCCAGGAAAATACGGAGCTCTCGGCTTTCAGACTGGGCAGGCTACTCGGAAGACTTATGAACCTTTTTTTCCCCGGGACATGGGAGATTTCAGACTTTTCCCAGGTCTGGGTTTACTGTTGCTACAGAATTTCTGACTTGCGCCTCAAAAATAAAGTCATCAAGAGTTACAACCTTTTCCCAGCTCGACTGGGAAACTTTCTAGAAGACTCTTTTCCACTTGGGGCAATAATGGTGAATGATGTTGGGAAACAGTAGTCGTCATGATGCAACAGGTCTCAGGAACTGACGCTGTCATTTTTAAGAACACGTAATTCTTATGCTGATGCTGTAAGAATCAACATCCCCCTTTCATGGATGAGAAAACAGGGCTTCGCATCAGCTCATGAGGCAGGTTTTCCCGAAACCCTCACAGCTAGGACATGGTGCAAATGACCTGCCTGCCTGCACTGTATTTCTGCCATCTGAGCCAGCCCTGATAGCGGACTTCCTGGGATCTCATGTCAGTCAGTAGAACTGAGGTTTGCGGGTCCAATGGGAGCTGCCCAGCTATGCCCCCCCCAACATCCTCACTGACCAATCAGAGCAATTCCATTCCAACCAATAAAGACAGTGGTTTTTTTGGACCAACCAAAATGCAAGAATTTGGAGTCCTCATTGGGAAGGAGAATGAACCAATCAGAGACCAGGGGCAGGGACTTCTGTTTATATAAGTCAGCTCCCCTCTGGCTTAGCTCTGGGAGTCTCCTTTCCCTCTCTTCCAAAGCCCGCGGGCCATTTTCCTGGCTGGAGCTGGAGCAGAGCAGACTGGCACAGAAGCCAGGGAGAGGCCGAAGCAGCCTGAGGCTGACCGGTGCAGAGCGGAGGAAGCAGCTGAAGCTGCCTGAGGGGCCTCGCCCCAGGACCCCCTTGGTCCAGGGCAGCCTTATGGCTGTGCTGTCTCATGATGAGCTATAACCCACTGAGCAGTCCCACAGCCTTGCTGTATTGAAACCGGAAAAGACTCTGGGTTCGGGCTTCCTGTCACTACGAAACCCAATAAATAGAGACAGGGATTGAATCTTTATGGGCACTTTATTCAGGTGGCCGGCGATCTGAGAAGATGGCAGGTTCATACCCTAGCAGACCATCTTAAATTCCATTTTGAAATGGCCCTTTTTATTAGGAGAACAAAGTGTAGGTAAGGGGTTTGGAATTCAGGGAAAAGTTCATTGGATTCAGCATTCTCACCCTAGAGTGCAGTGGCCCAGATATTGAGTGGCTTGTAATCCTCCTAAGGCAAGAAGGTGGAACTGCTTAGGGTCACCCGGAGTCAGGGTGGGTCATCCCTTCAGTTCCTGGAACAACAGCTTTTACAGGCATTGATTACTAAGCTTATTAGCTATTACTCAAACTAAGGTTTTCCAACTCTTGAGTTCCATATCAGTTTCGCCGCTGAGCTGTTCTGCACTGAATAAAGTTTTCGTCTTCACTGCACCCTCAATTCGGGATCCTGTGGGCGCTGAACTGGTGCCGAAGACCATCAGTTGACAATGCGTTTATCAAAACTAAGAAATTAGCTTTGGTAATATTAGTACAAACTGAACTCCAGACATTATCTGGATTTTAGCAATATTTCCTCTCCTTTCCTCGTCACTGCCCAGCACAGAGGGCCACCCTGTGTCCCCAGCCTCCGTCCCATCCCTTCTAAAGTGGAGCTGGGTTCTCCGATCCAGGCCTGTGTGAAGTCAGACTGTGAACTGAACTTGAATGGGTCAGTGCACTGGGTCAGTTCACTGAGGCCGGTGGCACTTGGGTGTGTATTCTCGTTTGCTAATGCAATCATGTGCTCATAAATTAGGGCTGTAGGAATTAGGCAAAGCTCCTTTGTGGAGACTAGAATCGGGCCTTAGGGCATGAGTGGGATTTGGTGGGGTGGAGACCAGAATGGAGGCTTCTGGGGTGGGTGGAGTTTGGCAGGGTGGAGCCAGGAAGTCACGTGGGCTTTGAACTGACCTCCCGCCTGCTAATACTTCAGCCCTCCCTCCCCCAGGCAGCTCCAAGTTAGGCACAGAGGCATTTAGTACTTAATGGCTGAGAAATCCCAGGCCTGGAAGCTCAAGAACCCCACACCTCAGTGTTTCCGATCAAATTCAGCTGTCAGTTCAAGCTGGTGGCTCGGATACTGCGTCTGTAATCCCTCCGGAAACGCTGTTACTGACTGCACGTCTGGGAGGGCCTTCCACGTCCAACACGCAGGGACTGTAAACCTACATCCATCTTCCCACACAGCCAAAGCCACAGGCCTGATACAGAGACATCTGACCAGATCTCTGGGGAGAAGGAGTTCGTCTAGGCGATGGGGAGCCTGGGTGGTCAGCCTGGATGGTGCTGCTGCAGCCCCAGTGCTGCAGCTGCCTGCGTTTCCCAACGGACGGTATTTTGCATGGGAAGGAACTCCGGGCACAGCCTAGGCTTGGGGCTGGCTGGGCAGAGGGTGGCAGGGTTATTCTTTGGGTGTTCTGGACCAGACGACCTCCGAAAGGCTTAAGTGATTAAAGCTGTGACTTGATAGGCTTAAGTAACTACTTTTAAATAAAGATTTTAAAGATTTTATTTATTCACGTTTAGAGAGAGGGGAACGTAGGGAGAAAGAGAAACATCACTGTGTAAGAGATATACAGATCAGTTGCCTCCCACATGGCCCCAACTGGGGAACCTGGGCCACACCCCAGCCATGCGCCCTGGCCGGGAACCGAACTGGTGACTTTTTGGTTCACAGGCCGGCGCTCAATCCACTGAGCCAAACCAACCAGGGCATGAATAAAGATTTTTCCTTTATCACCAAACCTTTGCCTCTGGAATTTTGCCTCCAGGGTGACAGTGGGCAGCAGGACTTCAACTTACTGTTCAATACCAGTGATTTCCCCTCCCCCCATACAAAAACCTTGAATAAAAATGGCTCTCTACAGAACCAGTCATAAAACAGAAGTAACTGAGTGGGCCACAGAGCACTGTGCCAGGCCCCAAATGGTCAGCTCTGGCTGGCTATTGCCACGTGGGACGTGAGCTCAGGGTTGACACATTCCATTTTTTAAAAAGATTATGTATTTATCTTTAGAGGGGAAGGGAAGGAGAGAAGGAGAGAAGTATCAATGTATGGTTGCCTCTCATGAGTGCCCCCTGCTGGGAACTGGCCTGCAACCCAGGAATGTGCCCTGACTGGGAATCGAACCGCAATCGTGCGGCTCGCAGGCCCGCGCTCAATCCACTGAGCTACGCCAGCCAGGGCTGGGGTTAACACATTTCATTTCTTAGGAGGAGTTGCCAATAATGTCTTTTTAGGAAAAACGATATTTTTTAATGGTAGCCAGTAACGGGATCACCCTTCCCCCCACATGACAGTAGAAAGCTATATAAAACACGGGCAGCCAGCTAGCAGCCTGGTTTACACACTCAAGATAAAAAGAAGTGGGCTCATGCGGTAGCACAATATTTGTACCAAGGCGACAGCTGAGATGTTAGCAGGCAGGAAGCCTGCCAGGGAGGGATGGGGCAAGCTCCTGGCGTCAGATCGGCAGAGGAGGTAAGAAAAGGTAAGAGGAGCAGCAGGAAACTTCACAGCCCTGCCGGTCTGCAGCCCCAGGACAGCAGAGCCCTGTGCGTTACCGCGAGGGCTGGGTGGGCTGAAGACCTCCCAACCGGTTCCCAAGGAGAGCCCTGACTCAGCCCGAGGATCCCATGAGCCTTTTGGCCTCTTCTCTCTGGGCCTGCAGCGTCTCATTTGCATACTTCAGTTCTGTCTTCTTCCTCTGTGCAAGCGCCTCCTTGATCTCCCGCTGCGATGGCGCAGGGACGGGAGCCAGGAGCTTCCCCGGCCTGTCTTCCCCTCCCTTCTCCGGGCTGCCTTCTTCATCAGACTCCTCCTCGGTGACAACTCCTTTTGAAAAGTGAAATGCGTCAACCCTGAGCTCACATCCCATGGGGCAATAGCCAGCCAAGTGTCCCTTTGGGGCCTGGCACAGTGCTCTGTGGCCCACTCAGTTACTTCTGTTTTATGACTGGTTGATTCTGTGCTATAAATGTCGACCCCCTTCCCTCCTCTTCTTCCTCCTCTTGCCGGCCCAGCTTGTCTGCTTTCCAACTTTCCACTAATTCGGCCCCGAGTTTCTTTTCATATTCCTGTTCCAAAGGCACAATAATGCCACCTTCTTCATCTAGGTGACCATAGTATTCAAGACCGATTGCCTTCATGAGCTCAGCCCATGTTTTTCTTGGAGGAAGAGGAGGTTCTTTTACAAATAACTCCCTAAGACCGGGCAAATTTGTCGCTGCTCCCAAGTACAGGGTCCGGCACAAATAACACTCCCTTTTTTAATTACAAGATCTTTTATTACAAAATGATAAGCATGTAATTCTGTAACATAACTACCACCCTCAAGCACTCCCCATGACATTTTAGATGAAATGTTCAAATTAAAACTCTAAGTTATTGCACCCATGTTATTACCCAACCAACCATGTTGGGAACAAGAAAAATAGTCTCAGCCCCAAGGAGCCTGCGTCCCTAGCAAACATCCTGTAAATTGATTGCAATCTGTTTAGTTTCAAAGTTTTCCTCTCAGTTGAGTTAGACCCCATCCTGTTCCCTCGAGCAGGCTCTGTAAGCCAATAGCTAACTGCCACATCTGCTTCTGTGCAACGCTTGCTTTAAGCTCTGGCTGCGACTCTCGTTTGCAGCCCTTGCGGGCACTGTGTCTCTGGACACTTTGAGAGTTCGCCCCTGTGCAGGTTAAACTTGGCCAATAAAGTAACATCTTTGGAACTCTGAAAGTCTCCGACATTTGTTCTCGAGGTTGGTGGATGCAACAAACCACACTCATGCAGGCCTTACTTCTGCCGGACCCTGTACTTGGAAACTTGATTTCCTGGGACTTCCTTTCCGTGGTGATCCCTCATTGTAGAGGCAACTTGTACATAATCAGGCCCAGACCTCCCAGTTTCCTTTCTCTATCAACATTAATTTCTCTATCTCATTAATTTCATCCTTCAGGTGGAGAATTCGGAATTCACCTAAGCCAGCAGCATTCTGAATCTGAGCCCCCCCCCCCCCCGCCCCCTTTTTAAAGTGATCTCTCCAATTATCTGTCATCTCCACTTCTCAGCTTTGGGCAGCTCCCTACCTTCGGAGGCAAGGAAGTGTCTCCATTTCTTCACTTTTCCACCCCTCCATTTGAGCTTGGTGAAATTTTGCTAAGGCTGTCGCTGCCTTTCAGCATCTCCAGCTATCCTGCAAGTGAGGGCGCCGCCCTCGCCCTGGGGCCTTGGCCAGGAAACTTTTTGGCCTCAGGGGAGGCCAACCCAGATGGGGACTGAAGAGTCTGTGCTACAGGGGATCTGATTGGATCACTGGGAGAAAGTAGGAGGGGCCGTTGGAGGAGTCTGCTGGGAGACCCTGGAAAGCAGTCTAGGATGGGATTGGCTGAGAAGCTGAATGCCAAAGGAGATCACAAGAGGGCTGACCCTTTGGTTTAAGAGCTCTTCCCGCTCCCGCTCCCGGCTGGCTCACTCTAAGGCTCTTCCTCCACCCGGGTGGCTGGGTGATGCTGTGGCCAGGTGACCTCGCTGCTTCAAGATCCTGCTGCAGCTGCCTGCGCTCTCCAACTGACCACAGGTATTTTGCATGGGAAGGAACTCTGGGCACAGCCGGGGTCGGGCCCGCCTGGCAGAGGGTGGCAGGGTTATCCTTAAGGGAGTCCTGGAGGGCACAGGCTCTGAGGCAGAAGCCTGCCATTTCCCCGGAATTGTACAGCTTTTGTGTTACGTTGTTTTTCTTTTGTAAACTAAGGCGGTGTTGCTGAGCCGCTCCCCCCTCCCCCATCCCCCAAAACTGAAGAAGAAGGCAAGATGGCGGATGTGCTGGATCTTCATGAGGCTGGGGGCGACGATTTCGCCGTGGATGAGGATGGGGACGAGAGGATCCACAGGCTGAAAGAAAAAAAGAGGCGGAAGGGTCGCGGCTTTGGCTCCAAAGAGGGGCCCCGAGCTCGGCTGCATGAGGGTTATGACAGCGTGGAGCAGGACGGAGATGAACCCGGCCCTCAGCGCTCTGTTGAGGGCTGGATTCTCTTTGTCACTGGAGTCCACGAAGAAGCCACGGAAGAGGACATCCGTGGCAAATTCGCGGACTATGGGGAAATAAAAAACATCCACCTCAACCTGGACAGGTGTACAGGATACCTGAAGGGGTATACTCTGCTGGAGTATGAAACCTACAGGGAGGCCCAGGCTGCGATGGAGGGGCTCAACGGCCGGGATTTGATGGGGCAGCCGATCAGCGTGGACTGGTGTTTTGTTCGGGGTCCGCCCAAGGGCAAGAGGAGAGGTGGCCGAAGACGCAGCAGGAGTCCATACGGGAGGCGCACTCACCAGCCCTCTGTCGTCCAGGTGTCCTCTCCGGAGAGTCCATTGGAGCGTGCAACCTTGGAGAAATAGGGCTGGGGTGGAACTCACTGTTTATAATTAATCTCTTACCCTATTGATTAGTGGGGGTGGGGGGGTTGAGTTATGAATAAGTGTCTCATTGTTTTCTAAAAAGAAAAACAACAAAAAGGGAAAAGCTAGAACTCTTCCTGGTATTAGAGTTTAGCCTTAATTGATAGGCTTAAGTGATTAAAGCTGAGACTTTCATAGGCTTTAGTAACAGCTATTGATTAAAGACTTTTTTCCTTTTGAATAAAGATTCTTCTCCCTTTATCACCAAACCCTTGCCTCTGGAATTTTGCCTAGAGCAGGGGTGTCAAACTGATTTAAACCAGGGGCCACATCAACCCTGAAGTTGCCCTTCAAAGGGCCGAAGGTAGAGCTCCCTGTCCCTAGTTAAGGAGTAGTTACATTTACACAGTCCTAAAAAAACATTTGGTCCTCGGAGGGGAACTGTGAGTCTGATGTGGCCCCGGTGGAAGTGAGGTTGGCGCCCCTGGTCTAGAGGGTGGTGGTGGTGGGCAGTGGGACCCCAACTTATTCTTTGGTACCAGCAATGGCACTTCAGAGGGGACCCTAGCTGCCTGTGGCTGGTCGACCCCAGGAGTGGGACTCTGGGTTCCCCAGTGTCCGGGAGATCCTCTGCATGCCCACACGAGGTGCCAGCCACCGAAACGTGCCTAGCCGGTGGGAGGCAATGAGGTCCAGGTGAGGACTGCTTTGGGAGGGTCACTGTGTGGGAACCCGGTTTGTGAGAATGGCTAGCAGCACATGCTAATGCGAAATCGTGGATACCGGTTTGTTTATCCATTCTCAGATTTTAAAAAAAAATTTTTTCTGATGACAGCTTTTGGCCTGTCCGTCAGAGCCAATAAGCGTAGTTCTGGGCTGGCTCCTAGAGGGAGCCCCCTGGGTAGGATTTGGGAGGACTGGAACATTTACTGCTATTACCCAATGACCAAGGGGGTGTTGATTAAGTATTGTCACACTGTGTGGCCCCCCGTATGTTTTGGATTGTGAGGACAGGTGGCCCGTGTGGCTCCTTAAGTGATTGTGCCATCGATTGAAGCAGTATCGCCAACAGGGCAGATGGGGTGGAATCTGTTACGGCGATACATTCATGCCCTGGTGTAACAGGCTTTCACCAGGGACAGAGGATCATCTGATGAGGGAGAAGGCTTCAAAATCCCTTCCTGACAGTGAGACACAGGAAGAAAGAATGAGGAGATAAACCTCATCGACATTCTGAACTCAGGCGACCCAAGGTTGGTGGTAGGAGGAGCTTCCTCGCCACCACCCCTTCCCCCTAAAGTAGAGACCACACCACGGAGCCATGGGCTGCACCCCTGTATGATGAGGGATGGGTCTCCCTCTCAAGGACCTTGCAGGGCACCCAATTGGGCCAGGAGCGTCCCTATCCAGAGCAAGGCAGTATCCTGCAGGTGGGGTGAATTAGCAAGGCCAGCCTGCTGGCTGCCATTGGGCCCAGACTCCGTTCTGCACTTCAGACTTCCTGAGTGGGAAGAATTCCAACCCCTAGTACAAGGGGGATCCTCAGAGAATGGCACCTCCATTTTTGCCACTTACCATCTAAACTGAGCAGATGTCCAGACTCCTAAACACCCTGGTAACCCAGGGGAGAGAGGGCTGGTTAGAAACAGGGCTAACGAAGAGGCCCAGCGTCTCCACCAAGAGAATTGTGATGGGACCCCCAAACCAGCAGAGGCAAATCCCTTGCCAGAGCCCAACTGGAACCCAAGTGGTGGGGGCAAGCCCTCCGGGAACATGACAGGAAGTATATACTGGAAGGGCTTAGGAAGAGGGTGCCCAAGCGAAAGGGCCTGAATCCGATACTTGCTGTTCAGCCACGACCAGGCGAGGACCCTTCAGACTTTTTAGAGACAGAGACGGCAAGCCTGTAGAAAGCACTCCGATGCTGAGCCGCAGGCTCCAGAGAACGTGCGAGTGGTGAACACGACTTCACAGGGCAAAGTGCTCTGAACATCGGAAGCAAACCCCAGCAGTGAGATGCAGCGCGAGGAATGAATCCCCCCCAGCTGGTAGACCCAGCCTTTAAGGTTTACAACGCCTGGGAAGCAAGGACGGTAAAGCAGGCCACGGTGTTCTTAGAAACAGAGTTGAGGCCGGAAGAGGAAGCAGGACCCTAAAGGAGAAGGAGAGGCCCAGTAGGTGCCAATCAAAGTGCCCATTACAAGGAGGAGGGCCAATGGAGAGAGGAAGTGCCCCAACGAGAAAGGGAAAATAACACCCATGTAATCACCATTTCAGTCAGGATGAAAACATTTCTCCCGTGTTCCTCTGTAGTCAAGCAGATCTCCTACCTCAGCTGTAGGTAACTTGGCCACCACTGATGTGCTTTCTACCACTACGGATAAGGTTTGAATTTCCTCGAGTTCCGTGTAAATAGAACCAGTTGGCTTATTTGGTCAGTAAAATATCTGTTGAGATTTACTCATGTCATGGTATCAGTTGTATGACCGTGAGACAAAGCCAGTAACCCCACAAGTGTGCGTGCTGCAGGTTCGCCTGCCTATTTTATGAGCTCCGGCACCCGTTCCAGCCAGGACACCGGGTTTTACTAAAGACCTGGAGGACTCCAGGCCCTGAACAGCAGCTGGCTGAACAATGGACTGGTCCCTCGGGTGACCTGGTAATGAGGCATTCTTCCCTAAACGGATGGGAACCCAGCCCCGGATCCACCACCAGCGGGTAGAATGGGCACCACCTGAGGAGGACACAGACCCTGCTGCTGTGGTTGACGCTGAAAGGGAAGGCTGGACCTGCACTCTGGGGGGAAGAGTTCAAATTCCTTCTGGCAGAGAACAGTGATCCCCAACACAGGGTGACGGTATTTCTTTTGCTTTATTCACTTTAAACCTGGAGAAAAGGAAATCTCACGTTGGGGGATGATTGATCTTTGCTTGCTCGGTTTCTTTGCTTGGTTTCTGATCTTATGGGAATGTGGTTTGAACTTGACTGCTCTGGGTACATCGGGAATCCTCTGTCTGCTGTTTGGCCATTGGGACCTAGGCGAGGCCAACCGTGAAGCTGACTGGAGAGAATGGCTTTGCCACTGGGACCCAGGAAGGGCCATTAGGTGCCCCTGGAATCCAGTTTGGAGCAAGAGAGCAGAATTCTTCCCTTCTCTCTGCCTTGAGACTGTGTGGTTAAGACACCATGTCTGGTCAGGAGACCAGTGCACGCACTGGTAGGCGAGAGTGCGCCTGTACCAGTGAGGCGTTGGGCCATTTGGGACTTAGGTTGCCTGTGTGACTGGGTACAAGGATGGGTGGGAGATGAGGCAGGATTCTAAGGCTAGTTCCAGTCCCCCTTCTTCTTTTGGAACTCTATCTTTCATTTGGATTTTGCTTTGTTTCTGTTCTGGAAAAAAAATCAAGGTTCCCAGGGAGAGTTAAACAGGTCACATTGTTCCCCAGGAGAGGAAACAATGAATGGTATAAGGCATAGAAGCACAATCTTGGTGGATATTGGAAGGCTAAGGGTTTCCCTTCAAGCTTTGTATTTTTTCCCTACTTGAGCCCTCCAGAATTTGCCATTCTGAAGATGGCATAAAGTTTCTGATGGCGGTTTTGTGAAGGCTTTGATTGGAATGTCATGCCTGAAGCGGGCAGGACTGGGCTCTGCTTGTCACCAGAAAGCCTTGTGAGGAACTGAGATTGACTTTCAAAGCTAACCAAAGGGCACTGGAGAACGAGCCGGGCGCCTTGTCTGGTTGCACGCGTGGTTCGTGGCAGTCTTTCTAGGGAAGGGACGAAGGTTGCTTTTCTGAACGATGGCGCAAAGGAACCTTAAAATGCGACCGAAACCTCAGGGGCTTGCAGAAGATGGGTACTGAGGGAAAAGCCAGAGGGCAGGAGGGTGGCTTGGCCTGTGTGCCCTGAAGGGCAGACTAGAGCTCAGTCTGTAAGTTCCTTGTGTGAATTCCAGCGAAGCAGACTTAAGAGTCATTCGCCATCTGTTGTGAACAATTGTTGCTCTTGTCGTGTTTATTCAAAGGAACTGGCAAAATTAAAACTGGACTTAATGCAGTCCCTCTGAGGACAGTGAGGGTGATTCTAGGAAAAATCACAATGCCCCGTCTAGTGCTGGACATTGGTCTAGTGCAGCGAATGGGCTTCAAAATTTAGTTCCCACTTGTAAGTTAAACTGGGTTTGTGACACAGGTGTTCAATTTATGAGCAAGAAGGATTTGTCAGATGGTTGCTGTATCTTGCAGCTAAATGTCTTCTCAAAAGGTAGTCTCGTGGGCCCTGAGACTGGTTTGTGCTGCTGTGTGAATGAACCGGTGCTTCCCCACTTCTGTTTTCCTAGGGCACGTGCCTAGGACCTCATTACCTGGGTGGCTGTTTATACAATACAGGCCTCCCTCGAGCCCATATGCACTGCCACCTCCCGGGCCCGAATGGTTTGGCTGGACTAAGTGGTTGAGTTGGTGAAGCATGGGCGGCCTGTTGGCTTCACATTAAAACTGGTTTCCTTTTCTGTCCTGGTGGTTTGGACAAAAGTTTGCCCAGGGGTGTTACATGGAGGGAATTCTGCAATATTTCCCCTCAATCTGAGTTAAGTATAATGGGGAAGCGGGCTTTGGGCCGATGTGACATGCTTTGCACGCCCTTTCTCCAAGAAAGCCACGTTTTCTTATTCAGAGGCATTGTAGAATTAGTCCCTGACTTTGCTATTTAGTTGTTATAGTTTCGATTGTGCCTTCTAACTCTCTTGCCAAATCTGTCACCTCCAGAACACAACAAGGGCGCCATCTCCTCCAGCATCGACCACGGGGCTTTCCAGGCATATCCAACTGACCTGGACTTTGCAAGATCCTTCTCTCTCCTGTGCAGGCTCCCTCCACTCCACACCCCCTTTCTCGTATGAATCTCTGGGCCAGAGGACAGGTAGGACTACGCCCATGGCCAGCGGGAAGTAGAATGAGACCTTCACCCATTTGCCTTTGTAAAAATACAAAGGTCCAGAAGTGTTAAGTGGGGGAAGTGGTACCGGGAGGCCTGATTAAGACCACGGGGGAGAGGTAGGAGGGGCTATGGGAGGAGTTTGCTGGGGCGAGATGCAAAGCAGTCTAGGACGGGATTGGCTGAGAAGCTGATTGCCTCCAGAGCCAATGGAAATGAAAAGAGGGCCTGCTCTGTCTCTTGGGCTCCCTCTCAGGCTCTTCCTCAAGGGTGGCTGGGTGATGGGGCTGGGTGATGGGGCTGCAGATGCCTGCAATTCCCAGCGGACAGTATTCTGAATGGGATGGAACTCTGGGCACAGCCTAGGGTGAAGGCCAGCCTGGCAGAGGGTGGCTAGCAGGGGAAAACCTAGGAGAACTCAGGTGCCAAGAGTTTAGCCTTAACTGATAGGCTTAAGTAACTGCTTTTGAATAGAGACTCTTTCTCACCAAACCTTCGCCTCTGGAATTTTGCCTCGAGGGTGGTGGTGGGCAGCTGGACCCCAGCTTACTGTTGGGTACCAGGCCCACCTTTCAGACTTCCACCTCAGGCATCCTCAGGGTGGTTCATCACGGTGGAAGAGGATTTTCTTGTGGTTTCAATTCCACTCCTGGTTTCTCACGGAGGGCCTCTAACTGTGGACTCTGGTGGAGAGTGGTCCACAAGAAATGGGGTAAGGTTACATTTGAACCCCCGCCCCCGCCAGGGTTGCTTCCAAAGCATCCAGAAGCCTGGGCCCCAGTCTAGATGCCCTGAAATCACAGTCACAGGCATGGACTTGTATGCACACTCTCCTGGAGGACGGGGTCAAAGCCAGTCTGAGCTATTGATGGTGGATATATTCCCCCCCAATTCCTTTACAGGCACCTTTTCGAGGAGTAGCTTATGAAGAGAGGCATCCTGAAGGAAACCTTAGGTGTGACGTGCAACCTGGGCCTTGGCTCACCTGGTTACTCCTGTGCCATCCGGGTCAAGCCCCTCCCCTTTCCTCCCACCGAGGGGCTTGCTGCTGGGGCTAAGCAGGCGCATTCTCCTCCCTTACTGCCCAGATGGAGAACTGCATCCTGTGAGTGGATGGGACAATGCTGAGTCTATGGTACTTTGCACAAGCTCTCCCCCCGAGGCTGAGCTTTTGTTCAGCACGCAGTGTGACTGCAAGAGAGCTGTGCTCACTTTGTCTCACGTGTGGGACACTTGTGCCCTAAGGATGACCCATGGCCAGGTTCCCAGTAGGTAAGGAATACGCAGTGTTTGTATGCTAACGGTGTCATGCAGAAAGTTTTAAATCGGAAAGCCCTTGTACTTAAATACCTGACCTTTAGTTTATAAATTCCATTTGGTTATTAAATCAGGGTCCTTAAATTTTGTCTCACCTTAGCATATTCCCCTGCCCCAAAGCAATACACGTTTTTTTTAATTCACAAAATTCCCCCCCTTATATTTACTCCCCAGTTTTGTTATCCAAAAGAATGGATATTTTTGGTATCTTTGTGTAATGGTGGTTCTGAACTGGGAGTGATTTTGCTCTGGAGACACACTCGGAAACTGCTACTGGTATCTGTGGGGAGGAGTTAGAGATGCTGCTAAACATTCTCCAGTGCACAGGACAGCTCCCCACTCTCCTACTTACCCAGGCCCAAATGTCACTGGGGCTGAGATTCCAAAGCCTTGTTTTAGATACGAGCGCACATACGCATGAGCAGACTGCAACTGTTCTGAATTTTGTGCTTTGCATTGAGGACATCTGCGTATTGCTCTGTCGAGTGCATGTACCATAGAGCGCGCACACACAAAACTGGAAACAATCTAAGCCTATTACCTACCTCTTCGCACATTTATCCAATGAGTTTTCAATTCAATTCATCTGAGCTATTGCCGCTGTGTCTCCCGCGTTGAGGAGAGAGGACTCTGGGATACCAGGAACGGACTGCCAGCCCAGGTGGACAGAACTGCACTGTGGGGTTGTTTCAATGCCCGCATGCGCACTCCTGTGAATCCCGGAGCCACCGGGCCCCTGGAGGACCACCTCTCAGAAAGCCAGACCTGTGCCGAAAGCTCACGGAAGACGAAGCCTGCTCTCAGGGTCCGAAGCCTGCATGAGTCATGGCTTTGAAATCCACCTCAGATGCCAGCTGAGCACAGAGGCTTTGCATAATCAAGTTGACAGATGAAGCTGGGCCTGCCCTGCTAGGGACAGGCTCATCCATATCCTGGGTTTAAAAGAAATATTGCGTTTTTAAAGAGGAAAGAAACATATTTAAGAGATAAAGGGAGGAAAAAAGAGGAGAGTTTTCTGGTCATTAATTATAATAAAACGCAAGGGGAAAAAATCACTTTAAAGGCACGCTAAAGCCCTGTAATCTTCAAAGAGATAGAGGAGGCTTGCCTGCCTGGGAACAGAAACTGCACCAGGAGACCGCCGCTTCCAGCCAATTGCAAACAGCCAACGTGAGGGCTGCAGTTGCTGCAAGAACACGCTAGGCGGGAAACACATTAGGTTCCTGCCCATTAGGGTCCGCTTTTGCCCCTTAGGTGCCCCTGAGATCAAACCACATGCAGTGGAGAGCGTACAGGTTTCCAAATCTGCCCTGCGGCCCATGATGCCCAATACCTACCCCTGTGCTTTTGGGGTCTCAGACTCTTGCTGCCCATCAGAACCCTGCATATTCTGGGCAGAGGTTTGGTTTAACTCCATCAGATCGTTGCCATGCAAGGCTGTGGGTCCAGTGTCACCAGACATTGGCCACAGGAAGCCTCAGCTCCAGGTGAAGTCCAGTTTTCCTGTTTGCACAAGCCAAAGGAGGTGCCTGCGCCTGAATCGAGCCCTGCAGTAGCCAGTTGGCCAAATGTCAGAAGTCCTGAAAACCTAGGCCATCTTAAGGAAAGTGAGGTCAGTTAATGCCAGGCCTTATTCGTCCAATGAACTCCTGGCTTAACTGTGGGATCTGTGGTATCAGAAGGAGGGGGTGGTGGCCATAGGAGGAGGTGATTGGGTTAGGGAAGGACTTTGCTGTCCTTGGTATAAGCCCCAGTGGAAATGTGGTTCCTGCTGAGCAACTTAACTCTTTCCACTTCCCAGGACAACATAAGAAAACTTGAATGGAGTACCAATCTACAGAGAGGCTTTGCAAGCTTCTTAACATCAACGGTAACAAAAAATACCTTCCACTCACCCTCCTCCCCTGACCTGCTCTTTTAAATCTTAGACCACACAGACAGGACAGTGGGGGTCCTGCCCCAAATGCCCTCCTTCCTGCACCCAGCCGCCATTTGCTCTGCCAAGCCGGACCCACTCCTAATACACACATTGCAAACTGCAGGTCATTTATTAGAGGCCTTACATGTAGTGACTTGAGATGGGCTTTAAAAAAAGAGAAGACCAGAGTTCATTATTTACAGTAAGGGCAGGTGTCGCCTCCTGGTACAATAGTTTCAGCTCCACTGGCACACAGGTGGGCAGGCTGGGTTGGGGTCAGTGGTGTCCCGGAGCTCACTTCAGCTGACCTGTGAGCCCATTTGGCATGTCTCTTCCCACTTCCACATGCGATGACGTCAAAGGGACGGTTTGAATTGGGTCCTGGTGGGAGTATTTACACCATGGAAATTGGCAGACACACACACACAAATGACAACTTTTCCCCCTGGAGAGCTGGTTGTTGACAGGTCACCAATGGCATGCTGGTGAATGCTCAAGATGTGGGTCAGACTCTCCTTCAACCCACAGTAAGAAGGTTACGCCTTGTCGGTGAGTTTCCCAGGATTTGCGTGCAGGTGGATTTACTAGGGAGGGGCCTCAGAAACAGCATCTGTGGGAAATAGGGGAGGAGGACTGGGCTTCCAGGAGAAATCAAACTGCGAGGCAGCCGCAGCAGAGGCCTCAGCTGATCCCATGGACAACTCTCCAAGGCCATCCCAGCTCCGCAGTGGAGTGAGGAGGAACAAGCTTCAAAGATTCTTCAAAGACTGAGCATTGAGAATGCAGGTTGCCCCCGAGAAGAAAGCCTGGTGCTGGGTGAAGTGGTTATCTTCCGCAGGGAGTTCGCAGAGAACACTTGATCTGGGAGTCATTCGCAGCCCACACTCATAGCACCCGGGGGAATGAAGTTTTGGTCCAGAAGGATCTAGGCGGTACCCCTATGGCATCTACTACTTTCCTCTAGCTAGAGTGTAAAGCAGAGTGTAAAGAGTACAGAAAGCGTGCTACCACCACGTGAATGAACCCAAGCTGGCCTGCTAAAGAATAGTCCATGCAGCCCGGCTGTCCCAGCTGAGGCCACTCTAGATGAGTTGATTCCCCAATACTTGAGAAAGCCTGAAGCTACCTACCCAACCCCAGCTGGCAGGGTATAGATGAATGAGCCAGGGTGAGGCCAGAATACCCACCCAGCTAAGTCCCAGACTCAGCAGCTTATCTTTTCGAGCCACTGAGTTCTGGAGTCATTGTTACACAGCAATGGCTAACTGATACAAGACCTGAGATTACTTGGACTAGAGACACACGGAGTAGAAGTGGAAGAGAGGAACTAAGTATCTAGTTGAATCTCTATAGCCTGTATTTGAGGCTTTTTAGGAATAAAAGTTGAACAAGAGGGTATCCTACTCTAAGCCAAGCCTTTCTGAAACCAGAGTCCCTTCTAATTAAGACTCTTTTGGCCACTAGAAACAAGTCAACCCCAACTCAACTCAGCGAATGATTTAAAAGAGCGGGGAGTCCTTATTTTAAGGATGCGGATCTCACAAAAGTCTATGGGAGTGAAATGGCCGGGCCTACGAGGAGTCTGACCATCAGGGACAGAGGCTCCTTCCCATGTCCCTGGGCCAGATGGTCTCTCCTACCCTTGAATATTCTTCCATTCTGTTTATCCTCGAATGAGAGAACAGAAGATGCCAGTCTTCAAATATTCGAATACCTACTGTGTGCAAGGCCAAGGCTGCTTTGGAAGTCATGGCCTATTTCCCTGTGCATCAATTTCTCGCCCTCCCCTCTGCTTGGCTCTGCCTGTAAACACCACTGCTGGTGGCGTCCTAGGCTTCTTGCCAGCAGCCTTTGGTTTGGAGATAGGAGAGAAGGAGAATCAGGCTCTTTTCTCCCCTTTCTCCTCTCCTCCCTGCGTTGCTTCATCCTTACTTCCGGGTCCTGTTGCCAGCCCCACCCTCCTTGGTCCCCCATGAACACTGAGAAAATCCAAAGCTTTTCCAGGTGCATCCTGATGGCTCCAACCAAATCGGGAGGGGGTACCACCCCTTCCTCCTGCCCTCCATCCTCCACAGCAGTGCCTGCCAGCTGCGGCTAACTTCCGGGCTGTCTCGCTTTACCCTGTTTGATCTCGCAGTGTTCTCGGGCCTTTGAAATGGACTCTTTATATGAAATTCCCTTGATTGAATTTTCTGGCATTTTCCTTCTGCCTGAGACCTGACCGATGGAGCCACCATATTGAGCCCCACAAATAAAATGTATGGTGCACAAAGCCAGGGCAACTTTCACATCCCATCTCCCTCGAACCCTGTCGTGCAACAACAGTTCCACACAACCTACCCTTCTAGGTACTGGGGACGTAGCTGTGGGAACGTATAATAAAATCCTGCTCCTCATGGAACTCACCTTCCAAGCTCATAGTGGAGAGACAGGTGAGCTAAACGATTTTAGTCAGTGATAAGCACTATGGAGAAAAAGAAAGCAGGAACATGGTGGACAGAGCGGGGGAGGGTAGTGTGGCCATTTTAAATATGCTAGGAAGGGTCTCATGAGGAAGGGAGTGTGAATGAAGACCCGAAGGAAGGAAGCAAGCAGTGAACCACGCTGGCATGTGGGGCAAACAACTCTGTGGAGGGTGTAGCAGGCATAAGGTTCCGTGGTTGGACTCAACTAACCCAGCCTCCCTCCTTTTACTGTCCCTGACCTCCTGCTTCTGCCTCCACCGTCTAAACCCAGGGCTGCCAGAAAGCAAAAATGGACAGGAAGTGAAACAGTCTGGTTTGGATAGGACGTGGGGATGCGGAAATGGTCTCCACACCGATTTGTCTTGCAGCAGAACCTAGTCAGTGCACCTGTGTGTCTCCCTCCGAGAAACCGGTTTCCTCTCCCACCTATGTGGAGGGGAGCAGCCACAGAAACACCCCTTCGCAGATCTCTCTTCAGAAAAGCTTGCCATTCAGCTGCAGGAATGGGGTCACTGACAAAGTCAGGGTCAGCCTCGGCTTTCCAGCCACAATCATGCTCTTCCCAGGCGCTCCAAGGCAGGGGTGCGTGGGGCTGGCCATTTCTGCCCAGTGCAGGACTCTTGTAGAAGCCAGTCTTTGCTTTTGACTTCTTGGTTGGTGGGTTAGCTGATACTTTTTCGGGTCTGCTTTACAAGCCGAGGTTCTCCCGACCCAATTCTGATCCTTCATTCTCTTATCTTTCATAGGCATTATCAGTGGTGTGCTGGAAAATGGTTAACATTTGGCTCACTGATTTATAGCATCTGCCAATTTCTGTGGTGTAAATACTTCCACCCCAACTGGGTTCAACCTACCCATCTGGCATCACTGAACAAAGAGTTGGGAAGGTTATTCCGGCTCTAGCGTATCCCGGGGAATGGCCCTAATAAATAAACCACTTCCCCTTTCAACCCCATCTCTGCACCTAGTTTAGGAAAGACCAAATACACACATCTGAGAATTCTCACTTGCCAAATCTCTTTCCATGTCCCATCCATCCGCATGTCACATAAACTATCTCAAGTATATCTGGAAACTGCCCACTTCCTTTCTGCTCTGGTTGTACTAGGATGAACGGAAGAGAGAAGAGCAGTTGGTATCACCCATGGTGAGAGGATAATGCTTCACATCTCATTGTCTCCTTAATACTTTCACTAGCTTCCTATTGGCCTGACAACAGAAGCTAAGCTTCCTCCTGATCTACAGAGTCCTACATAACACATTCTCCACGAGAAATGTCCTTTCCCAAGGCACCTCCTACCACCGTCTCTCAGCCATGTCTCTCCATCCTGCAGTTTGACAGCAAACTCAGTTGCATTTTCCACCCCTCATTTATTTCCTTGATCTGAAATGCTCTTCCCTCCTGAGCTTGACTCAACTGGCCTCCTGTTCTTTGTAGCTCAGTCAGGAGAGCATCTTTTGATTTTCCTATTTGTCTGAGTATCGGTGGATGCCCAGTAGGGCAACTATGATGGAGAATGGCTACGTACTGCTATTGGGTTAGGAAAATTATGGCTTCTTCTGGAAGACAGGAGATCTCGTTGATATTCTTTAGGTCTATATGTCAGCACACAGCACGGTGCTGGGATGTAGTCGTTGCTTCAGTATTTATTGCCTGAAGAAGGGAAGGCTAACCTGGTCCAAGCACAGGTTGGCGTGTGTATATGGCTGGAGCTCCGGGCAAGCCCTCGTCAATGCAAGTTTCCAAATGTAGCCCATGTCGCCACCCACTTGCCCTTGGTGCACCCTGCAGTTCACCTGCAATTTCAGCGGACGGTTCCTGTCACGTGGCCTCCCACCTCAACAGCACCTGCTTCTCTGCCTGAGGGCTTTCTCTGGCCACAGGAGCACGCCATACTCACATACAACTGTCCAGAGGTGCTGAGAAGGTAAACACTCAGAGTGGCCCTCCCAGGTGACCGGAGAAAGGGGCTGGTCTTCAGAGAACAATCTTGAGGTTTATTCTAAGCAATCTCTCAAGAGGTTTCCCATAGGATAAACCCAAGTTGCTCAGTGTGTTCACCTTATTACCAGCCCCTTTAGTTGGGAGGTCATTCCCAGAAAGTATAATGGAATGGGCAAATGTGACACAAGAGGGGAAAGAGATGAACAAACTTAGTTGTCCCCAAATTCTTATCTCAGTGTGAGATCTCTTAAACAGACCCTAAGCCAGGGAGTCCGCTGAGCTGGTCCCAGTAGGGAGGCCAGTATCTGTGGAACCCAGTACGAAGCCTCATCAGTTCAAAGCTCCGATGGCACTTGGTCCTCAAATGAGTCACCTCCGTGTAGAGTGGCAGTTGGCTGCTCATACCAACCATTTCGCATGCAGCAGAGGCAGCTTGGGAGCTCTGGAAGGTGGAAGACCACCTTGATCCACTTAGCATGGCATTCTGGGCCGGAGATTGCAGGGCCCACCCCCGACCCGCCAGCGGAAGTCTTCAGAGGCAAGCCTGGTCCCGCAGATTGGAGGCTGCGATCTCCTGCCTTGATCCTGGGCCATTCTCTCCCCAAAGCCTCCCGGCTCTGCATCCCCTCCCAGCTCTGAAGTTATTGGGGCCTGCTGTGAATTTAGGAACAGTAAAACCATCAAAGGGCTTGGTCCTGAGAATAATCAGCTGGGGATTTTGCAATAAAGGAACATCCTGCCCAGGAAGGTGTGACACTTCAAGGCAAGCTGATGGGACCCTCCCGAAAGAGCCTTCCTTCTCTGGGGGGTCTGGGTAGGGTCCAACACCTGGGATGGCTTAAGGTGCCATCTGGCCTGGAGATGGGAGGGTGGTCTTCAGTGCAGGTCCCTGTCTCTCCAGGCCTCCATGAGGAAGATCACACTGTCCCTCCCTAGGACATCCACTCCAGGTGTCAGTGCACCTGGTGACATATCAGGATGTACAGTATTTTCTAAACAAGCTTCTCTACCAAGACCCTTTGGTCCTCTTAGCCCACGACATCATCTTACATTCTACTGCCTGGCCCTTGCTTCTCCCCAGTTGCTCCCCTCAGGGCAAAGGCCTTGAAGGCAGCCAGGTGTGTGTGCACCACTCAGAGGTCTGGGGACACTGAGAACGCTGAGTAGGTGCTCAGCGTCACAGTCTTTGGGTGCCTTCCTGTTCTGGGAGAGAGTGCATACTTGAAGACAGTGAAGGTAGTTCTATCGGGGATCAAGGAGAGCATGGAAGCCAAGCAGGGTAAGGGGTAAGGTGAGCACAGCATGGGCTACTGTTTCAGTGAGTCATCAGCTCCAATGTCACCCCCTCAGGAAGGGGCAAAGGAAGGGTGTCATGGCAGACATCTAGGGGAAGCGTCTTCCCAGAGCTGAGGCTTCCATCGGGCACCAAAGATAGCAATGGGACCAGTTAGTTTCTTCTTTCTTCCCCCACCCTGCCCACCCTTCACCTGCCATGGGTCCTTGGTCTAAACATTCCCTCTCTCCCCTGATACCTGTCACCTAGCCAAGTCTTCCTCATGGGACCTTTACAATTCAGCTCAGATGTCACCTCCTGCCCCATGCTCCATGTATTTTCTTGGGATGCACCACTGAGATCCCCCTTTATAGAATGCCTCAGCTACAGATGGCTGCCTAGCCCAAGGTCAAGTTTTTCCTCACAGCCCATGGCCAGTGACATCCCATACGGAGGTACAAAGGCCTAGCCAGACCACCCTGGGACACTTCTGGAGGGTTATTCTAATAGCTCCAGGGCTCCCCGTGGCATCAGCTGAGGCTCTCAGTCTTACAGTGCAGCTCGATTTCTCCCCACTGCCATGGGGCTGATCCCAGGCCCGAGCTCGATCCACTGAGCTATTCCAGCCAAGGCCCAGGGGCACCCTCTTAATCAACTTCACTCCAGTCTGTCTCCCAGGAAACTCAACCTGTGACAGTCCAGAGGGGTGTACCACAGTCCAATGTAGTAGCAGCCACAAACACGTTGACAGTTGCAGTCTTGTTGAGACAAGTGACTCAGAACGCCTAGCATGCCAGGCACTCTTATAAGGCCACGGTGTGATTACATCGTTTCTCATGAAGTGCTCGGAGTTGGGTAACCTCATCCCCATTTTATGGATCAGGAAAAGGGGCCCCAAGAGAAGTGGCTCATCCAAGGTTTCCTAGCTGTTAAGAGGCACAGCTGGGGTCTGACAGCAAGCCATGCCCTCAGGTGTGAACCAGCATGGGTGAAATCTCCTGCCTTGCCTATCTCCACCTCATTCCTGATTCCAGGACCTGTCACTGACCTGGCCTCTCATGTCCATGGTTCCAAGAGTTACATCTGTATCCCTCAAAGGTACCAAAGGACCTGAGATGTGTGGGGGAGCTTTGTCTGCAGAACCCTCCCATCCGCTGTGGATGAGAATAAGTCTACGAAGACATGATCTGCTTGGGGAGGAAAGGTGGCTGATCTCTCAAAAGAGAAGGGCCAGGAGCCTGTTCTTCAGTGGGCTTTTACTGGGTTCAATTTGCATAGGAATACACGGCATATATGTAAAGCTCATCAATCATTGTCAGGGGGTAAGGATCAGACAATAGATAACATACAAAGAACTATGAAGGCTTATTCTGAGTCAGGGCCAGTGAGCTAAAGGGCTATACGACTTTGTGAAACTAACTCATTTTATGCTTGGACCCTTATCGGAAAACTGAGGGTATTAGCAAAGCAGGTTTCACAGGATTTTATGCATTCTTTCTTAGGCCAGAGTGACTCGGGGAACCTGCCCTTTTCCAGCAAAGGGGCCGCACCCACCTCCAGCATTGTTTTAGGCTTCAGTCAGGCAGGGGAAGTAAGGCAGCCAAAAGATTAGGAGACTTCTTGCAGACAGAATGGGAACTTGGGCTATGACAACGCCAAGAGGTGAGGGTCCATCACCCCCTTTTTCTATAGCCCCCCAAGTCCTTCCCTGAGGGCCCCTTCATGACCATGCCTGTTGTAGGTTGTCCCTATCTTGAGGAATCTTATCTGTCATTGGCTAGCCAGTCATCTGCCTGGGAACAAGCAGGATGAAGTAAAAGGGGGCAGAGGCGGCATCCCTGCAAGGGAGATAAGCTTTGTCTCCTTAGTGGCTTATGGTCCCAAGGTCACTCACTCAGCCTTAGCCATGAGGGTTTACAGGTTCTAAAACCAGGCAGGGTGGTTCCCAATAGAGATGGACAACATCAGCCCCACATCTGCCATTGCCTAGTTCCTTCTGTGTCCTCTCCTTTCTCACTGTGATGAGTTTGCCTGGACTGTGGATGGAGTTCTCACTGCAGAGTCACTGACCTCCATGCGTTGGTGCCAGCTGAAGGACCTGCTCCAGCCAAGATCACAAAATCCTAGAGAGGCCGGGGATTTCTCACAATCACACAGCATTGGGGTGGGCTTACTTCTACCTCAATGACAGGCAGGTGCCCCTGCTTGCTAGGACTTTGATGCACCAGAGAAGGGGGACCTGTTCTGGGACCTGAGCCAGCCCAAGGGTCCCCAGGCTTTGCCACCAAGCACTACAGCTGAGAGCACTTCAGGCCCAGGTAGAAGTCAATTTCATATCATTGGCATGTTCGTACCAGTTGGCATTGGCAGAGGGCAGGCCTGCTGGGGTAGGAAGAACAAGAGATCAGGGTCAGGCTTTGAATCCCTAGCCCTTCCAGGATGTGTAGACTCAGGCATGCTCCGTATCCCCATTTTACAGCCAAGAAAATGAAGTCTTAGAAGCTGAGCAATTGCTGCTCATTTTCTAGCTGTCATGAGAAGTGACTCTGATTTACAGCTTTTAAGAAGAGCATATTTCCCTCCACAGCTCTGCATCTACCTGCGACTGAGGTGGAGCAACTCCAGAGGGAGTGCCTCCTTACAGCCATGTGATATCTGCACAGGGGAAGGATGTGTTTCATCTCTTGTATGTTCCAGGAATCCTAGCTCAAGGGGCCTAATGCATACTGACTCCCTAAACATGGGATTCATTGACTGTGTTTTGGGGGAAGTGCAGGAAGAGAGTCAATAATCAGATTAAGAGTACAGAAGTGATATCCAAGCCCATACCTGCCCGACCCCAAATTTTGTACTTTTCCCTTCTATTAGCCTTGTGACCTCAGGCACGTGATTTTTGCCTCCCCAAAACTTTGTCCATAAAATGACATTTTGAGATATGGAAGCAACCCAAGTGCCCTTCAACAGACAAGTAGATTAAAAAAGCTGTGGAACACATACACCATGGAGTATTACTTGGCCATAAAAAGAGTGAAATCTTACCCTCTATGAGAGCATAGATGGACCAAGAGGCTATTATGCTAAGTGAAATAAGTCCGAGAAAGACACACCATGATTCACTCATATGTGGGATCTAAAGAGAAAAATAAATGAACAAACAAAATAGAAACAGATTCAGATACAGAGAATAGGCTGATAGTTGCCAGAAGGGATGGGGGTTGGAAGACTGGGTGAAAAAGGTGAAGAAATTAAGAAGTATAAATTGGTAGACACAAAATAGCCAGAGCATAGGGAACAGAATCAATAATATCGTAATAACTAAGTATGGTGCCAGGTGAGAAACACTTTGTAAAGTATAGGATTGTCTAACCACTATGCTATACACCTGAAACTATAATTTAAAAATTTTTAAAAATCTTCATATTAGAAGAGAAAGTTTACTTAGAAAGTTACAGGGATAGTAGAAGTGAGCCCGCTGGGCTGTATAGGCTCAGGAAACAAGTTATAGAAGCTACAGAAAGCCCCTAGCAGTTTAGGAGAGGGGGTGGCAAAAGAACCACATGTGGGGGGAAGAAGAGGGAGAAGGGAAAGGCCTGGGTGTGCTCCCCAGAGCGAGAGCATGCTTAAGAAATTTATTTAAATGATGCACTCGTTTCCCTCCTCTCTCTGTTGGGATCGCAGGGTTGGGGTGCTCTTTGTATCAAGTATCCATTGACCAGACGGAGTGCCTTAAATAACTAGCCATCGCTGATTTTTGTCCATGGATCCACATGGACGTGGCACGGGGGGAGGGGCAGGCAGCTTCAAGTGACATCTCTTAGGGCACTTTGAGCATTCGTGGGAGTAGACTCTTGACCCCCTACTCATGTGGCTGGCAAGTGGGGACCGGTTCTCTTCCAGGTGGGTCTCTCCTCCAGGATGCTTAAGCTTGCTCACAGCATGGTGGTCGTTTCCAAGATGAAGCATTCCCAAAGACAGAGTGCCCGGGGGAAGCTACATCCTCTGCTATGTTCCAGTCTTCAAAATCATGGTGACATTTCTGCATGTCTCATCATCCAAGGCAGTCACAAAGCTGGCCCAGGTTCCAGGAATGAGCACATGCATCCCTCCTCCTGATCGAGTTTGGAATAAAAGAATGGGAAATAGTGCAACCACTCTTGGAAAACACAGTCGGCCGCGCTGCGGCTGTCCTGAGCTCAGTCCAGCTACCCACATCCAGGGTTCCAGCCTCTGCCTCTCTGCCTGGCACTCTCTCCTTCTTGCTTCGGCTTTGGGCTGAGCCAGGACTCAGCACCAGCCAGGAAACACTGGGGAGTTCACCGTCCTGAGGGCAACTTCAACCACTGGGGGCCTTTAGTGGCTCTGTCCCATATTTCTTCTTATGCTTTTTGCATCTTTGACAAAGCAGACACTTTAGCATCAGGCACTTTAGTATGTTAAAAGCATAGTTCCAGACCCTTTCTGGCTTTGGCTTTTAAAAAGCACTATAAAGGGGAGATGCCACTGTTTATCGGCTAGGATATTAGAGTGCCTTTAAAACTATGCCTGCCATTAGGACCACGAAGTCATAACGGAGCTACAGGTACAGCTCATTCTACAGGGCTCTGGCTGACATGAGCACATTATCTGGACGCATCAGCCAGATTCTCGTAAGAACTTGAGTTTCCAGAAAGGAAGTGTGAGTGGGACAGTCTCCATGAGGTAGCCTGGGTGTACACTGTTTGCACACCCTTCAACAAAGAACTTGTTTTCTGGTCCTAGAAAAGCACAAAGCTGCAGCGCCTTTGGGATCCACGGTTCCCTTCAAACTGTCACTGTGGTCTTCCCAGGCAACCCCTGCTAACGACCGAGTAGAGTTGGGGTCCGAGGGTTCCGGGCATGGCGGCCCAGCGTGGCACTCCTCCAGGGGGCGGTCTTTGCTCTGGAGTATGCATTGGGTCTGAGACATTATCAGATCTGCTTTCGGCTTCCTCTTTTATCTCCCACCCTCCCCATAAATTGCTGGCAGGACTCAGTTCTGCTCATGCCCACGGATCCACTCCCTGAGGAGAAAGCAGGGTGGTGGGGGAGCAGTGCAGAAGCGATCTCAGCGTGCGTCTGTGTATTTCCAACACAACAGCAGCAATAGCCTTGCGGCCAGTGCCCTGCTTGGCCGGGACTGCCTCCATCGGAGTCCGGCCTCAGCCACCACCCACGTCAGGGTGCGCCTGCTTGGGTGGGTGGCCACAGGTTCCCAGGGAGGTTCCGCCCCAGCTCCTCCCGAGGGATCTTTAAAACATAATTGCTGACCCGGGATGTGCTGGTGCTGAGTTTATCACGAAGCTAAACGCTGGCCTTCTTCCTTCAACTGGAGAGCCAGAACTAACATAAACACCCACTCCCCATTTGTTACCCTAATGCCATCCGCCATCGGAGCAGGCCTGACCCCGTTGGGGGGCCTCCTGATTTACAGCCTTACTAACAGACACAGCTGGCTGAGAGCTGAGTTGGGCATCTGGGCACCAAGGGGGAGGGTGGTTCATGAGAAATGTCAGCCTCCCACCTCAGCGGAGGGGATACAGCCTTCTGAGGGGAGGAGATTTAAGAAGTTGGGGACTTCGCTGAGCAAATGGGAGAGGAAAGAGGCCAAGCTACCTATTAGGGCAGAAACTGCAGGGAGAAATGAGGAGGCGTCAAACAGAATCCAGTCAGCTGACCTAGGAACAGGGGGAGAAGCCACTGTGAGCCTGGATCAGTGGCATGAGAAGGAGGTATGTGAGGTCTTACTCCCTTCGCTCTTATTCATCACCCCGTGCTTTTGCTGAGCCCAGGATCCAGTTTTAATTTTAGCAATGTATGATAGGATTGTGGGTGGAACTCCCAAGACATTGTTATCGCCATATTTTCTGCTGCACTGTAAATTTGTGTTGCACATGCAAAGTGCACAAGTCACAAGCACAGAGCTGGGGGGATTTTCACAAGGCGAGTGCACACATCTAGAGCTGTAAGCATGCAAGTCACCCGTATCTGTTCTGTTTAAAGGCCCAATTCCAGAGAGATTTACCACAGGCTTCCTTCCTACACGCAGAAAGTTTCACCTGGTTCATTTGACTTACCGGTTTTTAACTACCTGTTAGGGGAGGATCTCAGCATAAGGAGCCAGTTACGGTCCAGGGCTGTTTGGAATTAGGATTATCTGGCAATCCAGCCAGTGATTCTGTCGTCTCTTCTGGCAGTCTTTACTTCCGTTGTCATCTCAACCCCATCACACAGGCTGTTTGATGCCAGTGTTTGGTCCCAACTGCGGCTCCAGGTTCAAATCCCATCTCTGCCTCTATCTTAAAAGTGTGAGACCCACTTTCTAGCCCAGGGAGAAGAGTTTAACCATCACATCTACCCCTGACGTCACATCCACAGTGCCGAATACCAAGCAAAAGACCACGTGGGCAATGCGGGTAGCCTCCCGTCTTAGGGTCCCCTTTGAGAGTCAAGTGACAGTTATTAGGAAGTGTGGCAGGGAGCCAAGTCAGAGAGAAGGAAGTGGAACCAGGGAGCCAAGAAAGCTTGTGAGGTCTTAGGATCAAGGCCAGTGTCAGAGGGTACCTACCTGGCCCCATCCTACAGGCTGGCTCTGGAGCCTGCACGATTCATCTGTCACATTGGCCTCATAGCATTGAGGCAGCTGGATGACTTATACCCCTCCACAGCCACCAGCCGTTGGTAAAAACGTGTCCCATTTTCCACATGTGCACCCAAAGCAGCCAGAACTCGGGGCCCCCAGTGCCAAGACTCAGATGCTGGCTGTTAGGAATGAAAGTGCTCCCGGAGCCAGCGGGCAGGAGAGTGATGAAGCAACCCAGGATAGAGACATCACCGAGCATCTGCCTTGCCCACAGCAGAACATGCTACAGGGACCGAGAATACGTCCAAGATGCTGGATAATTCCTCTGACAGTTCATGAAGAGGCCACTTCAGGGTTGGGAGCCCAGATCCCAGGACCCCACCAGCCTTTGAGCCACAGATGAATGTCGCCATCTCCCCATGCGGCTTTCATTGTGCAGAGAACCACAGCCAAGGAGCCATGTCCCAGTGAAAACGAAGAACCGGGAACATCTTGCTTCATGCAAAACTTACTCTGCACATAAAATTTCTCATCCCCACTCTTGGCAGGGCCCACAAGGCGCGGAATCAATGGTGACAAGCAGCAGCAAGAACAACGTCACCGAGGACCTCAGAGAAGCACGAATACAAGCAGCAGGGGTGACAAGATTGGAAAGGACAGACGTATTGGGAGCAGTGTGGAGACAACTTCCCACGGCTGAGTCAGGCAGGAAGACTGTGAGAAAGAAAAGGCCCTGGAGAGGCATGGCCACCCCAGGGCCGAGGTCTCCAGCGGGACAGGGGACCATACACTGTTCCACGGACCAGAACCAACCCGCAGCACAGGACCGTGGAGGCCTAGAAACAAGTTGGCAGCAGCAGATTCCTGAGCAAAACGTGCCGATTGTTGGGGCCGCCTCCAGAGACCCACTCTTCTGTCATTCTCCACCCTACTCTGCCCTTGGAGAGCAATACCTGTTTATATCTGCAAGGTCAAGGGCGAAAAAAAAAAAAAAGTCCAAAACCCAGTTGGGCCTAATTAACGAGAGGCACCCACAGGTGATAGACAAGAGGGGCGACGTTGGGGTCTTTTGTCCCCTTCCTCCAACTGGTGGCTGTATTCCTTTAAGACTTCGGCTTCCATAGCTACAGCGCACGTCAGGCCCCACGCACACGGGTTACTTCACGGCCCTTTCAGGTACAAGAGGGGCAGGGTGCCCACAAAGGGCGTAGACTCTAGCAGAGGGATGGCGACAGCCCTCGTCGGTTCCCTCAACCCTTCCCATGCCTGGGAGCGGTCCCCTCTGACATGGGGACACGTGTCATGGGGACACCTCCCAGGAGGCCACGCATGGAGGGAGAGGGTATTCAGTCTTCAGGATGTGATGACTACAGCGTTCAGGCTGGTAAGAGAAGGCTACCACATGAACCGACTCTTTGTCGTCATTGTGTTTTGTTTTAAAGACTTACTACAAATTGGCTGTTACAGAATCGTCATGGGGCTGTAACGTAGGGAGAGCATAAGGCATCGAGCCAATAATATTGTAATAACTATGGATGGTGTCAGATGGGTGTGGGGTTTACCAGGATGGTCCCTTAGTGGGTTATACAATGTCTAATCACTGGGGGGGGGGGGTTCCCACCTAAAACTAATGTTATATGTCAACTGTAATTGAAAAATTAAAAAACGAGTTTAAAAAAACCACAGTAAAATGACAGCCAGAGTCCTCTTCGTTGACCGGCAGCACTGAAAAAGCTCTCCGGGAAATGAGGGCAACAGACACTTAGGGCGGGAAGTGGCAGAAATTCTTCTGGGTTGAGTTACCGCTCATTAAGAATCGTCATTTCTCCCTGAACCAGATAGGTGTTGCTCCTGTCACCCCAAGTCTCATGTACTTTGTGGTTTGTGGGGAAGGAACAGCTCCAGGGGCAACATGTTTACCCAAGCGCCCCTTCAACGGCTTCCAAACGGTCCGCACTAACAGGAACCAAAGCCGTTTAGATAAAAGGCCAATTATGGGGAGGGAGGCAGGGGAAGTTCAAGATGAGCATGGAAAATAGCGTGTCTCAAAGCAAGGAAGTACGCAAAAAACAGAGGGTAGTATAAAGTACCCAAGCCAGCCTACAGGGGCTCCCACTGGGGAGAGAAATTGCCAAAGTGATTAAAATAATAGGGAAGTCTTACAGTGATAGTTAAAAAGGAGGAAGAGAAATGTCTTTACAGAGAATTGCTGGGTAATAAATAAGTGCATACCAAGTAATAGAATTAGGAGTGTTGCCATCGAACATACAATAACAACTGACTTATTATTTGTAAGGGAGAGAGCCCACCGACGTTAAAGAAATCCAGTGAAATACTGAGTCCACTATTTAAGAGTTTCAAAGGTCCACAGATTAGTCAGGAAAGGGGGGAAGTTCTTTCACAACAGACAGATGTTCGGCTCAACCAAGTGGTCAAACTCTGCCACGTCCACCGCAACCCCCCCCCCCCCCGGCTTTTAGCTCCAGATACGATGTCATAAAGAGATACCCAGCATCTGCATGAACTATTTAACCCGAACCTGATTAGAAGGAGCCAGTGACCTTCGGATGAGTCCCGGTCAGTTGTTTTGCAAGTTACCATGAACACGTGCTGTGCTGGGTTGGTCTTGGTCGTGAGAATTTGAGTGGAGCATGGTAGGTGAGGCTGGCATAGGTTGTCCAAGGTCCCGCCTTCCAGACGCATGGTAGAAATGCTTGGACGTGTGCCACGTCCAGTCCCAGCGCCAACCATGCTGTCTGACAAAGTCCGAGCATGGGGAGGACGATTTCAAAGAAGTGTGTTCCGGCCTGGCGGATGTAGCATGAATGGATATGTAGTGTTGATTTTAATCTTGCTGTCTCTCGGTGTTCTACCCTTTACCTTTCTGATCATTTGGAATCTCCCAGAAATGCTGACCATTCTCAGAGCTGAACAGCAACTAGGTCAGACTGAGAACAATACCACCTTGGCCTTTCCCCCAAATAACACCTCCTTCCCTGACCTGATTAAGCAACTGTAGGATATGATGATATCAGCTAGTAGGGGGCCTGGAATACCCAAGGCAGCCCCTTAAGTAAGTCCCGAGGCAAATCCCCTCTAATGAAATAGCCCCTGAATGTCTAGAGTTGTTGAAATAACAGCCCCTCACTTACCTTGAATAGGGATATATACCTATTAGAATTAGGCAGGCAAAGAAATAAGAGAAGCTAATTAGTTATTAAACCTATAAAAAACAGTTACTAGGAAGATAGAGTTTATAGTACACAGAGAAATATTTTAGACAGAAAAATAGATAGCTAAGTTAGACATTACAAAGGCTTATTATAAATTTTCTAACCTCTGCTTGGTCTAGCGTACCTGTTGCCCGTGACAAACTCTGAGAACTTTAATAAACAATAAGACATTCGAACTGTGTACATAAAACTATTTCAAATTGTCTGATAGTTCTCCTGGTCAAAATAGCTTTTGTTTAATATAACTGACACTATAGGAACTTTCATACTTTTCCTGGTTACCTTTGTATTGATTTTTTCTGCTTAACTGATCATGCTATGCACCTGGAAATGTTAATCACTACCAGAAATGAAAATATAAAAACCTACTTACACTTGCAATAAAGGGGACAGTGCTTCACCTGCCTTTGAGCTGTGTAGTTGCCTGTTACCCATCACAGACGCCTATCCTCACCTCGAGGGACCCCTAGACCCTGCTGCGGCTGGACCGCGGCAGACATGATCTAGGCAAAGACCCCACTTGAGGTGGAATACTGTCCCCTGTCCACATGACCTCTGTGTGGCTCTGACACTTAGACCACAGGGGGAAAGGCGCACCCACAGGTGATGGAGTCCCTCTAGCAACAAGGACTCTGGGAAGTTTTGGCTATGGAACCTCCACAGGGCAGATGGGCCAGGACTTGGCTGTCCAGTGGTCTCTGTGATGATAAACAGAAAACAGGGTTCTTCCTGCCAGCTGCAGGAGACCAGGGGTTCCTCTGCTCCCACCAACTGTGCTCTGGCCTCAGAGGGAAGCCCAGCTATGACTTGGGTGGAGGAAAATACTTCCTCCAAATAGAAGGGCAGAAACGGAGTACCACCTGTGTCTGGGGTCACGTCGTCTCTCACTCCTTGCTCAGTGACTTCCAGGCTGCCAGGCTACCGACGGAATGCTCGGTCGCTGCTGTCTTCCCTCTAGCAGAGGAGGAGGGGGAGAAGGGGACTCTTTCCCTGGCTGGAGGCCCATTATTCCTGTCCGATGGCCTCTTCTGCGGCTCGGGCCCTCGCTAGATGCCAGTAGCCACGGCCTCTCTCACAGCTTTCCCTGCCGAAATAAACTCAGTCCCAGCATCACTCTGAAGTTCAAATGCACTGAGCCCTCCTAGTTTGAAGACCCACATAGATAGATGAAAAGGCACCCATCCCCTTCTGACAAGTTTTCCTTAAAAAAGAAAAAAAAAAGACTTCTTGTAACTTAGGCTAATCTTGGTTGAAGCCCACAGTGCTTTCTTTCCTACCTGAACCTGGGGCCCCCCACCCCAAATTTATACCACAAGTATCAGTCAGTTCTGTATGCCAGGAACCTTGTTGTTTTTACTGGCATCCCTAGTTGCAGACTATGTAACGCATTGGTGGAATAGTCCCTGTATTTGGGGACAGGTTGGTGACAGCACTGAAGAGAATTTTTCCTGTCGATGTAAGAAACAGCTAAACCTGCAGAGGATTTTTATAAAAGTTTATTTGGGCCAAACTGATGACATAGAGCTGAGGACCAAGATCTCAAATGCTCCAGGAACGACAGTCTTGCAGCTTCTTTTATGCATTTGACATTAAGGAGGGAATATAAGGAAGATTCCACGGAGGTGGGAGAAAGCAAGGCGGGCATTGGATTACAGGAGAGTCAATAAGATCATGGGCTCCTGTGAGGGTTAGTCACCCCTCCGGCAAAGAGCAGAGGACCCCAAGAGATGAGAGCCACAGAATGGGCCAAGTGGATCCCTAAATGAGGTCTGCACATGCCTCCTGACTATGCCTGGGTACACGGACCTGCAGGGGGCAAGGCATCTGTTTCTATTAGGACAGAGATACAGAGGAGCTGGGAATAAAAGAAGTCCACAGACAAATCCAGAAATCAAGCTTCGGAAACAGGAATCTAGAGGTGAATGTGGATAGAAAGGAACGGATACATTCATCCTTCAAGAGCAGAAGAGTCCAGAGAGAAGGTTCACAGAGGACCAAACGGACCCTCCCCACTAACTGGGCAGTGACAACTAAGCCCAAACAGGTTCATGACAAACCTTAATTTTTCCAATATCTAAGGAGAAAACGAGGAGAGACTTCTCTTGAGCTCCTTTCACCCCAGACATGTGCATCAGGAGAGCAAAAGGTCAGGAGGAGCAGTGACCAGAAGGCTCTGTGCTGTTCGTTAGGGCACAGCTGGCATTTCGATGGTCCTGGAGCTCCCCAGTGGGGAGGGATGCTCGCGTGGAGGGGCCAGGAGGGCCACCGGCATCTGCTCCTCAGGTATTCAAGCCCCTGAGAGCAGGGAGCAGGTTTGGAACCTGAGACAACCTGTCGTCTCTGCTCGGCCTCAGAGAGAAGGTTCTCCCACTCTCCGCCCTTCCTCTGTGTCTGATTGCTCCGGCATTTGAGTTTAATCCCCGCTTTCTAGGCTGATGCAAAACAAGCCCCATGCTCCCTTTCTTCTTTAGAGATAGTGATCCCCTCCGTGCCCCCTCGCAGCAGGGAAACAGACTCTTGCTCTCCAGGGTCAAGGAGGAGACACTCAAAAGATAGCCTGCCCCCAAGCCCCTGCCCGCCCCTCATTCCTGAAGCCAGAGGCTGGAGCCACTGTCAGGTCTCATTAGGGGGACGCAGTGTCCTTGCTTCCATTCCTAAAGTGGCAGAGATGGGGCAGGGAGTCGGGGTGGAGTGGGTACTCTGGGCTGAGTGTTCAGGCTCATTAAGGCCAGAGTCAGCAGAGGCTGCTTGTCCCCCTGCACTGAGCAATTATGACCGGCTTTGTTCAGGCCCCTCGTCATGGCCCAGAAACTAATTGACCCTGAACCTGGAGGCTCCGTCTTAGTGAATGCAGGGGCAGCAGATACATCATTGTGAGCATGACTCCATTTGTTAGGGGTGGACCGTCACGAACCCAGTTGCAACAGGCTTGGAAACGGTTGAGCACCTGGTTCGTTTGGTCACTTAGAGGTGTTCACTGAAGACCAAAGATGTTAAGTAAGAAAGTAAGGTTAGCTGAGGGGAAGCTGGCGTTTCAAGCTCACAGTTCCAGTAGCACAGTGGCCAGGAGAGGGGTCCAGTGAAGGCAGGTGAAAACAATAAACATCTCCAGGAGGGAGGTTCACAATGAACCTAGTCCATCAGCCCCAGCCACAAAACAAGTTTGTGGTAAGCAACCTCCAATATCTAAGAAGAAAACACCGAGGCCTCTTCCATCTGTCTCTAGGTCATTGCCCACAGTGATTTCTTTTGTCGGGGGAAAGGGAGAGGGGTTGCCTTTCTCCCTGTGTTCGCAGTGTCAAATCTATAAATCACCATCCGCTGCCCCATCGTACTTCCCTGAATCTCATCAACCGTCTTGAAATCTCTTCTCTTTCAAAGGTGATTTTAGTTTTGGGAAAAGCCAGAAGTCGCAGGGAGCCACATCTGGGCTGTAGGGGGGCTGAGTCACCTGGGTGATTTGATGTTTCACCAAGAAAACTCTGCACGAGACGTGATGTGTGAATGGGTGCACGGTCATGATGACGCTGCCAATCAGCAGCCGCCCACAGCCACGGCCTCCTCAATCATCTGAATAGTTTCCATATTGGAGTGTTCAAGCTCAGTGAAAAATCTGATGCAGATTCGTTGCTCTACTTGCTCAGTCAGTTTTGAATGCGACAGCCACACAGTACGCATGCTCACTCAATGGCATGTTCTTCTCCCACCGACTAGTACAGTGAAGTCGTCATTGTTCATGCAGCCACATTCCAGTCCAATCTCCTGGGCTGCCAGGTTACATCCGTGTCACACAAACCATTCTTGTCAGATTAACAATGGCCGGACTTTTCCTAGACAGACCTTGTACAAGAAACAAATTCATGAATAAATAAGGGGAATGATGACTCAATGTTTCTCACTTTCTCCCTTCCCATCTCTCTAAAATCAATAAAAATTGAAAGAAATCTGCAATGAAAAGTACAGGAATAACTCCTGAAAAAGTCCTATCACAAACCCTGCTCTCATTTGCAAGACAGAGGGGGCAGTAATGACACACAAGGCAAGTGTGTACCTACTCACTATTTCGTATTACCTGCAGCTTTTAGACCAAGCCTCGTGGCCGGCCATGACTTATGGTGCCAGGCAGGACACCCCCATATGTTATAGACAAGAATTTAATACTCTACTTACTACATGTCAGACACGGTTCTAAGCACTTTATCTGCTTCACTTCAAAGGGTTTTGAGAATTAAGTGAATTGTGCTATTTTTATTTCATATCCATCTGAGGAAACTAGCGGGGTTACTTAACACATCCACGCTGAAAAAAGTCACAGGAAGTCGGTGGTCAGGCAGGATTCTCACTCAGTGTCTCGTCCCTGTTCTAACCTCAACACTGGCTCGTCCTGCCTCCATCACGTACGGGAATCAAACAACTTTAGAAACGCTGCATTGTAAAGTACAAAGACGTTCATAGGCAACAGGGACGTGTTTATGGCTGAACAATCAGAAAACCATTTGAACACTATCTGGCTATTCCCTTTCATGTCAAGGCATGTTTAAACGCTTCCTAAAACGAAGGTAAGGTTCCAAGGGACCTGTTGAGGACAACCATTCAAGTTGGTGACAAACTTGGATGTCTCCTTGTTAGCAGAGGCAGTGGGTAGAGTCTCTGCCTCCTCTTTCAGAGAGAAAGTAGAGCTAGTGATCTCCGCACGATGGCTGTGGAGGGCAGGGCTGCTCACGGGGGCGGGGTGGTTTGAAAGCAGGTCCCACTAATCCTTCCCAATTGAATGCCGAGGCAACCCAGTATCTCGGCCGTCACCTGAGACCTTATCATCAGAGACTTAGGAAGCACTTTCTATTATTGGGGTCATAAATAGGGCAAGAACAGATATCTAAACAAACTGTGAGCTTCTTCCACGAGATGGATGGATAGCGGATAGTTCTTGAACTTCTAAAACACATCTTGCTGCCCAGACAGGGAAATGGACCAGGTGGTTTGACAGAGCCTCCCTGCTCTAATGTTTCATGATATTGATCTTTGTTGTATACAAGTTGTTTAGCATGAGGGAGGGAGGGAGGGAGGGATAGTGTGCAAACCCATTGGGCAGCCCCAAAATGCAGTTTTATCCTATTTTACCAATCAAGCCAGTACTCGAGCACACAGCCCAGGTCTCCCTCTACTCAGCTCAGAAACTGAGTCTGCGGGCCAAACAGCCTCCCGGAGCTTCCCTGCTATCGGTAATCAACGTTTGCACCTTGCAACCCCAGCAGCGCCCTTCAGTCTACACTGTGTGAACTGAGCCTTGCTGGCCCCAAGTTCATTGTCATCAGTGTCTACTGTATACAGTTGTTGAAAATGGATCCTGCAGATGTGGGACAGCTGTTTGTACTTAGCAGTTAAGTGTCCCCACGATGCTGGCGGCCTCCGACAAAAGCATTGTTCTTTGCAAGGCATCCGTCTCTCAAAGGCTTCCTAAATCAGGCCCAGATGTCTACATTCAACCCGCATTTCTCCGGGAAGACTCTTCTTTCTGGAGTAGGTTTTCCACTGAGGTACATGCAGGAGAATGTGCAAGCCAGCGTGCACAGCCCCGAAGGGAAGGACCCGGAGAACAGCTGGGTGCTAGCCCTGGAGAAACCCTCCCATCCACTAAGTCAATCTTCATAAGCCTGTGAAGTGGACAGCACGCCCATTTTACAGGAGCTAAGAAGTCATTTGCCTAAGGGCACACTAAACAACAGGACTGATTTGAGAGCTCCGAAGCCATTAACTGGAGACTTCTAGGCAGCCCTGAATATCAGTTCTTTTCCCAGTAATGAAACTTCCCATTTTCACTTGAATAGACTCAACTGCCCAGAATAGAACCAGTTTTTCTTGCAGCTGGGTTTTGGCTGTGTCGCTAAAGTTCTAGCAGATAGGATGCAGGTAGGATGGGTGAGTGTAGGTTCCAGGCAGTGTTCTTAGGAGTAAGGAGGTCCTTTTGCCTTCTTCCTGGCTGGAATCCAGACGAGGGCTGGAGCTCCAGCAGCCATCTTGAAGCATGAGGCAAACTTTGGGAATGTGTCTTACACAACAGACGGAAGGAAATGAGGTCCCTGCAATTGTGGAACATCATGCCAATCCTAGATAAACTGCCTCCAGATTTTTTTTTAAAGATTTTATCTATTTATCTTTAGAGAGGAAGGGAAGGAGAGAAGGAGAGAAATATCAATGTATGGTTGCCTCTCATGTGTCCTCTGTTGGGAACTGGCCTACAACCCAGGCATGTGCCCTGACTGAGAATCGAACTTCGATCATGTGGTTTGCAGGCCCGCCCTCAATCCACTGAGCTACACCAGCCAGGGCTGCCTCCAGATTTTAATAGTGGAAAAACTATTCGGTTGAGCCACTATTCTATTGGGTTTAGCCATTGCTACCAGGCAGACCTCATACAACGTGACAGACCTCCCCACCCACAAAGACACTGGCCCATTCAGAGTGCCTGGGCAGTGGAGGTCCCTCTGTGCCTTGGCTAACCACCTCCCATCTAGGATGGGACCTTAGCAACTGTTCTGGGCATCTAGGACTTAAAAGGGAAAAAAATATGTTTAGCTACCAAATTTTTGTGTTTTGGTATGGCCTTGCCAATCTCTAGTCAAAAAAAAAAAAAGCAGACTCAGTTCCTGAGTTTTGATCTTCTTTTAGAAGCCGGATGGGCCTTGGCAGTTTGAAAAGTAGTCACAATGGACAACTACTGTGTCAAGTACTCACATATGTGTCTTCTCTAGACTCACAAAAGCCCCTTGAGTCAGTTGTTCTGGCCAAATGAGCCCGAGGCTCCCAGAAATATGACCGCTTAAGGCCAACCAGCTCAAGGGAGACTTGGGTCTCGACCAACTTGAACTCCTAAGCCACGCTTTTAGCCACACATCTGTATCTAGTTCAATGCCAGTCCTGCCCTCTGAGTTAGTGACAAAGTCCTCTTGCCTCCACTGGGTCCGTTTTTCTTTCGACACATCTGAGTCCTCTCTGGGGACAACTGCCGGAGCTGTGTTGTTTCTGAGGCCCTTTGGTCAAGAAGTCGAGGTTTTGGGAAAGAGGGTGTCGAAGCCAGTTGCTGGTGTCCTGGCTGCAGGATCTCACTTAGGGGAACAGCATTAGAGAAAGAAAAGGATAATTTGGGGCTGACATTTTTTTCGGGGGGGATGAGAACAGGACGAGATTACCATGTGCACTGCTGCTTCCCTCTGCAGGTGGGGGTGGGGGCGGGGGGGGGTCTGTCTGACAGATTACCCTACTGGTGCTTGACGAGAAAAATTGCAACCGAGGTGATTAGTTCCTGGGAGAGACTGAAACTGCAATTAGATCAGATATTAAATCTAGGTTTGAGATCATGGGCCCTTAGCATGAGTGACGCCATTTTGGGCCTGAGAGCTGTTTTCGTTTGTTTGTTTACAAAAGAGAGGAATCAACCCTAAGAGGGTATTAGGAAGTCCTTATGAGTCTTCAGAAATAGAACTATGGTGGTCCAGGCATGGGGGCTGGGACAGAACGTGGCCACNTCTTCTTTTAGAAGCCGGATGGGCCTTGGCAGTTTGAAAAGTAGTCACAATGGACAACTACTGTGTCAAGTACTCACATATGTGTCTTCTCTAGACTCACAAAAGCCCCTTGAGTCAGTTGTTCTGGCCAAATGAGCCCGAGGCTCCCAGAAATATGACCGCTTAAGGCCAACCAGCTCAAGGGAGACTTGGGTCTCGACCAACTTGAACTCCTAAGCCACGCTTTTAGCCACACATCTGTATCTAGTTCAATGCCAGTCCTGCCCTCTGAGTTAGTGACAAAGTCCTCTTGCCTCCACTGGGTCCGTTTTTCTTTCGACACATCTGAGTCCTCTCTGGGGACAACTGCCGGAGCTGTGTTGTTTCTGAGGCCCTTTGGTCAAGAAGTCGAGGTTTTGGGAAAGAGGGTGTCAAAGCCAGTTGCTGGTGTCCTGGCTGCAGGATCTCACTTAGGGGAACAGCATTAGAGAAAGAAAAGGATAATTTGGGGACTCAGACATTTTTTTCGGGGGGGATGAGAAGGGGACAAGATTACCATGTGCACTGCTGCTTCCCTCTGCAGGTGGGGGCGGGGGGGGGGTCCGTCTGACAGATTACCCTACTGGTGCTTGACGAGAAAAATTGCAACCGAGGTGATTAGTTCCTGGGAGAGACTGAAACTGCAATTAGATCAGATATTAAATCTAGGTTTGAGATCATGGGCCCTTAGCATGAGTGACGCCATTTTGGGCCTGAGAGCTGTTTTCGTTTGTTTGTTTACAAAAGAGAGGAATCAACCCTAAGAGGGTATTAGGAAGTCCTTATGAGTCTTCAGAAATAGAACTATGGTGGTCCAGGCATGGGGGCTGGGACAGAACGTGGCCACTGGAAAAAAATCCTATCCCCTAGTGTTCTTGCCCTTCAGCCCAAGTGCCTACACTCAGATTAGTCCCTGGCAGACCTCTGGTGGGGGTGGGGGGGGCGGCGTGAATTACAAGTAAGTGTTCAATTTCTCCTTCCGCAGGGGCTTGGGGCTGGGAAATTGCTTCTCCCCTGCAGCCTTTCCACACCCACAGCTGTGGCTCCTCTCCCTGTCACTGCGTTGCCAACAGGTTGGAAATGAGTGTGTTTCCTGCGGACGGCTGTCGGGGACGACACACGTGTGCTCAGGAGCCCTTCTTGCAGGGGGCTCGGGCAGGCTCAGGGCTGGCACGAGGCACACTGTCTGCTGTCTGCCTGTCTAGGGTTTCCGATGACAATGAGAAGGGAAATGAAGGCGATGGCAACTAGAGTGGAAGTCTGGTGGACCTCTGCTTAGCCCGTCTGCCTCATAAGCTGTGGCAGGAAGCACCAGGACCCCGGACAGGTGCACTGGGGGAGAGAGGCTAGGACCACCTGGATCGTAGTTATCCCTTTGCCCTGAGGGTGTGCGGAGAGCTGAGATAATGGCACACCTCTTGGCTGTGACTTCCTACCCTGTCCGAGTTTGCTTCTGTTTTCTCTATTTTTCCTTCCGCTTCTGCACGGGGTGAGTGTCACAGGGTGTAAGGGGTAGGAGCCAGTTCGCTGCCGAGTTTATTTCTCTGTCCTGTGGTGCTTCCAAAGGCTTAAGCGATTTGAAGTGAAGTGACCCAGTTGACTCCCACTGGACCCAAACAGACAGTGTATGTCTCCCACTGAACGCTCCCTTTATTCCCCTGGCCCAAACCCTATCCTCTGCGAGCCCTGTTCCCATGAACAAGTTCAACCTCATGCTCTCCAGGTGAGCCTGCGTTCACTGGTACGTGGGCGAGGGCGTGGAAGAAAGTTTTCTGAGGCCCGAGAGCACATGGCTGCTCTTGAGAAAGACTATGTGGATGTGGGTCAAAATCCTGCTGATGTCGAGGATGAGCAAGGAGGAGAAGAATATTAATTACCATCCTTTCAGCCTTGTATGAAAATGAAAGCAATTAGAAGAAAGCAAGGTACATTAGCATGCACTAATATGGAATTGGTAATAATGATGGCTGGAAGTAATTAAGTGAATAAACCAAGAGGTTTTCTTTCTCCCCCTAACTGCCTGTGGTCCAGGAGGGCCCTAGCCTTGGCAGTCGCCGTGGTGTGGCTCAGCGTGCACACAGCTCACCGTACCTCAGCCAGGTCTCCACCAGGCACCACACTGGGAGGCTGGTCATGGACGCCAACTTGAAGCCAGTGGAACACCAGTCCACACACTGGATGGAACGCTTGGCCTTGATGGTGGCCATGGCGGCATTGACACCTTTGGGAACCAGGTCACCATGGTACAACAGGCAGCAAGCCGTGTATTGACCTTGGCGAGGGTCCCGTCACCATCTGGTTGGCTGGCTCGAAGCACGCATCAGTGACCTCTGCTACAGTGAGCTGTTCGTGGTAGGCTTTCTCAGCAGAGACGACAGGGGCATACGTGGCCAGAGGAAAGTGGATGCAGGGATAAGGCACCAGGTTGGTCTGGATTCGGCCACATCAATATTCAGGACTCCATCCAACCTGAGGGGAGCGTGGAGGGGAGGACACAGCTGGCTAATAAGGATGTTAAAGTCAGTGTAGGTCAGGCACTCAGAATTGAGGTTTCTATGACAGATGTCACACATGGCCTCATTGACAATCACGAAGGCACAGTTGCAGAGCTCCAGGGTGCTGTGGGTGGCGAGGGTGGAGTTGACAGGCTCAGCTGTGGCTGTGGGAATCTGGGGGGCTGGGCTGATGGAGTATATTTTTTTCTTTTCATGAAAAAGCAAAATAATAACTACACCCACACACAACAACAATGAAGTTGGTGCAGCCGTGAGTCAAACTGCTCCTGGGATTCACGGTAGCTTGCTCCTATCTACATGTGGGAAGGGACCTTTCTGTACGAGGTGGCTTTGAGAATATGTCTCCGTTGTCCAGGCATAGAGGGGAAGTTCATACATCACAATGCTTTGGAAGTTGACCGTGCACATGTATTACTGTATTACAACAGAGTTTAAGGAATTATACTTCATGCTTTGCTAATAAATACTAGGAGGCACTGGTGGAGTTGAATCTCCAAGTATTTCCTAGCACGTGACTGCTGAGTGTCTCCAGCCGGCCACGGTCTACCAAACGCCAGCACCCACCTGGCCCTTCCCGTTCATGCTTTCGGATGCACACGTTTACCTGAGCCCAGTGGGGGTCTGCAACTGGCTATCGGCTCTGCTCTGGGGCGACACGTTCTGTGTTCATCTGCCATCTCACGACCACGGGTGCAGGCATTTAAGGGATTAGGACCCTCACCTCTGGACCTTCTCACACCCTCCAAGGTGTATTCTCATCACCGTGGCAGGCCCCAGCTGTCAGGCCTCATTACTTAAATATATTATCATGGCCTGGCCTCGGCCAGTATGGCGAGATTAAAGCAATAAAACTATGGACAAATGGCCAGCATTAGGACTGTTCTTACCGGGGACTGCTGTGGGTAATGGCACACAGCTGCAGGGCCAGGCACTGGGCCTCCCACCGCCTCCCACCCCCTTCCACCCCCACCCACTTCCTCTCCACACAGCCCCTGCCCCAGTCAGGGGCTTCGGCCCTGCATCACAGCAAGGCTTTGGATTGGTCCAGCTCTGAGAGCTCTTGGCAACTAAGTTCCAAAATGGAGGCCAGTTGCCTAGCAACATGCACACTTCCACTTCTCAAGCTCCCAAAGGTCCTTGGGAGAACTCATCTACTTTTATTACAATAGCTACCACTTGTCCAGGCAGCACATGAGCTTCTTTGCATTCACAGTTGTTCATTCTTAACAGCTCTGCAAGGGGTCTGCTAGCCTTACTTTTTAAAGCTGGGCAAGGGGGAGGTGAGGCGTGGCTCAGAGGACACGACATTCACTCTGCATCACGCAGCCGATAAAGGCAGAGCTGAGATTTCAACACTGGTTTGACGATCATGCGTCTTCAGATTTTAGCAAGAGTCATCTAGAGAAGGAGGACTCCCTGAGACCAACTTTCATGTTATGAATTACTGAAGCGCTGATAACTTATATACAAGTAGGTGAAGTCCGACATGACGAAGTAACCACTTAAGCGAAAATGAACCAGACTTAGAAAAAGGAAAAATGATATATATATGTATTTTCTAAGAACAGACACATGCCTATCCCCACCAGGTGAGACACTGGCCAGGAACTCAGGGCTCGGGCCTGGACTCACGACTTTAAGTTCTGCCTTATGATCGAAGGCCTGTCTTTGAGACACTCGGGGCCTGCCTGCCAGGGAGATTGGGCCTTACCCATTTTCCCAAGTTTGTAGTTTGTGACCTGGCTGCTCCGGACCAGCGGTATACGTACTTCGCGTGGTACCTCCGTTCCCAGGAGGATATTCTTTTCAACAATGATGGTCTTGTATGGAGAAAACCACTCCCGTCCCTTATGGAAGCCCGCCTCACAGCAAACCCAAGGGCTGCGACCCTGGACAAGAGCATGACCTTGGAATCCAGCAAGACCTAGAATGGAGCATTAGTTCAGCCACCTCCTTGCAGACGGCACTCGGGGACCTGAGGCAGGGGCTGGTTTCCTCCCTGTAAGATGGAGACGCAAGGAATTGTTGCAGTGTCGGTCCTGACACTGCCTATTGCGAAGATGAGCCCGCCCTCGGTCACCTTTTTCAGGAAGGAGCATCTCTGAGCCAGGCTCAGCCACCACTTCCTGCGGAAAGACCACGCCATGCACGCACCTCCAAGGAAACATGTCCGGTCAGGGGAACCATAATGCCTTTCAAATCATTTCGTGTTTCTTGTTCGAAACGCTGCACCGGTGTCTCACCCCCCAAAAAAGTTTTCAAACATTCCTGGCCTCTAGTTGACAAAAATAAAATGATTACAAATTCCAAAAACAGTGCTGCGAGGGGGTTAAAAAAACATTTCTGTTGAGTGTGGTCGTAGCTTTCCTTGCTCAGTTCAGTATTTTTTTTTTCCTCCTGGTGGTCTTAAGCTTATTCATCTTACGGATCATTTTGCAAGATTTGTTTCAACAAAATATATAAAAACCCATTGTAGGGGTAAAAATCCTGGACTCCAAAATGTTTGGATGGCTTGTTCTTGGGGTCTGCTTTGCACATCAGTCACGGAGCCAGGAAGGAAGAAAGGGGGTCGCGTCGGCTGAAGGAAGCCTTCCTTCCGGCGGCGAGTTATCGGACCTGGGCTGGCGCCTGGTTTCATTCAGTGGTCGAGTTCGCAGCGTTGTACAAGAAGGTTGCCGGGAGCCGTCCTCTCTCGGACTCTGTAGAAATGGCTCACCACTGTCACCACGGAAACCTTCTCACACACTTTCCCTTATCAAAGGGGAGCCCTTCACATTCCGGCACAAGGACATCTTGTTTCTCATCCTCACAGCTTAACCAGCTGGCCGATGAGCCGCGGTCAGGATGCGTCACTCATGTTATTTTTATGGTTCTTGGGTCCGTTATAAAGGCCCCCTTTACAAATACCAATTTTCAGAAGACTCGCATGGATCAATAAACTTCCTGATGTCCTAGGAAGATTCTCCAGTGAACCCTGATGCAGAAGGCTAAGCAACCATGTTAGCTCCTGGAAACATAAGCCAAAAAAGAAAAGGATCTTCACCGATAAAGTTAAAAAGTATTTGGATGAGGTGAGTACCAAAGGAGAAAGTTCTGTGTGCTTCACTGAGAGAGGATTTTAGGGGATCACAGAGAGCTGATGTATCCTGTTAATATTTCATCAGTGACTGAAAAACACAGGTCTAATTAATAATGGTATAGTTAATAAAGCTGAGAATACTTACATTTCCCATCTGTTGTCTCATTCTAGTCTTAGTTTCACCAAGATTAACTTAAGGATCTGGGAACCCAAGAAAGAAGATACCCTACTGAGAAGGGCTGCTGGTGGCTAACCTGGCTCAGACTGAAAAGCAAAGCCTAGCACCCTTTTCTAAACAGGGACCTCTCACGCAAACTGCACTTTGGGGAGAAGCCTGCACTGAACTGCCTGCCTGCACAATGACCCTGACATGAGCGTCTGCCCTTATAACTGGGATTTCATTTCAACCAATAGGACTGAGGCTTTCCCCATCCAATAGGATCTGCACAGCTATATCCCCATCAGCATCTTCACGGACCAATCAATGACCCTATTGGGACCAATCAGGACAGTGCTTTTTGGGCCAATCAAGCTATGAGGATCTGGAGTCCTCATTTGCATGAGAACAGACCAATCCAGGGACCAGGGAAGAAGACTTCTGTCTATATAACTCAAGTTGCCCTGGCTCAGAGTGTCCTGTCCCCTTCCACCAAATACTGAAGACCACATTTTCCCAGCTAAAACACCACCACAGACGTCTCGCCACACCAGAGGGGAGAAGAGCAGAACAGCAGGGTGCAGTGGAGCAGGTTGGTGCAGAGCTGTTAACACTCCCCCATGCCCCCCCTCAAAAAAAGCTTTCCTGACACTTAGGTGGAAGAGACTAAAACCTTAAACGTCAGATGTTGACCATATTATTGCCAAAGTTAGTTCAAATTTGGACTCTCAACATTACTATAACTTCTAGAGTGTTTGCGTTTACTTCTCTATACTCATTGAGCGTCAGATAAACAGTGTCCCATGCAATAATTGGGACATACTTACACTAGAAGACATTTGTTTCTGCAATTTAAACTTCGTTGGAAATTCTGAATTTTTGCTAAATCTAGCCACCCTAGTGTTACAGAGACGGCATCTGAAGAGCGCATGTCCAGTTGCAGGTGTTGTTCTAAGACAGATTTTGGCGGAAGGACTGGTAGACATGGTAGCTCTTCTCCATGCCACAGGGAAGGATGGTACAGTACGGAAATGCACGGCAGTGGTACCAGAGCCAGTGTAGCGCAAGGCTCCTCTGTGGGGTGGTCTTGGCTTCCGGGCCCCTCACTGGGCTGCCGGACACTTTGCCGCATGGACACTATGGTCTAAGGGTTGCCTCTGTTCAATCCTGCATCCATTTCCCTTTCGTCAGTCTAACTCCCCAAAACACTTTTCGCACCCCTCACTTCATCTCCGTCTGTTTCCTGGAAAATCCAGCCAGCACCGGAAGTAACCTGTAGTCTCGGAGGTCAAAACAAGGACAAGCCAACAGAAGAAGTCACAGGCAGATTCCACAGGAGAAACTGCTGCTTTGAGAGACACTGATCACCTCAAAGGAAGTGAGAAAAGATGCAGGGTAGCCACCTCTCTTGGAAGGTGGGAGGTGATATCTGCACCTGCAAATACCATCAGCCTCAACCCTTGGTATGGACTGAGGCAATCAAACTCGTTTCTTTAAAAAATATTTTTATTAATATTTATTTTTAGAGAGAAGAGAAGGGAGGGAGAAAGAGTGGGAAAAACATCGATCAGTTGCCTTTCTCATGGCCCCAAATGGGGACCTGGCCTGCAACCCAGGCATGTGTCCTGACTGGGAGGGAATTGAACTGGCAACGTGTCAGTTCACAGGCCGGTGCTCAATCCACTGAGCCACACCAGCCAGGGCCAAACTCATTTCAACAAGACCTGATGAAGTCACCTAGAATGCATTCATTGGCTTGATTAATGCTCAGATCTCAAAGCCACAGTGAGGCACACACAGGTGAGAGGAGGGTTAACCATGACCATCACCAACCACCGGCAAAGCCTCACTGACTACTGTCTACAGCTTTCCCTGTGACCAAGTATCCACTTCCGGCCAGTGGTTCTGCTGGCATTTCAGAACTGTGGGATTTATGGCAGCAAACCAATGTCATAGATGCCCCTGAAACAAAGTATAAAGGCTGGCGAGAGACCACCCCTAGTGTCTGTCCTGGATGAATCGAGTCCAGTTACACTTAAAAATGACCCACAAATACCAGGTGCTAACTGGGTCATCTTCTCAGCAGGACAGCCCACCAGATCAGAAAGGGAATAATTACGTTACATCCCGTGCAGCTCCAACAACTCATCCATCTGCGTCTCAGTTATCTTTGTAACTCGTCTTTCCTCACTCCTTATCTGATCACCCCAGGAGATACAGAACCTTACTGGGTTATTTTGAGTACGCTCTTTGCAAGGTCCTCATGAACCACAAACAATAGACTGAACACAACTGCTCCAAGTATAAAGGCTGTAGCTCCTTAGTAATAGGTTACTTGTGCGGAGCATTCAAAATTTAATAACTCAAATGCCAAAGATGCCATTAGAACTTCCAGGTAAACATGGCAGGCTGATGACACATTTCTCTCTTCCTTCCCCGTATCCCACTCAAAGGAAGGAAGGAAAAGGTATTCGTTCATAAGCGGGAAAAAACAAATCAGTGGAGAATGAGAAATTTCTAGAAGAAAATGAAGTGAAGGAATAGCCTATCTGCCTTAAAGGAGTGGAGACAGCCAAAACTAATGTTTGCAAAGAGACACATACAACAATAGACAGATCCACCCAGTAGGGCTGCACCACCAGATCCTGGGAAGGTGGGTGTGAGTGGGGGTGAAACGGTCAAGTCTTAGTAGAGCAGTTACACACTCAGTCCCCACCCCCAACACAGAGACCTGTGTCCGTGGAAGATTCCAAGTCTGTTCCCTGGGTGGAGTTTCAACCACGTGCGTGAACGCAAGGCACAGTGAAGGGCAGAATGCTGAAGCAAGAAGCTAAACTGAAACGAAACTGAGCTCAGCCCTCTACCTACCAGAAGCCTCACCTGGATCGTAATCTCCACTGTCTAACTAACGTACTTCCTGAACTCACTGCCCACTCCGGACTCCATTCTGACCGCAGACACTGCATGTGGAAGCTGGAGCCAGCTCGTGCATGGAACGGCCTTTAAACCCGAGGCTGAATCCCTTTAACTCACCGGACAACCTGCGCACTTCATTTGTACAAATGGGGATCCCGCCACTTACCTCCTGGAACAGAGGCAGGGTAGCTGACTGTGTAAGCACCAGGAGAGGCCGTCACAGGAGTTCCATGAACCACCGTCATTTCAGAAAAAACAGGTAGGTGCACAGGGGAGAGGTCGCCGACTTGTGTGACTGCGATGCTTTCTATCTCACCCTCACGTGTGTCTAGCCTACAGCGTCTGATCCAGAGTCACTGACAGATGACCCCACACAAGACTCCAGAACACTGAAGTTCGATGCGCGATGCAGCTCTAAAGAGCCAAAGGCAATGATATCCGGTTTGCTTAAGGCGCACCAAAGCCACCTTCGTCGCTGGGGGGTCCACCATGGTTGCACTGAGAGAAACTCTGGGGAGGAAGGCAAGAAATCTATCTGCCTGGTGTTAGAACCGTGGTGAATTCATAGTCAGACAATTGCATGTTGCCGACTTTAGCATAGAGTGTCTCTAACAGCCATAATAGGCTTGTAAGGGATTCAAGTTTTTACTCTTTGAGAGAAACATGATACCCATGATGGATTTTCCAGCAGAAGTAAAAGCACCAAGTTTGGACTTTCAAAGAGGGCCCCCTCTTGGTATCTTTGCCTTTAGGGTTTCTTGCCTTCATGTTCTTATCGATTCTTCCCCAAGGTGTCTGGTAAAGCTCAGATATCCGAGTCCTCTAAGTCTGGATGAACAATCGCAATTCCTTAGGGTCAAAGCTAATCTTCGGCCTCTCGCATCGAAGGTGATAAATAACACACATGGCATTTAGAAAATACCCACGGAGAACCAGGGTCACGGATAGCCAAGGGAGTTGTTCAGAGTCCCAAAACAGAAGCATGAATATGACTCAGGCTTAAGTCTTAGCCCAATGCATTTATGAACAGGTAGAGAAAGAACAGCATCTTCTCACCGTGGAAACAGAGCTGGGTACAGGGTTGGCACTCTTGTGCTGAATGGACCAATAGCTCTGGCTGCCAAGCATCTGTCTGGCACTGGATATGTGTCATCTCAAGGACTTTCAGACCAAACCGCCACCCCACAGCAAAGACCCTATAGGAGGTCTTTCAGATTAGATCGACATCTTGTTTTCTGGTCTTTGCCAGCCCTCCCAAAGCGGTCCCATCCCCTAACTCCCTCCTGTTCTGTTATCAGCCTTGGGTTGGGGGCTGATATTAAAAGGGCTCTGATAAAGCTCCCTAAGTGGCAGCAAGCTGTAAACATTCCCACCGAGGCCATTTGATTAACCCGCCGAGAAAATGCCTGAAGAAGGTCCGGGCTTGTCACCAAGAGACAGGCAAGGGTGCCACGCAGAGTTGTTGAAAAGCGAGTTGGCTGGGGCCACCACCGTGGAGTTATATAAAGCACTTGGCTCCAAAACAGAGGCCTCTGCAGCACCGCATGTGCAGGCTGCCAGGGTGGCTGTGGGTGTATGGTTTGATGGACATATGCAATAGGGATGCATTCATAGTCCAGATAAGTTAATGACCTATTAGTGGCAAGCGGGGATAGAGATAAAGCCTTGTGCAAAATCCTGCTCCACATTCCAAAGCCACAAACAATTTGGCTTAACACCCTCATTATATCCCATCCAAATAGCTTCCCTGTTAGTAAGCTGCGGTCTCCAAATACCCATCTATTGAAACGACGGGGGTGGGGGGTAGGGGTGGGCAAAAACAAATGATTAGCCATTTGCTGAACTCTTTCAAGTTCAGGTGCTGGCTAAAGATGCAAACTTAATGAGTCTAAATGCTCAACCATCTGTTGCTCATTCCAACATATCTCGGAAGGAACGCTGCTTGGAAATAGACTTGGCACATTTGCATATTTGTGATTCAGGAAGTATGTCGTAATTGGCCCAGGATACATCAATAGGCAGAGCAGAAGAAACTGGGTTGGAACAATTATCTGAAATTTTTAAGAGCTTGCCAACGAGAAGACAGGATCGGGGGTGGAAGGTTCCAGAGACCTTATCAAAAGGGATTCCAACTCCCTGGACAATTGCCCAGCTACATTCTGCCTTTGGCTCCTAATGAAAAGGCCACCCTTTTGTAGTGGGGTGTACACTGTCCTTTTTGAAAGGTAATTTGGTAATAGCTAGTAAGACAATCGCTTACTTATAACCCTCTTCAAACTAGCAGTCCCTTTCTTGGGATTCTCTCCCACAGTGGTCAAAGCACTGGATCGCAAGGACACGCATGCGACAGTTTTTATTCAGCAGTGGCCGCCCCCAAAGGAGGAACTCCTAGCTTGTGGAACGGGTGAATTAGTTATGGAATATTACACATCCATGTAGTGAGAAAGTCATCAATCTGGGTTTTCACAAATTTTTATTAAGTTAGAAGAGCCACTTAAACTTCTTGTTGTCTGCAAGAAACCCACTTTAATTAAAGACAGGAAGCATAAAAGTCATGGGAGGAAGAAAAATATATCATGCTGACACTGGTTAGAAGCTGGAGGAGCTATGTTTCAAGTAAAACAGAACTCAGAGCAAGTGACCAGGGACAAAGAGGAGCATCACAGAAGGAAGGGATCAAGCCTGGGGACGTACTCATGACGATCATTAGTGCGTATGCAAGTAACAGCATCAGGCAGATGAGGCAAAGACTGATGGCGATTTGTGCATTTCACCTTGCGGTTCTATTACAGGCAGAGGCTTGGACACCCCTCTATCAGTGATTGACGGGCCTAGCAGACAGGAAATTCAGCCAAGATAGTCGAACAAAACAGTGCCAATCAAGTAAGTCTAGTGAGCATTTATAGAGGACTTCACTCAGCAGCAGCATAATACGCATTTCTCTGAGCTTACATAAAATGTTGACCAAGATCACCCACTTCCTAGGTCCTGGAGAAGCCAGACCCAGACAAGGTGACAGGCTCCCTGGTGTGCATTTGGTTGCATTTGTTATGAACGTGGAAAAAAGTTTGAGGGTGTATAATAGGCACAAAGAAGAGACAAGATTGTAGGTTCATGTTGAACAACTCTTAGATGTTCCAGTGTTGGGCCCCATGCATGTAAAGATGTAAGTCAAGCGTCAGAGATGGGGACAAGGTGAAGCCGCTCCCTCCCGAGCTGGAGGAATGAGGGGCAGTTACAAGGCTGGCGTCTTGCTCTTTAATCAGATACTAGAAAGACAAAGTAGTCTTAAGGAGTTTTCCAGACCACACACACACTGTCATTTTACAAGGTACTAGGTATTAGTCCCACTCCTGCCTACCCCCAGCCCAGAAAGTGAAACTGCCCAGCCCCCAGCCCCTGTAGTCAGACCAGGAAGCCACGTTTTCGTACCAGGTGACTTTGCTATCCAGGGCCCAGCTGATTACATTGAGGCTGCCACCGGACTCTGGGTCCAAATACCTATTGGCCGGCTGCGGACTCCTGAGACCCTGGTATGAAGACAGGGTCTGGGCCACGTCGGAGGCCCATCAGGAAATAGGAGCAAACAAGCCAGCCAGCAAGAAAGGTTGAAAAGTTGTTTGGATACCAAATTAAGATCGGAGGAGACTTGAATGAAGGTTAGAAATAGCCAAGAAGCCAAGCCTTTTGTAAATCTGTCCCCCTCTGTACCTTCAGGACGTGATCCCTTCTACTTGGAACCTGCACCCCCCCCCCCCAAGGGAGGCCCTTAGCCAGGAAGGACTCACTGGCACACTGCTGTGCTCACGCGCTCTGCCGAGAACAGGACGCAGCTCTCCTCTGGCCATTTTGAAGTCAGTAGGCACATTGCCTTCTGCAGCTACACACACACCACCCAGGACTGGGGGCTGGGCCGGCTGCTGGGAAGCTGCTATGGTGGGAGCACAGAACACACACAGCTGCCTTTCGCCCTGTTGAGCAGGGCACGGGGGTAAAGCATGAATCGCCCTGTAAGGGAAAGAATCGGCACAGAGAATAAAGCTCAACATGTAATCCACGGGCAGACAGGTGGGATTTGGAAGGCTGCACGGGGAAAGACACTTGCAGAGCACTTCTCCAAACTAAGCGTCTCCTCCTCCCAACACTGGTGAACGAGTACGTGGCCATGTATAACTCCGAGTTATAGAGCTTTGGAGCCTTAGTCCTTTATCTTAAAAATGGGCAGGCACTACAGACCTTACAGTGATTGGGAGATGCAGGGAGCACTCATGAGAAGAGCCCACCAGTGGTTCGAGACATTTAAGCGCTCGTGATAAGAGCCTCCTCCCTCAGGACCTTGGGCCCTTTATAAAGGCCACTTTGTCTTATTCAGGTCCATGTCAGGACAGAGCTCCCTACCCGTAACGAGCATTCTGTCCGTCTCAGCGTGCCCACCAGTGACTGCTACCGTGCCCGGCCCGTAAGGGCTCAAGGATATACTAGTCAAGTATGTGCTCCTATGGGACATGGGTGTGTCTTCAACCCACGTCTTAAGTCTACAGATTACCAGCCTAGGACATCAGAAAATTCAGGGAACCAAGGCCATCAGAAAGCAGATGAGTGAAAACTGGTTCTGAGACCCTTGAGATTGTCTGAAATTCTGGACCCCAAGGCAGCATTATGCATTTTCCTAACTGCTCCACTGTGAGTCCATCCCATGCACCAGCCACATTCACACACACATAACTTTCTATTTCACAGGTGGGGAAATAAAGGCCAGTGTCTGATACCCCCGCCAGCGCTGGGAGTCAAGGAACATCAGAAGTCCACCTAAGGTTTTTCAGAGGCCTGAATTAAATTGCCGATACTTAAGGATCAGAGTCTATACAAACTCAGATTTCTAGCTTTTCCTGCACAAAAATGGGATGCGCTGGCCACACAAAGTCCACATTCCTATGTGGCCAGGATTAAACTGGAGCTTGGCTCTCTGAACAAGACAGGTGTCCTGGCCAAGCCTCCCCTCACCCATTTCCCCACCCTCCTTTACTTATCTGGTCCCTTGGAGGGCGCTTAGGCTTGAAATTCCCAAAGTGGAGTATTTATAGAATGCTTTGGGCCCCAGAAGTCATGGGGTCTCGAAGGAGTATGCCTTGAGAAATAGTGCAGCTCCACCTTTGAAGGGGCTGGTGGGCAAAGGCTGGAAGAGAGACCCTTTCATGGGCAGCAGGCATCCCACTGAGTCACCCGAGAGGTAACATTTCAAAGACGACCGTGGGGCTGAGTCTTTTTCTCCCCATTGAGAGAATGGAGCCTTACCATGACATGACGTTTCTAGAATTTGGTATATTGTCTATATCCCGAGGCCGTATTTGAAAGTCAATCTATTAGAAAAATCCTTCCTTTGTACACTAAGTTTTATTCAACGTTGGTATACGCCTCTCCAAAGGTGGTTTCTGTAACTAGTGCCGTTCAATGCCTCTGTTTTCCAGGATACGTCCTTCCTGCTACCTAAATCACGAGGTGTGTTTTGAAATAAGTGTATACAATGCCGTAGCTAGAAGGTGTAGCCCGAGCGAGAAATATGCTTTTTGACCATGACCGCCAACATCTGCAAGTTGTGAGGCCACAACTTGGGAGCGAACCTAACTCAGGGGGAACCTAGGGGGAGCGAACCTAACTCAGGCTTCGTGAGCACCAGTGGAGGTCACGTCAGGTCAGGTGAGGGTTACCTGAAGCACCACTTTCAGGTTAAACTGAGAGGAGACCTTGCGTGGCTTTAAGACAAACATAATGTTTCCCCCTCAGAGGAAGAATCGGGGAGAACGCACCTTACAACTCACTTCATGCAATGCCTTACCATCTGCTCTGTGCTGGGCACTGGTCCCCGTGAGACTGGGTAAACTAAGCCGCCAAAGTCCCCAGTTGTCGGAGAATGCACAGTCCAGCTAGAGGCAATCGTGTATATACAGATAAGGTTGGGAAGACCCCTGGGGTAAGTGCCGAGTTTCCTATTCGAACCTGAGTTCAGGGAGGGAGAGTTTTGATAACCAGCCCTGGGCCACCCAAGTAGTGTGGCCTTAACACTGGGCCTTCATCTCGGGCTACAGCGGACTGTGATTTGTTTCCCAAAGTTGGGGAAAGGACAGTTAACATGCATCCGTGCCTTTGCCCTGGAAGGGAAAGTTGCAAATGGAATTCACAGTGTTGAAAACAGACCTCGATTGTGCCAATGCGCGCCCCTCCCCAGTCTCCTCCATCTCGGCCACTGGCAGCATTCATTTAACCTCCCACCTGCATTCCCAGGGAGTAAGTGTCACTGTCTTTTTTTTTCTTTAAAGAAAAAGATGGTATTGAGCACAAATCCCCCATCCCCCACCACCTAGGTCAAAGCCCACGTGCTACTGCACCAGAAGTCGACCCTATCCAACCGGAAAGTGAATGTCCTCTTATACCAGGACTTCACCTCTGCGTGGGGGACAGCCCACCCAACTCCAGTTTAGGAGTCCTTTGATCCAAAGAGGCCCACACCGAGGCCGATCATAGTTAGAACGGCAAAGCTTAAGAACAAAGGGAGAGTTTTAAAAGCAGCAAAAGACAGTTCCCTACCAGGGATCTCCCATAAGACTGGCAGCTGGTACTCAAGGGAAACATTTCAGGCCGGAAAGGATTGGCATGAAAATATTCAAAATGAGCCCTGGCTGGTGTAGCTCAGTGGATTGAGCGTGGGCCTGCGAACCAGACAATCGCGGTTCGATTCCCAGTCAGGGCACATGCCTGGGTTGTAGGTCAGTTCCTGGCAGGGGCTAGGTTCCTGGCAAGGGATGCATGAGAGGCAACCATACATTGATGTTTCTCTCCCTCTCTCCTTCCCTTCCCCTCTAAAGACAAATAAATATTAAAAAAAGAAAATATTCAAAATGATAAAAAGGATGTATCACCAGGACGACTTCACCCAGCCAGGCTATCATTTAAAACCGGAGAAATAAAGAGCTTCCCAGACAAAAAGAAGCCAAAGGAGTTCACTGACAACTAAGCAGTATTATAAGAAATGTTAAAGGGTGTCCTTAAGAAAAAGGAGGGACACAGTTATAAAGAAAATGACAATAAATACGTACCGATCAACAGTCACTTTAAATGTAAACGGCTCAAATATTCCAATCAAAAGACACAGAGTGGCAGAACGGATAAGAAAACAGGGCTCCTTCCATCTTTGAGGCCGATGAAGTCTCAGAACACCAGTCAAAGGGCCCACTGGGCTCGTTTGCCGGCCTCGTCCCTCCGGCCCCAGGAAGGAAGGAGAGGTTGAAAGCCAATTTCATACAGAGCACCCAGGCCCCCACTGGAAAAACCATCCTTGCTGCAGGGGTGAGCAGAGGACCCTCTAGGAAGAAACACCTGCTCCACCACAGCCATGTTGGATGAGAAGCGGAGGCTCAGGTCACAGCCTTCCAGACGGGGGCGCTGCAGGGCCCCTTCAAGTTTACCTACCGCTGGCTCCTCCTTCTGGTGAAGAACCCACGCACGCGCACCACACCAGGTGCTCTGGATAAAGACTCGTGGAGGCGGACACACGGCTATTCCCCTCAAAAGCACGCATCTGTTGATGCAAACACGCCAGGGCTTCCACCTGAAGCCAACCCGAAACATGACGAGGCCAAGGTGCGTGCTCAGGAGTCACTAATTTCAACCCTGAAGCAGCATATTTGGGTTTTAATGAGCAAAATTTAAACTCACGGGCGGGCGACTTCGGCCATTCGCTGCATCCCTTTACCCAAGTTCCTTCCTTGCCATCTCCCCACCCACTGCTGCCTCCTCCGGAGGCTGGGACTCGGAGGTGAACTTCCTTTCCGTTTGGGAACTGTTNTTCCACCTGAAGCCAACCCGAAACATGACGAGGCCAAGGTGCGTGCTCAGGAGTCACTAATTTCAACCCTGAAGCAGCATATTTGGGTTTTAATGAGCAAAATTTAAACTCACGGGCGGGCGACTTCGGCCATTCGCTGCATCCCTTTACCCAAGTTCCTTCCGTGCCATCTCCCCACCCTCTGCTGCCTCCTCCGGAGGCTGGGACTCGGAGGTGAACTTCCTTTCCGTTTGGGAACTGTTCCATTTCCTCTCCAGCTGGCCTCAGAAGTGGGGGAGCGGTGGGGGAGGGGGTGGGGAGAGACTCAGGTTAACCTGGAGCCCAAGATGGGGCTGACAGGTTAGAGAGGGCCTTGATTTATTCTCCTATCCATGGTGCAGGCCATCTGTCCTCATTAACTTGCACAGGTTTATGGGTTTTTAATCTTTTCCACACACACGCACTATATGAACATTCCATATTGTTTTTCTATAGTCTGTGTACTTTTATGTCCTGATAGTTGGCCTCCGAGTTATGACCCGGGACACTTACCGCACTGGCTCCAGCCCTTCCACCAGTGAGCAGAGCGCTCCCCCCTCCAAGGACCAAGCGGCGTCAGTTGCTAAATCAAACATCAACCCAACGAGTGTTGCTGGGGCCATATGGAATCTCCAGCCCCAAATCTGTGAACCTGCATCCAGAAACCCAACGCCAACTGTGCGTATTTCAGACTACGAGAGCCTAGGAGGCTCGCCTCCTTCAACCCCAAAGCTAAAGAACAGAACAAAGCAAAAAAACCCCTCCAAAGCAGGAAATCAGGATGATGAGGGTAAAGAAGAAAAAGAACCACTGTCCACGAGGAATGATCCGGGCCGAACAGAGGACAGGGAACTTGGGGTTTTTTTTCATTAAAGTTCAGGCACAAGAGCCGACTCGGTCATGCCAGGAGTTACAGGAAGGGAGAGCCATGTCTCCCCTACTCCATACGTGCCTCGGGGACCGCCTCACCCACGGCGACCCCATAACGACCAGGGGCAGTGCTTTTAAGAGCAACTGGCTGAGGGACACAGGCTGACAGAGTGCCTTGCTGCATATGCACAGCTCAGAAAAACTAGGAAGATGATGATGATGACGGAGGACACTCACCGACCCCCAGGGGGCTGCAGGAAAAGAAAGTGAGTGAAGTCTTGTGAGTGAGTGAGTGAGTGAAGGGTGAAGTCCTTCACCCTTCGGTGAACAGCTCGTGACTTCTGGTTGTCAGGAGCTGTCTGCCGCCGAGGGAACCTCCCGGAGCCCTGCCTTTCCGTTCGATGAACTGAAGGTCTGCGGGGTTCTGGGTACAGACAGTGAGCGCTCCCGTTATAAAACGGGGTTTTAAAATAAAGGCCCTCTAAAGGATCAAATGCCACCTTTTCTTCACTCACTGGGATTGGCAGGTCCCCAAAGCAGGGGACACCAGCGAGACAGACCACACTCTCCCTAAATCCAGTTATTCATCACCCTCTCGAATCTCTCTCCATTTTCCACGAAGATTTCTAAACCGCCTCCCCTTGCGTGTGAGAACACATTTTTGCACCCAGAATCTGAGGGCGAGTTTTTAGTTCAATCAAGAAAAGCCTGAACTTGAACTATTTCCCATCATGCTGGCCTTTCCAATGCCATGATTCTCCCAGGTAGAAGGTCTTGCTTTTAGTAAAGGGGAAGTGCTTTCTCTTTCTGCAGTGATCAGCTTAAGGTGACAGTTAAGGAATCCACCGGGATGAAAAAGTCACCTGAGCACACGGTGGCCCGTCTTCACCCTAAATCACCGTCCGCAGTCAGGCACAAAGATTTCAGTGGGAGAAAGCTGCTCTTGACCAAAGGACCTGAGTGGAACAGGAGTTCAACTTTGCATTCCTGCCACACCCCAGAGGCTTAACATTTTCTCCTCTTATCAGTTAGTCCCCACGGGGCCCTGGTTCTACTGTTAACCCGGAAGGAGTTGGTGGCCACTGAGACGCAGGTTTCCACAGCATTACACGCTCCTTTGCAGGACTGATCAGAGCTTTTACATGTGCTAATGTGAACGTCCAAGACGATGCACAGCATCCCCTCACACTCAGAGTGTCCGAAACCTTCTCTCGTACTACCGAGCGGCTCGTTCCAGGGCTCCGCCCCCCCCCCCCCCCCCCGAGAGAGATGGACTTGACCGCTGTTTTGCAGCTCGAGAAGCGCAGGGCAGGAATGGTGTTAAGCAGTTTGCCCACAGCCAGGGCAGCTTCAGACCCAGGTCGAACAGCGAGCACAGGGCTCCTCTGTTCTCTCATCATTCCTCCTCCTCCCTTTTTTCCTGCAGAGGCGGTATCACTGTGGTGTATATTCTGTGTGCCCACCCAGGACATTTCAATGCAGGCAGGGACTCCCCTCAAATACCGAGGGGTGTCGAGCTGTAGCAAACGTTGACCCAGCAAGCCTGGTGGGGGCCGTATGGAACCTCTGCCCCCAAATCAGTCTCTCCTGCACCTACGATGGTCTGCAGAGGATGTCAGTCACCCAGTTAATTTGTTGAGTGGATTACCCCACTGTATGTCCAAGCTTCAGTTCGAGGAGACTTGGGACCTCGTCTCTGTATGCTGCGCTAACACAACACTGCTTCACCAAAAATAGCGTTGAGCACCTCAAAAGCTTAGAGAGGAAAGGGGGGCTTCAGCGAGTTTGTGGCGATGAGATGCCAACCCTGATTTTTGGTCATTTCCCACCTCGGGGATTTTGCAACCCCAGATTGTGATGCAAACTTGGACCTAAGGCCGCTTTGAACACATCTTTGGGAAGCAAGGATGCAAGGAGGTCCTTGGGGCGCTGACTGGGTAGGACAGTGGCCGAAGGACTGGGCTTGGTTACTGCTCTTGAAAACAGCCTCCCCAACTTGATTGCTGGAGGCCTGAGAAGAGCGTGGCATGTGCTCTGGGGCCCTCATCTCCCCACCCAAGTCACCACCACCCGATGGACCGTGGGGGCCCCTTCAGTGTCAGAGAGCAGGTCCTCCAAGGACTGAAGGATGCCCTCCCTGTGCAGGCGCTACAAGGAAGCAGACCGCGTCCCCATGGAAGAAATTGAGGCTATTGGGAGAGCCTAAAGGGCAGAAGTTAGAGCTGCCTGCCTAGGTCTCCCCAGCAGCTAACCTTGGCCACCCACGATGCAAAATCTCCAGGGACCTGAAGGTGGACAGTCATTCCTTTTATTAGAAAGTGAGTCCCGAGAGGTCAAGTGACTTAGGCTAAGGCACAGCTGTTGATAACAAAACTCAGACTAGACCTCCTGTTTGAGGGTCAGGGCCAGGATCAGGGCTCCTCCCCAAAGCACAACTGCTCAGAAGGACTAGGAAGAACTTGACCTCAAGTCCGAAGATGCACAGGTTTAAGCTTATGATCTGTGAACATGAGACCACCTTGCCTTTGTTCTCAGCTTTCTACTCTCCAGCCTCTTATCCACGTTGAACTTGGAAGGACAGGGCCTGGCTCCCTTTCAGTCCACTGGAAATTTTCAGAGGGAGACCATATATGAGGCCCCCAGGCTAATCCAGCAGAGCCACTGTGCCAGCCAATGGCTCCTGGGTGGAGAACTGAGGAGTGAAGCTGATTATAAACAATCCTCTCACAGTTCTGCTCATTGCAGTCCCAGACCACAGCATTGAGAAGGCCTCTCCGACAGACAGATGCTCCCTGAAAATAAGAGCTGGGAGGGACCAGCGAGGGCCCCGGGAGGAACAGCAGCAGGTGTTCAGTGTGCATCAGAGGGCAATTTTCAGTCCGTTTTACACATGGGGGAAAACAGGGCTCGGGGCTGAAATGAGCGTGGATTTCTCTGCCTTTGATAGAACGCCGCCCAGGTCTTCAAATGAATTTCCTAAGAACACAAAGGGGAAAAGGGGCGGCAACAACCATACAGCGACTCCCCCAATGAGGGAAGAAGTGAGGTTTGGGCGCTTGGCTTTCTTCACACTTTTTTTGTTTTACTATTTTATTGACTTTTTACTATTAATATTGACACTTGACAAGAACTACTCCCTCTGACCCAAAGGGGGCAGCACTCAACCAACATAGGGAATTTCACAAGGGAAAGTACTAAAGCCATTTTAAGAGGGAAAAACCTCTTTGCTCATTCCATTAGTGGCATTTAAGGGGAATTATTCTCATGGCCACAACCTGTCATGTGGATGGTGCCAGTGGCTGGACGCCAGAAAAGGTTGTGTCCGCCGTCGCCCACGGTATAAGTTGTGGGCAGGAGTGGGAGAATGTCAGTTTGAGCAAGTGGGGCTCTTACAAGTGCTTTGGACAGCTTTAAACTGGAGAGAAGAATGCAGCCTTTAAAAAAAAATAAAGTCTCAGAAGGCAGCCCCCATGGGGACTGGGGCTGTCCGGTTAGCATTAGTCCCCTCCCCTCGGCTTTGAGGGCCGCATCTGCAGGTGAGCATGACTAACCCAGCGGAGCACCCTCAGTTCCCAACGAAGAGACGGTTCAGCCCCGGAAGCTCCAACACCTCCTGCGTTCCGGTTCTGTCACAGGCACCGAGGACAGTAAGGGAGATCAGATCCCTGTCCGGGTGAGTCTAGCGAGGACCATAAGCCTCAGGTATGACAGGCAGCGTCCCAATCTGCCCTGCCCCCAAGACTTCCCTGCCACATGTCCACGCTCCACATAGATCTTTGGGTGGGAGCGAATGCGTGCAGGCAGGACGTTACTCCTGACTGTGTGGCAAAAGGGAGACGGGCCGTCCTGGGTGGGCCTGCCCTAATCACACAAGCGCTTTAGACATCGAGGTCTAGACGCTGTAGACATACTAAGTCAGAAATGCAAAGCACGAGAGAGTCACAGCGCGCCAGCTGGAAACTAGAGGGGGCCGTGTGGCAAGGGGTGCAGGAAGCCTGTAGGAGCCAATTTAAACGCTACCAAAGGAAGGAGCCTCAAGTCTTACCTGCAAGGAACTGAGTTATACCAAGAACAAACTTGGAAGCCAGCTTGCCTTCAAAAGTCCCCAGAGAACACAGCCCAGCTGACACTAATTTCAGCCTTAGGCTACAGCAGAGGACCCAGCTACCATGGGCCTGGTCGGTACCTGGGGAACAGTGAGCCAGTCAGTGCATCTCTTTAGCTTAAAAGATTGTCTTCAACTCCATGGGCATCCCTGGAATCTGAGCACAGCACAAATGGACTCTCCAGGTCAGGGTAAATGCCTTTTAAACGGCCAAGTTTGTTATACAGCAATAGAATGTTAATGCCTTGGGGGGAGATGGCAGACAGAGCATTACAAGGGAACCAAAAGTTGGCTGTGGGGATGTGGGGACTGGGGGCATCTTTCCAGTGACACCCTTGGATGCTCCATGATGTTCATAGTCTCTCCCATACTGTTACCATCAGGCCACCACCAGAGGCTTAAATAATGGTCAATGAGACACACAGACTGGGGATGAGTTGGTTCCATCCATCCAGCTAAAGTCAGAAGAGGCCAGAGCTCACGTTGAGAGAGCTTCGCTTAACCAACATCTAACCAGAAAATGCATTTCCATGATCCTGTTATCCATTTGTTAACTGCATGCTAACACTGAGCCATGCAGAGGGCTTTGCAGGAGAGACACAGTTGGCATCTCCCCATCCTGAGCCAAACTCACCCCCACCTATGCCAGTTCCTCCCATTAGGCACAAATCCAAGCCTCTCTAGTCTATCTTTAAAACTGGTCCCCTGAGAAGGGGCTAACAGGTCAACCTGCAATGGGGGACCCTAATACTGGAGGATCTACACTCACATGCCCACAATAGTCCAGGAATTTGAAGCTAGTTTGCTCTTGAAGGGTACCCTTTCTGAAATGGAGAGAGACTCCAAGACAGGGAAGAAATGTTGCGGGTTAAGCCTCACCTCACACCTCATCCTCGGTGGCCCTTGCTTAGACTTGGCAAGGAAGGCCCCTGGTGAGGACAGGGCAAGACAAGTAAACCTCACAAGCCAAGCACTGAGGCAGAACATACCTTCGAGAAAGAGCGACCCATCCTGTATGCAAGGAGCGAGTATCCAGCATACCAAGGCCTCCCCTGGTTTTGTAAAATTTTAGGGCTATTTTGAGCCTAAACTTTAAGGTGCATCTTACTGAAGACTAGATTTGTCCAACTCAAAAGCTGGACTCCAACACCAATGCGGCGGATGCATATGGACTTAAAGAGCCCGCACTTCGGCGGCACTCCATCCATTGTACCGAGAACCCGAGGCTTGTGCTTGCCTGGCCTGGAGGTTCAGCTACCTCTGAGCTTCTCCCTCCAATCTAGACACACTCCAGGGTCTCATGGTTGATCTCATTGCTTCCATCTTGTTGTGTTCCTCCTCGGGGCTGAGCGCTGGGAAGACAAGCCAACAGAGGCCACCCTCAGTGTCCAGTCCACTTGGATTTGCATCGGGCTCTGCTCTGTTAGGCCCCTAGGTCTGTGCAAACACCCCTCTCTGTCTAGAAGGCTTCCAAACTCACTGAGCTTTCTGGAACTTGGTGTGAGAAAGCCCATAGTAGACCAGCTACCTACGAAGGTCTCCCAAAAGAGGTCTGGTGTTGCGTAAAAGGTAACAGTGTTCATTCCCCTAACCTTTCCCTACCCCAATGGACCAGGCTGGGAGTCTTTCCCAGCAGTCAGCCAATGGCATGTGCTCAAGTTCTAGAAGGATATGAAAAGCAGGCGCTGCTTTATAGATGTGAGACAGACGCGAGAGCAAGGACTCAGATGAAGAGCCAGAGGCTGAGGCTCAAAGACAGTGGGACTGGACCGGACCGGTCCTGCAGGTCGCCTTTGCGGAAACCCAGGTGCGCAGGCTTTTGTCTCGTCTACCGAAGAATCATTCCAATTTCGAGACCACACTGCACATTGGACTGACAGCTGCCCCATCCTCCCCCTGGTTCTCAATCAATGCCATGGCAGAACTCGGCGTTGGGCGTGCATTATTCATCTCCAGTGGGAGCAGAGTTACTCAAAGCATCAATGAATCAATGGATGCAGATGTTTTAACAGCACCCTCAGTCAATAGGGTGGGGGGTGGGTGTTAAACAAAGAGGAGAGAGGACTGAAGACTCAGGGCGACTGGTGCTGGCCCAGGTCACCATCCGGGCTGCAGTGTCAGCTCACACCTTAAGTCTAAGTACCCCCTTATTCACAGAGGATGCTGGGAGTCATGGATAGTACTAAACTCTATATGTAAACTTGTTTTTTCCCATACATACAGACCTATGACAGTTTAATCTTATTGTGCCCAACATAAGTTAACTTATAGAATTCTAACACTATAGCATGAGTTATGCGAATGTGGCTACTCATGTTGGGGGGCATTCTTCGCTACAGGCTCAGTGCTTTCTGGCTCAACATGTTGCCATCAATGGAAACATTTTTCTATTCACATCATCCACTCCCAAACTGAATGCCTCCTACGTCTTAACTAAGCACTCCTGAACTGCAACCGGAACTTTTGCAGTGTGAGGTGCTGCGACAGAACGAGCACAAATGTTTCCTTCTTCACAACTTTGTGGGTGGAAAATTCATTCTTACCTTAATCTTAAGCAACCTTAGCATGCCACTTTTTTCTTCTTAGCATACAATTTTCCCCCCTCCTCAAGTCAAGAATTTTTAGCTTGTCACTTAAAGGGAAGCCCCTCTGCGGCTTCTCTTTGGCACATCCAAATTGCCAGCGTCACTAGTCTTGTGCCTTGGGGCCACGGTTAAGTAAAATCCGGGTGGCTTGACCACAGGCACTGGGAGACCTCAACAGTGGGTTGGATAACCAGCCGGGTATTGATTGACAAGTGGGCGGGGAGCGTCCGGAGCGTGGAGACGCCGGAGGGAGGGAGGAGTCAAGGCCTGGGGCGGGCAGAGCAAAACCTCGCGAGATCTCACGGTACTGAGAACAGGTGCGCCGTTTTGAAGGTTTGAGTTATTTCTGAAAGTTTCCATTTAATCATTTCAGACCTATTGGACCACGGGTAACAAACCGCAGAGAGCGAGACTGGGAATGCGGAGACTGTTTCCCCAAGAGAGGCCCTGGTTTCCCCCAAATGTACAAAAAGGGCCGTCAGGATACGCGGATCCGAGCACCCTTCCAGCTCTCCTCTTTGCAACTATTAAAAAGAGACTTGAAGAGGAAGTTTCCAGGGACTGTTCCCAAGAACAGCTAGAAATGGCCAAAGCAATTGAAACCGGCTAGTTTAACTAGCTCAGGCGCCTTCTGAAGTCGAGTTTTGGAAAAGCCATTATTTTTACAGCATAAACGATGACTCACGCGCCCGGAGGCAACCGAGCCCGGATCCTGCTTTCCATGATCAACACGGCTCCTCCGTCGGTTCTGCCTCGGGTTCAGGACTGGTCTCGTTTTCGTGTTATAAAAAAGTGAGCCGCGCTCTCAAGAGATGGTTTGGAAAGGGAAGAGGACGGAAAATGTTATCATCCGAGGCTCAAGTCTTTCTAACTTTCTCTCTGCGGCAGGCTTGATCGGTTTGGTGTCTGAGTCTAGGGTTTGCTTCCGAAAGTTGAACTGGAGTCTCGACCCTATGCTGAACAGGCTTTTGGCTTTGCCGTGACACAGCTTTACTCGTGAAACTCTTCAGTCCTTAGAGGGTGAGGATGGGGTCGTGGACATTGCTTTATTCCAAGTCTTCCCTGGTGACTCCCTCGTTCATTCCCGTGGACCATCATGCCATTGAAATCTCTGCTCAGTCCCTCCTGCCTCCTATGGACAACAAGCGTCACTCCTTGAGGTCCCCAACTTGTGTGAGCACTAGTTAGGATGAGTCCAGGCAGGGGCTCAGCCCTGGTAGCATCTCAAGGGTCCCAAAGCTTGCTCCCAATACTGCATACAGGTTCTCTCTTCTACCTGGGGCTTCCCCATCTGTTAACTTCTGCTACCACCTAAGTACTTAGCCCACAACTGGGAGCGATAGCCTTGCTTTCCCCCTTCATACCCAACATCCAGGCCCTTCAAGCAAAGGCCGCTAGTCACCACTTCTCAGAACTCCCCAATTCATTTTCATCTTGCGACATTCTCACGGTCGCCACTTGGACTGAAGTTCCACCTCTCATCTGGCTAAGGGGCGTGGCTTCCTAGGGTACCCTTCCTTCTTGGTGCCTGTACTCGACGTGTCAGCTGCTGAACCCAAAGCCCACCCTCACGAGCATTGATTGCTGATGACTTCACATTGTCCTTGGGAGAAAGCTTGAATTCCATTTTATTATGAACCGAGGTCCCACAGAATTAAGCTCCTGCCCATTTGTGTCTCATCAGCTAACTACTGCTGCCGCCACCTCGAGTCATTTTCCCTTTTGGTCTTTGTCTCAAACCAATTCCTTAGGACCTTTGTACCAGCTGCTCCTTCCATTTCGGATCTGAGGTTTTCGCCTGGATTCTATGGATTCATGCACCTGCTTTCCTTCTCAGAGACCTTCCTTGACTACCAGGATCTAGAGTTGCTGGTGAACGCCATGCTGGGTTCGTGCCCAGGGGCGTGTGTTACCCTGGATGGTTGGGTTACTGTCACTGTGGGGTAGGGAGTTGTCCAAGTTTGTTTTTAGTGCTTTATCCCAGAAGGGCTAGAAAGCCTCAGGAATGCGGCCAGCCTTGCAGCAGGGAGGGATCCTTTTGGGAACCTTTCAAAGTAAACTGTAATCTAGGCCGAGAGCACATTTCGAAAGACTTCGGCACTTTTCCTGAGAGAAGCCTTTTCTCCAGACCTCTGGTTTTGCTCATGTTGAAATTAATTACACAAAACGGAGCCGATCCCTCCCCCCCCCCAAAACGAGTTCTCGTCCTCAGAAGGCGTGCTCCATCGTTAAGTCCGATGGCAGAGGTCACAAGAGATCGTAGTTCGAGCCCATTACTTTCTTTTACAGAAAAGCTAGCTTATTCCTTACTCTTGGCTTTTGGTTGAGTGGCTGGCATGTAGTAGGTACTTAGTTTGAAGAGCTTTCTATCCCCTTATTGAAGCCCCAAAGGCGAAGCACTAAGATCTAAGCGAAAGCAGGAGTAGCGGGGTTTGCAGTCCGCTCCCGGGACAGGCCCGCAGCCCCTCCAGCCCAATGTCGGCTCTAGCAGGCATCCGAAGTGTCCCGTCTCCGCTAGCTGTCCACACCGCAATGCCAGTGAGTGTTTTGATTCCTAAATAGCAAACTTCCCATGAGGTCCTTCCTCTCATCCATAACTTGAGACTTTCTCCCCGGAGTCCCCAACTGCCACACCAAGTCGTGGATGGGCCAAAGCCTGCAGGCCTGTGACAGTATCACACAAAGCTGGCCTGCCTTCGCTCCACTTGCTTCTGTTTATGCAACACCGTGGAGAAGAATCAAAGCCATTAACTGCTGGGAACACAACCAACCTGAAGGTGTACTTGTTACCAGGTGTTGGGCACAAGAGGTCCTAGCCATGGGGACTGGGTGAAACAAGGTGTTGCCCTGCAGTCACCAGAGATTCTTTGGGGGAAGATGGGGCATTGGGGCTTGGGAGAAGGGGACATGGAGGTGAGAATGTGTAGAAGCAGCAGCCAAACCCCCACAAGAGAATGCCAGGACTAAAGTGTTGGTAAGTCATGGTTACCTATGACTGTTATCCACTGTTACCCATCTGTCTCAAGAGTCAAGGACGTGCAGAATTTGAAAAGAGGCCATGGACACAGTTTAACTCAGCTTGTGGGGAGTCATCAGAACTAAGTTCAGACCTTGCCAGTTGTAGGTCATTGGACCTAGGATCAGTGGTTTCATCCCCGAGTGTCCTCTTTTCAACAGAGGTGATGGTACTGAGTTGACTGGGTTACTCTAAGGATTCACTGAGAAAGCAGTGCTAATGGGACAAGAGCTACGTTTTGTGGAGCCTGAAGGAACTTTGAAGTCTTAGGTTCAAGATTATGAACTTGGAACATAAGGCCAGGTTTAAGCTTCAGTTTCATGGGTAAATCTGATTCAGAGATCTCTGTTTAGCACATGCTAAATATTCACCATGTGGGAGCTATCCGCCATCTAAGTCAGGAGAGGGAAAAGTTATTCCCAAAGCCATGGAGGGAGTTGCTATGGTACTTCTGATCAGCATGGGTGGGGGGGCTGGCACCCACTGGCATCCTAGGAGCTGAGTATCTCCAGTTCATATCCACATGTATCATAGGTCAGAAGGGATGTAGGTAACACTTGGCAAAGAGGGTCAAGGCCACCCATCTGGCCGCACATCTCTGCTTTGTGCTTATTCCAAGCCCAGCATCTTAGAGTGCCTTTAAAGAGAAAGCTAGGATTATTAAAGGGCTACTTGTAGCCTAGAGTTCAGTCTAAGAACTAACGGAGTTCTAGGTCACATGTCTGGTACCACCTGACTGCCTACAGCCTGAATTTGTTCTGTCCAAAGTGGAAAGTTCCCCATAACTACCACCTAATCACACACCAGAGCTTTACTACTTCTCTCTCATATCCATCTCTCAGCTTCTGATGCAGAACCCAGCTGGTGGGGTCCACCCACATTGTGGACGAGATACAAGAAATTCACATGGACTACCGAGTCCTGTGGAGGAAAAGGGATGACATGGCTTCTCTCCCAGGAGGAGAGTTCCTGGACCTTTGCCTTAACAGGCTTTTACTGGATCAATTTGCATAGGAATACAGGGTGTATACATAAAGCTCATCAATTATTGTCAGGCAGAAGTCATTAAACAATAGATAACATTCAAAGAACTCTGAGGGCTTATTCTGAGTCAGGGTCAGATAGCTAAAGGGCCATAAAACTTTGGGGAACACACTCACTTCCTGTTTGGACCCTTATTATTTAAACTGAGGATATTAACAAAGTAGCTTTCATAGGATTTTATGTATTCTTTCTTAGGCCTGATCACCCTGGGGAACCTGCCCTTTCCAGCACAGGGCCACACCCACCTCCGGCATTGTTTCAGGCATAAAGTATTGTTCCAGGCTTAGATAGAGCAGGGAAGTAAGGTAGCCAAGAGATTAGGAGACTTCCTGCAGACAGAATGAGAACTCTGGCTATAACAAGGGCGAGGGGCGAGGGGCGAGGGGCGAGGGGCCATCACTGATCATGCCCCCCTATAGCCCCTTAAGTCCACCCCTGGGCCCCCGTGATCATGCCTGTCTTAGGTCTCCCTCCCTTGAGGAATCTTACATGTCATTGGCTAACTGATCAAGCACTGGGGGCCAGGCAGGGTGAAGTAGTGGGGGCAGAGGCGTGCCCGCCAGGGAGATGAGCTTTGTCTCCTTAGTGGCTTATAGTCCCAAGGTCACTCACTCAGCCTTTGCCATGGTGAGGGGTGGTGTGCAGGGGTTACACCTCCTAAAACTAGGCAGGGCAGCTCCCAACAAGCTTCAACTTGAAATGCTCTCAAATTCCCTGTAAGCAGCCTACACAGTGAAGGATCAGAGAGCGACCACCACGTAGCCCAGTTACTCTGGTCACACTAAGCCACACCATCTTGGCATGGCCTCAGCTTTGCCACCCTGGTCATGTGTCCACCCTGTCCAGCTGTGGCCAGGGTCATGGACATGCTCTGGGTACCCAACTCAAGTTAGGGCTGGGTAATAGACTGTACAGCTAGAACTATCTCCAGGCCCAACCCTCAGAGGGCCCAGCTCAGTGGGAACTGGTGCTCCGGGAGCACTTCAGTATTATCACTTAGTAGGGCTAACAAGCAGATTATGAACACATCCCTGACAGCCATGTAGGGAGAACAGAGGCTTAGATCTTCCTCATAGCCCATTCTGCCTGTGGGGAAAGGTGACTGGCACCAAAAGGTGACCTTGACTTTCACCCTTCCTCCCAATTTATGGGTTAGTGACCACTGGTCTTGGGCCAAGCTTAACGTCCTCAGGGATGCCATGTTGGAGAAGTCCCGTGCCAGCCATTGGTGCAGTTTGCCCCAATGAACAGGACCATCCCTCTAAGGGACTCAGTCCTTGAGGGAGGAAGAAGGGGCGTTAGAGACAGAAGCCAAGTTAGTACATGTAGCAGACACGTGGGGTCCCGATGGTCGCCCTTTAGTCTTTCCCAGTTTCAGCTGCAGCCAAGATGGGCCGTTCTAGGCGGGAACAGCCTCTCGCTTCAAGTACAGCTTTGCTTTCTGCCCGAAGACATCACAGCATTTGCAGAAAATTGTAAGTTATGTTACTCTTTGGGACAGAGTGGAGTAAAACAGATGAAACGTTACCTAGATTTAGAGGCAAGTGTGGCTTTAGATAATCTGTTCCATCCATGTCCAGCAAATGTGGTGTAGAAATGTTTTTGCTGTGGTCGATTCCAAACTATTTCACACAGGGACTCATGAAATATGTGCCGGTAAGCAGCCTGAAGGTCCTTAACTTGGTTAGTGACAAACCAGCAGATGCGAGGCTTGCAGAACCCGTTTATCCAACCCCGAGTGCAGGACGCAGTATCACTGCAGGGAACTGGTTCACCGATGGAAATCTCAGCCGACTCGAAGAAGAACCGGACTTTTGCAGGTAAGGCGCTGTTCGTAAGGATAAGCCCCGACTATACCCTGGATTTGTGTCTTCTAAAAACAGGCCCCCCAAGTCCAATTCATTTGTTTTTGGTGCAGGTTGCATACTTGTATCTCGCATTCCAAAAAGGAAGAAACAAGCATGTGATTTCAGTTTCAAGTATGCATTTCAGTAACACCGAAAACTTAGATTTGCAAAAGCCTGACATTACAACAGATCGAAGGCAGGAGTTGACACGCTGTGGGCCGAGCGATAGGTGCGTAAGGTGTGCGCGTAGGCACACAAAACTGAAAACTTCAATCTCAAATGAAAGGAAATGGTAACGATGATGTAGATACGGCGCCTGTGCCAGGCAGGAGAGAAAGGTGTGTTAGGTGCTATGCGTCCAAAACGAGTCACTCATCAAAATATTTTTTGCAGGTGTTGACATGTATCCATGCCTTAAGTGCAGCAAGATTGTTTGCAATGACTGTGACAAACGTTTGCAAAGCCAGCTATTGAAGATTCTGCTTCATGGTAAAGACTTTTTTTGTTGTATTTTTCTAAAGCAAATATCCATGTTTCTGCTGTTTGAAGAGAACATTTTCATATTTTATAATTTCTAGGTTGTAACAAAAGTCATGCATCTTATATATAAGTATAATAAAGACAAATTTGCTGTTTTAACATTTTGCACATTTCAGCACATAGTAGCAATGAATTTCACTCAGATACATGTGACCTATGCTATAACTTTGACCACAACCTCCGCAGGCTTAAGTATAGTTTTGCTCTCTGCCCAAAGATGTATCTTTCACTGCAGATGCCCATGTGTAAGCTCGCAAGTACAGCCAAGTTCAAGCCCAGATTCAACCCTTGCTCAATGGTTAGGAACCAATGAATAAATGAAAAATGATGGGAAAACACTCAAGCCGAAGAAGGCTTCCCCGTGCCCCCCCATATGTTGGGTGGGACGTTCTAGGCATGTGTCCACCTCTCACAGGTGGTCCCGATGGCTCACGGAAGCTGCCTCACAGTACACCGTTGTTTCCACTTCCTTATTTAGCCACTCCCTCCCCACCAAGACGACCTCCTTTGTCTCTCCCTGCCTGTCCCGAGACCTCGTCTCAGACTACTTTCAGGGAGCCCAACTTAAAATGCAGCTCAAGGGGATGCCCGCAATACAAAGATGAACCTTGTGAGCCACAAGGTCAAAGGCATAAGATGTGTAATTTCACTTTGTATAGCCTGGGAGGTGATAGGTGGCCCACTGTATAAACAGACTAATAAGGAAGGACATCTCTTGTGAGCCGAACACATGCAAAGTTAGTAGCCTGAATTCTCCTGCAGGGAGGAAATAAAGCATTGATTCCGTAGGGCATTGGAACTGCGGTGGGAGATCCATGGCTGGGATGAAGTCACAGGCTGACTGCTCCGAGGGCTCGAGGGGGAGGTTAGATAAGAGACTCAAACTCAACCCAAAGGAGTAAACATCCCTTCTAATAGTCATGGAGCTACATCACAAGCCATCTCTGTAGCTCAGCCCACCCAGCTTTTTCTCGTTTTCATAAAAGACAAAAGCATGGACAAGTTTCCTAGACTGTGGCCAGCTTCCTTCGCCTTGGCTTCATCTTTTGTAAAATTAGGACTGTAAAATTAGGACTGCTTGCTCACTTTGGAAGAGGATGAAGTGGAGAGAACCTACCTAGATGCCCATGCTCTACGCCCACCAGGCACAGGTGTCTCCCAGCCGGCTGCACCCCTGGTGTGTGTGTGGTGGGGGGGGTAGGCCTTCTCATCAGCCCAAACCCGGTCAAGCCTTCTGGGGCCCTCGTAGCCCCACATGCCTTTGGAGCTTGAGTTGGAGGCTTGTCCACCCTGACCCTCTCTCCTTCCATCTCACATCCTAAGAAGTGCAGCATAAGCAGCTCTAAGCATGAGGCGGGCACCAGTTGGTGGAGAGTCAGGTGTCTGTCCCTGGGAGATGGGACAAGAAAGATGTGGTGGGTGCTCACTAGGATCACCCAGCAGACAGAAGCAGTGAGCTGGATGGACACCCAGCAACATGATTAAGCCCCGGGCGGACTCCTACGGGAGGCCGTGGCAGTGTATCATGTCTGTGGGTCTACACCATACACACCAAGGATTTGGTGATGGGGGATGGGTAGAGCAAGGGCATAAGGCAGGGAATACAGAAAAATAACTTGAGGGAGACCCCAGGGATACTTGAATAGGATTAAAAGAACTTGACTAGCAAGTCAAGTTCATTAAGTCCTGAAGCCTCCTGAATTCGTGAAGATCTCATTTTAGTGCAAATGAGACTCTCGCAAGAGCAGCTGGGTTCTTAAGAGTGATGGCGGGGCAAACCACGTGCTTTATGTTAATCAAGCCAGAGAAGCCACGTGGCAAGAGGTGACTTCTCCCAGGTGCTGAGGCTTGGTTACTCCCAGCGCGAGGGCTTAAAACTTAGCTGCTGTCTTTTTTATGAGTACCTATAAGATCTGTAAGATTCGCCCTGTGTGAAAAGCAGTGAGGTAAAAAAAAAACTAGACAAAGGGTAGCCCCAAAGACTAGTGATGCTGGCCCCCCTTTTTGGGGTGTTCCTAAAGAAAAGGGCTATTTTAGGAAGGAAGTGAGTTCCCACTTGGCACAAACTTGCTTGATCTCCACGTGGTCTACAGGGGCTTCGGGGAAGAAGCACCAGTAGGAGGCCTGAGCCATCAGAACCTCTCCCCCTCCGCCATTGCACTAGATACTGGGTTCAGGACAGGAAGCAGCAGGGGTGCCTGGGACCCCTAGACTGAGCTCTCCGCTGTTCCCTCTGGAAAGGGGTAGCAGAGCTGCATTCCAACGGAAGGCTCTGCTTCTCAGAGAGCATCCGCGTCTCCCAGTTATCAGCTTTTTCTAATCCTTGCTTTGTTCCAATACAGAGGATCACCTGAGCTAAGACCTGTTTAACTGGCGTAACCCCGACATGCTGTCCCCAGTTTAACAATGGGGAAGCGGAGGTACAGAGCTTGGGGAACTGCACCCAAGGTTGACAGGAGCGNCGCAATACAAAGATGAACCTTGTGAGCCACAAGGTCAAAGGCATAAGATGTGTAATTTCACTTTGTATAGCCTGGGAGGTGATAGGTGGCCCACTGTATAAACAGACTAATAAGGAAGGACATCTCTTGTGAGCCGAACACATGCAAAGTTAGTAGCCTGAATTCTCCTGCAGGGAGGAAATAAAGCATTGATTCCGTAGGGCATTGGAACTGCGGTGGGAGATCCATGGCTGGGATGAAGTCACAGGCTGACTGCTCCGAGGGCTCGAGGGGGAGGTTAGATAAGAGACTCAAACTCAACCCAAAGGAGTAAACATCCCTTCTAATAGTCATGGAGCTACATCACAAGCCATCTCTGTAGCTCAGCCCACCCAGCTTTTTCTCGTTTTCATAAAAGACAAAAGCATGGACAAGTTTCCTAGACTGTGGCCAGCTTCCTTCGCCTTGGCTTCATCTTTTGTAAGATTAGGACTGCTTGCTCACTTTGGAAGAGGATGAAGTGGAGAGAACCTACCTAGATGCCCATGCTCTACGCCCACCAGGCACAGGTGTCTCCCAGCCGGCTGCACCCCTGGTGTGTGTGTGGTGGGGGGGGTAGGCCTTCTCATCAGCCCAAACCCGGTCAAGCCTTCTGGGGCCCTCGTAGCCCCACATGCCTTTGGAGCTTGAGTTGGAGGCTTGTCCACCCTGACCCTCTCTCCTTCCATCTCACATCCTAAGAAGTGCAGCATAAGCAGCTCTAAGCATGAGGCGGGCACCAGTTGGTGGAGAGTCAGGTGTCTGTCCCTGGGAGATGGGACAAGAAAGATGTGGTGGGTGCTCACTAGGATCACCCAGCAGACAGAAGCAGTGAGCTGGATGGACACCCAGCAACATGATTAAGCCCCGGGCGGACTCCTACGGGAGGCCGTGGCAGTGTATCATGTCTGTGGGTCTACACCATACACACCAAGGATTTGGTGATGGGGGATGGGTAGAGCAAGGGCGTAAGGCAGGGAATACAGAATAACTTGAGGGAGACCCCAGGGATACTTGAATAGGATTAAAAGAACTTGACTAGCAAGTCAAGTCCGTTAAGTCCTGAAGCCTCCTGAATTCGTGAAGATCTCATTTTAGGGCAAATGAGACTCTCCCAAGAGCAGCTGGGTTCTTAAGAGCGACGGCGGGGCAAGCCACGTGCTTGATGTTTATCAAGCCGGAGAAGCCATGTGGCAAGAGGTGACTTCTCCCAGGTGCTGAGGCTTGGTTACTCCCAGCGCGAGGGCTTAAAACTTAGCTGCTGTCTTTTTTATGGGTACCTATAAGATCTGTAAGATTCGCCCTGTGTGAAAAGCAGTGAGGTAAAAAAAAAAAAAAACTAGACAAAGGGTAGCCCCAAAGACTAGTGATGCTGGCCCCCCTTTTTGGGGTGTTCCTAAAGAAAAGGGCTATTTTGGGAAGGAAGTGAGTTCCCACTTGGCGCAAACTGGCTTGATCTCCACGTGGTCTACAGGGGCTTCGGGGAAGAAGCGCCAGTAGGAGGCCTGAGCCATCAGAACCTCTCCCCCTCCGCCATTGCACCAGATACTGGGTTCAGGACAGGAAGCAGCAGGGGTGCCTGGGACCCCTAGACTGAGCTCTCTCCGCTGTTCCCTCTGGAAAGGGGTAGCAGAGCTGCATTCCAATGGAAGGCTCTGCTTCTCAGAGAGCATCCGCGTCTCCCAGTTATCAGCTTTTTCTAATCCTTGCTTTGTTCCAATACAGAGGATCACCTGCGCTAAGACCTGTTTAACTGACGTAACCCCGACATGCTGTCCCCAGTTTAACAATGGGGAAGCGGAGGTACAGAGCTTGGGGAACTGCACCCAAGGTTGACAGGAGCGGGCAGATTCCAGCTGGGGCAGCCCAGCCCCAGAGCCTGGGCACTTCACCCACCCCCCGGGCCCCATTACGCATTGCATGGACTCAGAATGACACAGGGGTGCAGCCACACTATGTGCACCTCTCTCTGGTGCTTCCCAAGTCAGAGCTGACTTGCTTTAGCCATAAAACTTGAGAGAAGGAACGGAGAACCCATGAAAGCATAGACAGTGAGTTTGCAGCGACCACTGAAACCTTGCCTCCCATCAAGGAAGGAGCCTAGTTTTCCTACTACCAGGAGCTGCTCCCAGCCAGCAGGTGCTGCAGAGGAGTGAGCTCTCCTCGCCCACCTCCTTCACAGGGAGCCAACCAAGAGCCCTGTTCAGCCGAAACCAGGGAACCTCAACCCACTGGATGAACTGGCTCAGGAGAGCTGGGGGTGCCCGCAGGGTCACAGACCTAGGGCACGTTTTGCCAGAAAGGCCAGCTAAACAGACCCCAGCAGTCTTGTCCTCCGGCTCCCTCCGAGGTGCAGTTGCCGTAGCCCACGGGAGCCCACAGGCAGACCAGGGCTTGAGGTCATGCTCCCGAGAAGAAACTGCACTAGAGAGTTCAGGTTAGAGACAGAGAAGGAGCTTGGCGCTTCTCGAAAGTTTCAAGGAGGTATGAAGAGCTGAGGCAGCTGAGTGAGCTCCCGGACAGACGGCCTGGCCCGGCTCCCTTTTCCTTTTCAGTCCTGCCTTCAGCCCCCAGCAGCAGCCCCCCGACGAGAGGCATGACTTGCAAGGGGCCAGAGCCTCAGGAGGCCGCCCTCCAGGAAGGCGGGTCTCCCTCACCAGCCCGGGCCCCAGCTCCCAAACAGCCCTCTCCCCTCCAACTCTCTAAGCAACTTAACTGCCGTGTTCTTCCCTCCCCAGGCAGAGAACGCTGAGGCCACTTCAAGGATCCCCTAAAATCTAGAATAGTCCAAGAGATAGAAAGAGGCCCCCCCCCACCTCCTTAAGAAAGCCAGTCTCAGTTTAGAGTGAAGAAAGAAGCTGTTTTCTGACTCCCTCTCCAAAAAGGCAGGGAGCTGGCTTAAGGGAAAAAATGGGAGCAGAAGCCAAGGGGGGTCCTTTTAGCGCTGCCCTCGGGGGCGTCCTCACTACCCATTGGCTGCTGCTTTCCACCCAAATGCCTTTCACCTGGGCCCAAGGAGCGGCTCCTGGAAATATTTAATTCCAGGTGCTGCTTATCAGGAGAGGGACCGTAGGCTCCGGGCGCAGATCTGATATCTTGGCGTAATTATTACCGGCACCACCTTCCACTGTCAAATGCATTCTCCTTTGGGCAAGAAAGGAGACATGTATCCTTCTGCCGCTAACCTGAGCCTGGCAGAAAGTTGCTCCCACCAGCAGGCCAGCATCAAGGACAGATCCGTTTGCAGGTGGAGAAGGACGTGTTAGGAGGACCTTTGGGAGGTTGCTCCAACGCCTGGGATTTGGCACAGCTGTGAACTTGGCTGTCCCAAGCCTGGGCAGAATCTAACACAACCAGTCTCCATCCTACCCTCCAGCTTCTTCCCAATGACTGCCCCCGCCCCTGCCCACCCCCCCATTGCTGTCACAGTCCAGCCACCTGGATGCTAGTCAGTTCCTTCAACCTAGGAAGGATGTCTTGGTAGTTGGATGTGGTTTTTTTTGTTTTATTTGTGGCTTTATTTAAATCCTCCTTCAGCTTGAATTATAATTGAATTATGAACTTCTTTCTACTTGAATTCACACAATCCTGGGTCCAAAATACAGCTCTGTCCCCGACTAGCTGTGATGTCTGCGTATGTTAGTTCGCCTTTCCTTGCCTCAGTTTCCCCATCTGAAAATGGGGGTAATCCTAAAAACCTGGAGATGTCACGAGGGTTGACTGAGTTAATAAGTCTTGAGAACGGTGCATGCTACGTAATAAGCGCTATGAAAAGTACCCGTTGACTAAAAATAAGAAGACACGGGAGAGAAACCGAACTGCTAGTTAAGTTTCATCCATGAGCTGGCTTCTTATGTGCTTTATCTCGCTTCCAGCATATACTTTGGAGAAATTCCTGTTACCCAAATCCCCACTTTGCAGAAAAGAAAAACTTGAGAGGCTCAGGGATGCGCACGAGTATCAGGCTTGGGTTCGAACTTAGGTCTCCCTGTGTCCACATTCTGCACCTCCTTGTTACGCCACCCCCTAGCCACCACGCATTTTATTTACGCCTCGCTTAAAACTCCCCAGGGGTAAGGGCATCTCCCAGTTCCGGCACACAGGGATTTGCTGAAGCCGAACTCTCCCTATTTATAACCCTTCTGATTGCACAGTCTTTGATCCCAACGCCCTTCGGCCGTCCTATTTCTAGACTGAAGTGGAGACCTTTCGGAAGGGTGCGGGGCAGAAAGCCACGGACAGTGATTGTTCAATTGCTGTCAAGTGTGTTAATAGACAATTCAACCAGCCTTGGGGAAATACAAAGCCTAGCCGATACACGGTAATCACGACAAGAGGACGGCTCCCATGTTGGCCCCGTGACAGCAGGGATTTCCCCCTGTCTTCCTCACTTGTGTTTCTAGTGTGTGCAGATGTGCCTGGCACATAGTAGGTGTGCAGGAACCACTACTGCAATGACCATCGGTGCATGACAATGCATTGGAGAAGAACAGAAAGTTTGACATCCGATCGATGGGGATCGAAACTCCAGCTCCACCCTGGCGTTCCCAGAGACCATCCCAGGTTCAGCCCCCCAAATCCTGCCTCCCCAGAAAACCCTCCGTTTGCATAAAACAGGACAGTGGATCGTCCTATCAGTAACCGCTAGGTGCACCATGACCTTGTGCACGCCCCTTGACCTCTCTGCACTCCAGTTCCCTCAGCTGTGGGTGGGATAACAACGTTACGTGCGCTGTGGACGCTGAAGAAGAGAAGGCGTGTGGAATTCGGACCGCGGAGGTTAGCACCTGGTTAAGTACTAATTAGTGGTAACTCTTGCTGTTCCCATGGCTTTGGCTTCTGGGTCTTAAACATGCATCCTGCTCCTTGATCTTTGCTCCTCATCTGTGCTCAAACAGGACCCTTGGCCCTACGGCAGGGGGAGGTCAGCCGCAGAAGACGTCCCCCTGCCCCCCCCCCCACCCGCAGAGCCGTGGTCTCCACCCGCCCCGCCCCCCTCCGCCTGCCCCAGGCTGCTTTTTTAGCAATCATATCTGGTCGCTCCGTGCTGATTTCCAGCAGATGTTCCTCTAACGAACCACACTGTAATCTCAGAGCCTTAATATAGTGCCGGGGCGTGATAAGTCTGAAATGGCTGTCAGCATGGTCGCGAGGACGGTCTGGGCATTGTTTGGGGCTGTCTTCCTCTGAGGGTTCTGGGAAGGGGAGTTTATTTTCTTCCACCACCTCTTTGCCCTGTGCACCCACCCCCACGACCCTGAGTCCCAGCTCCTGCCCCACTTCAGAATCTTCTAGAAAGTGCACAGCGCCCCATGATGAGGGAGGGGGTTGGGAGGGTTGGCAGTGCCACAGAGGCCTCAAATCCATGTTTTCGGGCTCCCGACATGCAGAGCCACTGAGTCTCAGCGATGAGCAGGCTCCTGGGGGACCGGAGGCAGATGGTCCCCGAGCGTGAGGTATCGGGGGGTGCGGGCAGGAAGGGACGGGTGCTGTGCAGCTGGAAGCTCAGCGGGGAGCATCCATTTACAAAGGTCCCACCTTCTGTTCCAGCAGCGAGAAGCCAGGGAGGAGAAGCCAGGGCCGCAGGGTGTTTCTGGCTCTTGCTGGGTCACGACTCGCTTGTCTGAATGATCTCAGAGCCCCTGTTCTGTCCGGCCCATGAGCCTTACTGAGGGTTTTCCAAGTGCCCGGCCCCCAGCCAGGCACAAAAAGTTCCAGGAAACCCAGACTCTGCCCCGCAGGCATTACAACAAACAGCTCAATGATAGCAACCAGAACCTCTGCCCACTGGCCCGGCCTGTCTGATATTCGGGATTGCATCAAGGAACCACTGCAGGCTGGGTAGTGATTTCTCAGAATACAGGATTTCTGCCAGTAATAGTAATAAATCAGTAAATAGGAGCAAACATTTTCCTGAGTTCTTACCAAGGCTCTGCCACTGGGCTAAGTGTTTTACGCACATTAATCTGTTTAATTCTCACAATAACTTCATGAGGTAGATGCTTAACATCTCCACTTCGTAGGTAACAAAGGCCCAGAGATGTCAATTCACTTGACCAAGGCCACACAGCCGGGGAGTTCTGGAGGCAGGGTTTGAACTTGGAAATCTGACTCCAAAACCTAATTTTAAGTACTCTATTAACACATACATTCAAGTTCTGGCTATTTGAAATTTCTGGCTGTTACCATACCAGGAAAAAAAAAAGAAATTGAATCTTTTTTTCTTATAATACACTTAGAGAAAAATCTATTTAGCTTTCTAGTTAATAAGAGAATGGGGCTGGGTTTTTCATCATGTAATCAGAGCAACATAGAAAATTCAAAGAATCTGTTGCATAGAGGTTTCTCATTTTATAGGAATTAACCTATGCTCCGTGGTCTTTCTCCCTACAGTAAGTCCTTCAATCCTCTGATATTCACTTGGGGGGAAATTTCATCCATACGGAATTCACACTGTATGACACCCTTCTTACAGAAAAGAGCTTAAATTCGTTCCTGTATGGAAATATCATTGCTATCCACAGTATTTGGAGAGGATAGCAGAAGAGTTAAAAACCAAATGCAGAAATAAGGAGCAAGAACGTAAATAACCCTCACCCCATATCTTCCACGGATCAGTTGAGGGCCTGCGATATTTTTTCCTTCAAAGGCCCAGATAATAAATATTTTAGGCTCAGCAGGCCTTACAGCCTCTGTGGCAACTACTCAACCCTACCATGGTAGCAAGAAACTAGCCATAAATAGTAGGTAAATGATTTAGAGGGACGGTGTTCCAATAAACCTTTATTTACAAAAATAGCCATGGGGCCTACAGGCAGCCAGGAGGATTTGAACCTGGTGACCTTACTTGGCAATATGTTGGTAAGCTTTCTCCAAATTTAAGAGTAACATCAAAATAAATAATCCTGGACTTCCGGCCAAGATGGAGGCATAGGTAGACACACTGTGCCTCCTCGCACAACCAAAAGAAGGAGGATGACAAATTTAAAAACAAAAAACAACCAGAAATGACAGAAAATTAAACCGTAGGGAAGTCCGACAACCAAGGAGTTAGAGAAGAGACATTCATCCAGACCAGTAGGAGGGGCAGAGTAGACTCGAAGGAAGGCAGTGGCTGGTGGACCCGGCAGGGCAGTCCCACATTCTCATGCAGATAAACCAGGACGAACATCTGGGAGAGAGACAGACCGCACAGCCCTGGGTTCCAGCAGGGAAATAAAGCCTCAAACCTCTGACTGAAAATACCTGTGGGGGTGGAGGCGGCAGTGGGAGAAATGCATTCTATGAGATATTAAAGGGACTTATCTAAGAACAAGAAGATAAAAAATATGAACAGGAAAATGACAACAGACTCACAGTTATTAACAACCAAACCTAAAAATAAAAACAAACTAAGCAAACAACTAGAACAGGAACAGAACCACAGAAATGGAGATCACATGGAGGGTTAGCAACTGGGGAGTGGGAGGAGGAGAAGGGGGGAAAAGGTACAGAGAATAAGTAGCATAGATGGTAGGTAGAAAATGCAAAGGGGGACGTTGAGAATAGTACAGGAAATGTAGAAGCCAAAGAATTTATGTGTGTGACACATGGACATGAACTAAAGGTGGGGAATGTGGGTGGATGGGAGGGGGTGTGCAGGGTGGAGGGGAGTAAAGGGGGGCAATGGGATAACTGTAATGGCATAATCGATCAAATATATTTAAAAATTAAAGAAGAATAAATAATCCTAATAAATAACATTCATTGAAAGCTTTCTAAGTGCCAGGTTCCTCCTCTGTGAAACTGTCACACACTCTGACCCAGTTTCCGATACGGCTACTGTGATTGTCCTCTCCGGTGCCTGCCACATGGGCTGGCTCACTCCACCCGAGCCGAATGCATAAACCCCCATTTTAGGATGGAGGGAACAGAGGCTCAGAGTGTTTCGTTATTTGCTCCAAGTTTTCGAGCCTGTAATAAGTGCCCAGTAAATGTCCCGAGACAAGAGCCGAATTTGGAGCCAGGCAACCTGACTCCAGATCCTGAGGGTCCCTTTAATGTGATGAGCTTCCTGTCTCTGCCACCTGCTCCTCCCGGTGTTGCCAGAGTTACTACAGCCCAGCCTCGGGCTTCGCAGTCCAGCTCCTGGAAGGCTCCCGGCTCCTCCACACAGAACTGCAACACTAAGCTCTCCCATCTTCCCGGATTCTCACTTCCTCCGTGAACCTCACTGTCCTCTACGCAGTCAGTCACCCGGACTCCTCAAAACTGCCACCCTTGGGTGGTCTGAGAACGCTTCTGAGAGGAGGTGAGAAAGAAGAGGAAGCTGAGAAGCTGAAAGGGCGGGAAGAACGGGGACAGTCTAGGAGGAGGTGGTGTCAGGCAAAGGCCAAACTCTCCGCCCCAGGACTCTGCCTTCACTGGGTCAAATCCCATTTCCGTCACCTCCTAGCCGTGGTGCCTTGGACATACCAGCCTCTCTAAGCCTTCGTTTCCCCATCTATAAAATAGGGCCGATAATGGCACCAACCACCCAGGTAGACTGTAACAAGAAAACCCAGGTAGAGAAACTGGCCCACAGCAGGGGACCAATCTGGGCATCGTGTTCCTGGGCTGTGAAGCCATACTACGTGTCACAGAGAAGCGAGCTGAGTCTCAGGGCTCAGAGAGGGGGTTTGTGTGGGGGGAGCAATAGGGCAGTAAGTTCGGAAGAATTAAAGACGAGCTACACTACAGGCATCCTGAAACCAGGGACTCTGGGCTACGCCGTTTCCTGCCTCCTCCCCAGGTTCCACTGAGCAGTTATTTTGGGGCTTGAGAATCTGCATTTTCAACGTGTCCTTGTGATTCCAATGCCCGAGTCCTGTGGGTCCACAGCATACGATGTGCACGTTCAGCGAGGGCCCTTGGACTTGCCCATGTGAAGGCACTGAATGCTGTCACCAAGAAATGAGAGGGTAAGCATTGTTCAATGGCACGTCTAGGAGAGGTGCGAAGATGGGTGGGGAGGAGAGAAGATAATTCAGAGGCTCTTGCAGTGGTCCAAGCATGAATCACCAGTTTGAACGTCTCCCTATTAGGCGTCTCAGCTGTTGTGAGGCAGGTCTCTGGGGATCCGTCAGGGACCCGACACCGTGAGGACAGATGGGACCGTGAGGCTTTCTTTCTTTCTTTCTTTTTTCATGACGCCTCTTCTCCATTCTTGAGTGATTTGGGTGGACATTAACCATGACAGCAGCATCCACTGATTAATCATTCTCTCTGTGTCTGGACCCAAACACTTTATGTGTATCACCCTTTTCAATCCTCCCAGCAGTCCTTCGAAGTAAATTGCATTATCCTCCCAAGAGGCTCAGAGAGGGGAAGTCAGTTGTTCAGAGTCACACAGACTGAGAAAGAGCTGAGCCTAGCGCTGTCTGCACTCAGAAACTGTGAACCTATTTTCCCAAGGAGTGTCACCAATTCATATCCTACTCATCCTAAAGGCGAGCTGTACAATGATCCAGGGCATTTTCATGGATTTCTCCTTTCAATCATGTAGTTATCCAGCGAGGGTGTTCTGGCTTGGCACGGGGTACCCTCCACACCGTGACTCAGGGACCCAGGCATCCTCTCTTTTATTGCTCTGCCTTCTCTTTGCATCTGTGTGTGTGTGTGTGTGTCTTTATTCAAAGAGTTTACAGAAAAGAACTAAAGTCGAGGGGCCACACTTGCTTCTTAAAAGCCTCTGCCAAGAGTTTGCGTCCCTATTTCCACTCACACTCTATTGGCTAGAAATCAGTCATGTGACACATGAATGCAAGGGAGGCTGGGGAATGTAGTCGACTAGGAGAGCTACAGCAGGAAGGGGGCATGGGTTTTTGATGAATGGGTAGGAAACTCTCGTCACTTAGCACACAGTAAGTACTCCAGAAATAACTGTTAGTTATTATCAATAATAGTAGCAAAGTAGGGCAGGGTAGTGGTTATGGGTTAGATTTCATTTCAAGTCCCGTTCCAATTACTAACTAGTTTTGCGTCCCTGGGTAGGTGGATTCAACTGTATAAACGTCAGTCTTTTTATTTTTAGAATGGGGACTAAAACACCAACCTGGAAACACTATCGCCAAGGTTCATTGGATATAGCCGAGTGACTCGTTGCGTAAGTGCTCAAGTGGAAACAACAGTGTCTGCTGGGCATCACCAGGTTTGCACAACTTTGGTCCACCCACGTGCCCTGCAAGGTGGCCATCAGTCCCTTGAACAGACAGGTCAAGAAAGTCCACATTTTTAGCTGGAATGGTTCCAAAGTTTATTCTGAATCTGTCAACCTCTCTCTCCGACCACTGCCATGTGGTCTTGACCAGGTGAGATCATCACCCTTCATTCTGTTCCAGCCTCAGGGCCTTGGCACCTGCTGTTCCCTCTGCTCGAACACTCCTCCATCCCTGGGTCCTTGCGTGGCTGGCTCTTTCTTATTGTTTAGGTCTTTGTTTAAATGTCACCATGTCAGCGGCATCTTTACTGACTACCTAGAGTAGATTCTTCCTGCCTTATTTCTGCCAGTTTTATCTCCCTATTTTATGTTCCATATAGCAGTTATTATTCTTAAAATTACCTTGTTAATTGATTTGTTTATTGCCTTTCTTCTCCTCCATCAATACATAAACTCCCTGAGAATCAGGGAACTGACTCTCTACTGTGTCTCTACTCCCTAGCACACAGTAGGCACTCACTATTTATTCAATGATCTGTGGTGAAACTCAGAGTGCCTAAGCCACTTACCCAAGGTCACGGAGCTACATGGGAAAACCAGGGTTTGTACCTAGGCTTTCTTGTTGCAAGGCGCATGTTCTTTCTGCTATTCCAAGGTACTTTCTGACATAGTGGTGGAAGTTGGACAGGCAGGGGCCTGATCGTGACCCTGGCCGTGCTATTGGGCAGGGAGGGAACATGGCCTGGCTCGTCCTGAAGACAGGTTGGGATGGCCTGAATAGTGGCTTTTCCTCGTTATGGTTACCTCCCCCTTGCCAGGCACAGACGAGTCCAGAAATCCTCAGCTCTTAAATGGCCTTGGCTTCTGGACCCTAGTAACGAGGGAGGAAGCAGAGGGGTCGTGCTTTGAAGTCCCAGTGGCTAGAGGTTTTGCCCAGCGGTGGTTGAGGGGAGAGAGAGACAGTGAAAGAGAGTGTCGTAAACTACAGAAGGCTCTGGAAAGCTCCAAGGAGTGTTCTTTGGCTTTGTTGGATCTGAGTTCTCATTGGCCACATCAGTGCAGGTATTGAGTGCCCACGGGACACTTGAGCATCCTTGTCCAGGGGGATGTATTCTCATGCAAGAGTATCTGGGGGGGACTCTGGCCATCTTGGATGTGTTGGATATTCTCGGGTTGCCCCTCTAAGGCACTTTCCCAGCCACATCTGCGCTGCTCCGTGCCTGGGAGGCTGACCCTTAGGACTGCACGACTTGGGCTCCCGGCTTCTTGGCTTCCAGTTGGGCTTGGTGAATGGGAAGCACCAGCGGGAGATCAGAGGCGGGGAGGAGAGGTGCCAGGAAAATGTCGGTTTCCATGAAAAGGGAATCCCTTCATTTGCTTCTCAGGGAGCAGAGAAGCGGCTGCCCACCCATGTGGGGACCCGGGTTTCCTCCTGACTCAAGGAAAAGGCAGAAAAGGCCATCAACTGTGTGCCATCAGCAGGGGCCAGGCTAGGGCTTTGGCTATGGCGGGGGAGGCACACGCCTGGCTATCCTGGCTTCATGTCCCTGACGTTCAAGACAGAAGAGAAAAGCACTGGCAACTCCCTAGTATTTCTGCTGAGATTCAGGGCAGCAAGAGGTCCCCTTTCGCATGGGAGTTTTGCTCTGGCTTGGAAAACATCAGAGCTATGCTCTTGAATAGCTAATCTGATTGTACCTTCTCTAGGGGCCCCCAAAAAAGATGCTCAGGGACAAGGGCTGATATATGGATCTGAGCCCTGGCTGCTGTAGCTCAGTGGATTGAGTGCCGGCCTGCAAAGCAAAGGGTTGCTGGTTCGATTCCCAGTCAGGGCACGTGCCTGGGTTGTGGGCCAGGTCCCTTCTAGGGGCCACATGAGAGGCAACCACACACTGATGTTTCTCTCTCTCTCTTTCTCATTCCCTTCCTCTCTCTCTCTCTCTAAATAAATAAAACCTTTAAAAAAGAGAGAAAATTTTCTGAAAAAAAAGTTTTATTCTAGGCTAGGGTTCTTGCCATGCTCTGCTGATAATTCCCATCATTTTCACATGACAACACAGTCAGTCAGTTGGCTTGTTGCTTTGAAACACAGCACATTCTCTGTAGGTACAGAAGAGCACCAAGGCATAAAGCCAAAATTAAATCAAATCAACTCTTTAATGCAGACAATTTTTAACATTGGGGTGTATAGAATTCCACAATCTTCCTATGTGATTATACTTTAAAAAATGATCATTGGATTCTATGTTAAAACCTGTCTGGTGATTTAACAAGATGTCACAAAATATGTTGGTTATTAATTTTTCTTTAACATATTTCTAAATAATAGCTCTATCTTTATCTTATCTAAGTACTATGACTTAGCCAACCTCCTACATTAGACATTAACTATTTTTCTTTGCACCAGTACCAAAAATGCTGCTATGAATAGCTTTGACATGGCGAACTGTATATTCCTCCTTGATCATTTCCTTAAGATAAATCTACAGCTGTCATATTTCTTAGTCAGATAGGACCATTTTTTGGCTCTTGCTATCACAGGGCAAATCACAATTTTCAGAATTTTTATACCAATTTAATTGCTTTGCTGTGGCCTTTCAAAGAAATCATTAAGGACCCTTGTTCTGCTTTGGTTCATCAACAAGTGAACAGGGTTTTCATGTTCCCTAATTGGAAAAGATTTGGTCAGGAGCTTAGCCTGACAATGGTTACTAATAACCCCTTTGATCTGCCCCAGGGAACATCAAAACAAGTTTGCCTTCTTCCCTCTGAAGGCACTTGGAACTCATTGTCCAATGAGCTACCCTGTGTCCAGCCATTGCTGACCCTTTGGGGCGCAAAGGACTCTGGGATGCCTTTGGAGCCAGGGCACTTGAATTCCTAAGTCTGGTAATGGCATACAGATCGCCCTTGACCGCACAGCCCCCGGGTTCCAGCGGCCCAATGCACCGAAAATAACAAAGCCTTCAAATGAAAGCTTGTAGAATGAGGAACGTCATACGTAGTAGCCACAGCAGCATTGAAGACGATTGCACAGGTAACAAGCCTTCCCTTGAAACCTGTCTTTGTCCGTTCTGGCTGCTATCACATCCTGCCACAAACTGGATTTCTTATACATAACAGAACTTTCTTTCTCGCAGCTCTGGAGGCTGGAGTCTGTACTCAGGGGTCCAGCATGGCTGGCCGAGGGCCCCCCTCCAGCTGGTAGACTCCTCAGTGTGTCCTCACAGGGTGGGAGGGCGGAGGGAGCTCTGTGGGGGCTCTTTTATAGGGGGGCTACTCCAGCTCATGAGGCCTCCACCCTCATGAGGAAAATACTTCCCCCCAGGCTCCATCTCCTAATACAACGCTTGGGCAGGAGAATGTGAAGTTGAAGATTTGGGTGACGGGACAAACATTCGGATGGTAGCCACCTCCCTACAGGTAGAGCCTGAAATGGAGATTTTTTTTGTCCAAAGGGGTCACTGAGGGAGACATCTCCGGGGTGTCCAACCTGCGGCCCATGGGCCACATGCAGCCCAGGATGGCCGTGGATGTGGCCCAACACAAAATCATACATTCACTTAAAACATCATGAGGGTTTTTTTTCGGTCTGTGTGTGTAATTAAGTGTCACAATGTATTTAATGTGTGGCCCAAGACAACTTCTTCTTCCAGTGAGGTGCAGAGACGCCAAAAGACTGGACACCCCTGAAAGAATCCGGTAAAGGGGTAAGGATTGTGCCAGCCCTGCACCCACAAACCCAAGGGGGTCACTGTGGGCCCAGGGAGAAGAGGGATCAGGAGTTAGGAAGCCCCAGGACAGTGGTTGGGAAGGGAGGTGCCCCCCCCCCCCATGGTGAAGCAAGGGGCGTCCCAGGGGAGGGCACACAAAGGCCTGGATGCACCAAAGAGGAAAGAACTCGGCAAAATCATCCCAAGGAAATTAGGGGCGGAGACTTAGGCTTTTGTCTGGCCTCTGTTCCTTAGCCCAGGGCTCCTTTAGCGAGTCCCCAGATAGTCTCCAGACATATAAGGGCAACTCCTAAAAAGTGGGCCATGCCCTCCCTCTGGGGACCCAAATCCTTTGGTCTTTGACCCGCCTCTCCCATTGGGCCAGTGTTCTCAAACTTGAGCCTGCATCGGCCTCCCCTGAGCAGCTTGTTAAAAGTGCCGGGCCCTTCCGGGACATGTTTCTGATTCAATAGCTTAGAACCAGGAGGGGCATTTGCATCTCTAACAAGATCCCAGGTGATGTTGGTGCTGCTTATTCAGGGATCACACTTTGAGAACCACTGGCCTCCTCCATGGGCTCCTTCAGGTCAGAGCTGTTGCTTCCTTAGCATTTCTAGAGTCCTAGCACATAGTAGACAGTTAACACATTCGCTAAGTAAAGTCAATCAAGTATGAATGAAACGGAATGCCCCCTCTGTGCCAAGAATGGCATTACATTTTATTAAAAAGAAGCTTACAAAGAGGGGTAACAGGTGTTTTGTCTTGTAGGAGGTACTAGCCTAATCACCTAATAGGAGGACATCTCCATTTGGTTTTTTTGCTCCTCAGAGTCTATTCTTGGCATTTTATATATATTGTCTGTTTTAATCCAACCCCACTGAACCCAGTGACATATGTTTTATTATCTCTGTTTTACAGGGAACTTGGCAAAGTTGGCAAAGACCTAGAACGTTCCTAATTTTCTTTTTTTAAAGCTTTTATTAATTTTTTTAGAGATCGGAAGGGAGGGAGAAATATCAATGCATGGTTGCCTCTCATGCGCCCCCTACTGGGGACCTGGCCTGCAACGCAGGCATGTGCCCTGACTGGGAATCGAACCAGCAACCCTTTGATTTGCAGCCTGGCACTCAACCACTGAGCTACACCAGCCAGGGCAGAATGTTCCTAATTTTCAATGTGACTTTTTCCTACCCCTTTGGTCCTTGGGTGTGACAGCAGGCATTTAATTAACACTATGTGTTCACTAGAAAACTTTTTTTTTCTAGAGGTTCAATTTTACTGATGGATTTGGGAAAGGGATAAGATGTTTTGACACACACATGTAAGTAAATTGGCAAGATTCTGTTTTTCTATATTGACTGTATCAAAATAATTGTTATCACCAAACACAACACTTCAAGGGCATCTTGCCATCCTGTTCTCCAAATTTCCTGGCAGTAAAGTTTAGTCTCTTTCAATTCTGGCTGGACCAGAGTAAAATCACTGGCCTCAAATGGGAGTCAAAGGTATGTTGGTATAAATTCCAAGTCTGGGTTTTTAGCCTCTTCTTTTCTAAGTAAAAAGGGACAAGGCTGGAATTGGACAGGTTGACCAGTTAACTGAACCAACTTATTTGTTTTTTACTAAGCCCTGGGAGTCCGATATTTAGGAGACGAAGTTGCAGTCCTTTCAAACACCCTTGAAAATGCATTTGTAGCGAGCATTCTTGACCCAACACACATTGGTTCATCATCCGTGTTAATAGGATATCAATTTTGTTTGGGGCAAACACTAATCCCAGTCTTGATGGACTTTGCATCCTTGTTCCAGGTAAATTATTGCTAGTCTGTTCATGTGCTCCAGACTCTTTCATGGCCTCCCTTGCAACTGGGAATTATTCATTGTCTCCTTTGGGAAAGGAGTAAAAGACAGATATTGTCAAGGAGCATTTTGCCCTTGCCCCATTCTTTCTGTTTGGGGTACCAGTATGATAGCTGGAGCTGTGGCAGCCCCTTTGAGACCATGAGGGAAAGCATGGGGGATGAAAGTCAACAGGATAAGAATGATTGAGACTGAGACTTTCATGCTATAGTTAAATATCTCTACGAGTTTTAGATTGTTTACTTCTGTTCTTATTTTAGTTGACAATAAATATACTTTTGGCTTAAGCCACTACTTATAGCCATAAGCATTCCTACCTGATAGCTAACCCCAGGGTCTATCATTTTAACACACACAGAGCTTGTTCTCCTACACACAGAATGCTTTGGAAGGGATTGAAATAATGCAACCCACCTGCTCATTTTCTCCCATAGCCTAAACTTTGTTTATGAGAAATCTAAGTTTGTAGGAAATCATGTGTTTCCTATGTTCCTTCATTCGGTAAGTATCCCCTGATTACCTGCTATACGCCAGACTCCCCTCTGGGCATTGGGATATGTCAAGGAACAAAAGGGACAGTGTCTGTTCTTACAGAGATTACAGTCTAGAGGTAGAAGACAGAAAACAAAACACAGAAATATGTCAGATGGTAATTGATGCTAAGAGGAAGAGAGCAGGGAAAAGCTGGTAAGAGAGAGAGGGAGAGGAAGACTCTGAAAGAAGAAATTCCAACAGATAGAGGAAATTGCAAACTGAAAGGCTTGGCTTGTTCTAGGCACAGCAAGGAGTTCCAGGCGCACTGAGGACTCCAAGCCACGGTAGAAATTTCCCTGTACATTTGGAGGCCATCTTCTCACAGTTGCCTCTGATCCCTAGCTCCTCCTCCTCCCACTTTTCATTTTGGGCTCACTCCTGCCCATGTCTGTTTCCCTTGCTCCATGCCATCCCAACCAAACACAGTGCCTGGCGTATAGTTGGCACTCCAAAAACTGCCTGTCGATTGCATGAACGAATACTCTTGATTTATACAAGACCAACCAGCAACTGAAAATTCACTCTCCATCCTGTGACGTTGGGCAAACGACTCAACCTCTCTATGGCTCCGTTCTCTTACCTGTAACGTGGGGATCGTTGTGATATTCTCCCTTAGTGTTTTTGCTGCATTCAAGGAACATAAGAAAGCAAGGAGTGCCATTCTCAATGCCCACAATCCTCTGAAGTGAGTCACCTTATCCTCCCCACAGCGTAGATGATGAGACGGAGGCACCGAGAGCTCTAGTCTTTTGCCCAAAGTCCCACAGCTGCTGAGTGGTAGAGTCAGAATTTTGAACTGCCAAGCTCTGTGGTGGCCCGAACAACCATAAGCATAACCGGACACATGAGAATGTAGGGAGAGCTGAGCAAAGACTCAACAAATGGTAGCAGGAACTACGTTTGTGGTTGCTGTTCGTTAATGTTACGATGACTGTTACAATTAGTATCCTGCCCAGATGCCCCAAGTAACCTATGTTTTTCTAATGGAATGGGAGAAATAGATACCACATTGGAGCACAGAACAAAGAAAGCAGGGGGAATTCTGCTGGCCTTGAGAGATATCTGCGTATACCTCCCAAGGGCTCAGTGGGGCTTGAGGGGTGGGGCTGGCAGTGGAGAGATGCAGGGGAGACGAGTACCCTCACCTCCACCCCCAGCCTCACAAACCAGGCTAACCGCATGCCCCCAGCTGAGGAATCACATAACCATGGCAGCTGTCCAGAGCAGAAGAGGCCCGCACCTGTTTGCAATGTAATTCAGCTATTATCAGCCTTCCCATCCAGCTGAAATTCAAAGACTACAGCATGGGGGACGACGGAGGGAGCTGCTTGAGAGGGGTTAGGAAGCTGGAGAGGTAAGATGATCAAATGTCCTAAATTGCCTGCACTTTAATGCCTTATATAAAAATTTCCTGTAATGCATGTTACCATAAATAAGGGATTGCTGAACAAGCCCCGAGCAAGATGGTTTTCTAGCTGAACTCTCCCGGAGGGAATGTTTGGAGCCAGCCTGGTTATGTCCCACCTCTCAAATTATCTCGTTGTAAAAAGTCTGGCTCCCGAGGCCTACATTTACTGGGCTGAGTGCAGCTACATTATGGTCTTTGCGGAGCAGCATTTAGGATCCATCACTTAACAGAGGACCTATTCCCTTCCAGACCCCATCTCTGTTTACAGAGATGTCGGGGGGCAGGGAGAGGGTCTCTCCACCCTCCGATTCTCTCTATCCAGCCAACCCCCATTCAAATGAACCTGTCAGGGCTGGCAGAGACCGACAGCATAATCCCCAATCCTGGCCCCAAGGAACCAAGCCAGATATTGGGGTCACTGGGGCACATTTTGACAGTTCTTAGGGCAAAGCTTGCAGGATGCACCTGGACAATTGGTCCCAGTTTCTCTGCAAGAAAAGATAGGAGAAGAAATTTTTTTTTTTTTTTTTGCTGATATGATTCAAATTCAGCGGATGGCTTATCATATGCCTGCTGAATATCCAAGGATTGCCCTGGCCTAGAATAGGCGTGGTGATGGCGATGATGACGGTGATGGTGGTAGAGGGAGAGAGAGGGCAGAAAGGACCGATGCTTCCTGGGCATTTACTACGTGCTCTTAACCGATGTTGAATTGTTTGAGGCTCACAACCGTCCTAAGAGCCAGATACAATTATCCCCATTTTACAGAGAAGAATAACAAGAGTAAGAACAATCCCTCACCCAAGATGACTTTTCATGGCTTGCATCTAATTTTCATGCCAGTCTTGGGAATATTACAACCATTTTTAAGGGGCGAAGAAACAGAGGCGAAGAGAGACTAAATGAGTTCATCTGTTCCACCGATGCTGAGTGAGCGCCTCCCGTGAGCCACGCACGGTCCTGGAAACCGTGGCCGTGGACAAGATTTCTTGCCTGGGGAGCATGAATCCTCACGAACATTCCTCTCAGAGAGAGGCTTTAACTCAGAGCTCCTCCCCCAAAGCACCTAGACAGCACTCATTTGCCAATGGGGCAATCAGTGGGGTTAGAGAAAGACTCTAACGGGTGTCTTTGCAAGGATCCACTCCCCCTCAAAAGACATCAGAGCCCAGGACAAGGGCTTGGAGACAGTTTATTTAGGACATGCTCCATAGGAGCAGGAGTGAGGGGTCAAGGTGAGCGTGATGGGGGAGAAAGGGAGCCAATGTAAGGATGTGCTGTGGGGGTACGGGAGCCGCTGCGATGGGTAACTCATGCTCCAACCACAGGCACTTTCCCGAGGACCCGTGTGCAATGCTCATCAGAATCGTTCTTCTAGGGATGAAAGGGAGAGGCTTTTATCCAGTTCCACTGCCCTTTGGTTGAGGGCGGCCCCAGGGGGCTTACCCTCCTCCCGTCCCACCACTCACCCTTCTGGACTATGTACGTGTAAGTGACCTGCAGTTTCTTGCGCTGTCTCATGACGTCTATCAGACAAGCCCCAGAGTAGAGAGTAACACAGCACAGGCTTGAAGTCTGCTGTAGCCATGGGAAGTATTAGAGGCGAGGCAAAGAGGGCCTCAGGCAGCAGACAAGAAGCAGCTGAGAGTCTTTGCATCAGTCAGGATAGGCTTGATCTGGCTGCAATAACAAAAAAAATCCCTCATTCTTGATACTTAGCACTTTAAATGCCTGGTGCAACTTAATCTTCAAAGATACCCTGCAAGGTAGTACATACTATTCTCCACTTAACTGATGAGAGCAGGGAAGCTTAGAAGGGCAAATTAACTTGCCTGATGTCTCTCACCCAATCAGCAGTGAGACCGTGATGCAAACCCAGGAAGGAACGGCTATAAAACCTGGCTTTTTTTAAAAAAATTAATTTGTTTATTTATCTTTAGAGGGGAAGGGAAGGAAGGAGGGAGAGAAACCAATGTATGGTTGCTCTCGGTGCGTCCCCCTGCTGGGAACTGGCCTGGAACCCAGGCATGTGCCCTGCACTGGGAATCAAACCGCGATCCTTTGGTTCGTAGGCCCGCACTCAATCCACTGAGCTACACCAGCCAGGGCAAAACCTGGGCTTTTAATATGTTTCACAGAACCTAGAGTACCCAGAAGGAGCTTCAGAGATCACAAATACTGATCTAAATTTCATTTTAAAGCGATTTTTAACTTCGTATAAAATTTGAAGTTAAAAAATGCATGTTAAATGTTCTGTGTGCCACAGTTTTAAGACCGGAAGCCATACACACTGTGCCATCTTGGCTCATTCCTTTTGTGTGGTTCGCAGGCCTGCGCTCAGTCCACTGAGCCACACCAGCCAGGGCTCATTCCCTTTAGATCTGGGCGTACAGCACCTTTTTTGCCATGGCTGGGAAAATAGAGTGGTGGTCGTCAGTATGATCTGTCAGATGCTTCCACATTGCTACCTTCCAGGTACGGGAGGATTGCACTTGACTCCCTTTCGGCTGCCTGGGGTCCTGCGACTAGTTCTGGCCAAGGAGTTGTGATTTCCAGGCCAGTGCGTTTCATTGCCAGTGAGAACAACCCGCCACAATCTTTACCTCTATGAAGGCGCTGTTCCAGAAAGTGGCCCCTCTGTCCGCCAGGGGCCACGACTACGGACAATGGAGAACAGAGTCCCCAGTGGACTTCCCACACACATGTATAGTGGATAAGAAATGAGCACAGGTAGTACGAAGCCAGCAGGGATGGAAAGAGCTGGGGAGGGTGGGCAGAGCAACCGCCCGCATGCTGCAGGGGCAGATCCTTCCGCAACGAAGAAAACGGGCGATGGGAAGGGGCGTTGCGTGGTCTACTGAACCCGGAAGGGGGAATTCCATCCATTCTACTGCAGCTGGCGATCTGTGTTTTTAAGCAACCTGCATTTTCCAATAGTAGCATTACAGAAATGAGTGTGTTGGTGATGCCAGAGTTGCGGGCTCCGTTATGTAATTACCCTTCTCGCTGGACCCTCTATAATTTAGACCTTTTCTAGAGCTGCGAGTGTGTTTTGTCACTGCAAGGCAAGAAGAAAGGACCACGCTGGACTCTCCACTGCAGGAGGGTGGGCGTTCAGGGCTCTCTGGCTCACAGTGTACCTCCCACACAAGCTGGTGCCCGGTGCATAGTAGGTGCTCGATAGATTTTTGAGAAAAACGCATGCATGGTTGGTCCCAACTCAGTCAGGCGGAGCTAGCTCGCCACCACCGAGGCGGAGTGTTTAGCATGTCAGCCAGACTCACATCAGCAAGTTGCCGGACAATAGAAATAATTCACAGCAGCTGTTTGCAACTGCCAATCACGAACACAAAAAGGGCCGGCTCCCTCAGTTAGCAACACACACAGCTGTGTGTGACTGTGCCGTATCAGCAATGGGTTGTTTTTTACCTTCCGTTGCGAATGCTTACAACTGCATGATGAGAGTAGTAGCCGACGAGGTATCGGAAATTGTGTTTTCTCGTTTGCCAATTGCTTCACATCCTAAATGCTCACCTGGTAGAAGAGATGCCTGTAGGAGAAATTGTGAGGGATGAACCCTGAGCCACCTCTTTCTCCCACACGGAATAATCTATCTGAAGCGGCCCAGACCTTGCCGATCCCCAACTGGCTTCATCAGTCTTTAGAGATCACAGAAGCCTGTCCTGTGAGAAAAGCCAGGCTGGCCGGGGCGAGGGGGGCTCTGCAGGACCTCATACTGGAACTCTTGTCTCAGGGGAGCTGGGCTGCCCTTTTAACCAGCCCTTCATCTTTGGGGCCCGAAGCCCAGACAGTTGACCTCCTTTCCACTGTGGTTTTTCTCCGGTGGTTACAGCGAGATGCCCTCTCAGATCTAGACCCTGTTAACCTCCGAGTTTGCTGCTCCGTTGACCAGCATTCTCTTGCTTACTCTTGTGGATGGCAACAGGGAAGGAAAGAGAAGAGGGAGGAAGGGACAGAGGAAAACGAAGGGAGAGTGAAAAGAAGGAATGTAGAAAAGGAAAGGAGAGAGGGGCGAAGGAAGGAAGGAAGGATGGAAGAGGAATTTCGGAGTCATCCTCCGTCTTTCCTCAGTGGGCTCTGTATCTCAGACTACTACATTTCCCAAGCTCCTTTGCTCTCTGGATAGGTTTGGCCAATGGGAGACCTTACTGGGAAATTGGAGGGTGGGAGGAGAGGAAAATCCTGGGTATTGCTACCTCTACACCTCCTCCTTCCCTTCTCCCTCTGTCTCTCTCTGTCTCTCTCTATCTCTGTCTCTCTCTCTCACCCACCCACCCACCTTCCTGTGGCATCTAGGGCAGTAATTGTGTCTCCCCTGTGGCTCCACCTCTTGTCAGACAACCTCCTCCTTCACCGTCCCCGCTCCTACCAAGGAGCCCTCACTCTGGTTCCAGCTCAAGCTACATGGCTCTGACTTCCCTTGAACCACCTCCTCCTCCTGTTTCTCTCCAGCTCTGGGGCAGTGGCAGCTTCTTGTGATTCGAGAGCCCGCGCTCAATCTCCCGAGCTACTCCAGCCAGGGCTTCAGTGGCAGCTTCTTGATGTTGCTGGTCTCTGTGTGACATCAGTCCATCACACTCCCCCATGTCTCACCTATACCCATGTCCCTAGTTCACACTAAGATAAATGACATGTAGAAATAACATAAGGCCTGGCATGTCTAATAAATAATAATAATAATAATAATAATAATAGTAATACCAGTTCACAGCTAGAGGACACTTATTTTTTTTGGTTATAAATATTAAGTTTCATTTATTTTTTTTTCAGTTTTAATTATGAAGAGCTAATTTTATTTTATTTTTTTTATTTAATTCTTGTTCAAGTACAGTTTTCTGTCATATTCCCAGCCCTGCCCACCCCCCCCAGTGCTCCCCATCTCCCATTTCCGCCCCCCACCCTTAGTTACTGTCCATGTGTCTTTTATACTTGTTCATGTGAGTTAGAGGACACTTATTAAATGCCAGGACTTTTATGCATTTTAACTCATTCAGCCTTTAATAGATGTAGCTGCTACTATCATTTACCTCTAATCTCCGAAACCCCCAACAAAGTAACTTTTCAAAGTTACTTTAACTGCTTTGATATTTATTTATTTAAAGATTTTTAGGGGAAGAGAAGGAGAGAGGGAGAGAAATATCAATGTATGGTTGCCTCTCGTGTGTCCCCTGCCGGGAACTGGCCTGCAACCCAGGCATGTGCCCTGACTGGGAATCGAATGGTGGTTGTTTGGTTCGCAGGCCCGCGCTCAATCCACTGAGCTACACCAGTCGGGGCATTCTGCTTTGCTATATTTTATACGACCTTCTTATTGCCTTCCCAGCCTGTATGGGCCTGAGTGTATCTCATCCACTGCTTCTTTCCACATTGTAGCTGATCCATCTCCCTCACTCGGGGCCGCGGGATGACTTTGGTGGGCCCCTCCTTCCCCCCTAATAACCCCGGCATCACAAATTACTTTTGCTGTAACTTTAACTATGTAAACATTTTATTTTTCTTTCTGTGTAGGCAACATTTAATCAATTTCCATGGGCTCTACGACCACTTTTCTGATATGGGGAGAAAAACTAAAACGTTTCTGTAACCCTAACTTGTTTTCTTTGTGAGAGTAAAAACTGGAAAACGTCAGGGCTGTGCCAGTGGGCAAGTCGGCTGTACCTGGAAGGTAAGCCCCATGATGGCAGGAATTACATCCACCTCTCTGGAGGTGGCGCCCAGGAGCAAGCACCAGCCCCGCCNTCAACACCCCCCCCCCCCCCCCCCCCCCCCCCCCCCCCCCGCAGCTGGGACTGGAATCCCCTCCTGGAATCGCCCAGCTGCACTGGACTGCAGTGAAGCATCCTGGGAGTCACTATGCAAATACGACCTCCAGGCCCCGCCCCCAGCCTGCCTGCTGTGGGGAAGGCAAAGCCCTGGGCTAATTGTCACCCTGATCCTTTCCCTGGAGCCTGACCCCAGGAGTTATAGAGCAACTCTCACACCTGGAGCTTCTAGTGCCCATGCTCTGTGCCCGTTCTGGCCAGGACAGAGCTGCGGGACTGACCCTCGTCGCCCTCCTTCCCCGTGGCAGCCCTGTTGAATGGGGCTTTCATTTCCTGACCCTGGGGTCATCTGTTTTCAGGACGTGAAATATGGCCGCTCGGCCGAGGACAGAAGCCAGGGAGATAAGCGCCAGGGAGGAGCCTCCCGTCCAATAAGCCGTGACTAATGATGATTGGGTGTTTGGTGGGGCAGGATTTATTTGGTTCCCCGTTACCTGGGGATTAACTCTTTGTGGGACCCTGCCTCTCGGCCCAGAGGTGGCCGCTTTGCCCACACCCCTGGGCTCTTCTGCTCCCCGAGCACGGTGTTTGGTGTGCATGTAGTGGGTATAGGGAAGGAGGAAAGAAAGGAGGGAGAGAGAAAAGGAAGACAGGGAGGAAGGGGTGGAGATGGAAGAAAGGAGAAAATGAACATACATTCCATGTCCTTGAGCCTTCGGTGTGAGAAAATGAGCTCACATTTATGGTATGTTTACCATGTGCCAAGCACTATGTTGAACAATTTACACACATCATCTCATTAAACCCTCACACATTTATGGAGCACATACTATTACACAAGCCCATTTAACAGATGAGGAAACTGAGACTCGCTTATTATCTTGTGTGCCCATTTAACGAATGAGAAGGTGGAGTTAAGCAACTGGCTAGGATGTGGTGGATAGGGACCTGAATTGAGACTTGGCCTTTCTGGCTTCCACTCAGGCTCTTAACTGCTGTGACAAATTGTCTTCTGGTGTAAACTGTGCAGCGTTTCCACCTATTGTGTCAATCTGGGTGGTAGTTTTGGCATTTTTCCTTGTCCCAGACGCCCTCAGAATCCCAGAGGTGTGCTACAACAAACTTATTTTCATACTTGTGCATTTGCAAGTTGGCTGTGGCTTGGCTGATCCAAGCTGCGCTTGACTGGGCCAGGCTGCGCTGCAGGCTTCGGACCGGGCTCAGGTTTTCCCTACATGACCGTTCCGCACTGAAAGGGCTGCGGCTACTCAGGGCCTGCCTCTCTCGCCAGAGCCTGAGAAAACAAGCCCCGCCTAGCAGAGCCATCTAAAGCCTTTGCCCCGCCCACATCCCCTAGCATCCCATTGGCCAAGGCAAGTCACATGTTGAAAGGCAAGGGTGGGGAGTTCATCCCACTGCCCTGAAGCTAGGGCAAGGGTAGGAAAGGAAAATTCTATCACATTGAGTAGTGAAGGATGGGGGCGAGCCATCCACATACATATGAAGTACAAACATGTAAGAAGTTGCTAGGGGAGGAGGGGGGTGCAAAAACGCAAGACATGTGGTATTTCCTTTGCCTTCCTAACTTCCCAGGCACTGGTTTCATGTAGGGATGCCTCTACAACTCACACCCAACGGATTCGCACACATGTGCGTACATACGCACCCCAGCAAGTACGTAATTGTACATCCCCTGGTTGGTGGGCCACTTGAAAGTCACCTGCACAGGGACTATTGTACTCCCTTGCCTGCAGGGGACATTTGGCTGCTAGTAGAGACATATCTGGTTGTCATGATTCGGGTGGAGGCTGCTGTGGGCACCTAGTGGGTAGAGGCCCGGGATGCTATGTAAACCCTCCCACATCCAGTTCGGCCCCCACAACAAAGAACTGCCTGCTCCCCAAATGTCAGTGCAGCCAAGGTTGAGAAATCTGGCCTCCAATAGCAATGAACCTGACCTGGTGGCTAGGGAGCCATTAAAAATGCAGATTCCCAGGGCCTCGATGCAGACACTTGGATTCAGAAGAGATTCGGTGTTGCCCTGGTATCTGCATTTCCGACTGGCAATTTACCAAATTTTGATTGGCTCAGCGGAGCTTGGAAACTGCTGCTTTAGGTCTTTGTGCCCCTGCGGGAACCCCAAGTCAACCCCCATTACTTTAGGATTTAAACAGAATGGCCCTCCTTGGAGCACGCCCTAACATTGCCCTCTCCCCAAATCGGGCCATCTTGCTCCCCAGCGAACCAGCTCTCCACGCGGCCCTGGCCATCTACGGTTTCTTCGCTTCCTCTGCCTTTCACTTTTAAAACCAGGAGGCATTTGAGGAAAATGTAATCCATATGTTTCAGAATCATTTACACTTAAATCATGAAAGTCCTGCCGTGGTTTTTAAGAGCTATTTGATGTCCAAAACACCTTATGAGGATTTTTAAAATAAGCTTTTTAAAGTCTCTTCTTACTTGCAGTTGGATTTCACTCTGGGTAAGTGAATTGAAATGCCATGAAGCTGGGGTTGGGGGATGGGAGCGGGGAGTGCTGCCGGAAAACCCCAGCCCATGAACCTGAAGGAAATTCGACACCCAACAAAGCAGGTCTTCTCCTCTCACCTACAGTTTCCCTTTGTTGTGCCTCCATTTCGTGCAATAAAATCGATCTTCTTTTCCCGACGATTATGGGTGTGGGCAGCCGCTCCATCAGATCTTCAGACATCTTCTTTCTCATTTTGCTGCTCGGGGTCCCTCAGGTTCCCTATTTAAACCATTTTGACGCACTCTGCGTGGGGATCCAATTCCTTCTTCCAGCGGGTTTATTGTTTCTAAGTGGCGTCTCAGCTCTGCGGCCAACAGCACATTTCGCCCCTCTCCCTCCACCCCAGGGAGACCCAGGTGGGAGGCCGAGTTCTGGAACTGACCACGTACTCACTTATCACGCAGGTGGGCCCGCGCATTTGGAAAAGCGATTTGGCAAAATAGCTCATGGAAGGCATGCTTGTCCACAAACAGACTCTGTTTTCAAGCATCTAGCCCCAGGAAATAATTCTAAGCATGGAGCAGTGCGCATTTATGCCCCGAAATATTCAGCACCATTTATCATGGAGAAAAACCGAAAACAACCCACCAGCACCATAACCATAATAGTTATTATTAAATGATGGATTCTCTGCTTGATGCCAACATCGAGGCTGATGGATAGCGAGGCTGCGCAGCTGTAGGAACGGGGAAGAGAACGATCTTTCTTTGTTATGGAAGAGCAGGTGAATTATAGAGGCTTCAGGAGATTCTTAAGGATGTGTGGGACTTAACTGGACCAGGGAGGAGGGGAAGATACTAAGATACTCCAGCCCAGGGCGGGTAACATAAGCGAAAGCAGAGGTGAGTGGCAAGTGCAAGTAATTCAGGGCTGTTAAGAGTTCAAGTTGCAGGCAGGGAGAGGACACGCTGAGGCTGGGGAAGAGTGTGGAGGGTGAGCGTCTTGGTGGCCACGTTGAGTGGCTTGGTTGTTAGCCTGGAGGCAATGGGGAGCCACGGAAGGTGTTGGAGCAGGGAAGGAATGCAGTCAGATCTGTACATGGATAAAGTGGCCGTGGTCATGGCGTGGAGGCTAGATTGGAAAAGCTAGCGAGGAGGCCAGAGGCTTTGTGGCAACTCTTGACATAGTGCCCGCAAGAGATGCTGGATGCCCTGGTGGGTCAGGTTGGAACTCATTCATTCAACAGTCGTTCAGCATGCCATCAATGGAAGTGAGACTTGTTTGAGATGTGTGTAGAGGAGGTGATGGCAGGACGTGGTGTCTAAGTGGACTCGGGGGGTTGGGAGTGGGGAAAAGGACTGGGATGACCCCAGGTTTCCGGTTCCAACAGTTGGGTGATGCCTGTGTCATTCACAGGCTAGAGGTAAAGAAGGGTGGTGCCAGGTGTGGGAAGACAGTCCGTGAATCTAATCCCAGGCCACGTGGGTCAAGATAGAGGTGCCCAGCCAGCAGTTGGATGTTAAGTCTGCAACTCTGGGGAAAGGTGTGGGCCACAGATGCTAACATGAGGACTAGCAGTGTCCAGGCGGCATGCAAAACCCGTGAGCAAATGAATGCATCCGGGGGCCATCGTGCTGAGGGAGAGCATGGGGCACGGGCACCCTGAACTCACCGAAACTCCATAATTAAAAGTCTGTTGGTGCACTGAAGAGGCGGGGACTTCCAGGGAGAGAAAATGCTAAGCAGAGGCGACTGCTGGTTTCCTAGCCCGATGTAGGTGCCCGATCCATGGAGGTCATGCAGTGGCAAGGACAGAAATGCAGAGACGAGAAAGGGAAGGACTGAAATTAACACGTGATTTGGAGGGAACATGTGGACATGGCCGGGGCAGCATCTGGGAAGAGAGGCGGAAAGCAGACCCAGGGAGGCGAGAGAGGAAAAGGAGAGATGGGAGCGATCGAGGTTCATGAATGACGGACAAAGACAGGCAGAGGGAAGAATCACACAGACAGTGAGAGGCCCAGGACCCGGGAGCTCCCGGGCTGCCTTCGGCCAGCCTCTCCCACCAGGAAGGGTGGTGAGTGGGCACAGGTGCAGCCCAGCAGGCTGATCTGGGGTGAGGGGACCCGGGGCCTGATATCGAGAGCGGGGTGGGGAGTAGGCACAGGCCGGCACTGGGCCTCTCCCTCCCCAGCCTTTCGGCCCTGGGAGGAGGAGCCCTATCCACCTGCCTCCCGACATCAACCTTGGGTGCTCAAGAGACACCTGGGGACCCGCGGTCTCCAGAGGGTCGATCCCGGGTGGCCAGTCTCCAGGTGGAAATAGAGTGGGCAGGATTGGGTTTTGAGGAAAGAAGAATTTTGAAGACTCCTGGTGGCATTGGGGAAAACACGGCTTCAATAGGTAGTGGAGGCCTCGTGCGAGGAGGAATTTAAGTCAAAGCTGGGCAGGCATTGAGGAAAGGCTGTTGTGGAGTGGATTGCTTAGACCTGCAGTCAGGCACTACCTTTTGTCTGCATCTTGTAGCATTGTGCTTAGTGTGTAGTAAGCACTCAATACATGCCAGCTGTTATTATCATTTTCATTACCATTGTTATTCAAGGCTTCAACCTAAAATGCCCTTTAGGATCAGTAGATATGGGAGGTCGTGAGCGGTGGAGACTTCTTAGCCTGGACAGCCTGCAATGCCAAAAGTATTCTGATTTTCCAGAAGAATCCAGAAATCCAGATGACAGGTGAAATTGTTCAATGTCGGTTCAAAGAACACTTTAACCTCGCGCAGGTCAGCTCTGCCCACGGTCCCCGTTTGTGACCTCCTCCCCCCCCCCCCGGTCTGTCCTTTTCCCCCCCCCCCCCCCCGGTCTGTCCTTTTTCCACCTACCAGCTGTGTGGCCCTGGAGAAGTTACTCAACCTCTCTGTGCCTCGGTTTCCTCAGTCGTAAAATGGAACGCTGCTGCTTGCCCCACGGGGTCGTTGTGCAGGCAAATTAGATAATGCAGCCCGAGCCCCTGTGTGGTGTCCCACACATGGTAAGACTTAGTAAGTGATAATTGTTGTTGCTGCTAGTGATTTTTCCTGTGTGCGGCTCAGGCTTCACGTTCCAGGCAGAGGGATGTCATGGCAAGTGGCCCACCCGCACCCCACGCTGAGATCTGGTTTTATCCCAGCGTGTTGCCCTGGGATCTTGGCCGGCAGCTTCTTCCCATTACAGGCGTGCCGAGTGATTGCTGGCTTTCCGTGTACCTGGTGACAACTGGAACCTGGCTGCCGGCATTGAGGGGGGGGGGGGCGGTGACAGAGTCCGCATGAAGGAGGCTGTTTGGGAAGAGCCAAGTGCTTCTTTGTCCCAGGAAGGCAGAGACGGGACACGGGAAGGGGCCCGTCACGGCTCGGTGGCTTCTGAGGCTGTACAGGAGCATGGCATTGCTCGTGTTCGTCCGCGGGGATGTGGATCGCGTCTAATGCGCCACTGGCTCCCCCGGCTCTCCTATTGGCAAGGGGAGCATTTACCTGGGAACCGTGTTGCAACGGAGATTCTGATTCCGCGGGTCTGGGGTGGGGCCTGAGACTCTGCGTTTCTAATGAACTCCCTGGTGCTGCGGCTGCTGGCCCAGGGGCCGCACTTGGAGTATCAGGACCCTAGCCACGTCCCAGCCTCTGTGGGACCCTGAGGCTGCCCCAGGCAAAGGGGGGACCTCCAGAGGCAGGGTGCCCCTAAGCGAAGTAGTTTCAGACGGCAGAACACCAACTCCCAGTGTGTCACCTCGGACAACATAACCCAAAGGATATAGTTACCCCCCACTGGGAAAACGAGGAAGCTGGAGCCGAGCAAGTTCAAGTCACACGTCCGTCCACGGTGACACAGCTGGGAAAGAGCAGGGCTGCGATTCAAAGCCTGTCTTGAAGATTCTGGAACCACATCCTGAACCAGAAGCCTTCTGGCGTCTACTTGGATAAGAATTATTGTCCTACCGTCTTCTTCCCTCCTCCTTTTTCCTTTTCTTTTTTCCTCCTCCCTTCTCCTCTTCCTCTGTCTTCTTTAATAAGGACAGCTGTATACGTTCTTTACGTTAGGACCTCCTAACGTGGGGTCAGTGGGGTACATGAACCCCGTCAAGCCAGAGGCAAAGTTTGGTACATACGTGTGAGTGTTTTCTCCCAAAGAGCAGTTCCCAAAATCCCAGAGATTTTTACAGCTTCTCAAAGAAACTCATAAATAGAAAAAAATGGAAAACCTCTACTGCTGTGTTCTCTCCTTCCTGTCTCCCTCCCCCTCCCCGTCCCCCTCCCCCTCTGTCCCCTGGAAAGGGTTGGTCTCATCCACACGCAGTACGGTGACGCTGGGAAACGGGCCATAGGGAGAGCTCTGTCTGGATGATTCCTGTGTTAGGAGCGGTGGCTGCCAAGGTGAGGGGCAAGGAAGAGGCATCTGTTCAATAGTCTCCTGGCCAGCGGCCTGCCGGGACCCCCGGGCAGCATCCTCTGTGTCTGTGGGCACAACGCCCTGACCCGGCTGCATCTCCTTCCATCTTGCTCTTGGGCAACAAGAAGCTTCATGTCCCTTTAAGTCAGTTTCCAAACATAGGAAATCAGGGACACAAAGGGTTCTGGAGCGTTCTTATTTTCACCCTTGGCTTTGCAGCTGGGGAAACTGAGGCTGAGGGATGCAGAGGGCCGTGTGTCTTTAGTGCCTGCCACCAGGGGTGGCAGAGTCGAGTAAGGCCTCAGCCTCCCCAGTGCCATCTCAGAGCTCTTTCCACGTTTATAAAGTTGGTCTCTCCTGACAACGCCTAAGGATGCTCCTGCAAACCGGGAGGGGAGGCAGGTCTGCCAATCCACTGTCAATCCCTGCTGGGACCCAGGAGATTTTAATGTCGTGAGCTGCTTCTAATGTATTCCTTTAAAAATCAAAAGGCCCCAGAGCTCTTTCTCCAGTGTCACCCACTGGACAGTCGGCAGGCTTTATCTGCCAGCACTTAGGAAAGGAAAAAAAAAAAGAAAGAAAAGAAAGAAAGATATTGCCGTTGAAGAAGAATCCGAGGCCCCCGGAATCTTAACAAGGCAGCTCTGTTTCTTATCATCTTCAAAAAGCCTTTACTAAGCCTCTCCGGGCTCATGTGGCCGAGCGAGGCACTTTACAGAATCAGATCAATCAGCGGTCCGTCAGCAAACGTGTACAGTGCACCTACTGTGGGGAGCCGGCGATGTGGGGGGTATCGGGGCATGAAGGCGTGACCCCTGACCTCCGGGCAGGGATGCCCAGGGTCTGCGCTGCCTGAGACGCAGCCCCGTCCGAATTATCGTGGGCTGAGCACTGAACGCTGTCAGGAGGTGGGTGGAGAGGCTAGGGACTGTGAAAGCCCCCAACAGCCGGGACGTCCCTCCACCCGAGGGGTGGCTTTGTTGTTTTCTGAAACCGTCTTTGGCTCTTCGGTGCGTCTTGGGCATCGGGCATCCCCAGCAGAAGCCTGGCACTCAGAGATCTCCAGAGCAGAAGCTCAGACCTTATCTATTAAGAAGGAACCATTGCCAGTGAGCCATGGAGGTAACTGATTGTGCAAACTCAGTGCAGGGCCCGGGAGACAGCTGGGATTCAAACCCTGGCCCTCTGTCCCGTGTGACTCTGGACAAGTGGCTTCTCCTCTCTGACCCTCCCTTTCTCCATCTGTAAAATGGGCAGGTGGGACAGGGACACCTGGGTTTGTGCCCCTCTTGGTCACCTTCTCATCATCTTAGGCAGACTTCTTGCTCTCTCTCTATCTCAGGTCCCCATCTGCAAAGCAAGGACACGTGGTGGATGGACAGCTCTTGGGGACAACTCTTGTTCTTTCTGACAGCAAAGCTCACTGACGACTGCAGCCTTTCTCAGGTATGACACACAGTGCCAGTTGTCAGGGACTGTTTATGACTTTTTAAAATTTGTGATAAAACTCAGGGATTGATTATGTGACTCAGGCTGAGGGAACCCTTTTCCTGTCTTCCTTGGATCCTGGGTTAAAGAAAATGACGATTCAAAAGAGGGTAGCAAAAGCAGTTTGGGTAATATACCTAATTTTTAAAGGTGTGGTAAAAAATCTTCTGAAGTTGTCCAGACTGGGGGTTCAAATCTTATCTCTGCTACTACTTATTTGGCTGTGTGTTTTGGGTCGAGTTTTACCTGACCTCTCTGTGCTTGAGTTTACTTGCATGCAAAACAAAGATAATAATTACTTCTTCCTGTTTAAAGGCAATATTTGCAAAGGGTCTTCTAGTACAGTGCCTGGTATGCTGCAAACAGTAGATGCAAACAATTATTATTACTCAACAAATAGGAAAATACCTACTTTAGTTCTTGTTAAAGTTCGAGGATCCATGTAATAATCGGGGTTAGGTTCTTCCACATGAAGTAGGAATACTCAAATAGCTGCAGCCTAAACAAAATACATGTATATTTTTCTCTTATGTAAAATGAGTCCAGGCATGGTCAGTGCACAATGAGCCTAGCCACTGTACTGATACCCCAAAGAACCCAGGCTCCTCCAAGCTTAATAAGCCAAAATCCTCATGGCCCAGAATGGCTGCTGGAGCTCCAGCCATCACACTACAAACAACAGTATAGAAAAAAGGGAAAGAATGGGCTACTCTCTCCCTTAATAGGGTATCATACTTAACAAATAAAACTACAGGACACAAAATTAAATTAAATACAAGTCACATTTAAATTTTGGATAAATAATTTTTAGCACAAGCATTTGGAACTGCATATATAAGTGTTGTTTACCTGGAATTCAAATTTAATTGGGTGGCTTCTCACTTGCCTAATTTCTATTGTATCTGGTAGCACTATCCCCTAAGGATGGTTCTTGTTTCTACTTATATTTGTTGGTAAAAACCTAGTTACATGGTTGATCTGTCTGCCAGGAAGACTGAGAAACAATATTTATTCTGGATGTCCACATGCCCTGCTAAAAGTTAGATTCTTCATTATCAAGAGGGGAAGAAAAAGAAAACAGGTATTGGGGGTCAACAACATGTATTCTCCTTGACATGCAGCCTGTAAACCAGGAGTGATCATATTTAATGTGCTTCCATCGAGCAGGCAAGACCAGAGAAAAATAACCAATTCCATTACGATACTGTCATAACTTAGAGTTGCCCAGTGGTTTTGACTTTCAAAGCACATGCTCACGATGGCCACAGAGGCAGATCTTGTTGTCTCCATTTTTCCCCTGAAAAACAACAGACTCAGAGAGGTCACCTTACTTATTCTAGGTCACATAGAAAAGAAATTAGCTGACCATCCGGGTCCACAGCCAACGCCAACTTTTTGAATGTCTACTTCGTGCCTGGCAGGGTACTAGACAGAAAAAGCCAGTGAAAAAAGGAGAGGTTCTTCTGTGTATTATGTTCCTTGGTATCCTTCACAGCATCTGGCACACAGTAAGTGCTTGTGTTGGTTTTTTATTGCTGTATGACAAGTTACCACAAACTTAAGAGTCTTAAAACAGTATACATTCAGGATCTCATGGTTTGAGATCCTGAACCCCAAGGGGGTTCCTCAAGGGGTCAGAGGTCTAGGCACAGCTTAGCTGCATCTCTATCCAGGTCTCACAAGGCCGCAGTGAAGGTGGCAGGTGGGCTGTGTTCTTATCTGGAGGTGTGACTGGGGAAGGATTGGCTTCCAAGCTCGTTCAAGTGGTTGGAAGGATTTATTTTCTCGCCGTTGTAGAAGTTATGGTGGCTTGCTTCTTAAAGGCCAGCAGGAAAGAGATCTGACCTCAGTCGGAGTGGGTCTGTTGTAAAGACACTCAACCGATGAGGTCAGGCCCACCTGAGATCATCTTCCTTCGGATGAACTCGAGAACCAACTGGTTTGGCACCCTTATTTGCAAAATCCCTTTGCCTTTGGCTTATTCTATGGGCTAGAAGCAAGTCTCAGGTTTTATCTACACTTGAGAGGAGGGCATTGTACTGGGCATGACCAGGCTCAGGAATCTTGGGGCCACTCTGGAATCTGTCTGCCACTGTGCAGACAAACATCCATTAGAGAAACACCTAACGGACTGAGCCACTGTATTAATGGCCTAGTGAACACTTACTTAAGACACGTGTAGACTATGTGTTCCTTGAGCTCCAACTCGTGGGGTTTTTTTTCTCTCCAGCACGCCATGCACCTCATCCCTGCTGGCGCCTTCTGGCTTTGAGGTCCTCAGTCCTGTGACCCAATGTCAGCTGCTTCGTGCGCGCCTAAGACAATAGGTGCCCACAGAGCAGGGAACAAAGAACCCCGAACAAAGAAGCCACAAATGGGCAGGAAGCCCGTATATCACGCAGCAGCCTCTGCGCTGGAAGCCCCATTGAGGTGTGGACAGCATTTTTATGTCGGTAGAATCGTGGTAATGGGGAACACATTTTTAATAAACATACGCAGCATCGGGGTGTCTGGTAGCAGCCATTTCCTCACACCCACGCAGTAGGTATTGATTACTGACCTGAAGCCGTGTCTCCTAGGACCTAGGAACGGTAAGTTATGTCCTTCCTGGCTTTCCGAAAACATCCCAAGCTGCAGAGTGGTTGTCAGCTCTCTCCACGAGAGACTGAAAGATTTTTCATTTTTCGTATTTTTGGAGGGGAGGAGATGGAATGTTGGCCCGGAGTGAAGTGCTTCGAGTCGAGCGTGCTCATGCACGCAGCTCTGATAGGTTAATGTCAATTCCTGACGCTTCCCCAGCACTTCCCACGCCTGGCACTTTTCTAAGCACCGTAATGCACACAGAGTCCTATAAACGTCTCACCAACCCTGACATCAGCACTCTCCTTGTCCCTGCCGTCTCCGTGAAGAAACGGAGGCACAGAAAAGGCCAGTAACTGGCTTGGGACCACCTGCTGCCTCAGTGAGAGAACCAAGACCCAAACCCGGGCAGTCAGGAAGCGGTTCTCACTGCTGCTGCCAATGGCTTGGCCGCCCCCTGGCCTGTCCACTTCTAAGCCATACAGACCGGAAACCAGGCTGCAGAATCAGCAAGGCCGGTGCACATCCCAGCCTCCACCGTCAAGTGCCCGTGGGACCTCTTAGAGGCGACTTATCCTCTCTGCGCCTCGGTTTTCTCAGATGTGAAGTGGGAATACAGAAAGCCAACCTCAGGGATTCTTATAAACACCAAAAAGCAGAGCGTGTAAAGCAAGGTATGAGGGTTGTTCCTGGAACTTCCTTCCTTCCTTCCTTCCTTCCTTCCTTCCTTCCTTCCTTCCTTCCTTCCTTCCTTCCTTCCATGCATCCATCCTCTCCTCTTCTCCACCTTTCTCCCTGTGTCTATGGTCCTACTTTCCTTAATTTCCACCCCGTGAACTTGAGGGCAACTTTCCCGACATAGGTCCCCTCAGCCCCACCAGGACGCTGCTGACATGTCCTGCCTGTCTTTAATCTGAATGCCCTGGTTCACCTGGTCCCCGACTCCAGGACCCGCCTCTCCCACCAGGTTGTTGGCTGGGGCCTCCAGAGCTTTGGCTGATTCCTTTTTCCTTTTCTGGATTCTTTGGGCTTTCCTCTGAACCTTTGGCCATCCCTTCCCCATCCCCAGTGCGGGTCATCTCCCTCTGGTCATTCCTTGGTGCTGCTCTCCTTCTCAATGTACGTACTGGGTCTAGATGGTCCCCACGGATGTCCTGGCCGTCTGTGCTGGAGACTTTCCAGCCGCCCCTCTGGGTCCACTCTCCACCCTGTTCGCCTGCCCCGTGCCTGGGAAGCGGCCTGTGTGGATGGATGATCCATCAGCGGGCCTCACCCCACAGCCCTTGGGCTTCAGGCAAAAGCCCTGAAGCCTTTCCCCCGAAGCCCTTTCAGGCCTTGGGGGCTGGAATGGTCATGCTGATGTAACTTGGCTAGGCTGAACCACGCAGTAATTTAGTCACATCCTAAATGGCCTGCGTTCAGAGGAGGAGCACCTACAGCTAGGAGTTTGACCAGGAAAATGGCACCCACGAAGACGGAAGCGAGGCCGAGCAGAATTCCTGGTCTCAAGGGAAACTGTGACAATGCCACCCCGATGGCAAAGGGCAAGCTGGAGGAAGCTCTAAATAGTGAGAAGTCATGTCCCCATAGCGATGTCCCCAGAGTCAGACCTGGGATCCAATCCCGCCTTTACCATTTGGAAACCGGTAGACTTGGAAAAAGTCGCTTTATCCTTTGGGGTCTCAGTTGCCTCATCTCTAAAGGGGCAATCACAAAGATTAAGCTTCAAGCCCCCCCGCAAAGGCTCCTTCAAGACTGTGGAAGCGGGCCCTAGCGATGTTTTCGCAGGGCCACCTGATTTTGCAAAAATGGTAATTTCATATTTTTCTGAAAGAGGACCCCCTAACAGAATAAGCTTCAGGTCCTCCCCCCTCCCCACCTCCCAGGGTTCTGGGGGATGAAATGTAATCACACGTCTAAGGCCCTTAGCACAGAGCTCGTCACACAGTAGGGCTCAATAAATGCCAGGCATCGTCATTGTATTCCTCAGGTTTTCAAAGGCAAACAAGAGAAACTGACTGCAACTCACTTGAGAAGGGAGGAAGTTATTGGGGGGAATTTCTGGCAACGTCCAGAACAGGCCAGAAGGCTGCTGAGCCAGGCCCAGGAGGGGCGTCCTATCTGGGCGGTAAAGGGGTCCTGTCTCTCCTCTCGGCAGACCAGGCTCAACAACATCATTCCTTTTTATGAGTTTACGTTTCCCCCTCTCTGGAGAGGAGTGTTCCCATCTTTGCAGATAAGACAAATAGGTCTGCCTTAAATATTTCTATTACTTAAAAGTTCATAAATCTATTGGTTTAAACCTGTCAGCACAATGGGAAAATCCCGAGGTGGAGCCACGCTTATCACCAGGTGAGGAATTTGCCCGGAGTCGGGGCAAGATGCTGAGGGCAGCACAGTGGCAGTGCCCAGGGAGGGGCTCCCTCCCCTGGCCCTCCCCAGAAACCTTTCAAAATCTGGCCTCAGTAGGCAGTTGTCACGTGAGGCTGTGATCCAGCCCACTGTAAGTTCCCCTCCCCGATTCCAGGGTGTTTTTGTCAGGCATGAGCTGACACCAAGGACTGGGGCCACCCGTCTCCCAGACCCGGGTGGGCGGGGCCTTCTGTCCAGGAAATAAGTTCTGACCATGCACCTCTCATTCCCTGTGGAGTGGTTGAAAAAGACTCAGATGAGAAGTGAAGGCGCTTGGGTTCCAGACTGTGATGTACTCTTACATGTTTAGCAGGAAGCCCCAAGGGGTGGCCTTTGCCCATTTCCCTGGTGTAAATTCTCCCAATGTGGCCAACATCACTGAGCGCAGGAAATGAGGTTACGCAGCACCCCGTTCTGTAGGAGTTCCACCTTCCGTGGGTATGATGACCTCAAAAATATAGGAAGTTGGCTATTAATTACCTGTGTTTTGAATCTGATTTATTTCATTGTCACCATATGTCATTCGATTCCTCATGATGGCTGCATTTAACAACTGGCTGACAAAGGTCCTGAACATTTCACGGTTGGCGGTTGCCACCTGATACAGGCCAGGCCAGCACGACCCAGGCTCCAGACCCTGCTTTCGGGTGCAGGTCGGAACACCACTGCCACCTTCCGTCTCTGCGGCCTTGGGCGCCTTCCTTAGTTTAACGAGAGAGCCTTCTCTGAGCTGCCATTCAGACAGAACTTGCGACATGAGTCAGGCCCTCCGCAAAGCCCTTGACTTGATCTTTACAAGAACCCTATGAGGTAGACACATTAACATGCCCTGTTACGAATAGGGGAACTGAGGCACAGAGGGGCCATATGACTTGTCCAAGATGCCACAGCGGGTGAGTGGTGGGCTGGGGTTTGAACCCAGGCCCTTGGCTTCTTTTACTGTTCTAACCACTGCCCCACACTGCCTCACTATGCCTCAGTCTCTGCCTGCAAAATGCAGATGCTGCTCTGGCTCCAGGGATGGTTGTGAGGACATAGAGATGAAATGAGTGAATGCCAGGGACCACTTGGCACGGCTAGAGGCAAACGGAAGCACCCAGGAATGGCAGCCACCATCAACAAGCTAGAAAGGGCCCCAGGAACTCCTCCTGGGCAGAGGCATCCCCCTGGGAGGGGATGCATTTCATCAGCGCACAGCTCACTACCGACCGGCAGTGAAGCGCCCCGGTGAATCATCAGCTGTCATCTTATTATTACCCAGGCTTCAGGCACCCAGCCTCTTATCTATATTCGCTTGGCAAAAGTATGCTCTCTCCCTCCAGAGAGACCTCAGTGCACAGCCCCGGCGGATTTGTAAAACGAAGCCAAAGTTTGAACCATCCAAAAGTTTCCAAATCCTGCTATCTGTCCCACTGGGTGTCAGGCAACTGAAATCTAGCCTGTCCCCAGCCTTCTGAGGTTTGCCCTTGAATTTGCCCCGGGGGCTAATTCCTGCACTGGTAACTGTCGCTGACCCTTGGGAAAGAACCAGGCTGGGTTGCGGGAAGCCTGGAGGTGACTCTCAATTGTCCCTCTGAACCTGGGGCTGGAAACTCGTTATTTGCCATCTACCTTTCTTTGCTGTCTGTGCTTTTGAGAGGACGGGGCCCCAATCCAGGCTCCTTTGTCCTCTGCCATCCTGTTGGACTCGGCCCCCCAGGAGACCAATAGAAGAGAACGGTGGGGGCATTTGTTCCCCTGGTCCCTCTGCACCAGCCGTGCAGTGGGTCTGGCTGTGGTTGCATCCACCAAAGGCTGCCATGTCTTCCAGGCAGTGGAGAAACGTCTGTCTCCTGCCTCGTTGGGTCTGAATGTGGCAGTGATTTCCCCACCCTCCCGAGCCTCGCGGTCCTCCACTATCCTTATGAGTCCTCTACCCCAGCCCACACCTTTGTCAAAAGCCCCTCCATTCGACTCTCTTCTGCCTCTTCTGCGTGCGCCTCTCTGAAACCCTTCTCTGAACCTCAGTGTCCCCATCCGCAGAATGGGTCCTCTCCTTCCCAGCCCACCTTGCCGAGGTTGCCGCCAGGGCAAGGCAAAAAACCTAGACGAGGACATTCTTTCGGGAAGACAAAAGTTCAAAGTGCCACCCAGGAATCAGACGTTTGTGTTATTAATAAAAGCCAGAGGGGTCTCCTCAGCTCACCACCGCCTCCCTCCTCGGAATCTCCTCCCCTCCCACGCCCCCTGACCTCCCCCTTCCATGGTTCCGCCTTGACAGCCTCCTCCCCGGGCCGATGTTCCCACTAAAGCCATCTTCCCTCCCCCCGCCTGCCCTGCCCTCCGTGTCTGCCGAGGGATGAAGCGCCCGGCTAATATACGCATGTTTACATTAAAATATAAGGACAATTACACCAGCCGATCTAATAGTCGGCTCTGTATATGTTACCGAGTACTTAGGACTCTCTTTGGGAAAGCCATTATGCCCATGTGATTCCCCTCAAAGCCTTTCTTGAGGATTTTGTTTTGACAGGAGGGCATTAAGGGGTTGAAACCGATAGCATAAGCACACCACTTACACACTTTGATCCAATCGGCCCATACTTCTCCGAGAGAAAGTCTTGTATATATTAGGAAGGAAATTAATTTTATGGCTGCTGTGGCTTTGCTGGTTAATGGCCAGCAAGTCGGCCGGCCCAGAAGGCGAGCGGTGGGAGGTGGACTCACTGCTTTCCTCCCAGGCTCACTGTCCATGGTAAGGGCAGTCCCAAGGAGAGGACTGTCCGTGGGCACCAGCCAGCCAGAGCCTGGGATGCTCCAGGACACAGGGCGAAGTGGGGGCTGCCCGGTCCTTCCAAGATGTCCTCTCACCAGGGATATCAAAGCTGAAGTGTGCACGGTGGGCACATGGCGTACACATGGGGTGCACACGGAGTGCTCACCCGCATCAGGGGCACTTGGCCCAAGCCAAGCCCAGGACACAAGGTCACGGCATTGGGAGAAATTTAAATACCATCATTCGAAAGTCCTAAGACAAGTGCAGTGGTATCATCCATTTATATGTGTTAGGAAACAAAGCCAGAGAGAAGAACAGTCATTTGTTGTGATAGGGACTTATTGGAGCCTCGGTTTCTTCGCCTGCCCGTCATTTTGTGGAATGAGCACTTGCCCCAAAGTGGTTATTTTAGGGGGGCCAGATGGGGACGGGGCCTCCTGGGTTCTTTCCGGTTCCTGCGTGCTGAGTGAGATTCTAGAGACCGAGTGGAGAGTGTTTTGTGCGGCGTGGCCCCAACCCAGCCACTGCACGTGACCACTTCAAATGAAGAGAGAGCCCAGGGGTCCTCTGCCCCAGAGGCATGTTTGGGAGATGCACGGTTTTTCTCTTTCTCGTGGACTTTAGAACTTAACTCCTTGCAACTAGTAACTCCTTATACTTCGAAAAAAATAAATTCAAGTCGGTTTTACAAAAATCTGTGAAAGTCCTCATTAGCAGCATGGTGGGATGTGGGGCGAGGGGTGCGTGGAGGAATAGACGAAATGACAAACGTTGATAATTATCGAAGCTGGCGATAGGTACTGGGGTGCCTCATAAAACTTAAGGCTGGTTGTGGAACAAACAGCCTCATTTCCATTCTCTTGAAACAGAGCTGAATAAATGTCTGTCGGCAGCCATTCAGCATAGCCCCAGGTGCGGGTGCATCGTGAGTAAGAATGTCATTCAGTAGAAGAGTTTGGGGTTTTTGGGGTTTTGGTTTTTTCTGACGAACAAACGGAGTGGGGGACTTTCCAGCCCAGCAGGCCAGGGCATGGATTTCGAGGCCTCCGGTGACCGTTGTCAGATCCCACTTCGCTCCCTGAGGGGGCCCCAGGCCAATGGCTTGGCCTCTTTGAGTCTCAGTCGCTTTCTCTGCAGAACACGGGTAATAATGATGTGATAAGATTACGGGGTAACAACACGGGGAAAGTGCCCGGCTCTGTCTGGCACTCAGTGTGTGGTCGCCGAGGTCCACGTGTGCAGGCTTTGGCCACTCAGCTGTCCTTTCCTTTTCCAAATAACCCGGGGACTTTCCTCTGGGGAACTGGCCCTTCCCTCTGCCCCGTCCTGTTTCAGACCTTGTAACGTGGGTGCTGTTGATTCCACGCCCAGACGTGGAAATAAGCACGTGACTCAGGATGACCCCTCGCAGCTCCTTTCTGCCCGAGGGATTGATTTGCAGATACCATGTGACTTCCTTAGAGCCAATGGGATGGATGCATTCTAGACTTTCTCTGGGTCTCTTTATGGGAAAGCGTGCTCTCTTGATGTGCTACAGGGAGCATGGCTGCCTGGAGTCGCCATCAGCCACTGCGTAGGGGAAGTCCAGGGGGAGGGGCACTGGTCGTAGACAGGGAGAGAGACAAAGACACCCACCCAGGCCTTGGTTCAAGCCTTTCCTCCATCCACTCCGTTTTTCGGTTCCTTTAGCCAACGAATGGCCTTTGGGGCTTAAGTCAGGTTTTGGTTCCCTGTCACTTGTAGCAATGGAGAGTTGTAATCGAACAATGACTAGTGCCATTATTATTGTCATTTGTCAGTGTGAACGCCATTTTCAAGGCCACTCTGTGACACTTCTCTGTTACTCTAATCTGTTCTTTGTGGTGCGTCTCGCTGTCAATGTCATTGCTACGCACAGATGGGCACAAGGACTCTAGTCTGACACAGCCAGCCGAAGGGGGAGGAAGAAGGGACATTGTCCTGCCGGGCAAATTCCCCAAAGGCCCAGCCCCTTGGCAGGACCCCTCGTATATGGTCAGTGGGGTCACGAGCCTGATAACCCCAACACACTTCGGGGCAGTAAGCACGGGGTTTCATGATTCTGGAATTCCAAAAAAACAACAACAGGGGTGAGAAGTCCTTGACCAGCCTGTGCGACAGGGGGCCCTCACCTCATCAACCCGTGTCCCAGGTATTCCATGGCTGCATAACCAACCCATTGCCTCAAAATCAATGGCATAAGGCAACAATCATTTGACTCGGTTCACAGAGTCTGTGGGTCAGGCACTCAGACAAGGCCCAGGGGGGTACGGGGAGGACTCATCTCTCTGTTCCGCAGTATCTGCAGCTTCAGCTTGAAAGACAAATGGCTAGTGGTGACGTGAACAGCTGGAATCGTCTGGCAGCTTCTTACTCATCTATCTAGCGCCTGGGCGGGGATAACCGGAGTGCTGGGCTCGGCTGGGACTGTGGGCCAGAGCCCCTACGTGCGGCCTCTGCACGGAGCTTGGGCTTCTCTCGGCATGGCGCGGGGCTCCGCGAGGGAACATCTGGAGGAGGAGCATTCCAAGAGAATGTGGTGGAAGCTGCACGACCTTGGACTCAGCCTTGGAAATCATGCGGCATCCCTTCTGTCCTATGGGGTCACTGAGGCATCCAGATTCAGAAGAGAGGGAATAAGACCCCACCTCCTGGTGGGAAAGTGGCGAGACTACGTTGTGGAAGAGCCTAATGGGCAAGAGATATTGTTGCAGGCATCCTATTGTTGCAAGCCCCACCTACCACGGGCCACGGGGATTCTCTCTATACCCCGGGGTAGGCATAACACCCAATGCCCACTGAGAATTTATGTTAAACACTGCGTAGCCTTTTATACACACGGTCGCATTTCATCTCACTCAACTCTACAAGGCAACTACTCTCTTTATGCTCCTATATAACCATGGAGGAAACCGAGGCTCAGAGAAGGCAAGTGACTTGCTCAAAGTCACCCAGCTCACGAGTGGAGGACCTGAGACTCGAACCCAAGCCTGCATGAGTCTAGGCGTGCTCTTCATGCCTTGCTATTTTGCCTACAGCTTCCTTTTTCCTCTTCCACCCATCCCCACCCTGCTTGTCTTTGAGAAATTCTTCTTTTCCAAGAAAGGTTCTGCCCTTTTCGTTTTGCCTGTTTTTGTCAAGACACAGAGAGGTTAAAGAGCATCATCTCTGTTTTGATAGGTAAAGGGGAGACTAATACCCCATTTAAAAGATGGGAAAATCAAGGCTCAGAGAGGGAAAGTAACTTGCCAAGGTCATACTCAAGGTCCCTGGCTCAAATTACCAACTAATTCATGGGTTGCACATCGCCCTTGAACAGAAAGTAGGCTGGGCTTCCCTGTGATACATGAGGGGAGGGTCCCCGCTGCCCCTGTTTGCCTCACCGTGACCACTTCTTGCCTTTTACCCCTTGTCCTGTTTGAGGATTCTGTCTGTCTCCAGTCGGACTGCTCCCAGGGTTGTCAGGCACATAAATGATGGGTTTCTTCGGCCCTTACTTCTTCCCATCTCTACCCAATCTCCCTTGCTCTTCCCCACACCAGCCTCGGCCTCCCAAGCTATCTCCTCCCCTCCCCAGTGGGGGATGATGGCACATTCAGAGAGTGTCCAGCCCTGAGAACTGTTTACACTAGAGATTAGCATTTATCTCTATCCTTTCAACCTCTCTCCCCATGCTGCCGTCTGCGTCGAGGGAGGGGGAGCGGCCCCCACAGATGAGAGCCAGCCAGGCTGGGGCCACCTCCTTGGCATCTGGGGCCACGGAACCCCGTTTCCCACCGTCTTTGGGGTCAGTTCTTTTATGCGGCTCTCATCCAATCTCTGAAAATCCTGGGGATTCTGGAGGAAGGCTAGACATGCCCTAAAAATGTACGCCTGGGCAGGGGCCTCTCACCAGACAGCGGACCGGTGGGCACTGCAACCTCGGACTCCCAGCCTCCAGAACTGTGGGAAATGTTCATTGTTTACGCGCCATCCGGTTGTTGGTGTTTGGTTGTAGCAGCCCAAGCAGACTAGGACATCGTGACACACAGCGAGCACCATCCACATGGCAGGCACTGGGCCAAGTGCATGTTCAACGGCATCTTTATGATCATCCCGACGGGGCTGCCTTTGTGTAGAAGTTGAACCCAGTTGCCTAAGGCAACCTACCGAGGGGATTGCAGAGCTTAGCTGTGGAGGCTGGGCCGCCCTGGCTCCCCAACCCCTGGGCCTCTGGTCAGTGGGCAGGAGCTGTGTGTTCTTGGCCTGAGGTTCCCAAAGTGCGGCCCTGGGAACTTGTTAGAAATGTGCATTCTCGGGCCTGTCCCCAGAACCTGCTGAGTCAGCTACTCTGGGAGCAAGCGGAGGTCCCGGCAGATCTCTATTTTAACGAGCTGCCTGGGCAAGTCTGCCGACTGGAGGTTTGGGAACCCCTGTTCTAGTCTAGGCAGAGCTCAGACGCCTAGACATCAGTGAGTTCAGCGAGAAGTCCCAGCCTGTCCCTGCAATGCTCCGTGGGCAAGGCCCCTCTGATGACGTAAGGTGCAAGAGGAGTAAACAGAAGATAAAGGGAGAGGGAGAGAAGGAAAAAGAAGACAAGAAGGAGAAGTGAGAAAGAAAGGAAGCTGGGGAAGGAGGCAGAAAGGTACTTAACCCCAGAGAGGTTCGGGGGCTTTCCCAAAAGAGAATACAGAAGCACCAAGCAGAATAATTGAGCTGGAACCGTGTACCAAGTGCGGAGTGAGGACCGGGCATGCAGCAGAGAATCAGACACAGGCGGGTCCCCATCCAGTAGGGAACCAGGACCCGAAATTGGACCATAATGCAGACGTGGGCAGAGGTCGCCACGACTGATGGGCGGGGGGCTGGACACAACCGAAAAGATCAACAAGAAAGAACCGGTAGGGACAGTGCATCCTCCCAATGGCGGCCCCTGTGGCTAATACAAGTGGCATTGAAGCACACAGGTCGGCGTGGGCACGTGTTCGTGTGGCATCATGGAGTGCAAACAGCGGCATGCGAGTCGACGCGGAGAACACCTTCCCACTGAAAGGAACGTCCTGCGTGGGAAAGGAGAGCCAGTGTCCACGCCCTCCCCCAAGCTACTGGTCTAGGGACCGTGAGACAGCCCGTGGTTTTCTTTCTGATCTTCCCAATATATTTTTTTTGTGTGCATGGAGTGCATATGACTCCAGAAGTAAGATTTCTGAAGACAGAATCAATGTTTTTCAATAACATGGATGATAAGGAAAGCGTTTAAGCGGTTGGATGATGCAAAGAAGACTAGTTTTAAAATACGTTAATGATTCTAGTACAAGGTGCCAAATGCCCCCATGGCTTAATATTTGCCTGGGCAGAAGCATGAGGGGGGAGGGGAAATATTCACCCCCCAGAGCACCCCTTCTCCTAGGCACACGCAGCACACACATGCGAAATGTCTTTTCCCACCTTTAAGAGATCCTAAGCCGGTTGCTCCGCTTTGGCTTCCGCAAGGGGGTCTCAGTTCTTTAAGGATGACTCAGCAGTCATCCTCGGAAACCGAGATAGCCACGAAAGGAGGCTTCAGTGGTGAGATGGGGTGGGGGTTCTCTGAGTCATCTTAGAGGAGAATAAATCGGGGGAGGGGCAAATATTTTGTGTCCCTTCTGATTTGAGCGTGGAGAGGAGATTATCATCCAGCAGCGGGTATCACAGGGACTCAAGATCAACATCCGTCCACTTGGCTTCAAAGGAGGACACGGTGCCCAGGGTGGGCTGCCTCCCACGTGGCCCTGCCCTTTCTGTTGAAATCCCTCTGTGTCCTAAGTTCTCCTGGTGTCCCATGGATTCAAAGGCCCATGGGGAGAGGCTCACGGCCTAATAGTCCCCACTCATCTGATAGGACCCAGCTGTCCAGGGATGGACAAGGCACATTAGATAAGACAGTCAAATACAGGCTGAGCTTTGTATATTTGATTTGTCTGACCCAATTCCCAGGCCCCACAGGGGTGGGTTCAGAGCTGGGGGATGGAATGAGGAAGCAGGAATGGTCTCCATCTGTTGCAGGTTTCCCTAGACCAATGGCCAGGCACTGGGGTCCCCCATCCAAGAGTTCTGACTCCCCTAGGCCAACACACCTGAGCTGGAATCCTGACATTGTCCACCTCGACTCAACTCTCTGAGACTTGGCTTCCTCCCCTTGTGTGAGCCTGTCCCCAGTGTGAGTACAGCATTAGAGTTCGAAGACATCTGTTGTGATACCCACTGGCCCCTAAGTTTGACAAGCAGGTCCCTATGCTCACACAAATGCCATCTAGCCATTCCAGCAAAGGGGAACAAAGTACCCAGCAGGACTCATTGAGCGAGGAGTATTGGCCAGCAAACTGTCACTTTCTGAGGAATTTCCATGAGCCCTTCTGACTTTAAGTGCCCACTGCACAGAAGACACTGTTAAACAGGTCCAACATAGAGACAAAGATGATGGGTAACTAGAGATGGATGTGTACAGGTTGTTCTGGAAGACTCCACACATTCCGTAGCGTTCCAAGAAAGCTAACAGGATGACCACTGGAATGAATGCACCCTCAGGTCTCCGGCATCAGCCAAGAATGGGAATACCCAGTCCATGCTGGCTGAGCTGGGGAACGAGCTCATACGTCACCTTGGCCTGTGACGTAACAGTCAGGGCCTGCCTGCGGCAAGCCCTGTCGCGCTTGGCGAGAATGAGTTGCATTTTATCCTAAGGACAGTGGTACAGGAGCAAGGTCTCCTTGGAGCAGAGATCTTGGCCTTGCCACTTGCTAGGGGGATGCTGTGACATCCGCAGATGCCAGGAGACCCTTCAGCTGTCACCTCCTTCAGGGATCTTGTCAGCTGCACAGCCACCCTCTTCTGGGGGTGGCCCATATATGATGGCTGATGGTGGCAGTGGCGCAGATACCCAGCCATTTCGGGCTCCACTTGAGACGTTAAAGGGCCATTCTAGTCCCCTAGCTTTCCCTGCATGACAACGGCTTTGAGCCTCGTCACAGCCCGACCTGTCCCTACGCCCAATCCTGTCTGTCTTCCCTCCCACAGGCGCTCCGAGGATGCTCCTCCCCTCCAAACTCCGCCTGAGTCTGCTTCCCAGCAACCCTTGCTCACGGTGGTGACCGTGGACCTCCTAACCTCTGCATGCCTTGTTTTCTTTTCTGTAAAACAGGGTAAGGAGAATGCTCCCCTCATTGGCTTGTTGGGGACATTTGACGACATTTGTAAAGTGTCTAGTGCAGTAAGCGCTGAATAATGGTTACCTATCATTGTTTTGATTCCTTTCCCACCCGTGAACACAATGTCATGTTAGGTGGGGTTCTGAGGAATGGCAGTCATTTCTAGACGTTCTCGTGCTGGGCATGGCTCACATCTACTTGGCGGGGATATTTTCCATGTACCCTAGGTCTGCTCTCCCCGCTGCCCCATCCTACTCTGTGCCTGGGAGGTGAACCTGTGTGGACTGCACCAAAGGGCTCCCACACTTGCCCACTTCTGGTTGGGTTTAGCCAATGGGAAGCCCCAGCAGGAGGGAGGAGGGTGGAAGTAGAGTTCCAGGCTGTAGTATTCACTCTGGGGTATTTGCCTTGGGCTGGAGGTGACCTCGACCAAGCTCACAGCCCCTCTCCAAGTGGCTATCTGCACGTGAGCTTCCCCTCCAGAGTCCCAATACCTGCTGTTTCCTCTCATCCCTTTAAACCTAGGGAACCCCTGCCCTGATTTGCTGTTACTATTCACAAAACACTCCCTTGCTCCCTGTGGTATCTCTGCATCCTGCTCTCACCTTTGCAAAGTTTCTTTACTCTTCAAACTACCCAAATCGTGACACCATCTTTTCCTTCTGGGAACTTGATCGACACTAATTTTCATTCCGCAGACTTTACTGAGCCCGTGTTGTAAGGCGCACCATGTGACGGACGCCTTCGGAGTCCTAAACTGACTAAGTCTTTAAATGGGACAGCAAGGATGGTCTTGGGATCCCCGGGGCTTGAACAGGAAGAGGGTGTTGCCTACCTGGGAAGACGGACCTGGTGGTTCAGTTCACACTGAGGCAGATGCTAACGAGCTACCCGCATCCTGCACCTTTCAAAGGCATTTCCAGTCCCCAAACCCTGCTAGGGAGACAGGGGTGACCCTGTTCTTGGCTTTCTCCAGCAAGCACTGTGCAGAATTTAGAAGTTGAAACCCAGTCAACATAAATTGTAGCTCCAATTATTTTTATAGGGCCAGCTGTTCTTTCCCCATAAACGAAGACTGGGGAGGAAGAGGGTTAGGCTCGAGCCAAAGTTATTCATTTCTTGCTGATGGAATGTTAGGCAGTATAACCCCTGAGTCGGAAAAGCATTTTGTGGTAGTACAGCCTTTCCACAAAACACCATTTACTGCTGTTTTTGACCAATACCAGCGAGGAAGGAGGGCCCCGGAACAGCCAAGTGAGAGTGGACAGAGAGTCCCAAGGCAAATCCCCAGCTTATTTGCTCTGAACTATGACACTTACGAATCTCAGCCCAGAAGGAGCCAACCTGATCCACTCCAAGAAGGGTCTTAAACAGTCCTCTCTCTTCTCCTGAGGGGAAAACCTGTCCCTGGTCCAAGTTCCAACCTCTTCCTGCAAAGCGTGAAGTCACTATGGAAACAGTCCACCCTGTTTATGTTGCCTGTAATATAGCCTAGCCGGGGGAATGAGTCTGGGACAAATGGGCGTGTTCCCAAGGCAGCTGCTCTGAGATCTACATCTGGGACCTGAGGGTGTGGCTGGGGCTTCTCCGTGAAGGCTGGAGGCTCCCACAGACTTTGGGCTGTTTCCTCGAGTGGCAAGTAACTAAAAAGGTTTACCAGCTCAGGGCACCAGTCCACCACCAGCCTCAGAAGGAAAACCCACCGAAATCGATAGACATGATGGTGGTGGGAGGGGTGTTTACTAGTCAGCATGAAGATTTAGCCTCTACAGCAAAGGCCAAAATAAGTGGGGGTGAACCAAGACGTCAGTTCATGTACTTCCTCTGTGATAGAGTCTGAGCACGAGCGATCCAGGAACGTTGAGGTAGCTTCACAGCGTCGGAGACTGGAGCTCTTTGCACTGGGTTTCTCTGCCATTTTCAACATGAGGCTTCCCAACCACGGTCTAAGGAGGCCGCTGCTCCCTCACCCAGGGGGACGGTAGGAAATCGAAGTGCAGGACACACCTCTGCACTTTCAAAGTACAGCCCAGGAAGTCATACAGTCACCACTTCTGACATCTCATTGGTCAGAATTCAGTCACGTGACCATGAACAGCTAGCTGCAAGGGAGACTGGGAAATGTAGTCTTTATCTGGATGACCAGCTGCAACTTAGAATTCTACAGCAAATTCTATGCCAGTGAAATGGTCTAATACAGTGGTTTAAAGTGTACATTTTGGAGTCAGGCAGTCCAGAGTTGGACTCTTAGCTCACCAACTTTCTTCCCCTGGTCAATGGATACTGAGGCAGAAATGGCTGCAGGGAGCCAGTGGCAGAAAGAGAGAACATGTAGGAGAGCAGGGGAGGATATTGGAGAGGTGGGGTGCGGCCTGATCACAGAAGAGAGTGGGTGTCTGGCTAAAGAGTCCTGGGGGCACTGAGGAGCCATCAGGAGTGTTTGAGCAGAAGAGAAATATTGTAGAATCAAGGCTCAGTTAGAAAAGGACATTTCCTACCTTGGGTGTACCCCATGAGAGAGCCTCGGGACTCTTTCTGTCAGCTGTGTGGACAAGGCATTGATCAGGCCTCTAAGGGACGTGGCCTGTGTCATCAGCCCTCTTTCAGGGGTCCATGGAGCAGGGGTCCGCCCTGGTATGGAGTAGGGGTCTGCCTTCTTTGTAAAGGGCCAGAGAGTCAAGGTGCTATGCTTTGCATGTAGAGGTTTAGGGCAAGTGCTGGGTCAGCGCTGTCTTTGTAGCGTGACAGCGACCACAATTGTTCCACAGGCTGTTGTTCCCCAGTTCTCAGTACAGAGAATTCTTTACATAGAAGTCCGTTCCGTTGTAAAATAGACACTCTAGTCAATAGAAGGCTTGGGAATGCGCCCCACCGGGCCAGCCCCATAACCAGGGTCAATTCAGGGTTTGTCGGCCTGAAAGTTTATACTATTCAGGGGCTTCATCTAAGAAAATTAAAGTAAAATTACGGATGTACAATTAAGTATAAACATGAATACTCAGTACATGAAAACCTACCACAACAAATTTTCAAAAGCTGATAAGTATTCATGGTGCAAAAGACCATTAAAATAACATAATATTTTCATCAATGAACTGCCTTATATACTGTATGGTATTCTCTGTACATTGAGGGGGGGGGAATACATGCTCCATTCCTTCATATAAACAATTCTTTTTTAATATCATTCGCTCTAGACAATTCCATCTTTCCTCTAGCACGTTTTTCCTCTATTCCTCACACATTTTGGGGGACCAGGTGATACAGAACATGTTCCTGACACAACCTGGGTGGTAGGCATATTTCTAGAAGCCGCCAGGACAGCCAAGCAATGACTGTACACAGAATAGCTGCAAACATAGAAAAATATGCCATTAAACCAAAAGTAAACATATTTGCAATTCAGCTTCCCTGGAGGTGGGTCCTAGCGCTGTCTGAGGCCACCGGGGAAAGTGGACTGGAAGAGGAGAGGAAGTAGGACTGGAAAGAGAAAAGGGCCTCCACCCTTCCTTTTGCAAATTTTACGAAACGTATGGCTGTGCACACACATTATTGGGCCTTTCCCAGCAGGGAACGGGGCTTATAGGAGCGAGCGGCCCTGAAGTCTGGCATCCCAGCACCTTAACATACAGGGATCCAGCACAAATAACGCCCTGTTTTTATTACAAAATCATGAGCAAGTAATTCTGTAACATAACAACATCGCACTCAAGCACACCATACGACGTCTTAGGTGAAATGTTCAAATTGAAGCTATAAATTATTACACCCATGTTATTACCTTACCAACCACACTCATGCAGGCATTACTTCTGCCAGACCCTGCCTGTGCCGCGGTGCTTAGCACGTGGTATATTCCCACTGAAGAACTGACACAGGAATCTAAGGCTCCCGGACTCCTCAGCAGCAGCTTTGTCCTCTACCCCGGAACAGCAAACCATTCCGTGGCAGGCCCTGTTAGCCCAAAGAAATTAAATCTGAGCAGCCCCCCCTTTGTAACAAAACCAGGGTTATGCAAAGAAAGCAACCCTGCTTTTGCTTCCAGCAGTCCCTATGGAAAAAACTGCGTTCATTTTTGAAGACAAGAGATTAATAAGTGAAGCAACCTCACTGAAGCGAATTTGAACCTTGTGGCAGCCAGAGTTATCAAAGTACCCCCGCCCCCAAGAGGCACGGATGTTTCAAGTTCCGGTTTAAATTTAGATGCTGTCTTTTCTGATGGAGCTTGAAAGTTAGAAGGAAAAAAAAAAAACCTCTCCTTTCTCAGATTAGAAAGTATCCACAGATTCCATTTCCTGAATTTCCCAGGGAAGATAAATTATTACTGAAAGGTAGCAACCCCAAAACCAACGCACTTGCTTCAAAGACGGGGTCTCAGATAACTGAGAGGAAAGACTCTTTCAAAATCCCAGGAAGAACCAAACCTCAATAAGCATTTGTCTGTGTCAGAAGTTTAGCTAGATGTGGCGAATGGTCGTTTGTGCGGAATACATTCTCCAGAAGCGACGTCTTTTCAACTCTTGTTAGGACTGGGGCCAAACAGATTGGAGGAAGTAGTGTGAAAGAGTTTATAGCAACAGCAGGGATTAGTTTACGAAACTACAGGGAAAGGAGATACATTAGTTAAGATAAAGATTAAGCCATTTTAACAGAGACCTCTAAAGAGTGGCTGGAACATGACTGAAGTTTACTTTTCATGCAAGTAGAAATCTGGGTAGGAGGTCAAGGGCTTAGTGGCTTGTGCATGCCAGCAATAGGGACCTAGCTTCCTTCTACCTTGTGTTATCCTTAGCATATGATATCCATTGCAATACAAGATGGCTGCCCCAGCTCCTGACGTCAAGACTGCATCCCAGCCTTCTTTCTGGGAAAAGTGAAGCTGGAAGGGGAGAGTATGCCTCTTCCTTTCAGCCCTGAAAAGCACACACCATTTCTGCTTTGACTTAATCACACTGCCACACCTAGCTGCAAGGCTGGCTGGGAAAATGTAGTCTTTATTGTAATTAGCCAAATGTCTAGCTAAAATTTGGAGGTTCTGTTAGTAGAGGAAGGGAAAAGGGGTGTCGAGAGATATTTATCAGTCTCCACTGTGGTAATCAAGTGGAGATCCCTTTCTTAGGTACTGGTTACTCCCACCAACCAATAATTCAGAACTTGCTCTCCGCAGGCATGCTCTTCTGATTCATTTATTTAATAACTTTTTGAGTGCCTAACACATCCCAGATGCTATTCTTGCAACAAAGTCCCTGCTGTCATTGAGCATACCTCCTGGGTGGGGGGGTGCCTATAAAGGCAAAAAAAAATTAAGTGAATAATGTTTTCAGAGTGATGAGTGCTGTTGAAATAATGTAACAAGGAGTAGCTGTAGTGACAAGTGTCACAGGGAGAATTTGAGACTCACCACTCCTGGACTGCCTGTCTGAGGAGGTGACATTTACGTGGAGACCTGTCTCTTGTGTCATACCAGAGCCAATCTCGTGAAGGTACGGGCAGAGGAGACAGCCTGAGCTACAGAACAGAGTGGGCAATGAACCCAGCTCGGTCAAGGGAAAGCCAGAAGGCCATGGTGGCTGGAGGACAGTGAGCAGAGGAAGAACTATGAGAGATGAAGCAGAGAAGCAGGTGAGGATTAGATCTGTCAGTCCTTGGTGGGCGTACGGAGAGTCTTTCTCGGTCTCTGATCCTTGGAGGGGCACCAGGCTAATCTGACTTTGTAGATGTTGCTATGACTTTGAGGAGGAAAGAGCTAAGAGGGGTCGGATTATGAATTCTTGATTGGGTTTCACCAATATATTGGTCTGCTCTGTCGAGCGTTCTACGCCCCGAGAAAACATTTCCACCCTTTCTTGTCACTTCTTTCCCATTGGAGCTCTCAGAAGAACTCGGGGCGGGTGCTGGTGTCCCCGCTGGACAAAAGAGCATGGAGCATCTCGGAGACATTCAGTGGCTGTTGCACAATCACAGAGCTGAGTGGTAGGAAAAAGACTGGAGACCTGTCTTTGGTTTCAAAGCAATCAACCTCACGTCTACTCCCACAAGAAAGTAGGCAGCAAGAGAAAGAAGCAATGAATAATGATGACTTCACTTAAGCAAGACATATACATTTTTTTATATAACTATATAAGACAGCCCTGGCTGGTGTGGCTCAGTGAATTGAGTGTTGGCCTGTGAACCAAAGGGTTGCTGGTTCGATTCCCAGTCAGGGCACATGCCTGAGCCACAGGCCAGGTCCCCAGTAGGGGGCACATGAGAGGCAACCACACACTGATGTTTCTCTCCCTCTCTTTCTCCTTCCCTCCCCTCTCTCTAAAAATAAATAAATAAAATTGCATATATATATATATATATATGTATATATGTGTGTGTGTGTGTATATGCACGCAGATAAAGATAGACAGAGACAGTTATAAAAGTTTGTGATCCCACTTGCCTGAGCGAGCAGAACACAGACTGACTGACAGACCCCTGCTGCACTTGAGGTATTGCACACATCTCCTACGTAGTTTATTCATTAAACTCTCCTCCATGACTTGTTTGAGTGTGTCATGTCTTCCCCGCTGGGACCTGACTGTTACAAAATATCTGGGGGAAAAAAATCACAGCACAATATATATCCACTGTGCTTCTCTGTGTGGTAGTGAATATATGAGATATTCAGACACACACACATGAGTGTATAAAATGTATGTTACTGCCAGCTACTTGAATACTCGGGATAAAAACTGTTGGTTGTCGCCCACCGTCCATTCACCCCTCCTTCCTTTAGAAAGGGATTCCTCCAAATTTGAGCTGGGTGTATCTTCACCCAGCTTAAGACTACATTTCCCAGCATCCCTTGCCGTTTTTATGTGGTCATGTGACTAAGTCCAGCCCTATGGGATGCGAAGAGAGAGAACAAGCTGGAGCAGTTGATACCCTGGACAGCTTATACTTGGACTGATAGGAGAGAGAGAAATAAACTCTTACTTCGGTTACTATCAATTTGGGTCTTTGTAACAGCATTTGAAGCTATTTTGTGATTCATTCAGATGTCAAACGAAGGATGTTTCTGCTGAGAAAAGGTCCTCAAAGCGTTTCTGTGGAAAGTGATGAGCATGGAAAGAAGGGACACCCGCTTCCACTTCTGTTCCTTCCATCTTGGGGTCCTTTGGCTCCGCTCCCCTTCCCCCGTGCTCCTCCCTCCGCCCCTCTGTAAGGCGCAGTGATCTCGCTGCTGACAGGGTGGGCTCGGCGGAGCAGTCATCACCATCACTCAGGGCAGGCGCTGTTCCATGATGGGCTGTAATGGGCACCAGCAAGACACAACTTGGCCTCTGAAGTCAGACAGCTTGTGTTCGAATCCTGGCTCAGTCACGTCCTTGCTTTTAAAAGAGATTAGTAGAGTCTGTTTGATCCTAATTGAAAAAAATGGTTTGAGAGCCAGAAAAAGAAAGTGCTTTCAAATTCTGAAAGCAGGTTAAGTGACACAGATCTGTCTCGCGGGGGAGATGATGGGGTGTGTGAAGACTCCTTGGGGCGGGGGCTTGGTCAGAGCCATCAACACCTTCCTCACCATTCTATTTATTGACTTCCACTCGATTCAAGCGAGTTAGGAGGGAAGGCATTCCTCCAAGATTTGAGTCAGCGCCGAAGTCAAGTTCTGCCTTTTATTAAAGGGGAATCCTCGCTCCCTGGGTATATGCTAAGGCAATGATTCAAAGCAGATATATCTGGGTGACGCCGGGACAGAGGGGGAAGTTGTCTCAGCTAGAGCTCCGAGGGGAGTAAACACCAAGGGAGCTTCTGTCCCATGAGGAAGAAGAACACTTACTGTGTCCTCACTGAACGCTTTCTTGCCAAGTTGGCAGAAAAGGGTTAAACAGGAGGAGGTAATGGAGGCAGGCTCATGGTGAAGCTCAGGGACCAAGGGAAAAGTATTGATTTCCTCTGAGCCGCTTTGGACTGACCCATCCGTTCTGGCTCACTGAGAAAGTAGAAAATGTGCAAGTTGCACTTGGCTGCATTTTTAATGCTCCCTTACTAGAACCATCGAATGTCTTGCAAATGGGTGCAGGGGGTGGGGGTTCAAAGTGAGCAGTGGTCAGGGTACAAGCGAGCTACTGACAGATGTGTCTGTGACATCACTCTCCCCCGCCCGGGTGACACAGTGGACGCTCACCAGGTATTGATTGTTCTTGAACTGAACACTGCTCAGGAAGGAAGAGGCTCACAATTCTTCACCACGATGGCTTTGAACTTCAGCCCCTAGAACTCAATGCTGGACTTCTCATCTTCTACCCCCAGAGTGAATCTGGATTTGCCACCTTTTAATCTGACCTGAAATAGTTTTATTCACTAGCAAGGTTATTAGGAGTCGTACTGCAAGAGTTAGAATTTCATTTCTTCTACTTGCTAGCCGTACATCCTTGAGTAAATGACTCAAATGCTTTGAGACTTGACTTTTTCTATCTCTAAGATAGAGATAATGACAGTGCTATTTTATGGTTTGGTTTGGTTTTTCAGATTAAATGATATCATCCATGAGAAGCATCTGGCCTAGAGCCCAGTTTACAGAAATGCTCGATATATTTTAACGACTTGATGATTATTTTTGCATACATTTTGCATTCTGTAATATGCAGCTTTCAAAGAATCAAATCCAAAGGAGGGGGGAAGATGGAGCTGTCTTAGAATACAATTTTTATATTTTATCTAAATTAAATTAATATTGATCTGAAGGAGATTGTCATAAAGTAAGATGTGTACTGCAACCCTGAGAGCAGCCACTAAGAAACTAACTCAAACGAATTGTAAAACTATCAACAAAGGACTTAAATTGGCACCCTGCAAAATATTTGTTTGACATAAAAGAAGGTAGTGACACAGGAACCAGCTCATCTCAGGGGTCTTTGGTATCTTGTCAGACAATGGGCTGTTGTCCTTTAAATGGTCAGATGGGGCTGACGGATCACGTGACCCAACCAGCTGCACAATAATGAAATCAACCGATCCACTCAGCTACAATTTAAAAAAAAAAATCACACCATCGCATTAGCTGGTCCATCAGAAAGAAACCACAGGGTTTGTTGCCCGTTCTTAGAACAGCTGGGGGTGGGATGCTTCCAGATGCAGATGTGAGTCCAGCCTCTGAATGCATCCGAAGAGGTGGACAGAATAGCTGTTATAGAGACCTGGTTTCAGTAAGGGACTGGATCACAGCGCCGAGGAGAGAGGAAGGGGACGGAAAATGAGCTCCTGCAGGTCTGGCTCCATGGGGGGGCCTGGGCCCCTTGATTGTTCCAGAAGGAAGGCCCATCTCTCCGATGGAAGAGAAGGCCAGGAAGACCCACAGGGTAGGGAACCAAGGCCAAGATCATTACAGTGGGACCTCTGGGACCAACCTGGAAGACTGGGTCTTAGGCAGTGGGTTGGTCTGAGTGTAGCAAGACCCCCATGTCTGCCCTGGGCACGGGCAGTAGCCCTGCCTGTGACTCCTCTTGCCTGACAAACCACACTGACGCCTCATGATTTCTGCTGATTGGACCCAGTGGGAACCCACTCATGGGTCTGGAAACTGCTACATTGTAGGTGAAGTCACCGAGTTGGTGCCCTAGGCCCTGGGGTCAAGCTTCTAAACTCCTCTGCTTACCTCTCCCTTATAGATTAACCTCCCTTGCCTGTCAACCTTTGCCCACGATGTTCCCACTGTGAATAACACAGCTCCTCCCCTCTCTCCAGATGACCCTCCTCCCCACATCTTTAGGGTCTCGAAAGAAATGGAGAGCAGTGATTCTAGCACCAGAAAGAACAGAGTTCCATCCCTGGGGCAGCTTCTTACCTCGAGACCTCACGGAGCCTCAGTTTACTCATCTGTTAAATGAGTATAATCAATTGCACATTGCATATCTTGATGGGTTATTTTGAGAATTTCATTTTTAAGATGCATAGAATTTGGCATGACATGCAGAACAGACATAACTCAGTAAGTTACAATTTTGAGGACAACAGTGATGAAGATGAGGAAGATGATGATGACATGTCACCTCTTTTGGGAGGTGTTCCCTTGTTCTGGCAAAGATGGGTCCTCGGTGCTCCCACGTCCCCTGAGCATTCCCCTAGCCTAACACTCACCACACTGCATTGTCGTTGCTTGTCTCATCTCTCTGGTAGTAAACAGTGATTTCTTTGTAGGCAGTGACTGTGTCCTATTTGCCACTGTAGTTCTGGTACCCAGCCCACGGTTTGCCACACAGTGGGCACTAAGGCATCCATTCCAAGTATTGGCCCCCTGAAGCACTTTGCTAGGACCCACCAAGCTGTGTGACCTGGCTCAAGTTACTTGACCTCTCTGTGCTTCATTCCTCTCACCTATGAAATAGAGGTAGGCTAATAACAGTTCCTACCCTATCAGGTTGCTGTGAACATTATGTGATAGAATGAATTTGAAAAGGTCAGCCCATTCAACATCCTATATTTATCGAGTACCAACTGTGTGAAAGGCAATATTCTAGAAGCTGACAACACAAGGAACTTGCTGCCCTCACGAGGGAAGGCGGACCACAGACAAAACCCCATGGGAAGGCACAATAGGTTAGAAGGAAACAATACAGGGTGAGGAGATAGAGCTGGGGATCGTACTTGGTAAATATTTATCATTCTCACTGATATCCCAGCCGGCACACAGCCACCAGGGAAAACAGAGAAGCCACCACACCTAGGGACCTGGAGAGTTGAGGTCCCAGGCTGCCCGGCCAGTCGTGGGCAGAGGCTGGCTCTTGCTCCCACACCCCAGGGGCTGATGCCTCCCCCTCCTCGGGGGGGAAAGAGCAAAAGCCCAGTTTTCATGACACCTGTAGTAATCCTGGGTGGAATGTATCTGAAAAGATGCAGGAGAAATTCTTAAAATATATTTCCCTCCGACCACAATATATTCCATATGCTTGGAAACGGCCAGGGAGGGAGCCTGGTGTTCTCTGTTACCTCTGGTAAATGTTTCTCTCCCACACTGGGGAATCCTTATCGAGGCTGCTCCTACCTGACAGCTGGAAGGAATTTAGGAGAAAATGCAAAGTGCTGTTGCAAAGGAGGAATCAAAACCGCAAGAGGACTTGAGAGCTTCTCTCCAAGTGAGAGGGTTTAAGGCTCCAGGCCCCTCGGGGAAAAAGCAGTTTCTGGGAGGGGGTGTTGAGAGAGTCCTCCCCTACCAGGACTCGCTGTGCATCCTCAGGAAGCTCACTGGCCCCCTCTGAGCCTCGGTTGCCACACTAGTAACACGATGGAGAGCGCTTCTTTAGAATTCTATTAGCCACAGAGGATTTATTTACGAGGCCATGGCTCATTCTGCACGATCTTCCTGTGGACAGTGTGCGGAACACCCTGGAAGCTAGTGGTGGGTGCAGCCCTGAATCACTCTCTCGACTGGGAAAAAAACTCCCTGACCTGGTGGTTTTCAATCTCGGGGGTACGTCGGAGCCACTAGGGAGCATTAAGAGTGTGGAAGTCCCACTGCCCAGAGATGGTGATGCATGGGCTTTGGGAAGTTAAAAAAATCTCCCCAGGTAACGCTGACATTCAATGAAGGTAGGTTCCATGGACTGGTCTTTTGGCCTCACTAAATCAAGAATTCTTCCCTCGTGTTTTGGGGCTGACAACTACATCTCGAGAGAGGCGAGTATATGGCACGCTTTGGAACAGACGAATGGGTCCTAGTTTCAGCTCTGCTACTTGAGCGCTGTGTGACATCTGGCAAGATGTTTTCTCCGCGCATCAGCTTCCTCATCTGTAAAATGGGGGTAAGCATCCTAGCACCCTCCTCACTGGTTTTGTGGGGGTTCCCTGAGACAAGCACGTGAAGTCTTCTGCATGAGCCCGGTGCATAGTCAGTGTGTCGTGCCGATAACATCTAGCGATGGTTGACAATGACCTTGCAAGCACGTTCCAGGGGCCTGAAAGCAGCGATTCTGCACTTGACTGCGCATCAGAATCCCCAGGAGGGGGCTCCTTAGAACACAGCTCACAGGACCCCAGCCCCAGGGTTTCTGATTCCCGGGCTCTGGGGCTGGGGCTGGGAGGAGGAATCTGAGAATCCGTTAACCTGCCTATTCCACTACTAGGAATTTACGCAAGGAAATAAGTATGAGAGTCTTTAAAGACTTAGGTATATTCGCATTAGCAGTGGTTATGAAATAGGAAAAAAAGGGGGAAATTGGAATCTTCAATGACGGTGGGTGAGTTAATAAATACAGCCATCTGATCCGGTGTTGTGCAGTGATTAGAGTAATTATCCCCACGGAAGGACTTCAAAATATATTGTTATGTGTTAAAAAGCTGGTTATAAGCCCGATAACAATAGTTCATTTTTCAGATTAGTGTGTAAATATAGCTACTAATAGGTAAGCAGGTACAGATAGATGGATGGATGGGCAGATGGATCCGCTGACAGCGTTATGATTTGGTTTGGTTTGGTTTGGTTTGGCTTGATAAGAACTTTGAATTAAATTACTTACACCTAAGAGCTGTGAGACCTCAGCAGACGGCATCATCGTCTCTTCCCCGGTACAGTTAGGGGGTGCCTTCAGAGGAGGGATTCAGACATTGGCTGAGCACTTGAGGGGTGAAGCAACTGGCCTGAAGCCCCACAGCTGTGGTGGAGCCAGACCCTGGACCCAGGCAGGCCGGTTTGCAGACCCCCGCTTCTTCCCACCTTCATTAACTTGGCTTCTCAGGAGGGGTGTCTTTGACCAGCAGCGGCATGTTAGAATCTGGGGTCACCTTCACTCGGGTGCTATCACCTGCCACCCCACGCACATGTCTCTACTGACTGGCACATCTCTGTGTGAGCTGCTCTGCTGTCTCCACACAGGGTTGGAGCCCAGCAAAGCTCCTGGGGGACCTGATAAGATGGAGCCAGGGGGCCGGCTCGATTAGTCAATGCTGGGATGTCCCAAAGTCACCACCCACCACCGTGCGTCCCCTCGAAGCTCCAGATCACCACCCCTGGGGTGCAGGGAGGAAGCTGGAGAAACATCAGGAAAGAGGGCTCCTGCCACCCCACCCCTCCCCTGTGCTTTCACGGGAAGTGAGGAACGTTGGCACAGACTCTCGCCCTCGGCGGTGTCTGTGGGCCTGTGCTCAGGGTGGGAAGCAAAGAGCCGGAATGTTCTGGGCCTCCAGAGCCCTGAATCCTGGCGAGGGAGTCAGAGCAGCAGTGCTCAGGGACCTCGAGGGCGGCCCCTTCCACCGTGAAATTCAATCTGAGTCCAGAAATCGGATGCACCCCTCCATGCAGCTGAGACTGAACAGATTTCTTTGTTCTGCTACTCTTCCTTCGTGACCACGGGTGACACAAACCTGCCGCCTCATTCCCAATTCTTACCGAACTCCAAGCTGGATGCACTTGATCTTTGAGGCCATTGGGGGGGCGGGGGGAGGGTCAAAGGCCCCTCCAAGGCAATAAAAAAGAAAACTGAAACAGCCTGCTGTGGACCCGGGCACTTACAGACACAGCCAAACCCGTCATGCACTGAGTCTCACGAGACCCTTGTAGGCCTCTCCCCGTTTGGCAAGGGAGGAAACTGAGGCAACAGGAGGTTAAATGTCACACAGCTGCAAGTGGCTAAGCCAGGATTTGAACCCAGGGGTCTCTTTTCTTAACCATCTCCCCACACTGCTGTGCGGGCACATGTGTACAGTATGGGCATGGAACGCCGATCGCCTTTCTTTCTCCCTTTTCTCCCTTTTCTCTTTCAGAACCTGAGTGCAGACACACATAGGGGTGGTCTAGAAATGGGATGGGGACAGGTCCCCCCCCCCCCAGCATTATGTGTTTTTCCCCCTGTGGCCACCTGGTTGTAAGACGGCTCGACGGCTTTCTTCTCGCGGGACTTCTCAGGGCCTCGCTACAGTAATTACTGAGCACCATAAAGGGCGGAGGGGGCGACACGTCCCATCCAACTAGCACTGATGGCGTTTCCTTTTGCTTTCAGCTCTGCTGTGAATCTGATGGGGCACTCTTGATGACCTCCTCTTTATTTAAAATGGTGCTATTTTGTTCATTGTGGATTTTTGCATTTTTATTTTTAAAAATATTACAGTAGTATTTGTTCTGATGGCTGAGATTTGGGCCATCCCTTTAGATACGGTGCCCTAGGCATATGCTTCCCTTAGTTCTGCCCTGCAAAACATCCTCTAAACATCTCACATCATGGGGCATTTCGAGAGAGTAGGGTTACACAGAGCACGCTTTGTGAGACCTGAATTATCATTATGTGTGGTTAAAATAAGTGAAATGCCATGAGTTTTTTAACGGTCAGAAGGAAGAACTAGGGGGAGGGGATGAGTACATTTTTTATTCTTTAGTTGGAAGTTAAATAGAGTTGGGGAGCAAAATTTATGACAATACTGAATTTTCAGGTGGAAGCCGAAAGCTGTAGGTATCAGACACTTCTCGGTTATCTAATGCCAGCATAATGCTGTGCAATAAATAACACGATGCTTCACCGGCCTGTAATAAGAAGCGACCATCACTCATGTGTCTGAGCGAGCAGCCGCGCAGCTCGGTTCAGCCTGGCAGGAGCGGATACAGGCCCACGGTTGACCGGCTGTTGGCTGGGGCAGCTGGGGTGGCTGGGCTCCGCCGCACTTGCGTTGTCCTCCAGGGGGCCGATGGCAAAGGTGGGGAAGGAGGAGAGAGAAGAACCACGCTTAGTTAGGGACTCCTAACCCTAACCTGCAGCTCAGACAGACAAAGAGACGTTCTGGCCATGACACTGCAGGTCTGTGCAGATCACGTGGCCTGCTCTGCTCCGAGGGCTTAGCGAACTAGACCCTGCTTCTTTAGTGAGGGAATCTGGGACGTCACCCCGCAAGTGGCACAAAGACCAGGAAGGGTAAAGAGGGGGGACCCTCGGTGACAGAGATGGTGCCACAAAATTCCGAATTAGGTATCCGAGAACTGATTAGTTGGCACTCACATCCCTCACCTCCATCAGGTACGTGTAAAAGTCTAAAGAATAGAGCAAAGGAGAATACTTTCCTCTTCAGGGATTTTTGCCATGATTTAGCCTACTCATTCCCCCAGTGAGTAGGGTAAAGGTGACACTTTCTGACTCCAGGGCAAGAAAAAGGAACTTCAAGGATATTGCTCCCGCAGGGTGGACAAGTGGTGGAGTTTCACCCGGCTCCCACCGAAGAAATAGAAAAACCGCAACGGCGAACTGGCCATCTGCTCAGCCGAGAGAGAGGCGGCTGCGTTAGGAAGGCCTTCACGCTCAGACTTTGGTGGAGCAAAGGGTTTTGAGTGTGTGTCACAGCCACGGTGTGGGCTACGTGTGTGATGGAGCAGGTGCGGGGACAACAGGGACACCTGGAAAGGCGGCAAGATGCCAGCAGATGCCCAAGCCATCATAAGTTCCTGGAGGCCGCAGTGGCCCAGAGCGGAGCTTTCTCAGCCCAGGTCAAGAAGAGGCAGGCGAGGGCCCCCCACCCCCACCCCCCCGTGATGGGCCATCTCCAAAGCACCTGCTGGAGTGTCCCTCAGAGGACAAGTCGGTCTGGAGAGCCCAGAACTATGAGTCAAGCAAGAACGTCCACGCTGGGCCCCCGCCTGCTCCAACCCAGAAACCAAAGATGACCAGAGGGGCAGAAAAGGGGGAGAAGAAAAGAGGGTCCAATGAACAACAGGTTCTACCTGGGAGAAGGGAGACAATATAGGTTGGAGACTTGGAGACAGGTTCCAAGTCCAGTTTGAAGTTGGATCATTAGATAGCGCTGGGCTGCCCTACACTAAAAAAACTGGTTTCTGGAATGTTCCAGGCTCTCTCCCACCCCTGGGCTCTCACAGAGGCTGCTCCCTCTGCCCAAGGCACCTTGTTTGCCCCAAACCCCATCTCTATGCCCCAGCCTTAGGGTAACGCAGCCTGACTGGCACCGCTTCTCAGAAGCCCCCTCTGACCTCTCCGCCAAGGTTAAAACCGTGACATGCTCCCCTGTCACCCAGGCCATCCTTGGAAACACGTTGCACCCTTGGTACCCTTAACTTGTCTGCATTTCTGCACTCATTCGGAATATCCATAACAACGGGGACCCTGTCTGCCTGTGTGTATCTCCAGCACACTGCAGAGTGTTTGCCATAAATCGTCGCTCATTGAATATATAGTTCCAGTCCCACCTGTATGAATTTATTGCCGTAAAAATGATCTCTCGGGGGAAAGAGGCTTGATGGTTCCAAGCTCCTTAAAAAAAAAAAAAAACCCTTTCTGAAAATTGAGCAAAAGCGAAAAAACATTTTTAACAAAGAATGTTTTGACAGGTACCTCTCTGGTGTGCATTTTCCGAAACGCCGTTCCCTCGCCTGGGTCGCCTTTCACTGCTTTCCCAGTTCCCGCTCCTAATACCCCAACCCGGGAAAGGTCATAATTCACAGGAGTGATCTTTGCAGATTAAAATAAAAACAGCCACATTCTGCAAGTAACATTGACATTTGGCAAAACGTCTCGGCCAGAAAAACATGTGAATGTCGGATGCTCCGCAGGGCCGGGCCAGATTCCTTTTCTTCTCTCAGAAATATAACAGGGTCGTCATTGCGCTCTGGGCGCATTCCCAGTTTCTGGAGTTAGGGAAAACACAATAAAAACCTGGAGTATGATCTCACGGGCTCTTCTGTTTGTCAAGATGTATCTCTTCTAAGTGGCTTTTTCTTTCCTTTCTTCTTCTTTTTTTTAAGGCTTGAGATGCTTCCAAAATATTTATAAAAAGCAGCAGGGCTGTGCAGAGGTGGGGGACCATCCCAGACCTCCAAGGAGGAGAGAGAGGGCATGGCGGCCTTGCAACCCCCCAGCCAAGAGAGGGTGGGGGCGGGGAGCGGGTCCTTGCAGGGAAATTGGGAAGCTCGTTGGCCCCGCCTCCTGGCGTTACTGATTTTTTTTACTTTGGAATCACATTCTACCGAAGTTAACATTTGCTTTCTAACCTTATTAACCCAGCTGATAATTAGGTCTGAAGTGTGAGGGCTGCCAAATGACATCTGTCACTTCCACAGTCCCCGAACTATTTTCTTCTTCTGACTTATTTCTCCCTTTTCACACGAGTTCCCAAGAAGATATTATTAGCTATAAAGAAGAAAATCTTAATATATTGCCTATTACCTGACAACTCCAAGAGAACACTGTAAGCACTAGAATACATGTCTCAGTGTGTACACGCACACTTTTGTACTTACTTTTACACAAAAGCAGATATTGTCACATGTGCTGTTTTGCCATCGGACTTGTTTGCGTGTGTTCTGAACGTGCCCTTTATGGCCTGTGTAAATTAGAAGGCATCACCTAAACACGCCGAGCTGAACTTTTTCCCTCTTGTCCGATGGGGATAAAAATAGCACCTACGTCATAAGGATGCTTGAGGATGGAGTTACATAATTACCTGGCCCATGCCCGGCACCTAATGAGTACGCCATGTGTGTGTGTGTGTGTGCCTGTAAACACGAGTGTGTCCATCCACTTAAGCCGTCTTTTTCCTTGTCATTAAAAAATTCTACATGGAATTCCATGATCTGGGTGGATGGCTTCATGAGCCACCCCTTGCTGTCAGACCGGGGATCATCCGGAACATGGTCAAGGTTCTTTGACCTATTTAGCTTCATGTTAGCCCTTAAAAATGATTTTTATTGAAGCGTATTTGACATACGACACTGTGTCAGGGTACAACATGTTGATCTGGGACATGTGTGTCGCAATCTGGTGGCCGTTGTTGCGTTGGCTAACACTTCTATTACGCCATTCTTCTTCTTTTTTTTTTTTGGTGGTGGAAATAATTAAGATTTAGTCTCTTAGCAAGTTTGGTGATGCGATGCAGTATCCTTGTCTAGAATCACTGTGCTGTACCTTAGCTCTCCAGAACTCATTTATCTACTCGTTCATTACAAGTCTGTGCCTTTGAACATCTCTCCTGTTCCCCAACCCCCGCAGCCCCTCGTGACCCCAGCCCCCGGTAACCACCATTTTACTCTGTGCTTATGAGTTTGGCTTTTTTTTATTCCACATGTAAGCGGCATCCTGCAGGGTTTGTCTTTCTCTGTCTGACTTATCCGACTTAGCATAATGCCCTCAACGTCCATCCACGGACGTTGCAGACAGCAGGGTTTCCTTCCTTCTCGCGGCTGAGTCGTATTTATGTACCTGGGTCACACCCTCTTCATCCATTCCTCTGACGATGGGCACTTAGGTTGTTTCCACACTTGGACTCCCTCGAAGAACGCTGCGACGAACTTGGGAGGACCGATATATCTCTGAGATCCTGTTTTCATCTCCTTGGGGTAGACACCCAGAAACGGAATGGCTGCGTCATGAGGTAGTTCTACTTTTAACTATCTGAGGAATCTCCGTAATGTTTTCCATCGCGAGCGAACCACTTTCCCTCCCCTTACTTCGGGCGTATAAAGTCTCTATGGAATTGGCATTAGTAATGTGGATGATAACAGCTGATGTTCTACAGTCAAGACTGGAGAATGCGTTCTGTAAAGGGCCAGATGGTAAGTGTTTCTGGCTTTGTGAGCCATATGGTCTGGATCCCAGCTACTCGCTCTGCCGTTGCCATGGGAAGGCGGCCATAGATGATATGTAAACAAAGGGGCGTGGCTGGGTTCCAATACAACGTTGTTTACAAAAACAGATGGCAGGCACATCCAGCCCGTGAGCCATAGTTTGCTAAAGATACTGAATGCCAGGTGCTATTCTAAGAACGTCACCTGCATACTCTGATTTTATTCTCACGGCGACTTTAGAGGGATAGAGTGGAGTATTGGTCCCATTTTGCAGATGGGAAGACGCTGTGAGATTTCAAAGCAGATACAGGGTTGGGTTGAAGTTCCCTGTCCCCTCTCCCAGCCCCCAAGTCCTGCCCAAGTCCTTTTTTATCCTGCTCTCTGTCTCTTGAACTCCTTCTCCCAGTTGACTCCCACCATCAATTCTTCAAAAACCTGGGATGCGCACCTCTCTCTGAGGATAAGGGCTGGGACGGGCAAGCCCTCTGCTTCCCTTCCTCCAGGGCAGATGTGCACAGGGTTCAGAAGTGGCTGTAGGAGGGGGTGCTAGGGGATGGAAAACCCTGTTTCTGTTTCCCTTCTCCTCATCGTCCTCCACCCCAGGATCCAAGTAGGATCCTGCCCCAGAGCCCACCATGTCAACTTTTTTTTTTTTTTTTTTGCTTTTCTGTGAAGCTCTGGTCTTAAAGATCAAGTTAAAGGCACTACTCCTGAGGATCCAGGGCAGAACTTCCAGAAAGGTCCGTTCCCTTCCAGGAGGAACGTGAAGCAGCTCCAGGTCACCCCCGCATCTTTAACTCTCACCAACAGACACTGAGCTCTCCACTGTGGAGCAGGGGAAAGCCCTGTGCCTTCTTGATTTATTGCCCAAGGAGACAGGGTTAGAACATTCGAGAGGACTTCTTGCATGTAGCCGATCTGAGGGTTTCCAAGTTCCAAGGAGGGTTCAAGCGGCAGCCTTCGCGTATAGAACGTTGTCCAAAATGCAACACCCCCTGTGGTTTTATCTTCAAAAGGGAAATGGACACCATTGTCTGGCTCCTTTTCTCTAGTAAGTTTGTTGTTTCTTTCTTCTGAGTGTGAAGGAGATGTATAGTAAGATGTATGGATGGATGGATGGATGGATGGATAGATGCTGTAGCCATTCACCTCAATTCCGCTCTAAGGAAATAATCTGAAATATGACAGCAACTTTATGCAAACACACATTTATCCCTGGGTCATTCATACTATCAAAAGATGAAAAACAAGCCCTAGCTAGTGTAGCTCAGTGGATTGAGTGCGGGCCTGTGAACAAAAGGGTCGCTGGTTTGATTCCCAGTCAGGGCACATGCCTGGGTTGTGGGCCAGGTCCCCATTTGGGGGCATGTGAGAGGCAACCACACACTGATGTTTCTCTCCCTCTCTTTCTCCCTCCCTTCCCTTCTCTCTAAAACTAAATAAATAAATAAATAAATTTTTGAAAGATGAAGTCCTGCTGGATTGGGATGGGTGCTAAATCCAATAAAAATTTTTAAAAAAAGATTAAAAACACCATGGTGGTCCATACAATGCAATATTATTCAATCTTTTAGGAAGACAACCTCAGAATTTTGACTGACGTGACAAACCCCTGTGGTCCGATGTCAAGTCAAAAATCATGGTAGAGAATTATGCACTTTTTTCTCAATTACCTGAAAAAACGTGTTCACATAGGAAAACATAAGGTGATGCGGAAGAGTTTTCATTGAGGTTGTCTCTGGATAATTTACGATTCGCTTTGTGGGTTCCTTCATATTTTAGATTTTCTACACCGAGCATAAATTTAGGAAAGAGCTTTAATTTTTCAACGTACAATCTACAGTTTCATCTAACGGAGTGGGGGGTATTCTATCCAAGTGCCAGGTACAATTAGTTAAGCAGTAGCATTATCGAGTCTCCGGCATTAAATTGTGATTGGCCAGAGAGGTGGGGGTGCGGGTGGCGGGGGGGATTCCTCAAAGGTCAGCTCATAGTGCTTTTGGATTATCAGAGAGCCAGGTGGCCCGATTAAGCAAGCGAAAACATAGCATCCCAAGTTAGATCTGCATTTTAGATCAATGAATTTCTATGCCTATGTCTATTTCTATGTCTATGGATAACCCATGCAATATGCGATATATGCTTATTCAGAAATGTTGTTTAGTTATGTAAAATTCAGCTCGGACTGTGCATCCCATTTCTTACCTGGCATCCCTATGGGGGTAGGCACATGCCAACTGCTTCGGGGAGAGTAAGGGACATCCCAGCTGGGCGCTTCGCGATCTGGAGGGCGTCCTGTTATTTACATCACAAGGTGGGCATGGGTGGCGTGTAATCAGTATGTAGGGAGCGCCACCTGGGAAAGTAGAATTCCTTTTGTGATTAGGGACCTTAAGCTCCTGGTCATTGATTCAATCAACAAACATTTGGACCACCTGCTCTGTGCTGGGCACAGCGATGATGCTGGGGTGGGAGCACGTATGTAACAAATAGGGCAGCTGGAGTGTTCAGATGAATCCGACCACTTTGGGGGCTCGTCAGCCTTTCAGTACTCACTTCCACCCCCATCATATCAGGGGTCTCCCACTATCGTCTTGTACACTCAGTAAGGAGGAGGAGGACAATACCAGGAATGCATTTCTTCTTTGAACCCCCTACACACACACACACACGCACACACCCCCCCACTTCCTGTGCCTCCCACCCTCAAGGCCCTCCACCTCTTCTCCAACCTAGGCCAGTCCTTGTTCACCTGAGTCCTATTCTCTTCTGCAAATTCCCAAGTCTCCTGACTCCAAGAACATAAAAAATAACTACCAATATCGAATGCCATCTCTTGCTACCACCATTTCTGCCAGGAACATCACTAGATGCTTTATCTATATTATTTCAGGTCTTCAGGTCTTCAGCACCTTCATCCCATTCTACAGGCGAGAGAGTTGAGCCACGAAGACCTAAACTTTGCATCACCAGGTTGTGCAGGTTCATTGAAATAGAGTATGAAAAGACTCAAGTGAAGCTTAGTGTATAGTCAGTCCTCAATAAATGGCAGCAATTTTTTTTATTTAGAGAGGCAGGCACCTAGAATGAAGATATAGGACACATTAATAATGATAACGACAGCTCCAAAATCTGCTGAGCCGAGGTGTCAGGCCCTGCTATGTTATGTTTTACAGCTGTTATTCCATTCATTGTCCACCACTGGATAAGCAGGCCATGCTGCCTTCCATTTGATGGGTGAGGAAACCGGAGCGCACAGCCAGGGGGGGCTGGAGCCAGCCTTCAATGGGCTGAGGTCGGAGTAAGAGTCAGGTCCCAGACTTGAGCTGAGGAAGAACATTGGACGGGATGTGGAGGACATCATGGCAGATGATGTCATCTTCATCACAGCTTTACTTCAAGTGTGTGTCCTGCACTAGGCTCTGGGCACCTTCTAAGACGCCAGGGTCCAGGTGTGGTCATGTGATCCAAGGCCAGGGGCCTGGATGCTAAGCAGTGCTCCTGGCCTGACAGAATAGGGAGTGGGTGGGGGTCTCTTACCATGGCTGCCACGGGACTCCCGGGCAAGGACAAGCTCCCGAAGACCCCAAGGCCCATCGACAAAGTGAAATGGATTAGCGGCTCACTCTCAATGAGGCCGAGTTACTAGCTCAGCGATTTGCGGGACATTTACATGAACCAGAAGATGTGTTATCTGATGAAAATTGCTTAATTTAATATCCTGGCTTGACAGGCAATGAACTGCACCTCTGTGGGAGAATCCACCAGGGTGAGTGATTTTTTTTTTAAGTCCCTGGACCTGTTGAAGAAAAGCAATTGCTCTCCTTTCCTTACCCATCCAAGAACAGAAAAAACAGTTCTTGGGTTCAGTGGGCAATCTGCCATCAGACGGTGAACCCGGGGAGGCCTCAGAACATCCGCTTCCGTCGGATGATGACCCAGAGACAACTGTGCTTAACCCACATGCTGGGACGCAAGCGGTCTGGCTGGAGGCTGAGAGGGAGCCACTGAAGCAGAGCCCTTCTGGGCGAGAAGCCTGGGTCTTGATGAATTATGATTTAGCTCAGAGCTGAAATTCTTCTGAAGATGTAAAAACAAGTGGACTGTGTTTTCCACCGGCTTTTAATTCATTAATTCAACACAAAGCTACTGAGGGCTTCACAAGTCTGGTTTCAGATTGATCTGCAACAGAATGCCCTGGAGGGTTGGTGAATGGCAGATTAAGGAGCCCCACCTCCGGAGTTTCTGACTCAGAAGATCTTGGGTGGGTCCCAAGAATTTCTGTTTCTGCCGAGTTTTCCAAGGGCTGCGGCTACCACTGGTGGTAGGGTAGGAGCCACACCTTGAGTCCGCTGTGCCAGGCACACAGTAAACAGCATCACTCGGGACTTCCTTGCCCTGTGGATTCTATACAGTTCTGGCTCAGACTTGCATTCTCTGCCTTATGGAAACCCACAGCTCTGCCCAAGATGTCTGCCACTTCCATGGGATGTGTGATCTCAGTGTTATCCTTCACCCTGAACACCACGGTTTGTTTAAATCATTCTTTTTGTTGAAAAACTTCTGGTCAAGTTGGAGGCATAGGTGGACTTCCTCTGGCAACCGTAGAATTAGAGCCAGATCTCAAAACTAGTAACACCCAGAAGCATCAGACAATTGAGCTGTATGAAAGTCTAACAACCGAGGATTTAAAGAAGCCACATCCATCCAAGCAGGTTGGAGGGGCGGAGTTCAGAGATGGGTGGAGAGGGCAGAGACTGTGTGGCAGGCAGGGTGGTGGGGGCAGTGCAGTGGCCGAGAGGGATACCTTGGAAGTGAGTGGTCCCAGCCCCAGGCCAGACCACACAGCCCACAGTTCCAGCACCGGGAAGGTAGATCCCTGTCCCTACTGACCCTAAAAACCAGCAGGGGCTGGGGTGGCAGAAGACAGAGCTGGATTTTCACTGCTTAAAGGGCCAGAGCAGCCTCAGCATGTATGCAAACCCATCCACTCTGAGATTCACCACTGGGGCTGCAGCTAGAAGGGTGCCAGTCACACATGGGGAAGGGATGAAGTGACTGGAAATGCGGTGAGCACTGGGTGAACTGCCAAAAGCCAGGCAGTGGCACTGTCCCCTCTCAGAGCCCTCCTCACACAGCACAAAGCAGGGAAGGGGGTTGTCCTGACATGGTAATTACCGAAGGCTCTGCCCCACACAGTTTACAGGTGCCTTTTCTGCATAGGCCGTGCTTCTAAGACAGGGAGTCAAAGCAGCTCTACCTAATACACAGAGACAAAAAATTGAAGAGACAAAGAAATATGGCCCAAATGAAAGAACAGAACAAAACCCCAGAAAAAGAACTCAATGAGACAGAGACAGCCAACCTATCAGATGCAGAGTTCAAAACCCTGGTGAACAGGAGGCCCAGAGAACTGCTTGAGTATGGCAACAACATAAAGGAAGATATGAAGGTCACACTAAGTGAAATAAAGAATAACCCACAGGGAACCCACAGAGAAGGGAAGGAAGCTGGGATTTACACCAACGATTTGGAACATAAGGAAGAGATAAACGTTCAACCAGAACTAAAAGAAGAAACAAGAATTCAAAAAAATGAGGAGAGGTGGAGGAGCCTCTGGGGTATCTCCAAATGTGTGAACATCCAATCATAGGAATGCTAGAAGGAGAAGAGGAAGAGCAAGAAATTGAAATTTTATTTGAAAAATAATGAAAGACAACGTCCCCAATTTGATGAAGGAAGTGGACATACAAGTCCAGGAAGTGCAGAGAATCCCAAACAAGTTGGACCCCAAGGGGAATACGCCAAAGCGCATCATCATTAAAATGCCAAAGGTTAAAGGTAAAGAGAGAATCTTGAAAGCAGCAAGAGGAAAGCAGAGAGTTACCTGCAAAGGTAACTCCTAAGACTGTCAGCTGATTTCTCAGAAGCTATCTTACAAGCAAGAAAAGACCAGCAAAAAGTATTCAAAGTAATGAAAAGCAAGGACCTACAACCTAGACTACCCTACCCAGCAAAGCTATCATTTAGAATGGAAGGGCAGATAAAGAGCTTCCCAGATAAAGGAAAGGAGCTCATCATCACCAAGCCATTATTACAGGAAATGTTAAAGGGACTTATTTAAGAAAAAGAAGAAGATCAAAACTATGAGCATTAAAAAGACAACAAATTCACAACCATCAACAACTGAATCTTTAAAAAAGAAAGAAAGAAAGAAAGAAAGAAAGAAAGAAAGAAAGACTAAGCAAACAACCAGGAACAGAATCATAGATATGGATATAAAAGACAAAAAGGCTGTATGGTTACTAGAACTCTTTTAGTTGCACATAACAAAAACTTCCTCCCCTCAGGAGAAAACATTGTCTCCTGTAATACAAGAGGAAACCAGGTATGGATGGATCAAGGTGATCATCTAATACTAAACAGTGGTCACTAAGTTTCTTTCTCTCTGTTTTTTTTTTCACATTTTCAAGGAAGCTCATTCCTTCGATTACTCTAAAACACTGTTGTTGTTGTTTTTTACCTTTTAGCAACCTCCACAGAAAAGAGACTTTCTTTTTTTGGTTAGCTCCATCAAAAGCCCCTGGACTATTTCATGTCACTTGATGGGTCCTGCTTAGATGTCATACTCACCTCTGAAACCAATCTCCACAGACAGGAAAATTGCCACTCTCATTAACCAGGCATAGGACACTCACCCGCCCATCCTGAGCAGCTGACCCCATCTGACAACCAGGCCTGAAACTGGGGTGTCAGGAAAGAAGGCTGAGGGAGTCCCCAAAAGGAAGGAAAGAACATCTGACGGGCCAAACCAACAGGTGTCCGTCCATGTGAATGAATCAAATATGCTTTTTTGAAGAGCGAGTGTGATGTGTTATTGTTAGTTCCACAATGAATTATGCTGGGTCGCTCCTGTCAGAGACCCTGCATAATCGTGTGGGGTGGTATTTAGCACATGACCACTGACCAGATGCCAGGCTCATGTCCCCCCAGGTACCCCACTTCAGCATCTGAGCAACCCTGGGCAGATGGGCATAACCCTAGTACCTGCCCCTAAGGTTCAATAGGATTGACTGAGTACGCTTAAGAACTTAGACGTGAACCTGTGCTGTTTTAGGTTTTGCTCCTTGTTGACGCTAAAATTACGTTGCCATCTAATGCATCCGTGTGCGTGCATTTTTCTCCCCTGGCTAAAGGAGCCATGCATTTTACTAGATTTTCCAAGGGATTTGGGATGAAAAAAAATGTTTTTTCTCTTCTGAGACACTGTCCCCCTCCTCTGTGCCTCCCGCAACTGCATGGGTGGAGAGTTGTTTGCATTGTTTTCCATCGCACGCAGGCCTCATGTCTCTCACAGATACTGTGTGCTGGTGAAACCCCAGCGTTTTTCTGCAAGGCAGCCTCACCGTACAGATCCGAGCTTCCCCGAGCCCTGAGGCGCGCTTCTCAGGGCTGCCTGGGCCCTGTTCACTTCAGGCTTCATAGGTTAGTGAACACCAGGCTGGCGTGTTGGATGAATCTTCAATTCCAGGGCTTAAATACGAGACTGGCTCCAGACCTTGGAAGAAATACCTTCGCTGGGCATCAATCACTTTGTCAGATTCCTGGGGACGGGAAGCACCAGAGCATACTTTGTGGTTGCCCACATTTGAGATCAGACTGTGGAGGCGCACAGCTAAACAGGTCTTCAATTTCAATTAGACACCCTGTCCAGATAACCCGGGGAGCAGGAGGGGGCAGCAGGCGATATTAGGTGGGTGTGTGGAGGGGGTGGTTGGCGCAACCGCAGGGTCTCTGAAATCCCCACCAGTCTGCCCTTTGCCCTTCCATCCCTGCCTCCCCCATCTCCTCTGACTTCCTCCCTGTGCTACCAGAGACAGCCCCCTCCTATGCACCACGGAGGGGTGGCTGGGGGAGGAGGAACTCTTGAGTGGAGAGAAGTCTGGACTGGGGGACCAGCACAGGAAAGAGTCAGCGAAGGGCCGCCTGTCAGCTGGCTCCATGACATCTGCGTCCAACACAGAGCGTCGCTGAGAATCACCCCAAACTGCCCTGACCAGCAGGGCTCAGTTGGTTGAGTATCATCCCGCAGAACAAAAGGTCGCAGGTTTGATTCTGGGTCAGGGCACATGCCTGGGTTTCGGCTGGTCCCTGGATGGGGTATGTGGGAGAAGCGACTGATGGATGTTTCTCTCCCTCTCTTTTTCCTTCCCTTGCCCTCTCTCTAAAAATAAATAAATAAAATCTTAGCGGGGGAAAAAAAAGAGTTACCAAAAACACCTTAGTCCCTTTGGGCTGGGCGGTAGGTGAATCATTGGTCAATTTTTCCCTGGAGGGGGATTAGAATGCATACAGGTCTCTGTTGCCTTCCCAGTGCCTAGAACGATGCCTGACACATAGTAGGTACACAGTGAATTGCTGGATGAATGCAAGGCAGGGACCCCTCCACTCCCATTAATGAGTAAATAGATTCATTTATTTGGAGTCACACAGCTGGTAAACAGAGCCCAGGTCTGTCTGATTTCAAAGCCTGTGATCATCCCGAGGTCACATAACCTCTAATTTGAGTATATATATATTATCACAGTCCTGTCCCTTAAGCCAGGAGCCCACAAACGGGGGGTGAGAGGGGCGTGTGCATGATCCCCTGGGGTATAGAAAGAAAATATTAAAACATAGATTAGCAAAGGGGAGCAGAATTTGCCACCCCAAAACATGTCTCTTTGGTGTAAGGATCACTGCAGGCCGATTATTTTTCAGAAAGAACGAGCACAGGAGAAACGCTGGGAACTAAGTAGAAGTCACCCTCCTGTACGGGAACGTCCACAGGCAAGGGGGTCCGTTTTTCTGCACCAGGAAGCCGTGGGTGACTCAGTATTTCTGTTTTTCTCTTGTTAATCTGTCTCTTATTAGGTGGGGGTGGGAGTATGTCTCAGCCAAGAACCTAGAGAGCAGAAAAAAATTATGTTTCCTCCCCGACATTAGCTTATCTTTTTAGATTTCCATGTCTTTCTGTAGATGTTTTACAGCATGCCAAGTGTATTACTATAGTGGAATCTATATACAACAGTATATACAATATAAGGTATGTTTATGATATGCACTCAAAGATTTCTTTCTTTTTTAAAAAACTTATGTTATTGTTGTTCAAGTACTGTTGTCTGCATTTACCCCCCCCCCCGCTCCAAGATTTCTTAATGATGGGGTACATGATCAAAAAAGCATAAACACTCAACAATAATACAGTGGGTAAATACACTGTGATATATTCCTGTCAGAGAATGCTACAAAAATGAATAAATGCTTCAGTAACATGGATGGGTCTCAGACATCACGTGGAGTGAAAGTCCAGATATAAAGTAGGAGGTATGCCCTGTGTTTCCATTTATATACAGTACAAAACCAGGCTAAATTAAGTTCTGCTGTTAGAAGCCGGGGTACTGGTTACCTCCGGGTAGGGTGGTGGGTAGAGACTGAGAAGATGCTGCGGGGCCCCTGAGGGGCTGGTGGAGCTTCATTTCTCCTCCTTGAGGGCACCTACACAGGTGTGTCCACCATGTGTTGGTCCAGTCGAGCCTTACACTGTGCTGCACGGACGTCTCTCTGTCCATCAGTCAGACATGGATAAAAGAGTTGGTGTAGTGGATGAACCCTGTCTGAAGAGCCATTGCTACCCCTCCCCCTTGAGCGGTGGGGTGGAATTCCGCTCCCCTTGCATCTGGCCTTGCCTTCGTTGTCAGCCAGGGTCTCTTGAGAGCAGATGGTGAAGAGTGAGGAGCGTAAGAGGTCCCTTGGGCATAAGTGAGCATCCCTGAAAGACGATGCACAAGGAGGCAGAACCGGACAGAACGGCTGGGTACCACGCCGCAGATCTGGCCATGGCTCGGGCCACTCAACGTGGGGCTCCAGAGCCAAGATCGCTTAGTAGAGGAGTCTGGAGTTGGGGACAAATGGCCAGGCCCAGGGCCCCCTCCATGCCCAGTCCTTGGCTAGAGGCCCTTCGGCTGGAATGCTGCGGTGGCCCCTAAAGATGCTACGGTTGGAGGCGGTAACACTCCTGGCTAAACGACAAATTCTTTCTTGAAGGGGTTTGCAAGGGGCACCTCCATAGCTGGCTAGGACACCCTGTGGCATGTCCACGGCTAGGTTCTGAGAATCCTAGCAGCGTTTGCTAGGGCCTCTTAGAGCACAGGTTCTATGAGGCCTAAACCTCCACGTAAGAAGTCTAGCCACCCCGAGATGGCCATACTGTGAGGAAGCCCAACCTACCATGTGGAGGGCCACATGCAGAGAGAGACAGAGAGAGAGAGAGATGGGCAGCACGTGTTCCAGACACCCTAGCCTAGGCACACGACGTGAAGAAGCCGTCTCAAGTTTCCCAGCCCAACAGACACCTCGTGGAGCAGAAACAGGGAACCAAGCTAGATGCCAGCTGGAGCCAAGGCCCCAGCCCTGTGGCTCCAGACAAGACATCCCGGCCACTGGAGGCAGTCCAGCAGAGACCGCGGTCATTACAGAGCGTGAGTGAGCCATCCTTCCTCCCCCAGGACCAGACTCCCCCCAGATCATGCAAACGAGAGGGGTGTTTGACTTGACTAAGCGTGGGGGTAGCATTTCGACGCAACAGCAGGTCGCTGGAACTGTTTAGGTCAAAGAAGCGAAGTCTGAACACCCTGCCAGTCTAACCCGTGTGGGCACGTAACAGGACGGAGGGGAGGCGTTCTCATTGGCTGAGCAGGACCCCGGTTTAGAAAGAATGCTTCTGAGTATGAATCATAGCCTAGCCCATTAGCAGTGCTGTTTACCAGTTGCGTGGCCTTTAGCATCTGGCTTCACTTTGCTGGGCTCCAGCGGACTCATTAGGGAAATGGAAAAAATGAATGGGCTTGCATGAGACAGAGCAGCCGAAGCACTCACAGTGGAGCCTGACACATAGGAGATGCCCACGAAGCTTCGGTTATCATCTGCCTCGCCCCTGGGATGGCAGTTTCCCCCCATGCGACCAAAGGAAATGGTGCCTGGTGCACCCACCTGCCAGGGGGAAAAGGCACAGGTGGGGTTTGGAGAGGCTTGGAGCACCCAGCCGGCCAGCCACAGCGCCTGCGCTTCCAACTCTGAACGCCAGACCCTGTCATCCGTTCCGCAGCCCCCGGAGGTACTGGCCTGGGTGTCCAAGAAGAGAAGTTTGTGTGGAGAGCCCTGGCTCAAGAGAAGCAAAGAACAAACTGGAGAAGGTCAGGAATTTCGGGCAGGAATCAGAGTTGGCCCATTTCCCAAGCCGAGCCAGAGCCTTGACGGGTAGAAACCTGCATCCCAGTCTCCTCCAGCTCAAGTCCCTGTCTGGCCCCATTAGCAGCCCCTGATTGGAGCTGGCATGCCTGGCCCCGAGCTGGAGTGTGGAGCGGAACCACACCCCACAGGCCAGCGCCATGGGGCTTGGCTGGAAGACTTCCAGGCGCAGGCCTCTCTGGCCAGCTCACCCTTTCTTTAATCCTGAGCAAACCCTCCAATGTGGCTTGTGGCACTTTAAGACCCCTCATGTGGACCTCTTACTCTTGAGATCCGCATGATTGAAGGAGGGAGGGGGAAAGGCTGGCCAAAGAAGTGATTGTAGACACTCTATTTCATATTTCCAACCGCCCTTCTAATCCTCCGGCGGGTCTCCCTCTCAGGGGCGCCACGAGGTTACATGCTGCACTCAGTTATTATTTATTTTGTCTTGCTTCTCCGGCTGGGACAAGGTGTCTTAGTTTACCCTCCTGGCAGTAGGAAATGGGATTCGAGATGGCTGCCCGGACATGTACTACTGGTCCAGATGGATCACTGTCACTCCTGGCCTCTAGAATTTGCCGAGCGGGGAAGGGAGAAAGAATTCCCACTGTCCCTGGTGGGTGGAATGATGATGATGATGATAATAATGATAATAACAGTAATAATAATAATAATAACAAATGGAGCCAGCACTCATGGAGCCAGGGACCAAGCGGTGTGCCAGGCACTCTGCACCTGTCATCTCCCTTAATCCTCCCAATGGCCTTGTGACATAAAACTATTGTGAGTCCCATTTTACAGATGAGGAAACTGAGGCTCAGAGAGGGCAAATGGGCTGCCTACAGTCACACAGCAAGTGACTGGCAGAGTATGGATTCAAACCCAGGTCTCAGACCCCAAAGTGGCAAGCTAAATACTCTAACGAGAGCTACAATGCAATGAAAAAAAGCTCTTTCCCTGTGGCGTACAAGAGACGAAGGGGTCAAGTTGAATGCCAAAGGATCAGTATTTCTAGAACGTGTTGGTAGTTTATGGTGACATGGAGCAGAATATCTGAAAGTGGGTCCAATCCCAGATATAGGTGATATAGTAGCAGGTGGATTCCTTGCAAGCATCAGTGCCTTTATCCCCTTCTTTGCCGTGTGACTTTCCAGCCCCTCCCATGCGAAGGCCGAGGCTGTTCCCCAGCCCAGCCAGGAAGCTGCCTGGCTGAGTCACAGCGCACTAGCTTGTGGGACCAGGAGCTCAGTCAGTGGCTGGTTTAAACCTCTACGTGAACTGATCCAGGGCTGATAGCTTTGCATCACTGTGCCATTCGTACGGGTCCTTCTGTTCTGTGTTTGGTGGTCAAAGGACACCACAATTCCTGTCACTGTGCTGGGGTTCAGACAGGTGGGAGCTCTGGGAACACTTCTCTGGGTACATCGGTACAAAATAATAATAAAGGCCCTGGCTGGTGTGGCTCAGTGGATTGAGTGCTGGCCTGCAAACCAAAGGGTCACAGGTTCGATTCCCATTCAGGGCACATGCCTGGGTTGCAGGCCAGGTCCCCAGGAGGGGGCACACAAGAGGCAACCACACATTATTGTGTCTCTCCCTCTCTCCCTCCCTTCCCTCTTCTCTTAAAAAAAAATAACAAACCTCAAAATAATAGTAAAGGCCATCACTGGTGAAATCCCTACTGTGTGCCAGGTACAAGGAACGCCACATTTGCTAACTCATTTAATCCTGTCAACGCCTGTCTGTGGTGCCTGCTACTGGCTCCAACTGGCTTCCACATATTGAATATTATTGAACTTGGCAAGTGGGTTCATTTTTCCGAGACTAAACTTCCCCATCTGTATACAGTGGGGATAATAATAGCCTGTTCCTTACGGAGTCAGTGGGAGATGAAATGAGATAATGCAAGGACCCAGCAGGGTTCAATAAACATCAACTACCATAATAACTCATTGCTGTATACATGGACACAGCCTTAATTATAGAAATGTTTTATTGCAATAACTTGTCCATTGTTTTTTATGTGGGGACACTATAATTACTAGTCATACTCTTCATTTTGAGTCATCGAATTCTAACTCACGAAAACAGTTGTCCCGTGGTTTCCTGCCACTCTGTTTTAACGCTGCCCCTGACACTGGCTTCCCTTTTGGCTCCCCAGGCTGAGTTCTCTCTGAGATGTCCCAGAAATCCACTGAGTTCGCAAAGGATGTGGACTTCTTTCCACATCTTAGGAAACAGAAAGGCAGAGCTTAGCGGGCATTCAACTGGACTTTTCCATCGGCCCAGAGCCTGAGCTCCATGAGGTCCCCCGGAAACAGCCTGCCTTTGGGAACCGTACTTGGCCATGGATTGGCCTCTTGTGTTCTCAGATGTTGGGGATCAAAGGGCGAATGACTTCAGATGCTTCCAGTCTAAGCCTTTCGGTCATGAGCAGCCCAACAGAGAACCCTTGCAATTTCCAGTGGGGACACCTGACTGTCTCCCAGCCTCCCCAGAGGGTTTCTGCAGACTGGAGAGGTGACACCTGCTTCCAGATGGGAGGTGTTGCAGGGCGTCCTGGATGGCCAGGCAGCACATGGACAATGAGACACAACGTACCCAGCCTTGGGGGGGGTGGGGGGGTGGGGAGGGAGGGCAGAGAGTAGACTAAATATGGGGTTCGTCTGCTCAGCCCAATGACCTCATCGCTCCTTTCCAAGCCACCTTGTCCTCATCAGCCTAGCAGGCTTGGTAGACACACAGGTGTGCCTTCTAGATCCTTCTTCAAGGAAGAACTGATTGTTCACCTACAGGACGTGTGGTCAGCAGATGACCCCCAGCAGCCAGCTCCTTCAGGTATTTCTCAGCTGCTGAGAGTGACCTCGCCCAAGGCCATGCCCTTCACGTGGCCACCGATGGAAGTTATAGATGCCTGGCCATTTTGGTCCAATGCAGGTAGCTCAATGTCCACTTCTAGAAAGCCCGACCTGAGACACAAGCACATAAGTTCTTTCAAACTCCAACCCGCTCTGCTTCCACCTACTCCAACTCTTGCCAAAAGAGGTACCAGTATTTCTTTTCACACAAGCATGTATCCCAACCTGTTTACCTGGGAGCTTAATTCCATTTTGCACAGGCAACCAAGAATGCCTTTGCTATAAGTCATCATCACTTCCTTGGGTAGTCTGGGCTAAGAATGGAAATGCTAGCAATTCCCTGTGAACCCAGCACCTTGTACGCCCTATGTCATTTCATCTCTACAGCTGCCTCCAACAAGATGAAGTTATGCCCATTGTACAGAGAAAGAAATGGAGGCTCAGAGAGCAGAGTGATTTAAAGTCTAGTTTTCTACTTCCAAAGACAGCTGAGCAGCTTGGCTGCCCAAGCACATTTCTTCCAGAAGACCCACTTACCAGGTCTTCTTGGGATAGAATCTTGGGAAAGTGAGGCCCAAGAAAAGCAGTGTGGTTTACTGGCTAAGAACTCGGCCTTGGTGCTAGACAGCCTGAGTTCAAGTTCCATGTCCACCATGTACAAACTCTGGGACATGGACCTGTTGCAATATAGCCTCTTTGAACCTCAGTCTACTCATCTATAAAATGGGGGTGATGATAGTTCCTCTCTCAAAGCATTGTTGGGAGGATTAGGCACTTAGTTCATGGACAGTGTGCAAACAATGCCTGGTACCTAGAGAGGCTTCAGTAAGCGCTGGGCGCAATTATTACAGAATAATTCTCGGAGACTCTCTACTCCTTCAGTTCTCAGCCTGAAGAAGGTGTTGTGAATCTCAGTTTAGGCACCTGTAAAGAGAGACACCTTCAGGACTTTGATAAAGGTTAACAAATACCATGTGTAAAAGGTCTTGGGCAAAATAGCTGCTCAATAAAGAGTAGTGAGTCTGATGACTGGAGTCTTCGGTCCCCTGAAAGTCTTAGAAGAAGACTGAGACCCAGCTTTTGGTCTGTATTTCCAGGGGATGGAGAGAATTGTTCATTTGCCAATGATCTGGCTTCGCAGATGAACAAAAACAGGTTTATTTCTCTTTGGGCCAGAATGTTTACAACTCGTCCCAGAAGCGTTAATTATTCCATGATCTCTGTAGGGCCCTTAGAGTTGAGTAAGGGGACCTTGAACCGGGCCCCACAGTCTGGACTCCCTTTCTTGAGATATTCTAGGTCCTTTCTGACGCCTGGGACCAGCCAGGGCTGGCTGCGCCATCTGAGCAGAGCACTCTGAGTCTGGAGGGGACCCGCGTGGGTCTCAGTCCCTGTAACTCCATTTCATGGCTCTCTCTTACCCTCTAGCCTTTATGTAAGGTCAACCGGATACCTTGAGGGGCTCTAGGACTTGCAACCCTTGGGGTGTCAGGGCCAAGGCTGGCCTCAGCTCCAGGAGGGCAGCTTTGGGTACCAGTCATACCCACTGGCCTGCCTGCTGTCCCTTTCATGGAATCATGCCACCAAAATGGACCTGACATGCTGATTTTAGGTCATCAAATTGTGGAATAGACAGAGCTCTGCAAAAGGTATTTGGCCGAGACCCCATACATTCTGGGTGCGACCCTGCTTGTGGTGGTCAGAATTTGTGGTCATCTGCTGTGTGTTCCTTTTTTATATGAAGATAATTGTCTTTAATAACATTCAATAATAAGGGGGAAGAGAAATAGCTTAGTAAGGAATTCTGACTGCTAGAGAAACGATTTCAACACATGAAATAAACACAACAGAAGTAAAAGGAAGGAAATAAACGTTGGTGGTGAGAAGTGCGGGACCTCTGGCCTGGTCCAATCTCCTATTTGACATATGGGGAAACTGAGGCCTAGGACATAGAATGGATTTGCCCAAAGTGTCCCTGGTTATCTGGCCAGGTTCTGTCTTTCTGGGATGCTCGAGACTTGCTGACAAGCATGAGTAATTGATTGATAATAAAACCAGTCACCCATGGCCGGAGGTGAAGTTTACAGCCCTAAGGCTAATGGACCCCAGAGAGGCAGAGGGTGTTGGTAACCACTTTCCCCTCATCTCTTGGGGCTAATAGCTTTATAGAGGTCATAAACTACTGAGTATTCCAATGATGAGAGGGACCTCCCTTGGCCAAATGACCCAGCCTGCCTTGATTGACACGCAGGCTGGGCATTCCCGAGAATGGCAAGAACCAGCTTTTCTCTAGGCCTGTGGTCTGCACCACCAGACCCAGCCTCCAGGGAACTTCCCTGATGTCTGTGGGAGTTTTTAAGCTGCAGGGATAGTTCAAGTTGGCAGCAGACACATGGCTCTGTCCAACCTCGGTTCTCAGATAATTACCCCATCTCTGCACAGAACAGTTGGGAAGACACGGAGAACACCATTGGCCTCTTCCAGTTCCGAGGTTATGATTCAATTGTTCAGTCGTTTATTTAGCTCATTTTAACAAACGTGGTGGCCAGCTTCCGAGATGGTCCCCTGCCACCTGGAACTGATGTCCTAAGTAAGACCCTCCCACACCGAGGAGGGCTGAGCAAGGTAATCAGCGAAATGTTATGGAGATGACAGTGTGACCTCTAGGTTTGGTTGTAAAATAGATTACAACTTCCATGAGAGGATGAAAACATCTGTGGTACATACATACATACAGTGAAATACTACTTAGCCATAAAGAAAAAAGAAAAAACTTACCATTTGCGACAGCATGGATGGGCCTGAGTGTATTATGCTGAGTGAAATAAGTCAGCTGGAGAGAGAGAGATGCCATGGGCTTTCACTTGTATGCGGAATCTAAAGAACAAAATGAATGAACAGACAAAATTGAAACAGATTCAGAGATGCAGAGAAAGGACTGGTGGCTGACAGAGGGGAGGGGGTTTGGAGGGTTGGATGACAAAGGTAAAGGGGGGGAGAGGTGCAGATTGGTAGTTAGGAAACAGTCATGGGTACCTAAAGCACAGCATTGGGAATACGGTCAACGATACTACAGTAATATAGTATTGCTGTATGTATGTATGTATAGTGTGTATAATATTATCATGTATGGTGCCAGGCGGGCACTGGAAATATCAGAGGACACACTTGGCATAGTCACACCTTGGTCCTCGTTGGCTCCAGGACTCACCAAACTCCTGACTTGTCCCATTTTGATGAGAAAACAACACTTTGGGACTCAGTGCTTAGCTGGGACTCGTTGCTCTTGCTAGAACTCGCGCACGACATCACCCCACCTGAGAAAATACTTCATCGTTCAGTGCTCCTCAGTGTCGGCCCTCCTCACGCATCCCAGGACGACTTAACAGCGTGTACGGAGAGGTACCACTGGGTCTGATTGTCTCACCCCTCTGCTGTCCACCTGAAGCCAATACAAAACAATATTGAATGTAAACTGTAATCGAAAGGAAAAAAATTTAAGAGGAAAAAAAGTATATAAAAAATGCTACGGCTTCCCCCTTGCCCCCTCTTTTGGACCATTCCCTGGGGGAGGGCAGCCACCACGCCATGAGGGCTCTCAAGCAGCCATGTGCAAAATCCACGGGACAAGGAACGAGGGTTCCTGCCAACAGCAGGCATGTCTTGCCGTGGGAGTGAAATATCTCGGAAGTGCATCCCCTAGCCCTGGTCAAGCTCCGAATGAGAGCGAGGCTCCTGCCAACAACCTGAGAGGGAACCCCCCCCCAGCTGAGTGATGCCCAGATTTCTGACCCACAGAAACCATCAGAGATAAACGTGTGCTGTTTCAAACTGCTAACTTGGGGCATAATTTCTTGCCCAACAGATAGCCGTTGTGCACCAGGCCCTGGAATAAGCACTAGCATGCAACACTGGGCAAAACAAATAGAGCCTCTGCCCTCCTAGAGCTTGGAGTCCCCAGAACAGGTCTTCTAAAGAGGGCGGAGTCAGGTGGCAAAGTCGAGAGTCGGCAAAAACAGGGATCTGACATCGGTGCAGTAAAAGTGTGGTCTCCTCTAGGAAGAGAAATGAAGGCAGCCACTTCCGCTTCCCGTTTCTGTGTGGTTTAGCCGCCTTTTCACACGCATATATTGCTTTGGGGGTAATTTCTATCAAGGCATTTTTCTCCTACACATTTCTCATAAGAATTTAACGGGCACAGCTTTCTACAAAGGTTTCTTGGCAACATATATCAAGAAATCATAACAATGTGCCTACCCCCTGACCCAGCAGCCCCACTGAAATTAATTCCTTGTAAAGAAATATGCAGAAACACACGAAAACAGGGACACACAAGGCTGCTCACAGCACTGTTATTCATGAGTGCAAGAAGAAACTTGGAAATGGCCTAAATGTCAACAATAGTAACTTGGTTAAATGACTGTTTAATCACAAGCCGTCCATACATTGGAATCTTACGTAAGGATCAGAAGCGGTGAGGTGGTTCCACATTTATTTCCGAGGAAATCTGTCCTGACATAACGCTAAGTGAGAAGGACAAGTCCTACAACAGCTTGTACTGTACAACTCCATTTTAATCAAAAGGATATATATTTATGAATAAAATTATTGGAAAGCGAAACCACATGTTAATAATGTTATGTCTGGGTAGAGGGATTATGCATGTATGTATTTTGTTTCTTTTGGCTTGTCTGCGTTCTTTCATTTTTATTTTTAAAACATGGATTACTTCAGGCGTAGAGTTCCAAGTATATTTTTATGAAGGCCCCCAGAATACTCATTAATTATGTCACCTCTACTGTTCTTAGGCTGTTTGTCCTTCTCTAGCCTGCCAGGGAGACCAGCCCCTGCCTTCTGACCGGCTTCTCTTCCCTCCGCTTGACCAGCTACTGGGACTGGGGGTACCTCTGGGTGTTGGAACCCGATGGAGAATATGGTCCCCTGAACAGTCCCCTCCCCTGACTCTGTGCGGGGAAGACCCAGCTCCCCAGAGAGCCCTTGGCCTGTTCCCTGACGCTGAGAAGGAGCTCCCACCTCAGGCTCCGAGGGTAGAGTGAGCTGAGGAGACTGATTTACTGCCCACAAAGGACTCATGGGGAGAGCGGGCCAGTGGTGCTCAAGAGAGCCCTTGAATGATTTGTGGCTCTGGTAGAAACGCTTTTAAAGACCTTAAAGGGAATTCAACAATCAGGAATTTTATCCGACTGAAATGCAAGTCAGTGGAGGGGAGGCTACACCTTTGAACTTGGCCAAGGTCCACCACATCGTTGCTGGAGTGCGTCAAGCGGATGGGTGTCTAACCGCCTCTCTTAAGCGACAGACGTCCACCCGGACCATTTCTGTGCCTTGAATTCGCCACCGCGGGCCCTGGCTCCTGTGGAGATGGCCTCCTCCCCCATTCCCACGGCTGGTGTGACCCCAACCAGTGTTTCACTGGTTACTCCCACCCTTCCATTTCACCCCCTCCACAGAGAACCATTCATTCATTTGCCAATAAGAGGCCTGCAGTGATGCCCTGCCTTGGATTGTATTCTGAAGACAAGGAGGAGCACGTCTCTTCCTTCCAGGGTAGTGAACGCCTTTTTCAGGATGGGAATGGGGCTTGCCTTGGACTGGGCATGGGGAGGGCCACCACGAACAAACCCACCTGGTCCTACAGTTGTGGGGAGCCCCTTCTAGGCAGGAGAGATGCTAAATAGGTAAATAAACATGGAGGACAATTTCTGGTGGTGATGAAAGGGAGGAAAGGGACTCAGAAGTCAAGATAAAGGATTTTCATCCAAAGCCAGGTAAGACATTTCTGAAGAGCGATATTGGACCCAAGGCCTAAATAAAGCTAAAAGCTCAGACACCAGAACATTTTCTTACAACCGCCCCAGCCCAGTGGCCAAGTGGAGTGTGTTCTGTTCAGCCTCACCCAGGCACAGCACCCATCTTCCATTGTCCCATCTCGGCAACAGGCAGAACCCCGCCCTCCATCTCCATCCCCTTCCAAGTGATGAGTGTCTGGGACAATGGAAGGAGGGGACACTCAGAGGAAAAAGTCACCCTGTGACCTTCAGGGCCCCGCAGACTGGATGTTCAGCATGTGGCATGCTGTCTGGGGCTGCAAGGAGGTCCTAGCTGGACATCACCAGGAAGGACAGCTGGCGGGACCCCCAGCACTTATTGGAGTGGACACTGGACAATTTCACTCTTCCTGGATTGCAGATGTGCCTTCAGGAGGAGGCTGATCCAGCCCCTCGTGTCTGTTCAGCCTCTTCCAGCTGGGTCCCCTCCCCACAGCCCCCTTCTCTCTTTTCCTCCTCAAATCCTCTTCACCTTTTCCCCTCCCTCCCAGCCAGGGTGTCCCTTTCTAACTCAGGGAATGAAAGCTCACTCTCATTCATCCTAAAAACCCAATATGCCATCTATGGCCGAGGTTCTCACTAAAAGGTAGAGGATTTGGAATGACTCCATTTTCCTTTGTTTTCTACTGTCTCTACTTTTCCCCCCCGAAGCAATGAGTTCAAAGAACCATCGAACAAGGGGCAGGAGCAGGAAGCAGGGAGAAGCCGCAACCTGAAGCATAACAGCCAATAGCAAAACACCAAAAAAAAGGTTTCACTTCGCGTTTTCAAAATAGCAGCCCACCAGAAGAAATACACGGCACCTACCAGGCACGGAGTCCGGGACTGAAAACACAAGAGCCATGAGGACAAGGCTCTTGGTGCATGAGGCTGGGAAACAGGGAAGGAGAAGAAAGCAGCCGGCCAGGAGAGCTGCCTCAGACTGGGCCTCAAACCCGAGAGTCCGGGTCAAGACGCGGGGCACCCCAGAGTGGAGACCGCTGACCTCAGCAGCCAGGCCCGAGGCCTTAGGATGTGACCTCAGCCGGAAACCCCAGCGCATCTTGAAGATGCTGCAGCTGGAGTCTGTGGGTTGCTGCCCTGCTCAGCCCTGAACAGGAAGCTCTTTGTCAAAGGGAAGTCTGAACAGGCACCTCTGTGACTGTGTCACGCCCGAAAGGGGGCAATTAAACGGTGCTAAAGAGATCAGAGAGGACCGGATCATCCGGCTTCCAAGACGAAGGCAGCATCTGAGAGCAGGAAAATGAGCAGAGACCTAGAGGCTCTGTGTGTAAGGAGACACACACAGAGTGGTGATTTAAAGGCATAGACCTTGAAGGGGGGCTGCCTGGGTTCAAATCCCATCTTTGCTACTCACCAGCTGAGTGGGGTAGATTGGATGGGTTCCTTTGCCTTTTCCTTTAGCACAGCCAGGATAACGATAGTCCTGACCCTTCACTGGAAGGCTTAGAGAAGATTTTTTAGAAGGTAGTTTATACTTTAGAAAACCCTTAGAAAATGCCTGGTCAGGAGATATGATTGGGTAAGTATTAGTAAATGTCCAGGTTCAAAAAAAAAAAAAAAAGAGAGAGAGAAAGAAACAAAGAAATAGCGCCCCAGGTAAAGGGCGCGGACTGGTTGCAGCCCAGGGGACAGGAAGACTGCGAGAAGCCGCGCGCTGAGCCCGGCTGGACTGCTGGTCAGTCCAGTTCAGCCCAAGCAGTGTTTCGTTTCTTTTGCAAGCAGCATTTCTAAGAAAAAGCACGTTCTTCAGTCTTGCCAAACAGCCCCCGGAGATGGCCTGTGTGGTTTTTCTCTACATCTGTCCGGATTTTGCCCAGATCAAGGCAAAACTGAGAAACGGTGCACGCTGCCTTCCCATGCTCTTCTCTAGCAAACGCGGCAATTTCTTTAGAAACAACGGACATTCTTTCTGCCACCGGAAGGGAAAGTTCAGTGGGCTTCCTGCAATAGCCTCTCTTCGTCCGGGATTCAGATCCTGCCTCTCTCCTCCCGCTGTCCCTATCCCTCCATAGGCGAGGCGGGTCCTCCAGTCCCCCGCCAGCCAGTCATTCATCAGCCCTGCCTGGCGCTCCGGACTCCGCCGGCTCCCGCCCACCCCTGTCGTCCGCATATGGAATGAGTTGCGGTGTCCTTACTCCTTATCAGAGGTGGAAATATTTCCCCTGTATCTCTGTGGAGTTTTTCTGCGTTTCTGGGTCTGACCAGTGCTTAACTCTTATAGTTCCAAAGTGCTACTGGGCTTCTCACTCCCCGGTGCAAGTCACTGAGTTCAGACGCTCCTCAGAGAAGCCTCCTCTGGTCATTTCTAGACTTGCATGCCCCTTCGCTTCCTATTATGTTACTGCGACATGTAACCTTGCCCTGTTTATGGGTTTGTGTGCCTACATTCTGCCCCTCCCCCCAACTAGAATGTAAGTTCCAAGAGGCCAGGGACCCTCTTCATTCTGTCCCCTATCAAATGCCCAGAACCCAGTCCAGTGAGCTGGCACATAGTAGGGCCATAAGGTATCCACTGAATGAAATGGTGAAGTGTTGAGAGCTCCTTGAAAACAGGGACCATGTTCTTCTTCTTTGGATCCAAAGAGCCCAAAACAGGGCATAGCACCCAGAAGGTGCCAGATTCGGGTGCATCCCTCCTCTTGAAGGGCAGAGTGAAAGCTACATAAATCACTCCTGCTCATAGCCCCATTAGCCAGCACTTAGTCACATGGTCCCTTTTAACTGCAAAGGAGTCTGGGAAATGTAATTTTTTAGAGATTTAAAAAATTTATTTCTCTTTAGAGGGGAAGGGAAGGAGGGAGGGAGAGAGACATCAATGTATGGTTGCCTTTCATGCATCCCCTGCTGGGAACTGGCCTGCAACCCAGGCATGTGCCCTGACTGGGAATCGAACCGCGATCCTTAGGTTTGCAGGCCCACACTCAATCCACTGAGCTACACCACTGGGCGGAAATGTAATTTTTTATGCTGGGTAGCCATGCGTCTGGCTAAAGATTCTATTACTATCCTGAAATGGAGAAATCAAACAATTAAGGCTCTCTGCCATAAGGACCAATACATTTAAAGAGAATAATTCTAATAATAATAACAGCTAACGTTCACTGAGTATTTGCGCCTGCGTCAGGCACGATTCTTGTAATCCCCACTACAATCCTTTGTGATAAATACCACTGTTAGCCCCATTCTACAGAAGAAGAAACTTCGGCTCAGGCAAGTGCTCGTGACTTACCCACAGGGGCACAGCTGGTTAGTGGTAAAACCAGGACTGGGTCAATTTGAAGAAGAGGCAGAGCCCAGCTGTTCGTAACCCAAAGAGATGGAACAGTATTTCCCCGTAAGCCCTGGGGAAAGCATCGAAGATTTAGAGCAAAGCAGCCAAACTCGTAATAACGGTCCCCGAGCTGAGGGTTCTGTGTGCTATCTCACTTCCACCACGGTACTATTAATAACCCCACTTTATTTTTGTTCACTGTTTGATCTCCAGTGCCTAGAGGATGTCTAGCACACATAGATACTCATCAGACCATTGTTGAGTGTTGGGAAATTGCAGTTGCAATCGGACTAATTTATGAGTCATTATGGGTCACCGTCTGTCTCCCTCACTGGACTGCAAATGCCAGAGAGGGCAGGGCCTGAGTCACACCCACGCTGCGTGTCCTCCCCAGTTCTAACTCAGGGTCTGGCGCGCCCGAAGCACTCGCTAAACGCCTGATGAATGAATGAGTGATCATCCTTGTCACAGAGAATGGAGAGGTTGAGAAGAACCTCTTTCAAATACTGTCCGGGGACCGATCCTTCCCTCGAACTGGAAACTAAATTAAAAAAATAATAATAGAGAATGCGGCTGCCAAGGAGTGACGCGAGGCTCCTGCCCGCCGGGCTCCACGCGCCGGCTGGGTCCTGTTCAGAGCCGGCGGAGCACCACTGGCTGGCGAGGCGGCGAGGGTCGTGCGGTTTCTCGGGTATCAGTGCTGTTGTGTGGATTTGGAAACCAAACAAATCCTTACTGATGAGTTGGGTGCAAATGGATCTGAATCACAGGCATTAAACTCCTCTGGAACACGACGTGGCTTTGGAATGAAATAGGGCTCAGCTGGAATCTTTTCTGGGTCCTCGGAATAAATGGTTTTTAAACGACTTTTAGGCAAGTCCCTGAGCTCGCCCAGCGCCGGTGCCTGCCCTGGCAGCGTGCTTCTTTTCTGGTTTTTCGTGAGCAGCCGGGCTTGGTTTCCTGGCAACCTGGACTAGGCTTTCGGGGCAGCCCTTTTGCCTCCGAAAAAGACACCTCGCTAACTGACATCTGTGGGCACAGTAGCGATTCGGCAAACGGTCCAGACCACCAAAGCCTTGGGGACAAAACGCTCCCCCGAGCAGACAAGTCAAGCCATTGAGTCGGGAAGGCAGAACTCAGTGCTTGGCAAAATAATGTCTTAAAGTGAGTTTTCATGACTTTGTCATGCCGGGAAATTATTACTTCTTGATGAGAATACAGTGAGTTCTCTCCTAATGCCGTTGATAGGTTCTTGGAACTGTGGTGCAACGAGTATAATGAAACCAGTTTCACCACAGGCTAATTGATACAAACAAGAGTTCAGTTCCTGAGGCATCTTGTCAACATTGCAATGAAAGGACATTGAACAACGCGAATTCATTGGAGGACCTGCTGTATTAAAAGTCAGCGCCCGGACCCTTGTTGTCCGGGCCCAGCCGTTGGCACAGCCCTCCCCATGTTATTCCACATACAACAAGGAAATTTTTTTTGTAATAAAATACCCAGCCACTCTGCACCCGTCTGAGCATTCTTTTCTGCCTTTCCTCCAAATAAATGGAAAAAATAGTGACTGGAGAATCTTCACTGTGCACAATGCTTTTTGCACATCGTTCCCACCATACTTTCTTGCATTTTCTTGAGTCTAAGAACCTCTTTCTTGCCCTGAACTCTTAACCTCTACTATTCCCTCTGCCACCAATGCTGTTCCCTCCAATTTTGCACAAAACCTGAGACGCCTTCAGGTCTCCATCCAAATGCCACTCCCCCCCCAACCCTAGGACTTCCCTCCCACTTCTCCCTGACTCTGATGTTTTCCATCATAACATTTACTAATATTTGTAATGATATATTTTCTCCTTTTTCACTTGACATCTTGCACTCCCACCTGCCTGTGAGCCCCTTAAGGAGTGGGCCTGTGTGTTTTACTCATCATCATAGACCCTCTACCTCACCCACTAACTTTTCATTTACAAGCCTTGACTTTGCCAGCAGGAGGGGCTGGAATTCAGAGCCTTTGGAGGAAGATACAGAGACCCAGCCAGTGCTAATGGAGTCGAGAGCCATCCATCACTCCCCCACAGCTGGATGTATTAATAATCCTGGTTGGTCCAAGATGAACTAATAGGCTTGTCAGACCCAAGCTTTTCCTCTGCTTATGAATTCCTGCAGCGGCATGGGTTTGCGTTTGTCCACATCATCCTTCAAGCCTACATCAAACCCTGTCTCCTTGGTAACACTTTCCCTTCTCTCCCCAGGTTCAAGTGTCTGTTCCTACCCCAGATTTCCCAGAGTAAATCCTATCTGTTCCCCGCATCTGGCAATGAATCTAGCAGCCCTTCCAGTCTTGTCTGAGCTCTTATGTAAACCCCTAACATTCGATATCCATTCGTTCTTTTACCTTCTAACATTCGCTCTTCCTCTGGCTGACGTGTGGCTAGCAGACCGTACAGAATAATGATCTTGTCTCGTTCCCCACCAGTCTGTTCTCCATGGGGCAGTCAGTGATCTGACCTAACATGGATGCAGTTCCATTTTTCTTCTGTGGCAAACCTCCAATGGCTCCCCACTCACTCAGAGCAAAAGCGGGAGTCCTAACCACAGCTCTCGGCCTCTGAAGGAACTGCCTCATGCTGCTCTCCGCCGAGGCTCTCACGCCACTCACACTCCTTCCTTCTTCTCTAGCGTGGCTGGCCTCTGCTGTTCCTCCAGCATGCAAATCAGCCTCCTACCCCAGGGCCTTTGCACTGGCATTTGAGGCTTTGCGCTACTAGATATACCCTGCTACAGATATCTGCACGGCTCACTGACTTAACTCATTCAGGTCTGTGCTCAAATTCACCTTCTTAGAGAGATGGCTTTTGGCTGTATCTTGTCATTCTCTACTTTCTTACCCTGCCCTTCTATGCCCCCTGTCTTCTGTAACTACTGAGTTCTTATGGACTCTTCGTTTCCGTAGTATAGAAAGAGGGGACAGACACTGGATGTAAACCAGCAGTTTAACCACAGATGTTATTCAAAGGAATATCTGAAGAAGTTGATAGGCATTCAAATCAACACAGTGCACGAAAAGCACCTCCTATGGTCAGGGCACTCACTGTGGGTTTGCAGTTTCAGGCAAGACGCCCTCATTATTAAATTAAGTAAGAGAACTGCTACGGACTGAATGTGTGTGTCCCCCACACTCCCCCCAGATTATATTGCTCCCCAATTCCTACAAGTTCATCTCCCAGTTGTTTTCAGTTTGCATGGGACTTGTCAGACAAGGTGCCCTGTGCCTTCTGGTCAGCCAGTGGCCATGGGATCCAAGATAAGGCCACGAGAGCCTCTGACTGCTAAGAAATGAACCGTCAGGGCCACAAAACACACACAGAGGGCAGTTGGGGCCGATTCATCTCAAAGGTTGCACCCTAAGGAGACTGTCAAGTCAGCCTGAGTCAATGATGGATGGAGTCTCTGTCAATGCTTACCCATTTGATGCTATCCAAGTTGCTGCTGCAGAGTCTTAACACTTATTGGTCCATCTCTCGGCTAGAAGGCAAAGCCACCCAACCAGGAAGTTCAAGAGAAAGAATTTAAGTGTAGGGCACCAGTTACAAAGGCGTTGGAAGAACTGAGAGGGCAAACAGGGCATTGGAGACAAGTCAGAAATTAACAAGAGCAGGAAGCCACTCCTACTCCGGGACAGGGGAGCCCAAGGGAGTAGCTGGTGATACCAGAAGTCAGGAGCTGGGGCTGCTCAGTGGGAGTTGGGACCCTGGGGGGGACACAAAGAAAGTCGGAACCACATAGGAAATACAGCCAGTGCTAGAGTCATCACCGTACCTGGAGAGGCCCCTCAACTACAGAGGAATGGGGAGTGTGAGAGGATGATCTTACCCCTTCTCATCATCCTTCAATCTGCCAACCCTCCACCACCTCCCCCCACTGGATGCTCCCAAAGGACGCTGGGAATTGTAGTTTGCAGTACAGAAGAGAACGGAGGAAGGACAGGAAATGGATTTGAGAGAAACAGGCACGGGAGGTGCCTCTCTGTGATCTGCCTCCCTTTATTGTCCTGTCTGGCTTCCAACATGGTGGCCAAAAAGGCAAACTCAGATGGAGAAAGAAAGAGGCACGTTCTGCCATGGCGCACCACAATCCTACCCTCCTCCGGGAAGTCTCCACGCGGCCCCCTTGCCACCTTCAGTCTGGGTCAGTGGCCTGGCCACTGCTCCCCTTGCCATTCCCATAAAGTCCACTGGGCCTGCTGGTAAGCAAGACCTAGCTTCAGCCGTGTCCCAAATAACGGGAGGCAACGCAGCTCCACTCAGAGCTCGGGGCAGTGCCAGGGAGCAGGAACCAAGCCCTTTTCCTGTCTAGAGTTTGATGAATTCCCTAACAGTTGCTTCTACCCTCAGAATTGAAAAGCAATGTTTGTGCAGCCCAGCTCAGGAGCACGTTTCCCTGGTGACGAGCCCCCTCCACCCCTGTGGTGGGGGCCTGCCTTCCCGAGCTGCAGCCAGGGCTATTGCTAACATGCTCTCTGAAAGTCGCTCTTGGACCCGAAGTGAGGAAGTGGGGCCAAAGCTCACTTTGTGGAAAGATTTTATTTCCATCTGAGTCCACTTCAAGGAACAGCGAGGGATTAGTTTTGTTAGCTTTTTTACCTCCCAAAAAATTGCCGGGCCTTTCCGAAGCAGATTTATGGAATTGCTCGGCAATCATGTTTCAAACTATGGAGACCAGGAGCCCTTCCTTTGGCGATGTGTCCAAACTGGCTGGCACCACTGAGCAGAGGCTAAATGAGAGGCATTCAGCAAGTCTGGCCTAGGACGATATCTTCCGAGACAGGTTGGCAGAAGCTGGTGCAAGCCACGGGAGCAGTAGCGAACTGCCCGCATGCTGGTCGAATGTGAGATAACGACAGGGACTCCTTCGACCACAGGTAAGAAGGAAGACACAAGACAGATAAGGATGCTGAAAATTGAGGGGTTTCTCTCATTTATGTTCCCGAGACCACTGGCTTCCAAACTTCAGTGCACTCAACCGCTCGTCTGGGGCAACAGAGGTTCCGGGTGTCCCACGTACACTCAGGAGATGCTCTTGGTCCCCTGTGCACACTCGAACATCTGACACCCTCTTTTGGAGTGCCCCAATGTATGCAGGCAGAACTAACCATGACAACCATGGCTGTGGTCATAAATCTGTACAACCCAGAGACAAGACAGCCTCACGCTTAGCAGTACTACCAGCATCAGAGTCAGACCACAACCTGGGGTTCAAAGCCCAGCTCTACCACTTTCCGAGCTGGGCGGCCTCGGGCAAGTCCTTTGGCCGGTGAGAAGTTGCTTTCCTCGTCTGCAGATTGGGCAGAAGACCCCCTTCACTGGGCTGTTGTGGGGGTTCAACAAGATAATGTACATAAGCCACCCAATATGGTACCTGGGATGTCACAAATCCTCGCTGCATGGTGGCTTTTAAAATACTACTGCTGATAAATCTGAGTGTGTATAGGAGTAACACAGTTCTGGGACAATAGGGGAGAGAAGAGTTGAGACTCAAGGATGTCTTTCTAGAGAGAAGAGCTGAGAGGGAGAGTGAAGAGGGAGGTTTAATAAAGGTGCACTTCATAACAACGGAGGCAGGATTAAGGACACCAGTAAGGGATGGGAAGCACCCAGGGGCTAGTGACACTGGGGAGCTCTTACTCCTACCTGTCCTGGAAGGAGCAAAGTCAAGGAATGTCATCGAACCCAGAGAGAAGGAGAGAGAAGGAGAGGGCTCCTGATACAAGGCAAGACTTGTGGTCAAGACACTGCCAGCCCTAGAAGGAAGAAGCCAAGGAAATAAAGACCCAACTTCACTGTCCTCCATTCCTCACATCTCCTACCAACACCTCCCATCATTTGAATCCAGTTGGAAGCAGAGACAAGGAACCCATTGAGGGGGTCTATGCCAGTCAGCCACATGGGCGGGGAACAGGGGGAGTGAATCAGGAGGAAGCCAGAAAGGCACCTAAACCTAGTGAAATGGTGTATCAGTCCAGATTGTGTCCACCTGCTAGTCAGAGACATGAAATAACCAAGATAGAGCTTTATCTTCTGTTTTTAAAAAAAAAAGTTTAATGGTAGCCAGGACCGCCATGTTGCACAACTCCAGGATGGTTCTACAAAGCCTAAACAGTGAATGGTGTCCCCTGGAGTTAAATGACCAGGGGTGGCTGGGGTTGTTGGGCTGATTATGTGACTACATGATGCCATCAACATCTCAGGTTGCTTATGTCTTTCAACACTACCATCCTTAGCACTGGTTTTATTGCCAAGATGGCCTCATGATCATAGGTGGCTGCTGGAGCTCCAGCCATCAAACTGGGAAGAGAAAGAAAAGAAAGAAGGGCCAGAGCTCTCTGGAAGCTTCACCCAATGACTTATGCTTGTATGAATTCCATTTACCACTCTTACTTGCAAGGAGTGCTTCATAGGGGACTTTTATTAAAGCGATAAGGAGTTATTCGCCCTGCCTCAAATAAGTGCTGAGTTTTGGGAGTCAGAGGACCCAAGTTCTGGTCTCCATGGTGCCTGTACTTGTCTAGGTGACCTTGGGCAAAACACTATGCATCTCAGACAAACTGTTGCATGATAGCTTCCCCCCTCATGCTGGTCTTCCTCCTGCCTGCCTTCTTCTAGGTCATAGCACACGCCAGTGAGTTGCACTAAAAAGTTGCACGCTAAGTTGGAAAGTTTGGGTGCCCTGCTGCCCACTCCCCCTGATGTGGCAGGGAAGTAAAGGAAAATAAAATTGTTCCTCTTCCAGCCTCTGTATCAACAGGCAATGTAGTTCAAGGCCTGCAGCCAGTTAGCCTCAGACGGATGTGTGCTGAGTTCTGGTGCCCTCCTGGTCAGCTGGGGAGCCTTTGGCAAATCCACTCGACTTCTCCGAACCTCCGTTTCCTCCTCCGAAGAGTGGGGCTAATAAAGTACTTCCTTCGTGGAGCTGTTGGGAGAATGCCCTGTGATCACGCGTGTTAAACTCTTGGTAAGTGGTAAGACACATGAAATGACAGTTCTGAATGTCACAGAGCATCCCTCCTCCCCAGCAGGCGTTTGCATGGCTGGCAGGTTCCCAGCCTGACAGCAGCAGGGAGAAGGAAGAGGGCTGCATACTGGCTAACGGTGCTGAAAAGTCGGCAGCTGGTCCAGCCAGTGGGGTGGGAGGCTTTTGTGGGAGGCTTTTTGCCTCTATTCCTATGCTCTTCTTACAGCCCATCAGATAAGCAATGGGAAGTAACCATTTTTTTTAAGATTTATTTATTTATCTTTAGAGGGGAAAGGAAGGAGAGAAGGAAAGAAATATCAATGTATGGATGCTTCTCATGAGTCCCCTGCTGGGAACTGGCCTGCAACCCAGGCATGTGCCCTGACTGGGAATCGAACCGCGATCATGTGGTTCGCAGGCCTGTGCTCAATCCACTGAGCTACACCAGCCAGGACGGAAGTAACGAATTTTTGACCTGGAATGCTTCCCATCCTAAATGCAAGGCCTTCATGTTGCTATTTCTCAGACTGCCCTAAAAAATGTAACTATGTGGGTATTACAAAAATTTTCCAAGTTTACCATTTTTTAGCTATGGGACTTCTCAAAGCCTTTAATATACTAATGTAGGGGTTATCACATACAGTGTGCCCCAAACCTATTTGGCTAACAGCCCTTTTTTCCCCATAGTAATAATAACATTAATAACAGTAGCTATTTATTGAGTACCTACAATGCATTAGACCTTGTGACAAATGTTTTACACTGTGTAATAGTCAGCTATTCTTGCGATGATGTTGCATAACAAATAAGCCCAAATCTTCATGGCTCACATCAATAATATTCTTTCTCATGCATTGGCCTGTGAGTGGCTGGTGCGCTTCTACTTCAGGTTGCAGACTGCGGACAATGCTGCTCTGTGTGTCTACAGCTTGGGAACCCAATTTAAAGCTTCATCAACTGCCCAAGTCATGCTCTTGTCATGGTTCAGGGCAGGAGTACAAAAGAGCAAACCCAAACTATATAAGCACATTTAAAGCCTCTGCTCAGATGAAGCACATGCTTCATCTGCTCACATCCATTGGTCAAAGTCAGCCATCTGGCCAAGCCTTAAATCAACAGTTTAAGGAAGTGTACCCTTGACATAGTAAACCATGGCAAGGGTGGAGAAAAAAAAATCTAAACAAGTGACATAATTCACAATTATTGTCAATATGCACCATGTCATTTAATCCCCATGATAGCTGTACGTGATATCATTTGACAGGTAAAAAAAAAAGACGAAATCTAAAATTCAGAGGTTAAGCAACTTCTTGGAGGTTACACAACTAGGTGTCAGACCCAGGACTTGAACTATCTGAATTCTTTTAGGGCAGCTACACAAATTTCACTTGACTGTAGTGTTCCTTAATTTCACTTTTCTTTTAGTCCTGCTGAGACATTTGTGCGAATTTATTTCCCATGCCCTGAAATGTTTTATGATGCTCTAACCCAGAGGCTCACCTGTAAGCCTGCAGCATTTATGTAAATCCTTACATCATTAATATTACATGAGCCCTGTTCCTAATTTACTGTGAAAAAGCAAGGCTGTCATCTCTAAAGCCGTGTCTCCTGGAAGCAGGAGTCTCCCTCGGTGATGAAACAAGGAAACGTGAATTTATGGGCATAGTAGATCCCGTGGGGAGTTCACCCATGTGCTCTCAGCATACACCTTCCCACGCAGGCTGGGGGCTTCTGAGCATGAGCGTGTGCAGCCCCCCGCCCGACAGCTTCCCCTGGCCTTAGCTCACAGGGTAGACCAGCAGTCTGGGGAGCGCGGCCCGAGACACTGGCCCTCAGAGAACAGCAACCCGGAGCTGGAGGGTGGATACTCCAGCTTCTTGCCCCCCAAGGTGGGGCACCTCAGAGGCCTGTTCTGTGTTGGTGTCTCAGAGGTCCCCGCAGGGCAGAGCTTCTGCTTCCCACGGCAGGTGCCCCGCTCACTAACAGAGCCTTTACTGGCCGCTTCCCCTTCAAATTTCTCTACACCCTGATGGTGCTTCCAGGGCTCACCTCCAAAACCAAAACAAAACCAACCAAAAATGACTGGCACTCAGATCCTTGTCTCAGGGTCAGCTTGGAGGAGCTCCACCTGAGAGATGAGCAGTATTAACCGAAACAGAATTGGCGTCCTCTACCTATTTGATAATGGCTGGCTTCTTTTTTATTCACTCATTCCAGGATGGATTTTTATTTTAACCCTTTTCAGAGGGGGAGTTACAGAAGCCCTGATACAAGCTATGGACACTCTCAAGAAACAAATGTGTATTCACATGAAATGTACCTTGCAGGGCGCTATGGGCCCCCTGGTTGGTTTTTTTCCTATATGAAGACCCAGAGAGAGGAAGCCATGGGTGGGTCAGTCCTGCGGCAAGACAGTCCCCAGCTCTCACTCTAGGGAAAACTCAACAACTGCAGAGCTCATTGCTGGCTTAGCTGCCTTTGGAACATTCCCCTTCACGAACTGGACGAAGGAAGCCAACCCCAGGCGAGAACCCACGGTCAGTCGGAAATGCCTCGTCCCGTGATGAGGAGGGCACTGGCGGGTGTTTGGGTTGCTTATCTGCTGGCCCCACGTTCACCTCTTCCCCGCTCCCCGCCGCCTTCGCCTGCCACAGCGGCGTCACTGTCACTGCTGACTTCAAAGCCTTCCCCACCCTTGGCAGTGACGCGTGGGTGTGTGGGTGTGTGGGTGGTGGGAGGAGGGAGTGGCAAGCCAGACTCCAGCCTCTGGCCTCCTGGCAAAGAAGGATGGCGATGGCAAATGCCAGAATTTCTACCACGGGCATTGGTCTCAGCTAGAAGGAGACCAGGGCTTCAGGGGAAGTCCAGCACGTACCACCACCGCCCCCAGGGCCAGGCCTCCTTTCTTTGGGGGTGGATGGGAGGGTATCTCCATGGTCCACTTTCATTACCTGGGCTTGGCAATGTGATAGCAGCATGGGGGAGGGGGCAGGAGTGACCTTTGAAAGCCGCCAGCAAGTCTTGAATTGAAACCCAGGGCCCCCTGGAGGGTGACTTCATTTCTTTGGTCCTCACTTGGCTCCTCAGTAACGTAGGAAACATCTTTCTTGCGGGATGTTTTGAGGATCAAATGGGAAAACTAGCATCAAGTGCTGGTGAGCACAGAGCACACAGTAGGAGCTCCATAACTGCCCACCGCTGTTGTCGTAACTATTATGACTACGTCCCCCCTGAGGGTCCCACATGGATCTCCCCCTCTAAGCTTCATTCCACTTCTATGGTTTTCTCTCCTTTCCTTGCAGACTGGAGCTGGCCATTCATCTTGCTGCGTCCCCTCCCCCAAATCCTCCTCCGTTGGACTACTCTCCTGGGGTTTTCCCAGAGCGGCCCAAGCACCTGGAATTATCCCAATGGCCCCTAACAGGCCATAAGACCCTTCCTTATGAAAAAAAGACAGGCCCAGCAAAAACAAGCAAACAAACAAAACACAAAAAAACAGTGCAAGCATTTTAGATATACCCTCTTGGTCCGCCCAGAACAATACCCCCTCCATTGAGTCCGCATCGTCAATATCTTACTTGCTTATCCTAGCCTAGGAAATTGTTTCCAGGGCCAAGAGACTGCTTTCTTCCTTTTTATTTCTGGGGAAACGTTTACAGCGCCACTGTTCGGGCCTGTAAAGCACACTACTGACCTGGAAAAGAAAAAGTTTTGACTAAAGCAAGTTACCTGTGGCTCTGTGCCTCAGTCTCCTCATTTGGAAGTAGGGTGTGACCTATGACTAATTATGAGTACTACTGATACGGCTATTACTACTGTGAATAATAATATTAGGAATAATGACACCTCGTGGTTACAGAACATTTCGTAGGTCCCAGGCACTGTGCTAAGTGTGGCTTCATTTGTGTCTCCAAACACGCAATTGGATGTAAGTCGTCCCTGACATTCCCATTTCACAGATGAGGAAACTGAGGTTCGGGCAGGTTGCACAAACCTCACCAAGGTTATAGAGCACTAAGAGATGGAGCCAGGATTTGAACCAAGGGCAATGGAACCAAAAGCCTTAATCACCCACCCCTCAACAAACCACCACCCAGAGGCCGTTTCCATCGTGATCAAGGATTCAATCAGAAAAACCCATAGAGCGACACTGGGCAGGATGAGGTTTGCCTTTTCCTTCTGTTATTTTAATTATAAGACCAGATTACCCTAGTTACTATCAGCCCCCGCAGCCCAAACAGGCGGTTACCAGGACTCAGGGTGTGTGATTGCCAACCTCACCCCAAGACTAATAATGCAACATTTGCACCTTTCCGTGCCCTTCCTGTCCCTCGGAGCTATGAGCAAGCTCACTTCCCTATAAAAACAGTGAAGCCAAATTGGTTTTAGAGCAGCTGTCTCCACTATCTGGGGTCCAGCCTGGTTCCAGGGTCCCTCTGTGAGAGACCCCAGGCTGAGTCACTGGTGACCTAATTTTCTTAGCTCCAGTGGAGGGCGGGTACGGGCCGCATCCAGCCTTCACTCAAGAACTGAGACATCCCCAGGGTCCTCCGGGAAGCTGCAAGCTGACCTCTGGAAGAACTGGACCTCAGAGCCTCGAACGCCCAGCTGGAAAGGGCTCCCAGGGCCCCTGCTAGGCAGACCCAATTCCCCGAGCTCCTGGGCTGGTCAGTAAAGTCTCTGCCCTTTGTCTGCGCACCTTGAAGCCATGAGCCCCATTTGTTCATCTTTCTCTCGAACGAGGAAGACCCGGCACCTGGGTGGTTCTACAGCCAGCAGCCTCCACCAGACCTCCCTGCAGGCGCTTCATTCTCAGCCATCAAACCTCAACCCAGTTGTCTCCTCCCCTGAGAAGCCCTCCAGGACCACCTGACCTAGAGTAGGCTCCGCCCAGGTGTGCTCAATGACGTCACCCAGCTTATTTCCTTTTCACTATGAGACATTGCCGTCTTTGTTAGCTGTTGGGTGACTGGTTGCCAGCGTCTTCTAACTAGGATACAAGCCCCAGGAGATGCAGCTGCCTTGTCTGTCTGCATCTTCTATTCGTGCACTTTCGTGTTTCCAGAATCGAGAACAACCCTTGACCTTGACGTATAAACGAGATTGGTTGAATGAATGAATTCAACAAATGAGCAACTGATTGGATGAGCGATGCACGGATGAGTATCTGTTTCCATTCAGCTGTTTGAGGGGAGGGAGGGCTGGGGAAGGCAAAGCGAAATAGACAAGCCAGCAGTCCCGTGAGCTTCCGAACGCCCCACCCCAGCCCTTTCCTCCCTCGGTACCGGGCAGTCAGTTCTCTGGTCGGAGCTCCTGGAAAAAAAGAGAAACGTTGTTTTTCTTGGGAATACCCCATCACTTGGCTTTGATCTCTTCCTGGGGTAGAACAGGGCTGGGGCTTCGGGCTTCCTGGGTTTAAATCCCACTTGCTCATGCGTGATTTTTGACAAGTTACCCGTGCTCTCTCAAGCTCGGCTTCCTCGCCAGTAAATGAAGATCATAATAGAATTTTCCTCTGGGAATCCACGTGAGGATTAAATGAGACAGCTGTGTAGAGTCCAGGCCAAGCTCAGTCATTACGAGAATAATTATTATTGTCACTAAAGGTGTTCCCGTGTTAAATGTATTTTTACTAAATGTTTTAATGTCTGTAAATACTATATGAATGTTTTAAATATATTATGAAATGTTTTACATGTATTATTACTAATAGAGATTTGACTATTTTAAATATATTGCTAAGAAATGATTTAATGTTTACAATGGATGGTTTTGAAATGTTTTCTTTTTACACGTGTTATTTTTTTAGTATTTGCTGAACTAGTAATTTTTTTTTTAAATGAAGGCATAGGTCTGGGCCTGTCTTTTTCTCCCCTCACCCCCTTTTCCTCTGGAAACAGGGCCCGTGGACTCTGAAGCTTGGGCTGGGATCGCTCCACCGATCACACCCTTGTTCTCAGATGCACGTTGCTCCCCTTGAGGAGGGTCTAGGACAAGCACACACAGGACAGGGCAGCACGGACATCAGCTTCAAAGTAACACAGAGAGAGGGGTTCAAATCCTGACCCTGCCACTAACTCTTTAAGCTTTTATTAGTTGCAAAAAAAAGACTGTGACAAACCCACCTACTACACAGATTCATTATGACTGTTAAACATGGGTCTGTACAGGACAGGGCCCAGTCAAGGACGCACATATTTGTTGAGCACCTACTATGTGCCAGTTCCAGCGCTAGGGACTCAGTCAACAAGAGAAAGAGTTCTGCCCCGATGAGGCCACCGCGCAGCAGGCATCTTTTCCCTTGGGCATACCCCATCTTTTCTGGAGCCCAAGATTCTCAAGTCCTTGCCTGACACGTGGGCTCTCTGCGTCCTCTGGTGTTCTTTCTCCTCCATCCCGCTTCATCCCGCTCACCGTGGCAGACATTTACAGAATGGGCAAGGCTGAGAGTGTGGGGCAGGTGACGGTAAAAAGACACCCCCTGGGACAGTGGGCAGCTGAGAGCAGGGCACACGCTGTTGCCCAGGTTCCTCCTTAGGACGGGAGGACGCGCTCCCTCACCTTCTAGGAATGTGGCCACCTGACGGCTCTTAGCTGACAGCCCTTCTGAAAATTGCCCTTGGCTGAGGAAGCCCTTCCTCCAAGGCCTTACCCCTCCTTGGGGTAGCCCACACCCAACAACTGGTGGGGGCCCTTCCGTCCTTCTCCCAGCTCAGGACAATGCAGGGGGGCCACTGAGTTCCAGGACCCCAGTGGGGCTGGCTTTGGCCTGGTTGCAACTACCTCACAGCTCAGTCCCTCCCACTGCCCAATACTGTTTCCTTGCTGCCTCTTTCCACAGCTGCCAGTCCCAAGGGCTAATTAAAGGCCCTGTACCCTGATCTTCATCTCAGAATCAGCCTCGCAGGGAACTCACCCTGCAGCCCCATGGTACCCTCAGTGCCAAGCGCATGAGTGTAGGCAAACTCAGTATTTGCAGAGCAACCGGTGTGTGTGTGCGTTTTGCAATCGCTGAGATCGCAAAGCCACAGAAACTCAGTTCCCAGTGGCTTCAGCGTCGTGGGAGAAATGTAACTCAAGAGCTAAAAAGCCAGGGCATTTGATGCCTTCAGAACTTTGTCTCTCTTATTTTCTCGGCTCCAGTCTCTTCCCTGCGTGAGCTCTGCGCCCATGGTGGCCCCGTGGCTTCTATTCACCCACCTCCAAGACCTGCAGGAAGAGAGAGCTGCTCTTTCCGACCGTCTCAGCGGAAGTCCCAAGGCTGAGCCTCACTGGCCTGGTTTCAAGTCACACGACCATCCCCGAACGAATCGCTGTGGACTTCGCTAGGAAATGGAATGCTCTGATTGACGGCTTTGGGACCCTGGGAGCCGGAGAGAAATACAGCCAACTCTACTTTAAACCACAATGGGAGCATAGCAAAGGTGGATCTCCAAAGGAAAATGGAGGCAATCTTGCCTGAAACGGAGGAAACGAATGTGGGAGAGCACAAACCACAAGAGGGCCGCTGCACAGAGTCTGTGCAAAGAAAGTCGAGCTCGTAACACTAGTCATTCCACTTCTCCTTCTTATCACCCACACCTCCCAGCACTTAAGTCTTTCTGGAGAGCCTGCAGTCTTCCCTGAAGGTATCAAAGCAATGCTGTCAGCCAAGAAGCGTTAGAGGCCGTCTACCCGTCAGCCAACAGAAAAGTTTTGGAAAGTACCAACTTTAAAAAGCACCCGCCAAACTGCCATCATCCTTGCAAACCTGGCTCTGATGTCACAACCCCCTACTCCGGGTCATTCCCGAAAGTGGTTTCCCAATCACTCGTTTCAGGGTTAACCTCCATCCCCAATGTACTGACTCCGTTGGGGGCCCTTAGCAGGCCGCGCTTTATCCGTTTTTCTTTGGACTTCGATGTCTCCTCTACTAACCTGTGAAGATATACACAGTGGAGCTTTGCAGAGGAACATTCTCCAGACAATAGAAAGTAAACGTGGATTTATTTATTCAGGCTCGGTTCTCCCGCTGGTGCGCGGGCATTGGGCCAAGATGTGTGAAAAGCTGCGGAAGGAAGCGTCACAGTGGTTTGTAGGGATTCTAGAACTCCCCTCTTTGACGGAGCTGGGCAGGGTCTTTGCCCGTGTGACCAATGGTAGCAATTGTTTATGTCTGTGAACACTGGTACATGCCCTTCATCCTTCCTTAATATTAGTGTTATCCATAGTTACTGTTTTATGGCTCGTGTGTTGAGTTCACGCTCTGCAGCTACCCCGGAGGCAAGACTCTTACCTGTATCATCATTTTAATTATATACGACATGGAAAGGTAGCTATCACTTAGTTCACTGTTGAGTAAGTTGGGACTCTCTCAGAGAGGTTAAGCAACTTGCCCAAGGCTGCACAGGGAGCTGGGAGTGAAGCCAGGACTCAAACCCGTGTGTGTTGGGCTTGATAGTAAACACTGAGTTAGTATGATGCCTGCTTTCTTACAAGGAGACAAGCAAAGGAGACTTGCCTCTTCCCACTTTACAGGTGAGAACTTGAGGTATAGACACTCAATCTGAAATTCACAAGAAGTCACCACTATGTCCGAAAGGACACCAAGATCAGCTGGGCTCCTTGGAAGAGAATGTTCTCATGGATCCAAGGAAAGAGAGTGAGGTTCTGAGAGCGGCAAGCTGGAAGAACACTCAGTGCCCCAGGGATGTCTGGTTTCAGACATGTGTGTGAATTCAGCACTTGGCACCAAGTGGATGTTGGATGGACGTGAGCTGAAGCTGATGCGATGGACGCCAGCAAGCGCGGAGGGCTCCTGACAGATGGGAGACTCCACACGATGGATTCGAGGGAGCGAGGCAGAGCCCCGGGTCCCACTGAAACCAGCGCCCATAGGTAGAAACTCTCCAAATCCTCCAGCGCCTTCTGCAATTGGATTTGGAGCAAGCTCTCTCCCGACCCTGGCTGTCTGGCCCTTCCCCCTCCTCCCTCAACCACAAGCTCCACTGTGGAACCTCATCAAGTGTTTCCTGACCCGGCAGTAAGTACCTAACATCGCCTGTGCTCACCCTGCCCACCCCCCACCCCCGTCCCACGCACCTTGGCTACAATATCTCCTCCTCATAAATCACGCGGCCACATTAACTGTCTCTCAATCAATCTCTTCCAGGTGTGCACTCAGACAGCGTCTCGAGACAAGTGTCTCTCCCCTCGAGGCTTAGGCGCTAAGAGCCCCCTCGTCTGGGAACAGTTTAAACCCAGATCGCTTCTCTCTCTTCTCAGGGTCTCTTGGTTCAGGCCTGAGACCCCCAGGATCCAGATGGCAGAGAGCTCCAGGAAGCCCCAGGAGAGGGTCCAACAGACTCGGGAGGCATGGGACGGTGGTGTGTATCAACCCTCTGAGGCTTGGGGAATACCGGCCATGTGCTTGTTCTCCCAGCAAAATCCACGGGAAGGATTGAAACCCCAAAGCTGGGGCTTAAAGGGGAAAAGCTTTGGGTCTTCCAAACCCAACTCTACCTGTTAGTGTTAGAGTGATCATTCCACGTCTTCTCCCCCGTTTGGGGTGCATCAGTGGGTGTGGCAGAGAGAGTGCTAAGTGTCCAAAACACTCCATTTCAATCTTTTGTTTCCCAGAATCCCTGGGGAGGCCAATGACATGGGAGCAGGTCCTGGCCCCTGGGAGGGGGATGGTATAGCCTCTACCGCCAGGCTCTGCCGTGAGACTCCCGCACGCCACCTGTAATCAGCCCTTTCCTCGATGACTGAGGAGGCTGTGTGTTTAAGGTGAAGGGAACCGGGAGCGCTGACTCACCACCTGGAAGAGAACAGCGTAGGATGCTGCCTGAACTCGCATGAGACTATGTTGAAAGGAAGTGCTAAGTCTCTGAGTTTGGGGGATTTGCCACTGTAGCATGGCCTGGACTACCCTGACTGGTACAATTAGAATCAGAGAAGTTACCAGCTTGTGAGATACGACGGCAACCCACTGACGTACCGCCTTCCACAACCTGCCTTTGCCCGGAAAGGCCGCCGTGGCTGTGGTCGGCAGCAGGCACGTCTGACGGCAAGGAGCCACCCACCGTTGGGAATGCACTAAGCTTATTGCAAACCAGGCCACCCATTTGCCCTGCACTTAGACTTTCAATTCCACTGGAGAATCATAAAGCAATGGTCAAGCACGTGGGCTCTGGAGACAGACGGGCCTGGGTTGGGTTGAGGTTTAATTACCTGTGAACCAGTGGACTTTCACTTCCTCATCTGTAAATAGAGATAAGGTGTGTGCCCGATCCTGTCATCTGCTACTGTCATGACGGTGGCCCCTAGGTCCCCTTCCTGCTTCAGGGCTGACTGGTTGACTCCACACTGGAAAGAGTGTCAGCTGGTGGCCCTCGGGAGTGGCCTCATCAGCAGAAAGCTGCCTCCTCCAAGGCCACGCCCTTTCCTGGGACAGCCCACAGCCAGGGGCAGGTCTCTGGGGATGTATAAAGGCTTCAGCCTTGTGACCCAGCTTGGGACCGCTCTGAATCCCCATCCCAGCTTCAGACTCTAAGACGGTCTCCCATTGTCCCTGCCTCTTGGCCTGCCCAGCCTTCTGTAATCCTGTCCCCATGAAATTGGGGAGAACGCATGACCGGCTTCTGACAATGGAACATGGCAAAGGTAACCGGTGGCCACTTCTGTGATTGCATTGCACAAGATCGTCATGTCTGTCTTGCTAACAGACCCTCTCTCCCTTGATGCCTTTAATGGAGCAAATGGCTGTGTTAGGGAGGCCCACCTAGCCAAGAATCACAAAGGTGGCCTCTTGCCAACAGCCAACAAGACACTGAGGCCATCAGTCCTACAACCTGCAAGAAGCTGAATCCTGCCAACAGCCACATAGACTCAGAAATAGGTCCTTCCCCGATTGGGCCTTGAGGTGAGACCCCAGCCGCGTTCAGCAGTTTGATCGCAGCCTGAGACCTGAATCAGAGAACCAGGGGTGGACTCCTGACCTGGAGAAAAGGCGAGATTCTAAATCTGGGCTACGTCAAGCTGCCAAGTTTGCAGCCAATACGAAGCTTTGTGTGGGGTCGGCTGAAACCTTCCCTAAGGCTGCGTCATGGCCCAGCTCCTCCCTCTGCCCAGCTTGCTTCCTTCCCTTCCACCACGGTTGACTCCAAGGGCACCCCAGTTCAGGGTTTGCTGCTCAGAGAACCCAACCTGTGAGTTGCTTGTTCCCCATCTAATACACATTTGTTCTCTTCCATTTCACTGAGAAAACCCTGAATCGCCTTTGAAGGGACCCCTTGCTTCCAGACAGGCAGGCCCCAGCCCCTGGGCAGAGTCCTGGTTAGACTACATCCTAATATGAAGATCCCATGCTTCTTGCGGGTGGTCCTTTTAGGAAAAAGTCCCGGAGCCAATTCTGCACAATGACCTTTGAGAAGGTGTGTGTCCAGGGCTTCTAGGCAACAGACACAGGAGGATAGCCCCTCCCACGTCCTGGATGCTGTTAGATCTTATTGGAGGAACTGCGACTGCTGAAGTCATGTGACACCCATGCAAAGAGCCAATCAGAAGACTCCAGACGGTAGAGCAAGGCGGTGGAAGGAGGCTAGATGCTTGACTAGATGGATGGTTTTCACGGCATTAACCAGCCCTGGTGCTACTCTGCCTTAAAATGACAATGGGACACAGTTTACTTTGGGACAGCCTTGTGCATTCCCACTGAGTCGATTTAAGCTGTTACTTCATAGGATGGTTTGGCGAATGAATGAAATGATGCTCTGCTGGCCATGAAAATGTCCCACACAGACCCCCAACTACAGGGGGAGGAATCGACAAGGGCTCTCCAGCGGCTGCCCTTGAAACCCATCACCAGGTTCGCACCAGGCCACACTCACCTCAGGCTGCTTCTGGCCATGCACCGAGCACGGCGGGGGGGCACTAAGGCAAGTGGGTTCCTGGGAGGCACCGGATTCCATGGATGGACGACTCTGGCTCAAGGACTCTCCATGGGCCTTGCTGAACCTTCCTTAAATCTGCACTGTGGTCTGGACTCTTCCTCCTCAAACTTCCTTCCTTCCTCCTATCCTCCGCAGGGCACAGACCAGCAGGCATCATGATCGGACAGCTCTGCCAGCCCCCTCCAACTCCCTAGACGGTTGCCCTCAGTAGACCACCTGAAGGGCCTGTCTCATTTTGGTGTCTACTTCTCCAAGGGTCTGAGCATAAGTGAGCTGAGTGCAGAGTCGGCACGCAATCAATGGTGATCATAGCAGTGACTATAGTACCCACTGACATTGACTTCCAGGGTCTAGCACAGTGCCTGGCAAAAAGTGACACTTGGTAAGTGTTTTCTGAATGAGTGATTGGATGAATGGATGGATGGATGGATGGGTGGATAGATGAACAAACAGATAGACAGATAGGCAGGTGGGTGGATGAATGAATGACATTTTCTTTCTCAATGCCTGATATCTTGACATCCAGGTCTGATGTTTCTCAAACTCTGGCCCGTAGGCCTAAGATAATGTACAAGGTTGTGTTGGGACTTTTTCTTTCTCCTTTGTCCATGGCAACAAGGAACCTAAGACTTCTCTGGCTTCTTCCATTATGTCTCTGATGTCTTTGTAAGTGAGAAATGGGGTGAGAATGTGCATTTCCTGAATGCACCCATCATTTACTAAGCCTTTCCCATAGAACCGTAAGCATGAGCTTGTGGTAGGGTAGCCCAGGTTCCCATGTAGACCCATGAGGCAGAAGTTCCTGCCTTTAGCTCTGCCAGTGACACGCTCTGGGACCTCACCCCAGCCTCTGCCCCTCTGTGAGCCTTAGTTTTCTCTTCTGTCCAAGGTGGGAATTGCATGAGGTGGCCTCTCAGCCTCCCACCCTCCCTGTCATGCTCTGTCTTTCAGGATATGTTCAGGTGCAAGTAACAGACAAAACATAACATTAAAATATATGTCACAATGTCGCTTAATAAGAAATCTGAAGGTAAAAATTTCCAGAGCTGCAGCAGCTCCTTAGCAATTTCATCAAAGGTGCGGACTTTCAAAAAACCTTCTCCTCACCATATGTAACATGTTGGCTTCCAGTCTCATCCTTGTTGTCTCGTGGTCACATGATAGCTGCCAGAGCACCTTATATCACACTTTACTCCAGTGTCCAAATCAGAGAGGAAAGGGCCAACAGAAAGGCATTTCCTTTTTAAAAAGAAGGGAAAACTGTCCTAAAAACTCCCCCAACAGATTTACTCCATGACTCTTTAGCCAGAACTGAATCATATGTTTCCTTCTTGCTGCAAGAGAAGCCAAGAAAGCAAAAACTTGACCTAAAAAAGGCATGGGATTGCCATGGGCCTATATCTGCTCAGAGAGACATGGCAGTCATGCATGAAACAATTTGAGGCTACCAATGGGCACTGATATTAGGCAATAGGGTGAGCACAGAGCACCTGAGTGCTGAGTGGGTGTGGTATTCAGCTGTGGTGGGGGATGTAGCAGGGGTGTCCAGTAGAAGGGAAGAAGCGTGGAGAGAAAAGGAATCCTGACCCCTTGCTCTCCCTGGCTTGGTTAAGAGTCCCCTCCTCCACCCCCACCTTCACCGTTACTTTTACTCAAATCCCCCCCTACTCCTACTGCAGCCAGAGTGAGCTGGTCACAGGGCTCCCTTGCTGAAAATCCTGCCTTGCATCTTGCACGTTCTGAAGAGTAAAGACCAAGTTCCTTATCCCCAGTCTCCTGGGCCCCCTGTGGCCTGGCCCCTGCTCATGCCCATCCCTCTGTCCTCCCCCTGGCCCTGCCCAGAGACACAGAACAGCTTTGACCACTGACAGGAGCCTTCTTGGAAGACAGAGAGTGAAGTCTGGCAATTTGAGCTCCCTGGACATGACACTTGTTAATAAAATGAGCAGCTGTCAGCCTCTGCTCCAACCAGATGTTCAGTGTTTGGGCACAGGGGGAGTTTGGGGTGGCCACAAAGCTGGGGGAGAAGTCGCTGCCTACAGATAGTAAACATATAAGCAAGCCCAGGCCTCCGCCAGAAGCCCCGGCGTACCTGCAGTGTCCGGCCTTGTTGGATTTTAACAGCTCTCCGTGACTGTACCCCGGATTTTCTCCCTTATTTTTCCATTGTATCCTATTAAGTGTCACTTACCCAATCAAGACTATGGTCCCCTTGCTTATGAAAACTAACCTTCCGGAGAAGGCCACAGAAGCCCCAACCCCATCTCGGTCTCCTCAACGCCTCCCAGGAAGTAACCATTGACAACACTTAGGGGTGTATCTTTCCCAGCCCTGTTTTATGCTCAGCGTCCCCCCGCCATACATCACACAATAGGTTGTCTTGTTTTGCATGTGGATATGCTATTAGTATAAAGACTTCTTTGGTGGGGTTGATATGTTTGGGGTTTTTTTCTGAATGGCCCCACCTGAAACACACGCTTCCTGCAACTGGCATCCTTCATTCAGCAGCATGTCTGGGAATCTTGCCATCCGGGCAGGTCCAGATCAACCTCGTTTCCTTTTCACTGCTGTATAGTATTCCACACGGGCCCTAGAATCCGGTTCTTCCAACTCAGCTGCATATGAAACCACGAAGGTGGTGGGGGCAGCCCCCTATAAAATATGGATGTCCTCCGGGCTCCTCTCCAGACAGACTGAGGCAGAACTTTGAGGGCAGGGCCTAAGTATGCGAATGTTCCAATTCCCAGTGATTTGTAGCTTGGCAGCCAGGCCCCTGTTAACCAGCCTCCTATTAACGTATATTTAAGTTGTTTCCACATCTTAGCTATCCAAAGAAACCAAGCCTGCTGGGCTCCACCTTGAACGTTCTTTCTTGCACACCTGTGCCGGCGTGTCTGCAGGGCAGGGTCTGTCCACCTCGACACTGCTGACATTGGGGGCCGGACAAGCGTTTGTGGTAGGGGGATGTCCCCTGTACTGTGTGATGCTGAGTGGCATCCCACACACTCACACATCACGACGATCAAAAACACCTCCTGATGTTGTTAAATATCCCCGGGGAGCCAAATCGCCTCTGTTCTAGGGTAGGGACTCAGAAGGAAAGGGGGTGGATTCTAGGGGACGTGTTGGGGCGAGTTGGCAGTACCCCAAAGTGCCCGCAGTAATTCACAATCTCCAGTTCGCTAGGACAATGCCACTGGCAGACATTCTGGCCCTCTGTCTGGATTTAGAATCCGGGCACCTTCACTCTCACACTGCCCTGCTGCAGCCCCAAAGCCCAGAAGCACTGCCGTGCTTTGGAATACAGTTCCAGAATCTAGAATGTGAGCCCAGGGGTCCGGGGCACGAGGCACTGTCAAATACTGAGGAGGATATGATTTCTCTCTCTCGCTCTCTCTCTCTGTCTTTCCCTCCCTCCTGCCCTCCCTCCCTCCCTTCTAATTCTGCTAGGGAGGACCATATATTTTACTCAGCCTCCCCCCACCTCATGGTTGCAGAATCTACTCTCAGTCCATTTAAGGTCCCCATCTTGTGTCCCAGTTGCTCTCTGAGTTGTGTAAGGGGTGAGAATAGCGGACAACAGGGAGGCAGACAGGTGAGCTTTGCTGAGAGGCAGAGAGAGGCCTCCCAGGGTCTGGGTGCACGTGTGCGTGTGTGCGTATGAAAAAGAAAATTCGATTCACAGGCTGGGAAGGAAGAGGAGGGGGAGAAGCTACAGGCCCAGCCAGTCACGTCTCTTTAAGCAAGATAAGCGGCCTGTCCCATCCATCTCTTTGACACTATCGGCCTGTTGTCTAAAGTACTTACAGCTCCCTCCTCAAGAGAAGAAGGGGGGAGGGGAGGAAGGGAGGCGTTTAGGACAGGGCACCCGGGCTGGCCTACCTCCCCAGAGAGCAGGGACACGGTGTGCAGAGTGAGGAGGTGACCCCCACCCAGGGCCTGGCCTGTTTTTAGCTCAGCTCTGAGTGCTGGCGGGATGGCCCCGCCCCGGCTCCCTACCTGGGGCCCCCTGTCCCAGGGGGACCACTTGAAACCAAACCTTGTCGTTCTCAAGTGGCCGGGGGAGAGTGTGAACCCGGCAAGGAGAGAGTGGGCAAAAGGGAAAGGCCTCCTGCAGCCGCTCAGACTGACCTCAGCTCTGCCCCCCGGGCCCTTTAAAACCCCACGTGCCTCCCCCCTGTACTGTGGGACAGGCGTGGTTGTTCCTGGGGGTCGTGAAAGCAGATTCAGAGAAGCCAGGTGAGTCCCTGGGGGTCGCACAGCTCCCCAGAGATCTCACGGGGGGTTGAACCTGCATCTCTCCCGGTTCGAAAGCTGACTTCTTACCCCGGTAACTCGGGTGTTTTGTGCTCTCCTCTGTTAGGAGAGCTCATGCCAGTGAAGGATCGGCTGAGTGGATGTTCAGCTGTTCATTCTTTATTCATTCAACGAGTCCTCTCCGAGCCTGGCCTCTGCGCCAGGACCTGCTCTAGGCGTCGGTGACAAGGGCCTGGCCCTCTACAAAATAGCCCCCAAGAGGAACCAGACCTGCCGAGACCTTGGAAACCAGACTGTATCATTTTGGCCTCTGGGCCTCTTGATTGTGACGTAGCATTTGGTAGCACATTGAGGAAAGCCAGGATAAACGGCCCTATAAGAGGTGCCGGGGGTGCGATCTCCTCCAGAGCATCACCAAAAAAAAAAAAAAAAATTACATAACACAGTATCTTTCCAAGAACCTCGGGGAAAATTCCCTCCTGGGTTTCAGCAAACATCTCCATTTGTTTGTCTTTTACGAAGACTTTGGGCCCTTGTAACTAACTATAATTCTCTCCTTGTTTTGGTAGTGAGGAAGCTCACAGCCAAGCATATTTCTGTTCACTACACAGGATGGTCCAGTTCCGAAGGCTTAGAAGCAACACATCCTAAAACCCTTGCTTACGCTGCTGGGTCCTGCAGGGCAGGGGATCGGACAGGGCCTGGCAAGGCCGATCGCTCTCTGCAGCACAAGGCCCAGAGCGGGGAGCAGGACGACCTGAAGGCTCTTCCCTGACACGTCCAGGGTGGAAGCTGGCTTTCGGCTAGGGGCTTCAGCCTCTGAACACGTGGGCTCTCCGTGGGGGCTTCCTCACAGCAGGGTGGCTGATTTCAAAAGTGAGCATCCCAGTGCGAGGGAGAGTTAACACAGAACTGGTGTGACCTCGAGAGGTTTTCTGACTGAGGAGGTCACACCACCTGTCCCTCACCCTGGGTCTGACCAATGCGCGCGCGCACACACACACACACACACACACATTCTACTTGCCACAAGGGAGCCCTTAGGTCCAGCCCACAATCAAGGGCAAGGATCAGACTCCCCCTCTTGATAGCAGGGGCAGCATGGCTCTAAACACAACACAGGACAAAATGATCACTGTGGCCACTTTGAGAAGAACAAGCTGCCACATAAGACCTGTGGAATTCACTGACGTGGGCTTGTCGCTCTCGGCTTCATTGTGCTATTAATTGTATGTGGATTTTGCAGCCTAAGATTCTCTCTGGAACTCGGAGGGAGGTGGACGATATCCACGGTCAGTGCCGCGTTTGCCGAGTGTCTGTTGCCTGCGTGGTGCTGTGCACAGTGGTCCTTCCTTACGCCTCCACCAGGTTAATGCACAAATGTCCCTCTTGGTGATGTTTGACAGGTAGGGTAACCAAAACACAGGAAGCTGAAGACATTTACCAGATTTGGCACCATGAAGAAGAATCAGAGGTGGGGTTCCCTCAGGGCCGCCTGACTCAGCCACCAGTCGAGTCCCCCCCGCCACACCCCCATTCTCATCTTTGGAGCCTCACTCCACACTGGAACCCTGACCTGAGGCTGTAATGTGAAGGCTTATCCCAGAGGTAACCCTCTCCTCTCCCCAAATATCTCCCCTGACGATGAGGGCACTCACAGACCTGTGTCTATCAAAGTCAACATTCTCTCCAGCTTAGATCAGCCGGCCCGTCCGGAACTTGGGAATTTGGCAGAAAGTTTCTGAGCACCCACTTCCTGCCAGGTCCTGCGCCAGCTCTCAGGAATCTGGACACAAGCCGCCAAATGTCACATGGGCCTGAGATCCGTGGGCGGGCAGGGACTGGGCCGTGTTGGCGTTGTCGTCGGGCACACTCTAAGCGCCCAGCATCGTGAATGGAGAAAGTGAGAGTGTTTGTCTATCGCGGCAATGACACCTCGGGCAAGTGGTGACCCCTGTGAGCCTCCCTTTGCTCACCTGTAAAATGGGGGTAAGTTCGCTTTCTGCACACCTCACCAGGCGGGACTGGGAATCTTGTCACTGAGTAGGTCTCCATGTCTGCATTGACTTCTCCAAAGCTCAGAGTCAAGTTTGGGGCCTACACAGGATAACATGTGAAATGCTTAGCATGCCATCAGCCCTCAGTAAATGGCAACAAAAGCACTCTGGGTCTGGAACTCCAAGTTCAACTGAAGTTGATGGCAAGAGCGGGGAAAAAGGAGAGAAAAAGCCACTGGTCTTCCCTGCTCCCGTCTTTGGAGAAGGCAGCTTTGATGCCACAAAGTGGCCGTTTTGAGAAGTTGGTGCAGCCGATATTTCAAGAACAAATGGAAATCTCCTAAAATCTTTTCTTTTGTTGTTGTTGTTGTTTTGTTTTTTGTTTTTTTGGTAAACCCTTGATCCTCCAAAACAAGGTGTTTGGCTAGACATCTGAGTGTAGTGGGTCTAACCCAATCCAGGCAATGACCCTCAGAGGCTGCGACTTCGTCGGCGTGCGCCTGGAGAGGATGGGCAGCCCGTTCGAAGAGTCCAGGAACTCAGGTCCATCGGCCGGGTGCTGTGCCCCCTCTCTTGGCCCAGTGAGCACCAACCTCTGTTTCTGTTTTTGATGTGGGACGTGGCTGGGGAGTCAGGGAGAAAGGAGATTTGCATTATTTGCTCTTGGAAATAGCAAGAATAGTTGGCCCTCACGACAAACCCCAGTTCTGGGCCTAAAAGCTAAGTCCAGATATGGTATATATTTATTCAAGGCAGCAATTGGCCAGGAAACGACTATAAAACACACATTTTGAATAAAAGGGAGATTTATGGTGCATTTGCGATTCTGAGTCATATCTCTCTGGCTCCCCAGGCCAGGATCCCTCTAATCACTAACATACCCCCAGCTTGTATACTCGGTGGGCATGGAATTGCTTCCTTCTGGTCCCGTCCCAGTTAAAGATGTGATGGGGATTGTGCTACTTTATCTGACAGTCAGTAAATGAATTGCCGATTCATTCCGAGCGGAGATGGGGGCTGGTTTTTGCCTGGGGAAGAAAAAAAGTGGGGTGCTTTCATACGTATCTTTGATCAGTCGAGACTTGACAAATTATTTTCCTAGGAATTTCTCTATCCTTAATGCCACGGGGAAAAAATGGATTTACTCTAAAAGAATAGCTTTTATGTTTCAGAAATTAGAGCAACGTAAAAGCTTTTCTTGAGTCTCTCTCTCTCTCTCTCTCCCCTTCTCCCCTCTCCTCTTCTTTCCCTTCAAATGTATTTTTCTCCAGGAAAAGGAGGCAGGTAGCAGAGAAGTTGGGAAAAGCTAGACCTTTGTTTTAAGGACAACCTTCCACCTGAAGAGGAGCTGAATTTGTACCACAGCTACTTCATACCCGTGGTTCCAGGGGTGTGCAGACTTTGGGCGTCTCTGGGTCACACCCAGCGTTGTCTTAGGCCACACATTCGAAACACAAACACTAACGAAAACTGATGAGCCGAAAAGGGTGTTAGGTCAATTTATCATTTTTGTGTTGGGGCCTCATTCATAGCCATCCTGGGCCACAGGTGGCCTGCAGGCCACGGGTGGGACACCCCTGGGACCTTCCGCAGGCAGAGCTCTGGGACATAAGATCTCCAAGTTTTTTCCATGTCAAGGTTTTGATCAGTGAGGATGCAACCCTCCAGGAAAGGATGTCCTGGAAGTATCGATGGTCCAGGGCTGCTGGGGGCAGCTGGGCAGGCTGTGCCTTGCTCAGCTCCTTTCAGATAAACCACCCACATCAGTGACGTGCTCTGAGGGCTGTGCTGCGTGCAACCCATGCACCCGCGGCAGCTTTGCAAGGGAACTCGCAGAGGCGAAAGAAAGCCTGAGAGCCATGATTCTAATAAAGGGGCAATCTTGGGGATCTTGGTGGAAGGAACTAAAAAAAAAGTTCAGTTAGAGACTAGACTTGTGTACACTAGCAGTTTCATTCTGTTCATTTCTCTCACGATTCTCTCTCTGGGGGAGAAAGACAAGATACAGAGAGAGAAAAACAAAGAGAGAGATTATAAACCTTTCTCGGGTCAAGTGTTTCTACCCTCTTGTCTAAAGGGGAAAAGCTGCGAGGTTAGCAGTTTTACTCTCTCAGTTTAGGTTTTTCTCAAAACAGACCCTAAAACATGGGTTTGGCCGCCGTGTCTCCCCTGGGCAAGCAGGCAATCCTTCAGAAACCCAAGTATTGGGGTGTTACCTACAGGCAAGCAGGCTTGCCCCCAGTCACAGAAGCAGTCTGTGGCATGGTGAATTGGATAAGCCAGGCCAGTGAGAGAACAAAGGTGAGATCCTTACAACTGCCTGGCTCTGTGTGTGTGTGTGTGTGTGTGTGTGTGTGTGTGTGTGTGATGCATTTGTGAACCAGAGAATAACAGTTTACCCCAGAACAGCAGCCTAACCCCACAGGTGCTACAAGAACGGAAGCAGCGTCCCAGGGAGTGGGGACAGAGAGCAGCATCAGGCATCTCCTGACTGGGAGGTGGAGCACCCCGTCATCAGCCCCCGGCTGACTGGTCCTGGTACCCGGCTCCTTCACTGACCAGGCTCATGTCACTCCGGAGTGCCGGCCCTTCGCCCTCAAAGAAGAACAGGGTGCGCCACCTTCTTCAGACATTCTGTTGGACCAATGACCAAGAAACGAACTGGATTTTATCTCAGTGATGAATCCTATTCTTAACCACAAAGATAACCCATCTTCATCATCACACGCACAAAACAGAGAAAGGCCCAATAAAACAAAGAAACTGTCAAGCATCACAGTCCCAGCCCTGACTGGTGTGGCTCAGTGGGTTGGGCGTCATCCTGCAGACCAAAAGGTGGCCAGTTCGATTCCCGGTCAGGGCACATGCCTGGGTTGCAGGCCAGGTCCCCAGCTGCAGGTTTGTTAGAGGGAACTGATCAATGTTTCTCTCCCTCTCTTTCTCTCTCCCTTGCCCTCTCTCTAAAAATAAATAAATAAAATCTTTAGAAACAAAAAAACCCCTCACAGTCCCACCACTGTTATTCATTGTACATTCTGATTTTTCCCCTGAGAATGCAGGTATGTTTAGTAAAGCTGAGGAGCTACATGCAGCTGCCTTCTTTACCCATAATGTATGTTGAATACCGTGTTTAAGTCATCTTCACGCATTTTCTGATGGCCTTGTGGTATGCCATTGTGTGAGTATACACCGATCTATTTACCAACCCCAAGTTATGGGATAAGAAGGCTGTCCCCAGTTTTTACGATTAAGAAAACTTCATAATGGATGTCACGGAAAAGAAATACTTAGGGGCATTCCTGATTACTCGAGCTCTGTCTCGCAGCAGCTGTGCCACATTGGGGGTGCTCCCAATGTCTCTGAGCTCAGGAATACTGATGATCTGAAACTCAAAGTGCTGGTGATCCTTTTGCCCCTTAACTGTGAGCCCCACACTCAAGTGCTCAGTGTTGGACCAGGGGGCCAGGAAGATGCTGTGACACTCTCCTCCCGAGTACAAAGCAGCTGACCCACTCACAAATCCAGTCTGTGCTCTGCTGTTGGGGGAACCAGCACCACCAATAAGTCTTCAGTGAGTGCAGGTGTCCACCGTACGAGGTGGGACCTTGCCATGTGCTAATTGAACAGATGAGCGATGCAGACTAGGTGAACACTACACACTCCTGAACCGATATTTCATTTCTCCATCATCATTTCTGCCTCAGGACCTTTACACGAGCTATTCCCACTGCCCGAAATGCTGTTACAATTTTTCACCAGGCTAATTCCTACTCATCATTTAGAGCTCAGTTCAAAAGTCCCCTCCTGTGAAGCAGGTTAGGACCCCTGGTCTTATCTTATCACAGCATCGTGACCTCACTCTGCCTTCACGGTTCTTCCTGCATTTGCAGCCCATTGATTATGCAACTACCTAAGAGCTGTTTTCTCTCACTAAATCGTACAGTCCAGGAAAACACAACCTGTACCACCTTGGTCCCCCCTGGGTCCCCAGTACTTAATGACATGTCTAGTCCAGAGCAAGGGTCCACTAAGCATGCTACAGAAATAGAGTAATTTGTGTCTGCTTCTCGGCATCTAAACAATGGTAAAACGACAGGGACATTTGGCCATCACATCCTTACACCTTTATCTCTTTTGTTTGGAGCCCAAAGAGGTCACCTTGTCTGTGTTAAGGAATGAGCGTGTCCCTCTGCTGATTTTTTTTTTTGAAACTCGCTAAGAACATTGTTTTTAATGATTTTTCCAAGGGCGACCACTGTTTTGAGTGCTGGCGGGGGTTGGGGGGACGTTCCTTCGGAATTCTTGTGCTGTTCTTGTGAGAGGGTTAGACTGACGGCCTTGCGTCGTTGGCCAAGGCATTTGGAAGGCAAGTTTCTCAAAGGTCACTTTTCTGTGTGTGTGTACCCATCAAAATAAACACCTCTTTAGAGGACAGTGAGAACTGAGTCAGTCAAACTGTGCTAATTTGTTCTCTGTAGGGACAAAAATGCCACTGACCAAGTTTCTTCACTGTACATGGAAAAAGGCAGACTTCTCGTGTCTATCATGGGTTCACATTTCTCGGGGATTCTTCGACTAGGAAGCGTCCCAGGGGGATCTGATTAAATGAAGAATTTGTCATCAACACGGCAGTTATTCCCGTTCCAAAGGAATGTGACATTCTGGACAAGTGGAATTAAAAACATTTTGTGGGACTAATTCACTTACCTATTTGCTGCTCTGTACTACCCCATATATGTCATATAGGACCGATTCACAGACCTAAATTTGTGGGTTTTCGGTAAATGCCCAGTGCTGGTCTGTAAAGTTGCGTGCATTGGGGCCTCCAAGATACTCAACTCCGGCAGTGAATTCAAAGAGAGCGATCCTTCAGAAACCCAAGTATCGGGGTGTGACCTACAGCATGGCGGATACCATTTATTGACCAGTTGGGATTCCTGATGGTTTTTCTTTTCCAATGCTGGCTCAAATTCAATGAAAATGAATACCTCCATTCCACGGAGATAAGCCAGGGGAGACATAGATTCAGCTCCATCACACTCAAGTTCAAGAGATTCTAAATACCTCGAAATGAGCGAGAGAGGGCAGATGGGTGAAAAATTCACCTGGAAGACAACAACTTCTTACTTCCTCTACCTGAGTTCCTTTCTATGCAGTCAGTAGAAAGAACAGGAAAAAAAATGGGTATTCAAGCCCCTTGTACTTTTTTAAGCACATAGTATTTATTAGGCATTACTTGGCACACAAATATACGAAATGAGTACTTAATTCTCACCCTCCCCCCCTTAGCAACATAAAAAGACAAAATCGCTTGAAGACACTCACATACAAACATACTCACACACTCTCACGTACTTGGACATACTCGGCCTCTCATATTACCCTGTTCTTTTTATTAGGGTCAGTTAAAAAAGAATTTTTTTTTTTAAATCAAGAAAGCAAAGCACATTCGAAAGGAAAAAAAAAAGAACGCAAACTTGGTTTTGAGTATCAATAAAATTAAAAGCTCTTGGCCAGCTCCCATGCTGGATTTCATGTTATTACTTAATTAGAACTCCTATTTATAAATAAATAGTACCAGTAAAATATTACATCTGAAGAACCCTGCAATAACGTTTTACTTACACACTTTTTTTTTAAAACACGGTTTTCTGCTTTCCATAACCACAGTTGGGTGTCGGCCTTTGGTACGATCTCCTTGGAGAGAACTGATCGGTGAGCACGTCTTGCCTCTTCGTGAGGAATTGTGGGTTTTGCTTTTGCATCCAGTTGGGTCGTCAGGAGGTTTGGAGGCTGGGGCTGGCTTTGTTTTTTATCAGGAGGAATATTTATTTTGGCTTTTTCACCGCTTTTGTCAGCACGGGGCTCGCCCCTTGCTTATCACAGTTCTGCCCGCGTGTAAACCAGGGCTTTTAAAGTTTTTCAGAGCAAGCTTTCCGGCCCAGGAAGCTATAGGCCACGCTTTAGCGACAGACGGCTTGGAAGGACCCAGAGCTGGGAAGACGGGAGCGAGCGTGGAGTAAGATACGGCGCCGCATGGAGTCCAAGGTTATCCTGACTCCCCCAGAAATCAAACTGGGCTCCGTGAGGATGGGGAAGGTGGGGCCCGATCCAAGAAAAGCTGGGCACGTAGGGGACCTTTTCAGGAACAGCACACGGCAGAGGCAGGTCATTTCTTAGTCAAGGGGAAGGTGGCAAATTTAGATTTGAGGGGGCGGTTTATAGGAAGGGGTCCCCGCAAGTACAGACTTGGAAACATACTTGCCTCAGACCTCCCCCCAAATAAGGGACTGGGTCCCCATTAAGAAAGTTGAAAGAAAAAATATATTATTATTTATTATATAACAATGTCAACATTAACACCAAGGCAGGAAAAGACCCCAACTCCACATTAGGGTAAAATACTCGATGAGGCAAGACTTTCTGAGACCAAAGGAAGGAATCGGGGAGAACCTGTAGCGGTAGCGTGAACACGGCCCATTGATGAACGTGGTGCCTGTGGTGGGGATGGGATTCATCTTTTTCCGTTTTTTTTTTTTTTTGGTTTTTTTTTTAAGTTTTGAGATGAAACAACAAAGTCACATTTTTTGAATTGTGGTTTCGGGCTACTGATTAGATCAGTGTCTGGGGTGGGGGTGGGGGGCTCTCGAGTGCAGGCGTGAACATGGGGGTAAAATGGAGAGTCTTGTCCGTGGGGTTCTCTCTGCTACTGCCTCTCTCCCCCTCTCCTGCACGCTCTCCCTCTCTCTCTCTCTCTCTCTCTCTCTTTCTCTCTCTCTTGCATGAACGTCTGTCAGGAAGCGGGCCTCCCTTTAGCTATTCTCGCTCCACTCTGGCACCATGCCGACCCCGTGCACAGAGTGGTACTGGTGTGGGGACAGGGTCCTCGGCACGCCGTGGGAGTAAAGGAACTCAGTCGGCTGCAGGCTGCCGGGGGACTGCAGGCCAGTCTGAGGCCCACACTGCCTGACCACAGGCTGGTGGGCCACGGAGGTCTGGTGCTGGAACATGCCCTCTCCGAGCTGTGGGGAGCCGTGGTTGGCGATGCCAGCCAGCCGGGGGACCAGGGGCCCCGAGGTGAAGTGAGCGGAGAAGTGTTGGTAGGGCAGCCTGTCCATGGGTTGTACGGTGGTGACGGTGCAGCTGCTGTAGGAAGGCATGCTGGGCCATGTGTTGCAGCTGATGTCCTCCAGGCTGGGCACCGGCTCGCTGGGAGGCGCGGAGCTGGCGTACATGCAGGCCTGCCGCTGGGCCGACTCTGTCCTGTAGGAGGCGCTCAGGCCCTGCTGCTGGGGGTAGCTGGGGCGGTAGAACGGGTCCTCTTCGCTGGGTGAGGTGTCCATGTAGGGCTTCTTGTAGGGGTGGTCAGCGGTGGAGCACTCTTCATCTGCTAAGACAGGAGGAGAGAGAGCCATGAGGCCAGGGCCGGCCCCCGGGGCTGCTCAAGGCAGGGACAGCTGTTAAGTCACATGTCCTAGGACCGGAAGCCCCGGGCTCCATTCTGCTGCAAAGAGGGGGGGACTGTCACAGTGAGGACCTTGGCCATGGACTTCTAAGCAAACACTCTGATCTTTCTGAGCTCAGTCTCTTTGTCTGCAAAATGGAAAGGCTCCTAAGAGCATTTTGCTACACAGGAAATTGTTGAGAATGAAACGAGAGAACATGTGTTAGTTAGTCCAGAGCTTGGGTACAAAGAAACACTCAAGAAATAAGAGTTATCATTATTTAAATGATCTTCCTTCCTCCCAGGCTAAATTTGCATAAATTCCACAAAGGCGGGGCATTTCCAGAGCCCGATTCCTACCTAGTAACAAAAAATAATAATAAAACCAACAATAGCAGTAAAAACAACACGTAGGGTTTGAAGTTCTCCCCATGAGATAACACATTTCACCTTCACAGCCACCCTATGAGATGAGTCCTGTTATTAGCCCCATGAGTCCTATTATTATTAGCCCCATTCTACAGAGGACAGAGAGGAGACACAAAGAGGTTAGGAGACTTGCCCAAGCCTGGTAGAGACGAATAACAGTGGATTTAGGTAGGATCAGAATCCAGAGTCTCTGCTCTCCAATACCATGCAACACGGAGAAGGCACGCCAGACCCGTGTGTGCAGTGGATGGAAGGACGGATGGACAAATGGATGGGAGCTCCAATGAACGCCTTCCCACACCCTTTCCTGACGTCTCGCGCCGGCCAGTGCCTGGGGAGTATCTGCTGAGTCAGCACAAGCGACCGAGCCGCCGCTCTGCGGCTGAGCAAGACCCTTCCTCTTGTTCTCTGGGTGCAGGCGTTCCTAGCATGGACAGTGCCGACCCCTCCGTGCTCGCCGACCCCTTTGGGGACTCACAAAAGGCTGGGCTCCCTCCTGGAAAAATGCACTGAAACGCAAAGTTGGGGGAGTGGAGGGTGCACGTCACTTCCAGGGGCTCAAGGACCCCCTCATATCCAGACTCCAGGTTCCGACGTGCAGACCCGTCCGGGACTGACCCTGGCTTTTCTACTTCCTGTCCGTGGGGTGTCGGCATCTGCCCGCGCAGGGACTGATTTGCCTCATCTCCAAGTCAGTCAGTCATCCTCGCTCCGCTGGGCGGCTAAGAGTTCAGTGAGCGCAAGCGTGTAACCCCCCTGCCAGTGTCTTTCCAAGGGCAGCGCTTGAGAGAGGGGAACACCGCCCCTCGGCCTCATGGCAGGTCCCGTCTGTAATAACACACCTCCGCGTGTTTCCTTTGGGGGAAGAGTACTTGGGACTTTCTACCGAGATGCAAACCTCTACTCAGATCCATTCCCGAGCTGCGGGTCCACCCCTAAACTGGAGATTTTTCTTTCCTCATCTTCCGATCACTCTCTAATCAATAAATGTTCAGAACTACGTCTGTCACTGGGGGTGTGTGAAGAAAAATGAAACCGTGGGACATCCCTGCTACGCACGGTGGTGGTGGGTGGCTCGAGGGCAGGACGCAGGACTCGGTGCTGGGAGGACTTGGGAGCTGCCGCTGATGGGGCGGCTGCCTAGGGACCTTCCTCTCATCTCCTAGCCCTTCCCCCAGGTGGCTGCGCTCCCTCCTGTCTCCCAGGCAGAAACCGAGGCCCCAGGAAGTGACCAACCCAAGGGGCTGGAGGCTGGAGTCAAAGCCAGGTCTGACCCACTCTGCCCGCCACACCTTGCTGCCAGCTCTCTCGGTTTCTGCTAGACAACGCCACTCACCCCATCATTCAACAGATATTCCCGCAACCGTACCAAGTGCCCAGATCCTGTGCCAGGTGCTGAAGATAGAGCGGTCAACAGGTAGTGACAGTCCTGAGCTTGGTACACATCCGTGGCCCCTCTCCATTCTGCCCTGGGCACTGAGGGCGGGGGGGCTGACCCTCTGTGACCAGGAGGGGGTCCTCGGATACAAAGTTCCCAGCCAGTCATTCACCCCTTGGACTTTGGACTCCGTTACAAAACAGCCCCCCAGCTGCGGTAGGGCAGCCTGGGCCTGGGTTACACCCTACATCTCCTCCGGCATCATTCTCCACAGACAAGTCAAACATCTCCCAAACAAAGCATGCCTGCACCAGGGTTGTACCCACCGAACAGCCAACAAACTTATTTTCAGCTAGACTCTTTCTGGGACCCATCTGGGACCCATAGGACGCCCGAAGATGTGTCCAGACAAAGAGTGAAACGGGCAGCCACGCCCCCAGGTGTTCTGTCCGCGTCACGCCAGATGTGTGAAGACAACCCCACTTTTCACTTTTCAACCGGGCGTTCTTTTGGCACCTTGAAGACACGACTACACTCAACTTTTTTATTTTTTTTTTGTCTTGGTCGCTTCCTCCCTTGATTTCTTCCCTCCATTCCTGCTTCCACCCCCGGATCCATAAATCGGAATGTTTCCATTGTCGCTGGATTCAGAACCTTCGGGTTTTCCGTTTAACCAGGGCGTTCCCCTTTGCAATAATAGAAAGAGCAGCTGCTGAAGGGTACCCTTGGCAAGGGAAAAAAAAAAACACAAAAAAACCCAAGGCAAAACTAACCATTCCCAAGTTTCTGATCCCCTTCCAGATTTGTTACAAGTAAAAAAAAAAAAAAAAAGGAAGAATAATATGAAAAGGGCTGGAGCTCATTTTGGAAAATCATAAAATTACACATTCCAGGCTTTAATACCCCAAAGGTCTGATGCAGAGCCCTCAGAAAAGTTCCGTGCTGGCTCATCGATGAAAGCGGGTCCGGAGCGCTCTCAAATTCCTCTCGAACCTCACCACATTGTAAAGAAACTCCAAAGCAAGCATCCAAATTTCAGGTTGTGATAAATGCTTTGGATATCATCTCTGCACTTATTTTGGTCATGGATTGCTTTCTGTCCTCGCAGCCGGGGGGGGGGGGGGGACGGGTCCTGATAACTGATCAACAACAAAGACCCCTCTTCCCCAGCCAAGTCCTGTTTACCTTCTACGGTGAGGGAAGGGGCCAAAGCCTCGGCTCGAGACCTGGGTGAGACGAGGCCACCGCTCGGTCTGAGAAAGCTGTGTAAGAAGAGAGGTCCTGAACCCAGCTTCGAATCTCGGAGGAGCAATAAAGCTCTTCCTGATTCTGACCACTGATCGCTGCAGAGCCCTGGGAGAAACCCCGGCCCCTTGCATTTTCCTGGATGCTATTGCTTCTGGGGAAAAGCGGCTTTAATGATGAATCCAGAACAGAGATTTTAGGGCACAGAGTTATGTCTCTGGCTCTCATTGGTTCTGTGACCTTGGATGAACCGCTGGGATGATGCCAGTCTCGGCTCTTGACTGTACGTGATGATAATACAGAAGTTTAGTGTAGGAATTGAGATCATCAGAAGGGCAGTCTAGTTTCTGTCCATCTTCCTTGCACATAAGGTGAGTGTTTAAATCTTCTCTGTCTAAATAACGGGGGGCTACTCTCTTTGACCTCTTTTCTCCCTTGAAAGAGTAGACAGATGGCTTGGTGAAGGTCATCCAATACTTGAAGGTATTTGGGTGGATTCCAGAGCTGGGAAACACACAGCTGCTTTCAAATCACTTTCAAATCGCTAATCCCATTGAACAAATATCATCGCCATTCCCACATGGGTCATTTCCCTTGGCAACATGACTTCGTTTGGGCTGAGACCAGAGAGGGAGAGTGGTGAGCAGCCACTGCTGCTGAGTGATCTTCAGCAACACAGAAGTGGAACCATAATCCAGGCCTCTGACTCACCAAACAGTGCCCTTTGTGCTCCATAGTCTTAGCCTCTCAGCTTTCATGAAGCTCATGTTCAAAGAAGATGAAAGGTAGTAACTTTGGACCAGATGGATGGATGGATGGATGGATGGATGGATGGGTGGGTAGATGGAAGAATGGATGGATAGATGAATGGATGAGTAGATGGACAGATGGATGAATAGGTGGGTAGATGGAAGGATGGAAGAATAGATGGATGGATGGATGGATGGATGGATGGATGGATAGATGGATGAATGGATGGATGAATGGGTGGGTAGATATTTGGAAGGATGGAGGGATGGATGGATGGATAGATGAGTGGGTGGATATTTGGAAGGATGGAGGGATGGATAGATGGAAGGATGGATAGATGGAGGGACCAATGGACTTGTGGGCAGATGGATGGGTGAGTAGATTTTAATTCTTAGCTTAAAGTAGAAGGGACTGCAATGGTATTGTGAGAACGTCCTTGATTAGGAATCAAAAGACTCCAGTTCAGATCTCAGCCATTAGCCAAAGCCATTCTTTTCTTGCTTATTGTCTGTCTCCACCAGTGGAAAGCAAATTTCACGAGAGCGGGAAACGCTGTCATCCTGCTCGTATCCCCAGCACCCAGCACAGTGGCCGGTACTAGGGAAATGCTTGATCATACACATTTGATGAATGCATCCCAGAGCTGCCCTCACCAGTCACACAACGTTGGCAATTTAACCCAAGCCCTTAGTCCTCTGCTTGCCCCCGCGGGATGGGGATGGAGGGCAGCTTCCCTGGCTCAAAGACCGCGGTGAGGATCCAGGCAGGGAAGCCCCATGAAACTGCCCTAGAAAGCACTGAGCACCCTGCAAAGCCCTTTACTGTGTGCAATTCCCCTTTCCCTCCCACCTCCGACTCCCCTTTGCATATCCAGTGCAATAAAGCGCTTGCCTAAAATCTTTATTTGGGTTGCCTTTGGTTTCTAAAGGGGTGGGGGCTGGTCAGGGAGGGATGGGGGAAGGAAGACAGACAAGTGCTCTCCCAGGCCCTGGGGTCCCAGCTGTGGTTGAGTGGCATTGATAAAAGACCTTCCCGGCTCCATCCATCGGGATAGATAGTTTGGAGACAGCTGGGCCCAAACACAAGGAGCCCTCTGGCCTGCCTGGCCCTTTGACATTTCATTGCACTGGCCTCCTGGGCTCATTGGAAAGGAGACAGACAATGGGGGGAAGTCAGATAGTGAGTGGGGCAGCCAGGGGCCAGGGGAAAGCCACCCATGGAGTTATCACTTAACGGGAATCCCAAACTGGAAGGAAACCTCCACTGATTTCTTATCACTTTACAATGGAGGCTGATGATGAATTGCTTTCTCTGTCTCTCGGGCAGGCAGGACAGACAGCACTTGGCTGGAATGTTCCCTGTCCCTGGGAGCTTTCTTTTGGGGGTGGGGGGAGGTGAGAAGGGCAGAGGTTTCTGGAAGGGTGAAAGGACCGCCGCAGGGTGCCTGTCCCAAGCACTCCCAGGGCACAGATCGTGGTGTGGATTTGGGGTGGGGCCACTCACTAGGTGGGTGACACTGGGCTGGTTACTCAACCTCTTGGAGCCTCAGTTTCCAAATCTGTGAAAAAGGGGCAATTCTTCACCTGGTTATCTCCTGCCCGTCACCGAGTCCCGATGCCACCCACACCCCCGTCCGAGCCACCATCCGCTCACGCCCCCAGGCTCCCAACAGCCTCGCACCAGAGCTCTGCTGTCAATTCTAGTCCCCTCCTATCATAGCCAAGTGACTGCTTCCAAACACAGTCTGAATCCTGTCACTCACGGGTTTAAACCCCCGTGACGGCTGCCCGTCCGGTGTTCGGATGAAATCCAAAGTCCTTAAGACAGCTCAGGAGGGCTGACTTCGCGCTGGACCCTGGCTTCCCCTCCCTGTGCTCAGCTACGCTGGCCTTCTGTTCACTGCCCAAGGTTGGGGGGCAGACTCCCCATCGTCTGAGGGGCCGTGCACATGCTTTCTTCTGTGCCTAGACACCCACCGTCTCTCCCGTCTTCTATGCAACGACAACGCTGGGCTTCAATTCCCTCCCTCCCCCCTCCCACCCCCCCCCCCGTCTGATACCCACTTTCTTGCTCGTTCGCACTTTGCGGTCACCATTCGCATAATTATAATGTCTGATCTGCTTGTGACCACGTGAGCTGCGCCAGGGCTGGACGGTGGCTGGTGACCGTCCACTGAGCACTTACAAGTCAGGCCCTGCTTCGGGCACTTCACGTGGATTCTCTCCTTTCATTTCCGAACAAGCCCCCAGGGGAGGCACCCCTGTTACCCGCATTGTGCAGAAAAGGTAGTCAAGGCTCAGAAAGTCAAAGCAACTTGCCCAGGGCCACACAACTGGAGAATGTCCGCTATGGGGGTACCTTGCCATGGACCAGCTATCAACTCCAGCCTCCCCAGTGGCCACCTGAAGTGGACCTTCCGTTCACGCAAGGACCCCACAGAGTTCCCCCTGAAAGTCAATGGCTCCCATGATCGAAAGCGGTTCACCGGCCTTCCGTTCAAAGCCCCGCCCCCCCCCGCCCCGGCCCTGCATCCTCTAGGAATGCACTTACAAGGATGCTGCTATAAATATTGAACCTAAAAAACGCGCCTTGATTCTTTTTAACTTCTTCCTCCTCTTCTTTTGGTCTGGCATTAATTTAATAGACAGAGCTCCTAATTCAAACCTGGTGAGCTCTTAATCAGCCCGCTTGACCCAGTCTCAAGAGCAAGTCTCCCGTGGAGGATGCAATTTGGAGATTGTAGCCGACAGGCAAAGGGGAAGGTACAGAGTGGATGGTTCGGGGCCCAGGCAGAGTCTGCAGACCAGGCAAGGGTTCAAATTCCAGCTTCAAGAACCACCAGCACAGGATTTTGCCTTTCTGAGCCTCCGTTTCCCCATGGATAAAGTTGGTTCATAGAAGCACCTTCTTAATAGTGTTCCCGAAAAGGCTGTGGTCTGGAACCTAGGCAGGACACCCCTCAATCTAATAGGAAACAGAATTTTCAGGCAGGGACCCGTGCTCCATGAGACATTCATAACCCTCGCTCATGCCTGCAGAAGCAGACGTGTTTGCAGGCATCTGGTCCCCAGCCCATCCGGCCTCGGACTTGCTGGGAGTCGGGCCAGGGAGCCTGTTGGGGTGATACTGTTCAGGCCTTTGAGATCCAAGGAGCTTGGGCGGGCTTCAGGTAAGTCTGGAGACCTCAGCCTCCCCCAGGTCAGCTCCCCAGCCCAGACTTGGACCACAGACAGGTCTTCCCTCCTTCAGAATGCAAGATGAGTAAACGTCAAACAGTCAAACTGTGAGTTTCCTCACGTAACCCCAGCCCCAGAGAAAGCCACCAGAGCTTCGTGTCCATTGGTTCTTACTACTGAGCTTGATTGTAAGGGCCGAACACTGAGCACTGGACTCCCAAAGGTGCGGTGTTGGCTACTGAGGCTTTGAGACACAACGGGCCACTCCAAAGACCCAGATTTGGGCCGGCCCAAGCAAAGCATTGAGTCAACCCTGTGCCAAATACAATCATGATTTTGCAACCTCTTCACACCAAGCCTGTGAGACAGGCCCAATCATAAGCCCAAATGCACAGATTTTTTAAAAATTGAGGCATAGAAGCCCTGGTTGATGTGGCTCAGTTGGTTGGAGCATCATCTCATAAACCTAAGCGTTGCAGTTTCAATTCCCAGTCAGGGCACATACCTAGGTTACAGGTTCGATCCCCAGTCAGGGTGCATGCCAGTGGTGACCAATTAATGTTTCCCTCTCATAGGGATGTTTCAGTCCCTCTCTCCCTCCCTCCCTTCCCCCCTCTCTCTCTAAGATCAACAAGCTTGTCCTTGGGTGAGTTTGTTGGGTTTTTTTTAGTGAGGAGTAGAGAGGAGTTAAGTAACTGACTCCTAATCATAAACATTTGCAAATGGCAAAGATAGGATTGACCCCAATTATCTGATTCTGAACATCATGGGCATAACCCCTAGGCTACATGGTCCCAGGCCCCTGTATCTGATTTCCCAAGCCTTCACCAGGTGAGCAGAGTTTCTCTTTGCTTCCTTTAGGGACATGCTTTCCGGAATAATATGTGCCCCTTACACAATCACAGCTACCACTAACTAGGTGCTTGTAAGTATCTGGTGCTCAACAAAACTTAGCACCATTTACAAAGCAGGAAACTAAGGCACAGAGGAGCTAGGACACCCTGCCTGAGGTCACACAAGAAGCTGGTGGCCGAGGTGAGACTTGAACCTGCGTTTCAGGGCCCCATTACCCTCCCCGCGCTCACCGGGCCTGTCTGCAGCTCACACCAAGCCATGGTTCTAGTAAAGCAGAGCTCAGCCACGCTGCCTGTGACACCTGCTTCAATTCTGATTCAGAAAACAGGCCACCAGAAATTTCCTTCCTTCATCTAGTCCCTTGGGACTCAAATGGCCAAGGAAAAGCCATCCATTTGTTATTTGGCAAAGGAAACTAGGAATGTCTTACACACCAGCTTAGTAGTTTGAAAAAAAAGAAAGGATGCAAAGAAGAGAAAATCAGCTGTGACCCTTCCTCCCTCCCCCTTTCCTTTCTTCCCCGCCCCTCCTCTCTCCTCTCCTTTTTGTGCTGATTTTGAACTGGAAAGGAAAGAAGAGCTAAGATCCTACCCAGGAGAAACCCTGGCATGTGAGCTAAAGAGGCACATCCAATTAGAAGATCGCTCCCAACAACATGGCCCGTGATACAACCAGCAGCGCTGGGAGCGACCTTCCAGTCTGCTAGTGAGAGTGACGACATACACTCACTTCATCTTTTTGAGGCAATACTTCCTCTTCATTGCTTTAAAAAAAAATGAGTCCTGGCTGGTGTAGCTCAGTGGATTGAGCATGGGCCTGGGAAGCAAAGGGTCTCCAGTTCGATTCCCAGTCAGGGCACATGCCTGGGTTGCGGGCCAGGTCCCCAGCAGGGGACACATGAGCGGCAACCACACACTGATGTTTCTTTCCCTGGCTTTCTCCCTTCCTTCCCCTCTCTCTAAAAATAAATAAATAAACTATTTTTTAAAAATGAGGCAGCTCCAGGTTTAGATATCAACATATTCTGAAGTTTTTTTAAAAATGCAAGTTGCAAAACACATACAGTTTGATACCAATGACCAAAAGCAAAAGCAAAACTTTTTATGTGTGTGTGTGTGTGTGTGTGTCAGTGAAGAAAATAGGTCTGGACCTTTCACATGAGTTTTCCCCAAGGAAGGGGCTGGAATTGGGGTAGGACATGTGTTGCTTGTATGGTTTGAGTTTCTTACCATCTCACTGTATTTTTGGATTGTTTACATTTTTAAATGAATAAACGTAGTCCTGCGTACCCCTGCAAGGAAAGAAAAGAAGCAGAGAAAGAGGCATGCTGGGTGGGGGCTGTCACACTCACCTTTCCTCTTGGTGCAGTGGTAGATCTGGCCATGCTCCTGGGGCAGCGGGTATGGGTTGGGCGGGGGCAGAAGGTCCTGGGAGGGTCCGGACACACCGTTCTCACACTGGTACTGGGACCCCAAGTTGGATGAGGTGGAGAGAGCTCGAGGCTCACTGCTGAAAGGGCTGTGGTTGGAGGCCACTTTCTGTCTCACCGTGCTCCTGGGAACCACGGGATATTCTTTACTGAAAGAGAAAAGATGGGAAACAACGTTGATCGGTGTCCTGATAGAGATTCCCCTCCCTACCGGCTGAGCCATGGGGTCAAAGGACCCACCAGAAAAGCCACAGAAAAAGAAGCAAAAGGGTCTTTGACCAGCAAAGTGATCCAATTATACTCAAGTGTATCATATGCATTGGATGTACTCATTTGGGCACTGACTTTTCATGCCTTATACATTAGGCAAGTAGGTTTATGAATAGTCCTAGAAAAGTAAATGAGTCAAGAATGGTAGCTGACCACTAGGGTAGTCAGGGATGACCCTAGGTTACTCTAGTCTGCACAGGTAGGTGGCTGCTTGGGCCTTGGAATCTCCTTTTGAGCTGCTCGACTTGTTACCTCTGACAAACTCCTCCATGCCTTTGTTTCCCAAGGAATAATAAAAATTCCCAGTTCAAAGGGGTGTTGAGAGAAGCAGTGAGCAAATACATGCGGAAAACTGAACAAGAATGAGTGCTTAACAAATGACAACTATCATCATTATATCACTGTTAATATAATTGGTTTCCTTTGCTACCAATACATTTTATTTTGTGCATTCGATCGGGTTATTCTAAGAATTAATCCACAGTTGTCACTGGACTGGCAGTGAGCTCCACGGCATGAAATGGGTTCAGAATCCCTGCCCCGAAAAAATACGTATCAGTAAATCCCAAATATAGTTGTGATTTTTGCCATGACTCAGAACCAACTTTTCTTTAACTTACTGCATTTCCTACATTAGGTTTTCATCCAAATAAGTTTAACCTCACTCTGAGCAGTAATATCTGTGAAATTATGGGCTTGTGATGCTGATTATAGCTTCTCTAATGCTATTAAAATAAATCCTTATCTATTAAAATCAAACAGTACACCTGAAGTCATCTCATGTAATAAAACACTACACCACACATGTTTTGAAGGATGCGGCATTAGCCCATTTTTTAATCCTCTCCATAACCACAGGAAGTAGGTATGTTCTTGCCTGAATTTTACAGATTAGGGAAGTGAGGCCCAGAGAGATTAAGCAACTTGCCCATGGTCACAGAGCTGGGAAGACACACACCGAAACCTAACCCAACAGTCCCCTAATGACTTCTGGACAACCACCTAATTACGTCCGTCAATATTCAAAACACAATGTGCTTTTAGGGGAGCAGGGATTTGGGGGGTCATGATTTCCACCCCTCGGAGGTGTGACAGCCTTCACTCTGGGCCCCGCCTTTGTCTGTCATGTGAAAGCATGTCAGAGCAGCCAGGCAGGGCACACAAAGGGCCTGCCAAGTTTCTGTGAGGCTCCAGGCACGCTCAGGACCCCCAGGGGTCTCCTCGCCGAGTTTTCCCGTGGCATGTGCCCTCTCAGAACCAAAGCCGGAGCCGTCTTGAGCAGCAATGCCGCCACTGAGCATCTCTCCCTGGGGCCAGGAGGCTGAAAGGGATGGAATGAGCTTTAGAATTCTCACTTTGCGGCTCCAGCTACGTCATGGAAAATGAAGAATTGTAATAATAATAAAAGCTGTCCAACCTCGCCGTCAATTCTGTTTGGGTCTGCTTCGTGGAAGTGCTGGGCTGTCAGAGCTCCCACAAAGGGGGGAGGATCGTTCTTTCAGTTTTATATTCTTAACGGAGATGGTTACTTTGTTTTAATTAAAGAAAATAACTCCCAAAAAATGTTGGCTGAGGGAGTTTACAAGAGAACATATCAATGGGCTCCAAGGAATTCTCCGTCCCAGCCTTGCCAAACTGCAAAATCACTCTCTGGAAAGGGCAAAAGCCTGCTTTTGATGACTCGAGCTCACAGACACGGGGAAGCCACTTCACCCCAAGAAGCACTTGCCCCTCACAGCTGGCTTCTCTCCAAAGAGCCTGAAACATCACCCCCACCGTCAGCTGGGCACGTCTCTTTCGGTGCCTGAAATACGACGTCTGCAAGCTCATCTGGCGGGTGTCGAAATAGGGGGGACGAAAGGGTGAAGTGACTTCCCGGTTAGTATGATATGATAGAGGCAACGGAGAGAAAACGATACAATCCAATGACATTCAGGTGACCTTCACGGGGCTCTTCAGAGAACCAAGCGAAAGAGCATGCAATAGAGCAGCGACCTCTAACGTCCCGGTGATGAGCAGATGAACGACCTTCGTCTCCAGCCTGGGTGCATCCCTGCAGAATCCAGGGCCCAGGAGAATTAAAGTGCAAGATGAAAAGCCCTGGTGTGTCTGGAAAGAAAGGCAGCAGCACAGGGCTGGTGTTTTATCACCTTCATCACCACCACCACCATCACCACCATCACCACCATCCTCCTCCTCATCTTCCTCTTCATCATCCACCTTGTCCGGTCAGTGTCTCCTAATGTCCCAGCCACTGTGTTGGTTGACTCACATGCTTTCCCTCACTTGATCTTGGAAACAACTCTATTTTAGGGTACAATCGGATTAACTTAAGCGGTGAAGAAATTAAGTTTCAGAGATGGTCAGCAACTTGGCCCAGATCACACAGCTCGGAAGAGGTGACATGGAGCTTCAGCCCAGGTCAGCGATATTCCAAAGCTCTTGCCAACTCACGGTGGACAGCAGCAAATCGTTGCCTTCGCACCAGCTGCTTGGGCAACACAACTGTCCTGGGATACAACGCTTCCCGGTACAACAGCACTGGAGGTTGGCTACCCCCAGGCTATGTCCTGTTCTACCGGCCAATCTGCTGAGCCTCCCATTTGAAGAACCTTTAGTTGCCCGTTAAATCCCACTGCTATTGGCTGTATCAACAGCTACACCCACACCCTGCCAACTCGCTCTGCATAGACTGGGCTCACAGGACACCCACTGGGGGGTCCTGAGCACCTCGTTCCACCCTGGGTGTAGGAGCCCGGAGCCCGCGGCCCAGCTTTTCCCGGTCTCTCACATTCTGTTCCACGTGAGCGAGTGCCATGAATGACGCCATTGTCGCCGGGTCTGGGTTGTAAAACGTTACAAGGGAATATTGAAAGCCGGGGCCAAGCTGCACCCACAGCATGCCGCCAGCTAACGAACGCCCCTGAGAACCTTTTTCCACTGTAGCAGTCTGAATTGGCCTTTTCACTGCGGCAGGTGGCCGGGCCGCTGGCGTGCTGGGACATGGTGTTGCTGTTGTGCCCTGCGATGCTTACTCAGTTTCTGGCAGCCTTTCCCAAACAACCAAAGCAGCGCAGTGGGGCAAGGCTAGGGACTGTAACATTCCTGTTCTCCGGGAGCAGATTCCTCCGCTGGCGAGCGCACCGATCTGTGATTAAAATTCACGAGGGGCCCCCCAATCCCGCCACAGCTCTCGCCATTTATTCACTCCCCAACGTGCTTGGGGAAGTTATTCTGATGTAACATGTGTGGACACACAAAGAACCGGGGATGGTTCGCCCCAGGTGGGATTTAGCTCAGTGCTAATAAAAGTCGCCCTCTCCTTCACATCTACAACTGTTTTCATGACTCTGTTCACACCACGCCAGCAAGCTGGAGAAGGGACGGTGAGCGCCCTGGCCGTTCCGGGACCAGCCTGCTGGGGAGGACAGGGGGACACCAGAAGTTACCTCGATTCCCCATCACTGACTCCACCAGGGCTCAGTGTTTTGAGGGGCACCGAGAAATGTGAAGACATTGCCCTCTCTGTCCTTCAGTGGCCAAAACTTAACTTCGGTTTGAGATTACGGGGCTTCCCTCTTAACCCTCTAGATGTCAGGGTGGGCATTTCAAGCTGGGGCTCTGAAGTGAGGCTCGGTGGTGGCTATGGCTTACTTCAGCCCCCAGTGAACTTGGCCATGTGGTACTGGCTAGATTCCTCCTTTCTCTGAGCCTCAGTCTTCTGTCTATAAAATGGGGATAATGAGAAATGCCACCTCTTGGGATTATAAAATAATATGGCACATAGGCAGACTTAGCACATATTTGGGTCACACAGCACAATAAACACCAGCTTAGAGATCACACATTATTCTATGTTGTTTTTTAACATTATTATATTTTGAACATTATATAAGAGAAGAAGTTCTTCTCTTACAAGGGATGTTCCAGTGGTCTACGAACATCCCCCAACCCCGCACGGCACCAATTGTCACCCATTATCACCAATTATCAGATATTTAGAGCTTGTCAGTTTTCTAGGAAGTGGTCCATAATGGTATCTGCTACTCAGAGGGGAGCTTGGATTTAAAAAAAACAAAAACAAAAACTTTGGGGTGATACTACAGAGCTGGCCCTGAAGTCCCAGGGAACGTCCCAGGCCAGCTCTGTGGATCATTCATGACGTGTCTCTTTGCCTCGGTTTCTCCCCTTGCCAAACGGAACAGTAAGACCCATGCTCTGTATCAGCAGTCGAGATCCCCTGAAGTAGAAGTTAGATGCGAAGCTACAGGCAGAAGCGTCAAGGCAAAGTGAACTCCCGACAGGCTCATGGTAACTGGACATGGGGTCGTGTCACCTGGTCCCTCGCAATGAATTGAGAAGCTCAACATTTTAGTCCCATCCCATAAATCTAACAGTTTTCACACATTTAACAATGTTTAGTTTTAATAGATGCTTTCCGTGATTTTGGAGGGAAGGTGGAAGGGAGTGGTCGGGGGCTAAGCCTTGATCCTTCTAGAAGCCGGAAGGCCAGAGGGGCCAAGTGTATAACTGACCTCAATCAAACTGCTTCCTGGGCTCAAGGGCACCGTGTTGGGGCCTCCTCTGCTCGGACAGGAATCACACGCAGAGGTAAGTCAAGGACGTCTTGGTGACCCTTCAGGGCAAATGGTGACCTTGGCAAAGTCACCCCAAAGCAACAGCTCTCAGGAACACCAAATGCTCTGTGTGCTGATCCAAAAATCTGCCTGTCCTCATAGGCAAAAAAAAAAAAAAAAGTTTCCTAATGTGGGCACATTCATTACTGGGATGGGGTAGAGGAGAAGCAGGGCGCAGAGTGGGGAGGGGGAGGGCTGGGGAAATCTCTTCCGGGGAGTGAGCGGGCTTCAACCTGGACTGCACCCTGTGATCCCCTGGGAACTCTCCTTCGAAATGGTGACTCCTGAGTCCACCTGCCTCCCCCAAGAGACTCTGGTCTTTGTTCTCCTTCCACGCAGCCTGGACAGCGGGAGTTTTTAAAGCTCCCCGAGACGCCTTATGCTACAGAGTACATGCTGAATGATTCAATGTATGCTAAATTCCGTGACAGACAGAAGTGACCTATAGTGAAAGGAAACCGGAAACTGACTGCTGTGGGTGGTGGAGGCGGAAATTCACTGGATGGAGTGGAAGTGGGGGTGGGTCCTTCTAGGCATGTGCATTTGTCAAGAAGAGAATGGTGCACTTGAGATTTGGGTCTTTCCCCGTATGTAAATTTTACCTGAAGAATCATACATGAACAATTGAATCCTAGTTCACGATAAACATGCTGAAGTACATAAGGGTGGAACGTACTAGGGTCTGCAACTTGGTTTGAAATGTATCAGAAAAAAGGTGGATGGATGGACTGGTGGGTAGATGGGTAGTTTGGTGGGTGGATGGATGATAGATGGATAGATGGGTGGATGGGTGGATTATGGATGGATTGGTGGGTGGATGATGGGTAGTTGGGAGGGTGGGTGGATGGAAAGGTGAACGGATGTGTGATAGGCCAACCACATGGCCAAATGGGAACTGAAGGACCTAAGCAAGGGGGTATGTGTGTGCTCACTGTGCAGTTCTCCCAGGTTTTCTGGAAGTCTTACCTGTTTCCTAAGAAAACCTTGGAGCACACTCCAGGTGCTTCTAATGCTCCACCAGAATGGAGCACTAAGTAGAGAATAGGGTTCTTTCCCCCCAAATACCACAGGGCTCTATTTCCAGCAAATAAGGTCACTATTACCTGCGTGTCCTTGCTCATTCAGTCAGGGCCCTGGGATTATCCTGGTCTGACCAGGGGACACCTCTATCAGAGACCTTGTCCAAGGGCAGTGTCTGGCTGCTCCCTCGGGCCACTGATTCTGAACCTCGGAGGGCGAGACCCAGAGACCTGCTTTTTAAAATAAGTGCCCCCTCCCAACCCTAGGCAACTGTGACATCTGCCTAAAGTGTGAGGAACGCTGTTTTGAGGTGGACAAGTTAAGTGATCTGCCCCCAGCCAGTGTCCCTGAAGACCAGGTGCATTTGGGCAGGGGGGCAGGGAGAAGACAGGTGGGGACAAGGGTGTAGACAAACATGACAAGGGGAGGCAGACCGCTCTGAGCCTGCACGTCCTCGGGACAACTGTGAGCCAATGGGACCCTTTGGGACAAACCTATTTCACAATGGAGGCCGGCTCTGCTTCCCAAACACAAGGCCCTCTTGTTTTATATAAATTGACACTTCCCTGGGGGAAGCCATGTGGCTCGACACAAGTACAGCGGGAAATGGGGAGCCAGGGCCCTCTCCAGAACCATGCTGGAAATCGCTCCTCATCACCTGGGCCCTCGGGCTGGTTACCTGGAAGCCCGGGCAGGACAATACCAGAGCGCTAAGGCCGCCATTTGAAAACTGACCTTCAGAGGTGAGGAGCTGAACATGGGTTTAAAATCAGGAAGGACGGGCTGGAGAAGGAGGGAAGGCTCCTTTGGATGAACCTTCACCTTTTAGGGGTCCCATGAAGCCAGTGAAGTTGTTTGGTATTTTTTGTACTTGGACATTGAGTTTTTCATAGAGTCCCTTGCTTGACTGAGAAGGGGTCTGAGACCCCGAGGGAGGAGGTGAGTATGAGCATCACAGAGGCTGGGGAGAACGACCCATTTCCAATGTTGGCAAGTAGAGGTGCCCATGACCCCAGAGTGACCAATCAACCTATTGGGTCTAGCTGGGGCATTGTGGGCTCCAAGCTCCCCTATCTGATCTCTGGGGGTACCCCTGTCCCAGAGACCCCTTCCCTGCCACGCATCAGGTGCCACACAAAGATGAAGGAAGCAGAGGCAACCTCAGTCCTTCCTTGAGGACCTCTGAAGCCACCACCCAATCCTGAGGGACGCAGCCAGTGTCAACTAGCCCCCTGTAATGTTCCACAAGGACGGTGCGTGGCAGAAAGGCCAGGCACTGCTCACGGCCACTCAGTGCAAGGCAAAGTGGGAAGCGCCTGCTGCTTGTTCCCATTCTGGGCTTTATTGCACAAGGACCAAGGGCAGAAGGGGGATTCGCTCCACTTAAAGAAGCCAGGCCCTCCCCCTGCCAGGCCTCTCTCTGCCCCTTGACCAACCATGTGAACCTGGGCAAGCCAACCTGGCCTCCGGCTTTGCAAGGCCACAGGCCTTATCTCACACTTGACCCTGGTCCAGCATCGCTCTGGGCGGACACCATGCTGAGGGCTCCCATGCCTACGGGGCCAGTGTTACGACTCTCCTTCTAGCTGGAGGAGGGCTCACTACGCCTCCCCCTTGAATCCGGGCCCATCGAAGTGAGTCCCTGGGACTGTTCAATGAGCAGAAGGCAGCGGAAGTGACTCTACACGTGAGCAAAGGCCACACGGCTTCTGCCTGCCTCTCTTAAGGGCGGCCAGCCAGCCACGAAGGAGCCCAACTCCCTTGAGCCCACCGTGCCGGATGGGCCGCGTGCACGCGCTCCAGGTGGCAGCCCAGCTGAGGTCCCAGCTGAAAGCCAGCCTCCACGGTGGGTCACGGAAGGGTGCCATCCTGGATGCCCAGCTTGCTCATGCTTCCGGACGCCTGGCAGCCCTGCCGACATCTGGCTGCAAGCGAGAACCTCCCAGATGGCGTCCCTGCCAAGTTCCCACCCCGCCAATCATGAACAAAACAAAAGTGCGTCCCTGTTATGTTATGTCTTGCTTCACCTCCTACATGAGCCACACCTGGTCTTTCCACCGTGGCCTTTACAGGACACTCCCAAGGGCCAGCAGATTGGAGGAAATCCGTGGTACTCTGATGGCCTCTGAGCTCTTCCCGGGTGAACTGGGGCAGCCCGTACTTCCTTGTCCCTTGAGTGGCCATAAATGCATTGCAGGGACGTGGTCTCTGGGGCTTTGGCTGTCCCGGGTGGCACAGCTTACAGCCCAGGCCTTGCCAGCCAGGCCAACTGAAGCTTGGGAGTATTTTCTAAGGTAGCAACAGCGGTCAGAACACGCACGTTATCTCATTTCGCCCATGCAACGGGCCTGCGGGCAGGTTCTATAACTCCCCCCATCTTACAGATGAGGAACTAGAGGCTCAGGGGATCCAGGGAGCCTGGAGCGACTCCGCACGGAAACCTGGACCCCAATTCCAAAGCCCGTTTCTCCATCTATGGAGCCTGTTCCCCAGCGTGTTGATTCACCTTTGCCTCCTGGCGTCTGGCATGCAGTAGGAACTTAATCGATGCCTGTTCGCTGCATAACAAATCAGCAGACCAGAAACTAAATAAGGAGTGAATCCCTGGACCTCAGTTTACCGTCCTGCAAAAGGGTCTGGAAGCCTAGACCGGATGTTGCCTCCTGCGGTCCCTTCGACTTCTGGAATGCCACGGCCACCCTGGCACAGTGTCATTCCAGGCGGCCTTCAGAGAGCTTCAGAGTCCGACCCCTGCTTTACGCCCCAAGGCCTCTGTCTCCCTCCCCACATCTTCTCTGCGGGAACCCGGGAAACCCTTCTTCCCAACAGATTCAAATCCCCTTCCTCCTACAAAGCCTAGTGCCCCTCTCTCCACAAAGGCGTCTGTCTGTCCCCCCCCACCTCCCCCTCCCCGACCTCCACCCGCCCCCACACCAGCCCTGGCATCTTTGACTCCTCGGAAGTACAGAACTTGTCGGAGCACACCTTAGAGACTGCCGCCGCGAAGGGCAAAGAAAGCAAAGCTCCGTGAAAACTCAGAGTCCAGACCGTTCCCAACACTCGTGAAGCTCCCACACCTTCCTGATTAGGAAGAGCCCTTAGGTGCCTCTTCCCCACGTCTGTCCGTCTGCATGGCCCCCTGACAATGGCTGCCAAACCTCGATACCAGCTTTACTGCTCTGCAGCTAACGTTTTTATTTAAATGACCAACCTTCAGTTCATTTCTTTCCCCCCTGCCTGCCTGCCTTTGAACTTACTCTTGCCCTGAGCAATAATGTCTAGGAAATCAGTCTACGTGCCTGTCTGTGCACCTGCCCAGTCCATTTACTTCGTCGCCGGGGTAGGGGCACTGCGGTTTGGGATACAATGGTTTCTAGGAGTCGGCGTTTCTTAAGCCACCGGTTAACCTTGAGAAATAACCTTGGTGCCTATTTTAATCAGTCTGCCAGAGGCAGGATTTTTAAATGACTTTACATCCTTGAACAATGTTTCGTGCTCTCCGATTTTCATCATCGGTGGTTGTAACTAGAAACTATAAATGAGTGTTGGACGCTCACTGAGACACCCTCGGTAGTTTTCCAAACACGGAGAGGCAGGTGGAGAGAGAGAGTGGGGTGAGTGCCCAGACTCGGGCTGAGCTGATCCCAAAGCAACTCCCGTGGGCTGGCTTCGCGTGGACGCCCGGCCCTCCTTCCAGGGGCCGGGCTGAGAGGAAACCTCACCCCTCCCGCTTTGCTCCCCAGCAGCTGTCACCGGGTGTGAGTCAAACAGGAAACAGGATTAGAAGATTAACAGTGAGCCTGCCGGTCCAGCCAGGCCGTTATCTCGGCCGACTCTGGACAGCCACCTTCCAGGCACACTTGTCCCTACCTGCTGTAACCTGGGAGTGGGACCACAGCCCAGAATAAATTCGGAATGGGAGCGCGACTGGGAGTCATGGGGAGTCTCACCCCGAATTGGATACATCGTATTGAGCCTCAACTAGGCACCAAGCTCTCTCAAATCCGTCACATCATTCTTTTAGAACCCTGGAAAGCTGAAGCTGCGTTTATTTGTGCCCATTGTACAGATGAGGAATCTGAGGCTCTGTGAGGTCCAGTCATTGGCCTAAGGTCACAGGCAGAAGAAGGACTGCACCCAGGTGTGTCTGACTCCCAAATTTTATTTTGGAGTCACTCAGCTTGGTTTTCTGCCCTTCCCCTGGGCCATCTCCAGGGAACTGGGCAAAGGACCCCACCCACACTCCCCACCTGGCCCCTGGCTAGCCTTCTCCTTCCTCAGTGCAGCTCCTGACACCGCCATGAAGACACACGTGGCTCTCAGGCGGCGAGGTTTGATCCTGCCTGTCAATTACTGAGTGCCCAGCTGCCCCCTCTCGCCCTCCACCTGCAGCGCCTACCCGGGAAGGTCACCTGATCAAACCTTCCCCAATCCACAGCCACGAGGGGGTGGGTTAGGACAGCCAATTCTGACCAGAGCAGAGTCAGCTGCCTAAAGACCTAACCCCTGTGTTTAGAACTTCGGGGGAGAGCCCTCAGGACCACTGATACCTGAGCTTTTAAACTCCTGTACCTCCCACCTGTGTCTCCTCCCGTGTCTTTGTCTGTCCAATGAGCTTCCAAAGTGCAGGGCCCAGACCTGACCCAGGAGGGCAGCTACGGTCCTGGGAGCAGACAAGACGATGTGCGCAGTGTGTGTGGCTGGAGGAAGCTTCTTGGAAGAAAGAAAAAGCTACAAGGTGACCCTAGTGACGGGCAGGGAATGGCCAAGTGCAGGACGGGAGGACAATGCCTGAGGCAGACTAAACGTGTTCTCAGGGCCAAAAATCATGGTAAATTTGGAACGTGGTTAAAGCAGGTGGGAGGCACTGATGAGGGGCAGAACTAGAGGGCGTGGCCAGCCCTGATGAGGGGCGGGGCGTACTCCATCACGTGCAGGAGTCTGGGCTCTATATTGAAAGCAATAGGCTCGGCGAGTTCTAGGTGTGGAGTAACCTTGTCTGATTTGTGGTTTACAAAGATGTCTTCAGCGGCTGCCTGAAGTCAGTGGGGATGGTGGTGATTAGAACAGACAGGCTAGCCCTGGCTCGTGTGGTTCCGTGGATTGAGCACCAGCCTGAGAACTAAAAGGTTGCGGAGTTGAGTCCCAGCCAGGGCACCAGCCAGGGTTACGGGCCAGGTTCCCCACTTAGGGGCATGCAGGAAGCAACCACACATTGATGTCCCTCTCTCTCTCTCTCTCTCTCTCTTTTTCTCTCCTTTCCCCTCTCCCTAAAAAAAAATAAAGTATTTTTTAAAGTGAATAGACGGGCTGGAAGGAGAAAGGGAGGTGAATTCTGAGATAAGTTAAGAAAGCAGAATCAGCAGGACCTGGTAACGGGTGAAGTCTGAGGGGTGATTCACCACACCTTAACCCCATCACCCCACTTGCTCTCGGCGCTGTGGGAAGCAGGGAAGAAGTGGGGGCTGGGAGAAGCTCCTCATCGGCAAGCTGGGGCTGGTGGCTTCGCCCAGGCCTCTCCTGCACAACCCGGACCCTCCCCTGCAGGAGCGGAGGCCCTGTCGAAGGCTAAGCCGCCCGAAAGGCAGGTAATGGTCAGACTGGACTGGAAGTCTGAACATGACAGAAATATGAACTTGGCCCTTGATCCCAGGGCCACGGAAGGTTTGACCGCTCTTCTCTTTGTGTTATTTGTTGTCAGCCTTTTCACTGGCCACAGACGAAATCCAACTCCAGTTTCAAAATGCAGACCGAACGCCAAATTTTTTTAAAATAATAATTTAAGAACTTGGCTATTTTAGCCACAAAAACATTTTACTGATCCACAGTGATGAAGAAAACCAATTATGACTGAAGGGATGTATATGAGTGTGGTATATGTGTGTACTCCTGAGGATAATGACATCTTTATTTTTATTAAAATATAGTTCATGTACCATATTATATTAGTTTCAGGTGTACCATAGTCAATACCAATACACCTGATGAAGGGATCCGTCGCCGTCACACAAGTTATCACACTATTTCTGACAACATCCCCTATGGTGAACCTCACACCCTCCATGACTTACTGCTTCTGTAACTGGAAATTTGTGCCTCTTAGTCCCCTTCACCTTTTTGCCCTTTAGTTTTTTAAAGTGTGCAAAATTAGAAGTGGTAAGCCTGCTATCTAAAAACAATTTCCATGGCATGCATGTATTTCCAAAGCCGATGCTAAGACCACAGAGCTGGGACACTTCTCTCTCTCTCTCTCTCTCTTTGAACAAACATGTCTGTCCCATCTCTGAGTCTCCCTTTCACTGTCTTCCAGAAAGGATAAGGAAAAAGGAAAAGCTTCTTCCTAAGTGACCCCATTTTATTTTGAAACCCGAAACCCACCCAAAGGGGAAGAAGAAAAAAAAAGAACTTTTTTGGTCGAAGGGATCAAGATGTATTTCTAATTCTCTTGCCATATGGTAACTTATTTTGGAAGCATATCAAGAGGTGGAGAGAGTGTTTGACAAAATTGGCAATGCTTGTACAATCCCTTGAAATCAGACCAAATTCCCACTGTAGACATTTGCGCCAGCCCCCTGCCATTCATCATATCAGCAACTATGACCACAGGATATGTAAAAATACGGAGCAATCTTTATCACCATCTCCCAATCCCCCGGTGCCCTGGACACCACGTGGTGGCAAGTTTGTCTGTATTTCGCCCCCAGAAAATCAAGTCATTAACTTCCCCTATTCATTGACCAAGAGAGCTATTGCCAGACAAAAAGTCACTCAGCCGCAGTGACCTTATGGGAAGAAAGAGAGGGGACTTCACTAGAGGGAGAGGGACAGCAAAGGAAGGGGAGACAAGGGTAGCTCCTGTCCCCTTGGCAGATGAGGAATGTCCAATCATCCTGGACCTCCCCCCCCCACACTTCTGACACACACTCTGCCGCTTGCCTGGGAGAGGAAGCCGCATGGGAGGGTGAGAGAAAGCAGGGCTCAAGGAGGTTCGCTCTCCGTTTTCTGGTTTGCTCACAGGGCCCCGTCTCCCTGCACCTGGTTGGCTGGGGGAGGGCCGGCTCACCGGGGCTCTTTGGGGTGTCCGCGGCGAGGAGGGAGCCCACGAACCCACTTCCTTACCTTTGCATCCTCGACATTCTGTGCAGCTCCATGTCGTCGCTGCCCCGGAATCCTTTGGCAAAGGGATTATTCTCAATCTTCAACTGGGTGATCTGAAGGAAGGAGAGAGATGGTTTATAGAACCTCGGGACAGGAGCTAAGCCTGTGTTGCAGAAATGCAGGCTTCAGCAAGCACACAAAAAAAGGGGGGGACATGCAAATTAAGACAGTGCTGTCAACGAGACCCATCCATTGAGTCAGGCCAAAGCTTTGGGGAAAAAAATGTCCTAGATCAGACTGCCTAGGAACAGAGACAAAAACCTGGGTTCGATGTACCCATTAATTAAAGTCATATCCTGGATCATTCTAGCCATTCGTTATTGCTGTTGACTTTCATCGGGGCATTTTGTGCACCAAACACCAACTCGGCCCCATCCGTGGGTCCCCACCTCCCCCTTTGGAAAGTCGTGCATGTGGGCAGGTGGCGTCACACTCCCCCACGGCGTCACAATCTCCCCTCGGGAGGGCCTGACGATCGCTTTCCAAGTCCTGATGCCTCGTTTCAGGTTCACGGCCCAGTTTCACAGAGAGCCTTTGCTGGCTCAGGTGGAAAATGGTGTCTAATTAAATAAATACCAACGGATAGAAGTGCGACATATATAATGGCTGTCGAACAGCTCCCAAACCTCTGTAATTTTTTTCTTGGATATTTTTGTTGCCATGTACAAAATGTAGCAAGAGAGCAGGGTCTTTGGTGCAAGGCCCGAAACTTTCATCTCGACCACGAACATTTTCTATTAGCGTGAGTGAACAGCAACAGGTACAGATGAGAGTTTCTATAGAGCGTGTACCAGAATTAGTTCCTAAAAAATGTAACTGGAACTTGTAAATGTAACTACATTTTTCTATATCACATCACTCTACAGACTGCAAGGCGGCACCCGCCAAGGCTCAGTCATTCAGGGCTCACCTTCACGGTCATTGTCATCTCTCGACAGTACCTGTGCACTGGTCTGCTTAGTCTTTCTACTTACATCTAAGCCCCTTGCACTTAAATGTATTTCATACAAAGCACTGTATCACTTCTCTCTATGTCAAGCCAGAATCACTTGCTATTCAATGCAAAGGAATCAGTGATATCCAATTCTCTCTGCTGGTGCCCACAGAGAGCTCGGAACCCCAGGGCCGGCTTTCCCTTTGTCCCAAGGTGGGGAGATCAGACACTTTCAGAACAGAACGGAACACAACGCCAGCGACTAAACTGAGCCCGTCTCCCTGATCGTCCGATGGAAAGGTCCATCAAGAGAGAACAGGCTGCTGGGGTTCCATCATGGTCCAGTAACTGCCCCTCACCATCTCATCTACCCCCCGGAGTATGAGTCTGGACCTTCAGGAACTCCGTACTACGGGTAATTAATGAGGCTGCCCTCTAATTTGTCCGTTTGGGGGCAGGCATTCCGGTATGTTCTGTTGTCTAACAGTGATGGCTTATGAGGGTCTTCTGCCCCCAACACTCCAGAATGACCACAAAATTACTCTATATGTGCACGCAGATGTGTGTGCTCCTGATGAAAAATTATGTAAGTTTCCCACTTACGAAATGTGTTCCACGGCTCCGATCACGGGATACTTGAGAAAAGACAAGACTGTGGAGACGGTGGGAAGGTGAGCGGTGGGCAGGACGAGAGGGGAGGAAGGGCGGAGCAGGGGAGTTTCAGGGCAACAGCGGACGCTGTTCTGTACGCCACTGGAATGGGGGACACGTATCGTTGAACCTCCACCCAAACCCACAGAACGATGCCACCGAGGGTGAACCCTCAGGTAGACTGGACTTTGGGTGACTGTGACGTGTCAGTGCTGGTTCACCGATTGTGACAAGGGTCCTGCTCCAGTACGGGTGCCGATCACGGGGGAGGCTGTGGGTGGGGGCGGGGCAGGGCAGGGGGCAGGTAGCACATCTGTGTACCCTCCCGCTCAGCTTTCCTGGGAACCTAATACTGCTGTAAAAAAAAAAAAAAATCCACTGAAAATGTTTCTAATACAGGATGGGGCAAAAGTAGGTTTACAGTTGTTTGTAACGGAACATGATACAATACTTAATAAATCATAAGGTGAGTACAAACTCCGGGCCCTGTGTACTCACAATTATAAACTACTTTTGCCCTACCCTGTGTGGGGGGGTAGCTATGTGTACACACATTCCCTCCTCCCTCCCTTTTAAAAAAATTGTGCCCATTCCGGCAGCACATTCTGATTTCGACTTGACTCTTCAGAATGAGTCGGAAAGTCGACAAGACCCCCGTTAAAAATGGTCTTTAAAGCATGCTCTCCTGAGTCCAGTTCTATGGGGAGTATAAACGCCCATCACCTAATGGGGCTTCCTTTCCCACTCAAGTGTTCTCCCGTGAAATGCAACCAGCTTGACCATTAACCATTTCTTTGAAAAGAGGGGGGGGGGCGGGTTCTCAAAGTTCGGTACAAATTAGATCCTTGAAGATCAAATTAGAAAAGGCGGTCTTGCCCCACTCTCCTGTCCCCATCTCCTGTCCCAACTCCCTGTCCCCATCCCCTGCAGCCCCTGAAGCCAGACCCTGAGAATACCGCAAATAAACTGGAATGTGGTGTCAGGACTGAATGAACACCCAGCCCATGAGGTCGCTGTTCTACCGAGAGACCCGGACAAAAACGTTACCCGAGGAAGAAAAGAACAGGGTGGATTTTTGATATTGTCATCAGATGGAAGCTCAAACCCATTTCTCGCTCCTCAGTTTACTTCTACCTAATTCTGGCCCTTACCACCATAGCTTCCAGAAATACGATCGCAGAGGATAAACATGATTTGCTGTACAGACACTGAGGTGTATTGATCTGACACATGTCTTGCTTTGGAAACCGTGTATAGATGCCCATCAGGCGTAAGAATTACCTTGGAGAAATGCGACCATGCCAGCTTAGCTGTAGGTGAAAATGTCCCTCTTGTTCCGTAATAAAAATGCCTTCTTTATTTCAGTCCATGCAATAATCCCGTCCTTGAGCCGCCCCTCTGATGGGCTGTGTGTCAGCTCGCTCACTTTTACGGACGCACAAACACACAAGCCGATACACTGTGCTGTCTGAGTTTTACACAAGTGCGCGCCCCTGAAACGGAGTCCCACCGGGTCATGCCAGTGGACTCCCTGGGCCGAGAGCATAAAACCGGATATCCGGGGGAGGGGCGGGGGAGTGGGGGAAAATACGAATATAAATGCCAGCTCCAACCAGTGAGACAGAGGTTGTAAAAATTAATGAGAATAATTGTTGTGAATTCTTGCTTTTGAAAAAAAAAGAAAGAAAAACCCTCACGAGGGCCAAAAATCTTAATTATGTCTCTCTATTAGGGGTTCATTTCCTGGTCCCAACCAGAAAGCTCATACCTCATAAATACAGGCTCCTTACACAATGATTTAAGTGGGAGGAAAATGCCTTTTAATGGTAGAGCAAGTTAATATCGGGGGATAGACATGCTCGCATACACAGCCATTGTTGCAAGAGCAGGGAAATGAAATGCCCACGTGACCTTTTTTTAACACCTAAATATTTCTAGGGGTCGCTCCCAGAGCTGCTGACAACTCCAGTGAAAACCTCACAAAAACCTGTTTCACGGGGCGAACGTCGCTGGGGAAGATTCGTGTTTTTAAATATCTTTTTCAAGCTGTCGGCCATCTGGGGAAATAACTCCCAAATCCAGCCTCGAATCACAGCTGGGCTGCGGGAAATACACGGTGCCCCGAGCAGCCCGTGGCTCACCGGTGAGTGACGGCAGCGTCAGACGGGAACTCGGCCACGTCCCTGCCTCCCCCCTGGTCCCAGCACCCAGGGAGAGATCATGGTCAACAATCGAGCCCCTCCGATTGACCCCCAAATGGGTGGCTCCTCTTTTCCCAGACTGCCCTGGCAACCAAATCCCGTGGACCGCTTTTTCTCCCTGCGCACTTGGCCAAAGCAACACGGGGCGAATAGTCCTGGGACTGGACTCACAGACGTGATCGGCCAACAAACTGAGTGGCGGAGACTGACCTTTTGTGGTCTGGCAACCACAGGAATAAGGACTTATAGAAAAGCTCAGTCTTTTAGAGTCTAAAACAGTCAGGGTAGCAACAAGTTTTCCCGAGGCTGCGTTTTGGATAGAGGCGCCCCGTTGGTAAACTGAACGGTTACCGAGTCAGCCCATGGAAGTATCACTGACGCCTTGTGCTCGCTCTGTGCCAGGGTCCGCCAGACACCCGGCCACGGGTTATCTCACGGAATCCTCACACCAGTAATAACAAATGAGTCTTTTACTACCCCCATTGTACAGATGGGGGAAGCTGAGTGAAGTAACTTTCGAAGTCCAATGGATCTGAACCCAGGCAGTTGGCCCCTGCAGCTCCAACCTTGACCCTACACTCAGGTGGCTCCTACCCATAAAGTCAGGGGTCTCAACACCAGGTCCAGGTGGGACAATAAAGTAACAAGACAGAATAAATCACACCCCGGCTGGCCGGCTGGTTTAAGTCACAGGTCATATATCCATGCGGGGAACGTGTGCAGAGGCCCTGGACTTGAACTGGAAAACTGTACCGCTTGAGACTTCCCCCTGACGAAGCAACTAAGTGCCTTTCGTGCTCACAGCGGGGAAAGTGGGGGAAACCCTCACGCAGGGGAGAGGGACGGAAAGCTGTCTGCCATGCATTCCCTCTTCCAGAAGCCAATCTGACTAAAAAGACCTGTATGTATAGCTCAATGGGGTTCCCGGGACCGGCCATGGAAGTAAAAAGGCGATTGCTGTGTGTGGTCATCAACAACACAAAAACCCAAATGCATGTCTGGAGAGGCATGGTTTCTAGACCCGGGAGCATTTAGACACTCGACCCCCGCCCCAGACTCTGCTCAAAACCCACACGCCTGAGTCCCGCTGGGCAAGCATGCCTTCGTGTAGGGAGATCACTAGACATACCTACCGGAGAAGACCTTTTTTTTTTAAGTAGAAATTCGGTAGACTGAAATTTATGTAATGTTAGTGACCAATGTTAGCCCAACAAATTAAAAAAAATTTTAAGTAAGAAAGAATAGAAATGCGGGGAGGGTCCTAGGGACCGTCTCAAGTGCTTGGGGTACTAGTTTCCTGAGAGCATACGTGTTTCAACCAATCAAATCGGGGGCTTCCAAGTTATAGTTTTATTGTCTGACAATTATGACTCAATAAAGCTGTAAACAGAGCAGGAGAGAAACGCCCCCTGATCTACCCATGCCTGAGGGACCCTAAGACGGTAACTGCACAAAACCGAGGAGTTACCCCCAAAAGATCTGACCGTCCCCATGTCTGTCTAGCAGGTCACCGGCCTATGTCCACCACTTCCTGTCTTTTTCGTATGAACCTGGGCTTTCCTGGGGCGGGGGCAGGGGGAAGACTCAGCTTATTTTTGGAGTCTCTCTCTGGGCTGGGAATACATACATATATATATATATATATATATATATATATATATATATGGAAAGTAGCATCTTTGTTGCTATTTTTTCCATTTTTCATCATTCACTGTCACCACAAAGCTAAACACAGGCTTACAGCAGCGACAAGGAAACAGGTTTCTAGCAGCGGCCTCAAATTAGCCTGCAATGGTTTTGCAACTTTCTGGGCATCCGGCTGTCTTCGTGTTTTTAGGTCTTGTCGGTTCAACGAACGGGGAGAACTCAGAAAAATCCTGTCGCCCCTTGAAAAAGCCATTGCGTTTGGGGGAGAGCAAGTTTTCTTCTGGAGAGACGCTCTTTCAAGATCTGGGTTCCCAGACAGGCCTTGTGGCCTAGAAGGGGTGGACCATCCATCACAGCTTGGCCTGGCCGCTGACAATCTGAATTTGGAGACGACTCCACAGCGTTTTGTAACTACCCTGGCTTCACGGGGTATGGGGGGGCGGGGCTTATCTGACACCCAGTCTGCACTGGAATGAGCTTCACTGGGTAACTGGAGGCTCCAGGGTGCTCTCGCCCGCCCGGCCTGGCTCCGCAGCCCCTGTAACTCCCTTATCTTGCAGGTGGTGATAGGCACTGTGGAGGGGGAGGGGCGTCGCCATTCCCACATCCATCTCCCGAAGTCGTTCACGTGACCCGCCCTCACGGATCCCATATGGAATGCCCTACTTCCCTCTATAACAGCCCTCTAACCCCAAATCACCGCTTAATACTCTCAACAGTCTCCAACCCCACCGTGGCTGCGGCCCCTTCCAGCGCCCATATCCGGCCTTTTCAGATTCCAGATCTTTTTTCATTACAAGCCTTAGAAATCATTCCACCCCGCCCCACCCCCAACACAACGGATCCACGTGCCCTCCGGTTTCTAAAGAACGGACATCGACCAGGACAAGTCAAGACAAGCCCCTGTCTCTCGAGTAAGAATAGGCGATGTTCCCCTAACCTGTGGTTATGGGGTGCCCTGTTCCAATAGTATTGTCAGGCTTCGAAATGCCCAAATCAGAGGCTGGATTTCCAACAGGGTGGGGTCTGACATTGACACACTCGGTCTGTCAGCAAGGCAATGTTCCACCTCTACCCCCAACTGCAGCCGCCTTCTCGCAAATGAAGCGTTGACCGCACGCAGAACCCCCACCCCCGCCCCCACCTCCCCAAGCTGTGGTTTTGCAGGATCCTATCTGAGTCCTGGGAGCGATGGTCCAGGCTGCTGGTGACCACGCTTGCTTAATTTTGTTTTTCTTTTAACAATGCAAATCTTGCTTTAGCATGTGGTCTGGGGGCAGGCGAGGGCGCGGGGGTGGGGGGGCGTTGGTCAGAAGTTGCTGAAACCCATTATAGACGCATCTGGAAAATCCAAGCCCAGGGTTTCCGGCAACTTTGCCACCTGCCCTGATGGGAGTTGAAATGCATCCAAAAGGCAGAGTGGAGGAAAGAAGGAGGCATCCGGACGGGAACGTGGCCCCAGGAAGCTTAGCCCCAGGCTCCCACCCAAGAGCATGGAGTCAGGCAACGGAGTGACCTTTCTTCTCACGGACCATTTCCTGAGTGTTCTTGGGATGCCTCCTTGTCGTGTCTGAGTGTGAGGACATCTACGGTTTGATCAGCTTGTTTCTCACCTGGGGGCGTGCATGCGTGTTCGTGCATGGGGCGGGGGGGGTTGCCAAACTCGGGGACAGAGCACAACACAGCTACAATCTTCAGTCTGCAGCTCTGTCCCAGCTTCGCCGCCCCTTGGGGCAGGAGCCGGTGTCCGCCGTGCAGACTGAAGGCGCCCTTAGCTCGAAGTCGCAGAGGGAACCGCCTTCAGAGCCATGCCAACAAGCAGGCAGCCCCAGGCCCTGCGGTTCCTGGGTGCCAACCTTACCTTGTGGTTCTGATAGGAAGTCACCGCGATAAATGCCGTCTCCGGAAAGACGTGGGTGCAGAAGGCAGTATTTTTTGAGCCAAATCCATTATTTTCGTCCGCTTTCACGATGTGTAATCTGGGCTGGTATTTGTGCATGGAATTTAGAATAATCTAAAAACAATAAAGAAAGTGAGATTGTAAGAAAAATGAAAATCCCTTTGTTTCCAGATAAAACCTCGCTCTCCACCCCCCAAAATGAGCCTCTTCGTATAGGCTCTCGGGGGGGAAAAAATAGTCCGATTTTTTTCCCTCCTGTTTTGAAAAGGGTCCAGTGATTTCATTAAAAAGAAACATTTCAAAAATGACAATTTCCAACCGAAAAAGCCAGGGTAATATTCCAGGAATCTACCCAAAGCACACACGGCAGTAAATCAGAATTCTTAATAAAGTTTGCTTAATAAATTAACTCCCTACGCAGGGCACTTGCCGCCCCCAACGGGAGCAAGGCAAGTTGGGAGCAAGACAGTGGCACCCCTGGGAAGCCTGGGTGACAATGTTTGGAATTAAAGGGGAGAAGAGACAAACAAACAATCAAAGACACAAATCGCCCACCTCCCACCGCCAGAAAAAAAAAAGTCCTCTGTGATGCAAATGAAGAGACCAAGCTTTTGCAGAACTGTAATAAAAATCACGGGCTTGGCCCTTTGTTTGGAGAATGTGTGAAAGCCAATGAAAAGAGAAAATAATGGGGTGGGGGGGCTCTAAGGATGGGGAGATGATGGGGAAAGTACCCCCCCACCCCCTTCACCACCAAATGCGGGCCTGGTTGCTTTGAGATTCTTTCTCCAATTTTATCAACATCTCAGGATTCACAACTTGGAAGTCATGGCCAGGCTTGGCCCCAGAGAGAACTGCTGCCTCCACTTTCTTGGGAAATATTCTCTGCCTCCTGCTTCTCTATCTTCTCTGTGTTTGGGGTCTGAGGGATGTAGCTGGGTGCCTATTACAACCACCCGGATCACTACTAGGTAGGGGGCCTCCAGGCCCGTTCATAGGAGAGGAGCACCCCCACTAATAAACTGGGGGTGTTGTTCTGATGACACCTGGGTTTGACATCTCCCGGAGCCTGTTAACGCTAATATTGGTCAAACCGTTCTGATCGGTGCTCATCGAAGGGGTGAACCGCGTTTAAGGGGCTGAAGGTCTGGCCTGCATTTTCCCCAGGATCGCAGGCTGCAGCGGGGGAGGGTGCTGGGTTGTCCTTGGTTGTTTGCGTTGATGACCCTGGGGCAGGGTTCTTGGGCCAACCCAAGAGACCGGCCTGGAGGAGGGGAGGGCCCGGTGACCCCTCCGGATCCATGCCTTGCGGCTCTAATCTCCGGCCTACGCAGCGCGGCCGCCTGCCTGGCGGATAGAGACGCCGGCTCTGGGCGGCTTGGCGACAGAGAGACGCAGCGGGGGCCCCGCGGGCCGCCGCAGCCCCCCCCCCCCCCGCCCCGCTCGGCGCGGCCATCGTCCCGGCTTAGCCAAATTGCTTTGACGGCCGGGGACAGTGTGGAGACATTAGCGGAGGGCGATCTAATGGTTCCTAATTTCATCAGGGCGGCTGGGGACTCGAAGTCTGGAGTTTGGTGTGGGTTTGCGTGGCAGCTGCGGACTCGGGAGCAGCTCTGTGCGCGCGCTCTCTTTCCGCGGCTCGGAGAGCCTGAAACCCGCAAGAGTGCCGGGATATCCGTGGTGGGACTGTATGCCTCCCCCGCCCCATGCGGCGTGCCCCCAGAGGGCTCCAAGAGCCCCAGAGGGAAGGCTAGGAGCCCAACGGGAGCCGGAGGGCAGTCCCGCTTCCTGCCATCAAGATCTCAAGCAGGACCCCACCACAGGGTCCCAGCCTCCAGAAGGATGCCAGCCAGCCGGAAGATGAATGCCCGACCTTCACTAAATAGTCCCGCCTCTCTCCAGCGCTTAACCTCAATGATCAGTTAGTTCAGTGCCCGCAGGGACACGCCCAGGCCACCTCGAGATCATTCTGGTTCTGGGTGCACCAGCACACAGGACGCTGCAGACACAACTCCTTGCTTTCCACGAAAAGGAGACCCGCATTTCCCCCCTGTAGAAACAGCCCCTTCTGCACCTTTCTGGGTGCTCCTGACCACGCAGAAAGGGAACCCGCCTTCTCTCCGCCCCTGGGACCAGTAGTTCAGTCTCCCCACCGAGCACGTGTAGAAAGCAGCTTTAAGCACACAGGGAGGATGGCCCTGGGGTCCCCTTCCCACTGCGGCCCTGCCTCTAGGGCTCCACAGCAGCAGATTTCTCATTGGGGCCTTCACAACGGACCTCCATGCCCATCAGACCCACTCGCACCCAGTCCCCTCCTGTCCCCAAAGTGGGGACCATGTTTCTGTCCATTCCCTCTGAAGAGAACACAGCAGCACTAGGCAGCTCTCGTGGAGTTAGAGACCTACCCTGGAGTCCTGTCCCCAAACACAAGCTGTTTGACCTCGGGCAAGTCCCCTCCCCCCTGCCCTGGACGCCCAGTCCCAAAGGCTCCGTGTTTCTCTTCTCCGGGCGCCCACCCCCCGCCCCAGGCTGCTGTGAGGGTCAGGGTGGCATTGCCAACCCAAGGATTCCAAACACGGAGTTCAGAGACCGTGTTCTGTCCTGGTGATGAATTCTTTCCGCCAAAGGGTTTGAGGGACACTCTCCTAAAAGTCAGTGTGTTGCTCTTCGTTTGTTGTTCTTCGGGGAAGAGAGGGTGATAGCCTCTGGAACATTTGCTAAAAGCTACACATCTCTGGGAGGGTGGGGGCTGCCCCCTCCAGATCCTACGTGTGGTTTCAGAGGCTTCCCCGGGCCCCTCTCTCTGGGGGCCAACGGAACCCCAGGTTTAGGACGCAGGTCTAGATTTGCCTGCCCTGGGCATTGCTGGGGGAGAGGGAAAGATGGAAACTGGGAAAAAAAAAATGGGTCTGAGAATGTCAAGCTAGAAGGAGGAGGGTTCCAGAGTTCACTACTAGTGCGCTGGCGTGCCCATCTGTAGAAGGGGTCAGGTGGCTTGGGGTCTTCCTCTCTGCGGGAACACCCCAATCCTAAGGCAGGTTTCGGAAGCGGGTGGGGAAGGTGTACCGGCCCCCACCATGGTCTGGCCCCTGTGCTATCTGTGCCGTACCCACTCGGTGTGACAATGTTCTTTTACGCAGGACGGACGGAAACACAGCCCCCAACCCTTAATCACAGATGGGATGGGGGCACAGACCCGGTTCCCAGCCCCTAGGTCCACCCAGGAGAGTGCCGCTTCAGTCACACCACAATCCCTGCCTCGGGGACACAGCGTGAGCCCCAGGTCACCTGGGGCTCCCTCTCCATCCACCTGGGGGGAAATACAGGTCAGAGCGTGGGAGAGTGGACCACAGGGAAGACCACAGAGGGACAAACCTCTCAGTGGGAGAGAGCTGGAAATGGAGAAGGAGGAGAGAGACCCAACAGCTGAGTTAGAGATGAGAGAAACGAGAGACAGGAAAGAGAAGAGAAAGGAAGGCCAGATCCAGAAAGAAGGGGGAACGAAAGACCAAGGGGTGAAATAAATGAGGGAAGGGAAGGAGAAGGCTGGGTTCAAGAAGCCAAAGACAGGAACTGGAAGAGAAGGAGGGACGGAGGGCAGGAAAGGGACAGACCTGAGAATCCAGGCCGGCCGCTCCAGGTACTTACGTGCCCAAAAGGGTCCAGGTGGTTGTTGGTGAGCTTGAGTTTCTGGAAGGAGACAAGCTGCCGCATCCAATGCGCCCCCGTGGCCGGCGAGTCCGGGTGCACGTACAGACGGCCGGGCATGGCCGGCTCCGCTTTCCCCGTCACGGACCTGGACCAAGGAGAGGCAGAACGCCCAGCCTCAGCGCCCCGCGGTGCAGCTGGTTCACGCGCCTGGCCTGGGCTGCTGAGCATGAGAACGATCTGCAAATGGCCTGACCCTCAGGTCTCCCTGGCCCCGGCACTGGTATCAGGCAAGCCTCCCTCTCCAGCTCTTTTTTTCTTCCACCTCATCCCTCACCCCCTCACCAGCACCAGGGGCACCTGCGGGACCTTGCAGCCCCTCGCTGCCCACAATGGGCGGGTCCCGGGAGCCTGGGTGTGCAAAAAAGTCTCGGAAAACTCCTTGAGGGCTTTCAAAGGGGGCTTCCTCTTCGAGACTCTGCCGTCTTGGCAGCGGTGGAAGCCACCTACCCAAGAAATGGGCCTCCCCTCTCCACTCTTGCCTGTTTTACTCAAATACCACGGGCCGATTTTGCAATTTCATAAAAAGGCAGGTTCAAAGCGGGTAACTCATAAAAAGTCACCGTAAATCGTTTTATACCCCCAAATACCTCCAGTGCTTGGTAACAATACCCTTCTTAAGAAATCGACAACCCACAGGGGCAGCAGTACACACGGGCCCTTCACTTCCTCTGAGCCTCAGTTTATTCATCTCTAAAATGGGGGCTAACAGCTGCTCTGTCTTCCTTTCAGGGCAAGGTCAAAGGGATGCAATGAAGATAGGCCAGGAAAAGCCTGTCACTGAAGGGTAGGAACTTGGAAAAAAAGATATGGAGTGGGTCAGTGGGGGGGAGTAGCCGCCCCACGTGGCACTCTGAGGCCTACCATTTATTATCTGCAAACTTGTATCTGTGGTCATCCGCGGGGACGATGTCCATGAGGAGAATGTACTTCGTTTTGGGATTGAGGCCCGTCACCTTCACCTTGTAACTGGGAAACATCCGCCTAGGAGAGGTGCAGGAGGAAGACGTGAGGGAGAGGGGGAGACCTAAAGCTAATATTCTGAAGAACATAGCCACAGACTCTATGGAAGAAGCCATTCCTTATAGAAATGGGAAAGACAAAAGCGGCCCCCGCTCCGCTCTAGCTAAGATCCATCCCGGGTTTCACTTGAAGTTATGGGGAGGAGAAAGGCCGAGAAACCGGGCAGGCTACTGAGTCTAGCGAGGAGGAAAACAGGAACCAGGAGGGAGGGGTCTTGGAGAGTCGATTTTGACGACACCCTGCATGAGACCCCCAATTTCAACTCCTGATGAATGCTCTTTTCGGAGCCAGACACCTACTTTTTAAACTGGGGACAGAAGGAGGCCTCCTAGGTAAAAAGCTGGCCTCCCCCTCTGCCCAGCCAGCTGCTTTGGTGGGTCTGGGCAGCGCCACCAGGTCATGCGGACACCAAGGTGTGTGTGCCCCTAGGGACTGAACACCCGTGGGTGCCCACACAGTCCTTGTCCTGGCTTCAGTCCCCCGCCCGCGGATGATAGCACGGGTGGCGACCTCCAACACAAATCTCTTGCAGGAATTTATTCCTACACGCCCCACAACTTCTCCAAGGCACTCCTCCTTGGAGAGTCTAAACTCTCTGGCCCTTCGCAAAGAAATTCCACGTCCAACCGATGTGGTTTCAGAAAGGGTCGGGGTTTGAACAAGAACGGAGGATCTGGTGGTTGGGAAACCAGGGCCCCCAAACCGGGTGCACCGTGCCCACTCCCTCTGGGCACACAGCCGCACCCCAAATTCCCAAATTCCCTGCCTCAGGAAGAGTGCGCCCTGCAAAGCAAGGATATCCAAGGCTGGCCTGGGGTGGAAGGACTAGCTGCTGGATCCCGGCTCGCTCAGGGATGGCGGGAAGGGCTGAGTGGAGGCCTCTCCCTTCAAGCCATGGAAGCCTCGGTGTTTATCTGCCCGACTGAGCGCGCGGGGAGGCGGAGGCTCGGTATGCCCCGCGCAGGCCTTTTATAGTTAAATCGTCTGCGCTCAGGCCGGTGGAAAGGAGGCCCGGCCTCGGCTTTCCTTCCCCGCCGGAATGGGAAGAAAACCTTCGTTCCTTGGTATAAACAGAACGCGCCTCCTAGTTCACCCAGGCCGAGCGGGGGAGCAGACATTGTTTAATTTCAAATAATAATAAATGTCGCTGTTGTCAGTTTATTGCGGGAGGCTTCGGGCTGGAAAGCCGGGGGCGTCTGGTGAGGCGGCTCCGCCCTCCCCCTTCACACACTCGGTGGCTGGGGCCTATCGGCCTCTTCGGCTTCATACACCCGCTCTGGGTCAATGCGGAGCTTTCTGCACCCCCGGGACGCAGAGGGACAGGCAATGAGGGTAGCGACGTGGCCAGGATGTCTCCAGGCCTGGGCCCCCGCGAGCACACTCGTATACCGAGATACAGAGCCGCGCGGCTCTCCCACCCCCTTCCCCAGAAGGTCTAGCATTTCTGGCTAAAACTCAACGAACTCTGAAAAGGAACTGCAGGGTGAGTGTCTTGGCGAAACTGCCGTGTTTATCGCTGTCTGTATATAGAGCCCGGACGAGCCCCGGGTCAGTTTCAAAGGCTTCGCCTGCTTTCTATAAACAATGAAAGAGGTAGCAGAGTACATTCAACGATGCAGACCTGGGCAGTCGGGTGGAACTCTGGACCCATTCCAAGGTCAGGCAGGGTGGGGAGGAGGATGGGCGCGAGGGATCGACCCTGAAGCCGGTCTCATCTGCGGGTCCTCTTTGCACCTCTCGGTTTTCCTTATTCTCTCTCCCCGTCCTCTCTCTTTTCTGGCTACAAATCTGTCCCCGTAACACAGCCTCCCAAGCTCTAGATTCTCCTTGTATAAGAGGGAGAAGAAATGCCCAGTGGAGAGAAATGCCCTTTCCTGCCCTTGACCCTTCCAGGTATTTCTTCCCCCCAACCCTGATGGGGGCCACGGGAGGAATTCTCTGGGCCTCTTTAACCAGAATCTGGTCAAACAAAATATCGTCTAATGTCTATCTCCCTCTCTCTCTCTCTCTGTCTCTTCTCTCTCACAATTTCTCCATTACCTCTCCACAGAGGCAACCCGCTCACCTTCCAGCCTTAGTTATTATCATTTCCGTGCCCACTTCATGGAATTTCAGCCACAGTTCTCGTTCATGGAGAAACACCTTGATCCCTTCCATGCCCTAGAAGAAAGAGAGGGAAGTCACACAGACAAGCCTGAGGACCGCGAACCTTCCATCCCCAAACTCCCCCTGAAACACACAGCCTTCTCCTTCCCTCTGGAGCCAGTGGGCGAAGAAGCTAGAAACTGCCCTGGCCCCACCGCGGAGGGCTCTGGGCTCTGGACCGCTGGGCAGCCCCTGCCCAGGAATCCCTATATGTGCTCCACAACGGGAGGGGGGCCTCTTTCTAGTGTCGCCTACACAAGACTAAAGAACCCCCCCCCCCAGCTCTTTAGGGTGCTCCAAAATGTCCAGTGGAGGGGACAGGGCTGAGAAAAACCTAGTCCAGTCTCTATCCGCTTCAGCCAAGACGCTAACGAACGAACTAAATCCTCAGTCTCGAAAACCCACTCAGGATATTCTTCCGGAGACTCAGAGAGCCACAGGCAAAACGTTCGGATGTGCAAACACTGTATACGTGCAGGTTTTTCCTCGCCATGGCAATGCAAATGTAGACCCAGGTGCGATTTTAAATTTTAAAAGTATGTGTGCATTATAATAGGTTCCCCGCAGTCCAAAACAAAAGTGAATTCTCAAATGTCTGTGTGAATAAGCCTTCCAGGCTCTCCTCCCACCCAACTTCCTTCACTCAAGCTGTCTTAACTGTGAGCACAGCCTAAGCCATTTAACATTTCCACTTTCGACTGAGTTATTTTACAAAAGCTATGCAAAAGAGGTATACACAAAGTCTTCCTTTTGCAATAATCCATAACTGTCTAATAAGTGGATGTGCTTTTCTGTAAAAAAAAGGGGGGGGAATCTAAGTTTCCGCAACTGCGTGCCCACTGCTTTCTGCTGCTCTACAAATAGACCTGTTTTCCTGAGACCCGTGAAGGGCAAAGTAGAGAGGCGACGAACTAGCCAGGCAGGACTTTGAAATCCCCAAGAACGGTTTCAGCTATCTCCGCGCATCTCTCCTGGTTGTCACCTTGCGTCGCGCCATCTGACAGCTTATTAAAACTCATCAGGGTCTTCTGGGTCCGCCCTGACCCTGGTGAGTGCACCGCGCCCGGCTTCCAGACTGGCGAGCCCGCGGCTCCCTGCGCCCTCTCCGCACAGCCCTGCGCGCCAGCCGGGCAGGGCCGGCGCATGACAAATGGTGTGCCGCGCGGATCCCGGCGCGGGCGCGGAAGAGGCGGGCGGAGGCGAAGGCTACGCAAGATCTGAAGAGGGGTCAAGCCATCGCTCACACCGGCCTGAACCGGCCGCTGACCTGGCCCTTAATGAGACGCGCGGGGCCCAGTCGACACCTAGTGCGTCGGAAAAGGAAGGATCTGGGTTCTTGTGAGCTGGCCCCAAATAGCCGGATAATTAAGGCTTCCTACCAACTGAAGTGCATTTTTAAAACCCTCTGGCCATAAAGATAATCTTCAAAATAAAGTGGATTAGAATACACTGGTATTTGGAGAGGCAGGGCAGAAGAAGGTGTAAATGAGTGGGGACAAAAAGGAAAGAGAGCAAGCACTCAGGGGCAGTGGGCAACCCGTCCCTCCTCCCCTGAAAGAGAGACTTGGGTTTCTGCAGAGGCCCCTGGGCCCGGGTCTTCTTACCTGCTGGGTGAAGGCGGCCTGTGGGGACGAAGGGGACTTGCTGGGGGCCCCTAGCGCGCTCTCTGGCTTTGAGTCGCAGGGTAGATCCTTTGAGTCAGGTTCCAGGGGTGTGTGCGCTAGGCCAAAGCCCTCTTCTGCGTCGGCCATGGTGTGCCTGGGGCCCTGTGACCGCGCAGGGTCCTGCACTGCGGACGGGAAGCAGAGAGAGAGAGAGAGAGAGAGAGACAGAGAGAGAGGGAAAAGTTGGAAGCCTAGTTCAAGTGATAAGGGGGAGGAGTAGGGGCCCCATTCTCCAGCTACCAGCACCTCCGTTCCCAGATGAAGGAAGCCGCAGAAGGTTCCGTTATTATGATCATTACTGTTACTTTAGGACCACGCACAAGCTCTTGTGAAAGAACCGCGTCACCCTGGGAGGAAGCAAGGCCCGCATCTCCCCTGCGCAGGCTCCCGGCGATAAGCCAGCTGCCCGTCAAATTTGTCCGGGACTTCTGGAAGAGCCAATAAAGATAAGGCCTTGGGTATTTTTGGAAGCCGTTGGGTACGAACCAAAAACAAAACAAAAACCGAGTGTCCTTTTGAGAGTTTTTTTTTTTTTTTTGGTCTTGGTCGAATCACAGGAGATCATCAGAGCCCTGTTTATGAAAACTCGCGGGCGGGATAGGTAGGTGCTGCAGGCAAAATGTCTGAAATCACCCGCCTCTTGCAAAACCAAAAGCTTAAAAGGAGCCAGAGTTGCAGACCCAGAGACCTGTCCCAAAGACACTTCGTGTTCATCTTTTACCAGTTACAGGTCTTCAAATTAAAAGTCCTTTAACATTAAGGGTCCTCTCTTGTCCCCCAACCTGAAATAACGTTCAAAACCAAAAGAAGCCAAAAAGACAGCCAGGCAAGAAAGCACTGCTCAGTAGTTCGTAGGGAGCCGCGCTTCTGGGTGCCCGTGGCCGGCTCTGTGCCGGCCGGCCGCCCGGGGCGCGCGTTCTCGGGCTTTCTCTGCTCTCTAGCCCGGGTCAGGAATTTCTGTCGAGCAGCCAGGCCTGGGGGAGCTTCTCCGAGCTTCAGCTGGGCCTGGCTCGCTGGAAGTGCAGGCCCAAGCTCTGCACTGGCCAGAACAAAATGGGTCCCGGCGAAATCCTGGGCTTCGGGTGTGGATTCCGCCGCCTAGGTCCCACTCAATGTGCAGAACGGCCCGGGTTTGCAGGCGCAGGAGGTTGGAACACACATAGAACGGCAGATGCGAGCCGCTCAAGCTTGGAGGAGCCTGTCTCCTGCTCTGATCTCCTTCCGATCTCCCGTAAGTCCCCGAGTAAGGATTCCCTCCCTCCAACCCCAGGAAGACAGAAGGAGGAGCAAGGGACGACTCCCCAAAACCTCGGCTGCCTCTCCACCAAAAAACCCGATCCCACCCTGGTCTGCAGTGGCCGGAGCCCCAGAAATGGGGCTGAGGCCCAACTCCCAAGAGCTTCCCTCACCACGCCCTTGGGGTTTTCGGGACGCGGTGATGGGAGCCCCGCAGCCGGCTCACAACAAAAGATATTGGGGCGGCGTCCCCCACGTGCGCTCCCGTGCACCGCGGGCCTCGGGGACAACCCCACCCCCGCCCTAGCCAGGATCCCGGGGAGCTAGGGGCTGGCGAAGGAGAACAAGATGCGGTTTGACAGAACCAGGCCGCGTCCTGGAAACCACGCCGTTCCCCGGCCGCGGCTGCGGCTGTGGCTGCGGCTGCCTGCTCCCCTCCGCTCCACGCGCCCAGGGCTCCGGGCTGCTCGAAATCTCTGCGAGCTGGGCTCTGCAGAGAATCCCAGGCGAAGCTGCAGTACCGCTGGGCGCGCCTCCCGGAGCCCGCTGGGCTGGGGGGCTCCCTCCCGAGACTCCCGGGCCATCTGCGGGCAAGGTTACCTCGCTCGGTGAAGCCGGTGCATTCACCACATCCCTTGTGCTCCTAGCAGGGAAGCCGGCGGCGAGGCGGGGGCGCCGGCATGGTGGCTCCGGGTTTATGCGGGGTACTGCGTGCCCGGACTAGCGGCTACTGCTGCCTACAAAGAGCACCCACCGCTGGAGCCTCAGCAGCCGCGGCCCACCTCCGGCACACACACCTCCTCCGCTCTGCGCTGCGCTCTCCCTACAGATTTCCAAGTTGTCAGGCACCAGACGGGCTCCAAAGAACGCAAAACAGCCGCCGCGGCGGGGGACACCTTCAATAGGAAAAGCTCAGTGCCCTGCTCCTCCCTGGAACCCCCAGGGAGGGAACGTCGGGAGACCAGAGGAAGCCGTAGGAATGGTTCTAGTCCTCTCTGAGTGCCGCTTTCAGGGTTAAAGTTCCGGAATCCGAGGTAAGATTTCTCTCTCTCTCTCTCTCTCTCTCTCTCTCAGAAATACAAGCCGACCCAGCTGAGCTCAGTGACGTTGGGCTGCCTAGATGCTTACAAAGTCCTGGAATTGCCTATCCAACTAGCTCTCACTGCACGCTGCCTCTCTCTCTCTCTCTCTCTCTCTTCCACCCTCCCTGCCTCCCTCCCTATCCCTTCCCACTCCCTCCCCCAACCACATTTTCCATTAGATTTCCCGAACACTCACATCACAACACGACTCTCAAACTCAGACCTGCAGATCACCCCCTCCCCTCCACCCCCTTCCCAGAGTCCATCCATCTTTGCTTCTCTGAGTGCGGCTCCGTGGCTGCAAAAAGTCCTGCACAAATCATCGCCGAAACCGGTCGGCTTCTGCCCCGGGGAAGCAGTCTCAGCGACTGGGGCTGAGCAGGGAACGGAGTCTGAACGCAGGACGCCTCCTCTGCAGCCTTGCCCGGGCTCTGTCTCCCACAGCTGACCTCAAGAGGGAGAGCTGCATGACCCCGCCTGGCCCAGCCGGCCGCTGCTAGCCGCCCTGACATCTCTCCCCCTCCCCACTCATCACCCAGACTCTCAGTGACTGCGGGGTGAAGGCAGGGTGAAGGTGGGTTGGGATGGGGGCCTGAGATCAAAGATGCTGAGAAATCGCCATTGGCCCCCACCCCCCAGGGCCACCAGACCTCCCTGGCTGGATGTGTATACAGGCAATGCCCAGTTTTATTAAAATAATCAAACAGTCATTGGGGGCTGGCTGGGGTTTTCATCTTCTTTCGGCTCCTCTCCCTGCCCGCCCCCCCCAACAATGTATTATTTTGAGGGTTGAGTTGAAGAGGTCAATAGAAGCGTAAACACAGTCTGTAGGTCTAAGCCCGAGCAGACCCAGATTGGAGCACCGAGTGCTTGGAATAAATGTCAGGGTTCCTGTTAATCATCTCCTGTACCCCCTCACCCTGTTCTTTTCTGGGGCTCAGACTAGAGACTTGGACCTGCAGGCCCAGGTCTGGGTAGAGGGAGGAAGGCAGAGAAATATCCTGGGGATCAGCAGCCAGCGAGGTGTAGCCATCTGTGGCCGCTGGGACAAAGTCCTGGGGCAGGCCCTGCATATCAGTGCGGAATTCCGAAGTGAATCGTCCAACCTCTGAGAGTGAGGCAACCTCGGAGAAAACCGACCCCGGGCGTTTGCTATACTTCTCACTCCACCTTCCAGGTGTGTTTGCAAACAGCCTTTCACGGAGGCTGTTTATTTATTTGTGAAAACACCCTCACCCTTCCAAAGCGTCAGCTCAGAGGACTTTGGGCTTGCTAAGGCGGCGACCCCCGGGGCCAAAGACGGAAAACAAACATGGCTTCGGGATGAGGCGGGATGTCTGCATCTCTGGCGAGAGGAAAGGGAAATCCAGAAAGACCGCTTCAATCCCTCTAAATTCTCAGAGATTTGCGGATAAAATAAATTCTCATAAATAACCTGCAGGCCCCTCTCCAGAGAAAGAATCTCGACTCCCCCAAGTCATTGCCTGGCCAGATGCACTCAAGTTCTCGGAGCCCAGATGGGGTGGGCTACCAAGCAAAATTGGGATTGTGAAACCCCCAGGGGGAATCTATTCGTGCCAGGTGACACCCGAAGGAGAAACCCAAGAGGATGCACTCTCATCCCGCCCCGGGGCGAAGGCGCAACGCTTCGAGGGGAGATTCAACAGGGCTGAGTTGGGGCAGGAAGCTAGGGGGCCGAGGCAGGCGAAGAGTGGAGAGAAACTTATTCCTCCTCCTCCCCGAAGCTCTCCAGGGCGACACTCACCTCCAAAAATCCCACCTCTTCTATCCAGCGCAGAAGCCAGGAGTGACGCCTCGCTGGGGTGGGGGGGGCTCAGGTGAAGAGTTTGGAAAAGACCGCCAAAAGAGACCCCTTTTAGGCCAAACCTTCTTCCAGCTTCTGTCAAGAGCAGCATGTACCTCCCAGCTCGAAGTTGGTTTGTGGTCTTCGACAAATTAAATATTACTGTTTATTACCAGGCATACCCCAATAAAATAAAGAGGCAACCAGGCGATACCGGCTATCTCACCAGCCGCTGCACCTATAGGACTCAGAGACGTCACGAGTCACGCAACTGGTCCGCGCGCTGTCACGCTCGACTGGGGGGCAGTGGCGGGAGGTTAATTTCTCTCCGTCTTCGCCTATCAGTCCCCGGGGTCTGCGCAGCCACAAGTCCGGGACGCCTCGGCCACGGGAATAAATAAAGAAATAAACAAACCCAGCGCCCTCTGGGGAAATGGGGGTGGCAAACTTCAGACACAAATTGAGCCAAGATCGATTTTCTTAGGGAGGGCGAGGGGGGCCTTTTTGAGAAGGGAGGTGGGAGCCCACCTCAGCCCGCAATTGGAAAGCAATCAAGTTCCAGCGGGAGCCAGGAGACAAGAGAGTCCTCTTATTATTTAAAAAATTAATTTTTTTTCCGAGGAGGAGCTCTCGGCAAAGTGAATGTTGCGGCGCCTCTCTAGCTGGTCTTGTGTGGAACTCGATAAGTTAGTTTCCCCTTGCAGACCTTCATAGAAGTAATTACTGGGTTATCGTGGAGGGGAAATGACACAGACACGTTGGGAGGGAGAAAGAGAGGCGGCTGTAGTGTTTCTGAGAAAAAGTCCATTCTGCGAATGGTCCTTTAGCTAAATCTGGGGATGCGAAGCGGCCGGGCGGGGGCGGGGTGCCAGTGGGTGGCGGGGTGGGGATGGAGAGGAGCGATTTCTTCGGAGAAAAATTACAGCGTCAGGGCCTGCAGAGAAACGAGGAACTGTATTTTGTTTTGTCATAACGTTTATTATTATTTTTGTTTTCATCCATGGGCATGACTTCTACGCAGCCCCGAGAAGGATGCGCGCGAGCTTTTGCGCGCAGCTGGAAACGCGCTAGGGTCAGTTGGGAATCGCGTGCTGCGTAGACGCCCACAGCGGCGCGGAGGAGAGAGTTAGGCCTGACCAGCGCAGAGCGAGTGAGCGATGGGCTTTGTGGAAGGGTAAGTTCTCCGCCAAGGGCCCCCCCCTAGGGAGCCGGACTTAGACTTGCCCCCAGCTTCAGTGTTCGATCCCGCTTTTCGCGAGACCCCAGTCCCCAGGGCCTTCCGAAGCCTGGCCTGGCTCCAGGCCTGGTTCTTCTGGGGCTGGAGCGGCGGCGAAAAGTGCAGCCACGCGGTCCACTGAGCCCCCCGAGGAGCGGAGGTCAGGCCCGCGGGGAGAGCACGCAGTTTCAGCGAGGGACGCGGGCGCCCAGGCCAGCGGGGCCTCACACCCCTCTGCTTCCAGCAAGGCAGAACCCGTGTCCCCACTCTGGCCCAGGCCACAGCGGCTTCCGCGAGCTTCGCTTTCATTTCCCAAGTTACTCATCATTATCTTTTCCTCAACCCAAGGCCCTTGGGTGTAGAGTTTGCCCCCAAATTCCAAGAACGCACCCCGAAATAACTTCGCCCAAAGCCTGGAGAGGAGTTGCTGTTTGACCTGTGGGCCGAGGTGGGCTAAAGACCGAAGCCTCAGCCCCGTTGGGGCAGCAAAGGGAAGGCAAAAACCCTGAGCGGGGCAAGTTCCTTTCCGTCGGATTCCCTTCTCTCAAATCCCCGTGCGGGCCCCCAAACCACCCCGGCGACTCACAGAAAGGATTCCGCAGGCTCAGCTTTCCAAGGCCCACTTTCCCACACGCTCTGGAGGCCGCACCAGGGAAAGGAAAAAGAAAGACTTCAGCTAGATCTGAGAATCTCCATCCTTTCCCCGAATCACTGGGCAGTAAACTGGAAACGGGGGTTGCAACCCGCCCCCTCCCTCCTTCCTTTTGTAGAACGCATGTTCTCCCTGACCGGCTCTCAGCTCGATTTTCTCTCAAAAATCTATTTTCCCCCTTTAACCAAATGTCTGCGGATTTGAGAAGTGCAACAGATGGGAGAACGGGGGTTCCTATTTTTTAAAAAGCCCAAAACGAAAACAAAAACAAAAGCGAGGACCGACCACTGTTGCTATTGTTTTTTTTTTTTCTTTACTCCTTCCCGGTTTTTTTAAGAAAGACGCCGTCTTTCTTTTCTCTTAAAAGAGAACTCACTTAAGAATCCACCCGCTTTCTGTTTCTCTCTGGATGTGTCCTGCCTGACTCCGGTCTCCATGGAAGGGGGGGGGAAGTAGGGAGAAGTGAGGAGGGGGCTGAGAAAATAGGTAAGAATTATAACAGCCATCGAAATGACGACAAAACTAAACTTGGACCAACGCGTTTTTCGAAAGAGAGGGTCAGGCGGAGGGTGGGAACTTCCCTGGTTTCTCAGGGGGTCGCCTTCTCCCCCTGCCTGGTGAAATCTGGCTGCAGGATATTTCTTCCCCAGGACCGCAGTCTCTAACATCCCAAGGTTCTCACTCTATTCCTAGCTTCCCCTTTCTGACCGGATGCATTTGGGGAAGAACACTGTCTGTTGCTTGTTGCTGTTACTGGAACATCCGCTATTCTGCAATCTTGCCACCGAGTACTATGGCTACTTATTTCGGTTATCATTATTCACATTGGCGGTGTCTCTGTGCTGTAGAAATAGTCCTTCCCACTGACCCGAGCTGGGTGCATGAGATGTTTATCCCCTGCTCAGGGTCACGGAATGAGAAATAAAAAGGGAACGTGGTTCTGGAGGCCCAGCGGAGATAGCCAAGCTGGAGGTCTGCGAGCTCCGGAAGGTGGTGGCAGGCCAGGCTGGCGATGCAAAGGAGCACTTTTCTTGCCCCCTCCAATTTGGGAGGGTCCCCAGGGGAGGACAAGGGTGAGGGTCTGGAGCTGAGAGAAGCTGGAGCTTGCCACCTCCTGTCTCATGGGCTGGGCTGGGCCTGAGACCTCCAGCCATATCTGCCCCCCAGAACCTGTAGAAAGGCCCCTGGGTGCAGTCACCACCTCTGCTGGATCAGCATGTCCCACAGCCTCGAAAGACGTGGGGGAAACTGTCCTGAATGCCAGGGCTGTGGCCCGGTGAGATAGAGACTCAGGCTAATACCTCCAGGTCTGGGAGGCAGGCGGGGGTGGGGGGGCTGTCTGGAGACCCCCTCCCTCAACTGGAGGGTGCAGTGGAAATTTGGGAGCCTGCTGCTCTCCGGGGCTCTGGAAAGACAAATTTTCTTTGGCAAAGGGAACGGTGTCGCGCTGTCGACACGGCAGACTATTTTTCTTGTTCCCCCGTAAGGAGGGGTGGGGGGGGGAGAAAAGAGAGCAAGAAAGAGAGGGAAATTAAATCCACACGTGTTAAGCTTGCTCAAAGGGCCGGATTCAAAACCAGAGATGAAACTAGGACTCCAGTGCTGGCTGCTCGCCGGCCTCTTTCCAGCCAGCCCCAGCCTCACCGGGCAAGGCGTCCCCACCGGACAGAATCGGATCTGATGTTTCATAAAGCGCTTTAGTGATGGGGGTTGGGGGCGATGGTTCCTCTCTGTCTACACCGCAGAGCCAGAACTCAGAGCAGCAAAGAAAACAAAGGAGGTAGGCATGGCCAGGCCCATTACCCCTGTAGGAAAGCTCAGCCGACTACCTCCCAACGAACCCAAGGATTCAGGTAACACTCCTGGCCCGGCATGAGCCAGACCAGTAGTTTGGGAAATTCACAAAATCTGACCAGGCTTTTCGGACTTGGGCCTCCCTGGGTCGAGAACCTAAAAAGCTGGTTTATGGACGCTGAAATAGGCAGCTTAATCTGCATGGCTAACACCTGCAACCCTTACCCCTGTCTTTGGGGAGAAACTTGCCAGGAGAGAAGGCTGCAGGCCCCAGCGGCGGGAGGAGCCCTGCGCGAGCAGGGAAAGGGGGGCGGATGGAGGCGGCCGACCCTCCTGGAGCTGCGAGTGAAAACTCTAGTAATGACGTTAAGGAGGTGAAGGGAGGTGGGTGGGGGTGCCGGTGAGGAGGGCGGCCAAACCCCAAACTGGAGGGATCCGTCACCAGAACGATTGCTTGGTCGAGACCTCTAATTTTTCTTCCCTTTCAGCCCGGGGCCGCGAGCACCGCGTCGCAGCTCTGGCCTCCCCGGTGCTGGGTTTCCGGCCTTTGGGGGCAACCGCGACAGAAGGGCCCGGAAGCGGGGACCCGAGACACCTCGCTCCCCGGCCACACCACAATCACACTCGGAAAACACTGGGGTGCGACTGACAGAGGTTAGTGGTGGAAAAGCCCCTGGCGATGGTTTCCGCCAGGGCCCTGGGTTTCCTGGTCACCATGGCAACCCCGGAGTTCCCGTCGAACAACCGGGGCGCGCCCCGGGGACAGGCGCGCACGTTTGCAGCGCGCTCTGAGGCCTGCAAGGCGCTTCCGCCCGTGGCTCTTGGCTTTCCGGAGCCCCCCGTAGTGGGTTGACAAGGCGAGGATTGCAAAACTCGTCGTTTTTTCAACGGAGGAGAAAGCCGAGATTTGTACAGTCTCTGACGGGGAGGTTCCAGCCCTGAGCAAAAAGCCCCCACTCAGAGCTCAGAGCAATGGCTGCGGAGACCCGAGCGCAGGCAGCTGGCCGGCTACTTCCATCGAAACCGAACCTGGAACGTCTCAGCCGGGGTCCTGGGACTCCAGGAGTCCTCGGGGGAGCTCTTCACATCGACCACCCACCCCTATCCACGTCCGAGGCTCCCCACATCCGTCCAAGCAACCCTTTCCAAGCTTACTTGGAATAACTTCTCCTAAAGGAAAGGAGAAAAGTCGGGAACTGCCCTTGTGGCATTAATACCTGCAAGGTCTTATTGAGGGCAAGAATAAATTATCCTTCCTTTCCTTTTAGAGAAAACGTTTGCGATTGTGGATGCAAGATAAATAACATTAAATTAATGCTTTTGGCTTGTGCTTCTTTCTTCTCGAACCTGCAGGGGGAAGAGGCCCCTTTCTTTTGGGGATGGACAGTGGGCAACAGAGCCCCAGTTTTCTGTTTGCATTTTGGAAGCAGTGAACTCAGAAAGAACCGGGGCGCTGACCAGCTCAGACTGGCCACACTCCCGGTGACTGAGGGAGCCAGAGGAGAGAGGGGAGGCAGAAAGAAGGGGTCCAGGCCTGGGTGCCTGCAGTGGCCTTTGGCCCTGGGATGGAAGGGACTTTTCTTTTGGGGTCCCACCCCCTGTTTCACTCTGTTGTGGACCCCATTCGTCTCCAGGATGGGCAGGAGAGACAAAGCGTAGCTTCTCTTCTCCTACTTCCCATGGACTATCTAAATTGCCCCCAAGCTCTGGGCTGGCCTGTAATGCCCCCACCTGCTCCTTTCCAGTAGGAATTCGAAAGCCCGCAGACCTTCCCTTAACCTGACTCAGGACCCCGTCTCCTTCCCTCCCCAGGGTTTTGCATTAATGTTGTCAGTAGAGACCTGTCTGTGTCTACGCAGCCACTAAGAGAGAAATGTGGGCATTTGGGGCTCAAAACTCTGTTGGCATTTGAGGTCCAATAACAGCCAACACTTAGGCCAGGAGCGGTTATAGCACAGTTTTACTCACCCGCGTAGCTCTCAAATAATTAAGCTCAGAGAGGGTGAGGATTTGACTGTCTGTCACACAGCCTCTGCTGGAAGTCCCCCCATCTTCTCACCCTTCCTTAGGCTTCGTGTCTTCAGGTAGAGGCTGCAAGGGAACCCCGGCCGCCTCCCCGTGGAGTGCAGTGAGCAGGTGGCTGTTGGCTTGGCCCGCTGAGGCCAAACCTGGGAGGGGTGGAGGCACCAATCAGATGGACCTGGCTGCCCGGCCTGCTGGACCCTGGTGCGTCTTCCCCAGACACTGTTCTCAGGGTGGAGGGAGCATGACGGGTGCAGCCCTTCGGTGGTCTTTGCGTTACTCAAGACACAATGAGCTTCCTGGGGCTGGTGGAGTCCTGTTGCCTCAAGGTCCCAGGGGCAGGTCTCAGGAAAGTCCCCAAGCTTTTAGGAGCCCCACGCTCGGGACCCAGGGGGATCTGCACCAGGCGTGGTCCGGAGGACTCTCAGTCATGCCCCTCTGGTTGTCCCTCTTCTAGACTCTTCTTCCTGCTGCTTGTTGGTCACGATGACGAGGTTCCTGGAGCCGCACTAGCTGCCACAAGTCCAGGTTAAGAAGGGCGGGTGGGGGACTCTGAGATCCAAATGCCAGGAGCTGGGCCCCAAAGGGAGGTGCCAGCCGTCCCCACGCTCCAACTTCCTCTCTTCAGTTTCCTCTACCAGGGACGGATTCTTCCCACCCTCACACAAAACTGCGCTTCCTCTGAGGCTGCCCCGTCTCCAGCGCCCCCCAGAACTCCACGCCCTTCCTCTCCAAGATGCTGGCAAGGACACCAGCCTCCTCCTGGGAGGCTTCCTCCCAGACCTCTCATACCACCTGCTCACCAACAGCAGCTCCTCCAGGGGCCCGTCCGAGTGGGGCTTGGCGAGAGCCCAGGACCCAGGAGGCAGTGCCTGACCCCAGAACACCCGAATCCGAGCTCGGGGCCAGGACTGCCGCCCTGCCCAGCCTCCATTTCCAGTCTCCATCTTGTAACACAGAGCTCCAGGTTCTGCTGCCCACCTGGAGAGGTGGGCTGTGTGACTCCTTCTGTGTGGCTGAAAATGACATTCTCCCCAAGTCTCTGTGGATGACAGTGTGTCATTCGAGGAGGGACTTTTAGGGGCCTCTCTGGTGTTGTGTTGAGCCTGCAATGGACACATGGGCCCTGCATGGGTGTGGTTCAGGCTTGTGTGGGTCTCTGCCCTTTTTATTCATTGATTTTAGAGGGAGAGAAAGAAATATCCATTTTTCATCACTCACTTAGGGGTGCCTTCATTGGTTGACCGTCTGTGTGTCCTGATCAGGATCGAACCAGAAACCTTGGACTGTTGGAATGACACTCAAATCAACTGTCAGGGCTGGACCCGTGTCTTGTTGTGGAATGCGTGCCTGTGTGTGTACCCCCCGCAGGGCGGCTACCCCCAGAATGACACCAAGGGTCAAATGCTGCCCTGGGCTCCTAACCCACTGTTCAACTCCCTTCCATTTTTATTGGCCACTTTTATGATTATCATATTTCACCGACAGCTCCACGCAGGAACCAGCCGGCCTGGGCCTCCTGAAAGACGGTCCAAGTTGTGCCGACCAGACGGGAGGCCAAAGGGCTGTCTACAGGCACCCAGGCCACCAGAGTCTATATTTGGAAACAAATTCCACAGCCCCTTCCTGGGAACGGGGCAGAAGGTGCCCGGGAGTGGAGGAGAGAATGCCACAAAGGAGCCCCCCTCCCCACGCCCCAGTGCTCAGGGGGGGCCCTGCTCTCCTGGCAGGTCAGGAGTGTGAGTAAAGCATAGGAAATAGGGTCGATCGTATTGAGGCAACTATGTACGGTGCCAGTTGGGATACTGCACTGGAGATACCGAGGGGATCACTGTGGAAGTAAGTATCTGATTGTCTCTCCACTAAGCTGTACATCTGAGACCGATACAAAATAGCATTGAAGGAAAAGGAGAGAAACATGCCCGATGCATACCTTGACAGGGGCGGAGCACAGGCCCTTCTTGTCAGGCAGAGTGAAGGAGCAGGGGCAGTGAATACGCAAGCACACCCCCAGCCCCACCCACGGCACCCCCAACAGTGTACCTGCTCCCAGGGCGGAGGAGTTGACTCCGAGTCCTAACCATGTTTGCTTTTGGAAGTTGGTCCCGAGGAATCAGGCACTGCAGCCTCTGAGCTTGTCCCCAGCATCTGCCAGGCTGGGGGGCTCTGCAGACACAGGGGTAAGACCGGGTGGGGAGACAGCAGCTGAGCCCGTCCCTCCACCAGCCCTGTGCTGGGAGCACCGAGGCTTCTGACTTCTGCCACTTCTGCCCCACAGGGCTTGCCTGAGCCCTGTGTCCTGGGCCCTAGCTGACCCCCCTGTCACAGCCCTTCTGTCCCTAAAGGGTCAAGCAGTGAAATATACCAGCCCATTGGGTGTCCCTTAGGACACACACAGCCATACAGAGTCACTGCTGCATGTCCTGGTGGGGCAGTTCTGTCCCCACACAATCATAGCAGAGTCCCCCACCACACGTGCAGGTGGGATACACCTACACATGGACCCCATCACACACACAAATACACAGACACACTCGCACACTCAGTCTCATGTGAGCTCGCACAGAGAAACACCCACAAATATGCACCTGTTCAATCTCACACATTTCCATACTCGTTGCCACACAAATGCACACGTCTACCTGCACACACTGAGTCAGACACATACACGCCATTGACGTTGCATACAACCACCCACAGGCTCATGCCTGTACACACACAGATGTGAACTTATTCACACATACCATCACAAGCCATCTCCCTTGCCACAGTCACACACAAAAAGCCTCACACACGATTAAAGCCCCTCACCCCGAGTCACATGCCCTAGCCATGTGTACCTGAATGCACACACATGCTCCTATGCAGGTTCAAGTTCACATCTATTCCCTCGTGATTCTCATTCAGTCACTGGGTCCCTCAGACCCTCACTGTCTCTTCTCCTGCAGTCTGGCACAGGGGTGCACCCAGTTGGGGATTACTCACCACGGCATGGTACAATTCCCCTGGAGGAACCCCTGCATTCTACAGCCCGTCCAGGCTGGGGCCCACCAGTTCAGGAGGAGGAGGGACATGGGGGTTCCTGAAGCTGGCCAGGGAGAAGCCAGTCTCCTGATACTAGTCCCCTAATGGCCTGTCCCCTCCCCCCGTCTCCTGCAAAAGCCCCTGGACTTTGACACAGGCCAATCCCGGAGGGCAAGACCTGAGGAATCCCTTAGCAACAACTAGTCCAGTCCTTTAATTTTACGTATGGGGAAACTGAGGTATAGAGGTGCAGAGATGGGGAAGGAACAGTCAAAGTTCCCCAAGACTTTGGAACAGGGCTGGGAGTAGAACCCCATCTTCTGTGCCCGTGTAGTCCACACTGCAAGATTACTGGATACCCCCCACCACCTCCAGAGCCGCCGGCTGGCCAAGTCCAGCCCCCCAAAATGCTTGAGCTACCTGCCCTTAGGCAAAAATGAGGTCTCAGGTCATGCCCAGTGCCTACTCACAACCTTCCACGGGGCATCTCCAAAGTTCTAGAATAAAATCTCAACTCCTTCCCATATCTTTAAGGTTTTGCAGGAGCTGGATCCTGCCCCACTTTCTGCCTCCACATCTCACCCACCTCCTTCCTTCTGTTCCTCGTGTGCACCAACCTTTGTGCCCACCTCAGGGCCTTAGCCCATGCCACTCTCTCAGCTCCCAGCTCTCCTTGGGGCTGGCCGCTGCCTCCTATCACTTTCACTGAGTGCTTGTTTATTATGTCTCTACCTTGGATTCTGAGAGGCAGAGAAGAGAGACTGTGGCTGTCTTACTCAACACGGCCTCTGTCCCTGTCACGCAGCCAGAACTAGATGAGCATTTGTGGAATAAAATATATAAAGGTATTACACCAGATGGACTCGGAGCCAAGGATCTGGAGGCGCAGACAAAGCATCTATAAGGAATCCACGAAATGCATGATTCTGTAGAACTCACCCCTCTCCATGCATTAAATAAGAACAAAAGTCTGAACGGTGGTAAGTGTGGAGGGAACGAAACCCTACAGCACGTTTTTGGTTCTCTGAGCCTCGAAGCCTGCACTGCTTCCTCTCTCCCTACCCCAAGTGCCTCCCACCCCCAGCCACCCCTCCCTCATCCTCTGGGTCTTTCTTTTGTCCACCCTCCCATCTGTTCCCAGGAGCCTGGAGAAGGAGCCAGCAGATAAGTGAAAGTGGTATTTTTATAGGCCGATAAAAACCACGCTTATCTAGAAAGCTCCGTCCCATCTCCCCAAGTGTCCCTAATTGGTCATTTGCCCAGTGCCCTCTCCCCCAGGGCTGCAGACCCCCTGGGAAAGGTATGTCCTGTGTGGCCTTCTTTCTGCTGTCCCGTCGCCCCCTGCCCTCCCTTCTCAGGGAGGACGGGCCTGCAGGAGACCTTTGCCAGGAGCCCTGGGGACCAGGAGGGAGGTGAGAGGGGTGAGGAAGAGGGGCGGTGGTGAGGGAGGGTCCGGATTTCCCCAAGCGGGTTCACTGTGCCACTATTTAATGGTGCCAACTATATTAAATTCTATACTCCAGCAGCCTCTTAAATCCATTTATGGCCCAAGCTAGACCCTGAGCTGTAATAATAATAAAAATAAAAGAAAGAATTTATGCACCCAGGGTGTGGACCCGTCACTGGCAGAAAAGAAAGAGCTGTGTCTAGCTGATCTTGCTGGCCCGTCGCCCACCCCCGGCCTCCGGTTCCCCCTGGGTGCAGGCTCCCGGGGGACAGGGAGGGGACCTGGGCTTCCAGTGGGAGGGGCGATTGCAGGAGCTCAGAGCAGAGTCAGCTTAAAGGAGCCAGGGCTGGATGGCGCCTCTCTCTTTCTCTCTGGGACTCACAGAGAATGGCTTTCTTGTATTATATTTCTCACATTATGTTATATTTAGAGCTTGGACCCGTGGCCAGGGACTGTAGACAGAGCAAAGAACTGGGGTGAAAAGGGCTTGGAGAGAAAGCCGGGTATGGGGGTTCCGATCCTAGCCGTCTCCCCGGGTTTAAATCCAGACCCCGCTGCTTCCTGGTGGTGTAGACCGAGCGAGTCTCTTCACCTCCTTAGCCTCAGTGTCTCGGTCTGTGCAATGGGTTTCAGAACACCAGCCCCAGGTGGTGGCATGAGGGAAAAAGACAGGAGACCTCACACATGTCAAACCTCGGACGCAGCTCAGAGCAGGGCTTCATAAGGGCGTCATTCTGAAGGAGGCCAGTCCTTCCAGGACAATAGAGACTGGCTTCACGGGAGACCCAGCCTGTGGCAGGAAGGAGGAGGCAGGAGAGGAAGGCAGGAACTGAACTTGGCAGTTGCATGGGTAACTGGCCCGCTGAAGAGCATGAGCACCAACCTACAGGATCTGGGAGGAGGACCTGGGACCCCACTGACCACAACTTCTGGGGAAAGGGAGGCAGGGAGAGGACGGAAAAAGGAGACCTAGTCGGAAGGGCCCAGAGACACCCTGCCATGTGCCTCACCCCCAAATCTCAAAGAGGCCCTTAAGGACGGAGCATGCAACCACTGACTTCCGGTCTGGCTCCCATCGGAGACAGCCCTCTGTGTTGTGGCTTCCCCCCAAGTCCTAGACCATCAAGAAATGCTCATCGAGTGAATGGCTGAAAAGTGAATGGCTGAAAACCTGAAAAAAGACAGGGACCTCCAGAGGTTTGCTGTCTAGGCCTCCTGGGTCAGTGAGGCCAAAGTCAAGGTTGCTGGCAGTGACTGTTCTATTTCTTAGCTTCCTGTGGCAGGATCCTCACTTCTGATCACCCCGCTATCAGGAGACTAAAAGGATGGATTTGGAGCCTTTAGAAGATTGATTGTATTTAACCACCTGAGTTCTCACACCACTTTAAGCCCACATCCTTGGGGAGCCCCCTCCCACACTGATTCTGAACTTGGCCTCTGTGTCTTGCTTTGGCCATGGGACAGTAACCAACTTGATACATTATGCATTTCTACTCTCGGGTCCTTCTTCTGCCTTCTCCATTTACAGCCAGGCCAGCCCGCTGGGGGATGGGACACAGAGCTGAGTCAGCCTACTTGTTCCCCCCAAGGCCTTAGATTAGTAAGAAAGCCCAGCCAAGATCAGTAAAGTCACCTCGATGACTGCAGCTGACCTGCAGGTGATCAGAAACACCTGAGTAAGCCCCGCTTGGCAGACCCACCCAGCTAACCCATAGTCACATAAGCAAAAAATAAATGTTATTGCTGTAGCCACCGGTGTTGGTGGTCATTTGTTACGCAGCATTATTGTGGCAGTTGATAACTGATACAGAACCTTGAGCTGAATCCAGCCCCGACTATCCCCACGTGCCAGGTTTGGCCAAGGAAAGGAGTTTTAAGGCTTCCGTTGCAAAATTTCAGCCCCTGACTTTCGAACGTTGGTTATTTAAAGTGTCGAAAGTCGATGGGTGCTTCCAACTTCCAGCTGTGGAAACTGGAGAAGACAAGGAATGAGGGAGAGTTCTGATAAGGCCAGGTCTGTACTGAAGCAATTTCCTTGTTTATCTTAAAACACATGAACCTGAGTTTTGTAAAGCAGTGAGTGATCCTTCTGAGAAACGCTATGGTGGGTTGTTCCATAGCACAAGTGGCCATGCCACAGTGGACATGGTGGTGCAAACTGAGCAAGTCTCTTCACCCCGTCAGCCTTAGTGTCTCGGTCTGCACAATGGGACACCGTCCATTTCCTCCTCTGGTTACAGATTTCCCCCAGGAATCAACCCCTCCTCACTCTCATTACCCAGTAGATGGCCAATTAGCATACCTCATCCCCAGCCACCATGATTGGCTCAGCAGTAGGCACGTGTTCGAATTCTATCCAATCAGAAGTTATTGTGGGACTTTGGACAGACACAATGGGAAGAGAAGACCCCTTTCTGCTGGACTTCGAGTTTCGAGGATGCAAAGTCAGGTGTTGTTGCTCACCATTTAATAAAATGCTGTAATAACACTGGGGAGAGCCTGCCCAAATGGCCAAGTGCCTGACATTCCTCGGAGTCCATTGTCTCGTTGAAAAAAAGAGGAGAATAATTGTGTCCACTCATAGAGTTGTGAGGATTTGAATGAGATAATACAGGGAGAGTACCAGGCACGTGACCCACACACGTTAGCTATTGTGTGTGTGTATGACTCCTTTGGTACACCCATTGGCCTGGATCTGTAATTGATATTTAACTCGTAACTAGAAAGGAGCAGATATACGGGTGCGTCTCTATGATGCTTTCCATATGCACGTGGAGAGTGGTGAACATACCGTATGGCGTGTGCTCCCAGATGCGCTAGTAAAAATTCAAGGCCGTCTTTTCAAGTAGAGAGAATCCTGACTCACTCTAATCAGTCATATCCTTTGCCTTGCTCTAGTGAGGGGAGATTTGCAGTGAGCCACCCTGTCCCTCGGGGCACAGACGTGGCCGCTGCAGAAATTACTGCCTGCCTTGAGGACCAGTTGAGTTTGGAATGAGTCTATTCTCAGGGCCATTCACACGGTATCCCTGCCCTCCAAGGATGTGCTGCTATAACTAAGTACCAGGTACCGCGTGACTCAAACAACAGAAATGTACTATCTCACCATTTTGGAGGCTGGTCTGAAACCGAGGCGTCAGCAGGGTGGGTTCCTTCCCAGATGTCTGAGCATCCGTTTCACCGCCCTCTCCTGTACCCTAGAGGTTTGCTGCGACCTTTGGCACGCTCTGCCTTGTAGATGCACCGCCCTGATCTTTGCCTTCCTGTGCACGTGGCTTTTGCCCTGTGTGCGTGTCTGCATCCAAATGTCCCTTTTTCGTAAGGACACCAGTCATATTGTATTACGGCTTCTCTATTGACTTCATTTTAGCTTCATTGCTGCTGTAAAAACCTGTCTCCAAATAAGGTGCCATTCTGAAGTCGGGACTTAAGAGCTTCGACACGTGGATGTGGGGGCATGAAACTCAACCCATGACAAGGTCCTCACCCGCAGAGCATGCCCAGACCTGTTGGCATGTTTCCAGGGTCCAGATAACCAAAATCCACATCCACGGGCCAAGGGGACATCACGAAGCAATGCCTACATGACAGGCATCCTGCAAACAACCACAGCAGAGCATCGGATGCCTTCGATCTGGATCTGCCTCTTGCTTCTCCACCCTAACGATTTACCTCTTCACTCTGAGCTTCCACTTCCTCGGCTGTCGTATGGACTTGGTGGGAGAGGAAAGGTGATATAAGAATTAAATAAAGTCACACAGGGGAAACGAAGGTGACTGGCACGTCACTGATAAAACCATGTCACACTGACAATTCCAGGCTGTGTGGCTCTGGCAGGTTAACAAACTCTCTGAGCCTCAATTTCTTCATCCCACAATCAAGATAATTTCAGGGCTCACCTCCATGGATTCGGGAGATAGTTAAACGACTCTCATACATGTTAGGTGCTTGCAACCTCTGAAGGGCTCAATCACGAATAGTTCTGGCCCCCTCCCCCCGTTTTTGCCCTCGACACTTCCTTAAATCTCAGTTTCGACAAACAGACTCAGTACACACACACCGTGGTGTTCGTACTTAGAACTGAGACTTGAGCAAGACAGATCACCCAAAATCTCTGCTAGAGATCCACCAACTCGAGTCTCTGGGGAGAGGTGGAACTCATCTCTTTGGAAAGAGGAAACTTCCAGATGAGCTATCCGCTCCTGTTGTGTTCCCAAGGAAGTGTGGGTCAAGGGGCAGTGAACAAAGCCGAGATGGTAAGATGTCTTCAGCAGCTCCAAGCCCGAAAGCCAGGGTGTCGGTTCAAACACCTGGAGATATCTAGGCACTGTTTTCATGACAGTGCAGCTATAGGCTGTCCCAGCTCAGTTTTCTGGCACCCCACCCCCCACCTAATCCCACACCACCCCCACCACCCCCTCCAGCTCACAAATGAGCCCTGCCTCGATTTATATGAAGAGACAGTGCGGGGGTGTGGGTGTGGACCCATCATCTCCTACGAGACCTCAGTAATTTACCTGCAACAATTTACATTGCAATGATGAAAGATATTCGCCCAGCCCGCATGGGTCACGGTAACAACATCCTCTTTTCCCAGGAATATTAGTCGCTGTTTATTTATATCAAAGCCTTGTTCCCCTTTTCACACCCCTGAAAAGAAAGCAAACAGTGAGGGGGTGCAATATACCAAGAGACCTCCAGGAGGCTATTAAGCATTAATGGAAGGCAGTCTTCCTCCGAGCTGACTTATAGTTCCTCTCCGGCTGGATTATGGAGGCAGTTCAAAGGGTGGCCCCAAAGTCAAGGTGGCTTGCTTAAGGCTTGGGAAATCTTAAACAGAGCCTTTCATCTCCGTGGCCACGTTCTGGCTGAGAAAGTCATTACCATCTGCTTGGAGGTGGGTGGCCAGAGGGTCGAACTGATGGGCACCAGTCACAGCCCACTTCCCACATCTCAGTGGCCCCAGAAAGTTACCAGGAAGAATGCGTTCACATGGCCACTCATTGGATATTTCTTTAGATACTAATAGCTCAATACCTCCTGGCCCGTGTGCTATCTAACGTCTCGCTTCATTGACACAGAGGAAAAGGGACAGCGACGCTATTAGTGGGCTCTTGTGCGATGTCAAAACCACCCGATACCTCTTGGCCGAGGCTTGTTGGAGGGTGTGGGGATTCTCAGTGTCTAAGCTCGCTCAGTAGCTGGACTCCCTGTGAAGGGCATTCGGATGCCGTGGTTCAGAGCCTAGAAGGGGCAGCCTTGGGGAGCCAGGAGTAAAGTAAGTTTCTAAAGCTCTCCCAGCCTCAGTTTCCTCTTCTACCAAATGGATGTCCTGGAACCTCCCACCTAAAACTGCTGAGAGGATTAACGGATTAAGTGAGATGTTCATGTTGAACGCTTAACACACTCCTGACAGAGGGCGGCCAGATGTAGGGGAATTACCGCCCTTCCTCTCTGTGGTCCACGTGTAAAGCTGAGAAAACTTGCTTCCCTCAACCCACAACAAAGCGTCCGGGCCCTTTAATGGGAAGAAAAGTCGATCCCAAACAGGTTGCTCCTCGGCCTTGATGACTTTATCTGAAAAGATGAAACTGTGAACACCCACCTTGTCGGGTTACTTCGAGGATGACAGATAAGGCTTCAGGCGTGCCTGGCACAGGGCGGAACACAGTCGCCGGAGATCGGGGATAATTAGAATCATAAGTGGTGAATCCGACCGAGAGCCCCTTGGACGCCATCGACACAGCCTCAGTTCGCTGCTGTTCCCTTAACACCCCTTTCGGCTCCCACAGCGGCCCTTACCTCGTGCCCCCCTGGGTGGAGGCTGAGAGCAGCTCTTCCGCCCGTTGCTCTGGACCAACGCAAAGAGATCTAACAGACGTCACTCTGAGCGATACCTGGAATCCCCTGCACACTCGAACCCTGTCCTATTCCAAAATCAACGTCCAAGCAGGGGCTTATAATTTAAGTAAATCTTGGCTGAGTGCCTGCCGTGTGCCCAGAACGACTCTCGGTGCTGAAGTCACGGCAGTGACCCAAAGCAATACACAGCTTTGTCCCCAATAAGCTCCTATTCTACTGTCCTCCTGGTCAACCACAAATGAGAAAAGGGGCTGGCCCACCTCAACGTCAGCTGCCTCATCCCCAGCTTTCTCTCAAACGCTGCTCTGAAAAGGGCCAGGCAGGTCTGCATTTGCAAAGGAAAGGGTGAACTCCACCCACAGAGAGAGGTACATCGAGACGCCCAGGCTCATGCAAAGCATAGCCGGAGACCCAGAAAAATGACTTCAGCAATGATGCCGCGTCGGGCATTCCACCGCACAGCGACGGACTTTAACGCAAATCGAATCCTCACAACAGCCTAGGAAAGAGGCAAGGTCATCGCCTCCTGTGTACAGAGAGACCCCTGGGGGCTCAGGGAATAAAAGCGATTCGATTTAACAAAGAAGCACTTCAGAACTCCGCCATGGTCATCGGCGGTGTAAGTGTGGCCTGTGAATAAAACCTCAATCACTGGAGCGGGTTAGAGGGTGTGAAGGACATCCAGACAGGTTGCAGTATGGAGCCCTAGTCACGGTTTGAGTGGAAATGGTTAAATTAGGGGAACCAAAGACTTTTATGTTTTTACAGGAAGGCTGCCTTCCTGAACAAATCTTAAGGGGGACTCACATCTGTAAGCAGATTTATGGAAACACACCTAGCCGAAGATGACCTGGAATGGCCTGTGGGCTTAAGGTGGCTCTAAAAAGTCGCACGGCCTTTGAAAACCCAGCACCCATAAAAGCTTGGCCAACAAGCATCATGAAACCGTGAGCCAGTAACACAGGAAACTCGGATGGGCCTCCTTCAAAGCCCACTTCCACGAGTTCACAGAAACCAAAAGCTCGGAGCCATGTTATATTGGGTGTCTAATGAAAAAGCCATCACCTTCGAAAGGATTAAAATGATGCTCGCAAAAAAGCACGTGGAAACACCAGACAAACCCAACTAGAGGCTCGTTTTCCAAAATGACGGGTCCGTACCCTTCAAAAATGTCACGGTCAAGGAAGACAAAGAAACACCGACACGTTCTTTTACATTTAAAGGAGAGCTCCGTGTTGACCACATGCAATTCATGGTCCTGGATTGAATTCTGAATGAGGAGGGGCAGGAAGGCGGGACAACTTCGAAGATTTGTTTTGGGGCCAAGTGCGGGAAATGAAATATGGATTTAGTATGTGAGAATAGTATGGACTCCACGTTATATGTATTTTAAAGATTTTATTTGTTTTTAGAGAGAGGGGAAGGAAGGGAGATAGAGAGGGAGAGAAACATCAGTGTGTGGAAACATCAGTGTGTGGAAACATCAGTGTGTGGTTGCCCCTCACGTGGCCCCCACTGGGGACCTGGCCCGCAATCCAGGCATGTGCCCTGACTGGGAATCGAACTGGTGACCCCCTGGTTTGCAGCTTGAGCTCAATCCATCGAGCCACACCAGCCAGGGCTTAACATTGTATTTTTCTTTATTTGATCATCGTGCTACGATTACATAGAAGAACATCCTTCCTTTTAAATAAATACTTGCTGGTATGTTTAGAGTAAAAAAGGGACCGTGTCTCTAACGTACTCAGATGGTTCATTAAAAATTATTTGTGCTTATATGTGTGTGCATGCATACATGTATATGCATGTGTGTGTACAAATAGAGAGTACACAGAGTGCCCTATGGGCCGGCTTGGCTCTAAGCACCGAGCATGCAGTGACTATTATCTGGAAGCATCTTATTTGATGATGTATCCAGCAGAGAGGGAATCCGAGCCAAAAGATGAAGAGTTATAATTGAGGCCCTTGATCCAAATACGCCTGAAGCCAACATGCCCTCAGCGTTCCCGATTTAATGAGCCAATAAACTCCTCCCCTTTTAAATTGTTTCTGCTCAAGCCAGTTTGAGCTGTGTCTCTGCCGGCGGAGGGGAGTACGTGGAGAACTGCCCAGGCGTCGACGAGGATCTCGACGTTGTCGTACAGGGCCACTGTGCAGGAGGCGGTGTGCGAGCCACCGGGGAGGCAAGGATGACTGAGACCTCATCCCCGCTCTTAATGCTCTCCTTGTGGTCTCATCAGGAGGTGGATGTATAACAAACTACTGCAATACAATGTTATTGGAGCTTTCTCAACCTCTCCTTGCTTGAAATAGCCTCTTCTCTTTTATTCACCTGTCCGAATTCTCATTTCCTTGTGGTCCGGAGGGGCCAGCCCAAGTTCCCTCTCCTTTATGAGCCACCATTGGCCATGGTCTCCACAGGGACCAACCATCAACCGCCCACTTGTGTGGAGACGGTATATGGCCTTGCATACCCTCCCTTACCAACTGCACCCACAGCTGCGGAGGAATGGAGTGTACCGGGACCGATATGTAATAATAATTAACGCACGTCGTTGGAATTCATTAAATCACATAAATAGCCAAGTTGGTGATTGGAAGAGCATGTGGTTGTGAGGTGGAGGCTTAACCAATGATGTTTGCCAAGCGAGAAGAGCTGAAAACAGATTCCTAGATGAACATTCATCTCCCAGGCCCGAGCGCCCGGCAGAGACGTGACCATGTGCACGGTACCGTGAGCCGCGACGCCAGGCCCCGAGCTCGTCCGAACCCTTCCGCCCCATTACAAATGACTGCCATTCACAGAATCCGAGAATCGTGATGGAGAAAGCACGACGGATTGAAATCCCTGGGGGTTAGTCACCCTTCGTGCGAGATGGACACGTTCCCGGATGACGGCATTTCTGGGAATTTGCCAAGAAGGGCAACAAGAAGGCACAGGTTCCTCCAGTGTCTACGTGTGTGTGTGTGTGAGAGTGTGTGTGTGTGGCTTATGTCATCATCTTGGAGCAGAGGAGAACCCAAGTCCATGTCTGCACCAGGCCTCCCACGCACGTGTACTATGTTTTGTATTCACGGGTCAGAGCTGCGGTCCCAGAGCACTGCAGGTGGCGGGGTGGGGGAAGCTCAAACAACAGAAATGCGTTTTCTCCCGATTCTGGAGGCCAGAAGTCCAAGATCAAGGTGTTGGCAGGACTGGTTTCTTCCGAGGCCTCTCTCCTTGGCTGGCAGACGGCTGCCTTCTCCCTTTGTCTTCCCGTGGCCTTTCCTCTGTGTTGTGTTTGTATCCTGATGTCCTTTTCTATGAGGACACTAGTCAGAGTGAACCAGGGTCCACCTGCATGACCTCATCTTACCTCAATTCCCTCTTTGAAAGATTTACCTCCAAACACAGTCCCACTATGAGGTACCAGGCATCGGAAATTTGACATGTGGCTTTTTGGAGGACATAGTCCAGCCCATCACATACTTTTATTTACTTGTCAGAAAACTCCTTCTGTCCTGGGCATTTCGCAAACACTTTACATGCCTTGATCTATTTAATTCTCATGCTAACTCCATAAATACAGCACTGTGCCCCCATTTTACTGATGGGGAAAGCGAGGCTCAAAGTGGGCAAGGAATTCAAACAAAATCACACCACTGCTACATATTGGGGCTGAGATTTAAATCAGCTCTAACACCAAGCCCTATATTCTTAACCCCTCCCCGGCCACTGTCCCACACCCTGGCCATTCACGGGACGATTGTAGGGGCCACCGGATGAACTTCAGGAAAAAAAGTGACAACCGGATGAGCTTCAGAAAAAACTTAATATTTATGTGTCAATTGTAATGTATATTGTATTTCTAAAAAAGACTAATCCACCAAACTCATGATTGCTTAGAATGAGCCCACAGTGGGTGAATTTAGATCTAGAATTATGCATATAAAGGGAAATAGAGTAGGTCGTGTTGGAATATGGGGAAAAGGACAGAGTGAGCCCAGCAATGACCGAATCGTGGGAAGCGATGGCTTCTGGGATACACGGACTCGCACACGCCCATTGCCAGGCCACCACAGGCCACTCCGGGTCAGCCTGACACCCGTACCCATCTCCTGAAACCGCATTTGTATCCCCAGTAATGACAATCATGAAGTCGAACTTCTGCCAAACCTGACATCAACACTGTGCCTGCTGGGGTTCAAGCGACCGTGCTCACCCTCCCCGCCCCCAGGAGGCACAGCTCTCTTTTTCGTCTTTGAACCATGCCCACTCTCGATTCTCCTCCCTGCTGACTTACACAAATAAAAACCATCTATTTGATTGTCCTTCCTCCATCGCTGTCTCTCTCGCTCTCTCTTTCCAGCCCATGTATTCCTGTATCACCAGCCTTTGGAAAACTAAGCCAGCCGTTGTACCACCAGGACTTGGCTGAGAAAGCAGGTTGGGATCGCTGGTGGAGTTCACGTCTGATGTTCTCCCTCCCCTCAAGGATCGGGTGGGTTGTATCTCTGCCTCCCGCGGCTGCCAGCACCTCTCATCAGCTCTTCTCCATGGACTCTGTGGCTTTATTAGCAAACGAAAATGGCTCGCCTCCAACGGACATCAATAGGGTCTTAGCTAGAGCAGGACCAGCGTGTTTCCTGCGGCCTCAAGCCTCAGACAAACCAGTTTGAAGAGAAGCCAGTTGGCTTGACTCAGGCTACCAGTGAGCTATTTTTGACATAAAAAGAAGCTGAATTTAGCTGATAACTGATGGAAGAAAATTTAAACACAACTGTGCCGTCGGGGGCTTTAACATCTTGGCGATCGGGGGCTTTAAGATCTCGGCAGCGGTGGTGGCCGAGAGACAGGGGGAAGAGAGTGAACTTGATCAGACAGGATGTTTCGAAAACCAATCCAGAGACATCAAGTAACCAACTGTTTGCAAAACGGCCAATTGCATTGCAGCTGCGTGTTTTTCTCTCCTCCCCAGCTTTCTACTGCGTACCTCAGTTTGTGTAGGGAATGAAAGCCTTAGTATTTCCACGGACCAGAATCTGGCACAGCCACGAGAAACATTCTGTCAGAGTAATTATATAATGTATTCCCCTTATCTCCCAATTTCAGGAGTCAAGATAAAAGTATTCTGAAATGTTTGGGATAGGCAGGCAACAGAAAAAATGGTTTCTGAATGTCCAGCCAACTCTAAGAGACGGAAGACAGTATCTTTAAATGAATCTCAGATCTCCTATTTTCAATCATTCAGAAAGGGTTCACCCAATTCACACCCTCACTGCCCACCTCACCACCTGCCCATCTCTGTTTCTTCATCGCAGCTTTATGTTGCAAGGCCAGAAAATATCATCATTTTTCCATGAGACCTGGAGAACTGGGCGCCCAGAAAGGTCAGGTGAGCCGCCTGGAGTCACACAGCGGTCGTCCACAGGCCCGGAAAGGCCCCATCCCATTTGAAGTCTCGGCTTCATTTTGCTCACTCTGGCTTGTTTGATGTGGTTTGATATAAAACTTTAACAGAAGTCCCTGTTGCTTATTTTCAAGCCTGTAAAATAATAACAACTAAGACGCATCGTTAGCTCAGTCCTAAAGATCATTTTTCAACTTTGGAATGTGTGTCCTTGATAAGAGTCTGGCTGGCCCGGCCACAGCGCAATGCAACAGTAATATTCTTATTACTAACTCTAACAGCCGCGAGTTATTGAGTGTTTGCCACGTAGCACGCCTTTAATCTCCACCTCAGCCTTTACAAGCCAGCCCTCACGTCTCCATCTTACAAAGGAAAAAACCAAGGATCGGCAAGGTGAAGGCTGACCAAGATTCCACGTGCCAGTGTGACATGGAAAACGTTTGAGGAAGTCAGCAGAGTGCGCGCTCAGAGTCCCAGAGGTTCCTTTGAGCGGCTACTCAGTAGCAACTCTTGCACACACAGTAACAATTGGTACAATGAAGGAGCAGGTACCAAGATGTTCACTGTATCATTGTTTACCATGGCAGAAAAAAAGGAAACACTCTAAATATCCATCAACAGAGAATGCCCTGGGCTAGTCATTGGACGCCGTATGCTGCAGTTTTCTTATCTGGGTAATGAGGACAACAATAGTAACTTATGCACAGGTTTGAGAAGTAAGGGAATTCATTATACACACAGCTTAGAACATGGAGATGCTTGGCACGTGGAGATGTCAGCTACCATCGCTTTTGTATAATAAATCACTATGTAGCAATTAAGATGAATAAAATATATTTATATAATATTTGCAGTTAAACATTATGTCTATTTACCAAGATAAATTCAACTCACAAATATAATGTTGAGTGAGAAAAGCAACTGTCGAACTATGTACGCAGTATGAGGTTTGTGCAAATTAAGAAATACAAGCCAAATTGGGGTATCCCTGATGAAGAAGTGCATTTTTTTAAAGATTTTATTTATTTATCTTTAGAGGAGAAGGGAAGGAGAGAGGGAGAGAAATATCAATATATGGTTGCCTCTCATGTTTCCCCAGCTGGGAACTGGCCTGCAACCCAGGCATGTGCCCTGCACTGGGAATCGAACTGCGATCCTCTGGTTCACAGGCTTGTGCTCAATCCACCGAGCTACACCAGCCAGGGCAAGAAGTGCATATTTTCATTAAAGCATAAAAATGTGGACTGCAGATATTTACCAAAATGATGACAGTAGCCACCGCTAAGGAGAGGACGAGATGGGGGTGGAGGGAAGTTGAGTCTAGAAAAGAAAAAAGTACTTCAACTTTATAATGTTTTCCTTCTGTTATTAAAAAATTGTTTTTGAAGTGAATATGCCACATTAGTAGGAGTTTTTTCCTGGACGTAGTGCACAGGTATTAGAGATATCAATCTACATACTCTTCTGTATTTAAAGAATTTTTCCAAGCATAAAGAAAAAGCCCACAGGAGTTTTGTTTATGTGGCTGAAAAGCTCTACTCAGCATATTTTCATTCTCACTGTTCTCCTACTTTTGGCTTCTTTCCTGGCAGGGAGAGGGGAAAGATTTTATTTACTCCTGAGCAAAAACAGAACAAAACAAAAAAAAGCATCCTTTACTATCCAACTGTGTGATGAGCTTTACAAAGTCACTCCCCAAACACATCTCTGGGGAAGAAGCCAGCACTGACTCCTATCTCTGAAAGGTACCAAGGCCTTGGACGACACGCCTGAACCTCAGACCCCAGCCGGGAGCTCCGGAACCAACCTGCAAGTCCCCTCCCAAGAATGCAGGGCAACACCTTCTGCCAAAGGTGGGATGTTCCGGGCCGAGACAGCAGTGGGTGTGAGTACGCAATGCTCGGCACACTTGTAAAAGGGCATGAATTGTTATCCAGAAGAATTCCTTGTGGAAAGTCAACAGATACTTTATAACATGTGCAGCAGCCTTAAATTTATAAACACCACCTTACTTTTTAATATGACCACAGACATTTTCAAGTGTAACACAAATTTCCTTCCTTACTGAGGTCCTCCCACATTCCAAGTGGCCAGATTCTGGGTTCAGGCTTTTGCTTCAAACTACTGATATCACACACACACACACACACACACACACACACACACACACACACTGGAGTAACAGAAATATCAGTTCTACATTTTATTGTCTTCATCTCTCTATTTGGAAGAAGAAGCTGAGCTTAGAGAATTTTAGCATCTTTGCCCTCTTTCAAATGTTGCAAGTTTCAAGATACTTTCTCCCATGGTAGAAACTTCATTCCTCAGTTATTTTTCTAATGGTCTGAGAAACTATGACCGATGTCAGAAAGGTACCAGGTGAAGGCGAATGAGGCAGTAAGACAGAGAGATTAGAGTACAATGGTCTGTTATTCGTTCCGACATTAATAGCAAGTATTCATTGCACGTTTTCTTTGTGCCTGGCACAATTCTAGATGCTTCGCGCACTTTGTCACGTTTAAGCCTCATAAAGAAACGTGTAAGGCAGGTATCGGCATGAACCCCGTTTTACAGATGAGAAAACCAAGGCAGAGAAATCGAGGGACTTGCCCACGGTCACAGAGCTAAAAAGTCACGGCCCAGTTGATGGGTCCAGGCACCTGAGCTCTGGAAACTAGGCTGTATGTTGCATCTCAAAGGTCACCATTCAAATAAGAAGACATGAACCATGCATAGATTATATCCAGAAAATATGCAAGAAAGGACCCCCAGTGGAAATTGCCGAGGAGGAAAGAAACTGGCGCATTGTGGGAAGGGCAGAGGTAGAGTCATGTTCCCTGTGTAATGTGGAAATGGAGCTCCAATTTAATTTCTGCACCACACCAGTAGGTAGGAGTCTAACACATATTTTAGCATCTTGGATGTGTAGTGCCCCGGATATCATAAGATACTCAAAGGCTATTTGCTGACTTGGCCATGAGTTAGTGCCTTTTGCCATCGAGTAGGCTCCTGGCATCTCCCTGGTGGAAGAGGGCTGCGTTCGAATCTCGAAGGTGGCACAAACACAAGCCTCACCCTCAGATAAGAGGAAATAAGGTGGCACAAACACAAGCCTCACCCTCAGATAAGAGGAAATTTGGTAACCCCCAGCTCCCACGTTCAAGGACTCCCCACAGGAATCCAAGCACCACCTCCGGACGTGAACCGAGAAATTTTCCAAAGCCATATCCTCACACCCCATTAGCTTTCAGGGCGCACAGCTGGCCCTGGGAATGAAGCGCTGCTAGGATTTATGGCGACCGTGGTAGGAGCTGGGGACAGGACAGGACTCGGAACCAAACCCTCCTGAAGCACCAAGCCCGCGGCTGGGCCTCCTGTGAACCACTGAGACGTGCCTGACTTATTCGTCTCCTCCCCATGCTTTCTGCCACCGTGTCCCTGACAAACTGTCTTTGCGTGAACACTATGACCAGCAGGCCTGCCTTGGTCTGGACTAAGCTGTCCTCTTCCAAGAATTTTTCTTTCACATGTTCAGCTGTGAGTGGTGGGGTGATGGGGCGGAAATTGCAGGATGGGAGAGCTAGAAAAAGAGAAAAACGGTGGACAGTGAAGAAGATGCTGAGACCGCAGGTGGGAGGTTTGTCTCTGAGAGTCTCAGTTTATACACCTGCGAAATGGGGCCACGAGGGCTCTTGGCAAAACTGACGCAGGGATGAAATGACATGTTTTTATTTGGCTGAATCCCTGCGCACAGCGGGGGTTCATTGGAGGGCGAGTATTCTTCTGGAGGCGGAAGAGGAGAGAAGTGGGCAATCTGGGGACGGCTGGGGAAAGGGCCGCGAAGACAGTGGCCCCCTTTCTATGACTTGTTAATTCATTTACAACATTCCTTTGGTAGAAGCCAGACAGGCAAAGGGCAAAAACGACACCGCAAGGACGAAAGAGTGCACAGCTGAAGTAGAATTTTCTCCTTCACCTGTTCCGTTTGCCTTCTGGAAGTCACTATGGCGACAGGGTGACTGTGTCTTTTTGTCCACCCTTCTGTGCACGAAACCCCACCCGCCCCTTGCCTTTCCTTCACTGCTTTCCCTGGCATCCCAGAGATCTTTCCTTAACTGTACATGGAGAAATGCTCCCATCTTTTTCATTGCTGCATAATATTCCACCGCTCCTTCTACCGTTAGATCCCCACTCATATTCCCGTCAAGCCCTTTTCCAACATTTGCTATTACAACAGTGTACTATCCTTATACAGAGATCATCGTGTATGTGTGTGTGTGTATTTTTAATGCATACCCCAAATTGCCCCCCATATTTGTAACCATTTACCCTCACCTGGCCCATGTCGGAGAGGACCTCTTTTCCACACCCTCACCAGAGTTAATAAAATATTTTCACCTTTACCCATCTTCTTACTGGTTCCTAAGCTTCAAGAGAGCTCGGCAATGAATGGCTTAAAAAACAAGGCAGCTGCTGGGATCATTCCAGAAAAGCCAGACACGAAGAGCTGCTACCATTTCCCTGTGGTCAGGGAAATGACGTGAGATGCTGCTACCACTGTTCCTTTCCTGGAGTCCCCTCCTTGATCCCACGCAGGAGCGCCTGTTTTTGCTCTGTCCCTAAGAAGCACAAGTCCCCCGCCTGGGTCTCTGAGGAGCCTGTCCCTGCATGAGAGGCTGTGATGACCCCTGGCGCTGCCCCTGGCTCAGAGATGTCAACATTTTCTCCCTGTCTGGTCTGAATTGCGCGCTGAGGTTTCACGTCTGGGAGGAAATGACCTCTTATTAGTAAGGAAGCTTGGGGAAGGTAGTGGGGGTGGGGGCTCCTCCTGGGGGCAGAGTGGTCAGATGTTAATATTCTCATCACTTAGGAAAGGGGGCAAGGGTGTAGGATTCTTACACTCTTTGTCAAAGCAAAGGAGGGAACCGGTCGGAAGATGGATGTTGGCCGCCCTGAGCAGCGTATTAGGGAACAAGAAGCTTTTCATCCAGGTGTATTTATGTGGTTTATATTTACCTAATAACCACAACAATGGAGGAACAGCTGTTGAGAAGGGGGAGACCTGGGCTCAGAGGGGAGGGGGAGAAAAAAAAGGAATCTGTCATCCGGGAAGGCAAGCAAGGTGGGCTCCGCAGGATTCTAACCTTGGGTGGTTTGTTTGTCTTCCCGGAGCTCCTGCTAACTCTTGGCCAGGTGTTCTCCTGGGCGCACGGGACAGAGATGGGGGTCAAGCAGACGGCAGGCAGGCACGCAGAAACCCTGGTTACATACACGTGGAAGACCACGCACAGGGCAGACCGCGGGGGGGGGGGGGGCTGGGTATTTCACCCCATCTACACAGACCGTCCTGCTGACTTGGAACCTTTGTATTTTTTAGTAACCCTTCAGCCCCTCCTTCCCTCCAGGGCCCCTTGGACCCAGGACGGCCCGGACCCCACAGTCCTGGAGAGGCGAAAGCTAGCCCAGTGCAGGACTTCTGGGCGCCAGTGCGAAAGGCACGAAACATCTTCGTCCCCTTTCTGATGTTCTGCAAGCCAATGTGACTTGTTTGGGTTGAATTTCCAACAACCAAGAAAGCTGGCGTTCAAATGTCGCACATTCTGAGTCAAGACGTGGAAACCTCAAGTAGATAGAAAAGAAGAAGGAGGGGACAATAATAAAAGGAGAGGAGGGTGTGAAGGGGGGAAAGGGAAATACAAAACAGTGTCAATATGAGAAAAGACACCAGAAGGAACGGGCAGGGGGGAGACTTGAAATATTGCAAATGTGAGGAGAAAACGAAAGAAAAAGAAAAAAGAAAATTGAGCATATAAGGGGCAGGAGGGGACCCAGGTGGGAAGGTGGGGGGGGGAGAAGGGGAAGGAGGAGAGAAGGGGGGAATGATGAAAAGGTAGGAGAGGCAAAACGTGGAAGAGAAAATAACACAAAAGAAACCCGGAGAAAGGTGAATGATGGGAAATGGCGAAGACAGCTTCCGATTGGCGATGTTTCGGAAACTCCCGCTACTCGCTTTTTCGGCAGCACATACATCTAACCTCTTAAACAAGCTTTCGCTCATGGCTAGGCATATAAAGGCATTTTTCGATTAAACCTAATTAGCGAGCCGAACTAAAAAGCGTCCCCGGCGGGAGCTGGAAGGGGGAAGCTGGGCCCCAACTCCTGTGACCCAGGCTATGAGGACATCGGGGGGCCTCACGCGCGCGGGAGGCCCGGGACTTGGGCCTGGTCGATTTTCTCTGGCTGGTGAGGCCACCGGGTCTGGGACTAGCCCTCCGCAGCGCCAGGGCTCCCAGGCGCGGGGATGGAGCCCGCAAACGGCCAGGGAGCGCATCGGCGTGCGCTGCTCGGGCTCGATCACCGTGGAACCCACAACCCGCCTTTCTCGAGCCGCCATGCTTAGGCCTCTTTACAACGCAAACCTATAATTTACACATTTTGATTCCGCCTGTAATTTCGCCCTCCGAGCTCCGATGCCATAAAACTCGCGGGGCCTGGCAAAGGGACCCCCACCCCACCCCCCAAGGCCCCAGCTCTCCCAGAAGTTCCCTTCGCTGCTACAAATAATCGTGTGGAAGGCAGCCAAGAATAACTAGAAAATAAACACAGCTCCCCCGGCCCTCGGAGTGCAGGCCCTGGGTCCCTCCCGGCCCCACCTGGTTCTCGGCCCCGGGGAGGCGGAGAGGCCGCGGGGAGAGCTCCGTGCGGGTCGCGCGGCCCCGTAACCCCGGAGCTGCTGCTGGACTTCTATTCAAAACTGGTGACCTGCTGTCTGGCCTTTGTCCCCCGCCCCGTCTTTCCTAGCCGGAACATTGCCCGGCTTCCGACCTCTGTCGGAAAAATGAACAGCTAGAACAAAGAACCAACGAGAGCTCCAGAGAGTTTTCCCTTCTAAACCCCAGGACTCTCCCAGAAGATAAGAGACCTCGCCCTTCTGCCCTGCGGTCTTGGCCTGTGGGTGTGTGCCCAGGGCTGTGCCACCCCGGCGGGAGTGACCTAACGCGCACTTATACAAGGAAGTGTATGTGCGCTTATGCGCCTGCAAAGAATTGTGTGTGCGCGCGCAATGATAATGATTCTGTCTACGGTTAATTCCGCGTAGATTTCCGCGGCTCGGAAAATGCAAACGACATGTGTGAACGATTACTGAAGGTGCAAAAAACTCGGAGCCCACGTGCCGGACGATTTGGGGTGTGCAAGTATCTCGATGTGCATATAATTCTCGGGGAAGTTGTTTCGCGTGCAAGCGATTTGGTGTTCGCACCAGTGTTTCTAAGCTGCAGACAAATGTGTGTGGATGTCTGATGCCTTTACAGAGGCGAAGAAAGGGCTCCCCAAAATCGTGTCTCTCTAGTCGGCCAGGGCGCACATCCACGGGACTGGCGAAGTCCCGAGAAACAGCGAATAAAAGAAAAACCGTCTTGCTTCCAACAGAGCCGTCACCACGCCGGCTCTGCTTGCTCCCTTTGCCCCGGGGAAAGTGGAGGGTGGAAGGGCGGATAGGCCTTGTAGGGTCCTCCGTGTGCTCCCCCCCCAACCTTCCAGCTCCCGGAGGTGAGGCGCCTTTGCAAAGCACTGCTGTGCTCCGTCCGGGTTCCTGACGCCCCGCCATACTCAGTCTTTTTGCTGCTGCCCGGAGCGCTGGGGCTCTGCTAAGGTCTCCCGGTGCCCTGGAGCCTTTAAACCCTCCCGAGCCAGGTGCCACCAATCCCAACCGGTGCCACGGGGAGAAAGAGAACGTTCTTGCATTTTACCGAGGGCCTGCATGCGTCACTACACCCCAAACGACCACCGCTGGGGGAAAGGCGGGACGGGCAAGTTCCTGTGTCCCCCGCGGGCGCTGCAGTGGCCAAGCCTGTCCTGGCTGAAGCAGTCGGTCCCTCCCAGCGCGCACACGTGTGCCCAGAATTATAATACAATATAACACATCGTAATATCGGATATTATGTCGCGTTTACCTTCCATTAGGATGTGTATATTGTGTTAGGCTGTGCTGATGTGTTTGTTACGACGTGCCGTGATATTGTATCTCTCCATCTCACTACCATGAGCCACCATACACCTACTCGTTTGCTTGACCCGCGCGGTGACCCTGGAGGCAGGACTGAATTCTCCCGCAGCTGGCAGGAGGCCCAGAGAGGGGAAGACACTGGCCCGAAGTTATCCAGCCAGAAAGAGGCAGCACTTGGGTTGGAACCCACAGCTCAGGGGATGGGTAGGAAGGGCAGAAGCAGACGTCCACGCTCACCACTCAGGTAGAGGGACTCCTAAACCACACACTGCTTTTTCTGGAATAGCTCAACAATATATATATTTTATTGCGTTTGCACCATCTGGCTGAGATGGGCCGCTGCCAGCCTGCTCTCTGCCACCCTCTGGCTGAGCGCTCAGCGGGGACAGGCCTCCTGCTCCACCAGAAAAGCTCCTGCTCTACCGGGCCCCATCTTGGCCCGGCCATCGCCTCCTCTCCCCGCTTCTTTGAACAACCCTTTGAGGGAAGTATTGTTATCGTCCAGTTCGCAAAGGGTCCTCGGTTCACAGAGGTTAGATCGCTTGCCTGAGGTCCCTCAGCAAAAGACGGGAGAGACTGGGTCTAGGTGGTGGGGGTCCAGCACCCTTGGTTTTGACCGTTCCTTACATTCCCAACCCCACCCAAGGTGTCGGGTTTAACTGAAGTCCGAAGGTAAGGGGGGGTGGGGGGTGCTGGTGGGGATCAGGTTGTAGAGATAGCCTTAACATTTGGGAGCTTGAAGCATCCCTGGGATGCGAGACAAATTCAGCATCTCCTTTCTGAGGGGGAGGCGACCCGTGAACCCAGATTAAAGTCTCTGAGGACACAGCTGTGGTCCAGGCCCTGGCCTGTGGCTGCAATGGTGCTACCCGGCTTTCATGGGGACAGGAGAAGGGTGGGGGATCCTTCACATATCCCGACCCCCCTCTTCTTGTCTGCAGCTAGAGGGGACAGTGGTGGGGACACCCTCGGACCCAACCACAGGGCACAGTTTTATCCCTTCTTCCCAGCTGCAAATCTCAAGGGGCCACTGTGTTGGCAAAAAAAAAAAATGTCCCCCCACAACTGGAAGACAATGACCAGCCCCAATACCCAAGGAGCTCCGGGGGAGGGGTTTCTCGACCCGGGTCTCAGTCTCCCTGGCTTTCCAGCAGAGATTTGCACTGGCAGGAACGAGGGAAAGGGAAAGGAGTCCAGACCCAGCCTGTCTGGGTTATTCCACCCCGGCCCCAGCCGGCCAGCCATTTTCCTCCCTAAACATCCAAATCATTGGGGGGCCCTCGCCCTGCTGCTATGCAAACCCTGCCTCTGTTTGGGGGCTTGGTCGGGAGCACCGGACGAGGGAGAAGCCCTCTCCCCTGCAGGGGCTCTCCAGGAAACGGAATGGTCAGAAATTGGCGCCTCCGGCAAATCCACATCCACTCTCGGTGAGATCTGACAGCCGTTTCCGAAGCTGCAGAAGTCGGCAAAGCCATCCCAGACCGGGGCCCGCAATCCCACCCGCCGCCCAGTGAACCCTGCCGGCTTTGAGGAGCCCTGGCTGGCTTCGAGGGGGCTGTTCAAAACAAGCGAACAAATATGGAGGTGGGGGCGGTGTTTTGGTTTGCTTTGTTTGCCTTTCAAGATAAAACCTGTGTATCTACACCTTCCTCAAGAGAATGGAGATGAAATAAAATTAGAAAGTTTTCCAGGAATGTTGGGCTTAGCTTTCCCTCTCCCATACACACTTACTTATCTGGACATTTGGGGACAGTTTAGAGATTTAATGTCTTGATGACTAGAAGCGCTTTAATTCTCTATTTCTCTGTGCATGTTGGGGAGTTGGGGGGGGAGTAGGTGAGGGGAGGGAGCCAGCTTTGAGGATCTTCCTTAGAAAACGCCTTGAAACCAACAAAGTCTGAAAAAGGCCAAGTGGACAGCCCTTGCCACCTTCGCCACCACCCCCATCTCTCCATCCCAGCCCCTCCGGCACTGGGATATTTGGAAAAGGAAAAAAATAACTTCTAGAAATATCTGGAAAACTCAGGAGACGGTGCATCGTCCGGGGCTGTAGCTGGAGGGTGGCACATTCCAATCTAGACAACTGTCCCTCACAGGAGCAAATGCGGATCGCCTGGCAAAATCCAGGAGACGCTGGGCAAGTCCGTGTAACATCTGGGTAACTGGCCATTTCTCTTGGATAATTCAAGAGACATACTATGGGGGGATTTGTAAGTAGGCGGCGATTTCGAGACAAGATACAAAAAAAAGAAAGTGTAGCTGAGTTTTTCGTTTTGTCTTAATTCAAAATGCGCGGTTTTGGCTACAATTTCCGCCTCCGCCACACTCCCCGAGGCACTGAGAACTACGGCGTGGTGGACACTTTCATCGCTGGCCAAGCCCCCCTACTTCCCGGAGCAAATCCCTGGCTCGACGGGCCGAAGTGGGGGCGGCTCAGAGGGAAGGGTCGCTGGGCGCGCACAGAGCACGTTTGCCCGCGCGCACCCAGAAAAGATTACATAAGCGACGCTGACGAACGCTGCCCGGCTTGAAACGCGCTTAAATAAAGGGTCCGCCGGCGGCGTGGGCCGGAGGGATTGCCTCACACTCCGAAATCGGGCCCAGACACGTTTAGAAGTGTTTTGCTGGACGCCTGCCCCGCGAGGGCGACAGCGGGAGCCGGGCGGCCTGCGCAAAACTGCGCTGCGGGTTACGGGCTGGCGTTGCGCGGTGCCCGGGGTGGCGTCCTCGGCGGAACAGAACGCCTCCCGCCTTCGCCTCTGCGTGTGTGTCTTCCACGTTTGTGTCCCCCTTGGGGGCGGGGCTCTGTCCGCTGCTTCCCGACTTCAACCAGAAAGAAGTGAAGGACGTCCACAAGCAACAGTTTGGCAGGGAACGAGGCACCCCTAGTTTTAAAAAACTGTCTCTCTCAGGGATGGGCGCGGGGAGGGGGGAGGTGCTGCACGTGGTAGAGGACCATCCCGGTCACCGCGGAGTCCCCAGGGCCCAGAACGGAGCCTGAAACTAATGGAATATTTATTGAATCCATGAATGAATTCAGAAATCAGCCTTTAAAAAAAACCTCACTTTATCGTAATCCCCTCTGGGACATTGAATGTCTCTCCCTGGCCCACGTCCCCTCTGTAAAAGCACAGGGCCGGCTTGCGGTCTCTGCCAGGCGCCCGCGAGTCAGTATAATAAGTGATAACCGCAGCAACATCTGACACTCACTGGCCACCTACGCTTTTCATCAAACTTTACATTTAATTCCTCAGGAACTAGTAGGGGTAGGTCCAATTATATCCCCATTTTACAGACAAGCAAACCGGAGCTCCAAACAGCTAATTAACTCAAGACACCTGGTTCATTCGGGGATTTGATGACTGTAAGTCCTGTGCCCCTCGCGCCAGCGTGCTCATGCTTGCTGAGCCCGTGGCCCCCAATTCCTCCAGGCTTGCAACGATTCTATGCAAGTCCTGCCCAAAGCGCCAAGGGTCTGCTTCTCCCCCAGCAGCATAGCTGGAGCCCAGCGGTCCAGCCAGGCGAAGCCCAGACCCTTGGAGTAGGCTATAACCAGCTCTAAACTTATAGAGCAGCGCTGGGACCCATAATTGCTTGGGTAGCTGTGTTCACACGCCCTTACTCTCCAGGCGAGAAGGGATCCTACCCAAGGCCCCGCGTAAAAGTACAGCTTAGAATCCCTAACGCTTCTAAAAACCTGGAGTGTCCCCAGGTTATGGCAGAAAGGGACCTGAGAAAGGTCAGCCCGGGGGCGGATGTGACCGATTGAAGCCCCTGCGCCTGCGTGCGGTGCATCTCACCCTCATCTTTGCGCGCGGGAGCAATCGTGCCCCGCGGGTTGGCGCAAAGCCGGACCCTGCCCCCGGGTCTCCAGTCCCTCCAGGCTTCGGCCACTGCACACCAGTCAACGTAATGAATGGAGAGAGAAAAGACGGGGCGGGGAGGGAGGGGGCATTGTGAAGGGGGTGAAATATCTTGGAAATAATACACGGAGAGAAGGAAATATGGACAACAGTTTATCAGCACCCCCACCCCCATTGCCCGCATGTTTAAACCCCCTAAGTAATTTTAGATCGTGTCTTCAGTTAATATATCTCTCTCCCTTTCCCGCGGGCTGACAGGGAAGCGCCGTTGCTGCAAGATGTCTGCAGCAAAGGGTCTTTAAGAGTTTCCACATTGTTTAGCTACACAAACGTGTTTGTGGTTCCCGAGGTCCTCCCCCTCCCCCACCCGCCTCCGAATCTCATTTCACTTTATGAGTCCAATTGTTTGAGGATGCCCGCGCCACATAAATCCTGCTTCGAGATTAATCTTTCTGCTCGCTCGCGCTGGGCGCAGCGATTTTTTTTTTTGGAGTTCTTTAAAAGAGGGCGCCGGGCGGAGATTTATTAACAAGGAAAAATAGTTTATTTTTATAGTCGACCTCGGAAAAGTGGGGGTGGGAGCGGGCCGGGGAAGGGGAGCGGTTCAGATGGATAAACAATGAGGCTGAAGGGGCCGGGGCGCTAGAGACCGCTTCAGCCTAGAGTGTGCTGGCGACTTGAACTCTTCTCCCGGCCTGGCTGTGGGTGCCTAGCCTCGGGTCTACGGGACCGATGTGTAGTGTGCCTGAGGGGCTGTGTGTGTGTGTGCACACACACGTACGTGCGTGAGGATCCCACACATTCCCGGGGACAGCTTCTTCCGAGACCCCGTGACCAGAGGGGCTGCCCGAAGCCGCCTTCTCTTCATCTTCTGGTCACTTTAACCGTGACGACATGCACGGCTGTTAGTGGTCTGCAGAGCATTGCAGACGGTGCAAAATTGCACACACTGGTGTGTTTTTTTTCCTAGAGAAAAATTCATAGTTTTCACCAGCTTCCCTGTGGATATGTTGTCATGCAAAAAGTTAAAAATCCACTAATTAAAGAAAGCTAAGCAGGGCCTTTCCTCTTCCCAGGCTGCGGTAGCCGCACACTTCGCCAAATGTGTGTCCTCCAAACCCCTTTGGCAGGAGCCACTGAAGAGTAACAATGATCGGAAGCCGCCTCCAGCTGGGGCATTTTGGAAGCTGAACTTGCCACCTTTCGGACCCAGGACACTCTCGGGATTCTTAGCAGCTCGAGGTTCAGAGCCCTGGGGTCCCCCCGCTGTTTTCAGTCTCCAGTGAGCCCAGCGGTCTCACCTGGAGGCTGTGGCAAGTCTTCTCCCGGCCTCAGTTTCCCTCCAAACTTTCGGAAAGGACATTTGTGAGATGGGTGTGTGCGCCCACGTGTTTTCTGTCTTGTGGCCAACTACCTTGAGGGTGCATGTGGGGGAAGAACACACAATCTGGAATGTTCCATTGGGCATGAAGGATGAGGCCTTGAGCTTCTAGATGGGGAAGGGTGGTTCTTAACCTTTGGGGAAATGAAGTCCCTGTGGAAAGTGGATTTAAAAATGTACCTACTCCACACCAAAAAAAAAAAAAAAAAAGAAAGAAAAGAAAAAGAAAGCACTTAAATGGGCGGTTTTGCATACAATTTGCAGGGGTCCCTGGACAGGTGACGGTCCCTTGCTTAAAGTGAAGAGATGGAGCATCAGCCCTGACCAGTGTTCTAGCGAAGGGTCTCAGCAAGACTCTGGACTCGAGGCCACGTGAGCCTACTGGTCGGAGGCCGGTTCAGCGCTCCCAGGGAGAAGAGAAGGGTTAGAGGGTGAGAGGAGTACGCCCCTCCTTTGATTCACAGACCCGGGCGCAACCGGAGACCGCCCGGCACCGCGGCGTCTGTCTGTCTGCGCGTCTGCCCGCGGGTCCCTGGCTGTCCCCGGTGAACTCCATGCGCTCCGGCGCGCGCGGTTGGACCAGTGCGAGGGCGCGCGGCGAGCCAGGCGCGCCCTAGAGAGGACGCGCTAGGGGGCCAGGCTCTGACCGCGGGTCCCCAGGGGCCCGACCCGAGCCTCGGAGTCCCCCTCAGCTGACGTCTGCAACCCTTGTGGGGGAGGATCACCGCCTCCCGCCGCCATTCTTCCTTAACCTCTTCCCTGAGGCGAGGTGGGTAGGGGGGCACCTGCTCAGAGCAGAAGCCAGCGGCGGGGGTGCGGCGTGTTTGACCCAGTCCCCCTTCTGGGGGAAAACCCATCTCAGTCAGCTGAGCTGCCCACTGGCTCTCCCAAGCAGTGCCAAATTTTTCCTATAATAATAAACCACTGGAAATAAAGTTCTTTCTCTTTTCTAACGATCTTCCAAACCATCATCTTACTAACCCCCAACAACTCACTTGTTATTAGAAACCGCCCCGGCCCCCAAGGTGAGGAGGAGGCTGGGCCCAGAGAGGGTAAGCAGCCAGCTGGAGAGCGCACAGTAAAAATTGGAGAGCCTGGGCTCAAACTTGAGGCCTCAGACTCCAAATCCCTGTCATTTTCTTATGCACTACGATAGGTTTCTATTACAGGCCCTCCTACCCCAACACACAGGTACCCCAACACGCATGCTGGCTTCTCCGGGGAACAGGGCGCAGCGCACCGCGCTATTGCCGAAGCCCAGGAACCTGGGGCCCAGCTGTGGGAAAGTGACCAGGTGCATCGGAAGCCAGGCGCAACTTGTGGGGTGCACCTTTGCCGACAACTTGGGGTGCACAGCTTGAGTCCCAGCATGTCCAGCCCTCCTCTTACCTTCGTGTCATTCCCACCCTGAAGCCCTCGGGCGAGGCTGCACTGACCCTGGCACCTCCGCCTTGGCTCCCGCCTCCACACCCAGTCCCCAGCTTCCCCCCCGCCCCGCTCCCTTGCCCATAAAATACCAGCCTTGTACCAGCCCAGAGAGAACACTTCCCTCGGGGTGGAGGCGCGTCAGTCGCTCCCCAGCCACCTGACGCCTTACCTGGTCGCGGGCGGATGGAGAAGGACCTGCAAGCGGAGCCTAAGCGCGGGCGGGCGCGCCCCAGGACGCAGAGCACTCCATGGAGGATCCACCGGCCTCCGACCGCGTTTCCGGTTGTAGCACTGGGCGCCCCCGGAGTGGGGCCGATAAGCTATCGGCCTGCCCGGCCCAGGAGGGGCAGTCAGCAGCGAGAGCCAGGGCACCTCAGGCCCGCTCCCGGCTCAGGGCCCGGCTGCCTGCCAGCAGCCGCTCAGGACAGCAGCGAGATGCCTGCCGAGGTGTTTCTGGTTACAATCACCTCACACACAGGCCTGCATTCCGCCCCCCCTCCACCCCCCACCCTTACCATTATGTCTGAAGTCACACCTTCTGCCGGGCCTGGGGAGCTTGGCCGGGGTGGGGGCAACGTGTGCCTGAGCCCTGGGCCAAAGTTGTTAATCCACAGAGTCCTAGCAGGTCCGTAAAAAGGAGTATTTTGGTGGTCAGAAAATCAATATTGGGTAGATATATCGCCTCCTTCTCCTATCCACCAGGACTTAATTTTCTACCAATTTATCCAGGACTGCTGTGTGTTCCTGATTATTCTCTGGAAGGGCCGAGGCTTGCAGTCTAATGGATTGATTTGTTTTCTCCTTGGGAAGACGGAGGGTTTAAGAGATAGGGAAGGATTCTCAGGAGAAAGCTAATATTGGTTCTTATGTAGTTTGAGTAAGAATAATCACATAGTAGCTACCACTCATTGATCCCGTATGTGTCTGAATCCTTCAAAAAAAGGCTGCAGGTTGGGGGTAACTATTCCTTCCCCCATTTTTCAGATGAAGAGCCAGAGGCTTGAAAGGGGGGAACGGTGTCCCAGACACACACAGCCGTGGAACTGCACCCCCAAACGGCCCTCTGTCCACCTCCTCCAGGCGCGCAATAGGTCTAGGACCAAGGCATGTGGAAAGTCTGAACCTTGATGATGGAGGGGAAGGACGCCCTCACTGGCTTTTCTTGGGGCGCAGCCTGCCACTCAAAGGAGGGCGGGCCATCAGACCCCAAAAGGGCCCCAGAAACGAATTCATGCCTGAGAACTTCACGCAGAGATGGCCCTGGACGGGCCCTGGCATCAGGGCTTGGAGAAGGGGAGGCTGACTCTTTCTGGGCAGGGGCACGTTGGGTGCTTTTGCAAGCTTTGGGCGAACTGCAGCAGAGCCCTTCGGGTGCCCGGCTGGCCCAGGGCCCCAGGGGCGAGAGCGTAGGTCGCAGCCGCCCCTCTCCAGGCTGACAGTCTGCTTTCTCCGCTTGGTCAGGCCCAGGGGCCGGGGCCCTTGCAGGAGCTCTGGGATCACTCCAGGCTTTGCCGAACCTCCCCCCATCTGGAGAACAGGGCTGCCCGGGATCCATAGCACAATTAACCTCACCCACCCTCTCCCCACCAGCTTCCTCAAAATAAATGTGACAAAGGTGGCCCTAATGATCTGCGGGGGAAGATCTATATGCCTCGGGACCGTAACACATGGCTCCCAACCTCCCCAGTGGAGCAGGCGGCCCTACTTCAAAGAACAGGCGGTTGGTGATATTACAGAGTTTCCTGGTTTTCAGGAAACAAACAAACAACCGGCTGGGTTCTCTAGGGGCAGAGTAACAGCCACAGACACTAACCCTAAGGATGACGGGGACGGTGACGATGATGGTGACGATGGTGATGATGATGGGGCCAATACGTCTCGACCACACGTGCCGGGTTCAGCGCTCAGAGCTTTGCACGCTCTGTCTTGTCTGCTCTGCAACACTAACAAGCAGAGGAGGCAACCGCCCCATTTTACAGCCAAGGGCCATTGAAGTCAGGAGCGCACCCCTCAGGGCCACTAGGTGGTAAAGGCAAGATTCAAATCAGACCTGCCACGCTTGAAATAATAACAACAACAAGGACAATCATGGCTTTTTAAAATAATAAAAGCATATGATAAAAAAATGATCAAACAGGGAAAAGTGTAAGTGATGACCCCTAGCCAGTACATCTCTGGTTTCCCCTCCCCACCCCAGCAACTGACTCCCCACCCCACAACCCAGCCTGTGTCTTGCCTATCTTTTTACATTCTGCAAAGGGACCTCACAGTGGAAACTGCTCTGTGCTTGGCATTTTTGTCATTGGGTTCATTGCTGGTGTGTTTTTCAAGTATGGGCTTTTCATCACTCATCCCCGTAGGTAAAACAGTTTGCCAAATACACAAGCAAACAAACAGACAGGGAATGTGGGAGGGGCTGGTTCTCCGGGGAGCAGTGGGGGGTCAAGTCCTGCTCAGGGCCGCTTGCGGCGCTCAGGGACCCGGAGTGGGGGAGGGCGGAGAAAGAGAGGGAGGGAGGGACGGGATGGAGAGGGGAGAGGAGAGGGAAGGCTCGGACGTGTCTTGCATTCCAATCAGAGATAGCGATGTCCCGGGGACAAAACATGCTCATCCGCTCTTCGCACGGGGGTGTCACCGGACTTGATTTCAGGGCAGGAGATTTTCAAAGCCTTAAATGGTCTCTCAGAGACACGGCAGAGTCACAGCCACCCTCCGCTTTGTGCGGAGGGGCAGGCTTTCAGGATGGAGGCCTGGCGACACCAGCCCCACCGCTGACCAGGAGCTGTGGGGTGGTGGGCCAGGGTGGGGGGGGGGGCGGGGGGGCACTGGACTATTTCGGTCCTGCCTTCCCATGTGATTTTTCCTGCCCGGGTGTACTGACGTTTAAGGATCATCCTTCCTGTTCACTCACCCCGCGTGCCCAGCGCCCCCCACCCCCTGCCACCAAGTCAGCACTTAATTTTTATATTTCCCTTTTGTACGTGTTGGCCCAGACCATTGGGCAAAGGGATTTTCCCGAATGGTATTTGTGTGTTTTTGTTCCTGTGGTTTTTAAACACAGAGTGCCTTCTTGACACACCTGGGAAGCTCCAAGTGAAGGCTTCTAGGCTGTCTCCCAGGTGGCAGGTGGGAAGGGCCCCGTCAGTGCTGGCGGCACTGGTGCAGAGAAGGGGGGGCAGAATACAAGGCAAAGGGGAACCCCTTGGAGGAGACCTTTGGGGCCCACAGTAGCTTGCCCTTTGCTTAGAGTCCTCATGACCAGCGGTTTTGTCTGCCTGCCTGTCTGCTGGTCTCATTGGTTCTTGTCGCCTTGATCTCTTCTGCTTCCATTTTCTCTCACTCCTGTTCTCTCTTGCTCTGGCCTCGTGTGATCGTCCCTCCCTCCCTAATCTCCTTTCTTCCTTCCTTCCTGTGCTCAACCCTCCTCCCATCTACCGCCCCTTTTCTTTCCTTCACCCATCCACTTATGCATGCATGCACCCATCCACCCATTCCTCCATCACCCCTTCCCTCCCTCCCTCCCTCTCTTCCTTCCTTCCTTCCTTCCTTTCTTCCTCTGTCTACCTGTCATTCTCTCTTCCCACTATAATCACATCTTCTCCTTTCTCATCCTTTCTCCCCTCATGCCTCTCTTATCCGAGGAAGGAGAATTATAATGAGAAATACATGCCAAGCCTCTGGGGCCTTCCGATCCAGGAGATGCGGGGAGCTGATCTTAACAGAAACAGCAAGTCTCGCTCACAGCNCTTCCTTCCTTCCTTCCTTCCTTCCTTCCTTCCTTCCTTCCTCTGTCTGTCATTCTCTCTTCCCACTATAATCACATCTTCTCCTTTCTCATCCTTTCTCCCCTCATGCCTCTCTTATCCGAGGAAGGAGAATTATAATGAGAAATACATGCCAAGCTTCTGGGGCCTTCCGATCCAGGAGATGCGGGGAGCTGATCTTAACGGAAACAGTAAGTCTCGCTCACAGCACCAGGGAGACTGTACGTGGGAACAACTTGACCGAAGGCACCTTGGCAGTTGGCAGTTTGTGTGACTATTTCCCTTCTAGAAGGGTTTTCTAAAGAAATAACTAGAAATGTGGACAAGTATTGACCTGTGAGAATGTCCATGCAGTGAAATCTATAGTAACAAAAAGGTAAGAGCTCAGATGTGCAAAAATAGGGGACCGATAAAATTTTGCTACATCCACAGATGAATAATACTATGTAGCCACTAAAAATCCAATTTTAAGTGAGAAAAGCAGATATAAAGTAGCATATATTTTACAGCCCCATAGTCTTTATTTATTATTTATTTTTAAAAAGATTTTATTTAGTTTTGGAGAGAGGGGAAGGGAGGGAGGATGAGAAGGAGGGAAGCAACAATGTGTAGTTGCCTCTTGAACGCCCCCAACTGGGGACTTGGCCCACAACCCATGCATGTACCCTGACTGGGAATCGAACCAGTGACCCTTTTCCTCGAAGTCTGGTGCTCAACCCACTGAGCCACACTGTCTGGGGCTGATGCCATATTCATCCTGTGGGTGCATCTCTGTGTGTGTGTTGCATGCTCACTAAAAAGCTGGTGCATATACAGCAAGATACGAACACTGGGAGGCAAGAACACAGAATTTTGGAGGGGTTGTACTTCTCTACTTCTTTTGCCCGAGGGTCTCCCTGTTTGAGGCTGGTGATGAAATTATGGTGGTTTATTACAGTGGTGTATCATAGTGCCTTTTCTACTTCTATATATGTTTGGAACTTTTCCATAAGGTTTTGTCAGTGTTTACAATGTCACCCCGTTCTTCTGCAAGTGTGCAAAAGACATCTTCATCCTCAAGTTCAAGTTCATCTTCCCCTTGGGGTTTTTGTTATAGAGCTTTCTGAGGCTTCCTCTGCTATTGCAGCCCGGTTTCTGGATTCTAGGGGTTCATAAACCTGCTGACCTTAACAGGGCCACAGTGCAGGGGTGCGGCTCACTCCGACTTCCACTACCGAACAATAATGAGCCGGCCAGGATGGCCCGGTCAGGACTGGAAAGGCAGCAGAGGCAATGAGGTGGGTTTGCAGTAAGAGGTTACTCTGAGAGGCCAGGAGTTAAGGTGGGGAGGCTTGTCACTGCCGAGGGGGATGAGAAAGAGGGCCTGTGAGGCCTGGGGGACATTTGGTTGCTATTATGAGGGAGCAAACCCAGAGAAACTGCAACAAGAAAATGGCAAAGTTGGGCATCTCAGTGGGCTGGAGGGAGGCCCAGTGACCCTGGGGCTAAGTAATTCCAAATGGCCTTTGAAACCCTGACAGGGGGGGCCACAGAGACCCAGGGGTAATGGGGACACGGGGCAGAGGTTCTAGGTACTGAGCCGTTTTCGAGAAGGTTGGCAGTTGCCCTCCCTGGCTGAGATCCTCAAAATAACCCCCGAGAGTCGAAGTTCTTACCGTCCAGCCTGCAGAGACCTGCGCCCACCCTGGCTTGTGAGGAAAGGGAAGTAAAGTGGGAATATTCCACAGTCGGAAACAGAATGTGTCACCGCAGCCACCAAAATGCCAGCCTGTGAGTGCCTTCCGCTGGACCTCGCCAGGCACCAATAACGAACTGACGTACGAGCCAGTTGATCGATGAATTAGCATTTTGTGGCTTCGTGCAAAAGAGCCCCACCTAGATCGCGTATTGCATGAAGTGTGCGTCTGGGACCACCTGCCACCCCTCGCCAGGTGGATGTGCTGTGAATGCTGGTCCCTGAGCCTCGGCCCAGCCTCACCAATCAGCCTCTGGGCTGCAGCAGCATCAAGGTCAGCGCCTCACAGTCCAGTGCAGCCCACGTCCTGCTCTGGGCGCTGTTGCCACTCCTAGGAGAGGGAGACGCGTGTAACAAGGCACACAGTCCCCAGTGGCATTCCTACCATTTCTGTTGTGTTCATTAGAGGTATACGCCATAGGGGAATATTACACTTCCCAGTTATTTCCGGTTTGTCATGTGACGGATTATGACGATCAATTCTATATATTCAATTAACCTCCAACCAGTCGCCTCAGGTAAACAGAATGCCTGATTTACAGGAGAGGAATTGTCACACAGAGAGAGGCATTGTCACATACAGAGGTGACGTGACTTGCCCAGACTCACGTGCCTTTTCATAGCAATGGCAGTGGCAGCAACAATGACAAAAATGGGTACCGTTTACCGAGAGTGACTCGGGGGCCCAGGCACTGTGCTAAAGCGTAGATTTTTAACTGTTGTTTAATCCAGGTAATTTAACCTTGCGTGGATTATGGTATTTCATTGTCACAACTTTATAAGGGAGGTCCCGTTCCCATGCCCATTTTGTAGATGAGAACACTGAGGCCTGGGAAGACTCCCTGGCCATGGCTCCAGGGCGGTGATGGTAGGATTCGGGTCTAAAGACTCCAGGGTGTGGTGTGGAGGCTTAAGCTGCTTTTCAGAGGTAGCTTGGAAGGCTCTGACCGTTCTCCTACGGAGCTAGATGTGTTTAAGCCTTAAACCAGCTTTAAGTCTAGAAGAATACGAAAAGAGGCCCCCAGGAGCAGAGATGACGTAGAACAAAAATGAACATTCTAGAAGCCTTGAATTTCTCGTACTCAGTTTATCTACCTGGTAAATGGGCAGATGGGCCTCCCATGAGAGCGGCCTAGCAAGGAACCCTCAAAAGAAAGAAACCCAGGTCTTGAGCCCAGAGGGACCCCCACTCATCCCATGCCTTAGCAAGGTGGTCCCCGCCTCTGGGACTCAGATCCATGGTTCTCCCATCAGCCTGAGATCCTGTGTTCCTGAACCCTGGACTTCTAGTTCAAGGTCTCCATGCAGCCCTTCTGCTAGCTCAGAAGCTCAGATTTTATAGTAAATAATAATAATAATAATAAGTAAGACGTCAGGTTCTGGGAATAAAAAATGCACCCCCAGCCTTGAATGTAAACTTAGGGAGTTTTCCCAGCCTTTAAAAAGGGAAAACCAGCCTTCCTAAGAAAACAAATTCCCCTCTCACTGTAAGTGCGGGTTATCAATTGGAATTCTGAATGACTTTGGGGCTGACAATTTTAACAACCACTTAAGTCTCACCCCTCAGCTTTTATCTGAGCGCTACACAAACATCGTTAAACCCACCAGCACAGGCCGGGAAAAACAGTGTCGTCCTGGAGGTGAGAAGACCCAGGGAACCGAGGTGTGCAGAGGCCAGGCCCTCCCGCCCTTCCCTCCGCACCACTAATCAATGGCCTGGCCAGGCTTAGAATTAATACGTCTGGACTCTTGCACTTTTGACCTAACTGTTAGATAACAATTCCTTTAGCTAGACCGTGGGTTAGTAGGCATGAAGAGTCAATTTGATAAATAGATGTCATTTGATGTATCTAAATGTCTGGCGGAATGGTGTTTATTTTAAAAGAGAGGAATGTAATTTATACATAATTTATTTGTGCGGTACGAGTTAAACCACTGAACTCTTATGGGAGAAGAAAATAAGTCAAAAGGATCTCATACTGTATTGATTAAAGAAAAAAACCTGACTCTTTATACCAAGGCTTTACTCATTCTTTTCGGTTTCCTTAACGCCTGAGAGGTGGTTTGAGTCGTCATTCTGATTTCTCACACTGAATCTCATGGCTGGAAAAGGCTTTCTCGTGTGCCACGAAGCGGGTGGAATTCTCCAATGACTTCTAATTCTGAAAAGGCAGAGTCTAACCGTTCCCCGAGTGATGGTGGGTTCAATGAACAACGATGCATCTGCAACATGGAATGTTTGCCTGACATCCCCAAGGTTCTAGAACTCTACTTCTGCATCCTCTCTCGCACAACACTCCATCTATCCATTTCGCACGACTAAGAAAATGTTGGAAACCCAACCAGGTTACCAAATAGTTTGACTGTATTTTCTTCGACATACCCAAGTGTCCTGTCCAAATGACAAGAGCACACGCCCTCTGACACGCCAGTAATCCCATCTCGAGACATACTTGCAAATTTGCACAACGACCTATCTACAAAGACAGTCGTTGCAACATTGGTTGGAATAACATAAGATCGGAAACACTTGAAATGCCCAGCAGTAGGGGTCTGGTTAAGATAAACCACAATTTCATTCCCGTGGTAGAATACTATATAGCGCTGAAAAAGGAGTGAGCCGAGAGCCCTGTCTGACATCCGCTGCTAAAGAAAGGGCTAAGACCAGCAACAGTGGGTGAAGGATGGGCCAGTGTCTGTGAGAAGGGAGAAAGGGACCCAAGGAAGTAGCCGGTGCCAAGGTGGGAGGTAGAGTTTTCACTCTTTTTATCTTTGCGGCTTTGGAAATGGCAACCATACGAATGTTTTCCTCCTAAAAATAGATGAAAGCACAAAGAGCCAAAGGATACTTGTGAGTCCGCACATACAAGAATGTTTTAAAAGACATACATAGAAGTTGGTTATCTCTGAGTGCCTTGGTCTGTTGGTATTTTTATACTTTTCTCTTTTGCTTGCCCACATTTTCCAGTCTTTATGCAACGCACATAAAATGAGTTCTTTTGTAGATTAACAAGGAAGGAAGGAAGAAAATAACTTTCCCTCCTTCACCCTCAGTGATATGGATTTCTTAAGATGTGTATTAAAATCTCTGTAAAGTGACAGGAGGTGGCAGGAAAACAGACTAATAAAAAGAGGTTTATGGGTATTTGGGTGGAATAAGAAGGACTTCCAGATGCAGGAAAGCCAAGATTCAAGAAGAGGGAGAGGGGTGTTCTGTGGCCGCCTGGAGGGAGGTGCACTGCCGAAGTTTATGGCTGCCCTGGGCCTTCCTGCTCAGGGACCCCAAAGCGCCCAGCACACGCGATTTTTCAGGGTGAGAAACGGACAGAGGGAAGATGCAGGCGCGATCTCCCTTCAGGGATGAAGAAAGTCAGATGTTGACTGAGTCCCTGGCTGGTGTGGCTCAGTGGACTGAGCACCCCCCCTCGTCCGTGAGCCTGAGGGTCAGTGGTTCAATTCCCAGTCAGGGCCCACGCCTGGGTTGCCGGCCAGGTGCCGGGGGGGGGGGGGGGGGGCGCGNGGGGCGGGGGGGGGGGGGGGGGTGCGCAGGAGGCAACCAGGCGATGTATCTCTTGGCACATTGGCATTTCTCTCCCTCTCTTTCTCCCTCACATCCCATCTTTCTAAAAACAAATAAATATAAATCTTTATTTTTTTAAAAAGTCACCTAAGAAGAGATTCTGAGTTCCGCTTTTCAGCGAGAATCCTTTTCTTTATTGGGAGAATGATAACAAAAGCAATACCTAACGGCAGCCCGGAGCTGACTCCACACCAGACGCAGAGCGAAACGCTCTGTGCGCACTGCATTGTTTAACCTCCGATGCTGATGTTAGAACTAAACGGGATGATGCCCCCTGCACAGAAGACAACCCTTACAACCGGGCCAAGGCTACGCTCTCGGTACGGCCTTGTCAGCAGGTGAAATCGAAGAGGTAACTGCAGGCATTGATCACAGAGGCGCTGATGTGCCTGCACGGATCTGTTCGGATTTTCGTTTTCGGGAAGCCGGTTCATCTTCCAACGGCCAGCACCTGAAATTCTTTGCCTGAGGACTTTCTCTCCCTGTTGGAGGTCCCCAGGGCAGCCTTCAGTCAAAAACCACTGGAACTTTGTAGGTAAATGTTGCAGCTTTCTTGCCCCGGGAGTGGCGTACTCTGGGGCGTTGGTCCACGCTGATCCCCACCGTTTCCCCCTGGGGGGCACTAAGCTCACAGGGGCAACTTGCCTGACTCTATCCCCTGTACTGACCCCCTCCCTTCCCTGCCCCACCTCCCCACTCCCCTGCCATTTCCTAGGACCACCTCCCAAATCAACAACTTGTGTTTGAAATTCTTTCTCAAGATTTGCTCCTGGGGACGCAGACATCTCCTGTAACCTCATCCTTAAAAAAAAAAAAATCCACTTCTCTCTTTCGTCCTCTCTTTCATAATAATCAATAGAGCATTTGGTGGGGTTCAAATCTCGCTGATATCTCTTTCTTCACGGAACATCCCCCCATTCTGTGAGTCAGGCAGGCAGACCACCCCCCACCCCTTTCCAGATGAGGACAGAGAGAGTGAGAGAGGCTGGGTCACTTTCCCCAAAATCCTCACAGCTGGAAGGGGCAGAGCCGAGCCCTCGGCTTCTCCGACTCTATGCTCCTCACCAGGGCCCAACACAATATCAGCCTTCCCCTTCTCGCATACGAATGGTGTCCAATCTATTCTCAGGTTAATTTATTAATGTGTTCCTTAGAATGTTCGGTCTCCAAATACTTTGGGATTTTCTAGCTTCTTTCCAGGTTAAGTCCGTTGGTTTCCAGGTTAGTGCCATTGCGACCGAAGGGCATATATCCCACAGTTTCTATTTTTTATATACATCAAGGCGTGTTTTATGGCCACCGTGGGGTCGGTCTGGGTGAGTGTTCCACGCGAGCTTCGGAGACTGCGTGTGTCACTGCTGTTGGATGAGTTGTCTGTACGTGTGGGTCGTATCCCATTGATGGATGACATTGCTGAGTTCAAGGACGTCCTATTTGCACGTTACTGTGCATTGTTTTCCCTGCGTGAAATCTCATTCAAACTTCTCGACACCTCTGCATTTCATTATTATTATCATGTGTGGGTGAAGCCAAAACTCATAGAGGTTAAGTAAGCCATTTGACAGCAAGTAGGTCTTTGGACTTCCGGTCCAGTTCTCATTCTGTGACCCCCCCCCCCCCCGGGCCACCTCTCTCCCCACTCAGCTCATGCAAAAGCCACTGAGGACACCAGAGACCTTCAGGGAGTCTAGGACCAAATACAGTATTGGCCCTGGCTGGTGTGGCTCAGTGGACTGAGTGCCCGCCTACAAACCAAAGAGTGACTGGTTCGATTCCCAGTCAGGGCACAGGCTTGGGTTGTAGGCCAGGTCCCTAGTGTGGGGCCCATGAGAGGCAACCACACACTGATACTTCTCTCCCTCTCTTTCTCCATCCCTTCCACTCTCCCTGAAAGTAAATAAATAAAATCTTTACATAAATACATACATAAATAAATACAGTATTGGGATAGTCCTTGGCACCAAGCTGGTCAATGCCACTTGGAAATCAACTTGAACCTCAAAAACTCTAAGAGAACCTTGCTCTACCTTTGCAGGGGATTGGCAAGAGTTCCAACATGGGCTAAGTCTTCAGTCCCTGATTCTCTGATCTGTCTTGGGGGTGTTGATAAGGAGGTGTCTGGAATTTGGAGGGAAGGGATCCTGGTGAGAACCAACCACAGTAAATTCTCAGCAGGGTTGGGGAGGCAAGGGCCAGCCTGCCCTGGTGGCCTCTCACAGGTCAATGATGTTGAGCCCTCACTGTGGAACCTGCCCCAATGGCATGGCCAATCCTACCAACCCGACGCCCTTGCCAATGACTGGTAGGAATGGAGCGGTGACCCCACTCTGGCCAGTGATGCATAAGGAGAAGTCAACTGGGAGGAAGGGGCCTATGGTAAACCAGGTCTCCCAGTACTGATGCCCTGGTAGGGGACCCCGCCCCTTGAACCCGAGCTGGCCCTGGGGCTGACTTTTGTCACAGAGGGTGTGGTTACAGTGACTCTGTGTGACTTCTGAGGCTAGGTTGCCACAGGAAACCTCGCAGCTCCCAGCCGGATCTCCTCCTTGGGGGAAGCCAGCTGCCAGGTAAGTCCGATTAGCCTGTGAGTGTCATGCCGAGAGGGAGCCCGAGTTCCCCACCTGCAGAGGCTGCGCGGGGAGAGATGCCCGGCCACTCTCCATCTGTTCAGTGACCCCCGATGCAGCTGGAGTTGGACACGGAGCCCAGTGGACATTCAAGTGGCTGCAGCCCCAGCTGTCGTCGGACTGTTGTCTCCAGAGAGACCCCAAGTGAGAACTGCCCAGCTGAGCCCAGCCGACTCAAAGCTGCATGAAAGAAGCTGCTGGGGAAAGTTTCCTTGCTTCTGAGAAAGATATATAGACGAAGTGCCCCCCTCCCTTCCACTTTTTTTTTCTGGACACGTCAGGCCTAGCTCTAGGCAGCCAGCTTGGGAACACAAGAGATCTAGTTGTTGGAGGCAAGCGCCACACGCTGAGGGTGACTGAGGAAAGAGAAGGGAGGAACCCAAGGCCTCGAAGGCACGGTGGCCCAGCTCCACCTGACCTTGCGGTCCTGTCGGGTGAAATGATGCCTCCCGTGTTAACAGCCGTTTGGGCTTCCCAGTGCATCCCTGGATCCGGGCTGGAAGGCGATGGAATCGAGGCGTTGGGTAAAGCCCCTGTGGGTTTCAATAGGGACTCTGCTACTTCCTGGCGGCACGAACTTGACTTCTCTCTGAGCTTCAGCTTCCTCCTCTGGAAAATGGGGAGGGGTGGGGAGAAGAACTCGGCCTGCCTCATAGGGTCCCTGTGAGGAGTCAGTGAATGCGTGTGTGTGTAAAAGCCTCATGCCAAGTGCTCGGCCTGCAGGAGACACGCGGGTTCTGCCTGCTCAGACGGGTCCTTCAGTCCCCGGGACCTCCCATGCTCCTTCTAAAACAGAGTGGCTTTGGGAACTGCCCCAGAGATCACCGGCCACAAGGTCCGGCCAGAGCTCAATGTGTTCCCATCATCACCCTGGGGCTTCCGGGAGTCTAGGGTCCGCCACGGCACATCAGGACCGCAGATGCCTCCCTTCCACACACCTGGTTCTTCATCAGCTCAGGGGCAACCTTCCCTTTGAAGTTGGCCCGTCACACCACCTGCTCCCAACTGGCTTGAAATTGAAGTTTAAAACCGAACCCAAGCTTCCTCTTCCTCGCTCTGTTCTATTTAAGTTTCCTCTATAAACAGAAGCTCGTGTGTGCGTCCAGCTGGCCAAGGGGCAGCGGGGAAAGGGGACTCCCCAGGCCTTGTTTAATTGGAACGCACGGCAGCTCTCCCGAGTGCACGGCGTCCTCGGCTCCTTTTGGTAAAGGGGATGCAGCTCCCCGACAGAGGAGGACACGACCGGGCCCCGCTCACCCACCGCTGTGTGCCTTAGCGGGGCAATCGGAAGTGAAATAACCATGGGAGCACGTCTCAGGTGTGTCACCTTTGAAAGCAGGGACTCCAGACGCTATTGGATCCTCAGATTAAACCCCAGTGAGTAGACGGCCATGGAAAGAATGAGGTCTCGCCATTCGCGGCCACATGGGTGGACCTAGAGAGCAGCGTGCTAAGTGAAATGAGTCAGACAGAGGAAGACAAATGCAGTATGGTTTTAATTATATGTGGACTCTAAGACACAAACGATCGAGCAAATGAAACAGAAATAAACTCATAAATACAGAGAACACACGGATGGGGGGGTGCGGAAAAGGAAGAGTTGGATTAAAAAAAGTACAAACTTCTAGTTATAAAATAAGTCATGGGGGTGTAATGTACGGCCTAGAGAATCTAGTCAATGACATCGTTACAGCTTGGTGCGGTGACAGATGGCGGTCACTCCGTGAGGTATGAAACATTGGATCACTAGGTTGTATATTTGAATCTAACACAGTGTTGTCTGTCAGTTATATGCAAAATACATGCTTAAGAGAAGTAAAATTAAACTAGAAAAATAATGAGTGGAAGAGGGGAAAAACCAGGGTTGAATGGTGAACTTGGCCTGTGCCCATTCTGCCGCAGCTGTATTGAGAGGCAGAACCTGTCAATGTCCCTGATGGATCTGCTGTGAACTATACAGAGTTGGGAGAAGGACCAACCCCCTCACCTCTGCTCGCCCGCCCTGTGACCTTGGGAGAGAGAAGTTACCTTGGGAGTGCTCACCTATGGCACAGACACTTCAAGACAGAGGACACCGACCAAGGGAAGAGTTGTACGTGGTTTGGTGTGTGTAGAAAATATCCTGGTTTGGGAGCCCATGTGACTTTCCTTTTTTGGTGCCCCCAGGAACACTTGGTGACTTTCAAGGGATTGTATGTCTGCAAGTGATAGAAATTGAACTCCCATTGGCTTAGCCAAAAAAGTGTCATTGGCTTATGAAACTGCGAAATCCAGGAATAGAGACAGCTTCAGGCATGGCTTGACCCAAGGGCAAATTACTGTTGTCACTTTTCTCTCTTTCTCTGCCTTGTAAAACCTTAAGAGTAAGTGAGGTGGATGCAGCCAGTGGTCACCTGTGGATGAGATTGTTAGACGAAAGGCTGATGAGAAAATTTTCAAAGGAGGGTTCAGGCTGTTGTCCCCTGAAATCCCCGATGAGCATGCACCTAAAAATGGGACCCCGAGGAAATATGAAGCCCCTCCAAAAAGGCTGAATCTGAACCTACTTAGGCCTTGCTTAGTTTGAGTTCCCCCCAAGCAGCCCTAAGATGAGAACTCAAGGGCATGCTATACATCCGTTTCCTTTTTTAACTTTTATTCTTCAATTACAGTTTACATTCAGTATTACTTTGTATTAGTTTCAGGTGTACGGCCTTGCGGTTAGGCACTTAAAGCCTTCACAGACTTATCTCCCCGATATTTCTAGTATCCACCTGGCACCATACGTGGTTATCACAATATTATTGACTGTATTCCCTAAGCTGCACTTTACATCCCCGTGACTATTTTATGTAACTACCAGTTTGTACTTCTCAATCCCTTCACCTTTTTTAAACCCCGTCTCCTGACCCCTAGGCATGTAATGTTTTGGGGAGGCGTTTTCAGGAAGTGCTGGTAGCCAGTGAGACGGGGAAAGGAAGGTAGTCGGTCAGTAGGGGGAGCAAGTTACCACTGTAGGTAACTAAAGCTCAACCCAGCTCAGGAGCTCTGGGAGCTGGTGGAAATCGTGCCCCTCAGAGGCAACCCACCCAAGGGATGGAACCGCAAGAGTATTTAAATAGCAATTTCCATAAGCCATTGGTTAAGAGCTGTTTCTGAGGCCGGGGGTCAAATCCCTAGCCCTTCTCAGCCCTGGTAGCTGAGAGAGTCCAGGCACGGAGAGGCAGACACCACCAGTGGACCGTGGGCTGGTGGGCGATGAACTGGTACAGGCATAATGGCAGGCGTGGGGGCCCAGACGCTGTCCACTCCAAGCCTCTGGAGCTCACTGGTATTTACTGGAAACACGAGGGATTTGGGAACAAGTTAAATGACCTCATAGGGGTATGACATAGTGATAAAAGGGTCCATCCCCCTCAAAGATTTAATAATCCTCAACAATTATGCACCTAGCAACAGAGACTGAAAATACAGAAGGCAAAAACTAATAGGCCAGCAAGGAGAAAGAGACAGATGTACTATGACGATTGGAGAATTCGGCACCAATCCGCCCATTCCCCTTCCACCAGTAACGGGCGGATTCAGTGGGCAGTAAATCAGGAAGAACGTCGTTGAACTCCACAACGTCATCAACCAACTAGATATAATCAGCGTTTATAAACTATCCAGCCACAATGAAATACACATTCTTTGCAAGCCCACATGGACCACTCCCTAAGACAGACCACGTTCTGGCCATAAAACACACCTTCATATGTGTAGAAGAGTAGCAATCCCATTACATATATCCTTGGATCACAACGGAATTAAACTAGAAAGATGGCTAGAAAGTCCCCCAATATTTGGAGACCAAACAGCACACTCCACATAAATTAATGTAATAATAGATTAAACACACATTAATAAATTAATGTAGTAATAGATTAAACACCACTTCTAAATAACACACAGGTCAAGGAAGTCTCCAGAGAAATTTAAGAAGTATGTCGACAAATAGAAAATTAAAATGCAATTTATCAAAGGGGGTGGAATGTAGCGAAAGCACCACTTAGAAGGAAATTTATAGCATTGAATGGATATGTGAGAAAAGAAAAAAAAGTCTAAAATCGATCATCTCAACTTCCACCTTCCCAGGAAACTAGAAAAAGCAGGGAAACATATATATCAAGTAAGCAGAGAAAAAGAAATAACACAATTAAAGAAATAATCATAATTAAATAACATAATTAAAGAAATAATGACATTAAAAACAGGAAATCAATAGAAAAAAATAAATGAAGCTAAATGACATACAGGAAGCAAACGGAAAAATCCAGAATGTGGGCTCTTATCTCCAATTTAGTTCTGCCACAAGTCAATGGCATAAAAACAGAATGGGGTTGGGTTTAGAAGAAAAGATATCCATGCAGGGTACCCATCAAATGTGATACATGCTCTTGGTTCGGACGCTAGTTAGAAAAAAAACAAGAGAATTTTTTTCATCCATCAGGAAAATTGGACTCTAAACTGATCATTAGATGGTAGGGGAGCATTCTTGTCAAGTTTGTTAATGTGCTAATAACATCGAGGTGATGTTAAAAAGTCCATGTTGTTTAGAGGAGCTGACAGAAATGTGTAAGGAGGGGCCCTGGTTGGTGTGGCTCAGTGGATTGAGCACAGGCCTGTGAACCAAAGTGTCACCGGTTCAATTCCCAGTCAGGGCACATGTCTGGGTTGCGGGCCAGGTCCCCAGTGAGGGGCACGTAAGAGGCAACCACACATTCACATTTCTCTCTCTCCCTCTCTTTCTCCTTCCCTTCCCTTATCTCTAAAAATAACTTTTTAAAAAAATGTGTGAGGATGGAATAACACAAGGGGTGGGATTTCTTTTAAAATTCTTCAGCAACAATTTTTTAATAAAAGTGGGGTATGACCTCCCCCACCCCTTACGTCTCCTTGCCTGAATCCTGGACCTGTCAGATCTTGTGTTTATTTAAAATTTAAATGAATGAAATGTAACATCATAGATCATTTTGCATTCATTTTTTTTTAAATAGCGCATTCACATACCATGGGTCTTGGTGGCCGAGCGCGTTGGCACCCCTGAAATTCTGTGGCCGTGAAGTCATGGTCCTGGCACCGTGTGGAACTCAAGTCACCATATTCCCTGCCTTGGGGTGGCCGTGCCTGGGGGTGACCAGAATCGGTCACTGTTTTCTAGGTAATAACCCACTGAAGTTTTCACCACCATCCGCTCTCACCGCACCTAAATATTTAACACCCTCTTCCACCCTCCAAGGAGCCACAATGAGAGACACAGTCCAAACTTAGGACATGGTGGCTTGTGGTTAATTAGGAGTCCCGCCAGCACACTATTTACAACCCTTGCCTTGAGTGGCAGGTCCACCCTCCGAGGCTGCCCTGAGTTTTGCTGGTGTTTTTAAAAGCAGGCTCAGAAATACCCATTGCGGTGCCCAATGCTGCCTCCACGCTTTCCGCCTTGGGCCCCGACATCCAGCCGCTTCTGACCTGATGGAAGCCCCCAGCCCCTCCCCAGCCCCTCCCCAGCCCCTCCCCAGCCCCTCCCCACCCGCTCCCCAGCCCCACCCCCTGGACTGATTCTCTGCCCGGGTTCCAGCGGAACACCGAGTCTTTCCTGGACAGCGCACATAAGCGGCGCAGCACAACGGCCCCTGTTCGATGCATAGCGTTCTATTTCACATGTTCCCGAAACCCTCCTAGAAAAGAATTAAATACCACCCTCAGAAGGGTCCTAAGGAATAGCCAAATCCTGTGCCTCTTGCTTCTTTTTTAGGAGGTAAATGACTGTGGCCCTAATAAGCAGCTGGACCTGGGTTCCAATTCTGTCTCCGGTGCTGGGGGTCTGCAGACAAGTGACTGAACCCCTCTGAGCCTCTGTCTCTTGTCTGTTGAATAGGGATGGAAATAGTCTTGGCATCGTAGGGTTACTGCGGCAGCGAGTGAGATGGTTCTTGTGACCTGCTTGGCATCACTCTTAGCACAAAGTAAGTGCTTGGTACCTGGAGACTTCAATGATTATTTGGGGGACTGCTTTGGGAATCTATAAATAGCTCTGAGAGACTCCTCAAAAGGTACAACATCAAACGTTTGCCCTCTTTTACATAAAATAGAAATTTTTAAAGATTTTATTTATTTATTTTACAGAGATGGGGAAGGGAGGGAGAAAGAGAGGGAGTGAAACGTCAATGTGTGGTTGCCTCTAGCACACCCGGTACTGGGATTATGGCCTGCAACCCAGGCATGGGCCCTGACTGGGAATCGAACCAGCGACCCTTTGCTCCACAGGCCCGTGCTCAATCCACTGAGCTACACCAGCCAGGGCCACATAAAATAGAATTAAATATGTCTTAGAGCGGACCCACACAGGCATTTTACGCTATTATTGTAAACATACTTTATGAAAGATGAAAAGTAATAAAAGGACTATAGGAGTGTACAATAAAGTAACGGAACAGACGATGCGTAAAACAGAGGGGGCCAGTTCACTGCTGACCTCAGACCCGAGATACAGTCCCGGTGCCCTGCGTTTCCTCCACCAAGCGGCCTGGCTGGCATCCTAGGCTGCTGTTCCTGCGAAGTCAGCAGTAGCCACGGCAGATACACTCTATCGTCTGTTTGTTTTGCTTCTAGAGAATCTACTGCGTTTTTCCCCCGCATTGCTACACAGGCTTCGTCCATATTATTTTTAAACATCCCTGTTTTCTTCTGATTACGGGAGTGCTACACGTTCCGTGTGTGAGCAGAGCACAAAGGGAAGTCTGCATGGCGTGATGGATGGATGCGTATCCTTCCAGAGTTTGCTCAGGGCAGATGGTGGGTGTGCAAGCTCCCATACTTGCATCTACAGAGAGGTGGTTTGCCACGTGCCTGGAGGTAGGGCCCTGCACCTCCCACGCACCTGGCTCTGCATCCCAGCTCCAAGTCCTTGAGTGACCTTGAACAACTCTCTCCATGTCTTCAAAGTTCGTTTTCTCGCCTGCAAAGTGGACAGAATACTAAGAATATGTAACCTGAAGAACTGGTGCAGCTATGAGACAGGTCGATGCATGCAAAGTCTTTAGCGAAGGCTTTCTCCACGTCCCGCTGCGGACACTGGGGCCACAAAATTCTCTGATGTGGGGACTGACATGGGCATCACAGGGCACCCAGCAGCGTACCTGCTCCCCCCTAGATGCCAGCAGCGTGCATCTGTCTCTCCAGTTGTAACCCTCAGGTCTCCAGACATTGTCACACGTCCCCTTGGGGGACACAATCTCATCCGCCCCCCGCTGAAGAGCACACTGCAGACACAGCGAGTGCTCAGGAAAGTCTCCTTGGAAGCATCGTTTCAACAGGAGCACCTTTACCGAAACCAAACATTCCTTCCCTTGCCAATGCGTGCAAATCAACGAGTATTTTAACTGTCCGTGACAAAGTCCATTTTTCTCTGCTCTCAGACTTTTCATACCAAATCCTCAGTTTCGCCTTAGATGCAAACTTCTCCTTCTAAGAGCGTTTCATCTGTATAATATTAAAACGCCGGTGGGATACTCCACAGTGATCGGCCAGTTTTATTGGCTTCGTGCCTCCTGAATCCCTCCTTTTCCTCCCCCTCCCCCGACGCAGGTGAGAGACAGGACTGAGCCCACGATGAATCATCTGCTTTTCCCACTGAATGTACCCAATTTCTCGTCTCTCATGTTGCATCCACTGAGGTGTTTTTCCATGGAGCCCTAGGAAGATGGGATTATGTGAGTGCATGCGTTCATTCACTGGCCGCCTAGGATTGAAAACCCCGGGGATAAATTTGGAGAACGACCAAATTAATCACTTATGATCTGCATTCGGTGCACATTATCATAATATTGATATAATACACACACTGTTCTTTGCTTATTTCTATATTGAGTGAGGCCCTGCAGCAATTTTGAGGAAATTTGAGACCCGCGCACCTGGCTAAACGCTTTCTCTCTAAATAACCCCAGGTCTCCCGGTTTGCAAGGATTGGCCTAAAATGAGTTACAGTTGCCAGAACATTTTTAAGTAGGGAAATAAATTAGAGTGGTAATAATCATAACAATTATATAATAAATGTTAAAAATTGTAAGTTCCCCAGTGTCCTTAATAACTTTATTTTGGTGTGTGTGTGTGGGGGGGGGGTGGGCGGGGAGAGATGTGGAAATTCCATCCCTGGCTTCTGGTGACATCACCAGGCTGAAGCGAGGGGGCAGCCTGCTAAATTCCAAATGTCACCAAGGTGCCGAATGAGGTGGCACTTTGACTTTCTCAGCTGAGTTTGCTGGGCTTGAATTATTAAAGTCGTCGTTTGCGGAATAAATCTGGGACTTCATGAGAGTTTCTGAATTGACCATCTCCCCCAGCCCCCAACCCCTCTCTCTCTCTCTGGCTCTCTCATATTCTTTCTCTATCTGGTACCCGAGGCGGCGGCAGCTGCACGAAGCGCCCAGGTCCCCCCCAGTCCCAGCACTCACCCCATCTCCTGCTGCAGATGGAAGAAAAACAAGGCTGAAGAATGGGATGCCAACATGCGTCCAAATAAGAGACTCTTCCAGGAAGAGCTAGTGACCAGAATGCACGTAAAAATGCCCCCAAATGCCCAAACCTGTGTGCCGGGCTGGGTGTGAGACCTGTCCACGCTACACGGATGAACGTGGAAGATTCAACAATGTGCAAGTCATACACACTTCACGACCACATTGACCGACGTTTGTAAGCCAGGCGTTGTGCTGAACACTCGCCTCTCCCACAGTAGGGGCGGTTGTGATCCCATTGTATGGATGTGGCCACTGAGGCCCAGAGGACACCGACCACTCGCTCAGGGTCGCAGCAGCTGCAAGCAGGAGAGGTGGGAGGTCAAACCCAAATCTGGGTGACTCCTGAGCCCCTATTCTTATTAGTCAGGACGCTGTGTTATTAAGATGAACCGTATCCCTGCAGGATGAAAAGATGTTCAAATCCTAGATTCAGGCTTGCAAGTCTGCCACAGTAAAGCACATTGTAACTAGGGATGCAATGGAACTTAGCCCAATCGAGCGAATAAGTGGGTCCTCTCCAGGACAGTCTGGAAGATCCTTCATGTCAGAAATCAGTGCTGTGTCTGCGATCGGGAGTAAAGACCCAAAGCAGAGTCTACGCTTTGATGGGGTTCTGCTCCTTTCTGGAACACCACCAATAGGCCCTCAGGTGAAGCAATCTCTCCTGCCCTATTCCTCATCTTCTTGGGTCACGTGTTTTTCGACCTGGAGGATCCCTAATGCAGTGGCGGGCTGGAAGCGCAGGGTGTACGGTTAGACGGTCCTAGGTTTGGAAGCTGCCCTCCTCTCTGACCCGCACTGCGGCCCGGAGGCGGGGACTCCACCTGTCTGAGCCTCCGTGTGCCCACCCGTGAGTGGCAGGGTTGGTCACAGCCACTGCGAGGCCATACTCCGTCCACCTTTAGAAAATTAGAAAAAGGCACACCTTCCTCCGGTCACGGTCACCTTACTTCCATGCTGGAAATTTGTCCTGATAGGCTGATGTCATTAAAACAAGACACTCTCCTGCCATCTGCTGGAAACCTGAGGTAATGCAGCGTGCAAAGGCCCCGCTGTGAACCGCATGCTCTCCGTGCAGTGCAAGACCTGCCCGGCTGTGCGTTGCTGCTCCGTGATACCTCACTAGATGGCTAGCGAGAGAGGATTTGATATTGCTGCCAACCACTTCTTGGATGCTTTGGTAGACCTGGCTCACAGGTCCTCAGCAAATGGTGGCTGTTCTCTTGGCTCAAACAAGTTGGATGGGAGTGTCTCATCTGGCCACCATCTAGTCAATGAGAAATCTCATGTAGCATCTTTTGGGGGGGGTCTCCCAGTCCTCTCAGCCCGTCTCTCCTGGACAGCAAACTTCTGCTCTTGAATGAGCCCCCCCCCCTGCCCCGGCCAGGAAATGAGACTAAAGGAACTTTCTGAGGCTTGCTCCTAAAACTTTGGCATTTCTTTGATAACTTTGAATCTCTGGAACTCCCCAAAGAGCCTCGCCAAATGTTTCACATGTTCCAGCAGCTTTGCCCCTCTGCCAAAGGTTCTCAGGGTGGGTAAAGAACACGGTGTCTGGAGTTCCACAAGAACTGGGTTTGAATCCTGGCTTTTTCATTTCCTTGCTGTGTGGCTTTGGGTAAGTCACTTAACCTTGCTGTGCTGCAGTTTCTTCACAGGTGAAAAGGCCATATTTCCCAATCTATCTATCACATAGAGGTGTGGAGTGAAGACAAAAGGGGAAAATGTGTTTAAAGCACTTAAGAGCAAGCACTCTATGCATCAAAGATATTATTATTATTGGCTACAGGGGAAAATATTTCAGACTTCTTTTTATAGATCGTTCGTTTCCAGCTGCCCATCGGCTCTCTGATGACCGTATGTTTGTGAGCCTAAAAGCAGAATCCCTAATCTCACAGACCTCAAAAAAAAAAAAAAAACACGCCTTCCTTGAGAGGTTTTCCGGAAAAGCCAAAAGTCTCATGATGTTTACTTCTGCATTTAAGGTGCCCCACAAAATCAGATGGCCCTGGCTTCTATGGGGCACGGAGTTGCTTCACTTGGGAACTGTTTAAAATTCACAGCTGTTTCCTCTTCAACAACAAATACTCCCGAGATAGGAATGGCTGTGGATGGGGACCGACCGGCACAGTCTCCTCTCTGCCCTGCTCCCGTGGCTCTAACCTTGCCACTGGTTGCTGCATCCGTTTTTCCTGGAATTTCAGGCAGGATCAGGACACGTTCTGTTCCCAGTTGCTCCTCTTCTGGTTTCTGTCTGCTCCACACTCCGCCCCCCCCCCCCCCCCCCACCTCCTCCATCCCTGGCTCCAGACNCCCCCCCCCCCACCGCCCCACCTCCTCCATCCCTGGCTCCAGACTTCCAGCGCCTGCCCTCTCTGCCTGAGGATCTGTGGCTCATTGAAACGCCTCTGGTACACAGAGTACATGCCTAGGTTGTTACTGGCTAAAAAACAGCTGCTTTTGGATGGCGGGTTAGTTCATTCTGGGGGACATGGACAGGGCAAGGAAGGCCAGTCTGCAAGCCGATGGCCCTGAAATGCAGATGCACAGGCTCCTTCTGTAGCCTTCCCTGGCTGTGTGACTTCAAGCGAGTGGCTTCACCTCTCTGAATTCCCCTCCATGCTTCCATTGTCTTTAAATGGCCTCCAGTGCAGATGAAGCAAGTTTTCACCAATGAGTTCTACTGAATAACTGGCTTTCTGGCGGGAACCCACCCGGCCTCTGCCAGGCTCCCTTTCAGCTGCTGGGTGACCTTAAATTACTCTCCTCTTTGGGCCTCAGTTTCTTCATTTGCAGAAGGGGTGCTCCCTGTCTCTGAGACTGGTTGGGAGGACGAAGCGAGATGATGCTTTGAAAGGGCTTGCTAACACGTCTGACCTGGGGTGAACGCTCCATAAATCTCAGCCGTTATTATAGGCCTTTTAATAAAATAGAGAGGCTTTTGGGGAATGAAAAAAAAAGAAGAAGAAGAAAAACACTAATGAGCTCAAACAGCATTTTGGAAAACTGCTTTATTTAATATGTTCTCGACGTATCTGGCTGGTCTATTCCATTAAAAAAAGATTTTTTTTTCCCCTAAGGAGGCCACAGTCTTAGCCCAGCGCGGCCTGCTCCAGGCCACACAGTGAGTGTGACCCAAGCTACCAGGGACGAAATCCAGGCTTCCGACCCCTCGACGGATGGCCAAGGCTTCTTGCCCTCCCTCACAGCCAGAGATGTCACACAGCAAAAGAACGAGGCCTGTCTTGGGGGGGGAAAATGACATTTCTCCCTTACCTTGATCTGGCTAGTGATACCAGTCAGAAAACCACGTCTCTCCCCTGGCTATAGCCTGTGTCCCCTTTCTCCCTTCAGTTCCTAAGTGCCCAAGCCTCTCCACAGTGACCCAGCCCCAAAATGTTCTCCAACCAAGGACCAGAGTGAGGCTTCAGGTGAAACTGGTAAGGAGGGGGCCCAAAACTCAGCAATCCAGGTGAATAATGTCTTAATGCAATATATTTTTAAAAGTCAAATGCAAACAAAAATCCACGATGAACAAAATGTCAACATTTTAAAGGAGGAAAGAGTCGGGGGCCAGGGTGGCCCCCTCTCACCGGCAGCTCGAATGTAACCAAGGGGAGCAGATTCGCCCCTGCCTCCGCCCCCTAAGCCTCAGCCCTTTGAATTTCCTGCGGGGGGCCGAGGGCCGCCGCCGTAAATGTCCGTCTTCCCGCCCTGGGCGCCCCCCTTCCCCACGGAGGTGAGCTGGGGTGAAGGGCACAGAGGCTGTTTGGAAGGCCGAGAGGACTTGGGTTAAACAGGACCCGGTGGGACATTCCAACTTTCCGTCTCGTTTTTTGAACTCCATCTAGGCTCTTCTCCTTGATCAATAAAACAGGAATTAGGTCTCAGCTCCAAGAGTCGCTTTCTGTCTTCCCGTTTATGACCCTGGCCACCTCCGCAGCCCTTTTAAAGTTGCCGGACTGCCTTCTTTAAATACCTGAGGTCGCAGAAGCAGGTAAAAAACCGTTTGGGAACTTCCTGCGGCAGAGTTGGGAGGGCAAGTTCAACGGCCAGCTCCCCCCACCTCAGGCGTTCTGGGCGCGGAGGGCGCGCGAGCGCTAAGAACTTTAAACCTTTCTCTTTGATGCCCCTCTTTTTTGGGGGGAAGACGCCGGGCGGGGGGGAAGGGGGGAGCAGCGGGAAATTAGGTGCCGAAGCTACGTGTTTCTGCCCTCCAGCCTCTGGCTCCAGCTCCGCCCCCGTCCAAGGGGGAGGACTTGGAATTCCAGACCCCGAATCCTTTCCGTTTTGAAATTGATCGATTTTATCCGGGAGCTTCAAATCGAAACCAGGAGAGGGGGCTTTGAAATGTCAAAGGAAAGTTGCACAAGGAAAAAGGAGGTGGGGTGAGGGGCGGGGGAGAAGGGAGAGATAAAAAAAAAAATAAGAGAGGTGGGCAGACAGAGGCGGGTTTTTTTTTTCCCTCCTGAAAACCTACCTTTGTGACGGTTCGTAACCTTTTCACCCTTTTTGCGGTGGTGGAGGGTTCCTTGGAGCCCTTTGAAAATCGGGTGAGAGCTGTGGGACCCCCCCGCCCGCCCGCAAAAATACCCTTTAGGACCGTGCGTTGCGACGTTTGCATTCAGTTTCAGGAGTCCGGGTGGAACCGATTTTGCGCAATTCGGGGAAATTTTTGCAAAACCCTCTGCTCAGTCATTTGCATTGGAATTTAACCGTCCCCAACTTCAGTTTGGACGGGTAGGGTTTGCCTGGAGTAATCTTGACCTATTTTTTAAAATTATTATTTGGAATGGAAAAAAGTAATCCAGCCACGTGTTGGAGAAGGCAAACGCTGGCGGGCGCGACTTCCAGCGGGGGCACTCGGGTGTGGCCCCGGGCTCCAAGCGCGAAAACCTGGGCACGTTGGAAAGTTCGCCCGCGCCCGTTTCCAGCGCGGCCACCTCCCCACACTGGTGACTCCGACAGCCCCAGACCTTTCCTTCCGGTCCCCAAGATCCATGCTCTTGTCGCTGGAGGCTGGGGCAGGGGCTACGTGCCTCCCCTTCCCAGGAAGACCTCTGGATGGTGCCCAAAGGGCTGGCACCGTGGGAGGTGCGGGAAAACGCAGACTGGGTTCCTAGCAGAGAGCTTCCTGTCTCCTTTGGATGGGCGCTGGGGCCTCGAGGAGTGAAATGCATACCTTAGAAGTCATGTCAACCCTTGGCTGGTGTAGCTCACTGGTTTGAGTGGGGGCCTGTGGACCAAAGGGTTGCTAGTTCAATTCCCAGTCAGGGCACATGCCTGGGTTGCAGGCCAGGTCCCCCCTGAGGGGGTGTGAGAGGCAACCACACATTGATGTTTCTCTCCCTCTCTTTCTCCCTCCCTTCCTCTCTCTCTAAAAATAAATAAATAAAATACTTTTTGTTTTGAAAAAAGAAGTCATGTCAAACCTAACTCTGATTGTTTTTTTTCTTGTTGTTTTGAAGACCCCCTGTTGGCAAGGCCCCCTGGGGCGCTGGCAGGAGAAAGTGGGGGTGTGGTCCTGCTCCGTCTGTCCCCCCAGTGTTCTGCAGCTGAAGGCTGCAGAAGGAGGGGGTGCAAAATGGGCGCAGAGCGTCCTGGGATCCCTGAGGGCAGCTGCCCGCAAAGGCCAGTTTGAGGGGAAAGGCACCGAGGGGTGTATCTGTTTAGGCCGGACAGAAGGTCCGATCAGAGACGGACGGACAGAGAGGAGCAGAGGGCACGTGGAGGAGAGACATGGAGGAGGAGATGCTGTGAAACTGGCATAGAAAGAGAGAGAGAGAGAGCGAGAGAGAGAGGGAGAGAGAGACAGGTTGGCAATCCCAGAAGCCAGGCCGCTGTGCGGGGCCGACCTTGTAGGAGAGCGGCAAAGCCTGAGCTAGAACCAGACCTGCCGGACCTCCACCGCCTGAGTCCTTCCCAGGCCTTTGGAGGCCGGAGTACTGACTTCCACGCGCCAATCCCCAACCCCAGGAGAGTTACGAGGGTGATGGGGGGCGGTGATCAGGAAAATCCCTTGTTCCCTGGAAGTTGCTTTAGGGGCTGGACCTTTGTCCCTGAGCTCTTGACCCCAAATACCCACCTCTGCCTCTGAGCTGCACCTCCCAGGTGGAGAGGGAAGAACCTTCCGGGGTTTACCACCTGGGCAGGCCCAACCTTAATGTAACACTGTGGCTCCACAGGGCAGGGTCCAGAGCGAGGGCCACACACCTGAGAGGAGCACTTCAGAGTTGTAAATGAAGCTGGCAAAGGGTTAACAAATCGCCTCCCGTCATCTGACAAGTTGACAAGCGTATCTTTCTAATCACCTGGGAGGCCAAAGCGGCCTTGAGTCCTGTCCCCAAAGCACAGTAGAGCCGACACTCAGCCTTCTCTGCATGCCCGACCGTCTGTTTTCACCACGACAGGCTCCGTGAACCTGTGTGGACACCCTCTCGTGCAAACACAAGCTTCATCCGCATCCCCTCTGACTAGTACTGACCCCTTGGCCATCCCTCAGGCCTAAGCGTGGGGGTGTTCATACTCCAGAGATAGATCCAGGGACTAGGACCCTGGGCTCAGGCTGGCACCATGTGGACAGAAGCCTCCGTTTCTGGGTGCCCTGAACATGGGGGTACAGTGATGGGGATGTGTGGCCTCTGTCCTGCAAGCCCTCTGCCCCTGGGAGAGAGGCATACTCAGAAGGGAGGAAGGGCAGAGCCCCCTAAAGCAGAGACGCCCCCCTCACCCAGAACTAACAGCAGCACCCCTGGCACGGCCGGACCCCACGGCGGGTGCCGCCCGGAGCCCTGACTGTCTGCAGACCCTGCGTGGGTGCTTTGACACACACAGCTTACCCACTCTCCGAGGCCCCAGCCGCGCTCAGATCCTGCCACGGCAGACGTTTCCTCTGGGAGCAAACTCTCCAAGAAACTCAACCTGCTGTGTACAGAATTATGGGTTGTTCTTGGCTCCAGCCTCGCCTCGCCCTCGGTGCACACACAGACATCCACACAGAGCGAGCGGGCTGTGCTGAGCGCCACGGGGCTTGGGGCTGTGCCAGGGAGACCGGCCTCTTGTTTCTCCCTCTCTGGGCCGGAGCCCTCTCGGCAGCAAGGAGGAAAAAACAAAGGCATTCAGAAGCAGCCTTTGAGGGGAGCCCACCTTCCCTGCTCTGCCTCCCACCCATAGACACAGCTCTCCCCACACTACAGAGACGGCCTCTCGGCCTCTCTTCCTGGATCAAAGTACAGCTAGGGGCCTGGAGGTGGTCCCTGCGTGCACGTGGGCCTCTGTGAGGCCTCCCTAACATGGCGTGAAATACGGTTTATGTCGGTACCTCCGCGTTTCTATATCTGCGCATTTAAGGGAGGGGGCCCAGCTTGCATCCGATTGCTCAAGGTGTCCATGACCCCAAAAGGGTTTTGGACTGGGTCGAAGGGCTTAAGGGCTTTCCAGGGCAAGCAGCGCCTTTGTTCACCAGGAGACGGATGAGAACCTCTGTGACAACGTTATTGCTAATAGCCCCACCACGGACACAAAGACCTAAACATCCATCAGTAAGTAGTGCGGCAGATGGATACATTGTGGGAAGTTCATCACTGGCAATGCTATTCTGCAGTGGAAATAAAATAACTACCACATGGCGCCAAAAATGTGGATGACTCTCCAGCATAGCGCTGGGTAGAAGCCGCCGCCACATTTACCCGTCTGAGGAGTCTAGTTGAACTTGAACCACGGTTCGTCTCACCCTTTCAAACTCCTAAAGGCCAAACTCTAAATTGCTCTGCTAATGCGGGTCTTGGAATGACCCCCAAGAGTTTATAACACAGAACCTGCCCCCTCCGTCACGCTGAGGGGAGGCAGGGGCAGGGAACGATTAACGGGGCAGCACGACCCGTGTGTGGAGACGTAACTAGTCCAGGACAGTGCAGACAGAGGGGCAGAGAAGCTCTGGAGCTCGGAAAATAATTATTTTCCAGCCGTGATTACGGCCCCTTGGAGCACGTTAAGGTTTGAAACTCAATTCTGACCATTCCAAGAAGGGTATTTAGAAGTTTGGCTCTGCCGTCACTCTGCTCTTCCTTTGAAAACTAATTTAAAAAAACAAAAACAAAAATCTTACAATCCCCCACCCGCCTCCAAATCCTTCAAAAAGCCCACGGTACGGCGATCCAGGCAGCATAACTGATCACAACGTGCCCAGAGAGGTAACCCCAATAACCCTTTGAAGTACAACTTTGCTTTCAACCCTTCCAAATATACCGAATAGCTATGTTTATATTTCCCTCGCTTTTCTCCCTCATTAAATTCCTCAGATGCAGGGGCCAGAGGAAGCCTCCTGCAGAACCCAATTATCTGTGTTCCACATGTTTAGTTTTTAATAATAAAATAAAATGAAATGAAACCCAAAGGGCGCAAGCCTCTGACCAAAGTTTTATTACCTGATTGGAACATATGCCGAAGCCGCGCTGGGGTTGCGGGGAGCTTTCTCCTGCCACCCGAACTGTCCCGCCAAAGCTCTTATCTCCGTCCCCTGACCCCCGGGCCAGTCCGGCCGGGATCCTCGCCACCGACGCTGGGCTCTTCCGAAGGGGCTGCCCTGGCGGAGGGTGGGCTCTGGCGGCGCAGGAGCCGAGCCCAGACGTAACTGGGTGCGCCGCCATTCGATCGTGGGTTTGCATCCAGCTTGAGTCACGCCATCTGTTTCCCCCGAGCGCCTTTGTTTTCCTGCTGATTAACTCAAGAAATCTTTATTTTGACCATTATGGGCACTCAGGTGCTAGAGCTAGGGAGAAAAGCGTGAACTTGATGGGCAGAATTCCGGTGTTGGTGGGGTAGCCGTTGGAGGGGAGGAGCCAGACGGTTTTATACATACAAGGTGTGCGCCTGCTTGTTTGTAGTTTTCTGCATAACCCGTGCTGATTTCTAAAATGATGCATAATGCATCCGTAATTATCTATGCAACTTTGAAGTTCACGTGCAGAAAATAATATCTACACACACACACAAACACCCTCCCGCCCCACCAATCGGTCACGCGTGATTTTACGTTCTTTTCCACAGAGCACTCCACGGTGTCCAAAATGATCTATATGGTTTTGTATTTTGTGTGTTACTTTATTTAATTTTTAATAACTTTACGAATATGTTTTACACGCAGTTACACAGAGCATCGTCCGTACTTTTAGAAATCGGGAGTACTACGCAGGAAGCGGAAGGAGCTCATGTGAGAGAGTGACGGGGGAGGAGGCCTCCGCTGGATGAAGTGGGGGGAGGAAGGGCTCTCTGAAGAAGTACTTTCTGTACTTCTGGATGGAGTGCGGGCCTCTGAACCAGAGGATCTTGGTTCGATTCCCAGTCAGGGCACATGCCTGCGTTGCAGGCCAGTTCCCAGCAGGGGACTCACGAGAGGCAACCACACATTGATATTTCTCTCCCTTTCTCCTTCCCTTCCCCTCTAAAGATAAATGAATAAATAAAATCTCTTTTAAAAATCTTTTTTAAAAAGTACATTTTCTAAAGGCAGGTTTCTTGAGTTAAATTTATATCCGTTAAAGTTAACCGTTGAGCCCTGGCTGGTGTAGCTCAATGAATTGAGCACGGGCCTGCGAACCAGACAATCGCGGTTCGATTCCCAGTCAGGGCACATGCCCAGGTTGCAGGCCAGTTCCCCGCAGGGGCCAGTTCCCTGCAGGGGATGCACAAGAAGCAACCATACATTGATGTTTCCTTCCTCTCTCCTTCACTTCCCCTCTAAAGATAAATAAATAAAATATTTTTTTAAAAAAGTTAACCCTTGAGAGTCACACAGTCCAGTGAGATTTGACGAATATGTAATATGGTCATGTGGCTTCCGTCACAGTCGAGATAGTGGGGCATTTCCCTCGCCCCCAAAGTTCCTTCGGGTCCCTTCACAGTGCGTGTCTCTTGCCCTGATGCCTGGCAACTGCTGATGTCTTTTTTTTTTGCCCTCCAGTTTTGCTTTTTCTGGGATGTCACAGCAATGGAATTACGGAGTATGTAGTCTTTGGGGCCTGGCTTTCTTTTGCTTGGCTCAATATGCTCGAGGTGGCCCTGTGTCGCTGCATGTCTCCTCCCCCTGTTCCCTCCCATCGCTGACTAGTTCCCCAGGGTGTGAGATGCTGCCGTGTGTCTGTCCGCACAGCGGTGGACGGATGCAGGAGGTGGTTCCCATGTCCTGGCTGCTGAGAATGCAACAGCTCCAAACACGGACACCCGTGTCCCCCTGTGGAGACGTGCTTTCCTCTTTCTCGGGGGAAGCCTGAGGCGTGTCTCTGCTGGCCCACATGGGAACTCGAGGTCTGCCTTGACAATGAACTGCCAAACGCTGTCCCAAAGTGGCCAGACCACTGTGCAAGTCCACCGGGGACCAATGAGCATTCCAGTCGTTTCATATCTGTGACAGTACTTGCTATGGTCAGCCTTTGTCCTTTCAGCCATTTCAGCCACCTCAGCGTCTCTGTTGTATTTCCTAAATAATCGATGATATCAAGCATCTTTTCAGGAGCTCGTTGGCCATGGTTCTATGAGACATTTAATTGTATATGTCTATAATATATTATAATTTGCATGTCATTTATATGTTTGCAATTACATAACACATGTGGTATATAGCATGTATTTGGATTCATTCAGTGCTGATAGGAAGGCAGCCATGGGCAGACTGTTCCAGGCAGAGGGAACAGCAAGGACAGAAGCCCTGAGGTAGGAACCGGCTGGGTGGTTGAGAAGCAGGAAGGCCGGTGCACAGTTGCGTATCTTACGAAAAGGAAAAAATAGAGTCCTTTGGATACTATTGCTGCGTAACATTATCCCGAGACTTCATAGTGTTAAGTAACAACTTTTATATTAAGCTCATAGATCCCAAGAGTCCAGAATTTAGGCTCGGCCCAGAAAAAATGGTCAGTCATTCTTTCACGATGCCTGACATCTGAGCTGGGGAGACGCCAATGGCCAGAGGTGACCTGATGGCTGGAGCTGGAATCTGCTGGAAGTTCCTTCACTCACATACGTCTGGTGCCTGGATGGGGCCCCCATGGAGGCTCAGCTCAGCTGGGACTGTGTACCAAGCACCTAACCTTGGCCTCCTCCCATAGCCTGACCTCCTCAGGATACAGCAGCCTCAGGGGTTGAAACGGAAGTATTCCAGGGAGCAAAGCCAAGGTGGCCTCGACTTCTCTGTCCCAGCCTTGGAAGTCACACGGCAGTACTTCTGCCTCCTCTCACGGAAGGAGCAGTCACGGACCTGCCCAGATTCAAGAGAAGAAAAACGAGACAGCGGATGGCGCACACAAGTTCCACGCTGGGGGAGATGGAAGGTGGAGGCTGCGGCAGGAGCAGCCTTTGGGGAGTCCAACGCACCACAGAGTCAAAGCTGGTGGTGATACAGCTTGTTCTGCTCAACAAATGCTTCTCGGGGTGATGAATAAGCATGTGGATAAATAAGACCCAGTCCTTGAACTTGAGGAATTCCCAAGGCAAATGGAGGAGATGGCTATGTAAATGAAAACCATACTCTACCGACTTGGACAGCGTGTACCATGTTAGGCTACACAGTGCCCGGGAAGCAATCCGTATTGCCTGAGCAGCGGATCGGGCTGGAGCTCGGGGGCGGGGCGGGGGGTGAGGAGGTGGGGGGGAGAGGGGGAGAGGGGGTGCCCCAGGTAGGCCAGGGCAGAGAGGGCATTCGGGAGAAGGCCCATCAAACAGGGAAGGTTCAGGCAGGAGCAGAACATGAAGGTGAGGTTGGAAAGGCAGGCTGAGCCCAGGTAGGAAGAGGTTCGAAGTGAAGGCTGGGACCTTGGACTTGATCATACGGGTAATAAGAAACCATCACGGGGATTACGTTCTGTACTTAGACGCCAGCTGTAGGAGGAGGCCTTGCGGGGCCAGAAAGGTAGGTGACAATTGACCAGGGTTACACTACATAAATGTCCAGAAGCCGATAGGAAATCCGTGCAGCCGTCTGGTGAGGAGGGAGGCGCAGGCGGACCGGGGCCAAGGAGGGAGAGAATGGGGGTGGAGTGTGCAGAGCCTGGGCAGAGGGGTTAACAGGGTCCCCGAGAACGGGGAGGCGCGGAGGGGAGAAAGCGTGTTCTGCACCTGGGCGGCTGTGCACCTCATCACTCCTCGCCCCTGACCGTGCACTTGAACCATCCAGGGGAGCTTTCCCCAGCTGGAACTGTTTCATCTCCACACCCACTCAGCTCGACCAAAGCCTGCAGGTTGGGCCCCAGTCATGGGCGCTTTTAAAAATCTCCACTACAAATGCCCCCATGGGACTGAGGTTGGAGGCTGCTGGATTACTGACACATTTCCAGGGGACTCTGGGGAGAATTTCGAGAACACTGGCTTGGGCAGAGCAAGGAAAGAGAGACGTGATTTTGATTTGGGACACGCTGACTTTCATGATGGCAAGGACGTTGGATCTCTGTCCAGGAGACGTAACCTAGTTTAATAAAACTTAGTTAATCCATAAAAAGAGATCCAGTTGCTTCTCCTGCAGCAGCGTGAGGCCGCAGAGAACACCGGCCCCTGTCCTAAGTGCCCCGGCACAGAGCTACAGGCTTTCCATAACCCGCCGTGATTATCACGCCCATTTAGCAGAAGAGGAAACAGAGGCCCTGATGGACCAAGGAACTAGCCCCAGGTGATACAGGGAGGAGGTCCAAGGGGGTGCTCTTATCTCAGAGGCGGAGCCCGCAGGCCAAGCAGATCCCCTCACTCTCAGTCCGCCCTCTGGGCCACATATCATTAGCTCTTGTTAGAACTGCCGCTGGCCTTGAACCCAGCCCTGGCATCGCCATCACCCCTCCCGTGTTCCCAGGACTCCCGCCACCAGTGACCCTCCTGACCATCGCCGGTGCGGTTCCACTCCCACGGCCCTGCCGGCCCGGAGGCCTCTGAGAAGTTAACAGAGTCTCCTCGGCATATCATAAAACAAAACCAAATGCTCTCTCCCCCCTCCCCGCCTCCCACACCCCTTTCCCTGAGTGTCTGTCAGAGCCAGCAGAGAAATAAAAACCAGAATCTCCAAACAATACACTGCCCGACAGATAATAAATAAAATCTCCAAAGAGGGGGGAATAAAAAAGAGCAAGGAGCCCCACAAAGGCAGGGGCCTTGGGTGCACTGGCCTGTGGCGGCTACCAGCAGACCCCGGGTAAGGAAGCAATTGAGATAAAAAATGGACGTCCCCCCGACACTGGCCGGAGCGCAGGCCTCGCCAGGCCTTGCTCACTTGCGTACAAATAAATACGCATGCTGCCTTCCATAGACCAGGCAGACACTCAATAAATTCTTAAGCCATGCATCAAAGTACCAATCTTCATTTGTGAACTTTCCAAGTACACATGTTTATGGGCCATGGCGTCTCCCCCTCACAACTGCGGAACGAGCAGGAATTTTTAAAAAACACACAAAACCTTTTGTATTTATTGCACATATTCAGTTAGCTTCCCTCCATGTCCCATGTGGAGATGGAGCGAGAAAATAAGGACCCCAGGGGGCTGTGGACGCCTCTGGGGAACGGGAGGAGGAAGGGAGACGGTTGGCTTTTAGTTTCTGTTTCTGAGAGTTCTATATGGGCAGCGTTTTGCCACAAGGCCTGCTCTGGCTTTGTTCGGTTAAAGAAGTTCTTCTTTTCTCATCATCCCTCAAGAGTTTAAGAAATTAATAAAGTCACTGTAGAAAGTGAAGAAGAACCAAGAAAATATCCCGGAGGGTGTGGAGGAGACGTCACGGCGGAAGGGTACATGGGCGGCCGTTCTCCATGGCGACCGGTCAAATATTTAAGTCTTCCTGCCCTCTGGTCCCTGCGCGGTCATTATTTTTCACATGTAACCAGAGCATAGACGGTTATTGAGATGTGTTTCTCCAGACTCTGTGTATGAGCTTTATGATGGCTTTTAGCTGATGGAGGCTACACACACACACACACACGGATGTGCAGTGGACCCAGAGTCTTGGGTAAGGGGGGCCCTGTCCTGAGTGCCCATCCCACTCTGTTTCTCTTTCAGCCACACCCTTCTCATGGGTTAAAGAGACTCAAGGGCCGAGGGGCCAGCCCACCCAGAGAACACATAGTTGGTGGCACCTATCGAATACAAGGGAGACGCACTTTGTGTGCTGGCCCTGTGCCGTGGGCGGGATCGATCTCTCAAGGGCGCTCTACAACCTCGGAGATGAAATCTCCCGGAAACACGACCTGTGCGCCGTTTCCAGCGTGGGGATGAGGCTGGACTTCCTTTTCTGGCAAAGAAATGATAGTTGGTCATTTTCTGAACCGGGTGCTTCCTTCGGAACTTGGCTCCGAGATGTGTGTGTGTGTGTGCGTGCGTGCAATGATGGGGGGGCTGGTGAAGCTCGTCCCCCTGCGAACTGTGAGGGATTCAAGCTCCTCGGAGCAGGCTTGTGCGCCCCCTGGGGACGCTGGGAGTCTAGGCCCCAGGAGTCGTGGCCATCCCATGCCGTGAGCCCTGGGACGCCAGACCCGGGCTTCCAGATGCCTCCTGGATATCTCCATGTGGTGCACACTCAGCCCCCCCAAACTCAGTGTGTTCCAACTGGAATCGATTGTCTTCTCTCCAGATCTGGCTTTTTCCTGGGCTCCTAGCCGCTGTCCGGGGCTGCTCTGTTCACCACATCTCCAAGCCGCACGTGGCCCGTGTCTTCCTTCTCCATCACACCAGTGACAACAGAAATGGGCAACTTCCAGGCGCTGAGCCCCTGCACCCCTCCCAGATGCCTGTGAGGTCAGCGTTACTGCGCCATTGCACAGATGAGGAAACCGAGGCTCAGAGCAAAGACGAAGCTTCCCACTCCGACTACACCCGGCTCCCCCTGCAGTTGGTCAGACTTTTTTCCTTCTCGCCCTTGTGGTGTTCAACACCCCCGGCCCCAACCAAGTTCTTCAAAGGCACCCGGTAGGTGCTCCTTTGAAAAGATGCCCTGGATCGAACTGAACTGACCGGCTGGGGCATGTTATGTTGCGTCTCTGGGCCTGTCCGGGTGGAAATTGCTGCCAACACAAGGTCCTCCTTGGAGAGGAAGGGGAGCGGGCTAAGAACAGAGGGAGAATGGATGGGGCGACTTCAAAGGGGAGGCAAACCGATTAGTGGGAAATCTGTTTACAGAGCCAGTGAGTGATGGTGAGGGAGAGACGCTGAAATGCAGGCGGGCGGGGAGTGCCCAGCCCGCCTCGCCCTCCCTGATGTCCTTTCATCCGCTGGCCACACCAGGTGCCCCTTGCAAAAGCTCCTGGTCCCCCAGACTGGGCAGCCAGCCCTGGACCACCCACCAGCCCCCAGCAACGCTGGTCATCGTGAGGCTTGAAGGTTACCTGGGTCTGACTTCTGGAGGTCTGAGAAGGGCAGGGTTCAGGCCTAATTAGCAACAGTATCCACGTGGATGTTTGTAGCATTTAAAATGTGGCAGGCACCATCCTGAGCTTTTGTGAGTTTTTTAAATCCTTATGACAACTTTATGAAGAATTTCCTATGATTAGCCCCACTTTATAGGTGAAGAAACTGAGGCATGGGAAAGTGAGCTTGCCTAAAGCCACAGAGCTGGGAAAAGGTAGAGCTTGGAGCTCAATCCAGGAGTGTGGCTCCAGAGGCGACCCTCTCAACCCCTCCACAGTATGCTTCCCTGGCATAGGAGCTCTGGGTCGTGAGTTCAAGCCCCACTGCCCCAGGACTGCGCAACTGGGTGACTTCTGCAAGCTGCTCCCTCTCCGAGCCTCAGTTGCTGCCTCTGTGGAATGGGGCCATTAATCCTAAATACCTCATCGTGCTGCTGAGATAATATTAGCCATGGTGTTCTTTCTCCCAAACCTTGGGAACCTCCTTCCCCATGTCCAAAATCACAGAGAGGGTTGGAAGGGCCTGGAGGGGACAAGAACGCGTTCTTGCCACAGGGGTTTCTCGAGGAGCAAAGGACGTAATGGACGTTATGCAGCAGGTTGGCCTCTGAAATATGGCAGACACACGAAAGGAGTAGAAAATATTATACCAAGGTATTCAACACCCGGCGTAAGAAGTAAAATCTTCCAGGCAGCATTTCTCCTAAGTAATTCTCCTGATTGCATTTCTCCTCCACGCTCTCCAAGGGGGGCCGCCTTCCTGACTCAGAGGGTTATCATTCGCACCTGTAAGCTTTCGCCAGAAATGGTGGCTGTAGCCCTTAAACGTTACATGGTCTCACGTCACACCTGGTCTTGTTTCACACACGGCAAAACTTCGCATGAATAGTATCGTCCCATCCATGTCCCTGTGCAAAGTCCCTCCGGCACCCTGCTCCCGAGCGCGCTCTGTGTTGTATGTCTGGTTGGTCATGTTAACCGCTCCAGCACATTCGGCTGAATGAACGTGCCTCGGTTAACTCATTCCTTCCCGGTTGATGGCCATGTTGGGAGTTTGGGGGATTTGAACACCACGACCAACGCTGCGATGAGCGTTCCTGTGCGTGGCCCTCCGTGCACGTGGGTGGGAGTTTCTCCGGAGACCACAGAGATTGCTGGGTAGAAATGTTTGTGCATCCTGGGATTGTTCGGCTATGGCCAGTGTGCACTCCAGTACATTGTCCCATTTACCCTGCCTGCCACCAGGGGTGACTGGGGGGCCCCACATCCTCACCAACCCTTGGTTTCATCAAATGGAAGCGAATGCAATTATTATTAGGAATACCATGTGATCTCTTTGGAGGCCAAGGCATTCTTGCTTTTGGCCATTGAGCTAGACAAGTGATTTGCAGTCCTTCCCCCAAACAAGTCTACAAGGAGCCCTTCTCTTGGGCTTCAGCATCTCAGCCAGGACCCCCTTTTCTGTGGCCCCGCAGAATGCAGTTCTCTCCCCACGGGGGACACTCATAGCAAAATGGGAATTCCCTGTTCGTCTTTCCTCCTGACTCGGCCGACCATCATGAACTTAGGGCCCATCCTTCACATGTCACCCCTGGAGCCAAACCCAGCGCTTGGCGCACAGTAGGCGCTCCGTGGATTTTTACTGAATGAATAACTGAATCAATGTTCAGCCCTGCAACCTGCTGTTGGTGCACGGTGGTGGTGGGGGCAGCATTTCATCAAATGTAAGAATGAATGAATGAGCCAGGGCCGCTAGACCCACGGCCCCCATCTTCAAGCATCTCATGGCATGGTGCCCTGGAGTGTGAAAGATGCCCCGACAGCCGAGACAGAGGTCAGCGCGGAGAAGGGAGACTTAACCCCACCGGGGATGGGAGGCATGGAGTCTCCCCAGAGGACTTCCCCTTCTACCCTCCTCTCCCCACCAACCCCCGAGTGCCCCTCCCCACCCTTACCCCAACTGCCGAAGAGGTCAAATTCAGTTGCTAGATTCATGTCTCCTTTACCTTCCTTTCCCCCCAAATCACAAGTCAAAAGGTCAGCATGGTGGAGGTGTGAGCTGAAGAGATTTGGAATTTGGTCCAGGGAGGTCGAGGACGATGTGTGCCTCTTTCTCTGGCCGCGACTCAAGAAAGAAAAGATGTGGGGTGGGAGGTGGCTCTGTTGACATTGAGGACAGGGGCTGGGAGCAAAAGGGGAGGGGACATCCTAAAAGAGACAAAAGCAGGCTCCGTGGTCTCCTGGTTTGGGGCTCTAGGGCCTAGCATCGTAGAAACTCGCGCCGAGGGACCTGCCAGGCAGGCCTGCACACACACCTCCCAGCCCAGGCGCCACCATAAACCACTCAGCTGGCACTCGCCGGCTTCGCCGTGATGGCCCCTTGATGTATTAACCCGAAGAGGAGAAGTGAAAGGTAGCCGCGGACACGAAACCGTAAATACATCCTCGGTCCAGGTGACATCAGCCCGAACTCCCTGCGCAGGGCTCCACGGTGGCGAAGTCACTGCAGCAAGAGCGGTCTCCTGAGCACGTGCAGGGCAGGCGGCTCCGAAGGTATGTACTTGACCTCTTGAGCGGAGGGTTTTCCCTTTCACTTTGGGGGGGGAGGGGGGCAGTTGGCATGGCTTCTCATTTTCACTCAAGGAGTGTTCACCTACCTCCTTGACTCACTCTCTTCTAGGGTTTCCAGGTTGAAAACTGTGGATTTTTAAAAAAAACATGGACGGGAGCTCCTTGGAGAGTGCAGCCCCTTCTCCGGGGTCTCAGCAAGCGGATCCGTGCTTGTCTGGGCTGAGCTGGGTCCCTGGCCACTCTCCGTCCAAGTGCCGGCGTCTCTTTGGACCTTAAATACCCAGGGCAGAGATTTCTATTCGCTCTGGTTACTGTTCGGTCTCCTCCTCAACCCCGTGCGTGACACACAGTTACACCCAATAAAGACCTAGCAAATGGATGAACCACTGACTTAAGGTTTTGATGAACTTTACCACTCAGTGAAAAAATTGACGAACTCTGAGATCCTTTCATTCTGAGAAAATCCAAGGGGTCATTCTTAAAAACTAAAGATAGGAGTGCCAGCTGATCAACTTTTCTGGAGGCAAAATTTAAAACACGCTTTTGACAAGCCTTGAACCCCAGTCATCTTGCTGCTAGGAATTCACCGTAAAGAAATATTCAGAACCCTACGCCAATACGTTAGTTGCAGGATGTTCATTGCTGTGCTGTTTAGGATGGAAGGAAATTGGAAATAACTCACGCGTCCAGCCACGGAAAACTGGTCGATTAGATTATGCCATTGCATTTCCTAGTTTAGAAAACTATCTCTAAGAGTGAATGTATGTGGTCTGTACATTCGGGGAGGGGAGGGGGAATTGCTGTCAAACAGTATAGATGATGTGATCCTCATGTTGTTAGGAAAAATATCTATACAGACGGCTGGATGCCAATAAGCTTAGACACGCTGTCTCTAGATGGTGGCGTTAGGTTATTTCTTCTTTTTTTCATTGTTTTATTTTAATCCCCCCATTTTCTACGATACACATAAGTGAACGGAGTAATAAACGCCATGAGGAAATCTTAAGGCGAGGGACTGCGAGGTGCTCCAGACGGGGCACATTAACATACAGGCTCTGGCGAGGAAGGACTTCTAGGAAGAAGCAGAGTGGCTTGTTTTTAAACCCGCAATTCCTTCCCCACAGCTCATCCAATCGCCCTCAGAAGAACAATGTNAAAAAATTGACGAACTCTGAGATCCTTTCATTCTGAGAAAATCCAAGGGGTCATTCTTAAAAACTAAAGATAGGAGTGCCAGCTGATCAACTTTTCTGGAGGCAAAATTTAAAACACGCTTTTGACAAGCCTTGAACCCCAGTCATCTTGCTGCTAGGAATTCACCGTAAAGAAATATTCAGAACCCTACGCCAATACGTTAGTTGCAGGATGTTCATTGCTGTGCTGTTTAGGATGGAAGGAAATTGGAAATAACTCACGCGTCCAGCCACGGAAAACTGGTCGATTAGATTATGCCATTGCATTTCCTAGTTTAGAAAACTGTCTCTAAGAGTGAATGTATGTGGTCTGTACATTCGGGGGGGGGAGGGGGAATTGCTGTCAAACAGTATAGATGATGTGATCCTCATGTTGTTAGGAAAAATATCTATACAGATGGCTGGATGCCAATAAGCTTAGACACGCTGTCTCTAGATGGTGGCGTTAGGTTATTTCTTCTTTTTTTCATTGTTTTATTTTAATCCCCCCATTTTCTATGATACACATAAGTGAACGGAGTAATAAACGCCATGAGGAAATCTTAAGGCGAGGGACTGCGAGGTGCTCCGGATGGCGCACATTAACATACAGGCTCTGGCGAGGAAGGACTTCTAGGAAGAAGCAGAGTGGCTTGTTTTTAAACCCACAGTTCCTTCCCCACAGCTCATCCAATCGCCCTCAGAAGAACAATGTCGGTAAGGAAGCAGCCCCCAAGTCGGGACCACAACATACACACTGTGTTAGCGCTCGCATCTATTGCTGTCTGCTGCCCTGAGCCGTCACTCGGCCCCTCTGAATTTCTTTCGGTGGGGACCACGACATTTTAGTAGATCTCAGGTTTCCCCAAGTCAGTCTCCGTGTGAGCGACAGGGCATTGCCATCAGCTGCCCCTCCAAGAACGCCGCCTAGCACGCCTTCCCAGCACACGACGGCTTCCACAGCAAACCCTTCTTGCTCGAGAACCTCTGCGTGGACTGCGATTCTGCCGGTGCACGCCGGCCTCAGCGGGGATGGCTCCGTGCAAAGCTGTGAGCTGCAATCAGGCTCGATTTATCCTCTCTCCCGCCCACCCTCCACGGACAAGCCCACTCAGGACATGTTCTTCACACCGTGACTGGAAGGTACATAAAACCAAGCATTTGTGAGTTCATCCCCGGCACGACTCCTGATGTGTCACTGGCGGAGGCAAGTCCAGGGCGAGACTCGAGTCAGTGGGTCAGGGAAACGGGCCCCATCCGCTTCGGCAGGCAGTGCCGAAAAGTCACGAGGCAAGGGTGTGGATGTAGCGCCGGGTGGGGCGGGGGGGGGCGTTATGCAACACAGCAGACAACCACTCACTCCATCACGAGTGGAGAGGCCAGCGCCGGCCCACTGCCAACTTTCGCTTTTCCCTGTCTTGGTCAGAGCTCATGAAACTGTGGAGGGAACAGGCATGTCTCCGTGTCCGGCTGCAGAGGTGTAGCTGCAGGCCCAGGGGTTGGGTGCGGTGTCGCCACGAGGTCTCTGAATGGTGCATGTGTCCGGGTCTCGCCTCTCCTGCAGGGTTACAAGGGAAAGACATAAAAGACGCTCTGTGTCTTCTTTATAGACTCGGTGCCTCATGGAGCAGGTCCCAGAGTGGGTTCTCCACACCAAGTTCACAGACTCCCACTTGGACCATGTGGCGGTTTGTGGGGTGTCGCCCTGGCTAAGTGGGAACTATGTCCCCGAGAGTCCCCTTCCTGTTTGGGTCCAGGTCATAGTTGGCCAAAAGGAAGATGTGTGTGAGAGGAGGGAGGAAGGGAGCCCAGCCACTGTCCTCAGAGGGTCGTCTGGGTTACGCATGCTGATAGGCACAGGCGTGTCCGCCTTTTCTCTGTTCCCTTTCCAGTTTTGCTTCCCAACGGCTGACCGACAGCAGCCCCAGGCTCTCAGCAGATGCTTGGAGCTGGACTCATGGAGGCCACAGTCGCACGGAAGCGGAACTGCGTGCGGACCCCTCGCCCCACCCACAGTCTTCCCTCCAGTTGTGCACTGTAACTGCTGGACGTGCACCCTTGCTCGGGTTGTGTCTGGTTGGCCATGCCTTTCGGGAACCTCTGACTTCTTCCTGGGCCTTGGCTTCCACGGCTCTCCCTGCCGTGAGCATTGGGGAAGGCCTCCTCCCAGACCTCACACCGGTCCCGTTCTCAGATGGGACCCCGTCTGGGACAGACCGTCTCAAGGGACAGGGACGGGTAGCAACTCCAGGGAGCAGAAGAACACATTTCTTCTGCTCTAAACTGTGTGTGCCTCAGTTTCCTCGTGCGTACCTCAGGGCTCTCCAGCCCCTGGCACAGCCGCGACAACGAAATGAGTTAACCCATGTTGGCGAGTTGATGCCAATGGCCCCAGCCCTGTTTCCTGCTGAGCCTTTTACAGACAGCCCCTGTCCGGGTGGCGCACGCCCCGTTTTCCAGCTGCCCAGCTCCCCGAGGCAACCCGGCTGGCGTTGAACGTGTCAGACCCTACGAGCAAAAAGAAAGCTCGCTGGAGAAGCTATACACATAGAAGAAAACACAAAGGAAAGCAATCCACATTCTCATTGGACCTGCCTGTTGGTCCTCAGCCCATACTTTCGCCTTCATCATCACGTCCAGTGTCTTAACTCGCCCCAGGAGAGAGCCAGGCCAGAGACTGTTATTCCCAAGTCATGGACGGGCACGTCCATGGACAGGACGTGGGTGACAGGCTTCAGGGGACAATGATGGTGAACGGCCGGCCTGGCGGTTTCTGCACTACACCAAAGTGACTGCAACACCCGCATTTTTGGAACCTGCACCATGTGAGGCAGAGTGTGGTGTTGCCTCCTGTCTTCCACCTACTCCCTGCCGGTTGCATATTATTATTATTATTATTGTGAGGAAATAATATTACAATAATGACCGTGAAGCTTCGGAGAAACAGAACACTGCAGGAGGGAGGGTGGATTTGAACCCCGAAACAGGCAAGGCCTGGGACTAGGCATTGGTCACAAGACGGCACATCTCTTATGAGTCTGGGAGATTGAGTGATTAGTCTGGATGATTGTACAAGGTCACCTGAGGTCATTTTACACAAGGCCTCCTCGCTGTGGTCTCAAGGTGGGCGGGGCCAGCTTTGCGGGTGGGCTTGTCCACGTGACTCGTTTTGACCAATGGGATGTGAGTAGATGTGAGGTGCACAGAGGCTTGACATGCGCATGCCCTATGTGCGCTCTGAGGATCTGGCAGCAAAAGGACCTTCCCAACGTAGTCGTCGCCCGTCCATCTGAGCTTCAGAATGAGACGCGTGGAGCAGATCTTGTGCTCGGGATGGTCCGGGGGAGCCAGACCTGGATTCATCCTGCGTTGCAGCTGACCCACAGATCTGAGAGCTTGAGGATGAATGAATGTCATCGCGAGCCACTGAGTGTTAGGGCGGTTTTGCGACACAGCTTCAGGGCGGCGAAAACGAACACATACGATGCTGTGAATATGTGGGGGGACAGCTGCCAAAGAATGTCCACTGTGCCCTGAACGGTTTGACTCGGTCAGCGAAACGTCGTCCCCGACACCGAAAAGATGGCAGGTTTGATTCCTGATCCCGGCGCACGCTGAGAAAGGGAGGCAGCCAGCTGATGTTTTTCTCCCTCCCTCCCTCCCTCCCTTCCTGTCTCTCTAAAATCAATAAAAATATTTTATTTTATTTGTTCAATATAAATACTTTAAAAATAAATGTAAAATAAAAAGAATGTCTATGGTAAGCCCTTGTTCAGCTATGGAGGTACATGATCACCCATGTGCATTTGAGTATGTGTGTGTATGTGTGTGTACGCATGTGTGTGCCCGTCTACAGAGCAGATGTTAATGGGGGCTTTCCAGGGGGATGGCATTTTCAGGCACTCTCACTGTCTAAATCAACCGTAATTGCAGTGTTCTATTTTTTTAAACCGAAAAAAACCATCTAATGCTTTTGTAATCACATCATGAAGACGGGTCTTCTTCATAAGACGTCATACATTCTGGTCACTAATGGATCTGTCACCAGGAAGTGACTCCATCCCGAGTGGAAACACACGTGTTCCCTTAGCAAACCAGGTTCCCCGGGCCACATGGCCACATGTCATGCATCAGTTCCCCCAAAGCGCCCAGACGCCCGACAGGAAAAGCAAGCTCGGGACCGCTTCTCCAGAGCAGTGGGTCTCCATGGGGGGTGATTTTAGTCCCCCTAGGAAGTGTCCAGAGACACATTTGGCTTGTCAACATGGAGGGTGGGGTCGATGTGAGGACGCTCCTGGCATCTTGTGGGTAAAGACCAGGGAAGCTACTCAGCGCCCTACATGCACAGGGCACCCCCAGTCCCCCCACAATGACTTGTGCAGCCCCAAGTGTCCGCAGAACTGATGTGGAGAGGCGCAGGGGGCACACGCTGCGGGCCCCTGCTCGGTGCATCCAGGGTTAACCTGGAGCCCCTCCTGTGTGAAGACTCTGCAGAGCCTGGTCGCCCTGGACTTTGGGGCAGGAATTGAACAGGCACGGGTTTAGGGGGCTGGACGGCACTCCCACACGGTTGGTGCCGGGAGAATAGCTTAAGGTGGGTTCACGGGGCAAGAATCAAAACCAGGCTTGCTCATAGGATCGACCTTGACCTCTAGCCACAGAGCAGTGTGTGTGTCGTGAGCACACACCAGAAAAATGACAGAAATAAAATCTCCTTTTCTCTCTCACGTATGTGTGTATGACTGTGCACACATAAGTACATTATATACATGCATATATAGCATATGCCATTTGTATGGATAAGGCATATCATATACATTTCTAGCGAAAGGTCTGGAAGTAGATACACTCAGCTATGAGCAAAATAGTTGGGGAGAAAAGGCATAGAAAGAAGGTAAATTTCTCTTTTTCACTTGACACTTCTGTAGTGCCCAGGATTTTTTTTTAGAGTGAGAGGGAGAAAGGGAAGGAGAGAAATATGAATGTGTGGTTGCCTCTTGCTCGCCCCCAACTGGGGAACTGGCCCACAACCCAGGAGTGTGCCCTGACTGGGAATCGAACCGGCGACTCTTTGATTTGCAGGCCTGTGCTCAATCCACTGAACCACACCAGCCAGGGCTGTCCAGGACTTTTTAGAGCACCCATGCCTTTGTGTTATAATATTTTATTAAAAGAACATAAGAATTTAAAAACATAGACTAGAATGCCAATATTTAAATATATGCTGTTGTTAGGAACACGGGAATACCAACAACCACTTGTGATGGGCAGTGGTTCCATTTTTAGGAGGTTCCATTTTCTTTGACAAATTTATATTTCACAAAATGCATGTTTTAAGGGAATGGTGTTGGGGGACAACATTTCCATTGTCCCCAGAAGGACCCTTGACCCCATCTGTAGCCGCTACCGGTTCTGGCCGTAGACCCGGGCGGACACACTCAGGCTTTTCCTCCCTTAGTGCCCCGACTCTGCTAGACATTGTGTGCAGCCAGGATCCTATGGCAAGGCCTCCTTCCACTCCACGCAGGTTTCTGGAGATTCCTGTCGCTGTAGGTATCCGCGCTCTGTGCCTCTCTCTAGCCAAGTAATATTCCGTCCCGTGGAGGTGCCACAGTCTAGGCCTCCGTCCACCAGCCAGGTAGCTCTGTTGATTAGAGCATCGTCCAGAAACACCAAGGTTGTGGGTTCGATCTCCAGTCAGGGCACGTGCAAGAATCAGCCAATGAGTGCATAAATGCGTAGAGCAACAGATTCTCTCTCTCTCCCCCACCCTTCTTCTCTTTCTAAGATAAATAAAAATTTAAAAGTATATTGATATATAATTATCTAATCCATTAGACCTTGAGAACACCCGAATTTCCCTATATATGTAAATAACCCAGAATATTAACAATTCCTTTAACTACGTAAATGCTACAAGGCATCTTTCTCCATCTATCCATCATCTATCTGTCACCCCCACACTCTCGGGAAAGTCTCAGCAGCCCAGAATTCTTTAACTCAGAAGCCGTGAAGTCACTGAGCGAAAAGGACCAAAAGCTAAATAATCCTCATACCCGTGTGCTTAGCACTGGCTAGTATTTATTAAAAGTTTATACTCGAACTATTGAAGCTACTGAAATGCTGGACAAGCGTTCACTCCTTCTAGTCTCAGGGCCACACAACTAGGAAGGTGAAGTCATTCTCTTTACAGATGAGGACACTGAGGAGCAGATGAATCCTGGGCCCAAGGGCATATACTTAGGAAACAGAAGGTGTCGAAGCCCCTGGCTCCCAGGCTCCTAACCACCATGCAGGTACTGATTTCTTCCACCAGGATAAATGACCTACCACAGCCTGCTGGTCCCTTGGCTGTCAAGCATCCGTGCCAACACAGGCCGAGCATCTCCTCTCCCTCCCGATGAGCTGCAGTTTTGACTTTTGGCTCCGGTACCCGCGCAGCCTCAGACCGTGAGCTGTGGCGTCCTGCCTCGGACGAGGTACTGTGCGGCTGTGCCCAGTAGTGCTGTGCAGCCTGGAGCAGGTACTGCAACGTCTCTGAGCCTCAGTCCTCCCACTTGTCGACGGAGGGGGGACCACCCACCTGGCAGGGTCTCTCTACTGTTCAATGAGATGAGCATCTGATGTCTCACACAGAAAAAGCAGTGATGAGTGTCGACTGGTACTGTTTTTGTTATATTTGTCATGCCTTACTCGACACTGACGGGCTGTAGATGTCCCCACACAGGGCGAGTGGCCGCTTTTCCCCACACCAGCCTCTGTGTCCACACGTCTGCCCGTGGCAAACACTAATGTGCTCGGTCTGGCGGAGGACGGCAGGGAAAATCTGTGCTTAGGACGTGCACGCAGAGACCCCCCACCCCCCACCCCGGCCGCTCAGGCAGCCTTTGCTGACCCACCCCTCCACCAGGCGCCCACCCATCCCCCTCTCCTCCAGCATTCCAAGCTGCCGAGGCTGACCCTGTCTCTCTCAATGATTTAAGTTTTGGAGAAGGACCGGAGAAGGATTTGTTTTGACGTTTAAAGGCAATCCAGGTAATAAATGACAGGGGCGGCGCCCACCGCCCGGTCCATATATCTGTGCAACAGTATCTATTTTTGACGCAGCTGACATGCCATTTCCTTTGGCAGCACGAGGGGGGCTTGTCTTTAAATTAAACTCGTCTCCGACCCCTCGGATCTGCAGCCCGATGTGGGGCAGGCCCTGGCGAGGGAGGCCAGAAAGGCCTGTCGGCGGTCAGTGATGCATGGGGCGAAGGGCCCGGACGCCGTGGTCTGGGGCTGAGACCCTCTCTAACGCATTAACTAATGACAGAGGATGTCCCCAAGCCTCCTAATCACCTCTAATGCGCACATTTAGAAGCTAACAGTAAAGCAGGCGAGATAAGCAGGTCAGACAAAGAAAACAAAATACCCCCCCCCCCGCCCCCGTCATTGTTTCCTGGGGCTGCTTTGGGATGGGGAAGGGCGGTGCCTGTGATTAAGCAATAAGGATGGTGGTAGCTAGCTGCTCCCTAGCTCCCTTGCCCACAGAGTTGGTAGAGCACAGGGAAAATGCTAGAACAGCAAAGCACAGTTCTGTCACTGTGCTGGCCGGCAGGGGCGGGGAGGGGGCGTGTCTCTCCCCCCCACCCCTCAAGACTCTGTTTGCTCATCTCTCGAAAGTCCCAAATTTCCTTTCGATGGTTATTGTCAGAGTGTAAAGGCAGAGAAAGACACCGAGAAACAGAGACACAGAAGCAAAGGAGGCGGACAGAAGGATATCCCTACACGTGTAAACAATGTACACATTATTGCAATGTACTTTCCAACAGTGGGGAGACATTTGAGGTCTCTGATGGGAAGGTATCGAGCCTGCCTGCCTTCTCCGCCTGCCAACGTTTCTTTCCATGCTCAGCCAGGACTGTCCCTCTCATCCTTTCCCTGTCAACCCCCAGGTTCCGAATCTTTCATCTTTTACTTTTAAAAACGTCTGATTTAAACCATAACTCAAACAAAGACCTCCCGGAGAATGCCGTGGCCAGGTTAGCATTGCTGATATTTGGGCAAATTTTCTTCCTGTCAAAGCAAAGCACAATGGGGTGGGTGAATGCATTGTAGAGCCCCCGAGAGGCCACTGTTACAGGCATGCACACTCACCCTAGTGGAACTCAAGTGGAAAATGATTTTCCAAGGCATCATGGTCCCTGGCCACGGCTCCTGGAGGATGATGGGAGATGTGTCCCAAGAACGAGGGAAGGACACGGTGAGGAAACTATAACCTGGGGGAGGGAGACTGGGAGCAATCTCCCAAGTCTGACAGTGCCAGCTGCCTGCTGGGTTCCCGTGGCCCCACCTCCTCAGACCCACAGGGCCCCGGTGCCTCCGGAACACGCCTCACCTTGGCCCCTGGCTGGAAACGGACAAAGGAGCTGAAGTTGTCCATGCCTTCCCGGCGGAGAACCCCCTCTCTCATGACACCTATTCGTCTCATGGAATTAGGTATCTGAGGAACTTCCATGGGAAAACATTGCCTCAGCCCCGAGCTCTGTGCTGGGGTCCTCTCTCTCCCTCCCATTCCCAGCCACAACCCCAAAGACAGCCCTGTTTGGAGAGGACATCAAACTGGGGAGGATACCGCAAAACCAGGATGATGGTAAAAGAAGCCAAAATCCCAAACCCTGCGGGAAGAGTGGTGGAGGGGTGAATTTAAGCCCACTTGTATTTTGTAATCCAATGCTGAAGCAGAGGAAAAGACAAGTGACTTCCTTGCGGTGGACGTGCCTGGGACCCAGGGCTTTGGGTCCCTGAAACCCACCAGCAAGTGATGTCAAAGCAACTAGGGGTGGGGGTACATCCCAACTGTGCATTCGTGGGCAAATGGAGGTGCTAAGTGGGGTCTCTCCATCTGATGGAGTATCGTTGAGCTATCAAAAGGCAGGAAGCAGGGACACATGCTACAATATAGATGAAGGTGGAAAGCAGGATGCTGGGGGCGGGGGGGGGGGGGGAGAAGCCAGACACAAAAGGCTGCGTGTTGCCTGATTTTTTTCACATAAAATGTCCAGAGCAGGGAAATCCACAGAGACCAGAAGTAGCTCAGCGGTTGATTTTGGGGTGGGCAGGGAGAGAGCAGAGTGGAATGGGAACTGAAGGGTCCAGTATTTCGTTTTGAAAAAACAGATGCAAATGTTCAAAAATGGACTGGAGCGATCATTGCATATACCCGTGAATGCACCGAAAACCATCCGTCTGTACGTTTGAAACGGGTGGGCTGTGTGGTGTGTGGATCGTTATCTCGATGAAGCTATTTGGAAACGCTGCTCAGAGCTGGGCTGGGCCGCATTCACAGGGAAGCATCAGAGTCAACATTCTTGACTGGACCACCCCTAGGGTTCGGGTCTGGGGCTCCTCGGACCGTGAAGGACAGGAAATACCAAGATGAACGGATGCTGGACCTCAAGGCCAACACATTAAGCATCTTGGGGCTATTAATCCTGGGGACAGGAGGTTGCAGCCCACAAATTAAATCTGGAGAGCTGGGCTGTTGAAGAAGAAAGAGCCTCCTTCCGTATAATTGACGAAGGTCACGTGGGAATCGTGTGGGCTGGAAATGTGATCGAGATTGTAAGAGCTAGGGCTCTTCAAATATATATTTTTAAAATATGTAGTCGAGTAAGAGAGATTTATATATACGAGGTCTGTCCGGAAAAAGTCCAGCCATTGTTAGTATGATGAGAACGGTTTGCACAACATCGATGTTACTTAGAGGCCAAGGAGAGTGGACTGGAATGCGCATGCGTGAACAGAGATGATTTCACTGTACTAGCCAGCGGGGGGTGTAGAGTGAGCATGTGTCCTGTGTGACCATCACGTTCAAATTGACTGAGCGAGCAGAGCAGCGAATCTCCATCAAATTTTGCATTAAGCTTGAAGATGCCTCCACGGAAACTATTCGGATGAATCAGAAGGCCGCAGCTGTGGGCAACTAGTGATTGACAGCTTTGTCACGACGACGCACCTGCGCACGCATCCTGTCTCCCGCAGAGTTCTTTGGTGAAATGCCAAATCACCCAGGTGACTCAGCCCCCCTACAGCCCAGATTTGGCGCCCTGCGACTTCTGATTTTTCCCAAAACTAAAACCACCTTTGAAAGGGAAGCGATTTCAGACCATCGATGAGATTCAGGAAGACGCGACTGGGCAGCTGATGGCAATTGGGAGAACTGTGTGAGGTCCCAAGGGGCCTACTCTGAAGGGGACTGGGGTGTCATTGTCCCATGTACAAGGTATAAGATACAAGATACAAGAAACATGGTATCTTGTGTCTTCTTCAATAAATGTCTCTATTTTTCACAGTACATGGCTGGGTACCTTCTGAATAGACCCTGTGTACACGTTCCTCCATGGCTGCCCAGGAGAGCCAGGACTCCCTGTCAAGACAGTAGTCAAGAACCAAGCGGGACCACCTACCTGGGTTGTCACGAAGGGCTTCTCGCACTGAGGAGAGGGTTTGCAGTGGAGACCAAACCCTTGGAACCAAACCCAGGTGAGGTGGGGCCAAGAAGCTCGATTCACAAAAGCCACCGAAGGACCACTTCCCAAGGCTCGTGAGCTGTCGTCTCTGGAGACAGTGTTCCCATGACGATCCTAAGGGCCCTCCTCAGTAGACAGTGTTACCTTCTGGGTACAGGCATCCCATTGGATCAAAGAAGCCCGAGTTCGAATCCTGACTCTTCCGCTCATTTTCTGTAGGATGTTGGGGTGAGTTACTTAGCCTATTAATTTTCTCATCTACGATATTCCAGCAATTATATATCCATTGTGGGGGTATGAAGCCATCAAAATGAAAGCTTTTATTTTTTATAAGAGAATTCTTTTTTTAAAATATTTTATTTATTTATCTTTAGAGGGGAAGGGAAGGAGAGAGGGAGACAAATATCAATGTGTGGTTGCCTCTCCTGGGTCCCCTGCTGGGAACTGGCCTGCAACCCAGGCATGTGCCCTGACTGGGAATTGAACCGCGATCGTGTGGTTCACAGGCCCCCGCTCAATCCACTGAGCTACACCAGTCAGGGCTGAAAGCTTTTATTGACATCCTAAAATCTCATTCTGTCACCTGAAAAGATAAAATCAACACGTGGTAAAAACCTTCATGTAAAACATAGATGTTAAAAATCAGAAGCAAATATGTTCTGAAATTCCACCCCCCAGATATACCTGCTCCTTTGCCTTTAAACTTGGATATATTTTCCATGTTTGCTTCATTAGGAGCTTCTTATTTTCCTTAGGAAAAGAAAACAAGAAACTCGATGCATTAAACATTAAAGTTTGATTCACTCTTACAGCATTCTTTGTGGGCTCCTACAAGTCACCTTGTACCTCCAGCATCCTTTGGTAAAACACCCCAGGCTGTGGTATGAGGAATTTGGTGCAAGCCAAACTCAGATCTGGCATCTAGTCTCCACCATCATCTCCATCCCCACCATCATCTCCATTCCCTCCATCGTTATCACCATCTCCATCACGTCCACAGTCACCCTAATCATTATCATACCGCCCTGACCACTACAACACTATGATCACCATCACTACTACAGCATTCCTTCCATCAGTATCTTCTCCCCCACCAGTGGGCAACCCCCACCGCCAATGTCCCAATGCCACCATTATGACCATATTCCACCACATCACCACAATTGCCGCTTCCAAAATTGCCATCGTCACCACCATTACCATTAGTACCATCACCACCAGCAGCACCCCCCCCCATCTTCACCGTCACCAGGAGAAATTTATGAAACGCCCTTGGGCAAGTCACTTCAGCTCCGCAGAGTCTCGGCTTGCATCTCAGGCCTGTTTGCTCATCTTTAGTCAGACATCTACAGGACCCTGTAAAGAATGTTAACAGTATTTTCTCACATCCATCCTTCCCGGGGGCCCAGGGAGCTTGCTTTAGTCCTAGATGCCGGCAGCAGAACATGCACTGGAGTTAAAATTTGTGTGAAAATTCTCCATAGCCTGTGACTGAGGGACTCTGTTGAGGCTTTTTACTATCAGGTCCTGAGTCTCCAAGACCCGTCCCCTTGGAAGCCTGAGCCCCACGAATGTGCCCGAGAGAGAGTGGGCGAGAAGCCAGCCCGGCACAGACGACTTCCTCAGTCCGGCCTTAGGAGCAAAGTTCCCTCAAAGAATCCGGGCAGCCTTTGATTTTTCTGGACTCTGTCCTTGACCTGTTGCCTCATAGTAGAGCATGTTTCTAAGGGACGCGATCAAGACATTCCACTGAGTTACACTACTTCCAACTACCAGCCGGTGCCTTTGAACCCCTCCGGCAAACCACAAACTTAGGAACCGACATGCACACAACACTCAGCAGATTCAAAACACTGGGAGGGAGGGTGGGAGCCGGGGGAGCTGAGAAGGGGGAGGGACTGGGCCCCGGCTCTTTGATTAAATGTGTTCCTTTCTCTTTGTGCTCTAAGGGGGCCTAAAGGTACTGCCTGGTGACGTCAACGTTCACGGGCTTGTTTGTGGAAGAACATCCCCATCCAGTCCCCCCTCAGAAGTTTCCAGCCAAGAGCAATAGGACAGATGTGTCACTGGTTTCAATACCCAAGCCTTTCCACGGGTACACATTCAAACAAGGAGAGGAAGTCGTCAGGGAGAAACGTCTCGGAAGGAAGAAAAGGATGTGAAGAAAAACCGAAGTCGGAGCAGTCAAAGCATCCCGTGCTCCGAAGGACCAGGCTTATCTTTGCCCGGCCTTTCCTCCGTGGGAATGGCTCCAAGCTCCGGGCCGAGTTTTAATCCCTCTACGCCAGTTTCGGCTTTTGCCAAGAAGGATGTCAAGCCCGAATTAAAACCAGAGCCATTCATCTCTGCCAAGGCATCCTCTTCTTCGTCGTCTTCCGAGACGGGAAGGGATGGAGATGGGTGGCTCCTTTCTCGGAATGTGCCCCTTCCGAAGTTATGGGGCCCCCGCGGGGCGCTGATAACCACGGAGACTGGACCTCAGAGGGGCAGAAGCTCCAAGAGGGTGAACGAGGAGACCGCTAAACACAAGACACATGGCTTCCTGGCCATGAGGGGGAGAGGAAGGAGGGTTTTTCTGCACGTGACACAGTTTTGTTTACTAATAAAAGGAGCTTTTAAGACGTTGTGCACCGTGACTTTCCAAGTCTTGGCTTGGATGCTGGTCTCTGTGCCTCCTCTCTAATTTGGGGGGGGGAGGAGCATGAGAGCGCCAGGCACCTTTTCAATTAAGAAAAAAGCGAGAAGGAAATCCTGCCATTTGCCAGGACAGGGCTGGGCCTTGAGGGCATCGTGCTGAGTGAAATAAGTCCTACAGAGAGGGACGTGTTGCGTGATCTCAGCGGTGTGTGGACTCTTTAAAAAACAACCAGAACAACAACAAAAACTGAACTTGCGGAGTGGTGCCGGAGGCAGTGGGGGTCTCTGGGGGAGGGGGCAATGGGCAACATGGGGGAGGGAGGTCGAAAGGTGCCAACTCCCAGTTATCGGAGAAATACATCCCGGGGACCTAATGTGTGGCCCAGTGACGCCGGGTCACAGTCCTGTCTTGTGCATTTGGAGGTTGCTTAGGGAATAGACTGTCACAGGTCTCACATCACAGGGGAAAGAGTGGGACTCTATGTATGGATGGATGCTCACTGGAATTACTGTGCTGATTGTTCGGCTGCAGATCTGAGTATTGAATCATTCTGCTGTGCTCCGGAAACGAATACAACGTCAGGTATCAATTACATCTCAATGTTTAAAATATAAATATAGTATATAAACAGGAAAAAATAATGTTCAAAAAAGCTAGAAGGCAATTTAAAGCCAGTGACGGATTTCTCCCTTTCTCTTCCGCTCACTGAGGAAACGGGTCCTCCTGGAAGCCAGAGTCCACATCTGCAACCTTGTCAACAGGGGAACCTAGAACCGGCCCCAAAGAGCCAACACTGGCTTGGGGAGCGTCCTGGCCTAGGGCAAGCAGGGCTGTGCATTTTAGCGAGAACCCTCCCCCCCTCCCCATCCCACCCACGGGCCAGGGTCCTATCAATGGCGACTAGCAAACCCACATTTTGGGGAGCACTGAAAAAGCTGTTAGTTTCTCGGATCTGCGACTAGGAGAGACTCATCTCTCAGCTCCCGTTGGTCTGGGCGTTTGTCCTTGCTTTCTGGCGTCCAAGACCCGGAACACCGTTGCCAGGGCAACCTCGTAAACACTGGTCGCTGTTTCACATTAATTGCTAATAATTGTGGGCCGCTCCAGTTGCAAGCGCTACGATGCTTGGCTACCCATTAAGCTGTCAATATTATTAAATTCCTTCATCGTGAGGGAAACAAAATCCAAGAGTACCTCATCAGAGGCCAAACGAAGCAAAATGAGGCAATTAAAGAGTGACATGCCACTCCGTGATGAAGCTGATTCATCGGAAGTGGGAAAATTAATTAAGAACTTAAAAAGAAAATTATTTTGAGCAGTCTCCTTTCCCCTCTTATGCCCAAAGATTTTTCCCTCGTGGTTAAAGCTCCCAGCTGTTTCGCAGAATATGACAGTCCTCAGGGGTTGGAGGATGGAGGACCCCGCCCAGCAAGGATTCTGGAAGCTCGGGGCCATCTCCCTACCCCCACCCCCACCCACCCTTTAGCTCTGGAAGACCGGAGAGAGAAGAGCAGGCCGCCCAAGCCCGAACCCCACAGCGCCGGGGCTGGCTGGAAAGGTGTATTGCTAGTGCCCTCTAGTGGCCAAAGTTTGGCTGACCTTGAAAAGAGATTTTTCACTCGGAGCTGGGTGTTGAGTGCTTTTGAAAAGCGATTTTGCAACTTGTCTGTTGCCTTGGTGCCCTACTAGGAGTGGCTTTCGACCCACGGGGCATGGCTTCTTCCACCGTGTGCAGTCTCAAATCCTCTTGGGAGAGCGGGGGAGTTCTTGAAAATGGCAAATTGCAATTTTTCTGAGAAAATCAGTTAGCCTCCAAAGTAGACCATTCTTTGCACGATTTCCTCTTGGCTGCCTGTCCCTCAAAGTAACATCTTCATACTTAGGACAAGTGTCTTTTTTTGCTCAAGTCTCTTCAGCAACATCATTTTTTCTTCTTCACGCTAATGGTGTGTCTTGCAAAAGTTCAAAAAAAAATTAAGCAATTCCCTCTAGGAATTTTTTCCTTAATAATCACCAAGGAAATGAGGAGGATTTAGGAAGACAAGCTACTTGCGGAAGGGTTATTTTTTCATAACACAGAGTAAAAAAACCCCATAAGCCTCTTAAGCGTCCAACAATAGAGAACGGGATTAATCAGAGTGCAACCAGCAAAATGAAGTGAGATGTTGTCATGGAAGATGACGGGTGACAGTTGAGAAGACCCCTTTCTGCTAATAGATGGTGACACGCAGGTCAAGGCAGAGTGGCTTTCCCAGTGTGTCGCATGAAACCTGGGTGACGGTTAACTCGAACGTTCGCTTTGTGACAAATCACCGAGCTATATCTTTTCTGAGCACGTGAGTGTGTATATTGTGTCCTTAAAAAATACATTTTTTAACCAAGTATCTTCACTCACAATTTAAGAGTCTTCTTCTGACACTGTTCTACCCCCAGCAAGGAAGGTAACGGCCCAAAAGAGAAACCACGGAGCCAGGCTGCTGGCAACGAGATTTTTACATTGTGTTTGAAAGAGTCGCATGATGAGCCCAGACTTACTGGCACGCGGCTTTGTCCCTGGTGAATTGGAAGATACTGCAAAACGAAGCTTGCAACTCAAGGGCGGGTCAGGAAAACAATACACTTAACATCCTCCGACGCCTGGGGACTGCAGGCTAGCCACAAAGGCCACTGATTCGCCTTCCCTTCTAGCCATCATGACTGGGAGTCGCCCTGTTGTTGCTCTCATTTTCAAAACCCATAGAATATTTAGAGAAAAACCATTTGCCTGAATGCCCAAGGTAACTGGTAACTTCTCCTCTGCATTTCCTTGTCAGAAGCAGAGAAATGACGAGTGAACATCTGAGTCCCTATTTTGTGTCTGTTACCTGGCGACACTAGCAAAAACAACAACAACAACAAAAAAAATTTCATCCCAGCCCTCAGTCTGGCCAGGACGAAGTTTTACATCCATGAAAAAATAAAATTGAGACCGTTATTAGTCAAGTGATCACACACTGCATAGCCCATCAGGTCTATAAAGGTTACAAGGAAAAAAAATCAGGTAAGAGAAACTTTGAGTCGGACTGAGTGGCGGGTAAATGTTTGCAAGGACAGGCATGTCAGAATCCCTGCAGCCCAGTTTTCCTGCCCATGAAACGGGGGTAACGTTAGTACCTCCTACTGTAAGGAAGGGTTCAATGAGACAATGCACTCTGCAAGAACAGTCCAGGCTCAGACATGCCAATCGAATGCTAATCGTTTTTATTAACAAATGTCATTGAGTCTGGCCAACTAGACAGCACAGGTGGGATGTCTTGGTTTTTTACCTTGAGCTGGGTGTGCCCGCTTAACTAATTTAAGGAATGGTTTCTCGATTTCTCTCTGAAGAAACACCCAGTGGTGGAAGACGCGGGTGGCCTGGAGGCCCTGGGGCACTGGCATGGGAGGTCGAAGCTTCTGTGGGGGCCTGAGAAACGGCATCAGGACCCAGGTGGACCCTCGCTAAAATGTCCTGCTGGGGTCAGAAGGACAAGGAGCAGAACCCTGTCACCAAGCTGGGCTGCCTGGTCGAGGACATGAAGATAGAGTCCATCGACTTTTTCCTGGGGGTCCTTTCTCAAGGACAAGGTTTTTAAAAAGATTATGTTCATGCAAAAGCAGACACAGATGACCAGAGAACCCAGTACAAGGCAGTTGTCACCACGGGGGACCATGATGGACATGTTGGCCTGGGTGTTCAGAGCTCGGAGGAAGTAGCACTGCCCTCCACGGGGCCATCATCCCGGCCAAGTGCTCACTGTCCCTGTGCAGCGAGGGAACAAGATTGGCAGGCCTCTCACTGTCCTTTGCAAGATGACCAGCCACTGTGGCGCTGTGCTGTGTGCCTCGTCCCCATGACCGGAGGCACTGCTATCATCTCCGTCCCTGGGCCCAGGAAGCTGCTGCGGATGGCCGGTCTCTGTGACCTCTACACCCCAGACAGGGCTGCACTGCCAACCTGGGTGACTTGGTCAGGGCCACCTTCGATGTCATCTCCAAGACCTACAGCTGTCCCACCTTCCACCTCTGGAAGGAGACCATGTTCACCAAGCTTCTGTATCAAGAATTCACTGACCAGCTTGGAGCTTCTGTGCAGAGGACTGTGGCTCCAGCAGTGGCCACCACCCAATTTTATACAAGAAAAATAAAGTGAATTAAGCCTGTCTTAAAGGGAAGGAGAGGAAAGGAGGGAGGAAAGAAATAGTTTCTCACGCTGAAATAACCAGCGTGCCTGAGAAATCTCTGTATCCACATTCTTGGCCAGTTTCTCTCAGTAGATGGCGCACTTGAGACCTCCGCCCACACGGATTTTTTCCCCCCGAATTCAGAGCAAAAGAGCCAGTGTTTGTGCCAAGTACAAAGTCAGAAGACAAGAGATCCAATTTAGCTAATTTGTAAATATCTTCATTTCCAAAGGCTGTCACCACAGAGGATATTGCTTAAGAAACGCAGCCACAAATGAAGGAACGGGAGGCAGACGCCCGGCTCTGCCTCGTCCAATGACAGTTGGCGCTATTTGCCGGTTGGTAGGGCAACCGAGGCGAGAATGCCTTCTCTGCGTTGCCAGAAGGCGCACAGGCCCTGGAGCCTGGAGATCCGGCTTTGAATCCCGGCCCTGAAAGCAGCTCAGGCCTGTCACTCGCCCGGGTGTCCTCCCTCCTCCTTGAAAGGCAGAGGTGACTCGGTGAGGATCAAACCTTCGAGGGCAAAAATAAAGCCGCCGTTAGTCCAGTACTTGCGCGGTTCTAAACACTTTATCTGTGGTGTCGCTGTTAATCTTACTCAGACCCTGGAGATCCGCATTGTCCGGGCTCCTAGTTCATAGACGAGGAGATGGGGGCAGGGTGCCATGAAGTCGCTTGCCCAGGGTCACTCCTATGAGTAAATGACAGAGTCAGCCTTTGACCAGGGCCGGGGGGTGGGGGTGGGGGACTCCGCCGCTCCCCCTCCTGGCTGCGGGGGCCCTCCCACCTCCCTCTCTCTGAGGTCACACGATTCACTCACGACTCAGTCTCCAGGCTGGCCCTGGGGCCTGGCGTGGCGTAGGTCAACAAACAGAGTCCATAAAGTTTTAACGCTCTCACTTGAGACCGAAAAAATTAGGTTTTCATCTAGATAGCAAGTTCTTTAAAAATAGTGTGGCTGGGCATTGCTAAGTTTATTTGAAAGCGAAGTGCCTTTCAAATGGGGAAACTGACGCCCTGGAGGGGTTTTTAAAAACAGCTACAAGTCCTCTGGTACTTTCCCCAAAGAGACCTGGGGTCTGCCTTCCCTGACCTTGAATGTGGGCTGACTTTAGTGACTTGTTTAAAACCAATAGAATGTGGTGGGAGTGAGGCCGCATGTTTATCTGAGGCTGGGTCATAAAAGCTGAGGCACCTCCCGCCATATTCTCTGGAACATTCTTAGTTGGGCCCTGAGCAGCCGTATACAAGGCATCACCTTCCTGAGATGGCCATCCAGGGTCATCCACGCTGGTTAGATCACACACAGAAGCCCTGGTCGTCAGCCCAGCCCGGCAGGTGATATAGGCCACCACCCCCAGACACGAGCCATTCTGGACGCCCAATCTCCATCCTCGTCTGCCTGCAAACCTGTGAGAGAACAGCAATAGACCCCACGAGCCCTTCCAGAACTCCCAACCCACAAACTAAGGGCACACCGAAGCAGTTGTTTTAAACCAGTAAGTCAGGCTACTTTATTACAGACCAGTAGCAATTAGAAGGGCGAGCAGAGTAACCCAGAGAGAGAAAGTGCCTGACCCCGGCCACCCGTGGGCCGTGGCTGACCAGGGCTAGCGTCCTGCCGTCTGGCCCTTGGCCAGAGCTCTGCCAGCTCCCATGCCAAGCCGAGCCTGCCTCCAGCTCTCTGGCAATGCTTCTCTAGGGAAGAATCTAACCAGGACGGGCAGTGCTGAGCCCTCCAACTGGCTTCTGCACGGGATGCCGGGGACGCGGGAGAAGTCACGTGCCAGGGAGGAGGCAAACGTCCCATGCAGGAACATTCTGAGAAATCTGTGGACATGACCTGTGGCCCAGGCAGTGGGCTGTGCCCCTAAAACCCGAGGGTGAGGCCTAGGCAACCCGTCGTCCTTCCCAAGATTACAGGGTGGATCTGACAGTGGAGTCAGCCTGAGGAGCAACCTGACGGACAGCATCTCAGCCAGGGGATCCAGGTCATTACTAACGGTGGCAAGTCACGCACATGCCCTTGGTTGCATGTGACGAGGATGGCACTTTAGGACCGTGGTCTCCCTTACCAAGTCCCATAACCCCAGTGTGACCGTGAGAAAAATACCAGAAAAACCCTAACGGAGGCCGACATCTGACCAGAGCTTCTCACAGCGGTCAAGGCCATCGAGAACAAGGGGACTCTAAGACCCTGGCACAGCCAAAGGGAACCCAAGGAGACAGACAGGACGACTAATGCAACCTGGTGTCCCGGGTGGGGTCCTGGGACCAACATGAGGTCAAAGCTAAAGAAATTTGAATGAAGTATGGACTTTCATTAATAATAACTCTGCAAACGGTGCAGCCAATTTTATCGTAACGATAATACAATGTATCGATATTGGTTTGCAAGCTGGGACAGCTGTATCACCCTGGTGTGTGCAAACTGTCTTCTTTAAAACTTTTCTGTAACTCTTATAAAATGAAAAGTTTATTTTAAAAAAAGGAGCCACACGACAAGCCTGCCCCCAGCCGTGCGGGGCCCTGTTTCATCTTTACAGGGGGATCTCTTGGTTTATGTCTGCATGGCTGCCCTGGTCCTTCCCGAACCCTCCCTCCTCAGGGTGCCCGGACGCAGAATGAGCAAGGGGTTCAGAGCCGGGCGGACGGCAACCACCCTGCCCGCCGATTACCAGCTGCAGGAGCTTGGGTAGGGCCCTCTGCCATGCTGCGTCCGGAAAACGCAGAAACTTCTACCCCACACTGGATTCATAGGGTTAAACGAATCAGCGTGTTCAAGCACTTGGAAAAGTATGAAAGCACTTTGCCCATATAATCTCCTTTATACCCAAAGATGAGGAAAATTAATATAAAGGCTTTTTAAATATGCAGCTTCCTAATGGGTACACGTATATACATGATCTTACATAAATTCATGGCGTGGTGCGTACTGTACATGCTTTGCATGTGTGTGCATGGTTTTTATTTTCCTGTTTTACTGGGAGAGCTGGAGGGCCTGTGTTCCACCCCGTGACTGTGTGATCTTGAACGAGCTAGTCCACGGCTCTGGGCCTTCATGTTTCCCCTGTACAACGGGGGCCAAATGTCTACTTGAAATAGTTAATTCAATTCCACCTTGATAATTATTACCTCGCTGGTTAAAAAATGATTAAATAAGGTGATGTATGCAATTTGCTGGGCTCAATCTCTGATATACAGTAAGTGCTCGATACATGATTCTTGTGATAAAGACAATACTACTACTACTAATAATAATAATAATTACTGGGTTTGGGGCAGTTACTATTTATCGGGCATATAGGAAATGCTTTACTTCTATTAACTCACTAAATCTTCCCCATAACTCTGCAAGAGGAATAGTATTATTACCTCCATTTAACAGGTAAAGACAGGCTCAGAGAGGTTGAGACACCTGCTGAAGGTCACACAGCCGGGGAGAATCAGCAGTGATACAAACTGCCCAGCCCAGACCCTGGCCCCTAGGTGCTCAACCACAGCCTGTGTCGGTTTTGTTCAAACTTCCGGGGCCCCAGCATGCCTGGGTGGGGGGCGCCTAGGGGTTTGCCTCCGAATGGCAGCTCCTAGCTCTGTGGCCTTAGGCTAGTGACTCAACCTCTCTCTGTTTGAAAAATGGGTTGTATACTATCCACAGTACCTGCCTTTAGGAGAGTTACCAGATTTTAAAGAGTCTCAAATGGAAACAGAAATGCCTGGCATCTAGCAATAGTAGCCATGATGATGACGATACCTTTATGCCTGTCAGCTCCTAGGTGCGTGGATATGTGTGGAGTCCAGCCATCAGACTGTTAGAGACACTTGTTTCAGAAATAGAAGTTCTTGCCCTGGCTGGTGTGGCTCAGTGGATTGAGTGCTGGCCTGCAAACCAAAGGGTCACCAGTTCAATTCCCAGTCAGGGCACATGCCTGGGTTGTGGGCCAGGTTCCCAGTAGGAGGCGTGTGAGAGGCAACCACACATTGATATTTCTCTCCTTTTCTTTCTCCCTCCCTTCCCCTCATTCTAAAAATAAACAAAATCTTTTTAAAAAAGAAATAGAAGCTCCTTAAAGTGAAACAATTCATTCCAGCTTGTGCCCAAGGGCTGTGGTGGTGTGACGGCTCATTCTTTTCACGTCCTGTTCATCTCCCCTGGGAGGCTGGTGGCTAAGGTGGGAAACACGGTCTGGAGATCAGAACTGCGTGGATATGCACACGCATGCACACCCGTGCACACTATCGCACGCCGCCATTGGCCTTGGTCTAACGTGCGGCCTGCTTCAAAGACATCATGATGCTCAGCTCCATGGTCTACCCAGGGTTAACATTCAACATCCCTCAGTACACGTTTAGAGAGGCATCAGACTGGGGGTGTTTTCTTTTAAGAATATATCCTGGCTCTGCTTATTTCCTGGTTTAAAAATTGATACGGGATCACGGTTGAGAGTTAGATCGTACAGAAACGCAATTGCAATTGCGTTTCTCATGCAGAGAAACGCACAGGCGTTTTACAGCCCCTGTCTCTGCCTCACGCCGCCACACACCCGCAGCTGGCAGTGTCTGGCGTGTTCTGGAGGAGACCTGGGAGAGTATGTGGGGGTGCGGATGACGGAGCCGAGGTGGACCCGGACGAGGGTGGGGAGACGGAATACCGAGTGCTATTCTGCCGGATCTAACCCGCCGAGTGCTGTGGGGCAGGAGGAAGGTCACAGGTCCCTCCGAGTGCGTCCCTGCGTCCCTGCCACCGTGAACTTTGTAGTCCAGCGGGGAATAGACGTTAAAGGAAGGATTCCATGAACATGTGTGTAGACTCGAGGTAGAGATGAAGATGGGGACAGACATGGAGATAGAGACAGACATAAACACAGACACATTCACAGTGGGTGTCACGCGGGGTGAGCTGGCCTCTCTCGGGACATTCAGCGAAGTCTGGAGACCTCCCGTTCGTCTCGGCTGAAAGGAGAGGAAAGTGTCCCTGGGAATCTAGCGAGCAGAGTTCTGGTCGACCCCTCCCCTCCGCACCGCCCCCCCCCCCCCACACACCGCTTCCCCTCATGCTAGCGTCATACGTCTCCACGGAGCCTTTGCTGAAACTCAGACACGACTATTGGCTTTAATTAAAGCCCCTTTGCCGTTCCCAGAGGCAAACCAGGCCATGGGATTGCACGGAAGGGTTTCATAACTGCCCTGACATCCCTGGGCACAGGTCTCACGGGTCCCACTCCACCCGGCAGGTGGCAGAGCCTCTGACCCCTACTCCACCGCGACGGAAAGGACAGTGAGGCTCTAACCGTGAGGACTCGGAGACAGTGTAATCGTCCAACCGCGGGCGATGCAATAGGGCACCTCCGCCTGACGCCCTGCTGTACAGCCATTTGAAATGATATTCGGGAGGCAAATCCATCCGTATGGCACGGATTCACCCCACATTCTTGCGTGGATAAAAGGGGTCACCATCAGGAACTACAGCGCGATTCCACTCTGTAATGCATCAAGGTGAATGAAAATGTAGGGCGGAAAATTCACCCCAAACCGAACTGGGTGATGCTTGGGTTGGTAGAATTCTAAGTGGTTTTATTTATTTATTTTTTTGCTCTTTCCTTGACTCTTTTTTTCCCCCACACATCCATGGCATACACACACTGTTGACTGCTTTCGAGTTTTAAAGACAGAACTGACATCACACAGCAAGTTGGAGACAGTGGCCACGCCGTGAGAGACGAGGCCCCGGCCCCTCCATTTGCAAGGTCAGCCCGTCACTGCACACTCAGCTGTCACAGCTCAAGCTCCGGTAACCCTTCCATGGCAAACTGTTCTTTTACGAAGATGTGATATACTACGAAGAACGGAAGCAGTCCTTTGTAAGCTCTCCACTATTTGACGGTTGCTTTGCAATTGGCCTTGGGGGACACGGGAAGGGAGGAAAAGACGGAGGTTAGGGACGAAGAGGACAGTCCGGACCCAGAGCTGGCACGGCTCGTGCTGAAGAAACGAGCTGAACTCTGAGCCAATACTCAGGGAGACAATGGGGAGCAGAATTCTCGTCTTGGGGAACAACATCCATCTTCCTCCCAACCTTCCAACTAAACCGTAATTCATGTCCCGGCAGGCGGTGGTAATGGGTGGGCCAAGAAGTGGGTGGGCACGAGGTGTTACCAAGAACAGGTTAATTACTAGGCTAATGGGGCACCGCGCCCTTTCCTTATCTGAGTATCTCAGGCTACAGCACAATCCATGCTGAACCTTCACTTACAAAACCTTCGGAGGCCTTGACAAACGCTCCAGACAGCAACCAAAGAGGAGCCAAGCAAGGCCCATAAATGCTTCATGGGCTTTTCTTTTTATTCTTTATAATTTGCTCAGCAGTCCTCCCACTGATTAACAAGGAGCCCCTGTGTTGGTTTGTGAAAAGAAAATAGCTTTTTAGTTCTCCATCCAAAATAAACAGCAGCCATTTCCCTCCCTGGGAAGGCGAGAAACGGAAGGCATCCCTGTCTTTGAAGAGTCACCTTTGTGGCCTGGCTGGTGTGGCTCAGTGGATTGGTGCTGCCCTGCAAACCAAAGGGTCACTGGTTCGATCCCCAGTTGGGGCACATGCCCCGGTTGTTGGGCCATGTCCCCAGTAGGGGGAGCCCATGAGGCAACCACGCATGGATGTGTCTCTCCCTCTCTCCCTCCCTTCCCCTCTCTCTAAAAATAAATCTTTTTTTAAAAAGTCACCTTTTCTTGGAAGACAGGATATGGGATTCGAGTCACTATTACATGGGGACAGCCCCACGAGTTTCAATATGCAGGTTACATTCATCAGCGTGACCACCAGTGTCTTCGAATCTTCCAGCCTTGTTCTTACATTTTGAAGGGTTGTCAAAAGATTTTTCCGAAGCTCGAGGAAACCTTTGTGTTAGTGAAGTTGCTCAAACAAGACCGACAGGGCGGCAGGCAGTTTGAGCAAGAGCCTCTGGGTACCAGTCAGCGACGAAAAGGAACCGACCTCCGCCACACCCGTGACCCTGTTGGCCCCCCCGCCGGGGGGTTGTGCTGAGTGAAAGAAAAAGCCACTCTCAAAAGGTCCCGTGCTACGCAATTCCACCCATGCAACACCCTTGAGGTGACAAAACCACCCAGGGGACAGATGGGTGGCTGCCAGAAGTCAGGAAGGCGGTGGGGAGGGCGCTGGTGGCCGCTCATACAGGGCCGCAGGAGGGATCTTTGAGAGGAAGGTTTTGGATCTTGACTGCGGGGCCCACAGGAGTCTGTGTGCGATAAACCCACGTAGAACTGAGTACACGGTTCTACAAACGAGCGCGTGTGAAGCCGTGAACTCTGAGTGAGGTCAGTGGATCGTGACCGTGCCGATTTCCTGGTCATGATGGCGTCCCATCGTTGCGCAAGAGGTCCCCTCGGGGGGCACTGGGTGAGGGGAGGTGGCATGTCTCCCGGTTATTTCTTAAACTGCAGGTGAATCTACGATGATCTTTGCAAGTTTGAAAACTGGAGCAGCTTTAGAATTTGGAGGGAGGCGACTTCCTCCCCCACCTCTTGCCTCCTGGAGTGGGCACCGCAGAGCACCATGAGAACGCCCAGGTCAAGTCCAAGGCCTGTGCTTGGCGGTGATGACGCCCAGAGGCGGGGAGCAGCCTCACCTCACGCCTCCAGATTTTTAGCCTAAGGCTCTTTCTTCTAAATCCCCATGACTTTGGTTCATGCTAGGTGTTCGCCACAAAGGTCCTCTTAGCTAACGCTGTAGAGGTGATTTAAAATAATTAATGCTGTTGGCTAATGAAGTCTTGTAAACCCAAATGGGGAAGATAATATTATTATTCCCATTTCGCAGCTGAGGGAAGGTGCCCACGGAGAGACTCAGTTATTTGCTCCTGGATCTCGCCAGCAAGTGGGTTTGTCAGGATTGGAACCCACGGCCCCAGCCAAGGAAGATGCCTAGTGCTGAGCTGACCCCATGGTACTCACACAAGGCTGTGTGTGTGTGGTACCTATGTTGGAATGTGTGTGTGTGTGTGTGTTTCAGAAGTCAAGCCCCTGTGTTTGCTAAGACTGCAGTAGAAATGAGATTTGGGTTTAAAACTCAGCTACTTTCCAGTGCTGCGTGTCTCTCCTTCTATGGGAGGAGTTTAATTCCCTCAGAAACCTCCCCTTGGGCCACAGGGGAGCTGCAGAGTGACCAGTGGGAGCCATCAGAGGCACAGACGTTGGCAGCTCCAGCAGAAGGCTCATTCCAGCGGCGAGCCTGACTCCACGCCCCAGAGGTGGGGGAGGCCCTGAAGTCGGGGAGCTCAGACCACCAGCCCTGGCCCCAGGTCAATGCCACGGGGACACGCAGGTTAGGAAATAAATTTATTATTTATCTTCCCAAGACGGGACAGCCAGTAGCAAAGCTAGAATTCGGGTCCCACGAGGAGACCTGGTCCCAGGTCTGAGCTCTTGAACTTCACACCGGTCACTGCCTTCTGGTGTGTGGGCTGTCGTCCAGGTAGGCAACCTGGAGACGCAGCCACCAGACTTTGAGGGTGGTCCACGTCAGGGCAGAGGTGACGATCCCCTGCCCGTGACAGCGTTTGATCTAATGTACATAGCGCACAACAAAAATTATTAATGTTGTGATCATAAGACAAATGATAATGTAAATTTTTAAAAGACTGACAAACCCCCCACTTAGAAATCTCCATGTGTGGGCTGCTGATGCCATTGAGAGAGACAAAGGGAGGAAGAGGAACCCTTGTCATTGGCTGGGACCCCAGTGGGTTATTAGGGACCAAGACTGGTGGCAGGTGAGCAGGTGAAACTTATATCATCCACCTTCTACTCCATTTCTACCGCTAAAGGCTGTGAGCAAGGTTGGGGTCATGGGCTGAATTGTATCTCCCCCAAATTCGTAGGTTCAAGTCTCGACACCCAGCGACTCGGAATGTGACTGTGTTCAAGGGTGGGGTCTTCACAGAGGTGATTACGTGACAATGAGGTCACTAGGGTTAGACTGTAACCTGCTACAATGGCGTCCTTACAAGAAGAGATTAGGAAGAAACACAGAGCGGAAGACACACAGGTTCTCACCCTCTCACTCGACTGTCTACTCACCTCCCTTCCGACCCCAGGTCCATGGGCTCCCCCCCGACCCCCCGCCACACTCTGCAACACCAGCTGGGTGTCTACAATGCCAGCCAGCCGTCACACTGACCGGAGTCAGGGCAGACCCCACAGGTGCAGGGCTCAGGTCCACAAGACTGCTCACCCCCCACTTCGGGTGCCAATTGCAAGTAGTAGGTCCCACGACGTCGGTCTGGCATGGCTGCAAATCAGAGGTCCCCCCACCATGGAGGGGCAACTCGCAGACCCCAGGAAAACACTGGGCCGTGTAAGCCAGGTTATTGTGCAGTGAGGTTGTGGAGACGGACCCAGGGGGGAGGGCAGATGAAGAGATCCTAAGGGTGAGGTCTGGGAGGGTCCTGAGCACAGGTTCTTCTGTCTTCCTGGAGCTGGGGTGGGCCACCCCCATCAAATCCCAGCAGGGTCACTCGACAGGGACTCCGCTGAACGATCGCTCTGTGAGAAGAAATCATTGTTGAGCCCTGGCTGGTGTAGCTCAGTGGGCTGAGAGCAAGCCTGAAAACCAAAGGGTAACGTGTTCGATTCCCAGTCAGGGCACATGCCTGGGTTGCAGGCCAGGTCCCCCAGTAGGGGGTGCTTGAGAGGCAACCACACATTGATGTTTCCCTCTCTCCTTCCCTTCCCCTCTCTCTAAAAATAAATTAATAAAATATTTTTTTAAAGAAATGATTGTTGTTTGACCTCACTGAGGGTTTCCCCCGTAGCATTAATATACTATGAGTTCAAATAGAAACACACAGAGTACAAATTGAAGATCAGTATCAGCAATAATTAACCAGCCCGACTAACACGGGAAGTGAGGGGTGGTCTTATGGGCCTCAGCCCCGTAACCTGTGTGGTCTGCACTACTTTCCGTCCTCAGTGTCGGGATGAAATGAGACTGTAAGACGCCCCGCAGGTGTCCTCAGAGAACAGGGGCGTTGCTTGGGGTGGGAAACCCACACATTTGGAGCCAAAAGTGTTGTGAATAGAGAATCAATTTCTCCCTTTAGTCTGCGATTTTATAGGATTCGACCTAATCGGATTATTTAAAAAGTGGGAGCAATCGATTGAAGGATCAATTAAACACGGAGGGCAGGCTCTTGAAAGCTGAGACATTCTAGGTGCTCTGACTTGGTGCGATGCTTCCGCTGAATGGCATGTCCTGGTCCCCCCCAGCCCTGCCCGGGGCTGGCTGCTATCCTGTCCCTGAGACGACCCCCTCTGCTGGCTGGCGGGCGGGCGGGCACCCAACAGCAAAACCTCAAGAAAGGAAATGCCAGTAGCTGCAAGACTGTGACGACTTGGTTTTTACGCAGCAGTGAGGAACCCCTGGCCAATCGTGGAGTTCGGCGGTCCGTAAACTTCACACCTTGTTATTAAAAACATGTTTTTAAATAGAAACTTCTGTGTGAGTTCATTGTACCGTGTTTGTAACTCGTAAGGGCCCCTGGGTGACAGAGCGTGGGGGTTGTTTATTCCCAACTAAGTTTCAGTAATGGATCAGATTTTAATTGACCCATAGATGTCCCTGCTGGGGTCAAACGGGGTAGCATGGGGGGCGGAGAATGGGACAGGAAGTGAGACCCTCGGTACCGAAATATTAAGGCACTCAGAGATGTGTCTTGTCCTGGCTCCAATCAGCTCACTGTGTGATCCAGAACAAGCTACTCTTTCTCCTTCAGCCTTCGTTTTCTCTTCTGCACAATGGGGAGAAAACTAAACTAGGCACTGCGGGGGCGGGGAGGGACCGTGGGGAGGGTGAACTGAGGCCCTTGTGTCCATGACCTGACAGATAGGAAGTGCCCGATAACTGGTCGTTAACAGTATCGTGTGTCCAGTGTGTGGCACATGCCCCCCCCGCACCCCGCCCCATGCCAGGTACTTTCTGTGCATTTGCCAAGAATTCACTGCAGCAGGTCAATGAAGTCAACTGATTTGTCTCCATCCTGTGTAAAGACCCTGCCTTCGGAGAAGTTAAGTCCGCTACCTGTCTGAAATCAGAGCAGGAGAAAGCGTAGCAGCTAGACTCTGAGTCCCAGAGGAGGGTGGGGACAATGTGGAGGGCTGTTCATTTAGCTGCCCCTCTAAATCCCAGGGCCAATTCGGCCAGTACTTTTCACGCGGGACCTCGCTGTCCCGTGCTTGGCTAGGTGAATGCAACCTCATCGCCTTTTCAGCTGCTGGGACTTCCTGTGGTTCGCGACCGAAAGGTAAAATATAAACAAAGAAAGACGGCGTCTAAATAAGCGTGAGGGATGCCCCAGTTTATTTCCGTAGCCTGAGCTGCATGAGAAAGCTTCCAGAATGTTCTGGGAAGGCCTAGTCTGGCATTCCCAGACACTCACCTGCGCTCTCCAGACAGACAAGAACCACGCTCCAGGCTGGTGGAGAGGCTCATGAGTCTTATTAGCTCGCTTTTATAGGGCGAGTTTCGGAGTTTGCTGAGCCTGCCCAGGGTTGCAGCCCGTGTGGGTGAGCACGCGCAGAGCCCGGGGCGGCTGTTAAGGGAGGCGGCCCTGCCCAGCGCGGGGCTAAACCCGGGCGGGGACACACAGGCTGATTCTGCAGCTTCGACACCCACTTCTCACACCTGCGAAGTTATGACCCAGAAAGAACGGGCTCCTCGGCGGCAGAGGGGAACCACCCACGGGCTGAAACAGTTCGTCTGGCCTAGGGCTGCAACCGCCTCCAGCCCCATCCTCTGTCCCGGGGCAGGGTCGCAGAGGCGCGGCCTCTGACCTTTCTCTTAGCCATTGGGTTCTGGATGCTTCCTTCCTAGCATGAGGGCAAGACACCCTTTCCCTCCCCACACCCCAAGATACCCACCCCTGGCGTGTGGCTGCCTGTAGGGTTTTTTGGGGGAGGTTTTTTTTCAATGCATATTTGTACAGAATCATGGATTTACTATTGTTGTTTTTGAAGACTAAATATTCTAGTTTTGCAAAGATAGTAGCTCCACTTCTGATACTGAGGATTAAGAGTTATAAAATGTCCATTTAAATGGTAAGATGCTATTTGGGGGCTTTGTCATGTTAACAGCAGACACTTCCATTATTTAGATTACCATGATGAGCTTTATTCCATGTGCTTTACACTGGAAAAAAAAAGGGACTCATTTAATCTGTACGATAACTCTGCGACTGGGTTTTCTTATGACCCCCACTTTACCGATGAGACACGGAGGCCGAGATGGTACCTGCACTCAAGGGCAGAGCTGGGGTTTGAACCCAGGGATTCTGTCTCCAGACACCACGGCCTTAAGCAGAACTGAGACCGCCTCTCGGGTTGGCAGAGCGAGACGTTCCAGGCTCACCAGGGACGGGAGGAGTCAGGCAGACAGACCTTCCTCAGGGCTGACGGGAGTCCCAAGGGACACAAATTCCCACAGGACAATTTGGCAGAGTCTGTAACCGTTTTAAGTATTTATCTCTCTGATCTAGCAGCAACTTTTAAGCTCTCTCACCTACAAACCCTCCGCCTCATCCACCAAAAAAGGTGTGCACACCACCACCCAGACGTAATGGGCTCGCTGCAGCGTCATTTGTGAGGGTGCATCAGCAAGAAAATCTTTTAACGGTTAAATTAATAAAACACGTACTGTGGAAAACGTATGGCAATCCTGACAGTTAAGTGTCAGTCAAAACGGAGAACGTGGATGTGGAGAGAAGGGGAAATCAAAAGTAAGATTAGAGAAGGTGATGACTATGGTTACAAAACAGAGAACCTCGGCATGAAAACCACGACAGGATAAAATACACAAAATGACCAAAAAAGTCAGGACAGGAGGAAGAAAAGGCAGGATAGGATTCAAAGTGTCAAAAATTAATTTTTTTAAATGACTCAAGAGCTTAATGCTTAAAAGCCTTCATGCAGAATTTGTTCTTAAGGGAAGACTAACTTTTACGGCAAAGGGAGTTGTACTGGATTTTTGGGTAGGGTGTAAGGGGTTCAAGTTCATTCTTTTGCCTGGGCTCTCCAGTTTTCCCAGCAGCATTTACCGAAAAGACTGCTCCTTCCCCACTGTCTGTTCTTTGGTGCCTTTGTTGAAGATCAGCTGACCACCTATGTGTCAACGTAATTCTGGGCTCTCTGATGTGTTCCATTAAGTGCAGAGGCCTGTCTTTATGTCTGTAACGTACTGTTTGTTCTTTCAAAAAGCTTTATTGTTCCCAATTAGTCCCATGCATGGGAGAGGCTCAGGTGGTTAAAAGGATGCCAGTGGTCTCAGGGAGAGGCTCAGGCAGAAGCCAGACACCAAGGCACTGACACACAGGGACCCCTCAAAGGCCTCTGGGCTCCAAAGTCTCTTGGTCATGCTTGAGGCGGGGGGAGCCCTTTTGAAGAGACACCACCCAGCCCAGCCCAGCCTGGTGATTAGCCAATCAGCCTGCAGAGATGAATTAGGTGTCGCCCATCTCCTAGACAAGTTTCACCTGCCCTTCCAGGACCTGGTTCTGCAGGAAGTCAGGGAGCTGAGGGTCCATGAGGGCAGAAACCAGGGCAGGCAGGTCCAAAATGGCCTGGGTCCAGTTCCTGTCCAGGACCGTGGTGGCTGCTGTGTGTCCTGAGTGTCACCCCAGTCATTGTGGGAAGGCTTCTGCGCCTCTCGGAAGAGAATGGGCCACCAAGCGCTGGTTTTGCATCTTTAAGAGACACTGGGCGCCCTCCTGTGTGAACTCGACCAGCTCTCAGAAGCTGTGGCCCAGGCCCTGCAAAGCCACATCACTGGGGTCGAGACCGAGGCCCAGAGCGAGGTAGGTGCAGGGGGGCCCCAGATGCTGGGTGACCAGTTGGGTGACGGCAGCTCCCACCTGGGTGGAATAATGCTGATTAATTTGGGGACTCGTGGTTGTTCAGCAACAAGGAGTTGAGGTGGAAAACCAGTGTTGGCTGGTCTCGGAGGCTGAGGGTGGCTGAGGTGGTTCTGAAGGCGGTGCCTGGAAAAGAGGTTGGGGGGTTGGAGGCTGGAAGAAGGGGTCTGTTTCATCCAAATGCTGCTGAAGCAAGAAACACACCTGGGGCGGGGGTGGGGGGGGGACTGCAGAGGGCACTGGCAGTACCATGCTGTTTTAGTCACTGTAGCTTGGTAACGTATTTTCAAATCAGGACGTGTAATGCCTTTAGCTTTGTTCTTGATCAAGATCACTTTGGCTGTTCTGGAGCTTTTGTGCTTCCCTATGAGTTTTGGGGTGATTTCTTCTGTTTCTGTGGAAAATGCCACCGGGGTGTCGATGGGCATAGCATTGAAGTTGNGAGCGAGGTAGGTGCAGGGGGGCCCCAGATGCTGGTTGACCAGTTGGGTGACGGCAGCTCCCACCTGGGTGGAATAATGCTGATGAATTTGGGGGCTCGTGGTTGTTCGGCAACAAGGAGTTGAGGTGGAAAACCAGTGTTGGCTGGTCTCGGAGGCTGAGGGTGGCTGAGGTGGTTCTGAAGGCGGTGCCTGGAAAAGAGGTTGGGGGGGTTGGAGGCTGGAAGAAGGGGTCTGTTTCATCCAAATGTTGCTGAAGCAAGAAATACACCTGGGGCGGGGGTGGGGGGGGACTGCAGAGGGCACTGGCAGTACCATGCTGTTTTAGTCACTGTAGCTTGGTAACGTATTTTCAAATCAGGACGTGTAATGCCTTTAGCTTTGTTCTTGATCAAGATCACTTTGGCTGTTCTGGAGCTTTTGTGCTTCCCTATGAGTTTTGGGGTGATTTCTTCTGTTTCTGTGGAAAATGCCACCGGGGTGTCGATGGGCATAGCATTGAAGTTGTGGATGGCTTTGGGGAGTATGTCCATTTGAACAAGACGAAGTTTTCCAATCCATGCGCACAAGGTATCTTTCCATTTACTCATGTCTTTAACTTCTTCTGTAAATATTTTGTGCTTTTCAGTGTACAAATCTTCCTCTGCCCTTTGTTACGTTTATCCCTATGCATTTTATTATTTTGATGTTATTGTCAATTGGATTTTTTAAAATTTCCTTTTTGAAGAGTTTATTCTTAACATACAGAAACACTACTGATTTCTGTATGTTGATTTCGTATCTGGCAACTTCCCTGAATTTGTTAGTTGTTTTGTGAGGTCTTTGGGGCCTTTTTATTTATTTATTTTTAGAGAGAGGGGAAGGGAAGGAGAAAGAGTGGGGGAGAAACATCAATATGTGGTTGCCTCTCACACGCCCCCTACTGGGCACCTGGCCTCCAACCCAGGTGGGTGCCCCAGACCGGGAATCGAATCGGCGGCCTTCTGGTTCACAGGCCCACGCTCAGTCCATTGAGCTATGCCAGCCAGAGATGTGTGGGCCAGGATATGAAGAAAAAGGAACCCTGGTGCACCATTGGTGGGAGTGTAGACTGATGCAACCACTATGGAAAACAGTCTGGAGGTCTCACCAAAAAATTGAAAATAGGACCAGCGTATAACTGAGCAGTCCCACTTCTGGGAATGCATCCGAAGGAACTGAAATCAGGATCTCAAACAGATCCGTGTGTTCCCCTGTTTTTATGGTGTTGTGCACAATAGCCAAGGTGCGGAAACCTCCTAAATGTTCATCAGCAGACGAATGGGTAAAATACAATGGAACATTATTCAGCCTTTGGGGGGGGGGGAAGAAAAGAAGGAAATTCCACCACTTGCAGCGACATGGGTGGGCCTGGAGGGCACTGTGTTAAGTGAAATAAGCCAGGCAGGGGAGGACAGACACATGATTATTGCTTATGTCAGAATTCTAAAATAGTCAAAGTCATAGAAGCCGAGAGTATCAGGGTGGTTACCAGGGCCTGAGAGGAAGGGACCCGAACTGGGAGGGTGATGTCAAAGGGTGCAAGGTTTTAATTATGCAACATGAATGAGCTCTGGAGATGTAATGCGCAGCATGGCGACGACAGCTAAGAAGACTATTGGGTACATACAGTTTGCTGAGAGACCTGACTGGTGTGGCTCAGGGGACTGAGCACAGGCTGCAAACCAAAGGGTCACCAGTTCGATTCCCAGTCTGGGCACATGCCTGGGTTGTAGGCTGGGTCCCCAGTAGGGGGCGCCCTAGAGGCAACCACACATTGATGTTTCTCTCCCTCTCTCCTTCTCTTCCCCTCTGCCCAAAAATGAAGAAATAAAATCTTTAAAAATACATTTGTTGAGAGAGTAAATCTTAATTTTGGTTCTTACCACACACCATTGTTGGAGCAGAAGAAAACTTTGGGAGGTGATGAGTCTGTCTTTGGCTTGGTGGTGGTGATGATCTCATGGGTAAACACTTATTCCCAAACTCACTGAGTTGTAAGGATTAAATGTGTTCTTGTTAATTTGGTTCGAGTGCTAACCGCATGGTAGTTTGAGATATATTCTGCATTGTTCATGGGTGAAATGAGGTGTGGATTTATGTTTAAAATACCCCCAAAAGGAAGGAGGGATACATAGATAAAAGAAGCGTGGCCCATGTGGTGACTGGGGAAGCCGGAAGGTGGGTACCGGGTGTCTGTGAAGCTGGTCTTTCTCCTTGTATGTGCCTGAACCTTGCCCCAGTCAGAAGGCAAAAAGAAATTAAAAAGCAAGGAAAAGTTGCCCTGCCTGGCTTCACCACTCACCATATGTTCAACTTGAACACGTAACTTCTCCCCGTTTCAATTTTCTCATTACTCAAATGTAAAGTGGTCTTATTATTTATGTCATAAAATTTTACAGTGACCCACTGAATTAGCATGTGCGCCGTGGGTAGGTCACTGAGACCCTGTAAACCCTGGAAGAATGAAAGTCGTGGTTGTTATTAAAAATCGGGTTAATGTACATACGAACACATCGGACCCACGTGGGGTCAAGAAAGCAGGCAAGAGACTTCAGGTTTGCAAGCAGGCAAAAAAAAGTTCCTTCGCACAGGGGGAAAGCTGACGCGTTTACCGTGAGGCTGGCTATTGAGAGGGTGGCGGTGCTTGGCGGTGCTCGGCCGTGCGTTCCAGGAAAAGTGGGCCTGGCTCGCTCCCTGACTCGGCTCTCTCTGCCGTGCATGCCTGTGTCTCTTGGGAAGGCACGGACGGTGGTAAAAACAAAAGACCATTGTGACTAGTAGCCCAAATCCTTCTAGGTGGTCCATAAGAAATAACAAAATGCCTTGAGTCAAGGTGTCTCTGTTGTGGAATGCCATCTTCTCTTAGAAAAGATGAGAAAAGAAGGCATTTTGTTCAGGTCTCTACTCCTGGCACTAAGGGAAAGACACCCAATAGAAATGTGCTCAGGCAGGAGTAGAAATGATTAGCTTGTGTTCCGGGCAGTGTTGATGCAGCAGCTATTTTCCCCCAGTGGATTCAGGGATGCAACTGATGCTACAAGGACCTCTGTCCTTTTTGTCGAGCTCTGCTTGTCCCCGGGGGTCAGTTCATCCTCATAGTTTTCAGAGGTGTGTCTTGTATGTAGTGAAGAAGGGGTAAGCGTGGCGTAGTCATCCTCTCAACTCCTAAACACAGAGGAGAAGAAGGCCTCCCATGTTTCTGTGTTTGCATAAAATCCCAAGGAAAGCTCTGATTGGTCCCGTTGGGTCATGTGTTCATTTCTTGGGCCAACCACTCTAGTCAGCAGGGAGTTGTGGACAACGTCTCAAGTTCCGTGCTCCTTACCGGAGGTAGCTCTGAGCTGTGTGTCCTACCCTGTCTCCCAAAGCCTCAGTTGCCCACAGGGGTAGCTGACATTATACACCTTCGATTAACCTCTTTCCCTACCTATACTTTGCCACCTGCATACAGGTGTTTCCTAGGGTCCCCTCCTAAATAAACTGTGACATTCGAGTCCTTATCTCAGGCTCTGCTTCTGAGCGAGTCCAAACTTTGAGGGTGCACAGCCTGGTGGGGCTAAGAGAGATTTGGGGTGCACATCTGAGCACTTCTGAGGAAGTTTTTGAAAGTCAAGCAATGAGGTTAAGAATGCTGGGAGGATAAAAGGAAGGAAGAGAAGGAGAAATGGAGGGAGGGAGGGAGGGAGAACTAGACAAATGAATAATGAGCCCATTGATTGCCTGGTCACACCATATATGTGCACTGAACAAATATATGAATTCATAAATAGATGAATGGCTAAGTTAAAGATCCCTTCATTTTTAGCTTTGTAAGCGTTAGCCCCCTGTTTTTTCCCCTGAACATTTAAATACCAACACACAATTCAGAAGAGGCAATAAATAAAGTTATACCGATCCCTCAACATAAAAGCACGTCTTAGAATGTCATTGTTCCCCTCTGCAAAATGGCGATCAGACGGTGGCTACTAACAAAGACAACACCATCACTGTCCTCAAGGGCACTTGAGAGGCGTGAACGCCCTGAGGCTTTGCCTATGGGCACGAACTCTTGTCATGGGCATTTTCCCTGGTGCTGAGAGGAGGGTTACCCCTAGGACGACACAAACATGTCATTGCAGTTTTCCCATTGGGCTGGGATGAGACTCTGCCTGCCCAGCACCTACCCCCCCCCCGTAGAGGCTCAATTAACAATGGACAAATAATTAGATGACACCAGCGGGTGGGTTTGTTTTATCTCTTCCATGTATTCCATTGCCCCATCCTCCACCCCCACTCAAGGGCTCACCAACCAGACTGCCTGTCCCGTCAGAGATGTTGATACCCACCCACCTTTCCCCTAGAGTCACCCTTGCGAGTTGGAAAAGGTGACTTGGCTTTCGGATTCATACAATAACCCCCTGCTCCCACACAGGGCTATTATTATGTGCTCCGCAGGCATACGCTTTTCCCCCTTGGTCCATACTCGGGAGACGGGACTGAAGAACAGTGGGCACTGCGGGTCATGGAGAAAAATACAAGGTTGCAGGCCTTGGGTGGAAGCTCCTGGGTGCAGTAATGGGTGAGCCTCATTCCTAGGCAGTGAAGGCGGGGAGGTGGATGGCGTCAATGTTTATCTTAAGGGGGGAGTCATTTATTTTTCAGGCAGAAAGTTTACACAGCTTGAGAGAATTATTTGAAAGGAAATGAACCCTTTGGCATGCGTTGCTTACGGGGCCTTGTTCGCCTCCCTTCTCTCTGCCCAGCTATGAAAATGAGGTTGACCCCCTCCTTCGCTGGGCGCCCCCCACACCCAGGTCTCAGCATCGCCAACCTGGCAAGCGACCTCTGCACAGGGGCCGCTGATTTTGGAAAGGGCTCCGCGTCACAACCTCAGTGGGTCCCACCGAGGGATACAGCGAAGCAACTTTTGGGATGTTGTGAAGTCAGTCCTGGGAGGCAGGACGCTGGAGGTGTGGCTGTAGGAATCTGTGACGGAAAATCTAGACTGGACGGTGCCACTCGTCTATGACAGTCCGGGCCTCAGTTTCCCCACTTATGAATAAGTTGGTGGGCCCAGTGCTTCCCGAGATCCGTCCCTTCCACTTCAAATATGAGATTTTAGGGAAGACCATACCCATCGGTGTACCTCCAGCCCCGTCTGGCAAACGTCGTTCAATGTCTTGTAGCCTTCCCTGGTGATCACTTCCTTTCTGATTCCCTTCCCCAGCTATCATTCCTTTATCTGCTCATTGAAAAAAAAATCCTAATAAATGCCAATTCATAGGCCGGGCCCTGGAGTGCAGCCGTCAACTACACGAGGAACTTTCTCGTGTGGAGTTTTCATTCTAATAGGGACGGTGCACAATATCTAAAGAAGCGAGTCAACAAGGCAACACCAGACCATCGTTCATGCTAAGCTAAAGGCCGTCCAGCAGAGCCAGGCCTAGGTCTGACTCCTCACTGATGAACAAGGGCAAATTAGCAAACCCCTCTGGGTCTCGGTTCCCTCATCTGTAAAAGGCAGGTGGTAACAGTGTCATTGGGACAGGGACAGCTCTGAGACCCACGCCTGTGGAAGCCTTACCATCACTTTCCTCACCACCCCCATCCTCGCCACGGTGGGTCTCCCTTTACCGTCATCGTTTCTTCCCTAGTTTCGCTGCTTCTCAGGCCTTTGGAGTCAGGGACGTAGGTCCAGGCTCAAGTCCCGTCCATCACCCACAAGTTGTATGACCTTGGGTAAGTCACTTCATCGCTCTGACCCTCAGTTGTTCTTATGTATAAAAGGGGTAGGACAGCCCTGGCTGGCGTAGCTCAGTGGATTGAGCGTGGGCCTGCGAACCACACGATCGCGGTTCGATTCCCAGTCAGGGCACATGCATGGGTTGCAGGCCAGTTCCCGGCAGGGNCTTTGGAGTCAGGGACGTAGGTCCAGGCTCAAGTCCCGTCCATCACCCACAAGTTGTATGACCTTGGGTAAGTCACTTCATCGCTCTGACCCTCAGTTGTTCTTATGTATAAAAGGGGTAGGACAGCCCTGGCTGGCGTAGCTCAGTGGATTGAGCGTGGGCCTGCGAACCACACGATCGCGGTTCGATTCCCAGTCAGGGCACATGACTGGATTGCAGGCCAGTTCCTGGCAGGGGACTCACAAGAGGCAACCACACATTGATACTTCTCTCCTTCCCTTCCCCTCTAGAGATAAATAAATAAAATCTTTAATAAATAAATAAATAAAAGGGGTAGGACAATAATAAGGATTGCTAGTCATTATTATCATTATCATCATAATTGTGGTTCCTTCTTCTAGAAAAGGCTATTGTGGAGATTAAATACCATGCAGAAAGCCCTGGCACATAGTCAGTCGATCATAATAAATATTTGGTTTTTTTCTGTCTTTTATATGTTTGTGTTTATTGTCATTTTGATGGCTACAGTTTCAAAACTTTTGACGAGTATTTAAACATAATTTGTTGCCCTCGCATGTGTTTTATGCATTAAAAAACGTTTTTCTAACGGGGTCCAAGCTTCCCCAGGTAGCCAGAGGGGTCCACAGTGACCACTGGAATGTCTCAGGCTTGACCAGCCCAGAGCTTTCCCGTGGCAGCTGAGGTCTTGTTTCATCCTCTTGAAATCTCTTCAGCCTTAAAAACCCTTCATTCAAATTGGCAAGAAATACATCCGTTTGGGGGCAGCCCCTCTCTCTGCTTCTCCCAATTCTCGTTGGTTTAGTGCGATCTGTTTGGGCTTGTCCATATGTGCTCTGAAACATATAGCTCATTGCCCCTTGGCTTACTGAAAAAAAAAAGATGTTATTTATTTATTTTCAGAGAGGGAGGAAGAGACGGAGAAAGAGAGAAACATCAATGAGAGAGAAACATCGATCAGTTGCCTCATGCACGCCCCCCAATGGCGGACCTGGCCCGCAACCCAGGCACATGCCTTGACCAGGAATTGAACCAGCGACCTTTTGGTTCACAGGCCAGGGCTCAGCCCACTGAGCTTCCTTTTTTCGAAATATTATAGGGAACTACATATCGCATAAAACTGGCCACCACTCACAGTGGTGAGTGTGTAGTTCAGTGGCATTAAGTACATACACATTGTTGCTACCATCACCACCAGCCATCCCCAGAATCCTTTTCCTCTTACCAAACTCAAACCCCGTACCCATTAAACACTAACACTCCCAGACCCCAGACACCGGCCATCACCATTCTCCTCTCTACCTCTGTGAATCCCACTCCTCTAGGCACCTCACACCGGTGGCATCGTGCAGTGCTTGTCCTTTTGCGACTGGCTCATTGCACTCGGCATCGTGTCCTGGAGGTTCGCGCAGGCCGTAGCAGGCGTCAGAATCTCCTTTTCAAGGCTGAGGAGCACTCCACCGTGTGGCCGGGCCACATTCCATCTGTCCGTCCATCTCCTTGTTGGGCACTGGGCTGGCTCCCCTCCTCTGCCAATTGTGAGTACTACATGCAAGCATCTCTCCCGGTCCCTGCTTTCCGATTCTTGTGAGTGTATATCCAGAGGCAGCATTGCTGGGTCATATCTAATTCCACGTGTAGCTATTTGAGGGATTGCCCTCGTGTTTTGCAGAGTGGCTGCACCATTTTACATTCCTCCCAGCAAGGCACCAGCGTTCCCGTTCCTCCACACCTTTGCCAGCACCTGTTATGTTCTGTTTTATTTTTTTTTAATCCATCCTCATGGGTGTGCGGAGGCATGGTGTGGTTTCCATTAGCCTCTCCTTGATCTCTTTCTGTGTGCTGTGGCTTCCTTTCTCCCTGTCAACAGCAGCAACCCCTTTACTAGACGACAGAGGGGGTTAGTTATGGGACTGGGAGACCTGGGTTCAACTCCACCACTGACCAGCCAGCACGGCCCTGGGCAGATAACCGTCCCGCTCTAAGCTCCTGGGTTTCCAGCCATAAAAAGAACCTGGGAATCCATCAATAGACAGAACAAGAGAGACAGCGGAGGACACACTCTGAAGCAGCCTGCCCTTTGACTCCTGGGAGCTGAGTGACCTTGGGGCAGTCTGTTGAACTCTCTGAGCTTTAGTGTCCTCATCTGTAAATGATGGTGAGCGTAGCAGGGTCTGGGGGAGGATTAAATTCATTGTCACAGTCAAGAGTTTAGGGGAACAGAGTCAAGTGCTCAACCCATGATATTCTAATCTCTACAAGTTGTGAGAATTGTCGTTAGTCTCTATAAATTGCCAGACTTATTAAAGAGTTCAAAAGTTGCCTACTGTTATTTATTAATAATTGATTCCTTTCACCTTCCCGACTGATGGGGTATAATTTCTCATTCAGCCACCAGAACGGAAAACCAAGGATGTCTCTTGACCTCAGCCTTCTTTAAACCTGATATACATTTTCAGTGGTTTTTCTTCTCTGCCCATTTCATATTTGCTTGTCTTATTTTAACAAATAACTAAAATGACATGTTAATATTAGTTGGCTTCTTCTGTCCATTTTATATTTGTTTTGTTATTTTAATTCCACAAGAAATACAAGTTTGTTGCGGCAGAAACAGAAAATTCAAATATGCACTTAGGGAAGGAAGGATCCTTGTACTTCCAGACCCTCAGATAAATAAATTCTGTTAACATTTTCACCTATAGCCTTGCAGACATGCATGCATATATTTTATAATATTAAATATGCTATTGCTCTGGCTGGTGTGGCTCAGTGGATCGAGTGCCTGCCTATGAACCAAAGGGTCGCCAGTTCGGTTCCCAGTCGGGTCACATGCCTGGGTTGTGGACCAGGTCCCCGGTTGGGGGTGCATAAGAAGCAACGACACATTGATGTTTTTCTTCCTCTCTTTCTCCCTCCCTTTCTCTATAAATAAACATGCTATCTTCTAACCAACATTTTTCATTATTGTCATATACAATATTACAGCTGTCTTTTCATGCCCATAATATGGGCCCAAAGCATGGCTTTTGGCGCCAGTATAACATTCCTTATAAATGTACTGCAGTATTTCAACTCTTCCCTTCCTGCTGGACAAACAGCTCCTTGCCATCCTGCACCTGGTAGGTCGGCCAAGGATGGGATCATTCCCGTACCCGCTGCTCTCTTCACACTGTTTCTGAGAGATTCAGGAAGGCCAGGCAGAGTCACAGGGACCCCGCGTGGAGGCGAACATGGAGTGAATTAGGGCTTTGGGCTCTGGTCCTGCCCGGGGCCTCCTGCTGTCCGTCTGGAAAGGTGTCCCGTCCCCCCCCCCCCCCCCCTCCANCCCGGGGCCTCCTGCTGTCCGTCTGGAAAGGCCCCCCCGCTCCATGAGCTCATTGCCAATGAGAGGACTGGAGGTCACCAAGAGGTCGTGAGAAAGCCCGGGACGATAATACCTGCAGGGGCCTGTTGACATCTAAGGGAACGAGAAGGGATCATTATTTACCGATAACCTACCATTTCCTGGCAGTTCCCAGCATGCTCGGCTCCTTCAGGTGCAGGGCCCGCTGCCACTTACTATAACGAGCGATCTCATGGCCCCCCAGTGGCATTACTCAGGAGGAAAGCAAACCCGTACAAAACAGGAAAACATTCTTTTTCTCATGGACTCACTCGCCCATTTTCCTCACGGTTGCTGGGAAACCTTCCCTGTCCTCTCCCCAGTAAGGGTAGAAGGGATGCCCCAGAGTGGCCCTTTGTCAGGGGTCATGGGTCATGGCCACCCTAACTCTTCCTCCCCCACTGGAGCTCTCGGTTCCCCACCCCTGAAACACACTGGGACCCACTTCCCACGCCACAGCCACAGTCAGAAGTGAAGGTCATCAATCTACATCGGATGACCCGTGAGTGCGGCGAGTGGTCGGTGTTGGCACAGGACGCCACAAACGCTTCGCACGGCATCTTGTTGGACAGCATAGAATCCCAGGGGGAAGTAGTACTGTTCCTAGGTTACAAAAAAAAAATTATATAATATATATATATATACAGAAGCCCAGAGCATGCCAACACCCCACAGACAGTGAGTGGGACCAGGCTTCTTGGCCCGAGTCTGTGAGGTCCTGGGTCTCCCAACTGCGACACCACGCTGCCTCTCTGAACCATGGCTTTGACCTTGAAGGAGGCATCACACTTGTTCTAGAGGCCATGGGGGCACCTTCTAGACTTTTCAAAGACTGTTAACCTCTCCCGTCAATCCACATGGGATCGCCAGGTGTCACATTAAAAAAGGCAATTAAATAATTGCAGATATACATATGCAATACATATACATATGCGCATACATATACATACAGACATATGTGCAAATATAAACTATATTTAGTTTCTGACCTGATTCCCCATATGTATGTATGTATTCTTCATTACACACACACATATATACATGGAATCAGGTAAAAAAGAATACATTTTATGTGGGTGAATGTACATGTGTAAACATATATACAGTCAGAAACAAAATACAATTATTATTGCCCCTCATATAGGAGCTCAGCGACATATGCCTGACATTCTAAGGAGAACCATTGGAAATTCAACCATTTCACACCTCCAATTCTCCAGTTTGTTGTAAATGACTTTCTCAAAATACTTCATCTCAGTTTTTTAAAAAAACATATACTGTGGAAAAGAATGTGACGGCCCCATACAGCTCAGGCCACGGTTCCTGTCCAGCAGAATGTGGGCAAATGGGAGTTGGGGTTCTCGCCCGATTCGGGTTCGTCCAGACCGCCTCCCTGATGACAGCGGAATGTGTGTGAGAGGGAGCATGCTGCAGAAGCGGGTGCCGGCCCGAGTGCCGGTGACCCTGCCTGGGCCAAGGCCACGGGCAGAGAGGCCTGGGTCGTCTCTGGGCGCGTGCAGGTTTGCTCCTGGCCACAGATGGAGAGGTTACTCTCGCTCAGAAAGTTCCTTGAGAGCCCCACGCTCCACTCCTGATGAGACCAGTGGGGAACACTGACCCTCCGGTGGCCCCCCGCGTCCTCTGCCTGCCCCGCCGAGAGCAGACATTCCGGTCACTTCCGCTAGAACGCGACAATCTGGCTCCCGCTGCCGCAGACGCCCAGCGGAAGCGCTCCTGCCGGGCCCTCTGCGGAAGGGTAATTGCTGGTCCCCGGCCGTAATTACACCCACGGTCGGAGCCCAAGGCAAAGCAACAAATTTCAACATCGCGGGGTGACGAGGCCAACAGGAGTCGCCGTGCCTTCCACGCGGAAGGCCTCAGCTCCGCAGTGTGTGGCTCAGAGGCTGTCTCGGTCTGCAGCGAGCACCGGAGCCCAAGATGAGACAGGACGTGACACATGGCCAAAGACCTCAATGGCCGGTGTCTGCTCAATGCGAGGTCACAGCTCCCTGACATCCGTGCGTCTGCTGTTTGGCTCTGGACACCCCCAGCTTGGGGCAGGGCCTCCTGCCCACTGAGACGACTCCAGCCTCCTCATTTTTTGGGGGGGTGTCTCAGGGATCGTGGCTGAGATTGATCCGGCTTCTCCCCCATCAGCCAGCTGCCAAAGAAAAAGTCATCATTATTATTATTATTAGTGGTAGGTAGTGTCTGCTTCGATTTCTTTCCAAGTATCATCTGGGTGGCACTTTATCTTGGTGGAGAGATAAAGAACCAAGCCCTGGCTGGTGTGGCTCAGTGGACTGAGTGCCAGCCTGTGAACCAAAGGGTCACTGGTTTGATTCCCAGTCAGGGCACATGCCTGGGTTGCAGGCCAGGTCCCCAGTTGGGGGGTATGCAAGGGGCAACCACACATCAGTGTTTCTCTCCCCTCTCTCTCTTTCTCCCTCCTTTCCCCTCTCTCTAAAAATGGAGAAATGAAATCTTAAAAAAAAAAAGAGGGAGAGAGATAAAGAACCATAAGACGGGCCACAGATTAACAAGTTATGAGTGGAGGGTACCTGGAGTTTCATAACTATTCTCTCTACTTCCCTATTTGTTTGAAATCTCCCAAACTGACAAGTTTCTCTAAATGTTTTTGGTTCCTTAGACTGTTAAAGTGCAACTTGCTATAATATAATTTTTGAAGCCGGGGAAATAAAATCAAAAGCAAAAATGAAAGGAAGGGAGCCCAGGAAAATGGCAGCTTTATCAGCACCACAGCACCAGCGAACCACCAGGAACTTTCTCCAGGGTGGTGGGTAGGAGACCACCGAGCTGCCATCACCGGCTTCTTCCATCCTGGGTCCTGGTGGGGCCAGTGATGGTGGCCCCCTGCCTCACTTCCCAGGATGGAGAGAGGTCGGGGGAAGCAGGTGGGAAGGCTCAGGTGCAGGTTCTGGAGGCCTGGGGCCACGGTCTGCAGACTGGCCAGGCTCCTTGGTTATGCACGTGGGGTCCTACCGGGACGTGGGGTCTGCTGACCCACAGCTAGAGGTACTCTTGTCCCTTTTACTGTCATGGCAGACGGTGAGTGGCCTGGGGTTTGAAATCGGACACATCTTGGTTCATGCCTCAGCTCTTCCCTTTAGGGGCTGTGTGGTCTTGGGCAAGTCACTAACGAGTCTATTTCCTCGCCAGCCAAAGGAAAATAAGGACAGACTCGAACTCTGAACATCACCATGAGGGGTGAGTAAGGCTGTTTTCCCAAAGTGCCTTGCGCTGCCTTACACTTCTACGGTGCTTCCAGCACGCACAGTTTCAGAGGGCCTTCATGAGCTGTCAATCACTCACAAACCTCTCGGAGCCGTGTACAAAACCACACATATGGGAGGAACGCAGGAGGGAGAAAGTCTCTGGGAAGAAGCTCCCTAAATTCTCCAGGTGTCCCGGCACCTTCGGGAAGTCAGCAGCCATTGCACCCCCACCAGCTCTGCCCAGTACAACTTCCTGCCGTGATGAAGACGTTCCCATACTGTAGCCACTGGGCCCCGCGTGACCATGAAGACTGGAGAACTGAGGGCCTGGCCGGGTAGTTCAGTTGGTTAGAGCATCGCCCCGAAACACCAAGGCTGTGGGTTCAATCCCCGGGCAGGGCATGTTATTTTTCATTATTTGTAATGTCAAATTAAAAAAAAAAAGGTGATCTTGTTTTAACCTCCCACGTGCCCCGGAAGACAGGGTGAGAAAGTTGGGGAACTAGTAACGCGTCTCAGACCAGCCTCCTGACAGAGAAAGAGCGAGGATTGGAGTCCAGACCTGCTGAGATAGTCCGTCTTACGTTCTCTCTGCCACCTGGTAACTGGAACAGCCGCTGCTGGCGGTGGCACATTGGCACTGGGGACAAGTCAGTGTGAAGCCCAGAGCACAGACTAGGAGGTGCAGCCATCCTGCCAGTGAGCTGGTAGGGACAGAGTGGCAACTATGAAGCTGGAAGCAGCTTCTGAGTCAAGGAGGTGAGGGCAAGAGGTTTATTCGGGAGGTGACCCCAGGAAGCACCCCTAGGGAGGTGGGAGAAGAAACGCACCCAACACAGGGCATGTTAAGGGGCAGGTGTTTCCTTGGGGCCATTGAGGTTGAATCCTGGCAGAAACTGCTGAGCAATGTGTAGAACATACATCGGAGGGACCACCCACAAGGGAAGAAAGCTGGGGTATTTACGTTCCAAATATATTGTCATTGTCTGTCATTGGCTGGGGGATGCTCTCAGGGGGGCCAAACCCCCAGCACTTGAGGCCTGAGCACATCACAGAAAGCCACTGGATGGAAATTCTTGGATTAGGAAGTCCCCAGCAAGCGCAAATCAAGGGGTGCCGTGGGGACTCATGAAGCATCCCCAGAGTCTGCTACTAACATCGCAATCAGAGGGCAGCCAATCAGCAAATCCAGAGGTGTGACATGGTCATGCACTTACACGGAACAGATACATTATCTGTGACATAATTACCTTCCGTGAAATCCCATGCCCTCCATTGCAAACAACCTGCCCTTCAGAAGCACATAGCGACGCCAGAGGACATCAAACACGCATTTGCATGAATCATCCTCTAGGGGGCGTGTTAGGTGCTATCCAGGAGAAGTGCAGGGAACTGTGAGGATTTGCAGGTGAGCAATCCTGTGAAACATGGAGAAGATGAGCCTCTTCCGCTTGAGTTTTTCAGTTATTCTTTTGAGAACAAAACAAACTCTATAGACATAATAAGCTAGAAAGTTCTGAATGAAATCAATTTCAGTGAGCCCCCCTGGGCTCCTAGACATACGCCAGCTGGCTATCAGAGTAGAACAAACCTGGTTCTATTTCCAACCACCTGTGACTCAGCCAAAATCCTGGACTGGAGGTATATGCTCCCCCCTTTCCTCTTGGTTTTTCACCCCAATCCACCAAGCCCTTGTTCTTCCCTCGAGGGAAAAGCTCTTAAAAGACCAGCTTTGAAAAGGGACTCTCTCCCAGTGCAGGCTTCACCTCAACAAAATAACAACTCTACATTATTCACAATGAGTACTTGAATGCCCCCAGTGATGGGGAGCTCATTACCTTTCAAGGAAGTCCATTTTTAATTCTTGAGGATCTAATAGTTAGGAAGCTCTTTCTTTCTCTGCTTAGCTCCCACCTAGTCCTCTCTTCTGCTACAAAGTAAAAGCCCCACCCATTAGACGCAAGTCCAGCTCTTAATTTTTAGGACTTAACAGTATGTGCCTTTGCAGGGGGAATGGTTGAAAGGTCAGGGTGTCATTTGTGGGCCCTCCCAATTGTAGCCTTGGGGGACACAATTAAACTTCAGCCTTTACTTCCCTGGCACCAGGTGCCCATCAAGTCTTAGCCTTCAATCACGCTTTCCACACTGGCCTCTGTTTCTTGGGTCTACGGGCTTGGTTTTCCCCTGGGTCACAGTATAAACCTGTGCATTGAGAATACTTCTATCACTTAAGAGGCAGTCTGGTTTCCTTTCGGTCTAAAATCATTCATGGTTAGGGAATAGAGTCAATAATAGTGTAATAACTACATCTGGTGCCAGGTGGGTACAAGACTTATTGGGGGATCACTTCATAAATTACATCAATGTCTGACCACTACGCCGTACACCTGAAACTAATATAAAATAATATTGAATGTCAACCGTAACTGAAAAAAATTCTTTTAATATGAAAGCTGCCACTTTGAAGCCACACGGCCTGGATGTGGATCCTGAAAGTTCTACCAGCCAGCTGTGTGACCCTCGGGGAAGTTGCTTACCCTCTCTGAGCCAGAGTTCCCTTGTCTGTAAAATAGGAATAATAATACAACCCACATGATAGGGTTGTTGTGGGGTGTAAACTCAATGCAGTGCTCTGAGTAGTCCCTGGGGCTCCAATAACTGTAAATTACTGTTATCATTGCTCATTTACTGAGCACCCACTGCCTACCAGGAACTTGCAGCTACCATGCATAATTTCTTTAACTTCTCCATGAAGCAGGTACTATTCATTCCTGTTTTTGCAGATTTAAAAAATGTAAGGCTCAGAGAGAGTGATCTTAAGAACTACTCTTTCTTTAGTGTTTCCTAGATGAGACAATTTCTATTTTCCTGCTAAAGCAATAGCAATGTGTCTGGTCCCATATTCTCTTCTCGAACCTTGACACACCCCCAGCGAGAGGCGGAGCTATTTCCCCGCCCCTAGAACCCGAGCAGGCTCTGTGGCTGACAGGATGAATGGCGTTTGGCAGGAGTGATGCTGTGTGACTTCCGAAATAAGGACGTAAGAGAAGAGATGGCTTCCCCCGAGCTGTCTCTCTCTGGGGACTCTCACCCTGAACACCCAGCTGTCATGTGGTAAGCAAGACTACGCCACACAGGGAGGCCACACAGGGTAAGTGTCCTAGCTGGTGGTCTCAGCTGAGAGACCAGGCAAGAGCTAAGAAACCAAGCACCAGACGTGTGAGTGAGTGAGTGAGTGAGCCATCTGATAATCCCAGCACTGGAGTCCACCCAGCTGGTGCTGAGCTGGCCAGAGACTGGCGGTCTTCATTCACCAAGCCCTGCCACGTCGCATATCTGTGAGCAAAATAAATGTGGATTGTTCTAGGCACTATGTTTTAAGGCGGTGTGCCCCAAAGCTGTACATGTCTGGGACAGCAGGTCTCAACACGCTTGGCAGACAGATTGCTTCATTGAGTCTCTAAGCTACAGCTACACAAGGTGAGTGCCTCTCCGTTATGGATGCGGAAGTCGGTGAGGTGACTTGACCAAGATCACGTGGCAAGTACGTGGGGAAGCCAGAACTCCTTCCCTGGCCTCTCTGACTGCGGCACCCATGTGCATTTGATGGGGAACACCCACCCAAGATGAGGCTGGCAAGAATCAGCACCCAGCAGCCATTGGAGCCAAGAGACCCCCAAACAGATGGAGCAGACTTACACTTTTCACGTCAGAAGGACTTCCTCTCCCAAGTAAGAATCCAGCATGAAGCCTCTTGTCCCTCCACGCTGGGGCTCCTTCACGGCCTGTTCCCCGCCTCTGTATCCCTTGGAGAGGCCTGAGATTGTGGGGGTGGGACGTGTTGGGTGTGGGAAGATATTTGTTCGGAAGCTGAAGGTTTTATGGGAACCCCTTCATCTCTGGGGATAAATGGGGTCTTACCCTGAGCCTCAATATATGTGCTGATTAATCTACAGGGAGGCTCATGATGGGAAAATTCAAGGGGAGTATTTCCACCATCCCCTTTGAACCCCAACCCCCACCCCCACCCCCACTAAAAACTACCCTCATAGGATAGAGTCACTGGGGAATCCATTCACAGTTGTCGAGACCTAAAGGCATGCCATGATTTAATCTGATCGCACCAGTACTGTGTGGCCTGTACCACACGACGCCCAGCACCTGGATGAGGAAAGGGAGGCTCAGACAAGGAAGGGGGGGACACAGGCGGAAAGAGTTAGGAATGAGAAGAGGTGGAATCTGAACCCGGTTCTCTCTGATTCAGACGCTGCTGCTTTTCACAGTGAGCTTCAGGACTCCCTTCCTGGGAGTGGGAAGGAGGGGGCGGGCCAGATGAAAGGAACTGTGTGAGCAAAGGCAAGGTGTCGTGAGGTCAATGCACTTCTGACTTTGCAAGTCTATCTATAGAACCGAAAACACGGTGATGATGATGGTGGTGGTGAGGATGCTGTAAAATGTGTTAAAAAGCTTTGGGCCCTGGCTGGCGTGGCTCAGCGGATTGAGGGCTGGCCTGTGAAGCAAAAAGTCATCGGTTCAATTCCTGGTCAGGGCACATGCCTGGGTTGCAGGCCAGGCCCCCGGTGCGGGGCACACATTGATGTTTATCTCTCTCTGTCTTTCTCTCTCCCCCTCTCTAAAAAATAAATAAATAAAATCTTTTAAAAAATAAATAGAGCGTGCATGTAACTCTAGCGAAATATCTTAAAGATATTTCGTTAATAAGTGTCACATTGCTAGTGTTCTTGTTGCGCACACCTCACCCGCACTGAGGGACTGGCCATTCTGAGCAATGAAGCAGGCCTGCCACGAGGGGGCAGCAGAGCTCCAGCAGAAGCGGCCAGCCTCACCACCCCCACCCCAGTTCTGGCCACGCCCCTTTGGGATGGAGCCGTGGGAATTTTATGGGCCTTGCCTTTGCTGGGTGGGAGCAGAGAAGGAAATCGCAGGTGTGTCTCGCTGTCGGCAGAGCCAACTCTTTAAGGGCCCCAGGCCCTGGGACTTCAACAGACAGAACTGGCTGTGAGACTTTGGGTAAGTCACTCACCTTGCAAAGCCTCAGCTTCCTCGATGTTTAAAATAAGGATAAATATGGGGGGGGGGGGACTGGGATGGGAGTAAAAGACAGAAAACTGTACTTGAACAACGATTAAAATAAAATTTAAAAGAAATTTAAAAATAAAATAAAATAAGGGTAAATGACAATACAAACCCCATGACCCTGTAGTAAAAATTAAACACAATAATCTCAAGCAAAGCGCTTCAGGGAAAGAGTGAAAATCCAAAAGTCAATAAATAGTCATTGATTAGTCACAGACTTTAGTTAAGGATACTGTGTGGTGCACTTGAAAGTCACAGAGCATAGACCCACCAGAAAACCACTATATGGAAGGTGATGGGTGTTTATTGAACTAACTGTGATAAGCATTTCACAGCATAAACATTTATTAAATCACTGCGTCGTGCCCCTGAAACCAATACAATTGGCTATGCCGATTATAGCTCAGTAAAACGCACTAAAATATATCTCAATAAAAATGATAAAACGTTAAGCACACAGTGGAAAATTTTATGCAGGAAAGCAGTGATTGTTTTTACTGAAGAACTTAGAGATAGAAGCAAAGATCTATGCACAGGATGTTCACTGTCGTGTTGTTTACAATAGCGGCAAATTGGGAAAAATTAAAAATCCAGCAACAGGGAGAACCTATCAAAGAGGATTGGTTGAGTGAATGAAAGAGGATTTGCATCAAGGATGCTAAGCAACCACTAAGAATGGTGTGGCTAGCCTTGACCTTGGCACTGACACGAAGAGAAAACAGCAATATACTGTTGAATAGAAGGTGATTGTGACAAGCCAGCAAGAGCAGCACAACCCCATACATGTGAAATTACATGTGTGTGCACATGTCTGTGAAACCTCAAGGAGCTGGATAGGCAATTCAGCAGATACAATCAGTGGTTGTCTTTGGATAGTGGGGTTTAGAGGTCACTTTTAGCTTTTGATTTAAAAAAAAAAAACAATTCAACACAATAAGGAGACAACCTACAGAATAGGACAGAGTGTTTGCAGACCATGTTTTCTAGTGAAGGGTTCATATCCAACATATATAAAGAACATATACAACTCAATACAAAACACAAATAATCTGATTAGAAAATGGGTGGAGAATCTGAATAGGTGTTTTTCCAGAGAAGACATAGGGTCAGCCAACAGGTCCATGAAAAGATGCTCAATGTCACTAATCGTTGGGGAAATGCGGTGCAAACCCACAGAGTCACCTCACACCTGCTAGGGTGGCTGTCACAGCAAACACAGAACATGATAAGTGGGCTTGCACCCCCCCATCCGTGTTCTTTGCAGCAGCATTCACTGTAGACAAGGTATGAAGAAGCATAAAGAAAGCATGGTGTTGCCATGTAGTGGAACATTCGCCCATCAAGGGAATTCCGCCATCTGCAACAGGGCTGGAACTTGATGGCACTATGCTAAGTGAACTAAGTCAGACCGAGAAAGACCAGATCGTATGAGCTCCCTCATAGGTGGGAAGCCTGACAAAGCCAAACTCATTGAAGCAGAGAGCAGATCGGTGGTCCCCGGGAAGTTGGAGCGGGGTCGTGGGGAGATGCTGGTCAAAGGGCCCGCACTTCCAGTTGTCTGATGAGTAAGTCCTAGGGATCGTAGAGTCTAGCACACAGCACGGTGATGACAGTTGCCGATACTGTGTCGTGTACGTGCAAGTGGCTAAGGGAGTCGATCCCAAATGTTCTCACCGCACACAGGGAGAGCAGTCACGTGGAGGGGTGGGCGGATGTATTAACTAACCTTATTGTGGTGATGATTTTGCAACATACTCGCGTATCAAATCATCCCCTTTTGAGCCCTTAAGCTTATACAATGTTGTTCTGTGTCAATTACAGCTCAATAAAGCTGGGGAAATGTTGAAACTTGACAGAGAAATGGCGGAATACTACAATGAACTCTCGAAATCCCTTTAGCTAGTTTTGGCGTTGCTGACATTTCGCCACATTTGCTTAATATCTATAATTATGCCTATATTTATACCCACACCACATGTATCTGTACACGTTTTGAGTGTTAGGTTTGTGGAACCCTTTGAAAGTAAGTGGCAGACACCAGCATGTATCTCTGAAGAGCAAGGATATTTTCTGACCCAATCACAGGGAAGTTATCTCTAGTATCTACTGTACCACGAGCCTGCAAATTCTACCAACGCTGCATATACAGTATGTGTGTGTGTGGAGAGAGATACACAAACACATTCGTACACACATATACCCATACCCATTTCTAAGTGGTGATTTTTGTTAAAGACGGTATTCCTTTGTTTTTAGAGAGAGGGAGGAAGGGAGCAAGAAAGGGAGAGATACAACAGATTGGGCTGCCTTCCTCATCCCCTAAACCTGGGACGTGGCCCACAACCCAGGCAAGTGCCCTGATTGGGAATCGCACAGGTGACCTTTCCCACGGAGGGGCGATGCCCAACCCACTGAGCCACGCTGGTCAGGGCTAAATGGCGATCATTTTGATTTTTCTTTTTATACTTTTTAGAATTCCAAGTTTTTTCTTCCTGAGGGTGTAAAAGCCATCTTCACAATTAGCAAAGGACCATAAGCTATTTCCGTCTGGGACAATGATAAAGTACGACTCAAAGATGGGTTGAGCCCTCTCTTGTGGAAAAAAGGTGGGAACCCAAAGGTAATCTTGGGGCCCTGCTTCGGCCCCCCACCCCTGCCCAGGAGAGCTCCCCCTCCCTTTCTGGAGCTGCCCCGGGGTTGGGGGGGGGCAGCATTTCCAGGCCAAACCACTCAAGATGCCCAAATCCCACCCAGGCTCCCCGAGATAGGATCAGAGACCGGACCACTGGACTCCTGCTCCCTGGTCTGGCCAGGTCAAGGGAAAACCCTGGGACAACTTGAAATTGTGGACTAGAAGCCTCCTTTCTCTTCCTCCTTTTCTTTTTTTCCTCCTTTTTTGAGATACTGAGATCATCTTACCCAGGAGAGCAAGGTCAAACGGCCATTTCCGGGGATGGTGTGTTGGACATACATTCTCTAAGTATTGGTTAAACTGGGTACATTCTAGGCGCAAAAACAAAACACGTGTTATAAAATGGAAGCCTGGATGCAGCCCACAGAGGGTGGTCCTTATAGACCCTCACCAGGAGTGTTCGATGTGGGGGCTTTCTCGCCAATGGCCCAGCTGTGAGACACGGAGAACGTGAGAGATCTTTTCAGTTAATTCAATCAGACCCCATGCACGAGGTTCTGTGTTCCTCGTTCCCTCTGTGGATGGGGAAGACACGGTTTCTGTCCTCTGAGATTAAAATCCAGAGCGGGCAGAGTCAACCAGCAGGCCCCACAGTGTTCCGCATCTCCTATGGGGCGCGAGCTCCCAGGGTTTGAATGCTTCCTTGAAGAAACACACCCCCCGTGAGAACAAAGAGAAAAGTCAGATTCATCCAGAGATAGGGAACACGGAGCCTGTTCCAGAGGCAGGCAGGGCAGGCCATGGCTGGGGGAGGCTGTGGGGGGGAGTGGGGGCCGTAGGGGTGGTGCTGGGTCATGGGGTGTGGGCTGCCCTGGGGCAGGGAGATGAGACCAGATCACAGAACACAGAGGCCAGAGCAGAAGCCGCCCAAAAGCAACGATGAAAAGTTCACCCAAAGGCAGTGGGGAGCCCCTGAAAGATCAAGAGCAAGAGGTGTCAGACTGGTTCAGAGGAAGCAAGCAGGAGCCTATCAGAGGCTGCTGGGATGACCCGGAGGAGATAGGACCGAGGCCTGACTGAGGCCACAGGAGGCAAAGGACCCAGAAAACAGCGAACCAGGCCATTTCTGAAGATCATGCTGGGGGTGGGGGGCAGGGTGAGGATTACACATTTACAAACCCCTGGGTGACACACTCCTGCGAGAGCCTCTCCAGTGGGACCCCAGGCCCCGCTGTGCTGGGCGGCAAGGTTCCCCGGAAGGCGGGGCCGGCTGTGCCCAGTCATCCGGAATGGATGCAAATTAAGTCGGAACTCAGCTCATCATACCCGCTGCACCTTGGTCCAACTGGTGACCGTCGTCCTCCATGTCCTCACCCTTAAAAGGGCTGGAAGGACACAAATCTCAGGAGGGTGGCTCTGACCTTTAAGCAAGAAGGGTTGGCTGTTGGGAATAACGAATTCCATGACAGCCTGAGCCGAATGACCGGGGACACAGAATGTTACCGATTGACCTCCAGGACAGCGAGGGAGTTCATTGGGGATTTTTGACCTTGGAGGGATTCTCAGCACGGCTGGCCCCTCTGTGAGCGCGGGTTTGTGTTTCCGTGGAGTCTGTGGGTTTAGGGCAATTGGCCCTGAACTTCGAGCCACGTGGCTCTATGGTGCTGGTCCCTGGCTACTTAGGGGCCGCGGCAGGCACACGGTGGCCCAACTGTAGTAGCCATGGAGGTGAGGAGTGTGCGTGGAGGGGGACGAGGGGATGGTCTGATGACCCTCCTTCAGGTGTTTTTAAAAGTAATGTTGGTTGGCTTTGGTCGTCTTTTCATGTTAAAAAGAGAAAGAGTATGTGTTTGAGGAGAAAGATAATTCCTGCCATTTATTTGAGCCTTATTAAAGTGCTTTGGTTGATATCCTTTAAAAAAAAGGATTTTATTTATTTATTTTTGGAAAGAGGGAAAGGGAGAGAGGGAGAGAAACATCAATGTGTGGTTGCCTCTCATGCGCCCCCAACTGGGGACCTGGCCTGCAACCCAGGCATATGCCCTGACTGGGAATCCAACCAGCAACACTTCGGTTCACAGGCCCACACTCCACCCACTGAGCTACACCAGCCAGGGCTGGTTGGCATCCTTCTCTCTTTTAATTGTTCCTAATCTTTACCATGACAACGTTTCTGCTATTATATCATTTTGCAGATGAACAAACCAAAGCTCAGAAGATGAGCCTGCTTGCCCAAGGTCGCACAGCCAGTGGGCCCAGGTATGAGGCGGGGTGCCCCCCATTCCGTAGTGGGTGCAGGTGCCTCTGAGAACTCTCGAGAGCCCTAAAGGAAAAATAAACCTGGGGGGAGTGACCCTGGTGATATTTTGCTTTATTTTTTTTCTTACGTCTTCTCATAGATAGTTTTAAAAAATTAATTTGGGAACATACTGTGTATTCTGCCTCACTGAACATTTCAGCGTATTTTCTACATTCTGAAGGTAGCTCATCCTTGCTCCCCCTCCCCCCAATTCAAAGAGTACCCCAGTATAGGCAGGTGAAAGAGAAAACTCTTCCCTAATCCCCTGTTCAGATGTCTTCCCTGGCTACCCTACATGTTTCTTCCCATTTACCAAGCAGGTATTTATATCCGTTCTCTTGTGCCAGGCCCTGCACTTGGCTTTGGGACCAAAGATCTGTAAGGAAGATAAATCACAGGGCCCTTTCCTCTAAGGCCGTCCCTTGGTCTAGCCCAGGTGGGGAGGAGTCAGGCAAGGACACACAGTTTTGGCTATCCCAAGTGCAAGTACACGAGTGTTCCGACTGGCATCTGGCTGGTAGAGACCTAAGATGCCCCCACACCTGCCACGGTGCACGGGACAGCTGTCTCCACAAAGAATCACCTGGTCCAAAATGCCAGTGGCACGGAGACTGGGAAACATGGGCCTGGACAGGGCAGGGAGGAGGCGAGTCGCTCTGGAAAGCAGATTCCTGGGACCGGGTTTTTAGATCAGCCACTTCCTGGCGAAAAGAAAATGCCTTCCCCTCTGTGAGCCTCAGTTTCCTGCTCTGTGTAACGGCAGAGAATAGTAGGCCTGTGCGAAGGAAAAAGTACACTAAGAAGCACTTACAGTACCTAGCACATAGTAGGTATTTGATATATGTTAGGGGTTATTTTTTTAAGTAAAAGTTAGGGGTGGGGGTGTGGATGTGTGAGCAACTTCTTCGCACGCCCCAGAAATAGGGTCTAGATTGCTTTTCGTTTGCGTAGCTCAACCTTGAAAGTGTTTGAACCTTTGCAAAATTTGATATGCAAGATAATGCACCTGATTTTTCCAAAAAATCCCCTGAAACACACACACAGCTGTTACTCTTAGAGAACTGGAATACAGAGAAGAGGCAGGGGTAGGTGAATTTTTTTTTTTTACTATAAGACAAAAGTTAATTTTGCAGTTAACAAATGTAGTTTGAAAAGCACCCATCCCTGGCTGATGTGGCTCAGTGAGTGGGTTGGGTGTTGTCCCACAAACCAAAAGGTCACCAGTTCGATTCCCTGTCAGGGCACACGCCTGGGTTGCAGGCCAGCATGTGAGAGACAACCGACTGATGTTTCTCTCTCACATCAATGTTTCTTTGCCTCTTTTTTCCCCTTCCCCCATCTCTAAAAAATTAATAAAATTGTTTTTAAATCTTAAAAAGTGTCCAATGACGGGTAACATTTTTTACACGGCAAAACAAACACCAAAAAAGATGATAAAACACAAACCAAAAAAATCTCTACATGTCGTTTCGTTATTTTGAAAAAATTCTTTGGGCTACGGCTAAAGAACTTCATCCTTGAATAACTCTGGGACACACACACACACACACACACACACACACACGAGAAGTTTCACGACTGCGTGGAACTTCTCTCCCTGACACCCTGGAGCCAGCCATCCGTGGATTTTCCCCCACTGGGCACTGAACCCACAGCTCTTCTGTACAACCTTGGGTCCAATGCAAGCCAACCGTCACCTGCGACCATGAATCACCTGGGACCTTATTCTCCAAACCTCCCAGGTCTCTCCAGACCGGCTGCCCACTTGGCAATGTCTAGGAAGCTTGGGGGAAACCACAGTCCCCAGATCCTTCGCATCCACAAACAGTGCGGAACCTGTTTCCTTCAGAACCATTCAAAGATAAATAGGCGTTTCCTAAAAACCCTGGTTTCCAACAGCTGATTTGAAACAGAGGACGGTTTGGGGAGAGGAGGTCGCACAGAGAACTAATGAGCAGAAGTTGGAGCCCATTGGACTTGCGGCAAGTTCTGGGCGTGCGCCCAGACGTAAGCGGTCTTGGATATGTTCCTTAACCACTCTGAACCTCGGTATCTTCCTCTACTCATGGGGGTCTGTTGCCGGCCAGCCCTTGCCAGGCTGTGGTGAAGCTTCTGGAAAATGCCCCATACCGAGTCGTTGGTACACCTTCCACCCCTTTGACTTCTGGGCAGGTTGTTCAGGCTCGTCCTTATCAGCTCGAATGCTGGAAACACCCAGAACAGGGCCAGTGGAGGCTCGTCTTCAACAAAACAGCTCAGTTGGCTTCTGAGGTTTCGATGTTCGGATTCCATCTTGATTTGGTTTCTGAAAGGTTGGCGAGGGGCAAGGTGGGTTAGCTGGAGGCCTCTCTGGACGTGCACCCCGTGGGAACCCAGAAAGCACCCCAAATCAGCAGTCAGTGCCCAGAAAAATGCACGCCCCGGGAGAACTCGAAAGAAACAGAATGTGCACTTGGAATAACTTCCAAGGAACTCCCAGGTCTGAGGTTCAGAGACACTGCGAGGCTTAGGGGGCTCCAGGCACCCCCAACAGGATGCCATTTCCCAGGGAAGGAAACGTGTTGACGAAGGGCCCTGGGACTCGATGCCAGCCAGGCCTCTCGTGAGGGCCATCTGGTGGCCTCCTGGAGCACTTGACTTTTTGGTGGCCTATTTGACGCAGCGCAAGAGAAATTCTCCCGAATCCAGAACAGAATTAGATTTAAATGTGGTTATGCGGTCGGGGGTGGGCTTTTAAAAAGTTATTATTTGAGAGAAAGAGATCAAATTTGTCGTTCCACTTATTAATGCTTTCATTGGCTGCTTCTTGCACGTGCCCCGACTGGGGATCAAACCCACAGCCTTGGGGCATCGGGACCGTGCTCCAACCCCCTGAGCCGGGGCTGGTGGGTGATGTTTCGGAAATTGTCAGAGAAGACAGCTGCTAGACCACAAATCTTAGCAGGCTGATTCAGTGAGCGTTAGTTCTCTGGTTGGACAGGACTCTGGCTAACAACAACAAAAATAATGACTAGTAATCAGAGATTGGATCCTCATTAAACCCTCTGGCCCAGTTGTTATCTTCAATTTACAGATGAGAACAAATGGATTTGCTTCTGGAGATGAGGAGAGGGGAGGGGAGGGGAAGGAAAGCAGGAATGGAGTTTCTGGGATATGGACTGGATCGTGGGGTGCTGAACGGGCGGAGGGGGGGAGGGGATGAGGGTAGAGCGAATTCCCTTGGTACCAGTGCAGCTCCCTCAGGGGAGAAATTTTCCATTTTAGAGATGAAGAGACAGATTCCGGCGGGAAGTTTACATGGACCTCTGAGGTCATAGAACTGGCAGGGTCAGCAGGAGAGTCTTGACCTTGGAGGACAATACTCCAACCCAACAATGGAATTAAGTAGCTAATCTCTCTCATCTCCAGAGGCCCTTTGGAGTCAGGAACTGCATAAATAAATCCCAGCATCCTTTTCTGACCTCCATGCAAACAAATGGGATCAGCACATCAAAGGCTAAATTCTTTGTCCTGTGAGGAGATTTGCCCGAAGGTGGGAGCCAGACCCGATGGAGGACCCGGACCCGGGAGCTCAGAATTATTAGCCCCCAGCCAGCTCGTGGCCTATACTTCTGACCAGCAGCTGTCTGACCCAGGACAAGTGACCTCCCTTTTCTGGGCCTTTGTCTTCTCATCTGTAAAATGAAGGTGACACTAATACTTCCCTTATGAACTCTTTGGGAAGATGACAGTACAATAATGTCATTTATTGAGCGGTGAGTATGCCCCCAAAACCCTGTTCCGAGCTCATTTCCTACATTAACTCGATCCTCACAACAGCCCGAGTATTAAATGAGTTATTACATAAGGGCCTAGACCGTTACACAATGAAGAACATGATGGATGTGAAGTCTGCCTAGCAACACAGGGATCGTTGCATTGAGTAATAACAACAAAAAACAATGAGTGCATTCAAAATTTGAGGCTGATGCTTGGTCCAATTTCCAAACACGAGGACAGGAAAAGTGGAGACACGAACCCCACGTGTTTTGACAAAATCGTGCTGATTCGATGTGTCTTTCATTGCTGTTATGTAGTTGTTCTTGTAAGAATAGGAATTTGGTCGCACACGTGATATTTCTATATAAATAGATAACAGCGGTGGAACAGGGCCTGAAAAACGAAGATTTTTTATGGGCCTAGACACGGAGATACGCAGCTGCCATCCAGTTGCACATCGGAGCACACACAGACGTCATTTCCAAGCGAAGCCCCGTGCCGCGGCTCTCGTCGCTTTGCGCTTTGAGGAAGAGCTTGTCAGAAGGCCCGTGCTGTGGGTGCAAGCTGGGGAATGGCGCCACGCCTTTGTGAATCACAGGCCTGTCAAAGACCCTGGTCTTCCCCTCCCAGGAAAATGCACCCGCTCAGAACCCAGCCAGTAGGGGGCTCCCACCCCTGGGAACTCGTAGGCCTTCCCTCAAACCGATCCACTGCGCTCCTCGTGGGGGGGGGGCGGGGAGGGGACGGTCCCAGGTCAAGAACCCTGCTTCCTTGGGGAATTTCACCTCCCCCACTGATAAAGATTTACTGAGCACGGACTCTGCACCAGAAGGAGAGTTGGCCAAGAGCTGGGGACCTAACCATGAGCTGGTGAAATCTCACCGGCTCCTCCACGCACCCTCATCCTCCCAGCTCATTCCCGTTCGAACCTCGTTCTGACCTTCCTTTGTGAAGGTAGCAACGAAGGTAGAAAAACGACTAATAGCTAGGGAAGCCATTGCTGATGATAAGCAACTGTCTCACCTGTCACCTGAGGTAACAGCCCTTACTATTACCCTGGTTTGACCGGGACACCCAAACTCAGAGAAGGTGGAATGAGTGACAGGTGTGTCTCTAAGTGGACATAAAACTCTGAGCCCCCGGGGACCGGCTTCTTCCTGCAGAGGTCCCCAGGAGTTTGTCATCCAATGGGCCACACCAGAGATTGCATTCAGCCCCAGCAGGTGCTGTGTGACCTGAGATGAGTTACTTAAACTCTCTGAGCCTGGGTTTCTTTGTGGGGGGAAAAAAAGCGAGGAAGAAAAATAACATTGACTCGTTAATAAAAACAGCAAAAACTAGAGGAAGAGAAATAACACCCAACAGTGCTATTATGCGGTGTGATGGTTACCCCTTTACACATTGTTGATGGTGAGGACTTCAGCATAACCCATGACCCAGAGAGCATTCTTGGGTTTTTCCCCCCCACCAGTAGGGAAAGGTTGGACTGAATTTTCGACAGTCCCTCCTCCAGGCCCCCAGACCTAACGCCCTGTTGTCAGAGAGGTTTTGAATGAGAAGAGTCCCTCTTTTTGTTGACCCTGGTGCCCTGTTGCTTATCTAGAACAAGGCCAGTCTAGCCATCGGGGACACCTTTCCTCAAAGCACCCCAAGGGTGGGGACGGGGAGATGGGGGTGGGGTGGGGTGGGGGGAGACTTGCCCAATTAAAATGAGTGAATGCTTCAATGTCAACAAACTAACTTTTGGTCAACTTCCCAAAGCCCAACTCAGTTAGCTACATAAGATTGCAGGTATTATGTAACGTGGGTGAATTTTAAGATGTGGGGTGAGGGACCCCCAAAAGGCTAAAAAGGTCCTTGTCCAAAGTGAAGGTCATGGCTGAAACTGGTTGGCTAGGCTCGGGAAGTTCCTTCTATTTGACTATATTTCAGCTTTTTCAAAACATACACTTTGTAAAAGACCCCTGCAGTTCCCGTAAATTTCATTTCTCCAACCAAGTCATCCCTCTCCAAGAGCTTTCAGTCGGTGGAATTTAAAGGGCAAATTTCATTGATCTAAGGCGCTCCCTCGGCCTTGAGGCGATGTGAGATCTCAGGAAACAAGCAGCATGAATAAACAAATGTTTGTTTTCTCCTCTTGGAAAATTCCTGAAGGCACAAGGCAGCCCACGGAGAAATTAGGAAATCTTCCGCAGGGCTGGGCCCCCCGGGGTCTGGCTGCAAGGGTCTCCTAGCTTTGTTTTCCTGAGGCCACAGTGCACCCATCCCCGGGCAGTTAAAAAGCCACCTTCTCCTGTTTACATAGAGAGGTGGTTGCATTTCAGTGACGGGGAAGCGTCTTCCTCCCTGGGCTGGGTGTCCGACCCAGTGGCGTCTGGCCGTCCTCCCTAAAGACCTGGCAAAGACAAGAGATCATTAGCCCTAATTAAGCCCTCCCCAGCAGGCTGACTGGGACCCCCTGAGGAGTCTCCAACTCTCCCCGGCTGAGCAGGCCAAAGGGAAAAGAAGAGAAAAGTCCCTCTGGGCATTCTCCTTCTGGGAGAAATTGTACAGGTCAGGTGGGTGAAAAGTAGCTCAAACCTTAAAAAAATTTGCTTATCTCTCCTCCTGCCGATCCACTTCTTAGACCTCATCTCGGAGGAATGCATCTGCAAGCTGAAACTGCTAAGGTGAACATCGCAAGGATCTAAAGAGAAAAAAATTGCAAATTAAGTGGCAAATTAAATCTCTCTTCTGCATGTCATGGAGGTATGGCCAGAAAACAGTGCGCAGGGCCTTGCCAGACTTTGCAAGTATTAAACCGATGAAAGGGGTGGGGGTGAGAAAAAGTGTTCTTCATAGTGTAAAGAAGTGGATTCGACGACAAAACCATAGCATTTTTATTAAAAAGAAAATATGCCAGGCTCGTACAAAGCTCTTTTTGGCAGGTGATTTTATTAAATCTTTTGTCTTTAGATTAAAAAAAAAAAAGGCAACGACGAGTCTTAATCACGGGTTAATGGCCAAAGCAGTGGAGGTATTGGGAGGGGGCAGACAGAGTCCTGAGGTTAACTCTGGCTCCCCGGGGTCTGCCTCCGTGAGACTGGGCCTCACGTGACCTTGCCTAGCGGGGCCTCCCAACCTTTCGGGGTCTCTGGGTCACACTGGAAGAAGAAGAGTTTCCTTGGGACTCACATTAAATACACAAACGAAGACACTCATCGTTATTTCTTCATTCAATACACTAATGAAAACCGATGAGCAAAAAAAAATAGGTTTTAGGTAAATTTATGATTTTGTGTAGGGCCGCATTCCTTGCCACCCTGGGCCACATGCGGCCCACAGGCCGAGGGTTGGACACCCCTGTTGGAGGCGAGACTGTGGCATTGTCCCCACCCTGTCCTCACACGTCAGCCTGGTTACTTTCTTCATCACAGTTACCACCACCTGTTTTTGTCAAGTGTGTTTTTTTCCTGGATTTGGCCCTCCCCGCCCCCTCCACAATCTGAGCAGTGGCCTTGACCATCTTGTTCGTGGCTGCCAGGCCCGAGCCCCCATGTGTAACGTGTAAAAGGGATGAAGGGCAGTTTATTAAATATTGTAGAATGAATAAATCAGTGGACAGATATGCCAATGACTGAGTGTATGAGTGAGCGAATGAGACAGTGAATGAGTATCTGAGTGATTGATTAGTGAATAAATGAGTGACTATACAAATGAGCAAATGATTACGTGGGTGAGTGAATAAATGAGTGAATGAATGAGTGAGTGAGCAAAGGAAATTTGACTTGAGTGGGAAGGACCTTGTCTGTGTGTGACTCAGCTATTCGGGACTCTCCCAAACGTGGTCACCAAATACCGTGACCCTCAGAACACGAGGGACACATGGGGTCTGAGGAGTGGGCCTGCCCCGGCCCAGCCCCCGTTACCCTTTCGGCTGACCCTGCTCAAGGTTCCAGGAAGGTCAACATGGGTGGGCCTCTGTTCCCAGGGTGAGGTGAGCTGGTGAGGAAACAGAGACTTGGAGAGGTGAGGGTTTTGTCTGGTTCATAGGACCAGGCCATCTCTCAGGGCCAGACGGGGCGAAGGAGAAGCACGTCCGCGGCCTCTGTCTCATCTGGTTCTCACAACAGGCTTTTTGTGTTCCGGCCACACTTAGGAGGGTGAAAGGAACCCAGAGGGACAAGGAGGATCCGAGAAAGAAAATCCTCAAGAGAGTGAGCCACAGGAAGAGGCTTCAGTGACCGTGGTCTGTTCAATCCTCAGTACAGATTTGCTCCAATGGAAGAGAATGGATGGCCCTGGCCAGGTGGCTGCGTTACTTGGAGCAGCATCCCAATGCACTAACATTGCAGGTTCGATTCCTAGTCAGGACACATACAGGAACCAACCAGTGAAGGCATGAATGGGTGGGACAAAAAGGGAAAAAAAGAATGGATGAATGAATGGATTGGACACAGTGAAGTAGTTAGAAGCAGACATTTAGGTCTTAGGCTTGGATTCCAACTGTATCTCTCCCATTTCCCTATTGTGTCACCCTAGACAAAGGGCTTTAATTCGTTTGGGCCTCAGTTTCTCCATCTGCACAATGGGAGTAAAAGGGCTGCTGTGATCGTGAGATACCGCAAAGCCCACCGGTGCTTGGCATGTTACAGGCACAATGGGGCGTCCAAATGGTCCATCTACAGTGGGGCTCCAGGGCCTACCCTAGCTGCCTACAGTCAGCAAAAGTGAGTCATTGCCATTTTTGTTATTCTACTCACCTTGGAGGCTCTATCTGGAAGAGAACGTTGCATAGAAAGCTTTGAAATCCAGAAAGTCTGGACTCAGATCTCATTTGCTGGGACTAGCTGCTCGACCACAGTGTGTCTTATCACTCGTCCAAGCCCGTTTCCCTGCCTGCCAACGGGGATTGTGCGTTTTATTATTTTTTTTTAATTTTTATTTATTTATTTATCTTTTAGAGGGGAAGGGAAGGAGAGAAGTATCAATGTATGGTTGCCTCCCATGAGTCCCCTGCTGGGAACTGGCCTGCAACCCAGGCATGTGCCCTGACTGGGAATCGAACTGCGATCGTGTGGTTCGCAGGCCCGCGCTTAATCCACCGAGCTACACCAGCCAGGGCCAGAACCTGTTTTTAATAGGCATGAAAAACAATCAGATCAGACTGGTAGCCCGTGGCGCTTGCAGGCAGGCACTGTGTCCTTCCCCCGTTTGGGTCCCTGGGACCCCGCACACCTGACCCTGAAACCCGACTTAACCAATGGTCTAACCATGGCCTCCCTTAGTTGAGGTCTGAGAATTGAGCTCCTGGGGTTGATTCAAGGTTAGTGGGCCCAGCCAGCATCATCCCGCAGGCAAACCGAAGACAGAAAGCTGATTCTCAGCATTTGCTCACGAGGAGGAAAACAAAGGGTGACCAAATGTTTGCTAAATACCAGATGCCATTCTAGTCACTTTGGATGTGATGAGGATTTACGTGTAAAAACACTGAGCTCAGAGAGGGTAAGTCACCAGCCCAAGGGCACAGGGCTAGAAAGCGAAGAGGCTGATCGAGTCTGTGCACGCGTGCTAAGCCAGTGTTTCTCAAACAGTCTGCTGGGGAACCCGGAAGGAACCTCTGCAGACAGCCTTTCCCAAATGGCTCTACCCCATGAAACGTTAACATCCCAGATTATCGTGACATTGACATTAACTATCTGTGTCTTTTCAAAGTTGTATTTATTGATTTTTTTAGAGAAAGTGAGGGGAAAGGAGACAAAGAGAAACATCGATCTGTTCTCCTTATTGATACATTCATTGGTTGCTTCTTGCAGGCGCCCTGACCAGAGATGGAATCCTCAGCTTTGTCATAGCAGGACGACGCTCTAACCAACTGAGCTACTCAACCAGGGCTTGTTCTTTTTTCTTTTCTTTCTTTCTTTTTTTTTATTTATTGGGGTAACATGAGTCAATCAATTATATAGGTTTCAGGTCTACAGTTCTATAATCCATTATCTGTACATTGTATTTATTCCGTGTCCACCACCGCTTGGGTGACTTTATAAATGTACTACACGTGTGTCTCTGCTTGATACGTCAACAGAGTAAGGTTTTTGCCCCCCACCGAGAACTTCTCCTGCACACTGCCTCCCTCGGCGAGGGCTCCTGCCTTCACTGCTGGTGTTCAGGCGGCTCGAAGGGGAGCGGGGTGAGGATATTGGGGTCCCATGCCCCTGTGAAGATACCACATCTTGACCAGCACACCGAACCATTTCTGTTCAGAAGATGGGATTTGTCCGGGACATCAGCCATGCGTCATTTCTGAGTCTGCTCCTTAGTTGAAACACCACGTGTCTTGAGATTTCAGCGGGATGGCGGGGGACCTTCCCAAAAGAAAAAGCAGACATTTTACGGAAGGAGTGAACCATGGGGAAGCATCTACCCACCCTGCACCTTACCACCCGCCATGGAGTTCGGGAGCTTTCTCCCACCTCCCGCTTGCAGGTCATTGACCCCTGGAGATGGACTCTGTCTGAAGTGGTCTTCAAGGGCCTCCCTCCGGGGGTGGGTCGGCAGAGGGGCCCGCTGGAGCCCCCCCAGCGAGGACACGGGCCCTGCATTCTTACCCCGTTTCCGCCGGGCCTCTCTTCTGCCTCTCAGACAAGGGACTGAAAACAAGGCCCCCATTGCAAGGCTCTGCCATTGTGATGCCAGCTTCTGGGGCCTCCCCCCGACTCAGCAGGATCTGCCCCCGCCCCTGCTCCTGGCACTTCCTCTGGCTCCTATTGACTGTGAGCACTTCCAGAAAGGATGGATTGTTCTCCAGCCGCCTGGCGGCCCAGCGCAGGGTCCCAGCCCGGGACAGAGAGGGTGTGGAGTCAAGGAAGCACCCACCACCCCGAAGACGGAAAACTCATTAAACCTCCTGCCAAAGACGCCCCCGCGTGCGGGCGCCAACGGCGGCGGCATCCAACAACAAAGGGGATCCTGGCATTCCTGCCGAGGGCGGGGACCTCCACGGTCCCTTCTGCGCTGGTAAAGTGAACTCTGCCCCAGAAAGGAAATGGGACGGGGGTGGTTTTGAAGTCCAGAGGAAAGAGCAGATGAGGTTATGGGGTTCCTATAAATGTGTGCCTTCCTTTTTTTTCCCCCTCAATGGCCTTGGGCCAGTTAGACACAGTAGCTCCAGTGGTGGGGCACAAAACATAAGGAAGCTTCTAGAAGAAGCTAAGCCAAGTGGGCAAGCCACTCGCCCTTGAGTCTCTTCCTATGATACTGCTGCCAAGGGCCTTGGGAATGCCCCTGGTCCAATGTACCCATTTCTCAGTGATGACAGTTGAGGATCCAAGGAAGGGAAGGGACTTGTGTGGTGCTCCCTCTGGGCACGCGACACACGGTAGGCCGTGGAGTCCTAACAGACAACACCTGTCCCCACCAACAGGTCTCTTCTGTGGGAAGTTCTCCATTGCAGTCACTCTTCCCATGGGTCCTCTAGGGACACGCCACGGGTGACACACAGGGATGCAGAGTAGACGGACGACTCTGGAACTTTAACCTACTTCTTACCTGTGTGGGTCTGGACGGTGGTTCTTGCCCTTCCAATGGTCCGTCTCCCCACCTAGAAAAATAACTGCTCTGAGTCGCCCACGGGCCTTTGGGAAGAGGGAGGATGACGCTCTATGAGAAGCACACCCAACCCTCAGCGTGTTGTGTCTCTAGGGCTGTCGAAACGAAGGACCACAGACCCAAGGGCTTCGACAATAGATGTGTATTGTCTCATAGCTTTGAAGGCCAGAAGTCCAAGGTCAAGGAGTTGGCAGGGTTGGTTTCTTCTGAGGCCTCTTTTCTTGGCTCATTCATCTTCTCCCACTGCCTTCACATAGTCGTTCCTCTGTGTGTGTCCACGTCCCATCCCCTCTTCTTCTGAGGACACCAGTCACCGTGGAATAAGGCCCACCCTAATGGCCTCATTCCAACTTTGTCACCTCTTTAGAAGTCCTGTCTCCAGATGCAGTCACGGGTAAGGTCCTTGGGTTGCGAGCGTCAACATAGGAATTGTAGAGAGACACACTTCAGCTGAAAACATCCCGAAATAAGCATAATTTAATGATTCCTGAGATCCCTTCACATCCTGCTATCTTCCAGAGATGTGATAATGCTTCTGGGATGTTACCAGAAAAGGGCAACGCCCACCCTCAAAATGTGGTTCTTCTACAACAAGGAATGACGGGCTGCAGCCCGTGAGCCAAAAGCAGCCCATTGCCTGGTTTCTGTTTATTTGTTTGTGTTTTGTATGTTGTGACCTATGAGCTTGCCATGGTCCTTACCTTTTTTTTCTTAATGGTTGGGAAAAGTCAAAAAAAGAATAATATCTCATGACATGTAAAAATGATATGAAATTTAAACTTGAGTGTCTACCAGGGCTGCCCAAATGTTTGGCAGCTACACCGGAAGAAGAGGTGGCCACCACATTAAATACACAGCAACCCGCCATCACAAAAAATCACATTATGTTTTAAGTAAGTTTACAATTTTGTGTTGGGCCACACGCAGAGCCATCCTGGGCCGCATTCGGCCCACAGGCCACAGGGTGGACACCCCTGATTATGTAAAAAATTTTAAGGGCACTCTTAAAAGATTTCATTCATTTATTTTTAGAGAGAAGGGAAGGGAGGGAGAAAGAAGAGGAGATAAGCATCAGTGTGCGAGAGATACATTGATTGCTTGCCTCTCACACGCCCCCAACGGGGGCACCGGGCCGGTAACCCAGGCATGAGCCTGGACTGGGAATCGAATCAGAGACCTTTCGGTTCACAGGCTGGTGCTGAGCCACACCAGCCGGGGGGGGCCGTATGTACAATTTTGTTGGAACACAGTCACGCCTGTTTATTCATGTGCTGCCTGAGGCTGCTTGTGCAACCATGTTGTTGGGCAGCTGCACTGCTGACTGCGTCATCCACGGAGCCCAAAACATTGGCTCTCGGGGCCTTTTGCAGAAAAAGTCTGCAGACCTCCAATTTAGAAAATCACCAATTTAATCCCCAGTGATTTAAAAATCACAATTTATGTACTTATTTTTAAAGATTTTATTTATCTTTAGAGGGGAAGGGAAGGAGAGAGGGAGAGAAATATCAATGTATGGTTGCCTCTCATGCATCCCCTGCTGGGAACTGGCCCGCAACCCAGGCACGTGCCCTGACTGGGAATCGAACTGAGAGCTTTTGGTTCACAGGCCTGTGCTCAAACCACTGAGCTACACGAGCCAGGTAGAATCATAATTTAAATTAGAGAGTCACTCATTATAAAATTCAGATCCTGCCCTGGCTGGTGTGGCTCAGTGGATGGAATGCCAGCCAGCCTGTGAACAAAAGTGTCGCCAGTTCGATTCCCAGTCAGGGCACCTACCTGGGTTGCAGGCCAGGTCCCCAGTAGGGGGGCGTACGAGAAGCAATTGATTGATGTTTCTCTCACACATCCATGTTTCTCTCCCTCTCTTTCTCCTTCCCTTCACCTCTCTCTAAAAGTAAATAAATGAAATTTTTTAAAAAATTAAAATAAAAAACAATCATCTGAGAAGAGATCCTTTAGCTTCACCAGGGGTTTATGGCTCAGAAAAGGTTAACAACTCCCAGAGCGGGGGGAGGGGTAATGTTCCTCCCCTTAAACAGGAGCCAAGTGTACATAAACTCCACGAGTAGCAGAGCAAGGCATGCAGTACACTTAACAAATACGTATTGGCCCTGGCTGGTATAGCTCAGTGGACTGAGCGCGGACCTGCGAACCACAGGATCACGGTTCGATTCCCAGTCAGGGCACGNACACATCCATGTTTCTCTCCCTCTCTTTCTCCTTCCCTTCACCTCTCTCTAAAAGTAAATAAATGAAATCTTTTAAAAAATTAAAATAAAAACCAATCATCTGAGAAGAGATCCTTTAGCTTCACCAGGGGTTTATGGCTCAGAAAAGGTTAACAACTCCCAGAGCGGGGGGAGGGGTAATGTTCCTCCCCTTAAACAGGAGCCAAGTGTACATAAACTCCACGAGTAGCAGAGCAAGGCATGCAGTACACTTAATAAATACGTATTGGCCCTGGCTGGTGTAGCTCAGTGGATTGAGCGTGGGCCTGCGAACCACACGATCGATCATGGTTCGATTCCCAGTCAAGGCACATGCCTGGGTTGCAGGCCAGTTCCCAGCAGGGGACTCATGAGAGGCAACCATGCATTGATATTTCTCTCCTTCTCTCCTTCCCTTCCCCTCTAAAGATAGATAAATAAAATCTTTAAAAAAATAAAATAAAATAAATATGTATTGAATGAATAAGTGAACTTCATCCCATCTTCCCGTAACTATGATAATGCTACCTATCTGGCTGCAGCCTAGTTCTCTCTCTTGCTTTGGGCACATAGCTGACTTCTCAGGCTCCTTTTACAGGCCTGTAGCTCCCCGGGATGCCCGAATGGGATAGGTGACTCCTCCGTTTTTCCTGGGAATCTGCGGGCCGCCCGATGACTTATCCACAAACATGCATCTGCTCATCCCCAGGTCAACCCCAATCTGTCACTCGTGCCCCAGCCCTAGGGACTCTTCCCTGAGGAAACCTTCCTACATCATCCTAAAATGCCCAAGTTACTCTCGGATTCCTGATGGACACATTTGTCACTGGTAGGTTTGTGAGTCAGTGTCCCAGGCCGTCTTTTACCTGAAATTTCATTCTCTTCTTTCAGGGAAGTTCTCACAATAGGTGCATTTATATTCGTGTGTGTGTGTGTGTGTGTGTGTGTGTGTGTGCTTAGGGACTGCCTTTTCTTATAGAATGTAAATTCCATGAGAACAGAGATGTATCTGTTTCAGGTATCTCTGCATTCCTAACATATAGCATAATGCCTGCCACAGAGGACAGGTTCAGGAGGTAGTTGTTAGGTGGGTGGGTGGATGGGTGGATGGATGGGTGAATGGGTGGATGAAGTGAGGGATGGAGGGACAGACAGACATCAGCCAATGATACAGAAAATTCAGAGACAGAAGTGCCCAGTTTTTGGCCAGGGGAGAATGGAGAATGCACTCGGGTAGACCATCTTGCCTTTCAGATGTGACTCAAATGTCTAGGTAGAGACCCCAGGGAGGTCTGTGGACCTAAAGCTCGCAGGAAAGATTTCCCCCAGGGAAGCAGCAAGCCCGAAACGGCCAACGTGTTGTTGATGAGGGAGCGCTGGGAGCGAGTAGAACATGTTTACTAAAAGGAGAGGAAGATGGAAGATAGAAACCAAGAGGCTGCATCCTACAAGGGATGGAGAGAGAGGAGGAACCTGCAAGTGCGTGGAGTCGGAAGATGGCCAGAGACGTAGGGGAGGGCCAGAGGGCCAGAGTGTCATGGGAACCGAGGAAAGATCGGGGCTCCCAGGAGGCCTGGTCCCCAGGGTCAGTGGAAGCCAGGAGACTCAAAGAAGATAAGGCCACGACCTTGGCCCAGGGTCGGACAGGACAGCTGAGGATTTAGTGACAGGAGATTTGGTTTGAGCCCTCCACAGTCCCTTTCCTGGGATACGCTCAGTTTGACTACATCTTGGAGGAATGGCTTTTTAAATTCCTGGTGAGAAGGGCAGGGTCTCCACTGACTTCGAGGCTTTGGTAAAAACCACGGGCCATCCCCCAGAGAAGTGCTCATCTGCACACCACCAGCAAATTCTGCACGTGGTCTCTGGGCAACAGGAACCCACTGAAGCTGGATTCCAGGGAGGAAACCTAGTCACCCAAACTTTAGGGCCAGGGGTTCATGTTCTTTCTAAAGCCTCTTTTGACTCATAGTAGAGAAAATATCTGTTTTCTTTTTTTCACTCCTAAACATGACTTACCAATGAGATTGCGAGTATCCTAGCTCCATTTGGAGCTCCATAGCTCCAAATGATTTCATTGTTCTTTAGAATCACATGGAGAGTTTAAAAAAAAAAAAAAAGTCTGGCCCTGGTGTGGCTCAGTGGATTGAGCGCCTGAAGGTCGCAGGTTCGGTTCCCAGTCAGGGCACATGCCTGGGTTGCCGGCCAGGTCAAGTCCCCAGTAGGGGGCGTGAGAGAGGCAGCCACACATTGATGTTTCTCTCCCTCTTTCGCCCTCCCTTTCCCTGTCTAAAATAAATAAATAAAATCTTTAAAGTGAAAATAAGAATAAAGTAAATTTAAAAAAGGATCCTGAGGCCAGGACCTGCCTCCCACACTCTGATTCACCCAGGTTTTTGGGGGGGCGGGGGGGCGGGTGAAGCCCAGGTATCGCGAGAGTTTAAAAGCGCCCCAGGTGAATCCAACGTGCAGTGGGGTAGAGCACACCTATTTGACGTTGACGGTCACGGCAAGTGTTTTGACTTCCACTGCACGCTTTTATACTCCCTTTCACTCGCTTTGCTGAGCTGCTTCTGTTTTTGCTGCACAGTGAATTCTCTGGCTCTGAAACGGCTTCAGGTCTTGGCGTGAAACCTTGACCCTCCAGGGCCTCTATTTCCTCATCTCGGACCCCGACTCAAGCCTGCCCGACCCCCCCCCCCCCCCCCCGCTCCCNCCCCCCCCCCCCCGCCCCCGCTACCCTGACTGGCGTGAGCAGGCGCAATACATAAATAAGAACAGAGGCAAGAAGCTTATGTACTCAGGGCTCCTGGTTCTACTCGGTGTCATTGGACACCCGTTGGCTTTCCCCCAGAGCCTGCTCCTTTTGAACCAGGCTACCGCAGTCTATAAAACTTTAATGCATGGATTTCCCATTGTTCGGGGGCTGGTGGGGCACCGGCCTTCCTGTTTGGCCCTGGTGCGTACCAACCAGGAAAGAAACTGGCTGGGAGGTCCGGGGCGAGTTGCCTTATTTCTGGAAACGCCTGTGATGGCGTTCGTTTTAACAGATGGGGTCGCAGGCCCGGTGGATGACAATAACACCAGGCCTGCGTCAGACTCAAGGGTGCCAGGGCCCGGGCTCTGTGCTGGGGCTCCACACGCTCCCAACAACCCTGTAGAGCACGGGTCGCCATCAGCCCGGTTTCCAGAGGAGGGGAGGGAAGGCTCCCGCAGCTGAACTCTCTCCAGATTCACAGGTTCTCCCACGCAAACGGCTGTGTGGGGGAGGGGAGGGAACTCGGGTATCTGACTGCAAAACACACTCTCTTTCTGAGGGATTAGAGAAGACTTATTTTCCAGTTTTTTTAAAAAAATCCTCCTTAATCTGCTTACTTTTCTTTTTGCACGCCTGCACGCGAGCACACACCTACAGGGGTGGGGCAAAAGTCGGCTTGCAGTTGTGAGCACTGAGCACAGTGTAGTCTCGTATTAGTGTGTCAATGAGGGCATTATTTCTCTGTATTACAACTGTAAACCTACTTTTGCCCGCCCCTGTACACACACACACACACACACACACACACACACACTATTGAGGCTTTGATGTTTCGCATGTTGGGACTCAGACCTGCGAGGGGTCGAGTGTGCCTCCCGGATGGGGTTTTGATGGAAACACAAAGGTTATTGACCTCCAACACAAAGTGGCCTGGCCCTCCCGAGTCTGCCCGACTGCCTCTCTCCCTGGGGTTTTGTTCGGGCCCTTTCTCCTTCACTCTGGGCCTTGTTCAGCCCGGACAAAACAAACAGGGGCTGTCAGGGGGGAGCTGCCTCTCCCGGCACAATGAGGAGGAGGAGAGGAACAATTACTCCCAATAACTCAGACACGGATGTTAAAACACTCACAGCACAACCGGGACGTTTACCCAAATTATCTGGGTAATTGCCTCCCCTTTCAGCTCCGCCGGGGGTTCCCTAAATCCTGGGGCCTCCAAAGGATAAATAAGGCGACTCTCACTTAGGCGTGGGCCCAAGCCGAAAGAGAAGCAGGGCTTTGTTATGGAAAGGGCACAGACCGGGAGGCCCGGAGATTAAGTCTTGCCCTGGATGACGAACCCAGGGGCAAATTGCTTCCCTTCTGCAAGCCTCGGTTTCCTCCCCTCATCCTCGGAGTGAAGGTGTGCTCTGGGATTGGAAAACAGAAAGAGACAGTGAAAGAGAGAAAGAAATCACTGCCGCCTCCTTTGTATGTGGAATTGCTACAAGCATCGGAAAGGAATAAACATGACCTTATGTCTCCCCCATTCAGCCCCAAAGAAAAGCAAATCACAAAAAAAGTCATTCACGGCCAGGCTCGGCCTTTGTCCTGCAGCTTCAGGCTTCCGGCTCCTCCAGCGTTCGGAGTGGAACCGAGAACAAAGCTGGCTTCACCTTGGGTCTGCACCGGCCACCGCCAACGCGCCCTGTTTTGACTCCGGCAATCTGTTCTTTTTGAACTTGGGCGGAGTCATTTTAAACTGGAACTACCTACATCTTATATACCCCTTTCTCCAGGCTCCCGTGTTTCTGCCCTGGGGAGCTTGACTTCTGTGAATGAACAGGCTACTAGGTGCTGGATGCCTTCGTGTGCTGTAGCTCATTTCTATTCCAAAGCAACTTTTACAATGATTATTTTGAGCCTCATTTAACCCAGTAAGAGCCCAGCCTTCTAGTGACAGGGCCCCTGGTCTGTCTTTTTTTTTTTCTTTTTTGTCACCCCACCCCAATGAAGCAGGAACCAGACCCCAGATTTTCTTGGGATTTGTAACACAATTTGCCATTTTTTAAAATGGGCCTAGTCACCACCCCTTCCTTTAGACGTGGCATGGGCAAAGTTTTCTGCAAAAGACAAGATAAGAAATATTTACGATTGTGCAGGCCACTCAGTTTTCATCGAAACAACTCACTCTGACATAAGAGATTAAGATGCCCTAGATAATATGCCAATGAATAGGTATGATTGGATTCCAATATGAACACTAAAATGTGAATATCAAGTCATTTTCATATGTCATTTGATTCCCCCCCCCACCCGATTATTTAAAAATGTGAAGAAACATTTCCTAGCTTACAGGCCACATAAAAACAGGTGGCAGGCTGGATGGGACTCTTTCCTCTGACACCTTGCTTCTTCCACACCTGACTTTCAGGGGATGGCCTTCCTGACTCTCAGGGGATGGCCTTGAAGCCTGCTTCACTGGAATGCAAATCTCATGAGAACAAGACACATCTCAGCCCTGGTGGGTGTGGCTCAGTGGATTGAGCTCTGGCCTATGAAGCAAAGAGTCACCGGTTTGATTCCCAGTCAGGGCACATGCCTGGGTTGCAGGCCAGGTCCCCAGTAGGGGACACATGAGAAGCAACCACACAATGATGTTTACCTCCCTCTCTTTCTCCTTCCCTTCCCCTCTCTCTAAAAATAAATAAATAAAAACCTTTTTAAAAGCACAGAAGTTTTTTAAAAAGACATATCTCAGCGATGATTATTTTTGCTGAATGAATGAACGAATGATGGATGGATGGGTGGGTGGATGGACGGGCGGATGGATGAGCGCACCAATGAACCTCAAGACTCCCCAAGTCTTGGGAAAGCCTCCATGCACTTCCCCAGAGAACCAGCAGATGGCGGCAAAGGAACGCCAAGGAAAGGCTGGGGAGCCTGGTGTGGTTAAACTGCATTATAATTCACCTCCCCTCCCGGAGCTCTGCAAAACAGGTAGCTTGATTTTTTTTTTTTTCAAACCAGGAGGAACCAAGAGTTAATTTTAATCAACTGTAGTTCCCTCTTTCTGTTTGAGCTGTCTCACATGACTAGGTTTCTGCTCCAACTCAGAAACCAAGATGTATCCAGAAATAAATAAGGCCTTTCATGTCAAATAAAACCAGCGCAGAAATGACCTGTGGATCAACAAACAGAGAAAAAGCACCATGTCCCGGGCTCCCTGAAGCAGACACAGGCTGTGGCCACGCACAGGTCTCAGCACCCACACTTTGCTTGGGGTGTACTTGTGAGCTGGCCTTGGGGGAAAGTTCAGAATAGAGGCTGTGGGGCGGGTGAGGGGGGGGTCCTTGATTTGGGGAGGAGGACTGTGAAGAGGAGTTAGCCTCAGCTCCCATGGTCGTATTTGGAATCAATCTTGCCCTGACACCAGGAAGAAATCCATCCCGGAGTCGCCGAGTCCGGCCAGGAGGGATTTATGGAGGCCGGACTTGGGTGGCGAGGGGCTTCCCCGGGCATCCTGTTTTCTCAGAGAAAAGGGAAGAGGAACCGAGTCCCTCTCCCCAGAACATTCCACGGTGTCTGGGCTGTTCCTTGATGTGCTTACGAGTTGCCATGTTTGCCTGAATAAAAAGCGAAAGAAGCACAAGAGGGACATGTGACAGAAATGTGGCAACATTTTCAAATGCATGGCTGCTGCGCCCTCCGCCTGCCTTCCCGGGCAGGGGGTCCCTGAGCCCCTGGGGGGTTCAGGGGTCAGATCCAGCCCCAGCACACATCTGGGGTAAGCACCTACTCGCTTCTAGACTCTGCTGGGCAGTAAAGATAAAGGGAATCATCTGCGTTGAATGGGGTCCCTGTTTGCCCCGTGTTGACTTTTGTCCAGAGGACCCTCCCACCCCCAACTCTCCCCCTCCACCAGGGACAGGTCTACCTTCCGAAATTCAGACTCCCGAGTCCACCCGGTGAGCCTTCAGGGACAACCAAATTCCTGCGGAGAATGACGAGGAAATCCGCCCACACCGACAAGCCACCGTGACGTATGGAGAGGTGGCTCTGAGGGGGGACCCCCAACTGGGACCCCAACAAGGGACTCCTCTGCAGCTCCTCTCGCCCTAGATCTCGAGTCGGGAGGAACGCAGTAAAAAGTAATTGTTTTGTGAAAAGTGGTTTCTTTTTATTGCCTGTGATAGCCGGGTGGGGTGACTCCAACAACAGGAAATTAACACGGAATTCACTGGGGGTGATAATGACTGTTCCTAATCATTTGGTTAATAAGTTAATATCATTAATTAGTCGACTAATTAGACAGTGCCTGGGGCCTTTAGGGTCTGGAGGCTTAGATTTAAAATATACAAAGGCATGGTGTTCTCTGAGCAGGTGAGGGAGATGGAGACCGAAGGAGCTAGCCCCTAAAACTAAATCCGACCTGACCCAGATAAGTGTCTCCAGGGACCACCCCAAACCCACCCCTGTTTCTTTGTGTCTCCAGAGTACTGAGTGGGTCTTGCTTTGGTTGGAATCGCACAGGGCCGAGAGTCTGAGGACAATTGTAGGGTCCCCCCCTCCGCCCCAATCTGCACATATGTACAGTAACGAACTTGTGTATGATTTCTGAGTGCTGGGGGAAAGGCTGGGTGTTGGGTGGTGAGGGCACTGCAGAGCAGGCACACTCGCAGCACAGGCCCACACTTGGGCTCGGTGCCCTGGATGGGGGTCAGGGTCGGGGGGTGGGGGGGGGAGTGAAGTAAGGAGACTGCTGACCCTCCGCTGAGCTTACTTACAGAAGTGAGGGGTGCCTGGTGCCGGCATTAAAGAAAAAAGTTACGTCCAAGATGCCGGCACTGGGGACTGGGGTAGACCGCCATGGGCAAAAATAGCAGGAAGGAAGTTCACGCACGAGTGTCAGTTCCGTGCCTGGGGTGTCCTTGACACTGTGGGGACCTGGGAGGGGCAGGGGCCTCCCCTTCTGGGCCTGCCGCGCTTCGGGAAGAGTGCCTCGGCGGGGGCTGGCTGGCGTGGAGCTGGGGAAGCCATCCTCTCCTCCGGGGACAATTCCCCACCCGAAACCAGAGCTCGGGTCATTAGCTGGAAACCCAAGTGGCATGGGGATCGCATTTCAAAGCTCAGATAGACTGGCTGACCGGAACCCGTGGACTGGGGGGTTGGGGCGGGAGCCCAGCGGCTGGGACAGTCCTTGTGCCCCTCACTAAGCTCCCCCCACCCCCCCGCCCCCCATGCCAGGGACTGCACCCCAGCTGTGCAATCCAAGACACGCAGGCCGCCTGACTTCTTCCCAGCAGCGGGACAGAAAGCGCCAAGCGTCCTGGGAGCAGGAAAGAGGCTCCCTATTCCCCACCCAAGCAATGTCTGTTTCACCCCTGCCCGGCTGCAGCCTGACCTGGGCCTCGGTTCCCTAGAAGCTCAGGGCCTACAATGACATAGGCCAGGGGACTCGGGCCGCTGTGTCGCAAACCAGGCACCCCATTCCCTACGGGGGCCGGGGGCGGGGGACTGCACCCTCCACTTCCCTTCTTCTGTGGATCAGCAGAACCTGTCTTCCCAGTGGCTGAGCTGTCGGCTCCCATCTGGGGCCAAAGAGCTGAAAGAAAGAGGGCAGGAAAAAAGTAGATGCGCTTAGGTTTCTGGAAGCTGGACAGGGTGGAACCGGGAAAGAGACCTCACCTGCAGACCCCTCCTGGACTGTGGAGCACAGCAAATGCTAAGGACACGGGGAGCGTCCGAGGCCAGTGGAGAAAGGCCAGAGACACCCACAGCCTGAGTGGTGCTGTGGGACCTTGGGGAGACGAAACCCCTGCAGTGGGCGCGGGCGCCCTGCTGCCCTGGCGCCCGCAGGCCGCAGTTGAAATCCCCAGCCCGTCAGGACCCGGATACGGAGGAGCACGCGGGATCTGCTCTGGTCCCCTGCTGCAGGCGTTTTGAAATGGGGTTTTGTCCCCAATCCACCGCTCGCCTCATCTGCCTGGGAACACAAGCCCCGACGGGTCCTTCGCGGCACCGGGGAGAGAGGGCCCTGGAATGGGGCGCCGGAATGAGAGCTACAGTGTCACACCCTACGACAGATGCCGGAAGAAATTCCACTGTTTTGTAGGACGCCCGCGTGAGACACACACTGGAAGCCGGAGCACGCCCACAGGTTTCTCTACCTCTGAACTCAAGCACCTCGGGGCCGCACGTCTCCACCTGGGGTAGGGACAGCGAGAAAAGGGGGGTCTGCGGCCCACTGTGGTTGGAACCCAGACTCCAGTTTCTTGGGTAAGTGACCTAACTGTTCTGTGCCTCAGTTTCCTCCCTGACAGCACACACACCTTACAGGGTTCGTGGCGAGGATAAAAGGAGACCTCTTACGTGAGGTGCTTACCCGGTGCCAGGCACGTGCCCGCGGCCCTTCCATGCCAGCTGTTTTTATTATTGTTGTTATGTGGACTCGGAACGCCAACATCTGCAACATATATACTGCCTTGATTATACGCATCTTGATTATAAAACAACCAAATGCATCGACATCCGGAACTGTCTTGGACATGAACTTCTAAATGCAAATTGGAAGAGACGTCTACAGATGAACCGGCACAAGTGCACACCGCACACTCGTCTGCTCCTAACACCTGCATGACCTGGCCCTTGAACGCAGCCCCCCGAAGACCCTGCCCACAGGGACCGACAGCTAGAGCTATTAATATAAGAACCCGGGGCGCAGCTCACTGCCTGGCATCTACACCCCGACAGCAGCCACTCTCTTGGCTGGTTGCCGTGAGGTCAAATTTGGGAACCAGCGAGGCAGAAAGCGCGCGGATGCGAAGCATCTCATGTCACTTGGCAGCCCGAAGGCGGCTGCCTGTCTGCCGGCTGAGGGGAAAGGTCACAACAAGGGTTTTTCTTCTTGGATGGGATTTTTTTTTTTAACGGCCTACGCGCCGGGAACTTTCCCCACAAAGAACGGGTGGGTTTCAGGACCGAAGCAGAGGGAGACTCTGCCCACGCTTACACGCGCGCATGCCCGCGTGCACACACCCCGCTCCTTCGGGGTCGCCTGGACCCGGGAGGCGGGACGCAGGGTCGTGACCCCTGCCTCTGCCGGAGCGCGCCCTTCGGCCCCTGCAATTAGCGCCGGGAGGTCAGCAGGAACCCGGACGCCTGCACCCGCGGCTCCAAGCGCAGCAAAAGGCGACCCCCTCCCTCCCCCCCCACCCCGCCCTGCGCCGCCAGTCTCAGACGCCTGGGCGCAAGCAAGCTTGGAGCCGACCTTCCCAAGGGGCGGGGGCCGGAGGGCTCTGGCCCGCACCCGTATTTGTCACCTTAAATCTACAAATCACCAAGTCGCTTGGCCCTGCAGGCTGCGGTAGCTGACCCTCGCCCGTGCCCTTACGGACTGCCGCTCCCTCGAGCGGTGGTTTTTGACCCCGTAGATGCGGCCAGTGGAAAAACCGAAAGAAAAAAAAAATCCAGTGTTACAAAGTTAAGAAAGAGAGAGGGAACTTCGAGGCAAAGGCCTTGCACCCAGGGTAGAATGAGTTGTATAGGTTGGAGAAACAGAAATCCTTTCCCCCTCCATCTACCCGGCAGGAATTCAGGTCGGCCCTTGACCCGCAGGGTCGGGGAACGGCTGGAGACGTGTACACCGGGAAGCGAGGTACTTGGAGAGAAAATTATGAGAAAAGAGTCCCCTCACTGAATTTCCTTGCGCTCTTTGAAAACCCAGAGGCGGGAAGCGCTGTTTTTCTCATCTGAGGTCCCAACTGGAGTGAAAGGCGATATTCAGGAAAGAGACGGCTGCAGCTTCTTCCGACGGGGGTGGGGGCTGCGGGGAGAGGGAGAGCCGCGGAGCGCGGGCCGGGAGTGGCGAGAACGGGAAGGGGCAAAGGTGACCCGCCCGGGCTCCGGGACCCAGGAGGCGCTGGGGTGCGGAGCGAGCGGCGGCCAGCGGGGCGCATTCGTGGGCCAGACAGGTAGGTGGCACTCGAAGCCCGGAAAAAAGGCGAAGGCGCCGGCTCCAAGTGGCCTCCGCGGCCGCCGCCGCCGCCACCACCATAAAGCCCGCGGCGAGATTGCGACCGGCGCCAGGTGAGTAATAGGCAACGAAATGCAGAGAGATTGCGAGCCATTCACCCCCGTCCATCAGCGCCACAAGAGTTACTCATTAACATCACTATATACAAATAAGATACAAAGGAGATTAAAAAAAACCGGCCAGCTGTGGAGAGGCTGGACACACGCCTGAGCACTGTCCGAGAATTTGGGGGGTGGGGTGAGGAGGAGGTGAGCAGACCTGAAAATCTACCCGGGGAAAGAAAAGCATTCCTTCCCCCTTTGGGGCCGAGGCTGTTTGCTCCCCACTCGGGAGGGCGCCTTTGGGCGCGACCGGTTGACGAGCACCTTCCGGGGCGCGCAGCAGGCTCGTCGTCTCGGGGCCAACAACCGAGGCGCGCCCTGGAAATCAGCTGGCCTGCGGAGTCGCTAGCTCCCCACAGGTCACCAGGCCCCGCACCACCCAGTGCCCCGGTTGTTTTCCTTCCCAGCCCGGGAGACGGAGCAGGAGGGTCTGTTGGGCGGCCCACGTGCCCGGCTGGAGATGGAAAGGGCTCGGCCCCCCTCTCCAAAAGGTCCTGACCTCACCCTCTTCCAAGTACGGGATGAAGGAGGGGAGGGGATCCTCCTGGCCGGCCATTCAAGAGGCTGGAAGGTGACAGGGACTTGGGGCCGGGCTGGCGGGCTCCAGGGAGGGGGAGGAGGGTAGCAGCCGGACAGGCTCCGGCTGGGTCTTCACGTCACGGCCCTCAGGGCAAGAAAAGCCTGGAGAACCTTCTCGTACACCACCCCCACCCCAACACACACACACACACACACACACACACACACACACACACACGACTCCGAAATGAAGCTGCGGGTGAGAAGGCTAGGACACCAAAAGACAGTCACGGCCTCCCATTTTTTACTGAATGTTTCAAAGATAAATTGAACTTCAAAAGGCAACTCCTCAAACAGCCTGGAGGCTGGTTGGAGGGGAGAACCGGAGGAGGGTGTGGGCCTGCTGGGTGACTTTCCCCTTGGAGGGGTTCAAATATGCGCCCTGGAATTACCTTTCCCATGCGGGGGGGGGGGGGTGCGGGGGGGCTGCCAGAGCCAAGCCTGCGCGGAGCGAACCGAGCTTTGCACGCGCGACTTCGGGATGGGGCCTGGTTGGGGCGCCTTGGGTCGGCCTGGTTCAACCCGAGCCTCTAGGGACCGTGAAGGGGACGTTCAGCCTCTTACAACTTGGGATCGCGGCCTGGCCAGGCCAGGCCAGGCCAGGGCTGGCCGCGAGGAGACTCTGCCAGGTTGTTTTGTTTTGTTTTTTTCTCCACACTGGTGCGGGGATATTTTTGACTTGGATTTCCCAGATCGAGGTGAAAAGGGAGAGGAACGCCAAAACGAAAACGTTCGCTGTCCCCCAACGTATTTGTGGTCGGGTGCGTGTGGAAAACACTGACTTAGAGCAAGGAGCATTCTTTTTCCATTAACACTGAAGTATCTGAAATTGCCGTCCTATCCAGCTCTAATCAGCCCCCTTCCGTCTCTCGTCTTGCCCCCTAATTTAAAGGCAGAGTAATTTCAGATTGGAGCGGCGCTCCCTTCGCGGGGCAAGGGACTTTTGTTTTTAGCTTTGTAACTTGAGTGACATCTCATTTTGGTTCAGTGGGGGCGGTCTTAATTACTTAAAGGCGAAGGGAAGGGACGAGAGGAAGCCAGGAGAGAGAGACTCCAAACTCTGCCTAACGAAAGCACTTAACTCAAGGCCCAAAGACATTTCAATAAAAATTTATTGAAATTTCAATGTTTCAAAGAGAGAGGGGGGAAAAATACAGAAAACCAAAGAACTCATCCACAATTATAACACAAAATATACCTTCATGAGTTTTTGTCTTTAAACCATCTCTCAGCACCTGACTTTTGAACTGTGAGTATCTCTCTACAGGCACCAACTCAAAACACCATCAATATTGAAGACAGTAGTCAATTCCGCTTCGCTTTGAAGATCTCAGAGACTAGCAAATACAAATACGAAAGGAAAATTAGAAACTCAAACCACAGCCTCTGCCGTCCCCACCCCTCTGTCCACCAAGGCATCTCAGAACCACTCACAGGGGGGCTCCGTTTTAAGGAATTGAAGGCGGAGCTGGGAAGTGGGGACTTCTCCAATTTTGGGTAAAATAGGCAATAACACTTTTCCTCACTCTTGGACATTCAAAAAAAAATTTTTTTTCTTCCCCAGACAACTCTTTTGCAAGTGTGTGGGTGTTGGTGCCGAACGTGTGTTTCCTAGTTTTAAAAGCGATCTTGTGACCTTGAACTCAAACGGACTACAGGGAAAATGGGAACACAGAGCCTGACAGCTGCACCCCTATTTACAGAGCTATGTACAATGTCAATAAATTAAAGTTTAATTTTCCGAGCATTCATATTCCACCTATGTACAAGAGTTATCAAATAATTACATAAATACTTTGCTAATAGTCTTGCTTCTTCTTTATTATTTTTTTTAAACCTTGTTATTGCATATACAGGAAAGAGAGAGAACTGCCAGAGAGGGACATGAATCCTGCTACAGAGCTTAGATAAAATAAACTCAATTTTTTTGTGTGTCTCTTCCCCACCCCCTTCCCTTTAAATCCTCCCCCTTGGGGTTTCCAATGAGAATTGGGGAAAAGGTGTAGGGTTATGTTCTTTTCTCTCTAAAAGCAAGCATTCAAACGGAAAAACCACAAATACATCACTGTGGAACATGCAAGAAGAGACCTATAGTGGCTCTTAAAACATCACAAGAATATTAAAAAGACACAGATTTCCTTAAAAGAGACTAAACAAAGCTGGCAGCGACTCCCCCCCCAAAAAAAACAATGCTGCTCAGTCATTTATTTTAGAACTGATACGCAAGTCACTATAAAGTTTTTAATCTTCACAGACAGAATCATGTTAGTGTATTCATTTGCCCCCGGTATTTTTTTTAAATTTTATTTGTTTTTGTTTCCACTTGACACGGTGAAGGAAAAATATATATAAATCTGCACTGGGAGAGAAGCCTTTAAACACACGCCCCTCCCGGTGGGCCTGGCTACCTTTTTTTTTTTTTTTTGCTTCCCAGGCTCCCAGACCAACCTCGTCTGGGGGTGCTGTGGCCAGACCTGTTTCAACTCCCGCCCCCAACGACGCAACCCAACTGAGGCTTCTGAGCCCCCAGAATCCGAGCCAGACCCCGGGTAAATAACCACCCCAAGAAGACAGGGCTTGTTTCCAGCACATTTTCTCCAGGGAGTCCGGCACCCCTTCCCAGACAGGACTGCACGGGGCAGGGCTAACCCCACCCCTGCACGCCCGTCGTTTATTTCACCACCAACAAAGTGCACTGCAGACGTGACTGGAATGAAGAGACTTTTCTGGGGAGGGGTTCACGGGGACGCGCTGCGGGACCTGTCGGGCTTGGCTTCCAAGCCACTGACCAACCGCTGGATGCTCTGCAGTTCGCTGGTGGCCGCCTCTTTCTCCGGGCAGAGTTTGGGCGACAAGGACACGGAGCTGGAGGAGAGGGTGGAGGAGCGGCTGTTGAGTTCCGAGCCGGAGTCCACGGCCACCGAGGCCGGGCTGGCGGCCAGGGCCGCGGCTTTGGCGTCCAGGGGCCCCGCGGCCGCCGCCATGGAGGGCAGGGCGGCGCTGAGCAGGCTGCTGCTGTCCGGGACCGGCACCGGGATGGAGTAGGGGCTGTAGCGCAGGCGCGGGCGCATGGTGTTCAGGTTGAGGAACGGGTGGCGGTGCACCGAGCTGGACGCCGCGGCGGAGGAGGCGGCGGCGGCGGCAGCCATGTAGGTGTAGGGGTAAGGGAACAGGCTTCCGAAAGGCGACATGGCCAGGCCCTGAGGGCGGAAGAGAAACGCACGCAGGGAGTCAGCCGGGTAGGGGCTGCCTGGTGGCCCGGGAGGGGCCACGCGGGGCGGAGGGGGCGACCTCGTCTATTTCCCTCCAACCACCACCCCTACCGTCTCGGAACTTGAGGAAGTCACTCTCCTCTCTGGACAGGAGTGGGGGGTGGGGTCTGGCGGGTGGCCGGTGGAGTTGGGGTGGGGGGAGGACACTCAGACTGATTTCTCTAGACCCAAAGCTTAGCTGTGTCACCCTAAGCCGGGGCACTTCACTCCCTGTGTCTCAGCTTTCTGATATGAAAAAAGAACAACAGGGAAATATTAAATAATTCATACACTATTGGGAACTCTGTGGACATTAAATGAGCTAATGCCTTCAATATGCTACGGAGGGCGCCTGGCCAACCGGGCTGTTAGAGACCCTCCCATCAGGGGCAGCCCCTGCACCTGTTCAAGGGGCCACAGCCAGTACACCCCGCCGTGGTAGCTGCCTGGGCGCCAGAGGGCACGAATTAGGAGACGTAATTATTTCTCATTCTCGAACCCTTCCACCCCATCCCCAGAAGTTGCACTAAGATCTCAAGCAGAAGGACATTGGGGGGGGGGGTTGCTATAAAGAGAGACAAAGATGTCTCTCCTAGCCTGACATGCTGGTGTTACAGGTGGAGAAACGGAAGGGGGGGGGCTGCATAGGAAGTCAGCCAGCAAGTGGCAGAAGCAGAAAGTAAAATCCGGGGACCCAGACCTGGACCACTTCTCTGTCCCCTTCCCCGAGGTACCATTGGTCCTTGTGTACCCACGCAGCCCCTTGCCCACATGTCACCAGCCCACCTATGACTCGGTTCCAGGAGGAGCTAAAGGAGGGGATGGCAGGAACTGAGAAAGGCCAGAAACCAACCCTTTTCTCAACCCCCCAACTGCCCCCCCCCCAGGAAAGCCAGTCCTGCCTCTTGGCTCAGGGAAGGGAGACGAATGTGTTCAGACAAAACATAAGGCCAGGGTGTGCGGGAGTCCCCACAGAGCCTGTCACTGCTTCAGTGTTTCCCAAGCACTCGAGACTTCTCCCAGGCCACCCCCAGCTGTCTGAACCACACAGAGGCTGCCAGGCTGTCCCTCAAGCCTGACATTCCCCACGTGTGCTCAGACCATTAACCCTTTGGGAGACAGGCGAGCCTGCTTGGGGTGGGGGCAGGCGAGAGCTTCCAATTGGGAGAAAAGGCTCAGTTGCCATCCAAAGGGTCAGGGGTCCCTCCCCTGGCAGGCGTCAGCCTTCCTCTTCTTTAATTCCTGAGGGAGGGCTGGCTATGAGACATTTTAAGAGACATGTTAGCTCTGAAGCTAACATCACAGACCCCAGAGAAGACTCTGCAGTGAGCTCCACCACCTACTAGCTGTGTGACCCTGGATAAGTTCCTCAACATCTCTGTGCCTCATCTACAGAGTGGAGGTGATCCTAGTACCCTGAAGTCAGGATAGATCAAATACCCAGAAGAGTGTTTGGCACAACACAAGTGCTATGTACAACTATCATTATTACTACCTACCTACCACTCTATTATAAACATCCCTCAACATAAAAAATATTTTAAGATTGGGGGGTGGTGGTGTAAGGTTATGATGAATCTAGAAGATAAACCCTGTGCATAGGAATTATCATTATTCTCTGAGGTTACGGACAGTGGGGGGGGCGGGGGGTTGGGGTTGGGTGTCTCCTATCAAAGGGAAGGAAAAGGAGAGGGCCTGCAGACAGGGGCTGGAGAGGCGGCGGGAGGAAGGACAATAAATACCTGAGAGGCCAGGACGTGCTGCTGGAGGTGGAAGGGCAGAGTGGCCGCAGACGCCCCCGACAGTCCCTGTGCCGCGGCGGCGGAGGCCATGGCTGTGGAAGCCATGGCCGTGGACTCCAGGCCCGAGACGCCGGTGGAGGCCCCGGACACGGTGGCAAGCAGGGGCCCCATGCCGGCTGCCATGCTGGAGAAGGCGCCCCCCATGGCGAACTGGCTGGGGTGCAGGAAGAGCGGGTGCCCATTGAAGAACTGCTGGCCAGCCAGGCCCGGGGCGAAGCCGAGGCCGGGCAGGGGGCCTTGGCCTAGGTGCGCGGTGGCCGCGTCCGTCTGCACCGTGAGCGGCGCGAAGGCCTCCTTGGCCGGCAGAGAGCGCGCCTCCTCGGCCTTGGATGTGGCCGCGCCCTCTCGACCTGGGCTCCGGCGCTCCTCCGCGCCCAGGCCGCGTGTGCTGGACGAGATGGTGGCCGGGCTGTGGCGCGAGTCGGGCGACGCCTTGTCCAGCCGCCCGCTGTCCCGGGGCCGGCCGCCGGGCTCCGCCGCGAAGAGGTGCGCCTTGACCGCGGGGCTGCCTTTGTCGCGGCTTGGCTCCTCCGACGTGGTGGTGGAGATCTTGGCCGCGTCGCAAGCCTCTGGCCCGTGTTCCTCTTTGCTCTCGGCCTCGGCGTCGCTCTCACCCTCGCTGGGACACAGGTCTGCCAAAAGAAAGGAACAAAAGTGAGGCGGACGGGCTCCAACCCGGGCCAGGGGAAGCCAGTTCCCTAGCAGGAATCTTGGCGCAGCTGGATACCACCCAGCAAGCCCTTGAACCTCTTGTGCCTCAGTTTTCTCATCTGCAAAACGGGAGGAATGATACTTCATAACTTCAGCGGAAAAATTCAATCAGTTAACACTGAATTTAAAAGGATTTAGATAGATAGACAGGACCCCTTCCCCTATGGCCACCTCGCCCCAAACCGGTAATCGATTCTACCCTTTTTTTTTTAAGCACTAATTGACCTCCTACTGTGTCAGACTACCTTCCCTCGCCGGTTGATGGCCAATTTCCTTTTTAAAAAGGAAAACTCACACTAAAACTCACTGTGGGAAACCTCCTCGTTGCCATCGGCCTTCGTTCAGTGATGGTGACCCGCACCTCCCACAACCCGTGCTTTCAGAAGGACTGTTTGGAGGGCACCCTGACAGTGGCCCCAGTGAAGGCCCTGCCCAGAAGGCACACACTCAGGTGAGCCTGTGTTGCCCCCCTCCATCCCCGAAGACGAAGGTGGGTGGTGGGCAGCCCCCTCTCTGCCCCCCCCCAGACCATCAGAGATTCTTTTTCCTTCCACCACACCCTCTGTGTGGGTGTTCTACCAGGAAGAAAGAAAAAGGGATCTTACATTATGTTTAAAGCTTAAATGGGTCAAAGAAGACATAAAGGACTCCCATTTTATTAAATGTAAAAAACAGGTTTCTTCCCCTTGTGAGAACGTGTGTGTCTTTCCAAATATAGGTTTTTTTTTTGCTCTTTAAACACAGGAAACTGACTGGGGATCTGAACCATCTCCTCCTCTCCAGCCCCCTGCCCCCCCCGCCCCACCCCCGCCGGACTGGGATCTCCCTTCTCACAGGTTGTGGCTCTATCACTGGGTGTTTCCTTGGTCACCTTCCCTGTCTCCCTACTATAGGTGGCAGAGAACCCCTGGCCTCCCACAGTGGCTGCCCCAAAAGCCCACCAATTTTACTCTTGAGTTCAGAGATGGCAAAAAGCCAGCAGTTGTTGGGAGACAGTTGAGGGGAGAGAGAGAGAAAGGGGAGAGGGGGGGAGAAGGGCTCTAGGCATGTTTTCTAAGCTGCCCTTCCTGCCAGACTAAGGTTTGAGGGAAGGGGTTCTCAGCCCTTCTTCTACTGGCTCAGGACAGGGGACACATCTGACCACCCATTTGGAACGCTGGCTCCTCCTTATGGACTTTCCAAAGGGTCTGCAGCTCCCGAGGGGCAAGCTTCCTGGTGCCTGCCCCCACCCCCAACTCCTTGAGGCCTCCAAGCCCTGGAGTCCAGAAGGCAAGGTACCCAGGCTTACTTACCTTTGAGGTTGGATGTCCCAACAGTGGAGACAGCTGGGGAGGAGGACTGGGCAAAGCAGCTGAAGGCTGCCTGTTCGCTGGAGGACTCATCCGAGGTGCCATTGTCCTTCTTGTGTCTGTCCTCGAACACCCTCATGGACTGCAGGGTGAGCTGTTTTCTGCAGCAGAAGCCCACCCCCAGCATCAGAGAATAGAGCCCACATTCTCCCCTTGCTCCCAACCCACCCCACGTGTCTCCCAGGGTTCAAGGGGCGCACCCAGCCCTCTCCCGCCTGCACCCGCAGACAACACAATTCTGAAACCTGCTTGACCCCTCCCCAAACCCCAGGGACAGCCACATCGGCCCCCACATTCTTCCCGACACTCTCACTGGGCTGAAGACTGGCACCAGGGTGTTGGAAAGGAGAAAGCTGAGGTTGCACTTATTCGAGATCGGGGTTTCATTCGGGAAAGGGCAGGGGCTTGGGCTGTGAAGTTTCGAGGCAAAGCAAAAAGCAAGAGGGGCGGTTGGCGCTGGCCAGAGGCAGTGGACAGCCGGCCTGACAGAGGGAGGGGCACTGGGGACCCAGCGTGTGGCACAAAAACGGCCCACTGCAAACACCCCCTGGCTGCTGAAATGGGGAGGAAGCGGTTATTTCATGGTGCCCGGCTCTGTGATCGGTTCACCGACACACCCATCAGAGGGGGGCGGAATCTATTTAGATGTTAGCAATTCTTTTTTTTCAGGCCTGCCCCCGCCTCTGGGAATAGGTGAAAAATCTGGGTTGATTTGCTGGATTTCAGAAATTCTTTGAAAGTGGTGGGGGAAGGGAGCTTTTCCTTCCTATACTATCCAGCTGTCTGCTTGGTGCAAAATGACCCAGGAGCCCAGGAAGGAGGGGCCACAGAGTTCCTCCAGGGGCCTCAGCTCTGCCTGGTGGTATTTGCAAGACGAGACTGCAAAAATTCCAAAGCATTTTGTGAATGGCTTAGTTCCTTCCTGGGACCTGCCTAGGAGGTAACTTCAATTAATTCGGAATTAATAGGCACCTGTATGTAATTGATTATCCCTGATGCTTTTCTTCCAGAGAGAACTGTGGTGTGGCCTAATGACCTTCCTCTAAGGGGACACGGAGACGTAAAAGAAACAGTGCCCTGAACTCAGCAAGCACGTGGCACACAGGAGAGTCAACGAGCCCCCCTCTCCTCCCCTCCTCAATATAAATGCCTGCATCCCACCTCCCAGGGGAGACGGGGGGGGGGGGGGNCCCTCAATATAAATATAAATGCCTGCATCCCACCTCCCAGGGGAGACAGGGGGGGGGGGGGGAGGGCTAGCAAAGTGATTTTTCTAAATTAGTCTGAGAAATAATCGTCTCGAGCTCACCTTTTTTCTCTCCTGCCATTTCCAGTGTCCCGGAATCCTTTCGCAAAAGGGTTGTTGTCTATTTTTAACTGAGTTATCTAGAAGGAGGACACACACAAGCAAGAAAGACAGACACATTGGCATCCTTTTCTAGAATGTTCTGGGAGTGTTTGCCCCAACTTAGCAGTTGACTAGAAATCTGACTACCAACAGGAGCCGTCAGGGGGACGTGCCAGGGTGAAGGGAAAGGGAGAGGAGGTAACAGCAGAAGTTTGGAGGGCCCTGCGATAAAGATCAAAGGAGACTGGACCACGGCCTTCATCCCCCATCGAAGCCAAACCAGGATTCCGGGATGAAACGCCCCCCCCCCCCCACGCCTGGGAAATGCCTTTCTTTTCTGTGGGCAGCCGGCAGCTCGGGCTTACATACGGAAAAGTCAGAACTGTCAAAATGGACAACCTGGGGGCCTTAAAAGTACGCTTTCGGTTTGCACTTTTTTTTTAATGCTATGCAATTAATCATGAAACACATTTTTTTACCCCCGACCCCAAACACAACACACACAAACACACGCCAACCTTTCTCTGTGAATCCGATAAAATAATTTATGGGGTTTTTAGGTGTCCTTGGGCTGAAGTGGGTTCGTTTATTTGTTTATTTATTTATCTGGCTGAGTGAGGCGGGTGCTTGAGAATTTGTAGTCTCGACCATGAGAGCCGCAAAAGGACCGAGTGACCATGGGAAACATTTGGTTTCACTTGTCTGCCTCTACCAGCCCCACTAGGTGAAGGGGGCCGTGGCCTCGTGGTCTAATCAAAAATCCTACCATTTATTATTTCAGCAACAACGTAAAGATTCACGGGATTCTGGGGTGAGAGGGAGCATGCGTTCCCCAGACCGAGGGGAACTGCCTTGGTGGTACATCATCTTTCAAATTCCTTCCCTTTGGGGGTGGGTGGGAAATAATATTACAGAGGTCCCTATGAGGAAGAAAAGGGACCCCCCACCCCCCGCCTGGCCCCGGCTGGATTCTTGTTCTTGGAATAAATCCCAGTGCCCTAGATTTGCAGGGACAGGGGGTCACAATACCTTGTCTCCAGGCTTAGGAAACATACCTGAGGCACCCCCACCCCCCAGCCACAGAGGACCCACCTATAGGGACAGTGAATTCAACGCGAAAGAGTGTTGTCCCATCAGTGACATTCACTGAGGTCTGGGGTCCAGAAGTTAAAACACCGGGGTCCTCCGTTGCCAGCCCCCTCCCCCACCCTGCCTGCTAATAGCCAAGCTGGTGACTTGGCGAATCAGCCGCAACCGTCACTGTGTGTCTCTGTGCTACGTGTCCGTGACCTTCAGGCCACCATAACTTTACATACCAGGTGCTGCTTGCTGTTCCATTTGGGGACACTCCTAATCCCCGGCCTCAGGCCCAAGGGAGAGGAAAAAAACAAAAAACCAAAAAAACTTCAAATGAAGTGGTGACTTTGGTCACCTCCTCTCAGAAGCCTCAGACAACTCAATTAGCATGACCCTGTGATCAGAGTAGGTTTTTCCAACCACACACACACACACACCATAAAAAACACAACAGCAGAAAAGGTAATAAAAACCAGACCAGCTAGCGACTCGCGATTCTGGCTAAGGGAGAGACGCTGATCCCCACTGGGATTCTCCTCCCAGGATCCCCCATGGCTTTTGCCTTAAATTGTTAGCTGGTTCCTTTTGGAACCTGATTTCTGGATCCTTCTGGCTAAAGGGGAAGAGAGTAAACCTTGGCACAAACGGGAGAAAGCCCCGAGGTCAGGGTGGGGGTGGGGCGGGCCGCCTCAGAGATAGTGGTGATTACAGGAGCTTTCCTCCATGGCAAAGTTACTTTGCTGTCTTTTCACTCAGCATTGAAATCCCAGCTGGTCAAGTTCTTTTTCTTTCTTTCCCTCTCTCTTTTTCCTTCTGCCTCTGCAATGTGCCAGCGCCTCTTTTCCCCAAAGCTCGGCTGACCGTCAAATCACAGAAGAAAACTCAAGACGCGCGCCCCCCCCCCATCCAGTTCTCTTGTGACTTTCTCACCCTCATGTAAAGCAGCTTAAAGGACAAGAGACATTAAGAGGGGGGGGGGGACGTCTTTGATCACCTTATCATTCTGGTAGGCTGTCACAGCGATGAATTCAGTTTCAGGGAACAAGTATGTCCGAAATGTACTATACGGAAGTTTCAGGATGTCATTGGCTCTCACGATATGGAATCGGGGCTGGTATTTGTGCATGGAGTTCAGTATAGTCTGCAGAGGCGGGGGGAGGAGAAACACACGGCGAAAGAGGAATTGAGCGGGAGGAACAGGATCTTCCAAGCCCCGCAGGGCTGACAGCTACCCCACGCACGGGAGGGTACCACGCCTGCACCAAGCCCACCTCCAGAGAGCACCTCTTTGGGTACTTCATCATTCCACCAACGTTAGCGTCCGCAGAATCCAGCATGGCTCAACCGTTTTCAAAGGGTGCCCCCCCGCCCTCACCAGCTCAGGTTCCTCGGAACCTTGAACCCTAGCCTACCTGAGTACCAAAACTATAATTCCCCTGCCACGTTGCGTGATCACTTGGGAAGGCCAAAGTCTTAAAAGATAGAAAAAAAACATGCATTTTAATTTACAAAATGATTCAGTCCTTTAAGCGTCCACTAATTGACGAGCCCAATCCACTTACAGCCCTGAAAGGCTGAACTCTAGAGAGGAATATTTATGCCTTAATCAAATCAAGGACTTCAAATGCAATTCCTGCCTGCTGAAGAAATTTCCGCGCCCTTCGCCTCTTCCTGGGCCTAATCTTTCTGCTTATTCCTCGCTTATCACTGTTTATTTTATTGAAATGTTGGGGAGGGGAGGGGTTGGGGGCAAAAGGTCCTTTGCTAGACCTGTACAAGCCATCTAAGTCTCCCGAAAGTTTCTAAGCATGCTCCCCCTGAGTACATATACACACATATATGCATTCCCAACACACACGATTTTACACCGCAGATCTGTCTTGTCTCTAGTAAAGCCGACTTTTGCCTGAGCCCAATTCTTTTTTGCGTAAAAGAAAAAAAAACCGTGTTTCCCAAAATGGAATCACACCCTTTAATCAATGTAGTGGAGGCTTCGAACCTTAACACTCTCCCGAGAAATACCATGGCTGATTTCAAAAGAGAAGACTATTGTAAAACCTGGATGAACACATCATTTGAAAATTGAGTTCAGAGCCTTAACGATTGGTTTTGAACTTCACTGTCAGGCCGGGCATTTCCCAAGACCTAGAACAACCCCAGAACAGGAGCTGGTCGGTACCTATCTTTTAGAAACGCGAGGCCTCCCGTTCTCAGAAGAGAACCCCCCCCCCCCACACACACACACAACTCTGACTCCTTTCTCCACAGCCCTGTGGCTGATCACACAAGTTCCCTAAGTTGGTCACCGGAAAAGAAGAGAGGAGTTTGAGCAGAAACTCACGAAGAGCAGGGCCCTAACTAGAGNGAATCACACCCTTTAATCAATGTAGTGGAGGCTTCGAACCTTAACACTCTCCCGAGAAATACCATGGCTGATTTCAAAAGAGAAGACTATTGTAAAACCTGGATGAACACATCATTTGAAAATTGAGTTCAGAGCCTTAACGATTGGTTTTGAACTTCACTGTCAGGCCGGGCATTTCCCAAGACCTAGAACAGCCCCAGAACAGGAGCTGGTCGGTACCTATCTTTTAGAAACGCGAGGCCTCCCGTTCTCAGAAGAGAACCCCCCCCCCCCCACACACACACAACTCTGACTCCTTTCTCCACAGCCCTGTGGCTGATCACACAAGTTCCCTAAGTTGGCCACCGGAAAAGAAGAGAGGAGTTTGAGCAGAAACTCACTTAGAGCAGGGCCCTAACTAGAGTGAAGAAAGAGAGTATTTGGAAGGAGCGGTGGAACTTACAAATCCATGCTTGTCCGAAATGTTATTGGTGAGTTTCAGTTTGTGGAAAGTGACAACCTTGGACATCCACTGCTCCCCGGTAGCCGGGCTGTCGGGGTGAATGTACATTCTCTTTGGCATTTCAGGGTCAGCCTTACCCGCCACCATCCACCGAGAATTGTGAAATTTATATCGACAGTCATCGGCAGCTATAATGTCCATCAACAAAATATATTTGGCTTTTTTATCCAGCCCGGAACACCTCACTTTAAATGGGGGAAACATGCGCCTGCAATCAGAAAGAAGGGAAAAGAAAAAAAATAATAATAAGTCACCTACAATCTTGGGTTTGATCATTCTGTTGGGCCTAAAATACTTAAATCAGATGTAAAATGCATGGATGAACGTATTGGGTTCAGAGGACAGTGGCTGGGTGCAAAATTGTTTTTGATCACAGCAGAAGTATTAAAGAGACCAAATTTCTCTTCAAACGCCCCAAGATTCAGAACAAGGGAATTCTAGCCCTGCATTTCTCTACAGCATCTCCTAATGTCTTCACATATTTTTCTGTCTGTTGTGACTTTGTAGATTGCCCTCTTCCTCGGCAAAGTCTTGCTCGTGCCTTTTCCTGGGGGTGCGTAGTTCTAAACCGCTTTGGGGTAGGATTTTTAAAGTGCGACCAGTGAAAGCTAGCACTTTTTTCCCCCACCACCCGTCGATGAGAAAATGTTTAACTCATCAAGGAAATGAATGTCGAGTTTATTCTGAAGCAATCCCGCTGCTGGCGAAAAATGAAACTGGGCTTCGGTGCGTTCTGAAAACGCACCGGGTAGCGTGGAGGGCAGTTCCCGGCCTGAGCACCAGTGTGCCGGGAGCCGCTCACCACGTTCCCCGGTCCACAACTGCGAGACTGGGCCACCGGCTCTGTTTGTTCCCACCAGTGCTGGCACGCTATGCTCTCGACCTCAAGGAAGCACCGTGCCGTGAACCCGGCAAAACTTCTCCTGGGTCTGAGGAATTTTATGCCCAACTTTGGCCTCATGCAGCTTGAAAAGGCACGGAAAGCTGAAGGCATCAAGAGCGGCGTTTCATTTTTATTCTTTCAGTTTTGTGCCTTGAAAGACTTCGATGCCATAAACAAAACAAACCAAAAAGAATCCGTGATTTCATGTGACAGGCAGAATTTGGTCAGGCCAAGGACCTCTTTGGTTGATAGTATTTACACATAAAACAGAAGCATGTGTCTAGGTCTCCCCACCGGTTTCTTGGGTCTGCACACATAATCTTAATTCTCCCCAAATCGCACCCTGAATTCTCCCCTTGAGTTAGGGACACGGGAAGCGGTCTGGACAAACAAACCCAGCTGCCCTTCGATTCTTCCCTGACCCTGGCAGCCCAGGGCCCAGGCCCCCTCCAGAACCACAGGCCAGCCTGGAGGACGGAGAGGGCCAGAGGAGCTGATGCCAGGCCTCTTGTTATCACACAAAAGAAAGGGGCTTTAAGTTTTTGCCCCTGGGTACGAAATGAAACAGACAAAAACACAACAGCAACCAGACCATAAGCCTGTCTCCCACAGGTCTGAGCAGCCAAACTCCCTGCAGGGGGGTGGTGTTCTTTCTCTCCCTGCAAAGAAGGCTGAACTCTGCTGAGAAAATTCCATCTATCCAGGCTGCAGACTTCGCCAGGAAAACCCCCGTCTGCAGACACCCAGGTAAGCTGAAATTTCCTCCCATGGGGGCAGCAGGCCCGGGAGCCTCCGGACCGTTCCAGGGGAACGAAAGTTTTCTTGGAAGCCAAATGTACTGACAGACAGTCTGGGAGGAGAGAGAGAAAGGGAGGGAAAATCCTCGGAGAGTTTGGGGAACGGGGCCCTCTGCTCGCTTACCTTCCGGACTTGGTAATGACCATCTCGGTGCCCCGCTTGTGGAACTGATCCCAAAGTTCTTTGGCCTCGAGGTGCACCTTCGGGTCATCCTCCACCTCTTCTTCGGGCTCCATGGTCTTCAGAGGCCTCAGATGCGCCTGGGGCCCCAGAGATGAGAAAGGGATACCGGTTTCGGCCGCCCCCACCAATTGATCCATGATCGGCTTGGCCAGGGCGCCCGGCAGCGAGAGCGCCGCCGCGCCGTTGGGAGGCAGAGTCAGCGCGGGGAAGAAAGGCGGCTGGTGACCCAGAACCGCGCTCATGGCGAAGTCCGGCGCCCGGTGAGGTAGGAACGGATGGTAGGCCATGCTTGTCCCAGGAATGACCGGATCTCTCATGGAGAGGTTCATCCACTCCAGGCGGGGCGCTGGGCTCCAGCCGGGGACAAGTCCGCAGCTGCTGATTTGTTTTGTTTTTGTCTTTTAACAGCAGCGCATAGTTTACAAAGCAAAAAGAGGGGAAAAAAAAGAAAAAAATCACAACTACAGCACCTCAAAGAGAGAGGGAGTGAGTGTCTTTTGGGGGGAATGCCGCTCTTAAAGAGGACAAGGCGAGCGATCGGGAGACATAGCCGCCGGCGTGACTGTCCTTGTGCCTTGCGTTTTTAAAAAGCCGCTCCTGTAAGTCGGTTTCGGAGGCGACGGGAGCGAGCAGGCTTTCGACTCGCGCCCGAGCCCTGCCGCCCAGCTCGAAATGGACACTCCGGCCCTGGGTCCCAGGGACCGCGCCCCAGCCCTTAGTTCTTTGTTGCAACTGCGAACGGTTCTCTTAGGAGACTTTTTACCTTTTCTTCTCCTTCTTCTTCCCCCGCCCCCCTATCTCTCCTCCTCTCCCTCTTTCTCGCAGGAGGCGCCTGCAGTTGCGCTGGACCCGGCTGGAACCGCCGGCGAGAGAGCGGAAAAAGTCTCTCTCCTTTAAAAAAAAAAAAAAATCTCTGATTCAAGCCCTCTTCTCACAGCGCTATCACAACTTGAACTGCACACTGGCTTCCGTTCGCCTCCGCCTCCTGCCTCCGCTCCGAGCCTCCGGAGGGTGTCTGGGTTCCAGTCCGAGTCCGGCCGTGCTCTTCTCTCGCGCCCGTCGTCTTCCGTGTCCTAAAACGTGAGCAAATTCGCTTCCTAAATCTGCGTCCAGACGCGCAGGGCAGGGAGGATGGAGGGGGGGAATGGAAAAGGAGGGAGAGAGAAAGAGAGACACGGAGTAGGAGAGGGAGCGCGAGGAGAGGGAGGGAGCGAGCCAGCCAGCCGGCCGGAGCTGTTCGCCACCCTCCTCCGCTTCTAGAATTCCCCGGGCGTCTGCTCGGCGGCTCTAGAAGGTCGGGCTCTGCTCTGGGCTGCGGGGAGCCGGGGGCCTCTTGATTGGCTCTTTGACGCTTTCGGACCAATTGTGTTGCTGCATAGGCGTGGTTTTCACAGGTCGAGTGCTGGGGGGAATAGAGCCGAGTTATAAAAAGAAGGTGTCGGAAACTGTAACGTCGCAGCGCCGCATCGGTACTACTGCCTGTCCTGTGAATATGTCAACATGATCAGAGGGAGGGCGGGCGCCACCGAGGAGCGCGCGCACCGAGTCGCCTCTAGGTGGCTTATCGAGAGATCGCCACAGCCCTAGAGCTCGCTCGCTTGCTCTTGCTCAGCCCAAGTCTGAAATGCCTCAGTCATCCAACCCGAGATCGAGGGAGGAGGCAGGGCCAGGCAGGAAGGGGAGGAGGAGGGAGCGAGCGATCTGGGCCAGGAAGGCGGAGAGAGCGCCGGGCGCCGGGCAGGGGCGCTCGCCTCTCGCGCGCTCGGCTCGCCTAGCCTCTCCGCCGCCGCGGCCTTTTCTCTCTCTAGTTCACCCTCTTAGTAACCAGCCCCCGGCGAGTCAGGCGGACGAGTGAGCCTCCTGCGAGCTGCCGTTCGGCCGCTGAGCGCAACAAAAGCCGCCTGCAGCCGCGGGGAGGCGAGCGCCCAGACTCCGGGCTTGCGCGCTCTCCAGCCCCACGTGGAGCAAAGCCCCGCCCGGCCGCCGCTCCAGGGCTCCCGAGCTCGGGTGTCTCTCCTTACTAGTCTCCCCTGCCTGTGGGCTCGCGGACTCCCGAGCACACGGATGCGGCCAGATCTCAGCACACACATGCGGGGCTCCTTCTTCACCGTGGCCCACCGGAGCCCGGGTGTGGAGTCCCAAACACCCCCAGCACATCAGTACGCAAACCCGCGCCAGCACACTGGGACCACGCCACCCGCGGGAAAAGCACGTACACGCAAACACGTACACAGCCTGCGCCGCCGGCCCTGTCTGCGCTCACTCCGGGAGGCGGACTGGGGATTTCGTGAAATGCATTAAGCAGCCCTTTTAGATCTGGTCTTCGGCCTGGATTCGGGCTCCTCGTGTTCCACCTGAACACGTTTGTGAGTGTGGAGGGGAGACTGGAGATCTGGACAAAGTGAACGCGGCGCCGGACTAGGTTCTGGGCCCGTCCCCGCCAAGCCGCGGCCCTCCCCTGCGAGGCCGGCTCTGAGCGGAGCTGGGAGTCAGGAACTGGAAGGGGGAGGTGCGCCAGCCTGGTATCTTCTCCAGGGATCGCACTTATCTCGGTGCCTCAGTTCTTTCTCCACCGGGGACTTATCTCGCCAGTAGTCGGGGGTGAATTTGTAAAACAAACCGTGGAACGCCCCCACCCTAGAGGGGCAGAGGCTGGTTCCAGTTCAGGTACAGTGGGGGCGCGAAGGGGAGGAAGGCAACCCGATCTTACAGATCAAACCTGTCTCGGAATTGGTAACTGTGACCGAAGGGCCTTGCCTGGGTCACAGGATGCCCTAAACCACATTTCTCGCTTCTGGGGGGTGGAGGGTAGGGGGGGCATGAGTCGGGCCATTCCTGCTTGGAGAGAATTCTTGGGGACACTGTTCTTTTAAAGAGAGGGTTGATTTCAGGGCCTAGGGATTAAGACCTGTGCGTGTCTCTGAGCGGACCACCCCCTCTTCTTTCCCACTTTGCTTTGTGCACCCCGCTACGCCCCCTGCTCCCGACTCCGAAGTAGGAGTGAGTGGAGGGGGGAAATGCAGTTCCTTTGTGGGCCAACCGCACCGAGATAGGGGCGGAACTTTTGAGGCGACAAGCTTTTCCAGCCTCGCATTTTTGACGCACATGGTTAAGAGCGCTTGGCGCCAGCACTGAGAATCCCCTTAAGTCACAAAGAGAATGCACTGGTTCTGCGAACTCGGTCTGGCTCGCCACTTCGCCCCCTTTATTTTCCTTTAGATCTGTCTTTCTGGCGTCCTCGCAGTCTCTCTCTGCCGGCTGTTAGGAAGATGGAGAGAAAAGAAAAGAGGCGGCAGGGCCCAGGGTGCAAGCTCCAAACTCCCCCTCCCGCGTCCCTTGCGGCCAGGCCTTCCCCCTCCTGGCACTGACCACTGAGGTCACTGCAGGGTTTCAGGAGTTTTCGGAGGCAAAAACCCACCCTCTCCGTATTGCTGGCGGCCAGAGCCTGGGGCAGCTTCGCGGCGCTTTCGGGAGCGGCCCCAATCCCCGCGATCGGTTTTTGCCTGCACCCGCGGGCCAGCCTCCGCCCTGCCACTCCGAGGAGAAAAAAAGAATTCCGCAGCCACGTTGGGTCTGTCCTCACGCACTCGGTGCCTCGAGTCCAGATGCACAGGAGGGAGACATTCATGTGGCCTTCCGAGGCATTCTGGCCTCCTTTCTGTTTTGGACGTGCAAGGGGAGCTTGCGGGTTTCATCTGTAAATATCACCCCTTGTCTTTGGCCCCCCGGTGGACCCAGTGTTTTCTGCCTTTCATAATGCTCCTCTCTCAGTGGCCTGTTTTTGCCCGCAGCCCTGACTTAACCCTGGAGTTGCCCCAGTGGCCGCTCCTGACGCCCACGTTCCCAGTTTAGAGCGCAAGGAAGGGGAGGAGAAGACGAAAGTTTGCGGGGTTCCGAATCGAAAATGTCGACATCTTGCTAATGGTCTGCAAACTTCCGCCAATTATGACTGACCTCCCAGACTCGGCCCCAGGAGGCTCCTATTAGGCAGGGAGGCCTCGGTGACTTGGGATCAAAAGCGGGAAGGTGCGAACTCCTCTTTGTCTCTGCGGGGCCGCCGCGCCCCCCTCCCGGTGGGTGATAAACCCACTCTGGCGCCGGCCGTGCGCTGGGTGATTAATTTGCAAACAAACAAAAGCGGCCTGGTGGCCGCCGGATTCGAGTTAAACTTTGGCTAACGTATTCCAAGGACCTGTGCCAGGCCTGGCCGCCAGGGGAGCCCACAAGGCTGGCGCCCCCCAGCCCCCTCTAGGCTCCAGACGCGGGCCGTGCACGGTCCTTTCTTTCCCCCCTCTCTTCCCAGACCCCCTCGATTCTCTCTCTCTCTCCTCCTCCTCTTCGCCTCATTGTCAACAAAAGTCACACGCCAACACAGAATGAGCCAGCTTCAACAGAGCCTGAGAAGCGGTACTTTAAGGACAGAAGGAGAGGGACAAAGTTTGGTTCCAAAAGGACCCACGGAACTCCTGGCGTCCCCAAATATCCCTCCACCTTTTGCAGAAAGAATTTTCATTTCCTCCCTCGTAGGCCTGATTTTTAGTACTAACACAGCCTTCACATATCTGTTAGTGGCCGCGGCGTGCGACGCACGGCAGTCCTGGTGAGTGCAGATGTTAAAAGGGGGGGGGTGGGGAGAGGCCGAGAAGCCTCGGAATACGTTTCGTCCGGACGCCCACCAAGTCAGATCAACCACCCTCAGCCCAGGCCTTGCCTGCGGCGGCAATGCTAGTTTTGCCCACAAAACGCAGGGGAAGCGTGGGCCGGATCTCACTTGTCCCTACACCGCCGCCTCCCTCCGACCGTATAGGGGACAGGCCGACCCCTTTGTGACCGAAGAGTGTTTATCTGAAGTTTACCGAAAAGCGGGGGAGGAGAGGGAGAGGACGGTGGGAAGGCGGGGTCGTTTACTTTGGCAACTTTGCTGTAAATATTCCCTTTAGCATGTGTGAGGTCTGGCTAGGGACTATTCCACGCTTATTCCCTCTTAAACTTTCGCCCCGGTTCGCCCGGCAGAGCTTTCTTCAGTCCGAGGTGTCGCCAAATTGGAAATTCTGTTGACATAAGAACATCCGTGTTTCTCCAGGCCTCTGAGGCCTAATTAAGAAGTTTTCTATGGTGGGGGAGGGAGGGGGGTCAATACATAAACTTTTACTGAGAGGGGGGCTTTCTGGTTGCCCTAGCCAATGTCTCTGCCCAATGCGCCCTGGACCCCACTCTTTGGTTAGTGAGAAAATTTGAAACGGATTAGGACACCCATTCTCCTTCCTCAGTGACCCCCACGGGGGACCAGGGACGTGATCTTCTTCTCAAGGATTCCCAGGGAAGCGGCTCCCTGGGGAGCGCCTAGCCTAGGGGTCAGGGTCCCTCCCTAGATCGAAGCCCCTTCCCACACGGCGACCCCCTGTGCTGCCCACACCCTGACTCTCCCCCACACAGTTCTGAACCCAAAGGGGAACTTCTGTGCAGGCCTGGAAGGCTTGTTGGGGGGGGGGGTTCAGCATTCACACCCCCTCCCCGCCAGCTCCTTTGAAGAACTTCGTTCCTTTCAGAAAAGTCATGAGGTTGAGGGGTCAGTTTCCCCGCCTTTCCTTCCCCCCCAGAAGCTGGCGACAAGTCTCTTGGGTGCATGAGACAGGGTGCCCATCTCGCCCACCCCCTTCCCTGGTTTCTCTGTTAATCTTGCAAGATTCTGTGACTGTAGACCTGTGATCTTTCTTTCTCTGTTCCCTTAAACTTCCTCTTCACCCTCCCCCCCTCAATCTATCTTGTTCTTGGTTTCTATTTCTCCCTCTTGTCTGCTTCTGTTCCTCGGCCTTTAACGTCCCTGGTTCTTTCTGTTTTTCACGGGCTCTCTTTTCTAGGTCTTCTCCCCCTCCCCCTCTCGGTTTCCTCTGGCTTCCCCGGCCTCTCTGAATCTCTCCTGCCCTTCTGTATTTCTGGGTGGGCTCTGTGTTTTCCCCTCCTGCTCTCCCTCATCTTTTTTCGGTAACCACGCCAGGCTGGAGATACCTCCTTAACCGGCGTTTGGACACACACATTCCCCTGACGCCCTTGGCTAGTGCTGATAAGGTGCCTGACATACAGAAAAGGGCAGGGCCCCTTTGTCTAGGTCGGAAGTGTCACCTTCTCCTTTTGGTAGCCCCAAAGTCACCCTTTTCCCCAGAGCTGGTTCTCACTCCTATTCCAATGCTCTGATGTCTCTCTCTCTCTCTCTCTCCTTCCCTCTCGCCCCCTTTTGAAGGCAAGAGTCCAGAGTGAGGAGGGGTCACGTTAGGGCTTTGCTCCTACCCTCTGTCTTGCCCCAGAAGNAGTGCTGATAAGGTGCCTGACATACAGAAAAGGGCAGGGCCCCTTTGTCTAGGTCGGAAGTGTCACCTTCTCCTTTTGGTAGCCCCAAAGTCACCCTTTTCCCCAGAGCTGGTTCTCACTCCTATTCCAATGCTCTGATCTCTCTCTCTCTCTCTCTCTCCTTCCCTCTCGCCCCCTTTTGAAGGCAAGAGTCCAGAGTGAGGAGGGGTCACGTTGGGGCTTTGCTCCTACCCTCTGTCTTGCCCCAGAAGCACTGGGCTTTCCTGTAAGACCCATTTCCCTGTCCTCTGTCAGCCCTCTCAATTATTGATCAGGCAGTTCAGTGCAAGAGGCTGCAATGTGTGAGCGAGAGCAGATTGTCAAAGTTGTCTAGCTTGGGGAAGCAGTATTTTTAGTACACAGGCACACTTCGGCGCCAGCTGGTTTGTGCTTTCTTAGAGCATCATTCCTTATACACTTAATCCATGCTTATCGTACCTCCTTTTAATGTAAATAGGTTTTTGGCAGAGGCAAAATGAAAAGATTCCACCCCCTGCATTATTCTTCTTAGCACCTACCTTTCATCAAAGCGGATCGCCCTGCAAAATGGCAAATTTGTACAGGGCTAGTGATTTAGATACGTTGGAAGGGAAACAAGGGTGGATGGAGGAAGTGTGTGTGTGTGTGTGTGTGTATGCGCGCGTGCGTGTGCAGAGGGTGCCTCTTACACGTCTGTGAATGTTTTCCCCCTTTTTCTCTCTCGTTCAGGAAAAGGAACTAATTGTGGTTTCCTAATTTCAAACCAGTCTGTATCTTCAATGCTTTCTCTGTGTGTGTTTACCCAGTTACTAAAAAAAAAAAAAAAGAAAGAAAAAGAAAGAAAGAGAAAGACAACACAATGGACGCTGTCTCTTAGTCCAGCAGAAATGAATTCCTGAGGAAGAGGCCGGGAATTTTTCCTCTCATCTTATCTGACCCAGAATCAGCGAGACGCAAGCCTGAGCTGACTTGGGCCTCAGGGACTCCTGACCACCAGGTACCTTTCTTTATTCAACATCCTCTTTCCAGATTTTCCATGGAGACAGGTAAGAAAGGGTGTAAACGGCCCCTGTGCAATTTGTTCCAGGAATCTGGCTCACGGGATGGGGGTCTAGGGGGCAGAACACTTTAGAGAAGGATGCAGGAAAAATAGGACTGTATATACTGTCCAATCCCCAATGGCAGACTGAGGGGGTCGCCCAGCAGTCCATCTTACGCCTGAGGGTTTCCGCTTTTGCTTTTTCCATGATTGCTGCTGTTGTTGTTAGGTGCCAGGGGGCAGTGGGGTCTCACCCTTCGAGAGCAGCCAGGACCCTCCGAGGGAACAGGGGACTCTGTCACGGAGAGGGCATGACAAATTAAATGGCCGCTAATGGCTGCCACTGTCAGGAAGGTCGACAGGGCAGAGGCACAGCGGCTTCTCCAAATCTGCCGAACTAACCGTCCCCTTGTAGCAGCAGACACGTTCCCTCGATTTGAGCACAGTATCCATTACTGTTTCCCGTACTGGGTTTCAGTTAAAGCCAGGGAGAGCAGGGAGGGGAGGCGAGAGGCACAGAAGTGCCCCGTCCCCTGTGTCCCTGCCCTGTCTTCTCTCCATGTCCTTTTCCCAGCCTCCCTCTGCTTCTTGCCAGCCGTCCAGTCTGCCTGCATTTCCAAAGGCAGAGTTTGCCCGGCTCCCAGAAGGGGAAGGGGAGGGCAGAGGAAAGGAGACAACACACTTACCCGTTCATATCCCATGAAGCCCCCCAAAGAGATACGGTTGTTTAGCAGGGGACAGTTGCTTGGGAGCGTAGAGTTTCTGGGATTGGAGGGATGGACAAACATTTAAAGTCCCAGGTTACGCAGTTCTTTTTGAAAACGGATACAATCCCTGCTTCCTTGCATGGAGAAGGTAACCCTTCTGGGGCCTAGGACACAGGGTGGTGGGGGGCGATTTCACCTGCTTCTCGGGTGTGCCTGGCATGTGGGGGGTGTGGGCAGGAAAGCCTGCTAAGGCCAGGATTTGGGGGGCCTGAATTCAGAATCCTGACTCCAAACCTGGCCTGTCACGGGGCAGCTGCCCCATGCCCAGGCAAACTCTGGCCAAACTCACGACTCACAATGTGGAGCCAAGAACCGACTCTTTCTCCCCTCTGCCTTCTGTGATCACTGACCCTGCACCAGGGCCACTCAGATACCTGGAGGTGGGAGGGAGGGGTCACTGCACTTCCGTCAGTCTTAATTACTGGACAGTCCCCAGTGGCCTTCTCCTCTATGCCAGTGAAAGACTTGAGGCCTCGGCAATGGGGCTGTGAGGCTTGCTCCCAACCCAGTCACCCCTGCCTGCAAATAACACCAGCACAAATCCTTCACCAGCCCGGTGGAATATCCAGGGAGGTGGGGCGGGGTGGGGTGGGGTGGTAGGGGGCCTGTAGTGTCTTTGGACCTGAGCTGGAGGTCGGGGTGCAAGTTGAGGCTTGAGAGATCCCAGAAGTCTTTACACATCGCCGGCCTGGGGGTTGAATACAGGAGGGTTGTAAACGTTTCCTTAAGTTCACAATTTTTATTTATCTTTTAGAGGAAGAAGAGAGAGGGAGGCAGAGGCGTGCGCGCACACACACACACAGAAAGCGAAAATGTTTGGAATGGAGAGCGCTTTTCCTAAGAGTTGCTTTTGCTGGCGCCCAGGCCTCAGTGCATTTCATTTCCAAGCCAAATATTAAAAATCCTCGGGCGGCCGGCGGCGAGGAGCGGCCTTTCTGATGTAGCAACCTGCCTTCGCCTTTTCCTCGCGGCGCCCTTTCCTTCGTTCTCTGGAAAAGGAAAATTTGGGGCCCTAGGAAGGAGTGGGAGACAGCGACAGCCCGGGGCGCCTCCAGAGGTGCTCGGGCGTCGGTTTGGGCTCCCGGTGGGGGGGGGGGGGGAGGCTTCGCCTACCGCCGTCCCCCTTACCCCGGTTCCAAATACGGAAGCTGGACGCGCCTCTTAGCGGCTCCAGGCCTCGCCCTGCGCGGAGCCCGAGAAGACGCTCGCTACCTCGGATTACGCTGCAGCCCGGGGCCCGGGCCGGGGCTCCGATGCGGCACCCAACCCGGCACCGGCCCGCGGAGGAGCTACGGGGTTTCGGACAGGCTGGCCTGCCTCGGCCCTCAGTCGCGGCAAGGTCCCTCCAGGCCCGGGAACCCGAGAGCGGCGGGCACGGGCTCCCTGCACGAGTTACCTGCCTCCCTTCGGTAGCTACCGGGGCGGGGCGAGGCGGGCTCCCGGATGGGAAAGAAGAAAGCGAGGCCGGCCGGCTTCCTTAGAGAACGAAAACTAAGGTTACGGGGAGTTCGGAGCTCCTTACCGACCCTCTCCCCGCCCAGTGTCCGCTCGTCTTCTGCGGAGGTGATTGCTACCCCGCCCCCCACTCCGGTGGCAAAGGGTAACTCCGGGATGGGTAGTAAAGATCTTAATTAAGTAGGGCGGGCGGGGGCTACGAAAACTAAAAGAGAAATGTAAGCACTCTCTGCCTCTTCAAGTGACTGAAAAACAATCGGGAGGAAATAGTCTCCTGGGAGAAAAACAAGACTCCGAGGGAGCCGAGCTGAGCCCGGAGAGAATTTTTCTCGTGCAGAAGAGAGGGTGGGGTGGAGGGCGCGTTCATCCTCTCCCACCGCTGGGGTGTGTTTTTACATGTTTTCTTAGCAGCCAATTCTATAAACAGGTCAGCCCTACGCTGCCAGCGGAGGAAATCTGAGGCTGCCCCTGGCTCCGAGTATAGTCGCCTCTCTTTCTCACTCGGCCCCGGACGAGCCCAATGCGCCAAGGGGGCGAGAAGTGGGGTGGGGGCGCTCCCTCCCGCTTCTGGCTTGGAGGGCGCCTTTGCTTTGGAAATATCTACCCTTGTCTTCAGATGGTAAAATACGAGTCCTCCACATGTCTGAGTCTGGTCCTCCGGTACCTCAAGCAAGGTTTGGGTAGTAGGGGGTGGGGGCAGAAGGGGCTGCCCTAATTACCTCTGCGCGGAGTGGGGGTGGGGCGGGGATTCTCTCTTTTCAGCCCGGCCCTGCTGGGGTGCTGGGCGCATTATTAAACCCAGACGCTCGGTCCCGGAGTTGGGGCCATGCGGAAAAGATTTACAATTAAGCCAATTGGGGCCGAATCCAGCCATCCAAAGTTTGCAGGTGTAAATAATGCCTGGCTTTCCCCGCCGCCCTTTACAAGAGACTGCGTTTCAACCTCCTTTTCTCCCCCCACCACTTTTGAGAGACGCAGGATGGGAAGGACGGTGCGGCAGAGTTAGGAGTTTTTCTTCTATTAGATAAGTTAAAATGTGATGTTGCATTCACTTATATGTCTGCGTATTAATGCCCTGCATACCCAGGGCAGCCTCCTCTGCTGTGTCTAGAACTTGAGAATTGCTGGACTCAGTGGAAAGCTTTTTCAGTGTGGGTTATGAAGTTGGGGTGGGGGCACAGGCGTATTGGAGTTGGGTTGTGAAAAGCCTGTGTCGTTGTAGCGATTGGGTGAGGGGTGAAGGAAATTTTCTTTGGTTGGAATGTGGGAAGACTAACCCAAGGTGAATCTCAAGGCGGGGGTGGGGGGGGGTGGTTAGAGGGGTGAGTCTGGCTTTCTGGCTCAGTTCTCAAGTTTCTGAGAGGAGAGCTACCCCGCTTTTTCTAGAGCTTCCAATTAGATCTCCCTGGTGTTTGGGAGGTTGCTGAGCCAAGCACGGGTCCAACTTTCAGGCTGTATTCCATTTCAGTATTGAAATGTAAGAGACCATGCATGGGCATTTCTCAAAAGTTCTGTGTGTCCATAGGGACACTCCAAGTAGCCCGAAATATGACATTAAATCTCATTGAAAAACTGCGTTGCCATCACACCTCAGGGACACACTCCCATTCGATCAGTGCAGAGTTAAATTGGTTTTGCAGCTACAGGGGCCATTCCTTTTCTCCCTGAGCAATCAAGTCTGTTACAAATTACCAGGGAATTGGAGAATATGGCTCCCCCCCCCTAGAAAAAAACTGTTTTTCCGTGTTTTTCGTCTTGCACTAACCCGCTCAATAATATAGGTAATATATGTGTACACAGTCGTTCTTCCAAAAAAAAATAATAAATCTGCGATAACACTCTGGGTGTGTAGAGAGTAGTGTCCGTCTTGCTCTGCGTTGAGGATTCCGTGAGCACCAGGTCGCCACTCTGGAGACCCAAGGGGGTCAACACCCGCCGGGTCCGCAGCGGGGAGGGGACGTCTCGTCTGGGTTGCATGCAGGGGCAGGGAGTCAAGGCGCCTGACTGCAGCGGGGATAAGGTCATAGGTATAGAATTAGGAATAAGGCAGGACTTAACACGCCCGCGTGGAAGGGAGAGCAAGCGTCACCCAGCCCCGGATGAAACCCGGCGCCGCCGCAGGAAAGTTTCCAGGCAGTGGTGGCGCAAACACACGCTTTTTTCCGCCCCCCTCCCTATTTTTTTTTTCTCTTCTTTAAAAAATCTCCTACTCAGCGCTGGTATTTAGGCATGCATAGAAGGGGGTGGGGAGAGAACCCTGGGTGAACCCAAATCAGCACCAAGCCGTAAGGGGAATTCGTGGGAAGGCTAGGAGGTGGAATTGCCCTCCTCTCGGGGAGTGGGTAGAGGAAGGGACCGTTTCCCAGTGAGAAACCTCCTCACCTCGCTTCTGGAAAGGCTGGCCAGGAACTTCTGTGGAGGGTGTCCTTGGCGACTTGCCGCTGGATGGCGCTCAGGAGAGACGAGGGGGACGGACGGTCTGCCTCCGCGTGCCGCCGTCCAGGGCCTGAGCGAATCTCCCCTGACCCACGGGGTTGGGACCTCACTTTCAAACTTCCTCAGTACCACCCGGAGGCCGAAGCTGTTCCGGGAAGCTGGGGTGGTAGTAGGTCTCCCACAGTCTACCCAACCTGGAAGTTGGACCAGAGAGGTGGGGCAAGAACAGGGATGTGGGGGAAAGGTTTCTAGGGAGAGCTAGCGCCTGGCTGTCTTAGGTGCCACCCACGCCAGCTCCTTTCCAGCTGGAAGGTGTGTGTGCTGGGAGGGAGTGGTTTGGAAAGAGGACAGCCAGACAGGCGTGGAGATGGGGAAAGGGTTCGTTTGGCACCTTGTACAACAGAAGCTCAGGGTCCTGAGCCCCTTTTTTTTCAAAGGCCAGTTTTGGGTGCTGGCCAGGCCCATGTGTGCTGGGTCCAATGGGAGTGTTTGTTTGGCCTTACCAGGCTGAATGGTAGCTGGAATTGGGCATTTCAAGGTTGGGGTGCATTCTGATCTCACCGGCGTAGGGCGCCTTGGGGACTGGACCCCACACATTCCCTGAGCCTTTATTTGGAAGGATTTCTGTGAATGCGCTCACAATCCCAGACTAGCTGTTCCCCGGCCTAAGGGGAGGTGTGGGCGACGGTATGGAGAAGAACAAATGAATCCAATATTTACCGAACACTTACTATGTACCCGGCATTGTGCTAAACTTTGCAGTCTTGTCACAAGTTACTTAAAATGCTAGGAAGCGGGGGAATCAACTATAACTAAAGAAATTGATGGGTGACATGGCCTGGGTAGGAGTGTTTAATATGATGCCTCTGTGTGGTACGCGCCTGGGGAGGTGGCACCCGTGTCTCCAGCTTGGGCACTGGTAGGCGCTCCGGGAAGCATCTTTCACCACAGGAATGAAAGTGCACGAAGAAAGGGAGAGAGAGAGACACACACGGCGAAGGGGGATTGGATTTTCCGCACCTTGGACAACAAATGACCACTTCCAAAGTGCATTTTAAAACAACCACCAGCATCCAACTTACTAGCTGCACCCTCAGATTCTATGTCAAAGGAGACAGGGGAAAGATGGTAACGGGGGAGAGAAGTTTGGTCTCATGGACAGAAGCATCCATTTGGTTAATGCACAAGCAAGGAATGAGGGCCGTTTCTGTCCTGATGGTCTGCTAGCGGCTGGAGACTCGGGAGGGGGCCAGAGGTGGGTCCTCCAGGGCGTGAGGCTGATTGTCCTTCATCGAGGGGTTTTTAAAAAGGCGGCATAGTCCCCATTTTAAAGATTAGGAAAATAGAGGCCCAGGAAGCAAAGTGACAGAAGGCGGACTTTTCAGGTCTCAGGGCTGGAGGGCAGACCTCTGTCTGTGCACAAGAGAGAGGCAGGGCTGGGTTGTTTTTTGTCCCCGAGAAGTGGCCCCTCTGGGAGCCCAGGAACTTCCCATGGACCTCTGACCCGACCTTCGAGGAAATCGAGGCACACAGATGACTTCTCCAAATCCACACTTGGCGCTGTGGTGAAGAGTCTGAGTAGAAGCTCCCCCACCCGTTCCTCCCACTCAGCGCGTGTACACCTTGCCCAGGACTGGACGGCGCTGCCCCACTTCGGACAGCTAGGTAGTCTCTCCCAGGGCTGCGGTGCTACAAAGTGAGCGCAAAGAAGCCTCTACGGTGCCTCCACCTCCCGCCAGGGTTTTAAGTTTCCGTACAAATCCCTTCCCTCATCGCTACCCCAATGCCCAGCCTGCCGCTTACGGTGTGTTTCCCCAATGTTTGTTGATTGAATAAATTAACTTGCTTAGTTTTTTGTTTGTTTGTTTGTTTTAAAAATTGAGCGGAACTAAACAAGGAGTCCCTGATCGAATGGTGGCCAGTGGGATGGCAAGCTCCTTTCCCCAAGGGGTCGCCTGGGGTCACCTGCACACGGCCACTTCCCACCAGCTCGACAAAGATGGCCGGGATTTCCTTCTGCCTGTATTTGTGTCCCAGACTTCGTTGGGTTAATCGATGAAGGAGTCAAGCTGACCCACCGTGAGGTCAGTCCAATCGATGCACACTCCAGGGACCACTGGAAAATCGCTTTCGTTACTCCCCGCGGAGGTGTTCCTCCCAAAAGGCTTCAGGATTTAAGGTTCTTCGCTGCTCATTCCTGAGCTGGAGGGAGGGTGGGAGACAGGTGGGCGAAGAAGCCTCCAGTCCCACCTGGCACACAGCCTTCGGGAACCCAGGCCCACGGAGCGCTCGGGACCTCACTACAGAGTTCCTTCTGCTGCGTCTCTCCATCCTGGAATCAAACCCACGATCAGCGCGTGGCAGGCTCTCCTTTCCGAAATGGGCTGGTTATCAAACCTATTCGTGGCAGAGAACATTTGCGAAATGCTCACGAGGGTGACTGTTCTCAAGGGCCTTCCCACCCGCCGGCTCAGCAGACGGAGCCGGGCGCCTTCCCTGGGATGCCCACTTGCCCCGGGTCCCAGCTGGTCTCCGGGGCAGCCAGGACTCCACCTGGGGACTGGCTAGGTCAGTGTCTGGCTTTTAACGACAAGGCAGTAGGTGTCCCGAGCACACACGGCACACAGTAGCCTCTGTTTCCTCCATGGGGGAGAGATTCCGCCGAGCCCTTGCGCAGACAATCTGGAAACCGCCTTGGTCGTTGGTCCCTTCCTTCTGAAAGCAAACGCAGTTGGTGGCGGCTGGGGGAGTTCGAGTCGGATCAAACCTTAAACTCTGAAAATCCATAGATTTCAAGACTTTTTTTTTTGTACGAAGGAAGGAGGGGTGTGTGTGTGTGTGTGTGCGCGCGCGTGTGTGCGTCTGTAGAATCAATAAGGTCCAGACAGCCCTTCACAAAGGGGTTTCCAAGAGGCGCCTCAGCCTCATGGCCCTCACCCCACCACCCGCGGTGAATTAATTGGGCCCTGAAAGAAGGGGCGACGTAGCTTCCCGCTAATTAGTCAAGAAATGAATCAAGCCCCAGCGGCCTGGCAAAGCCCCTGGGGCTTGGGTTTTGTGAAGACAAATTGGCCAGTGGGGCACTCCTCTGGGGCCGGGTGGGTCGCGGCGGGGAGCACCGTTTGGGCGCCCAAGGCCGCCCTGTGCTGGCGCCCGGAGCAGGCTCGCTCGCTCTCGAGGGCTCTAGCCTCCGTTGTCTCTTCCCTTTCTCCTTTTCCTTCCTCTCGCTTCTCTTTTCCCTTGTCGGCCTTGGCCGTTGCCCCCTCTCCAGTTCTCTCCTGCTCCCTGAACTTTGCTCGGGTTTCCGACTCGCCCGCGCGCTTCCCTCCTGTTCCCGCTGCGTCCTCTGTCTCCAAGTTCTCTGCCAGGGATCTCTCTATGCCCCCGCCTCAGTCTGCCAGGATCTGGGACGGATGGTTTGGGTAGGCAGCGCTGATGTCGGCGAGGATCCCTGACTCAGGGAGAGGAGGTGGGGATGGGGAGTGAGCGCTGACTTCGGAGCCCTGAGGCCTTCCGTGTGTTCCCAGGGAGCGAGACTCTTCACCCTTCCCTCACGTGGGATCCCCGATCCTGGGTCGGTTAGGAAAACCCTCTGAGATAACTCAAGGTTTTGAAAGTGTTTGACAACCAGTGCCCTGTGTCCTCATTGGATTGGGACTTAGAATGAAGGCCGGCCTGCAGCACAGGAGCAATTATTGAGCGCCTGCTGTGTGCCCACCTTACATTCCTCCTCCTTCCGTCGGCACTTGTGCCCCCAACAGTGATGGTCCTGGCGTTTCCTTCGGTAACGGCTCTTCTGCAGGGAAGGGAAGGCAGGCATCATCCCGAACCCAGTTCTTTCAGGGCCTTTTTGTGCCACAGGCCAGTGTTCTTCCCTGAGGTACAGGGATGGAACTCAAGGCTCAGAGAGGTGGACTGATTTTCCTGGAGTCACACAGCTAAGGGAGGAGGATGTGATTCCACCCTCAAACCAGGCATTAGGTGCCCATTCATTGGCCTCTTCAGGGTGTCGCTCCTTCTGGCCTGGCCAGGAGGAGGGTCATAGGGGGTCACCTCACCTCCACCAGCTGGGTGCTAAGGCCCCGATCTTTCTCAGACTTCCTTGTATTTCACTCCTGTCAGTGGTTTTTTTTTTTCCCCTATCTTTCTAGCTCTGTCTCTGCTTTGGCCTCTGTCCCACCCATCTTTCTCTTCACCTACCCCCTGAAAGCAGTGAAACCCAGACTCAGAAGTTGAGGTCAGAACTTCCCCCTGGTTCTTCCAGTTATCTAGGTAGCCGGCATCTCGCTGCGGGGAGCTGAGTAGGGTGGAGCCCGTCTGCCACGGACCACCAGGATCCGAGCTGCAGGAGCAAATGTGTTCAATTCCGTGCCCTCCCTGCTCTGCTGCCCGCCCAGCCCCTCCCCAAGCCGAATCCACGAGGTTCTGGTGGGCACTCCAGCAGAGGGCTGGGGGGAGGCAGACGTTCCAAACAGCAGCCCGGAACCGCGCTTCTGTTTTCTTCCTTTGCCCGCTTGACCGACTTTGGCTTCGCTCGAGGGCCTGAGGTGCCTGCGCCGCGCTTGGCTTCGCCTCCCGCCTCTCACAGGAGGCCCGGGACTGTGGTTTCCGAGGCCACATCCCTGCCTGGCGCACAAGAGCTTGGCGAGCTTCCCGCACGCGCTGGGAGCCAAGTGCTCTGAGCCTCAGCCTCAGTTTCCTCCCTCCTTTCAGATCCCGAAAGTGACAGACCAAAGGGCTCAGGGAAGAGGAATGTGAGATGGATTGGTTAGTGGCAGAACCGCAGCACCTGCGTGTGGCGGGCGGGGGTCAGGACGGGACCCACGGCGGCCTTCCTCGCGCCCCCTCTCCGCGGACTTCTTCCCACCGCCGAGCGCAGGGATAACGCTGACACTGTGTCTCTTCCCGCCCCAGGACTGGAGCCCACCAATCTCCATGACCCCAGCCTTCCCTGATGGCCCCCCAACACCCGTGATGCTGAGCTGCAGCGTGGGTGCGCTCAACTGCGTGTAGATCAGGACAGACCAGGTCCCAGCCAGCTGGTGCAGGCTCGGGGGAGGCAGGGCTGGCTCCTTGCGCGCTGCCTGTTTCAGTGTGATCGCTGCTGGCCTTGGTGTGGTTGCGGGCTCCAGCAAAGGGTTGTCACATCTACTGACCTTGAAGAGATGCCCTGGAACGTCAGACGAGCCCATGGTCCCGATTAAGCCTCAATGGTCTCCTCTGAAAAATGCGAATGACAGGTGCCACAGAGGACCATGGCTAGGAGTAAATGAAAAAAAGTGTATGCATCACGCAGCCCAACTCCCGGCACCTGGTGTTGGGCACCCTAAACTCACTATGCCTCAGGCTCTCACTATCCAGCTATCTTGTCCACCCTCTCCAAGTGCATACTATGCATACTGAGGGTATACCTAAGAAAGCACATATTCTGAGAAGAGTGCCTTGCATAGGCTTAGCCCTCTCTCTATTGGTGTTCCTCTCCCGACCTTGCCCAGGTCTGTTCCAGCTCTGAACGAAGCTCCATTACTTGTCCTCTTCCCAAGCTTAAATGACAATAAGATCCTTCTTAAACTTAAGCTTCTCACTCAGGGTTTGATGCCTCTGTGGCCCCTTTTCCGACTCCCAGAATCTCAAAGCCGGCAGGGAGAGGGTGTGCCTTCTTGCGGTTGCCCTGCCGTGAAGATGTCAGCGCCCGAGACCAGTGCCCCAGCTTTCCGCCCCAGGTTGTCTCCATGTCCTGGCCGGTGGGGTGGGGTGGGGCTGGCGGCAGGGGGCGGGAACTGGCTGGAGGGTAGAGTTAGGAATCCTGCGTGGGTTCCTGGGGCCAGACCAGGATCCCACTGCAGCTTCCCCACTCCTAGTCAGCAGCAGGAGCCCACGGCAGCCTTCCTCAGTTCCCTGGGCGCTCTGTCCTTCAGCGGGAGAGCCTGGTGGGGGAGGGGAGAGAGCCAGGTGTGGTGCTGGCGGGGGTGGGTGACAGACAGAAGATGGAGGGATGGAAACGGACAATGACAGGAAGTGGGGGGAGACAGAGTCAGAGAGGGGGCCCTTGGGGAGAAGCGAGGAAGGAGAAAATGGGGACAGACAATGAGAGAGGGACAGAGACCCTTATGGTGTCAAAGAAATTGGGAGAGGCATGGTAGAGAGGACAGACGAAGGGGAGTGACAGACGGACAGTGACTGAAAGAAAAAGACATACAGACAAGGAGAGGCAGCCCAGGTGCAGTTCGGGGTGGGAGGGCAAAAAAGCAGCAGCAGCAGCAGAGAGTAAGGATCAAGCGCAAGGAGACAGAGAGGGAGACAGAGAAAAGAGACAACCGATGAAAAAGTGGGGAACACGAAGGGATGTGGGAAAAGAATGCCCCCAAAGAGAGAAGAAAGAGGGCCAAGGGCGAGCCCCGTGAGGCCGGGGCAGCCCAGCCAGCGCACTACTTACCAGGCGCGGAAGATTACCCAGCACGGTGTGCGTGCCTCCATTAAACCCTGGCTGAGCTACCCCCGTGGGCCAATTCCCCCAGCAGCCCCGGCCCTCGGGGAATACGGTTTTCAAAACCATAGAAAGCATCAGATACTAGCAACTTAGGAGGTAAGTTATCTTCATTAGGGGTGTCCAGGGCTCCCCCAACAAGGCCTTAGGGGCGAGGATGGGGGAGGGTGCGGCTGAGCGCTCGCAAGTCAGTGCGGAAGAAGACACTGCGCTCTCTCTGCGCCACTGGCTTGGCACAGGGCCGCCTCTCTCCTCCCCGGTGACAGCCATTCTGACCCACAGGGAAGGTCTGGTTGGTAGGGTCTAGGTGGCCAACCAGGCCTGAGAGTCCTCCAGATTCCCAGAGTGCATTGGGCTGGATGGCATGGTGCTGAGCAATTTCCTAGCTGCTGGCTCTGGAGGGTGATGGGGTCCGGGGTCTGAGGAGCAGTGCCCAGCATTCTGGGCACAGCACCGCTTAGTTCCATGGCTCGGGGGGTGGGGGGTGGGGGTGGGGGTGGGAGGCTGGGGAGAGATGAGGAGGAGGGTTAGATAGGAGCCTGGTGTAGATGAAGTTTCCCCTCCTAAGGCGTCACTCCAACTAGTTCAAAAAAACCACAGCTCATCTCCCCTCCACTTCTGCCTTCTCCTTTACTGCCTTCTGATCTGAGGACAAACGTATTTTAAAAGGACATTGATTAAAAAGACTGTATTTATTTTTTTAGAGAAAGGGGAAGGAGAAGGAGAGGGAGAGAAACATTGTCCAGGCTGGACCCTGGCCCGCAACCCAGGCCTATGCCTTGACTGGGATTCGAACCAGGAACCTTTTGGTTCACAGGCTGCCACTTAACCCTCTGAGCCACACCAGCCAGGGCTAAAAGGACATTTTTTAACATTAGCAAATAAAATCTCCCCCTTCTCTCTTTCTCTCTCTCTTTCTCTCCTTCCTTCTTTTTCTTTCTTTCTTTCTGTTGTTGCTGCAAAGGCCTGTGTTTGCTTTGCTTTATTTAACAAACAGCTGAGACAGCTTGCTTTAAAAGAGCAGTTAAAAAAAAATGCCCACAGGGCAGGCCCAGCACTAACTGTGAGCATGCACTTCGGACGTGTGTGTGAGTGTGTGTGTTTGTGTGTGTTTAGGCCTCCTGAGAGGGTTTGCAGTGATAAATGGGACCTGCTTCAGGTGCAGAAAGCTGGGAGGGGTAGGAGGAGGAATGCCCAGACAGATTTTCACCTGTCCCTACAGCTGCCATCGACAACACTTACAGCCTCCAGAAATGACCCTTGGTGCCGACTTGTCTGGAAGCCATCAGGGTTAGTTTTGAAGCAGGAATCTTCAAGTGGACCAGAGGGCAAGCTTGGCTTCCCCTCCCCTCGCCTCCCCCCCTTCCCTGTGTCTGTCCTCAAGTGCTGCCCAGTGGAGCAGTCTGGCTGCCTGGCCACCTCCCACCCCCCCCCCCCGCCCGCCCTGCCCACTGACCCCTCCCTCTCCATTTCCTCTGTCAGACAAATATCATCATTGATTTTTAGCTCCCTTTGGTGCCGCCGCCTAATGAGGGCTGAGTAGGGTGGTGCGGGGTTTGCAGCCAGTTCACCAGGCTACCCTCCTCCTCGCCGCCCCCCCCGCCCCCCCAAGGAGCTGGTCTGGCCCCAGGAATCCATGCGGGATTCCTGACGCTACCCTCCAGCCAGTTCCTGCCCCCTGCCGCCAGCCCCACCCCACCCCACTGGCCAGACAGTGGAGCGACTGATAATATCCAGATGCCTCTGGAATCTTGCTCCCAGTACTCCCAGCACTCGGCCTGGCCCACAGGAGTGGGGGCCGTGGGCACCAGCAGCCTGCCCTGAGGCTTGTTACCACCTCTCAGAGGCCGATGAAAGCCCCACTCAGCTGGGCCCTTCAGGACCGGGGACCTTGGAGCCAGGACACTCGGAAAGCATGTTTGACACCCATGCTGGGGACTTGGAGTTCCCCACTTTCTGCCCCTGGCCCCACAAAGGTCTAGGAGGCTGAGAGGGGGCAGATGACAGGCCACCAGCTGCCCGAGAAGCCGCAGGGAAAAGCCCAGCACTTCGCCTGAGAATGAGCAGGAACAGGGCGCCTGCCTGGGCCTCGATGCTCTTACTGGGGTAGGTGGGGGGGAAGCTGTGATACAGCACCTTGACGGTGGGTTCCGTAACGTATATGTGAACACGCAATGCGCTTTTTCAAAACACCTCATTTGTTGAAAAATGACCTCTTTAGTTCAGTAGCATAAACCGAACATTTGTCTCCCTTCCCAGAAATAGAAGGAAAGAATAAAATGAGAAGCAAGGAAAACAAAGCTGTGTTACAAGGCTCTGAGCCTGAGGTCCACTCTCTCCTTGTTTTTGGTGACATCTGCCAGGGTGACAAGGGTGTTCAAGACGGGTTAGCCCTAAGCTGAGACTGGACACCATCGGAAGGATGGAAAAAGAATGGAAGCGGACATTGTTTTCCCACTCTGGGGTCCTGTGCCATGGAGAGGGGTGTTCTGCTCCCATACTCGTACCCCTCGGGGCATTTTGGGGAGCCAACTTGCTCTCCCAGAGCTTCTCAACAGGACAGTAGCATTAAGGCTCCTGCAGGCATATTCCGAGGTTCTGGGCTCATCTGCTGGTCCCCTTGTCTCGGAATCATGGCTGAACTTTCGCTCCGTTCACGCATTCATTCACTCATCATGAAGGACTTCCCCCACCCCCCGAATTTGGGGCTGTAGCCTCAGGCGGTTACTGCTTCAGAATAAGACTTTCAAAGGACACAGGATTACTAGTTAAAAGCAGTACAAAAAAATAACAGTATAATCAACACACGCTCCTTACAAATGTGATGAAGGACACGGTGGCCTTGCTATCGTGCTTCCGAAGGCTGGGTGGGCAGAACGACATCTTGGGCATCTCAGTCACTCAATAGGANATGTGAACACGCAATGCGCTTTTTCAAAACACCTCATTTGTTGAAAAATGACCTCTTTAGTTCAGTAGCATAAACCGAACATTTGCCTCCCTTCCCAGAAATAGAAGGAAAGAATAAAATGAGAAGCAAGGAAAACAAAGCTGTGTTACAAGGCTCTGAGCCTGAGGTCCACTCTCTCCTTGTTTTTGGTGACATCTGCCAGGGTGACAAGGGTGTTCAAGACGGGTTAGCCCTAAGCTGAGACTGGACACCATCGGAAGGATGGAAAAAGAATGGAAGCGGACATTGTTTTCCCACTCTGGGGTCCTGTGCCATGGAGAGGGGTGTTCTGCTCCCATACTCGTACCCCTCGGGGCATTTTGGGGAGCCAACTTGCTCTCCCAGAGCTTCTCAACAGGACAGTAGCATTAAGGCTCCTGCAGGCGGATTCCGAGGCTCATCTGCTGGTCCCCTTGTCTCAGAATCATGGCTGAACTTTCGCTCCGTTCACGCATTCATTCACTCATCATGAAGGACTTCCCCCACCCCCCGAATTTGGGGCTGTAGCCTCAGGTGGTTACTGCCTCAGAATAAGACTTTCAAAGGACACAGGATTACTAGTTAAAAGCAGTACAAAAAAATAACAGTATAATCAACACTCGCTCCTTACGAATGCGATGAAGGACACGGTGGCCTTGCTATCGTGCTTCCGAAGGCTGGGTGGGCAGAACAACATCTTGGGCATCTCAGTCACTCAATAGAAGGACGTCACATTACTTGTGATTCCACTGGTGACTAAGTGACAGCCACTGCCAATCCTCCTGTGGGTGTATTACCTATATTCAAAATGGAACGGAACACTCATTTCACTGTAAGTTTAGTGAGAATGAAAATGTGGTTTTCCCCCCCGTGCAAGTTCACAGATCACTACACCCCTCCATCCCTCTCACCAGGCTCCTATCTAACCCTCCTCCTCATCTCTCCTCAGCCTCCCACCCCCCCCCCGCCCCAGGGACCCCCGCATCCCTGCTAGTGTCCGTGGGTGGACCCCAGCGTAGGAAGCCAGAGTGTAGAAAGAATGAATTGGGCTCTTGGTCTCTGTAGGGACAGAGGAAAGTTTTCACGAGACACAGGCTTAGTTTGGAAGGCTGACTCAGTCTGCTGATAGGGCAAGCCAGGGCAGAAGTTATTATCAACAGCATTTTAAGGAATATTTCTCAGTGGGTCCAAGACCCCACCCCACACCCCCTGTAGGTCTGGCTTAATTCGGTTTGAGCTCAGAGAGGGTAAGTTTCTCCCGAAAGCGCCCATCAGCACCTTCATCCCAGCACGCCCACCCTCCACCTCTGGGGCAACGTTCTGGGCTGCTCTGGCCCCGCTGGCCCCTCAGTGTTTGCACCGTGATGAAGGATCCCTGCCTCCTTCCCTGCCCCAACACCAGATGCCTTTGCTGCCTTTTTTTGCCCCAGAGGATCTGTGGACAGGTCCCACCTCAGCCCCGAGTAATCCTCTCCTAAAGATTAAGTCAGAAGGGTTGCATTTTCTGCCTTTACACAGAAACACAGTCTGTGCTCAGGGAAGGGCAGCTGCCAATGGCCCTGGAACAGCAGCACTCACTGCCCTTGGATGAGGACCCACCGGGGCAGGCGCTCTGAGGAGGCTGTTGTAAGGCACAGGCAGAAATGAGGAAGCTGGAAACCGCCGGAACACCCTCTGACAGATCAGTTGTAGCTTCGGTGTGAACTCGGGGACCTCAGGGATTCTGGGCTCTTAGCAAAACAAGGACAAAAGCATTTATGGGCCAGTTTACTCTGTGCGTTATACCAGGTCTAATATCTGTTCATTCATTCATTCCCTCACTCATTCATTCATTCCCTCACTCATTCATTCCCTCACTCATTCATTCCCTCATTCATTCATTCCCTCACTCATTCATTCATTCAACAAATGTTTACCAAGCCCCTACTATGTGTCTAAGGCTAAGCATATTGTAGCCACAAGCACATCAAAATGATTGTTCCTAGGGTCCTTCTGCTGGAGGAAAGAACAATGCGAAACGAAACAAAGAGCTAAAATAAATGTTCGATGGTGGTGAGTCTCATAGAAAAAAATCAGGAACGGATTTAGGAATGGGGGGTGGCCTGAGAGGTTCATTTTAAAGGGTGGTCAGAAAAAAAGCTTTACCGAGAAGGTGACATTTCAGCCAAGACCTGGGGGAGGTAGGGCTAAGCCAGGGCAGATGCGGGAGACCAAGACTTCCGTGACCATCTGCACTGTGCTGCCCTTTGAACTTGGCCACTGCCTGTCCATTGTCTTCCCCAGCCCAGCAGCACTCAAAGGTGGTTATTCCCCTGTCCCATTTCTTTGCTGGGGAAGGGGAGGCTCTGAGAGGTCAAGCAACTTGCCCAAGGTCACTCAAATAGCTTCAAGTAAAACTAGAATTTGAACCCACGACTCAATGTCTCTTTCTTCCTCACCAGGCTTCCTCGGACACATCCGTGGGAAGACAGAAGAAAGGAAGAAATGGGGAGGTAATGGGGGAACGGCAGAGAAAGAGCAGAAAGTCAAATTCGCCCTTGGGCATTATTAGCTCAGTCTTACAGCTAGGGAAACTGAGGCCCAGAGAGGAAAAGGCAAGGTCACAAAGGAAAAAAAAAAATCCTAACAGCTAGATGTCTTAGCTCATCATTGGCTCTTCCTCTTGGCCTGGCACCGAATGGCAAGTCCCTTTGGCTCTCCGGGCCTCAATTTGCTGTTCTACAAAATGGGGCTAATCATATCAGCTCCTCACAATTGCTGAACAGGAAAGGCAAGCTCCCTTCTGAGAAAGAATTTACCCTAATGCCTGGCACCGAGTTGGTGCCAAGTAAGCAGATTTCCTCATTCTTCCTTGGCAGCGTCTCATCCGGAGTAGAGGTGAAGTGTCTGCTGAGTTTTGCGAGCTACGCTAGTACTCTCCAAAATCCGTTGTTGTTTCCCTACCGCAGTTCCCACGGAACGAAGGAGAGACCCTGGTAGAACGCCTCCCCGTGTACCCACCACCTGGCTCCAGGGATTCCGCCACTGGCCAGTCTTGTCTCATTTATACCCACAGTGGATTGTTTAAGTGCAAATGCAGACACCATGGCCTCGCATTTGGAAACACTTCAGCGCGTGTCTCCGAAAAATAAGATGAGTTTAAGGAAGACACACAACCCCAACGCTGTGAACCTGCGCTGCCCCCACCCCTGCCAAAGTAATGGTTGCATAAATCTTATGAAATATCCAGTTAGGACTCAATGTTCCCTGATTGTCTCCATTATTTTTATTATTTCATTACACTTGGTTTGTTCCACTCAGGATGCAGCCAAGGGGTCCACATGTGTTTAATCCACATCCCTTTTTTTTTTCTTTCTAAAAACACTTAGAATAGAAAGAAGGGAATCATCCTGACTGTCACCCTTTGCATCCCCGTGGTGGCATTTTGGATGTTTCCCTGTCCCCTCTGTTTCCTCTAAACTAGCCATTAGAAGGACGTGTTTGATGAGATTCCCTGTTGATTCTTTTTTTTTTTTTTTAAGATTTTATTTATTTAGTTTTACAGAGAGGGGGGAGGGAGAGAGAAAGAGAAGGAGAGAAAACAGCATTGTGTGGTCGCTTCTCGCGTGCCCCCCATCAGGGGCCTGACTGGGACTCAAACCTTCAACCCTTTGGCAGGTCAGTGCTCCAGCTGCTCAGCCACACCAGGGCTCCCTGTTGCTGCGTTTGGAGAGCTCACTTGACAGACGGTGCTGGCGGGTCCCTGTCTCAGGAGGCGCCTCACGTTTCCTTCTGCTTTGTTGGTTGACCTGGTGACCACCTCCTGGGTGGATCCATCATGTACGTCCTCATGTGTTGCAAAACGGTGGTTTTTTTACCTTTCATTTCCTCTTCATTTACTAGCTGACATACCCCCAGATTTCTTCAGAGGACACCACATTGTTAAAAACCAAGACCAAGACCCTAACCAGGTAGCTCCGTGGGTTAGAGGGTCACCGGGACACGCCAAGGCTGCGGGTTCGATTCCAGGTCAGGGCATGTATGAGAGGCAGCCAATGAATGCATAGAGGAAACAACAAGTTGATGTCTTTTTTCCCCTCTCTAAGATCAATATTTTTTAAAATACATATTTTTAAAAAAACTAAGGCTGGAGTAGGCATTGTCCAGTGCCTCTGTATTTTCACATTTCTGCTGTGTATACCTCCTCTGCTGAACTGACGCATGAGAATTTACTGAGCTGCGCTACAAGGCCCTTTTCCAAGCAGAACCTTTACAAAGAAATGCATACGGAAGGGCTTCCGGCTCAGTGGCCAGGCTGCATACCAGTCAGGGGCGTGCACAACTCTATCAGAAGATAAGAATGAATTTCTTCAATCTGGAGACCGGAGGGGAGACTGTGAAAGCTTGAAAATGTCCATCCTTGTCCTGGGCCCAAGGGAGGGGGTGGGGGTGGGGACCATCTGCTCAGGGAGGGGAACTGGGGGAATGAAAGGGAAAGGAAGATTCCGCCAAAGCCGCCTCCATCTGGGGGGTCCCAGGCTGTGAGGTTTACAAACCGGAAACTGCTTCAGGGAAAGGTGAGCTCTTTTATTTTTTTGTTCGTTTTTTTTTTTTTCATTTTTAATTTTAAAAGACTCACCCCCTCAGAGCAAACGGGAGGAGGTCACTCACTGGGCAGAGACTTGAAACAAACCCGTTGCCTGCAGGTCCGCTTGGGAAAGCAGGGGATTTACTCCTCACCCCTCCGCCTGAGGGGTGTTAACAGCAGAATTAAGGCTGGGGAATCTGCCCCCCCCCCCCCCCGCACTGCTGCAGGGGAGGTGTGTCGCAGCCTTTTTGCAAGGCATTAATCACTCGTTTCTAGTGGGGAAAGGAGAGAAAAACCAGCAGGAAGACAGCGTGGGTTGCTCAGTCTTGGGTTCCCTCCCAGGTGAACCCCACCACTGCTCCCCACATTCCTCTGGCATCAATCAGCTTGCCTTGGTGCTGGGTTCCAGAGCAAGGTGGGGGGAGGGCACCCCTCAAAAGGTGGGGAGCACTGGGGGTCACTGCCTGCAGAGCCCCACAGGGTGGATTTGCACGGGTAGGAGAGTGGGGCTGCCCCCAGGCCTGCTGACCTTCAAGTCCCAGCTGCCTTTGGAGTGCTTAAGGTGTAATGTGCTTCCCATTTTCCTATACATCCCGATGCCCCTACTTCCCAAGCTCAGACCTGGGAGTCGTGTTCTGTAAATAAAGAAAAAATACTGTTGTTTTCATGTAAATATTTACTGGAGACAGTGGTTTCCGACGGGGGAACTGAGCTTGGAAAGCGGACCTGCAGCTGAACCGACTTCTAACTGTAAACTCTTTGGAATCGTGTGACACATGAATGCGTTCATTACCCATGAATACAGAAGCAAAGGAGCACACGTATTTGTGTGTGTGTGTGATAAAAAAAAATTAAATCTGCTTGAGGTATACATCTGAAATCTAGGAAAAAGCTTAGTCACCATTCTCATAACCACTCCCCCTCCCATGCATATACTTAAAAAAAAATACCGTTTCCTCCTGAGTAGGTTGCATGTGTACTGAGTACCAGTCTAAGAGGAACAAAGTGACAAAGTGAAGACCGTTCTCTCTCCTGCTTCCTCTCTTAAGTGATGATGGATAGCAACGTGAGTCTGTATAGATTCAACGTATCTGTATATACACGCATGCGTAGGTGTTACGGATGCATCACTTTTTAAAAATTTTATTTATTTATCTTTAGAGGGGAAGGGAAGGCGAGAAGGAGAGAAGGAGAGAAATATCAATGTGTGGTTGCCTCTCATGCGTCCCCTGCTGGGAACTGGCCTTCAGCCTAGGCACGTTCCCTGACTGGGAATCGAACCGTGATCCTTCGGTTTGCAGGCCTGTGCTCAGTCCACTGAGCCACACCAGCCAGGGCGATTTTTATTATTTATATTTTAAATGGTTTCTATTTTATGGGTGTCGCATCAGTCTTTTATTGTTGAAATCTATCATTCATACCACCATGCATTCTTTTTTCACATAAAACATTACTTTTTGTTGTGAGTGTATACACATGCAATCTCTTTTTTAATAGCTCATATCTTGACATGTAAGGGATCATCCGTATCAAAAACAGAGAAGACTCAATAAGACAAGACGAGGGAGACGGAAGCACCCGGCGGCCAGGGGTAAGTGACAAACAACAGCTACGTCAACGGGGAGTTGGCTGGGTCAGGTGTTAGCCAGACACACACCACTTCCCTGCACCGTTATCAATAATAAATGCAGAACCCCATCAGCTGGACCTCAGGACTTTTGCCTACACTGCAAGCAGCCCTTGCTAAATGGACAGGAACTTGCCAGGGCGAGTTTGCGTCTTGAAACCCTCAGCAATTTGGCCACGTGTTTAAGAGTGTTGGTCCCCAAAGGTTCCAGCTGAATCCTCGGGCTTCGCTCTGGACACTTCCTTGTGCCCGTGAGGGTGGGCGGGTCCTAAAACGAGCCTTCCGCAGTCCCTCTGTGGTCAGTGCCCCCACGGCTTTGCTGTCTCCAGTCCATCTGCAGAGGCGGTAAAAGGCTGTCAGCCCAGGCTAGCAGTAAATCTTCCCTCCCGTTCAAAAACGCTGACGAGAGAAGCACCCTAGCCTTGCACACTTCCCGGCCCTGCTGGGCTCGCCTTGCTTGACCCTGTGTGTTTTTTTCCTCTCCCCCATGGTGGCCTAATGCAGATGTGAACCATGGAAGCTGATGCCTGCTTTCATGGTGATGGGGGTGGCGGGGGGCGGAGAGAAGGTCCGACTGTCTTCCTTGCTCCCCCGCTAATGCTGCTTAAAACACACACGGCCCCTGGCTTTCTGCGCCTTTGTGAAAACATGGTGAGAGTTTTCTGGCAAACAGGTTTTTCTGGCTGATTCTCCCGAAGATGGATGTGTTCCTTCACTGAGGGAAGCCAGGCTCTCTCAGGAATGTTAGTAGGGCCAAGGGAGTTCAGTGGTATTTGGGGGAGCCCCGAGATACGGGGATAGACCTGCTTCTGAACCTGCCTCTTCAGGGACGTCACTGGCCCAGCTGGTCAAGCAGCCCTAGAAAAACAGCGCATCCTCTTAGAGTTTCATGGCCAAGTCGGACCGGCAGAGAGGCGAGCGAGCTATGGGTCTGGAGTGCAAATACCTGGCTTTGGACTCTTCTACTCCTGACACGGTGAATATAACCAGCCAACCTCTCCAGCCCTCACTGTCCGTCTAACCAAGCGGGGCTGCAGCTTTCTGCTCCACCTCCTGGGGCCCCTGGTGGAAGTCCTCAGTGAGCTTTGCAGTGCAGGCTGCTTGCAAAGCTGTTATTGGTAGGATGGAAATACATCTTGGGAGTAAAACAAATTGACGTTTGTGAAACATGCAGACATCTTCCCGCTCTCCAGGCTGGAAACGTGTGACTCCTTGGAAGCCCAGTGGGGGTGGGAGGGGGTCGGGGGAGCAGAATTGTTGTTACAGTCGAAGTTGAGATAACCTGCTCTTCGGGTGTGTGGGAAGATTAACCTCAGGGCTCCCCTTTCTCCAAGGAAGAACTCGGCATGTAAACATGGCGGTACAAACATACACACACACAAATGTACACAGCATTAACTGCTATTAGGCATGTGGATTTTTAATTTTTAAATATTTTATTTGTTTGTTTATTTTTAGAGAGGGGGGAGGAGGGAGAAAGAAAGGGAGAGAAACAGTGATGCAAGAAAGATATAGCAGAGAGAGATACACACCGATAAGTTATCTCTTGGAGGCCCCCACCTGGGGACCTGACCCACGACCCAGACATGCACCCGGACCGGAACTCGAACCGGTGATCTTTCGTTCACAGGCCAGTGCTCAATCCAGCACCAGCTAGGGCAGGCACGTGGATTTTGAAATCATTTTTTTTTTGCCTTTGTCCAATCTGCTCTCCTGAAGCAACCCCAGGGATGACTTTAAAGTCCAAATTGAATCATTATTTCCCCACCATGCTATGTACCTTCAATAGCTTCCCGTTGCTCTTACGACCAAAAATGTCAGATGGATCTACAAGGGTCTAGTCCTGCGCATTTCTCTGGCTCAATTTGTCTCAAGGCCTTGGTCATTGTTCTCTGCTTCGGCCAACTGAAGAACTTTCCCCAAAGAGCTCTTCCTCTGTGGGCCTGGGTCCCCCCCAGAATGAACACGCGCGGAGCAGCCTGGACCCCACCCTGCAGCTGGGAGCTAAGCCCCAGGAACAAAGGCTGCTTGTTGATGCCACTGGGGCTTTGTGCTTGTTTGTTTCACAGCGGTAGCTGACTGATACAAGACACCCTGATTTTCTTTTCATCATTCATTCCTGCCAGGATCCCTCTCTCGAGAAGCCCTTTCTGGCCTCTTCTGTTAGGCACAAACTCTCTGTCAGACAATGTTTGGGCACTTATCAGAGTTGTACCTTTATGGGCTCTTTTAATTGTTATCTCGCTCTCTCGCCCTAAGGCCCTATGAAGTCAGGAACCTTCCATGGGGTTCACATGTGTATTCCCAGTCCCTGGCACAGGGCCTTCTCAGCCGCAGAGCAGAGACTCAGGACATTTTGTGGAATGAATCAGTGAATGAAAGAAGGGGTTGAGCACCATTTCTCCAGGTCGAAACTATTACAAGTCTGAGACGAACAGCTTACGTGCTCTAACATGACCAGTGTAGAAAGAGAATAAAGGCATGAAACAAATGAGGAAAACCTCGTGCGCAGCAGCGTGCCCCAAAGGAGACTGCCTTCGGGCGGAGGCGGCCTGGGGTAGAGAACAGAATGAGACTGGGTGGGTGGCGTTCATCATTCATTCCCTCACGCACACGGCAGGTCCTTTGCAGAGTCTTGAGATGCCAAGAAAGACTCCTAGAGCAGGCGACCCCTGGGCTGGGTCTTGAAGGTTCTAACGTCAGGATGCGAACAGGGCCAGCTATAGCTATGGAGACTTGAAGGAGGAAATGAACTCTGGGGACACAGGGGAATGTTTCCCAGGGGTGGGGGGGGGGATGTTTTGAAATGAGCCATACAGATGAGTCAAATTCACCAGGTTGGGGCCAGGGTGGGGGGAGTGGGGATATTCAAGACAGAGGGCCAAGCACACAGGGACACGGATGGGGCATCAGAGTGTGCAGAGGATGGCAAATCTTTTCACGGGATGGACCAGGGAGGGTGAGGTGTGAGCACCTGGCTGGTTGGCAAATAATGAGGATTCATATCTACTGGTGACTGGTATTATCAGCCTAACCCTAGCCCCACCCACCTTCACCACCAAGGAAGTTGCTGCTGCTGTCTCCTTCCTTGGTGATTGACAGGTCGAATAGCTTATCCGAGGTCCTGAGGTGGGGAAGGGACAGGGTCAGGATTCACAGCCGGCCAGCCTGGCTGCAGACCGTGCATCTTAGCCAGTGGGACAGTTCTGCCGACTGCCTACGGAATGCTGAGGTCAGCATCGGGACGCCGTGCCTGAGCGAAGGCAAATCAGGGAAGGCTTGGCGCGGGGGCACGCCTGGGCCAGCGGTGGGGCCCCTGAGAGCTGGGTTCGGGCAGTGGCTAAGTCAAAACAGAAGAAAGAGGTTTGGAGAGGAGGGGTGACGAGCCAGCCAAGGCAGAGGTCAATGTAATAAGCAGCCACATGGCTAGCGAGAAGTTCTCAGAAGTGGCAAAGGAGAGATTGGTAGCTTCTGGGAAGCTGTGAGATGCTCAGGAAAAGATAAGGAGGATCTAAGTAAATAGTCCTTGCAGGGGTGGGGGGCGGGGTGGGCGACTGGGAAGCCCAGTGACGACTTCTGCCCAGACCTCAGTGCAGGAGCTAATGGGACCATACCTCCCCCAGGGGTTACGGAGTTTGGGTAGGGAGACGTCAGATGGAAAAGATAGCGGTATCACAGGGAAAGGCTAATGGAACCACACGGGAGACATTAAAAGGCAATAAATCTGGCAGCTGGATGGTATTTACCCAGGAATCCTGCAAAGGACGGTTAACCCTTAGTACCCTGCTCACCTGGGGCTGGGGCTGAGCCTGGAGGGTGTTCCACCTGGGCCTCCACTAAAGGGTCTGGCTTCCCCAAGATGAATCAGGCCCTAGAGCTGTGTGTCCGGGCTGCGAGCAGCTCAGGGCGTCTTCGGAGCCAGAAGGGAGGCCCCGGTTGTGGGGAGCTGGGCCAGCCAAGGGACTCCATCACCTCCGTCACTGGGGAGTGTTCTCTGCAAGAGCTATGCAGCCCGTGGGGAAGGGAGAACCACAGGATATAATTTATTTACCTACTCCCCAACGAAATCCTTCCCAGAAGGCTGTGGATGGTAATTCTCTGTAATTATATCTCAGGAGAGGCTCTGCAGGCTGTTAGGCATGTTAACTCATTAGCGCTCACAGCACACCTGGGAGGAAGGTGCGCGTCGGGGGTGATGACCGACTTCACCAGCCAGGTGGGGGAAACCGAGGCACTTCTGATGAGAAGAGCTGAGTCAGTACTGTGCTTCCCCAAATCTCAAGGGCCAAAAGGGAGGAGAGGAAGAGATCAGGCATTGGGCACCGGGTTCAATCTCTTCTTGCGCTTCCTGTGTGATCTGAGGTAAGTCACTCAACGTCTCTGGGCCTTGATTTCCTGACCTACGAAGGAAGAGAGCTGGGTGCAGTGGACTCTGTATGATTCTTGACTCAAGAGCCTGCTTGGAAGTTGAACCTCCCACCAAGTTACGCAGAAATATGAGATTGGCTGCGTGATGATGACGGTGGCCTTAGATCGATCGTAGGTTGACCTTGGGTGTATTGTCCATAGGAGACACGGTCGTGAATACCTCAGGACCTTCAGAGGTACATAAGTCTAGGATTAGACTCTGCAGCGAACCAAAGCTAACCCTGAGGGACAACCACTTTAGGACACCAGCCGTATGCCACACAGCAAATGACTGGGGGGGGGGCAGGAAGATGAATTGATTTCAAGAGCAGCTGCAAAAACTCCTCCCACGTTCCTCTACACTGTGTCTTTGCCCCTGCCTTCTAACAAGAGGTGAGTGGGGTCTGTTGCCCTCCCCTCAAACCTGGGCTCACCCCGTGACTCGCTTTGGCCAATAGAATCTGGCTGAGGTGATGCTGTGTGCCCCCTGAGCCTGGACCTCAAGACACCCTACGGTTCTGTTCTCACCTGCTGTGGTCCAGGCGCCACGGAGGGAAGCCCCAGCTCCCTGCTGACTAACAGGAACATGTGTGAGGAGGTCCCAGCCTTCAGCTGGCTGCCGAGCTCCCGGCATCTGGGAGAGGCTGTTTTGGGAAACCTCACCCTTTGCAACTCTGCAGCCGCCGCCCAGTGACCAGAAATAATTCTCTCTGCTTCTTGTATCTGCACTCGAGGTGATGGTTTCAGAGCAATCGGCAACTACTGTAGTGAAAAGTGTAGGTGTTCTGGTTTCTTGGAATCTTGACTTTTCTCGCTTTTTGATCTGAAGGCTGGTGCCTTCTGCTCTTGATCCAGGTGATGGGAGACACGTGTGAGCTCTGTGTGTTCACCTCTAGCAGTCTCAACTTGCCTGACGAAAAGGAATCGCCATGACAGTTCTTCATGAACCATGAAGCAGTCCTAATGTGTCGATGTGATGATTGTTGTATTTTTTTCTCACCTCCTTACTTACTGGATTAAGGGCGGGAACTAAGAGGCGGGAAGCTAGAGGAGGGAGTGGGGAGAGACATGAGAACAAGGATTTACTGAGCACCTACTATGGTCTAGGTACGATGTGATTTGCTTTCCATCCACTGTCCTGTCCACTCAGTAGTTCTAGAAGGAGGACATTATGTTTTTAAAAGATTTTATTTACTTATTTTTAGACAGAGGGGAAGGGAGGGAGAAAGACAGGGAGAGAAACATCAATGTGTGTTTCTCCCACACTCCACACTGGCAACCTGGGAGACACCCAGGTATGTGCCCTGCCTGGGAATTGAACCGGTGACCCTTTTGTTCACAGGCCAGTGCTCAATCCACTGAGCTACATCCGCCAGGGCTAGAAGGACATTACTCCCGTTGTACAGACAAGCAAATGGAGACTCAGGAAAGTTAAGCGGCCTCCTAGCCAGGCCATAGCAGGATTTGAACCATTCCCCAGATTTCGTCCATTCTTCACGCAGGCCCGACTGAGCTCTCATGGAGAGCTGGAGAGAGGTGGTACTGGAGCCCACGAAAGATCTGACTTCTCCTTTTCCTGTGCCTGGGACTGGCTTGGGGAGAGACGTGGGAAACCACACTCTTTTCTTTCCAGCTCCATCGCTGACTTCAGATCAGGCAAGGTCAACTCATACCAGACCGTTCAGCCCGGAGGAGTCTGACACAGGGGCTCTTTCCAGGGGGGGAGTGGGGTTAAGGGACTCAGCAAAGGTTGCTAAAACCCTCTGGAGCCGTCACTACCATGAGGGTTGCGGGGGTCACAGGTGGGGCCGATGGAGGCTGGGAGGGCAGGAACCATGGGAACCATGGAGACAGGCTGCCCGGGGGGAGCTACGGTCAGGACATGTCACTTTCAGGGAGCGGCAGGGAACAGACACCCTGGCATGGCCTCTCAGTCTTCCCTCCCTCCTGTCTTCCTCCAGTGCCCTCTACAAGCTGAGCCCAGCCTGAAGCCAGAGAGCCAGGGGCTAGGGATGTATCAGCTGGGGTCCCCGCTCCCCACACCAGGCAGAGTGTGGATCTGTGTGTATGTGTGTGTGTGTGTATGGAAGTCGGGGGAGGGGGATGGAGAACAAGCAGCACAGACTTAGCCTGGTCCCCCGTCCTCACGGAGCTCCAGTGACCTTGAGACTGTTTTCCGCAGAGAAAGGGGACTCTTGGGTGCGTTTCAGTGGGTGCACTGAGTGTTTCCTGGAACCCGGGCGCACTCTCCAGGCCCTGCGCAGGACACACTCTTTGCCTGTCAGCGCCCAGATAGGCTCAAGTGTGTGACGGTCGCACTTGGAGAGGAATGCGGAGCGTGCGTGTCTCCAGCCACTCAGAGCTCCTCTTCTATCAAGAGCCTGATTTTCAAGGTTGTGTTTATTCGCTTCATTAGTGGGTTTTATTACGTACCGGCTGGGTGGCATTGGGGATGCGAGGTCCCCTCCCCAGGCCTCAGTCTTCCCATCTGTAGCATGGAGACTTCTAATGAGAGTGAAGTAAGAATGGCCGTGGAGAGAACAGTGTCAGACGCCCATGAAGCGCGCGCACAGGGAGTGAGAAGTCTTTTTCCTCTTCGTCTCCTCCTCTCTCTGCTTCTCTGTCCACCGTGGGGGATCGGCCCTGAGGACCATCGACAACCACAGAGAGGCCCTGACATGGAGATCTTTTCTCCAAGTTAGATAACCACAAAACAGGAAACCGTGGAATTCCTGACTCACTGAATGCTTTCTGTGCACGGGCCCTCGGTATATTCGGTATATTCGGTTTCTGACTTGCCCAGAGCCCCGGGGGTGGGGGTAGGGGTGGGGGGTGGTGGGGGAGGGAGGTGTTTCTATGACTTCTCTGTTGATCGAGAAAGGAAGGCTCAGAGATTGAGTCTGTCCAAGGCAAGACAGACTTTTCTCACCAAGAAAAGGCCAGGGCCAAGATGGACGCCCAGGCCTTGGTGGGTTGGGGCAAACTCTTCCCTGTCCACGTGCCCAGTGTGAGGCGAAGGAACACAAAGCCACTGGAAGATGGGGTCCTGTTCTCTGCCTTGGAACGTGTGTGACAGGACGGTCACTCACACTGCGCCGCGTCCCCTGTGCTTCATGTGACTCGTGAGGAGGTGAGAGGTACTGCAAAGAGCGAGGGAAGTTAGGAGCGGGTGCCCCGTGGGCTGACACAACAGAAATGGGGTTTCTCCCAGTCCTGGAGGCTGAAGTTTAAGATCAAGGTGCTGGCTGCGTCGGTTTCCTCCGAGCCTCTTTCCTTGGCTGGCAGGTGGCTACCTTCTCCTTGTCTCTTCACAGTCATCCTTCTGTGCACGCACTGGTGTGTCTGTATGTGTCCTAATTCATGCTTCTGAGGACACCAGTCAGACTGGATTGAGGCACCCTGAAGACCTCATTTAACTTAATCACCTCTTTCAAGGACCTGTCTTCGAATATAGCCACATTCTAAAGGCTTCTGTATAGCATTTTGGGAAGGGGTGGGGGACACAGTTCAGCTGGTAACAAACACCTTCAAAATATATTTTTTAATTTATTTTATTTTTTTCAATGTATGGTTGCCTCTCGTGCATCCCCTGCTGGGAACTAGCCTGCAACCCAGGCATGTGCCCTGACTGGGAATCGAACTGCGATCGTGTAGCTCGCAGGCCCGTGCTCAATCCACTGAGCTACACCAGCCAGGGCCCAAAATATTTTTTTTGAGCCCCCAAATCGTATGAGGTTGACATTTAGCAAATTGCCAGTAACCAGCTCTTTTTGACTAATAAAAATGGTGAGATTTCATTTGCCACCTGTCCTGGGTCCCTGGAAGTAGACATATGAGCAGTATCACCACGTGGCCCTGGGAACACCAGTGGCGGGTGTGCGAGAAAAATGGCACATGGGAGAAAGAGTCCAGCTAGGGCCTCCGTCACACCTAGGGCAGTGTCGTCTTTGCCGTCGGTCGGACCCCTTTCTCCAGGCTGCCGAGCTTCCTTGTCCTTCACATACACACAGGTTGTGCGTGACGTGTGTCTGACCTGCATCTCTTGCCAGGGAGCAGTTCATTCTCTCGTTCCTTCCTTCCTCTTCTCTTCCCCCGATAACCTGCCTTCCACAGAGGATTTGTTACGGGGAGAGCAGGCAAGCTTACTGGCGTAGCTGTGGCCGGAAGGGTCTAAGCATCCTATGTATACAGATAACTTGGGTCTTAGAATAGCCCTGTGAAGGAGGTTCAGCCACTATCTCCATTTCACAGATGGGTAAAATGAGGTATTGAGAGATGACATAAATTCCCTCGAGTCATCCGAGCGAGGGAGTGGCAAGGCAGGCCTTGAACCCAGGCAGACTGGTTCTAGATGCTGTGCTCTTGAATGCCCCTCTCTACCGCCCTGTGCAGGAGGCCGAGTCCAGTTGGGGACCTCAGAGTGAGGACGGGATGAGCTTCATTCATTGAGACATGTCATTGGAGACAGCCGCAAGAATGTCCTTTTTGGGAGCGTTCATTCGAATTCTGTGTCTTAAACTAGGATTTTCTCTAGTTCATATAGTCTTGGGCAAACAGCATTATCTATGGCCTCTCTTCCAGGGGACTGGGATTGACAGCTGAGACCTGCTTAGAGACACGGCAGACGGGAACTTGAGAGCACAGGCTTGGAGGTGGGTCGGGGTAATTACTGGTCTGGTGGCATGATGGAAATGGTAAGTGAGCCTGCTCCTGGGAAGAGGTTGGCACAGTGCCGGGTACCGCCTTCGAAGGTGCCCAGTGGGGCGGTCACAGCGGGCCTTGCCTGTTGTTTTGCAGTTTGTAAGTTCCTGGGACTAGACTATGAATTCTATGGTTCAGGGTGCCCGATGGAAATAGTTATTGCAGGAGGAGAAGGGAAAGATGAAGGGAGATTTTCAAAACAGCAAGCCAGGCCTCTTGGGGGGCACTTGGCAGACAGCACCTTATAATCTTTGCCAACAGCTTGAAGGAGCCTGACACCCATTTCACAGATGAGGAGACTGAGGTTCATAAATGAACTTGTCCAAGGTCACTCAGCTAGTAAGGGGTAGACTTGGGTTTCTGACCATATTGTTTGTATCTCTGTTACTTAAACCCTTTCTCTAGAGTGTCACGAATTTCCCTCTCCACTTTATTTCTCTGGACATACAAACCTGTTTTAATAGCTCCAGAAATGTGAAAAATGGAGGCGTAACTTAGGTACAGTAAAATTCAGTTGTGGTGGTGTAGAGTTCTGAGTTTGATACAGGCATGTGGTTCTGTCCCCACCGCCACATTGGAGAGCTAAATGTCTCCATCAGCACCCTCTCTGCAAGTTCTCTGGTGCTCCTTTCTGGTCAGCCCCTGTTCGCCCCTACCTGAGTCCGCTGGCCACTCCAGCCCCAGAAAACTACTGATCAGTTTTCAGAATGTCACATAATAGATGGATACATAATACACTGCGTAACCTTTGGAATCTGGCTTCTTTCATAATGCACTCGAGTATCTCCAGTCCGAAATAAAACCAAACCACGTAAGAGCTATTTTCTTTTTCCTCACATCCTCTTCTCGCCAGGGCCCCATTTTTCTTTTCCTCTTTCAGAGCGATGTTCCTTTATAAAGTGTCCTGGACACGCTACTTTTACCTCCTCAGCCTGTTTCACGCCTCCCAACTCCCGAATCTAGTGTCTGCTCCTATCAGGTCTTTGAAATGGAGAGCTAGTCACCAACCATATGCCTGGATCCCAGACCCATAATCGGCCGGCTGTTTCCTTTTTCAGAAGCGCTCTTTCCCTAAACCGCTGCGGGACTCACGCCCTCACATCCTTCAAGCCTGTGCTCGCACAGCCCTCTCTCACTGAGGTCTCTGCTGTCCGCCCCGTTCCCAAACCACAGACCTCCCTCTCCTCACCCCTCTTACCTCGCTCTCATTTCTATCAACGCCCTTCTTGCCTTCTAACAGGCCAGTCAATGCCCTTACCTCCCGTGTTTATGTTTTAAATTATATTTGTCTTCACATTCAAATATAAGCTCCACGGGCATATTTGTGTATTTTGTTCATTGATGTCTCCCCGGAACCTGACTGTGCACCTAACGCGTAACCAGCCTGCAAAATAGTCCCGGAATCAATGAACAGACTGACGTCTCCTTCCCAATGGGGAGCTCATTCCATCACACGGGGAGGTTTCTCTGGGCTCCTCTTCTTGGGTCTGTCCAGGGCGGGGCTGGATATCATCTCGGTTCACATCTCCGGCTTCCTCAGAGGGCCAAACCCGATAATGGACACAAAAGCATCATGGAACAAAGTGTCATGCCAATGACCATGAGCGTGATCCCTGTTACGCATTCACGCGGTCCTGGGGAGGGGAGCTCCCCTTGGCTTCCTTTTTGTGTTTCTCAGTATGTCCCCCCTGGATAGCTTTCAGCTCCTTCCCCAGAGCTTTTTCCTTCCTACCCAGGCACGCCATGTGGCTGCTTCATCATTTATAGTGTCCGCCGAATAATTGGATTGTTATTGGTTTGGAAGGGGGTGTGGGAGGGGGAGACACTTTTGCTAAATTATTTCTCTTTGGGTAATGTTCATCTCCTGCCTGGCGGTGATTTATTTCTGCTGTAGGCAGTCTCGCTCTCCGGAAATTAATTCTTTGATGGGAATGGAAAGGGAAGCGGATAGTGGCGGGTCGTGCGGGCTTCCTTTTGGACATCAGCCCTACTAAATGAGGCGTGGGTTTGGGTTTCTCGGGGTGTGGTGAGAAGGCGTGGCTGATCTGGGCATTGAGCATCTCAGGGTGCCCCGCCTTGCTCCCGGTCTCTCTCTCAGCTGCACAGCATGTTCTAACCTCTTAAATCCGGCGGGTCCCCGTGCCCAGTCGCCTGCTGTGTGTAAGAGCACGTTCACGTCCAGGGTGACTTTTGGCAGGTGTTCGTCTACACATCGGAGGCCCAGATTGGTGAAGGTCATTGTGCTGGTTACCTGTTCCTCCACGACGAACTTCGAAAACCAATCTGAAGGCTGGCTCGTTCACATATCTGGCACTAGGGCTGGCCAGCTCAAAGGCTGGGCCCAGTGGGGACCTTTGGTTGGAGCAAGGCCACAAGGCCTCTTCCTGCCACTTGGGATTACTCACACTGGGGCAGTGTGGTTCCAAGTTAAGACTGTCTTTTTTTTTTTTAAGATTTTATTTATTTATCTTTAGAGGGAAAGGGAAGGAGAGAAGGAGAAAAATATCAATGTATGGTTGTCTCTTGTGTGTCCCCTACTGGGAACTGGCCTGCAACCCAGGCATGTGCTCTGACTGGGAATTGAACCGTGATCCTTTGGTTTGCAGGCCCGTGCTCAATCCACTGAGCTACACCAGCCAGGGTCCAAGTAAGACTGTCTTGAAGTTGAATATTGAGAACAAGACTTCCCAGAGAATCAGATGGAAGCTGAATGGTCTTTGGCAGCAAGGAGTAACCCCCAACTCAGTGGCTTAAAGTCATATGTTGTTTTTTGTTTTTCCATGGTAAGAACTCAAAAGTAAGGAGAGTTAGTTAGTTTGATGGCTCAGAAAGTCATCAGATATACAGGTTTTTCCTGTCTTTTTTCTCTGCCAATCTCTGTATGTCAGCTCTGTTCTTAGGGCACCTTTCCTCCTAGTCACAAAATGGCTGCTCCAGTTCCAGGCATCACATCCAGATGCAACATTTAGCAGAAAAAGGACAATTTCTTCCTCTTTGACTTTTCAGTAACGGAGGAAATCTCCCCTAGAACTTTTTCCCATCCCTCCTCTGCCCCGTCCAGCAGTCCTGTCATTGGGCTGATTACTAAAAGCATCAGTGATAAAGGCAATGGTGTCATCATGATTGATTTAGATGAATGACTATTTGCTCCCAAGTCACATGAGGACAGAGTAGGCCCCCAAACAGAATACGGCCTTGGCTGACAAGGAAGATGAGAAGGATATTCTGGGTGAGATGTCTTTTAGGGAGACAATCAACCTTGAGTGGAGAACCCTCAAGTTTTGGTAAGCTTCTAGCCTTTCCAGCCAGAACCCTACATTGTGGGCCCAAGTTCATTTTCCTGGCTATGAAATAAGGATAGGTGATGCTGATTCAGGGCTCGCTGCATGCCGGGCACTGTTATAAGCACTTTGCACGCGTGGACTCATCGGGTCCTTACAACAATCCTATGAGATGGTTTTTAAATAATAGTAACCCCATTTTCTAAATGAGGAAACTGAGGCCTAGAGGAGTAAAGTAACCAATTCAATGTAACTTGGCTAGGAAGCTGCAGAGCCAGATTTGAATCAAGGAATTCTGTGTCCAGAGCTCTGCTACCCTTCTCTCATTTGGGGACAGGGAGAACGAGGGGCAGGGAAGCGAAGTGAAATGACCACACCCTTTGGAGAGAGGGAAAGGGAGTCTGGCATGGCTGAGCATGGGACTGGCCCCTGACGGGCACATCTGACATACATTGACCAAGCTCAGGGAGGTGAAGTGGGGAGTCCAAGGTCCTGTGAGTGCTAAGTGCAGCACTAGGGTTCATTCCCAAGTTCAGATCACAAGGCTTTTCCCAACACGATTAGCCCGTCCATCTGTATTAGGTAGGGTTCTCCAGAGAGACAGAACCAGTAGGTTATATATGCATCATAGCAATGGGCTTATGCGACTGTGGAGGCTGAGAAGTCCCCTGGTCTGCGGTTTGTAAGCTGGAGGCCCTGGAGAGCTCATGGTGTGGTTTGGCCCATGTCAGAAGGCCTGAGAACCAGGGGCTGATCATGCACGTCCCCGTCTAAACCCAAAGGCCCAAGAGTCCGAAGTACCGGTGTCTGAGGGCGGGAGTAGACGGGCGCCGTAGCTCAGGCAAAGAGCGAACTTTCTCTTCCTCTCCTGTGTTCTATTCGAGTCCTCAACAGGTAGGATGGTGCCCACCCACGTGAGTGAGGGGACTCTTTCCCGATCTGCTGAGTCACACCATACCCTTCTTGAAGCACCCCTACGGACAGTGGGTATCTGGAGGTGTCCCCCACAGGCGGCTGACCAGGAGATGGGCAGAGCCAGAGGCCTCATGGATGGGGCCTGAAGAGGTTCTAGCCAGTGGAGGTCTCAGGCAGGTCCCTGAGCTGGTCCCTGGGGCAGGAGCATGGGGAGATGTGGATACCCACCCCCTTCTGTTTCCCCACCACTTGCCCAAAGCAGCCCAACAGGCCGGGGGTGGTGTCCAGCCTCTTTCCCCGGTCCTGGTTGTCTGAGAGGGCCACACACAGACACAGACACAGAGAGAGGACAGAGGTCTCTCTGAAATGGACAGTTAATTGTCTCCAGGCCAGGGAGACCTGAAGGATTAGGGCTTTCCGGACTGGACCGGGGCCCATGGGAGGCAGAGACCCTGCCCCTAGCCCCCTGGCCACTCTCATTTCCGTGCCAGCTCTCCAGAAATCCAGGCCGGTTTCAAAGCCTGAGGCTGCAGCCTGCCCGAGCATGGGGTCACTTCCGAGGTCACTGGCTGGACAAGCAGGTCAATTTTAGCAGGAAACCTCTACGTAAGTGGTGCTGGCTGAGGCAGGGTTCCAACAAGGGGTCTCTGGCCTCTGCAGCGGGAGAGGCCTTTCCACTTAATTTGACACCTGGGGAGCCTGAGTCTTCTAGAAACTAATATTTATTGAACATGCACACTCACCCACACACAGATGCTTAATAAGCATATATATATTCCAGGCATGTTGGAAGGCCCTTCTAAATAATTATCCTTTGCAATCCTCACAACCCTGAGAAGGAGACTTTTTTTTTAACCAAATTCCCACGTGAATAATTTTTTTTTTTACACATTCCCATTCCCTAGATCCCCATATACAACAGTTGAGCCTACTGAGTCTTAGGGGAGTTAAGAGGTTTGCTCAAGATTACTCAGCTTCGAAGGGTCAAGCAGGACTTGAACTCTTCTGTGGCTGACTTGCCCAGTTCGCCTCTCCATTTAACCTTGAACCCAAAGGTCTGCCGGATAAGAGGTCTCCTTGCTCACCTGGCTTCCTGGCCGGAGAGGAGGAAGCACAGTCCTCCCCGCTCTGACCCACCCAGCCACCCACCTGAGGTGCCATTAAAGTTAATTGTTTTTACTGCCAGTTTAACATAGTCTTGTAAATCTTTTTACGATGTGGCCTAGGAGCACCTAGCAGTGTGCGGCACTTGGGGACGAAATACAGTTCGAACGCAGAAGCTTGGGTCCCCCGCAGCCACCTAAAAGGCTGTAAGCTAGGGGTGCCCTCGGCGCTCCAGGGGTACCCTCTCCCCCGACCCTATGTTGCCTGGGTGAGTTTTCTTCCGGGTGAGGCCACCACTGTGCCCGGAAGGCCTAGATCCTTGCCCCCGCCCCCACTGACTGGATAGGTGCTCTTGACTCTAGATTGTGGAATCCTCTGGAATCTGAGCCCCCTAAACACTAGTGCAAGGTTCTGGAGCCTTTGGAAAGGTTTTTTGGGGGGGGGACTCTAGTGAAGATAATGGGGCCCTGGGGTGGCTGGGTCTCTCCCAGCCTCAGACACGCTGACAGGCTGGCCAAGCACCGCAAGGGGCCCATTAGGGATGTGAAGGGTGCGCCTTGCAGGGTACAGGTCTTCCCTTCCTACCATCACCTGCCTAGAGAGCCCAGCCATTCCCTACTGTTTCTTTAAGACAGCGCCTGGTTAGTGTCGAGGAGGACCCTGGTTGCGGAGTCTTGGGCTGACCTTGGCTTCCACAGGGAAGACCGTCCCTGCGTCCCCTCTCCCTTGATCTCAGTGCCTGGCATTGCCACCTGAGGCTCCAGAAAAATGGGGGGTTTTGTTTTAATTCCTCAGGTTGTTGCTAGTATACAACCGACTGTTACTTCTAATGTCCCCCAGAAGAGGGGCAGGCTCTCCCGAAACATCTGTAAACACTGACATCTTGAACAATCGTGATTATGCCCAAATATTTACGAGGCCCTTATTGTGCGCAAGCCTTGCGGTAGGTGCTGGGGAGGGATATACGGGCGGAGGGATATACGTCCTTGCCTTGACAGGGCTTTAGTATGGGAGGACTCATTACACTCAGATTCGTGAGCGGAGGGACTTAGGTCCTGTGCAGAGTATGGAGCGGTCCCCCCCCCCCAAGTCCTCAGGGATCCGCAGCACCGGCAACACCCTATAGAAATGCAAATTATCTGGCCCAACCCAGGCCCTTCGGAGTCCGGAGCTCCGAGGGGTGGGGCCGAGCCACCTGGGTTTCAAGGAGCCCTCCAGGTGATATGGTGCTCGCTAGGGTTCGTGAATCTCTCCAATGTGGGTTTGGATGGGGGGTGGGCTTAGATTTGTTCTCCCTTGCTGGTGGTGAGGCTTTGGCCAAGAAATTGTAGGAAGCTCAGTAGGGGTGGGAGGGAGAGGAGAGGATGTGGAGTAGGGAGTCGGAGAAATTGGCCCCAGTCAGGTGAGGATGACCACCAGGAGAATGTCCTTGACGGAGAGCAGCGGGGTCAGAGGCCGGATTTCTCAGCTGGCTGAAGACCTGGGCTCGACCCAATTCGGGGAGGTCAGAACGGCGTTTCCAATCCCGCCCACCTGTCAAGCCTGGGCTCAGGCCAGCTCGGTCTCTTCCAGGCTGCCTGCCTTTCGGGTTCCCAGCCTCAGTTTCCCCCATCTCGCGGGATCGCGGCGGCTCAAATGAGGCTGGAAGCTGCAGAAGCGCCTAGGAAGCTACAGAACCCCGTGTCAGGACCCACTTTCGCCATGACTCACGTCTGTGGTGCAGAGAAGGTCCTCTCCTGTAGGGTCGAGACGACACCCGAGCGAGAGAAGTCGGCTCGGGCACTCGGCAGTGGGGGGCTGCGGGGACCCGGAGCCGGTGGGGTTCCTGGGAACTCTCTGCTTAGGGTGACCCAAGGCAGTGCGAGCTGGGCGTGAGGTTAATAGCTAGGCTTTTCTGTAAAGCGTCCGGGAATTATCTTGCGAATAACGCACGGGTGTCTGTAAAGCTAGAGAACTTTTACAGGGGCGTGAGCGTGGGTACTTGGGCCGAGGAGCCTTCCCCACGCGCCCAGTGGCACGCAGGGCTGTTCCCGCAAAGAAGCGCAGAGCGCACAGCGCCCCGCGTTGCGTGGGGCTTCGCCACCAGCCTCCCACCGAGTGGAAGGAGATGGCAATAACTGGACAATCGGAAGAGGGGAGGAGGGTTTGGAGGGGAACCCTCTTGACCCTGCTTTGGAGGGCCCTGCAGGCTTGCCAAGTGTTCTTTGAGTAAGGCCCCAACGTAGCCTCGCCCTCCAACGAAAGACCCAGTGAGTGCGTGACCTAGCCCCTTGCCCACCTCTCAGGTCCGCCCTCATCCTCCTCGCCTGCGCCGGTGACATCCGGTTGGGAGTGGCCGCCCTGAGACCCCAAGCCTCCCCTGTTAGAGAAGAGGGAGACTGGGCCAATTTCCCCCTTCCAGACCCCCAAATCTGAACAGCAGGAGGACCAGCGGCCTGTCCCCGCGGCCACTGCCCCTCCCTCCCCCGCGCCCCGCCCCCCGCCAGGCTTTGAAGAGCGCGTTTTACGAACTTTTCCATTTTCCTAATGGAGGCGTGTTTGTTCTTCTCAGTCACCTCACTTTTTTTTTATGAGCTTCAGAGCTGATCTGCACGTTCTTCCCTCCGTGTAATTTAAATCTGAACTCTCCCCCAGCGGCCTTTTCCCTCTTGTTGCCTGCCAAATCGTTTGAAGGCTGGGCAAACCGTCTTCCTCCCTCCCGTGCCCGCGAATGGCCGTCTACACCCGCGAGGGAGGCGGAGGCGGTTACCCCGAGAGTTCCCGTGGGTGGGAGACTTTCAGCAGACGCCTGTAGACCAGCTGGGGGGACGAGCCAGAGGAGGGGAGGCAAAACATTTGAATAACGGCACTTCCCCCAGCGCCCAGCGCCTCTGCTTAAGGGTTACGGTGTTCCAGCGTTAATATCCCCTGATTCATATTTGAACTCTTGGGAAGGCATGAGGGCTCGGAGGAAGTAAGCTTGCTGAGTTGTTCTTAACATCCATGGCCTCGCTCATTTTCTCAGTGCTTTCTGGCAAAGGAGGTGTTCCCTCCATTTCACAGACTAGGGAAACTGAGGCTGAGCCGTGAAGTCAAGTTTCTCTCAGCCACTCTATGGGGATTCAACTCCCATTTCAAGTGAACACTATTCATAACAAAAGTTACTATTACTTAGGGCTTCATATAGCATTAAGTACTTATAACCACCACTCTTAATTAAGAAACTGTGTGCCAGGCGCTGTTGTAAGCCTTCTACTCATTTATTTCTCACAAATATTTGTCCCATGCCTTTGTGAATTTTCTACTTTTCACATGACAGATGGGGAAATTAAGGCACAGAATAGTTGTCACCAGCCTGACGTCACACAGCAAGGAAGAGCCAGAGCCGGAATTTGAACCCAGGCTCGGCTTTCCTAACCACCCATATTTATGCCTCTGGGAGAGAGAGTCTTTCCGACCTCTGTCCTGAGTCACAGGAGAAAAAATCCTGGGTTTTCTGGATCCTGGGCTGCATTTGCCTCCTGCGGTCACTCTGGGGACAGACAGGGAGATGGGGGAGGGGGATTACATAAGGCGGTGACTTCAAAGGCAGCTGCCACCATATAGCCTTGGCTCTGGGTGGCTAGCCTAGGGCACCAGTCTGCAAGGGGAGGGCTTTCCCCTCCATCTCTGAGAGCAGTGCCTCCTCTTAGTCCAAGGGCATAGCGGGCAGTGGGGTAGACTGGGGTGGGGTTGAGGGGGGAGGTGTTGAAACGGAAGGTGGGGGTGGGGGGGACACAGATTAGGTGTTGTTAGTGAGTACAAACAACATTAGTTGTTGCACTTACTCTATGCTCTACAGGATGCATAGTTTTGTTCTTACGTGAATAGGCCTACAGGTAGGACTTTCAATTCAATTTAAAGGGCACGGAGAGGTTAAGCCATTGGCCCAGCTTCACGGAGCCAGCAAAGCAGTGAGTCCAGCACTTTGGTGGGCACGAGGCTCTCAGTGGCGGCTCACTTCATGTAAATTTGGCACATTCTGGGGAGGCGGGGTCTGATCTTCTCTGATCCGAGCAACAGAACAGAATGAGAAGGTGTCAGGACAGTAGATCGAGCCCCCCTCCTGACGGGAAAAAGGAGGCCTGGTGAGGGGTAGAGCATGACCTTACTTCAAGTCTGAGGGGAAACCAAGTGGGACCCAGGGCAGGCCAGGGCACTGGCCACAGCTCGGAGGGAAGAAGCAGGGGAGGGAGTGGCCTGAGACAGCCTGAGGCCGACCTAGGGCTCCCTTTGGTCCTGAACTTCTTCTACCGCTTTGCAGGAGTTGATCAGCCTCTCTGGGCCTCAGTTTCTCCAGCTGCAAAACCATGGTGGTCCAGGCATTGGAATATTCAATGGCTCAGTCATTGGTGATTTTCATGCCCTGAGAAGCTCAAGAGGTCCCAACCCAAAGGCACATTTGGAGCTGAGCAGGACCAGTCCTCACATCCAGTGTTCTGTGGAATCAGGAGCCCCAGACTTCCAGAGGGTAGGTGGAGGGGGGACCCTCACTGGGACACTGAGAACGGATCCCCAAAGACCTCTCATCCCAGCCCAGGGATGGCTTCTGTGGGCTCTGACCCAGGAAGTGGTTTCTAAGCCCATCCCTGGAATTCTCCTGAGGCCCCCTTTCTGTGGGACTACTGAGCCCAATGCTGGGGGGGGGGGGTGCTGGAGCATGAGGGGCTTGGCCTGGGTTGAGGGATGGTCCCTGAGGCCAGAAGCGGTTGTGTGCTAATACCTGCGTTATCCAACCAGGTCAACCAATGTGACTTTTAGGTCCACCTGGAGATGGCAACATCCCCACTCAACCCACCCTCCTCCTCCCCTCGTTATTACTGCTATTATTTAAGGGCTATACTTCTTCTCGTTCCTACTGTAAGCCACCTGTGTGCGATGTACAGTATAAAGCCTGGGAGTGACAGAGTTGCAGACTATTGCCCAAGCTAATAAGTGGCCCAGGTTCAGACAGAGAGGGAGGTGGATAAAGGGGATCAGCAGGCAGAGGAGGAGGAAGGGGACTGCAGAGGCATCTCCCTGCTGTAAATGGAGCCCGGAGCTGGGGGAGATGGTGGACACCCGGAGCCAGAGTCCCGGGAAGTGCATAGTCTCTGCAGTGATGTGATCAGATGCTATCAGTCCCCGAAGACATGTGCTGAGGGCGGCTGTGGGGCTGATTGATGGAGATAGTCCCATCCTGGTGACTCAGTGGGGGAGTTGACCTTTGCATTACAGAAATCTCAAGGTTTCCTTATCTGCTCCAGGAGATGCCAGGGTAAAGATGCCAAGGAAGGAGCTGTGCCCAGGGGACAGAGAGTCGTCGGGGTGGTGGGGGGGAGCATGTCAACGCATCAGCTATATTGGGGGGTCTGCTAGAGGTGTGGGGCAGCCAGCCCTGGATAAACCACAGCCCCTGCAGTAAGAGTCAGGACAGGTCTTGGCTGTCGTTGAACAGACCCAGAGAGGGGCTCTGACTTGGTCACGGCCACTTGTATTGGGGATGAGGTCAGGCCACCAACCTCCTGGAACTTGCCCTTCCTCAGCCATGGGCTGTCCAGAGGAGCGTTGAGCCCAGGGGAAGGGATGGGGGTGAAAGGAGCGGTGGTCGCCTAAATGGCCCCAGGGGTCGCGTCGTCGGGGCGGGGGTGGGGGGTGGGGGCTAGCTCTGAGGCTCATCCTCTGTCTGGGTATTCCTGGAGGTGCACATTTTTCCTGCCTGTTTTTCGGGGGGCCAGGGAAGAAGGCAGAGAAAGCATGGCCTGGAGGGAGATGAGCGGGTGGGGGGAGTGGAGGAGGGAGAGCAGCAGACAAAGGGGCCACAAAGGGGCCGAAGCCGCATCAGGCTGGGCCGCTGAGTGACGATCCCCAGGCCAGGGAGGTGGAGCCGCTAGGGGGGCGGGGTGTGGGGCGGGGCGTGGGGCGGGGTTCTGGCGCTGGGAGAACAGAGACCAGCCAGGGGTTCAGAGACCCCGAGGAAAACTCACAGGGAAGAGAGATGGAGGGAGGTGCAGAGAGACCCCGGGGGATAAAAGATAGAGACTCCAACAGGGAGAGACATCGAGAAATACAGAGAGAGAGAGAGAGACAGAGAACCCAATCAATGTAAATAAATCCATTTCCATGGCAGGGCTCTGGGTCCTGTGGGCCCCTGACTGTCCCATCCCAGTGGGTCCTGGGTTGGGAACATCTGCCCTTCAGACTCCAGCACATCTTGTAACGGGGCTAGTTTCCTTTGCAGAGAACGTGGCTCTGAGAAGTAGTGTTTGCTGATCTCCCAAGCCCAGCACCCACACCTTCAGTTTGAAAACTCACCCGTGCTGTCTGCAGCCTGCTCCCCGGCGCTCCGAGAGGTCACCTCCAGCTGCAGGGACACACCCGTGTGCACAGGGGCGCACAACCTCTTCCAGATCAAGCATCCTCGCCACACGTGTGTGTACGCATCCTCACGAAAGACCACCAGGCACACGCACACACTTCACTCAGCATAGCACGCACATGTCAAAACATGTGCATCCAACATTTGTTAAGCATGTACCATGTGTAGAACGCTGGGCCAGGCATGAAAGATCGAGGGAAAAACAAGAAAGTAGAGGGGCCTCTCTCAGGCTCCCCAGCCATGGGGTGTCTGTCCTTCAAGATCCAGGGCACAGGGCCTGCCCCTCTCTCTGCCTTTGGGAATGTCCAGAGTCAGGGTCTGTGGCGTGGTAGAGAGGTCCAGTTCCCCCCATTCCCTACCCAGTGTGGTCAGGCGAGCTCAGGGCAAGCTTAGGGCCTCCCGGAATATAGATTCTGCCCTATTTTCACCCCCAAATCTCCCCCCTTGATATAAAAGATCAGATGTTTGGGGGCCTGTCCCTCCATCTTGTCTCAGAACTGACCCCGATGTCTGTCTCTCTGGGGAGTGAGGCAAGGGGCCTGTCTGCCTCCTATTCCAAACTGAAGGTGGACCTGGGAGGACTGGGGAGGGAGCTTTGGTTTCCTTTTGTATCTGCCCCAGGATTCTGGGGGGACCGTGCATTTCCTTCCTCCTGGCTGAGGGTAAAGACCGTCCCCAGGTGCTGTTCCTGATAGCCCGATGGTCTTTCCTTGTTCATCACAGGTCCTCGTGACTGTAATGCCCGGTAACTTTATTGAGCGTGTGCCACACAGAAGGGGCGGTGCCGAGCACTTTGCAGATACCGCCTTGGGGAAGGCTCAGAATAGCCCTGGAACCCAGGAGGGGCGGCTGTGACTCCCAGGGCACAGAGCAAGAAATGGGGGCCCTGGGAAGCTAAGGCATTCGCCCCCCAATCAAATCGCGAGACGTCACACCCAGGCGGTCTGACACCAGAAGTCAGGGTTTTCACCGACATCCATCCTGCTCACAAATAGTTCTGAACTATCTCCACATGCTCCAAACACGGACAAGTTACACACGTGTGTGGGTGTCGTTGAGTGGTGTCGGGGTTCTGGGGGGTCTGCTGGGAGCTTCCTTGGGACCCAAACAGCAGGGGCCCAGGCTGGGGAGAACTCCCCGGGAAAGTAGCCCTTTGACTGTGCTAGGGCCTTGCCCAGCTCCACCAGCTTCCCCGCACTCAGCTGGGGTTGCCGGGTGGAGGGTCTGCGCCCAGCCTGCCTGCCCTGTAACAAAATAGTTTATAGTAAGTACATCGCCAAGCAGAAATAAAACTACTGAGTCAAACACTGCAAACAGATGCCTCCGGGCAGGGCCCAGGGTCCCAGCCAGATACTCTTTTGAGAACCTCTGGAGGGGAGAGGCCGGGAGTCTGGTACCTCCAGACAGTGTGGGTTGGGGTGGGGGTGCTGCTGGAATTGAAGGGTTGGGGGCCACTGAGGGGCTTTTAGCGACAGAGTGGGGAAGGAATAACAAAGAAAGGGGGTATTAGATGTTTTTCCTTCTGTCCATTCCAACCTGGCGACCTGCGAGTCTCTCCATGTGACCGGCCCCTCCTCCCAGGAAGTGGTGAAGCCAGGGAAGCTGGCCTTAAATCCCCTTTAGTTCTCCAGAAACACTTCAGATAAACTGCTCTGAGATGCCCAGCCCCCTCCTAAACTCACAAGAGAGCTCTGGAACTTCCAGCCTTTTGCAATCTCCTAACTTATCTCCCCTGGGTCTGCCGCTTATCTTCCAGGCTGCAGCCAGCAGGACCTTCTTTAAGCCCCATCCAGTCATGCTCTTGCTCCCCCACCTTCAGTGGCTCCCCATTGTCCATGTAGAGCTCAGAGTGGTCTGAGGTGTGCATTGACCCGAGTCTCCTGAGGTGGCTAAAATGCAGATTCCAGGGCTGTACCCCGGAGCTACCGAATCTACCTCTTCGGGGCCTCAGAATCTGTGTTGCAAATCTGACATCCCGTCCGGGAGGTGGCACAGTGTAATTATTTTTTGATTATTATTCTTTTTAGATTTTCCAAGACGATTTTTATTTATTTTTAGGGAGAGGAGGGGGGAGAAAGAGAAGGAGGGAAACGTTACTGGTGAGTGAGAGAAACATCAATCGGTTGCCTGGGGCACACCCCCAACGAGGGACCTGGCCGTTGACCCAGGCTTGTGCCTTGACTGGGAATTGAACCAGCAACCTCTTGGTTTGCAGGGGTTGGGTGTCAACCCAACCCCCTGAGTCACACCGGTCAGGGCGTGGTATAATTTTTAAGTGGGCACTTTGTAGAGTCACCGGGCGATGTCAAACTGTATGGGTGGGCAGCGTCTAGTGCACCGACTGTGTGCTGGGTCTTGTGTTTCCAGTGACTTCCAAGGAGGGAGGGTTCCATGGCTGGATGGTTCAGGAAGACCTCTTGGGGAAGCATCTCAGGGTTCAGGGTCACGCTGGAGTTGGGGGAAGAAGGCGGGTTTAGCAGTTCAGCACACGCTTTGGCAGTGGGCGAGAGAGATGAGGAAGTGGGGGTGCTGCTGTTACCTGGCTTGTTGCCCCTGGACATTCCAAAGATGGGGACCTTATCTCCTTCTTCCCAGAAGTCCCTGGAGGTGCCTGCCTGCAGAACTCTGGGAATGTTGAACAAGGAAAGAGAGGTGGTAGGAAAGGAAGGGGAGATAAAAGACACAAAAGAGGGGAAAGAACAAAAAGAGTGAAGGAGCAGACGGGCCATAGAGGGGAGTGCGGGCGGCCATTGAGTTCCTCAGCTCGAGAAGCTGTTTAGAGTTGGGTGGAAAACACGGTGTGTGCATGCGTGTAACAGGCAGAGAGACTTTCAAAACAATCAAAGTAATTGTGATTAACACTCCTGCTACGCTCCCTCTCCGTCTCAGACCCACTCCCTCCCAGCCAAGGCCCAGGGCAGACATGCCTGTCTGTAACCCTAAGAGGCAGGGGAAGCCTGAGCAATTATTTTTACACTAAGGAAGAAGAAGGAAAAAAAAAGGTTCTCCAAGATGCAGGCGCGCTCAGGGCCTCGGCCCAGCGCTTTGAGACTTGGCAGCAGCCTCCCCTCCCAGCCCCCATCTGGCCTGGCCTGGCCTCTCTCCTCTGCCCGCCTGTGACAGACAGGCCAGGCCAGGCACCCCCCGAGACCACCCCCTCCCCAGCCTTGGGCTTGTCCCCTCTGAAACTGATCCCCAGCCTTTGGATCTAATTTGTTTCTCCGTCGGCCGAGTTTGGGGGGGGTCTTGCCTGGAGACGCGGTGGTCACAGGTGACATCAATCATGTCTGCATCTTCCGAGGGATGGGGATAGGATATCAGAGAGGTGACCAAGCATTTGCCACATGATTCAAATCATCTCAGCATTGATTAATTGGGTTCATCCTGAGTTTCGGAATCATAACAACTGTTTTTCTCCTTCACCTAACGTCAACAGGCCCTTAAAGGGGAAGAACCCTTTTACCCAGCGCATGGGGCGCATTAAGTCGGTCAGTTCCTATTAGATGTTAAATGCTGGATGCATTTTAGACAAACTCGATTTGCTCGAGATACTTTTCAAAGGTTTGGGGGATGATCAGACATGCCTTTCCCTGCCTCGCCTCCTCCTTCCCCGGCTTTTCCTGGGACGTGTTTTGGCTTCGGCCTCTGACAGATGGGATGGGGGAACGTGGAGGCCCTTCAAGAGGGGCCTTTGGAGAGGCGACGGGGTGGGGGGAGAGCCCTCCCCAGGATGTTTAAGAGAGATACAGTTTCTGCAAAGTTTAATAAGGCAGAAAACCATCCCGGATGCCAAATTTGCCTTCCAAAACCTAAGTATCCGGGATGCCTCTTACCCATAGATAGAAGGGAAAACAAAACCACACAGTCTTTTTCCCAAGCCAAAAAAAATAAATAAATAAATCCATTTTCTAGAGAAGAGAAATTCTGTTTCTGCACTGGTGTGGGTTCCGGAAGTGAAATGACCAGGGAAGCAGGGCGTGGAAACGAACCCCAGTTGTGATGCACGTCAGCGAGAGGAGGGTCGGGAAGGGGAAAAAAACCTCAGCGTCCTGCCTGGTTTCCTACTCTCTTTCCTCCTGTGAAGAGCTGTGTGTCAGCTGTGGTTGAAAAACAGATGCGAAAACAGGGGTGCTCTGCAGGGCTGCCACGGTCCCGGCTGTGTGACCTTGGACCCATCACTGTGCTTATCTGAACCCAATTTTCTGGTTTCTGCAGTATTCTGGTTTCTGTTAATAGGGTAAAGGAGACTCCCTGGCCTTCTGAGAAGTAGAAACTCCCATGCTGGGTCCCTGGGAACACTAGACCTGGGTGTGTGTGTGTGTGTGTGTGTGTGCGTTGGGGGGGTGGGCAGCCTCGTAGCCGCAGACCCTAGTCTTCCCTGGGTGTGGATGTGTTTGGCTCATAAAGTTTCAGAGTGTAGACAAGCTCCAAGGTTTGGCCAAAGGGACATTTTTGGCTGCGGCAAGTGGTGGAAAAACACGATGGTTTGGAGCCAATCTGCACGTGTGGGCTTGGCATCCGCAGCCAAGTTCAACTCTTCTGTTGGAAGAGTGAACTGGAAATTGATTAGCATGTCTGGAAGGTTCTCAGGGAGAGTGGCGGCCGTTCACCCCGTGGAGCAAAACCTCCCAGGACTCCCCACTGAGCAGCGTCTTCTCTCCCAACACCTTCCGCTACTCAAAATGTCCTTGGTTCTCTGTGACTCCAGACTCGTTCTTACCGGTGCAGAGAAGGCAACGACGAGGCTTTGGATGGGTTCACCCCAAGCCTATGTGCCTGGACGGCCTCTGGGTTGGGATGTGTCTCACCAACCTGAGCCACGTTCCACGGTTGCTGCTGCCACCAACTCTGCGAAGGTGTTCGGAGGGAGGGCTGGGTTTTCATGGGGCCCTGGGGGACAGAGAAGGGGACAGACAGATTGCATGGAGAGAAAGGGAGGTGGAGGGAATGGGGTGGAAGGAGAAACCGAGGCAGACCCACAGAGAGAAAGAAAAGCGGGCAAGAATAAGGGAACCAGGCAGAGAGAGACAGAGACAAAAAAACAAAAAAAGAGAGACATACGGATAAGGAAGGAGACAGAGGTCACAGGTCTGAGAAAGAATGAAGGGGACAGCATGAGAGAGAGAGGGAGAGAACAGGACAGAGAAGGGAGGAAAAAATGATAGAGACAGAGAAAATGACTCACACTCGGAAATAGCAAGCAGAGGCGCGTGGAGAGGGTCAGAAATGCCAGACGGCACCTGCAGAGAGAAACAGAAACACGAGGACACGGTCACATGGCAGGAAAGACGACAGAGCCAGAAACACAGAACAAATGAGGGGTCAGACTTCAAATGTCACGTATCGATCCCCCAGAACGCTTAATTCCCTATCAGCGTCATCGGGCCTTCAAAGTCCCTTGCCAGCCTGGCGCCCTTGGGGACACTGCTGAGATATCACAAATTAGACGTCAGGCCTCTGCGGAGGGTGGGTTGGACTCTAGAGGATCAAAGGGAACCAGGGCTCTGGATTCATTGGCAAGACTCATGGCCGGGCCCGCAGGCCTGAATTCCTGGCTGAGCTTCCAGGAAACATTCTGATGGGCAGATAGAGACACTCCGACTGAAGGCTGCCCCCTCCCTTCCTCCCTCCTCCTCCTCCCTGCTGGCTGAAAGCAGAACGAGGGTTGGCGGGTGCTGAATTGACCTCCAGAATGCAGATTCCCCCACCTCCAAGGCCCCCCTCACTCTTGGGGGGCGGGGTGTGTGACATGAGCATGGTAGGGACAGGCGGGGGGTTTCCCCTGGAGTCGTCTGAAGATGCGATGGAACGATGCCCTCTGCTCAGGAGGCAGAGGACCAGACACCCCTGGGATGAGATGGAGCTGCCCGGCCCGAAACCTTAGTCTTCCCACATGTAATCTGGGGATGGTGGAAGTACCTCCAGCTGCCTCTCTGTGAGCCGACCGTGCAAGCCTCGCGTCTGGTCCCCAGCAAGCCCGGGGCATATGTCGGGTCTAGGGGTGCCTAGAAGACAGAAGCCAGATTGCTGTCCTGGACAGGGGCTAATATATGGCATCCAGCTATGGCTGAGAATTGAATTCAACCTCAGCTGGAGAATTAGAGCGCTGTGATTAGAAACAAGGAGAGAGAAGGGACAAAACAGGCTGTCTTCAAGTGCACGGTGACAGAGCACAGACTCTCCTGGCAGCCCAGGGGGCTGGGGAAGGACAGGGCAGATCATATTAATAACAATAAATTATATCTGCGCCGTGATTTATGGCTCTGATGTGCTTCCTATTATGTTATCTTGCAGAACCGCAGGAAGGGCGCGTTCTCCTGATGGTTGTCACGGAGGTTTTAATCCCTGCGGTTAGGGGCGACTCCTATGGTTACGGATGTTTATTTCCACTGAGTTTCCAAATGGGGGAAACTGAGGCTCAGGGAAAGAGTTGGCCCCACATTTACATCCAGGTGGGGTCATCCTGGGTCTTTTCTAGTGTCATCCCTGAGTGAGACAGCCTCTCTCTCTGTCATTTTGGGGTCTCCTTGCGGGGCGGGGTGGGGGGAGTCTTGGTTCCTTTTATCCCCCAGGGTAGGCGACTCCAGTTTTCTTGTGAGCCCAGAGGCAAGGGGCTCAAGGGTCCCTGCCGTTTGGCCCCAAGGCTCTTCAGCTTCCTCATGGGAGGTTAAAGAGAGAAAAAGAATTCCCACCTGTAGCTGCCTGTTGCAGGCTGAGCAGTTCAAGACCGGATGTGGACTTGAACTTTTAAGCTCCGCCTCTGGATGGCCTCACCCCTGTCTTTGAACCTAACAGCCCCCTGGCTGGCATGTGTTCACCCACCTCTCCCCTCCGGCTCCTGCAGGAAGCCCGCAGCCCGCTCAGGACGGGGTGGGTTTGGGCAGCAGACCCAGCAAACACGTGCCGAGCGCGCTACCCTGAGCATGTGCAGACTCAGGCCTGGAAATGGCTTGGAAGCAGCCTGGGTTGGCTTCTGAGCAGGAAAACAAGTGAACTCCCCACCTACCCTCTCCCCAGTTCTGCCATTTCCTTTGTCTCCGTCCCAAATTCCCCTTTACACGCTCCCGGAGGCTTCCTAATAAAACCGAACTGTAACTTTATCTAAAATGAGTGCAGCATATGTAGGATGGATAAGGTGTAATTAATAACAGAAAACAATGTTTCCCCCTTTCTGACCTCTCACCCCCATATAAGTGTCTTAAGCTTTCTGACAGCTAAGCCCGAAATGAGTGCGTGCTTGTGCATGCATGCTTGTGCATGTATGTGTGTGTGTGCGCGGTGCACGCTTTAGCGTGTGCATCCGAGCTGAATGCACGTGGGGCCGATGCGTCTGTCTGGTGAGTCCTCACCTAGGCCTGGCTGGAATTGGTTTACGTTTCTGGATAGACTGGCCTCTTGCTGAACCCAGGCACTGCCGGCAACTGGTCTGGTTTCTTCAAGTGAGGATTCCGTCTCGATCTCAAAATGCCCTGTATCTATTTCCACGCAGAACTTTGGGCAACATGGAAGCTGACTATTCGAATGAAAAGGTGGCACATGGACATGCACGCCCACGTCCACGTACTCTTTTACATGGTCTATTGTGTTTCAGGACCCGAGTGGATGCTGGGGGAAGCGTATTGATGGTTATTTGTGTCTGTAGTCGTGGGCAGGAAATCCAGATGAGCATGTCATTGGTTTCTGTAAATCCTGGGACATACAAGGATCTCACCCTGGAAAATGCTCTCTTTTGTAGTGGTAGCCCCCCCCCCAACCCCCACCAGAGTGTTGCACCGTGGTTGCTGTTTGCCAAGGAAAGAATGGAAGGCGTGGGCTCGGTCCAGTGAGGTAGTGGGTGGATGCCGGGGAAAGAGCGGGGGGCACCCCATCTCCAAGTCTTTGCAGACCCATTGTCTGCAGTGGGAACTGGAGGACATGCAAACCAATGCTGCTGGTCTTCACGCTGTACAACTATGTTCCTTTGGAGTAAGAAGATCTTTCTTGAAAGGCCGCTAGGCTGGCCCGAGCTCTTGGTCTCTCGTGATTCATGACGTCCGATGCTCAGCTTTTCAAGAAGCGAGCAGTGCCAACCTCTGGGTTAATGGAAGCCACACCAGCTACGGAGCAAGTAGCTTTGAATCCTCCTTGGATGGGAGGCCTGGGCAGGGTGGAGCAAGCTGCTTCCTTTTGATCAGTGGCATTGATGTGAACCAGAGGTCACGGGCCTGTGTGTTGCTTCTGCTAGACAGCAGCAACTGGACTCTCCACATTCTCTCCTGCCCCCCCTCCCTCGGGGGTTTTGTTTTCCATGGTTGTCCCTCTCTGGCCTGACTTTTCCAGGACCCCTAGGGCACCGGAGAGACTCCCCCCGCCACCCCCTTTGGACGATCCAGAGCCTTAAATCATTAGAGGAGGACCCTCTGTCCACTCCCCTGGGGTTCCCCCTTCCATTTGTGCTCTCCCAGGCATCGTAGATAAACCAATGCCTTCTCCCCTGGGGCATTCCCTGCTCACCGATGTCAGGGCGCAGGCTGGGTTTGGGGGGAGATGGCTTTCTCCCAGGGGAGTCCCTTGGGTTGCTGAGCTCTTTTATGGGGATGCTTGAGCTCTGGAGGGCCCCCAAACTGACAGCCACCTCCGCTAAATCGATCATATATTTTTCTGTCATCACGTCACGCCGTCACCCTCTGCACAAGCTTTGGCCTGCCATACTTTGATGGCTCTTCTTCCAAAAGGTGCTCCATGGAGGGTGGATCCGCATGATTTATCTCCAAGGAGAAGGGAAGGAGAATTCCTTATCACTAGTATCAGAAGGAGGATTTCCCTCTCATCACCCTGTCTTTTGATTTGGGCTTTAAAGGCAATACCAACTGGCTGCATTGAGCAGTATGGGGAGTTCTGCGGGCTGCCAGCTTCGTAAAGTTGACAATGACCAGAAAGTGGGGACTCCACCGTCTCTTAATTTTACATCCTCCCGGACACTCAAAATCACAGAACGGCAGGCCAGGAGTCTGCTGCCAGGACAAGAAGATCTTGATGGGATTAAAATAATTTCCCAGTGGAGGTTTTGAGGCTTTGGCAAGCCTAATGAGATGAGTAGCTCTTGAGAGACGAAACTTGAAAAATTAAACAAGTAATATATATTCATTATCAAGAGAAGTAGGGAAGGCAGATAAGGAAAAGGAAGAAAATGAAAATCACCTGTAATCCTACCACATGGGGCTAACTCTTCATGTTCTACGATATATCTTCCCGGTCTTCTGTGCACGGTCTATGCGTTTTACGTGAAAACGAGATTACCTAGCGCCAGGCCCTGCACGACCGTTTTCACCAGCCAAAGTGAGAAGGTACTTAATACAGAAACCGAGAGCCATAGCAACAGCCAGGCAAATGGCCACCACTGTTTGCTTTCTCCTGAACTCTTTCTAGAGATCTCTTTCTGTGTTGTCTGATAACCTGCTTGAAAAACTCCTCACATAGGAGGGGCTTCTCCATGTGGACAAGTCTGTGGGTCCTCATTTGGGGGGGGATGGAGCGGCATTCCATGTTCGGGGTGCCCCGTGGTCTAACTAATCCGCCCCCCTGCAGTGTGGACAGCTCGGTTGTTTCCGGGGGTTCACAAGGATCTCTTCTCACGGCTTATTTGAGGTGCTGCTCATACCTTATGAGGTCAGATTTTTATGTCCCACCCTGAAGCCCACCAAGCAAAGGTGCCCCATTCCCGCCAACAGCTCTGGTAGCCAGACAGAGATGTACGAATCCACTAAGGAGACCTCTAGTAGCAGGAAGCCAGACCCACAGTAGTTGAAGCAACGAAGGATTTGTTTTTCTCACATGATGAAGGAGTTCAGAGGTCAGCTGCCGCTGACCCTGATCCAGCTGCCCTGTGACGTCATCAGGATTCCGGCTTTCTTGTTTCCTCATTCCACCACTCTTAGCGTTTTGACCTTTTGTTCTCGTGACCGTCTCCTGCACGCTCAAAGATCAGGCCTCACCTCCGGGCATGACGTCCGCATGAAGGCAGGGAGGGCAGGGAAGACAGGAAGTGGTACCGGAAACTTTCCTCTAGAGCCTGGTAAGAAATGGAAACCGTCCCCGAAACCCCCCAGCAGACCTCTGCTTACACGTTGGCCCAAACTGATCCGCGTGGCCTGATCAGGGAAGTGAATATTTTCCATTCGAGACTGTAGTGTAAGAAGCAGGAAGGGAGAAAGATGTCGGGAGTGGGTGTTGGACGAGCTGACCAATGGCCTTAGCCTGAGCCCCTGAGACATTTTCACCGACAGGTGGGCCTGTCCTGGGGTGTGGCCTCTGTCTCCCATCCCTGGCCGCATTGACACTGACTTCCTATGTCTCACCTGCCTTTGACTGTCTCTAAACCCTGTTCCTCACTCTTGGCGTATTGATGTGGCTTCCTGGTTTGGGAGGCACCTTGGGACCCTCCCAAGCTGGACTGGGCTTTTCACTCAACTCTCGGTGAGGTGCTTTCTAGTCTGTAGAGTGCTGGTTGTTGGAAGGACGTCTTTATGTGCAAATGGATTCGCGCTGGGCACCGCAGTGCAGGGGCCAGGAATTCCTCCTCGGACGCTCCCGCCTCCAGCAGCGAGCCTGACATGATTGCTGCCCATTACGCCCAGATGGAGGGCAGGCGGGGGGCACTTTCTAACCTCCAGTCATTGTACAGATGGACACAGGACTGGCAAAGAAAGGCTTGTGTCAGGTCTTACAGAGGGCGTTTCTTCAGGGTCTGAGGATAACTCTTGGTTTGGGACACTTTCCCTGAGTGCAGACGCCCTGTAGGGTCACAATCCTGCGTCCCTGAGATGCTTTGTGACTAGACATCACGGGCTACCACTGAGTTAAATGTTTTGGGGGCCGGGAGGAGGGCTTTCTTTGCCCCATAACCCCGAAGACCGAAGACCCTGTGATCGTTAAGCCCTAAAACTGTGTGAAGAGTCTGTGATAAGATTTGCTATGAATTGGAAGCTTAGAGCCCAATCTAAATCCATTAGGATGGGTTCACGACTTTGTTTACCCAAATGACTGAGTGGAAGTAGCTAGAGAATCCTATTCTACTTGTGCTTGTCAAATAAACTGGGGCTAGGGGAGAAAGTAACTGGCTATGAGGAAAAAATATAAAAAGGAAAGAATTCATGTCCTTCAAGAGCTTATTCTGTGCCCCGGTCCCGTGGGAGGGCATTGACATGTATTAGCTAACCTAAGCCTTACAACTATCATTTGAGAGTGCGTTCTGGTTATCATTTGCATACAACACATCACGCCCACATTCAGCAGCTTCAAAACAACTCACAGACTTTGTGGGTCAGGAATTAGGTCGGGATTCGGTGGGCATAGCTGGCCCCTCTGCTCCCTGGGTCTCAGGGTTTCGTCAGGAAGGCTGTAAGATGGGCGGTGACTTGGTGGCTGGGGACGAGAATCACGTGAAGGCTCTTTTACCCTATCTGGAGGATCAAAGCGGGGTGACTTGGAGATTTCCGTTGCCAGGCAGAGTGTGTACACGGGGCCTGGACTTCCTCGCAACGTGGCTGCCTTAAGCTAGACCTCTCGCCCCACAGCGCAGGGCTCCCAGGAGCTCCGCCTAGACTCAAGAGCAAGGGACAGAGACCCGCATTTGAAGGAGAGCAGGGTCAAAAGGTTTGGGAGCAAACCTTTTGCTCCCTTTTGGGAGGTTTTAAAATTGTCAAAGTGTCACCCTATACAAGCCATCCTCTGGAAGCCGTAGGAAGCCAGGTCTGGCTTCCCCGAGAGTCTGGCTTGGGGCCATTTCCTCAACTAATAAGCCCTTACTTTCTTGGCTGAAAGAAAAAAAAAATTGCCAGAGGTAGGAATAATGTAACCCCATTTCACAGACAGAAAAGTTCGATGATCAGTCCAGGGAAACATACAAGGCATGATGCAGGGCTGGGAGTTGAACCCGGAGTTACGGAACGGAGGCCTGGGTGTGCAGTTAAAATCTCGTGTTTATTGTGTGACTGAGAAGCTGTGACTGATCCTGGTGCTAAAGGGAGACCTAAGCAGTTCACCGAGGGAGGAATGGGCCCTTGGTTGGGAGGCGGGAGCTGTTGGACTAGGCACTCAAGCCGTCATAGCGAAGCCAGAAGCCAGGTGGGTAAATATTATTGGCAGAATGTGGTGGTTCCTTGCAGGGGGGGAGGGGGTCTTCCTGGTTTTGAGAGGCCAACCAGTCCAGCCCTTGACCTTTTAGCAGGACTCCTTATAAACCTCAGTGAATTCAGGAGTCGGTCAATCCGGGTTTGGAGGCACCAAGGCTGATGCCCTTTACCAAGGACCTTTGGGGACAGCGCCACCCTGCTTTGATGCAGCAGTTGGGCCCAGTCCCCCTGACTGGCAGACATCCGTCCCTTCCCTGTCTAAGAATAGCTCACAGGAACCGCGTGGGTGGGGTGTGTGAGGTACCCAAGGGATTTCTGTACGTGGGGTGGTTCATCATCACAGCACCCCTATGGGACGCGGATATCTTCAGGTCACAGGTGCAGAACTGAGGTTGAGTAACTCACCCAGGGTCACCGAAATGAAAAGGACCGAGTGGAGACTGGGGCTTCACCGGCACGGTCTTACCCACATCCGTTGTCCCGGCCGTGTCCTTGCTGGCAGGACTCGCCACGACTCCATTCACACGTGCTCGTGGGTGTCCCCTCTGCTGGCTGAGGATGTTCCCAGAACACCGGAACACACGCCTGGGCCGGCGCCCAGAGGTTAGCGCATCAGTGCTCTGGCGTAGACCTTCTCGGTCTCCGTGCGACAGACTTTTGGGGCTGACGGTTCCCAGTCGTGGGGGCCGCCCTGTGCGTTGGAGGGTGTTCGGCTTCTGCTCTCTGGATGCCAGTAGCACTACCCCCGCCCCCCGGGTTGCAGTGAACAATAAACGCATCCAGGCATTGCCCAGTGTCCCCTGGAGGGTTGCCCCTGGACCAGAACCACTGCTGGCCACTGCTTGAGTTTCCATTCTGCCTTCGCCACGTGAGAATCCTGTCCTCTTGGCCCAGTTCCCTTTCCTTCTTCAGCTTTAATTTCCTCACTTGTAAGTTGGGAGTAGTAATAGGACCAACCTCAGCGTTATTGGGGGGGTTCAGTGAGTGGATATTTACCAAGTGGAAAAAAATAGAGCTCGGCACGTGGGCCGTTGCTCCTCCTTCTTCCTCTTGTTCCTTGAAGAAAAGCAACAGAGCCATCATCCCTGCGCACTGCTGTTCAGAGAATGGTCACCCTCTGCCCGGGGTCCTGCCTCCCAGCCTGCCCACAGACCCGTGGGTCCTCGGGAGGCTCGGCGCAGAAAGGAAGCCCCGGTTTGGCTGCGTGGAAACTTCTCTAAACGCAGTTTCTGGGCCAGACCGCCCCTCCCCAGCCGCGCTAACTGGAGCTCTGCAGACCTGCCTGAGGAAGAAGAAGGGAACGCTGAGAACAGTTCTGAGCACGACAGCAAATTCAGCTGGTGTGTGAGGAGCCCAATGCTCCCAACGCAATTAAAACCCCATCAGGGGCCGGAAAAGCGCACTCGTGTCCCTCCATCAAATGGCAGAGCCCACGTGGTGGAGGCCTCCCCCGGGGGGCCCCTTCGTCAAGGGCTGTTGGAAGGACAGCCACGCACGGCCCCTCCCCCCGCCGGGGGCCCCTTGCTCTCCTGCGCAGGCCTCAGGTCCTGGTATAGGAAGGAGCACAGGGCCATCTCCGTGTGTTTTTCACTCTTGGTACGTGTGGATGCTAAAGAGGAAAGTCAGCTGAGTCTTGGCGAGCGTCCATTTATTTTCAGGCAAGAAGGAGAGTGGCTCACTTGGTCAATCGACAAACATTCGGGGGCTGCTTCTATGAGCCCAGCACTGGGCAACATCAGGGGTTCTCAACCCGGGGCACAGCTCCCAAGGGACAGTGGGCAAGATCTAGAGACGATTAAAAAAGAAAATCCTCACCCGAGAGTATATTGATTGATTTGATAGAGAGAGGAAGGGGGCGACAGAGAAAGAGAGAGAAGGAAAGAGAAACACTGATATGACACACATGACATCGATTGGTTGCCTCCTGTGTACGCCCCGACCGGGAATAGAACCTGCGACCTAGGCATGGGCCCTGACCAGGTACTGAGCCCACAACCTTTCGGTGTATTAGGATGACATTCTAACCGAGCCTCCCGCCAGGGAAATCTAGGGACAATCTTGGTTGTCACGATGTGGGGTACATCCAGTGTATAGAGGAGCCAAACAGCCTGCAACACCCAGGACTGTGCCTGCAATGAGGAGTGACCCGGTTTCCAACAGGGATACTGCTGAGGCCGAGAAGCCTGGCTGAGGCCCCGGGGCTGTCCGTGGTGGTGGACAGGACAGACGACGGCCCTGCCCTGGCTGGGCTTCCTTGAACGTGGTCACCTTGACTATTTCGGTAGCTGGATTAGGAGAGGGCTTCCTTGAAGGGGACCATTGGTGGTTGTTTTCCCCTCTGTCCAGGCCTGGGTCTGGTAGGACTGCTAACTGGGACGTGTGTCGGCTAGTGAGTGTACACGTGTGTGCGTTCAGAGCCATGGGGGGCGATCTCTGTTTGGACTTGGTGGCTGTCTGTTTATGTCTGTGTACGTTGGTGTGGCTCTGTTCAGAAGGAGCTCTCTGTCATTTCCTTCCCCTGCTTATCAAAGAGTCACGGGTGGCTGGCTGACACCTGATTGACTTCGTCACCAGGCAAGACTAAGAAATCATTAAGGGATGATCCACCTTTGCCCCCTTCCGCTTTCTTCACCTACCCTCCCTGCTCCCACCTTGGCAATGAGACTTGCCGAGTAAACTTGCCTCTGAGTCAAAGCTTTGAACTTGGAGTATAGCCGAAGCCAGCTCCCCTGAGCGTGAGGATCCAGGAAGCTTTAAAAACGGCGTTTCAGAGAAATCAAAGAAAAACCATGAGGGCGAATGATCTAGACTAGATAGAGTCTTCAGCTTTGGCGCTGACGGCATTCTGGGCCAGAAGATGCTCCGTTGTGGGGGCCGTGCTACGTACTGGGGGGCGTGGAGCGGCATCCCTGGCCTGGACCCACTCACGAGCTGCACCCCAGCTGTGAACCAGAAATGTCTCCAGACATCGCCCGAAGTCCCCTGGGGAGCGTAAAACCACCCCCTGTTGAAAACCATTGATCTATAACTACACAGAACAACATGGGTGAATCTCACATGCTTCATTTTGAGTGAAAGAAGCCAGATACTTAAGTAGGAGGCCGCGCGGTTTCCTTTATATAAAATGTAAGAAATGAGCAGAGCGAAACAGGATAATGGTTGCCCTTTTGGGAGGGGGGGTGGACGGTGACGGGAAGGGGACACTCTGGCGATGCCTGGTTCTCACCGAGATGCCAAGGACCCTTACACGACATCTGTACTTTCCTCTGTGGATGTTGCATCAGAATCACAAGTGTGTTGAGGGGGGAAATATATACAAAAGGAACACATTTGGAAAATCAGAGAAGGCTGTCTTTAAAAAAAAAACACCAAAAACAAGCCCAAATGCCACAGGTTCCATCTGCTTCCCAAACTGCGTAGTGGACGGTTTATGAACAGCTTTATTTAAATGATTCTTCTAGAATCCCTGCAGCTGTTTCTAAAGCTACAGGAACAATAATTCTATCAAGCAATGATCTGATGGAGGAGAACATGTAGGCCTCCCCGCGCCCCCGCCACACGCACGCCCCAGGTGGAGATGTCACCGGGTCTGTGCTGAATTGAGTGTCCTGCCTTTGTGTTTTCCGAGCAGCCCCACAGAGGCCGGCGCACTGCAAATTGACCTGTGAAGTGGACCTGTGGGCCAGGTTGAGACTTCTGAAAACAAGTGGCCTTTTTCATCTTCTGGAAGGGGAAAAAAACCTCCAGCTCCCTGTGCAACAATCATAGCTTGCCCCCTTCCACCCATTTCAAAGAAAGGCCAGCCTTGCCCCTCTTTCCTGAACCCTAATCGCCCATGCCAACTCCATCTCTGTCCGGGGGACCCTGGGTTATTATCTTCCTGGTCATTCGGGTCTCGCTCCACAGAATCCCAGCTGCCTGGATGCCCAAAGCCGAAGCTATTGGTGTTCTATATTTTCTTCAACAGCCCTCTTTTGGGGAAACCCAGAGAAAGTTCTAGAAGCAAGCAGGCCTCAAGATGTGTTGGGAAGACCCCCAGTCTCCTTCCCGGAATTCTCCTCAGGCATCGGCATTTGGGCCAAGCTGCTCCGCACTGCTGAAGCCTCCCCAGCTGGCCAGCGTTTAAGTGGGGCCCATCTGTTCTTGACTGTTAGCACGGAGCAGGAGCAGGGGAGGCGTGGTGGGGAGGCCAAAACCCCAAACCCATAACCTTGATCCCACCACAATTTCTTCTAAGTCGGAGTCCTGGAGAACGGCTTCATTACAGGGCAGAGGCCCCCATCCAAAAGGCCCTCTTTGCCCCCTCCGCTGCCGCCTTCCTCCCCCCCTTCCTGTCCTCTTTCTGCTGACATCTCCAGGCTCTAACCCATCTTCAGATTTATGATCTGTGGTGTTGCGTGCCGAACACCCTAAGATTGTACTTGGGTGGGAGAGAGCATCACGTATCACGAACACAGGCTATTTCGCAGTCCTTTGGGACACAGCAGGTTATAAATGCCGCCGTGCGAGCCGAATGCGCGGCAGCCTCTGAAACACGCAGCAGCAGGCTCAGACGGCACCCAGCCGTGTGCCCAGGGAGGCATCGCACACACGGTGCGTTTGCAGACTCGTGCCAAAGACCCACGCGCGGGCAGAAGCATGCTCATACACAGGCAGGCCCAGACTGAAGTGGGGAACTGGAGGCAGACCCGGAACGGCGGCGGGGATCTGCGCCCGCGCAGCGCGCGCCTCCGGGGGAAGAGTTTAAATGGGTCGGCTCAGAGGGATCCCCTGAACTCCCTCTTCTCGTGTGGGTTTTCCTTTCAGTACAAATGGCTTCCTAAATGCAGGTCCGAGGCCCACAGACCGCACTCCTTCTGCTTTCTTCGTCAGACCTCCAGGCCTGTAACGGGGCAGAAACCCTCGGACAGAAGAACTCACTGAGTTCTACGTGTGGGCCCAGCCAGGGACTGTCTGCACGTGGCTGTTGGTGCCTTCACCGCTGCTCCCATAACCTTTCCGTGGGGCACCCAGCGTGGCCAACGTGTTACTGCAGATGACCCCTAGCAGGGAGCGAGCGCCAGGACCCAGGCCCCGGGACCCAAGGCACATGGTGGATCAGACCCTTGACAGGCAGACCAGAGAATTACATGGGGTCTCCAGAAGAGACAAAATAAAAACTGGCCCCACACCCCGCTCCCCCCTCCCCCCGCCCTTTTCTTGGAGATCTAATTACAGATGTCTTGACATTCCTGCTGCCTAGAGTTTCCTTAAAAGATTTGCCAAGAAGAAACATTTGGAAACTGTGTTTTAGGTATAATCCTGTCTGGGAGTCGCTGTTGCTTGCTTTGTCGTCAGATGACAGAAGGTTTAATTACAGCAGACCGTGTGCACTTCATTTGGAAAGCTGGATGCTCGAGTCACCTAATGTATCCCATGCTGGCAATGGCCTTTTGGCAAGACCCGCGTCTCTGATCTCACATTAATTACTACACAAATATACTTATTGTGGGCATGGAGTTTATGTGGCGGAGTCCTTTTGACACATGTTCACAATAAAAACACATTTTTTTCCCCTTCCCCTGACCCTAAGGAAAAAGGAAAAAAAAAAAAAAGAGGGAGAGAGATGAACATGATTCAAGATGCTGTTTTAATGGCATGAAAACTGTCTGCTGAGTGTTCACTCTGCTTTTGTTCTCTTTCTTTGCTCCTTTTATTAAAAAGAGCCTTTTAAACCAGGCATTCCTGGCTTGTAATTCCTTTCTTTACTTTTGCTTTTATGCCCAGGGAGAGACAGATTAGATTCGATTAGATTCGATTAAAGAGCAAGGGACACCTCGTGAAATACATTCCATCTAGAGGCAATTTGGTGGACGGGGTCAATTCTTATGTGTATGTGCGTGTGAGTGTGTGCATGCGTGGACGTGTGTGTTTCACGGGGCTCACGGATGGCCTTGTTGCAAATCTAGGTTTCTGGTTTCCAGGAATGCTTTTCCCCTGCAGCCTTTGGCTGTGGCCTGACTTCTTGGGGTCTGTGGCATTTTTTTAGGGGGGCAGGGTAGTAAATCTTATTAATGCTTCCCTTTAGCTTCTTGCAATTTCTCAAAACTTTTTTCCCGAAGAAGGAGCGGTGTCCTCACGGACCGCAGATGAAACCGTTTGTTTCAAAGACCCTCTCCCCGCCACCCCACCAGGCCCCCAGTTTTGATGATGTCATAGCAGTAACCAAGGCAACGCACTGTGACATCACAGCTGAAAGGCCACTGACCTTGGCCTGGATTTCAAAGGAAGGAGACTCATAAACTTCTAAAGCAGGCAGGAGATAAATATCCTTAGTCATAAAAGAACAAAGTTTGGGGTGGGAGGGGGCTGGAAAAAAAGAAAAAACAACGGGACTTTTTTTTAGAAATACAGTAAAGGGCTCTGCCAAGTTCTCCAGGAAGTGCCAGTGGCCGTTTTGATGATGTGAACTAGACTTTAAAACAGAAAGAGGAAAAATGAATGTGGAGGAGGGTCGTTTGCAATATTAGAATGAACCAGGTGAAGCTCTCCCCCCAAACCATAATCTTAGCTGAATAAAACAAGAAGGAAACAGTCATTTCTGAGTGAGGGGAAGTTAGCTGCCAGGAGAACGGGGGAAATTTCGGGAAGTATTTATCCCAAAGGGAAAATGCTCCATGCAGCATGGATCCTGAAACAGAAAAATGGATGACGTTGGAATAAAATCTGGAGCTTAAAAAATTTTAAACTTTTTCCTGGCTGGGTAGCTCGGTCAAAGTGTCGTCCCGATAGATCAAGGTGGCAGGTTCGATTCCTGGTTGGAGCACAGACAAGAAGTAACCAATGGCTACATTCGTAAGTGAGACAACAAATTGGTGTTTCTCTTGCTCTCCTTCTCTCCCATTTTCTCTAAATGTTTGTTTATTGATTTTAGAAAGAGGAAGGAAGAGGGAGACACAGACACAGAAATGGAGAGAGAAACAAAGTCTGGAGACTAGTTCATCTCAATGAACCCACGTTGGTTTCTTCGTTTTTTAGTAACCTCCAAGGTAACGCAAGATGATGACGTTAGGGGAAACTGGGTGAAGGGTAGGTGCGGATTGTTACAGTATTTTAGCAACTTTTCTGTCCATCTAAAATTGCTCCAAAATAAAGGTTTATTTATTTTTAAAAAAGTCCTTGCGTGCCAGCGTGTGGGACCTGGAAAGTCTTTTATTCTCTTGGTCTGGCAGTTGTCCCCGTCCCTGGAGGGCTCACAGCCCAGGTGTTTGTGCCCTCGGTGCCTTGGTGGTGGCAATTGTGCTGTGAGCAGGTGGCTGGCTGGACCCGCAGGAATGACATAGAGGCCAGAGTTGCTTCTGAGCAACTTAAGAAAAGGAAAGAAAGGCCCCCGGGCCACCTGAAGTTGTTCTTGTCCACAGAGCCTTCCGAGGGTTGCCTGGCCCTAATTTCACCAAAATGCTTCTGGCTGTAGACACCCTCAGGGTTGGTTCATTGAGCAGTAGGAGGAGCTGGTCTTCAGAGGCCAGCGGGGGCAGGGGAACAGCACTGCCCTGGGGGGGGTGGGGGGCGAAGACAGCCTGTCTCTGCTTTCCTGCGTGCTTGTATGCGATACTGGGAAAGCCTCATCGTCCTCGCCTGCCAAGTGGGGATGTCGGATCACCTGTGCCCATAGACTTCCTGTCAGGCAATGGTTTGGATCAGCTGGTAGAGAGTGGTGGGGTCCCTGTGCTGAGCCTGGGATCAGTGAGGTGTGCGGTGATCCATTAGCAATGTCTGCCATGGATGTGAGAGGCAAAAGTGGAGGCCTATTAGCCATTCCAGGCCCCTGCACACTGGGGCGTAACCTGTCTAAGCTGGTCTATTTGATCGTCCCCTTAGGCCCTTGTGCCTCTGCCAACATCTGTGCGGCACAGGGGCAGAACACGGTCCCTGGAGTCAGCCAGTAGTGGCTTCGAATCCTTTCTTGTGTGCGCCAGAGGTTCTGTGGCCCATGACATGTGACAAATATGAACCACAGTGTGCCAATCCCTGTGCATGTCCCCTGTCCCCTGGAGGAGACAGACAAGTTAACGGGCAATAAAAATGCACTTTGCTAAGTGTTACGATCACAGGAAGAGTGATCCCGGAGTACTAAGTAGTATGACACGACTCACATCCGAAGGGCAGGCAAAGACGACTTCCTGGAGGAAGGGACATCTAAGCTGGGTTCTGAAGGATGTGTAGGTATTATCCTGGGAAGGGGGCAGGGAGAGATGGAGCCTGGCTGGGCTCAGATCACATGGGACCTGGCTGGCCTTGTTGGGGGATTCAGGGTTTATTCTGAGCCCTGTATGGGGAGCCACAGAGGAATTTCACACAAGGCAATTTCATTAGCAAAAAAAAAAAGTCCTTGCTCTGACTAGAGTGGCTCGGGGGGGTTGGGCAACATCCCACAAAGTGAAAGGTCACTGGTTTGGTTCCTGATCAGGGCACCTGCTTGGGTTGTGGGTTCGGGCCTAGGCGGGGAGTGTTAGAGGGCTGATCAGTCCGTGTTTCTTTTTCACATCGACGTTTCTCTCCCTTTCTTTCTCCCTCCCTCCCCCCTCTCTAAAAATAAGTAAAATAGAATCTTAAAAAAAAATATGTCCTTCTAGCTTCTGAGATAGATTTGGGGTAAGGGCAAGACTGGGGACCATTTTCAGAATCCAAGTAAGAAGTGAGGGTGGCCTGCAGCAGCAAATGGAGCGGTGGGGGGCAGGTCGTTCAGTGGTGTGAAGGGGGTTGGTTGGATACGGCGGACTCCAGTTCCGTGACTCCCCGAGCCTCAGCGTCCTCCTTGTCACGGACTCATTTGACCGTCGTCGTGAGGCTTAAAGTAAATAAAATTATACAATGCTGTGCATAGCTCCTGGTATGTTGAACCTGCTCCGTGTCCGAGACTTCTCAAGAGTCTGGTGATCCAGCCAGGAATTAACAGCCTCATTAAAAAAAAAATATTGAAATCAATCTCAGGCAGAGGCAATACGCTGTCAGGCATCACGCAGTGAGTTTGTGGTAGGTGCGAGATTTGAACCCAGAATCTTTGTGACTCGCAGTCCAGTGTTCTCTCCCCTCTTCTCCAACCAGCTGGGACCCTGGAGCTTTCGAACTGAATTATTTCTTGTCAGAGGAAAAGAACGTCCGTGCTACTGGGTTGAATTTCATTCCTCAAAAATGATGTGTTCTAGTCCCAACCCAGATACCCATGACTGTGGTCTTATTTGGAAATGGGGTCTTTGCAGGCATGAGTTTAGATAAGGTCACAGTCACACTGGATTAGAGCGGGCCCTCGCCCCATGACTGGCATCCCTAGAAGACAGCAGTGGACACAGATGCACAGAAAGGGGGACACCATGTGAGGACAGAGAAAGAGACTGGGTGATGCAACTATGAAGCCGAGGGACACTGGGGTGGCCAGCAGCCACCAGAAGAGACAGGAAAGAGGCAGACCCCCCCGGCCCCCGTCAGAGCCCACAGATGGAGCCAACCCTGGCGTCCCTTTGATTTCTGACTTCCGGTCTCTAGGACCGCGGGATGACAACTTTCCCTTTGGATACCCAGTTTGTGGCACCTCTAGGACACTAAGAGGCGTGTCTCACTCTCAGATAGCATCCTGCCATGGTCATTGGACCCGAGGTCCCGGAGGAGGTTTGGAAAGGAGGAGCAGGGCCTGGACAAGAGGAGAGAGGGCCTGGGAGCGAGGTGGGGTGTGTCACAGGTGGTCTCAGAATCACCTTGGCCAGTGACACGGTTTCCCGAATACGTGTGGGTACATGTGTCAGCCATCAGTCACATCCGGCTGGTGGACCTCCGAGGGGAGGGGGGCATGGTCCACTTATCTACGGGTGGGATCCCACCCCCAGCTCATTGGAGCACAAGGTGGAAAAGAAGCAACAGCAGTAACAACACAATCATAACTGGCCTCCCCCATGCTGGACCAGGTTATCTTTACTGCCCGCTGGGTGACTCAGTGGCTCAACGCTTCCTCTGGTCCCCAGCCTGGATGCACGCCGCACTAGCATCTGTTTTGCCCTCTTCTTTAAAAAGTCCACTTTCGTCCACTTCCTAGACTTCCAGCCAAGATGGAGGCGTAGGTAGACACACTGTGCCTCCTTGTACAACCAAAGGACAGCAACAATTTAGAAACAAAACAGCAACTGAAACTGACAGAAAATTGAACTGTGTGGAAGTTGGACAACCAAGGAGTTAAAAGAAGACACATCCATCCAGACCAGTAGGAAGGGTGGGGAAGCAGGCGGCTGGGTGCAGAGGGGTCGCAGCACAAAAAGTGGTAGCACCGGGCGAGCAAGACACCCCAGGTGTGCAAGATGGTGGCGGGCAGATCCCGGGCACAGGGTGGCAATGGGCAGATGGCGATTATGAAGCGAGGCACTGTGCGTAAGGTGGCTGGCTGACCCGGCGGTCCCACAGTTGTGTGCAGATAAACCACGAACTAGGGAGCTAGACAGACCTTGCAACCCAGGCTGGGAAATAAAGCCTCAAAACACCAACTGAAAACACCTGTGGCAGGGTTGAGGCACCAGGAGAGACTCCCAGCCTCACAGGAGAGTTTGTTGGAGAGACCCACAGGGTTCTAGAACATACACAAGCCCACCCACCTGGGAACTAGCACCTGAAGGGCCCAGTTTGCTTCTGTGAAGCAGCAGAAGGGACTGGAATCTGAGAGAGAGAGAGCTGAGCATGCGCCACTGTTCCCTCTCTGACCCTGGCCTCACATACAGAGTCACAACTCAATGACTGGGTGGCCCCACCCTGGTGAACACCTAAGGCTCTGCCCCTCACTGCATAACAGGCACGACCAGACAAACAAAATGGCCCAAATGGAAGAACAGATCAAAGCTCCACAGCAAATACAAGTAAGCGGCCAAGAGATAGCCAACCTATCAGATGCACAGTTCAAAATACGGGTGATCAGGATGCTCACAGAATTGGTTGAATTTGGTCACAAATTAGATGAAACAATGAAGGCTACACTAAGTGAAATGAAGCAAAATGCACAGGGAACCAATAGTGATGGGAAGAAAATTGGGACTCAAATCAATGGAGTGGACTAGAAGGAAGAAAAAAACAACCAAACAGAAAAGAGGGAAGAAACAAGAGTTCAAAGAAATGAGGAGAGGCTTAGGAAGCTCCAGGACATCTTTAAACATTCCAACATCCGAATTATAGGGGTACCAGAGGGGAAGAAGAAGAGTAAAAAGTGGAAAAGTTATTTGAACAAATAATGAAGGAGAACTTCCCCAATCTGGCAAAGGAAATAGACTTTCAGGAAGTCCAGGAAGCTCAGAGAATCCCGAAGAAGTTGGACCCAAGGAGGAACACACCAAGGCACATCATAATTACATTACCCAAAATTAAAATGAAGGAGAGAATCCTAGAAGCAGCAAGAGGTAAGGGGATAGTCACCTACAAAGGAGTTCCCATCAGACTGTCAGCGGATTTCTCAAAAGAGACCTTACAGGCAAGAAGGGGCTGGAAAGAAGTATTCCAAGTCATGAAATCCAAAGACCTACAGCCAAGATTGGTCTATCCAGCAAAGCTTTCATTTAGAATGGAAGGAAAGATAAAGTGCTTCTCAGATAAGGTCAGGTTAAAGGAGTTCATCATCACCAAGCCCTTATTTTATGAAATGTGAAGGAGACTTAGCTAAGAAAAAGATAAAAAACATGTACAGTAAAATGACAGCAAACTCACAACTTCTAACAACCACACTGAAAACAAAAACAAACTAAGCAAACAACTAGAACAGGAACAGAACCACAGAAATGGAGATCACGTGGAGGGTTAGCAACAGGGGAGTGGGAGGAGGAGAGAGGGAGAAGGTACAGAGAATAAGTAGCATAGATGGTGGGGAGAAAATAGACAGGGGGAGGGCAAGAATAGTATGGGAAATGTAGAAACTAAAGAACTTATGACACAAGGACATGAACTAAAGGGGGGAAATGTGGGTGGGAGGGGGTGGGCAGAGTGGAGGGGAATGAAGGGGGAAAATGGGATGACTGTACTAGCATAATCAATAAAATATATATTTTTAAAAAGACCACTTTTATAAGACTATACTTTCAGGGATGATTTCTATAGTTTGTTACTAAAACATCCACTTTATTGGTGGTAGAAAGTAAAATACGCCCGTCTCAAGTGTCCAGTTCACTGCGTTCGCATAAACGTTTGCATCCGTGTAACCACAAACAGGGGCAAGGTGGAGAGTGCGCGGTTTACCTCCCAGCTTTCCTCCTGCGGCGTCTCAGTCACCTGCCCACCTCCGCCCACACCTGCCAGCCCCCGGGGGACCTGCTTTCTGTCACTGCAGATGAACTTGATCATTTCTAGAGTTTCACATTCGTGAAATCATGTAGTGTAAAGCCTTTGATGTCTGGCTTCTTTCACTTAGCACTGTGTTTGAGATCCATCCGTGTTGCTGTGTGAACTGGTGCTTTATTTCTTTTTATCAATGAGTAGCATTCTATTATGTGTAAGTACCGACCGCATTACATCTATTCCCAGGTGGATGGACATTTAGGTTCCGTCCAGGTTTTGCCTCTTGAGAATAACGCTGAAAGGAACATTCCAGTGTAAGTCTTGTGTGGATATACGATTTTTTTTCCTTGGGTATATATCTCAGAGTGGAATTGCTGCGATCTCTGTTTAACTTTTTAACTTAATGTAAAAAATATAGGATAAAACCAAACCCAAGAGTTAAAACTAGATAACTACTGTAAGAAAGTACACCAGGAAAGCTGTGTGACCTCGGACGAGGCAGAGATTTCTTCATCAGGACACAAAAAGCTGAAAGCATAAAATGAAAATACATGATAAATTGGACTTTATCAAGATTTAAAACTTCTGCTCTTTGAAAGACCCTGTTAAGAAAATGAAAAGGCAAGCCACAGTCGGAGAGAGAAATATCTGTAAATCATTTATCTGACAAAGGACATGTACCCAGAATATTAAAAGAAGTCCTATAACTCAATGATAAGACAAATGAGCCAATTTAAAGATGAGCGAAAGATCTTAAGAGACACTTCACAGAGGAGGAGACGCCTTGAGCACATCAGAAGAGTGCCCACCACTGTGGGTCATCAGGAAGATAAAAATTAACACTGGAATGAGGCACCGCTATGGGCCTCACAAAGGCTACGACAGAAAGACTGGCCATTCCAAGTGTCCATTTCATGTGACGCAGCCAGAATATCGATACACTGCTCATGGGAATGCACCATGGGACAGCCACTTTGGGAGCATCGGACGGTCTCTTACGGCAGTTCGCTTTTGTACACAAGTGAGAAAAAGTTCTTACCATCTTCCAGCAGCTTCCCGTGGCTCCCGAATAAAATCCAGACTCTGTACTGTGACCTAGAAAGCCTTCGGCGACCCGACTTCTGCCCTTCTCCCTGCTTTCAGGCACACTGACCTTTATTGTGACCTTGAAGCACAGCGGCCTTCCTTGTGGTTCCCTCTGCTGGCATGCTCTTTCTCCAGGCCTGCACACGGGAGGGGGGGGGTCTCCGAGACCAAGTCTCTCCTCACATGCCCTTGACCTTCCTGGCCATCCTGTGGAAATGTGGTTCCTGCCACCTCCTGACCCAGTCTTAGTTCCTTCTGAAAATCTCCTGTATCTGCTCACTCTCTACCTTTCCTCTCGCTCTCTGCCAACTCGAAAGAAAGCTCCAAGAGGGCAGGGATCTCATTTCTCTGTTCGGCATTGTGCCCTGGAGCATGGCTCCTGACAAGGAGTAGGCCCCTCAGTGTCCCCCACAGGGATCAGGGAAAGGCAGCTGGTTTACTGGGGCGGGATCCCGGCGCCCTCCGGCTCTTCTTCAAAGCACCCAGTCAAGATGGGGCTAAGTTCCTGCAGGGCAGGACTCGGACTGTGAACTCAGGAACCTGCGCTCTGGCGCCAGGCACGGGAGGGGGACTTCCAGGCAGGAAAAGAGCAAGGTGGCTTTTCAGCGTGAAAGGAGCCCGAGGGGGAAGCCCCACGGAGCTGCTGCGGGGCCAGAAGGGGGTTCGCCTGGGACTCCCCGTGTGAAACCAATGAGACTGTGAATTTGTGGATGTCCGCCTCCATTTTTCCTGAGAAGGGAGAAGTGGAGAATGCAGGAGAGAGATGGGGTGGGGACGAGGGGGCTGCTGCTTCTGCATGGACTTGTAAGTTGCCAGGATTTAAGCTAGACCTGGGGGCCTCCAGTCTAGTTCCCTATTGCACAAGTGGGGAAACTGAGGCCTGGGGTGGAGGCGGAGAGGCGTGTGCCAGCTGGGTTGGGCCCCAGGGTTTGGCAGGGCAGGCCGTACCTGGATTAGGGTGCAGTCTTCCGGAGCACAAACCTTCGTCAGAGCGTGTAGGCAGGAAAGCCGGCTCTGTGCAGGTCAGAGAGCTTGGGGCCGGCCAGGCCCTGCTTCAGGTCTGGCTCTGGCATTTCCAAGCTGGTGTCCGTGGGCAAAGACTTTTCCTTCCCGGAGCCTTCATTTCCTCATCTGCGGAATGGGGGTGATGGTGCCGACAGCTGTTTTGTGAGGCTCTTTAATACTTGACATCACTCAGCTCAGAGACTAGCACTTAGTAAGTGCTTAATAAATGGGGCTAATTATGATTATGATGAGGGTGGTCACCCCTTCTGGCACCATAGTGAGGCTGGCAGAGGAATTCGGGTCGGAAGAGGACTCTAGTGAGTCCATCCTCCTGATGGGCAATGTCAGTTAACTGTTGGGAGCCTGGAAGTCTCCAGAAACCGGAAGACTTGGAGGCCCTCATCTGACCTGAGCATTCTAGAATTTTTCTGGGTCCCCGGTGGCGAAATTGGGGTACATGGAGGAAAGCTGTCACCATGAAGACACCCTTGGAGCGGGAAGGGCAGGGTGTGTTCAGAATCGGCTCTGTTTGTCTCTTCATAACCGGGACTCTGGGAAAGTCCCTGAGCTGCTCAGCTGATCGGATCTATAAAACTGGGGAGGCCGGTCCCTGCTCTCACCGGATTGTGGGGACGATGGTGATCAAGGTCCTGGAGCAGAGGAAGCACGTGGCTGTCCCCAGCCGGCGCTTTGACTCTGCTGGAGCGATTGGGGGTTTCTGAGCTGCCCACTTGGCTTCAGAAGAGAGAGAATTCCTAGACGTTTTAAGCGCTCTGGACAGGCCCGAACTTGCAGGTGCCATTTTGAACCTGAGAGGCCCTTGACTTAGAGGAGGAGTTCAGGGAAAATGTGTCTGAGCAATCTATAATCCTATCTTGACCCTTGTGGACCCTCCAGCCTAGGGTGGGAGATAGTGATCCTCAGCCGGCTGAAGACCTCACCCAGCCTTATCTCCTGTGCTTGTCACAATAGGCCAGAGAGGAGATAATGTCCCCAAGATCCTGGGGAGGGATCTAAGGCTGACTTCAAAGAATCGCCCTGTTCAGAGGACCAGGAGTCCAACAGGCACCTCGGCCAGCAGTCGCTCCCCTGGCCAGGGGGACAGACGGGTCTTGGGCATGCCTTCACATGAGTACACGATCAGAGATGATGGAGGACTTTACTGGCTTCCTGCAAGTCTCCCAAGATGCCACCTGAAACAAAGAAAGACTATGGAAGATAATGGGGAAGGAAAAAGGAAGCCGACATTCCTGGCGTTCCAACCAGGTATAGGGCTAGTGATTCCCATTTGATTGATAAGGACACGGTGTCTCACCGCAGCGGAGCACGGGAACATCTTGCCCAAGGCCACCCAACTGTTAAGATAAGAAAACAGGGACACCGCCTCCTTGTTATCTACAGTGACACTTCCTCCTTCCATTCTGATATGCACTCACCTGTATTTGGCACCTATTCTGTGGCGATACTGACCTCTCTGACCTCCTGCTTATATTGCTCAGCTACTCTGACCCCTGTTCTCTGGGTTTCAGCCACCCACCTTCCTGTCCTCCTTTGAATCAACCCTGTCTTCGCTACCTTTTGTTGAGAACCTCTCCCACCCCAGCTCCTGCTTATCTGTCAGATTTGTACATCCGAGGAAGTCCTCCCGACCACCAGGAAAGTTCAGATTCCTACTCCCGTGCCCTTCACAGACTGCGGAACTCATCGAGAGGGGAACAGACTTCTGGGACTCTTTCATCAGTGTCTGTGGGCCACACTAGAAGACTTGAAGCCCCGAGAAAATAGCCCATCTGTCACGCCCACAGTGGCATCCAACTACCCGTGGGAGGGTAGGGAAGTTCTCAGGAAGCCCCCGGGTGAGAACAACAACGAAAAGATCAGGGGACAGACAGGCGCGGAGGAAAGTAGAAGAACCCCGAGGAGTCAGTAACCTCCAAGATGCCCTAGAAAGAGCTCTTTTTGTGCCTCCTGTCCCAGCTCCTCAGACCCCAGGCAAAGGTGAGGGGCCAGACATTCTCCAGGGCTCCCATTACCAAGCCGATATGTATTTCGTGTTCCATGTGTTTATGTTCTCCCCTTTGAAGACTGCCTGGGAAAGGCTAACAGTCATGGAAGTAACAAACACTTGTCTTCTCTTCTCTTGCCAAAAGCAATCTTTAATCACCCCACCAAGTAATGGGCTCAGAATAGCATAATGGAAACAAAGCACTTAAAATATTTTCTTGGGTGGATAAACACAGCCGAGGGGGAAGAGAAGTCTTACACGCCCAGCCCTCTCCTTTGCACCGTAGACACAACTAGGAGCCGCGGGAGGGAGAGAAGAAACCCTTTGCAAACAAACAGGTAATTGTAAACAACCAGAACGGACACATTAGCAAAGCGAGGTGTCTGTCCTGAGGATGATGTCTCGATAGTTGCTAGATTTCCCTTTTTTAAAAAAAAGAAAAAGAAAAAGAAAAGCAACCTGTCACCAAGTGATAGAATGTAAGCCTGACGTAACTAACCAGGGGGTGGGGGGTGTTCTCAGAGTCTTTCTCAAATCTTTTCAGGTGTGGGGACGCTGGGGAGACAGGGATGGGTGGGTTGGGGTGGAGTCCTTGTGTATCTGAATGTTTTGCTCGTGTTCAGAAGATGGGACTCTTCGCTGATGTCTGTTTTGGCTAAAGCCAAAGCTAGGAAGAAAAAGTGACAAAGCTCTGGGTTATAAAACCCAAGAGGCAGTTTCCCAGGGGGATGTCAAGTTGGATAACAGAGAAAACAAATGTTCATACTGTGATGATAGACGCAGGAAATAGCCATCTCCTCCAAGCAGTCTTCTTGGATTTCTTCATTGGAAACTCCTCTTTCTCTAGCATGAGACAAGTAGGACAAGACCTAGGAGGCTTCCAAAGCTTAAGATCTGCGCTATAGGGGCCAAGTTACTCATGCTCTCTAGACTTTCGTTACCTGTAATGGAGAGACAAAAATACCTCCTTTGTGTGAATATCCTTAGGAATTCGATAGTCTGTGGTCAGTTCCTCAACTCAGAGCACCTAACCCAGTCTGCCTAGGAGTCAGAATTACCCAGGATGTCTCGGCGTGCCCCTGAGGTGTGAGGCAGCAGGGGACAGAAAAGCCATGCATCCAGCATCTGTCCCTGGCTTGGCGTATCTCGGTCACTGTGTCAGACCATTTTATCCGTGTTGTGTAATGATCTGTACTTTTCAGATGGGTCAGCTAAGGTTCAGAGGGTCCATATGAGCTGGTCCAAGTCACGCAGTAAAGGGCTGAGGCAGGGAGCATGGTGCACTTCCCACCTCCTTGTCCTCTATGTCCGGCACATAGTAGGTACTCAGGACCTATATGTGGCATCAGTTGAAGTGTCCCTCATTTCCTGAATACCCAATTCTCTGACAGATCATCTGTGAAGAGTTAACCATGGAGAAAGGTAATTTTTTTTGAGCACTTAGAAGAATATTCTTAAGGTCGATCGATGCAGCCTGTGTATAAGGAGAAACGCCTAACAAAGGTGCTCCATGGTGGGGGTTCGGGGTCATCTTTGCAACTGAAAGGCTGTTTATTGGGACAGACCATGAAGTACAGGAGCTAATCAGATGGGGGCCCAGGAGTGCTGGTCACCCCATTTGACCCTTGTGGCCTGGGGACAAGGACACCAGGTGTCATTGGAGGTTTGATCCTTGAAAGTCTGATGACCCCAGGTCAGCTGGCACGTGGGTCTTTGTGTCTGCAGCCCTTGACACCGTGGCAGGTTTTTCTCCCCATTTGCCTCTTCCTAGACCCTCCCTGCCCCATGATGAGGGGGGCAGGTTCTGGGTTTGGGAGCAGGAAGCACCAGGGTTGGACTGGGTGCGATTCTCTCAGTCCTGACCCTCTTCTTTGGATCAATTCTTAATCTTTTTCAAGGGTAAAGCGGCACTAGGGCCCTGACAGCTGTGGCTCAGTGGGTTGGGCATTGCCCTGCAGAGCGAAAGTTCGCTGGTTCGATTCCCAGTCAGGGCACATGCCTGGGTTGCAGGCCAGGTCCCCGGTTGGGGGCGTTCCAGAGGCAACGGATGGATGTTTCCCTCCTTCTCTTTCTCTCTCCCATCCCCTCTCTCTAAAAGTAAACGAAATCCTTTTTCAAAAAAGGGCAGTAGGCCTGTCCTGAGGATTAAATGGGACAGCAGAAGTAAACGGATTAGCACAATGGCAATGCTCAGCAAAGGTCGGCTCTTAGTATTGGTGCTGGCGCATTCAGTCGCGTGCTTATTAAACTAGAGCCAGTCAAGGGCTGTGTCCTCCAGGTCCCATTCCAGGTGTTGGCCAAGCAAAGGGCCTACTTTGCTCGGAGGGGAGACAGCCAACAAACAAATGGAGATGTGTCAGCCGTGATCCAATACTCACGCACGGAAAACCGTGGCCTCTGAAACAGGCAAGGGGGTAGACCGATGGGAGGAAGGTGGTACCATTTTGCAGAGAGTGGTCAGGGGGTGACGTGGGGGCCGAGCCCTTAAGCAGTCGGGGATTCTGGCTTGTGAAATTGGGAGGAACAGTGTTCTAGGCAGAGGGAACAGCACTGCAGAGGCTGCAAGGCCAACACTTGGTGGGTGCGTTTGAGGAAGAGTAAGGAGGCCGCTGTGGCTGGAAATAAAAGGTTGAAAAGGACACCAGCCCCTGGTGGTGGGAGTGGGGGCAGGGAGTTGGAAGGGGTGAGGGGTCCCAGTCCTGCAGACCTTGCAAGAGCTTTGGCTTTGCATCTGAATAAAAGGAGAAGCTATTTTAAAAAGGAGTAACAGAGCTCCCTTCCACCCTCCTCCCCCAAATTCTATTATGAAAACACTTTAAACATACGCACAAGTTGAAAAAACTGTATATGGAACAGCCATATACCCACTGAGTGGATTTTACACCAAACATTTTGTTCTGTTTGGCTTATCACACATTCCTTTACTCACTTATCTCTCTATCTATTTATCAATTCATCTCATTATTTTCTTGTATTTAAAGTTGCAGTATCAGTTACCTTATCCACAAGCACATCTGTGTGCCTATCGCTTACTAGGCTCCATATTTGTTTAGGGATTTTTTTTTAAGTAAAAATTTACTTAAATTTACCCAGTGAAACCCACCCATCTTCATTCTTTGAATTGACCCATTTTTGACCCGCCCGTCCAACCCAAACCCTATCAAGATAGAGGATATCACCACCAGCATCCTCATTATCATCAGGGTCACATCCGCCCCAGCCCTAGGCAACCAGTGTTCAGAGTTTTCTCACCGTAGATTCCTTCGGCCTATTCCAGAACTTTATGTAAATGGAATCATACAGTATGTCTAAGGCTTAATTCACTCATCATCATGCATCTGAGAGTGAGTGCTCCTCCCTTTTTTTTCAGGGGTGGTATTTCACTGTATGGATGTACCGCAATTTATCCTTTCCCCGGCTGATGGGCACCTCGGGCAGTTTCTAGCTCTTGACAACCTTACATTTTAGAAAGATCCCTCTGGCTGAGGGCTGGGAGAATAGACTCTCGGCTGAAAAACAGTGGAGGCAGTAGACCAGCAGGGAGACTCCTGAAATGGTCAGGTGAGAAGTACGCGGTGGTAGCGGTTTTGCTCACCTGCTTTTTACATCCATTATCTCAGCCAACAAACATCTTAGAGAACTCCCTTCCCATAGAGATTACCTACTCACTCCTTCTGAGTAAGGGCTCCATTGCTTTTCTTTCATATGCAATCACTTTACTCACTTTGGTCAAAGGTTTTCAGAATCCCCTCAGTCACGAATTTGGGAAGAGGAACCTTGCAAGGGGGCTGGGTGCCCCGAGGGACTCTGTAGGGGAAGAATCACCCAACTCCTCAAAGAGCTACATCAAGTAGGAATTGACAATGGATTAAAAACTCTAAGTATCTTGAGATCAAGAGATTTTGGGATGAGCTGGGAATAGAGGGAAAGTTCTAATAACAACAGCTCACGGCTTTGAATACTTACCAAGAGCCCCACACTGTTGAGCACTACCCATCCATTCTTCTTTCGAGGGGGGCACCACGCAGCTCCTGTGTGATATTGGAGAGCAAGAATGTAGATCCATGGTATCTGACTTCAGAGCCTACACTCCCCGCCCACTACGGCTATGCCAGTGTCCGCTCCGTTGCAGAAGATGGTTGAAATGGATGCGATAGAGCAAATTGATCTTCTTTCCTTGCCAACAAAGTTGACCCTAATCTGGTCAAGATGTTTTCTGATATCCGTAGAAGACGCAAAAGAACACTGTTCAAAATGGTGATGGGAGTCAGAGTGGGACGCGTGGTTGGAGTGGCCCACTCTTTCTGGTTTGCCTGGGACTTGCCTTGTTTTAGGATTGGAAGTCCCGGAGAGGCTGGGAGGGTCGGTCACGGAGGACGGTCCCTGTCTGTGAAGATGCTTCCCTCTCGGAGGCGGATTGAGTGGTGAGCTCTTCGCTGACTCCGGGAGGCTGAACTTAACTCACCATGGAGACTCCTTCCACTCCTGCCCTGCTCTGGCTTAGGACAGTCCGTTTGGTAAAAGTTACAGGGGACATAGCCTTAGCCACTTGCCCCGTGCATTGGCTGGCATTTGGGGACACACTGACAAGTAAGTGTGCCCTTCACTGGAGGGCAGAGGACAAGAGAGTGATTCTTCAATATTAAGTATTAAAGTTCTGGGATCTTGAAAGTGGTTTTTCTCTGCTCTGCAGAGAGCAATGTCTGTCCGGCTCAGCTTTGCTTTTCTGCTGCCGCCACAGGCTGCCTTTGACCTCACTTTTCTTATTCGGATCAGAACACTGGCTTCCTGCACACTCTGGAGCCTTCACGGTCTCATCCCCTTAGTATTAACTGTTTTTAAAAAGATTATTTATCTTTAGAGGGGAAGGGAAGGAGAGAGGGAGAGAAACATCAATGTGTGGTTGCCTCTTATGAGTCCCCTGCTGGGAACTGGCCTGCAACCCAGGCATGTGCCCTGACTGGGAATCGAACCACGATCGTGTGGTTTGCAGGCCCACGCTCAATCCACTGAGCTACACCAGCCAGGGCCGTATTAACTTTTTTATATTTTTATTTTTAAATTGTTTTCAAGTGCGGTTTACATTCAATACTATTTTGCATTAGTATCAGCTTTACAGCATAGTGGTTAGGCCATCGTATATTTTAAAAGGGCCCTCCCTTTTCCAGCACCGGGCTGGCGCCATTCATACTCATTACAGGATTACTGACTGTGTTTCCTATGCTGCCCTTTACATCCCCAGGACTGTTTTGTGACTACCGATCCGTACTTCTCAGTCCCTCCACCTTCGTCACCCAGCCCTCCAGGCCCCCTCCCCTCTGGCAGCCATTCTGTTTTCCGTATCTATGGGTCTGTTTCTGTTTTGTTTGTTCATTTATGGGGCTCTTTAGATTCCACATATATGTGAAGCCTTATGGTATCTGTCTTTCTCTGACTGACTTATATTTGTTAGCATAATACCTCCTAGGTCCATTCATGTTGCCACACATGGCAAGATTTATTTATTAATTTTTTTATGGCTGAGTAGTATTCCATTGCATATATGTACCGCAGCTTTTTAGATCCACCCATCTACTGATGGGCCTTTGGGTTGCTCCCATGGTGTGGCCATTGTACATGCTTCATCGAACATAGGGGGGCACACATTCTTTCGAATTCGGGTTTCGGGTTTCTTCAGGTATATGTTTAGAAGTGGAATCACTGGCTTGTGAAGCAGTTTCATTTTTAAGTTTTGAGGAACCTCCATATGATTTTCCATGGCAGCCGCACCCATCCGCATTGTCGCCAGCAGCACACACACGTTCCCCGTGTACTGCAGCTTCTCCCACACTTGTTTGTCCTCCCCTTAATTCTTCTCACCCACTAAGCAGATGCCCTGCGAGAACCATTCAACGCACCCAGTCTCCACCTGCTTCTAATGAAGACCCTGAATAAAACAAACCACACCCAGGCAGTCTGATTTCAGAGCCCGCCAGTGACGCCCGGCGACACACAGAGACACGATAGGGCTCACTTTTTGAAAAGAGTTTTCAACAGGCCCTCCTGTCACGTAAACGCAAGGCAGGGGGAACACTTTAGCCCCCGGTTAGTTGCTCACCCCTTATCTCCCTCGTATGGGACTGTCTGCCTTTCTAATCCTGTTTCTTGAGTAGTTCTCGGAGCTGCGGACTTGTCTTCATCCTCTACCCAATGTCTTGGCTCCAGTCACCTCCCTCCTTACACAGATTTCCATCCATTCTTCCAGCCGCAGCCCCAGTGACCTTCTGAAATGCAAATCGGATCGTCACTGTCATGCTCCATGGCTTCCACGTGTGCACAGGGTCACGTCCGAAGCTTTTCAGATCTGGCCCACCTGTCCCTCCCCAGCTTATCCGCAGCCGCTGACTTGGAAAGTATTTTAATGGGTTCTTCACTTCTCTCTTCCTTGGGTCTAGTTGATCCAAGCTGCTCTGACTTGGTTGCACGCTTTCCACTCACAAATGCCTGGTGCACTCAAGGATGGGAGATTTCCGTGTGCTCTTTGCACCTCTGTATCGCTGGGGCTGCCCTGGAAGGCAGAAAGCGGGGCTACACATTGAGGCACGTGGGTAAGGTGAACTGGCCGCCAGCATGGGGGAGTTCTGTCAATAAATCCATCCNCTCCCCAGCTTATCCGCAGCCGCTGACTTGGAAAGTATTTTAATGGGTTCTTCACTTCTCTCTTCCTTGGGTCTAGTTGATCCAAGCTGCTCTGACTTGGTTGCACGCTTTCCACTCACAAATGCCTGGTGCACTCAAGGATGGGAGATTTCCGTGTGCTCTTTGCACCTCCAGGCTTTGCTCTCTGTATCGCTGGGGCTGCCCTGGAAGGCAGAAAGCGGGGCTACACATTGAGGCACGTGGGTAAGGTGAACTGGCCACCAGCATGGGGGAGTTCTGTCAATAAATCCAGCCAAGACCCCGCCCCCCCCGCCCCCCCGCCCCGGTGTTGCGGATCCGCCATCAGAGGGGATCCACTGATATTGGTGGAAATTCCAAGATGCAGTTTACAAAGAAAAGTCAGCATAGACTGGCTTCCTGGTTAGGCCCTGGAGGCCGAAGGAAGCACCCAGATATGGTGCCGTTCTCTCACTCCTTGGCCATAGATTTCATCCGCCCTTTGTCCATCCCAGCTGGTGGTCAGCTCAACCATTTACCACTGAGGACGCCAATTCCCATCGTTGCTCAGGCCTGGCCACGTGGGAAAGGAGGTGCAAACGGACCCTGCTGGGGCAGTCAGCACCCAGGCCAGACCCTCAGGGCCTGATCAGGAGACCTGACCCTGCAGGCTGGGACCCTGCGTGGGGACACCGAAAGCTGTACAGGGGGCTTTTCTGGTACATGCAGGCTGAGGTCCTGGCCCATGCTCACGGAAAAAAGAACAAAAGGGGAGAAATAGCAGCAAACACCACAAAGACAGTCACAAAAACAAAATGCCTTGGAGAGAAAAAGAAAAGGAAAAGAAAAAAAAACTGGAACAAAGCCGATAGCGACCTCAGCTCCTGCTTGCTGTCACTGAGCAGAAACTCAATTTATTTGGGTTTTGCTTGGAGACAGCACAGCTTTGACAGATGCGCTATGTGTCCCATCATCAGGGCTGAAAGAGATGTCTCGATACGATTGGGAGAATGACGATTTTAATATTCCCTTTCTTTCTTCAAGCCTTTTGCATATTTTCCACCACACTAGTCTCCGGTTGCTTATAGTTAAATATAAATGAATTCCTCAACTCTTCGCCTCTTCCTCTATTCCATGTGACTCATCTTTAGAGGGCTCGGCTTTGTGTGTGTGTGTGTATTTAATCTATACAACAAAAAAGGGAAAGCAACATAAATGAGAAAGAGATAGGAGAAAGCCCAAAGATCCCCGTCGGAAGCCAGGGATGAGGATTTTAATGGGTGCTGAGAACTGAGATTTTTTTTTTTTAAGTAACAATACCGTACTAATCACCTTCAATGCAACAGATGGCCTATGATGTTTGCATTCTTTCTAACCTTCACATATCTGCAAGCTGATACTAGTTTTCCATCCACTTTGCAGATGAGAAAACTGATATTCGGTGAGATCACCATTTGCCCAAGGCGCCTCACAAGCGGTGGAGACAGGCTTCAGACTCAGGTATGTGTGGCCCAGAGCACTTAACTAGGCTGCTAGGGGACTGAGCCGTTTGTGATTTTCCTGCTCGGCTTGCTTTCCCCCCCCCCCCCCCATGTGGAGCTCATCCTCATTTCCCCTTTGGAAGCTCTTCCTCCTCTGCTCTGTGCTCATAGGATAAAGTTGCATGGCCTGGGGCGGGCCCTTGACAAAGTCCTGACCAATCCAAGCACCCTGACTCTCGGCCAACATGTCTGGTGTAAGGATGGCCTAGAGACTGTCAACGGGATGGTTAAAGAAATGTGAAACCTTTTTGTTTAGGATTGCTAGATGGCAGGCCTGTTGGCTTGGAGGTTTTGAGGGTCTTCTTTGCCACCAGGAGGGGACAGCCTGTAATGGAAACAGTCACCTAAACGGGAGGTGGGGAGCGAGAGTCTCCATGGTGTTGTCTGAATAGATGGCTCCAGTGTTCACGGAGGCTGGAGTCCACTCCCGGACTTGTGAGTTACACAAGCTATTGCTTTCCCAAAGTTCTGAGTAAGGCCTTGGAGAGGAGAGCTACATACCACCGGTGAGAATGAGGGCCCGGGGAGACGAGGTGGGCCCACGGGGGCTGTGATGGTGTGATTTATGAGTAGAAGTATATACTTCATCCCTGGTGTTGGCACGAGCTCCCGAAACCCTTGGCATTTCCTAAGTGATGAGAGCCAGGAAGGTGTCTTGTGTTATGCGAAGGAGGTGACTTTTGGAAGCACCTGAGGATGGGGGCTGGTTGCCAAGAGAGCCAACCCTGTGATTCAAGGGCTGGAACTTGGAGTTCTACTTTCAAGGCCTCCGGGGAGGGGATAGAGGCTGGAGATGGAGATGAATCACCAGTGGCCAATGATTTAATCAGCTCTGCCTGTGTAAGGAAGTCTCCATCAAAGCCCACAAGGAGAGGGTTTGGCGAGCTTTGGAGTGGGTGAACACGTGGAGATTTGAGGACAGTGGCCCATCTGGAGAGGGCCTGGAAGCTCTGCGTCCCTGTCCCCATACCTGGCGCTGTGCACCCCTTCCATCTGGCTGTCCCCGAGTTACATTCCTTTATGAAAAGCTGGCAATAAGGGGATTGCCTGAATTCTGTGAGCGGCTCTAGCAAACTGATTGAACCCAAAGGAGGGGGTCATGGGAATCTCTGATTTGTAGCCAGTCTGTTAGATGCACATGTAACAACCTGGACTTGAAATTGGCATCCTGAGTTGGAGGGGGTCGTTGGAACCCCGATTTGTAGCTGGTCTGTCAGAGGCACAGGTGCGGGAGCAGTTTTGTGGGACCATGCCCCACACCTGTGGGATCTGGCGCGAGCTCTGGGCAGATGGAAGGATTATATTGTAGGACACCCAGCTGGTGTCCGGAGAAATGCTCGTTGGTGCGACGAGAAACCTCTTCCCCACAAATGGGAATTGGGATCTGGACACGCTCGCCATGGCCTTGCCAACACATTTGCCCCCTTTTTTGACCTATAACACTTGCCATGTAAGAAGTCAAAATTTTATCGGTTTGACTGAATATCCCAGCAGGAAGACTAGGGAGGGAGTGACTGGCGGCAATCAGGTGGTTGTCACCAAGCCCCCTCTGAGCTCCCTTCTCCGCAGGTACGACCCGGGGGCTCTCTGTGGCAGAGAGGGTGGTTCAAAGGGAGAGGCGCATGGCGAGGCACCGAGTGCTCACGTGCCCCCCGTGCTAAGGGCATGACCCACAGCCCCTCCGAGACAGCTCCCGACACAGTGGGAAGTGAGTACCCAGCGCACAGCAGGGCTCTGTACATACTCTTCTCTTTCCCTTTGCCTCTGGGCAACGGTGTGGCTCCCTGGAGCATCTTCCCCTCTTGCTGTGTCTCGTCCCTGCCAGTCCTGCTCCCCTGCGGAAAGTCCAAAGCCTGCAGGTGGCGAAGGTAGAAAGAGCAGGTGTATCAATGTCCCTGTCCCTTTCTGTCCCTGAAGCGATCACCTGTGAGTTCAAGGGCAGAGAGGGAGATTCCAACTTCTGGTGCGTGGAAGAAGGTTCTGGAATCTCTTGCAAGAGTGTGGAGATAACCGGGCTACAGTTGACATGTTTGCACCGGCCAGCTTTGGGCTGCCCAGCTGACAGAAGCCACTGGCTGAAGCTACAGCCGTGGCTGGCTTGTCCTTCAGCTGCGGACAGAGTGGGGCTCAGCACCTTGTAGGAAGAGAAAAATGTCTGGGCATCAGCTGGTGGAAACGGTCCTGGAATTCATAACAACCCAAAGGAAAGAGGAGTTTTTATTTTAATTGGCAGCTGTCTCTGGATTCTTGTTTGAGTTTGGAGAGGGCAACTGGGCAGGTGTGTGTGTGTGTGGGTGTGCGTGTGTGCATGTGCAAACATATGTGTGTAAGGGAAGGTGAGAGAAACCTAGATGTCTGCGGGGCTGGAAAAGAGAGGACGCAGCTGTGTGTGTGTGAGCAGGCAGGACAGTCAGAAGGGCAGGCGCCCTGATCCGCCCGTCGTGCGTGTGAAACGGGGAAACGAGAGCCCGGTGGCAGTGTTTCAGGGAAGAGAAGAACGCTCTTTGTTGTGTGTGTGCACATGTCCAGATGAAAATGGAAAATGGTGGATGAAAGGGCAGGAAAACACGAACACGTGAGCCGGAGGAAACCACGGGGGGCTCGAGAGAGGGCAGGAGACGGCCCTGCGCCGGCCTGGAATGAGCGGACGCACCATGGCTCACTCCTGCCGTGGGCCGCCCGTCCAGAAATAGTTTCCGGGAACCGCGGAGCGCTCCCCGCCCCCGCTGGTGGGCCAGCGGGGAGATAAAGCCGCTGCGTCGCTTGTCTTGGCTGCCTCTCAGCTGAGACTGCTGACAGGCTGCTTTGATCTCGGGTTATCAGGGCCTAACCCTGTGCCCCCGGCCTCGCCTGGCAGCCTCCACCCGCAGTCCCCTCTGCGTGCGGAAAGGGCGTTCCAGAAGGTCACTGTTGGTGGGGCGGCGCACACCTCGTGCCGGTTGTTGGCCTTGGAGCCCGGGCGCCTGATGCAATGAGGGTACCATCTTTTACTCTAGGAGCGGTGACAAAAAGGGAGGCCAGACTGGGGACCAGAAGCTTTGAAGTGGAGCCACGCAGAATGGTGCCCTCCATGAAGAAAGAACATGTGGGGGCCGAGGCCGCGGGCCTTTACTCCAAGCAGTGGCAGGGGTGACAGGAAACAGGAATGGCAGCCAGAAACCTTGCGTTCTTCTCTTAGGACAGCCGCTGAGTCACTGGGTGCCCTTGGGCAAGCCCTGCTTCTCCCTGGACTTCAGTTTTCAGCCCCTGGCTTGTAAAATGGAAGTGCTTTTGCAACTGTGGAAATTCCCATTCCAAGAAAATCATATGCCTAAACCCAGATGTAAAGCAGACTAAAGGGGGGTGAGGGTGGAGAGAGAGGGTAGGAAGACCTGGCCCCCTAATCCTCAATTTGTCTTTGACCTCTGTTGGAGTGGGTGGGTTAGATTCCCAGGACTGCTGTAACCAAGGTGGCTTACACCAGCAGCTTTATTCTCTCATAGTTCTGGGGGCCTGGAGTCCAAGATCAAGGTGTTGGCAGGAACGGGCTCCCTCTGAGACCTGTAGCGGGAAGAATCCTCCCTCACGTCATCCAGCGTCCAGTGGTTTGTCAGGAATCCTCTGCCCTCCGGGTGTCGTGAATGGATAATGCACATCTTCCATCACCACGTGGCCTGATTGCTGTGTGTCCTCCCGTGTCTTTGGGCACATCTCTGTATGCAAACTTCTTTGTATAAAGACACCAGTCACACTGGTCTGGTGTCCCTAAGGACCTCACTCTAACCAACCTGCTTACCAAATCAGATCACATTCTGAGATAGTGGGGGGTTAGGACCTCAACATATTCTTTGTGGGGGTGGGTGGGCACCATTCAACTCATATTACCCACCTTACGTTTTCTAAATTCCTGACTTTCTAGAGTCTGTGAGCGTAACACAATGGTATCGCAAGTTTCAGGGCAATTTCTTACGAGGCTGAAATAACTCTAACAGGTGGTTAAACCGAAAGACTGTAGATGCTGGCGTCAGATCTGCGTTCAAATCCGGTTGCTCCACTTAATCTCTTAATCCCATCACTTCACTTCTCTGAGCCTGGTTTCCTCATCAGAAGGTTGGCATGGAATGGAAAGACCATCTACAAAGCCCCAGGCATCCTAGAAGCTCCCCCTACCCTCCGTGCCAAATTCACGCAAAAGTTTATTTAGTCACAGAGGTAGGAGTGAGTCACGGACAAAGTCAGCCAGCTGCGCCGCACGGGCTCAGGAAACCAGTTCCAGAGGCAAAAGAAGGGTCCTGGGAGCTTAGGGAAAAGGAAGTAGAGAGAACATGCCTGGAAGGAGAGGTAGAAAGGTATGGGCGTGCTGTTGAGAGAGAGAGAGAGAGAAAGGGGGAGGGGAGGGCACAGCTACCAGGTTATGTTTTTGAATTTTTAAAAATATTTTTATTGATTTTATCTATTTTTTTAAAGATTATATTTATTTATTTCTTAGAGATGTGGGGAGGGAGGGAGAAAGAGAGGGAGAGAAACATCAGTTGTGTCTCATATGCACCCCAACTGGCGATTGAACTGCATCCTTTTGGTGTCTCGGAGGGTGCTCCAATGCACTGAGCCACGCTGGCCAGGGCGCGCCTCATAGGTTCTTGATCAAGTTCTTTCTCTCTTCCTGAATGACTCCTAGCCACAGTGCCACTGAGAATTGCAGAATAAGTCTGAGTCTCTGAATTCAGTGGGCAACCACTGGGTCCCAAGAACCAGAGCTTATTTCACGCCTGTGTGACTGGGGGAATGCGTCGGGAGGTCCCCTTCTCCACCCAGGCTTTCAAGACAGGCTAGTCCGAGCTAACCTTGGTTTTCTGTTACCCACGGAGGACCGAGGCTATGCAGAGGCCTCGAGGAATGCCTCCCATATCAGACGGCCACTGCCCTACTGCATTCTGAGTTGCTGGGCATACATAAATTAAAACCATCCCCGCTCCCCTTCCCTGTGAGCACACACGTGTAATTTCATTACGGCCAGGATGAAGTGCTCTAGGCGAAACGTGTTTGGGGCTTGGCTGAACCCGGACTGCTCTTGGAAGACAGGGTTCTGTTGGGCCAGCCGGGGAGGCAGCTGTGTTTGGCGCCTTCCCTCTGCTCCACACACTGGGTGATCTGCAGGCCTGGGACTGACAAGCCAGCATTTGGTCTGAGAAGTTCAGAGGACCACAGATGTACGGAGGCGGGTGGGCGGGTGGGGGGGGAGTGTTTATGTTTTCCACTTTAGAAAACTGTAGCAAAATATTCATAATGTAAAACTTACCATTTTGATTATTTTTAAGTGTTCGGTTCAGGCATATTAAGTACATTCAGATTGTTGTGCAACGAGAGCCAGTCACCGCCCAGTTCCAGAACTTTCTCATCATCCCAGTGAGTCTCCATCCTCATGAAACACCGGCTCCCCATGTCCCCTCCCACCAGCGCCTGGCAATCACCAATCTTCTACTTTGTCTCTGTGGATTTGATAATATTTGTCCCTTTGTCACTGACAAACTTCGCCTAGCATGATGTCCTCAGAGTTCATGTTGGTCTTAGCAGGTATCGGGATTTCCTTCCTCTGCGTGTGCATACCATTGTATACATTCCGCTGTAAACACCACATTTTGTTTATCCACTCCTCTGTCCAATTTGGATTGTTTCCACCTTTTGGCTGTTGTGAGTAATGCTGTTGTGAACATTTGTGTTCCAATACCTGGTGGGGTTCCTGATTTCAGTTCTTTTGGGTGTGTACCCAGAAGGGGGAATAGCTGGACCAGATACAGACGTGTGTTTGGGGAGTCACTCGCAGCCTCGAAGGTCTTTCAGACCTTGAACGCCCTTGGAGAACCGGACAAGAGCCTCTGAGGTCCTCTCCTTCCTCAGAAGCGGCAGATGCACAAGCCCTTTGGTGGCCCAGGCTCTCCTTGGAGCTCAGGTTAAGGTCTTCAGAACTGAAAGAACCAGAATATTTTTAAGTGATTTAAAAATAACCAGATAGTAATAATAATAATAACATGAATAAAATCTAATGGCATTGAGCACAATGTGTAAGTCACTGTCCAGAGTACTTTGCATTTATCATATAATTTTATTTTCACAACAGTCCTATGGGGTGGGTATTGTTAATATCTCCATTTTACAGATGAGGAAACTGAGACTCAAAGAGGCTGCGTCACTCGCTTAAGGCTGAGAATCTGGGATTCAAAGACATACCTGTTTGGTTCAAGGCCACCCTCTTTGAAACCCTGAATACCGCGGCTTTCGTTATGATGTCAAAGATGCTTTCACGACAACGATGAGGTGACCTGATGCATGGAATGTTGAGTGTCACCATGATTCTAAAGACTTCATTCGGTAATATTAATTAGTGACTCCTAGGTGCAGGACCCTTGGGTTGTAGCGACGAATGGGACTTGGTCCCTGTCTTCAAGACCTGAGAGTCTGTTGGGCAGATAAAGATGCACAAGAAATTGATAGAGAGGCAGATCCCACCAGCTTAAGTCCCCAAAAGGGATCCAACTGTTTACGTCCCTCCAAAGGAGAGCACGGCGCCTTACACAATGGAAAGAAGGAAGGTAGGAATTAGGGCCTAGGACTGAATTCAGGATTCATTGCCCCCTTTTCTTTCCCTCTCTTCCTCTCTGTGCTCCATTTGCCTCTCGATTGTTATCTCTGACCTCCAGCATCTTCAAATAGCTCCTTGATTCATGTGGAAAAGAAAGAATCTTCTTTCAAGCATCAGTATATGAATCCCAGGGAAGAGCTTTGATTGGCCCCATTTTGGTCTTATGACCGCCTTTGTCCAATCACGATAATAGTGTGGAGTTCTTTGCCACACCAGGCTTAGGGACTATACCCAATAGATATGGCCAAGAGGCCAGAGAAATGGGGATGGTAAAGATTCCCAAGCAGACATGAATAAAAGCTATGCAACCTACTCCAGAAATAATCATGAATGTCTTAATCAAGATTTCTTGTTTGTAGGAAACAAAACCCTCTACAAACTTGTGAGTTCATAGCAAGATGAGGCCATCATCGGGGGGCATCAGAATGAGAACCGGGAAGATCAGAATTAGATGTCACCTTCTCTGTCTCCCTAGGACCCTATGGCATCTAATCTTCGTTTCTCTCTTACACCTGTTTCATTATTTCTTTTTTTGAAGCATAGTTTTCTCTGGTTCAGCACCCAGGGGATGCCAGTGCCCACTCCAGCCCTAACTATACATGGACAAAAAACTCTCTGGCCCGAAATGTCAACAGTGCTGAGATTGCGAAACCGAGGGTCAAAGGAGCACCGTGAACGGACTGACAGCCGTGATAGAACAATTCAGTGGTGGGTCCTACATCATACTGTTGCGCAACCATCACCTCCATCTAGTTCCAAAACTTTTTCCTTGTCCCAGAAGAACACCCAGGCCCCTTAAGTAATGGCGGCTCATCCTCCCGCTCCCAGCCCCAGGCAACCCCTCATCTGCCTCCTGTCCTTCCTGTACATTTGCCTACTTTAAACGTTTCGTAAAAAGGAAATCATGGAATAAGGTGACTTTCTGTGACTGACTTCTTTCACTTAGCTTAATATTTTCACTGGTCATCCATGTTGTAGCAGGTATCAGTGTTTTATTCTTTTTTATTATTTATTTTTAGAGAGAGGAGAAGGAAAAAGAGAGGGAGAGAAGCATCAATGTGTGGTTTCCTCACATGCGCCCCCCTACTAGGGACCTGTCCCACATCCAGGCATGTTCCCTGACTGGGAATTGAACCAGCGACCCTTTGGTTCACAGGCTGACTCTCAATCCACTGAGTGGCTCCAGCCAGGGCTAGTGTTGTATTCTTTATGGCTGAATAATATTTTATGGTGCAGATACATTATGTTTTATTTATCCACTCGTCCCCTGATGGACATTTGGGCTGTCCCCGCCTTTTGGCGATTGTAAATGATGCTGCGCTGAGCCTTCACGTACAAAGTGTGGACGTGCGTTTTTACTACTCTGGGGTATTTACCTGAGAATGGAATTTCTGGGCCATACGATAATTTTATGTTTAACTTTATGAGGAACCGCCAGACTAATTTCCACGTGTTTGAGGCACTTACCCTGTGGCAGGCTCGGGGCTGGGTGCTTTAACTGTGTGGAGTCACTCTATCCCACAGCAGCTCGGCTTGGAGGGTGACTATTATAATCCCTCAGATCCTAGTTAAGGCACAGAGAGGTTAAGCAACTCGCTTGAGGCTACACAGCTAGTAAGAGCCAATACCAGGAAAATCGGACTTACAGAAGAAGAGTTTTGCAACAAAAAACGATTTAGATTTAATTCTTCCTCTTGTCACCGTTCTCTTCTGTAGTATTGTATTTTTAAGTACCCTCTGTGGGGTGGGGAGTGGGTGGAATTCGTTTGGGAGGCGTCCGAGGCCAGGAAAAAGATCACGTCACCACTCCTGGAAGAGTGTCATTTCCCTTCACGTGCTTGGCCACAGACCCACGGGAGGCGCACGGATAAATCACTGGGCTGCTTGGCAGGGCTGGGAAAGAACTCGGGGCGGGGCTCACGCAGGGCGGCAGTGATGTCACCAACACCCCATTTTCCTCTGCCTGTTTATAGCTTCCCCCGCAGGAGCCCCCAGGGCGTTGGGACACTCCTCAGCTGCGTGGGTTTAACATGTGGATTTGTGTGCGGATGTGGGGGGTGGTGCACACGGAGCTCTATGCTCTGTCTGTCGGTCTGTCTTGGGTCCGCGGGAGCAGGACTTCGGGGCTGCAGAGGAGGCTTCTGCCATTTGTGCGCCGACTCCCTGTCAAGACAGAGCCATTGATCGGGAAATTGGCCGTGGTGGCCCCCACAGCTCAGTGAGGAAAGCAGGTCAACAGTCCTTAATGACCTCACCCGTGGTTCACGTTAGAGCCTTTATTGAGCACCTACTGTGTGCCTGCATTGTCCTAAGCCCTGAGCAGTCAGGAGTGAACAGGAGCCAGGGTCACTGCCTTACATGAAGGAGACTGACAATAAACAGAGACAAAGAATGACAAGATGATCAGGTGGTGGTGGCAAGGGTTCTGGGGGACACAAGGAGTGAGGATGGCAAAGAGGAAGGGCAGATGTGATTTGGGTTGGGCCTAGGAAGCTTCTGGTAGACACAACGATGGCTTTGCAAAGACCCCCACACCCTAATCCCTGGAACCCTTGACTGGCACCGCCCATGGCAAAAGGAACTTTGCAGATGAGATTAAGAATCTTAAAATGGGGGAATTATCTGTGGAATCACAAGATCCTTAATACGAAGGGACGGGAGGGTTGAGATCAGAGAAGGACGTGTGAAGGTGGCCAGGGTGACATCCATGAGCTAAGGAATGTGGGCAGCCTCTCGGAGCTGGAAAAGGCTAGAAAATAAACCCTCCCCTTCAGCCTCTGGAAGAAACACAGCCTGGCCAACCAGGTTAGACGTCGGGCCTCCAGGACTGTAAGGCAGTAAATCTATGTTGTCTTAGGCACCAGGCTTGTGGTGGTTCGTTAGAGGAGCAACAGGGAACTAACACGGACTCGAATGAAGTGGAGACCTGAGACTGGGGAAGAGCGTTCCATCCAGACAGAAGGAATGGCAAGTGCAAAGGCCCTGAGGTGCAAAGTCAGAAAGCGCTATGCTAGAGGTACATAGAGCAGGCTTGGGTGCACACAGGAGGGCCCAGGCATTGGACAGCGAGTAACCTTGGAAGAGCTAGAGGAGGGGGTGCTTGGACTGAACCCTCAAAGGCTGTCCTAAGAGCCCTCCCTGGCTTGTGAGGCCAACTGACCTGGGTTTAATTCTGGGTCTGCCGCTTGCGACAAGGTCTTAGACACGCCCCTTTCCCTCCCCAAGTCCCTGCTTCCCAATCTGGTAAAAAGGCTGACAGTAACAGCCGGTGGCATTGTTGTCCACTAATAATTCATGTGATGTCCTTAGCACAGTCAGTGGCCCGTTTTGGGTGGGAAAGGCATCTTGGGTGCAGGGAACAGCATGGGGAAAACAGGTAAGACAGTGACGACAGAGCGCCTTCACGCACTGGTCCCAGGCACAAGGTGCCTGGCCAGCGGTGTGATTGGAGGGCTGGTTCTTAGATGCCCATTTGCCTGCAAGTTGGTCCCCAGAGAATGGGTAAGACTGTGGCACCTATTTCCTTTCATCGGGCCCCAGCAGGAAGGGGCGGGGTCTGTTGAACAGACTGCATTCATAGGGTGGCCACCTGCCCTATGCCAAGCTCAGCTGTCCTGCCTGGGAGTTATAACTGTGGCCCTGCTCACCCCACTGGCAATTTAACTGTATGCAAACATATTTACCTGAATCTCTCTCTGAGCTCTTTCAACAGCCGTTGGGTTTCTCCAGGCAAATGCTGTGCTTTGATACTCATTTTCTCTGCAGGTCATGTAAATGCCCACTGTGAGGTGCACCCCTGTGGGGGGCAGGTGAGTCAGGGCACCACTGTTGTCACCCCTTTATCATTCTTGGGGTGAACGATAAAGGTTGATCTGCAGATGGGCCTGCAAGGGAAGCACTGTGTTTGAGGAAGGGATGGCATAAAGGGGGGTTGACAGCCTGGCGACTCAAAGCGTGGTCCTCAGGCCGGCGGGCCTGGCCGGTCCCCCACCCCCAAATCAGAGCCTGCATTTAAACAAGATCCCCATGGGCACTCTGCAAGGACCTTGAAGAACGAATCAGGGTTCCAGTTCTTCCCCAGAGGGCCTGATGGTCTGAGTCAGGGACTTAACATTAGTATGTTTTTAAAAACTCTGCAGATAATTCCAACCGACACTCCGCGATTTGTACGTGGGGCGGTGCTTCTCATACCTTTGCGTGCTGGGTCGCTTGGAAAGCATCCACACAAACTTCCGCACCCCAGCCAGCGGTGGGCTGGTAAAGGTTGGACAACGGGCTCTCTGGGGGCGGGGCCTGGGAGGAGGGGCGGGGTCTGGGAAGAGGGGCGGAAGCTCTGATTTGTAGCCGGTAGCCGGTAGCCGGTAGCCGGTAGCCGTGGTGTAAATGTTCCCACTGTGGTCCAGGGCCAGCTGGCCCCACAGGCCACACCCCCAGGTTGCTGAGGCAGCAGGTCTGGGTGTGACCTAAGCATTTGCATTTCTCACAAGTTTCCAGGTGATGCTGCTGCTGCTGCTGCTGCCCCGGAGGCCAGACTTTGAGAACCGCTAGGTGAGATGAATGGTGGGGAACGTGGCTCTGATTGTCTTTAGCAGCTCCTTGGACAGCCTTGTTTGGTAGGATCCTGAGGCTGCATGAGGCCCCATTGGGCGCTGAGGCAGACGACGGAGACGTTGGCTAGGCCTGGGTTTTCCAAGTGCTGCTTTGATTCCCTTAGGAAAGCAGAAGGAGGGCGGGGTGACATGGAGTTGCATTTGTGAAGGACAGGGCGGGGAGAGCAGGAAAAAAAGTTCACTGCATCGCAGGCAGTGTCCTGAATGTCTGAGAAGTATCCATGCAAGGTCAAAGTTGGGAGAACCCCAAGGGGTCAAGTTTAGGGCAACTTGCTGGTGTGGCAGAAACAGAGTCTCAAAATAATGAAGGACTCCTCCCAGACCCACAGATCCTGTCTTTGAATGCACTCAGATCTCAAAAAAACGGGGAAAAAAGCACGGGAGAGGAATTTACGCAGGAAACTACTTCCACCTTCAAATGCACCAGCTGGGGGGCAGAGAGGGGGCAGAAAGTGCGAAGGGAGATTTTTCAACCCCAATGGCAGGCCGACCCTTGAACTCCTGGGGCAATCCGGGAGCAGAGAGCTGGAAAAGGAGGGGAGGGACCCCAAAAGAAGGCCGGGCGAGGCAAGATAAGAAATTCTGATTCTAATCTCCTTATTTCCTCCGCTTCCTCAAACCCGGGCTGTGTATAAACTCTATGCAAATGTGTTTACTTTATATTTTATTTCAATTGGAGTCACTCAGCTGTCAGGAGCTGTATCAACATGTCAATTGGGTTGGAGAAACAAGTGTTTTGAGTGGAAATATTTCAGATAAACAGACACAATGTTATGACATATCGAAACAGCCCCCGCATGGAAGGGGAGGCGGAGATCCCGGAGGAGGGAGGTGGGGTGAAGCCCCAAGCGGATCTGTTTACCCTGGCACATGTACTGTACGGTCAGCTGAAAACAAAGCAGGGTTTTTATTACTCGTGGTTCGTGGTGGCGGGACGAGGGGGCCAGAGTGGGAAGGGAGGGGGGTTACCCTTCTCTGTGGCATTAATGCCTTTTGTCGACTGAAGGGGAGGCCTGCTCGGCGGGGTACCACGCCCGTTTCTCTCCGGTGGCCCTGCGGGTACCGCAGGAGGAAAACGGGCTTGGAGAGAAAAGGCAAAGCCACTGGATTAAGTGCATTAGCAATGGGGAGACCAGTTGCTTGGTGAAATCTAACAGCCTGTTTGCAGGTAGCCCTCCGTTTCTCTCTTGACAAACTGAACAATTCAATGAAGAAGTGCCCAGGTTTGTGGTCTGGGCCAGGGGTGGGGACGAGGACATGGAAGTGACGTGGGAATGAGGCGACTGTCCCACTCTGTGTGCAGTTTTTAATTTAATTTGTAAAAAGGTTGTTCTTAAATTTTTTTTTAAGAGAGAGGGCAAGGGAGGGAAAGAGAGAGAGAGAGAGAGAAACATTGATTGGTTGTCTCTTATATACGCCCGACCTGGTACTGGACTGCAGCCCAGGCATGTGCCCTGACCAAGAATTGACCCGCCGACCTTTCGGTTTGCAGGGCGACACCCAACCCACCGAGTCACGCCAGTCAGGACTTAAGTTAATTTTTGGAATAAGTAAGACTGTTGCCTGATTCAGTAACCAAAAGAATAAAAAAAGTATTTTTCTCTTTCCCATTACTCCCGTTTTTTCACTTCTCATCCCCCTAAACACACGTACACACTCACACACACGTGTGTGGGTGAGTGCACTGTATTTTACTGGGCTTTGTCTGTTTTTAGTTCCCAGTAGTTTGGTCGGTGGGCTCTGTGTGGGAGAGAATTCACATTGTCCTTAATATAATAGTTACTGCTTATTGAACACCTACTGTGTGTCACCAGCGATGGACCTACCTCCAGCGATGGCTGCTTCCCACCGTAACTTGCAAGGCTGAGTGTTTGCCCCGGGCTGGAGATGGGGGGCCCGAGGCTCAGAGTGGTGGAGGGACATACTGTGACTGCACAGCCCAGCCAGGAGAGAGCAGAAACTCAAACTCTGGTCTGCCTGGCTGGGATGTCTGGGTTCTTTCCGCTACGTCAAGTGTGGGGTGACCTCGGTGGGCAGAGGGTGTGTGGCAAAGGTAACTTCTAGGGGAGCTGGGAGCCGTCGGCCAGCTCAGCCAGGCGGAACTCGTCCACCCCCGAGATGAATTTGCCCAGGAAAAGAGCCATGTGCTCGTCCAAATGTGGGACGAGCCAGCAGCTGCCTCGGGGGTGTGCTTAGAAGATGTTGGCAAAGTCCCCCACGGCTCATAAATGTCTCCTCCCTGCCACCTGTCGCATGGCCTCAAATTCCACCATCAGAGAGGTATGCCCCTGGGCTTTAATTAAAGACACTTTTGGGCCATGGTTTAAGTGCAGACGCTTCCTCCAGAGAAGGCACATCTACAATCTTCCCTTAAAGTCAGCCCCCACCCCGGCACAGGGAAGCCAGCTCAGGGCTCCGCACCGAAAGGTGGCTTTAGGGTCTAGGTGTCCGGGAGGAATGGGGATCCAGGACGGGGCAGGTCCAGGGGAAGGGGGACAGGCCCGTGGGAGAGCCCGTGGCAGCTAAGCAACCGGAGTGTGGAGTGTGGGGCTGTTTGGAGAGAAAATGTTGCTTGTTTCCCAGAGACAGAGGGCCTCTCAAAGCCTCACCTGTCTTGTTGCCAATCTGCCTGGGGCGTCTGAGGCTGGGACCCTACATGGCCATGCTAGGAGCAGAGGAAGCCCCGAGCTTGTCATGGGGTCGCAGTGTTACAGCTGCAGTGGGGTCTGTGTTTTCTTCCTCCTCACCACAGGATTGTTTATTGATTGTAGAGACAGGAAAGGAGGGAGGGTGAGAGAGAGAAACAATGATATGAGAGAAACATGGATTGCTTGCCTCCCGCAAGCATCCTGACTGGAGATCAAACCCACAGCCCAGGTTTGTGCCCCGACTGGGGATCGAACCCCCAACCCTTTGGTGTGCGGGACGACACTTCAACCAGCTGAGTGATCTGGCTGGGGCAACGGCAGTTAGTCACGTTCTTTCTTTGCCCTCTTTTTCCCATGATTACACCACCTGTAGGCTTCTTCTCTTAAGATTTGCCTTTGGGAAAAAAAAACCCACTAAACATCCATGTCGAGACTAGCAGGCATGGGTTTCCTCCCCTGTGAAGGAGACAAAGTCAAGCTTTCTGAGTTTGGTGTGGCAAACGTAACAATTTTTAAAAGTGGACAACAGCGTGAATGAAAAATTCACAAAAACGGAAAATGTTGACGTGCGTGTGTATGTAAACACACGCATTCGGGGCTCCATCACTGGGGCTTTGACGTGCTAATTGCTTTTTTTTTTTCCTTCCATAGTATGTATTAAAGTCACAAGCATTGGAATCGAAATGAATGCCCATGCAGACACTGGCGTGAATTTTATGATACAGATATCACGCCTGGCCCAAGCCTCCAATTTTACGAATGGAGAAATTGAGGCAGGGAGAGGCCCAAGAACATCCTGGAGAGACGTAGGAAGGGCGCTGAACCTGCTGTAGCTCCAGAACCGCCCATGGAAGCCATCTCTCTTTTCCTCTCTGGACCTTCTCCAGCTGCGAAAGAAAAAACAAAACTGATGTTTCTTTGGGTTCCTTATTCAGGAGCCCAGGACGAGGCGGGGCCTGGGGATGAGCTTGAGGTCCCTGGGATTTTTTTTTTTTTTTTTTTTTGTAATCTAGGCAAGATTCTCATAACCTAAAGTTAGCCATTTTAAAGCAAACAAGTCTCACTCACAGTCTTCTGTGACCCTCCTTGCTATCGAGTTCCAAACTACTGTCATCACCCCAGAGAGGAAACCCTATACTCCTTAAGAAGTTAGCCCCTATTTGCCGCCCCCAGCCCCTGGCAACTGTAGTTCTGCCTTCCGTCTCTATGGATTTACCTATTTTGGTCACTTGACATACTCGGAGTCATGCAGTATGTGTTCTTTGGTGTCTGGCTTCTCTCACGCAGCATCATGTTTTCAAGGTTCATCCACGTGATTGCATGTGCCAGCATTTTATCCCTGTTCATGGCCGAGTAATATTCCTTGTGTGCATGGACCACGTTCAGCTTGTCTCTTTATCCGTGGTTGGGTGTTTGGCCTGTTTCCACCTTTTGACTAGTGTAAAGAAGGCAGCTGTGAACATTTATGCCCAGGGTTTCACGTGGACCTAGTTTTTCACTTCTGCTGGGTGTACAGCTTGGAGTAGAATCGCTCGATCGCATAGTAACTCTGCTTAACGTTATGAGAACGGTCCCTGAAAATTTTGCGTGTGTTTGAGCATGTGCATTATAGGAGAAGGTCCTGACCTTTTTAAAAAAAATCTGATTCTCAGGAAAGGGGTAAGCAGCATAGAAACTGGGGACCCTTTGGGCCCTTTAAGAGCTCCCCTGGCTTTAAGTTCCTGCGACTTTTGTCTCCCAGTTCAGCGGCTCTGCAGTGGGAAGTCCTCGCCTTCCTTCCTATCTTATTTATCTTGCGTTAACCAGCTACTTACTCTGTGCCAGGCAGTGGGCCGGGCATGGGGTCAGGTTTGCAAATGTAAGGGCTTCATCCAGTGGCTATGGGGGCAGAGGATGGAGAGGCAGGCCAGGGAGGCTTCCTGGAGAAGAAGGCACTGGCTGAAATGTGAAGGTTGCCTGAGAGTCACGCAGACCAAGAGGTGGGAAGGGATTGCTGAGTGAGGAGATGGCGCTTGCCCATCCCCGTGGCAGGACAAGCTGGCTGCCGTGGCCTTTCCTTCCCCTGGTGGCTCACAAATGCTTGGAACTGCTGTCTGCGGCTCATCAGTGTGGCCGATGCGGGCTATTGCCCTGATTGCTGCAGAAGGTGGTGGCTGGGGCCCAGGGCACGTCTGAGGATCACTCAGGGCCCTGGGGAAGCGGGGCTGCTCCCACACACCCCAGAGGCAGGTGTTCCTCCAGCTTCCCACGCCGGCCTGCCAAAATCGTCCCCCCTCTCTGCAGCACGCACGCACGCAGGCTTGCTATTTCATCCCCGGGCCTCTCTCTCTGGGAGCAGCTGGCAGGGCCACCGGGGGCATCTGGGGGTGGCGAATGAGACAGGGTCGCGAGGTGCCGGCGGACCTGCACCCCTTGGGCCCCACGATCCTGCGTCTGCATGCGCGCTCGGGTCCCAGGCTTCTGGGCACCTTTCACCTCCGCAAAACCAGGCAGGCTCTGGTTTCACGGGAGCAAAGCCACCAGCCCTTTGCTGGATGCCTGGCCCTGTGGACAGAACAGCCGTATCGTTAGCGTGTTATTTATGGCGTCCTCCTGACTCGGGTCTCATGTTAGGCCGCTGGGTGGGGCATGGTGCCTTAACCAATCAATCAACCAACCGCCCCTATGGGCTGACTAGCCAGAGTTACCCGGCTGGTATCATGTTCTCTCACAGGGGGCCAAGCGCCGCTTTAGACGCCGCGGGAAATAGGCCGTGTTCCGCATCTTTTTGGGTAGCCTGTGTGTGTGTTGCTTTATTCAAGTGACTTTTCATGTGGCCTGCTAGTTTATAACCGTGGATCCTGAAGCAATTTTTTAAATGTGATTTTAAAAAGATCATGTAATGTAAAATTTACCATCTTAACTATTTTCAAGGGTATGGTTCGGTGGTGTTAGGTCCATTCACTTGGAAGTGCAGCGGATCTCCAGGCCTCTCTTCATTTTGCGAAACTGAAACTCTGCACCCATTAAACAACAGTAGCTACTTGTTCCCGCCTCCCCCAGGCCCTGTCAATCACCACTCTACTTCCTGTCTCTATGAATTTGACTCCTAGGTGCCTGGTAGGGGTGGACTCACACGGTGTTTGTCTTTTTGTGACTGGCTCATTTCGCTTAGCATAAAGTCCTCAAGGTTCATGCCGGTTGTAGTGAGAGAGGATTCTGCTTCTTTAAAAGGCTGAATGACTCTCCATTGTATGCCTAGATGTACTTTGTTGATCCATTTGTCCCCCTCGGTGGACATTTGAGTCACTTTCACCCCTTGACCGCGGTGAACAGTGTTGTTATAAACATGAGTAAAGAAATAATAGATCGTTTATTGAACATGAAAAATGTAGCCACATGATTCCTAAAATTAATAACACCGATTCATTTAGATTGAGGCATAATTGCCACACAACATTATATCGGTCGCATGATATGGAGTAAATAAAGTGACCGAAATATGTAAATGATGAACAGCATAACAGTTTCATATTTGTAGGTATTAAATTTAATAAAATTCTTTGGAAAAAGTTAAATCTCTACAGAGAAGACAAAAGCCACTTTCTCCCCTTCCTCCAACCCCCACACCAATGATACACTAATTGCTGTCAATTTAGACTTTATCTATGCACCCGTATGTATTTGTATGTACAAATGTGTATATATATTTAGAAAAGGTTATGTGTGTATAGTCGATTCTGCTATGACATGACATTTACGCTTTAAAAATCACTGTGTTATGCAAAATCACACAGTAAAAATAGCGCTTATGAGAAAAATAGGACTAAGGGCAATACTCAGAAGCTTGGTCAGTGACATAAAAAAGTAGGAACCTCATAAAAATACCGGCACCATTTTACATGTGTGAAATAGTTAAAAAATACATAGATGCTATAAAAAAATATGGGATTCGACTTTGGAAAAATCCTGATGTCCCCCTGGCGTCGGAAGGGTTGCAGCTTACGACTTCTTCTTTTTTTTTTTTTAGATTTTATTTATTTATCTTTAGAGGGGAAGGGAAGGAGAGAGGGAGAGAAATATCAATGTGTGGTTGCTTCTTGTGCGTCCCCTGTTGGGAACTGGCCTGCAACCCAGGCATGCGCTCTGACTGGGAATCGAACTGTGATCCTTTGGTTTGCAGGCCTGCGCTCAATCCACTGAGCTACACCAGCCAGGGCAGCTTGCGGCTTCTTGTGAAACGGTAGAAAGAGGCTGTGTGAGCTCAGGCCATGTCATCGAGGTGTGGGTGGGTGTCCTAGCGCCCACAACAGGCTGGGGCAGCTGGTAGCTGTTTGCAGGGTGTTTATTTTGGGTTGGTTCAGCTGGGCGCAATTTTTGGCTTTGACCCAGAGTTTCTTGTGGAGGAGACCTTGCATGAGCAAACACAAAATTTGGTTCTGTGTGGATTGTTCCCAAATATATCAATCACATTGCAACAGATTTGTGTTTTCCAAACAAGCAGAACCGACCTCACACACATGCAAACAGAAGATAAAAGGTACGTGTGTGTGTGTGTGTGTGTGTGTGTTAGAGTCCTACTGTGTGTATAAGTCTGCAAGCAACTTTATTTTATTTTTTTGCTTAACATCATTCCTGAGACTTCTCCCTATCAGCAATACAGACCTGTTGTGAATGGATACGCCCCACTTAACCGTGTCCCTGTGGGTGCTGCCACTGTTTATTACCGTCACATCTAAGGGTGAGTTTGTTGGGTCCCCAGGGAATGTACATTTGATACCTTCTTTTCCATCTTTTGGACAATATCTTTAATGAATTCATTATATTCTAGTAAAATCTACATAATGATGTTGACCGTTTTAACTGTTTGGAAGGGTACGATTCAGTGGCTTTAAGAATGTTCACATGGTTGTGCTCCCATCTCCACCTCCAGAACTTTCCCACCATCTCAGACCGAAACCCTGTACCCATCAAACAATAGCTTCCTGAGTTCCCATCCTGACCTGCCGCCTATGGCTTGTGTGACCTTGGGGAATTTCTATGCCTCTCTGAGCCTCGGTTTCCTTGTCTGTAAGTTGGAAGCGAGAGTGCATTTCCTGGGTTTTGGTTGAGGTTTGCATGAGGTGACACAGGTTAAGGAGCCCAGCTCCTTGCTGGGCACACTATAGGCTTTTAATAAACAGCTTTTATTTATGTGAAATTGACCTTATGCCCAACTATGCTCAGCTCTGATTTCTCTGACATCTGGTCCCTGCAAATGGGGGTGTTACATCATGCGGCTTGCTGGGACCCAGAGCCAAGGGGTACGTGGGAGAGAGGCTGCAAAGCTTCCTCGTGGACCAGACCTTCCACCCATGCTACCCTTAGAGCTAGTATTTTATTTTACTTTTTAAAAAAGATTTTATTTATTTATCTTTAGAGAGGAAGGGAAGGAGAGAGGGAGAGAAATATCGATGTATGGTTGCTTCTCATGAGTCCCCCGCTGGGAACTGGCCCACAACCCAGGCATGTGCCCTGACTGGGAATCGAACCGTGATCATGTGGTTTGCAGGCCCGAGCTCAATCCACTGAGCTACACCAGCCAGGGCTAGAGCTAGTATTTTAGATGAAAAGTGCCAGATCTCTTCCTGCTTATCCCAAGCCCCAGTTGAGGGCCCAGACCAGCCCTTGGGGCTCTTGGGAATGACCCATTTTCAGCTTCGGTCAGTGCCAGCCTGCGCACTGGGCCTGCCGGTTATAATGTGCACAGCAGCAAATGGATTGAGGTCACGGAGCAGATGGCAGTAACTTTCAGTTGAGATCTGCCAGGCTGCATTGGAACCGGTGACCCGGAAGTAAAAGCGCGTGCATCACCCTCCCTTCCCTTAGTCCATACCCTGAGATCTTACCCGCTTTCTGATGCCTCAACCTAGGGGACCAGAGTGTCCGTTTAGACTTCTTGGGCTTCGGTGAGCAAAGGGGGGGAAGCCGCATTGTCACAGGCAGCAGCCACATGTCAGCCCCCATAGCTCCTGGCCCCAACCTTTTTCAGGGAGCCCAAAGCATGCTGGTCTCTTCATCTCGTGACTCTGATGCTGTTTTGGGGGGGGGGTGACCATGGTCTCACTTTATAGATGGAGAAATAGAAGCAGGAGGAGGAGGGTGGCTTGGGGACCCACAAAGCCCGTGGGTCAGAAGGAATCCATGGGGCCATATCTAAATGCACTGGTGTGTGGGTGGGAACACAGGAAACGTTAGCTGGATTAAATCAAGTAAAAAAACGACACTACTCTTCGCACATGCTCCAAGATGGAGGCCTAGTTTTCTACCTTGTAACGTATCATAGTGCTGCAGCCTTTATCAGAGCCCTGGGAGAATGTGAAGGAGGCAAGGGCCCCTCTGCACACAGAGAGGCAGGTATGTCTTGCTCTTTTTTTAAATGGAATTTATTGGGGTGACACTGTTAATAAAATTATTTAGGTTTCAGGTGTACGATTCTATAAAACATCATCTGTAGATATGTCTTATTCTTGACCTTCTCTCCAGGGCCTAGAGCATAACTGGGCGCATTGTAGGTGCTCGAAAAGGAAGGAAGGAAGGAAGGGAGGGAGGGAGGAAGGAGTTGCTAAAGCCATGGTTTGATGCAATTACTTGGGGAAAATTAAAAGAGAAGAGAAAGAAGCATTTTCTCGTGCTCCTTCTTAATCTTAAGGAAGCGAGCTGTTCCCATTCCACAGATGGGAAGACCGGCTTATGGTTCTCAAGATGTGGGTGGTCTTACCTAAAACCCCACATGACGGGCCTCTGGGTGCAGGATGTTTCCAATGGACTTGGCAACCCTGAGACGAGGGGTCGATGCATTTGTAGTTGAGGACAGAGCTGGAGGAAAATGCCAATATTTCGTGAATCTATACAAAGACTCATGTCCTTTCCATCCCTCACACACTCCACAGTTCCGCACCCCCCGCCCCCCCCCCGAGCATTGCTAAGATCCTGCCACACTCTGTCCTTGAGAAACCTGTGCCCTGTCCCCACAGGTGGCAGAAACCAGAAGCTTGGTGGGGAAACAAAGGAGAGGAATCCAGTGGAAAGAGCAAGAGGGAGAGGAAGAACACACAAGGGCCAGATGTCTTTTCTGTCCGGACCAACCCTGCCTCCCAGGGTCTTCACGTGTCCAGAGACGAGGTGTCGGGTCAGGGAAGTCCCGGAAGGTGCGGGACAGGGTGGGAGGAGCTCCAGGCTTGGCATCAGGGTTTCGGCTCTGTCACACTTCAGCCATTGCTTCATTGCCCAGGGTCACAGTGTCCGGGCTTACAGGTCAAGAGTGGCAGACAGCGACACCACAGGGGGGAGGGCTTGGCACGTAGTAGGTATACACCTCCTGCTAGCACCTAGGAATTTGAGTGGTGGACGGATTGAGCTGCTCGGGGTTATGAGCCTGGGATTTTCTTCTGGTTACAGTGGAGGGTGCTTTTACGAGGCCTCCACCTGGGGAAGGCCAGCAAGCCGGTAATGGGAGGGCTAATGACAGTGCTGATTAGTCACAGCTTGCCTTTGCAGCGACACTTTCGTGCAGAGGGATCCCCAGGCTTTCTCTAGCCACCGCCTGCAGCCGGGACCGACCCACCTCCGCCCTAATAGCTCAACGGCTTTTACAGACTCCCTTTCATGCTGGCATCAGGCAGAGTTTAGCAATCAGGATCTCTGGCCCGAGCTCCACCCCAGCCTGTGGATTAGCGACTACATGATTAACCTTGATATTTCCCACCCTGGGGAGGCCCTGGGCCACCAGAGGAGCAAAGGGACTTGCCCTGGGCTCTGCCATGAGTCAAACCCAGAGCAACCCTCAAATAGAGGTCCTTCCGATACCCACGGTGCTTTGTGGTCCTGTAGGACGCCTTCCTCTTGTGGGTTTTAGGAGTGATCCAGTGTCATGAATATTTCTTTTCTGTTTCAATTGGGGTTAGTTGTTTGGAACCAAGTATCCTGATGGCTCTGTCAAACCCATGCATTCATGCATCTATCCACTTATCCATCCACTCCTTTATCCATCTATCCATCCATCCATCCATCCATCCATCCACTGTTTGCCCCTCTATTCCTTTAATAGGCACTGAATCAGGCACCAAACATAAGCAAAGGGGAATCAATTAACAGGGGCAGGAAACAGCAACAAACAAATGCAATATTGAAGTTTGGAAATTTCAGGGGTGTTTCACAATTAGGGGGAAGAACAATCAGCAAAAGTGTGGCTTGTGTTTAGGAAGAGAAATGGTCCAGTGCCCCCAAACTGGACATGTCACCACCCTTAGGTCTAAAGGAGTGAGGGAGAGTGAAGGAGAAGTTTTTGGAAATTGGAGAGTGTGAAGAGATGTGTTCTGACACCAGCCGAGGCCTTGGGTAGAGGGACACAGTCAACCTGTGGTGACCTTGTGGAGAGGGGACGGGAGGATAAATACCTTGTCAACACACACTTCGTCCCCTCTGATCGCCTGCCAGCTGAAGAAAAATCATTGTGTTAGCCCATCTAGGTCCGCCTCCTGGGCGTGGAGCAGGATGGAGCGTGGATCTGGAGGGCCAAACGAGATACCCGGTCACAGCGTACGGGGTCTCTGGTCACTTCTGTGGTCACATCTTCCTTGTAGGTTCTGTGAGTCACCCAGACATTGACTTTTTGCCTCAGTTAAGGTTAGTCGTTTGCAACCAAGGATCTTGACTGCTCTGGCAAACATATCCATCCATCCATCCATCCATCCATCCATCCTTCCATCCATCCTTCCGTCCGTCCGTCCGTCCGTCCATCCATCCATCCATCCATCCATCCATCCAAACATCCGTCTGCCTCCAGTGGGCTTATATTGCATTCAGATAACAGCCAAGTATCAGCGACCTACCTGGTCCTCTATGACTCCCACAGCTCCCCTTCTCCAGGACTGACCTATTTCCACCTCCCTCTACTCTTACTTCCTCCACTCCCACCACACTGGCCCCCACGCTCCACCCCAGATAAACCCCCGACTCAGCTGCCCTATGCACGATGTTTGCTCTCCCCGGAGCGCTCCGCCCTGACATACCCCTCTGCCTGCCGCCCTCCCTCCAAGATTTCCCTCGAATGTCACCTTCCCTGTCCACCTCTCATCAAGTAGCCAGCCCTCCCTGGCACTCTCTGATCTTCCTCCTTAGCACTTTCCATCATCTCACGTATGATATTTAAGACTTATCTTTCTTATGTATTGTGTGCCTTCACTCCACAGCCTCTCAGTGGGATAGCAAGTCTAGAACGAAGGGATTGTTGATGTTTTGCTTCTTGTTGTATTCCCAGTGCCCAAGGGAATCCCTGGCACCTAGGTGTTGGACAAATGAATGAAGGTATAGGAGTGGCACTGTGCAAGTTTCTGACCTGCTGTTGGAAGGGGATCCAGCCAACCAGTGAGGGTTTCTGCAGATTCATTGCATCCCCGTGCTGCATGGGCTGAAACTCAAGCAAGAGTGACGGTGCTCCTCGTGCCCTTAGGAAATGTCCCGAGCTTTTCACGTAAGCTGTGGACTCGGCACCCAGTGACTTCTTGTCCTGCTTAGGGAAACCTGAGAGCAAGAAAGGGAAAAAGTAAACACTTCACCCATTTCATCTTCAAGGCACCGAGTAAATGCTCAAGTAACGAATTCCCCCAGCTCTCTAGGAAGTGGATCTTATCGTCTCTGTTCTGGAGCAGGGGAATGAGCCTGCTGGGGAGTCCTGTTCTTCTCCCAGGACCACAGGGCGAGCCGTGAGTGGCGCCAGAACCACCCTGGGACCTTCTGAGTTTCTGGCCGGGAGGCCTCCAGTCCCCCGTTGGTGGGCAGAGGAGCAGAGCCAGATGGAAATGCTGCAGGCAGTCCCCAAGGATGACTTTGGCTCATTTTCTGAGGACTTTGAGAGCTGGGCACTTGGCAGGTTGCCGAGAAATGGGAACCCACCTGGAGCTCATCTTAGTTGAAGTGTTTTGGGTCTAAGTTGAGGCTTAAGTGTCAACTTTACAAAGTCAGCAGCGTTGAGCCGTTTCCCCACATGCAGAATAGGAAATAGATGAAGGACTGGCTTTGGCACGTCCTAATTCCTAAGTTCCAGACTTTTCCTTTGTCTCTTGTCCAGCAAAATTTACCTCCCTGATTTCCTATGGCATCAGCCTTCTACTTTCTTGGGGAAAGGCCATCACAGAGATCAACTACTTTATATTAATAATATTTCTGGGTGCTCTAGGGAATTTTAAGTCCCACAGGTCAATATTTTTCTGTGTGCTTTGGACTGAAAGTTGAGAGACCCGAGTTTTACATTCTGCCTCTAACTTGCCATGTATCCAGTTGGGTCTTGGGTTCCCATGTCTTGAATAAATAATAACAATAAAAACACTTATAATGTCCGTAGCATGTTTGATCCTGTTAACCAATGTCATCACCATAAACTCAATTTAATTAAAAGAATTTAAAGAATGGCCTATACTAGAAAATATGCTATGTGCTTGAAATGTATTATCCTCCTTAACTTTCACAATTGGGCTATCGACAACTTTGAGTTCAAATCCTGGTACATTCTACCACAGACAAGCTGTGTGAACTTGAGCATGTCACTTCCCCTGCTAGATCAAGGCAGGTTCAATAATAGCACCTCTTCCCCAGGGTTACTGGGGCATTAAATGGGCAGATACATGCAGTGTCTGAGGCATGGTAGGTTCTCAAAGCCAACATTGCTCCACCTAGGAGTTGCCGGTTCCAGGCAGTGGCTGCTGGGTGCTGTTCCTGCGGTGATGATTTTTTCCCACTCAGTCAACCCGTACGAAGCACCTCACAAGCTGTAGGACAGTGAGGACCACAAAACTGCTATAGTTCTTGAAACCCATGGATCCTGCCATCTAATGAGCTATGAGAGAGCCATCGAATGAGGCAGCAGACTGTTTGGCTTTGACCTTGGAGCTTCTGAGGCATCTGTGGTCCACCCTCAGGGAGGGACAGTCATAGGGGCAGCATCACGCAGTGGATTTCAGATGGCTTGTCTTCAGGATGCTCCTCCTCGGGGGCCTGTTGGGTCAGGCCGGTGGCAGTCAAGTGTGCCCCAATGTTCATCTAGGATGCTCCGGTGGCTCATTCAGGATCCAGAAGGTGATGCCTCATGCCCTGCAAACCTTCGCGTTGTCATGCAGGACAGTTTTAATTCATTCTTGTCCCCATCTGTGCCATACCCATTTCGGTGGCGTGGGCTATGGCCACTCTCCCATTCTCCACCTCCCAGGTGCAATCTGGACAATGGAAGAAGCAGGATATCTTGTTTCCCAAAGGTCTTGACAAGTTCATTGGCCAACAGAGTTTGGCAGTGTCCTCAGAGCTGGCTGAGAAAGCACCCACGATGTCTGAGTACTTAGAAGAAGAGTCATAGTTTAGAGAGGTAAGAGGTGGAATGGTCCGGTGACGTGTGGAAGTCAGTGGACCAAGTTGGTCAGTGTTATTCACTGGTTCAGCGTCGCAGCCTTATTGTCCGGTAACAACAAAGACGCACGTTGAGTGTTCCAAGCCACACCGGGCTGTAGTTAGGTTATTAGTCAATGTGACAAGTTCAGAGGATCTGGACATCCCTGCCTCCCACTCCAAGTCCTCTTCCCAAAGCAGGAATCCATTCCCAGCCTTGCAGGGGCTTGACGTAAACCCACCCACTTTCCTGCGAACAGAAACTGCTAACACAATGTTTTGGCCCCGAGAGCTGGTTCTTTCAAGCGTAGTCAAATTGTTGTGGTTAAGCCCCTCGAGTTGTTTGGAGGAACTGAAAGGTCTTGGGGGAGCCGACAGGAAGTGGTTGGGCAGCCCGGGAACCGTAGTCACGGGGAAGCTATGCCAGCAATTTGCAGTCTCCAGCTGAACTGGGGGTGAGCTCAGCTTCTGGGGGGGTGTCAAGAAGTCAAGAAGAGGGATTGCTCCTTGGCCCCTCTGGGGTTGGGGTTAGCACTGGTGCTTTTTTTCTTGTTAGGTAAGGCTGGGTGTGGCAGAGATGGCCCGGTATCCAAGAAAAATCCGTGACCTCTCACTGTTTCCTTAGCAAGGAATCCTCACGTGGAGGTGATTAACACTTGGAGGCAGGGACAATGGTTTCTGGCCCCCTGCCTCCCTGTTCCCCTGCAACCCGGTAGGGCTCATGACTGGCTCTTACCCATTCAGTGGGGGCAGATGTGTGCCGTTCCTGAGCCAGAGACTTTCAAAACNTGGAGGAACTGAAAGGTCTTGGGGGAGCCGACAGGAAGTGGTTGGGCAGCCTGGGAACCGTAGTCACGGGGAAGCTATGCCAGCAATTTGCAGTCTCCAGCTGAACTGGGGGTGAGCTCAGCTTCTGGGGGGGTGTCAAGAAGTCAAGAAGAGGGATTGCTCCTTGGCCCCTCTGGGGTTGGGGTCAGCACTGGTGCTTTTTTTCTTGTTAGGTAAGGCTGGGTGTGGCAGAGATGGCCTGGTATCCAAGAAAAATCCGTGACCTCTCACTGTTTCCTTAGCAAGGAGTCCTCACGTGGAGGTGATTAACACTTGGAGGCAGGGACAATGGTTTCTGGCCCCCTGCCTCCTGTTCCCCTGCAACCCGGTAGGGCTCATGACTGGCTCTTACCCATTCAGTGGGGGCAGATGTGTGCCGTTCCTGAGCCAGAGACTTTCAAAACCCCGGGGGACTTTTTCACACTCATTTTTCCTGGGTAGTGATTGGCTCCCGGGACTCCGAGGTCCCGAAGGCTGGTAGACCCTGAGAATGAAACAGGCCTGGGTGTTTGAGTCACCGTGTGGAAGAACAATCCACCCTGGTCCTTTCTGTGAGCACAAAAAATGCACTTCCGTTGTGTTAAGCCACCAACGTTTTTTTTTCCCCCTTTCTTTAGTTTATTTGTTACAGCAGCTAGTGTTGTCCTGATACCCAAGTCAGGTGTCCTTAACATCACCGGATGCTGCTCACTGTGACTCTGGGCCTTGGGGATGACAGTTCTAGTGACCTCTCCCCAGCCCTCACTCCTCCGGCTGTGTCTTCACCCTTTCAATTGGGCTGAGTAAAAAAATACTCGTCACACCCAGGGCAGGGAGGGCGGGGAGGAACTGAAACTCTCACCAGCCGCTGGGGGGATGTGCAAGGTGCCGCCAATTTGAAAAACGGGTTGGCAGTGTCTTCACAAGTTCAACAAACCCCGGCCTTAGGAATCAATCACTCGACTTCTAGGTATTTGCCCAAGAGAGATGAAAGCGTATATTTAAACCAAGACTTGTACGCACATGTTCGTTACAGCTTTGTTTTATAACCCCAAACTGGACACTGAGTCCCCAGTGTTCCCCGAGGCCCTGCTAAATGTCCCGGTCATAGCTGCCATGCCGTGTCCTAGGAATGCCTCTCTTTAGGTCTCACTCTACACTGAGTTCTTTAGAAAATGCTGAATCATCTGGTGTGCGATGTGCGTGGTGTGCGATGTGCGTGGTGTGCGGGTGGATATGTGTGCCTGTGGGCATTTTTAACTAGTGTCGTTCACCAAGGACTTCTCATCCTCCCTCCTCGGGCACATGATGTGATGCTTTTCTAGTGTCTTAGAGCAGCCACGTGACTTGCATCAGCCATGGTATTATTTCTGGGTAGAAACTTTAAGAGTTGGCATGTATGATGACAGCCTGTAGTCCCCTGTGCTATCGTGACACTCAATGTTTTTGGTAGTGACTTCTTATTTTCTGTCTTAGGCTGGGCCCCTGAATGTAGATGATACGAGGCAGAGTTGCCAGCTGATTCCAGAAGAAAACACAGACACAGAAAGAAATAAGCCTTGTTGATGGAATCCCCAGCTATTTTCAGATTGCTTGTTACTGCAGCACAACCTGGCCCATCCTGACTGACACAATAACCAAACTTCCTCAGATAAACAGCTCTGAGCTGCTCTTACCCTGTAGAACAAACCTAACAGAGCTGCTCACATGGGAAATAGCCGGGCTGAAGAATCTGTGTGTCGTTGTGAGGGTGGGTTTGCTTTGTTCGTATCATCTCAACCTGTGTGGTGGGTCACAGAGCCTTTTGATGTCCACCATTGTTACTGTTCTGAAGAATGACTTCCGGTCTCTTTAAAGTCTATACCACCTTGCCCCTACCACCATCCCAAAGTAAATGTCAGGTACCCTCACACTGGTCTTATTAACCCCTCTTGCTTCCAACCCCCGAGCCTGCTACGGGACAATAGCATAGGACAAACACGAAATGTGAAAACTGAGGCAGTTCCCGAGGATGGTCTGCACCCACCTAACAGCATTTCTCAGACATCACCCTCTATCTGAAGACCATCCCAGACGTCTCACTAGTTTTCAGGTGAAGCTCCAGCCGTCTAGCAGAGGGAAGATGATATTACTCAAACAGAGCGATGGGCTGGGAGACCAGACCCCGTGAACCTCGATGAGCTATCGTCGTCCTTTATTCTAGTTCAGCGGACGCTGTGGGAGAAACTGCACAACGAGGCTTGAGTTGGTTTTACTCGCAGCTTTGTAGCCCAATGCTCTTTCCTGCCCCTCTCTCCTCACGTTAATTCCTGTCCTAATAAAGCCGTGTGAACCCACCGGCTCTCTTGCAAAGTGCCGTTTCCCAAGAAACCTGGCTTGTGGTCAAGTCTGAGCCTTCATTAGAAGGGGCGAGAATCAGCAGACCTCACCGGCATGAATTTTCAGATCACACCAGATTCCAAGATGACACTAGAGAGAACTAGTCACCATTTGGCCCCGTTGAGTGTGAAGGCAGGACTCGGTGGAGATGAGGGTGTGCGCCTGCGTATTCCGTCACCCGACATTTGGCCTCGGTTTGGATAACTCATCCCCAGGGTATTCCGAGAGCTCATTGTGGGGGCCGGATTTGGGGTAAAAAGGCCCTTTCTCACTGTGGCCTTGGTGATTAATACACCAGATTCATAAATACCCATATGCATTATCCTCGCATCCATTTTTATATCAATAGAAAATGCGTTCCAGATGTGTGTTGGAGGTGATAGGCTTTGTGATGCTGACTTTTTATTTTCTCTTAGGTCTCAGCCCAGCCCGGCACACAGCCCATTGTGTTTATATCAAAAAGACGAGTTGTACCTGTTTCGTAAGCCGGGGAATTCGCAGCAACCTGGGGACACTGGAAGAATGCTGCTTTTAGGCCCGGTGAGAGAGCCGTGGCCGGTTCCCCAGGGTTCTCAGGTTCAGCTGCCTCTGGCCTACAATATCGTCTATTGTCTTCCGGGGCGCGTGCTCCGTGACTCGGGTTTCTGCACCCCTCTCTGCAGCCTGTGTGCACAGCCCAGAGGGCTCCCCGAGGAGAGGGGACCTCTCGTCTTTCTCTGTTGGCTTTTGTGTCTTCTGCAGATTTTCTTTGCGGTGGCCTTTGTGGGGACGTGGAGGAGGAAACCTCAGATTTGGGCCCCTCCAAGGGGAGTCCAAATTCTCCGTGAGTTTGAAGAATCTTTGCTCTTTGACTTGTGGGTGGCAGGGAACTCCAGAGCCTGGACTTTACAATCAGAATCCTGGTCAGGCCGTTTCTCAGCTGTGTGGCCTTGGGCAAGCCCCTTCACCTCTCTGAGCCTCCGATGGCTCCTCTGTAACTGTAGAATCTAACCACTTCATGTCTCTTGGGCCGTTGTGAAGATGAAGTGAGATGATGCATGGAAAACTCCTGGCCCATAGCAAACCTTTCCTAAATAGTAGCTCAAACCATGATTATTATTACTACTGTTGTTGTTTTAATTTCGCCAAAGCCTGGAGACCCACACAGTGGTCCGTTGGTTTGGAAGTGGGTGTGAACAAAACAGCCCTGGACATTCTTTCTGGCCCTACCTTAAAGTTTCTCTTGAAACATCCCTCCTTGGGCACAGCTCCCAGATCCTTGGAAATAAACACCGTGTCCTAATGTTCTGGAGCCACATTAGTGACTTTGAACTCTAGGTATGTTCTTTTTTTTTTTTCCCTTTTCTTTTTGGAAGGGCCCAGGCTGACTTAGGCCAGCCCCAGATCAGAGGCACAAAGTGAAATCCGGAGCTGGCTCGAATTTTCCCTGCGCCGTGTGCCTTCCTCTTTGCCCAGGGCTGACCCCCCGCCAGACACAGCGGAGGCTCTTGGCACGTGCTGGGTGAATGGATGCAGCCGAGGGGGCTTAGACAATAGTCATCCTAGAGGAAGCCATGACTGGATGATAATAATAATGACATGCCAGCGATCATTTTCCGGGCCCTTAGATGCCAGGCAGCGGGCTAGTGTACATAGGCTTGTACATTTGCTCCTGAAGAAATACTCACTAAGGGAGACACTTCTAGAAGAGGTAAGGACCTTGAACTTGAGCCTGGGGCCCTATGGTGGTAAAGGGTAGAGCTGGGATGCAGGTCCAGGGAGTCTGATGAGAAAGCTTTCGCGTCTGCCCAGCAGGTGAGCGGCCTCCCCGACTCAGTTGTCCCAGTGGTCAAGCTTCCAGGGGGCCTCACATCGAACTCTCCAGGAAGCTGCCCTGCTTTCCGTTTGGGAAGATACAGGTCGATGCCTAAAGTTGGGACATTTTGATCCTCTCCTTTAAAGAAAAGTACGAGTTTAAATTGATCTTGTCCGTCAGATCAAAAAAAAAAATCCATGCTCTTAAGGAATTCCATGAAACCTTTAAAAAGGATGAACAAGCCCTTCATAGTCTCCGCCAACGTTTTCCTCACTGTCGAACTATTATTTTTATTACGATCACATGGGTTTCTATATACACAGAAATGAAGGTCCGTAAGAGAGGTGAGCACGTCCTTAAGAGATGGCTAAATTTTATGCATATTATTGTAGTTTCAAAATTAGGTGTCAGGTGGGGGAAAAAGGCAGAAAACCATACTTGAACAACAATTTTAAAAAAAGAAAAGAAAGTAGGTATCTATCGGTGTTACTTCAAGTTTATTCATATTTTTTCCAATCAAAACATGCATCAGAAATATTAAGAACTCTGCACTGCCGACTCCCTCCTTCCTCTATCTAAAAGCACCTGGTTCTCCCAGGGAACAACCCAGGCTTCCGAGTGGGGTTCAGGGGCCCCCGTCGGGAGGGAGGAAATTTCCCTTTCAGTGCTTTCCTGGTTGATATCTATTCCTCGAGTTTTTGACAACAAGCTCGGTGGAAAGAAACTTGAAGGTAATTAAAAGTTATCATTAAAGGACACGGATACTCCCCATAGGCCGTCTTATCTCTGTGTCCCGGCTGCAGAAGCAGACACTCAGACACCGCCTCTTCTCCCCCTGGGACAACGACCTATGCTCTCTGGGTCCCCAGTAGCTACAACAGTTGACCCTTCAACTCCACAGGAGGAGGAAACCCTGGGGAGGCCTTTGATCTCTGGTCCCATTGCTTTGATTGGTCTCAGTGGTGACCGCCATGCCCCGCCCCCCTCCCCCGGGGTGGAGAAAGAGCTCCATTGTTCCACCCCCCACCCCACCTTCATTCCACCTTAATTACCTGTGCCCACTGAGGCTGCTTCCCTCCACAGCTTCCGTTGGCTTTGATGGACTAGTAAGACATACATACAAACCAAGCAACCCACTTGCCCCTCGGTCTCCTTGGTTCCTTTCTTGGCTACCTTCTCTGGCGACCACATGCCTCGGTTGCTGTCACGAGCCTGGTTTCAGATCTGTCTTTTGTGTGACTGAGTCCCGTGAACCCCACACAGGGGCCTGCGTTGCACCTGAGAGCTGCCTCAGTTTTCTCGTCCAGACGATGGGGAAAAGATGGTGGCCTCCCCTTAGGGCTGACAACTCAACACCCTTGAAGCACAGTGGCTTCATTCCCCTAAGTCCTTAGGAACGAAGGTGACACGTGGTTATTTAAGAGAGAACAACTGAATGACCTCTAGATTTGGTTATCGGGGGTGGCCACTCAGTAGTGACTGGACTTTCATTGTCAGTCTTGGTCTGTCTATCAATCTATCAGTCTATCTTCTGAGTTCTAGCCCGGTGGATGCCCTTTCTCTTCGACACAGCACCTGAGGGCCCTCTGTCTCCGGGAATCCCGTCCTCTTGTGGTTTTTCTCACTTCTAATCCCTCACATGTGCAGTTCCCGCTGCCTGGAGTGTCCTTTCCTGTCCCCACTTCTCCTGCTTAACTCTGGTTTGCCCTTGAGGTCTCTGCTGAGGTGTCACTGGTCTCTCCAGGGTTGTAACTTGATTCACCAAGATGTCCCACCGTAGCAGCTCCTGCATCCTGGCATTGTTCACCTTGTTATCGCCATGGCCGTTTTTCTTACTTGTATCCCCTTCCCTCTGTCGGGGAGCACGTGGAAGGCCAGGCCTGCATTCCTTCCAGTGTTTCATTCCCTAGCAGAATAGCTGATCTCAAAAGTTCTCCTTAGGTATTTGGATCCATTTAACCAACGTTCATTGAGCAACTACTATGTGAAAGGCACTAAGGTCATGAACAATATAAGGGGATCCTCACCTACCAGGAGTTTTGGTTTTAATGGGGGTGGATGAATGCACGTGGATTCTGGAAACCCTGACCATCAGGAATATGGGACTTCCTGGAGTCGCCCTGGCGTGCTTGGGGTTCCTGCCTCGGGGCCTTTGCACATGCTGTTCCTACTGCCCGTAGCACCCTCCCTCCTGTGACTCCTTTGCACTTTGAAAATCCCTTTGAAGCAGGGTTTTAGGTATATGGATATCAACTGGAACTTAGGTCCCCAGAGAACCAGGACTGTCTCACCCCCGCTTTGCAGCCGCAGACCCAGGCCAGGGCTGGGCACTGAGAAGGCCCTTGGCAAATGTGTGCACAAGAACGAGTGAAATCAAGTTCTCGCTCTTTCTGCTGCTGGCGGACGGGTGTTTGGGTTTCCCCGGGGCTGTTCGCCTGGCGTGGACCTCATCTGCGGCCTGGTGGTGTGATTGATTTCACTCTCAGAGACTGGTGGGCGAGGCCGGGCCGGGGGCACCGGCGTGATCCAGAAACATGTTTCCAAAGAAGCGCCAAGTGATCCTGCGGGACTTGTAGGGCCCAGTGAGGCTAAAGAATGTGCACAGTGTTTATGAACAACAGTGATTGATTTTTCTGTTAAAAGAGGCATTCCTTTCCCACATCGAGAGTGTTTAAATTACGTTGTGTTGAGAAACAAACATTTATGCCATCGACGCACAACTGCGAATTTTGGGGAGGGGATGGGAGATTTATCCAAGGCTTAAGAGGGGGCGGGGATGGGTGTTGAACAAGGAAACCAAATAGAGAAAAACTCGGGCTGGCCGCCTTCCTCCCCGGTCAGGGCGTGGAGGGACTCAGCCTGCGGCCACGATGCTCTGCAGGATTGCCTGGCTTTCTCAGCAACTGTGTTTCCGAAAGGGACTATGCTGCCCAGGATCCAAGATCCCTGACTCCTTTTCCAGTGCTCTTTTCTTTACCCCCATACAGCCTTTCAACCGACGGGCATGATTCTGGACATCGCTAGAATCCAAGGTCTTACTGATTCCCGAGGTAGAAAAACTAGAATGTTCTGAGAGCCACGGGTGAGCTCGTTGGGTTCTTCCTGTGCCGTCTACCAAGCTTAGCTTGGCTCTGGGGTAGTGAGCTCAAATGCCTTTTAGAGCTGCGCAGGCAGCACACCTGGGGGGAGCTGATCGGAGGTGCTCACATCTGGCGGGATCCTGGTGGGAAGCAGATGCCTTCCCTTACCTGGGCCGTTTGATGGAGGTTACTCAGCATGCCGTTTACAGGCGTCTGGGAAGAACGGGATGCACGTCGAGGGAATATTGTCGTACCTCCGGGCTAGTACCGCGGGGCAGCACTTGCCTCCTCTCCCTGGCCTGAAGGAGACGTTATTAGAGATGCCAGCTCTATGCAGAGGCCCCAGACAGGAGCTCTGACCCTGGGCAGAGGGACCCAGCCAACCTGCAGGGACTCAGTGAGCCTGCAGCGAGGGCGCTGGGGAATAGGCACCCTGGCTCCGTTCCACTCCCATTTCTCCCCCGTGTCTCCTGATGGTCAAGTCCAACTGGAAGTCAAAGAAGGCTCCCATACAGAGGCGCAAGGGTCCATCTCAGCAGCAGAGAGCAGGGCAGGGAAGGGAGGAGAGAGGGCCTGCAGAGACACATGGAAGATGCTTAACGTGTATATACATAAGGCAGGTTTCATGTTCACACCGGAATGCATCCCACGCCCTGGAAAACCATGGCTTTCTTTGTCTACCTTCATTTCTCTGTCTTCATTCCCCATTCTCTAAAACGGGGAACTGAACAGCAACGGTACTCAAATAGCCCTCATTTACTAACCCTCAGAGAGTTGTCGTGAAGACTAACTGAGCTAATTCATGTAATGAATTTAAACTATGCCAAGTAAGTGTTCGGCTTTTATTTTGTTATGTAATCATCGTGATCCTTTGTTTCTCTCCTTTTGAAAGGGGTGTGGGTACAAGAACTATTTGACTGTTCCTTTAATTCTTCTGTGGGTAAAGCGGCAGTGGGGCCTCAATGAAAAAGAGCAACCCACCTGGAGACAAAATGTAAGGACGGTAGGGAATGGTGGGGACTGTGGAAAAACCCAGAGTCCCATCTCAAGGGACCACTCGCCACTTAGCTCTCCCTGATTATGACCTTGTAGGAATGCAGGCTGTGCGTTTCCAGGACTTTCAAGTTTTCAAGAAAAGCTGAACAACGGGAATTCTTTTTCATGTGAAAGCTTCTGATTTTTTAATGTTGGAACATGATACAAATTTTTTAAAAAACATATCGTCTGAGCCAGTACTCTGTGAGCCAAACAAAACAGGTCTGGGGGCTGGTTCCAGCTCCCCCCCTCGCCAGTTGTGCTCTGTGGCCCAGAGGACGCTGGTAGCTTCTGAAGGGAGAAAGAATGTGACCTTCGTCCCTGGCAGAGGCCTCTGTAGTGAGGCCTGAGATGAAAGACCAGAGATAAGATAAAGCATCCTTGATCTAAAATGTAAGACTGCCGTCAGCAGTAAGGGAAGGGGTGAATGGAGGTGGCCCTTCTCATTAAAGGGAGACACGGTGTGCCGCGTGCTGGAAGCCAGGGTTGTTCTCCTATCACATTCGTCGGCCAGAGTGGCCACAATCTTGCTTTCATCTGGACGAACCTATGAAGGGAATTTTGCTTTGTCCAAAGCTTTCTGTCTTTGTTTTTGACATTCTTGTGGAGGCAAGGACAGGAAAAACCCGGCTCTGCGATGTTACATAAATTCGAGGAATTGAACGTCAACACAGATCTCGTGATCCTTCTGGGGAGGAACCGGCCTGCGGGTAGAGCTGCTGCCTGCTCCGGTGCCGCCTTCCTTCACGGCCCCGGAGCGGGGTCCCACGTCCTTCCCTTAGAAAAATAGAAGTATCTTCAGAGAGAGAGAGTGAGCACATGCTCCCGTGTGGAAATCCTCTCCCCGCACACACATCTGTTATACACATTGCAACGGTGTACTCTGGTTGTTCAACAATGAGCCGGATTATTTCCTCTCGTTACTCCCCGTGTCGCTTCAAAACCGCACTTGGAAAAATGAAACTGCGGAAGGAGACTCGGCCAATCACACCGCCCCGCCCGGCTTTCCAAACACTGGACTTGGGGGGCAGCAGGCCAGGGGGGCACTGAAGTGCCCGGGGGTGGAGGGAGCAGAGCCATGGCCATGATGGATCCCTGTGGCTTTCTGTGTCTCTGTGTACGTGGGTGTGTGCAGGTGCCTGTACAAATGTCTGGGTGTGTCCTTGACTGTCTGTATGTAGCAATCTGAGTGCTGTGTGTCCATTTTGTTTCATTTTACTTGAGTATTGTTTTCAGCTTTATTGGGATATTGGCAGATAACACAGACATTTAAGGTGTACAGTGAGATGATCTGATACGTGTATATGTCACAAAGTGATTAGTGTAATAAGGTTAGTTAACACCTCTATGCCCTCACACAATTACCCTTGGTGTGTATATGGTGAGAACATTTAAGAATTGTTAATAATAGCCCTGGCTGGTGTAGCTCAGTGGATTGAGCGCAGGCCTGTGAACCACACGATCGTGGTTCGATTCCCAGTCAGGGCATATGCCTGGGTTGCAGGCCAGTTCCCAGCAGGGGACTCATGAGAAGCAACCATACATTGTTACTTCTCTCCTTCCCTTCCCCTCTAAAAGATAAATAAACAAATAAAAATAGTCACCATGCTGTATATTATATCTCCACCCCACCCCCACCCCCAGCCACTGTTAACTACCTTTCTCCTCTCTGTTTCTGTGAGTTCTACTTTTTTGGATTCTGCATATAAGTGAGATCATGCAGTATTTACCTTTTCCTGTCTGATTTCACTTAGCATAATGCTCTCAAGGTCCATCTGTTGTTACGAAAGGCAGGAATTTTCCTCCTTTTTCATGGCTGAATAAGGTTCAATGAAATGTGTGTGCGTGTGCCACATTTTCTTTACGTATTAGTCCATCGATGGCACGTGTCTATTCTAATAGCACCCATTTACCACATAGTTACAATTAGCCAGATGCCCCCTAACTAAACAGTTTCGCATTAATGGATGTTCCTCTGTACTCTTTATTTTATTGTTTTTTAAAGATTTTATTTATTTAATTTTAGAGAGGGGACGGGAGAGAGAAACATCACTGTGGGGTTGCCTCTCACATGCCCCCTTACTGGGGACCTGGCCTGCAACCCAGGCATGTGCCCTGACTGGGAATCGAACCACGACCGTGTGGTTCCCAGGCCCGTGCTCAATCCACTGAGCTACACCGGCCAGGGTGAAATATTATTTCTGAGCTAGTAAGTGGGTGGGGCTACAACGTATTCATGGCACTTGCTAGGAAATGAGGCTGTCGGCTTGAACCAGGCTTAGAATGAGACCCCGGCAGGTGCCATGGTTAGCCGGACCCTTTCTTTGCCCAGGGTGCATCTGTGCCAGATGAAAAGGGAGTCCAGAACCAAAGGCCCCATGGGACAGTCGCCTCAGTCATTGGCTGGTAGGAGCGACGCACGCTTGGGAGTTTGGATCATGCAAAAATGCCACCTCTTCAAATGCCCGAGGAGAATGAACAAGGGCAGCCCCACTTTGGGCATCTCTGCAGGTGCAGGCGCAGGGTTCATGTATACTGGAGAGGCAGGCCTCTTTTTTTTGGGTCCAGGATTAAATCAGGAAGGCATGCATCCGGGTGTCCTGTGGAATTGCCTTGAAATGTTGGCTCAGCCATGGAAGGGATGTGGGCCCAGGGAGAAAGGATCCGAGAGCCGGGCTCGAGGTGGATGTGCGAGGCCGAGGCAGGGAGGGAGGAAGGTTGCGTCTCAGCTGAGCCATGCTGAAGGGAGCCCTCGGCTGCCTGGGGTGGTCCAGGCCACGGCAGCAAAACAATGACATGGTCCCACCGCGGGCAGCTAGTGCCAACCAAGTCTTCGCGCAGGCTGGGGACCAGCCACCCATTCCTTCCCCCGTGCTGTCTTCCTCTGAGGGACAAAGCCCATTTTAGGAATGGAGAAACTGAGGCTCAGAATGGCCACGCATCTAGTAGGAAGCCATGGTGTGGGGCGCGCACGTGGGTTTCCGGTGTAAGGGACAGGTCCTGTCACTGCACCAGCGAGCACGCAGGTCCTAAGGGGATGGGGAGGGGACCGGGTGAGGTAGAAGGGAAGTAGGGTAGGTTGAGAGCTGGGGCTGTGGCCCTGCGAGAGGTCCAATCAGAACTCCGGAGGGTACCGAGAAGCAGAAAGATACCCGCGGGCCATTGAAAGGAGACCAAGGGAGCGGAAGGGGTTTACAGGCTGCCTGGGTATTTCTGTAGAACTTTAAAGATTGTTTCCCCTTTCTCCCAGAATCCACCACAGCACACTGCAGTCTTGTCCTGCCTTTGAATAACCATGATCATGGCCCTGGGAATAGAAAAGACTGGGGCAGGCAGGGACCCTCGATGGCTTCTGGTATCATTTTGTGTCTCCAGGGGACAAACCAAGCAAAGGGTTCACTTAGGCGAATGGGTCCGTATTTCTTGTGAAGTACCAGCAGTTAGGCATCCATTTCTTGCTTGGGTCTAAAGGTGAGAAAAGGGCAACCTGCCCCTATGAACTACTCAAAGTACTTGAGGTCATGAGCCTCCCGTCCCTGGAGGCATGTAAGCAGAGGCTACACAATTCCGTGGAGGAGAGTCTTTTGTTGGGTTAGAGGATAAACTAAATAGTCTCTGATATTCCTTTTCAGTGTCCGATTCCGCATTTCTGAGGCACTAAGGAGAGTTGGTCATACTCAGTGCAAAGCAACAGAGATACACACAGCCCCCACCGCCTCCTCTGACGCTTACCCAGTCAGGAATCACTTGGCAAGTTTTTTTTTCCCCTTCAAGTCTCAATAATTCTCTCCCTTTTCCCCTTCTAAACTCAGGCACAAATGTTGGCACACTCAATCGATGAGGCATTGGATGCGCAGCAATAATACAGTAGAATGGTTCCGAGTCAGAGTTAAAATCCCCCTGTACCCCTCACTAGCCGAGTGACCTCGAGCAAGTGACAAAACATCTCTGAACCTCCATTTCCCCGCCTGTGAAATGGGGCCGGCAACCGAGCTCGCCTCATGGTGCTGCTGGAATGCTCAAGACACTCCATGCACAGGGGTGTCCAACCTGCGGCCCGCTGGCCCCGTGCAGCCCAGGGCGGCTGTGAATGCCGCCCAATACAATCCCGGAAATTGACCTAAAACATCATGAGACTTTTTGTGTGTGTGATTACATGTCGCAGTGTATTTAATGTTGTGCCCAAGATAACTTCTTCTTCTTCCGGTGTGGCACGGAGATGCCAAAAGGTTGGACACTCTTCCTTGACACAAAGGAAACGCTTCATAGATATCAACTCTTATTATTATTTATTCAACAGAGATTAATTGAAGGTCAATGAAGTGTCCCACCTGGGGGATCGTGGGCCGTGTGCAGGAAGAGTAAAAGACGCTTCTGCTGTTAGAAAAAGCTCTCATCTCCTCACTCTTAAGAAGCGTCGATACAGACAGAGGAAATGCAAAGCAGCAGCCCTCCTCTTAATTTTCCAAAAGCCTCTTCCCACGAGGTCACATTTGGATGAAATCCAGGGCTTGGGTGATGGTCGGGCCTTGATTTTATCAGAATCGGCTTTTCCCAACCAGACTGCACATGCTATTGATATATAATATAGCGTTATTTATGACTTGTTGAATACCCACAGTCTGTTCAGCCCTTTACAAGAGATGAAGAAGATAAGTCCTGGGCCCCCAGGGGTTTCTGATTTAAGTTACTCAGACTCAAAGTGCACCGGCTGAAAAAGAGTTTGGATGCCCACGGCACGTCGGCTGTAAACTCATTTATTCCCCCCATAAAGAATACAATTAAGTGACAGGCTGAGCTTGGATCTTTGCAGAGTTTTTCTCGATCTAGCAAAAACAAAACAAAACAAAACAAAAAAACGATAGCAGCAGATGCCATTAAAAACTAATTAAAAAAGAAGAACTCTTTCTAAACCCCAAACCACGGAGCAATAAGTCATCACAAACCATGAAACGGAGGAGGTTTTGATTTCCTGCACTCCTTTATAGGTCTCCAACTTTAAAACTTCACTGTCCAGATTATTTACCATATGGGGACGAGTAAGGGAGGACGCTGGGTTTTTAAAGGCAGAGAAAGAAATACGGTGGATGCCACGTTGCCTGGAAGCGTGGCGCATTTCGGAAACCGGGCTTCTCCCACATTCTGGAATGTGTGCGGAAATCCCGTTAAACCCTGGTGTTCTCACTGTGGCCCTTGCTTGCGACGTCGTGAAGGTATGTCCACGAGAGGACATTGCTCCACCATCATTCTGTTTCCGGGAAGATGATGGACACGTGTAGACACCATGGAAGAAGTATCGGGATGTCTGTCAGCAGTAGGGCGAACTTGCTCCCAGGCCGGTCAGTTCTGTCCAAGGTGGCAGGGCCACTGGACAGGTGTGGGGGACCAGCAGGTTTATCTGAAATCAGAGCTTCCTGCTTTGATTTCCTTCCATCTGATCCCTCACCCCAGAGAGAAACTTGGGGGTCACCTTGGACTCTTGATGTCTGTTTTCTTCATGTCCATCATCACGGCTTGCTATGTTCTAGGTGGTGCTTCAATCCACTCTCACATATCCTGGACCAGACCACCATCCTGTTTTATCCAGAAGACAAAAGCCATTTCCCAACTGATCCGTTTTCCTTGCTGCTTTGATTTCTTTGGGGTTCTGATTCATTCGTTCATTCACTCATTCGTTCCGTCAGTCTACATTCATTCATCGGGAATGTCTTACTGTGGTTTGACACGCGTGCAGCAAAGTTTGCGTATGGTGAAGGGCCCCGCTCCACCGTGTTTTCCCAAAATGAAACAAGGACACAGGTGGCTCCCAGAAAGGCCACGTCCTCAGCTCCCCAGGAGCCCCCTCCTTGCCCGCCTCCATCACCACAGGACAGGGCAGCCACGACCCTGACTTATCTGCAGACAGGGCTTTGTCTGGCTACGAAGCATCTGTAAAGTGGAATCATCCCGTTCGGCTGGGACGCTTGGTTAGCAGATGCCCATCTATTCCAGTGTGATCAGTGTTAGGGAACGACATGAGCCCCGGGCAAATTGCGCCGTGGCTTGCGCATGACTTTGTTGTGAGAAACACTAAGTGAATGCAGAAGATAGCACAGCTGAAGCGCACCACAGAAGAGTCCACCACATGCACCCACGGCCACCATGGACCCCCTAGCTCAGCGTGCACCATCTGCAGGGAGCCACGCCCACCCACACCTGGTGCCACGACCTCCTCGTTTCAGACGGTCTCCATCCCTCGCCCCACAGGCTGCAGCCCTTCTCATGCCACGTCCACAGGCAAACTTCAGTACTTCTCCGAAGACCCTATTTATTGCAGTGCCGATGCATTTTCAAACCATTTAGCATGCAAAACCATGCTATTACATTCGTTCATTTTCTAGCCGTTTATCTGTCGTCGGCAGAGTTTTTAGTGTTGTCCCCTCGGCCCCATGGTTCCCATATGCCTGTGGCTTTTATCGAGCCGTCGGGCACAGGGCAGTGACGGCCCCGTTACGGGGATGTCCGCCCCGGCAGAACTGACTGCACTTTTTTTGTGTCTGGCTTTCTTCTTTCGGCACATCACGTGTTTGTGTCATTCATCTTATTAGTATACGTGGTGCAGGCCGATCCCACTGGTTGCTGCATTTTATGACATTGCATAAGGAGAACCGTTGATTGATCCATCCTCCTGTGGCTGGGCACCTGGGTTCTTTCCAATTTGGGGGCTGTTTTTCCATAGGGTGACTGCGGCCTTCCGTGTAGGTGCGTTTGCATGTTTCTCTTGCACGTGTACCTGAGAGTGTGGGCGCTCAGGGCAGGAGTATATTCTGTTTCGGTGCAAACTCCCAAACAGCTTTTGGAAGTGGCTGCACCAGTTTACCCTCCCGCCAGAAGTTAATGAGGTGCCCCAGGTTGTGTGTTGATCTGCCAACTGCGTTATAATAAAAAAATAAATATTTGGTCTGGATCCTGCCCGACACGCAGCTCCCCAAACCCTCGGGGATCTGCGCAGCAGATCTGGGCAGCTCTGGCGGAGACCGCAGGGCCCACAACGCCTAGAACATTTACTCTGACCCATTACAGGAAAATTTTGCCGGCTCCAGTGTAATGGAATCCCTCCCTGTCCAGGCCCCAAATAAAATGGGAAAATAGTTACAAGGTTTGACAAAGACGCTAAGATGCCTAATGGTTCTTTGTAACCATTAGGACTTCCACAGTGAGTAGATGTTTCCCTCATCGTTTGATTTTCCACCTCTGATTTAAAATCTACAAAGAAATAATTCAATGAGGTCATCGTTTTTCGAGCATTCCCCTGGAAAAACCCAAGGAACTCCCGAGGTGAGAGGGAGTTCTCTCACTGGGGAGAAGAAATGGCCCCTGGGGAAAGACTGTAACTTAAGGATTTACCTGCTTTTTTTCTCCCCTTTCCAATGACTAGGGAGATTTCTTCCAAAGATTTCTTCGGTTTCACCAAGGTTGATGAGTTCAAGAACAAAGGGAATGTCTCATTGCTCAACTCTCGGAATGGGGGCCTGGAGGAAGCCCAGGCACTTGGTCAGCCCAAGCTGCACATGGTTCTCAGGCTGCCTCTGAGGCCAAGTGTTGCAAGCACACCCCGTATTTGCAAAGTCAAAGTCCCCGCTCATAGCCTTGTTCCAAAGGAACTCGGTGTTTTTCACTCTAATTGAAGTTGACTTGTTTTATATTTACCCTGTAAGGTCAGGGGAACCTGGATCTAACATCAATCCATCTGCTCTTCGCCTGAGCGTCCCTCCTCCCTCCTCCACGACATGAATGGTCCCCGGCTTCTCCATCCTCCTCTCATCCCAGTTTCGTTCCTGTCTCTGGGCCAAGCTTTGCGAGGCATGTGAAGCTCTTGATCATCTGCACCTACGTGAGGTCAGCCAACTTCTTTTACTTTTAGTGACCCTCGAAATGGTGGTCATTATTTTGGAAACATCATGTACTGGTAGAATCTCACAATTTTTTTTTTTTTTAAAGAATGTCTTTGCCTCCAGTCTGCTTAAATAAACGAATAGCCTGCACCCATCTCAACGAATTACTTTTCTTGGAATGCTGAGTGCAAATGTCAAAGCGAGCCAGCACGATGATGTTCCGAGAGGATGGTGGAGCGAAGAACACTCTATTATTTATTAAAATGGGAGTTCTGGCCCCAGGGTTAAAAAAAATCGCCCACTGTAGGAATTCATTCTTCATGTAAAAGATTTAAACAGTAGAGAAGAATACCGAGTCAAATGAGCAGGTTTCTGTCCCCACCCGCGGCTTCCTCTTCTCCCCCTAAAGGTAATGACGTCAGTGATTGGGTGTATGTCTTTGAACTTCTGTTCCTGTGATGGATTTTTTTTTCCCCATGGACTGCTTCTTATTTTTGACCATGAGAAACGACACTGCTGTGGACATACTTTTTGGTAGATATTCAAGTTGCTTTGCAGGGTGGACTTCTAGAAGTGGACATAATGAGACAAAAAAAATGTATATTTTACATTTTGATAGAGAATTTGCAATTTTCTTTCCAAGAAGACATTCTCGATTTAAACACACAAAAGGAGCCCATGGAAGTAATTGTTTTCATGCCTCTTCACCAATATTGGATGTTATTAACTTAAAAAATCTTTACCCCTTAAAGGATAGCTGCTGCTTCTTCCTCTTCTTCTTCTTCTTCTTCTAATCCTTACCCGAAGATATGCTTATTGATTTTTTATGAAAGAGAGAAACATCGATGTGAGAAACATCAGTTGGTTGCCTCCTGTACATTCCCTGACGGGGGATCAAATCCACAACCTGCTGGTGCCCAGGGTGACGCTCCGACCAACTGAACCACCCAGCCAGAGTGGGTGGCTCATTATTATTTAAAGTTAGGTGTATCAAAATACAATTAATATGCAGTAAAATTTACTCTTTTAAAGATTCAGTTTGGTGAATTTGAGATGTATCCATCACTATAATCAGGAAGTAGAACCTCTATTGATTTAACTTTCTCTTTAATCTTTATTGTATTTTTTCCCATTACCATTTAGTCCCCTTATACCCCCACCCCCCAGCAATCACCATGCTGTGGTCAATGTCCATGAGTCCTTTTTCTTTTTTGCTCAATCCCTCCACCCCTTAACCTCCTCCCACTGCACTAGCTGTCATCTGCTCTCCGTCTATGGGTCTGTCTCTGTTTTCCTTGTTCGTTCAGTTTGTTCATCAGATTCCACATACGAGTGAAACCACATGGTATTTGTCTTTCTCTGACTGGCTTATTTCACTCAGCACAATGTGCTCCAGGTCCATCCATATGGTTGCAAAGGGTAAATTTTTTTTTTTTTTTGCAGCCAGGTACTGTTCCATTGTGTAAATGTCCCAGAGTTATTTTATCCACGACTGATGTCCATCTACTGATGGACACCTGGGCTGCTTCCATATCTTGGTGATTGATTGTAAATAGTGCTGCAGTGAACATAGGGGTGCTTGAGGTCTTTCAAATGAGTATTTTGGGTTCCTTCAGGTACATTCCCAGCGGTGGGATAGGTAGGTCGAATATCTCCATACTGCTTCCCACAGGGGCTGCACCAGTCTGCATTCCCATCAATAGTGCAAAAGTGTTCTCCTTTCTCTACTTCTCTGCTAGCACTTGTTTCTTGATTTGTTGATGATCGCCATTCTGACAGGGGTGGAGCGATATCTCCTTGTGGTTTTAATTTGCATTTCTCTGATTAGTGACATTGAGCATCTTCCATGTGTCTATTGGCCATCTGTATGTCCTCTTTAGAGAATTGTCTATTCAGGTCCTTTGACAATTTTTTAATTAGGTTGTTTGTTTTTTCAGAGTCCATAGTGCTAACCATTGCACTATGGTGTTTTTTATTTTTATTTTTTGGTAAGTTGTTTACAAATTTTGGATAGTCATCTGTTCCTTTTTTATCACTATGTAGTATTCCACTATATGGACATAACACACATTTTATTCATTCATGAGTTGATAAACAGTTGGGTTGTATCAATAGCTTGGGCTACTATAAATAATTATACTGTAAACATTCACTTTTAGGTCTTTGTGTGAACATGCTGTAATTTCTCTTGGGTGAATATTCAGGAATCAAATTTCTCAGTTATATTGTTGGTACATGGTGAACTTTATAATAAGTGGCAGACTCTCTCCTAAAGTGGCTGTATCATTTGGCCCGTTATATATTCGTTTGCTCAGGTTGCCGTAACAAAGAACCAAGACTGGGCAGCTCAAACAACAGAGAGTTATCGTTTCACAATTATGGAGGCTAGAAGTCCACGATCAAGTCGTTGGCAGGGCTGGTTTCTTCGGAGATTTGTCTCCGTGTCTTGTCGATGGCTGTCTTTTCCCTGTAGCTTTACATGTTCTTCCCTCCTGATCGCCTCCTTGTGAGGATAGTGGCCATCGTGGGTTCGGGCCACCTCCAACAGCCTCATTCCGGCTCATTTGCTTCATTAAGGAGTGTGTCTCCAAACACAGTCACCATTGAGTTGCTGGAAGTGAAGACTTGAATAAATTTGGGGAAGCAGGAATTTGGGGGGATACAGTCCATCAGTGAGGCAGAAGGATTTCCAGCATCCCACACCCTCACCAATACTCTGTATCATCCAGTAGTGTGGCGAACTCATTGTGGTTTTACTGTGCCTGTTCCCCCACCCCCTCTTTTTAAGCAAGGAGGAGCACTGTTCGGCCCTGTTGCTGTGAGTGAAGGTCAGGGTCATCACTGTATCCCTGTAGTGACCCGTCAACATGCCCAGCCATTCCAGAAGACCGTGCTGCTGTGTAGGGTCCAAGGACATGCAGAGGGTTCAGTGCAGAACTGTCCTCACTGACTGAGGCTGGGAGGTCTTCTCCTGCTGTTGGAATTAAAGAGAAGTTGAGAAAGCACGTGAAGTCAGATGCAGCCATCACTTGGCGGAGGTGGGTAGTTTAAACTTTCTCAAGATAACATGAAAAGAGGGCAATCTGGCCAGTGGGGGATTCTAGAAAAAATAGAATCAAACAAACTGGGGGAAAGACTTGTGACATGAATGGGGGGTGCTCCTTTTGGGGGGGGGAAGGATGTGGTAACTCATCCACCCATGGGATCGATTATGGTCAAGGTAACTTAACCTGGCACAAGTGTCATTCAAGATGAAATTGGACATGAACCTGGGATGTGGGGCTTCAACCAAGCAGAATGAACTGATAGTGACCTGACTCTTAAGAATAACCTTCCCAAGTGGTAGGGTATATAGATACAGAAAGAGATAGAATTCTCTCTCTCTCTCATCTATCTACCATTTCTTTCTTTCCTTCCTTCCTTCCTTCTTTCTCAATCTACCTTCCTATCATCCACTATCTGTGGATGACAGCATTTCTATCCGTCATCTATCATCTATCTTTCTATTAGAACATAATCTTTTTTAATGCAACCTATTCTTTTTCTGTTTGTGTAGCTGCTTCCATTTCCCATTCCATGCACAAGAATTTTCATCCACTCCTTCACCTTTCCGTTTCCCTCTCCCCCTCCCTCCCCCAAACCTGAGCCCACAAAAGCGACTCTGATAGATGTACAGTGAGATTACGATGGATTGGCCTGCCACTGATGGTGAGTATGTGTTTTGTCGTTAGTGGGGAGGCTGAAAGGGGGCCGGGTAATAGAATGACTCAGCCTACAAGACAGCTCCTCCTTGATCAGCCGTCAGACACAAATGTCAATAATAATTAGATTGTCTGTCAGCTACAGTCACTTAGGGCTCCCAGAGCCTGTCCACAGGGCCTGGATTGAAACCCTCAGCCTTGTGAACTCCAAATCAGGTTTGGCATCAGGAATGAAAAGCCATCTGCAGTAATAGTATTACGAGGCTCTTGGTCGAAGACATCCGAGGGGCTCCGACCCGTGCTGGGGCTCTCGAGTGTTGTAAGGGGAAGGATGACTACAACGAAGTGAGGAGATGACAGGGACGGCAAGACAGAGACGGGGGACACTAAGGAGACCAAGGCAAAGGAGCGATAGGCTAACAAGCATGGAGTTATGGAGTCTGGGTCTGAACCTTGGCCCTGCCTGCCATGTATAAGTTGTGTGACCTTGGACAAGGGCTGTCAGTGGCTCAGTTTCCTCCTCTTGAAATCAGGATGTCATAGGACCTAGAAGGGGGTAGTATGATCTTACAGGGAAGGGATGCTAAGTCGTCATCGTAATGAATTGGTATCATTGGCAGAACAGCAGGTGGCCAGGAAAGCCAGCCTGTGAGCGTCCAACACGCAGCCGCGTGATGTGCCATCGGTCCTTTCACGTCCCCCAGGACCCGCGTTGGAGTGGAACAGACAAAATCACGCGTGGCAAACACCAAACTCAGTGTCTGGCACTTGATAAGTCGCGATTTCCCTCCAAAGTGTCTCCTCGGGGTGATGCAGGGACACTGGGGAAAATTGAAAACCGGAAGGCCATGTTGCAGAGAGCACAGCACAGTCCCATGTTCTCAGTCCCCTCACCTGTTGAAGGGCTTCACCTTTCAGGTAAGCGGGAGAGAGAAATGAAGTAGAATGAAAAAGACGCTCTGGTCTGCTATCGGCTTCTGCAGGACCTCGTCCGGGTGAATCAGGCTCTTTCTGGTGGGAGGAGAAACGCTAGGTGTGGAGGAGGGTGGGAGGAGTCAGGATTTCGAAGGCAAGACCCCCTCCCCGTTGAAGGAAGAGGCGGAGAAGGGAAGGGAGCCCTCTCAGGCCCTCCGCCCCAGAGTGGAGTGCTGGGCAATGGACTCCTCTCGGGCATTTGCATAGCAGGGAACATCCTTGGCTGACCCAGGCCAAGAGTTTGGCTGTCAGTGATCTTAATGCCAATGTCAAGTCTGCTTACTGCTTCTGGCTTCCACAGCTCTTCCTCTCAGCGCATTCCTTGGCCTCTCTCTTCCACTATTTCCCTCCATTCTTCCCCAACTCAAATGCCCTACACCCTCAAGATTGACCTGCTGACCATCACATCAAGAAAAAAATGTGGATACTGAGGCTTGGCAGACTTTGGTTCAAATTCTGGCTGTATTGCCTGGGAGAAGCGGCTTGGCCTCGTTAAGCCTGAGCTTTCTCATCCGTACAAAGTGGGTCAATTATACATTCTCTGTAGGGTTGTGGAGCACCCATGGGCTCGTGTTATGGTTATCCATTGCTGTGTAACAAAGCACCTGAATCTTAGTGGGTTCATATAGCAACTGACATTTATTTGAAACATAACTCTTCAGCTTGGTTAAGGCTCACTGGGGACACCCTCTATGCTGCACTTGGTGACAGACAGGGGGGTCCCCCAGCTGGAGGGCAGGGTGCTGCCGTGGTCTGGAGGCTGCCCCTCACGTGTCTGGTGATTGGTGAGGTCCTAGTTGAGTCAGATGGCCAGGATGCCCACACGTGCTATCCCCATGTGGCTCCTTGGCTTCCTTACAGGACGGCGTCTCAGTTCCAAAGATGAGGCTCCCCACGGAGAGACAGCCAGGGAGAAGAAATATTTATTGCCTTTTGTGACCTCATAGGGAGGTCCCAGAGGGTCACTTCTGCTGCTTTCTGCGCACCAAGGAAGTCTCAAAATTCCGCCAATTTCGGGGGGAGCAGAAAGACTCCATTGTTGGTGGGGAATGACAGAGTTCTGGAGGGGCAAACCGGACGGGCAATATGCTACGGTCACTTGTTTAGAAATCCGGTGTGTCCTGGTTAACAGGCATAGAACTCTGATTGGTAGGTGGTACATAGGAAGTTGATATTATGTCAAGTTCAAGTTCTTCCTGCAAGCCTGAAATCTCCTTTTTCTGTTACTCTGTATTAGGCAAGGCCCAGAGGGGCTGCCTGGCAAGTGTTTGTTGAGTGATTCACCAGCCATTTTCAGTACTTCAACCCAGTGGTTCTCAGAACTGACGGCTGATCAGAATTCCTGAGGAAGTGGGTGGAAAATATCCCCAGGTCCTACTCTGGACCTCCGGACTGGGACTCTCCAAGGCTGGAGTCTGGGTCAGACCTTTTACTATGACCTCCTCCAGTAGTACATGGGTAGCCCCTGAGAGGACCGGCACTTCCAAACCATTGGTTCAACTCGGGAGAATCCCAGATTCCCAGGATGAAAGAGCTGGCCCATTTTACAGATGAACAAACTGAGGCACAAGGGTGATGGGACTGGTGCAAGGGCAGAGAGTAAAGTGCAGTACCTCCAGGGAAGCAGTGGTATGAGAACTCCAGGCACTGTGGCTGGGCGGTGAGGGTGACATTTTTGGATAAGCGGTTTGATGGTAGTGGGGAGAAAACTTTGCCGGGTTCTCAGATCTGGTTTATTCCTTTGCTTCCCTCCCTTTTATTCTTTTGCCCCATTTGCGTAGCATCTGCAGTTAATTCACCTCTTACTTTTCTTTAAATGGACTCACTTTTGTTTCAACAAATAAATTTAATCCCCTCGCAATAGCTCTAAAGCAGGGGTGGTTGACCCCTGTTCTTCATACACGTTAGCACGCTTGTCCTAACATGTGTAGAAATGCATATGTAGCTACTTGAATTAAGAAAAGATTTGACTATAGCACCTAAAATTACTCTGAGTGCCATGGGAGGTATGAGTCTGGGGCAGGACTGGTTGCATAATTTGTGGGCCTAGGGCACCATGGGATGTGAAATGTACAAAACGAAGATGCACAGCCTCTCGTTCAAAAATTATCTGGAGTTTCAAGACCGTTGCAGCAAAGCATTAGAACAGCCTCAGAGCGAGGGCAGTTACGCGCCCTTGAAGCCGGCCCTGGTTCAGACTTTGGTTAAATGCTGTATTCATGGCCAGATCAGCTGAGGTTCCTGGAGCAAACCAAGAGGCTCCTAGCAATTAAAAGTCTGGGCACGAAGTGTGGGGTCTTCTTCATGTGGCCGCAGTAACACCTGGCTGTGCCAAGACTCTAGCCCGGGAATCCTGGACGCAGGACAGCCAGGAGACACGTCCCAGAGGGACACGTCTTAGGGGGACCAGAAGGCGTATAAGAGAAGGATGTGGTCCAAAGTGGAAAGGAGAGCAGTGAGTTTCTGTTTGCCGATGAGTTCTGTGTGGTTAATTTTCACATGTGGGGGTAAATATTTTCTTCCTATTATCATAGAAGAGGGAAGGCTAGAGAGAACTGGAGGAACAGAAGTGGATAGGGGAGGCAGGAAAGGATCGCTCTTAAAAAAAAAACAGGAAAAAAATTGTGTTGATTAAGTCCCTAGTTTTATTCTTTTTGGCCTGGTGGTTGCCAATATCTGTGAAAAATACACACCCTAGCTCCACGGATCAAAATACTGAGCATATGTCTTGTTAGGGCAAAGCATCAGGGACCCCCTACATTTTCCGGGTTTTGGTTTTGAGGACCTCGGTGACAATTTTAGAAGCACTGCCATTTCAGCAGGGTTGGTATTTCACACTAGCTTTTAAATAGAGAGAGCCAAGCCCGAAGCTCCAAAATACCCCTTGCAGGACCAGCTCTTGTGAAGTTCGGCAACAATAGTTTCTGCTGCTTGGAATGAAACCAGGGAAAGCCGTTTTCAATTCACTGTGGATGTTCTGCAGGAAAATCATGTTCTATTCTAATGGCCACTAGCGCTTACAAAAATTTTTGTCCTGATTTTTTTTTTCTTGCTCTCCAAGAGTTGAGCTGAGAACCTAAATATGTAAACTGCTGTTTAAAGAAGATTCAAGCTAGATACCCCCATGGGAAGAGAGTGAGACGCTTTCATTAACAGTGTCATCTGTCCTCTGCCAGACGGGACAGTCACGGTGTCTCAGCACCATCCCGGGTACTTTTGAGTAGTTATTAAATTCCATTCTCAACAGCAGGAGGTAAGTGTGTTATTTCCCACTTGTACAGGCTGCAACTGAGGGTGCAGTGGATGAGGGACTTGCCTGGTTTGCACAACCTGAAGGGGCTGGAGTCGAGATTTGAATCTAAACGGGGCTGACCCTCAAACCCTGTAATAAAGCAGGGCCATTTCCATATTCTTAGCCATGACACATTGCTGTCCCTCACAACCTAGTCCTTCAACAAGTATTTACTGAGCACCTATTATGTGCCTGGGACTGTCTCAGGCAGCGTTGATACCACTGGTGAGCACATGGTCTTGCATTGCTTGTAGACGCTCTCCCCACCCCCTCCCTGACCCCGATTTTCTTCTGCCTCTCCACGTGGGCACCATGCTGCAAAGTTCACTTGGAGGCTCATTTCTCGTCTGCTTTTCTCTGCGGTAGCATTCCACATCGGACTTCGTCTTATGTTGGCTTATCTCTGTTTTCCATCAGACGATGAACCCCAGAACCAGGGGCTGTTTCCCAGCCAGAGCCCAGGACCTGTGCGGTGAACAACTGGTGTTTGGCTCTGCCTGGCACACCCTTTTCTAGAAACATCTCTGTGCGTTTCCTTTTGGACAGGGCCCCCGTCACCTGGCAGGGACAGCCAGTCACAGGGTTTCACCCCTGGCGGCAGGGATGTGCCAATCAAATTGCTTCCCTAGGATTTTCCCAGTGGAGTCGGTAGGGAAGCATTTTGTTGTTGTTGTTGGTCATTCAAGTGCCCAGAAGACAGCCAGGTCTGAGTCCTTGGTTCTGGGCATTCCAAGGCCACTGTCACCCCTGCTCTTTCTTTGGTTTGACAGAACTATATCCTGCAATTACCCTTTTTGGATTAATTTCAGTTTGAGACAACTTTCTGTCATTTACACCTACCGGCCTGCCTAGCATGTCCTCGGCAGCCCTCAGGACACATATGGGGAAGACAAGTGGAGTTGAAGCGATTCAGATCAGCAAATATGACGTACCAGGCCACAGCCTCTGTTGGGTGGGTGGACCCGGACAGGTGCCAAGAGGCTTCCGGGTTGGCGGCACTGCTCAGGGATTGAATATCCCAGTCGTTAAAAGTCTGGGCTTGCCCTGGCTGGTGTGGCTCAGTGGACTGACCGCCAGCCTGTGAATCAAAGGATCACTGGTTCAATTCCCAGCTGGGGCACTTACCTGGGCTGCAGTCCGGGTCCCAGTTGGGCAACCAATCTATGTTTCTTTAACACATAAATGTTTCTCTCCCTCTCTTCCTCTCTTTCTTCTCCTCTCTCTAAAAATAAATAAATTAAAAAAAAAAAACTCTGGGCTTTTAGGGCCTACACAACTCAGACACAAATCCCAGCTCCTGTCCCAGACTAGCTGTGCAGTATTGGGAAAGTCCTTCACCTGGGTCCATTACCCTTAAGACTGAGAGCAATGGAAAGAATGCTGCCAGGTGGTGTGTATATGGGCCTGAATAGCTGGGCTGAGCAGCATGTAAGAGATCGCTGCTTTCTCATCTCTGCTGGTAACCAGCCCCACCACCTTTCCCACGACACCTCTTCAGTGTTCTCCGTGTGTGAGGCCCTGGGGATATAGCATCGAATACAATAGACATCATCGCTTCTCTTTGGAGTTCACACTCTAGTGGGTGGACCCAGAAGCCAGCAGCGTCGACCCTGTTCCTAGACAAGAGATGTTCAGGGTGCTGTGGGTACACTTGTGGAGGCAGGTGACTATCTCGGGATAGGTAGTCTCCGAAACGTTTCTAAGGGACAGTGATATGTAAGTGTAGGTGTGAATGATGTACAGAGACAGGTCAGGGAAGAAGGGCAGCGAGCCAGAGAACCTGGTGGAGAACCCAACACAGGCAAAGGTTTAGAAGCGAGACTGAGCAAGCAAGCCCCTTTTAGGGAAGTGGAGACGCATCCTGAGGGCTGGTGTCTGGAGCAGGATCATCAGCCCTCCAGCAGGGGCCGGAGAAGTATAAGGGGGGAAAGATTATGCTGAGTCTGGTGTCTCACGTTAGGACCTCAGGACTTTAGGGCTGTGGGGGCCCCTTGAAGAGTTTGAGCTGGACCAGGCCAGGCGTCCTCTGGAGTCCGGAGCAGAGAAGAAATCAGGCTAGAATCCTGGATCGAAGGTGGAAAATTCTTGAAGATCCCAACCTCCCATTTTCCAGATGGAAAAACTGAGTTCCTGAGAAGAAAGGTGACTTGTCTGGTGTCACAAAGCTGGGGAGCAAAAGAGCTAGACCAGAACTCGGATCTCCAGATCGCAAATCAATGTGGTTTTTTTCCCCCCTATTCCTGAAGTTCTCCCAGTCCAAGCCCCACCTGGGCCAAATCCGGCCCCTTGCAAATCTTCTGAACTCAGGAAAAGCCCCGATTCCTCACGTACACACAGCCACGCTGTCTCAGGAAGCTCGCAATAAATTTTTTTTTTCAGGCAACGCCTTGCTCCCATCCCTGCAAAACAATGTATTTATTATTGCTAAGCCTTTTCCATCTTTGAGGAGAAAATGCATACCACATGACTCCCCAAAGCTGAGCGGTCCCGGTTTACAAATACAGTACGTTAATAGCTTTGTAAACATTTATTCAGGATGACAGCTGAAGGAAACATGTGGCATTAATTAGAAGGCTCAGCAACGTGGCCTATTAAGAGGGAGGTTAAATCTGAATTAGTTGGCTTTGCTGAGACAAGAGGCTCTGGGGAGCAAAACTTTGCTCTAATATGTTCTGACTCTGTTGACGTGGGGTGTGTGGGGCGCACGGGGGTCTCAGTTCTTAGGGAGGAATCCTGTTCCCTGGCAGGAGGGTCGCTGAGTCACTGGGCTGTGAAACTGTCAGGGTTGGCCTCTGCAAAGATCTCTTCCCTGGGTGCTGTGACTCGTCACGGCTTCGGATGGTGGGAGCGTCCAGCCACAGGGCGCCGGGAGCTTGTGGCGCATCTGGGTTGCAGAATCAGCTTCCCCAAGACTGCTGGGTGCTGGGGGGCGGAATGGTTTTCCGGGCTGGGAGTTGCCTCTTTCTCTGCTTTGCTCTCGTCTCTGCCCTGAGCTTGCCCGACCCAGCGCTCCCCCATCACCGCATCCTGCATTGTCTCTGCTTCGCGGAGCCCGTGAGGATTCCTAGTAGCCTGGTTGTCTGGGAGCCCAGATGCCTGCCCTAGTTTCTGCTTGCTTCTTGTCCAGTAAGGCGTGGCTCCCAATACATGCTCGAGGTGCTATTTCCTCTCAGCGTCATGTTCATGAAAGGTCGCAAATTTAGATGTTTGAGGTTATCCCCAAATGGCTGGACATCTGCACACTGAACTGTCCCAACAGCATGGAAAGGAGGTGACATAGTTGTGACACAACTGGAAATTTATGTCCTGTCCTTGGAATGTATCCCGTGTTGAGAGCCATACACGCACATCTTTTACTTTTTTCATAAATCCTTTCACTACCTCATGAATAGTGCAAGGACACGGCCTTGTGGCTCCTGGGCCAGGTCCAGCGTGTTAATTTGTTGCATGTAAACATTAAAGTGCACCCTGGGTTGCGTGTGATCTTGTTTGGACCTTTCTTCTTCTGTGAATATCTTCAAGAGCTTCTCAGTATGGAAGGGACCTGGGTCTCCTGTGACCTCTGAGAACCTGGCCAGTGCCCTGTGAGGCTATGAAAGAAGGAGTGACGTTGGGAAGCCATGCACCTTCCCGGGGACTCAGTTTGACCGTCTGTAAAATGGGACGGTGGGCCAGGTGAGGGCCGAGGATGTGGCGAGCTGACTCGAGACAGGAAACAGAGGCCTGGCTTCTGCTCTGTTGGCTCTGCCTACAGGACACGCTGCCCCTCTTTCCTGGGGCCACTATATTCGTCCCCATCTTCACCCCCCCCAAGTTGAGCCAGGCTCCCATTATTCCACTGCTCCAAACATAGGCTCACATGGCATTTGACTTGCGTGGATGACCCAGAAACAGACCCGAGCCTCTTCACCACTGGCATCATCCCGCCACCACTACCTTCTCCCAATGTTCTTCTCTCGCACCGGAAGCTTGAAGACACGTTCTCGCTTAGTGGTTTGCAAACATTGTTTTTCCTTCCAAGCCAACAAAATCAATTATGGAGTATCTGACACAGGCCAGCCAGGTGTGGCCCTGGGTGCAGCAGGGGTGACAAGCCTTCTCCTCCCTCTCTGGGTTTTAGGATGCTGCAGAGCTGGTTTCAAAGCCTGATAATGGATGGAGAACCTGTCTGTGGTCCAGGAGGGGCCGTGCCCTGTCTGGCTGGGGCTGGGGCCGGAACCTGGCTGTCTTCACTACATCTTGTCTAAGAGTGCATGAGTTCAGCAGGGCCTCAGAGGTACCTCCGGCAGGAGCCATGCGGCTGCAGGTAGCAGCGGGGTTAAGAAGGTGTGGCCTGGAGCTGGGCTCCCTGGCTTCCAATCCTGTCCTCACTACTTAGGAGCCACACATCCAGGCAAGCGGCCCCGTTTCTCCATGTTTCAGTTCCCCCATCCCCCCAATGGGGGTAACAATAGCCACCTCCTTGTGACACTGGCATTCTGAATGGGGCACATTTGGGGGTCTGTCTCCAAGGAGGGAAGCGGCAGTGGAGATCAGACCAATGAGAATGCGGGCTTTGCAGCTAAACACTGAGCTCCCATCCCAGCTCTGCAGCGCCGGCCAGTGACCTGGGGCAGGGATCTTAGCCGTTTCGGCCACCTCCTTGGGATCGTAGGGGAATGTAGTTCTCAGCATTCCCGTGAGGACTTAGAGAAATAGAGCCCGAAAATACCTTAACTTAGTGCCTGGCATTGAATCTGTCTTCAAATAATGATGGCTATTATGTTCAGTGCTGGGTTTTTATTCTTTTTTTTCTTGGAGCGGGTTCTCGGCCTGGAGAACAACCTCTTGCGGGATTTGGACGCAGTCCTGGGAACTCAGATTAGAACCCAGAGGCAGGCGTACCTTGACTCCAGTGTGATGTCACAAGGGAGGCTGTGAGAACGCCTCTTCCAAGGTCTTCTAAACACTCTCGCCTTCTGAAGGCTAAATCAGTCCAGCCTGCTGGAGAGCTGGGCGGGCACCAGGGAGCTGGGGCTGCGTCTGTTCTGGCGCTGAAACACCGTGTGGCCTAGGTGAGTTATTTAACACCCCCGGCCCTCAGTTTCCCCTCTGAAAGAAGGGCCGGGTAGCTCAGAACCAACTACTTCGGAAAAGGTCTCTTCTTTTTAAAAAGATTTTATTTATTTTATTTTAGAGAGGAAGGGAGGGAGAAAGAGAGGGAGAGAAACATCAATGTGTTGTTGCCTCTCGCGCACCCCCTAATGGGGACCTGGCCTGCAACCCAGTCGTGTGTCCTGACTGGGAAACCAGTCAGCGACCCTTTGGTTCGCAGGCCAGAGCTCAATCCACTGATCCACACCAGCTGGGGCTGTTCTAACTTTTCTTAACGGTCACTATTTATTGAGGGCCTAACATGGGCTAGATATTTGCATGTATTACCCATAATCCTCTTGACAGGTCAATGAAGTTGGAAGAGAATGCCCAACCCAACCAGGTCAGGAGACCAGATTTTGGGGAAATGTCAGTGAAAGCAGGGAATCCCAAAAGGGATGCCTTGTGTTTCAGCCTATAAATGTACCTACCATTATATTGATATAGGACGTTCGATGAGTGGAATTTCTTGTATAAGTCAGATCCAATAAGGGGGCGAGACATAATTTGTCTATAACAGGGGGCACTGTTAGCAAGTCCATCCGGGAATGCATGTAAACTGGGACTCTGCAGGGGAAACCAGGGTGCCTGCTCAGTCTACCGTGACACATCATTTCTGACTTCTAATTCATGAGACCAGTCTTCTCAGAATTTTGCAAAATTTCTCCCCAGTATTCAAAAGCAGTTTTTTGCAGCACCTTCATTTCATTGTTTCCAAGGTGTGCCCATCGGCTTTCATCGAAACAGTAATTTTCATTTTGCATTAGAATCAAATTCGACATGACACACAAGTACGTTTTACAATGACAGTTGTGGCTGCCACTGGCACCAGGGGATTTGGGAATGCACACAAGTACCTCTGGGTGAGCATACAACCTCGCTGGGGCGGGTTGATTTGAATGAGATTCCACGGAGGAGTCTCCAAGTTCAAGGGTGTTGCGGGCAACAGTCAGTGTTCCATGGAAGGAGAGTGGGTGATTGGATTATCGGAGGCTGGTTAAGAGAGCTCAATAGCGTGAAGATCTCCACTCTGCAGATGAGCAAACCAAGATGCAGAGGGGGAAGTAACTGAAGTTTAAGTTCTAGTTGACCTTGATAGAGTAGCTGGGGAGCCTTGCTGCCTATGGCCCGTTTTGGAAATTCACTAGGCACATTAGCATATTAAAGGCCCAGATGTGTCTTGCAGGAAGGAACTGTTTGATTCCGTTCTATTTGAGCTCAGTTGAACTTATTGAATTAAGGTTCCCCATAACACTCACCCCACATTTAATAAAAATGTAGAACTGTATTACCACAGGTACTAGTGGCCCATGGGAAACATTTGGGGAGACTATGGCTTTCGGTGATTCTCACACTTGAATGTGCCCAGGGATTTTATGGAAATGCAAATTCTGCCCCAGTAGGTCTGGGGCGGCCCCCGAGAGCCTGCATTTCTCAAAAGCGCCCAGGCAGTGCCCACACTGCTGGTCCACAGACCACTGTTTGAGTAACGAGAGTCTAGGTCGGTGCCGGCCCACGGAAATGCATGAGCCACGAGCTACATTCAGAAAGGAAAAGGAAACAGGCGACTTTCATTTTAGTATTGTTTGTTCCACCCAATATAACAAAAATACCATTTCAACTCAGGATGAAAGTATAAAACCAGTATATAAAGACAAGATGTATTAAAATTTTTTTTAAGGTTTTAAAAATATTTTTAATGTACTAGGGCTTGGAAATTCCATGTGGGTTTTACAATGACAGTGTATCTGCAATCAGACCAGGCAAAGTCCAAGCGTTTTGCACCACGAATGGCGGGTGGCTACATATTGGATCTTGAAGGGCACAGGCTGCTGCCGAGGCCTGGGACACAGCATACGACAGACCTCTGAGGGAAGATGGCTGCCGTGAGCAAGGGAGCATCCCCGAGGGGAGTCACTCACATACCTTGGGTCTGTCCACGATGCCAGGCTCAGTAACAAAGACCTCCCTAATAAGCCAGCAGGGTCACACACAGGTTAGGCACAGAGAGGGGGAGCTTATGGGATAGAAGCGAGCAGAGCGAGAGAGTCCGGGGTCAAGTCCCGGCCACCGGCGGCTTCTGCAGGTGAAGAGGCAGGTGCCAGTGGCGAGCCAGGTGGCTGCAGTGGCGGAAGGTGTCTGGTGGAGTGGAGTCCAGCAGGGTTCTGAGTGTTGTGTGGGCGGAGCTCTGAGTCTTTGCAGCCCCCAGGGGTGGAGGCCCCACTCATGTCAGTGTCCAGATGGAGTCCTTATCCAAGTATCCAGACATTTGGTTTGGGGGGCCGTTCCCATTACACCCCATTACCTCAGTCTTGACCTAGCACTTGACCTGACCGTCATGGCTGACAGTGACTCCATATTGGATTGTCAAAGGCATGCAGCAAGTGTAGTGGAAACAACTTAGACTCTTCAGGCATTTTCAGGCACTTGTATTGCATGCTCACACTCCCCCTGGGGTTGGGGTAAAGTCGGCTCCTCTGGGATTCTGCTCTGTCGGTTCTTTATTGCGTGGAGCTTCTCCCGTTCCTTTGAGGGTGCGGTTTCCTGCTGGCTAACTGGCCACTTGGAGGGTTCGGCAAGGGATGGGGGTGGGGAAGGGAAGCCATGGATGAAAAGGCAGTCCAGCCCCTTCACTACCCACTTCTTGTTGCAGGTACATTGAGTAACAAAGGCCCCAGTTCTGCTCTGCAACTGTTTTTTTCAGTGTGGATAATAGACGTTGGGTTTAAAGCACAGACAGATGAGTCGATTAATTGGGGACAAGGCCAACCTACTGCGGGACAGTAACAAACTAAATGGGCCATGGTGTCCGAAGGGCTGCCCTTGGAAACCTGATTGGGGAAGCAAACTTTTGCTTGCCTTCTTCTTTTTTTTTTTATCCCCGGCCCCCTGCTCTGCCCACTGCAGGGAGGACGAGATGGCTTTTATTTATTCTAGTGTTTAGTCATTTTCGTGGGTTACTGTTGTAGACACTTCACAGCCCTGGGGCTGCGTCCTCCAAACCCCCACTCTCTCCTAGCCCCCCAGGGACCCTGCAGTTAAGGCTTAAGATTTAGACGCTCCATCCTTTCCCAAAAGACACAGGGATGCTTCTTGAAGTTTTGCTCTGCCCCCATGCCATGTCTCTGAGGTCTGCCAGCCCCGTGATGGAGCTGGAGTTTCAGAGCAGTGCTGAGGATTCAGGGAAGAGTGGAGACATGCTCTGGAGCTGGAACAGACCACGTCCCAGCAGTCACACGCTCCTGGCTGCTGGGCCTGTGGCAGGCGTGGGGAAATGATCTTAAAAAAAAAGAGAGAGAGAAAATATTCTAAAAGGCAAAGGAAGAGGGTTGTGTCCAAGCAACTCACTGGGTTGGTGAAATGGTAGAAAATCTGCTTTCCCCGCCTAGGTCTAGCATCTCTAAGGACGGCCCTAGCAAATTTATGGGCTGGTTCTCTGCTTTCCGTGCTCCCTGATGCTAAAGAGAAAGGGTCAAGTTTAAGGGGACATCTGAAGGACAGACAAGTTGATGACAGGAGCATAGGTACTTTTGTAGGCTATGGGCCTGATACCGGAAGTCCTGACTCTGATTCCGATTATGCTGCTGACCACAATGTGACCCGGCCAAAGACATCATTTTATTCTGGGTCTCTGTTTCCTCATCTATAAACTGGCAAAGATAGTATTCTCCTACATGGAAAGATTGGAAAGGGTACCAGTAACCACTGCTTCTTTATTAGTATTATCTGTAGACAGGGCAGACCTCATCCTTAGGTTTTAATTTTATATTGTAATTTGGGCGCCTTGAGGTTTTCCTTGTAGGAGAGTGGAGAGACAAAAGTAATGACCGTGGAAAAGGGTCTTGGTTAAAAGATAGTAGGGATGTGTGAAGTGTTGTTAACAATCATAGCTCAGGCCAGGTTCATAGCTGGGTTCATGGCCAGGTTCATGGCCAGGTTCATGGCCAAGTTCACGGCCACGTTCTGAAGTTAGCTTCCAGGTCCGGTACTTAAAAAAGAAAAAGAAATCATTATTGGAGCTGCCAAACCAATATTAAAACCAGTGGCTTATGACGGGGGCTGGCAGTCGGTGCTGAGAATCTTTTTACGCCTCTTAATTTTGCAGAGAGAAGGAAGCGTGTCTTCTGGGGCAGGTCTTTCAGAAACACCAAAACCAGAAGTGGAAAAGATTTTCTCCAGTCAGCTGGTCTCATTTCTTGAAGTCTGAGATGGTTTGCTTAGGAAATGTCCCAAGAAACAGGGAAGGTTAGAAGGATGAGTTTTCCAACTCGCAGATGAGAAGAGACGCTCGCATGTCTCAGGGAAAAAGGATGGTAGTTCAGAAACCTTGTGATGAGCAGTGATGGATCCTGGGTGCCTCTGTTGTGTGTGGGTTTTTTTATTTTTTTTAAGCAACACTTTTCTCATGTCAGAGAGGGAATCCCAGCACCCCTCAAACACTGCCGATTGAGGGCAAATTGATAAATCTTTGTGGAGGGCAAGTTCCTTAAAAATGAGCCAGTTGTTTGGCTCAGAAATCCCACTTCTGAGGATTTATTCTGAGGCTATAAAGTGCTGGAGAAGTGCTCAGAGGAGTGGGGACAGGGAGGTCACTGCAGCATTGTTGGTGGCAGCAAAAACTGGGAACAGCTTAAACAGTGACAGCAAGAGATTGGGTCGGAAATTAAGCTCTGTGTACGTACTGGGAGATTAAACAGCGGTTAGAAGTTATTTTCTTTTCCTGCCCTCCCTCCTCTCCTCCCCTCCCTCCTCTCCTCCCCTCCCTCCCTCCCTCCCTCCCTCCCTCCTTCCTTCCTTCCTTCCTTCCTTCTTTCTTTCTTTTTCCCTATCTCCCTCCCTCCCTTTCTCCTTCTTCCCTCGTTTCCTTCATTCCTTCTTCGTACAAATACTCGTTGGGTATCTACTGTGTCCCAGACACTGTATCTCTGAGTGGAACGACAAAGAAAAATGTTTATGCTGTATTAAGTAATAAGTACACAATAAAAATAAAATAAAATAAAAAGCTAGTTTCATGAATGTATTATATGATTCTACTCTTGCATAGTTATATATTATATGATAGGGTAGGAAATATACGTGTAAGAGGACATGTACCAAAATATCACTGCTCAGTTCTCCTTACATGCTGGGGTTATGGCTGACTATTATGCCCTTATATCTTTTAGTTTATTTCCATTGTCTAAATTGTCTATGGTAAGATTGTCTTATTCCCTGTTGGGCATCATTAACCTCATTTTAAAGCCCTCTGATCAGGCCAGAATAGTGATAAAGGAAAAAATAATAATATAATCGGAGCGACTCCCACTTATACCCTATTTAGCTCCATGACAACACCTTGAGGTACAGTTGTCCCATCTTACGGATGAGACAACTGAGGTAATGACTTGCCGAGTAAGATTCTGGCAGAATAAGTTACTGGCCGAGGAAGATTCCCTTCTACATCTGTTAGGGACACACACTTCTTAAGGGATGTTAATTTCCTGATCAATCAAGTCAGGTCACTCGCCAAGCAAGTCTGACAAAGATCGGAAAGGCCGGCTCCTTCTCTATGGGTCAGAGTTATTTTTTTAGAGCATAACAAAGGTAGAGCTTTAAGGAAAAAGTCTGTGCAAATTCTGGCCTTGTGCAGCCAAGCTTTCCAAGGAGCTGGTCAGTTTGGTTACTCACAACCGGGGCTTATTCTGCTCTGTACCATGAGAGGAGTTAGTCTGTGAGAGGCCAGCTCTGCGGGGCCTGCAGCTGTGGGCCCTGAGTGAGAGGCCAAGATCCGCTACTGCAAAGTCAAGTGTTCTTGGTTCTGGCAGGCGGAGGGCAGAGCAGTGGGCTCCAGTCTTTATTTTTTCAATCCGGGAGAAATTCACAGAATATAAAGTTAACCATTGAAAACTTTTTTCCTGGTTTTTGTTGAGCTATAACTGACATTATGCACTAGATAAGTTTAAGATGTGCAGCATATTGATTCGACTTACATATGTAACATTAACCATTTTTTGCCCTGACTGGTGTGGCTCACTTGGTTGGGTGTCATCCCGCAAAGGGAAAGGTCGCCGGTTCGATTCTCAGTCAGGGCACATGCCTGAGTTGCGGGTTTGGGCCCTGGTTGGGGTGTGTACAGAAGCAACTAATTGATATTTCTCTCTTACTCACATCGATATTTCTCTCCCTTTCTTTCTCCCTCCTTTCCCTGCTCTCTAAAAATAAATAAGGAAATAAATACATAAATGAAAATAAGCCATCTTCCAGTACATAATTCACTTAGAGTATTCATGATGCTGTGTGACCAGTACCTCTATCTACTTCCCAAACACACTCATCACCGCAGAGAGAAACCCCATTCCCATGAAGCATTTCTCTCCGTGAGCCCCGCCCTGACCTGTGTCACCCTGCACCCCTGCCCCCAGCGCCTGACAGTCACTCATGTCTGTCGTCTTCCTGAATTTGCCTATTCTGGATTTTTCACCTATATGGAATTCAGTAATATATGGCCTTTTTTGGGGGGGGCCTTCTTTCACTCAGCATCACATCTTTAAGGTTCCTCTGCCTTGTCTCGGGGGCGAGGACTTTATTCCTTCTTTTGTCTGAGCACTAGTCCGTCGCGTGGACGTCACACTTCCTGTTTGTGTGCTCGTCCGCTGATGCACGACACCTGGGTTATTTTCACCTGTGGCTATTGTGAATCTTGCCGCTAAGGACCATCTTTCTTTGAGTACCTGCTTTCAGACCTTTCGGGTATGTACCAAGGAGTGGAATTCCTGGGTCACGTGGTGACCTGTGTTTAGCTTTCTGAGGAACTACCAGATGGGTGTCCACAGACACTACACCGTTTTGCATCCCCACCAGCAGCGTACGAGGATCCGAACATCCTCACCAACACTCACTTATTTCGTTTTCTTGCTTATCGCCATCCTGGGGGGGTGTGGAGTGGCATCTCCCTGTGGTTTTGACTTGCATTTCCCTAATGCCTGGTGATGCTGAGCATCTTTTCCTGTGTGGGTTGGCTGATTATAGATCATCTTTGGAGGAATGTCTGCTCAAGTCCCTTGTGTAATTGGTATGGGTCGTTTTTTCTTTCTTTTTGCCATTGGGGAAGGATCCAGATACAAAGACCTGCCCCGATCATTCCCAGACAAAACAAAGTCAGGGAAGGAAGGCAGGAAGGCTGCCGAAGCAATTCTATGGAACTTCGTGAGTTTGGACCAACTCCCAAGAAGTTTAGAAGCCTCCTGTCTGTAGCACGCTAGAAAGACTTCTGCGATTCTTGCTCAAAACCACTCCGATTCAAGGACATGAGCGGTCCTCATTACAAGAACATTCCACACCCTTAAGTCCCTTTAATCACTTATAACACGCTCTCTTTATCTCTCATGTGGAAACAATATGTACCATTTTCCATATGCTATAATTATCCCCTTTGATAAAACCATGTGTGAAAACATGCACCGCACGCCAAGTATTATCCACCTGGCCAATTTACATATACTTCGTTCCCCCCCCCCCCCACTTTAGATTTCGCTTCACGGATTTTTACAGCCGCATTTACCCAGCATCAGTCAGAGAAACCGCGAGCAGAAAATGTAGCGTGATTCCAGACTGCCCTCCCTCCTGTTTCCTTCGGCCTTTTCCCCTGTCATTGCATTAACCCAGCACAGCGAGAAAACAAAACTTCAGAGTCAGGGAGATCTCTCAACACCTCTGACGGAGGGTGGGTGGGGAGCTAGCTCCGTCTTGGCATCAGAAAGGCCTTGGAAGTCCTGGAGGAAGGCCTGTCTTAGCTCACCTCCAGCCACTGGCGTGGGGCCGCAGCGGGGCTCCCAGGACCCTGAGGAGTGGGAAATTGATTCCAGGTCTCTGGAGGTAGACCTTTGGGAAAGTAGCAGAGCGAGGCCATAAGGCCTTTGGCTGTGGGATCGTAAGACGCTTAGTCAAAATCATGGGTCTGGTGCTCCGGGGGGACCTGGGGCTGAGTCTCTGAGTCATCCTTGGACTTAATTCCTTTGGCTGGAAAATGGGGCCAGGAGCAGTGCCCACCCCTCAGGGTGGATGTGTCACCATCATGGCCAGTCTTGATGGAGGACCGATTAGGCACCCAGCCCTGGATGAGCTAGATTACAACCATTTGCAAATGGGGCCCTTGCCATTAGTCTACCTATTTCACAGATGGGGAAACTCAGGCCTGGGGGGGGTGTTACTTGAACTTGGCCATGGTTCACACAGCCAGTCCTTGGGGGAGCTGGGAGGAGCACCCTGTTTTCTTGATGTCACATCCTCTGGACGCTCTTGCCTCTTGGGTGACATAAGGGGTGTCCTCATCCTGGGGGAAGGGGGTCAGCAGAAGGTAGCTGTGACGTGCAAAGGCCCCAGCACATGGTAAACATGCTATGTTTATCCGTATCATTCCCCTCATCGCTCGGAATGAACCCTCCAGCGGAGTCCTTCCTGGGAGACCGCAGTTCAGGAGGGCAGAACTGAGTTCTGTGGGGGATTCAAGGGCTTTCAAAGGTTTAGGGGTCCACAGAGCCCCTGAAGAATGTGGCTCTGAGCAGTTGTCCCCTGCGTTCCTAAATCCATGGGCAGATTAGGCAAAATGGAATCCGTATGTTTCTGATTCATTTACACTTAACTCATCAAAAATGTTCCTTTTTATGAGCTATTTGATGTCCAGAAAGCCTTTTGAGTAGATTTTATAAGCCTTTTAAAGAGTTTTCTCTTAGAAACAGGCGGTTGCATTTTGCCAAGAATAAACAAACTTGAACCTCAAAAGCGCAGAGCTTGCCAAGGATCCCAGTGCCAGAGGGCACGTTTGCGAAGTCACCCCTTCCTCTCTCCTGACACCTTCTTCCATTTCTTTTCCCCCAGCCCCCCCCCCCCCCCGTCTCGGCCCCTCTGGTTTCCCTGTACAACTTTTTACTCCGCTTCCAAATAGGTGCACTTCCTTCTAGTATATTCCTCTTGGGGCCGCTGCCCGCCTCCACCATGGCCCCCAACAGGTTCTACATCTCCTCATCCCGTTACTGCCTGGGTGCAACTGAGAACACACAGTAATGGGCGATTAATTCTCAGTGGCTCTGAACTCGATACTAGTATGTGTATCTATCCCCTGGCAGTTTCTAAGGAACTCTTATTATACCCTGTGATTTTTATATTCAAGGCAACTGAGTGTTCAACGAGGACCTACATGGGAGGCGATGGGCTAACGCCATTTGGCTTAAAGGTGGTGAGCCCCTGGTTGAGTCCCTTCCAGTGGCCGTCGCAGAATACTAGAGCCTGGGTGGCTTATAAACAACAGAAATGGGTTCCTCAGAGTTCTGGAGGCTGGGAAGTCCAAGGTCAACATGTCTGGTGAGAGACCACTTTCTGGTTCATAGACGGATGTCTTCTTGCTGTGTCCTCACATGACCGAAGGGGCCAGGGAGCTCTGTGGGGTCTCTATTCTAAGGGCCCCGCCTGCATGACCCCATTCCCTCCCCAAGACCCCACATCCAAGTACCATCACATTGGGGGTTAGGTTTCAACATACAAATTCTGGGGTGGACACAATCAGTCTGTAGCAATTCCAAAGACTTTTAATTTTGTTTGTTTTCCTATGCCACCTTCCAAGGATGACTCAGAAGGCCATCTACAAAGACTATCACGGCGCTCATTTTTTTGTTTTTTTTCCTGGAATGTTAGATCCGAAGAAGAACCTTGGAAATGAAAGCAAGGTCACATGTGTATTCATTGCTCAGCAATGGCATTTCCAGTCTAGAGATAAGAAACCCGAGGTTCAGAATGGTTAAGCCATCCACGTGAGGCCACACAGCCAGGCCAACAAAACAAGCCATTGAGAACTAGATGGACACAGCTGGTCCTGTGTTTCCCCAGAGGTGGCATGCTTGCCCCTGGTAGGTGGGGGGGATCCAGGATCACCCAAGGACATGAAACTGAATGGCTCCTGATCGTACCAGTAGCATTTTTCTCTTTGGCCCGCCCTCTTTCATTTCTTACGGGCAGAGAGGAAGTCTCAAGTTTGGGCTCTGTGTGTCCTTAACACTTTTCTTTTCTTTTTTTTTTTTTAAGATTTTATTTATTTATTTATCTTTGGGGGGGAAGGAGAGAGGGAGAGAAACATCAATGTATGGTTGCCTTTCGTGCGTCCCCTGCTGGGAGTTGGCCTGCAGGGAACCGGCCTGCAACCTAGGCATGTGCCCTGACTGGGAATCGAACCGTGATCCTCTGGTTCGCAGGCCCGCGCTCAATCCACTGAGCTACGCCAGCCAGGTCCTTAACACTTTTCTAAAAATCCCTGTTTTCCACTTTGTAATATGGAGAAAGCAAGCCCCATGCATACACCCGCCAACAGGAGTTTATAGCTTTGTTTTGCTTTCCCTGCATTTCTTTTTTTAAGTTCCCTTTTATTTATGGATGTAATGCTGGATTTGTTTACATAATAATGATAAACAATTGCCTTGTGAGAGTGAGTAAATAAAGAGTTCATTTAAGGAAAAAATAAGAGGTTGATGATTATACGGCGGTGACTGCCGCAAAAAAAAAAATATTGAAGTTAGTCTCCAAAGGACTGATGTTTAGGAAACACACATCAAGTCCATTTTACAGTTGGTGAAACTGAGTCCTAGAGAGCAGTGATTGGATCAGGAAATAGGCGAAGGGTCAAGGTAAAAACCCAGGTGTTCTGGTCACCATTGGTAGTTCAGGTTACATCCTGGATAGCGTTTGCTTGAATAGCATTAACATCCTCAATAGTTTTATACCAGGGCAGGTAGGAATATTGCCACTACGATCTGTTCATCTCTGCTGGCCAAGGAAGTGAACAGGCAAGTGAGTGAGTAAGTGAATGAATGAATGAAATATTTGATGACTTCCTTCCTAATCCCTGACTCGAAGACGGAAAAGCTATCTGAGAAGGGATCAGGCCAGCCTGGGCTAGATTCTAAGTTGATCTTAACTCCTTCAAAATGTACGGGTGCCTGTAATCTTATACCAAAGTTTGTCAGCTAGGGGTGATTTTGGCAGCCCCTCCCCTCTCATGGGAACATTTGGTGAGGCCTGGAGACATTATTTGCTATCCTAGGGGAAGGGTGTGTTTCTAGTGTCCAGTGGTACAGGCCATGGAAGCCTCTTACGTTTCTTCGAAGCACAGGACAGCCTCACATTTATTATCTGTCAACAGGTTGAGGGATTCTGTTTTGGGTCATGAAGACTGGAAGGCAGAGAGGGTCTGAGAATGTCTTGAACAGCACAGTCTTGCTGAGTACTGAAAAATGTTGTTTTTTTTTCTTACTGGCTGGCCATCACTTAAGGCTTAGATGAGCTTCTCCACATTTCAGTTTTGCTGATTGGTGCACAGACATGCAGGTACACATTTAGAGAGAAAGATATTGATCGACGGGAGGAGTAATTTGTTGACGCAATAATCGTTGGCCACTGTTGTGATCGTCCTAAAGTATGTTCCATCCCGGTATCTACACTTTGTACTTTAAATTGCCTAGCAGAAGCCCTGTGGGTTTCTACAAAGTTTTGTTTTGTTTTGTTTTGTCTTGTCTTAGAAGGGGGTAGTTATGAAGAAGTGTTTCTAGAAAACTCTGAAAGTAACTGGCTTGTTAGTGCTTCAGGGGCTGGTCAGAACCTCAAAGGCTCCAGTAAGGTACTAACACCAAAGAACTGATCACAGTCCTTGTGTCCGTCACTTGTGTGCTTGTCTCTTGTACCAGACCGTGTGCTCCATACGAGCAGGGGCCACGCCCAGCTCCTAAGCATCTCGCCAGCCACCTAACACAGGGTTAGTAAATATTATTCAAATGAATGAGTCGTATTCCTCAAGCTCATATTCTGCGCCAAGATTAGGAGATTTCTCTTTTACAAATAAGAAAACTAAACTGGTATTCAAATGGGTGAAGTTGCTTATTTCAAGGACAGGCAGGTAAATGCGTGGAAGAAGGACACCAGCAAGTATTGTGGAGGGAAGTTAACTGGCCTTTGCACCCTGTCTAAAAAGAACACGTGCTTGATTAAAGTTCCTGGGAGACAGAAGCCTGTGCTGCCAATTAGAATATTTATCCACTATGAGTAGTAAAAGCCTCACCAAGGAGACAAAGGAGAGAGACTCAAGAGCGTTCCTTGCTCGCTGCATTGACCTTGAGGGACTTCGGTACTGGGTCAAACTGAGTGTCTTTGGGGGACTTCCTTGAAGCATCTCAGTTTCTTCAGCCCCCACGTGGGCACAACCAGAGAGAGTACCAGCCTCCTAAATTGACGTGTGCAACACCCAGGTCCTGGGTGGGCAGTGAGGACTCAAACACATGACTGTTAGTAGCCTGTGCATGTGGGTGGCATTTCCCTTTAAAGGAAAAGAACAGGATTTTGTCTTTGCGGGGACTAACTGGAAAATAGCAACGAGTGCTACAGAGAAAGGAAGCCAAGTTCCCTTCCCTGTGAACACTGTGAAAAATTAGCCTTTTTGCTTAAGAGCACACAGACCCTTGATGAAAGTAAGACATAAAATGTGAGCAGAGAACAGAGTCTGGGAAAATGCCATCTTTTTATTGGCACTATTATAGAGGAATATATGAACTGTATAATACCATCATAAATACAGTTATTTGTAACGGCAAAGTAACAATGCCAGCCGCAGCGCTTGTCTCTCTCATTTTATCCTCTTGAAATGCTTCATAACCAAGCATAAAATCACAGGAAGATGGGAATAATATGTTCATTCATTAGGGTTTCATCATGATAATTAGCAACGTTTTCCTGCACCCTTTAGTATGAAGGGTTTTTTTTTTTGTCTTTCTGCAAGAATATTAGCTTCTCTTTTTGTCTGAGCAGCAGAGCTTTTCCTTTCTTACTTTAAAAACATTTTTAAAAGAAAGGTCCTGGGGTGCCTATCTTGACAAAGCATTGCTTGGCTCTCACATTCCCCCGCCTACCCTCTGCCCCCATTCCAGTTGGCTTGGGAACCCCCTGTTCCCACCAAAAAAGCAGATTGAGAGAAAACTGTAACTCACACTCGAGCAAAGGAGGTATCAAAATTACCTTGAAAAGAAAGAAGTTGTTAGTGTTACGTTACCCTTTTATTTTCTTTCTCTGCCTGTTACCCGCACACATCTCAACACACCCACATATAATATGTTCAGACATCTGGTCTTCTCAGACTCTTAGGGACAGATATTAAGTCCGTACATCTTAGAACATCTGGTCGACCCCATAGAAAAGCCCATGCGTGTGCGTGCGCGCGTGCACGCGCGCGCGCACACACACACACACACACACACACACTGTTACCAAACAACTCATTAAAATGTATCTCGGCTTCTGAGCAACGCAGTGCATTGGCCAGGTAATGGTTTCAAAGAATAGAAACAGTGTTCCCAGATCTTGGGATTAAAGTCACTTGTTTGCCTCCATTTTTCTGAGTTTAATATGAGCTTGCACCCTGTGCGTGACTGGATCTGTTTTAGATTTTATTCTAAAATGGAGCAGATTGTAATTTTTCCCCCCTAATTTCAAGAGTTCTTTTATCCTATGACAGGAGCAAATGAGTTTAGCTTGTGGAGGGGAATTGGCATTTCTTTAAGTTTTCGGTTCAGTTGTTTAAGACCAGAAGTGAGAATATTGCTTTTAGGGGGAAAATGATGGCAACTGGATGTGTGTGGGTTGGGTGGTGGAGAGTGAGTTTGGATGAAGTCCCCTTTAAGGCTAGAACACTTAAATCTGAAACAAAAAGGAGGCGAATCTCTTTCTCTTCTTTCCCTACCTCCCTCATTGTGCCCCCTCCCCTGTGAAAGGAAAGCTGACCCTGTACAATGTGGAAAATAGGCAAAGTATAAAGAGAAAGTTTCATCTGGTCTAAGTACAGGGATAACCACTGTTAAACATTTTGACTTATTCCCTTCAGGGTGAGATAATGCTGTGGATACAATTTCGAGCTGTTTCTCATGAACGGTCGTATCGTGTGCATTTTCTCCTTTCATTAAATATTCATTAGTCATACTTTAAAATGATTTTGAATACTTGATTATACCATGGTTTTCCTTAACCATTTACAATTGATGAATGTTTAGCGTTAAAAAAACTTTATTATTGTAAACATCAGTGTGATGACCATCTTTACACGTAAATCATTGCCCCCTTGGTTGAATTCAAAGACCAAAGAGGTTCAGGATGGTTGATACATAGAATGGAAGGGGTGTGGCAAGAGATAAGTTCAGCTAGGTTGGCAAGAAATAGGTTTAACCAGCCCCTGTATTCCATGCTAAGGGCTTTGGACTTTATTCAAATAATAATGATCATGTTGAAGAAGGTGATACAATAGATAATATTTACAGAGTTCACTATTTACTAATATTTTACTAATATTTGCTGTTCACTAGACACTTTTCCAAGTGCTTTTTACTTATGAACTCATTTAATCTTTGCAACAGCCCTGAGCCATAGGTGTGGGTTACAAGATCAAAGTGCAGAGAAGTTGAGTCCTCTGGCCAAGGCCATGAGCTTGGTAGGAGCCCAGAGAGTAGAGCTGACAGAGTTTACCGTTTTGGCCCATTACCTTATAGCAGTAGGGAGCCATGCAGGATTCTGGATGGGACGTGGGAAGCATGAGGAATGGATATGCATGTTTAAAAGGCTCTCTGTGTCTGCAGTGAAGAGAAGGGAGGGAGGGGGCAAGAATGGAAGCGAAAAGACCAAATCCAAGCTCAGGACGGACATAGTGAAAGCCAGTGGCAATGAGGATGGAGGGCAGGGAATGACCTTGAGGAATGTTTGGGAGGGTGGGCTGATAGAACTTAGATCTGGAGATACAGGGGCTACAACTTCAACATCACCTTGCAGATTTGGGCAGCTGGGTGGAGGGCAGGGTCATATACTGAGATGAACAGACAGTTGGAGGACCTCTTCAAGGTGAGCGAGATACGAAGCAGAGGAGGTGGGATTTTGAGCACTAGAGCCAGGAGCCTGGGGAAGCAAGCTGTGCTGAATGAGAGTTCTTTCAACAAGCGGAGGAATGGAGAAGAGACATGGAGGTACTAGAATACATCTAGAGGCTGCAGCAAGGGGCAGCCCGCAACAGCAATCCCCTGGCACAGCACATGGAAACCCTCTTTGTGTGAGGGAGGGCCAGGCGACAGGAGGAGACCGAGGGGAAGGGGCGGGGGGCACCTCGCTCACTGCCTAACTCCAGGAAGCTGCTTAGGCAGAGGCGACTGATTCCATTTAGTGGCTTCTGTAAGTGGTGCGACTGAGGGTTGGGGGTCGTTTATATTGAGGGGAAGGGTACTAAAGACGGGGTAGGTCTTCAACTGTAAATCCCGTCGGGTAGGCTTTCTTTTAGGGAGTGCTGTGGTCAAATGAATTTGATAAAGTGAGGGAAAAATAGGGGTTTTGGAAAGTGGCCATTCTAAATTTGAATCCCTGGGGTTCCCATATTTAGGGGATGGGGGTCTGGTGATGGTGGGAATGACGGTTTATCTCCTTGAACAATGTATTTATTTTACCAGAAAATGGGATACAAAAATGAGATTATCTATCTTTCTTTCTATCTATCTATCTATCTATCTATCTATCTATCTATCTATATCTAGTACTTGTGTAGCTTTTCATAATGCGCAAAGCACTTTCCATAATGTATCGTCATTTAACACCCCTACCACAGCTCTGACACTGGGCGTTAAGAACATTCCCATTTAACTGATGAAGAAGCTGAGTCTCAGAGAGGCAGATGGACCAGCCCCGGCTCCAGAAAAGGTGCGGCAGGGACTTGGACTCTGGTCCCTGAAGCTTGGATTCCTGGCTCTTTCTATAACTCACCCTTCGCTCCTGCAGCCTCAGGAGGAAGGGAAGCCCTGACCTTGCACACAAAATGTCCCTAGTTTAAAAATAAATTTAAAAAAACCCCTACATTTTTCCATTACAACAGCCCTGTCTGGTCTGGGAATGGGTTGTACCAGCCAGGATTTCACCCTCATTCTTTCTCACATGTTGACCAGGACCCTTGGAGCTCTGAGATGCCAGCTGTAGCCCAACTGGGGATTGAACCCCAATGCCTTCCTCCCCGTCGGCCTCTCTGTCTGGACTCACGAACCCCACCCCTCCAGGAGGGCGCCACAGAGGTTGTCCGTGGTGCCATTTGTGTTTACGCCTACTGGACGATGACCAAGAAACAGGCATCCACGATAGAGTGACCGACGTTAAAAACAAAACCAGAAACTAGAAAACCAAAGTAAGCCAGTCCATCCCGAGTGATCTGATTAGTGACTTCTAGAGAGGCAGGCTGCATGGTGGGCACAACCCTGGCTTTGGAGTCGGTAGTTCTGGGGCTGAGTCCAAGCTTCGCTCTTCACAGCTGTGTGCAACAGGCTTAGCGTCTCTGAGACTCAGTTTCCCCACCCACTAGGTGGCAACCTGCAGGCCAGAGAGGGCTGTTGTAATGGAAAAATGGAGACTTCCGTCTGTTTCGTTCACCACTGCTGCCTCCCCAGGGCCTAGGACAGTGCCTGGAACATAAGAGTGGTTCCGAAAAGGTTTGTTGAATGAATTGTTGTTGAAGGAAGCTGCCAAACAGAGCTCACAATCCTTCCCTCCCAGAGGTGTTGTGAGGATGAGACGAGGCATCTGCAAGGCTTATTAGTTCAGTGTCTGACCCACCATGAGCCCGCCATCAATGGAAGCTACTGTTGTTGGGAATGTTGTTACCGACTTTGGCGTTGGAATAACTTGGTTCCATTGCGAAAGCAACGTGAGAATGTTCGATTCCCCAGAGTCAGGTGCTCTGTGACAGTCACTTTGGGAAAGGGAGACGTGTGCCTGCCGATCGACGTACAGTATTTTCTTGTGAAAGAAGGTCCCCTCTGTTGTCCCAGCTCTCACCCCTGTCCCAAGTCCTAGTGACTTTAGAAAATGCTTTTGAAGTGCACGGGGGAGGAGACAGGACTTGAGAGTTGGCTGAAAGCTCCCTGTAGTTAGAGGGGAGGCTGCCACGATGAGGGAAACCAGAGAACGTGGTAATGAAAGGCCCTTTTGCACTTTGGAGAGGGGTCCTGGGGCTTTGCACTTGGTGTTCAGCCAATTGTCAATTTGGGTAATTGTGCTTTGGTGACCTTGAGGTCTCCCTTGGGATTGCAGGAGCCGTCCTTCTGTCTCTCGTCTCCCGAAAGCCCTCAGCTTCTGTGCAGAGGGCCATGTGGTAAGAGCAGGAGGGGAGGTTGGGTTTTATTGCTGGGAGAGCTGGTTTCTCTGGTGAATCAAACCAGCCCTGATGGTCTCACGACACAGCTTTCCCAACACAACACAGCACAGTACAACCGTACGCCACACTACGTCCGAGTCCAACTCCCTAATACCCCTAAACGCACACAGCGCTGCTTCCATCATGCCTTCCGAAGTAAGACCGCAGGGCAACACGGCCCCAGGGATCAAGCTGACGCCGCGGAAACACACAATCACTCACCAACATCCACTCCCATGCCAGACCCAGCAGCATCTTTGTCACAGCGCACCTCAACACGGCGTCTCATTCAAATGCCGTGTGACCGATCAGTCACGCTTCAGCCCCACACGGCTCTCCATGACGACTATGGCCCAACCAAGCGCAAGCTCTCCAATGCCAAGTCAGCAATGCCGAGGAAACGGAAAGAGAATAGCAAATGCAACTGTTACTTCGGAAAAGCCAGTCTCTCTCCGAAGCAAACTTTGTGGTCATGTGGGACTCGGCTGTTCCCAGCTTCAGGGAACGAAGAAGCCAATATCCATGCCCTTGGGTGGCCAACAGGCAGTATTCCCCCTGACCTTGACTGAGTCTCTCCTTTTCCTTGTTCCCTCGGCCACCGTTAGGACTGGCTAACCACGGTTGGGAAGTTGGTGCCAAGGTTGGGAAGTTGGTGCCAATCCGGGTCTTGGAGACGCGTGGAGAGAGAGCAGGAGAGGGGCCAGGCCTGGGGAGCGCGGTGGACGGGAACTGTCAGCCTCCCTGGAAAGGGGGCTGCCCTCTGGCAACCCTGTGTGGTCTTCTAGTCCGTCCAAGACAAACCTCAAGCCCAACATTCGAATTGGCAGATGGGAAAAAATAGAACAAAGTTTGCCCCCTTTTTCAAGAAATGGACCCAGGGATCCCAGGCTCGGCTCCACTCTTGGTCTTTTTCCTTTTTAAACAAACCGCCTGGCTTTTAAGATCTTCAAAATCCCATTAAAGGCTTTTACCCCTTCATATATTGGAGGCGTCTGATGAAAGGGGGTAAAGGGGAGGGAAAAGGTAATAGGGCCGCAGAGAACACAGAGCAGAGAGGCCTTAATTTCGCCTGTCTCCTCTGCCGGTAATGGTGTTGGATGTAAACAGACCTCTGGTGAACGCTGGAGCATGCTTACAGGATGGCTGGGGAAAAAGGAAGTGTTTGCTAACCACGGGGAGGAATGTCGCCCTTTGAAGGAGTTTGGCGTTTAGTTTTCTCCCCCCTCCGCTGTCCCCCACCACCCCAGCCCTACGACTTTCCTCCCCGGCTTTCTTCTCTGGGTTCCTTGTACTGTAAACACAGTGACAGAAATTAGATGTGGGCAAATCTGTTAAACATTTTAAGTCGAAGTGGGCTTGGCAGGCATCTCACTCCGCAGGATATGCGAGACGAAGCTAATAACTCCGTAATGGGTCTTTTGTTTTTGTCTAGGGACTGGTGGGAGGAAAGTGGGGGACCAGGGCCAGAGCCCAGGAGGCGAGGCAGGGTGGAACCGTGGGGCCAGGCTGCTGTTAGGGCACCAACTCAAGCTTCCAACGTCAAGGTCTCGACCCTTCCTACGTTCAGAAGGGCAGCCAGTGACCAGCGCCCTGCAGCGCGCTCCTGGCCCCTCATGCTTTCTTCTGCCGCCTCTTCATTTCTTCCAGCCGTGAAATCCCCAGTGACGTCAATGGGGGGTTCCATGTGCAACACACGTGCGGTCCGTGGGACCCCGGGGGCGACGCCAGGGAGCAAGGCCTTGGCTCTGTGCGTTTCATGCCTACGTGTTTTGCTGTCTGGCAAGCTCCTCCTGGGATCAAGTTCATGTTCTTAATTCTGGTCAGATGGTTGGGGTGGGAGCCTACAGACCCACAGCTGGAAGCTCCATCAAGCTTCCAGCTTGATCAGTGCCTTAATTCAACTAGCATGTATTGCGGGCATGCTCTGTGGCTAGTGGGGCTGGATGGCGCGGATATGATGGGGAATGAGGCAAGTTTAGCCTCGGCCTCCACGGAGAGCTTAGAGTTTGGTGGTGTGTTGTATGTGAAAGGAATAACTTCACAGAAGCTTATTTAATCATAACACAGTTAGGAGCGGCAGGGAAAGAGGAGGCGATATGGGATTTAACCAGACCATGGCAGAACCAAGAACTAAACCCAGGTAATCTGGCTTCAGAATCGATGCACTCACAACAGCTCTCCATACTATTTTTCCATAAGTTTTAATGTGAACCAAAATACAGGGTCCGGCACAAATAACGCCCCTCTTGCATTACAGAATCCTTTATTACGAAGTCATAAGCATGTAATTCTGTAACATAGCAATATCACACTCGGGCACACCATGTGACGTTTCAGGTGAATTGTTCAAATTCAAACTATAAATTACAACACCCATCTTATTACCCCCCCAACCACACTCAAACAAGCCTGACTTCGGCCAGGCCCTGTGTTTTCGGCTGAAATGAGTGCTGAAAATCATTGCTCTTACTGTTTTTAAGCATTCAAATCTTATTTACTTATTACCCACTATTAATTATGCAGGCATTACTATTATTTAATGTTTAGTAAGTATGTTCTAGGGCCAATCGCAGTGCCAGACGTGGACTTTAGAGGTGAGCCGACCGTAATGACTGGTAGGCGTATACATGATCTCATTTGATTTTCACCCCCATCATGTAAGGCGAGCACTATTATTATCCCCATTTTACTGATAGGGAAATCCAGGCTTAGCGAAATGAAGGAACTTAACTCACAGTCGCCTGGGTGGTCTGTCCCCAGACAGAGTCGGTTCTCTTCCCTGTGCTTCCTTGAGCAGTTGGCTGCTCTCTGATTTTTCAGTTCAATGGGGGAGACAGACCAAGGAACGGATGCAATCTGATGACACCAATACTCTAAATTAGGGGTGTGATAAGGGGCTGGGGTGGGAGGGGACCGAGGAGAAAGCCCCCTTTGCTCGGGGAAATGGGGGAAGAACTGTTTTAGAGGTGGTGACAACTCCAAGCCTCCTTGAGTAATGAGGCTTTGCCAGACACACAGAGGAGAAGGGTCATTCCAAGTGGAGGTGGAGGTGAGGCGGGGGGAGGAGGTGGTTACAGCAAGTAAGAAGGCGAAGGAGCTAAAAAGAAATGGCGCATGAGGGGAACCAGCTGCAGATCCGCACGCGTGTGGAAATCATTGGTCGAGAGACTGGAAAAGCAGGCAGCGTCGCCCGGGAAGGGGATTTTATGCCGTACCAAGTGTCTTGGGCTCCAATGTGCCGATGGCAACACTTTCGAGGGGGCGGACGCCGACTGGAACGAAAGGGGCCCTCCCCACCAGCCCGTCTCTCATCCAGCCAGTCTGGTTCCAGCCCCTGCCCACGGTTTGAAAGCTGCATCTGCAGAAAGCGGAGGTCTTTGCAATTCATAGAAGCCTGTCTCGCGCCCTGAGAACACATCATTTATTTCCTATAAGTGCCTGTCTCCCTTTTCCTCAAATATGCTCAGGGTTACAACTTTCCCTGCTTCCTAGGGGAGTTGCCCACTCCACACAGTCATTACTCACTCCATAAAGGCTGTCTCCAAGCCCTCCTTCTCAGCCCTTTCCTCCTGACCCTTTGTAACTGACCATTTAAAGGGTAAGCTCGCTGCCTCTTTCCTTGTTAAAAACAGCCGCCATTTTGGATCTCGTATGGAAATGGGTACCCTTGGGGGAAGGCATCCTTCTTCTGTGTCTTCCTTGTTCTCAGTTTGAAGTCAGTGTAATTTATTTACTGCCTTCCCACTTCTTTTTTTTTTTTTACACATTCAACCAGGAAAAATGGAGATTTATTTTTTTATAACTTAATTACAAGATGGATCTGATGCCTAAGTCTTGTGATGCTGAGATGGATTAGGGGTGGTGAACATAAGTTTCTAAGTTATGACTACAACTTCATTTAACCTCTGTGGGTGCTGTCCTTCTCATCGGTGAAATGAAGATGTGACTGCTGCTCAATCCATCTCCATCACACCCAGCGAGGCAGGCGGGACAAACGTGCAAAAACACTACGAAGTAAGCTACAGAAACAAATGATCATCAACAAAAAGACATTGCCACCCGCCCAATACCAACAGGAGTCCCTGGTGTGGGGGGGAAAGGAGAGACTTGCTCAAGTGAATAGTTTGCAAGGAGTGGAAACCTAAAGTGTGCTCCCCCGGACAGAGAGGAGGCCCACTTGTGTAGAGAAAAATCCCTGCCCTTGTCCCTGATTGGTCCACTTTTATGATTTTTATGCAAATGAGGAATCCAAACTTGTATGGCCCGACTGGTCCAAATAGCACTGGTCTTGATTGGTCAAAACCATGCATTCGGAGTGGTCGTCGTAGAGATGCTCTGACAGGTCAGCAAAAATGCAAATGAGGACGTAGCTGGGCAGTTCTGGTTGGATGGGCCAGGTCTTAGCCTATTGGTTGTAATACATTCTAGGATCTCCTTTTATATGAATGGGCTTAGATAGCAGGCATGCCGGGCAGGCTGCTCGGCAGCCCAAATCGGTGGCTTTATTCTGAAATGCAGCGTGTGTGAGAGGTCCCCTGCAAACAGTCACGATGGTGGCCGAAGCAACATCAGGGATAGTAATGGTGCTCGGAAATGAAAGAGAATCGTTGGATAAGAACCAGGTTGCAGGGGTTTGGATTCCACCTCCTCTATTTAATAGCGGTGTGGCCGGGGGGGCAAGTGGGTCAACCTCTCTGTGCCTCAGTTTCCTTAACGGTAAAAAGATGATAGCCGATCGTCTTCAAAGAATTGTCATAAGAATGAAATCAATCCATACAGAACTGCTTAGAGTAAGTGCCTGGCACACTGGAAGCACCACATACATGTTTGTTACTGGTATTATTCTTCTTTACAACTTGTTTCTGCATTCGCACATGGAAATCTTGACTTTCTCTTTTGCGAAAAAAATGTCCCTCCAATTTCAGAAGCTTATATTCTGCAATTGGTTCTGGTTAAAAAGAAAAATTAGTAATATCAAGAAAGTGGTAGTAAACGAACCCTTCCGTCCCCAGAAAATCTATATATTTTTAAATCGAAGGGAGTGTTGCACTCAGGGCGGTAACTACACTGGGCTCTTTCTAGGTTCTTTGTTGCACAGCTTAGAGGGTTTCAGGCGGTGGACATTGGAGCAATTCATTCTCATGCAGTTCAATGATCGGCCCTTATAGTAGGTAGCTGCTACATTCCTGCCCCTGAAGCCATGGTAAGGAGCCCCGTTTGTGGGTTCGTGAGTGTGTGCTTTTTATGCGTCCGACCCTTGTTAGTCAGACGTGTGGTAAAATTATCTGATGCAGCTCAGACCTGGCCTCATGATGAACCAAAATCTAACACTTTGGGAACTCTGGCTTCGGAGGGGTCCATACGCTCTGCAGAGCTATCACCTTGTCCTCGCCCAAGGAATGGTAAAACTTTTAGGGGGAGAAAAAAAAAGAGGCAAAAATGTATGAAAGAGATTAAGGCCCCGGCATGAAAACTATTTTTATAGGCAGTTTGGCCTTAGCTTTGAAGTTCAATGGGGAGTGATGTATTGCTATCAGCTTGGATTTCACACCTATTCAATTCTGTAGCCAGGTAATGATGAACGACCTCCTCGGGGTATAGAGGAATGAAACAAAATTAGGACAAGCTGTGAAATGGTCCCCTTGTTGCCAATCCATCTCCGGGAGCCATTCGGATTGGCCGGAGTACGTTAAACTCTTTTTTCCCCCTTTAAATTAGAAAGATGGTGTGACAATATTTTTTTTTAAAAAATCGGAATAATAGAAATAATAGTCACTTGTAATCCTAATACCCCAAGACAAAAACATTTCCATTTTTGCATGTTGCTAGTTAGTCTCGGTTCCTCCACAGATGTGTGATTACAGCGCTACGCGCGAGTGTACTTTGAAATGAATTTTCATTCTTAATTAGGCATTTTATCATCCTCTCTGCCTCACTTTTCCCAAGTGGAGCGGGGAGGGAAGGGGGCGGAGAGAGAAACAAATAAGCATAACGTCCCAACATCATTTTCTTTCTTTGAAAAGGCCCGTGCCTCATGCTGTCTGTTACATCGTATCCTGTCTTAGACGGGACCCAACTCACGGGCTGCGGCTTAGCTTTCGTCGTTTAAGGCACTTATTTTTTACAATGGAATCTATTGGCCTGACATTGATGAATACGGTTGTGTAAGTTTCAAGAGGACAAGTCTACGGTACACCATCTGTGTATATGGCATGTGTGCCCACCACCCAAAGTCAGATCTCCCGCCGTCCCCATATAATAACGAGTGTCGGAGACGGGGTGGAGAAGAAGGTGGGGGTGGAAACTGGGAAGCAGGATGGAGGCTCCTCAAAAAATTAAGACTAAGACTACCCTAGGACCCAGCAATCCTTCCTCTTGGTATCTACCCAGAAAACTTGAAAACATTTATTCGTGGAAGATGTAAGCATCCTTGTGGTCCCTGCAACGTTCTTCGTGGTGGTCAGGACAAGGAAACAGCCGAATTGCCCTTCCCGAGAAGATTAGATAAAGGCTTTGCAGTGGAGCGAGTGGCGCGTTGTATTTCGGCAACCAGTGGCCTTAAGGGTTGACCCTTTGCCTGTACGGAAAGCCATCGCATCCAAAATTTGAACATTCATTGGAGTCATTCGTGGGCTTGGAGGTTCTTACAGTGAGCTGCTCCCCAAAGCCCCATCCGCTTCTCACTCCCTCACACCCAACCGAGTACTCAGCCTGCCCCTGAGGTCACCATGAGGACCAGGGAGCTGCCACAAGCACCTGACTCCCATCTGCTGTTTCCACGGCCTTGGACTCTCTTCCTGGTTCTTGTATGACCTTCTCATCACTTGGGTCTCTGCTCCAAGTTCACCATTTTAGAGGCCAAGCTCAGCCCCCCTCCCCCTGACAACACACCTGGGTCTCTGCCCCATTGCTATATTATTTTCTCCATAGTAATTGCCCCTCCCCGGAATCACCCTACTTATGTGTTTGGACATGTGTGCGAGTCCAGCTGCCCTCTGCCCTCCCCCACTTATTTATTTATGTGCGTGCATGCCTGGCACACGGAGGTTTTCAATGAATAAAAGCTCAATGAGTGAGGGAAAGTGTAGCTCACTTAGGTCCTACCTGTTCCTTCAACTCCCCTCCCTTAAAAAATGAACACACTTTATTTATTTTTTTTTGAGAAGTTACAGGTTCACAGCAGAATTGAGTGTAAGTACAGAGATTCCTCATACACTGCCTGCTCCCCACGGGTGCCCCCCTGCACAGCTGCCCCCACTCTCAACATTCCCACAGAGTGGGACACTTGTCACAATAGGCGGACCGACACTGACACGTCACAGTCACCCAAAGTCCACAGTTTACACGAGGGTTCATTCTTGGTGGCATCCATTCCACGGACTTGGGCAAACGTGTACCAGCGTGGACCTACCGTTAGAGCATCACACAGAATGGTGTCGCTGCCCCCCAAACCCTCTCTGCTCCACGTAGTCACCCCCCAACCCATCAGTGCGCCTTACAGGTTCCCTCAGGCTGCAGCAGCATGAAGACGCTAAGCTGCCTCTCCAAAACTAAGAGGCACTATAGCATTTAGGTGGCAGGAGGAAGCAGGCCCCATGCTAAGGGCTTCTCATGTGCCGGCTCGTTTCATTCTCAAAACGCCCTGTATTTTGGAGAAAGCTAGTCTCCTCTCTTTCCAGTTTTCCATTCCCCACATGCCTGCTCCCTCGTTTACAAACCCACCGGGCCTGACTGTTCAGCTTCTCCTTCTTGGCAAGTCCCTGCAGCCTTGACTCTGCTTTGCGGCCTTCGCTCTCTGGACTCTGCTGTCCATCCGGGCCCTGTGTGGCCGGGGAGATCTCCCGGGCCAGTCCATAAGAGCAGAGGCACCAGGGATCTTTCCCATCATTCATTAAAGTATGTCGTGAAATCCGCTATGGGAAAGGGGCTGCTGCTAGAGATGGCGACGTCCAGTTCTTTTCTTAACTTGCACGGCGTCTTCCTTTCTGCTGCCTCCCTCCTCCTTTCCCTCTCTCCTCTCCTCCCAAGAAGCTGGAAGCAAGACGGTTGATTCTCACGTGCCCAGCTGCCCGCCTCACGGGCTTCAGTTGTTGTTGTTTTTTCCTCTCCCAGAGCATCTTGCTAGGCTGAGGACGGAGCCACCAGCTCATTGCTCAGTTGGCATCTCTTCATGTTTGTTTCTTCATCTGCAAAATGGGCCTAATAACTGCAGGGGCGTTGTGGATCAGATTAATTAACGTTTGGACGAGTTCTTTGAGATTTGCTGGATGAAAGGTGCAAGGGACGAGCCAAGGGTTGTTAAGGCAGAAACACACGCCAGGCCCTGTTAGGATTCCCCGTATTTCCCCACTGGCGGCCTCCGCAGCGATTGCTGACTCAGGGAGTGTTCACCGGGGTTGGCGGTAGTCCGACGTCAGGCCTGAGGCGGGACGGCAAAGGGTATGGGTGGCTGAGGCTTTGCGTGGGAATGTGGTCTCGTTCCTCGTTGGTGGTTCATCCTTCCGTGTGGAGAGCTGTGATTCCGCCGGTGCGTGGCCATTGGCTGCAGCTCGAGGATGGTAGAGCAAGGGGCTAGCCGGATGGGTGAGGATCCACAGAACGGCTTCACTCCACTGCACCTTGTGGACTTTGAGGAGGAAGTGTCCGCAAGAAGGTCTCCGTGGGATTAACTGGTCCCCACATCGTAACCAGGACCACCAGCAAGTCCCAGCAGCCAACAGATGCCTCCCATGCACACTGGTTTCAGGGGAAAGCTGCGGGCTGAGCTGCCAGTCCCTGCACGATGCTCCTGCCTTCTGAACCGACACTTCGAGAGGACCTCCTGGTATTGTATTTGGACCAATGGGCTGAGACCTGCCCCGTCCAATCAGAACTGCACAGCTATATCCTCATTTGCACAGTGTCTGACATGTAGCTGGATGTCAAATTGATGCTTGCCTAACGAATGAATGAGTGAATGGGAATGGAAGGATGAATAAATGGATGGGAGAAGGGAATGGTAGAATGATGGATGGATGGACAGATGGATGACTATGAGAGGTAATCAGTGCCCCTTCTCCAAATGAATCTTCTCCCTCCAGTTCCCTGGGATCAGAGAAGGATGCTCCGGAATTTGGCTTCAGCTTCCCAACTGTTCTGTGGCTTCGAGCCAGCCAGCTAACCTCTTCATTTCCCTGCTCATAAAAGCACGCTAATGACACTGTCTTTGGGGGCCGGTGGTGTAGTGGGTGTTCAGAAAATTAATTGGGTGGCTTTGAGATCTCCAGATGAAAGCGGCCACGGAGGGAGCTGTTATTATCGGGTTACCTGGGTTTTCTCTCACTGCTCCGGCTCTTTCCGGGGTGGCTGCCCTCAGGGGAGCCTTCCCGGGAGCAGGGGCCTGGCTGTCATTGGACCGACTCTTCCCGGCGGTCATTTGGCAGAAGGCTGCCAGGTGAGTGAGACCCAGCGCTAGGAACTTGGCTGCCCTGCCTCGTTTCCTTCCCGAAGGGCTGATTCTCCCAAACGCCAACCGGCTTGTGCGGGACTCAGCAGCCTGAACATAGACACTGTTTCCTCTTCCTGGCATGATAAAAGAGGGGATCCCTCCCGACCCTATTTTTGGAAGTCCCACCTGTTGGCAAGGCTCGGGCTTAGAACTAGAGACCAGGTGTGTGCCATCTGGTGTCCAGAGAGACCTGGGATTCATCTGTGTCCACAACCAAATCGCAGCCTCCCTCTTTCCCACATGTGGCACCCCAGGTAGAAGGCATGGGATGCATATATCTTTCAGTCGGTGCGTTTCTGGTAGAGAAAAAAGGTCCCAGGCTTTGGAGCTAGGAATGGGGTTTGGACCTGTTGCCATGTTCCCTCGGACAGACTGCTTAACCTCCCCACAGTCCCCTGCCTTTTTTTTTTTTTTTACACCTGTAAAATGGGAATATACTGCCGACTGCACAGGGTTGTCTGGAGGATTTAATGAGATGGTGCCTAGCAGTTGGGTTTCTTTCTCCTCCTCTTGTTGTCTTCCACCAAGGCTGCTTCTGTGATGGCTTTTACGCCTGATGAATGCTGCTCTGTTTCTTGGGTTTCCCATCCCGGGAGACACCACATTCCTAGATCCAGAAACACGGGCACAAGCCTGGTCCCAGTTTGACCCCCCCCATAGCCCATCCCTGTCCAAGGGTGGGCCTGCTCATGCTTTCTGGATTCTGTGCTGTTTCTTCTTACTCGACCTGCTGCCCCCAGGCTTTCTCTCCAGACACAGACACGATTCTTTGCTGTTCTCACTTGGCCACCTTCTGCCTTCTCTGCAGAAGACAGGGGTCTTAGGACATAGACTCGCTCCGCCCTCCCACGTCCAGTCCCCTAGTGCCTTCCCAAGGGGAACAGATGCCTCTGGCGCCCCCTCCACCCCTCCTCTACCCACCTTGGGTTTTCTCTCTCTCCCTCCTCTCCTCCTCTTTGTCTGTTCTGTCTCTTTTCTTCAAACCCTTTCTCTGCCTGTGGGCCTGTCCATCTCTTTATTTCCCTCGTTTTGCCCCTTGCTCATCTGTCTCAAGTCCCCTCCCCAGGACTGATGGGGGAGAGAATCCCGTATCTGTTACCACCATCTGTCTGGGGTGGGAAGACATTGGGGGAAGAGGCCCAAATAATGCATCCTTTACTGTTGACATGACCGGGCTTTGGGGACGTCATCAGGGCTACCAAAGGCTGTTTGCCCGTGTAGTTACGATTGGAGGGAGACCTGGGACTGTCCCCACTTCCCTCCACCTATCCCCTTTCTCTTCGCCATTAATATGACACCTCGAAGCCTTGTCTTCTCTCGGGAGAGTTTGATAAGTAGCTGTTCTCTGTCACTGTAGTACCTCATTCCCCGAGAATGAAAAATGATTTCTGATGGGCAAAGACCACACTTTATACATTTTTGCATCTGGAACAGCACAGTGGGTAGCACGTAGCCGGAGCGCAACCAATGTTTGTTGCGCTGGATGGAGCAGAGAAATGTTCTTCTGATTTGGGGTCTTTTAGACTAAATCAGTTCCCTGTGTAGATCAGGTAATTCTACAGGCATAAGGAAGCTTGAAACTGCCTTTGTTTGGGGCAGAAAAATGCCACCCAGGTTAATTGGTGATCTTCCTGCTCAAGATGGTCTAGGGTTAGACTTTTCACAGGTATATGCCCAGGTCCTTTCCGGTGTTTGCTCTTTGGCCTTAAGTATGTCCTTCCAAAAGTCCATTCATACTTCCACCTCAGCTTAACTGTAAACCTACTGCATCTTGTTTGGATGTGGAAAGTGACTTCTTAGTGTCTTTCCCTTAAAATTATTCCCAGGGTTGAAGGCAGAAGCTGAGATTTTTTTTTCTCTTCTTCTTCAGACTATCAGCCTATCAACATGGAAACACCTGGCCTCTGGTTCTGCCTATGCCATTGATTCACTTTGAGCCAATCACTTCCTTCTCTGAATTGCTTTCCTCGCCTTAAAGACTGGATTAGATTAGGGATTCACATGCTCTGGCCCACAGCTTGTTGGTGTTAATAAAGTTTTATTGGCACACAACCATGCCCATTGGTTTACATATTGTCCACTGTTGCTTTTGCAGGGGAGAGTTGCAAATCGTGACAGAGACCGTATGGTTCAAAAAGCTTAAAACATTTACTCTTCGGTCCTTTACAGAAAAAGTCTGGCAGCCGGTGGAATAGCTGGTTTCTTAAGACCCTTTTGGTTTGAACATTCATACCATGGTGTTTAGCTAGTACCAGCAAACCTTTTTTTTTTAACATTTTTAAAATTGTTCAAGTATAGTTTTCTGCCCTTCCCTCCTACCCCTCCCCACCACCCTAGCCCTCCCCACCTCCCTCCTCTATTTCCACCCCTTCTTTTTATTGCCCATGTGTCCTTTATGAATCTTCTTTTTAGTTAGGCATTGCCCTGTTGTGTGTGAGAAGTGCCACTGCGGTCCCTGCCTGGTGTCGGGCAGCGCTGAAACCAACCCTCAGCAAGTCCTTGTCCTCCTGTTTCCCTCCCACTGCTCCCCGTTGTGTCTAGGAGAAGGGCTCCAGGTGGTGCTATAGTGTGGAAACATCTCATTTCTGGCTTCTTTCTTTTAAAAAAAACTATTTTATTGTTTATGCTATTATAGCTGTACCGATTTTTCCCCCTCTGACCCCTCCACCCAGCCCACCCCCCTGCTCCCACAGTCAGTCCCCACTTCGTTGTCCATGTCCACGGGTCATTCATTCACATTCTTTAATGAATCCCCTCGTCTTTCAACCAGTCCCCACCTCCCCACTCCCCTCTTTCTTTCTTTTTTTAACTTATTTTCCCTGATTAGAGTTGACATCTAATATTGAGTCTCGATGTGGCTTCTTCTTTATATCCTTAGTTGTAGGAACTCTGTTCAGCTAGTCTGTAGGTGGTTTTCAAGGGTGATTGTTCTATAACTTAGTTGTCATGTTGGTGTGGTTGTGGGAGGAGGGGAGCACAGCCCTTCCCAGTCCGCCATCTTGACCCGAAGTCTCTGGCTTATTTCTTTAGGCACGCCACCACGTCCAGCTGGCATAAAACCGTTCTGTTTTGCCTCTGACGTACAGGTTCATAATCCCTCATGTGAAATTCCAAAATCCAAAATTCTCTGAAAATAAATATGTAGTTTCATAAATCATGGAATAACCAAAGCCAGCGCAAGCAAGCATGAGCTTTTCAATAGTGTTTTTAAAATCAGACCTAACATGAATGTCGATGGGTTGTGCTGCAGAAGTATGGACGAATAGTCCATCCTGGGTGCAGTCCTGAGGGGTCCACACCGTGTTCCCTTTCAACAGTGTGCGGATTTCTGAATTCTCAGGCACGTCTGGCCCTGGGGTTCTGGCTTAGGGATCGTGGACCTGTGTTTTTATGGTTACCTCCTATTTCTGGCCAGCATTGAAAAAGAGTCTAAAGTGAGTTAATTTAGACAAACACACACACACACAAAGTGGCTACTGATAAGAGGAGCAGTCAGATCTGGCTTACATCGTAGGGAGGCCCAGACGTGGCTGGAGTTTAGGAAAACCTGTCCCGAAGGACAGTGTCCATCCCGTTAATGACCCCTCAGCTGCTCTGTCTTGTTCTGTTTCCTCACTCTCCACCGCCATCGCCACGCTGCCCTGTCGCTGCCTCCAGACCCAGAGCAGCTCCCCACGATGGCTGGTTAACGAACGAGCCTGTCTTACCCGTAAAACCGTCTGTGGCGCCGAAAGCTCGTTTGACATCCCCGACACTTCTAGAGACCAACCTCGAGGTCGCCCAGGACCCTCGCGGGAAGAACAAAGACCTTCCCTGGAGACCAGGGGGTGGGGGCAGGAAGCGTGAATCTCGGAGCTCAGGGTCCTCGGGCTGGCTCGGGGTGGAGGCGTGGCTTCCAGGCCAGTCCCACCAGAGAGCTGTGCTCTGAGAGAGGCCCATCCCCGGCCTTAAGTAGTTCTTGAAACACCAAACAACATTAGCTCCCACAAATGAGGCCGATTTAAGCCTAAACCCGATTACAGCCAAGAGTGGCTAGGCGGCCAAGGTGCTATAAAGAAATGATGTTATTATGTCCAAGGGATGCCATTAAAACTCTGTTTACAAACCAAATGTGCCAGGGAATGGGTCAGGGAAAGAATTATTAGCAACAACGCTATTTGATCTCTTTTATGACCCAGTGAGTCATACTGCCCCATGCTCGAAGAAGGTGAATAATGAAAACCTCAAGCCTGTTGATTTACAAACAGGCCCAGAATTCCCTGTTCTTTAACCTCAGATGCCCTCTCTGGTGTGACTTCCCCTAAATCAAACGTGACATCAGATGCCACTGGGCCTCTCCCTCCTCCCGAGAGGTAATTGAAGAGGTGATTGGCGTATAGGGTGCATAAAATCCCTGTTCAGGGTGATGGATAGCTGTGCGCAGGGTCAATGGCCGGGATTCAGAGACATGGCTTTGTTTCCACGCGCCCTGTATCTGCAGGCCTTGAGTCCCCAAAGCTGTCTTTGTTCGAGCTCCCGGATTCTCAGCAGACCAGGGAAAGGGAGGCGCGGGGTGGACGCACGACTTTGTTCTAACAGCCAGAGTTTGGCCTCTTCTTCCCCCCCCTGAAAGAGGTTATGAGGAGCAGGACCGGTCCGGTTGCCGTCAGAACTCCCCCCATTGCTGGGTGCAGTGGCCCCCGAGCCTCAGTTTCCACATCTGTAAAACAGCACAGCCATGCTTCGGGGGCTTACTCCACGCCCAGCCACCTGCCAGCTTATTTTGATCCTCGCAGTGGTCAGATTAACTTGATCGTGATCTGACCACGTGGCAGATGTTCTTCTAAGAGCTTTCCACCTAGTCATCTGTTTAACCCTCCCAGTAACTCTAGGAGGTAGTGCTAAGATCGGGATCTGGGAGGAGCAGGCCATGAGACACGTTAATTTGGGACATCTCAGGAAGCTCTCGAAGGAAGGAAGGCAGTGAGACCAGAAAGGAAACAAGCTAGTCACACGACCCCCCTTGCCCCTTATCAGCATCTCTGTCGTGGGCAACTGGGGCGAAGTCCCCAGGGAGACCTGGAGGAAGCATGCGTAGAATGCACCCAGAGTCATCTTGCCTGGGAGTGAGGGAGTTGGGGTAGTTATGTGTTAATTCGAGTTGGTCTTGGTGGAAAAGCCTTAACTTCTGGCCCTCCCAACCTGCCCCACATGCCAGCCAAGTGTGCTGGTGACACAGAAATCCCTCAGGCAAAGAATTATGGGTGCTGGCAGTTTGGAAGCCATTGAGTTGGCTTGCATGGGAATGGTGCAGAGAGGGTACGGCTGTGTCCCCACTGTGGACAGCCATTGCTGGTCCCTGCTGGGGATTTGTAGACTGAGCCACAGAGTTGAGAGTCTTCTCAAAGTTTCCCCAGTGGCAAGTGAGGGTCGGGGGTCGGATCTGTGCCCACTGATTGTCTGACTTCACAGTCCAAGTGGAAGCTCTGGGCTGCACTTCATAACCCTTCCTGGAAGGGATCGCCATCCCATTCTGCAAATGAAGGATCTGAGGTTCAGCGGGTGGCGTGACGTTGCTCCACAGCAGATGAGCAACCGAGCCAGGATTGGAACTCAGCTCTTTCTTGACTTCAAAGTCAGGGTCAGCCTTAGCCCAGTGCATTCCTTTCACCAGCAGAGGGGTCCCCTGGGTTGTCCTGGATCGGAACAGCATCTTGAACCAGAGGCTCAGGACTGCAAGGGTGGGCGGCAGGTTCATGCCATCTCATTTTTTTAAGGTCAATATCTTGGCCAGAAGGGAGGGGAGGCCATGGTGAGTGCTCGGCCTGGGTGCCTACCCCCAGAGAAGCCCTCCTCCACAAGGGGTGACTCAGGGCTCCGGTCCCATGCAATCTGGCTCTAGAGTTCCTAGATCCTTCCATCGCTGGGTGTCACCCAGGTCATCCTATTTGGGCATGTCAAAAATTATTCACCTGTGACTTATCCAGAGAACATGAAAACACTAATCTGAAAAGATCCGTGCATCCATAGGTCCAGTCCAACGTTACTGACAATAGCCAAGGCACGGAAACAGCCTCTCTCTGCCCATCAGCGGATGGCTGAACAAAGAAGATGGGAGACCGACACCCAGTGGAACACCGCACGGCCATAAAAACAATGAAACGGTCTTGAGAGTATTTTGCCACGTGAAATAAGCAAGACGGAAAAGGACAAAAGCAGTCCGGCTTCGTATGAGATGGAAAGGAAAGAGCCGAACGCACCAAACCAAGCAAAAGCAAACTCATGGGTACGGAAAATGGAACGGTGGTTACCAGAGGGAGAGGGAGGCGGGAGGGAGGCCAGACGGGTCGAGGGGGTCCAATACACCGTGACAGATGGAAACGGGACTTTCGGCGGCGAGCGTGCTACAGTGTATGCAGGCACTGAGTGATAATAGCCTACACCTGCAATGTGCTGGGTGATGGTATTCACCAGTGTTACCTCGATCAAGAAATAACTGAAGAAAGCGGCGATCAGAGCTGGGGTAAAAGGCTATCATTACATGTCCTAAAGTGGAATCTGTGAGGCTTTCAGAAGAAACTCTGCTTCCTTCTCTCCTTCCTCTCGCCCCCACCCTTCAAGACTTTATGGGCGGGCTTGGAAAGTGCCCCTAGGCTCACCAGCACCCTGGCGGAGAGCACAGAGAGATGCATTAAGAAACCGCATGGTGCTTGTGGATGTTCTCGACAGGCTGTGGTTTTCTGGTCCACCTCCCTAGACCATGCCAGCCTTGTTCCCGGAGCCATTTGTCACTGTGCTCACAGCTCACTTCACAGCGCCCGCAGCCTGGTCTTTCTCTTGCAAAGCCAGGAAGCACAGACCGCCCGCCGGCGTTGGAAGACTCACGCACTCCTGAGCCTCTCCTTTCTTGAAGAAATAATACATGACAACAGCATCTAGACAGATGGTGGCCTGGTGACAACGAAGAAAATGCCTTCTCTTCCAAGCCCTGGGTTAAGAGATGGGGCCCAGCTTGGCCCCATTTTCTTGGTGACCTTGGGCTGATGACTTCCTCTCTCTGGTCTCCTCTGTTTGCTCATCAGTAAAATGGGAATGGTGGGAGAGAGAGAAATGCACCCAAAGTTCCTCCCCACCCCCAGTTTGTGTATTAGTTTCCCGGGCCTGCTGAAACGAAGGCCTGCAAACTGTGTGGCTGGAGACCTCGGAGCTGGATGCTCCCACACCTCTGGAGGCCGAAAGTCTGAAACCCAGGTGTTGGCAGGGCCCTGCGCCTGCTGAAGTTTCCAGAGGAAAATCCTGTCCTTGCCTCATCCAGCTTCCAGGGGTGGCCGGCAATCCTGGTTGTCCCTTGGCTTGTAGATTCATCACTCCGGTCTCGGTCTCCCTCCCCACATGGTCTGCTCCCCTGCATGGGTACCTCTGTCTGTGTTCCTTCTTCTTATAAGGACACCAAGCCATACTGCCTTAGGTCCGGTCCCACCCCAGAATGACCTCATCTGAACTTGATGACATCTGCAATGACCCTCTTTCTGAAGAAGGTCATGTTCACAGGTACTGGGAGTTCGGACTCCAATGTATTTTTTGGAAGGACATAATTCGGCCCATTACAGGGATCATTGAGCACTTTCCCTATAAGGAGATTTCAGGACATTCGTTCTTTTAATTTGAGGTTGGAGATGTTCTATGGCTGGGCATCCGTGGAGAAGAAATGGGGAAAACAAGAGGAGGGCCCAGTGGGAAGTGCAGCCAGGGCCGACATTAAGCTGGGAGGCAGTTCCAGTTTACAGGCTGTTGAATATCAGGGGTCTGCCTACCGCCCTGAGGTGTCCCTGCCCATGCACTCTCCTAGCCCTGGGCCACCGTGGGGGCCAGGTGATTTGTTCAGATTTCTTGCATTCCTGGAATTCCCGCCCGGCTTTGGTCAACTTGCTGAGTAGTAAAGGGGGTCCCACCACAACACCAGGACACCCTCCGTGACAGGTGGGACCAGTGGGACGGGTGCCACCTTCTCCCACATGCTGGCCACGCAGTGGATCATAAAGTCCGTGTGGGCAGGCATGTGTGTCTGCCCTTCTCCCTGATGTATTGCCAGTGCCTAGCGCAGGGGAGTAAGGGCTGGAGCACATAGTAGATGCTCAACAAATGTTGGTTGAATGAATTTATAGAGGGTGTGTCACAGCTGGTGCCAACATAAGCAAAGGCAGCCTCAGGAATCTGCCTATACCCAAATGCTCTCTTGAAATGTTCGGAGGTGTTGGCTTTTTGGGTCCAGTCCTTCAGGAAGCAGCCATCTCTTGGTGTGTGTCCAATATCTTACATCCTTGGGGCAGTGTCTCCACTTTTCAGGTGGGACTCAGACACATAGAAAACAAACGACAAGAGATCAGAACCCTGGGCACCGCTTCCCAGCAGGGCTCGGCCTTTTCTCTGCTCCACACTCTGAGAGAGTCGTGTGAGTTGTCGCCTAGCCTCGAGTCCTGTGCATAATGACACATTTCTTTCTGTGATTATATAAGACGTGCCCATCCCCCCACTAGGCTGGGGACTCTCTGTATTGTTCAGAAACCCAACACTGTGTGTGGCACAGAGTGGGTGCTTGTTGCAGGCTCCCTCTGAGATGGCACTCGATGACCATTGCTCTTGGTGCCCGTGCGCCTCTCTGCGGCCCCCTCCCTTACTGAATGGGGCTGACCTGTGCTTCTAATAGGGTGCTGTGGAAAGAATGGGGTGCACCATAAAAGACATTGCAGCTGTCACCTTGTTTTCTCCTGGGCCACCTCAGGTGGCCCATGTTGGGACACAAGGAAGAGGGGCAGTCCCACAGACAGCAAACATGCAGTGACCATGTCTGGCTCTCTCTGCTGGACTTTTGGAGGTCCCGCCCCCTTTCCCAGGGCTTGTCCTGGTGTTGGGTGCTATGGTTAAGGCACCTGTCATACCTGGCTTCCCCTCCATGAGCAGATGAAGAAACATCACACTTCGTGGGGACTTCTAGCTGCCAGGACACAGCTCCAGCCTCCTTGCCGTCACATGTGCTCTCTCGTCCCCTTTGCCACTTGGACGGGTACGAGTGACATGGGAGCTTCTGTCCTTCCCCTCATAACCACCAACTCTGTGTCTCCAGGGTCAGGAGAACCCTTGGAGAGCCCACTCTTTGCCTCTTGGTCAGCAAAGAAACCTGCTCTCGCCCCACCTTGGGAACTAAGAAATCAGTCCTGAACTGAACGGAAGCCCGCCCCCATCCTTCCCCTGCATCATGACCTGGGGCGTGTCACTCAGCCTCCTTGGGCCTCGGTCCCCCATCTGTACGAGGGGCCCAGTGTAGTTCTTACCTTCTGGTAAACACTTAAACGAGGGTACGTATGCGGTGCTTACGTTTGATGCTACTGAGCACTGTATAAATATCATGGGGGTTACTATGGTTACTATTGTTATTATTGGAATTGCGGATCTCTACTTCTCCTCCCGAAACATTCAGATCTCGCAGAAAAGAGGCCTCCAAGACACACGGATTTCAGTGTCCCTTCCCACACATAACCATATCAGACGCTCCCTTGAACTTCAAAGGGAAGGCGCCCCCTGCACCCCTGCACCCCTGCACCCCCCACCCCGCCAGGAAGCTCAGCTTGTTATAAGTGTTGGGGGAGAAAGATGGGAGCTGCCCGGAGGGCCCTGGGCAGCTGGTTGACATCACGCTGGGGTGGCCGAGACTTCGGGGACGGGCCTGTTTACTCCTTGCAGATAACATCTCCAGCGGACTGGGGAGAAGGATGGGGAGGATGTTCAGGGTCAACCTTCACCTTTGTAGTTGTTTAAATATTGACCACGAGCCATCTGAGGCTGACCGGGGCTCAGGCGAGGAGTTAGGGATGTCTTTGAAGATATGCCACCTACCCCCTCGAAACTTCATTATAGTCTTAAATCTCTTAACACAACAGATGCTTCTCACCTGTCCTTTCTCCAGCTGAGAAAGCATCGCGCAGCTTCTTATAAATTCGTCTGTTAAAAACTCTATGACGCTAGAGGCCTTCTTCATCTGAGTTCACTTTGCCAGGGAATATTAATTAACACAAGACTGAGATTCTCATTAATTATAAAGGGAGCAGGATGCTAACTGGGTTTCAGGAAATAAGGATTCTATGGACAAAAGTTCGGGAAACAGCTTGTTTAAAAAAAAATGCACTGCTTTTCTTAACGGCAGGATCTCCCAGGGTCTATTATAGGCTCATGTTTATACTGTGATTTTTTTTCTGCCCTGAAAAAGATCTTGTGGGTTTTTTTGTTTTTTTTTTTTGCAAACACTTGGAACGTAGGATCTTGAATTTATGGAGTGAGTAAATTGTGAGGTTAGCTTTTGGGGGAGCCCTTGGGTCAAGGCTACCATACAAAGTGAGAGAGGTACAATGTCTAGAGCAATGCACCCAGCACGTAGTCAGTGCTTGGTAAATAGCAAACGTTGCTATCATTAGCACAGAGTGGGTTGAACTTCACTTTCCCCTCCAAGGCGAAAAATCTATGATTGTAATTGTGACGTCATCACAAAAAAAAGTGATGTGGGCTTGTTGGCCTGGAAGAAATCAATCAATCAAACAAACAAACAAATAAACCTGAAATCAAGTAATAAGACAAGTCAAATGATCTCCAAGGAAAACTCCAGGGCACCCATACCTGAAGGAAATGCGTCATCTTGGAAGGGTGGCATGAACATGGGTGGGACCTCGGACAGGCGTTAACTGTGTGACCTTGGGGAAACCCCCTCAGTGCCTGGCCCTGGGCTTCTTAACTGCCAAACAGCAACCTGACGAAAAGCTCGCCTTGCTAATCCGAGTGCGGTCCTCGGTCAGCAGGACCGACGGTGCCTGGCAGTTCTTTTCCTTCGAGAGAGTTAGGTCCTTTCCCACCTAGTTACCACTTCCAGGTTTTGTGTGGCGGCCTGGTAAAGTGGCCACTCGCTTAGTCGGATGTGCCTAAAAATTTGGAACCCCCGGTGGAGGGCAGTAGCTGTCCCAGGGGGAGAGCTGGCTCTGACCCCCATGTCAGGCCCAGTTCTGGCCCCGCACCCTGGCAAACGAACTTCCCTGCTTTCAGCTCAGACTCCCCCAGCACGTCCCCGACTCCCTGCTCTTTCTTGCCTCTCTTCTTTTTTCATAAAATCACAGCAACGTAATCAGACCCTGGAATGCGCCTTGGCCGGGGGAGTAAACTCAGGCAGCTTGGTTTATTAGCTGTTTCCATGGGAGAGAAGTCTTGGGGCCAAACAGATATTTACAAATATTAAAAGCGCTACTCTAATCCCAGCCACGTCCCGGGGACCGATGGGAGATACACAGCTTCTCAGAGAAGTTGTGCTTTTATTCGACCCGTGCTCCTTCTCCGGCCCCTCATCTCTCCTGCTCTCCTCCGAATCTGCCTATCACAAGGTCTCCAGCAGGAATTCTTCACTGCCTTTAAGGGGCTCAGGAACTGAGGGCTTGAGATTTACTAGGGACCAGACCAGAAATGGGGTTTTGAGAGTTGGATGTCTTGATACATCCAGTGGTTTAGCCAGCCGAGAGCTTTGGGTGTTTTTAGCCTCCCAGCTGATCAGAGTGGGCAGAGGCCTGAGTTCAGAGGATTAAGTGAGCATCTTCCAAGTGTGTATTCGTTCAACAGAGGTGCACTGAATCCCCAGCACAGGAAGGCCGAGGATTTGGCATCGGCGTTCTTGTGTTGTGCCGGTCAGGGTCCAGGCCGAAGGCAGACCTCATTAAGGTCCTTTAAGCAGAGAGAATTTAATGCTGGGAATTGAATTCACAGGTGATGGAAGAGCCAAGAAGGCGAACAGGGGAAAGTGAGGAAACAGAGATTCCAATAGCAGGAGTCACTACTACCCCTGGGAAAAGGAACAAAAAGGGGGACTTTAATTACTACAGCCCAGGGGCCAGGGCCTCCAGGTGGAACCTAAGTCCTAGAGTAGCTGTAGCTGCTGCCACAGCTGAAAGGTGGGTAGGATGGGAAAAATCTTAGCTGCTTCCTGTTGTCTCCCTTCAGTCTTCTACCAGTGCCTCCCATTGGCTGAGCCTGACAGGAAGCTAGACGGCAAAGGAGCTTGGGAAATGTAGTTCCCTGTGATTTGGCACAGGGCTGGCACAACTGGTGAGAGACCAGCACCATTCTGCTTTCTTGGAAAGATGCGGTCACCAACTATTGCCTGGCCCTACCCCCTACCGTTGTTACCCATTGCCCGAATCAAAAGCGCATCCAAACGCGTGAGAGATCATGGTCTTTCCATTTTTTTCCTTTATTTGAAAATCTGGGAACTTTCTAAGAGGAAAAGAAAGCAAGTTTCCACTTCAGAAGGAAATTCACTTAGTGGATGAGTAAAGACTTGGACGAACGAGCTCCCGGCCGCATCACTTTAGCTTCAGATCCCCAACATGGACTCAGCGCTGGTCTTCTCCCAGCCCTAAAAATGCTTTTCTTTAATAAGAAGAACTAGCAGGTATTGAATGTTTGGTAAAATGTGCTACATGCTTTCCACAGATTATGTGATGAAGCCTTATATCATTAGAGCTTACATTAATCCCACGAAGTATCTATTCTTATTATGCCCAGTTTATAGATTAGAAATCTAAGGTTTGGATAAGTCATCCCCTGTTATTTTCTCTTAACGCATTACCCGGAAGTGGTGGAGCCAGATTTGGAGAAAGTTAATCTGGTTTCAGAACCCGTGTCTCTAGCCACTCCTTGTTACTGCCTCTAATTTACTTGTCTTGTGCATGGGAGTTGCATAATCAAAGTATATTTAATCGTGTAGCAGATGAAAGGAAAGTGACTCTATGTTATGGAGGGTATATAGTTCAATGCTTGAGGAACAAACTCTAAATAACTGTACCTTAAATGAGGTGGATACTCATTCCCCTTGCACATAAGAGCCCATTCTGGCTTGTGTGGCAGCTGTGAACCTTGGCATTTTTAGCAGCCCAGGTTTCTTCTGTCTTTTGTCTTCATCATCCTTAGTGTGTTTTCCTTGTCAACACTTTTCTAGGTGTTTCACCACCAAGTCTAGCTGGTGGGAAAAGGAAAAGGTAGGCAGGAAAGACATGTCCCTCCATTCTAAGGGCAAGACCAGGAAATTGGACACATTTTTATCTGCCCCATTGGTCAGAACATAATCATATAGTCCCACCTAGCTGCAAGGGAGGCTGGAAAGAGGCAGTGTAGCTATAATCCAATTATTCTACCAATACAATAGAAAAGGGAAACTAATATCGAGTGAGAATTGTCTGGTTCTTCTTGAAAATCTTTACCATGTTTCACCTCAGCTAACGTGCAGATTTCAATTTGAGCTAATTTTGTGTTCAATTTAAGCGAGAGACACCAAAAAGATTTGCTCCAAGTCACCCAAATGAGTCAGTTATGTGGGGAATGAGGTTTGAAGGGGAATTCATTTTATACGTGACCATTCAGTTATGAATTTTTATATTATAAATAAGTGTTTGCTTTCAGGTAATTTCATTATTATGTTAGAAATGAATAAGGAATTCTTATGTCATGAAGACCCCGTGCCTGTAAACACTCTGTATTGTGCGTAGTGCTCATCAACTATAGTCATGGCCCTTAAAGGTGAAGACATGTTCTGAGAAATGCATTTGTGGGTGAAAAATGCATCGGGAGGTGATTTTGCTGTGTGAACAGTATAGAGTGTATGTGTACAGCCTAGGCGGTATAGCCTACGACACATCTAGTCTATATGGCATACCACCATCGTCTATGTAGTCTGTCATTGGCCGAAACATCATTATGTGGTGCATGACTCTAGAAGGGATTATTACTGAGATGATTACTAAAACCGTTTTTTGACATTTACACCCTTCAAGCAAGTCTGAACTAAGTAATTCGTTTGAAATAAAAAGTATGTATGAGAGCTCAAGGGTCTGAAGGGTTTAGTTAAGAAATCTTTGTTTTTGTGAAACTCCCTCCGTGCAGCTCAGGACGAGAGGATTAGCCGCAGCAAACACCAGATGATATCCCGGGTTTAACCCAAGGGTTAGAACCGGAATCCAGGAGATCCCATTCATTGGGAATGCATTGTCTGGGCCTACGTGGTGAAGAGTTAGGTGGAGAAGCCACCGTTGTCAGGATATGAAAATAATTACCCATCAGTCACCACTTAGGCACACTTTCCCTCCCCGGACCGCTCGCCCCACCCACTTTACAAAAGTGTAACTGCCCAGCAGGGCATGAACACCTTTGCTGGACACTCCCTCCTGTATTGCCAGATGTGCCAGGCGTCTGACCGTGCTATGCAAACGCAACGCAAACGGGTGCAAAGTGGAATTGCACAACTTGCAAAGGATGCAGCACGTCATAGAGTGGATGGAAATTTAGCTGGCGAGCAGCTCTCATTACAAGCAAAGCATTTGATGGATGAGAATGTGGTAGCACTGGGCCGGCTGACACGACAGGTGCTTCAAACGAGAGTGATTTGTGTATCAAAGGATTAAGAGGGGCCCTAAGGGAAACTGGTGAAGCCCTCCAGGATTTCTGAAAAAGTACCCTTTCTGTGATCCCACAGCAAACTGTCAAATGTGAAGGGAATGTGTCATATTACGGTATCCGAGTATCTATCTATCTACATATCTATCAATAGAGATAGTCCCAGCAGACTTGCCGAAACTTGATGCGACTTTTGTTCATTCTAAGCATTAGAACAGGGTTGACGCGATCCCTGGACTGTTGTTGGAGATGATAAAAAAATCACTCACTTTCATGATTTCCAGTTTGAAGGGTTTTCAAACCCCTGGGGTCCCCTGAACGTTTTATTAGATTGTGAAGTTTGTGGAATATTTTTTTTCTCCCAAGGTGGGAATGGAGAACTGGACTTGCCCATCAGACTTCTAGCTTTAGCTGGCTGGCAGGGTTTGCTGTGCAAGGGTGGAGGTGATGAGAGAGCATCGATTCTTGGCAGCCCTGGCCAGTGCTGGAGGAATAAGGATGCGGCTGCTGATGACTAAGACAACAATAACAACAAACATTAATTGGGCTTTTAGTATGTTCCAGGCACGATGCCAGACACTTTGCATGGGTTATATCATTCCATCCTCACGTGACCCGCTAAGGTAACTACTCATTTAACAGTGGAAGGTATGAAGGTTTAGCAAAGTTAAATACTGTGCCACTAGGTTCAACATTTATTCCTTTGGGAGACTCAATCCCTCTTTTAAAATTTTATTTATTTATTTATTTATTTATTTTTAAAGATTTTATTTATTTATTTATCTTTAGAGGGGAAGGAGAGAAGGAGAGAAACATCAATGTATGGTTGCCTTTCGTGCGTCCCCTGCTGGGAGTTAGCCTGCAAGGAACCAGCCTGCAACCCAGGCATGTGCCCTGACTGGGAATCGAACCGAGATCGTCTGGTTCGCAGGCCCACGCTCAATCCACTGAGCTACGCCAGCCAGGGCTCTTTTAAAATTTTAGATGAGAACATCTAGCATGACTTGTATCGCATTTTGAAGTGTCTATAGGCAGGTCCTACAGGCTGGATATTGTGCAGGAGACCTCTAGAACTTATTCATCTTGCACAACTGGAACTTCATACACCTGGAGCAATGATCCTCCCTCCCTGTACCCCTGGCCCCTGGCAGCCACTGTGCTGTCTGCCTCTGTGAGCTCGGCTATTTTAGATTCCACGTATAAAGAGAATCATGTTATATTTGTCCTTCTGTGACTCGGCTGTTTCATTTAGCACAGTGTCCTCCAGGTTCACCCATGTTGCCACATACAGCAGGATTTCCCTGTTTAAGGCTGAGTAATATTTCCTTCTGTGTATGCGACATATTTTCTTTACGCTAAATTCCCTTTTGATTGTGGCACGTTGACAAAACACAGAAGAGGAATTGGGAGACCCTGGAGCATGGATCTGAGATCCAAACCCATCAGTATTTACAGCTTAGTGTGCGGCTTACTTGCTACAAACCTTGGGAAAGTGACAGCCTATACCCCTAATCACCATCTTCATGCCGTCGAGTTGAAAACAGCGAAGCGCCACGCTCTTCACAGTTTTCAGGTACCCGGTACCATAGTATTAACTCCGGCCACCACGCCATGCGTTGGATCCTCACAGCTTACTCGTCTGAGAACTGGAAGTTTGCTCTCTGGGTCACAATAGTCTTGATGATTTGATGATTTTTTTCCCCCTCACCGTCTCATGACCGAATCCAGCCAAATCTCCCCATCTCACACCACCTTTCCCAAATCTTGCTCACAGTACCAACTCGCCAATGTACTGTACTTTGCCAAATACAAAGGATCTCACATCTTTTCTCCCTCTTCAGACCCACCGTGGCTCTGTGGCATGGGAATGTGTTGTTAATCCCGTTTGCAGATGTGGAAAGGGAGGCTCAGAGAGGTTAAACGACTGGCCTAAGGTTGCACAGCTAGAAACCATCTTCCCTCGTGGCACTAACTGACCCCAAACTTGTGTTCCCTGTGCCCAGCCTGGCTCACTGCCTCACAGTCATTGTAAGCCTGCCAATGCCTGTCTTACAGCCCCGTTGGTGGGGACGCAACCACCTATTTTTTTCTTGCATATTTCCCTATCCATTTAAAATTTAGCACTGTGAAGCAAGGGCACACTAAATGGGTTTTCTCCGTGAGGCCACCCTTAGGTCCCCTAGGTACCAGCTGTCCAGAAGAGGCTTGCCATGCCTCTGCTCACGCAACCATCAGACTGCTGATGGCTTCCTTATGCATCACCCAGGCAGGGCAAATGCAGTTACCCAATGACATCTGTGCCCAAACTTGAACTTATTTACAGTAACTACACCTGCCTCTCCCGTAAGGAGCCCCTGCGTAATTGAGTGGACCAGACAGGAATTAGTTCGGGGCCCATGGTCTATACAGCCTGCCCATAGCTTAATCTATGTCAATTACTTCCGCTGATCGCTGTTCGTAGCGGAATTGAACCACGTGGCTTTTCGAAGGCCAACGGAAGGGGCAGCAGCCGCCACACTCAGAGGAGGGTCCTCAGAACAGCGTGACTGGTCACTCCCAAATGTAGGATAGCCTGGGGGTGGGCTGGGCTGTCTTTCACGTAAACTCCACGTGCCCTCCTCCCCTTTCCCGACATTGGGGGGAATCTTCTTCTCCAAGGAGCTTCCGCTGTTCCTCCTGAGAGTGGCCACTTGTATGTTTACCTTCCTGAACACGGGCGCGGCGTCTTATTTGTTCTGTATCACCAGCATGTCACACGGTGCTTGGCACATGGCAGACGCAGAGAGGTTCCTGAGTTGTTAGCCTGGAAGTCACTGAAAAGGAAGGAGTGGAAGAACATCGCCCTCCACCCCGATGCCATGCCTTCCCTCCCCCGTTCGCTTGCCTCCTCTTCCTCACTAACACATAGGGTACAGCACAGATTGTCATAAATAATGAAGTTAGTGTGTCAGAATTGAGATGGGCTGTGAATGGCAGTCAGAACTGGCCCAGATACAAGCCCCTGATCAACATGTTCAAAGCGTTCTTCTTCTTTTTAGTTTTTTAAGTGAGACCCTTAATATGATAATTTTCTTTTGGAGGGGCTAGTGGTACAGCGAACACACTGAAGGCTCTGAGAATCCCTGTGATAATTTAAACAAAGTAGAATACTTTTATTTTTAAAAAGTATTTTATTTATTTATTTTTAGAGAGAGGGGAAGGGAAGGAGAAAGAGAGGGAGAGAAACATCAGTGTGTGGTTGCCTCTCATATGTCCCCTACTGGGGACCTGGCCTGCAACCCAGGCGTGTGCCCTGACTGGGAATCGAACCAAAGACCCTTTGCTTCACAGGCCTGTGCTCAATCCACTGAGCTACACCAGCCAGGGATAGAATACTTTTCTTGAACTCAATATTTCACTCAACAATTATTCTGACCATGAGAGTATTTTTTTCATGTTACCCTGTTTAACAAAGTGCCATGGAAAGTATTAGCCCACACTCCTCGTTTTATGGGGAGGGCTGCGTGACAGGTCTCGGGAGGGGGACCGATCTGAAATCTTTACTGTGCTCTCAGTAAGAATGTCGTGCCTAGTCATCCCTGCATCCCTGGCTTCTCTCATTCAAGTGCTCTCAGGGTCTCCCTTTGAGGGTGTTTGGGTTGCAAGTGGCAGAAACCCGACTATAGGGAAAAAAAGAAGCAAAGAGTAATTTATTGGCTCCTCTAACAGTTCGGTTCAAAGATGGATTGAGATGGATGAGATGCTTCAAAGATGTGGTATAAAGACTCAGTTTCCCTCTCTCCTTTTGTCTGCCTGTCTCTCTCCATTTTGGTATTGTGTTCTTCTGTAGCAAATGAGTTCCCTCCTACAGTGAAAGAGTGCAGAAGGAGACAGTCATGGTCACAGGCAATTTCAAGTTTATATTATCCTAATTGAATCACTCCAGAATAAAAAGCTACGTTTTCTCTGGTATCTTTGTAAAACTTCCAGGCAAGGAACAAGATTGGCTGGTTCGTGTTAATCCCTCCCCCTCCCCTGCTCCATTGGCCACTGGGATGAGATTCTGTAATAATACCCGGTGTTGGTGGTGCACCTGCACCAGTGGATAGAAGGCTGTGAACATCCGTGATTTTCAGCCCATGCAAACCTCATGCAATAGGTTTCCCACAGAAAAGGAACGTAGCTTCTAGAAGACAGGTTAGGCATGAGATGCTCGGCAGGCAGTAACAACAGGTCCCATTATACCTTCTTACGCTGCCTTCTTGCCACTTCCGGCTTTTGTGCAGTGGCCATTAAGAAACCGACATTATGCAAGAGGACAGAAATGGTCATTCGGTCTCTAGCTGGGCCGTGCTAAGATAGCGAGTCCATTGCATTTCCTCTGGGGACATGAAATGAGTCGATATTGTTTGCATCTGAAGCCCAACCCTCTCAGAGAATGGAGCTCCATTTGGAGAAGAACATCCATGTGTCAGCGTAAGGGGCCAAAGACAATGCTGTCCTCCAGGAAATCGTTCTATCAGGCTTTCCAGAGTCTATCCAGTGGAGGTGTTGGTTCTTCTCTGTGGAAATGGCGCTCGGCTTGGCTGACTGGTTTACCCACCTCGAGGGTGCCCGGCCTGGGTACCTCGGCTGGTCATCATTCCCACAATGCCCTTCTCTGAAGACTGGATGATTCTCGTTTGAGGTGGTGCTCACGTAGGCAGCTGCTCTCATCGAGGCTCTTTGGAGTTGGAGGAATACGTGTCTACGTAAACTAGTTCAAGTTAAAAGGAATTGTATTGGAAGAGTATTCTCAATAATGGAGAATAGTAATATTTCATTATTAATTATTATTATAAATAGGATGGTCTTAGAGCCCCAGGGCGAGAAGGAAGATACCTTGAGAGATCTAGATTGGGAACAGGGAGCAAACACTCCCCTTCTCCTCTGCTGGGGCCCTGTGGCCCCTCTCATCTTTGTCCCCCTCGGGAGTCCACTTGACTCTCCTCATGGCACCTGCACTGTCCCTGCTCTGGGTGGCCGTGGCCGTGACCTCATCACTCCGCACCATGACCTCTCTACACCCAGTGGTCCACCTCCACTGGCAGCTTGGCCTCTCGGTTCTGAGTTCTCAGAACAGGATTTACGGTCCGAACCAGGTCTCGTTGGACAGAGCCCGGTGTGACACATGGGTGCCTGGCTGGCATCTGGATGGTCTCCCGGGGTTTCCTCCCCAGATCAGCCTGGGGCTGAGAGAGCGTGACCTGCAGCCTACTCACTGGGGGCTGTGGACAGGGAGCTCTGGGCTAGTGTGACCCACATGTCTAGTAAAACAGAGAGGGAGCGTGTTTCTAGTTCAGCCGGTGAATACGGGTGCTCATTCAGTTCGGTAAACGTGTACAGGGTCAGTGATGAGGCGAGCGTCTGTCCAGCACGGAGACTAGTCAAGGGTAAATTCTTCCCTCCTTCTCAGACCTCAGAGGTCTCTAACCCCTTCTGTAGAAACCCTTCCCAGAGCAGGTGTTTTCATTCATTTGCATAGGAAGGATGTACTCAGGAGAGCAGTGCCTTCTGAGACTCTTGCAATGGCCAGGTCTTCAGCAACAGCGGTTTTGGACACAACGCGCTAAAGTAGAGCGACTCACCTTTGCACAGGGATTTATCCACAGGGATCTGTTATTTTACGGAGCTCATTCTCATGCTGCTGTGCTCACAGTCACCTGGCAAGGCAGCTGTGCCTGAGAAATCAAGGACCAGAGAGGTTGTCCAGCCTGCTCAGAGAACCCAGCCTATGGGCATCAGCTTGAGAAAGCAACCTAGTCTTTTGCATTTCTGGTTTGTTCTAGCCCTCACCACAGCAGTGGTGACAAGGGACAGGTGGTGAACACTAGACCAGCCCTGTATCTATGTATTATTTGTCATCTGATGGGTTACTGTATTTCTGGGTTGTTAAACCACAGGCATTCCTGCCGATTCTCCTTCACTCAGTCCAGTGTAATAAGTGATAAAACGGGACTTTCTGAGTTGTGACGAAGGGCCAAAAGCAATCAGTCCAACCATCCCCACCTTCCAAATGGAGGTGCTAAAGCTTTGACTACTTGCACGGGATTTCCAAAAGACGGGGTGGAATCAAATAGCAGACACGTTGCCCAAGAGGATATCTGAAGGCTCTGGGTTGACTCTCCCTCCACACGATCTGCTTGGCACCACGGGCAGCATTCACCCCAGCTTTGGCCCCTGACTGTGGGAAATGCAGCCCTTTCTCCAGAGCGGTAACGTCTTCTGGCTCCCTCTCAGTCACAGCCTCTCCTGGTAAGGGCACTTTAAGGACTTAAACCAATTCAAGAGCATATCTATTGGTCCTTACTTCCTCGGAGCCTCGGTTGGAACAGATGGGGAGAGAGTCCTATTTTAGCATCTCAGTACCTTTAGCTGTGCTTCCCAATTGCAAAGAACCCTTTGGATTTTGCGGATACGTATCTGAAAGACACATTACACCCAAAGATGGCTGAAGGTGATGGTGATGACGACGACAACGATAATGATAACGTTCCTAAGGAACACAATTTATTGGATGTCCCTCCTTTGACCAGATTTCAGGCAATGCACTGGCCACTACTCATGACATGCCTTTGTAATGGTCATCACGGCTCTATGAGGTAGCATTTGTTATGCCTATTTCATAGATGTGGAGCTGAGACGCAGAGAGAATAAGGAACTTGCCACAGGCCAGGCAGGCAGGAAGTGTTACAGGTTGGACTTGAATACACGTTCACTTCCTGAGGCCGTGGCTGGGGGGAGCAGGTGAGGACCACGCTTGGAGTGGGCCTGGAGCTGCTGGGTCCATAGGGGGAAGTGTCTAAGTTCCATTGTTCTAATGATTTATCCCTGGGAAGCCTTTGCTACCAGAAATGACGTTCTACCCTTCTCTCTCTGCCTTCTTTGTAGAATGAATTCAATGTGCTTAGGTCTGCATGGATGTCCATGTTCACGTCCCTACCCGTACCTGTACCTGTAGCTATATTTATACCTATACCGACATCTACATCTCTACTATCTATATCTGTGTCTGCATCTACATATTTTGACTTATTCTAAACCCAGGTGTCTCACCTTTGCTACTACTGACATTCTGGGCTGGATAATTCTTTGTTGTGGGGGCTCTCCTGGGATTGTAGGATGTTTGGCAGCATTCCTGGCTGTACCCTTGAGATGCCAAATACTCCCCCACCAGCTAGGTAAAACCCAAATGTCTCTAGACATTGTCATATGTCCCCTGGGGAGCAAAATGACCTCCCCCAACTGAGAATCAGCACCCTAGAGTGGTAGGATGACATAGGAGGTGCTGACACAGTTTTCGTTAAAGCTCGGAGAGCACAGATTTCAACATACCTCCACATTTCAGAGAAAAGGCCTAACTCTGCTAGGCAGGATTTTCCAAAGAAGTGGCTCCACACCAAATGGTCACCCCAGTGGCCTGAACAGGAGAGGGAACTCAAGGAAGACACGGCCAAGTCATGACTTCGTCCCTGACTTCTTCTTGCCGTATATTTTTGGCCTGTTTGGGAAGAGGATGGCAGCATCCACGGTCCCCTCATTTATCACTTGAGTCATCTTGTTTTTCACTCCACAAGCTACCCTGTCCCTATCTAATCAGGGGGCTGCTTCCTGTTTTTGTTCGCTGCCATTCGTCCCGCTGGAGCGATTTTTATCATCAAACAGTATGAAAATAGAATGGTAGGAGTTGGCACCCTCTCCCATTGGGAGGCCATGGGGTTGGGCAGTTGGCTTGGGCAGAAGATGCGGAAACAGCGTGAGACCCAGGCATGTATTGTCTGCAGGACAAATACCAAAGCACGCCTCTTGTTCCCATCACATGGACGCCCCTCAAAGTATAAAAATAATGATGCAATTTGTTTAAACCTAAAGACATGTATTTACAAGCACATCATGGTCATTCTTCCTGGAGGGCTGGGGGAGTTTTCGTCGTTTGATGAATGGGTTCCTTCTGCTATCGGGAACATGCACAGAGGTGGGCATTCCCATGCAGGGGTGGCTCTTGACTTCCTCCCCGGTCAACGTCTGCAGCCTGGAAGGAGCCGTGGGTCCTCAGTACTGCAGGAGAATGGTGATGTTTGGGGGAGTTTGTTGACTTCAGCTTTGGGGGTGAACAGGAAAACTCTATGACGTGAGTGCTTCCAAGAGACTTTTTTTCTACAAGCCCAAGAGTTTTGCGATCACATGGCCTTGGGTCACTCGCTCCCTGCCTGGTGGGAGAAGGGTGGCAATGGTCAAAATCTGTTCTGATGCCCCGAGTCCCTCTCTGTGACTTCTCATTCAAAGTGTTGGGCGGGTGCTCATCTGTCAAGCACCTACTAGGTGCCTAGCACCAGGCGTGCATCTTTGAGGGACAAGCCGGAAGGAGAAAGCACGGTCTCTATGCAGTGACCACGGGAGTACGGTCACTTTTAAGACTCAGCCACATGGCCATTTCTTTAACGTCATCGACAAACCCTGCTTCTCTGTCTCTTCGTCCTCATGAAAAAAAATGGATCCTGAGCTCAACACCCCAATGATCCTCCTCAGAACTGCAGCTCCAAAGTCTAAAACGTTAGCTCCTTGTCCCCACTGGAAGTGTCCATCCTGGGGCCAGGCAATGGGCAAACCAATGGGATAAATTCACACCGAGGTGTGAACAGCTCTTAATATTTTCCCCACTTTAGAGTTGCTGGATAAAATGCAGGAGTCTCCGGTAAACAGCTAAGAGTTCTTAGTGTGAGTGTGTCCCAAACATTGCATAGGACATACCTATATGAAAAAAAAAAAGATTCATTGTTCATCTGAAATCCAAATTGAATGAGGAGTTCTGTATTTTTACTTGTGAAATCTGGCGCTACTACCTAACATCCGCTTTTAAAAACAGTTTGGAAGAGGCTGTGGCCCATATAAATCTCCAGTATTGTCATTCCAGGCCTGGGCGAGAAAGAGGTGAGACTTTCACCAGCAGATCATGGGAGGGGCAATAGATGGGGGCCCACTGTGATGGGGGAAGAGAGCCTTCCTTTGTCTGGAAATGACACCCCATCTTCCTACTCAGCCTATAAGAACAGCGGCAGGTACTGCAGGGAGATGCATTGGGTTCACAAAGCTTAATAGCGTTTGCATGAATAACCCTTTCGGCACTGCTTGGGGAACGGGAACTGGCAAGCCAACCTGTCTCTGGCCAGCCGAGTCTTCCTGTTATCACCAGTCTTGTTGTTGTGGGTGTGGAGTTTTGCTGGGGGTGGCAGGAGGGGGGACAAAATCAGAGTGAGAGAAGAGAGGCAGAGCCCCAGAGGGTCTGAAAACCCTCCTGCACCATTTAAAATGCTGAAAGCCAAGAGCAGGACACCCCTCTGCCTTCGCGCTGTCTGAGTTTGCATTCCTTTTTCAGAGAAGGCTGGTCCTCACCTGGCCCTCACGCAGGTGTGGCCTTCCAGGTGGTTCCCACGGGCACGTGTTGTGACGGGTGGCACCATGCCCTGCCAGATGTGAAATAGTTTGCGTACCGTGCCTGATTTTAACCTGCGCAAAGGCACGAATCTTTGAAACCAGGTCTCTGTCTTCGCCAGCGGTTCCCATACTTTTCTGCGCCTTTGCGTCCAGGGAGATGCTGGACAAATCCCGATGCTCGGATCGCTCCCCAGACCAATCAAATGCGAATGCCTGTGAATGGGGGTGAGGCACAGGCCTTTCTGGAGGATCTCTAGGTGACCCCCCGCATGTCACCCAATTTGGGAACCGCGGGTCAATCCTAGATGTGTTTCTTCCGCTCCAGCAAACGCGTTCTCAGCTAGACATTCAGGGATGTGACTGGGGGGGTCGGGGTGGGGGGGAGTCACCCTTGTCCGGCCAGGGGGAGGAAGAGGGAGGAGGGAGGGGTCCCCTCAGGATAGAGTGGCATTGTTTTGTATCAGTTTCTGGCTTTCTAGCTTGGCGGGGCTGGCGGAACAAAGAAGGCTTCATACAGGACAAAAGCGCACTGTTTCACCTAATGAGGAACAGTTGAGAGGCCTGGAGACAGCACCCCATCAGCTAGGGACAGAGGGCGGCAGAAGAGAGGGCTGTCGGGCCGCCTAATGAAGACCAGTTGAGAGGTGCCGGCCAGACACCAGACTTGCTTTCTTTGTGAGCCCCCAACACCACCCCCTCCCATCTCTCCTGTGTCTCAAGAGGCTTGGCCCTGCTTCCAGAGAGAGAGAGAGAGACATGCTTAGATTCATCTGTCACAGTGACGGGTCCCGACCCTGTGACCTCTTGAGCCATGCCCTCCGGCCTCTGGATGTGACCTTTCCAAAGAGCCCCCAGTCCTCAGCCAGAAGGTCCCTATTGACTACCTGTCGTGGCCACCTGCTGAAGCAGCCCCTGAGAAACGCAAGCCGGCAAATGGTCCACCAGGGACCCTTTGGGGCTTCGCAGGGTGGAGCGCTGTGTCCAGGCTCCGTGAGCCAATTTCTCTAATTGTCTGCCGCAAGACGACTTGGCACTTCCTCATGGGACTCAGAGTCTCACTGAACTAGGGGCCTTGTAAGAGGCAGCACCCCGAGACCAGGGAAGCAGAGGAGAGCTGTGGGGAGGGCTGCCAGAGACCCGCTGCTTGCCTCCAGACCTGGCCGAGAAAAGGTGAGCCTCTTCTCAGAATTTTCCTCCACGGGGACTCCAGCTCCCGGAGGTGCAGCCCGCTTCTGTGGAGGGTCCCCCTCTGGGGCAGGTAGAACCGCTGACCCCTAGTATCCATTGCACATAGTGACTCAGCGATTTCAGACTTGGTCCTTCTCTGTCGTTTGCAGGTGAGGCTCTCGGGCAGCTGACTCTGAGGTGGAAATCAGCATGCAGGACGTTTATTAGTTGAGCTAAGATGTCCCAGTGGGAGAGAAGTCTCTTATACCCTCACGCCGATCAGTCGATGAGTTTGGACCTCACGCATCTTGGTTCCTTCGGACTCGGAACCCCCTCCCCCGAGAGCCGAGCCTTGAAGCCTGTCTTTCAACAGCACCTCCACCCACGATGAGAAATCCCTCATCTGTGAAGACAGATATGGGAGGCCCATCGCGGCACCCTGTGTCACTTTGCCGTGTAAGGAGGGAAGTCTTGCACACTCACAGGCTCCCAGGTGCCCATGTAGACAGGTACCGTGTGCACCTGCACCCGTAACCGGCAGCTCCTGGCAGCACCAGAGAGTAAATCCAGCCCAAAGACCTACCTGAGCGTTCAGAGGAAGGGAGAAAATACTTTTGAGAGTTATAGGGGAATTTCTTTCCTCGGAACTGTCCACATTCTCAGTGTTAAACCTCCTGCTTCTGCCCTCGGCACAGACGGACACGCCTGACCAGCGGGCAGGCTACCTTCGTTCATGGCACGAGACACAACAATATATATATAGATTCACAACCAATACCCACCACGTTGCACGCCTACATACAGACAGCAGTCCATTTGCATACACACTAGTGAGTACATACACTATCTATACACATGTGTGCACATACAACACACGTGCCCATTGAAACTTCACGTGCCTGTGAAGACGGAAAGCCAGGCGTTGCCGCCTCTCCTCTCTGGCATCCCTCCATCCAAGCACCTAGTCCCCGGACCAGTGGAGAGATGCCCACAGCCCGGGAGTGAAGGCTGTGGCGTGTGGCTGTCCTCCCCACCCACACAGTGGGCGCGGAGTCCAGAAGTGTCACTGTCAGTGTGACGAGAGTGTGGAAGGAGATGACCAGTCTCCGCGCAGGCCACAGTAGTAATTGCCAGTTTCCTCTTATCCGGGTGACAATGACTTTGTAGGTGTTGAAGCCTCCATATTAGATCTGCTAAAGCTGCCTCCGCAACATCACCCCTAATTGGAACAGTGATTTCTCTCTCCTTTCTCTTTTTCCCCTTAAGCCATGGCCCTGTTCTTTCCCTTTCCCACCTCCCTGAGTGCTCTCCCCTCTCTGCCTGTTCAGCAGGTCCCTCCTGTCCCCACGTCTCCAAGCCCAGCCCTCTCCTCTCTCTGGAAGACCCATGTTGACTGTGCATTCACCCCTCATTTTTCATGTAGGGCTTCCTTCTGGACCCAAGTCCCATTTCACCATTCTCCTGCTTCCCTACAGCCCATAACTCTCAGGCCAGGGGATTAGCACGGTGATTTATCTGGAAAATTCCTTGAGTGAAGGATGAGGAGGGAGGAAAGCTCAGAGAGACCCCTTGTCCCCAAATATTGAGTGGTTATTCTGTCCATTTAGCAAATGGTAAAACAAGCTCCGGGGTCTGGGGCAGGGGGAGGCAGCTGGGTGGTTCGGGTTCAGTTAGCAGATACCATCGTTGTGGAAAGTTCCAAGATTTCCTCTTCGCTTTCTGCCCAAGCTGGTCCGTTTCTTGTTTTTGTTAACCACCCAGCTCTCAGCTGTGCCCAATCCGCCACCGGTTCATTGGCCCTCTTATGAGACCCTTTAATCTACCTGGAAGTATCTGTTGGTGCTGTTTGTGACCACGTGACCATATTAGGAATGACATTGGACAAAAGACCAAAGAAACTGTCTTCCTGTGACACCCGTCATGCAACGGGTGAGGAAAAAACAGCAGGAGGGCGTGGAAACAGAGTCATCCTCAAGCTGACTTTGGCCATGACAGATTTGATTTGAGATTCGTACCCTTCAAGGTTCCCCCTAAGGATAAGTGATTGTCGCCAGGGTTCTTTCTGTTGTTAGTGCCTTTTCTAGGAGAAGGAAGCTCTCATCCAAAACCCTTGCTCTCTCCTGGGTGGCTTAGGATCCCACGCCATCTGTAGCCACCCGGCCTGAACCAGAGGCACCGTGTGTGGACGAATCATAAAAAAGGACCCAGGCACATGTCCCTTGCTTCTCTGTAGCCCCCCACTTTATATTAGCATTTTGAGGGGTACAGAACATCGGAGAGGAGGGAGGTAGCAGTACCCCTTGGATAGGATGAAAAGTGCGTGGGGGGAATACCTGGGGCGGGGAAATTGTGGGGCCTGCACTGTGAGGTCCCTGAACTGCGGGGTCCCTAATCCCAACTGGGACAAAAGTCAGAGGCCCCCGTAAGACGAGATGAAGTGCATTTTGTATGTGGGGGGGAGGACAGAGATCCTGCCTGAACAGCCCGTGTTGTTGTGTTATTACTGTTGGTCTCTCCAGAGGCTGGAGAAGCCGAGATAATGAAAGAATAAAAGTAAACACGTGAGAGGAGAGAAATCAGGAAGGTGGCAAAGGACAGTCCCCTGCCCCTTGCCCCCAGCCTCTCCCCTTCGTTCCAGCTGTTGGCACAGAAGGCTTCAGTGTGACGCTCTGAAACGAGTCTCAGAGTTCACCCGAGAGTCCTTGCCCCGGGTCTCTTCAGTCTCACGATTTTAACCCTCTCCACTTAAAGCACTCCCCCCACCCCCATGCCCTTTCTTGCCTCTGTTTCAAAAGGGTGTCAACAAGCAGTAGGAGATCAATACACATTAGTCCATCTGTTTTCACTTTGAGGTGCTTCGTTGAGCATATGTCTCGCAGTTCTTCTGATTGATTACTCCGAGCCCTGCCATTGGGATTCTGAGTCGGAGAGTTCCCGCCTTATCTGCAGTCACAACATACGTAGCTTGTAACCAACCGAGTTTTCCGTAATGGCTCCGGTGGAACGTTTGCTTCTCCCCAGTTTCAGCCAGACCGGAGAATGAGGTAGCATCCTCCAGGCCTGAAGGACCAAACCGGAAACATGTCGTCTGGCTCCCTGTCTTGCTTCATCCTTTTGGATGCCACCAGCTACCCGGAGTCTAGTCCAATGCAAATCTGTTTATTTGTACAAGATCCCACAGAATTGTTTTGCTTTGTTTTTAATCTTCTCAAGCCAGACACTAATGCAAGTAGCTGGGTTTGGAAGATGAACCGGCGTGTGATGGAACCAGAAAAAGACTACTTCAGGTGCATTACATTAGCTAGTAATGAATAAACCAGACACGACGGTGTACTTTCATAGGGCCTGTCTCTCAGTGCTCTGGCCATTAACTTCCATTTAAGGCGTGGGGTCAGGGGCCTGGGATCTGGGACGTTCCCCTGGTTGGGTTGGAGGATGCAACGGTACCACACACTGAAGGCTGGCCCAAACCACAGCACAAGACCCCTCATTCCCCATGTCTACTGCACAGCACTTCAGCACAGTTAGTACAAAAATGAATACCTGCCCTGGCTGGCGTAGCTCAGTGGCTTGAGCACGGGCCTGTGAACCAGAGGATCACGGTTCAATTCCTAGTCAGGGCACATGCCTGGGTTGCAGGGCAGTTCCCAGTAGGGGGCCCACAAGAGGCAACCATACATTGACATTTCTCTCCCTCTCTCCTTCCCTTTCCCTCTATAGGTACATACACAAAATCTTTAAAAAAAATGAATACCTGAGGTGTCATTTATCTTTGGTTTGGGGCGATACGCTATGACTGCTGCTTTTGACATCAGATTTTCCATATTCAACATTATCACCAGTATTCATTTTATGTAAAGTGATAGTATTGCAGAATTATTGGGGTAGAAGGAATTGGGGGAGATTCGTTAGTCTCACGACCCTCAGACTGGAGAGGAGCCCGCAGGAGGAAGGGAGGCACCCCATGGGGGTGCGGGTCTCCCATCGCACAGAGCACAAAGCGGAGCCCCAGGCAGACAGAACGTCCAGGGCCCTTAGGGTGAAGGCTGGAACTAGAACACTAATCTCCTGGTTCTGCGAGAAAGGAAACGTCTCTAACCTTCGGAGTGGAGAGAATTGCTCCAGAAATGCAGCCTCGGAAGCTGAGAGATAGAACTTCGGAGAGTAGAGGTTCGCTCCAAGAATTGTGCCGTACAAAGATTTCAAATGCAGAATGACTCGTAGACATTTGAGGAATTTCGGTTATCTCCTCATTTACCTGATCAGGGTCGACCTGCCCATCAGGGACATTAAAATACAGGACAAGTGTGCTGGCCAGACAGCTGGCCGGTGCAGTGTGTGTGAGTGTGTGCGCATGTGGGCGGCGGGTGTGTATGTGTGCCTGTACGGTAGGTGTTAGTTAGTGTGCACATGGTCCCTTTGCAGAGGATGGATGTGGGCGGAATGTGTGTGTGCGATACACGTACGGAAGGAGTGTGTATATGGTATATATGTCTATGGGGGGTGTGGTATGTGTGAGGAGTGTGTGTTGCGTTTGTGAGTATATGTAGGGCATGTGTGTCTGTGTGGAATGTGTGTGTGCTGTGTGTGTGAGTGTGTGTGCTGTGCATGCATGGGCACAGTGGGTATATTTGTGTGCATGTAATCTCTGAGTGTGAAAATGTGAGATGCATGCATGTGTGTGACATGTTTGTATGTATGTAGTGTGGACAAATACGTGTATCCGTGCTTGTGGTGTGGGGGTCTTGGTGTGTGTGTGTGTGTGAACCTGTCATTACCCCACAGGTACCGCCTACCAGCCCGTGGTTTACGGGGAGACCTAGATCTCTTTAAGGTACCACTTACTCTCCAGTAAAATACACTAATACCTTCCCCAGAGGCTTGCGTGGAGATTACATGAGATAATACACATCAGGTATTCAGTAGAATGGCCAGCACATACTTAGCATTTAAGAAATGGAATCTATTATTATTATTCTGATTATTTCTATTTTTATTATCCAATTATATGGCTGTCATACAAAACCAAAAATTTCCCATAGGGCGGAAATCCTTCCCTCTGTCTGTATTTTTTGTCCCTCTTTTTGTTTTCATGTTTCCAGAATTCTGAGATTTTCTGTAAAAGTCTCCGGATAGTTTCACGAGCGGTTTCCAAGCACAGCAGCTTCTCAATTACAGGCTCTCATTTCCGTTACTGATGTGATTGCCGAGAAGGTAATACACCCCGCGTAATGCAAGAATGGCAGTTACGTTGTGAACTCCCAGATCTAAGGTCTCCTTCCATTGCAAGGAGAGAACTTCCTCTCTTCATTAGTCTTTCAGGCTTGGCTGATGAAGATAATTTTGACTCAGTAGTTTCTGGCCGTCCGTAAGCCTTCGGATTTGGGAGGGAACAGAAAAAGAGAAGGAAATGATTTGGGCTGCTTTGCTGCCAGACCCTTTACATGACTTATTTCATTAAATCTTTGGAACAACCCACTTGTGTCTAGATTATCAGGTCGCAGATAAGCAAGCCAGTGTTCCAGAGGAGGACAGTTTCTGGTCTTCTGTGGCACAGCCAGAAAGTGTCAGCGCATGCCAGGCTGCGGGAGCCAGCCCAAGAGTTCCCTCTTCCCGGGAAGGAAAGTAAGAAACAGAACAAATAAAAGAAATGTCTCGTTCCACCTGGGAAAGATGGCGGCACACGAAGACCCAGGGGATGTGCGGGGTGCGGTGCCATGATCCATTCGGTAACGTGGACGCCACAGCCCCTGCCGTGGCTACAGACCACCAGAGCCCCCTTCAGAGACAGAGACCAAAATGTATAAATGCCGAAAGTGCCCAGCCAAGGAGCAGTCACAGAGCAGTCATTTCCTGCTTCCCAATTTGGCTGCGAATCCTTGTTCTTGGGTAATCAACACCCCTTTTTCATTTGTCTTTGTTTTCTCACTCACACGTAGCCCTTGGCCTGCTTCCTTGTCACCCAGCTCCTCTGAGAACAGGAGGGAGATGAGATTTTCCCCTAAAGCCAAATTCTTTGGGTGTGAAACTTGCGTGATGGTGGTTCAGCCACAAGAGGACGAATGTGACGCTTTGGGAGGCGTTGCCGTGGGAGGGTGTCACCTGTCAGTGGGAGACAAAGAAAGTCGTGTTTGGTCACCCTTTGAATGGCGCCTCTGTCGAGTCTCTGACCTCGTTTGCTCAAACCCTGCCTCTTGTCTGCCAGGGTGGGGGGCTTTTTAGGCTCTTTTCCAGAATTCTTCTGTGAGCACCACTCTCCACGGTGGAGAGGTGGGGTTTTAGGACACTCATTTCTGGTAGCTTCCACGGTTTCACCCTTCTGTCTGTTGCTCCCGAGTCAACAGGGCTTCACTCACTGGGGCCATTTGTGACTCTGCCCAGCAGCTTCCATAGCGAGAGTCACCAGAGTGAGGCAGGAGACGTCTTTTCTCTGCTCTTGCCACCTGCACCAGAACTTCGGGTGCGAAGAAAGAGGGTCCCGGCTTTTCATTTATCTACCGGCATTCCACGAGCCCTTGAATAAATAAGAACTGGTTTTGTTGAAAGCAAGCAAACGCTATTAATTATGAGAAACATGATAAAGTGTTTTTTTTAATCCGAATGATTAAAGAATGACCACTATTAATGGTTGAGAAGAAAAGTCTAGAGCCCTCCTTGGTGACACCCGCCACTTCGTGTATAATCCTGCGTTCCGTACTGCACGCTACAAGCGTTTATTGAGCACCTAGTACCTAGCAGGCACTGGGACAGGCAGCGGCCATTCAAGAGCAAGGCAGACAGATGGGGTTTCTCAGGAAGTTGATAGGCCGGTGAGGAGGACAGACATCGGGACAGTATTTAGAGTCTTTTGCAGGAAGGGAGATCCTAAGAAGAGAGGTCACCCTTGGGGATCTAAAAAAAGAAAAATGCCCCATTTAAAGACCCCTCTGAAGCATGCTCTCTCTCTCCATTCTGCTGGGCCCGAGCTCAGAGGGTGGTATCTTCTGAAAACATAATTCTCTAACCACTTCGGGGCTGCTACACCCAGGGAGCCCTGGACCACCCATTCTATCCTGGCACTCAGAGGTGATGCGACAGCTCTGATAACAGATCTCCTTTGAAGTTTGTTTTCTGTCGAGACGCGATTGTCGAGTTTAGATCCACTCTTCTGTGTGACGGGTGAGTATTCGGTCATGGCGGGAAACACGTGTCCTTTTTTCCTTCTGTATTTCAGATCTTCACTACTCCGTGATCACTACAGTAAAGTCTATTAACCACATTGTCTCTGACCAAGACTGGGTTCCCGCCCCCACTGTGGTCTCCTGCACCCAGTACTCACCCACCTCAGAATTCTTCACCTGTCACCCTTCAGGGGTGTCTTCCGTGCCTCCCTTTTCCATGAGACCTCGTGGTTCAGAAGGGCAGTCAGGGGGTTCTTCACTGCTGGGTCGCCCGCACCCACCCGTGTGTGGGCACGAGCCAGGCTCTCCACCCGAATTGCTGTTGGAGGGGAGCACGTGCAGGTGGGTGGAGTTTCTGAGGACCACAGTGAAAACACCCGGGGAAGTAAGGGCAAAAGGGGGGCCCCAGGTCAGCTGGGAGGGGGACTGAGTCCCTCGGCGAGCTGACATCAGTCTTCTCTCCAGTGGGTCTTCTGGGGAGGGTTCCATTTCTGGTCCCGGTGCCATGGCAATGACCTGACTCCCGGAGGTTCCCCAGTGGACGTGGACAAAGTCCCCCAGCCTTTCCATGAGAGGCCCACTTTTCCCTGCTCCCCAGGCCCGACTCTCAGCCTGGGGCCTTCCCTGGTGTCGCAGGCTGGGGCCCCGTCAGTGTTTGGAGTCAGAAGGCGACTGCCTGTGCCTTCTGCGGAGACAGCAAGGGAACATGACGTCTCACTCTGGCCCCGACCCCGAGCGTCATTGGTGTTGGCTGGGGATCAAAGCCGCCGTTCCATTTTTAGCCTTCCCTGGGCCCCACCTCGCCCAGAGCATGTGTCCCGACATTTCACTGTGTGCCAGGGGATAAACAGGACCCACCCCCAAGTCTGGGGAAGGATGCCTTCGGGAAGCTCTGCCCCGGCCGAGGCAGATATAAGTGTTCTGACCACGCCGGCCCCCCTTGAGTGCTGAGGCTTTTCCTGCACCCATGTGACACAGCAGTAAGGGAGATGAATGGCTTTATTTTTATTGCAGGACAAATCTGCCGATGGTGGCCCCTGACCAAAATATCAAAACAAAAAACGCCGACCGGCCGGTGTGTGTGGAGGCGGTGGGGCAGGCGATTCTATCTTTGGCTCGCCTCTCGCTGTCTCTGTCTCGAAGGTCACCGATGTCCCCATCTCTGGTTATTGGGAGTATGGACAGGGGACCCTTTTATTTTGAAATTATCTGCTGATCAAAGTACCAAGAAATACATGCTTTTAGAATTTCCAAGATGTGAAAGGCAGGGTTGAGGGAGAAAGATGGTGTCTGGTATGAAGTAGGACCTCGATAAACATTTGAGGAAGGAAGGAAGGAAGGAAGGAAGACAAAGCCCCCCAGGCCCCACAGGTGTCAATATTTTGGCAAACATTCATTTGTATATTTATGCATATTCAAATGACATTTACAACAGGATCACACTGTGTTCATACATAATACATTCGTGCTTTCTATATAAGCATAATAAAGACTATTCTACGTACTTCTATATCCACACCCGATACACTCACAACGTACACACACACACACGTGCGCGCGCACACACAGTGTATGTGCGTATACGTGAACCCGTACGTTAGATCTGTGTCAGCTCCTACGCCACGCTGTGCTGCACCAAGGACATACCGATGTGCTAGAAAAGGCACAATAGTGTGTGCCTCCTATACATGCGAACGGGTCAGACTCTTTCTGGCGCTTCCACTCACTGCTTTTGCTCACCACGCCTATAAGTTTAGAACCAAATTGCCGCCCTTCATGGCTGCCAAGCAGCCATTGGCATAGGGTGCTGTCACCTACTTAACCATTCCCAGAGAGCCGGGTTCGAGACCCCCCACCTTCAGGGAGGCTCAGGCTGCCTTGGCTCCCGTGTGGCTCTCCCTCTCTGCTGTCTCCAGGCCCCACAGACTTAGGCCCTGGCTTTCTGCTTCCTCAAGTGCAGCCCCGGTGGCCCCGGGAGAGCAGGGAAGCCTGGATCAAGGATAAGCCCACGTGGGAACCCACCGGCACTTCTCTGTTACCCTTGAGCTTGGACACACCAGTCTTCTCCTTCTCACCTTATCCACTGAGTATCTTTCCACATTTGTTTCTTCATGGTGGTGATTATTGCCTGAGGCTTTCGAGGGATGGTGTCTGGAGATTTATAGTTTCTGAAAAGCTCTCTTGTGTTCTGATGTCCAGCCAGAACCAAGAAACATGGAAAGAAATGACCCCTGATGTCCAAACGGGCCAAGATCTCATTTTACCTTGGGGAAGGAATTTAACTTGTCTAAAGCACTCTCTTTGCCTGTGTTGGGGAAATTATGATTGAAGCAGCCTGACAGGGTTATTATGAAAACTAGTACACACCGTAGCTGCTTCATAATTTCAGTTTCTTTCTTATTTTTCTGAGAGGTGTTGAATGTAATGATGGCAGGTTCTGGAATCAGCCATATCTGGGCTTGACTCTGGCTCAGCCACTGCTCAGACGAGTGACTTACCCTTATGCGTTTTCATTTCCTCATCGGTAAGTTGGAGCTGAAAGACCCATCAGAAATTGTCTTGCATTTCAGATAATCCAGACTAAGGGCCTAGTCTGGGGCTTTTGAATGGTCGCTCTTTTTAGGGGTCTCTAGGTTCCAACCCTTGTGTCCTCAAACTCTAGGATAGACGGGAACTGTCCGCTATTTCCACACCTATGGCCATGTCCCCTGGGCTTCCTTGCCCGCAGAAGATGCTCATGTACAGGTGGAACATATGGAGATTAGAATAAAAACCTTTACTCCTGCCTTTTCCATTTCCTGCCAGAATGACCTCGGACGAGGCACTCAGCCTCTCACTTTTCTTATTTCTAAACTGTCGGTACCATTGTCACAACGACTCAGAATCTCTCCTCGGCAATTGGCTGTTGACGAAGTGTCTTTCACAGCCGTGGTTCTGCATGGACTTCCCAGCCAGTGGGTGGAGGTGTATAAATGCACATTTAATACGCCGACACGCTATCCAACCCGGAGCCTCTTGGAATCTTTCTATTTCTCTTTGTTAGGAAGCGAGCAGTGGGCTGAGGGGTGGACATGGATGGGCCTACTTCCCAGGCTGAAAGGCCGGACTGTTCTGGTGTTTTCAAGTCACCCTGAGAAGTCTACAGAACAACTGTGTGGGGAGTAGGGGACGAAGCAAAGCAGTCTGCAGGGGCTGGAGCCTGGGGACCCTTTGTCCCCACTGAGGAGTCTGGCCCTCCTCAGGGCCGGGAGGGGTGTGCTTCTGGATGTCGAGGTGGGAGCTGGTGACTTGGCCTGTATTCTCCAAAAGGCTGACCCTGACACAAGGAGCTGGGTTGAAATGAGTCATTTGGGGAAGTGCTCCCAGAAGTTCTGGTGGGGGGGAGCCGGGGAGAGAATAGGGGAGAGGAGGGAGCAGTGGGGGTGCCCAGGGCAAGCGGGGCTCCACTCCTCCAGGTGTCTAGGGGGCATGGTGGACGTTCCAGGCTTTTGCCATGATGGATGAGGAAGCCGGGCGTTTAGTGGCTGGCTCCCCCCATCACTGGTTGAGGGGTGCTCCTGGGGCATACACTGCCTGTCGTGCCTCTGTGTCCCCACCACGCTCCGGAAAACACTCCTAGACAGAGAGGCGACATGGCTGAAGCAGGGGACCAGGCATATGGACTGTCACTGAAGCTTCAGCCAAGCTCAGAGCTGGGCTGTGGGGAGGCGGGCAGAGTGCCAGCTGGGGCTGCCACGGGGTCAGAGGGGGAGGTGTGAGACCAGAGGCAGGGTGGCCAGAGAAGACATAATTGAGGCCTGAATTGGGGCAGCCACAGTAGAGATCGAGGGGAGAGGGTCACCAATTCTTCTGAGGAGTGCCTGGGACAGTCCCAAAGCCTGGGGAGCCTGGTGGCACCCACTCGTATATCCTTTCTAGAATGGCGCTTACTTCATCCTTTCCCTGCTCCTCCGCTCTCTACCTTTCCCCCGCCCCACTGACCCGGGTTACCCTGTCCTTGTAAAAGAGGTGGTCTATGGGGGTCACTTACCCGTGTCAGCTCAGCTGGGCCGCCGTCCTCAGGACACCTTCAAGCACTACTCTGGGGGCTGCCATGAGGGTATTCTGTGGACACACACAAGGTCCGCCATCAGCTGGCTCTCAGTGAGGGGGATTATCCTGGGTTCTCTGGATGTGCTCAGTTTATGCTGATAAAGAGGGCTCACAGGCAGATTGGAGCCTGCCCAGATGAAGAAGAAATTCGGCCCACGGGCAGCACCTTGTATTTCTGCCCAAGAGTTCCAGCCCACCCTTCCAGACAGCCTGCCCTGTGGATCTCAGACTGACCCAGCCAGCACCTACGACCATGTGAACCAATCTCTTTTTTGCAACAAATTCCTTAATATATATTTCTTACTGGTTGTGATTCTCTGCTCACACCTTGACAGACAGATACAGACTCCTTCTAGGAGGTATGATGGTTGATTTAATGTGTCACCTTGATGAGGCCACAGTGGGCCCAGATATTTGGTCAAAAGTTATTCTGAGGGTGTTTGGGGATGAGAGTACCGTTTAGGTGAGGAGACTACGTAAAGCAGATTGCCCTCTTGAATGTGGGTGGGCCTCGTCCAATCAGTTGAAGGTCTGAATAAAACAACCGGGTCGGCGCTCCCTCTAGTGTGGCAGAGTTCTTCCTGCCTGGCTGTCCTTGAACTAGGACGTCAGCTTTTTTCTTTGGACTGAAACAGCTGGCTCCTCCAGGACCCTGAACCTGCTCATCTTCAGCCGGGAGCTGTGCCCTCAATGCTCCTGGTTCTCAGGCCTTTGGACTCGGACTTGGAACTAAACTGCCAGAACATCCAGGCCTCCAGCTTGCCAACCACCCTGTAGAACTCTGGACTTGTCAGCCTCCATGTTTACGTGAGCCAAGTCCTTATAGTAAGCCTCATATTAATTTCTTTGTAAATATATTTCGTGGGTTCTGTTCCTCTTAAGAACCTGGTGAATTCCGAGAGTTCCTATGCTCTGGGTGGCATTTCCTCGGTGTTGTCTCCTAGTGCCATTGGCATCCAGCTTTGAATGGGGAGGAGGCTCGGCTAACCTGGTCTTGCCTCAGATGCTGCTTCTGCAGCTGCTCCTAAAATTCCAGAACTGCCTCCGTTTTGGGGTCAGGCCTGTTCCACCCCGGCCCCGCCGCCAACTCAGTGTAGAAAGCTGAACTCGCCTCCTTGCCTCTTCTGAATCCAGTCTCCCCTCCTCGATTTTCCTTCCCGGACTCTCCTTCCTCCACCTGTAGGTCATGTGATTTCAAGCGCAGACTCCATAATCAGGCACGTGACCTAGCCTAGCCCAGGCGAGTCCCACTTGCCTTTGGTCATGGTCACTGGGGAGCCAGGCTGCCAGAGTCAGAGCCCATGAAAGGAGGGTTTTTACTGGGACTCTTGGACAACCAGAGTTTGCTTTCTTCTGGGCTTGCCAGGCGGGTGGGGTGTCGGAATGAAGCTGCCATCTTGAGAGTAAATTCGATCCAGAAGAAAAGAAAACCGAGAGACGGGGAGAGAGACTAAAAGTTGATGATGTCATTTGAGTGCCTGGATCCAATCACGTCTGAAAGCAGACAGCTCTATCCCTAGACATTTTAATTGTGTGAATCAATAAATTATCTTTATTTCCTTAAATCCACTGGAGTTGGGCTTCTCTCTCGGAAACAGAAAAGTCTATATTAAGCCCTGGCTGGTATAGCTCAGTGGATTGAGCACGGGCCTGCGAACCAGAGGATCTCGGTTCGATTCCCAGTCAGGGCACATGCCTGGGTTGCAGGCCGGTTCCCTGCAGGCCAACTCCCAGCAGGGGACGCACGGAAGGCAACCATACATTGATGTTTCTCTCCCTCTCTCCTTCCCCTCTAAAGATAAATAAATAAATTTAAAAAAAGAAAGTATAATTTCTTTTTAAAAATAAAAAAGAAAAGTCCATATGAAAGTATTAATAAAGCCCAAAATCCTAACGACTACAACTTCGACAGTTTATCCAGTGCCTTCTTACAGTGTATCGTTAGCTACATCCCTCGGCACTACCAGTGACTCCATTTTATAGAAGAGGAAATCGAGGCTCAGAGAAGGAATGCAATTTGCCCAAAGCCACACAGCTGGGGAGCTACTAGCCCCCAGATTCAGGCCTGTCTCCTGACTCTGCACGGTCAGCGTCAGCTTCCCACTGCTCCCGCCTCAGGAATTGGAGCTGGACAGACAGAGCGATAGGAGTTGAACTTTGCTAACCAACCCCCGAGCATCTGCAGAGTCACTTCATTACCAAGGTGGAGTTCGGGAAGGTCAGTAAACAGACAAGAGAAAGGCCACGCCCTCACTCTGAGCTGTGAGCTGTTCTCTCCCTGTCTGTGTTGTTAGAGGGCCATCCTGGCTTGGAGAAGTGCCTGTCACCAGATCCTCGCTCCTTCTCAGGGTTTCTGTGTACTATCTTATTTCCCTGTCCCGGCGGGGACCTCATGACGAGGGCCGTAACAAAGGCGGCCCCATAAACTATATACACATAAACCCTCTGTCTCCCGAGACCCCAGTACCTAGACTATCAGGTGTACTTACCCAAATATCTCCTGAAGCTTTGAAACATGAATCCCGTCTGCTCCAAATCCTGGAGAGCCTTGTGCGAAAAGGGGCAAAAGAGCCCTGTCTTGTGGCTTTTCCAGGTCGGAGATTTTGATGGCATTGGGTGGTGCCCAGCTATTGAAGTTCTAACAGCCCCTTAACTGAGCGATTGCACTGGCTGATGCAGCGTTAAATACCAGGGTACACCCCAAATCGGTCGTTGTAATCAGAGATGTTAAAGCTGCCCCAGTACAGACCAACCCCCCCAAAAAAGTTCCCAGTCAACTCAGTGTTAATTGTCTGCTAATACTTTTAATGGCCACTTCTACAAATGTGCAAAAAAGAAAAGAAAAAGCTTCTATTTCTCAATTTGGTTTTAGCTATTTTATGAATTCTGCATGGGCAATAAGTGCGTGTGTGTGTGTGTGGGGGGGGGGGTACCTCTGGGGAAAATGGGGAAGTGATGGCCCAGTTGGTCTCTCGAAGGAGGCCACACAGTGTTCTGTCACCCAGAGATTGAAGGAAAGAATCCCCTATGTTTGTTCTAAGGACAAAGCCAACCTGAGAAAAAAATACTGTAGCTTTCTCCACAGACACTCCCAGGGTGTCAAGTGTGGATGAGTCAGGACACCTGGCTGAAGAGGCTCACCTATGTCACCAGTTGGCCTTGCACGCAGTCATTTTCTTTCCCTGAGCCTCAGTTTCCCCATGTGTTGCAACCAAGCTGCACCAGTGACTCCAAAAGGCCACCCCAGAGCTCCCACCTTGGACTCACCTGGGGCAAAAGATGTTAAGATGCCGACTCACAGGCTCCAGCCTTCTTGGACCAGGATCTCCACACCAAGGCCCATAAATCTGTATTTTTAACAGGCTTCCCAAAGGGACTCTTTTTTTACAAAAAAGATTTTAATTATTTATTTTTAGAAAGAGGGGAAGAGAGGGAGAAAGAGAGGGAGAGAAACATCAGTGTTAGAGAGAAGCATTGTACACTCCCCCAACTGGGGATCGAACCCGCAACTCAGGCATGTACCCTGACTGGGAATTGGACCAGCCACCCCTCGCCTTGAGGGATGATGGTCCCCAACCAGCTCAGCTACACTGCTCAGGGCCCAGGGTGATTCTTAATCAAAGCCAGATTTGGAAATCACCAGCCTAGCTCAGCCCATGGTCCCGTTCAGTCTTAGCCCCCTGTGAGAATGATTTGGGGACAAATTACTGGGTTTTCTGTTTGCTGTTGGAAGAGAGGCAATTCCCTTGTTGACTTCTTGGCTCGGCCTCCGTTGCTCATATAACTTTTCCCAGCCTCACCCGCACTTTAAGCGGAAAGCCTTATGGGTGTCCCGAAGGGAAATCAAGGCAAGGAAATCCAGTGTTTTTGGTTTCCAGGCGGAACGTTGCTTTCCATTTTTCACACAGTGGTTGTGCGGGGCTGGTTAGCAAAACGACCAGAGTCAGCTTTCTGCACCCCAGCTGCGTGGAAAATACTCCAGAAATCTATACATCGGTTTATAGTTTAAAGAACTAAATGAGAACCCCCCCATTCCAGACTCACTATACATAGCACCACTATAGGGACTATCTATTGAGTGATTATTGGTTCGGGCCAGACTCTTGACACGGGTGACCCTTTCAACCTCCCCATCCGGGAAGGCAATGGCTACTATTATCTCACGTGTGAGCAAATCGAGGTACGTGGAGGCGAAGGCATTGCCCCCAAGTTCTTGAGCTGATAAGTGCGGGAGCGATGATGACAAACCCAAGTAGTCTAGGTTCTGACGCTGAACACCCCAAATCCATGCTCTCCCATCCCTCTTGCTGCTGTGACCTGTCCTGGTTTATTTAGCATCTACTAGGGGCCTGAAATCCTACAAAATCTTTATACTTACTGACTCCTCATAAAAACCTTATGAAGTAGATATGTGATCCCCCCACTGATTTCAGGGCTTGAGAAATCAAGGTGAAGAGTGTTTTTTCTATATCTTCTCCAGTTACACAATAGTTGGCCTTACACATATATATATGGTTGGTGGGCAAAATCCCACCCGTGTGTGCATGTGTGTTGAATGTGTATCCAGACTATGGAACAACTCTCTGTACAAAACAACCCTTTGTACAACATGCTGTACAAAAGGATAGGCTGCGCATTGTCCAGAAAAGTCTAGAGGGTGCAGACTCCTGTCTTGAATTCCCTCTGTACAAAGTGTTGTCCAAATCAAATAAACGGACCTTGCTGCGGTCCCCTTGCATGTCTGGGGTTCTGTGATCCCACCTGGCAACTGCTCCCTTCACTGGAGGGGCCTGGGGGTGTTACCCATGGAATATATATATATATATATATATATATATATATATATATTATAGAAAGGGGTTGTTTAGACCCATCTCAGGGTCATAACACGGAATAATAGAGTGATGACAGGTTGAGAGCAGTTTTCCAGACCAAGAAAGGACCGATTTCACAATGATTTTGGTGATTCTGCTTCCTCGCCACGGTTAATACCACGCCGGGGTGTGAAACATAGCAGGAGCTGGCTGGGATTTCATCACTCCTGGCCCCTGCTTACAATGACCAGCGCCCACGCCAGGTTTACCTAGCCCGTCATTTTGGCACCAAGAGTGAACCGGGGGAGAGGAAAGTGTGCTGGGCTGAGAATCCAGGCCTTTTCTTCTCTGCGTGGACAGGGGGGCAGCTGCTTATCTGTGTGACAATCTCAGTTTGTCTGTCTGTGCAATGGGATGATTTGGGTGCGAAGTTTCCCCAACCCCTTTTCAACTCTGACATTTGATTCACTTTACATCAGCTCTAGGGAACCAAAGGTCGCCGAGCAGCTGCCCGATGCCCCAGGGACACAGGAAAGAACAGAACTGTCATCACACCTGGTTGGCAGGCAGGTGTTGATGTATGGGGGGGCCCCACCTTCATGCCAAGACCCCCAGTAGAGGCCTGAGGCCTCCGATAGTGCCGAACCCTGCATGTGCTAATTTTCCTGTACCTATATGCACACACACCTTTTCACTTAAAGGGGGCAACTTTTGGCTTCTCTTTGTACAAGAAAGGTGACTTGAACACAAGCATTGTGATACTGTGACCGTCAGTCTGACACCGAGGTGGCTACTCAGAAACTAATGGGCGGGAAGCCTCTGCCGCGTGGGGACGCGGGACAAAGGCAGGAGCCACGTCCTGGTTGGGGCCGAGTAGGACCGTGTGAGGTTCCATCGTGCCGCTCAGACGATGTGCCATTTATGACATATGAATTGTTTCTTTCTGGAATTTGTCGTTTAATATTTTTGGATCGTGGCTGACTGCGGTAACTGAAACCGCAGAGGCCGAAACCCAGGGTAAAGGTGGGGGGAGGGGGACGGGGGACCTGGAGTGCACGACCCGCCTCAGCCCCCGTGCAGCAGGGTGGCCTCAGGCAGGCCGCTTCGCCTCTCTGGGTCGGTCCTCCTGTCAGGAGCCTTACAGAGACAAGCTTCTCCAAGTGCTACCAGATGGGTTTTTGGGTCCGCAGACCCTGGGGGGGAGCTTGTTATAACAGCAGAAATCCCTGGACGCCAGCCCAGATCTTGTGAATCTGAACTGTTGGTGAGGAAAGAGAGAAACCAGGGTCAACAAGGACCCCCAGGGTGACTCCTCAGCGCACTGACATCAGATAATGTGATAAAGGGCTCCCAGGTGGGTGAGTGAGGGTTCTGTCTCCCCAGAGACTTCTATGCACTCGGTCTCTGCGAAGCCTGTGACTCTAACTCCACTGGGCAGCATCTTCTTATTATGCCTGTAGGCTTTCTCTTTATTTATAAATACACCGGTGTGTGCATGCATGTGTACACACACACGCAGGTATACACAGGTATACACACAGGTATATATTGAAGCTCTGTTTATTGAGGAGTTATTACGTGCCAGAGTTTACTTATGGTCCTATTTAATTCTCACAAGCATCCTATGAGCTAAGTCCCATAGAGAGTGAGGAATGTGAGCCTCAGGGGGGTGACGGAGCTGGCTCAAGAGGATGACGTCAGCGAGAGGCGGAGCTGGATGGGACACCAGCTCCGTCTGACTCGTCGGCCTGTTGAATGGACGAGCACCTGCTCTTCCTGAGCCCGGGATGGAGAATGTCCCAGATGGAACATGCACCATTCACACAGACTGAGACAAAAGCGGTGCCGCCTGGATCTGTGCAGCAAGGAAGCGCCTAGCACGCAACCCCCTTCTCCACAGTGTCCTTTCCGATCTTCAACACCCCCTTTCCTTCTTAGTTCAAATCCCATCACTTCCGGGTAGAATAATCCAGGCCTGGATGGTAAGGTCTTTGTTTTCTACTCCTCAGACTCAGGGCAGCAGCTGTGCACTTGTGGGGAACAGACTGGGAGTTATCCCTGCCTCTCCCTCATCCCCTAAAACCATTTTTCTGTTTCCATTTTCTTGCTGCGGCTCCAGCCATTGATAGGGGCATAACACACTGCCCAATACTTAGCGGCTTAAAACAAAAACTGTTTTATTTTTCTAAATGATGTTGCTGGGTAAGAGTTTGGGCAGCACTCAGCCCTATTTCATGCAGCATTAGCAGAGGTCACTTGGGCTGGTCTGAAAACTGTGGCCTGCAGACCTGACCCAGCCTGGCGCCGGCTTTTATAAATAAAGTTTTATTGGAACACAGCCACGCCCACTTTCCTACACACTACCCACGACTGCTTTCAGGCTGTACCAGCCTGTGACAGAGACTGTCTAGCCTGCAAAGCCTCAGATGTTGACATGGAGAGAGTGTTTGGACTCCCGGTTTAGGAGACCTGAACCAGTTTCACTCCCTTCTCTGGTGCCTTGGAGAGACTGGTTGGCTGGAAGGCTGGCTCAGCTGGGACTGGCAGCCGGCCTGCCTGCAAGCAGCCTCTCTCCAGCAGAGAGACCATGGTGCACTTGAGCTTCTGGCCTGGCAGCTGAGGGCCCAGAGAAAGAATGTCCCAAGAGGCCCAGGTGGAATTCAAAAGGCCTCTTGTGACCTAGCCTCCGAAGTGTGGAAATGGCTATATTCTATTGGTTAAAAAGTTCACTGGACTCAGTACAGATTCCGAGGAAAGGAGTTAGGTGTCACGTCTCAGCGAGAAGACCAGCAAAGGACTGATGGCCATCTTTAACCTGCCACGCCTCCTCATTGAAAATCTCTTCTTTTTCGCCCTTGGCCAATGTCGGTGATGACCTTGGGCGATTCAATACCCATGAAACACGTGTTGGGGGATCGGCATTTATTAAATAAATATATCCTGCAGTCCTACCAAGTGCAATGCACCCTGCTGGGCATTAAAAGGCTGCAGCTGTGACCAGAAAAATGTCCCCCGTCCTCGTGAGACCTGCAGTCTAGTGGATGTGGATGAAAGACACGCAGAAGGTAGTGGAAACCCAGGTGAATATCCTCTGGGCTCCTCTTTCGACTCAGTCTCTGGATCCAGCTTCATCCTCCACCCCCCACCCCCCCAGGATCCATTCTTTTATTCTGAAAGAGACACAGGAGAACGAAATGCCAGTTCATTGAAGCTTCCAGACAGGAAGAACTTTCCTCAAAGGCTTCTTCATTTCTCATACATAGTGTTTATGTGCGGATGCTGTTTTGCATTCATGGGCTTTGTTTACCTTCATTTTATTGTCACTCTTGATTCTGCCCGCTGGGTTCTGAATTATCCCCATGGGTGTTCTGAGTGCCATGGTGGCCAGGGAGGAAGGGCTGTGTCCTGTTTCCCAAGCCCCTAAACCGGAACTCAGAAATGGCAGAAATTCTGTAAATGGGGTCGAACCTACATGGCTGCAGGTGAAATGCCTTCTGGGAACCTGGAATGAAGTCCAAACCTCAGCCCCAAGGGTTTAATTGATGCTTTACAGTTGTGCATTGTCACGGTCAATAACATGGAACGTTCTCCATGTACCTGTCTGTTAGTTTGACCCCCAGGTATTTCCTGCTGGCCTTGACCCGTGGGCCCACTGGGAGCTGATGTTCCCATGCCACATCCTGGTGTCTCGGGGGCCAGGCTGTCACAAAGAATAGGGGCTTTATTAGCCTTTTCTCACATCTATCACATTTCCATCAAATCTCTACCCCCCTCAGATCCCTCCTGTTGGATATCAATGGTTTCATTGTAGTGGCAAGCTCTCATTGTCCGCAAATTCCTTTCTGCTCACCTTCCTTTTTTCCCTGAAGCTCTGAATGTGGAAGTTTTTAGGTGTGTGTATTTCAGTGAATCTACCTATCTACTCATTGATTTATTGCAATTATTTCAAGCCTAAGGGGTAGTACTCTTTGGGGGAAGGGTAAGTATAAATAGTTGGAACCTTTTAAAAACACCTTTATTGACATTTGGTTGATACTCAAGAAGCTATCCATATTGAATGTATACAACTTGGTGAGATTGGAGGTAAGTATATACTGAAAAACACCCTGTACCATAATGCCATCCATCACTACAGCAGTTCTCCCTGCCTTATTTATTTATTTATTTATTTCCGATAAGCTAATGATAACGTAAGATTTACTACCCTCTTAGGAAATATGTAAGGAAGACACAGTACTGGACACAGTACAGTACTGCTAACTCCTGTGCTGTAGATCTCCAGGATCTATTCATTTTGCAAAAGTGAAACTTTGCACCCTTTGGCATAATTCACCCCTGTTCCCACCTCCCTCTAAGCCCCTGGTGATGACTCTTAGATTCCACAGAGAAGCGAGATCTTTCAGAGTTTGTCTTTCTGTGTCTGGCAGTTGGCGTGATGTCTTCCAGGTCCCCCCATGTCGCCACAAATGGCAGCACGGCCTTCTTTTAAAGACTGAGTAATATTGCACTCTGTGATTAGGCCCCATTTTTCTTCATTCATGCATGTGTTGATAGACATTTACTTTCTTCCATGTCTTGGCCATTGGGAGTAGTGCTGCAATGAGCCTGGGAGTGCAGCTATCTCTTTTATTTATTTATTTATTTTATTTTTATTTTTAATTTTTTTACCAGTGTCCCGGCGCTTGAGGATAAAACCGGCGGACTGGAAACCGTCAGCACCGAAGACATGATGCCGAGGGGGGCCGGAGCCCCTTCCCTCTGCCTCCGTACATTACGGGGACCGGGAACGCAAGCCCGACCTCCGCCAAGAAGAGGAGGGTGCAGCTATCTCTTTAAGATGCTGATTCTGGTTCCTCTGGGTATGTACCTGGAAGTGGAATTGCTATATTCTGTGGTAGCTCTATTTTTTAATTATGGATTCCCTTCTCTCCAGATTCTCTGCAATATTTATCCCTTGGATTTTTAATAAGAGCCATCTTTTTTCTTAAAGATTTTATTATTTATCTTTAGAAGGGAAGGAAAGGAGAGAGGGAGAGAAATATCAATGTATGGTTGCCTCTCGTGCGTCCCGTGCTGGGAACTGGCCTGCAACCCAGGTATGTGCCCTGACTGGGAATCGAACCGCGGTTGTTTGGTTCGCAGGCCCGCGCTCCATCCACTGAGCTACACCAGCCAGGGCGACAGCCAGCTTAACAGATGTAAACTGATAGCTCATTGTGGTTTTGATTTGCAAGCCCTTGACGACTAGGGATGATGAGCGCCTTTCCATGTACCTGTTGGCCATTTGTGTCTGTTTTGAAGGAATGTCTGTTCAGTTCCTTTGCCTTTTTTTTTTGGCTATAGAGTTGTAGAAATTTCTTATATATTTTAGATATTAACCCTTCATCAGATATATGGTTTCCAAATATTTTTTCTCATTCTAGAGGTTGCCTTTTTATTTTTTTTTGATTGTGTGTTTTTTCCTGTGCAGAAATGCTTCAGCTTGACATGGTCCCACTTGTCTACTTTTGCTTTTTGTTACTTGTGCTTTGGAGGGAGCCTGCTATTCTAATCTTCTCACTGAATTCTCCCATCCACCTTTGTGTTAACTCCATGATCAGGAGCTTCCTTCCCAGAGCCGTTTACTCTGACTTTGGGCAAGTTATTTTATTGCCAAGCCTTGGTGTTCTACCAAATGGAATGACAGCTCAGAGATGTATCGTGATAATTAGGTGAGTGAATGGCACACAGTAAACCTTCAATAGCTATAACCTGTCATTTTTACTTACCACTCTCTTGCCAGTTTGCAGAAAGGCAGCCAAGGCTGAGAAAGGTGAAGTAACTAGTTCAAGGTCACCCAGCTCAAGAGCAGAGCCAGGATTCTACCACGGCTCAGTCTGATTTCAGGGCGTGTTCTTTCTCAGCGTTCCCCTAGGTTCTACCGCCCAGCAATGCACACCTGGTCTTTAATGGTGTTCAGAGCGCATCGCTGTGGTTGCAACATCACTCCTGCTTTTCTATTTTTTTCTTCTCATTGGACTTCCTGTCCGGAGAGCTTCTCTTCCCTTTCTCTGGATGACCTTCATTCTTTCGGTGATTCTCTTAGATGAAGCAAAGCACACTCAATAGGGTCCATATTTGCAATCAAGAAAACACCTCACAGATGTCCTCAACTTGGGAACAGTGCAAAATCAAAACAGATAAATGGTCCTTGGCCAACACGGCCCAAGACTTGGAAAGCCACGATGTTTCTGGGATACCCAGGGTGGCTTAGCATCATTTATGCCCACAAGTGGAGCCCCACGGGAGGGGTTTCAGCCTGGGGACCCTCTTGGGAACCTCCAATTGTGTGTGACTGAGGGCGAGAACTGGGATGGCAGCTGTGTCCCTTTGACATGTGCATGGTTCACAGAATTAATTGTGTATTACTGGGGACTGCCACCCTCATTTGGGGAGGCCTGTAATATTGTGCGGAAAGGATTGAGTTGAACAGCCTCGGGTTCCATTTTGAAAATGGATTCCCCCCGCTTTGAATTCAAACCAGATGCAAACTGAAGATCTAGTTGTTTTTTTATTAGATTTTATTTATCTTTAGAAGGGAAGGGAAAGAGAGTTGGGGAGAAATATCAATGTACGGTTGCTTCTCATGTGTCTCCTGCTGGGGACTGGCTTGCAACCCAGGCATGTGCCCTGACTGGGAATCAAACCGTGATTCTTTGGTTCGCAGGCCCGCGCTCAATCCACTGAGCTACACCAGCCAGGACAGAACTAGTTCAGATGAGAAAAACCATTTCAGACGCCCTTCACTGAGATGTAAGCTTCTAACCCCCATCTCTCTGAATCCTTCCCCATCCATTGCCTTGTTAGTCCTATCAGCAAACTACTGAGAAGATCTCAGAGTTGACAGCAACCTGGAAACAAGGAAGTAAAGAATGCTTTCAGTGGATTCATTCATTCATTCATTCATTCACTCATCCATTTATTCAACAAGTCGTCATCAAACACCTACTGTGCACCTGGCACTGTTCTAGGAGAAATTGGCCACCACAGCAAAGCCTTTTTTCTCCCCTGCCCCCCCTTTTCCTCCCAAGGTTAGGAAGAGCCAGAGAAGAGATTTATAAGGAAGCCCTTGCTGTCACACGGGCAGACTCCTAGGGGAACCCAGGAGAGGAAGCCACAAGCCAGCCCTCAGAAGCTGACAGTGCACCCAACACGTGACTGACTTTTCTGTCTCCAGTTCCTGACAGGGCCTCAAGACTAGCGAGCAGGAGAATTGGTTGTGGTTCTTCAGAGCGGCACATAATCATAATAAGGCTTGGTGCTTAACAGTGTCTTTTATTTCAAGCTCTTTCAGAGTGTAATGAATCTGAACTTCACAGTCTTGGCAGTTGTTCACTATGTTATTATTAGTTTTTATTAAGTTGTGAAATAACCTACTTGAACAACATTTTAAGAAGCTCTTTTTATTAAAAAATATTACTCTTCTTGCAGCATTCTTTTCTGTCCCTTCTGTTACGAGCAGTTTGCTAAAACTTTGGTGACCCTACTATGTGCTACTTGAAGGCCAGGACACACACGTCATGTGTATATCATGACATATAAATGCCTTTTTTTTTGGGGCTTTAGTCTAAGAGGCAAGGTTATTCCACTCTTCTACCCATTCATTGTACCAGCCATAATGCACTGAGTTAGTCAAGGAATTTTCAGTTGCTGAGAGCAAAAGTTTACCATAAATCAGACCAAAAAGTAGAATTCATTGGAAGGTACTGGGGTTTGTGGAAGAAGGCAAGAGAAAGGACCCCCAAGGCTCAGGACCTGGGATGACCACCCCAAACCTTTCTAAACAACTCTTTCTAAAACAGGGTTTCAGTCCCCAATCCCCTGTGTGTCCCCACCACTCTAGACCACCTTCCACCCTTCCCTCCCCTGCTCTGTGCTTCTGGAAACTGATTTCTATGAATAGCCTCAGTGAACTTGTTTGCCCTCTGGGTTCTGCTTGGGTTTGGCCAATGGGAAGCCCTGGTTGGGGTCAGAGGGAAGGCAGAGAAGGAGACCAGAGGATTTATCCCCTGGGTCTGTCACTGGAAGATGTCCCGAGCGGGATGCGCCCCTTCACTGAAGGGCATTGTTCCTCTCGAGCCTGCCTGCTCTACACGATCTTTCCATCCATCCCTCCCCTGAGCCCTTCCGAGCATAGACGTAGTAACAGAAATTTGCTGCCGGCCCGGGTTACCGGACTCTCCCTCCTAATTCCCTCACACACAGGCCTTTGTCAATGGCTTCTTTGTAAGTAAACCCTGTTTATGTGATTGGACATCAAGGGTGCTCTTTCCTGTTGAGATCCTGAATAACACAGCCTCCCTCTCCTTCTCCCAGTCCTTGGCCCCTCCCCCGCTTTATGTCTCCTCCTAGCTTCATATACGCGCGTGTGTGTTCTCTGTTTCCACTAGTCAGGAGGGTGGACGCCAACTGTCGCAACAGACAGACCCCCAAACCTCAGTGCCTACTCCATTGAGGTATTTTTTTTAATGTCCTAGTGCAATGCACTTGGGCAGCCCTTCTCTGTCTCAGTGCTATTCTACTGCAGCCCCCGAGGTCTTCGCAGCAGGGGGAGAAAGGACTGGAGGGTCTCATGGGGATGTCCTTCAAGGCGGCGCCACTTCTGCCTACTTTCCCATCGGGCAGAACCAAGTCACGTGATGCCCACCTACTTTCAAGGGTGAGGGTGACTGGGAAATAGGGAGGAGCATGCGGGGATCTGGTCAGGGCACATCTTCTCCCGCCACTTCCTCTCCCACGTGCCTCTGTTTTTTTCTTTTTTTCTAAGAGCATTTCTTTTTTTAAAAAAAGATTTTATTTATTTATCTATAGAGGGGAAGGGAAGGAGAAAGGGAAAGAAATATCAATGTATGGTTGCCTCTCGTGCGTCCCCTGCTGGGAACTGGCCTGCAACCCAGGCATGTGCCCTGACTGGGAATCGAACCGTGATGCTCTGGTTCACAGGCCTGCGCTCAATCCACTGAGCTACGCCAGCCAGGGCCTCACAGTGGTCTTGATGCATGAATAAGTGAAGACGCGAATGAGGACAGCTTAGTGTCTGGAACTTCTATTTTGTTCTGACAATGGGCTGCCCTGTCAAGTTTGCCATGAGGGTTGGGACCCTAACTTGCTAATTCCATTTTTGGTCTTATTTAGGGAGGGGGGGACCGATGTCATTCTTTCAGGTCACCCTCTAATACCATCACCGGTTCCTCATAGATGTCCTTTCCTCTGTCCCCTGAGGACAAAAGTGGATGTATTTACCACAGGGCCCCAGAAGGAAACCTGATAAGTTCCTAGTTCATGCTCTACATTTTTTCTTTTCTTTTTTTGCCAGTTTAATAATTTTCCAAGTGTTCCTTTACTTAACACCCTCACTACATGCTAAGAGTTAGTTTCCTTGCCTCCCTGCAATGCTTTCTGTCTCCAGTCCACTACTTTAGTCTTTTGAAAGATTTTGGGCCTGAGGCCGCGATGCGGATGGTCCCAGCAACCAGCTCTAATGGCTTCCAGGCACCTCCAGGAAAATGCCGCTCGTTACGTTTCCTGGGATGGTTCACGGGGAATCTGTAAGAGTCTGACTTCATAAGCCGAAATCTAGCACCTTGGGCATGGACTTCATCCTATAGACTTGGCCTCGGTCCCAAAAGGATTTGGGGATGGAGGGCCGGTGCCTCCACAAGGTCTCAGCATCCCTAAGAGAGACATAGCTTAAACCACAGATTCTAGGTGTCCTCTTCCTTTTCCAAACTGTGTTCAGTGGGAGCTCTAGTCAAGGTCAAAAGTGATCAAACGTTAAGGATTCCCAGGTGAAAGACATTTGGGGAGACCTTTGTGTATTCTCCCTTTAGAACTTTACAACATAAACTACAATGTTAAAGACTCTGTAAAGGCCTACAAATAGCGCTGGCTGGTATAGCTCAGTGGATTGAGCGTGAGCCTGCGAACCAGAGGATTGTGGTTCAATTCCCAGTCAGGGCACATGCCTGGGTTGCAGGCCAGTGCCCAGCAGGGGACGCATGAGAGGCAACCACACATTGATATTTCTCCCCCTCTCTCCTTCCCTTCCCCTCTAAAGATAAATAAGTTAAAATAAAAAGGCCTATAAATAAACAAGCAAGCCAAAAAAGCAAGCAAACACATCTAATTGTATTTAGCCTAGTTTATCCCAAACTTATTCAACAATGGATTCCTTTTTCATGCAACATGCGCCACCATCCTATGGACTGAAATCCTCCCAAGCACTGGTTTGGAAGCTCTGTCTTAACCTATGTGACTTCTAGTTCTTATGTCCATCGCACACACTTCCCCATATGTCAGAGTCAAGGCTCAGAGAAGTGAAGGAGTTGGTGTATAGTAACTTAAACCCACGAGTCGCATCACTGGAATTTGAGCCCATGTCCGATGGGTGGAAAGCTGCCCCCCCCACATATATATCCTAGACTATTCCCAAGGTATGGTGAATTGCCTGGAATTCACTTTAATTATTTGATAAAAATAATTTGTAATTAATCATTGATTGCCTGTCAGTGAACGCTATTCTGAAGAAATTGAAGACAGCTCATTCTCAGCTCCAACAGTCTGCTTTGCATTATCAATTTGTTAAGAAACTCTCATTTTGGGGGGGGAGCATAGAGCTGTGCAAGAGGAAACTTCTATCCAGACTGTCTGAATTATCCAAAAATTCTGAGCTGATGGCATCCAAGTGAATAAGACTTTACAGAACTGTATTTGGAGAGTTGATTGGATCTGTCAGTTTTCCTGTGGATATAAAGCCCTGGGTGGCTTGACCGAAAGTTCGCTAGAACATAAATAATCACCAGGCTTTCAGGTGAATTCCACAGAGTCTTTGGGAAGAGAAAACTGGCTATTTTCTCGGAAATCTATAGGCTATCTGAGAAAAACCTGTACAGATCCCCAAATGTGGATTCAGTGATGCGGATGTTTGGGGAAAAAAGAATTGATTCTTTTTCCTTTTCTATCTTTCTTTCCTTTTCCCCCCCTTCTTTCTTTTTTTCTTTTTCTTCCTTCCTTTCTTTTCTTTCTTTCTTCTTCTTTTTTTTTTTTTGAAACCAAAGTACTTGTCAGCAGCCAGTGTTAAGATTTCACAGCCAAGAAGGTCAGGGCAATGAACTTGCAAGCAATCGCAGACACTGAGCGCCGGGTCAACTCCCCACACTCCAATATGCTTGAGGGTCAGGAAGCAGGGAAAACATGTTTTTACAACTGAAAAGAGAATGTCTCGGATCATCTTTATGTAGTTATTACTTATTTATTTCCCACAAAGGGGGGTTTTCTAATGCTGCGTCTCTTGACTTTCTGAGCTCTCCTTTCTGTGTTTTAGGGAGGGTTGAGGGATGGGGCAAGACCTTGCAAAACTAGACTTGGACCTTTCTCCTTTATGTTTTCAAGAGGCCACATGCTGGTGATGAAAGAGCTGACCCAGGAACTTGAAGTTCAGAAGTGGGGTGGGGAGGGGAGCTGGGAGGCCTCCCAACCCCAGCTTCCATCTATCTGCCCCTGTTGGCTGGGCTTCAGCTACTCTCACTCTTGAAGGGTTGGGTCAGCACTGTGGTTCACCAGTGTTCCCACGTTCCCTCTCAATGAAATGGCTTTTGCACCTCTCTGGGACTTGGCGTGTGTTAAGTGGGTGTTCTCTACAGAGCTTTGAATGGGCGTTGGTGTCCATTCATTCATTCAGTGGGCACTAAATGAGCATCTACTTTGTGCCTCTCAAGCACTGAGGATGTCAGGAAAAGACAACCCCAGCTCTTCTCTCCTCCTGAGAGTTTATATATATATATATATATATATATATATATGCACACACAACTATACTTAGGTGACATCAGCTCCCACATCACATCACATGGATTCAGAGGGAAGGGTCCTACTATAAATCATCCCATCTCTTCTAATCTTCCCATTTTACAGATGGAAAGACCAAGGTTCAGAGGGGAGGAATGGGCTTGCTCAAGGTCACCAGTGGACTAGTTACAAGAGCTGAAGAAGGACCCAGTGTTGTTTTGTTTGCTTTTTGTCCCAGAGCTCTTTCCATTGTGCCGTGGTACCTCTCATAGTTCATTCAATCAGTCTTTGCCGAGCACTCACGAAGCACCATGTGTTAGCTGCTGTATGAAACTCAGAGATGTCACTGAGCTACAGGCAACAGACACATACGCCTCTACTTGGGAAGTGTGGAGGGAGCGCAGGCCTGGGAATCAGCTGGGCTTAGATTCCAATTCTGATGCTTCATTCACTCACTATGTTCTTTCAGGCAAGTTCTTTAGCCTACCTCAGCCAAGGTTTTCTCTTCTTTAAACCAGGCATGCGTGTAGTGACTAACCCCCATGAGTTTCGGGAAAGGAAGCAAAAATATATAGAAATAAGGAATGGTTCATGGTTACCATGAATAATAACTGTAGTGATAAATGCTATAGATAGTCACGTGCACAGTGGTCTGGAAATACGCAGAGAGGAACAGTTACTTATGTCCGCAAGCAGAGATGAGAAAAAGAGGACTCTTTTTTAAAAACTATTTTATTTATTTATTTTTAGAGAGAGGGGAAGGGAAGGAGAAAGTGGGAGAGAAACATCAATGTGTGGTTGCCTCTCACATACTCCCCACTGGGGACCTGGTCTGCAACCCAGGCATGTGCTCCAACTGGGAATCGAACCAACGACCCCTTGCTTCACAGGCCCACGCTCAATCCACTGGTCCACACCCGCCAGGGCAAGAGGACTCTTTTTTTAAAAAATTGGATTTTGCTGCTTAATTGTGTGTGGGGAGGGTGTATATTTTGTGGCTGAACTCTCGCTTACAGACACTTGTGCTCTAAGGCCTTCACTTTCCCATAAGAAATAGTGACAAAGACAGAGCCACAGCCAGATCGTGATGCGGAACAGGACCCTCCCACGGCTGACCAGCCAGACACCGGGCTCTCCTAACGGATGTGTGCACACGCCCCGGAGCAGGGATAACCCAGTGTCCTGAGGATGAGCCACGATATAGAGGTTCTCACATGAATCTTCAGAGATCAAGAGGGCAGCGCCATCCAGGGTGACCTACATTTTTTTTTTTATGTTGAACTGCTTTAAAAATCTGGAATGGTGTCAAGTGCATCTTCTGATGGCGCTCACTGCAGTGGGTCTTGACAGGCGCCTCCTGAATCCTGTTTTGGGGAGCACCAGACTCACGACGTGCTCAGGAAATTTGGGCGAGATATTCCCGGTGTCTCTTAGAGTTAAGGCACTGAATGGTCCCCAGGGGAAGAATCCCACGCATGTCCTTTAACCCAGTAGAATTTTCTTTCATCTCTCGATGATAAGATCTGTGAGGGCAGGAATTATACCAATCTTTGTTCTTGAAGGGGACAGTTGAGGTTGGGCTCGACGGATTCAGCTAGATATATTTTAGGAGAAGATGTAACTCGAAAACTCACTTCATTATTCATTCATTCTTTCATTCATTTTTATTGACTGTCTCTTATGGCAGGCATTCTATTAGACTTTAAAGACACAGCAAATATGATAGACAGGGCCTCTGATCTTGAGTAGGGGAATGGGTGTTGGTTAATTAACCAGTAAACAGTGGCTAACGAGCATGATGTCACATAGAGACACACACTGTGAAGATGATATAAAAGTGAGAATGTTTGAGGGAAGGGTGGCAAAGGGCAGTCTCTCCTGGGAGGAGCCATTCCTGTTGAGACCCGAAAGACACCTGAAGACGAGCAGGGACGACATCCCGGGTGGAGCGGTGGGTGGCGGGGCAAGGGACAGAATTGGTGTGCTCGAAGATCATAAGGCCAGCCGGTGTGGCCGGAGTGTAGCGAGGCTGAGAGTGACATGAAGTGGAAGATGCTCACAGAAGCTGCGTCTGGCCCATCCGCCTTCTCACCGCTAAATTCTGCGTCTCACGAAGACCGGGTACCATGGATGTTTGCAGACTGTGCTGATTAATGCGACTCACTAACTGTGTCTCTCAGTTCTTGCCCCTCACAATCACTGGTGGCATTATGTGGCCATATTTTATCAACTGAAGCTAATTTGTATAAAACAAGACGTAGTCGTGTGCCTTTTTGGTGAGCATGGCCACCTCTGTGGGGTCGGGGTAAGTGGTGATTTGACATCGACTGTCTTACGTCAGAAGCTAAGTAAGTATCACCTGATTAACTGTCCAGAAACGGAGAGGAAGGACTGCGTTTGGGGGAAGAGACCCAGGAAAGGCCAGTGGCATGGTCACCGTCACACAGGACACTTGTGCACTAGCAGAGGTGAGAACCCACCATCCCGCCTGACCACCGCGCTGGTGGCTAGGAGGTGAGCTGATCCATTGAACCTCCTTAACATTCTTGCCCTTGAAGCTTCTCCACCATACAGTTCGCAGTTCCCAAAACACGGGACGTTTGGCAAGACCCCGACGTGTAGCTCCAGGGCTCAACACCAGTGCTTAACTCCCCTGATAAGAAGCAGAGATGGGATGAAAGGGTCCCAAGGAGTCTGGGGACATGACAGGTTCGAAAGGCAGCAACAGGCAGGGACAGGGAGAGGGAAGTTTCAGATGCTCGTGCGAGGAATGCGAAGCTAAATGAGAACCATTCGAAAGCTCTGGGGGTTATAAAGTGGAATTCCCTCTTGTATAGTACGCAAGAGTTATTAAGTGTGTATATGAGACTCCTGTTTTACTTCATGTACATGATTATTTTATACAGGCGAGTTTGGAAAGAATTATAGGCTGAGAGCTGGCCAAGACGCAAGATGAGCAGCGGGGAGCGGGGGGGTGGCAGTTCAATGTCTTTGCTGGGAGCTCGGGCTACTTGGAGAAAGCCAGCGTGGGGTCCATCACGGGTCAAGGGCTTGGGAGAACTAGAGTGAGGTTGGATTCTGCGTAGGCTTGTCTCCAAAACGGCATCCGAGCCTTGGTCTTCACAGGAAAGAGCCAGGCTTGGGACGAAAGAAGCCAACCCTGGAACAGGCCCAGCAAACTGGGTTTGGCCCACTAATGTCTGGAGGCCAGGAAGATAAAGAATTTGGCTCTGACTTGCCTGGCTTTGAGACTCGAGGGAGACCATCTTGCACACACCCCGTGATTTCAAACGGGAGAAACACATTATCTTTGTGAAAGAAGTCCAGAATATAGGGCTGCTTTAGGAAAGATCCAATTACCAATAGACTGGACTGGTTTTTTGTTTTGTTTTGTTTTTTTCCCTGAGAGTGGTCAGAAGCAGAGAACTGGTCTCCTCTGAGCTTCCAGGTTATATTCCTAGAGGAGAGTGCCAAGGCTCTGGCCTCGGAACCATTGGGAATCCTGGTTTTGCTTCTAACTCTGTGCCCTTGGGGGAGAGTTAATGAATCTCTCTGAGCCTCAGTTTCACCACTTGTGAAATGGGCATTAAGATAGCTCCTCATATTGAGAATGTAATAAGGCAGAGGTATCCTGAGGCACAATGGAGTCTCCTTAAGTGATAGCCCTCCTGCGGATAGTAATGATTATGTTGCTAGGAATTTGAATGAAGGATGGTTGGCTGCCCCGGGCTGGACAGCGGGAGAGCAGTGCGTGTGGTATCTCTTGTTCAGTGAGCACAACTCTCTCTCTGTTCTTTTACCCTAGACGCAGCTCAGGGCAGCTGCAAAGCCTCAGGACACTTCACAGAGTGGCCACGGTGGTTTTACCACTTGAAAAGAGGTTGTCTTCATGGTGACCTGCCTCTCCCTCCTGGAACTGAGATGCTGTAGACGCTGGGCTGGCTGAATGCCGACCGCCTAGAGCCCAAAGCCGCCCTGTTGGATACCCCCAAGATATTCGTGGATCGCTAATGCCTTAAAGCCATAACTTACCTAAAGGGGAAAAACGCTTGTTTAACTGTATCATTAGGACAAAAATCCACCTCTGTGGTCGAGCTTAACCCAGGGAGACATTGGTTTCTCCATGCAGGGCAGTTTCTACCCCACTGGGCTGTGAGGAGACACAGTCACAAGTTCCTGCTGTCTTGTTGCTCTGCCGCTTCTAAGAGTCTGAGAGCGTGTGTGCCCACCTCCACACTCCAGGTGGAAGAAAGAGGACCAGAAGGAGCAGGGAAGACCCTTCTGTTTAAGGGTCTTAAACAGGTCTTATAGGTCTCCCATAACCATGAGTTAGATGGGAGTCCTGTGACAGGCTCAGCTGCAAGGGAGTCTGGGTAATGTAGTCTTTGTTCTCAGTGTCCACGAGCCTAGCTCAGCACTGGAGTTCTTAAGTGGAATGGGAGAATAGACATGGGCAGACAACTAGCCTTCTAGGCCTGAGGTTCCTTCTTACAAAGTTAGGCAGCAGGGGGTCCGGTCTCAGCAAGCCTTGGATCTGAATCCCAGCCCTCTTTCTGGCTCATAGAATAAACACAGACATCACGCTCTGCGTTTTCTCACTTGAAAAGTAGGGACGATATCAAAATGATGCCAATTTCACCGGGCCATCGCGAAGAGGCGTGCAGAGTTCCTGCCACGGAGCCTGCAGCCGATGTGACCGCCTCAGTCGGTTCCCTCCTTCCCTTCCTGACCTCCGCGCAAGACAGTGGCGGCTGCTGGCATACTTCTTGCAGTCGGCTTGCTACCTGCCTGCTTCCCCCAGCTTGTGAGGCCTGAAGACCGCGGTTTCCATGTTGGCGCTCCGAGAAGGCTGCCTAGTGCCTGGAATGGACTAGGGGCTTGTTTGTGCGAATGCATAAGTGAGTGGAAGACCGCCGACAACGAAGCCAGACCTGACCACAAAGTGTCCTCGAATGCTGGCCTGACGTGACAGCCTGTACGCCAGGTACTGTACTAAGTTTCTTAAGTGAGCTACCATTGCCTCATCATTAGTAGATACGATGATGATCATGATCCTGATTTTCAGGGAAGGTAACTAGGCTGCTGAGATAAACCCACGCGGATGCCAGTGGGGGAACTGGGCTTTGAACCCAGAGGGTTTCGAGACCCATGCTCCCCGTCACCGGGTCAGACTGACTCTGCTTGGGTGTGGATTGAAGGTGCCTTAATTTAAAGAGAGATCGAATTGGGCTTTTTCATCTTTGACTTTCAAGAAAAAAATGATCTCTACATCCTCAGCTATTGGGAGAGTCATTTCATTGAATCCCCTTCTTTCCTTCCTTCCTTCCTTCCTCCCTCCCTCCCTCCCTCCCTCCCTCCCTCCCTCCCTCCCTTCCCTCCTTCCTTTCTCCCTCCCTTCCTCTCTTCTTTCACAGAATACCGCATCCCCTCCCCCCCCCCAATAAATCACTGTTGCATGTAAAACTCAGCACCGACTGCACCAGTGGTTGAAAGGGTAGTTCCGTGTCTTACACGCCAGATCTCCAGGTCACCTCCGCCAGGGCCCCTTGCACAAGTCCAGGATTTTATGAAGTGCATTTTCGTTTAGCCCTTCTTGTACAAGGGGGGAAACTGAGGCCAGCGCCCAGACGCTGGATTTGCTCAAGCCTGGACGTAATGTACAGAAATGTACAAAGCGTCCCATTGCACATTTCGGTCCTTCATGCTTTGACTCTCCAAGGAGACCATCAGCTGCTTTGAACCAAGTCACCCAAACTCGAGACCAGGAGGGCACGGTTCAGTTTTTGTACATTGCATTCTTCAGCTAACTCAAGCTAAGACATTGATTATGTAAGACGGTTGTTGTTGGGCAAACCAACGTGGCCGATAGTTGGAGTCGGAACTTTTGCTGCGAGCCGGGTGCTTGAGAAGCGGATGTGTTTGTTTACTCCACAAATTCGCCAAGTGCCAGCTCCCCAGCAGTGAATCACTTAATGACTCCAATGCAAACCCCAAACTCCAGACTGGCTCGGGAGAGCTGGCGATCACGGAAAATCCTGCTTCGTTTAGCCCAAGGATCTGACCACCCGGGAGCTGGAAAACAGACCTCAAGCAGGACAGAAACAGAAGTGTCCAAAGCAGAAATGGAAAACACAAGCCCGTAACAAGCTGACCCTCAAGAAGGACCACAGATGAGTTGAGTCTGAGGTTGTGTTCCCCGGGTGGCGGGGTGGGGGGGGAGGGGATTCTCAGCTCACTGGACTCCTGCGTCAGGATGGGAATGGGACATCAAGACAAAAGCTGTCTCCTTTGAAAGGCCCCAGGCAGTTGGGGTCCCAGAACCTTCGACTACTGTCTCAGACCTGGCGTTGCAGAATCCATGTCCACCCAGACCAGGCAGGAAATGTAAGTTGGTAGGCGAACCGCGTGTGAGATACCGAAAGGCAGCTGGAGCTCAGTCTCGGTGTTGGGGGGGGCAGTGGGGAGTTATGGGAAGTTGGGGGGCATGTCTCCACTAAAGACAGCAGTTGCTGACCCTTAGTTAATTGTTGCCACCTGGAAATGTGGGCTGACAGATGTTCTGATCTGTCAAAAGAATCTAAAAACCTTGATTTTCACAAGCAGTCCAACTTTTAAAAAGATTGTCAAATAATACAGTTTCAAAAGGAGTCTGGGAACACTCTCCTGCCCCCTCATGAAGATGATCGCTCATGGTGGTCGTGGACTAGCTATGGTGGTCCCTGATTGCAGACCCTTGGAGTAGGTAGAAGACACCTAATTCAACCCCTTCCTTCTACAGATGTGACACAGTGGACCTCGGCGTTTATCTCAGTTCACACAACAGTGTCGGCGGCAGAGATGGGGTGGCGCCTAAGTCCGGCCTTTCTTTACTTTGCAATGTGGATTCTGGCACCGGGTTCATTTTCCAGAACTGAATAGCTTTCTGTCCCAAGAATGGGTTAAGCCTCCTGCTTTCCATGGAGAAAAGAAAATTGTACCCGAGCCCTTAATAATGATGTTATTGTTGCTGACAGTGATAATAAATAGCAGGTGGAATGCATTGAGCAGCAAGTAACAGAACATCCTGATTCAAACGGACGTAAATAATCTATGACACTCTTATATTTCATAGACAGATCAGAGAAAGGACAGTTGCCCTGACATAATCAGGAATCTGGACAGTTTCTGTCTTTTTGCCCAGCGAGATCCTTCCCTTCCTCCTTTCCTTTTTTCCTTCTCTCTCCCTTCTCCTCTCCCTCCATCTCCAAGTCCTCTGACTCCTCTTGGTTACAACAAGGCTGCCAATAGCAAGGGGATCCTTGTGTCCTATTGTTCCATCCAGAAAGAGAGAATTAAAAATCTTGAAACTTCTCTTCCAGGCATTGACTATAAATCTTTCTCGTTCATTTAGCTGAGTTGACTGTCCACCTCTGGCCCGATATCAGTAGACAGAAGAAGTCATGTGTTGATTGGCTGAACTGTACAGTCTAGTCCAGGAGCTGAGATGGGACCCTATGTGTGGGTGGGGGGAGTCTATTTGAATCCTCAGAATATCCTCATGATGGGCTGGACCCTGGGCTTTTTCTACAAATATCCAGGAGCTTGGTTCTTCGGTTCCCTAGCAAACATAGGGCAGAGCAGGACTTCTGGACCATTAATTGCACCAGACCCCCCAAGAAACCTGATAAAAATGAACATCCTATTCTCCTGTCTCTGTAAGGGCCTGGTTCGGTAGGTCAGAGAATCTGCATATTTTATAACCTCCCCAGGCGATGTTGACTTTGCATGGTCCAGTGTCACCCTTTCAGGGACTTGCAAACCTGATGTCCCACAACTCAGGAGTACTCAAGCAGTGGCCCTCAGCCATCAGGGAAGTGCTTGGGCTCCCAAAGGGCAGAGTTTTCATGTTATGGCACCGTAGAAGCTCCTGTGTTGTGATTACCTTTGAATTCTTGGAATGAGAAAATTCCATCTGGATTTCCCATCGTGGTTTGCTGGAGTGGTTTTGAGGGAACCTTTGGAAAAGAGTGAGGAAGATACAAGGAATGTCCTCGTTTCCTCAGTTTCTACCCACAGGCTGAGTCACCCTCAGTGCCTGGGTTACGCGATACTGAATTGGGGGCGGGTCCTGATTGTAATGAGTCAGTGTGACCCTCTCTGTGGGGATTTAGTCTCTATACCATTTAAGCTATAATCCCAAGTGGGAGAATTATTTCCTTTTTATGCTCATGGAATCATCCTGATAACTCAAGGGAGTTTTGTGCTAGGGGTGGCTGTCCTAACTTGCTATATCCCTTTCTGACAAAGAGAGAGCAGAGCTTGGGTTCATAAGCTTAAGATTCATATCAATATAACTGTATTAACTTTAATATAATTAAAAGCATCTAGCTATCATTTAATTATATCGTTTCGCTTTCATCATGTGTCAGACAGGATGCACGCTAGATTGTGTTGACCGAAAAAAACAACTCAGGGCCCTAAAACAACAGTCTTCCTGGATATTCATCCGCCCGGTCTGTCGTGGGTCTCGGGGGCGCGGGGAAGGGCTCCAAACATTGGGGTCACTCAGAAGCAGGCCCGCCGAGCGGTCCCTGTCTGCAAAGTCTCCGGCTCTCCTGGCAGAGAGCAAGGGAGTTTTGAACATGAGCTGTTAAATATTCTGGCACAGACGTGCTGCGTGGAATTTCCACTCACTGTCCATTGGCCAGAACTAGTCACATGACCCCACCCAAACGCAGGGGCCCAGGAAGTGAGAGGTTCTTTCACGTGTTTTCACGTCGCTGTTTGCTTCTCGATTCGTGGGGTGGGCAACTTCCCTAGGGGTGCACGAACACAGAGGGCACAGCGGTGTGTCCACTCAGCGCTGTACTGGGGCGGCCTGGCCTTGACCCTGGCGTCAGGACCCTTCCTGTCTCTGTGACTTTGAGTGAGCCCGTCACCTTATTGGCCTTTAGTTTCCTCATCCATAAAGTGGGACCGTAACAACGGCACCCACTTCAGGGGGCCTGAGAGGTGGAACGGGTTAATACAGACCGAGAGCGCTGAATGCGGCGCATGGCAGGCACAGGGTGAATGTGAGCCTGGGTCAATGAGGGACATGAGCAATTGCAATGAAGTACAAGGTGTGTCCCCATGGGGTAGCCGGGGGGAGGGGCGGTGTCCCGCAGCGGGAGGTCATCCCGCGTCAGGCTGTAGGAGAAAAAGTTCTCCAGAGGAAGAAGAGCCTGCAGGGGGAAGCGTGGGCAGCCAGGGGAGGAAGGGGCCGGTCTTTTCCAGGCAGGGGCAACGGGGCCGGGCGCAGGATAGCGGCGGGCCTCCGCGCGCTTCCGCCAGACATTCCCTTTGCTTGAACGCTCGGCTGCTTTTCCGCTGGTGCCTCCGGAGCCGGAGCCGTGTTGAGTTCCTGGCTCTTGCAGAAGTCCTGGTCTCAGCAAGGGGCCCGGCCTCGCAGACACCGTTTATTCTGCCCATCGGATGTGCACTCCCGACGGCCCCAGACCAAGTCACTGAGGCCTTGAACTACCCTCCCGGCTGGCCTGGGGAGGACGGCCACCAGTGAATGAGGGCAGATCTAAGAGGATGTTTTGGAAACATAGCAACTAAAGAAATCAGGGTTTGGATGAGTTGAGCGAGCGAGTGCTTTTTCAGAGCACGGAAAGCTGGGGTGTTCGTGTGAATGGTGTAGCAGGGGAGGAAGACAGCTGGTGAGGAGGGGAGGCAGGAAGAAATCTGTGGGGAATGCTTATAAAAGGCAGAAAATTGCGGAGCTCTGGTGTGGAAGAGCTAGATCATGACCTTATTAATTTCACACCAATTTCCCTTTCCCAGTTCCTTTGGCTTGTTTGCTCACCATGACCCCTCCACCAGGGGCATCGGTGGAAGAAAACTGCCTTGAGCTCTAGACGGGGCTTCCGAAGCCAGCCATCGGAAGCTTTGATGAGGCTGGTGGTGGCCGGTGTCCTGCGGCCGACACTGGGGCCAGAGCGTTATTCACTGAGCACACCTGACTTTCTGGAAAGCACATCCACTTGACCACCAGGCAAGAGCCAAGCGCAGAGGTGAGGCGCAGCGGAAGTTCCCCGCCCTCTAGGGACCGTCAATCAAACAAGCGCGGTGCGGGTTAATGAAGGAAAGCAACGATGGAGGTGGCAATGTTGGCACCCCCCGGCTCAACCCACTCTGCACCGGGCACTGCCGTGAGCCCCCTCTATAGATGATCTCATTTAATTCCCACGACAACCTTGAAAGGGAAGCCTGGTTTCAAGAAGGATCCTTTGCTGTATCTGATTTGACACAGCTCATTTGAGGGAATAGCCATGGCCAAGTGTAAAATCCTGCTTCTCATTACCAGGAAACGTGTGGTGCCTGCCCCAGACCGCTACCCTCTTCCTGGCTCCCGTACCCACCTCCTTACTCAAGGAGAAATGTAAGGATTTAATATTTTCCTGCTTTGCTCATCTTGCCCCAGAGAAATTGTCCTACCTGCGGGTATTAAAACCCATACTTTGAGATGAGGAAACTGAGGCTCAGAGAAATCAACCTACGTGGAGTTCCAAACTGGCAGCGGGGAGTTGCTGTTCCCTCCTCACCCCCCCCCCAGAAATGTTTTATTTTGACATGACTTCAGACTTGCCCAGAAGTAGCAAAGAATCCCTGTATACTCTTGACCCAGTGCCCCAAATGTCAATAATTTGTCACGATTGCGTTACCCTCTCCACCTCTTTTTCAAAAGCCATCTGCAATTCAGTGGCAGACTCCATGCCCCTTTCCCTCTAAATACTTTGGTGTTTATTTCCCCCAAACAAGGGTGTCTCTTACAGAATCACAGCCCAGCTATTACACCCAGGGAGTTGATGTTGGTACAGACGCAGCGTTACTACCTGTTGTTCAGACTTGGTTTCTGATTCACCAATCGACAAGTTGTGTCAATCGTGTCCTTGATGGCAGAACAATAAGAGAGAAGAAAAGAGTTTGGGGGGTGGGGGGAGAGAGAGAGAAAGAAAGAGAAAGGAGAAAAAATGCCGAATTGCTCAGGGCGTTTAATAGCCATGCCTCTTGAGTCTCTGTCGATCTGGAAGAGTCCTTCCACCTTTCTTGGGGTTTCATGAATCGGACAGGGATTGGGTAGAATGTTCGTCAATTTGGATTCGCCCGTGAGACTGACGTTACGTGCTGGTCAGAGGGGCACCGCAGAAGGGAGGCTGTGCTTTCTCGGGGCACCCTAGCCGGAGGCGCATGACCTGGAGATCGGCCCGATGAGGGCGGACATTGGCTCTGACGATTGGGTCCAGGCGCCGTTTCTCCCTTTGTCATCGGTATCTTGTGGGGAAACGCTTTGAGACTCGGTGAAGGGCAGAGCCAGGACTTCCACCCAGCTGTCTGACTCCAGACCTCATTGTCACAGGCGACACTTACCACCTCTCCGTGGAGCTGGCGTTTTTTCAGAATACGCCAGGCATGGCGCTGACTCAAGTGCATTCTTTCTTTAAGCGCTCACAGTGATTTTTCGGAGCTGTGCGGGCCCCATCGATCACACTCACCTACATGACCCGATATGTTCAGAATCCAGATGGCTTAATCACCTCTTGCTAACAGAAATCTGACAAAAGGCAACGCCGTTCCCCTCCTCTGGTCCTGGAGCCCGAATGGGGGGCCGAAACGGCTCCCACAGATTCCCAAGGAGCTTATGTCCCCAGGAGCATTACCCAAACAGAACCCTGCCAAGGACGTGAGTGAATAGGGGCCAACCCGTGTGCCTGCGGCTCCGAAAGGGCCCGGATTGACCGCAGGGAGGGCTCTTAATGAGACTGAATATTCCCTCAATGGAGACACATTACTATCGAATAATAAACAGCAGAGTCTATGGTGTTGATCTTTAAAGTAAATCCTATTGCTATTAGCTTATCTGCCCAACTATTAAAACTAATAAAATAATAAACTTTATGACACAGACACTTAGCTCAATTCAATCCCCCCCTTCTAACTGCAATTTTCTCCTTCTGGGACTGTTGGTTTTTCCAGCAATTTCCTGCTTATCACTAAACTATCTGGAACATTTTTATATGTTTGGATGACAGTTTTCAGTTGCCCTGGGATGTTTTTATTCTCTCTCTCTCTCTTTCTCTCCTCCCCTCCCTCTCTCTCTTTAAATTGAACTTTATTGTCTCTCTTTACACCAATCACTGTTGAATTTTTGTAGCCTGTCGTTCCAGCAGGCAAGAATGGCTCTTGTTATCAGGTTCAAGATCACCTGCCTCTTGGGGTCCATTGTGAACTTGCTAAAGAAAAGAGGAAAAACCGCTCTAAATTAACTGGGGGCACAGGAGGGGGAAACCCAATACTCGTGCAGTCTTCTTTGGGTCTGTGGTCTCCGAAGGCTTGGCAATGTCATGTTACAAGTTTGGGGCAGATCAGAAAAAAAGAAAAAAGAAAACCAGCATATAGAGGGTTTGCTTCTTCCATGGGCTAACTGTGTGCAGAGGGCGTAAGGCAACATGTCCGCAGGGAAAGCTATCCTTGAGTCTTTCTTAGGATGCTGCTTTATTACAGGACCAGTATCACCCTGGCTGGGGTGGCTCAGTGGATTGAGCGCTAGCCTGCGAAGCAAAGGGTCATCAGTTCAATTCCCAGGCAGGGCACATGCCTGGGTTGCAGGCCAGGTCCCCGATAGGGGGCGTGCGAGAGACAACCACACATTATTATTTCTCTCCCTCTCCTTCTCCCTCCCTTTCTTGGAAAATAAATAAAGTCTTTCAAAATAAAGAGAACCAGCATCGCTTCTTTCCAGCATCATCTCTTTCAGCTGAACTCAGTAGAGCCATTTTTTTTTCACTACTGAAGATCTTTTTCCCTATTGACAACCAGAAAAAGTAGCGGATTGTGCTGAAGGGCACAGTGGATGAAAATATCTACATCTAGGGCCCAGAAGGACAACTCCGGGGAGCCCACGTGCCTGGGGGGAGGGGGGCGGGGCGCTGTACCTGGGCCTCGCTTCTCACTCTCCCTTGGGAGCGCGTGTTCATGTTTTAGTTCTCTCTCCTTCCCCGACCCTCTTTGTCCAAGAGCGTGGAGCTGAGTGTTATCCTACCTGTAGAGCTCAGACCACGTCACTACACTGAATCCTTTATCACCCAGGTGTCAGCCGGAATCGGGCTTTACAGCTGCATTGGGATGATCTTGTTCCGGCCTGAGCCTTAAGGCGTCTCCAAGCGGGAGGGAGTCGCTGAGGTGAGAGGCCGTTGGCGTGTCTCAGATCTTACGTTCCATCTTCAGCCGACCAACTGCGAGCCGTGTGCTGCCCGGGGTCAGAAAGAGCAAAGGAGGGGGAAACAGTCGACCGACTGAATGGTGATTTGACTCCCTGCCAACACCCCGGCCGCTCTCGCGCCTTCCTCCTCCTTCTGAACTTTGTGGATTTGTGTATGTCTGTGTCGGAATGAGGTGAGAACTATGTTATTCAGGCAAGAAGAAAGAGGTGCGTAGGGAGATTTTTAATTTAGCCCGAGGACTTTCGTACTTAAGAAATCGCTTGTCTCCGCGCCCTGCCCCCCCCCCCCCCCCGCCTGAGAATAAAAGAAATGGATACATTCATTTCAGAAAATATGGGACAAGCAAGTATATCTATCCATCAGCCAGGGCACGTGACCGTGAAGACACATAAGCCAACTCTGACTGGCTTAAACAAAAGGTCATGTATTCGATGAGTACGTTGGACCCGTCAGAATTGGCAGGATTTGCAGAGTGGGGAGGGGTTGTGGGCGCCGGGGGGCGGGGAGCAGGACTGCGGATGGTGTTGTGGACGGGAGATTCAGGTCAGCACGTGTGTGTTGAAATGACCTGGAAATACTCTTTCTAATGCATTATTCACTAAGGGTCATAGATTGAGCAAATGCCCCCCCCAAATTCCTACGCCGGCACCCAAGCCCCGAATACCTTAGACAATGATTGTATGTGGAGATCGGGCCTTGAAAGCGGCAATTACGTTGGAATGAGGTGGCTAGTGTGGGTCCTCATCCAATCGGACATCTCTGGAAAGGAAATTCGGACACGCGTGGAGAGACCAGGGAGACGCGTGCACACGGAGGAAAAGCCACGTGAGGACACAGCATGAAGATGACCATCCGCAATCCAAGGAGAGGAAGCCAACCCTGTAGGCACCGTGCTTTTGAACTTCTGGCCTTCAGGAGTGCGAGAACATAAAGGTCTCTTGTTTAAGCCCCAAGCCTATTGCATTATGGGTAACGCCGACAAACCGATACCCAGGGGATGCAAAGCCTCGGGAGCGCGCAGACAGTTGGCTGGGCCGATGTCACATGCCGGTTCCCGGTTGTATCTCCTGGCTTCTGTAGCGAAAGGTGAACACCTAGAGTTACCTGGCCGGAACCCAGAACAAGGCCAAGATAACCCTTCAGGACCAAATGTGGAAGTGGAGCACATTTAAAGACATTTTTAGTTATTTATTTTTAGAGAGAGGGGAAGTGAGGGAGAAAGAGAGAGAGAGAAACATCGATGTGAGGGAGAAACATTGATCAGTTGACTCCCCTATGTGCCCTGCCTGGGGACTGAACCCACAACCCAGGCACCTGCCCTGACTGGGAATCAAACTGGCCACCTTTCACTTTGTGGGCTGACACCCAACCCCCTGAGCCACACCGGTCAGGGCTGGGGCGGACACTTACTGATGCCTGTGGTAGCCAGGCTCCGAGTGGGCCCATGGTGAACTGTCCTCTGCCCCTCCTTCTGGTCACACCCTTGTGTCCTCCATACCCGCCTTCCATACCCCACCACTCTCGGTCGGGATGACCAGTAGATTGTACCAGAAGCAATTGTGTCTGGCTTCCAAGTTCGGTCATAAAGGGCACTGTGCTCCTTCCTTGGTGCCCTGGCTCTCTTACTATAGGGCAAGCAGCTGTTCTGCCATGAGAATACTTGGGCAGCGTGGGGGGTGGGGGGGTGCATGCGAGGAGTAGCTGAGGTTTCCTGCCAACAGCCAGCCCCATCTCACCAACAGCCATGTGAGTGACCCACAGAGGAGGCAGGTCCAGCCTTCAGATGAGACCAGTGCCCCAGCCAACATCCCGACTGCAACTTCCCAAGAGACCCTACACCGGAGCCACCCAGCTGAGCCCCTCCCAGATACACAACACTGTGAAGCAAAGTAAATGGTTGTCACTGCTTTAGGTGGCTGAGCTTTGGATACATTGTTGTTTTGTTACAGGCACATGGAACAGTGTCCCCCACACCTGGCTGTTGCCACTGCTCTTACCGGCGCCTGGGGAGGTCTGTCCTTCCCAGTTCCCTCACCCCCGGGGTGGCCTGCCCCGGATTTGATGGGATCACAGGTCCAAAGGTCCTCCTCCCTCATCTCAGAGAAGGGCTGACTCTGTGGTTCAGTTTATACTCCAGAACACCCGACACGATCTTGCTGAGGCTACGCTGCATTTGGAAACATCTTTGCTCTTTCTCCCCTCCCCTACCTCGCTTCCCTCCCTCCCTTCTGGGTTGAGAGACGCCCTGGATACATAGCTTGCTCAAGTATTCTCACCCCAGGTTAGGAAAACTGACCTCCGATGGAACACATCTAGAAAGGAATAGGGGATACCAAGTGGTCAGAAACCTATGACTAATACGGTCCATCTCTTCCTGGCCCAACTTGAGGTTTTTCGACACGTGCACTTTTTGATGTAAACACCCATGTACAAACAGACGAATGTGCCTTCTGCCTGAAGGGACTGAATCTGTATCTTGTCATTTAGCCAGAAGGGGATGCTTCCAGAATCACGTCAGTCTTCTAGTTCAGCAGCTTGCCACCTACGAAACGGTAAATTTCATCACTATTGTATACCAGGGCCCCAGGGAGGGAGCCATGAAAGAGAGAATAAAGAGAAACAAAATTACTTAAGATATGTACATATCTATCTGATACAAAAAAAACCACAAGTGGTTCCAGTAATGATTCCTAAAGTTGTGGCTAATATTCACTACTCCTACAGCACCCAGTCCGTATGCTCTAGGGGAGGTGGTTGGAGCTGAACCTGTTTCTCGGGGAATTAAAGCCTTGGTTTCCTTGCATATAGGGTATGGTCTTAGATGGTCATGAACTCTTTCTCCTGGACCCGGCTGTGGGGGTGGGGGGGACGGTAAGAGACACTCAGGACATCCCTAGGGTTTCGCTCATGCTGGGAACCAGAACGCCTGTCCTCCTTTGGTCCAGAGAAATTTCTATTTCCCTGTGATAGGGAGGGTCACCGTGTCAACCTGCCAGCCCCGGAACCCTCTTCACCGTTGGGGACATGATGAGTCTCCAAAGCCAGAGGCAGCCTCACCACCTAGTTCAGGGAAATCCCAGTTGGGTTCCTTCCCATCACACGGAACGATTCAGAAGCAGAGATGATGTTAGAATCAACAGGCCCAATGTCGTCTGGTGGTAGACTCTAAACTTGAACCCACACCTGCTGGCTCCCAGAGCCTGAGCCCTGGGCAGCGTCCACCACTTGAGGGGGTGTGGAGCCCCTCGCACACTCGGTGGCTCTTGGCACCCTCAGCGTATTTGCAGAGAAATGGCACCCAGGGTGGGAGGCGGTGTGGTGCGGTGGAACGACACTCCCACGACACTGAATTTATTCATTCGGTTCATCAAAAATTACTCAGTGAGTCCCCTCTGCATGGCAGGCAGTGTCCTAGGCGCTGCAAGCAGAGCATCGCAAATCCGTCGCTTTCCTTCCACGCGGTGTGGCCCCGGGGAAGTTGTTTCACTTCTCTGAGCCTGGCTTTCCTGGCCCCTAACATGAGGCCATTCACACCCCCGAGATGAGGAGTCAGTTCGTCCCATCACCGGGAACATGGGAACACAACCACGTGGTCTTGCGGCAAGGATTGGACGCGTACAGATCCACTCCTGCGACAAAGGGTTCCTGAGCGTCTGTCTGCTAGGTGCCAGCGACGGTGCCGAGCTCTGAGAACACATCAGTACATAAGGCAAGTACAGTTGACCCTGGACCAAGGCAGGGGTTGGGGCACCCACCCCCTCCACCCCTGGCACCGTGGAAAATCTGAGTATAACATCAGACTCCCCCCAAACCGAACTCCTATTGGCCAAGAAGCCTTACTAAGGACAAAGTCAAGCCACATCCATTTTGTGTGTTAGTGTATTATATCCTGTATTCTCCCAGTAAAGGAAGTTGGGGAAAAGAAAATCACAGGGAAGAGGAAAACGCGGCGTCTGTAGCGTTTATTCAAAGCGCCCCGTGTGTGAGTGGACCCGCGAGGTTCAGCCCTGTGTCAGGACTTGTGTGGACCTTACACGACGTGAAGTAGACTTTAAGCCAAACGCTACGCTTGTGATTAGGGTGTGTGATAAGACCACAACCAACTGCACAGGTCAGGCCTTCCTTCGCCATTGCCCCGCCACTTCCCCCCTTAAAGGTCTCCAGGGTGGAGAGGGCTTCAGGAGAGGACAGGGGACCCAGAGCAGTAAGGACAGGTAAGGGTTAAACGTGAACAGCAACGAACCCCGCCTGCTGCCCTGGTGGCTGGAGTCTCGCTGTCACTTTGCCATGACTCTGGGTTTATGGAAAAAAAAGAAGCCCTACAGAGGGGAAGAGAGGAAGTCGTTTTTCCTACAGCACAGCTGAAAATCCCATCGCTCGGTGGAATTTTTCCCCCCTTTAAGGTGCACAGTTTTTGGATGGATTTGGCTCCTTTGTTGGCTTTCTTTTGTTGTTTTATCGTAAGGCGAAGTTTAGATCCCCAAACCAAAAGCAAGTGGCCGAGGACTCACTCTGCGGTGCCGCGATTCCAGCAGAGGGTCCCTTGCGTGGTGGCTGGGAGGTTGACACGGTGACCCTCCCTATCCCAGGGAAATAGAAATTTCTCTGGACCAAAGGAGGACAGGCGAAGTAGATGCTTGACCAAGGTTGGCTGGATGCATTTCTGTGTGTGTCTGGAGACCTCAGGTCCACCCTAACTCTCTACAGGTTCTGTCCTGTTCACTCATTTTACTTTCGGAAGAAAGGGGTGTCTGTCTGTCTCCCTGTGTCCGTGAGCCTGGTTTTGATCCGCCAGGAGGAAAAACACATTGCGGGGCTCGGGTACTAAACGCCGCAGGAGCACCTGTTAGATGCCAGTCCTCGTGCGGGTGCCTGGCCTGTCAGATCCCCGGGAGAGCTAAGGAACAAGGAGGCGGGGGCCTCACGTCCACCACTCCCTCCCACGGGAAGAGGTTATGAATTTATTCGACTTTGACCCCGAATGCATTTCCACGGGGATCATCGGAGGAGTGGCTGATGGTCTCTGGTTTCCGCCGAGATGGGTCTGTCTTCTTGTTGGCTGGTGTTTTTGTCGTTAGCCTGATGAATGGGCTTGGTGTAACATTCTTCAGCTCCGGAGTCCACGGGATTCTCGGGGCCGCCCGGCTGACCCCGTCATGTTACCATACAGAATCCCCGCAGTTGGGGGTTTAGTGAGGAGACACATTAAATGGGAAAAAATGTTTCTTTTTCCTCTGGTCAAGTCATTTTGGATGGAGGGGATACAAGACTCGGTGTTCCAGCTTGAAACCTGCCCAAGAAAGTAACTTTCTTTCTCAGTCCAATGATTACAGCTGCTTTGCTACAAAAAAGTTATAAATGACTAGTGTCTTACTAGTGTGTGGCGCAAATCATAGCAACCTCAAGAACACTATAGGTGTATTTATCAAATAGGGATTGCATAAATGGGAAACATAAATGAAAGGGAAAAGAACAAATGATGATAGATGTATAGTCACTCCTCTACCAATATTGATGAATGGATAAAGGCAGGCCTACGCAAGAAAATGAATAAATGAAGGAAAGTGCTTCTGAGGATGAAAGGACACACATGCCTGAGACAAACTGTGTGGGAGACTTGCTCGGTGTCTTCTTGTGACTATCGGTTTCCTTGGTTCGCAGGGCACTTTCTCTCTACCCAATGGGACAAATCAAAATATCTTCCCTAGGAAAGACAGAACTGGAGAGGGGAGAGAGAGAGAGGCCTGGAGGAGAGAAACTGGGGAGAGAGAAATTCCCGGATTCCTAAGATTCTTCCAGTGCCTAGATACAGCCCCGAAGTTTTACAATAGCCCCGACACTTCCCCTCAAGTTAACACACACTGAGCTGTGTCCTTACAGCCCAAACGCTCGTCACGCAGATGCAGGGCGAGCGGCTTGGGCGTCACCGCCTTTGTGCAGGACGAGGGCTGGGTCTGTCGGCATCCCGGCTACTGCTCTCGCTTCCCTTCCCACTTCTTCGTCCCTTGGGGTTTAAAGATTAAAAAAGAGAGAGAGAGAAAGAAACAGAAGAAAGACAAATGAAACACCTCTACCCTCATCACTTTAAGCTGGTTGCAAGGAGGCGGGGGGTGGCTGTTTGATTTGGTTTCCATTCAGGGCTGAGGTTTGTCCTCCCTGCCTTTAGCGAGGGTTTCGGTTGCTTTATCTTGGCGTGGGGTTGCTCCCGAGGACTGAAGGGTGTCCAGGGCAGGCCTGTGGTATTTGTATTGGCTGCGAGAGCCGCTGGGCTAGTGGCAGGGCCTGACCTCAGCCTTCGGTGCGCAGAAGGAGGCTCCTTTCTGGGGTGCCTTGCCCAGGGGAAGAGAAAAAAATGATGCGCTGCCCCCCATTTGGTGTCCGTGGGTCACACCTGGCCAGAGTCTCCCAGGAGTGTTCTGTTTTGGGGGGGCTAGCGCTCGGGACCCTGGGAAGCATGGCTTCTTCCCTCCTCTCTTCTCTCCAGCGAGGAGGGCTGGCGGTTTTGGCTGCCTCCGTGGAAAAACAAATACCCTTCCACAAATAAGTTCTTCTCACAGCCTTGAATTAGTGTTGGCAAAAACACCTCCGAGTGGGGATTCCACAGAGGTGCAAGCCAACCACACCTTTGAAGGGAGAGGGCCTCCGAGAGGTGGGCTGGATGGGTTGGGCGGAGCAGTTTGGAGGTCAAGGGGACGCTGAGTGTCTCTTCATGGAAATTTTGTCAAAACCAAGAGCCGGGAGGGCCCAGAGGGGCCCAGCTGCCTCGGGCCCCTCTCTCTGCACCGGGCCACTTACTTCGACGTCCGTGGGCTTCCAAGGTGTTGGCAAAGGTGTCTGGGAATCCCGACGGCAGCCAACCCAGGGCTGCCTGGGGCAAGCACAGTGAGAACAACAAGAAGAAGGAAATTTCTCCTGCGAGTGATCTCACCGACCACGGGCGTCCCACATCAGGGAAAGTTTAAGAGAATGGCACTTGGGTGGCATCTCTCTCTTTAGCCCTCCCCCCGCTCCACCAACATGTTTTTTTTATTTTTTGGTACAGCATCCTCCCCAAGTCACCCTTTCACCCGTTACCACCTGGTCTCCTCCAGCTGGTCTGTTCTCCCCCTGGCCGGCACCCATCTGGGCCTGCCAGTCCGAAGGCCGGGGCATGACATATTTGTGCCGGGCGCAAACACCGCTCACCATTAAGAGCTCCATCTAATAAGAAACAGAGCCACAGAGGGAAGCTTCAAAGTGGTTCACGGAAGGAAGTGCCTGGAACGAAATCCGACTCGATGTCCCAATTAATACGTCCCCTAATTCTATTTCCTGCCCTTGCGGGCTAGCAGCCGCCTCCCTCTAATTTCTGTGGGAGACGGGGGACTCGGCCGATGGGGAGGAAGGAACCTGGAAATGGGGCGGCTTCGCGGATGACTTGATACGCAGGCAATGGGCATATTAGGACAAATTAGAGAATTAAGGAGGAGGAAAAAAAAGAGACAACGAGAGTCGGAGGAAATGTCATCCCAAGTAATAGTATTAATGGAGACTGGGCTGCTGGCGAGCGAGGCTGCAGCGATTGAGAGCTGAGCGCAGCGGCCAAATCATCTTTTATTGCAGCCTGGGGGACAGGAGCGCTGCCTGGGCAGACCCTTTCCTCGCTGCTCTGGGGTCTCGGGAGAAAACCCGTCGGGGGTGGTTCGGAGAAAAAACAGGCCGGGTCCAGATCTCGGCCAAGAGCTGTTGAAGGTCCACGGAGGCTTCAGACGGAAATTAGGGTGACCAGGGAGACTTTAGCCAAGGAAAAGTCAGGTTAGGGAGAGTGGCAGGCACCGAGAGTGTTAAAAGCTTTTTGAAATAACTCTCTGGCATCCGCTTGAAGTTCTGCCCTTCAATCACTCTTTTCAGCTGAGCATCGTCCTGGCTGAGTCAACCAGCCAGAAGCTGGGGCTTGTGGTGGAGAAGGCAAGCCGTCTCCCTGGCAGCAGGCTGCGAGCCTACCAGATGCATGGGACACCCCAAAGGAAGTTGTGACCAGAAGACTCTTGTCTTCTTTGCCAGGACAATTCGGGCAATCTCTGGGCTGGTCCCTCTCAATGCAGTCTCTCCATCTTCCAGTCTGTTAGCCCAAATTGTACACCCCTGCCTAGTGATCTTTCTGAAATGCGCAGGCCATGCACGGGTGGGGGTCCTAGTAGCCGGTGTCTCTGCGATGAGTCTGGCCACCCGATCGTGGCATTCGAGGCCTCTCACAGTCGAACGGGCCTTCTCTGGAGGCTTGTCACCTGGCATTCCTTTCTTAGGCCTCCACCCACCCGCACTGTTTCCTTCTACATAGCTTTGTGGGGGCTGTGCCTTCCTCCAGCTTTGCCCCCTCCCACCCCCATCCTTAAGTCAACATTTAAATGGCTCCTCCTTGCGGACTCTTTCCAGGTATCTAAGGCACCTCTCCATGTTCCCATGGGCCTCTCTTTGAATCTCTGTATCGTCGTCATTTGCTTTTGTGTCTGGCTTTCCTAAGAGAAGGAAACAGAAGATTCTGGGAGACGCACAGAGGGCAGGACCAGTGGCATAATTTCTCCCCATCCCAATGGCCGACACGATATAGGGGCTCAGCCAGTGAGGGTGGAAAGAAAGAAAAAGAAAAGAAAGGAAAAAGCAACAGATAGGAGCCAGCGGCTGCAGAAAGAACAGTGGCTTCTTGAGCTACATTGTTCACCGAATAATGTCCTCCTCACGCCCCAAAGACAGCCAGCCGGACACAGCATCACATTCAGTTTCCTTTAGAACTTGTTCAATCCGGGGAAATTGGCCAGGCGACCCCACGTAGCTGGGGATTCGGAGCCTGAGTTCCGACCCTTCGGCAATCACTCACTCTCCGAACCTCCGTTTCCTCCTCCTTCACCAGGCAGAAAAGGTGGCCAGGAGGATCCGACAAGGTGAATTACTCAGCGTGCTTTCGCCTGGTGCCTGGCGCATCGTAAGCGATCCATAAAATCGAATCTACGTGAGAGCTGAGTCTGGGACCCTGACCATCCTTTCAGACCTGTGGTTCCCTCTTCTTCCTCTTACTCGTGCGCCCTCTACCCAGGCCCCGCCCCAGAGTTGGAACCGCTCACCCTCCTTGCGGCCAGAATGGACGAGCCAGGGAGTAGCCTCCCCATTTGTGCCAACAGCCACGGGCATCTTGGTTCCTGGGGAACAATGCCATTCTGTGGCTTGGTTCCTTTAGAGATCTCATGCCTGCCACAAACACACCCAAACATAAACCTCCTGGTTGCATCATTCGCTTGGGAGGGGGAACAACAGCAAAACATTTGCAGGTCTGAGATTCGATGCCTTGCTCCTTCCTACGGGGCTTGGCTGCCAGTGGGGCACCTGGAGGAACCGCTGAGACCACACTGGGGGGTCTTTCCCATCAAGATAAATCTCCATATAATCCAGATGCCTGTCTGCATATCCCCAGCATCTGGTGTTCTGGCCTGGGCCAGAAGTCACGGCTCCCCGGCCAGACGGGGCCTGTTGACATAAACGTTGATTCAGTTGCCAAACTAATCCGCATCGGAATTTCTCCTTGGGAAAAGTCACCGAGGACGAGGAGGATGAGCCTGAGGTCCGGTGAGAGTTGGCCAAGGCTGCGCCCAAGTCCTTCTCCAAAGCGTTGAACTGGGTGTTGGTGGCCTGGAGACCTGGCTCACAGCGAGGCCTTTTCGGCTTTGAACAGCCTAGGGGTGCGTTGGAGGCCTGTGAGCTTCACTGTTGACAAACTTTGATCAGAGACTTGAGAATGTTCCTTGCTTTGCTCGCTTGTGACATTTGCTGAATTGCTCTTTCTTCCTGTCCTCGACTTCTCCTCCCTTGTTCCAAGCAGTTCCACACCCGTTATTTATTGTAGGTCCTTCCTTGGAGTTTGAGAAGAGGGTGTCATTACCTCTATTCGATTGATGAAGGAAAGACGCAGAAAGGTCAAGGCCAAGTGCCGTGGACGCATGATGTTTTCCTCCGATCCACTGCAGGGCTGAAAGTCTTACTTCTCTCGGCTTTTGGAAGTTCAGCCAGCTGCGTGCCTTTCGTTCCCTGCCCACTCTGGCTATGGCATTCAACGGCCGAGCTCGATCTTGTTCAAGATCAAGGACAGCCTGTATCCCGAGACTGGTGACACAGGGGATCTAAGGCCTAGCCCCTCGGCCCCCGTAGAATGCCCATCCCTTCTTCACAAGTCCCATGGGGTCTGAGCCCATCACAACACAACCTCTCTTGCCACGCAACCCTGATTTCTTGCCTTCCTGCCCATCCCCAATGAATGTCTTCATCCCTGTGTCTGCTCCCCCCGGGAACCTGCACGGCCAGGGTCACACAGGGTGAAAGGGACCGAGGTGAGGCTGGAACTTAAGTGCCAGAACCTCTGCTCACTGGGGACATCCTTGCTCAGTTTGCAAGAACTTTTTAGGTGCCAGGCACGGCCAGGAGCTGGTGATGAAGCGATTAACGTGGTGCACAGGGTCTCTGCCCTTACGGGACCCTGTCTGGAAGGACCTCAGGCATCACGTTTATAGTTGTTTACAGGGTGATGGGTTTTAAGAAGGACGGGTGTTGGATGCACGAGAACTAAGTGACGGTAAGTAACACACCACCTAGGGGACCATGCCAAGCTCCCTGGAGACAGCAATGGCTCCGTTAGGACCAAAGGGGGATGAGGACGTGTCAGGCCTGCAAAGAGCATCTTGTGCAAAGAGCATCTTGTGGAGGGGCGTGGCCCCAGAGTGGGATTCACAGGGCTCTGGGAGAAGAGGAGGCATGGCGTGACAGGGGCCTGGACCGCATGCACAGCCTGGATCAGCAGGAAAGCTCTGGCATCACCGAGGGACATGGCCTCCAAGGGCACCCACCAAGGAGGCTGTCATCTTTGAACACGCCTGCCCCTCCATCCACACGTTGAATCCCAGCTGGGCTTGGGACTGGCCTTGGCCAGCAGAACACAGCAGAAGCGTTGCCATGCCTGGTCTTGGGCTATGCCTTAAGAGACCCCGTGGTACCCAGTGTCGCCCTGGCTGCCTGTTATAAGGAAACTCACTGCTGAAGGAGGAGCTGCCATGTGAAGAGTGAGCAGCTACTTGGAGAGATTGCACGTGTGGGACAATGTTTTTCCAGCGCAACCTGACTGCCCGGTGGACGCGACGAAGGAACCCAGGCAACGCTGTGTAGTGTGGGAGAACAACCCGGCAAGGGTCTCCCTGGATTCTTGACCCACAGAAGTGGGAGAAACAATAAACTATCGTCACCCCAGCCTTGACGTTTTGATTAAGCTGGTTTGTTACGCAGCAGTGACTCACCGAAACATTCTCTTTCGGGGGAAAAAGTCCTTGATACACACTCGCCTCCAACGGCTCACATTTACTGAGCACCAACCATGTGCCCGACTTTGGGGTGCAGGCTTCTCACAGAGGCTCCGTGGAGGTACTGAAAGTTTGCTTCCAACCACCACAATACAGTGAGCCATAGTTTTTAATTTTTTTAATTTGTAGAAGGTGAGGGAGGGAGGGAGAAAGTGAGGGGCAGAAACATCGATGTGCGAGAGAAACATTGATTAGTTGCGTCTCGTAGGTGCCCCAACGCAGGACCAAACCTGCCCATGTGCCCTGAGAGGGAATCGAACAGGTGACCTTCCAGTTAGTAGGACGACGCCCAACCAACTGAGCCGTACCGGCCAGCGCACAAGTCACCCTTTTGCTGATGGAGGGTCTTGCCTTTAATTTGTAAAGAATGCAACACCTGTAAAGTGCCATAAGTGAGGCATGCCTGCACTTGATTTTATTTAAATCTCACCAAAAAGTCCACTGAAGTAGACATTTATGTTTATTTCACAGGTGAGAAAAAAGAGGCGCAGAGGCAATGCAATGTGCCCCCTTTGCACGGCTAGTAAATTGGTGGGAGAGGGACTTGAACTCAGGCAGCGTGGCCCTGACGCCTGCTTGCCCTGTCACTCTATCGACTGTTCTCCCACGGGCCTGGGGTCAACGAGCCCTGGTCGAAATGCCCCCTGCAGAGGGATCTGCAGAAACCCCTTCGCTGCTGCAGGCAGCACTGGGCTGGCTCACATTTTCAGACAGTAATTGCGACATCTCAGGCACTTCCATGGCAAACTGAAGATTTATCGAATGTGCCGGTTGTCGATTTCTTGACTGTACCTGAAAACAGATATGTGATTGTAAAATGTTCCCACTGGTTGCCTCCCAAAATCATGCCATGTGCTGCTGCTGTGTGGGTGCCACTTTGCAGGCCTGGGGGTTGGTGGTCCAGACGATGGGATTGACCTTGGCGAGGGCTAAGGCCTGGGCAAGGGAGCAGGTCTCAGGCGTGAGTCCCGCCAGATTGGCCAACTGACCAGGCCTTTGTCCCCTACCTGGCCCCACCTCCCTCTGTGGGTGGGATGGAAGCTGGGGTCTTCTCCCATCTCATGCTGGGATGGGAAGAGTTCATATCAGAGTAAAAGTCAGGCTCGGGAGGAAGGCAGTAGGCAAGGAGGGGGCAAACAAACCAAGAAGAGAGAGTTCAAGTCCCCCACCTGGCCTGCGGGACGTTTTTCTCCATCTTTCCTTCCACAGCACTTGGGCACTTGAAGTGTCCCTGGGTCTGAGGCTTGGCTGCGGGGAGATGGAGAAGGTCCAGCTTGAGACTGGCGTGCTGTGCCCGGGTAACGGTAGTCGGAGAAGGAGGCTGACGGGAGGGTTGTGTTTCATTCCTCTCTGGCTGGGGTGCTGGCGTGTGATGTGACATCTCTGAGCCCGTGTGTGTGGAGTCGAACGAGCACGGGATTGAGAGAGAATCACCATGCCTAATAATCCGAGAGATGGGAGGAAGCCCGGGGCAGCGTCACTGCCCTGAGCGCTGTGCGTGTCCGTAGGCACCAAAGATCTTTCTAGCATCATCAGTTCCGTACAAGAACGGAGTTCAGAGGAGTTGACCGAGATCGATTATGATGTTCGCGATGAGAATGAACACGGAGGCTGACATGTATGGCCTGCGCACTTGCGGAGTGCTGTGCCTTGTGCCAAATTCTTCATGTGGGTTATTTTATACAGCGAAGGAGACGGTGTCATTGTCTCCATTGTCATGATGAGGAGAGAGATGGAGAGACGATCAGTGTCATATCTAAGGTCACAGTTCAAGCCCAGTGGGTGACTTAGGAGCCACAAACTACAAACCTAAAATATGCCCTCTGCATAGTCTGTGCGTTTTAACAGCGTTATCTGCTGCATAAAATATAATGGGGAAGGGAGGGCTGTGTCAGAAAGGCATTGAATTGTTCATAACACCCGCGTTTGGGTGGCTTTAGAACGTTTTTGCTCGGGAGAGTCACTCTTTCCCTCCTTCCAGTCCCCAAACCACGTGGTGGTTTGTCATCGGGCCTTGTCAATGTATGGCTAGAACATACAAGGGCTTTCCAAAAAAAAAAACCTTGAATTTTCCTAACATCAAATACTAAGTAGCTATTGCAGCACCAATTCAGCCAATGCAAAAAAGATGTGTTTCCAACAGCCGGGTTCTGGGACCCAGTCAAAGAATAAAGAGCAAGTGTTCACACACACTTTTTTAAAATATCCATACCCTTTAAAAAACTTTATTATTACCCTTCTTTTACATGTTATTCCTTGCAACCAGGTAATAGCCCCATTCAACGTTTCTTATGGTAATATAGAATATTCTGTCCAAAATTCTAATGTGCTTCAGGTATGCCTGGTGGAGCAGAAAGTATTCCCTCTGGTCTCTTTTGGTTTTCTAATCCTACGCACGGTCTTTCGCCAAAGAGCTAGTGATAAAACAATAGTCTTTGTGAGCCCTCAATGATGGCACTCCGTTCCACCCTTTGCTTAAGTATGCACCCTTTGTCGTGGAGAATTCGTGTTTTCTTGAATGAAAAGGAAGCCATCCATTTATTTATAAGCATTTGTACAGGCAGCTGGGAGAGGGAGAGGAGAGAGAAAACCCCAAGAAAAAAGAATAATGTCTGGCCCTGGCTGGCGTAGCTCAGTGGGTTGAGCACGAGCCTTCGAACCAGAGGATCGCGGTTCGATTCCCCGTCAGGGCACATGCCTGGGTTGCAGGTTGGTTCCCTGCAGGCCAACTCCCAGCAGGAGACTCACAAAAGGCAACCATACATTGATGTTTCTCTCCCTCTCTCCTTCCCCTCTAAAGATAAATAAATAAAAAATCTAAAAATTAAAAAAAAAAGAATAATGCCTGATCATAATAACGATGATAGCAGCAGCGGTCATCACCGCCATCACAGGTAACGTTCGCTGAGTGCCTCCCCTCTCCCCGGGACTGACTCCCCTGACCCATCCCCCCACCAACCGGCTGGGGTCCATCTGCTCTCTCCCCATTCTACAGAGGAAGAAACTAAGGCGTGAGGAGATTGAGTCGCTTGCTCAAGCTGTGACAAGGAGTTAGTGGCTATAAAGATGTGACATGCCTCAAGTCCCTTCCTGTCTTGGGACCTCAAAGGTCCATTCTGTAGACTGAGGGCATTGGACCAGATTGATGGTGGTTGAGAGATTTTTGTTTTAAATCGTGGACTCTTCTTTCAAATGAAGCCAGTTAGAAAGCTGGGTGAAGGGTATGGACTCAGTCACGCTAACAGAGCCAACACTGGCTTCCCTGAGACCCCTCCTGGCAATTTCCAGGATTCGATAACCGAGAGGGACAAGAGCTTCCTTCAAGTCACCTCCTAGCTTTGTTGTCTGATGTTTCTGAGAATCCAGTCCCTGGAGACCTCAGAGGCTCTGTGGATGGCTTAAAGTGTCCCCGGCACTGTCACATGCGTGAGCAAAGGTGCTTGACTGCAGACTTCTTCTACCATGAAGTCCTCCAACATTCTGGGTCCCATCTGCATACCCTGCCTGACGTTGAGTATATGGGACAGAAGAAGACAGCAGGTAGCCTTGCTACTATGTCACCTTGCTACTACTTCCTCTCTTACTAAGGAAGAGAGAGCAGTGCATAGGGCAAGAAACACATTTCAGGCAGAGGGACATCCTTGCCCAAGGTGAAGGGAGACGGAGGCGTGGAGGGCTATTTGCTCTATAATGTGACCGGGACTGCAAACAGGAGCCAGGGTGTTGGCGACTGGCCGCATCTCTTTTATGACCCCCTCCAATGCCACTGTACCTCTGGTCTTGGGCCCAGCGAGGAGTACAGTTTGGGAGGCCGAAGTTTGGCGCTTCCTTGGCTCTTGGTTGAATATACTGCAAGAACCACTGAATAATTAATTACCTTTTCCACAAGGCTCAGCGCTTGCCCTCTTGTGAATAAAAATCAAGAAACAGGAAATGGCTACCCACCCTGACGGCAACCTGGACATTTTCAAACGGAGGAAATAAGAAGAAGTGGCTGGAGCAGGGGAGGCGGGAAAGCACGGTGTGTTTCATTGCTACAAAATTGCTCGGTTTCATTGCCTACCGGGGAGGAAGCTGGCCCGAACCCCTCAAACCTGCTCCCGCCCACTGCTCTGCCGGGGTGTCAGATTCTTTCCGCTGCCTCCGCAACTCGCCCGCTCACAAGGTGGTTTTCTGTGTTCCTCTTTCTGATGACACATCATTACTGAAAAATAGGTCTCCAGGCTCAGGGTGTGAAGCCACAAAGACAAGGGTATGAGAAGCGATCGCCCAAAGTGCCTCGTAAAAACGCAGCCCTGCAGTCTGAGGCCAGAGCCCCGCCTGGAAAGCCACCCCCAAGGCGTGACCGGGTGACTGACCCCAGAGGGCTGGCCCCCCAGTGGGTCAGCGAGAGCTCACACTTGGGTGTCAGGGGGAGCCAGCCTGCCCCGAGCTATATTGTCTGATATTCATACGCTCACACCAGCTTTCTTTTGGTTAGGGTTGACTTTGAATTTCTTTTTTTCAGCCTTTCATTTTCAACTTCTGTGTTAATGTATGCATGTCTCAGAAAAAGTACACGGCTTTTTAAAAAATCTTTTAACTGAAGGGTTTAATCCCATTGAGGATGAATGTAATTACCGATTAGTGTGAACTTTTTATCTCCCGAGTCTAAGATTTCAACTGATGGTGTAGTCACATTTTTTCCCTCTTTTTCAGTGTTTGCTTCTTTTTTTCTTTTTCTTTTTTGTATTAGAGCAATAGGACTCTCTTTACCTCCTCCCCATCCCACCCTGCCCCCCTTTTCCTGGCCTGNTCTGATATTCATACGCTCACACCAGCTTTCTTTTGGTTAGGGTTGACTTTGAATTTCTTTTTTTCAGCCTTTCATTTTCAACTTCTGTGTTAATGTATGCATGTCTCAGAAAAAGTACACAGCTTTTTAAAAAATCTTTTAACTGAAGGGTTTAATCCCATTGAGGATGAATGTAATTACCGATTAGTGTGAACTTTTTATCTCCTGAGTCTAAGATTTCAACCGATGGTGTAGTCACATTTTTTTCCTCTTTTTCAGTGTTTGCTTCTTTTTTCCTTTTTCTTTTTTGTATTAGAGCAATAGAACTTTTTTACCTCCTCCCCATCCCACCCTGCCCCCCTTTTCCTGGCCTGGTTTATAGAAAAAATGTTCCATTTCTTTAAATGTGTGCATTAAATTCTTACTGTGCCTGTGATTAATCACTATAATCAATACAATAATTTATCTAGCTTCCTCCTGAACAAATGAAGCCCTCAGAATAATTGACCTCCAACCTTTTCTCCTCTCCAGCGTTCCCATTATTATTGAGCAACCCAGGTTCGAGTCCCAAGTCCAGCCCTTTCGCTCTGTGCTAGTCACCTAAGTAACTTCAGCTCCCTGGTTCTCAGAGGCCTCAGCTGGAAAAACTGGGAATCAGATCTTCCCTAGAGGCTTGCTGGATGGCCAGAAACCAGCTACGGGAGGTTAAAACGTTCCCTCGGTGGGCTGGTCCTCACATGCTTCTCCTGTCTGGTCCCCTGTTTATTGGCCTGTCTTTGGATATGATCTTTATTTTACAATCTGAGTCTATTGGCGTTTGCTCAGTGTCAAGGTGATGGAGTCGGCCAGATGCATTGCGAGGTAATTCGGCCCGTGCACAGAGGGGCTGCTGCCTTCTCTCTCCGTCTGCTTCCTTTTTTCTGCGTCCATATGTCCTTCTGTCTCTCTCTTCCTGCTTTTGCTTTTCTGTTTCCATTTCTGTCCTCTCTCTCTCTCTCTCTCTCTCCATTTCTCTCTCTCTGTCCTCATCTCTTCTCTGACTTTCCCTCCTCACTCTGGCCCCTCTCTCCCATCCACCCCTTTGAACCTCACCTTTGAACCTAACCGAGACTCTTCTGCTCTCAGCCAGCCTCCCCTTCCCTCCTGCCTCCCTTGGTCTCTGCATCCACTGCTGTGTCCTGCGTTTTCCTCCCCGCCTGGCCTCCTCCCTCTGGCCCTCCGCTCCTGGGTCCCTCAGTCCCATCTCGCTGCCTCTCGCCCGCATCACCCCCTCCATCTCCCTCTGTCTCCCCGCACACTCTTCGCACATCAGGCGCAGCCCCAGCCGGGGGTCTCAGGGCTCCAGGAAGCCAGCCAGAGACTGTGCAGGCTGCGCCATAACTCAGGAACTCCAATCATTTCATTAAGCAGGAATGGCGCTCCCATTACCCGATAGCGGGTCTGTTTCTTCCCCACCAGGGCCCCCTCCCCGCCGCAAAGCCCCTCGCCACTTCCTGTTCCAGGCAGCCGCACAAGGCCTCATTCTAATCCTCTGACTTGTCTGTTTAGTGTCTTTGGAGAGGGGAAAGGAGCAGAAAAGTAGCATGTCTTTTATTTTTATTTGCCTGTTTTTCCTTCCTCCAGAGAGCCCCCTGGGGCACTGGGCCTAGAACACAGCAACAAATATTTACTAATTCCATTAACAGAAGGGATTTTTTTTCTCCCCCCCCCCCACCCAAGCGAATATCTGAGGCCCCAAGTTCACGGTGAGTCTCCTCCCCCACGTGGCCCCTCTCTCCCCTCCTCCCTCCACGCCCAGGACTTATACATAGTTCACTCAGTGCCATTTCCCCAATTTTTTCTGAAGTTCAAGACAAGTTGAAGGGTCAAAAAGGCAAGGGGTGTCTCAGAAGTTTAGCAGACAGCTTTTGGTACGAGGGAAGGGAAGGCAAGGGGAGTGGGAGGGAGGGAGAGAGCGCGGAGGCAGTAATCCGGCTCACATTAAGCCGGAAAGTTCCGACCATTGATTTTCTCTGGAATTATCGCCTTTTCATCCTTAGTCACAAAATACGGTTTATGCGTGATTTAAAAAAGAAAATAGCAGCTAAACGTTACACTTTAGTTCACCAAGATGAAGACCGCTTTCTTTGAGAAGAGGAGGACGGTAGGATTCCAAGGCAGGGGGTCCTGAGAACACGGGGTGGTCTTCCAGCCGGGCCTACCCAGTGTCTGCCCTTCAGGGAAAGCAAGGACGGGGGGGCGGCGAGGACATATCTGAGAGGGGAGAGGGCCCGGGCTGACCTGGCACAGGGAAAAGAGGGTGGAGACATCACTNGAGGGAGAGAGCGCGGAGGCAGTAATCCGGCTCACATTAAGCCGGAAAGTTCCGACCATTGATTTTCTCTGGAATTATCGCCTTTTCATCCTTAGTCACAAAATACGGTTTATGCGTGATTTAAAAAAGAAAATAGCAGCTAAGCGTTACACTTTAGTTCACCAAGATGAAGACCGCTTTCTTTGAGAAGAGGAGGACGGTAGGATTCCAAGGCAGGGGGTCCTGAGAACGCGGGGTGGTCTTCCAGCCGGGCCTACCCAGTGTCTGCCCTTCAGGGAAAGCAAGGACGGGGGGGCGGCGAGGACATATCTGAGAGGGGAGGGGGCCCGGGCTGACCTGGCACAGGGAAAAGAGGGTGGGGACATCACTCAGTAGGTCGTGCTGACACACGTCACATTGGGAATGGGTTTAGGGACTGTCTCAGACATCACTCAGTAGGTCGTGCTGACACACGTCACATTGGGAATGGGTTTAGGGACTGTCTCAGCTCCCCAGGGCTGCCGCAACCCATCACCGCAAACTAGGTGGCTGAAAACAACAGAAATGTATTCTCACCACACCTCTGGAGGTCGGAAGTCCAAGATCCAGGAGTGGTCAGGGCCTCGCCCCCTCCGAAGGTCCCAGGGGAGAATCCCTCCTCGCCCCTTCCAGCTCCAGCGGGTCCCAGGTGCCTCTTGGCTTGTGGCTGCATAATTTGAAAGTCTGCCTCTTTCTTCCCACGGCCTTCCTGTGTGTACCCGGTTTCCTGCTCCTTTTTCTTCTGAGGACTGTGACCAGCGGATTTAGGGCCCGACGCACGCGAGGGTGCTCTCTTGGGATCCTTGATGACATCTGCAAAACCCTACTTCCAAGTAAGGTCACCGTCCCAGGTACAGGAAGTTAGGACGGAGACCGGTCTTTGGGGGACCACCACGAAACCCACCACCGCCATTGGGTTGTTTCCTCAGTGGGGTCAGGTGGGGGCGCCAACCTCGAGGGACAGACACAGAAACCTGCTGCTGTGCTCCTTCCCAGGCCCCATCAGTCCTGCAAGGCCCAGCCGAGACGGGTGTGACCGTAGCGGCTTCTTGTCCCTTGTTAATCAATCCTTCTTTATAATAAAAAAATCCTCACCTGAGGATATATTTATCAATTTGAGAGAGAGAAAGGGAGAGAGAGATTAGAGATAGAAGTAGATAAGGAGAGAGAGAGTGATGTGAGAGAAATTTCAATGGGTTACCTCCCATCTGGGCCTGGACCGGGGATTGAACCCACAACCTTTGGGTTTACCAGATGGTGCTCCAACCCACAGAGCCACCTGGGCAGGGCTAATCCTCCTCTTCTGAGGAGCAAAGTGGACTCAGGCTCAAAACCTTCCACAAGCAGCTCTCCCTAGCATGTACCATGCGTCTAACCCCCTCGAGCTCCTATTTATGAAAAGAAATAATCCCGGTCTTCCGCTTTTGGACTGAATTAACATTGGAGACAGCAGGGACTTGCATGGAGAAGAATATCAGGTAAATAAGTCATGAACACGACACAAGCGTGGGGGATCGCCACAGCGATGAAGGGAGATTGGGAAACCCGTGCAGACCATCTTCTCACTGTTCCCAGGAGCCCGGCCCCTGAGGTTCACCAGGAAGAGGGTGGTAAGACGTTTCTAGAGTCTGCGGGAGCTCGCCGTTTCTCCTTGAACCCGGGTCACTGTTCCTAACGGTTGTGAGCATGGGGTCTTCCCATGAATTCTTTTCGGCTTGTGGGGGAAGGGGGAGCATGAACCAAAAGAAAGCTCCCGGGGTCGGTCAGCCTTCTCTGCCACTCCACGTTCATTTTACATTTGAAGAAGTTAAGGCTCAGAAAGGGGGAGAGAAAAAAAAGAATTGTTCGCGGTCACCCGGGCGTCTTCCCATATGTTGAGCTCCTACTATTTATGGGGCAGCTGCAGAACATGAATTCTTTGGTGCCTGAATTCTTCCGAACATGAGTTATTGTACTAAGTCTGCACAGCAGCACTGTGAAATTCGCTGGAATTTTACAGAGGAGGAAACTGAGGCTCGGAGCCCGGCCAAAATAGCAGGGCTGCTGAGGGGAGGAGCCGAGAGTCCCACCCACCTCGGCTTGACCCTCCATCTGATGTTTTTAGCAACTTACTCCGCACCACCACCACCCCCCCGCCCCCTCCACCAAACGTCTGCTTACCCTCACCCCCTGCCCCACCCCCTCCCCCTTGCCGCCACAACCACACACACCCCATTCATTTGGATGGGGACATTCTGAGTCCTGGCTGTTTTTGCAGGCTCCACATTCACACACCTCATCCAGTTGACATTTCTCTGCTGGGTCCACTTGGAAATCCTTGCAGGTGACAACATGTTTCTGGCTTCCTCTGAAGGCAGTGAGTGTAAGGGACACATTCCTCCTTGGGGGAAGAAGAGCGGCTGTGTGTGGAGAGGCATTCTGAGCCTGGGGTGCTGGCCATTATTTCTCTGGATGCTGCAAGTTTCTAGCCGTGGGAAGATGCTCGAATGAAGCCAATTATTTGCCTTCCCCCCACCCCCGAATAAGCAGATGTTGGACATTGTTGAAGACCCCGACAAGAGACCACAGGAGTGAACCGCCTCGGATTCATTAGCTGTGAGGCGTCTTCACGCGTGGCGCTATTGTGTTCTAGATTCCTAGAGGGTCCCCTGTAAGAAACTGATGGGGCCCTGGCTGGCATAGCTCAGTGGATTGAGCGCGAGCCTGAGAACCGAAGGATCTCAGTTCAATTCCCAGTCAGGGCACATGTCTGGGTTGCAGGCCAGTTCCCAGCAGGGGATCCACGAGAGGCAACCACACATTGATACTTCTCTCCCTTCCTCCTTCCCCTCCCCTCTAAAGATAAATAAATAATAAAAAATCTTGAAAAAAAAGGGAAAAAACTGATGTGGACTAAAACCCTGTAACCCCTGTGAACTCAATGCCTACCTGCCACATTTTTCATATAATTTCCTGGAGTTTACGTACTTTCGGAAGCTCGTTCCTGAGCTCTAGTTCGAGATTTATCATCCACTAATCAGAATAGGAACATCCCTGGATACTCTCATGGGTGATTCCCTCACAGATGGGGAAACTGAGACCCAAGACCCGAGTGTGCAAGGACTCAGAGATTCCAGGGATGGTCAGGGACCAGAGCCGGGACAGAAGCCACACCTTCTTAGACTGTCCAAGTCCTTTGTACCGTGTCCCCTCTCTCTGAAAGCCTGAGGCACTTCTAACAGACCTAGGCAATCGTGGAAGAATTAATTGCTCACTGGGAGCCGGAGGAGGAGAGGCTAAGCTGTCCCGCACCGAATTCCCAGGTTTGAATCCCAGTTCCGACACATATGGGCCGTGGAACCATGGGTAGGTGACTTGAGTTCTCTGCGCCTCAGTTATCTTCCCAGTAAAATGGGATGAATAGTAGCGCTTGATAGCATTTATAGTGAAGATTAGAAAGAATTCTGGCAAAGTTTTTTTAAAAAGACTGTATTTCTTTATTTTTAAAGAGAGGGGAAGGGAGGGAGAACCAGAAGGAAAGAAACCTCATCATGTGAGAGAAACATTGATCAGTGACACCTCTACATGAGGACCTGGCCTGCAGTCCAGGCACGAGCCCCCACTGGGAATTGAACCGGTGACCCATTCAGTTTGTGGGACAACACCCAACCCACTGAGCCACACCAGCCGGAGCCCAGTAAAAATTTTGAAACCGTGGCTGCTACACAATCCACGTTCAGTGAGCAGTTATCACGAGGAACATCGATGTTGCGATGATTGATGGAGGTAAAGGGGAAACCCTCTGCCCGGTGAGGCGCAGACGGGCAGGCAGGTGTCACCCCGCAGAGGACAGCTGCCCCTCCGGAAACTCACTTTGGCGCAGGGGTGGTAAGCTCTGAGAGGGGCTTGGAGCATGCGTGGCTTGATCCTGGGAGTTTTAGGAAGAGAAACCAACATTCTCAGGTAGAGAAACTAAGAAACTTTTCCGAGGACCCCAGAGCTCCTTGGAGGCACCGCCAGGACTCCAGAGCCTTCCGCCTCGCCTCCCGCCTCCTCCGTGCACGCGGGACACGCCCCCTTCGATTTCCAACCCTGGGCCCCGAAGGAGTTAACTCGGGAACCCCGCAGCCCAGCTTCCTACGCTCTGATTTTCATTTGCAAAACAAACAAACAAGCAGCTGCCTAATCACTGCCAGGCCTTCCTCCTCCAGGCTAAGACGTGGCTTTTGCAAGAAGCAGGCCCTCCAAAGATCCCTCCTTGCTCCGCTGCTGAAGACTGTTTCGCGACTGGCACAAGCCTTCCCTGTCCGCTCGTTCGGTTATTCACGAAAGACCTAGTTCAAGCCTTCGGTAGAAGACACACTGCCCTCGCCCGGCCCTGCAGAAGTGGACACTGTTCTTACTGCATCCCCAGAATTGCTCCCATTGAGAAGCAACTGGAACGTGGAGGCGGTGAGCGTACCAAGGCCAGGCCAAGAGGAACACGAGAATCTTTCGGTGCAGAGAAGCCCCGCCTCTCCAGGCTGAACTTCGGGTTTGTCCTCTGGCTCAAAACCACATCCCTCATTGGTCGTTCTTCCCCCTCTCTTCTCCCGTCCTGGATCTGGGTGAGGTTACAGTCATTCCAATCTTTTCTCAACCAAACTGATGCAACCAGCAAGGTCAATGTGACGAGCCCCCCACTTGCATATGTGAAGTCTTACGGGAAGAAGATCTGAGTTGGGGTGAGAAATGGAAGAGACTCATCAGGGAGTGGGGAGGCCGAATTACCCGGGGAAGACAAAGGGGGGAAGAAGCAGGATTAGGTAGGAGGAGCCTGCGACACAGTGAAGATCAGGGAAAGACTCGGCTAATCCACGGGAGGGTCCAGAGCGAACCTCATCCGTCGGGAGGAGCCCTGCACTGGGCAGCATGGACCAGGCCCTGCACAGGGATTAGATGGGGGCTTCCCAGGAAGGGCGTGGCTTCGACTTATAAGCAGAATCGGGTCCCAAAGGCCCCGGCAGCTGGAGGCTGGCCCCTCACTGCCCTCCAAGCACCTGGGGGGCCAATTCTTCCCCAAGGCAGGCAGATCTGAGTACTACATCTTGGTGGCCACCACACCCTTGTGTACCTACTGTGTCACAGGACTGTCCTAAGGCCGGGGAAGAAGGAAAGGAAGGTAATATTCGATTCCTCTTTTGTGATCTACGTGGCCTCACCACTCCTTACTTAACTGGTTCTAAAATGGAGTTTTGCAGAAAAAAAGTCCTTAGAAACAGCCCTGACTTCCCATGACAATGAAGGTCACACCCACCACATTCCTGTTAAGGGAGACATCAGTTCAAGCAGCAAGCTAGTGACGCATGAGACAGCTGATAATTATATGCCACAGATAACTGTAAAATCTGTTACTATACTAATGATTTGTAAAAAAAAAAAAAAAAATCCCAGAAGAACTTGGTGGCCGCATTGCCAACGCTTAACCGTTTCAGCCTCGGTGCGCAGCCTCCGTGAGCCTGTGACGCTGGCGAAGACATACACACCTGGGATTTGCTCCCGAGAACTTATTTCCACATTCGGTAGCGTACTGAGGTGTGGACACTTGGCGTGTAAGAATGCGCCAAAGGGACACCTCTGCCCAAGCGTGCCCGGAACAAAAAGCCACGATGGTAATGATGATGGTGACGGGGTATTCTACTTATCTGTTGCTCCTTGATAAACCACCTCAAACTTGGTGCCCCCCCCGCCAAGGAGGACCATTTTGTTATGCCCATGGACCTGGTGGGTCAGTCAATGGATCGGACACAGCAGGATCGTTCTGTTCGAATTGTCCATTTCTCTAATTCTGTTCCTGTTCTAGTTGTTTGCTTTGTTTTGGGTTTAGGTTGTTTGTTTTTTTTTAAGGTTCAGTTGTTGATAGTTGTGACTTTGTTGTCATTTGACTGTTCTTAGTTTTTGATAATTTATTTCTTAGATAAGCCCCTTTAATGTTTCATATAATAAGGGCTTGGTGATGATGAACTCCTTTAACTTAACCTTATCTGGGGAGCACTTTATCTGCTCTTTCCTTCTAAATGAAAGCTTTGCTGGATAGAGGAATCTTGGATGGAGGTCCTTGCCTTTCATGACTTTGAATACTTCTTTCCAGCCCCTTCTTGCCCAAAAGGTTTCTTTTGAGAAATCAGCTGACAGTCTTGTGGGAATTCCTTTGTAGGTAACTGTCTCTTGCTGCTTTTAAGATTCTGTCTTTATCTTTAATCTTGGGTAACTTAATGATGATGTGCCTTGGTGTACTCCTCCTTGGGTCCAAATTCTCTGGGACTCTCTGGGCTTCCTGGAAGTCTATTTCCTTCACCAGATTGGGGACGTTTTCCTTCATTATTTGTTCAAATAAGTTTTCAACTTCTTGCTCTTTCTCTTCTGCTTCTGGCAACCCTATGATTCAGATGTTGGAACATTTAGAGTTGTCCTGGAGGTTCCTAAGCCTCTCCTCATTTTTCTGAATTCTTGTTTCTTCATTCTGTTCTGGTCAAATGTTCTGCTCCAAACCGTTGATTAGAGTCCTGCTTTCCTTTTTGTTGCTGTTGGTTCCCTGTACATTTTCCTTTATTTCACTTTTCACAGCCTTCATTTTTTTCCTCTATTTTGTGGCCATATTCAACCAGTTCTGTGAGCATCCTGACTACCAGTGTTTTGAAGTGTACCTATGACAGGTTGGCTATCTCTTCGTTGCTCAGCTGTAATTTTTCTGGAGCTTTGATCTGTTCTTTCATTTGGGCCTTGTGTGTGTGTGTGTGTGTGGTCTCATGCACCTGTTACGTAGGAAGGGGTGGAGCCTTAGGTGTTCACCAGGGCGGGGCAACCCATGCCGCTGCGTTGTGACACTATATGTGGGGGAGGGGTTTGAGAGGGAACAATGGCGCTTGCTCAGCTCTCCACCCACTTTCAGTCACTTCCCCTACTACCCACAAGCAAATTGGGCTCTTTCAGTGCTGATTCCTGGGTGGGTGAGCTTGTGTATGTTCTAGGACCCTGTGGGTCTCTCCAAGGAACTCTCCTGTGAGGCTGGGAGTTTCTTTTGCTGCCTCAACCCCCACAGGTGTTTTCAATTGGTGTTTTGAGGCTTTATTTCCCGGCACTGGGACCCTGGGTTGCTCCGTCTGTCTCGCTCCCCAGTTGTTTCTCCCGGTTTATCTGCACGAGAATGTGGGACCTCCGGGGCCACCAGCCACAGCCTTGCCTGGCCTGGTTCCCTAGCGACAGCCTCGCTGTGAGTCCTCTCGGCCCAGTTGCCCATCTCTGCCCCTCATTCCAGTCTGGATGGATGTTTCTGCTTTAACTCCTTGTTGTAGGACCTCCATACAATTTAATTTTCTGTCAGTTTAGTTTGTTTTTTTAAAATTTGTTGTTGTCCTTCTTTTGGCTGTGCGAGGAGGCACAGTGTGCCTACCTACACCTCCATCTTGGCCAGAAACTCAACTCAATTCCTGAGGCCCCTAGATCTTAGCTGTAATTTTGGTGTGGCTCTGTGGAGAGCCAGCCATGTCTGCCTACGTCGCCATCTCGACGGACAGTTGCGTTCTTGGTTCTAGGTGGCAGCCGCTTGTCCACATTCTGCGGCTTTAACTTCAGGGCAGAAGGCATGGGGCAGAGTTTAGAGAAGAGAGAGAGACACGATAAGTATGTTAAGAGACAGTAATATACACAGAGAGATCGTGTCCTTTTTCCCCTGCTCTCTCTCTCCCCCTGTGACTTTTGGAGAACAGGGACTCTTTATGAGTCATTTCTGCAGCCTCAGCCTTGGGTGGGGCTGACCCCCAAAATGCTTATGGAGTGTTTCCGAAGTGCAACCTTGGCTTCTTGATACTGCCCTTGACTTCTGGAGACCTCGGCGCTCAGGACTGGATGCTCTGCAGTGATGGTTGGCTTCATGTCCCACTGGGAAAGAATGCAGGGTAACACAGATAGGCACCGGGTTCTGAGCATCCAATGGGCAGGGTCCGGCCCAAATCATGCCCCCTTTTTCAATTACAAAGTTGTAAGCATGTAATTCTGTCACATAACAATATTACACCCAAGCACACCATATGACGCTTTAGGTGACGTGTTGAAATTAAAACTATAAATCATTACAACTACATTATTACACTACCAATCACACCCAAGCAGGACTTCCTTCTGCTGGGCCCTGTGTATTAGGTACACCATCTGATTATCTATAATGTCACACCGTCCTATGGGTTGGGTTTATCATTTGCCTCTTTTCGAGGCAGGAAATTACATTCAGAGGGGTTACATCTCTTTTCTGAATATACTTTGCCAGGAAAGAGCAGAATTTGAACCCAGAAACCTCGGGCTCTGGATCCCAAGGCCTTTCACCAGGTCACACTGGAAGCAAAACGTTTGCCCATGAATCTCCCTTCAAAACCGAGGCAAGAACCCCGGTCTCAGGTGGTCCTGGAACTTAACCCTTGCGAGCCCATGTGGCCCAAAGGACAGGCCTTGGAACTGCAGGTTGGAGTCTGCGATTCACTGGTGCCAAATCTCTGTTCTATGGGACCCACCATGTGGGACGGTGAATTCCTCACAGCCTCTGGCAGGCAGCCTGGCCTGGAAATAACCCCAGAAGGCTACATTTTGATCAGGAAGCTCGCAGCTGTTTTTCAAAGTCATTGTCGGAATTTTACATTCTGCTTTATTTTTAGCAAACCTAAGCGCCCCTTCTTTTGCGGTCGGTCTTCGCGTTTCCTTGGTGCTCTGGGCCGTCTCAGTTGGTACACGGCACGCGTTCAGAGAGACTGGGGAGTTTGGAGAAGTCAGCACACCTCGTTGGGCCAAGCAAGGAACTGGGCCTCAGGAAAAAAAAAAAAAAAGAAAATCCAAGGAAAGTTAAGTACATAAACAGCTGTGGCCTTGTCTCCAAGTCTCAAGGTTGCGGTGGGGAAAGGCAAGGGCCTCAGAAAAGCTCTGAGGCTCCCCTGAATGGGCAACGCCTCTTTCCCCAAAGTGAGGCGTGCGGAGGGCCCGACAGAAGCCCTCGGGTAGATGGTGGTGCCAGGCAGGCCCGTTTGCCATGGGGCCTGCGGGGGGGATGCGCAGAGAGCTCTCGAGTTGCGATTTTCCGAGTGATTCACCAGATGCCGGTCACGCTGGGGCCGAATTCTTGAAAGCGGAGCCACATTTGAAGTCTCCAAAGTAAAGCCACGTTTTAGGCCTTGGCTGCAAGGGCCTTGGAATCCAGCCACCCTGGGACTTGAGAGAAGAGCAATTTCACTTTTGAGGTTTGAGGAATCCTAGAATCCAGAGGCTGGGCCCAGCCTGGGAGGGAAACGGATTTCAGTCTGACTTCGCTCCCGCCGCCACTTTCCATCGCCAGCCCAGGCTCATCACCCGGCGGCATGGCTCACGGCACAGTCTCAACTGAATGAACTATCTGGGGAACCAGTGAGGTGTCGGGCTTTGGCTGGGAGGGGGCAGGGAAACACTGAGATCCCACGAGCTGCCCCCCCCCGCCTGGAAATGGTGGATGCGTGCATGTCTTTCTTCTCCCCCCTCCTACCCCAGGAAAGCAATTCTTCTGTGGCTGTGTCTACACAACTGATCGAGAGCGGGGAAAGGGAGAGAGAAAAGAAGCCACATGTAAAATTCAGGGCTTTGTTATTCTCTCTTGCTTGCACAATACCACACAGATCGTGTGGTTGACTTATTTTTAACCAAGTGTTTGTGCGAATGAACCAAGCCGGTCAGTTGCCTGGGCAATGCTGAGATCAGAAGCAAGCTGATCAAAGGCACCCAGAGCAACCACTAATTTGACCAGAAAAACAAAAACAACCCACAATCGCTAGACAAAGGCATGTCAGTTTGGACTGTGCCGAGACGTGGCCTGCCTTGAAGTCTGGTGCGCAGCGTTACCAAAATGAGCCACCCTCCCGCCAATCCAAATAGCTGAGCCCCAGCCACTCCGCCTCCCAGTTTAGCCTGGAGACAGGGGATGTGTGTGTGTGTGTGCGTGCGTGTGTGCATGTGCGCGTGTGTGCATGTGTGCGTGTGTGCGGTGAGAGAGACAATGGGGAGAGGGGATTTCTGGAAGTACAATTCTGGCCATTGGCTTTCATGATCACTCAAACAGAGCAAGCCAGAATCTAATGTCCTGTTAGCCAGTTGGTGACACAGTGGCCAGTTCTGTCGCCTGTACGGTATTTTTTTATTTCCTTATTTTGTGTGGCACGAGGGAACCTACTTTCTCTCTCTCTTCGTAGTTCTGTTGAGATATGAGTTCGCCGTGGGTCCAGCGTATTGTGGGCTGACTGGTGTCCTCCCCAAAGATATGTTGAAGTCCTACGCCCTGGTACCCGTGAGTGTGATGTCCTGTGTCAGTCTGGTCATCACGGTGTAACTGGTGAAGGTGAGGTCATACTGGAGGAGGCTGGGCCCTTAATATGGTGGGACTCGTGTCCATATAAGAAAAGGAGAAGAGACACCAGGGGCAATACCATGGGAAGACAGAGGCAGAAACTGGAGCGGTGCAGCTACAAGCCACAGAGCGTCAAGGCTTGGTGGCCCCCACCAGGAGCTAATAGAGAATATAGACACTCGCCTGCGGTTTAAGAGGGAGCATGGGCCTGCCGACGCCTTGGTTTCAGACTCCCTGCCTGCAGAGCGGTGAGACAAGACAATTCCGTTGTTTTAACCCACCCAGTTTGTAGTCCTTTGTGATGGTACCTACCCAGATACCTAAAGAATGCCTCCATGAAATGAGGGGGAAATGCCTGGGGATAAAATGCTCAGAATCATAAAATGGTAAAATGTTAGCACTGGAAGAGGCTTCTCAGTCTCTCTCAGTCACATTTTGCAGCATGGATTTTGCTCCACTGTGACTGCCCAGGCAGCACACGGGATGTGTACGCCATAGTTAACCACATTTGGGAGATCCTCTGGGGTCTGTCATCTTAGAAAACAGAAAGTGGCCCTGGCTGGCGTAGCTCAGTGGATGGAGCTCAGGCCTGCGAACCAAAGGATCACGGTTTGATTCCCAGTCAGGGCACGTGTCTGGGTTGCAGGCCAGTTCCCAGCGGGGGAAGCAGGAGAGGCAACCATACATTGATATTTCTTTCCCTCTCTCCTTCCCTTCCTCTCTAGAGATAAAGAGATACAATCTTAAAAAAGAAAAGAAAAAGAAAACAAAGCGATCTCAGCGTATTAAAGGCACTGACAAGTCCTGCCGCCAGGGAACCTCTTTCCCTGTGAACAGGGCCGCGTGTTCCATCCTGGGGGATGGGACGCTCCAGGGCAAGATGCCTCTTTACGTCCCATGAAACTGATCTTCTGTGGATAATTCTGTGGGGCATTTGGGATGGTTAACGTCATGGGTCAACTTGACTGGATGAGGAGATGCCCGGATGGCTGGTGGAACATTACTTCTGGGTGCTCCTGTGAGGGTGTTTCTGGGAGACACTGTCATTTGAGTTGGTGGCTTGAGGAAAAACCGATGGCCTCCCCCGCGGTGGGTGGGCACCACTCCATCTGCGGAGGACCCGACTAGAACAAAAAGGTGGAGGAGGGGTGACGTTCCAGTCCCTCTTCTTGAGCGGAGACACTTGTCTCCTCTGCCCTTGGACATGGGCTCTCCTGGTTCGTGGGCTTTGGGGCCCAAACTGACACATTGTACCATCAGTCCCAAGTCTCAGGCTTTTACACTGAGGCTGAGTTATACCGTTGGCTCTCCAGGCACTCCAATTTGAACTCCGTTCCGTAATCCCTACAGTCATTCTTTTACCTGCTGTCTGTCTATCCATCCATCCATCCATCCATCCCTCTGCTTCTGTTCCTCTAGGGAACCCTCACTAATACAGAGCCCCAGATGTTCCGTGTTATGGGTGAAGAACCTGAGGACTAGAGAAGTAAGGCCAGTGCACCCAGAATCCCGATCACCCTCGGACAGATGACAGTGACGACCCGTGGACCCCCCAGGCAGAGTGGAAAGTGCCCTGGCCACCAGTCAGCTCCTCCCCACATCGCCTCTGGGACCTGAAAAGAGCCACACCTCCTCCCCCCAGGCTCCGCTTGCTCGGAATGTCAGAGGCCAGATCTAAGTCATTGTTGTGTCTCTGTCCAATTCATTCATTGAAGCCCTGACTCCCAAAGGGACAGTGTTTGGAGGTGGGGGTCTTTGGAAGGTAATTAGGTTTCCATGAGGTCACGGGTGGGGATGTCTAGTGGTGGGCTCAGTGTCCTTAAAGGGAGAGGAAGAGGCTGGGCTCCCTCTCCTCCCGCCACTCTGTGCCATGTGAGGACACGGTGAGTGGGGCCATCGGCGAGCCGGGACCAGGGCCCTCACCAAAACTGGGCCAGGCTGGAACCCTGATTGCAGACCTCCAGCCTCCAGAACTGCGAGAAATAAACATCTGTTGCTTAAGCCACCCATTTATGGTATTTTGTAATGTTTTGTTCAGCAGCCTGAGACGGTCGTCTCGAAGATTCCTTCCAGTGTGAAGATTATATGCCTATTGATCTTGCCTGTATGTGGCTAAAAGATGTAATTTATCCTTGGATGGAAACCTCTATTGAAAGGGCCAAATTATTATTTTGGTCAATGATGTATTACGCTTCCCTTGTCCATCTCTTGTCTCGGCTCTGTCAGCAAATTCAGTGCTGATGAGTTAATGTATATGAAAGTGCTTCGTAAATGCCAACAAGGCATTGCCCAAATATAAGAACTTAACTCTTACGTTATCTCAGTTGAGAACTCTGCAGCCAGGATGAGGTCAAAGTGCATCTGATAGCATGTGGGTGCAGGGTGTGTTGTGGGTGCAGGGTGAGTGTCATACATGTGTATTTCAGTTTCAGCGAAAATTTAAGAAGCACCAGCCTGATGTGTTTGTAAGCATGCGACCTTGAGAAGCTGCCTCAAAGCCACAGCCAGACCCTGCGACTGAACATCTGTGTGGTCTCAGACGAGTAACTTAGCTTCTCTAGGGCTTGACTCCTTCTTCTGCAACATGGGTCTGATATCCACTCTCGATGCCCAGGGCTGAGGGGAGGATTAAATGAGGGAACGGGATGTGAGGGACAGAGCTGCGTGCAAACTCTCCACGTGCATGTCTATTCCATGAGCATTTTAAGCATGAAGCCTATGCCAGTGTCACGGGTCTATGATGTTGTATTTCCTCCTCTGTTTTGCACGTTGCTTTGTTGCCCATGGTTTGCTGTGTGCTCCCCAAGTAAACCATCAGGAACAAGATGTACCAGATGGCAGCTTGGAAGCGTAGCATCGGACAACCCAGGCTCTGGGAGACACTTGAGGGGTTTACCTTTCCCGGCCTCCCAATGCTTGTTTTCTCCTCTTCTGCATCTTGTAATCATTAGAGACAAACCCTGGGCCCTTTAAAGCTTTACCCACAATGGCCTGGATTGCACATTTCAGCCAATGCCCCCAAAGAGTGGCCTTGCTTTGAGGGGGATTAAACCTTTGTCTGTGGGAGTGGAAAATTGAGGATGTGAAAAGCCACTCACATGGCAGACCACTGTGACCTCCCTGCCTTGGGCTCTGTCCTTGGCTTGCGCTTGGAAAGTTTGTTGGAGAAGGGAAACATTTGAGTCCATTATTTTAAAAGCAGCAGAAAATAGACTCTGGGGGAAAAAAATGTGCCTTGGCCACAGGAACTAAATGGGCCGTTTTGATCTGTGCCTCCTGCCCGGCTGAGGGTGCCAGGAGCTACCCTCTCAAGCTTGCAAAAAATGTCCTAATGAAGCGTTTGAGAAATGGCTGGTTAATGGAACTGGGGGCCGGAGTTATCTCAGAAGCTCCTAGAAAGAAGGGTGGGGTATAATTTATTAACAGCAATGTATGGATCGGGGAGCCTGCAACGTTTATGAGAAATGAAAATGGGACTTTTCATGAGAACCAGGCTTTCTGCTCTCTCTAGAATCCCTTGTTGGAGAGACCCGAGTGCCCCCCCTTTCTCTGTTAACGCCCGGCCCCTTTTTGTTAGGGGAGAGGGTGGCCCCTCTGTGAACTGAGCCTTGTGGATCAAAGGCTCGTGCTCTGTCTCTCTCGTGATGGAGAAGTTTCTGTTTATCACACGGAAGTTGAAGTCCTTCATCGATGGAAGATGTATCTGGTCACTTCAGGGGCTCAGGGTGTCTCTCTTGTAACCGGGTCTATTAGTCAGGGCTCTGCTGAGTGTGAGATGCAGAAATACAGTTCATATTGGCCTGACACTGAAAAAAATGGGGTACAGGTCTTACTTCAGACTCCTTCTGAGCAGATCTTGGGATGAGGGGATGAGTACAAGGGAGATGGCCCCCGGAAACTGGGTTAGGTAGTGGAACCTGAGGTGGAGGGGAGAAGGGAGCTGATAAAGGGTGTTCGTGAGTAAGCTAGTTATAGTGTGGACAAATGGAGCTTAACCCATTTGCTCTGAACTCTGGGCGGGAACTCTGGTGACTGTGATCACTCGAGTCGCCACAGTCAAAGGGGGAAGGGAGCTGGGGAAGTTGTCCGTTTGATCTCTGCAGTGATTGGTTGAGGGCTAGTGCTGGGGTTTTAACTCTGGCCTTCCTGACTCTTCCTGCCTGATGCCAAATGCACCCACATGGTCAAGGGCTTGGGGAGGGACCTTCAGGCAGAGACTCACAGCTGTTTTCTATCAAGAATTGTCAGCATGCGAAGGTGACCGCCAAGAAGCTATAGACCCATCATCCATAGGGTCTGCCATTCATTGACTGAGCTGATTGGAAGTTCAAGGTTGGATTAGCTTCAGGCATAGGCAGATCCAGGGTTGAAAAGAGTATTATCAGGACTTGGTCTGTAGCACTTTATTATTGATCTTCCTTTTCTTGACATCAGCTCCGCTCTTAGGCAGGGCTGTCCATGTGATGGTCCATTGACTTCCAATAGCTACTCGTTTTTATCCAATTCAGCAATGTCAATGGAGGGGGGGCGACAACACTCCCCCCCCAACAATTTTAATGAAACTCCTGGAATTTATTCTTATTGGCTCAGCTTGGTCCCTTCATTATAAGATATTTCACAATCAGTCTATCTAATCCTCCTGGGGCCCTGAGTCTTCACCTGCACACGGATGTTACAACACTGTCTTCACCTGGGAGCATTTGGTTCTAAATGACCCCCATTCTACTTCCTCCAAAAAACCCCATTGACGTCCACGGCACGTGGGTGCAAGCAGGGCTTTACGGGTTGTCCTTTGACTAGTTCAGTTCTCCTTCCTATTTATGTTCTTTCTGGGGAGCTCCCCCATTCTCTTGCTTAATTCACACTTTGATTTTAATTTTTTCATGCCCTCAGCCCCCAGCGCAGAGGCTGGCACACACTGGGCACGCGAGAAATCTTGGTGAGGTAAGAGAAGCGAGATGCAGAAGGAGAACATCGGGATTGTCAAGTTGAAGTCCCAAATTCCCTTTCTCGTTAGGAGTTCAGACTCGGATGCCGCTGGTAACATGCGGTGCATTCACGCTGCACTTCCCACTAAGGTCCCCCACTGACCTTAGCCTCCTGTTTCGCAAACCATGCCCCGCGGCCCCCCTTCCTCACTTCTCTCTGTCCGACCTCTGGACATCCGGCCAGAGGTTCGCTTGGTGGGCACGGCTGTATTTCAGAGGACTGCACACCCTCCACAATCGTGTAAAATCTGCCCACGTGCATCTCCGTGAATTGACTTGACGTGTTGCCTCCGTAGGTTTCATCCGACCGACCGAGGGTCTAAAACACAAATCGCTTCAGTTTTCAGTTGTTCTGCATTTGAGAAGGCACAGTATAGGCATCACCCCTCTCTCGCCCAGCAGACACCCAGGGGAAGAGGTCAGTCTCAATGCCTAGATTTGTCTTCCTGTTGACCACAGGATGTTTATCACAGGGCTCAGTCACATTTATCTTAGAGAGGGAGTAATGGTTGCCCCTTTGCGGCCACACGGCTTTCTCTTACTTCCAAGCCCGAGTGACCATTTACAATGCATCACACCTGCTTAATAGGTGCTAGTTACTAGAACCCTTTGCCATCAAGCTCTGGAGGAAAGATCGATCCCAATAAAAATCCCTTTGGCTTCTGAATGACTTTCTGGTTACTGTCTCCCTGAGGTCAGACCTTCTGCTCTGCCCATTAGGAAGGTGTTCAGCTGCAAGTAGGAAAACCTTCTCTGTGTTTTTGCCTTCTATCACGTATTTTCCTTACGTCCCAAGAAGTGACAGAGCCAGTGATTGCTTATGTTGGTTCGGTTGCTTGGTGACACCATTGCAGGCAAGGCTCTGTGTCTCTTTGTTTGCCTGGAATGTTGGCTTGTTATCCCATTGCCTCGTGTTACAAGATGGATGCTGAAGCACCAGACACATGCACAGCCGGGGGAAAAGAAGGGCATGGAAGAAGGGCTGTGTCAGCCATACTGATCCCTTATTACCAGGAATTTGTATGCATGACGGTACCCCCGTGACTGCCTCCCTTGGCAGATTTGCATTCTCATTGGTCTTCACTCAGTCATCTTTCAGCCTCCTCTAGCTGCAAGGAAAATTGTAAGAATGGAGGAGAAGCTTGTCATGTTTGGTTTTCATTTAAGCACGGTCCATCTGGCTTGGGGCACAGCCATGTCCTGTCACTCCTTGGAAATATCAGACCATGTTTCTCCATGTCACTTAGAGTCAAAGCTGAAGTCTTCATGGTGGCCTGCAAGATCCGGCTCCCATGGCGTCTCTGAGCTAACGCCTTGCTCCTTGCCCTCACCCCATTCCTCCCCGCCACGCTGGCCTCCTGGGCCCCACTCATGCCTCTTTGCACCGGCTGTTCCCTCTACAGGGAACGCTCCCCCCCTAAACCCACACGGTTGTCAAACCCCTTTCACATCTTTGTTGAAATGCTACCTTCTCTGTTGGGCCACCTCATTCCCCTCTTCCATGCCTGAACTGCGTCCCCTGTGTATTAATTTCCTGTCACAAAGTACCACAGACTGGGTGGCTTAAAACAACAGAACTTCATTGTCTCGCCATCCTGGAGACCAGAAGCCCTAAATCGAGGCGTTGGCAGGGCGGTCTCCTTCTGGAGGCTCTGAGGGAGGATGTGACTGACGCCTCCCTCCTCCTACCTGCTGGTGGCTTCGGACAGTCCTTGTGTGGCTTGTACATGCACTGCCCCCTCGTCTGTCTCCGTCATCGCATGGCCTTCTCCCTGTGTCCCTGTGTCTGTCGAAACTTCCCTCTTCTTATGAGGACACCAGTCATTGGATTAGGGCCTGGATCCACTATGGCTTCATCTTACCTTCGTCCCATAGCTTCTGCAAAGATGCTATTTCCGATAAGGTCACATTCTAAGATTCTGGGTGGGCATGAATTTGCCAGGGGCCGGTGGGGGTACTATTTAAGCCACTGCACCCAGATTTACTTTTTTTCTTCTCAAACCACCATACACCTTCCCCCAGTCTTTAAATCTACTCAACGGTTGCTCATTGTCTGTCTCCCCCACCATGGGGACCAAGAGCCTCACTGCTTCGGTAGTGGTTTATCCTTTGACACAGGAACCCATTGAGAGGATGAATCGCCAACTCCACAAAATCAGGATTCTGCTAGCAAGAGAGAGGCGGAATGGCTCATCGAATGGATGACTCTCAGGGTCTACTGCTACCCTTCCAGTTCTCAGGTTCCTCCGGGGTCCTGCCTCACTGCCCACGTGGGTCCGTTATGAGTTGATCCGTGTCTTCTTCCTCTGCCCCCGAATTTATATGATGGCTGGAGTCCTAATCCCCGGGACCTCAGAATGTGCTCTGATTTGGAGGTAGCATCTTTATAGTGGTGACCGAGTTAAAATGAGGTCATTAGGGTGGGTTCTAATCCAGTGTGACTGCCTCCTTATGAAAAGGGGAAATTTGGACCCAGATACATGCACACACACACACACACACACACACACACACACACACACGGGGAGAATGCTGTGTGCACGTGAAGTAGAGATGAGGTGATGCTCCGCAAGCCGAGGAACACTGAGGATTGCCCACAAACCACCAGAAGCTGGGAGGGAGGCCTCCTAGCCTCCCTCATGGTCCTATAGCCCTCAGAAGGGACCAAGCCCGCTGACACCTTGACCTTGGACTTCTAGCCGCCAGAACCATACCCTTTCTATTGTTTAAGCCTCCAGGTGTGTGGTACTTTGTTCTAGTGGCCCCAGCACCCATCCCAAGGGCACTCACCTTTCAGACAAGCCCAAGACATTGTTGATTCTCACGGCTCCAGGCCCTAGGCTGAGTCACACACCACAAAGCTGCTCAGAGTTGAGGGGGAAGGTGGGGCCATGGCTCCCGACTGCCAGAGCCTCGTCTCCATGCGTCCTGAGAACTGGACGTGGGCTTTTATCCCGAGCCTCATGCAGGGAGCCCTTATCTCGTGTACCCCCCCACCCCCCCTCAACAGCAAGCCAGGCCCAGGAATGTATGTGTTTGTTGTTGCTTGTGTTATTGAATATCCATGAAATGCAAAATGGCACCGTGACCTAATGAGGTATTAACCCTGCCTCATTACTATACATCAACCGTGAAGGCAAGCCCTGTTTGGCCAGGACCATTTCAAGGAGATTTAGGAAATATTTGAGGCTCTGAAAGACTGACTGGAGGAGCCTTGGAGGAGGCTCTTGGAGGAGCCTTCCTGAAAGCTCAGGGCGAGAGACGAAGAAGAGACAACCCCCCCCCCCCCACCCCAGCCTGGGCTCCGGCCGTTCCTCTCCTCGTCCCCGTGGGAAGGACCAAGGGCGGGGAGTCCGTGGATCTGGGTCGACAGCCCAGCTCAGCTGCCTGTGAGACCACTTATCCCTTCTGAGCCTCAGTCTCCACCTCTGTGAAATGGAACTAATGATGGTCAATGCCTCCCAATGGTATGAAAAGGTAATGAGGTGACAGATCGTATACAAAGCACCTGGCTCCTCGTGGCCGCTTGCTGACTGGGGGCTACTTTTCTCTCTGCTGCTTTTTCCATGTTGTTTTGGGTGATATTGAAAGGAAACCGGGGTGGAGGAAATGGACACTTGTCAGTCTGGCCCATGGAAGCCTTGCCCCTCAGAGAGTGAGGAAATGGGAGTGGAGGATTCAAATAAGCACTATTTATTACCTGCCCTCCATGAAGCACTTGCTGGGTCTTCTCCCAGTATTTCTAGCAACAGCCCTCTGGGATCCACAGTATTAGCTTCACGGAGGAAGCAGAGCGTCAGGGAGCTCCCAGAGCCTCGTGACATTCAGCAGCTGCTGGGAAGTGGCAAGTCCAAAATCGGAGCCTTGTTCACATGACATCAGATGCCACATTTGTCCCCCCACCGACACCAGTCCCGGACCAGACACCTCAGTCGTTATCAGCCCTGCAGGTGAAAGGTCAGGGGTCCTGGCACCCTAATCCAGTTCTTGCTCTGGTCTTCCCAGGGGAGCTTTGATCGCCTTGTGTGTCCACCGAGTCCCAGCTCCAGTGGCTGGGAGGTCACCGTCCCCCACTACCTGGGGACTCCAGGGGCCAGGAGCTGTGTGGGCTGTGCCTGTAAAGCAGTTTGATGATGTGTTAAGTGTCACTGCTTAATGAGCTGCAGGACCAAACACGCAGGGTAGGGGCGAGGGAGGTCTCCCAGCCCCAGACACATGCTCCTGCCCAAGTTCAATCGTAAACGTCACGACCAAGGGCGGGCCTGGAGCCACCCGCTCAGAGAACCCCGACTTCCGGTGCCCCACTGGCCTCCTGACTAATTCACTCCCCACTCAACAGCTCGCCCCGACTTCCTCCCCTGCCCCCACCCCCTAGCCCATCCTCAGGGTTGTCGCCATGGGAGGTCTCTTTGCACAACAGGGCAAAGCAATTAAGGCCAGACGGGGCGAATTAAACCAGAAAGAATGAGTTTCCTCCAGCGCCAGAGAACTATTTGGGGCCTTGCTTCCAGGAGAAACCTGTGGGAGAGGCAGAGGGCAGTCCAGTGATGCAGGCGGAGACGGAGACGGATGGTCTGGAAGGAGGAAAGAGATGGGGGGTTTCCCTGGGCGGCCTCTGGACACAACGGTGGACGTGGAAAGAGTGAGAAGGAAGAATGGGAGAGCCACTCCCTTGTGCATTCACTTACTCACTCATTTGCACGTCCAGCACCGACCTCCATGTTTGGGATCCGACAGCGGGTTAAAGACTCCAGTGCACTGCTAGGGAGCCAGGGCTTCGGAATGAAGTGGATGCTGCTCGTGACCCCATTCCTTTTGGGGGGAACCCTGGGCAAGTGGCCGAAGCTTTCTGAGCCTCCGTGTCCTCATCTATGAAATGGGCAATAAGACGCATTTGTCTGGCCAGAGCTCTGGAGGTGAATTAAGTGATATCATTTATATTCAGTGAACATTGCCGTGCACCTAGTAGGTGTTCAAGAACAATAACACATCGTGTGTAGATTCTTCTGTGGGTGCTGCTGAATGAATGAGTAGCTGCTTGCGTGTCCTTTTCTAAGTGTTTTGTATGTACTAACTTACTGCTGAGAAGTACGTGAGGAAGTAGTTAGGACCATTTTCTTTCCTTTTGCAATAGAAACCGAGGAACCCAAAGATTACAGGACCTTCCAAAGTCATGCAGCTTTTTAGTAGAAGACATGGAATCTGAACCCAGGGTGTTTAGCTTCAGAAACTCTGCAGCGAGAGGCCTGCCGATAACGCTGGGGAAAGAAAGGGGGATTACATGTTACATGTTTAAGAACCGAGGATTGGGCCAGAGGGTCTCTTATAAGAATTCTATTCAAGGCCTCCCTCACTCATGGCTGAGGACAGACTCACTCACACATGCACACAAACACACGCTTGTGTGTGCATGGCTTGGCCTCCCCTGACCTCAGCAGCTACCCCCCTGCATGCCCTGTAGCAGTAGCTGTTTCCTGGGAAGGGGTGGGTGGAGTGGCTGTGTGGATGCCTAAAGCCAAGGCTGCTGACCCCTGTAACCCCAATTTCATCCCACACTGCCCTCCACCCGGCTTCCCCCCTTCCTTCCTTCCCTCCCTCCAGGGCCCGGTACAAACGCAGCGTCCAATTTGTTACCTACACGGCAAGGTCAGGGCCCCGCTGGCCCCTGCACTTTTCTCAGCCTGGGTCACTTGGCTGTGGCGTACTTATTTTTCTCTCTGTTCTTTGAAAGCAGGAATGGAAGGTGAGGGGGGAACAGGGTGCCTTTCTGGAACCCTGGAGATGTCTCCACGTTCCGGAGGCGAGGCTGTGGTGGCAGGAATGGGGTGGAGAACTGGGACCCTCCAAGCCCACTGGGCTTCAGAGATATTGCATGTGTGTGTTGTGTGTGTTGTGTGTGTGAGTGTGCCCATATGGGCATTTTTCTAGCCAGAGGGTTCACAGATGTTTTCACAATTTCACACGGATTTGAGTTCCTGTGGAGTTAAGACCCGTGGGCCTGAAGTCAGGAAGAGTTGGTGGACAAAGTTCTGCAGTGTCTGGGGAAACTGAGGCACCAAAGAAAAATGCCATCGGTGCATGGAGTCCCAGCACTATACTGTTTGGTTCAGGGACACCATTCAAATGTCCACAACGACTGAAGGTCCAGCCACATATAGAAAAACTCCTAGTGTCTGGGAGACAGTGTGCTTAGTAGACCAGCGAGAAAGCCACCCGTGTCCCCAGTGAGGGGCCTCATCTCAGCTGTACCCACTGTTGCCAGATTGGAACACTGTCCCCACGTGGCTAAAATTTTAGATCTTTTTTTTGAGCAAAATCAGAAATTCAGATTTTTGTCTGAAATGTCTTAAATTTCGTACTTTAAATCAAACATGGAATGTGGCAAAAGCCAACCATGAGAGATGCGCGTGCTGGATCTGACCTCTGGGCCTCCGGTTCACGACACCCAGCATCTCGTCTCCATGCTTTCCCGGATGCAGAGCTGTCCAGCAGCCAAGGGGAGCCAGCTGTCTCTTCAGGTCACCTAAAATAAAGGCATCAGGAACTGGAAGCCAGGACCCCCGGGTCACGGCCCTTTCTTCTCTAACAGGAGTCTTAGAGAACATCTCTTCTCGTTCCATCTTTCCCAAGGAAGACCCGCAGAAGGTCAAGTCCAGCTAACAGACATAGTTCCTTCTGATTCATCCATCATGGAATTTATGGGAAATTTATCGCATTCATGCTCTCAATTCTTCTCTCATTTGGCACAAAGCTCTTTGGCCTCACACCTTGATTCTGGATTGGGCCGTGTAGCTTGCTTAGGCCAATGGGACTTTAGCGGGTGTGATACAAGCCAAGGTTTGAAAAGAACTAACTGATGTCTGCTTGCTTCGCTGACTTTTGGACCCCTGCCATTACCTTGTGAATCAACACAGGGTAGCCTTCGGGAAGCAACTGAGAAACATGTGGGAGAGAGCCCAGGGGGCCCCACCAAGTGCACCCTAGACCAGCCAGTCCCCAGCCACCATCCCAGCTGACTCAAGTCACAAAAGTAAGCCCAGTCTAAATCAGCCAAACTCACCTCGGAGAAAATCACCCCACCTTCTCATAGACTCATGAGAAATGGATACGCGCTTATCATTTTAAGCCTCTGAGCTCTGGGGGTTCTCTGTTACACAGCGATAGCTTACAGATACAAGTAGAAAGTGTGAGGGTTTTTATGAGTCAGTGGTGGGGAATATTGACTTTGCGCTTCCCCCCCTTCCTCAACGTAGGACAAATTGTTTGCCTTTCCTTTGTGAAGCTCAGATAGCGAACACTCATTTGAGCAAGGCTATACAGTCTTCTGTGTGCCAGGGACTACACTGTGTTGCCTTAACTATTCAGTTGGTACATTGCCCTAAGACATTTAATTAACAGGCCATTCAGGCAGTCAGTCTCATAAAGAGCCAAGCAGTCACATTACTTCATGGTTGCAAAGTGATGGCTGTGGCCCCAGAAATCACATCTGCATTCCAGGTACAGGATGGGGGAAATGCCAGACTTTTCAGGAAAGCGAAGTCTTTCCTGGAAGCTGCCAGCAACTTCCCCTTACATTTCGCTGGTCTGTCACCCATGACGAGTCATAAGTTAATTAGGGTTTGTAGATAAAGCCCCCTCTGAAAGGGAATCTGGAAAGTGAAGTATTTGGCCATTGGTATCCTCTGGAATTGCAGCCATACACAGGAGATGAGATTGGATGGGGCTCTCTGTTAGCCAAACAGGGATGAGGTGCCAGAGGATGCTTGGGAACTGATGGTTCTCCATTCTAAGCCTCTTTTTTAACCTGGAACTTGTTAGTAGCTTTAAAGAAGAGGAATGGGGTTTGTTTTAAGGTACATTAGGTATTAGCATATTTTCCCAGATATAGAAGGACCACAATGGGAGATTTTCTGAACTCACAATTTCTCCCTGTGACCATGTTTAGGCCTCATGCGTCTCTTCCCGGATTCCAATTTCGGGAAGTCTGTGCCGCCCTCACCCGCCCCCCGCCCCGGTACGTCTAGGGGGCTGCCCACGCCATACTTCCCCACTCCCATGGGACTCCTCAAAGTCATTTATTAGGTCACGTCTTCAAATTTAGTTGTGAGTTGCTTGGAAAACAAGGTAAAATGCAGATTTCCAAGCAAAACCACGAGATCAGGCTGGCGAGCTGGGAGGGGCTGGAACACAGGCATGTTTAGCTCCCGCTGAAGATGGTCTTTGGAACGTGCTTTGAGAAACACTGCCCTGGGACTTCGAGGCTCACAGGACATGCGCCCTGAGGGCGCTTGCTCTGCACGGAGAAAGCCAGTCTGCAGGAAGAGAGAAGGAAGCCTGGACGGTCTCCCTGACTACCCCTTATTTCCTTCTAAATGTTGAGCTTCTGTAACTTCAGTTTCTATCGCTTACTTAAACCCTTCCTCTGCCACTTCTTCTGCCTGCCACTCACCACAACACTCCTTGCGTCCTTGGAATACTGATGACCCGATAGGGACGATGACTTGTCCAAGGACGTAAAACAAATGCAAGTCCACATGGAAGCCAGAACCTTTGTTCTCTGACTGCCAGGCCACTTTTCTGTCCTTTGGACTCTTGGGCTGCCCTGCAGACGTGCGGAAGTACTGGCCCGTGGGCAAGAAGAGCTGGTTTATAGGCAAAGTAAATCTTTCTGAAAAGATGATCCATGATTCTCTGGCACTAGACTGTGTTTAACCATGCAAAGCGTATGAGGCAAAGTGGACCGGGCCACACGGCAACAACCAACCTCCAATCTCAGGGGCTGAGCAGAACAGGAGCGTGCTTCCTGCTCACGCTGCACGGGTAGCGAGTGTCCGCCTACGGCTTGGCAGGCGAGGGGAGTTCTGCCCCTGGGAGCCTTTCAAAGATTCAGGCTAATACTGGGTTTGCCCTGACACGTGCGTCCAAGCTCACCACAGCAGCAGGACACGAACACGGCGGACTGCTCATCAGGGCACATGAAGCTCCTGTCTCCAAGTCACACCTGCCCCTTCTGCTCATGTTGTAGTGGCCGACGCAAGTCACCTGGCCATGCCCGACTTCAAAGAAGGCAGAGAAGTACAAGTCCCCCCCCAGCGCCTGGAGAGTAGAGAATTAGAAATATCGATGAGTGGCGACGTTGGTTACCGCACCAAGAGGAATTCAGCAATTGGGGAGAATCTTTGAATAAAGATATAAGCTTGGATACTTTGATTGTCTAACATTAGCCGGACACTTTGCTTCCATTGTCTTATGTGATGGGCATCCTGCTGGACAGAGGGTTATGCCCATTTCACAGAGTGAAAAACTGAGGATTAGAAAGATCATACAAATGCCCAAGGTCACCTGGCCAGTAAGTGAGGGCTTCAACATCTCTCTCTCTCTCTTTCTCTCTCTCTCTGTCTCTCTCATGTTCATATTCTTAACCACCATTAAAAAATGTATTCAGCACTTTCCTTCAGAAACACATGGAAGGGCAAAGTAGAATTAAGAAAAGACACAAAGATTTTTCTGAGGGAATTCATTGGTCATTTAAGTATTCATGCTATGTCTTTCATTAGATGGGAATGTCCAAATCAGGCTTTCTTAAAGCAAAGGAACCAGAAACAACACCAGCAAGCCCACGTCGGCACAATACAACATGTAAGTCTTCCACAATGAATTAAGTGTGGGGCTCAGAAGCTTATCAATATTTTCTAGAGCCTGGTAGAATGTGTCCGTCAAAAAAAGCTTCTGTTTCTCCCAGCCCCCACGGGAGGGTTTCTTTAGAATTTTAAAAGCCATTTTTAAATAATTTAACTTATTGTTCAGTGCACATTCACACCCCTCTCTCCCAATGTGGACAGAGGGTATTCTCCCCAAGCCTTTGAGTCCAGGCTTAGTTGTAAGACATAGTCTGGTCAAGGCAGTGTTAGGGGGCATGATGTAAGCAGAATCCTTAAAGAATGTGCTTTCATATTCTGGCTGAACTCTTGAGCTCTCTTAATCCACCACTAAAAAAGCATCACTCAGGTGGTCCTTGTGTCCTTTTATCCAGGATTCTAGAATAAACCCATGTGGTACAGATGCAAAGAATGCAGCCCAGCCAAGCTTATGTTGCTGAGGCCCAGTTGATTTCTGATCCATGAGTGTAAGAACAAATGCTATTGCTATGAGCCACTGGATTGTGGGCTGGTTTGTTATGCGGCATCACTATGGCAAGAGCTGACTAATACACCATTTATCTTGCATGCTGGTGAGAGATGAAAGTTGGCCTCTGGGACATTTCAAGGCTCATCTATTTGGGCCTATTTAATCTGAAGATGTGGGGTGGCTCTCCAGAGACATCAAGGACCATGATGAACTCTTGTCATGGAAGAGTGCAGGGCTGGGGGTTAGAAGACTTGAGTTCTAATCTCGGCTCTATCCACACCTGCTGTTTGGAGGTCGATAGCTCATTTCTCCTCTCTGGCCTTTCATTTTAGGTTAAGGGGTGGCTCTAGATGAGAAGGGCAAGTACATGTAAGTGGTCCACTGAGATTTATGAATGAAGGTTGTCTTGGGCTCTCTCACAAATTTGGAGGATGGATCCTGGCCTGGAATAAAAGTTCTGTGATTGATTATTGATGTCTGCCATGAGCACAGGGTTGTGGGGGGTTTTTTTTTGTTTTGTTTTGGTTTGGTTTTTTTTTTTTTTTGGTCCATGCCTTTCCTAATGTATACATTGGGGACTGTAGGAGTTTAAGAAGCCAGCCTGTTGTCCTTGTGCCCTGACAAAGATTGAGTCAGAGAGAAATATGATCTCCTGTGAAAGAACAGGAGGGACTGGAGTTCACAGACTCTGTGAGGTTAGGGTGACTATTTTGTAAAATTCCTTGCATTTCCTCAGCAGAAGGCACTCTCGGCGGAGCGCTGCAGCTGTGACGGTGACGTCGGCAGGCCGCTGGGGGCACACGCCCCTTTGCCCACCAAATGGTGGGGAATCTAAGCTGACAAAATCCAGGGCTTTAGAAATTAAAGTTGATCAGGAGCATTCAAAAGGGGTGAGTGGAGCTGGCAGCTCTGGTCCCTTGAAGAACAGCAGGTGCAAGTCCTCATAAGAGGGTGATGGGTACCATTTGGTCAAGGAAACAAAACCATCGAACCCACGGCCACTCTGAGTTGAACAAGAATCAAAGCAGAGGCATCTAGCTCTCCATTTGTTCCTGCATTGTTCATAAGGACATTTAATTGGCTGCCCCCAGGGGCTAGTTTTGAAAGGACCCCCCCCACCTCCTTTTAGAAATATGCTCACACCTGGCATCAGAGCTCTTTCTGCAGCCTTTGGCTTCATTACCAAGCTTCATACTTTAGAGTGGCTTAGAGAACATAGACTCCAAGATTAGTCTGCATACAGGGCGGCTGTTGAAAAAGCATCTTCTTGCAAGGGTGAAAAAAAAGGGTAAAAAAAAAAAAGAGGAGGAAAGAAAAGATCAGCCAGAAGTTTGCTTAAGGTGGAAACGCTGGTTGGTTCCACTCCTTTGGAGCCCAGTTTTCCCATCCGCTTGTTCACAATCCTGATGGTCTGGCCACACTGGTGCCTCCCAGGTCAGTGGCCATCGCCAGGCAGGCATTCGGCCACCTTGCTTTCTCGGGCAGGCCCAGGTCCTGACGCTGCGTCGTGCACACCAGGGCATCACATTGACCAGACAGGAGGAATAAAAACCCACTGTGCAAACTCTGGGACCGAGATTAAGCTTTCCATTCCACGAAGGTTAATGAGAGTTAAGGTTTTTTGAGCACCTGCTAAACCCCGGATGTGGTTCTAAGGCCCCACATGGTGGGTCACCTTTAACGGTCACATCAATGCCCGTGAGTTAGGTACAACGGTCCTGCAACCCTTGGCATCTATGTCTGACAACCTGTTAGACAGTAGGAAGTGAAGTAGCCCGCCCAAGGCCACATAGCTCATAAGGGTGAGGGCCGGGATATGAACCAAGAAACCGGAATCTGAACCTCACTCTTGGGAACTGTATTATTTGAGTAGTAGCTCCCAAAACCACCCAGAGGGCTGGTTAGGATGCAGACCGCTGGACGGTGCCTTGAGAACACCTGGTTTAGCCCAACTAGAATTTGTAACAGAAATCTGCCTCTGGTACACACTCCCAGGTGATGCTGAGCATTGCTGGTCAGGGATCACACTTTGGGAACCATCGATTTGGGATAATGCTGAGCGTCTGTGGCCTAATGCAATGTAAGTTTGTATTTTGCTCACACAACAGATGTGAACGCCCCTGGTTGTGGGTACTTTTCTTCCCCACAGTGATTCAGGAATTCAGATTTCTTCCATCTTGTTGCTTTGCTTCTCCCCAGTCACACTGACGGCCAGTGGCCATCAAGACAGAAGCAAAACCATAGTGAAAAGAAGGTTTCTTAGAAGATGTAGTCTAGAAGTGACCTATATCACATCCGCCACATTTCTTGGCAAGTACCAGTCACATGACTACCACTGGGAAGAGGTTTTCTGGGAAATGTAGTCTTTATCCAGGTGTGGCTTCCTAACCACAACCTTACACTGGTAGAGCAGCACAAGCTATCATTGGGCATCCCTTCCCAGCTCAGAGGAGTGATGTACTTCAGGTAGTTGAGCCGAAACAATAGATGGAATATTTTCACTTGTGCTTTTACTACCAGGATGTCACAACAATAGAATAACTCCCAAGCCCCTTTCATTAACCATTACGTTGTACTGCCTCAGTTTGCTGGCTTATTAAATGTGTGTGGGAGGACCAAATTTCTTCGCTGAATTGTGGAGGGTGTGTCAGTCAGCTCTTGCTGCGGAACAAACCACCACCAAACCCCAGCGGCAGAAACAATCAGCATTCCTTTTATTCCTGTCTGCAGGTTCCTCGAGGTGTCCCTATTAATCTTGACTGAGCTGGCCATTGGCAGGTTGTCAGTGGGTAGGCTGGTCTAGGCTGGCTGAGTGGCTTTTGCTGCCATGTTTAAGTCCTCAAGCCAGCTGGGTAGCTCTACCTCATGTATGTTTCACCCTTTTTTGGACCGTGAATTTATCTAGGGCATTCTCTTCTTATGGAGATGGTTGAGGCAGACAACAGAAGGTTCTACTGTGCAAGCACATTTCAGACCTCTGTGTCACGTCCATAAATATCCCATTGGCTGAAATAAGTCACAGGCTACACCCAAGATGGATGAGGAAGGCCAGTGAGCTTTGTGTTCGTCTAACTATGACGTTCAATGACAAAGGGCAAGGGAAGAGGACAAGAGGAAGAACTGGGGCCGATTTTCAATCGCCTGGGGAGTGGACCCTTTTATAGTATTAAGGTGCTGTAGGAACTGGCGGAATCCAACATGTACCCAGAGTCTGAACATGTTTGACCACAGACGTCATTTATAGGGATTAAATTTAAGGGACCAATGAGAGAAGTGGGAGGATTTGGAACACAGAGATGTCCGTCACAGCCCTATTCACACAATCGGAAACAACCTATGTGTTTGACACAATGAGGGTGCAAGTTAATTATGACACATTTATGAGCTGAGATATTTGTACTTGTTACAGGTCTCATGTTTTGGGAAATATTTAACAGGAAATGTACATGATATAAGTGGAATGCAAAAAATGCAGGAGAAAGTGCAAAGGTAGTGTAATCTCAACTAGTGAACATAAGACACACACACACACACACACACACACAACACATGGGCCAGAATAAAATTGACCCAGATAATAGCAGTCATCTCTAAGGGATGCAATTAGAGTCAATTTTAATTTTTTCCTTTAGTCAATTGTTTTAAATGCCACATTTTCTACCATAAACCAATACTGCTGTTTGTGAACATATCCAACAGGAAGTGTGATTTTAAAAGAATCCATTGTCCTAATTTTGAGTTGCCCCAAATGTATTTTCCACAGAGAAAGGCAAAGTCACCAGCAAGGACTTACAGAATATGAAGAGAAAACAGTGACATTGGATAGTGGCATAAATCAGGCATTCAAAATAATCAAGTGCCTTGTGACACATATAAATAATTCTGACTTCTTATATAATTTTGTAAATGTCTGGACACAGGCATACATAAATAATTTTGATTACATGGCACAATTATAAATGCAGATTTGGGAAGACTGAAATTGATCAACATTATCGGGATTGACAATAAGCCCATAATGTAGCATAATGGATTTTTAAAACGTGGCATAAATCTGCTTCAAAAAATACCTAGACAGCCCAACATCGAGACACATTAAAAACTGCCACCAGTTCCTGACTGTGACTTGCACGCCAGCACCTTGCAGACTCAGCAAGTGAAGTAGCTCACCCAGCGGGTGCCTTGCCCTGGGGGCAGGAGACAGGCTGGTAGGAGCTTGCTAAAGAACACACGCATTCAAGTTGAGTGAGTGGAATCATTTTCTTATTAAAGCGAGAAAGGAGATATTGATGCCCACCCAGACTCTTCCTTCCACAATGGAGAACCTTTTCATGACTCAAGGGCACTCCCTTTTTTAAAGCTAAGGCAGACAGACCGAGCCGCTGACGGACAGAGAGACTTTGAACGCATCAGATCAGCCGGAGCTATTCATTCTCGCACTTCTAAGCGTCTGTCCCTATGGGAAAATGGGGCTGTTTTTTGAGGCCAAAGCAAGTTCATTAGAGGGATGAATCCCCGGATGAAAGGCTCAAGAACTGATGAAGTCAGGGAAGGAGGGTTTGGGGTGCCTTATCACCCCTCTATTCTTTTTCAAAGCCAGCTTGGAATCTTGTTGGGTTGTTCATTGCTACCACTCTCCTGCTCCAAGCAACTGAAAATTGATTTAAACAAAAACCAGAAATGGATATGGAAACAAAAACATGATTTCAAATCCTTCCTTCATTTTTTCCGTGAAATGCACCGGTACACACCCACTGTGCTTCACACTCAGATGAAGGAAACTCAAATTATGTTTAATGTGTTATTTACCTTTAGAATTCTCAAGATCTCGCGAGGTCTGGAACCCGTAAGAAACATCAAGAATAGGTAAAACAAAACCAGAAGAAAAATATCAACAGAATGGTTTAAAGATTCCGTATCCATTTTTTTTTAGCAAATTCTGTTCAATTCAATTCATTGACATGATATTGGGAGAGCATTTGAAGTGAACCAAGTCCAATCTTCAATCTAGTAACTGTTTGTCAAGGATACTGAGCATATAGAGGTCTGATTCTGTAATTGGTGCTTCAGGACTTTAGGAACAGGAATGGAGTGTTGGCAAATACTTTCTGAATGAGAAAATGAACGAAAAAGTAATCGAAGGAACAGACACGGTTTGCAAGGCCAAATCTTCTTAGCAAAGCATCCAGACACGCAATCCCTGCAGTCACAGTGGGAATGACCCAGTAACACCGAAGGGCAGCAAACACTACGTCGAGTGTGCAGTGCATGCTAAGTATTGTTCTAGTGCTTTGCACGGGCTTGTTTTGTTCTCCCCTGGTAAATCTATGAAGTATGTAATATTGTTATGAAATCCCCATTTATTGTGGAAGAAAGTGACACACAGGATGATCAAGTACATTTCTCAACGCTACGACATTGAATGTGGCCGTCAGAACTCAAAATCGCGCGCAGGTGTCTCAGTCCCCAGTCTTATCCGCGATGCTCTGCTTCCGGTAGCTGTTTGGGTTCATTCTCACAATGACCATGGGACGTATTCTCTGCTTCCGCTACCCATTTAACCGTGAGAAGTGGGCTTTGACAGAACAAGAAGCTGAGCTGCAGAGCAGCGATAACGGCGGGATCTGACCTCAGGATTAAACCAGGACATCCGTTCCTCTTCAGTAAGGTTGCCTTCATCCTCAAAGGCATCATCCTTTAGGGAACTTCTGATTGTGCCTTTCAAAAAAACATGATTCAACAGGTCACTGTCCTCCTTGGCACCCGTTGCGGTCCTCAGGGGCAATCCTCAACACACCTGAGTCCATCGAGAACCTTGGACAGCACCCACGTTTTAGGAATGTCTCCTCCAGGCTTCAGGAGGGAGGTGGCCGAGATTCTTCCTGCTGGGAACCCAACCAACAAAGGCAGGACAGTTTTGCTGATGAGAAAACCCCAGCGGTCCATCCGGAGGTTTATGCTGAAGCACCCACCTGACATCCCTGACCTTGGAGTCCCTGGCAATGCTGGGGCTCGTCAACCTGCGCACCAGACCCCGTTGAGCAAATCAGCAGCTATTTCCAGATAACTGGGTGTTCTAGTTTGCTACAGACACACTGAAGACTAAACTCAGGATATCGTTCCGGTCTTCAAAACGGTTCTTTCGTTAGTGCCCTCAGGCCTCTACCAGAAGCAATCGTAGGCTAGGAAACCTCTTTGAAAATCCAGAAATGCCTGGGAGAAGTAATGTATTTACCCAATTTCTTAAACTATAATGTTCCTTCATGAGAGGAGAGCTAGGCCAACATGAACCCACACTGTCCCCATGGATGAGAGAGGAGTGTGGGAAACTCAGAGCTCACCCACATATTCTGCTTCATAATGTGACCTAGGCACAGTCTCGAATAGGCTCTTTGTGTTTCTTCCCCCGTAAATCACTTTGCCATTCATCACTTTATTAACCTAATTGATTGTTTCTTGGGCTTCAGTGAGATGTCTCCGAAAATCCCACTTCCTTCTCTATTCTTGCAATATTACAAACATCCTTCATACAAAATGTCTTGTGCTTCTTGTTACATGTGCATCTTCCTTTTCTGAGGGCACGCTCATGGGTTACAAGAACTTCGTATGTTCTGTTATCATTCAAGCATGTATCACAGTTTTGAGTGTGGACAAGAAATACATAAAAATACAAGTGTTATCAGATGAATTATATCATTAGTGATGGCACCTGGCATTCTTTTACTTATGTATACCTCCTTCTGTGTGCTTTTCTGTCTACCTGCCTATCACCTAATGTGCCTGTTCATGCATCTGTCTGTCCATTTGTCCATCCCTCCATCCACCCATCCGTACACCCATTCTTCCCCTGTTTTCACCCCATCAACATTTCATACAAAGCAATCACACATTCACTAGACGAAGAGACGATTTATAAGGATTTCCCAGGTGTCCTTCTTTCTTTTATTTTGTCCTAATCTTCCTCCACCTACTGTCTTCCACCCATGGTTCTCACCTCTGTTCCTCTTCCCTCAGGACAGTCACAGGAATGACAAGGAGACGAGTGCTGGAGGCTGGGGAGGGGAGTGAATCGCTCAGTGACAGCTTGGCTCCAGGGACAGATGAAAACCGTAGCCTCAAGCAAAGTTCAGGGAAGCCCAAGGAGCGAGCTGATGGACAGTCTGACTTGTCGAGGGTGAAATCAATTAAAGTACATCAAATCCAGAATTCATGCTTTCTCAGAGTGACAAATCTATGCTGGAAACTGAGAAAGACGAAGGGAGAAAAATGTCTTTGACCTCTTGGAGACCGGCTGTTCCTTCTGTCAGGGGAGCCGGGCCTGGAGTGAGATGCATTCATGATGAATTATAACAGCCAGCCAGCCACCTTAAAAAAAAGAGCGGGGTGAAAAGGTTACCAAAGAGACCCAAAATGTGAGGAATTCAACCAAACATGGAGATAAATCAACTCGGGGGTCAGGAGTATCTGTGCCCGGCCTGGCCAGAAAGGCTCCTGGTAAGCTCAGTGGTTAACCCTGGTAAGCTCGACTCTTGCAGGGACCACGCGCACCACACCGAGCAGCTCCCAGGCACGGTTCACCCAGGTACTCGGAGGGGAGGGGCCCTGGTGTGACCAGGCTCCCGTCGAAGACCTGGAGGCTCGGCGTCTCTGGGCAGCGCTGTCTAAGAGGACTCCCTGCTTTGTTGGGGACGTTCTATAGCTGCGCTGTCTGGCACGATCAGACGCTAGTCACATGTCCCAACTGCATGTTGGAAACGCAGCTAAGGCAACGGAGGAACTGCCTATTTGCGATTAAGATTTACCATGAAGGTTGCTGGAGGCCGGGATGCTGTCCCACAGGGGCGTCAAGCTCATTGTCACCCGGGGGCCACATCAGCCTCGCAGTTGCCTTCAAAGGGCCGAATGTAATGTTAGGACTGTATAAACGGAACTCCTCCTTAACAGTTAAGCGAGAGCTCGGAGCTGCTGCTGGGTAGAACCAAGGTGCCCGGTCACATCCAACCAGGTGGAGGGCCTGCGGGCCTTGTGTTTGCCACCCGTGCCCTGCGGTGTCCAGCACAGCCCCCACCACCAACCAGGGCCAAGTCAGGGGTGCCCCCACGGAGAAACCCTGCTCTAGAAGAAAAAAGTGGAACTTGTAACAGAAGCGGAGGTCAGCAAGACAGCTGGAACAGACTTTGAAAAATGTCCGTGGAAATGTTTTCTTCTTTCTGTGAGCTCGTTTAATACAAGACGACCTCTCCTCTCAACTATGCTCTGGCCTGCAGTAAAAGCTACGTTTTCGGGCCCTGGCGAGGCAAGTCCCAGATAGAGGGAACCCCAAACCATTCGCCACTTCTTCTCTCTCTTGCCAGAACTTCCCGGTGCAATGGAAGAGCAACAGGCCCACGCCGTATGTTTTCTATTCATTGATGCTGAGATGGTCTAAACGTTCCTTCTTTTATGAGCTATTTGATGTCCAAAAAGCCTTTTGAATCACGTTTATAACCCTTTAAAAAGCTCGCGCCTCTTCGAAACAGGAAGGCACTTTGAGAACCTCATAGACACAGCCAGACCTTGGGAGATGGGAGAAGGGAGGTGACTCGTTTAGGGAGCCTGTGTCCTGGGCGAAAGCCTTCAGCGTCCCTGGGGATACCCGCCCGTGGCCATGCTGGTCAGAGGGGTGACACGACCAAATCGGAGAGCAGGGGCCACCCCAGGCTCCCTGGTGTTCAGGGTGGCCTTTGTCAAAAGGCTGTTGCGGAGGGAATAGCTCTACATGGGCCTGCACCTGTGACCGGCGGCCCATCACGGTTCAGCAGAAACGATGCTTGGCAGATTCTAGACCCATCTCTCAGGGTTTCCTCCAGGGGCTCACCCTCTACAGGGCTCCTTCCTCTCACAGGTAACACATTGGAGACGGGCCAGGGGACATCCCAAGGCCATTCCCAATCTTTTGAGCTTTGTTCTCTAGATTTCTTAGATGCCTGCCTCAGATACAGCAAATCCGCGGCTCCCTCAATGCCAGTCACCCACGTGGCCCCCCTGGCAGACACGGAAAGCTGACAACGATAGCTGTTTTGCTGTCCTCAGGTTTGGATGGGGAACCCCTTCCAACAAAATTCTCCAAGGGGCCACCTCCACTTGGTCAGCACTGGCACACACCCAAGGAAGTGGAGCCGAGGGCCGACCTGCGGTCCAGGTGACAACAGAAGGCGTGACGATAATTCCTCTAGAGCAGGAGATTTAACCAAGACCCAGCTGTGGAGGCAGGTGAGCGAAAACACAAAAGACAAGGAGAAATCACAGCAGGCGAAGGGAAGCAAGACAAAGTAAAACAGAATAAAACCAAGCAAAACCTAACCGTGGTCAAATAAACGAATGAAAACTGGAGCTGAGAGCCACGTGCCGCGTGACTGGCCGACTTCTCCGAGTCTCTGTTGCCGGACCCACCGAAGGGCCAGGGGAGGCCTGCCTTCCCATTGTCGCTGCTTTCTTTGCCCTCTTTAAGTTCTTTTTTGGTTGTTGACAAAGCACCTTCCTTCTCATTCATTGCGATAACAATAATACCCTCTGTGCCCAATGCCAAGGCTCATTACTGGTCATCATTTATTGTTCCCCAAACGAAGGGGTGCCTCACAGCCATTGCACACAGGGAAGGTAGCCAAGTCTCCCATTTTCCTGAATAAAAAAGTGGTGTTTAAATCCCTGAAGTCTTGGGCAAAAACAAAGAGTGGAGATAGTTTCCATTTATTTAATACCCAGCACGTCCCTGATGGTATCTAAGTGGTTAAAACGGCCTATTAATGGCAAGTAGTATTAACATGATACCTACGAACCACTTTATTGAGATGCAGAAAATGGAGACTCTGGAAGGTTCTCTTGCTCAAGGTCACAGGGCAGGTCAAGGACAGAGTTGGGGTTTGAACTGCGGTCTTCTGATACTAGCTTTACTCTTCGAATCCAGGTTCCCATTTTGGCCTCACGTAACCCCGAGGAGGTGACAGGGCAGGTGCGAAGATGGAGATCGTGACAGGAAATGCCTCTGGTTGGGGCCACACGAAGAAAACCGGGTGGACGCTGGGCCTCTAAGGCGAATAGGAAAAACAATTGCNATACCCAGCACATCCCTGATGGTATCTAAGTGGTTAAAACGGCCTATTAATGGCAAGTAGTATTAACATGATACCTACGAACCACTTTATTGAGATGCAGAAAATGGAGACTCTGGAAGGTTCTCTTGCTCAAGGTCACAGGGCAGGTCAAGGACAGAGTTGGGGTTTGAACTGCGGTCTTCTGATACTAGCTTTACTCTTCGAATCCAGGTTCCCATTTTGGCCTCACGTAACCCCGAGGAGGTGACAGGGCAGGTGCGAAGATGGAGATCGTGACAGGAAATGCCTCTGTTTGGGGTCACACGAAGAAAACCGGGTGGACGCTGGGCCTCTAAGGCGAATAGGAAAAACAATTGCAGGGTTCTGTAACTTACGGATGTTAATCTCTCACTGATGGTTGGCCCTGGGACAGAGGCGAGCTTGAGGGCTGCTGCATCCTCCCGAAGTTTTAAGAGGCCCGAGGGAGCCAGGAGGAAAGACGCTTCAACTTGTTAGAACGTGGAAAAAGATGTATGTTCCCAGGGAGACATCAGCAGATGGTCTGCGACATTTGTTCGTTCGTTCAGTGGGCAGTTCCTGAAAGTCCCCTCTATGTCTGGTCGGGTCAAGACCCTTGGGTGAGTGCTGTGTTGGTCGGTGGGGGTGGTGGGTGGACAGCCTGCGAACTCACAAAGCCAGAGTCACTTGAGTGGCCGTGATGCAAACTGGAGGGCCCCCAGCTTGGAAATCAGCGTGAACTTGGGTTGAAGGCCGGCTCGGCCAGTCTCCAGCTGTGTGACCACGGGCATAGGACTTCACCTCGCCGAGACCTAATTTCCTTATTTATAAAGTAGGGACAGTGACGGAAAGCAACTCATGGGGTGGCTGGGTGGTTCACTTAAGATCATGTATAAGATGCTTATCATATTGTCCGACATATAATAAGTACTTAATAAATGAAAGCCAAAACCATTTACTCATTCAACAAGTGTTTACTGACCACCAACTGTTTACCGAGCACAGTTCTTAGCATTGGATTCTAGTATCAGTTGTTATCATGGTCTTATGATGACTGTGCAGGCCTGATTTCTTTGGACTTTATGGTGGCTTCTTGAGACTTGAGCTGGGCCTGGTCCAGGGGGTGCGTACGACGAAGGAGCTCAGCAGAGGCGTCTGGGACTCCTGACAGCTCTCAGAACAGAGAAGGCAGCTCCACTGCTGAGTGGGCAAATGGGCCTCGGGGCTCCCTCCGCAGGAGGAAGGAGATGAGGCCCATCTCAGCCTATTTCTAGGGCTGTTCAGGTCACTTGTTTCTTTCGGTTTTTCCTCCTTGGCTCCACCCTCCTCGGTCTTCCTTACGTCTACCTGGGGCCGTCCTGGTGAGGTTTCATGAGCCTGGACCGGCTCCCTCCTGACCAATGGCAGTGATGGTGGTGTTGGATGTCGATGTTGTTGTGGGGGATGGTGGTGATGATGACGATGGCGATGATGATGACCCGGATATTGTTTAGGAGGTAATGGCGATGATAACGATGATCAATGACCATGGGCTGGGCACCCAGCAATACCATTTTACATACTTCTCTCCAATCGTTGCAATTGTTCTGCAAATTAGGACTTAACGATTGCATGTGAAAATGCAATAAGAAGAAATGCGTGGCTGAGGAGTTGGGAATGTCCCAAGGCCACGCCAGCAGGAACAGACAGAGCTAGCTGCAAACTGGAGACACCAACTTCAAACCACTGATTTTGACAGTAGAATTACGAGAGTATGGAGTGTGTGGTTGTTTTCAGAGGTATTGTCTCCATGTTTTATCTCATCAAACGCCGACTGTGAGGTAGACACTAACTTCATTTCTATTTCCACAGGCTCAGAAAGAGAGGCAAACGAGGTGTGGAGCGCGGCTTTGGTCATGGATCTGAGGCACGCACTCGAGCAATCTGACTATAGAACCTGCTCTTTTGTGGAGGTATAATGTATTCACAGCAAAGTACACACGTGTTCCTGAGTCGTGATGGATTTTCAGGCCTGTGAACACCACCCACTGCGAGCTAAGCCTGAGCCACTAACCCACTCAGCCATGCTGGCCTGACCCCTTGTCTGATGTCCCCAGAATGCCTGATGCTACTTCACACCTGCCAGTTTCCTTTCCGTGTGTGGTCACTGTGTTAACACTCATTACAAAACCACGTGATGCTTCTATGATCCAGACACTGTTTTGAACACTGCACATGTAGAAACTCTCGTTAACACTGTGACATGGGTGCTGGTCCGACAGTCATTCCCATTTTCCAGATTTGACAACAGAGGCACAGAGAAGTGAAGTGGCCCGTCTTGAGGTCACCCAGCGGGTGAGTCCCAGCGCTGTGCACCACACCTGGGCAGCCCGGCCCCCAAGCCCTTCACACGCTCGTTTCCCGAACTGCACACGTGATTCCTGCCGAGAAAGTGCAGTGAGCGAGCCCCATTTACCGATGAGAAAACCGAGATGCGGCAATGTTAAAGTCATTTTCCTAAACAGCTCTACCAGCAAGCTGACTGATTTCCAAAGATGTGTGTTCCATCACCAGGCTGGGCGAGGTCTGCACAGCTCTCCGCTGCAATGATGGGGGTACCTGTGGACCCCTCTCCAGGAACCGGAGCTTATGGAGACCAGGAGCTCTGTCTCACAGGTCCCTGGTCCTGCACCCCACCGTGTAGTGAGAGGAGGGAAGGCTCTGCAAGAAAGTGGCTTACTGTCGGGGGTAGCAGAGCCCAGGACCCCACCTTGATGAGGCTGTGACGACCTACATGTGGTCTCCCCGACTCACTTCCATAGCCCCCTCCAGCTCCGGGGTCCACGTCTTCCCAGCTTTTCCTTGGGGGATAGTAAATCTCGAGTTCCCCATTTTCCTCCAACTCAAGAGGATATGAATTCCGTAAATCTCGGCCTGAGTGAGCATCAGGGCGTATGATGTACAACGGGAAAGAGGCAGAGTTTACACAGAGCGCAGCATCCAGTGGGCAGACGGGGGTCCTCGGGGACCCCCGGGCTGCACAGAGAAGCCTCGGCAGTCTCCGGCTGTAATCAACGGTCATGGTCACCGCCGAGCCAAGGGCCTAAGGGCACTGCCGATGCATGGGGCAGAGGTGACAAACTGCCCCAGACTGATTCGGTCCGTGTCCTGTTCCTCACTCCTGGCCCTTGACTCCTAATAGACCGGGAGGGGAAGGAGACCCATCCATTAGGGCTGACAGGGCAGCAGGAAAGACTTAGCTGTGATGAGAGGAAGAACTTCCTGCAAGGAAAGGTTATTAAGCCCCGGAGTGAGTTATGGAGAGAGGTGGTGGAAGGGGCTTCCTGACTTGGAGACCAAGATGGATGGTTATCGGTCTGCGAGTCCGGCCCAGACTGTCTGTGGGGATCCTTGGCCCCTTTGGGGAAGCCATGCCTCAGCCGCGTCTGTTCCAGGGTCATTTGAGAACGCTCACTGATGGCCGCACTCCCCCGTGACAGCAGATTCCATGTCTCTATTTTTTTCTACCATAGAATTACTGTACTCATTGTAAAAAGAATTTAAATCTGCATAATCCAGATGAGAAAGGAAGTGGAAGAGAAAACTGCCCCGTTGCTGCCCCATGAAGCCCCCACCCCTGTATCTGTGTATACCTACCGTCACCCCTCGGGGTGAACCGCAGCTGACTTTTCTGGATGCTCATTCACGCACACACACACGCAGTAGTCCGTGGACGATTTTTATTTCACGCCATAGCTGGGCATACACCCCACTCACTGTTCTGACATTCACGTTTTTCCCTAGGTAACGATGTAGACGCCGCCCGCGTCCATGCCTGTATTTCATCCTCCTATTTCGGGCAGTGGCTTCATCGGCCATGCTATAGAGATGCCGTTATTCCTTCAAGCAATCCTCGGCTGATTGCCTTTGAGGTTGTGTTCCAAAGCTGGTCCACACAAACAGGCCGCCGGAACCCAGTAGCTACGTCCCTTGGTCTGTGTCAAGGGCATTTCTCCAGGACAGATTTCTAGAAGTGGAACTGTTTTGCAGAGAGAACGTCCGATGTTGCCAGGCGGAATCTGACTGCTCTCTGAAAAGGTGTCAAGTTCTTATTCCCAGTGTGGGTGAGGGCCTACAAACAAGAATTCACCCCACATCAACAATGGTGAGAAGCACTCGGAAATGTTTGTTCATGAGCTATCCTGTTCAGATTAATTTATTACTAATATGATTGAGCGTCTCTTCCTATCTTTACTGACGAGTCGTAACTTTTATCTATTTCTAGCTTTTATCTTTTTAACTTTTAATCCCCTTTTAAAAAAATTTGGAGTTTGTTTATTGGGGTGACATTAGTTAATAACACTATATAGGTTTCAAATGTATACAATTCTGTGATACATCTTTTGTAAATTGCCGGTGTGCCTGCCACCCAAAGTCAAATCTCCTTCCATCACCAGCTTTTTGATTTTTTAAGTTGACTTTGTAAATAGATTAGGCTATGGTCCTTTTGACCAGTTTACATGATGTAAATATGGACACTCAAATTAATCTTTTATTTTTCTGTCTCCTTTCTTCTGCTTTAAAACTGTATTAATACGTGTACTGTTGTAATATATTAACTAAAGCAATTTATGTTCCTTGTAAAAAAAAAAGGAGAAAATAGGTCAAAAGATCAAATGATAAGAAGATATTTGATGCTATTGAACTGTACTCTTCACAACGGTTACGATGGTAAATATTGCCATCCTATATGGTAAAAATATGGTAATTTTTTGAAAAGGAAAAAAATCATAATTTCATCTCCCAGAGAAATTTAGCTCTCTTTCCCCTGGAGATGTGTTTTCTCTGCATTAATACACTGGAGTAATTCACCTGCATTAATATTCTAACCTACATCTCCACTTAAACATGTCAAGACTAATCTCTAGCATTTAAAAAGTCAACCTGATCATTGATGGCTGTGTTATGTGGTAATAATAAAATTAATAATAGCAGCATATTGTTGAGGCTTTATTATATGCTGGGCTCTGAGCTTGGCTCCTTTTTTGTATAATCTCATTTAATCCTTTCAACCACGCAGGGAGGCGGTTGCTATTATACCCCTTTCTCAGATGAGGAAACTGAGACTTAGAGGTAAAGTCACGTGTCTAAAACTGCTTAGAGGTGAAGGCTGAACTTGAATGCAGCACCCAGATGCATCACTCTATTCACCGTATAGTCACACACACAAATACAATGTATTAGTTTCCTATTGCTCTTGTAACAAATTGCCTGGAATTCGTTCCTCCTTTCCTTCTGCCAAAATTCCAGGGACGTCTCTTCTCTGGTGCAAAGTGACTCCCTTTACTTGAGTGTCTGTGAGTATCATCCCCTCTCCACTTCTTTTAGGGAGCCTGTAGCATCGTTTACACCAAATCTGCTCAAATGGTATTCTGCAAAATGACTAGTGGCCTGAACATGTCAAAGGAGCCTTTGAGGAGGGAAACATCCACCCACCTACCCATCCATGCATCCTCTATCTTTCTATCATTTATCTATCTATCTATCTATCCATCCATCCATTCGTCTATCCATCCATCCATTTACCCATTCACCCACCTACTTATTATCATCTATCTTCTGTGATCAAATATTCTGGGAGCCTACCTACTTCCCCACCCTATACACCTCCTCAGAGTTCATTAACATTAAAAGCCCAAGATCTACAGTGAAAACAGGACTCGCCGAAGCCCACTTATTTCTGCCTTCCCCACCAGTTCCCAAACTGAAGGGCACCCGGACTCTCTTTTGCACGTATTTTTCCTTCACAGAACACCATCTGGAAGCGGTGCCCCTGGGTCCCCTTGGGAAGTGCTGACCGAGGCATCCGCTGCCTCGCTAAGTTCTTGCAGCTTCCAGCGTCGCCACACACTGAGCACCTATCATGCGCCAGCCACGTTATGCTCACGATTGCCCTCGATGTTGCAACTTCAGGCCACCTCCGATGTTACAGGTGAGAAAAGGGAGGCTTGGAAATTAAGTCACTTGAACCTTTCACTGAACAGACCTCACGGCCAAGTTAACTGCTCCAGAGAACGCCGGTTTCCTAAAACCCTATCTGTCTGAGTTCACGAAGAGCCGGAAAGCATGGTTTACCTCCAGAAGGAAAAACCAACAGCCTCTCTTCTTTGGTGGCACATTCAGAAACAGACGCAAGACAGGAAATCGGTCCCCTCCGCCCCTGCCCCGGGGTGTCTGCGGACAGAACAAAGAGCGCGCGTCGGTGCCCGGCCAGCAAGCAGACCCCGCGCCGTGATTGCTGCCTGATGCTGCGGATGGATTCAAGGCCCCGGTCCATCTGGTTTGTGTATCGAGAACGAGCTGTTAAAGTGTCAGGACTTAACTTCTCGGGATTCAAGGAAGTCTCGTGAGGGTTTATTGAGCAGTTAAGATGGGTGTAAACGTCACTGGGGGGACCTGCTCCCCTCCTATGATCTAAGAGATACGCAGGGTTCACAGGATGGGGAAACGCACGGTTAGAAATAGGGAGATGGACACCCTCCCGCCCCCGCTCCAATTAAAACGCTGGGGACTTGGAATCCCGGCTCCATCAATTACGCGCCATCACAGCCCTCCGTGCTGTTTCCAAGCTTCTGTGTCTCCTCTGGGTCGTGGAGACCCTAACCTTGATCACCTCACAGAGCTGCATGGATGTGACAGGTAACGCAAGTTGGAATGGAGTGGGAAGGGGCGGTCAGTGGCTTCGCTTTTCATTTCCTGACTCGGAAGGAGCCAGAAAGAGCTCCAGAGACCTCGTCTCTCGTGTCTGCGCTCCCCCTCTGCCGTCAGAGCGGCGCGGTACACACAGCGCTAAAGGATTCCCGAGGATAACTCGCAGCCGCTCTGATTCCGGGGCATCGGCTGCTTCTGAAGGTCCACCAGCCGTGGAAAGAATGTGAGAACGTAGCCCCAGGCAGAGAGAGGAAGGGGCAGTGAAGGCGAGGGCTGCCAGTGCCTCGATACACCCGGTATTAAAAGATGGAGTCTAATACTCCTCTCCTTGAATATGGGCCAGGCTTAGAGACTCACTTAGAGTGAACAGAGTATGGAAGAAGTGAGGCCCTGGGACCTTTGAGACGAGGCTAGAAGCTTCCCCAGGCTCCCTTGCTTGGGGCGCCTACCTTTGGGCCTCTAGGAGTTGACACATCTCTCTGCCTACCCCCCATCACATCTGGGTTTCCCTGCCCTCTTGTGTAATGATCCCATGAGCCTGCAAGTGGGGAAGTCAAAGGTCAAACAAATGAACACTGGAACGGATAATTTTAGATAAGCTAGCTGGTGACATGGACACCTGCTCTTCTGTTTTCAATAGCTTTCTCCCCTTTTTTGGTCCAAAGCACCCCACTTTCCTTGAGGACCTGCCCCTTTCCCATGCCTGGCAGTTTTGCTATAAACCTGCTGATTATATTGGGCATCCTTACATTCATTGTCCCAAAGGTGAACATGTGACCCATGCTGACCAATCATAGTCATTCATGTTCCTCTGGCTGCAGTGATTGGTTAAAGGAAGGGCACATACCCCGAACAAAGCAAATTGGAGTCTCTTCCTGGAAATTTACCTGGGCAAAGGAAACGGAAAGGATGTCAGTGTGAATGGAGCTGTCTTTCCGCACACATACTCTCCTTAACTCCAGCCACATGGAGAAGAACCATTTTTCAGGAGGAAAAAAAAAATGGCTCAACATATAGAAGGCAGCACAACCAAGGGAGGGAGAGAGAAACAGATACTTCGAGCTCCAGAGGCCTGTGGGTGGCCCCATCTCCGCAACTGGGCTGTCGCATGAGCTGACCAAGCGTCTGTTTTGATTGCGCTGGTTGGACCCAGGCTTCTGTTACTTGCAAAGTAGGAGAGTTCTGACCCAGGTGCATGTTTTGCGGGAACCGCCCAGAGAGCTGTGAGTGGGACTGAGAGGAGGAACTGAAAACGTCCACAGGGTCCAGAAGGCTCCCCTGGGGAAGTGACACCCGTCGGAAAGGAGAAAGGTGGGTAGGAGTTGACCAGAACAAGGGGAGGGGCATGGGCTGGAAGAGTGTTTTCTAGGTAGAGAGTGTGGCGCCTACTCAGGGCCTGAGTCGGGACAGAGGGGAGGCCCAGAGGGGGAAGGAGCAGGAGGTAAGTTTTTAGGATGGCAGAGCTTTACAGAGAGTCGCCATCGCCTGAGATGGGATGTACCCTCTGGCCCAGTAACCAATGTGCCTGTTTCTAAACACGTATCCATCACGCGCTGCTGGGGAAGCTCCTTGGTCACTCCGTCTCCCCGTTTTCCCGTGCATCCAGCCATGGCCTCCAGGCCTCTTGTCTGCAACCGCTTCCCTCTTCTCCCCTTTTCTAGCCATGCTTGGTACCTTTCCTCCCGCCTCTGGTCTGCCTGCAGGAACTGAAAGCCGCTTCACTTATTACACAGATGGGAAGGCTCTTCAACTTGAACATGCACCAGGATTAGAATCCCCTGGGGGGCTTGTGAAAACACCGGTTGCCAGGTCCCACCCCCAGAGTTCTCGATTCAGCGGGTCTGGTTGGAGTGGGGCCCGAGAAGGAGTATTTCTAACAGGCACCCAGGGGATGCTAACGCTAAGCAATTTGCTCCTCTCTCGCCACCCATCCCTCACTTTACAGCCTCCCCATGTCCAACCAACACACGAAACACCCCTACTTTCGTTTACTGATTTACAAAGGGCTAATAATAGTGGCACCTGACAAGATTATTTTATGTGAGGTGGTTAGAACAGTAATTGGCACTGGTTACGATTGTCTTTATATTTTGTATTTCCCAGAGGTAGCCCCCATAAAACCTCTCCTCCTATATGCTTGGCTTATAATGTGACCGTGACACTCTTCTCATTGAGTGTGGGGACTATGTCTACTTGAACTCAGGTGGACCCTTGTGGTCGCTTTGACCAATAGTGTAGAAGAACGGATGCTACGTGACCCCATGGCTGCTTTGTAAAAAATGCCATGTGCTTCCTTCTTTTATCCAGGATGGCTTACGTAAGGAGCTCAGCCGCCATATTGTGGGGGAGCCCAGAGTAGCCCATATGGAAGTGGGAATATGGAGATGGGGCATATGCAGATGCCTCAGGTCAATGGTCCGGCCAGTAACCCAGCTGTGGTCCAAGCCAACAGCCAGCATCTGCTTCCAGGCATGAGAGCGACATGTCTCCAGATGATCCCAGCCCCTGGCCATTGGATCACCCCCAGCTGTCGGATCTTCCAGCTGAGGCCCCGGGCGTCATGAGCAGAGACGGGCTGTTCCTAGTACGCCCTGTCCCGATTCCTGACCCAAAGAATGAGGGAGCAGGAGACTCGCTTGGACTGCCCCCCATTCTTCCAGTAAATGCAGCACAGGGCTCGGAATATGGGAAACACTCAATGGAATATTTACTCATTTATTCATGGAGTGAACGTGTAGAATAAATGAATGAACGAGCACAGGCGGTCTGTTTCGGGGCTTGGTCTTTCAGATTTGTAAGCCTCAGACCCCTTCCGGAGTACACAGGACGCAGTGCAGCTGCAAAGTGGTGTAGCGCATGTGAGCGTCCACCTGTTGGCCTCAGCTGGTCTTCGTCTCAACAGGAGCCCTGTTGCCCCTGGGAGAGGAAGCAGGGGTGATGGGTTAAGGCCAGAATGCCGGGCTTGCCTTCCGAGTCTCCTCCTTTCTCTTTCTGTGGCCTTGGGCAAAGTTACTTACCTCTCTACTTCTCACTAGTAAAATGGGATAATAATAGTCCCTCTGCTGGGGAAGTAACATCATTAGGAGCTGTGTTAATACATGCAGAGCAGTGACAGCTGATTCTGGCCCACAAAAGGTAGTCTGAGTTTGCTCACTTGATTAGGAAGGCCTCCGATTTGCTAGCCCGTTCTGTCTCCCTCTGACCACCCAATCCGGGTACCCGCACAGAACCGGCTCCTGTCCTGCTCATTATAAATGGCTGCCTGGTGTCTCCCCTGTCTCCACATCTCTGGATTCCAGGCGTTCCTACACAGAAGCCCAGCCGTGCACAGTGACAGTATCCCGTGGAGAATGGGTCACGCCTGTCAGGGTCCTATGGCTTCGGTGGCCAGGGAGGCGATGTCCCGCTGCGAGGGATAACTTTCCCTGAAGATGGATGGCCTTCCAGCCCTCGACAGCATGCCAATGGAGAGATCAGGGGCCCTGCGGGGGGACGGAAGGGGCAGGATGTGCTAGTAGGGTTGAATAAAGGGGCTTAGTTCACTCTGTTTCAGTAGCACCCAGCCTTGTAGAGTGCCCCGTCTCTCTTTGGGGCAGTAACTGCTCACGGCCCCCAGGTTTCTTTGCACATGGGTGAAACCCAAGCACGAGAAGCTGCAGTTTGGAGTTGAGTGGCTTGAGGACAAGTCCTTGCTTTACCATGACCTTGATTATTAAACTTGGACCTGTTGCTTCACGTCCCTCCAGTCTCCGTTTCTTCATCCACAGAATGGAAATAGTAATACCTATTTCATGAACCGATCCTGTGAACTCTAAGTGACATGCATGTGAAGCCTCGAGAGAGGCCGAGAATGAGGTACAAAGCTTCCCAAATAGATCAGCAGCGGAAAACCTGACTTCCAGGTGCCTTCTCTCCTCCTTGGAATCAACCTCTGGCTTCTAAGATGCAGAAGATGACGCCATTGTTAATCTCCAACCCCTGGCCAGCTTCATACCTGTACCTACACTCATGATAGCCTCCCGAGCTCCCAATGGGCACCAGTGCTTATCATCCCCCCGCTCACAGAGGGGGGAAGTGAGGGCTCAGAATTGGCCCCCAATCAAGCACCGTACGCCTTGCCCAAGCCACGATTCGAACCCTGGTCTCTTTGGTTCCAACCCCTGGGCCGCTCTCTTATTTCACTTGAGCCTCGGCGATACTTCCTGATCCTCACAGGCCTGCACGCACCTCCACACATCCAGTCCTCATGTCCCCACCGGCCCCCTCTCTCCGAGCTCTGAACTTCTCACGGAAAATAAGCCCCAACACCAACACATATTCAGTCGGTTCCAAAACTAGACTGAATGCTCGTGGATACATCTGTGATTGACATAACGTCGTCCGGGCTCACTGTTAATTAATGCAGAGAGGAATCATTAAATCAGATCAAATTCATTTGAAAAATTTCAGCTCTGCTTTCCTCCCTCTTGTGATGGCTGCAGAGTTGGCGGGGGGCGGGGGGAGGGGACAGGGAACAGATACAGCGATTTAATTTTTCAAGTAACACTGTTCAAATAAAAATACATTTGTCCGAATGAGATTGCCCCGAAACAGCGTTTGCATTGATGGCTCCGGGGGTAATTCTATTAAAGCCGGAGCGTATTTTTCATCGGGAGGCAGGAAAAGAGAGTGAGGGAGTGAGGGGGGGAGGAGGGGGAAGAAGGGCTGGATGTAACCTCATGGAGCTGCAAAAGTCAGATGCCGTAACCCATTTTAGCTCGTTTTTCTCCACCAAAGTCGTTAACCATTCTGTCCCCTGCTCTGGGACTCAGAGGGCTCGTCTTATCTCAGACATGATCTCGCTCTGGGGCTCAGCCGGGTGGGCAGCCACCTCTGGGCATGCGCACCCAGTGTCTGCTGGGCCAGGTGAGCCGGAAGTCAGGGTGGCCATAGGACTGCGCCTTGTCACTGCTCCTGGAGAGAAAGGAGCTGGAGAAAGCACTTCGTGTGTGTGCACATGCACACACACACGTGCACACACGTCTACATATACATATACACACAGTATGGATGCATATAAGCATGCATATACACCTGCCTGTTTCTGTATGCAGACACAAAAGTACATTCACACTTGTGCGTGCATGTGAACATATGCATATGCACGCATATATTGCCTTTGGATGAAGCTGTATGTATATACATCTGCATGCAACACACAACATGCTTGTACACACATACATATAGCACACACATAATCACCACTGGGGGCTATATACATATACATGCAAACACACAATATATGCCTACAGACATGTATATGCACAGATACAACCTGTAAACACCTTTAGGTGAGACTCCATGTATACACACAGGTACGTGCATCTTTGCATGTACACTTGTCAGAGTCTGAACTAGGCAACGAGTCTGAGAAATAAATGCAGCCCTCCCTTTTGGGTCATTCATCGCAGACAGGACGCCGTGTGAAGTGCCACACAGACCTGAGCTCGTCAGGTCCCCCTCCCAGCCTGTGAGTCTCACACACGAAGGTCTTATTTCCTCTGCTGGACAGACGAGGAAACAGAGACTCACAGAGCGGAAGCGCGTGTCCCAGAGCTGCGGTCCGCAAGTGGTGGGCTCGTCACAGAGCCCCACACTCGGGCTCTTCGTCTGCCTTATTCGCCAGAACGAGCTGGCTCCGCCCCAGGAGGTCTTTGATGACACCCTGATTCGCCCATTCTCAGCTTTCCCATCCGGTCAGTGGAAGAAGGGGTCCCTGCCCCTCTTCCTCACTTCTCCCAATTTCTGTGCCTCTCACCCCCCCAGAAAGCAGTGCCCTTTCCCTTCGCTCCCTGGTGATGTCATCAGGCTGGCCATAATAACCATTACAAACTAGGTGGTTAAGACAACATCAGTGAGTTGCCTCACAGCTCCGCAGGGCGGAGATGCGAGATTAAGGCACCGGCAGGGCCACATGCCCTCTGAAGGCTCCAAGGAGAAGCCTCATCTCTTCCACCTTCTGGTGGCTCCAGGTGGCCCTTGACCGGTGGCTGCACCCCCCCCGCCCCGATCTCTGCTCCCATTTTCATGTGGCCTTCTCCCCGCGTGTCCCCTCCCTGTCTCTTCTTTTCTAAGGACACTTGTTATTGGATGTCTGACATGCAGGAGGCATCCAATTGAAAAGTGTTAAATAATAACAACAGTCGTCGCTTTCTTTATAGAGCACACACTGTTGTGCCAGACTCCAAGCACGTTACGTGTGGAAGATCATTTAATCCTCACTACAGCACTGTGCGGGGGGTATCGTCTATATGCCCACTTTACAGATGAAGACACTGAGGTTCAAGGAGGTCAGGCAAGCTGTCCAAGTTCACCGAGAAAGCCGTAGATGGGGCTCCTGGATGGATCGCTAGAATATCATTGTTTGGGCACCTCAACTAACTTTTATTTCTACTCTTTAATCAAGTCTCTGGGACGAGATTCATGAAATAGGAAGTCAACAGCGGTGTCTCTGGTGGACCATCTAGGGCTCGTGGGACAGTCATCTGCATGTGTGTCCCCATCATTTTTCCCAGACGGGTCCAATAAGAACTTTTCTCCAGCTGCGCCTCCAATGCACCTGGGTGTGAGTCGGGTTCCCCGGGCGGGGCCGTGGGCCACTGTGGCATCCAGAGTAGGAATCAGAGGCACGACGCCATACGTGACATTCGAAGCCAGAAGCCTCTTTGGGATGCGTCAAAAAATGGTGCCGAGAGGGGACCGCACAGAGTTACGGTAAAGGCCAGGGTGGAACCTTCTTTGGGGGGGAAAGAGAAACAGGACCCCGTTCGTCACCCACCAGTACAAGTCCTCAAGGTGCTAACTGTGCCGGAGCACGGCTTGGTGATAGGTGCTCAGTGTCCCCTCCCACATTCTTCCCTTAGGGCAGGAAGGTACGAGGGAGGTGTTTGGGACAGCAGATGCCATGAAGAAGAGGGGATGCTCACCCTTCATGAAACCCCTACTATGTGCCAGTCCTGGGGAGAGCTTAGCAAGCATTGACTATCATCCAATGTGGCGAATTTTAGCCCTGCCTGCGCCTAAGAACCACCCAAAGAGATTTAAAAAGATACAGGATACCCAAGACCCCAGCCCCCGAGATTCTGAATCGGTCGGCCTGGGCTGAGTCCCGACAGAGGAGCGTGCCACGAGCACCTGGGATGATTCTAACACGAGGCCGGAGTTAAAAAACACACTGTTCTGATGTTGGCGACAAGAATCCACGGCTGATCTGCAGTTGGAGATGATGACACCGAGTCTCAGAAAAGCTTAAAAACGTAGCCAAGGCCGCACGGCTAGCACGTGGCGAAGCTGGGGCTCCTGCCCCCCAGAGGTGTCCGACTCCGGATTCAGTGCCCGTTCTGCTGCCAAGACAGCCAGGGCGAGCTGGCCCCCTGGATGCCTTCCGTGTCACTCCCGGTGGCCCTCAGTCACGTAGGGGCGGCAACGATCAATGCCATCTGAGTCCAAGGGACCTCTATGGAAGCTGTCCTCCCCAGAGGGACATGCTTTGGTGGCTCTACCGTGCAAAATGCGGACTGGAGCCCTAACCATTCGACTGATGATGGAGATGGGGCGGGACTGAGAGCGGGAGGTAAAGCCAGTGGGTGGAGTTTATCTTCTTCTGATCCGAGCGCTTGCTGGGACGCTTTCTAATTCCCTGTACTTGCAAGGGAAAGGAAGCACCGTTCCTACACAGGGACCCGGTCTCCCAAGGGGAAAGGGGCCCCTTATCTTTCCCGTCTCTTTACTGCTTTGATTAGCTGCTTGGTGACCTGACAGCCTCTTTGATACACATCCAGCATCGGCCTGTGAGACACGGGGAACGTCAGCCTGCAGAGCAAGAATCAGCCTGATTGTCGGTACCGTCGCCCATTAGGCCGGTCCGGGCTGGGCGCTGAGCTGCAATGAGGTGATTGAGCCATCTGTCCCTTCCCCCTGGCCAAAGTGTTGGTGGCGTGTGGAGCACAGCTGGCGTGTGGCTGGAGGAGAGGTGACAGTGTCGAGGCCATTGGGCGGCTGACTTCAAACCAGAGGCCCAGGGCCGCAAACAACAGAGAGAAAACAGAGACGGCACCGTCCAAGTTAAACAAGCAGCAGCAGAGCCAGAGGAAGACAAAAAGTCAACAAGTCAGGACAAGAGGAGGATCTCTGGGACACCCGGGGGGGGCGGGGGCAAGGCCTGGGGTTAACCCTGTCTGCACTGCGGGCTTCCGAGAGGACAGACATTTCCCATTAGCGATTGCCACAGTATGTAACACACCCAGAGAGACAAAAACCATAGGGCTTGAGGCAGCTAAAACATCTCAGTGTGTACTAATAGTGTGACATGGCTAAAAAACACATCAAAGTAACCCATGGATGCATTAACAGAGGTACACTGACTACAATAAAGGAGGCGATTCATTCACTTCCTAAGTATTAAGTGAGTGTTTTGTGTGTGGACTAGTAGGTTTGCTGGAGCTAGCACAGTAAACAAAACAGACACAAATCCTTGCTCTCGTGGTCATGGAAACAAATACTAATAACGACTAAGCGGTATGTTAACGTGTGCAAAGAAGATACGCCAAAGAAAGGAAGCAGTTAAGGAGTTGGGAAGTGGTTTGCCATTTTACACGGAGTTAGAAGAGAAGATGTTTCTGAGAAGGAAACATGTGAGTCAAGTCCCCAAAGAGCTAAGAGAGCGAGAGAGAGAGGAATGCCCCAGAAACCTGTGGGAAGGGTCTTCCGGGCAGAGGGAACAGCAAAGGTGGTCTGTGATCCATCGGTTTGCCAAACCTCGACTTCCCAGAGAGGGCCCCCGCTTCCTTCTTCACGGAAAGCGTGGCGCAGGCTAACCCTGACACCCTCCCCTGTGATTATCCACTCACTTGTCCACCCCTCTCCTGGGTCTCAGTTCATTTCTTCACCCTTAGCAGGTACACACTTCTGAATGTTTGTTGAAGGAACAGGTGAGTGGATGGATATACAGATGGATGGATAAAAGAAGGTAGTTTCCCCGGCAAAGTAAGTCAGTCAACACAGAAAAATGATAATGAACTCATGTCAAATGGCTCCTTGGCATCTGCCCGAGGCATCTTGTCAAGATACCATCATTCCTCCACACTTGGGGACGACAGCTTTTTCTTAAAGGGCCAGAGAGTACTCAGCTCCGCTGTTGTGTATAAATGCAGCCGCAGGCAAGGCGTAAACGAAAGGGCATGGCCGTGTTCCAATAAAACTTTATTTATAAAACAGGAGGCAGGTAGTGTGCCTACCTTGGTCTAGATGTCTGTCTCACCCAGAAAGTTTTTCTTTGATTCATTTCTTCCCAAGGGTTTCTTTTTTCTCGTTGTCCAGTTCGTAGTGATAAATGGTGATGATAGTAATCATTGTTACCAATGGTTATGGCGTGTTTGCTCTGGGTCCGCCTCTCGTTTAAGCCCTTTTCACGTATTATCTCAATTAAATCCCGGAACCACCCTACCCCTTCCTGATGCTATCCCATAGCACACTGAGGAAACTGAGCCACAAAGAGAATGAAGCAACCCAAGGTCACATAGTTTTAACTGGCAAAGCAGACACTCTGGCCATGGAGTCTGGGAGATGAACGAGCTCCATATATCAGTATAATGATGCTAAAAATAAGAACAGTAATGGCAACATTTGCTGAAGATTTAGTCTGTTCCAGGCACGTGGTGAAGTGCTTGACAGTGACCTCTCCGAATTTCTCGGGCACACGGGAAGATCAGCAGGCTGCTATCACGGCTGTCCAGGGTCAAGGCTGGATTTACACATACTACCTGCTCCATGCCCCCAGTGCTGAGAACCTTCTACCAAATGGACTGTTTGACTCAAAGGCCTCGCTGCCTGGACGCCCCTCTTGATCCCGAAATTCTTTGTTCCTGTGTGCGCTGTGCCTCTGGACCCCGCGGGCGCCTTTCATCTCGCCAGGCCCTTTCGCCCCGCCCTTTGCTAAGCTGTCACGTTTGTTGTGCTAGGGATAAACTCTCGGCAGATACAACACACCCTCCGGGGTCAACGGCCTGTGTCCTCCCAAAGATAGTTCAAATATTTGTGGCCTTGTCAACCTGCACGGCCCTGGACGTGTGTCACGGCAGCGAGGGAGGGCGGTGTTTTATTCCTGGGCGAGAGGCTCTCAGGCGAGGCCACGGAAGGCAGGTGCCGATGAGCCCAGTCCAGGTCGAGTAGCCGGGCTGCGGAGACCAAAGGCGGAGGCTGGGGCTGATGGAATAGCTCCTACATGCCTAGTGCTTTCACACGAGTGGGTGTCCGTGACCTTCACAGATGCCCCAAAAGGAACGGGTTTTAGTGGCCATTTCAATGCCAAGCAAACCGGGCTTGTGAGAGTCTCATGGCAGCTACGGGCATTCTTAATCCCTTGCGTGTGCAAGCGTGCGTGTGGATACACACACCGTATACTCTTTGGCAGCATGCTGAAGCTAGGGACCCCTTCTCAGAACTGGGCTTTAAAATCCACCAGATAAAACATGTGAAATTACTAAGGACACCGAGGACCAACAGCAGACAACACAGTGACATCTGTGCTCTGTGATCGGCTCTTGAAACAAGTCACAGCGGCAGTTCTAACGAGCACCGCGACGGCAGAGGTGTCCGGAGACGAAGGGATGAGAGATTCGGCACGACACACCTGTCACCACAGCCACATAGCAGCTGGGGTCTGAGGCCCCCAGGTGAGGGCCCCTGCACAGGCGAGCGGTGGGCTGGGGGAGGCACGGACTCTTGACCACTGGGAGAACGGGGTTCTCACCACAACCCCCCCCGCCCACCCCCGCCCACCCCCCCTCTCCACACCACACCTACTGGCTCTGTCCCCATGTGAACCAGTGGCCCGTGACCTCTGCTGAGAGGGCAGGACAGAGCCTGCCTTTGAAGCCTGGCTTTCCTTTGATGTGCAGATTCTATCAAGGTCCCTTGAGTTGGGCAAATCTCAGTTGCCCTCCTCAAACTCTCCTTTCGGGAACATTCCCCGAATAATCCAAACATCTCCTTCACATGATGTCTGTTGTTTTTTTCGGGGGGGTGGGGGAGAGGGAGAGGCAAACTGGTGCCCTGGTGGGCTGGGCTTGCACTTGCAGACAGAACTTTAGCATAGGAAGGAGAGATGGTCTTCAGATAGGCCTTATTCCAGGTCCGACTGAAGAAACAAGTTGGCCCTCATGGAAACGAGAAATGGAATCGAAATGTCGTCACATGACAGGTAGACAATCAGGGCTTGGGTTATAATTCCTCACTGGGCAGGCGGCTCTGGGGAAGTCACATAAGCTTTCTAGACCCCCCTTTACAGACGGGGACACGGAGGTGGGCTCAGGGAAGTGAGGTGAGCTGTGCAAAGGTGCACGGCGACGAGGCGGTGCTGGGATCAGGGTGAAGGGCCAGGTGATTATAGGGCCACAGCGGGGCCGAGAGAAGGGGCGGCAGCTCCTTAGCACCTGTGAGAACAACAGCAGTAACAGTAACCAGAACAGCGGCAACAGGCCTTCAGAAAGCGTGGGCTCCGTGCCAAGCACCATACTAGGCACTGACACGTGTTTTCTTGAATTTTCCCAACAGCCCTGTGAGCTAAGCATTCCCTACTTTCTACCAATAGGAAGTCTGAGACCAGAGAGGGGATGTGACTTTTCCAAAGTCACACAGCATGGATGGCAGAACTCCGGTCTGGCTAAGCCTGAGCCCGTTCCTTAACCACGCCCTGACACAGAGCCCCTGAGGGCTCTCTGGAAGCCAGGGGACTGCTTGTTCCAAGGCAGGACTCCCACCAGCAGCCCTGCTCTGAGTGGGCTGATGGGGGTACTCGCTCCCTGGGGTCAAAGTCAACATTGGGTGCTCTGAGGATACAGCGTGAGGGAAGTGCCCCTGAGTGTTGCAATAGGCTAAAGAAAGAGGAGGCGGTGAAGGGTCTGCAGTTCCTTAGAAGAAGCAGCCAATTAGTAGGTAACCTAGCAGGCTCCACAGGGCTGGCCAGAGCTGCCGGGGGGACACGAAGCCGGCAGCTTCTGCCCCAGTTGACCTGAGGGCTGCAAGAGGAGCTGGCCATGGCCTGAGGTGTTCTCTGGCCGCTACCGGCATTGCAGAGATCAGACAGTACCTCCAGCACCGCCGCCTTATTTCCAAAACTCTGAAACGTGAATCGGGGAGAGCCGCGGGCCTCCGGCATCAGGGGACGCGGCCTTGGGCTCGTCACTCATGCCAGTGAATGGGTCTTGCCTCCTCGCTCGGCCTCTCTTGCAACCCAGAGCTCACATCTGCAGCCCATCTGGCTGGGCTGAAGAGCCCAGCGCACGTGTGGGGGAAAGGAAGTCTCTCTGTGGGTATTTCGGACCTGGCCCAAACAGCCGAACCTTCCTCCCTGGCCAAGGTCAGGGAGAGAAACTCCACTCAGGGAGCTGCCTGTCAGAGAGGCTTCTGGCCTTGACTTCCAGATTCCTAAGTCGTCCTTCTGTGGGCCCATCCTCTGCGTGACTTCCTTGCAGGGAACTTAGTTGAAGAGAGGAGATAAACTGCTCTCTTTGAAGAATATAAAACATTGAATAAAAGGTTGTGCTGGCCACAGCAATGGGTGCGGAGATCGGCTAAACCTTGAACTTCTTCCTGTCTAAAGGCAAAGACGGCTCCCACTGTCTGCGCCTCCAGGACCACCAACTTGCACAGTGACCCTTCCTCCCCCACCCACCACTCGGAGAGACAGGGTAGAGCCCATTATGTCTATTAGCCAGTGGTTTCGCCAAACAGTCATGAGCTGGGGGTATGAATTGGCCCATTTTACAGATGAGGAAACGGAGGCAGGGGAAGCGGAAGAGCATGCTGAAGACCACACAGCTACTGGGCACAGACCCAGCGTGTGGACTCAGGCCTCCCAATTCCAAACCCAAGGGACTGAGTTACAAAGCCTCCAGCCAGAAGAAAACCCAACACAGCCATGAAAACAAGAAACGCGGTTCTACAAAAACATCCCCATGGGGCTCCTCTGAATCTGGAGAAAGATGGCTCTTTCTCTTCACTGCAGCTGGGACTCCTGGCCTGGGCTTCACTGAGCAGAGCTCCTTCTGCGAGGAGGCGGGAGACCACAGGGTCACCCAGTTGGAAGGGACCTCCGTGGCCAGCGCCCCCTCCACTATGGCCGTGCCAAGAGGCTGTCCAGCCAGTGCTTGGCCACATCTGCTGAGATGAGGGACTCGGTCGTGCAAAGCGGCCTAATCTATTCCCAGACAGCGCAGTTACCTCGGGCTCCTTTGGGCAAACTGACAGAATCTGCTAAATTAGGAAACATCCTCTTCCTACTACCTGGAGATGCAGGAGCGAGTGTGCCCGGGGTAGTCACGGCTACACTGGAATAGCAAACACTTGGCACCAATCTATTTGTCCCCCAGCGGGGAAGTGGATGCATAAAATGTAACATGGCCCTTCGATGGAACATTATATAGCCACAAAAAAGGACACAGTAAGTTTGTACATATCCCTGGAGGCAAATGCCAGACACACAATGGGGCATGAGAAGTGCTTGCTGCTGAAATTTGTCCTACAGGTTCGTACCATGCGTGTTTGAAAAAAATTAACACAAAGCACATCTACACATTTCTCTATGGTAAATAGATACCAGTATGTGTGCGAAAGCATTTGAAAAGCCTACGGACGTAATTAACAGACTGACCATAGCGGTTATTTCTTGGGGGATGGGCAGGGGAGAGAAGGCGGCTCCGAACGCATCTGTGGTGTTAAATGCTATCTGTGAAGATGGCATATTACTGTATAGTTTAGGTAATTAGCATTTGAAGTGCTTTAATGAGAAGTTCTTACTAAATGGTGCTGAAGTCTGCCCAGTCTCAAGCAACTTTGCCCCTTTTGTCTTCCTTGGCCGTACATCGTTGGCAGGTTTGCATTTTTCCTGGATTGAAAACCTCTGTTCCTACAACCAGGGGTCCTGCGCGGTTTTCAGGGGTCCTATGCCTCCCCCTATACATGTTCCTGTTCCTCTTTCCACCCTCTCTCCATGATCTGCTGTGTGCCGCTGTCCTAGGCATAGAGACTACAGGGAAATATCACCGCCCCCCTACCCCGACCTACTTAGAGTTTATAATCTCATGTAGGAGACCGGCAGTAAGTGAATATTCCGGGCTGCTTGGTAAACCTAAGCATGAGATGTTGTACGAAGAAGAATGGGAATGGGGGCCAGTGAAAGCAAAGACAGGGACCTGGCCTAGCCCAGGTTCAGGGAAGGCTTCCTGGAAGAGCAGAGGCTTGCTTGTGTTCTGAAGGAGACCGGGGTGGCAGGTGCACATTTCAGTAGAGGAGACCTGGGAGCAAGTGTGAGCATGACGGGTATGTTCGCCTCAGGGCCTTTGCACTTGCTGTGCCTTCAGGCTGAAATGCCTTCCAGCCAGTTCCTTTGTGAGATTCTGGAGGCTCTGTGACATCCTCGTATTCGTGATCCGTGTGACCCGGGTGGCCTCCTGACATTGATTAGTCCTATAACCTGACTGCCCACCATCACCTCCTTGATTCCCACCAGAAAGAGCTGAGGAGGCCTCTCTGGATTGGCCAGTAGGCCTGGCCCAAAGAACCCCTGTTTGGCACACGAGCGTCAAAGCCTCAAGTATGGACTTACGTCGGACAGCTTGGGTTCAAATCTCAGCTCTTCTGCTCCCTGGCTGTGTGACCCCAGGCAAACGTAGGTCCATTCCGAGCAGGATGTAAAATAGGGATAAAATTATATGAAGAAGAATGGGGCATGACAGTGAGAATGAAGTGAGGACCGCTTGTGCAGGACTTAGCAATGGCCTTGAACATGGGGAGCACTCCATCAAGGGCGGCAAGACTAATGCCAGGAATAATCCCAATTCGCGACTGCTGCTTGTGAGAGTGAAAGGAAGCAGGGACTCTCCGTGGGAAGGGGAGAGCAGGAAGTCCCATGCCAGAGCTCTGTTCCCAGAGACCCAGTGGTCAGTTACTAAGTGACTGATGGCCAGGAGCCCCGGCCACATTTCCTGGAAGCCTTTAGCCTTGAACTCAATGGGGTCTCTTCAGCTGAACGGTGGGTATGGAGCTGAGCAAACACTCCATCATGGATCAGGTGCTGGGATCTGGGTGCTTCCCCTCAGAGGCCGGGCAGTGGGTGTGCGGAAGCCCCCTTGGGCTCTGGTCAGCGGGGCCTGCGCGACGGGCCAGAGGGGACGGGCCAGTGGCTACGCCTCAGCCCTGCTCCTCAGGGCTCCTGGCTTCTATTGTCCGGAGGGGCCCCTTCCTGACTCCGGACAGACTCGGGCTGCCACAGCTGCTGTGGCGGGTTCCTGGGAACTCCAAATCGATACTGACACACATGTTGTCTCCCACAGAACTTTCCTGGTTATGGCGCTTTTAATAAGCCCTACCATGCCATACTAATCACATATTTTCCTGCTAAACATTTTCTAAACAAGGGATCTTATTTTATCTCTATCTTCGAGAGTGGGGAAACTGTCCCAGAAAAGCAAAGTCCTTGACCGGGTCCAGGTCTGTCAGCTGCAGACCCAGCCCCTTATCAGTTCAGCCGTCAGCACAATCTTCTTTCCTCCGAAGCCTGCCCCTTAGCTGCCCGGACCTTGGACCAGCGAACTTGACCCCCGTGTGCCTTGGTTTCTTGGACTGGACTATGACACGAGCACATACAACTCAGGGCTGTGGAAAGCACTAAACCAGGCTGTGGGCGTCCAAGTTCACGGCAGCATCCGGCTTGCTGTAGTCACAGCCTATGGGAGTTACGGTGACATTTCCCCCTTGGTGGGTGCTGTTGGTTGTTTGTGTTTCTTCATTTTGCAAGAGGCCTCTTCATAACTTCTTTCGCCAGACTTTAATTTTGACAGAGGGCCTTTTTAATTCCCCTCCCCAAGGCTGGATCAACTGTGCTCTTCTCCAGAAAGACGGGGAATGGGCTGGCCCTCAGCACCCTGGCCCTGGCCCCCGAGAGGATGCGACAGGCATGGACTCCAGGGGCTGACTCCACCCGTCTGGGCTTTAGCTTCCTGCGGCCTTCGAGGGCGGGCAGAACTGCCCGGGGGTGCCCTGCAAGGTCAGCAGGGTAGCCTCGAAGCTGGGGGAAGCAGAAGAAGTTGAGGGGCAAACAGGGAACCTAGAGCTCACTCAAGAGTTAAAGGACATCCCTACCCCAAGGACCACCCAGCAGCACAACGGCCTCGGCCTTGTTGAAGGGATGAGAGGTCTTCCAGAGACAACCTGTCCCCCTCTGTGACTGAAGAGACCCGAACTCCCCGGGGGCCTCCGCCAGGGCTGCCTCCCCCCCTCCACCCTGGGGCCTCTCCAAACCTTCTCGCCTCAAACCCTGGCTAAGGAGGTCTCCCGTTCCAATCTCTGTTTCTTTTTTCCATGCCCCTTGCCCTTGGCCCTGCCCTGGATCCTGGCAACATCCTGTTCTTCCCCTGAACTGAACTCCCCCTCCAGCTTCCAGTGCGATAGGAATCTTAAATAAATGCTTCCTGTCTCCTGACCACCTTATCTCCCATCCCTCCCCAATGGCTGACGTTCAAGAACCACAGACCGCATTGCACTCCCTTCTAATTTTAAACCTGGCCTCTGAGGCTCCCTCCCCTTGCTTTGGAAGGTTCCGGAAAAGGCCAGGGGGTGTCAGAGGTCCCTGTTGACCCACTGAGTCAGCAGAGAGGGAAGACATTCTTCTGGAGTTCCCAGGGAGGGGGTCTGGAGCCGGGGTGCGGGGTGAGGCCACCGCTGCAGCGCCGGCCCCCCGGGGGAACTCGGTTCTACTGGGAGTGGATGCTTGGTGCATCTTTCCTGAATTCGCAGGAGAGTAAAGGAGCGAATGGGGTGGAAACAAACCCAAACACACTGAAGAAGTAAGGAGCCAGGGAAAATTGCTGCGCGCACACACACACCGAACTGTCCTTCCTGGAAGGTACAGCCCCCAAAGCCAATCGTTAATCTTCTGTTAAGGGAACCTGGATTGGTCTTGGAAGTGTCAGACCTTGTCTTTGGCAGGTTGAGTTCTGGGGATGTCAGGTGACCTGCTCAGGTCCAGGCAATCAGAGCGCGGCCGGCCAGCGAATGGTTCTGGGTGAGCACGTGACTCACGTCGGACCATTGGAATCCATGGAGACCGAACGCTGAGGCTTTTTGGCCCTCTGGACAGGTAAGCCCTTACTGGTGGATGTTGCGGAAGGCTGAGAAGTCCACCCGGAGCTGCAAGTAACCATTCTGTCACTTGTAACTATACATCACCCTTCGTGTTGTACAAACCCACATAGCAAGGTGGGAGGAAAGGCAATCACATACACTGAGAATGTATCGCATGTCACCATGTCAGTGTAATACAGCTCCCTGAGCTGAAGGTTGTTAGTCCTGTTGTATGGACCATCATGCTGAAGCTCAGAGAGGTTCAGAGCCTTACCTAAAGTCACACAGCTCTGAAGTTGCAGGCCTGAGATCTAAGCCAGGTCTGCCTGAGCCAAAGTCCTTGCTCTTTGCACAGCTGAGCTGTCTTTAAAAGAAGCTTGAGGTCATCTAGTTTAGATTACGGGATGTGACCTTGGCCGCTATGGTGAACTGCCAGGCTCCTGAGGTCTCCTCCGTACTGTGCCCCATGATAGACACCTGATCCGGTCCCTCTCCTATCCTGGTCACACCACCACGCAGTGAGTCTCTGTCTTTCTTGCTCTTCCTTCTTTTCACTCCCTCTTCCTCCTCCGCTCACCCCTTCCGCCTGACTGGGTCTCAGGGTTCACCCGCAGTTCACCCCTCGGCCTTTAGCATCTTCTTCCCGAAGCCTCAGACCCATAAACATCCATGTGTGTCTCCCCCTGTCTGCCCCTGGACATCCCACACGATCCTCAAGGTCATCATCTTTGCTCTCCATTCTGATGAGCACTGCCCACGTGGGTGGGCGAGCAGGAAGCATCGGCTATTGGGTGCCAGAGCAGGGGAGGACACGTGCCAGAGCAGAGCACGTGCCAGAGCATGTGCCTCCATCATGTCTGCGTGCAGGCTGAGACCCAACACGCCACACTGCGTGCTGTTATGGTGCTGTCTGCCCGCGCCAGTGACAGGATCTCGTGATCCAAGCTGCTCCAGACTCGGGGACGTGACTCTTCATGGAACATAAACAAACTCCTTCTCGACCACACGTGCTGGGTGTGCATGGGCACACAAGTCTGTGCACATACATGTTTGTAGGTCTCTCTCCACTCCTTGCCTTATCACACACACCCCTCCCCGCACCACGTACAGGAGCCGCACGATGGGAAGGATCCCACGAGCTGTTCCTTTCTCCCCAACCCCGAAGNTGCCAGAGCAGAGCACGTGCCAGAGCATGTGCCTCCATCATGTCTGCGTGCAGGCTGAGACCCAACACGCCACACTGCGTGCTGTTATGGTGCTGTCTGCCCGCGCCAGTGACAGGATCTCGTGATCCAAGCTGCTCCAGACTCGGGGACGTGACTCTTCATGGAACATAAACAAACTCCTTCTCGACCACATGTGCTGGGTGTGCATGGGCACACAAGTCTGTGCACATACATGTTTGTAGGTCTCTCTCCACTCCTTGCCTTATCACTCGCACCCCTCCCCGCACCACGTACAGGAGCCGCACGATGGGAAGAATCCCACGAGCTGTGCCTTTCTCCCCAACCCCGAAGTTGCTTCTTTAAGTGGGTCACGCTCAGTTTCATTTCACAGCCCATCATCGCTCCTCACTGATGCAAGACTAGGTACCTCATCGGAAAGTCAAACACAATGCAAGTTGAGCCCAGCAATTTAGCGTGGGTGACTCGAGAGAATGACATGAGGTGACGCCCGCAAGGCGCTTACCGGGTACCTGGCACATCAAAGCACCTGGTACACATCCCGGCATTGTTACTGCCACTATTATGAGGAAAAGAAGGACTTCTTTTAGTATCTTGTTCTTTCTGGGTTATGTCCTTCACTTTTCGCGTCTTGACAAATCATTACAGACAGCTACGACAGAGCCGTTCCTTTGGAACCCTGAAAATGAGCAGCATCTCCTTAATTAGCAGCCACCGGGAAAATCCGAGTGCCTGTCCTCTCGCCGTTTACATTAACAGCTTTCATTAATCACACGTAAGCTCCTAGACAGCGCCGCGCCGCCGTGCCACACGGTCACAAAACACTCAAGTCCGTTGTGTCTGAATAGACGTCTGTGCCCCTGGAGAAAAAATGTTCAGAGTGGGAGCCTTGTAGGCCTGATTTTCTTTAAACTCTCTTTGAGTTGAACAGCGGCTCATTGAGAAACGTTGAAGAAATGGAAAGGAACTTTGAACTGTGTTTCCATTAGGTAACCAATGCTTGACGCGTAACAGTGGCCGGCCCTCTTTTGCCCCAGTTTTGATCCTGAGGCTCAGAGAGACTGTCCCTGCCCAAATCAACACGTTGGGACTCCCCCTACGGAGCAATAGTGCCGAATTTGGGGGTGAAAAGCAGAGGTAAAGTGCCTGTCACAGAATCAGGGACTTAGGGTGATGGGTGTGTGCTGGTCACTTCGCTCTGCAAGTTCAAACACTATGGACATTTTCATAAGCTGTGTTTAGTAACTAGATAGTATCCTTAGGGTAGTATGCTAATAACTAGATAGTATCCTAAGGCAGGGATTAGGAAATTATGGCCTACTGGCGGCATCCAGCCCCCCCTTACTCCCGGCCTGTGTTTTTGTAAATAAAGTTTTATTGGCACACAGCCTCATGCATTCGTGTACACACTGTTGGGGCTGCTTTCACACTCCAGTGGCAGAGATGAGTGGGGGCAGTTATTACAGACAAGTGGTGTGTCCCCAAAACACCTTAAATATTTACTCTCTGGCCCTTGGCAAGTATTTTACCAGCCTTTGTTTTAAAGAATTATAGCACCTGTTGATAGACACATCAACAGCTCTTCCTGGGGGCCGTGATGGGGTGTCATTCCCCTGCCTCTCTCCTAGCTTCCTGTGGTTGTGGGTGATTTTGGACCAAAAGGTCGCTGGTTCAATTCCCGGTTAGGGCAGATGGCTGGGCTGTGGGCTGGGTCCCCTGTAGGGGGCGTGCAAGAGGCAACTGATCAATGTTTCCCTTTCTTGCTCCCTCCTTTCCCCTCTCTCTAAAAATAAATAAATATCGATCTTTTAAAAAAGGTTTTATTTATTTTTAGAGAGAGGGGAAGGGAGGGAGAAAGAGAGGGAGAGAAACATCAATGTGTGGTTGCCTCTCATGCGCCCCCTACTGGGAACCTGCCCCACAACCCAGGCATGTGCCCTGACTGGGACTCAAACCAGAGACCCCTCAGTTCGCCGGCTGGCACTCAATCCACTGAGCCACACCAGCCAGGGTTAAAAATATATAAATCCCTATTTAAAAATAAATTAGGGCTTTCATACGTTGCTGGGGAGGGTACAAAACGGTACAGTCACTTTGGAAAACAGTTTGAAGTTCCCATGTTAAACTCAGCTACCCTCTGACGCTGTAGTTCTACTACTGAGCACGAGGAAAGAAAACGTGCAGTCCTGGGCGTTCCTTGACCCTTGGACGCGCCGCTTCAATCTCTGCCTCTTGCTTCACGTGCCACCCCCTTCTCGGCCTCCGGGCCTCGCACCTTCCTCTTCTACCTTTCCAAAAAAACGCCAGTCATTGGACTTAGGACCGCTGCAAAGCTGGCAAATCTCATCCCAAGATCCTCAGTCACACCTGCAAAGATCCTATTTCCAAATAAGGACACATCCACAGGTGCCGGGTGGACAGGTCTCCCCTACTCCACCCAGGACAGCCGCAGTCCACCTGAGGGTCCGAGGGTCTGCTCCTGATCCGCTGCTGAGCCTGGGCAGGGACCTCATCAGGACGTGGTCGCTGCTAGCAGAACCGCATTTTGCTGAGTCAAAGAATGCACATCAGACCCCTCATGGGCACCCGCACCGGCGCAGGGAACGCCCACGCGGGAGGGCGGGGCTGTTGGTCTTTGCAGCAGCGACAACAATCCTGTTGCTGTCTCCCAGCAGGGAGCTCTGACACACGGAGGGTGGGGCAGCGCGACCTCAAACATCTGGAGAACAAGGCCGGCACGCTCCGCAGCCCTGGCTGTTTGGCGCCCCGCGGAGCCCAGAGGCAGATGACGTGTTATCCAGGCGCCAGCTGCCCTCTCTCCCCAGACACCGGGGAGCCGGCCGAGCCTGAGTGTCACGGACACTGAACGCGGGAGACTCACACGCCCGTTCTCCCAGAGTCAGTTGCCAGTGGCGCTCGTGGGCTGCGGGGTGAGGCGGCCGCCCAGGACGGTGTCCCACGCAGGCACAGACGTGAGATTCACTCAGGCCTCTCGCTCCGGTGGAGTGGCTGGCAGGTGTCATGGCCGTGGGGTCCCCCCAAACGATGAGTTCAACTGTCAGGAGTGGTCCTTGGGGGCTGAGAGCCTAAGGAAGTCATTTCTGTCCTTCGAGCCTCACCTTCCTTACCCTTAAACTGGAACCAATGATGACTCCGCCAGGGTGATTCTGACAGTTAACTAAAGCCATATACACGTGTGGCTTTATATATATATATATATATATATATATATATATATATATATATACACACAACACACACACACACACACACATATATGTGGCCCCCAACACAGGATCTGGCATAGAGCTCAATAACGTTTACCGTTATCACCATCGTTATTCATAATACACATACAAAATATTTCGTCCAAGGACTTATATGAAAAGAGCTGACTTGGGAGTTTATCTTCCTTAAGCAACAAACACCCCTCTTAAGAACGTGACACCTCTCCCAAGTCACACACAACTTGGGAGACGGGTGGGGCGGGCGTCCGAAGGTTTCGAATCAAATAAGAAACCTCACAGTGACTGCACTTGACCTCCGTTCGCAGAGGCCGTTTGTGACCCCGTGGGGTCAAAGCACGCCACAGGCACCAAGTCCCACTGTGTCTAAATCAAGAGCCAGAGCGGTCGGAGCCCCATGCCGTCCCTAGACGGGGTCTCCACGTGAGAACAGAGCACGTCCCGGAGCTGGGCGTCACCTTGGTGTCCTCTCATACTTTACATCACACTCCTCCCCCCTCCCCGCCCCCAGGAGAGGAGAATGGCTTCCTTGCCTCTATTTTTGTCTCAAGGGAGCAACAGGCCAGTGAAACTTTTACAAAGAGACAGAAACCTCTGTAGCAGCGGTTCTCACCTGGGGGGACAGTCCGCAGTGGGTGGGAAGGGACCCTTGACAATGTGTGGAAACATTATTGGGGGAGGGAGATGTTACTGGCATCTAGTGGGTAGGGAGCAGGGATGCAGCTAAACATCCTATGAGGCTCAGGGCTGTCCCCCCGCACAAAGTCCATCCCAAACGTCTCCGGTGCCGAGGTGAGGAGCCCCACTGTGCATAAGCCATGCTCTCTGCATCGGCGGAGCATCTCATGTCATCACATTTTTCCTGCAGCCGGAGAAAGAGCGCCAGGCCAGAGAGCCTCAGGGGCCTCTGACTAGCTGGAAGCTTCCGGGAGAGAAACAGTGAGAAAGAGTCATTTTTGCACATTGTAAAATGCACATCCGGCATCCCGAGCCCTGCGTGCCTTCCTCTCCAAGGCTGAGATGAGACCTGCAGACTGAGATCCCAGAATGCATCTGTCTGAGCGTGGTCTGTAGGGAGAACGAGCAGACTATTGAAACAACAGAGACGGGTTTTCCAAATTCTTCCAAACTGTCTAGCAGGAGCCCAATTTCCCCGCCCAGAGGGGCTTTCTGCTAGATGTTGGTTATTATGGTAACATTAGCTACTACAACAAACCGTACCAAATATTAGTGGTTTAACATTGTAACCATTTGTACCTTATTGATACAACAATCCAACCTGGTTGGGTGGCTCTCCTAAGTGACTGAAAAAGTAGCAACTCAGGGACCCTCATCCCTCCCTCCCTGCAGGGGCAATTAGAGATGCTAATTTCTTCACACTGTCTTGGAGGCCAGAGTCCCTGGTCAGGGCACATATAAGAAGCAGCCAATGAGTGTGTAAATTAAGTGGAACAACAAATCTCTGTCTGTCTGTCTGTCTCTCTCTCTCTCATCAATTAAAATTAATTTATTAAAAAAAAGGGAAATGCATTTGGCACAGAGGTACCCTGTCACACCCATTTTGGTAACGGACGAGGTGTAGCGTGACCTTTACAAGAGCCAGAAGTCGGCAGTGGGAGGGGGAATGAAAGGGAAGAAACTCTTGTGAATCGAGAGGAAGGTCACTCGAAGCTTCTTTTTCAGCAGAGCTTCGACCAGGAGCAGGAAAGTTGTCGGGAGCCTGAGGCTGACCAAGTTTCCCAGGATCGTCTGCTTTCTGACGGCTCACAAATCCCCCGTGATCTCAAAAACCAGGCCGGCCCAATCAGCGAGCCGCCTGCATGACATCGGCGAAGAAGGTATTTGGGAGCGAAATGTACAGATGGATAAAGATACATCGTCGACGTGAGCATCATATATTATGGTTACACATACAGGTATATGTCCCAACTATTTTTCCCATTCTTTTTTTTTTTCCTACTTCATTGACCTCTTTATTTTCCCCCAGCTTTATGGAGACACACTTGGCCTGTAACCCCGTGCGGACCTGAGGTGAGCACCATGCTGGTTTGGTATGCGCGCCTACTGCGGAGTGACCGCCCAGTGAAGTTAGTCAACACATCCGTATCTCACACGGGACACACTTTGCTGTGAGGAGAACTGGTAAGGTCTACCCTCTGAGCCGCCCCCAAGGACAGGGAGCCACACCGTTACCTGTAGCCCCCGTGCCGCGCATCAGGTCCCAGCCCGTGGTCAGCTGATGACCAGGCGTTTACACCCTCCTCCCCGCCCCCAGTCCATCCCCAGCAACCCCAGAGTTCCTCTCCTCCTCTGTGAGTCCGGGTTTTCTTAGATTCCAGATGCAAATGATATCATTCAGTCTTGTCTTTCTCGGTCTGATTTATGTCACTTGGCGTAATGACCTTACATTTCATCCATAGTGTCACAAATGAAAGGATTTCCTTCCTTTTTTTATGGCAAAGTAACATTCCATGACATATGTATATTATATCTATAACGCACACACATATATAAATAAAATATATAGGGGTTGGCAAAATGGTGTTACAGTTCTGAGTCCCTGGAACAGAGTTTATTCCTGCCTTATTATTTCTTAATTACTGTGTGACTCCTGGAACCTGTGAACTTGTGCCCGCCCTGGTAGACATAGGTGACATCTCTACCCAGTCCAGAGCTTGGCCGTTGTAAGCAGCTCTGTCACCTGCGCACTGTCCCCCAGGTCTAGGGCGGCAGTGAAGGCAGGGACCCAAAGCAGCAGAGTGTGACCCAGACGTGGCCAGGAGCCCGCTGGAGGAGGTCGGGCTTCCCAAAAGAAGGGCATTTATTATTTAAGCATCGATCATTCTGTTTAAATCCTACAGAGGGCAAAGAGGTTTTCCATTCGTACAAGTCATCTTTTCACGGAAGATCAAAATCTGGTGACATTTTGCTGGACCGTGAGTTCTTGTGGATGCCGGAGAGGTGTGTGTCCAGCCTGCCAGAGCAGAACCGGGAAGAGCCACCCAGGACAACGAAAGCCCCGTTTTTCCCATCTGGCAAATGGGTAGAACGAGTTTCCTTAGCTCACTGTATCCGTTACCATCTTGCCTGGGAAACAGAAGCAATTCTAGACCTTTCACAGGGAGACAGCATAGCCTAAAGGCTGAATTAACGACCCAGGTGACAGAAGAGGTTAGAAGCCAAACAGTCAAGGGTGAAGGGACTGAGGTCAGCAGCAGGAAGGAGGGGCTGGCATCTTTAGGCCGGAGGAGTGATGGGCGAGTCAGGGCTGGTGACAGGAGCTCAACCCAAGGCGAGGGCAGCTCTGAAAGAACTGAGGAGAGAAGCTTGGCCAAGGTGTGTCCCAGAACAGCCCAGGTTCAAGGGCAGGCTGAACAGATTCCACCCCTTTTTAAAAGAAATTTTTAATTCATTTTTTCAATTGCAGTTTACATGGAGTATTCTTTTATATTAGTTTCCGGTGTACAGCAGAGCGGTGTACAATCAGACACTTTGCAAAGTGTTTCCCCACCCGAATATCTCCAGAGAGAGAGCTTAGAAGAAGGAGAAGAAAAGTTCTGGTGGCGTGAATGTCCGTTAAAGGGCCCGTGTGGCTCTGACAAGGCCCCCAAACCTCTGATTCCCTGTTTGGATGGTCCTGGCTTCCCCTCATCTAGCTCTCTGTTGGGCGGCTGTCCCCAAACAGGTCCGTGACACTCACGAGGGCAAGGGTGGTGTCTGGAGCCATCAAAGCCACGGTCGGGGTGCCTGTGGGTCTCGCATGGGGCCTCTATACGGCCATATCTGCAATATTGCACAAAGCCAAGGTGCAGATCCCCCCCCCATTTCTCAGGGTCTGAATTCTCAACAGTTTGCTCTGAACGCCAAGCCTGGCTTGCTGTTAAGCACGGGGACTTCTAAACTGCTGCTTGTTTTCTCATTTCCATGTCACCTGAAGGAGCTGCTCTTGGGTCCGCTTCTTCTGCAGTTTCAGTCTTCCTCCTCTTCCTCCTCCTCCTCCTCACTGGACCCCCCTGCAGAATCCTTCCTTGGAATACAGCTCTGACCTAGCTATTCTCCTTTTCTACCTTATGATTTATTAATTGATTCTTCTTCAGAGAGATAGAGAAACAGCGATTTGCTGTTCCACTTATTTGTGCATTCATTGGTTGATTCTTTTATGTACCCTGACTGGGGATCGAACCCACAACCCTGGCATACCAGGACGACGCTCTAATGAGCTGAGCTGCCTGGTCAGGGCAGACCTGGCCATTCTCCTCACAGCAGAAGCCCTTGGACCGCAGGTGCTGTGCTTCTCGCCACTGCCTTCCCACCCAGTCCCGGCCCTTTAAATAGGATCCAGCTGACCTCCTTCAAGGTGGTAAGAAAGCGATTTGGTTAAAATCACGGGTTTCAGAGTTAGGCCTGGATCAAATCTTGGCTCTAAAGCTCCTGTAGATGAGTGATCTTGTCCAATACATTCCACTTCTCCCAGCCTTCATTTCTCTATCTGAAAGGTGTGGAAAAGGCTCTTAATGGGGGTTAGAGATATTGGATCGAAAACCCCGAATGTAGGGCTCAGTGAATGTTGTCTTTATTTCAAACCAGCTAGCTCCCCTGTTTTCGCAGCTTCAGTATGAAAATAATAGTGTTAGCGGCATCGTTTCCTTCGCTAGGTTTTGGGGACTTTAAATCCTGTTTTGAACATTTAGACATGCTGTGGGTATCAGCCCATCTATGGTCCGGAAGAATGGCTTATTTGAGTTTCTAAAGATTCCCCTCCCTCCCTCCCCTTAGGCCTCGGTCTCCAGTTGGCGGAGGTCAGAAAGAGCCACGAACACACCAACACCCCTTTTCCAGAACTGCTCAGTGGTATCCGATTCTGCCCACGGTCCCAGACACTGCTAGGGATGCAGGGGCCTTGAGGTGGCTTTGCGATGAGGGGGTCGGGGGCCGGGGGGACGATGCTTTATAGGAAGTCTCTGGGATTTTTGTGGATTCTTTCATCAAGTGTCTCCCTAAACTCACTACCTTTTAGGTGAAACATCAATCTTTCCAGAAGCACCTCCTCGGAGGGATACAGACGGTAAGGAGGTAGCATCTGTTGGGGATCTGTTTTGTGCCAGACTTTGGACTAAGCCCCTGGGTTACATCACCTCTTCGAATCTTCAGTCCTGTGAGATGTCATTCCTCAGCCCCCTTTTACAGATGAGGAAACCAAAGTTCAGAAAACGCAGGCGACTTGGCCCCAAGTCAATCACCGGCAGGTGGGTGGAGCCAGTTCTTTTCACTTGGACCAGCCTCTGCTGCCTGCTGGCAGTGACCTTGCACTGATCATTTCCATTGTGACATCTCCAGCCTCCCACCCTGTCAGAGCCGTGTTTTCAAAAGCAGTTTGTCTTCCCGGCCTGTTGCCTATTTCCCGCCCCAGACACTCACTCTTTTCTAGAACATTCAATCCATGCAGCCTTTAGGAGAGAATGGACCTGAAAGCTCCGGTGAAACGAAAACGCCAAGGCTTCTTCGAACCCGAGTAGCATGAGAAGCAATTACGTGTGAGCAAATGTAGAGAGGCTCCTTGCCATTTCTGCACCCCCACCCCCGAGGCAGTGACCCCAAGGAGCACCGCTCACTGTTTCCGAGCTCGGAGCACCAGGTGGCCCTCGACCTGTGCTCCGCCTCTTTGCCCCGAAGATGCCTCTCTTGTCAAAGCGAAACTGGGGTGTCTGTTGACTCCAAGCAGGGGAACGTTTTTATCTAAAAATATGTTTCTGTGGGAACAGGATGAGGAGGCATTTCCGGTGAAGATCTGCGTGATGCATCCGCTGGGGGGAAAAAGACGCACGAATAAAGCGAACCTTAAATCTCTGTTTCGTGACAGCTGTTATTTCTCCTTCCGTGGCAGCTTCCATCGACCTAAACCCCATCCTGTTCCCACAAACACAAGTCCATGGCTAAAAGGAGGATGAGGAAAGGATGGGGGTGATGTGAGACGCATTTAAAAAATACACGAAGATGCAAATAACGCGAGTGGCAAGGTGCAAAGATGGAAAACTTGCAAAGACATATGCTGTCAAGTGAGTCTGCAGGACAGAGGGAAAAACTTCTGCACAGCTGACTGCTTGGCAATAGAGCTGGCCCACTGCACCTGCGTGTTCTGTGTCCATGGATCAAAACCATTTTTTTTTAAGTTACGCTTTGAAAAAGAAATGATGTTGTTGCTGATGTGGACTATGGAGTGAGGCCTGTGATGATGGCATCTGTCCTGAAATGCACAAGTTTTTTTCCTCCTTGTCCTTGCTCCTAAACAATGCAGCGTAACAACCATTCACGTAGCCCTTGCATTGTATTAGGTATTGTAGGTTACGTAGCAGTGATTTAAAGGGCACGGCGGGATATACATAGGTTACATTCAAACGCTGCATCACTTTATATGAAGGATTCAAGCATCTGTGGATGAAGGTATCTGAGGGCGCCCGGGAACTGATCCCCCAAAGATACTGAGGGAAGGCTATACGCCCCTTCGGTTATCCATGGCTGCATTACAAACCACCCCAAAATTTAGGAGCTGAAAAGGGCAATTTGTTCTTTCTAACACTTCTGCCACCTGGGCTGGGCTTAGCAGTGCAGGGCTCCTGCTTGTGGGGTGTAGGGCTGCGGGGTGGGTTGCCCCAGATGGATGGGAACATGTGCACAGATGAGCTTCCACCGGGGCATCATGCCCTCTCCCCACGAGGCCTTGCGGGCAGGTTCCCGGGGCTTTCTCCCAGCCCGGTGAGCTCGGGGGCTCTGGGCTTCTCATCGGGGCTGGCTTCCCAGAGGCAGGAGCTCCAAGTGCCCTAGAAGGTCAAGTCGGAAGGCCAACCAGGCCCCGGGAAGGAGAGCAGACTGCATCCTTGCAGGGGAGCCAGACGGACAGTGAGGATGCAGGCCGACCGTCGTGGGGCACTTCCCACCACACAGGAAGTGTTAGCAGGCTGCTTGATAATCAGACTTTTTATCAAACATCAGTTCCGATTCGTGGAATATTCTACAGCAATGAAAACGACCAAAGCACAGCTACATGCAAAAGTGTTGACAAATCTCCCAAAACATCATCATAATGGGGAAAAATGACACAAAATAATGCACACCATCTGATTCATTTTGTAAAGTGGAGAAGCAAGCAAAGTAAACTGCATTCTTCATTGATGTATAGACAGATGACCACGGTGTTAAGAAAATCAGGAAAATAATGACCCTAAAAGTCAGATGAGTGATTAGTTCTGCGTAAGACACAGGTGGTTGTCATCAGGACCGGAAATGAGAAGTTTCTGGGCGTTGGAAACATATTTTTTTCCCTTGACCTGGGTGATGGTCATATGCATGCCTGATTTACTGTTAAACTGATCACTTATGCATATTTTCTGTGGGTACATTCCCAAGTGTTAAACAATGGTTAAAAGTGAAATTGTGGCTAAATTGAAATTGGTCATTTGTCTGCTTGCTCTGAGCAGCTCCAAGTGGGCGTGGACCTGCTGCCCCACCTAAACTCTCAGCTCCACTCGCAGGAATGAGAACTGGTGGTTTTTAAACCGGTGCGCTGTCCCTGGCTCTCACGCTGCTTTTGTACATTATCGTGCGTAATCCAGAGAAAAGCCTGACAAGTAGGTATGAGGTCTATTTTCTGGAGCATGAGACAATGGCTGCTTCAAGTGCAGCTCCAAGGTCACGCCACATTTGAACCCTGTCTGTCTGACTCTGAACTTCCTCCACATAAAAGCCCTTGGCACAGGGGTCCTGAACATGAGCGAGTTCCACCCATCTCCCGGGCCCTAGCCGGTCAAGTCCAGAACGGGCTGCACCCAAGTCGCTGCCCGCACAAAGGCGGAATTGTTTGGGCCCCTTTGTCACCTTGGATTTGGCTCACTGCAACCACCAGTGCATTTGGCTAAGAGTCAGGCCCTGATTGGAAGCCTGTCCTCTTGGCTGCCAGCTGTTGACAGGCTGAGCGGCAGCCTCCACACTGCCAGGTTGTAATAAAGGCACCCGTCACCCAGGATCCACAGACCCAGGCAGTGGAGGGACAGTGGAGAGAGCCGGCCTTCAAATGCCAGGAATCGCGCGGCGTTGACTCGGAGGCCATCCTCCCATCCCCTGCCCCGCTGGACGCCACTGCGCCAGCGAGAGCCCCATCGGGAGAGAATCCAGATTAAATAATACTGGAATAAAGAGCACGTCCCTGCTTTGGTTTTTCCAGATTACACTATTTCAACGAGACAAGAGCAAAGTCTCACTGGGCCCGTGTGGGGTCTACGGAACCACGACCTAATTAAATCAATTGGAGAAAAACCTCTTGTCGAAAAAAAGGAGGGGGGAGGGGTGTCTGCATCGTTTGAGAAATTATTTAGCCTTATGATGGCACTTACTTTTATGGGTATCAGAAACACACGGACTGAATTGTGTGTTGTCACTAGTGACTTCGAGGAGGGTGGAGGGGGAGTCTCGGTAATGACAATGCTGATATTGTCAACTCTCTCAGATCCGTCACCGTCTCCCAAGGACTCCGCAAGGCTGCTGGGTCAGATATCATTGGGTTAACTTTAAAGATGAGACTGAGACTTAAAGAGGCTCTTTTCTAAGTCTCGTGTTTAGACAGGGGATTATTTTGTTCGCATTTGCAGCTGGGGAAGAAACGTCGCGGACTGGTGAGTAAGATACACTTAACAAAAACATCACTGACACTAATATTAAGACGAAGAAGGGGCAGGAAAAGATGGCGAAGGGAAGAGGTGAGAGAGGGAGAGAGACAGCGAGGCACAGAAAGAGGAGGAGGAAATCATGGTGTTTCTTGAGCACCTACTATGCCGTTGTCCCTTCCCACTCCCAGGAGGGACTACCCCATCTTTACTAGGTGACCCGATGTCGGACCCCTGACTCAAGTTGGGTCAATCCAATTTCCCTGTCCTGGGAGAAGGGGACTCTGAGACGTGGCCGTGGCTCTGCTGAGGCTTGCAGCGTGTGAAGCTGAGGCCAGCCCGGGAGAGCGTTACCAGAGCAAAGATTACCTCGCTGCAAGGAGAGGAAAGAAGGGAGGAGACTGGAGACGTCCTGAGCTCCGGGAGGAGAAAGGATGGTGAGGATCCAGGTCATTGTGAGGCCCCATCATATCTCCTACTTTGGTCCATTTGAGGACTTCCTGTACTTTTCCAAGAAATCCCCTTTCCCTTAGAGTTTCAGCGAGTTACTATTGCTCGTAACCGAATGGTCCATGTGTCATCTCGGAGCCTTTCGCCATCTTAGCCAAGAGTTATTATCTCACAGAAAAAACAACTGAGACACAGAAGGTGTAAAGAACTTGCTCAGAGTCACATCCTTAGTATTGCACAACTGAGACAAGAACCCAAGTCCCCCAGAGGCTGACACTTCCCTGCACTAAATGTGGTGGCTAAGGACATCCATGGACGTTAGTGCTCATCTTCCTATTATTTGGCCATTCAATTCTTTTGGTCGCAAATGAAAAAAAAATTCCTATTCAAGGTCATGGAAAAAAATTGTTTAAGAAATTATTTTGTCACATAAACGAAGAGGTCTGTTCAGGGGATAGATTTAGTGTTGGCCATGACTGCATCCAGAGGCAAAAGCCGCGTTGTCAGAGTCTATCCCGCCTCGCTCAGCCCTATTTCCTTCGTTGGCTTCACTCCGAGCAGCAATGACTACCTGTAAGCTTCAGGTTTACACCTTTCCGGTGTATCAATTCCAACTGTTCAAAGAAAGCCACTCTCTCTGTTCATTATTCCAGCCCACCTCCTAGGGATGAGTCTCATTGGGCAGATTTGAGCCACATTTCCATTCCTGAGCCAATCACTAGCTAGGAGAAAGGAATGCTCTGATTGGTCAGAACCAGGTCATGTGCCCACTTTGGGCTCCAGTGTCCACGGTCAACTCACATTAACCGTGGGGTCTGAAAATAGGAAAAGGGTGATACTTCCAGGGAAACAGTGGGTGTTGTCATACAAATAAAATAGATAGGGGGTGGATGAAAACAACAGGCGTTGAATGCACACTTGTTTCATTAGCCCTGTCACCAATTCTAGCATTGTACAACATTTTCTAGAATTTTCATTTGGGTCAACGGGCTTGGTGGGGAATTTTAGGAATTAGGCAATGGCTGATGTTTTGCAATCAGTTAGCTCATAGTCTTCACTTTACAGCTAAGAAGTGAAGTATCTTGCCCCAGGCACACATCTGTTGGAAAAGAGGCAGGCCAGTCCCTGACACCCAGGCTGGGGACACTGGCTTGGCCTTGCACCCTGGCATTGTTTTTCCCAGGACGACTCTGACTAGGCCAGCCACCAGGACTTCTCACCACTCCCCAGCAAGACAGCTGGCACTGCCCTGACCACAGGGAATCTTCCAGGGGCCGAAATCAGATGACGGCAAAACCCCAGATGCAAAACAGGCAGCCCACATCCCCATTAGCCAATGGGGAGTGTATATTCCAAATCGCTACCCATTCATAGACACGTCGCTGTCACCACATCCTCTAAAAACACACACACACGCAGGACACGGACGGACGTAGCATCGATGCAATTGTTCTTCTGGATGTAAGAAGCCACCCAAATGTGCTACCAAGTGAGATCTTGAACTGTTTTCTAAAGATCTTAAAAAAAAATAAACAATTACCTTTTAATCGTTGTTTGCAGGCGTATGTGGAGAGGGGGTTCCTACTTAGAACGGGGGCCAGGCAAGTGTGGCCCCCAGGCCCGATCCAGCCCACCAATGTTCCTGGTAGAGTTTCACTAACACAGAACACACGCATTCGTAAATATTGCTGATGGCAGTTTTTGCACAACAACGACAGACTTGAGAAGTGGCAGCGCAGACCCTGTGGCCTGCAAAACCTGAGGTATTTGCGGTTTGGTCCCTCCTAGGACAAGGTGCTGACCCCTGGCTTAGAAGAGCAGATTTTCAGAGCGAAAAGTGATCTTGGAGTCCATTTCATCTGGAGGTCTCTAACTGGGGCAGAATCTAACACACAGACATTTTATGGGCTGATTCATGTATTTCTCTTTTTTTTTGTAATTATTTTTAATTGAAACAATGTTTAAACATAAGGGGATGTTTCCAGCTTCGGACTTCTGGCTTCTCTTAGATAATTTAAAAATCTGGGGACGTGAATGTTTAGCCACCATTGGCAGGAACCGAGTGTTTTTTTTTTTTTTTGTGGGCAGGGGTTCCTCCTGTTTCTTACAAGGAAGATGGTGTGTTTTTTCCACAGTCTCTACCTCTCTTTCTTGCCTCTTTACCATTGAGGGCCAGTCTCAGTTGTCACAACCCATTACACTTGAACTCTCAGAGCCCACAGAATTTCTTCAGCGGTGACAGACACTCCCATACAAAGGGGTAAAATGAAGCATTGCCCCACATTGCTGCATGTGTCATGAAAAATACTAGACGTGCCGTTCCACTACGGCGTATAGCAAAACGTATTTTTCCGACAAGTAATCCTCACTGCAATGGAGGGAGTTAAGTTGGTGATCTGATGATCAAGTCCAACGTTGTCCGGGTCGAGGAGGGGAAACTGAGGCTCGGAGAGGAAGGGGGACTTGTTGCAGATCACATGACAAGCTACTGGCAGACACCAGCGAGAGTCCAGGGTTCTTCCTAACTCTTGGCTCCGTGTCACTTCAGCACTGGGGACCACTGGCCGTCACCTGGAGGCTGTCTATCATCACATCAGCACTAACACTACCTTCTGCAGCGAATATTCCATAACCTCCCTCTCATTGAAATGAAAATCACAGGTGAGGAAGCCCACATACATGAGGTATGGATGATATAACCTACCGACACAGGTCATGCACACCCCCCACCGCCACTGTGTAAATGAGAAACAGGACAAGAGGAGCTGTGACAGGTAGTCTCGTCCTGTGCCCACATGCAGAGCTGCTGTGAACGGAGCAGCCACGGAGGCTGACTGACGGGCTGGGCTGGGCTGGGAAATCAAACCTGACTAATGGCATTGTCACCAGTGACCTATTTTTCCGACTTGTCCTGAACACGGCCAAGGTCAAGGTTCCCTTGGATTGCACGTAGTAGCATGGCTAGAAAACCTAGGTTATGTTGAAATTGAAAAAAGGGAAATGTGTGTGTGTGTGTTTGTGTGTTTAAAACGGTGAGGTTCTGGGCTCAGGCAATCAGTGACAGGTTTTTTAATGTCTAGTGATGCATTTGAAAGCCCCATGGGACTCAGGACAATTTGTCACAGAGTGAGAGTGACTTGGCCGTTTCAGGACACCTCACATACCTGGCCCTTGGCAACAGAATGCCAGTCATGTCCCTACCCCATTCCTGAGACAGTTAAAAAAATCCCCCACACATTTCTGACACTCCCTGCTAGGGGGTGATACTACTACCTCGGGGAAAATCACTGTTTCAGAACCTTCCTAGCTCCACTCTAGACGGCTTGGTCACATCTGTGCAGCTGGAGAGGTACCGCAAACGACCGCGGTATATTTTGCACCACGGGAGGTTCTCCCTCAGGTCCCCCTTCTTGGGCACTGGCCCAGCCTGTGGCCAGCAGGGGCTACTTGGGAGTGGATTCAGATGACGTCCCGCAAAGACCCGGAATGGTATCCCAAAGCCCACCTATGCGCGCTCCAGCAAAAAGCAAATCTCCCACCAGAAAAGCAGAAACCAGTAAGAGTGGGGAGGGAGGGCCAGCCCCAAACCCTGTAGCAAGGAGAGAAAAGACAATGCCTGGGGCTACCAGGGCCCAAGATACAGGGAAACGGAGTAGACTGGCAACAATGAGAGAGAGAGAGAGAGGGAGGGAGAGGGAGAGGGAAAGCTGGGCCTGTGGCCATTGTTATACAAATGAGATGCAAAAATAGCCCCCAAGCGCTGAGAGTTCCCTTGAACAGTGGCTTAAGAGAGTCCTCAAAGATGGTTTTTTCCCACATGTGCAAGAAATTAAAATTAGGCTTCAGCTCATCTGAGGGGCCACTTTGACATTGCGTATGGTGGGGGCAGGGCTGCCTTTTGGATTTAGCAAACATCTTAAACTGTTTTTCAAATGATTTAGCTTCAGCAAGACCCAACATGTGATTTTTTTCCCTCCCAGTACCTTTTTTCCCCCTCATTTTAAACCCTAGGGTATTTTGAAGGGAATTCAAGCCACATGTTTCTGATTCATTTACACTTAAGTCATCAACGTGTTGTTTTGCAAGAGTCATTTGGTGTCGAAAAAAGCTTTTTGAAATATATATTAAATGCATGCACACCCCACTTTAACAGCACACACACACACACACACACACACACACAAACATTTAACAATTTCTCCTCTTAAGGAACAAGCAGCTGCATTTTCCTAAGAATTAATCATCTCTAACCACCAAAGCAACCAAGTCAGACAATAAAAAGAAAACATCCTTCAAGTTCTCAATTTGGCAAAAGAAAGTCGCCCCTTCCAGCCACAGGCAGGCACAGCAAAGCTCCCTGGGTCAGACCAGCCAAGTCCCAGAGGGAGGGAGGGCGGGAGAGCGAGTGCACACGGGACCATGACGAGGGCGCAGGATGGGGGCCCAAAGCCAAGAGGAATAACAAAAGCGCCAGAACCGTGGTTTTATGGAAATCGACCTTGTTCAGGCGGGTAGGTCACCCTGAACTCTCAATACATAATCTAATAGACAGGTAGACAGAAAAACAGACAGACAAGTTTTTATATATAATATATACATTTATATGTATATGTCACGTATAACTTCGAAGAGAAATGACTTCAGGGAAGTCTATGCGGACACTGTAACTGTTCCTGGGTTTCGAACCTGTGCACCAATCCCCCCTGTAGAATCGCCTCTCTCTGCCCCGAGGGCCGGCAGATCCGAGCCCTTGGCTCGGAAGAGTGTGCCTTGGCTCAAAGAGAGGACCTCTTGGTCATCCCTTCAAACTGAGGCTTAGAGAGGTCAGCTCGCTCATTCGGGGTCATGCAGCGGGTAAATGGCAGATGCGAGATTTGAACCCAGGCCTGAAAGAGCTGGTAATGGTCAATACCATGTCTCTAAACAGCCTCATCCTCGTGATTGCTGTTGCCATCATCTCTAATGTCATCATCTAGCAAAAAAAAAAACTTTAAAAATTATTGGGAATTTCCATGTAGAAAGTAGATAAAATTAGTGGGGTTTTTTTTTTTAGCTTCAATTTCACACACTCAACATGTTTATATATGCCAAACGAAATAAGCCTGTGATGAACACAAAAACACAAAATCGGGTATTATCGATAAATTTGCCGTCCCATACAAATTCATTCAGCCTCTTACTCAAGAAGTTTTCGTTGTCACAAAATCAAAATTCCGAGGGTTAAGAGAGATTTAGCAACTGCAAATGCTAACAGTTTACAAAGAGGAGGCGTAAGAATCTCAGGATATTCTTCAGTGAGCCTGACCCAGATGCTTAAAGGACAAGAAGAAATTCACCTCTTAGGGTTGTAGCCCTAAAATGTCCAATGACTCTTACTGTATGTACAAGTCAGGTAAGAATTCATACTTACTGTTAGTGTCCCAACCACTCACAAGAGAATGGTCCCCCGACACACTGTGGTCCGCGTTCAAATGTATTGTAACCAGTGACATCGGCAAGTCCTAGCCACAACGGTATGGCCGCTCCCAAGACACGAAGACCCAAGGCAAACAGAACAGAGATGAAATACAGGTACCACTCACTCATCAGGATGCCTTTGATCAGAGCAGCAGAAACCTCGCCCAATAGCAGCGGCATGAGCAATGCAGACACCGAGCTATCTCGCACGTTATTAAACACAAAAGAAGAGAAATATAATGGGGAAAAGTGCCCTATCTGTGTTCTGCCAAGTGAGTGAGTTTTCCTGTGCCCTGCACACAGGGAACATCCCGCCGAGGTGTGGATGGACTGGATTTGGCAAGAGGTCTCGTAACCTCCAAGGCACCCCCAGACCTGGCATCGCCCACACACAGCGCCCTCGCTGCCCCGGACTCCTCCCACCTGGTCCCGAGCTCCACCCTGTGGACCAAAGCCCACGGAGAGAATCCACGTGGGCCAGCCTAGCCCCGAACCTTTGCCTGGGCTGCTCGACCGTCCTCCTGCTGAAGCTGAAATCTGACCTGGTCCTCTGACCAGAATTTGTCACTCCTGGAGTCTCTCCTTGGTCCCACCACCATCATGACTGCTAGGAATCCTATTAATCATCACCTTGGGTGGCTCGATGACATGCCAACTTTGGTGCTGAGAGCTTTCTCTCTCCGTGTATTATCTCATTTAATCCATGAACATTGTCCTCTTCTCTTCCTCATCGCCTCCTCCCTCTCCTTCATCACCATCATCCTATCACCCTCACTTTCCTTCCCTCTTTCTCCCCTCCTGCTTCTCCTCTTTCTTCTCACTCTCCTTTACCATTAGATTCTCGCTTTGTGAGCGAAGAGATTGAGGTCAAGGGAGGTTTAACAACTTGCAGAAGCTCACACACCAAGTAAGTGAACGGGCCAGGCTTGGCACTCCAGGGTGCGGCCTTGACCCCTGTCGGTCAGGGTCTTTGTCCACCACTCTGCCCTCCGCCCCAATCCCTGCCTCACAGCTAACAGTAGACCTGCTGCCTCCCCTGCCAGCCGGCCAGGTATTTACGGTCCGTGATCTTACATTATTCATCTCCAGATCTCAGTCTGGGGCACCGTGCCTGGCACCCTGTCGTTTAAAAAAGGACTAGAGCAAAAGGTCTCTCGACACTGGGCCACAGGCCGCCTAGTCCTCTCTCCTCTGGGCCTATTGGTCATACCGAGTTCTTAGTTATCTTTCTAGAAATGTCCTATGCACTCACAAGGAAATATGTAAATACATTCTCTTTCCTTCTTTTTAAATATAACACTGTAAATGCTGTTCTGTGTTTTGGGGTTAGCCAGTTACTGTTGTGGTTATTATTGGCTATTGGAAGTGTATCTTAAAAGAAATCTGTTGCTTTTCCTTCTACACTGAGCATGAGGATGTGCTGAGGTCAGCCCAAGGTTAGGAGGAGGGGAATCCCCCCCCTCCTCCTTCTCCTCGTTGGTTCATCGTTCTCTGTTCCAGCTGGAGAGGAGCCCCCAGGGAGGGACACAGGCCTTGGATCCAGTGTTCAGTGCCTTCTACCCGACCAGGACCTCGAGTGTCCGCAGGTCTGAAATGCGAGAGGGAGGGGCAAGGGCCCGGGCCCAGGCCTGCTACACCTGGGCCGCCGCACTGACCCACGGCGCCGACACGCGTCCGCAGCTAAGTCTGGATTGGGGGCAGCGGGTTCAGGAGGTAGAAAGTACACAGAGTCTCTGGGTGGGTCCTCACGGGCTTCTGTGTCTCCATGTGGACCTTTGGCCCCCCCCTGACTGCATCTCACCAGTTCTCCCTTCTGCTTTCGGTGCTGACTGGGAAAGCCAGAGGGCCTCTGAGCACGAGGGCGGCTTTCTGCCCTTCCATTGGCAGGTTCCACGGACACCACTCGGGGTGGGGAAAGGGCACACGGCGCGTCATCCTTTTCTGCTTTGGGTAGAACCTTCTCCACTCTCGTTCCCATGGTGGCTTCCCACAGGCCTCAGGATTTAATGGGGCTCAAAGGAAGGGCAGGGCGGTGGCCGAGGAAGCCCCCAGGCCCCTGACCACGGGCTGCCACCCTACAGAGGACGATGTTTCCCCAAACCTCTTTTCTGTGTCTCCCCCAATGTTTATTACGCCTTATGCTCCGGTCTGCCACCCAAGAGGCCTGGCACGGTTCGTGCAGACTCTGACTCAGAGTTCATTTTCTCACAACGCACACGGCCTTCCCCCCCACCGCCCCGTGCCCAACCCCGCCGCCTCCTGAGTCGAGCTGCTTGCCCGCCCTGAAGACTGATTTTCCCATCAGACACCTCCTTCGCGTTCCTTACACCTTCCGGTGCAATTTCCTCCAAATAATCCCCCTCGCCTCCGAGAAATCCTCGCGACTGGAGTTTACACCTCTTTTCTTCCCTACCCCTTTCCCCCCGACGCCGCGCCCCATCTCTCTCAGCACAGTGCCCCATTCCCCCTCCAACCAGGGTTTCCAGCGTGTGCTTGTTTGGGTCAGCGGCTGTCTGAGCAGGCAGCTTCTGTGGAGTAGATTTCAGGGGCCCGGACGTTTTTATAGGAATTCAGATCCCTGGAACACCCAGCCGCGGAGGGTTTTACGTGCTGCTGGCATGGGCCTATTTGCCAACTAAGCTTCAAGCAGTTTATAGGTTTGGGAGAGTTACGGGACAAGCCTTGGAAGGCTTTCTCGGACTTACGTCATCCCTGGGAGGAAGAAAGGGTTTGAGAGTGAGTGTGTGTGCTTCCTGCCGCTTTGCTTTTCTTCTTTACAGGGGGAAAAAAAAATCTGAGTGCAAAGGCATGTGTGAAAGACACAAACGGAAGAGCTGCAGAGGCTCCGGATGAGTCGTGAGGAGCGCGAGGTCAACCGCACTCCGTGCCATTGTCCCCGTTCGAGTGCTGACAAGATGAGGCAGGTCTCCCCGCCACCCCTGCTCCGTGGGGGGGCCGGCAGAGCACCCAGCTGGATCCTTCCTGGTCTTGGACGCTTCATAACACGCGTTCCGACCCGCCTTCGTGCGTCGATTGCGTGCTCACTTCTTTAATTGCTGTCTTTCTCGCAAAAAGAATAGCTCCACGAGGGTCAAGTGCTGTATCATCACGCTCCAGCCGAGCAGAGCAGCTCCCACGAGCAGTGGGAGCTTCCACAGATGTCTGTTAACGCGTGAACCAATCCGGGGGCACAATCACGACCCCAGCATCTAGCATGTCGGGCACATACAAGGAGCGCCATAAAGACTTGTGATGTACATGAACGAGAGCACGATGGCTTCTTTCTGGCGAAGCGGCCCATTTGTTTGTTGAGGGTTTTGGGTCCTCTGGGGCACGCTGCGAAGGGGACGCGACGGAAACCTGGAAGTCTGCGCTGCCCCACGGAAGGACAAGCACCGACTCTCCTCCCACGGGCAGCAGCTGAAATCTCCATTCGGTTCTCTGCCCCTTTGCTAGGCGGCTTGGAGGTTCCTCCCGTGAGTGTGGTTTGGAGGTCAGCCAGAGATTCGGGCAGAGCTGATAACACGCAGTTTGGGGCGCCTCCTCGCTGGCTTTTCCTTTTCTAGGACTGGTGCAAATCGATGTTCCCTCCCAGGCCAGAAGCAATGGAAATGGGAAGCTGGTCCAGTGCGGATCCCTTCTTCCCAGCACCAGCTCTCCTCCGCCTTCTGTTCATCTACCTATCATTCATTGTAACTATTTATCTGATGTACCTGTCTAATCTATCTTTCCATCTACCTAATTAGTATTCTTAGTTGCAAACTACAGAATCCAATTTAGTGGGCTGGAGCACAGGATGGGTTTGTTCGAAGATACTAGGTGACTCACAGAATTTCCCAGAGGGTCGCAGTGATCTGCAAGCTTGCGGCATCGACAACCAAGAAACACACTCGGGGCGCACTGCGAAAGCTGCCCCCATGGAAGCCTGCCATTTCTCACTGGGCACCGGCGTTGCAGCCCAGACTCTGCCGTGCTCAGCTACGACACCCGTGTCCAGACACCAGAGACTGTTCCCCTTACCTTCTGGACACCTTCACCTCCCCCCTCACTGAGGGATGGACTTTACGTGGGGTGAGGAGACATACTTCACAGACCCACGTGCCTTTCTAAACCACCCTCCAGAGGGTCCTGGGACCCTGGAGGGTCCTGCCCGCGTGGCCTTGTATCTGCTGCTAAGGACTTGCGCTGGCTTTTCCCTGGCGTGTCTTCCTGAGCAAGACTGGTCTCTGGCGTGGGCCTAAGGGGAGGCAGGGGGCCCCTGTTCAGGGGGAGGGGTCTCGACGGGATTCACTGCTGGCTGCACGTGGCCCCTCACGCTACCGGATGGAGCCAGGGTGGGAAGAGAAAGTGAGGAAAGTGCGGGCTGTGGGCAGGCTGGCTTGTCCCTTGCGCCACATCCAGACACAGAACGCCGAGGAGTCTGATGTTTCAGTCTAGCCCTGGCCTCCCAGGTCATGGTCCATGCAAGCATATTGGATCAGCCCCGAGGACTGAAAACATCCGATGCAATAGCTGATTAGCTGGATTGGTAACTTTTCAAATGGCCTGTGGGCCTCCACTGTTTCTCTTGCCCTGAGCGTGGGAACTGGTAAGTGGGAGCCTTCGTAAGGACATTTTTGATGCTGTCAAACTTGGGGTGCATTGCTTAGTCCTTCTGTGCTTACGTATTCCCAGCTCTCGATAAATAACGGTACCAATCTCATAGGCTTGTCGTGGGGATGAACTGAACTAACACAGGCAAAGTGATTTAAAACCGTGCCTGCGCATGTGGAAAACACTACATAATCAACATGATAACTGTTATCATTTTTATTATTGCTATTGCCATTATTATTATTTTGTTAAATATCAGGTTGTTCCCAGTCTTCACTAATCGAAACAATCACTCACTGACTACCTTTTGAACTGAATTATCGTTACACATCCATAATTATTTCTTTAGGGCAAATTCCACCCCCCCCAACATTTGCTAGACAGGAAATTTTAAGGTCAAAGAGGGTGCGTATTTGAAAGTCTTTTGATATGCTAATGAGCTGCTACTAGAATTAAATTGGTTGAACGTATTATTCATTAGTTATAAGTCCCTGGCCATTGAGGGCTTGGACACTAAATTATCTAGGTTGTTAGAGACATTTCGAACTTAAACGCTTCGTGGGGGAAAATAAGCCCGTGGACGAAAAGCTGGATTAACCTGAACAAAAGCTAATTAGCAGCCGTCTGCTAGCCCAGGAAATCAAAAAGCACCGAATGAAGTCAAATGCAAAGGCCAGCAGTTCTTTAGCGGACCAGCGGCTGCGTTCCTCGGAGGGCATTCTTGAGCCCTCTCCTTGTCCTTGGAGAAGGCTGGGGCTACCAGGGTTGCCCCCGCTCCGCCCCCAACCTTTCCCACTGACCTCATTTGCCTGCCTGCACCAGGGTTTTCATCTCGTGCATGGACAACTTCGGCATTCACTTCCCTCATCTTTCCCCTGAGAAATCACTCTGCTTCTGTGACTTACCGTCAGCCCCTGGCAGCTGGAGGTTCAGAGAGGTGGCCGCGGCAGGTGGAGCTTTGGGCCCGGTGTGATTTCCTCTTGGAAATGAGCTCTGGGAAGGTGACAGGAGCCCGTGGAGTTGAGTTTGGGGTTTAGTTACTCCAGAAACCCCGGGGGGACAATATATCCCAGGTATTTTCATCGGACTCTTGGAATGTCTAATTTCCACCTGCACCAAGTGCGGGAAATACGGCAAACATGAATAGAGCTACGCCGTCGGCCCAGGTCGGCCCGGCCCCCTTCTGCACTCGGCGGGCATGGTGCCCAAGAAATTGACCTGCCTGGGCTGCCTCAATGGGCCTCTTTGTCCTCTAGCTCCCATTTGGGTTTAGCCAACGGGAGGCACCAGCTGGAGACGTGGAGGGAGGGAGGGAGGGCGGGCTCGTTCTTCCCTTTGACTCCCTCTTCACATCTCACTGCGTCCTCCTCTACAGCTGCAGCTCTCTCCAAGCTCTGATAAACTTGCAGGCTTCAGGGAGGGGGTCCATAGCATCTTCCTGGTTTCCTAGAAGGTTCTGCACCATCGCTAGTTCGCTACTCTGAACTCTGTCCACAGGGTCGTGAATAATCTGCCCATTCGGAGTGTGCTGGCTCCAGCCAGGCCTCCATCTGTGACAGAAACTCTGCGGTTTGGGCCCGGTTCTGGGGGAGGGCTGTTGCTAGCCCGCTCCTTTTCCCTGTATAATCAAGGGGCGGTAAGTAGAATGAGCTGGGTGAGACTTTGGCTCTGGAATGTAAGAGGTTGAAGTCCTGGTTCACGACCTCCTAGCTGTGTGACCTTGGGCATGTAACTTTACCTCTCTGATCCTCCGTTTCTCCCTCTCTCACATGGAGATAATTGTAGTGCTTACCTTTTGGGGTTGCTAATCACTGGAATAATTCACAGAACTCAGGAGAGCACTATGATCCTGATTATAGTTTTATTCAAAAAGATACAAATCGGGGCCAAACGAAGAGACATGCGGGGTGAGGTCTGGGAGGACTCCAGACACAGCTCGTGTGTGCCTCACTGCCTTAACACATCGATGTGTCCACCAAACAGGATGTGCCACCAAGCTTCGGTGCCTGGAGTTTTTATTGGGGCTCCATTACCTAGGCACACTTGACTGAATCACTGGACAGGGGGGACCTGGATTTGAACTCGTTTCCCGCTGCCCTCCTCTGCTGCAGGGTCACGCTGGCTGAAATCCCCAACCCTCTAATCACGTGGTTGGTCTTTCTGGTGGACCCGTCCCCATCCTGAATCATCTCAACTTTTAGCGTAAGCGCAGGTGTGTTCCGAGGAGCTCATGAACAACAAAAACATTCCATAACGCAGGAAATTCCAAAGAGTCAGAGTCTTCTACCCAGAGTCTTTTACCCAGGGACAAAGGTCAACCGAATCCTGTATTGCACAACGCATGCATTATTTCATATAAATGACCCAATTCCTATAAGAAATATCACTGCTCCCACCTAACATGAAGACATTGTGGATATCCTGGGGCACGCAGGATTTGAGGGCATGTTTTAATTTCTTTTTCTTACTATACCCCAATGCCTGCCTCCAACGAGAAAACTATTTTATCTCAGTTGCCTGCCGCAGTGTCTCCTATCACCAATGGCAGAGTCCTAATTTTTCCATCCCAAATGAAGAGTTGACTTTCGCCAGAGTCAACCTACTCCTTGGAGTGAGTTGGATTTAACTCACTCTTTTTTTTTTCTTGCAAAGGATTCTGGGAGCTAGACATTTGCGTTCTAGTCCCCCAGCTCGGTGCATTCAGTAGAGTTGGATGTGAGGCTTCATCTTTCTAGACTCAGTTTCTCCACCTGAAAAACAAAGAGCTTGGGCCAGCTGCCTTGGAGGGTCTTGAAAACTCTAAAAGTGTCAGAGCTGCCTCTTGCTGAACTCTGCGAAGTAGCAGAGTCACTTAGTATTGGGATGAGCTGACAAACGCAATAATCCTTCCCAACAGGGAAAATCCACACCCATAAAGTCCCTCCTTCTTTCATCCATTTATAAACATTTTTTTGAGAACCGGCATGCACCAGGAGCAGCATTAGAGGCTGGGGACATAGCAAGCAGAAGACAGGTATGATGCTTACGCTAAAGGAAGTGAAGAATGGTAAAGTGAGACGTGAAGACAAGCATTCTAAACATAGAGGAAGTATGTGTTGAGAGGGGAACTGACTTCATTTACAATCTGGGAGGGCTTCCATGAAGAGGTGGCATTTAGGGTGAGACCTCACGCGTTTGAAAACCTCAGCAGGCTGACAAGGAAGGGCCGCATGCATAGGGTGGAGTGTTCCAGGCAGAGAAAAAAATCCACCTGAAGGCTGGAGCTTGGTACATCAAAGCTTTCCCTGTAATAGAAGGAATGACTGCCTGATCTTTATTTGGCCCTAAAATTTTCTGTTTAATATATATATATATATATATATATATATATATATATATATATACATGAATAATGAATATATATTAATTCTTCCATTGAAGTATAAGCATCTTAGGAACAAGGCCTGTGGATGCTGCCGAAGTCTGGAATGCAAGGCTGGGCCACCTCAGTTCTTCGACAAATTCCACTTAACAAGCAGTTATTGGTAACGAATGAGAACTAAGACTTACTGAGCACGTACTATGTTCCAAGCACTATTCTCATTGCTAATAAGGTAACTCATTTAACTCCAGTAACAAACAGCTGTAAAATGTGCTCAGTGCCCAGATGGGGGACATGGGAGGGGGGGGAGCAAAGGGACTTCCCAGTTTCACACGGTTATTAAGTGGCCAAGCAAGGCTTTAAATACCGACAATCTTTTTACCATTCCAACCGCGTCCGAAGAGGAAGGTAAGAGCCACCTCATCTTTCAACTCCGAGCCCTAAAAATTGGGCAAAATTAATATATGCGGAAAGAATGTCACATAATCAGACAGCTCCACGTAAAAGCCCATGTAGACCAGGCGTATCAAGCCAGATAGGAGAGAAACACACTAGCTGACGTTTTTCCAAGGAGCTTATGTACCAGGTATTATGGAAGGGAGATGGTTCGTTTGTATAATCTCATTGATTGCCCCAATGAGCCCTGGAGAGAGGGGTTACTATCATAACTCCCACTGCAGCGAAGGTCCAGAGACACTAAGGAACTCGCCCGCACTCACCCAGCCGGAGGGGGTAAGGTCTAACTAGTCCGTCTGCGTGGGAGGCTCCAGCCACTCAACCAACCAGCGTGCGAGCCAGCGCAGACACAGCCCTAGATGAGAAACCGCTGGAGAAAACAGTGAGGCTGGCTCCACGTTTCTTATGGTTTTCAGGGCTGACGTTCACTGGAGGTGTCTGGCCGGGTCCAGACATGGCCTGGAGCCTCAGGGGTGTCTGTCCCCAGCTGATAAGTTCCTTCCAGCTCTGGTACAGGCAGCCCAAAGCCTCAGCCACTGCCCTGGCTCCTGGGGGAATCTTTCACACTGAAGGGAGGTGGGGATGGTTCTTATCTTGACACTTCAAAGAAAGCCTCCTCCCCCATGTCTTCCTGCCCTGAGCGGTGCTGATGGGGAGGCTTGGTGATGAAGGGTTTGCCTCGGCCCTTTGATCCCAGGGCCAAGCAGGCGGGCGAACCCTGCTCTTCCAGGCCTGAGGAATGCCGGGCCACACTTCTTCGCTTCTGGCTTTCTATGATAGCGACAGCCTCACCGGTTCCTTCCCTCACTCAGCTTTGTCCCAAGGAAACCGGCCAGAGGTAAGGACAGGATTTCAGAAAGGAAAGGGCGCCTGTGGCTGGTGGGGAGAATGAATTGGTTTAATCAGGTGGATGGTTCTGACATTGCTAAGCGCTTCTTATACCCATGTTCTGATTCTGGTGCCGCTCTGACCCGTGGTTCCTAATCTGGGTGTCACGGAACCCCTGATAATCCACTGAGAGCTATGGATATTGGTGCAAAAAAAAAAAAAAGGCACATGGACAGGGAAATTTGGGAATGCAATATTAAATTTCCGAAACCCATCCCTGGGATTTTTGGGGTTTCACGGGTTCAAGTGAAGAACCCCTCAGAGTACGGCTGCCACTCAGAACAGGGTACTGGGGTTTCTTCCCACTTTCGTCCAATGACCTAATCTCTCTGACTCTCCGTTTCTCCACCTGTCACTTCGAGCCCACACCTCACACAGCTGGGAAGATTGTAGGAATTCACACAGGCAGAAGGTTCAGCGTAGGCAGAATTGGGAGTGATAGTGCCATTGGTGGTAACCTTTACTGCAGTGAGACATCCTGCCTCTTCTCATCTGGCCCCAGGAAAGAGGCTTTCAGGAGAAGAGACACTCTGTAGCCTCAGGCCTTAGTTTTCTAGTCTGGCAAATGGGTTGATCTCAGCTCTGTGTGGTCAGCATGCAGCCTTGATCAGGAGGCACAACCACGCTGAACAAAAGGAGAGTGGTCCTTACCTACAGATGCCATCACTGTGTGACTCTGATATTACTGTCATTCTGTACATGGAAGGTTTTGTGGGTCTTGAATTAGAGGGGGTCGTGTCTTACTAATCTATATGCTGGTGGCTGGGGCCTGAGGGGGGTGGAGACTCCCTTGATATTCCAGGAAGAGTGGGCCTAAGGGAGCTAGCTTCTTGGTGGATGACTAACCCCACATATTTCTATACTGCTAACTAACATCTTACAAAACTCATCAGCTCAAACCCATGTCCAAGTTTGCTCTCTCTCACCCTCCTAGAAGGACAAGGTAAGACAGATGAAAAAGGAATTTTCTCGAATCAGAATGGAGAGGAGAGAGAGACTTAAACATTCATCGAACCGATGCACTTACCTGACCCCAACTCTGCACACCTAAGCAGAGTTGGGGGCAAGTTACAAGGCAAAGGACCCGGTGGAGAAAGAAGAAACGACCCTGAGAATGCAGGCAGCACCTGTCCACTCCCCAGTGGACTGACAGCCTTCTGGATGGTGGCCACCGTCAGACATGCTGGAGAAACCAGGCTGGGGANTCAAACCCATGTCCAAGTTTGCTCTCTCTCACCCTCCTAGAAGGACAAGGTAAGACAGATGAAAAAGGAATTTTCTCGAATCAGAATGGAGAGGAGAGAGAGACTTAAACATTCATCGAACCGATGCACTTACCTGACCCCAACTCTGCACACCTAAGCAGAGTTGGGGGCAAGTTACAAGGCAAAGGACCCGGTGGAGAAAGAAGAAACGACCCCGAGAATGCAGGCAGCACCCGTCCACTCCCCAGTGGACTGACAGCCTTCTGGATGGCGGGCACCATCAGACACGCTGGAGAAACCAGGCTGGGGAAGGCTCTGGGTTGGCGGTGAGAAGCTTCTAGAATAAAGAGGATAATAGCAACAGTCAAAGTGAGCAGCAAGCTCTGCTCCCTATGCATCAATTCATCCAACGAACACGGACGAAACACCTATTACATGTCCAGCTCCTTCCCTGTCCCTGGCTTCCTGAACCCCGATGGAAGGGTTCCTTTCATGTGAGCTACAAACACATAAGGGAAAACAAAGGTGAAACCAGACAGAGAGGCATTGAAAAGCCACCAGGTAAGGAGGAGGGAGCAGTCAGCCAACAACACTGAGCAGGATCTTGTCCGCCCAGCTCCAGGAAGACACAGCTTCGCCAGCCACGTCCTTAGCAGACAGCTGCCCGGACTTGCGGACTGGGGGATTGCTGCCCCGGGCGTACTGCACCCGGGGGAGGAGGGCCTGAGTCCATTGGTGTTGAAGGAAAAAGGCTCTGGAAAGCCCTCAGGGGGGTCAAGCTGGGAAAACAGCACCCAGTGGTGAAGAAGGAAAAAAAGCAGGTGGGGATCCCCGAGGCTCAGTAAATGCAACTATTTTATGCCTGAGGGCAATGCTGTAGCTATGTAAGGACCAGAGGGGCCCATGGAATGAACCCAAGCTTGTCTGAGCGCTTCCTTTCATTTAATCTACTTAGTGCCCTTAGCGGATCCAATGAGCTTAAACATGTATGGATTTAATACACTTACTAAATTTATTAAGCGCATGAAAGAGGACATATGACAATACCACATATATACAAACACACGTACACGTCCCTCCATTCATCTCTCCATCTACAAATACATACACAGTACCTTGAGACAAATGAATAGTACAATAAAGTTTCTGTTTATGTTATTTTATTTGACAGATTCTTTAAGAGTTTTAAAAGGGAACTTAGACAATTATAATATTGCTCTATTTTGCACAGTACACACGTGTTTGGCTAATTAAATCAGTGAAGCTATGCATTAAGGGTTGAATAAATAGCATCTCACTGGATAGCTGAGGGCAACCACAGCTCCATGAGGTGGGCACTACCAGAATCCCCATTTTGTAGGACGGAACACTGAGGCCTGGCTATCTTGCAACAATGTTTCTTACAAGTTGCAGAGGTGTTGGGACGGTGGTCCCTTGCCTCGGATCCCACGCAAGTCCTCAACAGAGCCGGAGTCCTGTCCCCGAGTTTGTACACTTTTCCATTCCCCTCTAATTCCTTCCAAATCCACACCAGCTTTGATCCAATTCAAGTTCCACTGAGCCAGCTTTAGAGAAATTGAATTTCCTTAATAGGTTTTCCTAGACAAATCGCTGGAGAGCCGGGCGAACTCCCAGAGAGAATTCGGTGGAAGTCAGGAGCTCCTTCTGGCTCTGCCTCCAGCAGGCTGTGCGGACCTGGGGCCAATCACCAAGCCCTCTCAGAGCCTCCGTGTGGGGTCTGGGGACAAAGGGGGACGGACCCAGAGACCCGCCCAGTCCCTTCCGCACCAGCACTCTGCCCTTCTAAGATGCCCTGTCTCCTACAAGCCCCGGAGTCTTGAACCGATACAATACGCAGCAGACAAATCCCATTACAGGGCACTCTGTGAGTCTCCACTTGGTCACTGACTGTTAGGTGACCCGAAGTAGGCCTCCTCCCCTAATCTCCCAGCCCCCTCCCCCCATCTGGGGCCTGGCCTCCCCTATTAGCAGCTGGAGACAAGGATATTTACCTGTAAAGCGCTCTTTGAGCTCCTCAGACAAAGGGCTTTGCACTAACAAAGCTCCAAGCGGATTGTTTTTTAATGGGCCCCCGCCAGACCGGCTTTGTTTTGCTTTTTTTGTGTTTCTTTGCCCCCTTACACTCAGAGAAGTGCAGAGTCGTGTTTGCCCTCTGAATTCTCGCAGGGTTAATTCATCTGTTTGCTTCTGGGTTTGAATAGGTCTTTCTCTTCCTAGACTTAGAGGTTCCCAAACTCTCTCGGGTCATGGTGACTTTAGTAGCCTAGTAATTATTTCATTAACCCTCTAACGATCCTGTTTATGAAGTCATTAGCTCCAAAGAAAAAAAAGAAGAAGAAAAAGAAAAACAAACAAACAAACAAAACTTAGCTTGGATGCCCTAACAAGTGAGTACTGTTGGAAAAATAACACATATGAGTTTAAAGAAAAAACTATTTTGGTGTTACTAACGGGATTTCATCCTGTCGGACACGGCACAATTTCTCAAATATTGGAATGGAACGGTCGCTGTCGTTTTCGTTTCACATTCCACACTGGTTTTCCTACCTTTTTTTTTTTTTAAACACAGCCACTGTCGTCAAAGACCCAGCTTCTCAAAGACACGGAGTTACTGAAATGAATGCCGTGCAACGAGCCGGAGCTCCGCCCACGCCATTCCCCAGGCCAACTGCAACTAAAATCCCTGGAAATGCACTTAAAGCAGCTATCCGAAGACTCTGAAAGGCAGAGAAGAGAAAGAGCGTTCGCTGGAAGCCTTTTCCCTCCGTATATATCCCCCATTGGGCGTTAGAGAGGCTCACAGTCCAGGAACCCCAGCGGGTGTGGGCCCAAGTACCCCGAAAAGCCTGCTCCTTCAAGTCAAAGGACCAGGGAGAACACGGCCTTGCAGGAAAACCCTCCTGGCCGTCCCTGCCCTGGTCCAGGGGAGCACTGCAGAAGGGCCACGCCCCCTCTGCCCGCCAGGTATTACGGACACAAAGCTGGGGTGGGGGGAGCCCTGGGGACTCCCCCAGGAGCACCCCTCACCTTTCCCATCAAATGTCACCATGACTGAGGGGCAGAGCCCCGCTGACCACCCCGAGAGGAATGACGAAGATGTAGTACATCATCCTCGCCCAGCCAGGGAGTAGAGAGGGGTGGGGGTTACAGAGAGGAGGGAGCTGAAGAAAGGAAATCTTTAAGTCAGGGGATGAAGTCCTGGGCACGGCCCCGAGCAATCCACGCATGATTCTGTTTACTGTCATGAACCCATTTTACAGGCAGAGAAGCCGTAGCCAAGACATGGAGTCCACCCAAGTGTCCTTCGGTAAATGCCTGGGGAAGAAGCTGTGGGCAAATATACACCGGAACACTGCCCAGCCGTCAGACAGGATGGAATACTGCCATCTGGGGCAACACGGATGGCTCTGGAGAGTAGCATGCTAAGCGAAAGAAGTCAGGCAGAAAAGGGCTACAACGTCATTCCTACGGGGGCTATCAAACAGAAAGCAACCAAGGAACTCGTGGACACAAACAACAGAAGGGTGGTTGCTGGAGGTGGGGCCTGGGGGGCGGTGAAGAGGGTAAAGGGAGTCCCACCTACGATGATGGAGGGAGATGACTTTGGGTGGTGAGCACACAGTGCAATACACAGATTTGTATTACAGAATTGTGTACCTAAAAACTCTACGGTGTTACTAGCCCACATCACCCTGATAAACTTAATGAATTTTTAAAAAGAGGAAAAAAAAACGACACCAAGGGCGGGTGACTTCCTGAAGGTTATACAGCTTCTGAGTGAAAGGGTCTGAAACGTGTCCTAGCAAAACATTTGTTTTTAACAGCAAGTAGGGCATATCTAAATGTTTACAACTCAAAATGATAACGTTTACACGAAAAACGCAACCCAGCACGCTCACGCTTTACACAGCGAGATCGGTCCTTAGGCATAGCGCGTGCTGAGTGAAGACACACCTGTTCCAGGTTATGTGAAGTCAGTGTATCTGTGAGTCTGTTGGGACCTCGTGTGAAGAGAACACCAAAAACCCAAATTTGAGGCCTTTCTTTCATTGAAGTTTCATTACACCCAATCGAATGCACAGATTTCAAGTCTAGAGTTGGATGTCTTTTGACGAGTGTGTACGCCCGTGTACACATTCGTCAAACTAACATCCCGCTCAAAAGTCAAATCATCGCCACGACCGCACGACATTTCTTCTCCTCATTCCCCCATCCATCGTCCCACTCTGGCTTCCCACAGGCAGCCGCTCTGCCCATTTCTATGCCCGCAGACCAGCGTGTCTGACCTCGCATGTCAAACGAGTGGAATGACAGTGAATATTTCTTGGTGCTGACTTCTTGAGATTCATACATAGTATTGTATAAACAGTGCTTATTTTGAAGGGTTATACTCTGTTTTAATGTTTATGGGTTTCTGGATATTTATTGCATTTTATTCGGGATAAGTCAACGTGGACTTAATTAAAAATAACATTGAGTGACTCATAGCAGAAGGACCGTGTACGATGGCTGGCTATGTGGGAAACGATGGATTCTGGCATGGGAGTTCGAGCAAGGTCTCTGGTCACAGCTGCCCGGGTCCTCGGTCTCTGCCACTCCTTAGGTGAGTAACTTGGGGATCGACCAGAGCCTCCATTTTTTTACTCATGAAGTGGATATGATTGTACTAATTCCCATAGGATTCCTGTGAGAATTAAATCATGTGATCCCTGGAAAGCTTGGAGCGCCATGCTTGGCCCAGGACCCTGGCTGGACACACGGCGGTTCTTGTTAGATTCAGGATGGTGAGAGGTTAAATCACTAGGAGATAGGTACATGTTTTAGCCTTAGACCTCGAACCATAGCTCGACAAGATTTCTCAGTTCCCCCTTCCTGCTCCCCTCTGGGATCCCTCTGATTGTCCCCGGGGGTACAGGAATCCCAATTTCCTCAAACCCAGGGCATTATTTCCACACTCCAGCTGTAGATGAAGGAGGCATCTGCATAGAACACACCTGTCTAGCGTCTGATTGGGTAGATCGCATTTGTTGCCCTGGATGGCCCTGGATGGCACTTGCTCCGCATGCAGAGCTGGTCAGGCCCTTCTTCCACTGAGGCATGTTTTGGGGTCCCAGAAAGAGGCACGTCCACGCGTCAGGTGCACAGCCTTTGAGGGGCTCCCCCTCTGGCCTCCTCGGCCCCTCTCCCCATGCCCCTGCTCGGCCCACCTTTTGTTTGTAGGAGAGCGTGGATCAGTCTCAGTTCAAGGTTGGCTGGTTTTTCCTCCCGATTCCGACAAAGGGGATTCGAACGCTAACGAGGTGTCTCTGTTCCCTGCTCGTCCATCACGAGCGTGCAAACCCTGAGCTTCACACGATAGCTGAGAACTTCAAAGCTGGCTGTCAGAGAAGGAGACGCCTTCCAAAGGGGCAGTCCCGACCTTTGCCAGGCTTCTAATGGTGAAGGCAGACAAGGGGCGGGGGAAGGAGGAAAGTGCTGTCTTCCCTCCCTTTCCTCACGGGCAGAGAGAAGGAAATTCTCATTTCCCTGATGGTTCATACACGCCAGGACCTGCGGCAGATACCTTCCCATGGGTCCATTACAAATTCTTCACAATAAAGACAGACTGGCTTTATGGGCTCACGTGGGATAACAGGGGTTCACAGAGGCAAAGCTCCTGGCCTAAGGTCACACGGCCAGCCAAGGGGGATGGTCAGAGTTGGAACCTAGGTTTTTCAGGCCCCGAAGCCACCAGTGGCGATTCATTGGAGGTGCTCTTCAGAATCACCTGCGAGCATTTTTGAGATCTGTTCTGAACCCTTGGCCAGCCAGACCTTCTGAAACGCCGCCGCTCTGTAGTTCGAACCAGCTTCTCCGGTGATCCCGACACCCGACCTGCCACACGCGGACCGCTCGGCTGCAGGGAGCGTGTTCTGTCGCTTGTCGGAGTTTGTGGCCTCTCCTCCCGGCTCTGAGCTGCCCGGGCCCCGAGGCCTGTTTCTGTAAGGACCGCTTCCCCCGCGGCCCCCCCGGGAGCTGTCCTCAGAGCAGCAGCACGGTGAGCCGCCGCGGCGTGGCACAAGGTCTCCGGTGACCCAGGCTGTAATCAGCAGCCAGAAAAGGGGGGAGCTCAAACCATGACTGGGGAGAGGGCGGGGGGAGTTTTTCTTTAAAGGTACCATGTGCAAGAACAGCGATCCCAGATTCCTGGGCTGGCTCCTTTCTGAGGAAACCGCGAGCTAGAAGAAAACAAGTCAGACGGCCCTAGGGGTGCCCAGCTGTTTCTGACTGTGCGTGAGCTGCGTGCCTGCCCCATCGACCGCCCTCCCGTTTGGGAGACCAGAGCAGATGAACGGGATGTGGGGGACAGACATGAGCTAACGTCACGCTCGCAAAGCAATTAACAGGGGTTTACTGAGATGGGAGACGGGAACTTTATCCCAGTTCAATCCCACTGAGTTTTCCCAGATTGGAGAAGAGGCTTTCTTTTTCTGGAGGGCTCTAAAAAAATTTTTTTTTTGCTTTCTCTGCTCACGACATTCCGTGATAGTAATAAAAAGGGAGTGGCCATTGCTATCTCCTGTTCTCTCTTTTACTAAGGGGATTTTATAACGTCCTTTTAAAATATGACCCAGTAATTGGGTCACTGCTCTTTGAGGCTCTTCCCCGGGAAAATCGGTTGTTTTCCCGTCGGTGCCCTGGCGCGCAACCCTCTTTCGGCAGGTCTTGGACGGATGACGTAAAAGATAAGAATGCGTCCAAAGCCCACGCACACCAGCTTGATTTGAGCTTGATTCCTCAGGCTTGTGAACCCTTTGACCTGCTGCTCTGGAGGGTCTCATCCCAGCCAGGTTGCTGGGTGGACCGGTCGCCCGGCAACTGGACACTAACCTTCTGTGTAAGCTCTTGTCCTTGCCTGAAAGTCCCCTTTTCTCTCTCGACCCGTGTCGCCTGGCAAAATCATTACCACCCTTCAATGTGCGACTCAGCTGCCACACCCTCTGCGTAGGTCCGTAACTAAAGCCGAGGTGGCAGAGCTGAGAATCGAGAACGCACCCTGTCTCAGAGGAGACGGGATGAGACGGGAACGTGGCGGTGGCTTTCTCACAATGTCAGCCACCAGGACTGAGCTCTGCTTGCCAGGGACCCTCCTGAGTGCTCTGTGTGATGAGTCTATTCGCCATGGGGTGATCAGGGAGCAGGGCGGCTTGAGACAAGGCAAGCTGACAGTCGGTGTCCCGGAGGAATTACTGAGTGCCGCTTCTCATTCTCCAAACCCTCCTGGTTCACGAGATAGGTTGCGGGTGCCCCTGACGGAATCCTCGCAGCAGCTTTGAGAGGTAGACGCTCTCATTAGCCCCGTTTGAACAATACAAGGGAGGAAACTGGGACTCAGAGAGGGGAAGTGACTTACTCCAAGTCACACAGCCAGTGAGAGGTAGAATCGGGATTTGAACCTAGGCAGACTTAATCTGTATCACTGAAGGAAGGATGAGGGGAAATAACCTTTATCCCCAAGAATTAAAGAAGAGAGGGTGATGTGTCGTTAGAAGCTGGGAAATATCTGGGCACTGAGAAATGGCTTTCTAGAGGTAAGGGTGGGATCTGATCCTTTTACCCGTGCATGTAACAGGTACTTACTGAGTGTGAGTGTAGCTAGGTTTGCAGGAGCCGGATGCAGAGTGGTGAGTGTGCACATGCCCACACACAAGCCCTCTTTGCCCTCTGTCAGTGAGAAGTCTGGGGGCAGGGGGTGGGGAAATGAATGGGTTATACTGACCATCACCTCCAGAACTTGCTCCCAGAGGCCCAGACTAGCTCTTTCTGGACAAATCCAAGATTATTGGAGGCCTACAGAACCAGTTTTTTTTTTTTTAATAAAGAATTTTTGGCAACAGCAAAATCATAAAATTTCACACTGGAAAAAAAAAAGCACACCTCTCATTTCTCTTGGAAATAAAATTAGTGGAGGTGATCACACCCAGGCCACCTTCTTGCATGGCAGGAAGTGGCTGAGTGAAGAAATGACTCCCCTCTTTAAAGGAGAACCACACCTTGGAGCTCTGCAGAGCCCCCACCCAGGCCACATGGGTCACTCCCCCTCCCTGGACCCCTGATGGCGGCTGAGTTTGCAATGCCTGCTTCCCATATAGCTTTGTGTTCTTGTGGACCCCTTTTTTTTAGCTTTTAAATATATTTATTTACTGAGTTTCCTACTTATTTTTCAGTTGCTGAATGACAGGTAATTTTAAAATAGATTTACTGATGCATTAACAGCCCAACACAATGTCCAGGGCAGGCATTACTAATCGACCAAGATTCTCCAGCCCATGGAGTCTGAAGTTGTCTCCATGGCTCCTTGCTTTCCCACACCGCTCTGGGAAGCCACTGCTAATCAATCACAGTGGCCTATATAATTGAAACCCATCTCTCCCCAAATTTGTATCCATGTAAATTCCTTAAAGGTGGAGGCATTTGTTTTATAACCTACTTATCCCCAGTCCCTCAAGGCAGGTCTAATGCTGAGACTTTCCAAATGCAGTCAGGGGCACTGAGCGCTCCGGGGGGAGGCCCTGCCTGAGCCCCTCGGTCTGCCTGCGAGGTTCTACTGAGCTTCCGGAAAAGGGGCCAAGTCTCCTGAAGGGAAGCCACCGGAGAGAAGTGAACAGCTGCAGGAAAGAGTGTCCCTTTCTCCTTGTTTTCTCTCCCTCTTGCAAACAGGAGAAAAGGAACACCAACACAAGCCAGCCAAAAGCTCATTAATGCACTTGACCTTCCGAAAGAAAATTAATTCCAACTTCACACCTACCGGCTGTGTAGCTCCGCTTTGTCAAAACTGGCATCATTAGAGAGGAGATGACATGGCTCGAGGGCGCCAAGAGCCTGCCACCTCCCCACGCGGGGCTGAGCTGGAAGGAGCTGGCAGGATGCACGCGGAGGTGCCAGCCCCGTCAGCTTTTCACTGCGGATGAGGCTCCCTCTTGTTGGCTCTGGACGCTGTTATCACTGTCCAGCCGTCCTGATGATTCTGACCAGGCTCCCTGACAGCTCGGGCCCGGGGAGGGGCGGCCTTGCGGGTCTTATGGTGGAGGATTGGCAGACTGTGTGTGTGTGTGTGTGTGTGTGTGCAAGAGAGGGGGGGCAGGGAGGGGCTGCAGCAGAATGTGTCTGCATATCTCTGTATAAATGTGTGTGTGTGTGTGTGCAAGAGAGAGAGAGAGAGAGGCAGGGAGGGGCTGCAGCAGAATGTGTGTCTGCATATCTCTGTCTAAATGTGTGTGTGTGTGTGTGTGTGTGTGTGTGTGTGTGTGTGAGAAGAATGTGGGCATGTGGCAGAGCATGTGTGAGGGCTCAGGGCTGGGCCTGTATGTGTGGGTGCACATGTATGTGTGAGCAGTTGTGTGGGTACGAGTGTGCCCACAAAACACTCATGTGGGGACCTAAAGGGGTGTGCTTGCATATCTGTGCCCGTGCACATATGTTTGGGTGAATGTGCCACCCTGTGCATTTTTGTGTCTGTGTGCTTTGTCTTGTGCATACATGCACATGCATATGAAGAGGTGTGCATGTGTGTTTAGGATGTATGTGTTTATGAACACATGTGTTAACAATGCATGGGGCTGTGTGTGCAGATATAGTGTGTAATTGTGAATATTTTTGCATGGGGAGGGTGTGTATGTTTATATGTGTACGTGTCCACATTCACATGCATGAGATTATTTGCAGGGCTGCATGATCCCAAAACATGTCTCAGAACCTGCTTGGGCACCAGCAAATCATGACACCAAACTCCGTCCTTTCACTGCGTAATGACCTTGACATTTGATGTTGAAATATTTGAAGGTAATTATTGTGACCAATCCCAGAACTTCTAGGACTCCTGGATCTTATCATCTAATGTTAAATTACAGTGTTGAAGTTTATGAAGAGTTGAAGGAATAGGAATGTTTTTACCCTTGGGGGTGCAGTGTGGCCCCCGTTCACCTGCAGGCGATGACACATTCTTTGTGGAAGTGCATGTGTCCGTGAGAACCATATCTGCCTGTGCAGGCAGTTCTCCGTGCGCTTGCCTGGCCTGGTCTCGGTGTAACGTGGAAACTGGCGCAGCGCTGTATCGGGTACCACGTGCCACAGAGACAGGCGGAGACGAGCACAACCCGGCTCTTGCCCCCAGAGAGGTGCTGCCCTACTGGGCGGCACTAGATATCTGGCAGCAGGTCCTCATGTCTCCGCGTGAAGTTGGGTTCTGAGAACACGTTCTGAGCTCAGCAAGAAGAGGCCGTGAGGGGCCAGTGACATCTGCCACAGACACAGGGCGCGGGGCTGGGAGCATGGGTGCCATTTCCTTGCTGGAGCCAGAGCGTCGCCCTCCAAACGGCTCTCTGTGGTCCTGGGTTCAGTGCGCTCACTGTACCACCGGGAAAATAGGGCAGAAGAAGAAGGGGAGCTGAGTAAAGCAGGGCTGAGGCCAGCACCCTCCTACAGAGGATGCGTGACTTAAGGAAGCACCCCCTCTCAGGTCTGTGCAAATGCCAGTCCCTCAGTGGCACGATCCCGAAAGCAACTCCTTCCTTAAATCGTGTGCCTTAGGTGTCCCATTTGTCTTGCCTTAACCCTGGCCCTGGTCCGAAGGCACTTTTTCAAAACTCAGTGCACCCTCTCTGAGAAGAATCCCTACCTCCCCACGGAAGGTCGGTGACTCTATTTGTCAGCATCCAGCTGATTGGAAGTAATAAAAATCAGCCAAAGCTTAAGAAAAATGGGAATGGGGTGTCTCATAGGACCCAATGCATGTAAACCATGCAAGTGGCTGACAGAGAGCAAGCACTCAATACATCTTGGCTATCGTCACCGTCACCATCGTCACCATCATCACCATCATCACCATAACCATCATTTCACGTTTCCCGTGCACACGCGGAGCAAAAGATAGCTCCCCGGGATTCCCAAGTTCCCAAGCTGCGGTCTTGAGCGCACAGGGCCATCACCTTCTTCCTGAAGAGCCTATTTCAAACTCCTCAGGAAGACACTGTGATTGGCCCAAGCTGGGATGGTTTGATGTAATCAATCACGGCCAAGTTTAGGTGGGGGCTTTCTGAAGTCCAATCAGTCACTGTTGATGGGGGCAGTCGGCGGTCAAGAGCATGAGCCCAGTAAACACCTTGAAAGTTGCCTAAGTTCTGGACTACCCCCTGTGGGCATTCTCTCCTGCGCCCCTTTGATCTGCCGTTCAATCCATCCCTGCACCGGCTGAGGACCCAGAGAGTGGTTCCGTCTGCTCTGTAGCCGCGCCCGCCCAGCCCCGGGCTTCAGGGTATGAGCTCACTGACTGAGGGCTGCAGTCAGTCTGAAGTTTGTTCTGGTCTAGGAGGTACCGCTGAGTCCGCTGAATCCAGGATGGGCAGGTTTTTGTGGTGCAGGGGGTAAGGGTGCCAGGGTCGCAGGGTGAGGGAACGTCTGAAGCTTTGAATGTTGCTGAATCTTGATGGAGGTCGGGGGGGGCAGGGGTGGGGGGGGGAGACCATGAAGCCCAAGAACAAGGAGGACCCAGGAAGCAAAGATGGAGACAGAAGAGAGAGGTGATACAGCAACACAATGGCATGGTCTGATGGTAAAACGGGAGGAGGAAGAAGAGTTAGGGAGGAGGAGGAAGAGGGGAAGAGAAGAAAGGGAAGCAGAGGAAAAGAAGGAGGAGGAAAAGAAAGAGGATGAAAAGAGGAGGGAGAAAAGAGGGAATAAAAGAAAAAGAAGCAGTCGTAATAGCTGATGAAGAAAAGGTGATGAAGATGACGACAGTGACGAAGATGTTTCTGACCGGGTCTGATCAGCACAGACTTCTGGGAACGGCCTCCTGCTCTCCCGCTGTGCTCCAGCCCAGACTGCACACCTGCCTTCTTTCCCACCCCCCAGCTTCCCCCAGACCCGAAGGAAAGAAAGGGCACTGGGACCCCAACAATAATTGAAGAGTTCTGGTTCAAAGGAGGGTGGCTGGGCTGGGGGAGCTTGCCCTGCGGGGAGAAGGGGCTTTAAGGAGCAGCTGGTCAATCATTTGCCCGAGTGGCTGGGCAGAGGAAATTGCTGATCCCGTATCACCAGGCCCAGGGGGTGGGGATGGGGCCCTGCGACACAGGTTCGTCCAGGAGTGAAAAATGGGGTAGTGGCTTAGCTTCTGATGCCGATGTGAGCACCTCTCTCCCTCCTTTTCCCAGGAAAGCCATGGAGATGGTAACCACACTAACTCTCATCTGTCCAGGGGTTGCCACACGCCGGGCACAGTGCTCCATGTTCACGCATCTTCCTCTTCCCGTGACCACAGTGAGGAAGTTATTTTTGGTAAACCGAAGCCATGAAAGCGCTACATTCAACCATTGCTAAGGGGCGATATTGGCGATTTCAAAGAACCAGTCTGCTGCGATTATTATTAGTTGAGTCCCAGAGAAGCGCAGTAATTTACCCAAAGTCACCCAGATCCGGAGTTGGGGTCTGTTCCTCACACCTATTCGGGAGCTCCCGTGTTCTGGATGCTCACAGCTCCCCCAGTCCCCACGCACAGCCACTTTCCTCCCTTCCCTTCCTGGAGCCTCAGCTTCCTCGCTTATACACCAAGCGTGATAACGAGGACCCGGTCTTTCTTTAAGCGTTTAAGATGCTCCAGGCACTGTGCTCGACATTCGAGCCCCACCCCCTGACTCTCGGCTCCCAGGCCTCTCTGACGCCGAGGTTATTCAGAACCTTTGGAAGCCCCAAATAATTTTAGGACTGTATAAATGTAACTACTCCCTAACTGTCAGAGTTGAAATGACATTAGGCCCTTTGAAGGCAACTGTGAGGCTGATGTGGCCCCTGGTGAAAATGAGTTGGACACCCCTGCCCTAGGAGCCCCCAGTATGCAGTAGGTGCTTAAACACCGATGGCTGACTTGGAGGGAATAGCAGCGAGAAGAACTGTACTGATCCACGTGAGCTCTGGTTCGGGTGCACGGTAGGCACGTTGGAAATGCTCAGAAACATTTGTCAGATGGAAGGAAATCCGAGTATAGAAGTTCACGTTCATTCCCAAGTCTCACTGGGGTTTGGGGGCGGGAGGGGCAGGGCCTGTTTTTATTTGCTGTCGCTTTGGTTTGATTTTCACCGTATCGACTTCCCGGGGAGGGAAGGGGCCCCCCAGGTGAATGGCGAGGAACCCCAGATCAGGCCTGGCTTACGTTCTCATAGCTTTCTCATGTTACCGGCTCTGGGTCCCACCGCACAGGCCGCCTCATTGTATAACAGTCCCCCAAGAATCCTGGTGGGCCCTCCGAGCATCCAAGCTCCCCCCAAAATGAACCCCAAGCATAACAGCCAGGAATTCCCCACCGCGAGTGACCCCAAGCACACGAAAGGTGCGCAAAAGGCAAAAAATAATACCTTTCCTTCATTCCCCCAAAGGCCCGCGATGCAACGCCATAAAGCATTTGATTTAGGATATTAAATGCCGTTGGTGATGAGAACGTCGTGTAAAATTTGCTCTGCGACTACTTTCTTCTCCAACTGTCATTAAAAATGATTTACAGGTGGGCCTAAGTCTAAGAAACAACATGATTAGAATGGAGGGTTTGGGAGATCGGGTGTCCAGGGCAGCCTGGCCCCGCTGTCCGGCGTCACAGACACAGAGAAGGCGGTGTGCAAGACGACAGCTGGGTGTTTGCAAGGTGAGTGCGTGTGTGCGGAAGGAACACACACGTTCCCGGCGGAGACGGGAACAATGAGGCCTTGTTGGAAACTGGAAATCGTGGGTTTGAAAAGCGGGGATTCCAGAGGGCCAGCCTGGAGGGCACTTCTTAGGTGGAAGCCCACAGAGGCGAGGTCTCACCCAGTGCCAGACTGGCAGGGTCCTAACTGAGCTTGAAAGTAGCAGATACCTCCTGAGTTTTATAAGGACGTAAAGGTCTCATCTGTGTTTCACCTTTATTCGGTGCACTGGGCACAGCAACCCCAGGAATCAAGTACAATACTGCTGTGACCATTCCTGTTTTACAGATGAGAAAGCTGAGCCTGAGGAAGGTACAGGATGTCGCTCAAAACTATGCAGCTAGAGAGAGAGAGAAAGAGGCGGAGTCGGGATTTGAACCCAGGCAGCTGCACTCCAGAGTCTACAGGCTGAACCCAATAGCCTACATGGCATCCTAACTTCTAATTGGAAGTGACTAAATGGTCCTTGGCCTCACCTCGCCTGGCTCTCTCTCCTTAAAAAGGCTGCCATTAATGAAGCACCAACTATGGGCCACTTTCCGGGGCGCTTGCTGTATGTTCCGCCCAGTCCTTGTTATAGCTCTGCCCAGTTGGAGGCGTACTTTCCCTCATTCCCCGGAAAATTGGGGCCTCGGGTCACATAGCTAGTGAGTGGCCAGGCAGGGAATGTAATGTCGTTGGCCAGGTGCCACAGCAGACCTGCTTGCGGCGCGGCCACGTTATGCAAAAAGACACACGAGCATCTTTTGGGATCTGAGAGTAAGTGTGATCCTCTCAGAAACCACCAGTTTCTTTAGAAATCAGAGACACCAGCTGGGGTAGGTTGGGAGCTGGAGGGCACTGTGGCCTCTGCCTGTGGGACGCGGGAGGCTGAGCTGCCCTGGAGAAGCTGGTTGTCTGAGGACAGCATCCTCTCTTCCTAGAGTTACTGTCATTGTTGTTGTCACCCCTGTACTACGGGGGCTGGGGTGTGGCTAGAGCAGTTCTCCTTGCTGAAGTCTCCATTGGTGTTTGCTGGTTGAGGTGAGGACATGGAGCTGATGAACAGAGAAAATGTTTGCAACAAGAGGAGAGGAGGAGAAAAGCAATGAATTCCTCGGAAATCATGAATCAGATAACCGGGCCACAGGCTCATAGTGTCCCCTGTAGAGTGTCCGGGTCAGTCACGACGCGACTGCTTACGCTGCGGGAACAAACACTCCCCGAATTGCTGGAGTGCGAACAACAAGCAGTCATGCCTTGCTCTGGCAATACATTTGTGGCGTTTCTTCGACTCGGGGGAATCAGTGGGGGTTGCTTTGATCATTTGTTAGGATAATAACTCAAGAAGGAGCGGCAGTCCTCACCTCCTTGTGTGCACCTGGAGTAACTGGGACAGTGAGAAGAGTCTGGGCGTTTGGTGCTCTGGCTCCTGTCCTGTGTGGCACCCCTCCTGACTTTTCATTGGCCAGAGTAAGTCACGTGGTCGTGCCTAACGTCAAGGGGAAAATGCAAGCCCACCTTAAACCTAGGTTGGGCTAGTTCTAGAAATATTTGGTAAATAGCACCAGTGAAAACCACGGTGCCTACCTAGTTGTTAATTTGTGACAGATGGCTCATAACCAAATATTTTATGAGAATGTGGATACCTGGCTTCAATGGGAAGAACTGGAAGGTCTAGCTGGCCAGCAGTGGCGACTCCTGGCCCGTTTCACTCATCCTGGTTAGATGCCTGTCTCCTATGCCCCATTCAAGCATCAGGGCCAGGGAATGCAGAGAACCAGACGTACGTGGAGAACAAATTAGTGAATGACCACCCCAGTGGGAGAGGTGACTGTTGATTTTACAAATACAAAGACGCTGTTAGACAAGGGTGTCGCCGTCATCAGCAACTCAGTGTGCCCACCTGCAAGGCCGCTGGGCCTCTGTGTGTGCCGCTCTCTTTGCCTAGGACTCCATTCCCCCTGCTCCTTGGTGTGCTCCTTCTCCCACCACGCAGGTATGCGCCAAGCTGCCCCTCCTGTAGAGGTGATCCCTCGGTCACCCCCTCCCCCAGTCATTCCACTGTGCACCACGTTTGAAAAATTTCCTTCCTGTCCCTTATCAGTGTCTGAAATGGTCTTTTAAAAAGAAGTATGTGTTTATGTTTACTCACGCTAGGATGCAGCCACCGTCAGAGCAGATGCCACCTATCTTCCCAACTGAGTGCCATCATCTCAGACGGTGATCGACTGGCACATAGTAGGTGCTCAATAAATCTGTGTGGCATCTATATGAAATAAATACGTGTCCACTACCTATACATGAATGAACAGGCCCGAGGCTACACCTACTTTAAAGCCCACCGCCTGCAGCTGGAACCCCTACTTGGCTAGTCTCCCCCACCCACCTTGCTGGGTAGGCACAGGGGTCAGTCCCATTTTGCAGAGGAGAGGGTTAGAGTCATGTAGCCACGAGCTAAGAAAGCCAGGTACCACCGGGAGTCCGACGAGGCAAGCCAGGGTCCTCCCCTGGAGCCTCTGGAGGGAGTGCAGGCCTGCTGACACTTTGATTTTGAACTTCTGGCCTCTAGGCTGCCGGAGAATAAGTATCTGTTGTCTTAAGCCACCAAGTTTGCAGTATTTTGCTATGGAAGCTCCAGGAAACTGATACACATCTTCATACCTAGGACATGTTAAGTTGTCTTTTGGGGGCAGTGAACTAGTTAGGAATACCAAAACTCCAGTTCTTTGTCCATCTCCTTAGCTGCCCGCCCATGGTCTGACGTCATGTGCCTCCATCCAAAACCAGAATGCCATAGTCAGGCCACCTGGAGTAATGAACTTGGTCTCCACGTGCTAAACAGCCCCCTGTCACCTTCCCTGATAGCTTGTCCACACTCCCTCCCAAGTGTCTGGGCTTTGTCAGGGGTCAGGCACCCCGACCAACACCGCAAGACACAAGTGAACTGCAAGCAACTTGGTAAATGGTAATTCCTTTCAAATCCCAGCTCGGCCCCTCACCGAGCCTCAGTTTCCTCTTCTGCAAAATGGGCCCCCTTGTAACTTCGTAGGGTTGGGGTGAGGCTTCAGTGGCAGAGTGTATTGTGTCTCAGCACAGTGCAGGCAGGCGTTGAGTGCGTGCAGGCAATTGTTGCTTTTGTGGGGCCAATCTGAGAAACAGAATTATTGAAAAGCTACGCGAACTCATCCGGCTCAATTGTGTTTAATAAGCCCTGTTGTGATGCTTCGTTAGGTAGGAGGCCGTGTGTGCCCTGGACACGACAGCGGAGAGCCTCATCACAGAGTAATTAGGCTGGACTAAAGAACTCTAACAAAAAGGCAAGAAGAACCTTACAGAATTATCTAAATGGCCTGTTCGGGGGCAATGATCGGGGTGAGAGTCCAGTTCAGTTAAGAGGAAAAGGCTGCATCTCCGACTGAGCCCCGTAAGAAGCTACAGAGAGTAAAAGTACTTCCACATTTGCGTTCCATAAACCAGATGGCAAGAAATGTAAAAGCAAACCTATTACGAGAAGACAAAAGCAACACATTGAAATAGCTGTTTTCCTCTACAGGCAGCGGGGACATTGAGGAAAATGTGAATTATAGTGGCCAAAGGGGGGATCTTTCGCCAGGAGATGTCTTTGGTTACACTGTCCCACGTTCTCGTTTGGCGGCAAGCTAGAAGGACGTCCCTCTGACACGTTAGCGTCTTGACCAGGCTTTGCAAACTCGTGGCTGACTCGAAAGCTGTCACAAGGCCCTCCGTAGCCCTTGGCCTTGAAAAGAAATAGATTAATTTGCACGTCACATCATGTCTCGACATCCTAGTTGCCATAACACCGCTCTCCCTCAGAAAAAGAATTCTCCAGAGTGTCCACCAGTGTGAGCATCACTGTCATTTCTTGTGGGGACACACACACACACGTATATGCATGCATATACGTGTGTGCGTGTGTATTATACATATAGTCCTCGGCAGCACATGAATGCCCAGGGTCTGTATCGTGGATTCGGCTCTTTCTCGTGAATAAAGCCAGCCTGCAGCATGGAACAGCTTCAACACTAGCCATCCTTCCACCGTGCTCAGGCGCCTTGCAGTCTTCTGACTGGTTTGCCAGTGACCCCCAAACCTAATTAACCTGAATTCCGCCCGGCTCCTCCCCGGGGGTGGGGGGCGGCGGCGGGGAGGACAAGCACACCAGCCCCCTCCTCTGCTCCCTTGCTCTTTCTCCCTGCTGTCTGGGACCGGCTCCCCAGAGAAAGCCTTTTGCCTCAGACACCGCAATCACCAGCTTCCTTAAGCAGAGCTCTGCCCGGGATGATGGGGTGTGTTTTTCATTTGAAATGAGTCCACATCTGGGACTCACTTAACTTGATTTGGGAAGTCCTGTGTTTCTGATCCAAAAAAACAACAAAACAACAACAACAACAACAACAACAAAACAAACTTGTGCAAATACGCCCGACTTTTTCCGCTCCCTTTCTGCGTGAATTGATTTTTCTTCCGTTAAATTTAGTTTGCAGGGAAGGACGGAGGAGGAGAGAGAGGACAAGGCACACTCAGCCGGCTTGCTCTCCTGAGCGCCGGGCTCGCTGGGCGACGAGGCCAGGCATGTGGGGACTGATTGAATTATTCCACTCCCAATGAGAGGGGGAGTGATGGGGTCCTCTTTCTTGATTGCCGTCTGCTGTCCCTTTGGGTTTCCTGCCCAGGAAAAATGGTTCAGGATGAAGGGGAGGCTATTAGAAACCGCAAAGAAGCAGAACCTGCGTGTGTACTTCCTTGGCTGGTCTGCAACACCAGAGTAAACACTTGGAACTTCATTCCATCGGGCTGGCGCGCCCTGGGATGTCTGGGTACAGAAAATGAGCCCGCGTCCTAACTCACCTCTTTCCTGGGATGTATAGGTGACGTACCTAATATGAGAAAATCCAAAAGGACAACTCAGATGTATGTAAGGGGTATGGACGGCCGTATAAAGACGATTATTTACATTATTAAAAAAATTCATTTTCCTCCCATAAGAATACACTAATTGTTTTTAAATAGCTAAACCCTCTACTTAAAGTATCATTTAATTTTCCAAAAATGAACAATATATGTTCCTTTAATATAGTTTTGAATAAGCTAAGGCCTCTACTTAAAAATTTATCTCATTTACAAAAATATGATGGCTACACCACTTTTCACTATAGTATTTTTAAATAGCTAAGTCCTACTTAAATGTTTATTTAATTTTCCCGAAATGACTCATATGTGTTCTTTTCATATAGTTTCTAAAGTAGCTACACCCTCTACTTAAAAGTTTAATCTAATTTTCAAAAAGCAAGATGAATAGCCTTTAAAATCAAAGTTTAGATGTATCTGTGCTTCACAGCAGTCTAACCTTTGATTTGGGGGGGGGGAAGGAAATACCATGCATGTGTGAAAAGAAATCTCTCTCTCTCTTTCTCTCATAAATCTGCCTGAACTGGGCAAAAATCTCTTCCTCTAGAACATCATAGATAACTTTGGGTGTGAAGTTTATGCATTGCTCTTGAACACAACAATTATTGGCCTTTTTATTATTATTGAGTAGGCAGGGTGGAGACGGCGGGGTTGGCATTGTACCCCAGGCCCTAGCATGAGCTAGACCTACTAAGTTTGGCTCCCAGTGATACTAGCTACGACTCCTGTTTTCTCGAGAAACATAGTCTTGTCCGTAATAACATCACCATCTACTTTACAAGACCCTCCCAAGGGTTAAATGAGCTAAGATACTTCATGCAACGACTGGTGCTTGATAGGTTTTTAAAAAGTATTATTCCAGAATCAGGATTATGATCAAATAGGGATGAAATAAAATAACATATTTAAGCATTTAGTAGAATTCCTGGAACTCAATAAATATTCAATACTTTTTAAGGACCTAGACAAAGAAATAATCAACTCAGACATTCTTGAGTACATTTAATGGAAAACGAGGGTTACATCAGCTGAAACAAGCCTGTAATTAGGACAGGAAATAGCAGTGTTTAAGCTCTTTCACCAAGAGAACTGAATTCGACTTTTGTGGTAGAACCGAAATTTCAAACTGAGTTAGATCAGCTTTGGAAAGAAAATTGACCAGGCATCACGCTACAAGGGCTCTCTGAAATGCTCCACATACTGCTTTCAGCTAACATTTGTTAGGTCCTCGATGAGTTTCAGTTATTGGCCCAAGCACTGGACACGTAACAACTCAGTGAATGCTCACGAGAGCCCTGCAAGGCAGGCACTGTTATTCACCCCATTTCGCAGATGAGGTCCCCAAGGCATAAAGACGTCCAATTACTAGCTGGGGACCGCACACTCAGCAGCAGAACCGGAACAAATCCTGGTGCCTGTACTTAACCCTGACCTCTACTTCCTCTCATGTATCTGCTCCGCGATAGATTCCAGCAAATGACAGCCCTCTATCCAAAGATTAAAAAATGCAAACGCCACACAATTGGCCTTTTAGGCAACCAAAGGGTGGAAAGAGGGACAGGAACTCAGCCTGGGAAGCCGTTACTTAAAAGCTGATTGGACACACCTCAGGGGGCATCAGACTCTTATCTGTCACGATGGCCAATAGGAATTCTCCATAGTGAATGGTTGTGGGCGGGGGAGAAGGGGGGAAGCCCTATGGGAATGCTGGATACTAAACAATGCAAATCAAGCCAATCCCAAGATCTTTTGTAGAAGTTTATCTGGAAGCGCTAGATGCATCAAAAAAGGGGACCCTATTTGGGCTCAGATCGTTGTTGCTGACAGTGCCGAGTTACTGCTTCTTCTAGGCGACTGTTGGTTCATGAACTTGGTATTTCCTGGGGTCTGTTAACATCGTGGGCATGGGCTGGGCCCCGGGCAGAGAGCAGTCAGCCCGCTGCCTTGGTTCCTGCCCTCATGGAGTTTGCCGTCTATCAGGAGAGATGTAGTTTGAAAACTTCTGCAAGGATGCAATTAAATTTTTGACAGGTGCCTTTGAAGGAGGGCCCAGGTCGCCAGAAAAGCATAAATAGCTACAGGCGATATTTGCAATACGTAACCCACCAGCACAGCCTACCAACAGTTACTACTGATGTGTTCCTAACCGACCCACACAGCTGGTCACGGCAGGTCCCTTCAGGGCGGGACCAGTCTAGAAGGCAGGGGAGAGAGAGGGAGCATTTTCTTGAGGAAGTGAATTTCATATTTTTAAATTAAACTCACTACTTTGATTTAATCCTAGAGTCACATATAGTTACAAGAAATAATATGGAGAAATCCTACACACCCTTCACCCAGCTTCCACCAATGGTACCACCTTGCAAAGCAATGGTAGACAGCACAGCCAGGGAGTTGGTAGGTATTTTGAAAACACCACTGTTTTTTTCTGAGTTTTGAATACGTTACCCATGCTCACGGACCAGAAGTTAAAATTTACGAAATCGGGGACAGGGGAAAAGCGAGTCTCTTTTGTTATGTGCCGTGTAGACACCCATTTGTTCTTCCTGGAATCGAGTGTTATTACAGTGTCCCCATATAGCCTTTCTCACACATTTGCTAAATTTACAAGCACTATATTCCTCTGTGTGTGTGTGTGTGTGTGTCCTTCCCGCAGGTGAGAGCCTACTATGCCCACAATTTTGGATTCCGCTTGTCTTGCTCAGTATCTCGGAGAGCTGTTTTGCGAGGAAGCAAACCATCAAGAGGAGTTTGAGGAATGTGAACAATGGTGGAAAGGCATTCCTGGCGGAGGGAACAGCCGGAGTCCAGGTCCAGACACGAGAAGGAAACCCACCCTTCGAGAAAGCGGCAGGAGGCCACCGTGGCTGGAGGGAAGGGGCAGAAGGAGAGGGTGGCCGGGGGTGGGGGTGGGGGTGGGGTGGACACTGGCTCTCGGACCGCTGTGGGAGGGACCTCAACCTGACACTTGCTTTCTCCATGTGGCTCCTTCCCTGAGGCCGGAAGCCACCCTGTGGGTAAGGAGGACACATCCCAGTCAGGCTCCCGTGTAAAACTTCTACAACAGTTCAGCTCTGGCCCACACAGCGAGGCTGGTGGTCCCAGGCCCAAAGCCCTCCGTGGCCCCGGGTACCGCTGCTGTCCTTGAGAGCCTGCGTTCTTTTTCAGCCCGTCCTCGGGATTTCCCCTAGCCCGGGCAGCTCTTCTCAGACAGCCGAGGTTGAGGAAAAAAAAAAAAAAGAAATGGTGGGAAACAGCAATTCTCGACTTTTTTTTTTTTTTTTTTTTTGCTCTAATTTGCAAGAGACAGCAGGACGGAAAAATGTGCCTCTGATTATGACCCCTCTGTGCTTCCTAAAAGCTTCTTTCTGGACTTTTAAGTCTCCTCAAGTTTCAAGTCCTCTCTTTTTCTTTCCCTTGTTCTTTTTTCCTCTATTTAAACTAATCTAAAAAAGCTATAAAAAGCCTCCGACACTATAAATTCCCCTGTAAACCCTGGTTTTATAGGTTTAATTGCCCCCTTTTACAATGCTGCGTGCCTGGGTCCTGAAACACTTCAGCTTTGCAGGGCAAGTTCAAATTCATAGCAAGAGCCTAGGCCACCCTGTGATGGAGGGGGGAGCGGGGGTTGAACTCTGGGAGCCCACGAGGCACCTGGTTCTGGTCTTGGCAGACTCGGGCAGCTCCGGGTGCCCAAGTTGCCAAAGTGAGGCTTTGTTCATAAGGGAGAAAGTTGCCACCTTCTTCGAAAATGCTTTGTCTTCTGAAGTGTCACCTGAAAGCCCAGAATGAGTTCTAGCTGGAGAAACTCCCGTAAAAGCAACATCAGCCGCATCACGATGTTTACTACAGCCAGAAGAGCAATCGCCACGTCTCCAGTGCTAGTTAGCCGTGGAAAACACATTGTTCGTGTTTAATCCTCACGACAACCCTGGAGCCTGGGACTACTGCACTTACTACAAGGGAAGACGCCTCGGCTCAGAGACTGAAGTTGTTTTCCTAAACTCACACAGCGGGGCTGGGACTACAGCTAGAAGAGCGAAAATTTCAGGGACACCAATAAACCCCGGTAACCAAGCCGAAGGACAGCTGGATGCAGTACTTTTAACGAAATCAAACGGACAAACTATGTCCCGTAGGCCTGCCCCCTGATTTTGTAAATAAAGTTTTATTAGAACCAGGGCCGAGATTAGGGTGAGCCAGGTAAGGCTGAGTTGTAGAAACGGAGAGCTGGGTCCTGTCTTTATTTACACTTTTGAGGTTTTCTTCTGCATGGAGCCTATGCATTCGTTTTGAGAGTTGCAATACTGCGCTGAAACAAGGACTGTGCCCCCCCCCTTTGCTGACCCCCAGTCCTGGACCTATCCTACCTTTGGGAGTGCTGATCCCAGTGGGTCGGCCTGTTCATCCGGATCCAGCTAGTTTCCAAGGGGATCAGAAACCGCAGTCAGGAGGCCGTAGTTCTTCCGGCCTGCTGTCTGCTGCTCTGTGCTGGGGGCCGGTCCAGGCAGGTCTTCCCTGAAGGCCTCTGCTGCTCAAGCAGGGAGGGGGCCGTCCCCTGATAAAAGTGCCTGGGGGCACGTTCAGCAGCCGGAGTCCCCACACTCCCTCGAAACACTGTGTGCCCATCAATACCTTCTGTCCTCGTAGGGGCTGTGGGGAGACCTTCACAGCAAACTCTCTCCCCCTGGGCATTGGCTGGGTCCACATTTTAGCTCTGTTTGCATTTTCCTCCCCCCCCCCCCTGTCATTCATCGTGTTCCACGTAGGAGCCCAGAGCCCTGGATTCCACTTCGGGGGTGGGAGGCTGAGATTTCTCCTCTCGCCTGGTCTGTGAGGCTCTCTCCTCCAACCCTGCGGTTCTTCCTCTGGCTCCTGACATATTATACCTCCTTCTGCCTTGGGACCTTCCCCTTGACCTCGAAAGCCTTTGGCCCACCGCAGTTCCCTGGCTCCCTCTCCTCCTTGACCTCTGTCTCAGGAAGGCTTCTTTAGAGCCTTCCTCAGCTGCACCCCAGCCAAGGCACCCTCGTCCCTACACCTCTTCCTGCTGCCTGGTGACGCTGACTTTGCTGTACTTTGTTATTGGCAATGGTTCAGGTAATGCCCGTCTCTTCCACCAGCCGCTGAGCTCTGGGTGGCAGGTCCAGGGTCAGGCTTGTCCACCACCTCATCGCTCTTGGCCATCACAGACCTGGGGACCAGCGGGAACTCAATAAGTATTTGTTAACTGCCCGAGTGACTCTCATATTGCTCTTCACCGCCCTGCACCGAAGGGGACCCCAAACGGAGGAGAAGAGGGCAGCTGGATTTCAAAGGGCCTCTGACGTGGCCCTGTGATTCTGCGATACCATCTGGGGCCTCGTTAGGGAGGACACAGCACACTGGAGTCCGTCCAAGGCCTGGGGCTCTCGGGGCTCCTGAGAGATGAGATGCATTCTTACTGACCACTGAGCCAGGGAAATGGAGCCCGGCCCGGTCTTTTCATCTCGGTCAAGAGATCGGAATCTCCGGCAGTACCAGATTATCCACCCTGCCTGTTAGTCGGCCTTCGACTTGGGGGGCGGAGGGAGCAGCTTGACTATTCCCCAAACCCGCTGAGGTTTTTCCTCAGAGTCACTTTCCAGCCGAGCGCCTGATTCTGCTTTGAGAAAAAGGGTGATGTCACTGTTAGGAATTAAAGGCACTGAAAGACACTCGCTGGTGTACATTGATGGTTGGAAAGAAACTAAGCTCGGAGTGTTGAACAGCGTTTCAGCATGGAGTTGCCAGGCCGGGGATCTCCAGCCTGGGCTAGAGCTTCCCAGAGGCTTCTCTGCAAAGCTAGTTTCTGAGGAGTTGAGCACAATACGGGGTGGAAGCGCTTTAGCCCGGGCCGGGGGGTCCGACTGCCATCTTCCTGGCCTGGCTGAGTTTCCCGGATGGAAACCGTTGAGCCAACAAACACTCCCAAACACTCTGGTTTTTTGATGCAAGAAGCAGCAGGTAACCAGCGGGGCCAGGGTCTCATTCAGATCCCCTGGGAGGCTTTGGTGCCAGCCTTCCCCTTCCTCTGACCTCCCCCACAATGCCTCATCGGTGAAGCGTGTGAGAAGATCGAGGCAAGGGGAGAGAATCTCAGAGTGATTCTTCATGAGTTCAAAACCCTGATGACTCAGATTTTTACCTTTAAAGACGGGGCATTGTTCTAACTTCCCTCCAGGACTTGTTCTCGTACCAGACGTCTGGCCTGAGGACGCCTTTTGCCTTTTCCACACCATCTGGGCCATCCCCAGTGCCCGAGGCTCTCGTGGGCTGTCCCGGGGGTTCTGGGAGGTGGTTCTGGGAGGCGGCGCTGGCTCTGATTGTGCCACCCAGTGCCCAGGCAGCTTCGATGAGCTCACTTATGTGCGTCTCAGAGGCCATTTCTTCAACCGTCCAGAAAACACGGTGGGGGCAAGTACACCTCCATCCCAACGTCTGCTGTGAGAATTTTCAGAGATGCTGTCATGTTGGGGCCTGGCCCCCGGTTCAGCCATTCACACATGTCGGCCATTGTAGTTCTATTTCTTATTATCTGGTTCTTCCTCTCCTGCCCCAGTCCCCCCCACCATGGCCTTTCTTTCCCATGATTCCAGTCCTATTGCAAGAGCCGCAGCCTTCACACTGGGTGCCTCTCCCCGTTCCGTAAGCCCCTCCTTGCTTTACAAGGCCCAGTTCTGAGGTCGTTGCAAGGAAAAAGCAAAATGGACCCCGTTCAAGCACCTGGCATGTATTAGGAGCTTAATACATGAACTCTGAAGCAAGTGCTTTACAAGAAACTCGTAGCGAAACAAGGTTGCATTTCCTGTGTCTTCCCACAGCAAAACCTCTGCTCGGGAAATTCTGCAACTGGAAATCTGTTTCCCTGCAAGAAACCCAGAAGGGATGGGAGGCAAATGCCGCTTCATTCTTGATCGCTAATTGTGCAAAAGTCACAAAGCTGTATTTAGTCACTTGCACCGTCGCGCATGTTAGTTTCTCCATTTCTGCCTCCGCAGACAGGTAGCTGAGGCTCAACTTTTGAAGGGTGGGATATGTAGTGTGAGGGGAGAGGGCAAGAAAAAATTAAGACGTGGGTGGGGAGGGAGAGGCGTCAGAAGGGGACACAAATGTACTCAAAGAGAAGGGAGAAAAGCCAGAAGGGCGAACTTGCCCCGTGGCACAGTATGGCTCAGACAAGCTCAGTGTTTGTTGAATGAATAACCGATTGCCCTCAAACCTAGCCCTATACTTTCGCTTTGAACCTGGTGGCTAGATTTTTGCCTCGATTTTCTGTGGGCTTGTTTGAGTTCCACGTTCCTCCCGATTTGTCTACCTGATAGAGGCTCCCAAGAGCAGAAGAGACTGAAGGTCCCTGTCATGAGCTGAGCCTGTCACCCATCAACTGTCATGTACATAGTTGACATTCAGTACTTGTCGAAGTGAATATGTATCCTGTTCTGCCACCAACTTAGGCTGGTGTTTCCCGATTCAAAACCTGGGCCTTCTCCTGTGAGCTGCCCTTGGGTGCAGCCTACCGAATCAACCCTCTGAGCCCGTGGCCTCTCGTGTCTAGAATTTGTGCCTTCCGGTAAATAATGCTTGTCAACATCTGTCTTCTGCAACATCTGTGAACGCTTCCGCTTGCTCCCGTAACTATCTCTTGAGTTTTGCAAATATTGTCATGAGTCTGGGCTCCTTCTGCTAACGCGGATCTGTCCAATCCGGCTTGTTCCACATGAGTTTCTTGTTTTGAGTGGTTTGCATCTAGTCTCTTTCCAGAACAAGCACAGAGAGGCGAGAGGAGGCCCTGTTTAATCAAATTTCGGGGAGGAGTATTTGTTTTCGCTGCCTAGATCCAAGGCCAGGGGAGGGTCCAAGTCCACATGCACGAGTCCCCCGCCCCTTCCTTCTATCAGTTCTTTTCCTGCAAAGACCTTACTATTAGTTTGGAATTCTTTCACTTATTCACTTCACTCAATAAACATTTACAGGCCCCCCACTCTGGGCCAGGACTAGGGCGAGAACCTAGGAACACCATGAGTGGTAGCCTGGACGTGACCCTGCCCTCCCGGGGTTTCCTGGCTACCGGGGAAGTCGGGCAGTCAGACGAGCAAGGCCAACCCCCCCACGATGAGTGGTGTGGCTCAGGACCTTGCAGACCATCTGCTGTCCTGAGGGCCCAGCGGGTGCCAGAAATGTACGCAGCGCATTTCACAACGTTGCGGACTGACGTTTCCTCATCTGCCGTGAGGGGTCACCACAGGACTTATTTCACGGGGTTGTGAGGAGAAGTGGAAGGACCCTATTCCATGAGAATAGGGTCTGGCGCATCACCCTGCTAACATACTTTGTTTACTTATCACACCTCCCCATTTCACAGATGAAGAAACTGAGGTTCAGAGTCTTGCGCCCTGAAGGCACTGAAGAACATGGAGAAACCAGGGAGATTTCCGGGACCTGATTTTCCATGATACAAGTCTGAGAGAATTCAGCAGGCTCACACACTGTGCACTAACCACTCACTTCCTCACACGGGCCTCGTGAACACTCTCTAAGGAGTGTGGAAAAGTCCCCTCCAGTCCAAGAGGGGGAAAAAAAGTAACTACATGCAAGCTAACTTCCACACCAGCTATGGTTTGGGTTTTTTTTCCCCTTCCTTCTTCTGAGCTCTCTCAACTCTGGAAAACCAGAAACCCCATTTACTAATAATAGGTTTTCTTCTATGATTTCTGGAGCCGAGGTAGGTAAGAAAGAAGAGGGAGATAAATGATTCAGAGTCCCTAAACGCAGTCATTTGGCCTGTGGTTTGGAGAGGACTGAACAGCTGTGAGTGAGCCCTCAGCGCGAGCCAAACCTGAACCCTGCACGCAGTTTGGCGAGACCACAAGCGCAATCTATCTGCAAACATGGCCGGGTTCCTCCTCTTCCCGCCGCCAGCCGGGACCCCAGCAGTGGAAATGTGAACTGGCCCTATCGTCAAACTCATTCCAGCCTTGCTCACAGCGCCGCGACCGGCGGACGCACACGAAGGGGAAGAGTCTGATGCCATCAATTACCCGGTGACCTTTCTGCCCCCGCACAAAACAACCAAACCAAACAAACTCAACGCTCTCGGGATCTAGAAGCTCTGATTCCACATGATAAATACCCAGCTTAGGGGAGGGGCTGTTATTAGGCAAAATATTACATCCATATGGCCGAACACGGCGCTACCCCTGAACTGATCTTTCAAAAAAAAATAATAAAATGCTTCCGGTTTAACATTAAAAGGAAAAAAAAAAAAAGAACAACGGCAGAAACGTGGGCGAGCTCAACCACCTAAAGAAAATAAATGTGGATGGGAAAATAACCAGAGGGAAGCCTCCCAGACCATCACTCCCGGCACTGGCCTCTGGGTGGGAGGAAGGTTGGTGACTGTTTCGTTTATCACCGAGTTGATAAACGTCACTGCTCAGCTCCGCTCCCGGTGAAAGCGCTCTGGGAGTGAATTCCTACAAGGAGAGCATCTCTCCTACTGGAACAGTGTGTCAGTAACCGCAGCTGACCTCCGGGTGGGGGCCAGGTGGGCGAGAACGTCCTTTGAAGTTTCCCCTTTATCTCTTCTGTCACAGCAGCCGGATCTGACGCAAATCCGAAGGTACCGCATTATCACGGGAGCATTTTCCCCAGAGGCATTAGACAGGCCAGGGACTCTGGGACAGGTTTTCTCCACCAGGGCCCTGCACCTGTGGAATGGGATGTTACCTGGTGGGCCTGCTGTCTGCCACCCTCAGGCTCAGCAGGCCCCTGGGTAACTGGGGGCGCTGAGGGGTCCTGTGTTAAAGTTTACTGACTGTGCAGGGCCCAGCTTCTCACCAGTTCTTGGACGACAGACTCCCTCATTTCCCGGAGCCCCTGTGATCTGCTCCTGGGGAGCAGTGGGAAGTAAACTGTGACCAATTGCAAAGCACCCGCAGGCTTTTCCCCGGTCTGGTGGGCGTGCTCTCTGTCTCTCCAGGGCTCCACCAGGGATACTGCAGCCCTGGATGGCATTTCCTCCTCCTTGGACCTGCTGGCCCAGCGGTTTGCTTTGGACGATAAAATAGGACAGGACTGGGTAGCAGTCTGTGCCCAGGCTTTGAGAGGCCTCTCCCACTTCCGTTTCTCTGAGAATGGCCATGACCGTGAGCTGGAGCGCATTTGCTGGAGGAGGAAGGACCCCTGAAGGTCTGATGGGACGTCCCTGCGGAGGCTCCCCTCATCCAGCCCGCACCCAGCTCGCCCCACAGTGGCGGCGAGCACATCCGCAAGTCCAGCCAGGATCCCGAGGACTGCACGGCTCGCCTTCTCGAAAGCTCACTGTTTGTGAGCCACGCCAACAGTGATTTTGTTCACTGCTAAATTTGGGAGTAGCTCGTTATGTACGAAAAGAACATATTCACGAGTGAATATATTCTGCAGTGGGGACTGCCTTGAATTGGGTGTGTTTCCAAAAAGCAAATGGTCTTCAACTCCTCAGACTTGGTTCCTCACGACAAAGGATGATTCTGACACACAAACGGGTGTGCGGCCATCAGGCCGGGACGGAGAATTATGCCTGAAGACACAAACCTGGGGTGAGGGCTGCACCTGCGCTTTCTTTCCGGGAGAAAAACTCTGCGCCCTAAAATACACTACCCACAGGGCTCTCTTCCCAATTCTCATCTCCTTCAACTGGCTTTTTTTCCCCCCTTAAACTTCCAGCTTCAGAAGTCCCCCAGACCACACTCCGTCTGTCTCCCCAAGTGGCAGATTCACTAGGCCGCGTCTCTAGCTGCACAGAACGGGGCAGAGGAGCGAAAGCAGATGAGAGTGAAGGTCTGCCAAGAGCAGGGCAGGGCTGGGTGTGGGGCAGGGGGCCGTCCAGGGGGCTGTGCAAAAAGGGAGGGGAGCAAGATGGAGCCAGCCGGCTGCAGAAGGCCCTCTCTGGCAGGGAAGTCTGAGAACAGGCTGAGGAACTCACAAATGAACCGGTGCTTGATGGAGCCGATCTCGCACGAAGCCCTGCCATCTTGTAAAAGGGGTTTTATGTGTCCTTTTTTGTGAGGGGTCCTGGGAGGACATCATTAAAGGCCCAGCGCAGACCCGGGGAGCGTGTGCGCCTAGACACGCTCCTTCCCGGCCTCTCTCTCTGGCATCCAATCCACCCCCACTTTTTTACAAGGGCCAACTGGGTTGCAAGGTTAAAGCCAGAGGGGACCAATTGGTGTTGTGGGGCTTTTTTACAAAGTGCAAAGGATCAAAGTAATTAGCAAAGGGCGAGAGACCAGGCCTGTTAGAGAAAGAAGCCAGCCACCCAACGCCTTCCACACACGCAGGGCTAGTCTCCCCAGGCCCCAGGCTAGGTTAATGCCTTCACGTGTCTCGGTGTGGGGAAGCGGCGCAGGGCGGGACGCGTGGTGCGGAATGGGGTGCCTTTGGTACCAGGCAGGAAGTGAGCCCAGAAGGAGCCAGCTCTGAGCCAAGGAAAGCTTTGGGGGGCATCTCCAGGTGGCTTAAAAAAGAGATGCATCTTCGAGTGAAAACTTCTTAGGGAGTCTGGGACATTGTATTGCTGCCTTCCTGTTTCAGATGGGGATTCGTACGGACAGACCCAGACTAGGCAGCTAGGGCGAGGGAGTGACGGACTCCTGTGGAGGACTTCCAAAGCTTGTCAGCAGAGAAATGGCAAGGCTGGACTTGTGACGAAGCAGGACATTGTTCAGGGAATTCTTTTCAGTTGTCCCTAGAGAGAACTTTAAATTATATAACATGACTTCCTCTCTTTCTTCCTTCCCTCCCTCCCTCCCTCCTTCCTTCTTTCTTTTCTCCCTCCCTCATTCCCTCCTGCTTCGATTCTACCCGGAAGAGGGTCTCTGTGGGGTGCTGGTGTCCTGTGGCAGGCAGAATAACAGTCCCCAAGTCACGCATGCCTGTGAATATACTACCTCACCTGGCGAAGGAGACTCTGCAGTGCGACGAAGGCTAAACCCATGCGACGGGGAGACTGTCCGAATGATCCAGACAGCACCTATCTAATCCCACCAGTCCCTAATGTCTGAGAACGGCCCTGGCTTCAGAGAATGAGCAAGATGGCCACACGATCAGGATCGATGACCCGGGGCTGCTCCTAAAAAGTAGGACCTGTGCAAGGACCAGAGGTAGGCCTCCTGGAGGGAAGAGCGGCCCCCAGAGGACAGCAAGCCAAGAAATGTTGACGACAACCAACATTTGGAACTGGATTTTGCCAGCGCCTGGATGAGCAAGGAAACCGTTCTTCCCAGAGCCCCCCAAAAGGGATGCAGCCTCTCCCCTCTGGGCCCCTGAATTACCTACAGGCCTGTAATGTAATCTGTTCTTTAAAGGGTTATATTATTCCTTTTTTTTTAATTAAACGAGAGAGAGAGAGAGGAGCCCTCCCACTCAAACCTTTAGGAAGGTCATGCTATCCCAGCTAAGATTTAGAACCATTGTACAGTTTTTGTTGTGTTTATTTCCAGGTTTCATGTCTATTTGCACTAAGTGGTAATAGTTTTCTATTTATGGTACTGACTCCAATTTTCCTCTTTTTGGGTGAATTTATTGCAATTCAGAAAAATAAATTGAGTTCAAAGAAACTAAATAGTGGTAACAATGCAGGTTTTATGAATTGACAGGTGGCACTTAAATATCTAAAATGTGAGAGATATCAGTCTACAGGCAATTCAGCATGTCATTTGCATGTATTTGCATTCATTATATTGACCCACCCACACAAAGGCCAGTAAGAGGCAGGGCAAGGCCTGGGTGTCCTTTTCATGGCTGCACACAGTCATTGCTCGTGGCTCAGACGGCCCTTGGTATTGGAACAAGAAGAAAAAAATAGTGTTCAGAGCCACCAATCAGGAGAGGCTTTGAAGCATGGAGCGACAATCATCAGACTCTGGAACCAATCAGAACTGGCACTGAATCTTGGCTACGCCCCCTAAAGCTGTGTGATCAACTATCTGGACCTCTCTGAGCCTTGGTTTTCTTATCTATGAAAAGGAACCTATGAGAAAGCCCTCACTGGGATGACGTGAGGATTAAACCAGTACTGTTTGTAAAGAGCCCAGTTTCAAAGTGCAGTAAACAATATAATCTGTTATTATTACTCCTAGCTGCCCGGCCAGTGGCCACCCGGTCGCTGGCTTCTTGTGATCTCTGCCTCTGGCGTTGGAGGACTGCCCTGGGGTGTTCTGGGCAAGGCTGGGGCAGACAGTCTCCAGACACACCAGGCCTGGGCTGGTCTCTGTCACCATGACACGCAGCGCAAAGCAGAGGAAGGAATCCCGCAGAGCCGCCTGAGGCTGGGTGGCCGAGCTCACTGCAGGCCCTCCCTCCCCTCCACCTCGAGGTCTGTCCCTTTTCAAGGATGAGGACTGAAGGAAGAACATGCCCCAGCTGTGAACAGAGAGAGATACAAGGCTTCTGAGCCCTGACCCAGGAGGTGGCATGTAGGGGCACTTGTGTCTGGGAGCAGCTGGGGACAGGAGAAGAGGGCAGAGGAAGGAGGGGCCTCCCTCCATCTCAACCGCTTGGGGGGAGGCTCCTGGGTGTCCACGCTGCTCAAGGAGCGGCAGGAGGGGGCGCTGAGCCCTGGGAGAGGGGGCTTTCCACAGTGGGTTTCTCGATAAACCTCTGTAGGGAGCAGGGCCCCAAGGGACAGCCTACAGATGTGTCAGCCGCTGCAGGGCACAATGGTGGCGTTGTCACCCTCAGTTTCCCTCACCCCCGCCCCCTCCTGTCTGTACCTTCCAGTCTTCTTTCCCATCTGAGTCTCTATGAGGTTGTATTTCCAAGCCACTCCCTTCAGAAGAAAAGCAATATTTTGAGTCGATTTGGAGGGTGTGATGGTTTGGCTGCAGCCCAACTGCTGTCCTCAGGGGTACTTTGGGCTTGTCCCTCAGCTTCTGCACCTGTAAAATGGGCATGCTGATAGCGTTCTGTTCACTGCTAAGCATTGTCAGAGATGATTCTGTGCTTTCCTTGCGCCTTCTCTTCCTTGGACCTTGTCTCCCTAGACCTCCTATCCTCACATCTGCTGACTTTTCTCGGGTCTCCATCTCCTCTCTCCCACTCTTTCGCTCTCATCTGCCTCTCCCACGGCGACTTCCATGCCGCCTCTTGGGGCCAGTGCTCCTGCTCTCGGGCCCACTGCCATCCCGTGGGCATCTCGTGGAATCTCCCTGCCTTCCTGCCCTCATGCATGGTGCTGTTTCTACCCAGCATGCTTCTCTTTCCCAACTGCTGCCAACCTACATTCGATATCACGCTTGGCCTTCAGATCCTGGGGGAAATGATTTTTCTCGCCAGAAGCCTCCGTTGGCTCTGTCCCCTCTGTGGTTTTGGAGCACCTTCCAGGGACCTATTGATACTGACCATGACCATGACCCCCGCCAGTCAGAGCAGGGAAGGGGCCCACTGCGTAAGGAGTGCCCGGAGGTGTTCATTATTATTACATGGCTGCACCACTGGCCTCCCTGTCGTCATGCTCTTTGTTGGCCACTCTGTCCTCTGGTTGGACTCCGGATTCAGCCACGTGACTTGCTCCAGCCAACAGGATGGTAGCACACCTGGTGTGAGTGAGCAACGGCCTGAAAAACATCACTCAGGTGTTGCGTCCAGTCTTTCTGCATAACTTTCCGTCTGTTGGAGGCTGGGGGTAGCTTCCCTGAAGGCACTCTCTAAAGCCCCGTGATTGCCACCGGAACAGGCCTGGCTAAGCTGCTGGAGGCCAAGACAGGTCCTGTCTTATGACAACTCAGCTCAGGAGCTGAGCTAGTTACTGTGGCCATGGCCACCCAGAGCAGCCAACCGCTGGCCCACTGAGAGGCATCGGGGTGAGCCCCAGTTGAGACCAGAAAAACCGCATAGCACACCCAGTCTAGACCAGCAGAGGCCCCCGGCTGACTCTAGGACTTGTGATAATAAATGGTTTGGTCTTGGGAGGGTTTGTTACCCAGCAGTAACGAACTGGTACAATCATCCTCACTTTGGGTATTACAAATCGTCTCTGTGTGTCAGGAGATGCTCTGAAACACTCAATAAATACATGATTTGATCCTCACCTGAATCGGGGCATGATTCCCATCTTATAGATGGGGAAACTGAGGCGCAGGGAACAAACAAGCCAAGTCTCCAAGTCAGAGGGGCCAGAAAGTGACTCAGTACCTTTCCCAGGAGTGCGAACCTGGCTTCTCTCCTTGCTGGCCATTTGACCTTGGACAAGTTTCTTTTACGTTTTGTACCTCAGTTTCCTCATCTGTAGAATAAAGGTGACCGCAGTGACTGGGTTACGAAGTTGCTATTGAGATGGAGATAATGTTTGCAAATTACTAAGATCAGAGCCTGGCACCCAGGAAGCACTCAAAAAAAAAAAAACCCCTTAAATACTCTGTCTCTCTTTTGCTTCCTTTCTCTTGTTGTCTGATAACCCGGTATATTTATAGTTGTCATCTTGCAGGCTGGGTCCATATCTAGCTATCCTGTGCCCTACCACAGTGCCTTGCCCAGAGCAGATGTATAGCAAAAATATATACTAAAAGACTATTTTGGCTTGTTTGGCTGGAATATGAGAGCAAACTGAACTCAGAAGAGGAGAAAGCCAAAAGGACAGAGGAGAGAAGGATGAAATACAGCTGTAATGGGGGGGGGGTTCAGTTAGACTCAGAAAGGAACTTCCAGGGAGGGCAGAGAAACTGCAAATGTGTTTTTTCCCCCAAGGAAAAGGCCTCCTGCCTTTCCCGGGAGCTCTCTGAGCAACTTTCTACATCTCAACCAGGCGTAACTTTCCGTCTGTCGGGAGGCTGGGGGTGGCTCTGGGAACGGTGACCCCTGCGTGCCCTTGCCCGCTCGAGGGATCCTTCGGAGACTTGAGGCGCAAGCAGACAGCTCTCCTGCCGGTCACTTTCCACTGTTTTTCTTTGCAGCTGTCTCCGCATTTCAGAGTTCACGTCTCTGCCAGGGACTCTATTTTGGGATTTGTGGGAACTGGCAAATAGGAAGCTGTAGAACGCTCAGCAAGCTCGTTCCCCTGGGCCTCCCGGCTGCTCTGAGGGCAGGAGAGATTCTGTGCGGCTGCCCTGGGGCCCAGCGACGCCCATGTGTGCAGACTGGAGGCCGGGGGCCCTGGCCACAGCTGGGCAGCCCGCCGCCTCCCCGCCGAAGCCCGGCTGCTGCCCTGGGCCCCAAGGGCCACGTGGGGCTGCAGACGCAGAGCTGGGTGTCTGGGAAAACAGACCCCGAATTCCCACCACGTCCCCAGCCTCTTCGCACCAAGAGACAAGTGGCAGGAAGCGGCACGAGGGAGCCCAGCCCTGCGGGGGGCACACGGCAGGCCAGCAGGCTGCGTCTGTCTCCACTCACAGATGGGCGTTCAGACCTGTGTCTGCGCATCCACGTGGACCGCCGAACACCCACCTGAGCCAGGGCAGGAGGCTGCGTGTTCACGTTGGCGTGTCTGTGCACCTGGCCTCTGCATTTTCCCGGAGACCCGCACGAGTCTGTGATTTGTGTGTGTGTGTTCATCCCATGCTGGAAGCCATTAACGTCACTGTTTCACTCACTCAGTAACATTTCTTCATTGCATTTAAAGTCAGAAAGCTCGGAGAATCAACACATAGGCGTGTGTAGGTAGTAAAGGCTAGAGATCAGAGACACACATAGAAATACAGATTTGGCAGTCTATACTGTATGCCATCACCTAAATTCGTATAATAGTATCGAATACACACATGTGGGCAATGCTATGTGACTTATACAGACAGAGATGCATGAGCCTACCACCAGAGACGGCCGCTGTCCGTGCGCTGTGGATGTTTCCTATTTAAATAGATGTCCTGGCCCTGGCTGGTGTAGCTCAGTGGATTGAGCACGGGCTGTGAACCAAAGGGTTGCCGGTTCAATTCCCAGTCAGGGCACATGCCTGGGTTGCAGGCCAGGTCCCCAGTAGAAGGTGCATGAGAGGCAACCACACATTGATGTTTCATCCCCTCTTTCTCCCTCCCTTACCCTCTCTCTAAAAATTAAAAAAAATAAATAAAAATATTATAAATAGACCTCCTGAAACGTAAGCCCCATGACAGCCAGAACGGCGTTGGTGTCAGCCACCACCGCATCCCCACACCCAGCAGACGCACGCACACCTACAGGCACCTGTGTGTGTACTAATTCCAGTGAGTGACTGTATAATGAAGAGATTATATAAACAGGTGTGCCACGTGGATGAATACTGGAAAGCACATTTACCAGATGAGATGATAAATTTTCAAAGTGTAAAATTTTAAAAGTGTAAAATTTACTGAAGCAAAGGCATAAAGAGCACACAGTTCTACACTCTCCTTTCCTTTCCTCTCCATCACGGCCTTTCCCCTGTCCTCAGATCTTGGCGTCTGCCACACAAGCTCACAGGCAGTGGCCACCCAGGGGTCCTCTGCGTGGACAAACCACGGAGCGACCATTCAGCCTACCACCCACTGGCGAATAGTGGGCCATTTTTGTCCACTCCAAACACAGCCGGCAGGAGCTTCCTTTCGGCCAAGGTCGCAGGCTCATCCCTTTGCATGAAGGATGAGAAGGAGTTAGCAGGTCAAAGGTCTTTAGAGGCTGGTGGCCTTTGCCCTCCATTTGTGTTTGTACACAGTCGGCGCTCAGTAGATGACTGTGGAGTGAACCAAGTGGTGAATGAGCATCAGCCCAGCTGTAGAAAGACAGCCACCCTTGTGATCAGAATCGAGTCCTAGCTACTAAAGCCTCAGACAAAGCCTCGGGGCTTATGACGGGAGATTGAGGATGGGATGTCCCGCCTTGGACCGCCTTCTACCGAAGTGGTGGCGAGAGCCCCTCGGAGACCATTCGCTCCCGGAGCACCTGCCCCTTGGCTGCTCAGTCACTGCAGGAAGAAGAGGGAGGGGCCTCCAGGTGTGGCGTCCCAGCTCCTGCTGGGCACCCGCCAGAGCCCTCCTTCATGAGATAATAACCCTAATGTGTGAACATTGATTTCTGGGGTCACAGCGAAGCCACGATGATTTACACGCCACTTCCCATCGGTGATGCGCCATTGATCTCCATGGGCACTGAAATAGTGACGAGGGAGGGCCGGACTGGAAGACGCCCCGGCCAGGGGACCCAAGCCAGTGACCCTTGGGTGAGGAATCCAGGAGACAGTGCATCTTATTTAAGAAAGAAAAGCCCAGGAACAATGTCATGGAGTCAGGAAGCCACACCAGGGACCCAGTGAGGGAGGAGCCAGCGTGTCCCCAGTTCTTGGAGTTGGCACCAAATGGCACCTCCTTGGAGAGGCCTTCCCAGACCACCCCACCTACAACAGCCCCAGGCACTCTGTGTCACACCGTGCTCCTGGCTCCCTCCTTTTTAGTTTATAAAGGTCTCATTTACATACAACAAAATCTACCGCTGTTCAGGGTGCCGCTGGATGAACTTCCGTACAGGCTCACCATCACCTAGTAGAAATCATCCCAGTAGAAACGCCAGGTCCTTCCTTCTCCTGTAAAGTGTCTTCCTGTCTCCTCACCCCCGGCCGCAGCAACGACCAACCTGCTCTCTGTCAACCGAGTTTGCTATTGATGGCATTTCGTGTCAACGGAAGCCTACAGCCCCTCATCTTTCGTGCTTGACCTTCAGCCTGATGTTATAGAGATGTGTCCACATGATAAGGGTCAGGGCTAGGTCATGTGTCTGTCCCATGCTCTCCATGAGCAGGAGTTATGCTATAAATTCATAAACTCCCTCAGCCATTTGCCAGTTAGTTGATGGGCACGTGGGTGCTTCTAGTTTGGGGACAACGTGACTATAGCTGCTATCAGGGTCCATGTCCAGGAGTTTGGGGACAACGTGACTATAGCTGCTATCAGGGTCCATGTCCAGGACTTCGCAGGGACGTGCATTGTTATTTCTCCTGGGCAGAGCCTTAGGTTGGGGCTGCTGGGTCAGAGGGGAAATACGCCATTACGAGCAACTACCCGTTTTCCGGAGTGGCTGTACCATTTTACATTCCTACCTACAACACACAGCCGTCTCCACGGCCCCGCATCCTTGTCAACACTTATATCGTCTCATTTTTAACCCTTTGCACAGCACTCGCCTGATTTCCTTTTCTCTCTCATGTGTGTACACACAAAGTCCGTGGGCACCTGTTCCCCACCAAGCACCTTCCCACTCATGCAGACACAGAGAGCAGAGAGGTGGATACGCTCCTGCCCTCAGGGGCTGGGACTCCAGTGAAATCCAGTGCGGACACAGACGCACCCCTACAAACTACACCTATGTGAGCACGTGCACTCTGCACATTCCCGCCCCTCGCGCAGCTTACCCACGTGGCAGACGCAGCCTCGTACCCAAACCCGCTTCTGCGGGTGAGGGAGCCCAGCACCAAAACACAGCTCATCCACCCGCCTACCTACTCAGACAGATGTTTCCTCTCCTTTGTGCAATCGTCTGCGTTCACAGTCACACAAACTTACACACGTGTTCCCCACATACATAGACAGACGTGCACACACACAGAAAAACACAGCTGGGGTCTGGAGGTGGCCGCCCTCTCTTCGGCGGCCTCCGGGGAGATATAGAAGTGTTTCGTTTGTTTGTAGACAAAACCACACCTCCTGTCAGGGTGTGCCGTCCCCTCGTCAGAAGTCCTCTGTCCCTCTGTCTTTACACTCACACTGCTTACGCCTGAGCTTTAAAGGCCATCTGGGTCACCCTCTTGTAGAGCCTTCTGGAGACTTTGAGCCCCAGAGAAGAGACAATATCTCTTTTTTTAAAAATATTTTATTTATTGATTCTTAGAGAGAGGGAAAGGGAGGGAGAAAGAGTGGGAGAGAAACATCACTGTGTGGTTGCCTCTCATGTGTCCCCTGCTGGGGACCTGGCCTGCAACCCAGGCATGTGCCCTGACTGGGAATCGAACCGGCGACCCTTCGCTTCACAGGCTCAATCCACTGAGCTATGCCAGACAGGGCGAGACAATATCTCTTAATTGCTTTTGTTTTCCCCATGCTGGCGCTGCCCAGTACCCAGTACTTGTGGGTGTTCAGTAACAGCAAATTCGACTAGTGTTTTGGTACTGCAATGACTAAGCCTAGGTTGATGACGAAATGTCAATCAACCCTGTCAATCAAGTTGGCTGGCCAACCAGCACCCTCTGGGAGATTGCTAGCAACCACATTTCACGAAGCCTCAGATACCACCTGGATGTGCCATTTCTTCATATCTTGCAACACTATCATTCGACTTTGGTACACGCTGCCTTAATCACTTGGCATTTTTATTTTATACTCATTGGAAGAGCTCTTTCAGACTTACTTAGATCTGTGTTTGCATCACATGTCGCAGTGGTGCATACTCAAAGAGGGAAATCAAAGCAAAATAAGCCAGTTAAGAATTTCGGAAACTGTCTCCGGTTCCAAGCCCGAGTCTCTGAGCCAGAGTCCATTCCCCCTCCTGCGGCCGTCTCCTCGGTGCACACCCCAGGGCAGGAATGATTCGGCATCCCTTCGGAAAGCGCTTCTCCGCGGTTCCTTGGGTTTTCTCCCACGTTCTGACACCCACTCTGCAAGTTGGGAGAACAGCGCTTTGCAGATCTCAGCAGAAGGTGCCTCATGAAGGTTCTCGGACCACAGCCAGGGCGCGCACTGGGTCAGAACTGCCCATTTTCCTGCAGGCCCCCCTCAGAGACGGGGACCCTGTGTCCTCCGATGACTTTGGCACATTGCTGGGACTCAAGGACAGAGTGAGGGAAGTGACGGAGGGTCTGGGTTTCTTCCTCACCTTCCGAGAGGGCACCTTCTCTCACCCACGAGACCGCGGAGGCCATGAGAGCGGAGCCTCCATCATCCGACTCTTCTGGGCCAGCCCTTGGCCCAGAAAAGCTGGTGGAGAGGGAAACAGCAGGGATTCCCGGGTGGTGGGTCGAGCGCCCAGATCCTGCTTCAAATCCCAGCTCCTCTTCTCTCCCCTGACATGGCTGGTGGGGACAGGCTGCTGCTTTTCAATGTCTCTGTCTGCTGGAGGGAGGCAGACGCACTCTGTTCACAGGACACCCACGAGGGTGAGCTATGATTTCATTCTCTCTCTTTAATTTGACAAATCTTCACTCCGTCACTTGCTGTGGGCCAGGCACCAGGCACTGGGGGATGAACAAATGATGCACGGCCTCCCCATGCAGGGCACAGTGACCCGGAGGCTGGGTCTCAGCCCTCAGCGGGCATCAGGTTATGGGAAACGCTGCTGCCTCCCCACCTACCCCAGAGTCTGAAGTAATTGGCTGGCAGTAGGCCCCTCTCAGGGCCTTTGGAAACAGGCGAAGGCGGTTCTGCAATGCATCAGCATTTCGGATCAGAGTCACTTGTGCATGCACAATGCGGAGCTTTAAAGATACACAATGTCATCACTCCTGCTTTGCTTCGCCACGGTTCATCCTGTCACCCCTCCAGGAAGTTACTACGCTCATAATACGCCAGTGAGACACAGACTCAGCAAAAGATCGTGTTCATTAGCAGGTCCGGGATTTGAACCCAGGCCTGCCTGGCTCCCTCCTTCTCCTCCGCCGACCCTCCTCCTCTTCCCCAATGAAATACTGCGAGCAAATAAAACCACAGAGAAAAACGTGAGGGTCCCATGTATCCAACGCCCAGAGTTTTTAAGTTCATCATCCACTCATTCAGTAAAGACTTACTGAGCACCGCCTACACCCTCAGCTCTTGCTAGGCACTGACGGTCGGGGGGTGGACCAAACACGCGTGCTGGTCTCAGGAAACCTCACTTCATCACATCGTTGCTAACATAATATAAGCTCTCCGTGTAGCTCTTTCTTCTCCCATTTCTCTCCCTCCAAGAGGGGTCCTAAACACCATCCCAATTTTTACAATTACTTACCCCCATTTTTGTCTCTTATTTATCCGTTAACACTGTATTGGCATCGACGCGTATGTTTTGGAACCTCTTAGACAAGGCCTGCCTGGAAAGTACCCAGCCGCGTGCTATGAAAAAGAGAGGCGTTTGCTGAAGAAGACACAAGAAGCCTTGTACGAAGGGCAATGGCACCTCGGTCCCCTTCCAAGTAGGCACCTTGGGACCTCACCCAGTTCCTCGGGCATCATTGGTGGCGGTTGGAATCCAGTCATTAGACACTGCAGCCCCATGTTCCTTCTGCTCTGGCTGCGGAAGCCGTGGGACGGGTTTTGCCAGCACACGTTTCATACCAAGATCCTGCGTCAGAATCTCGCGCACGGGCGTTTTTGGAACCCCAGGTCAGCTTCTGGTTCTCGCACCGTCAGTCGCCGAGCTTTGTGGATCGCGGCCCGGACACGTTCAGTGTTCTCTGATGTTCCGCTTGCTGCAGGCCTTCCAGGACGTGGACCACTTTCCACGGGTCCTGGACCACCCGTGCAGTGTTTGTGCCCCATTTTTATTTGCACTGCGCTCCTTGCAAAGCCTTCCGAATCGTCCAAATAAGTTTCTGCGGAGAAATGTTCAAGCTCAACGCAAAATTTGATGCAGACTCATTGCTCTGCTCAGTCACTTTGGAACGCGATGGCCACACGGCCCACACGCTCGCTCAGCAGTGTCTACCGCCCCCACTGACCAGCGCAGTGAAGTCGTCCCTGTTCACACATGCGCATTCCAGTCCACTCTCCTTGGCTGCCGGGTTACATCGATGTCCCGCATTCTCATTGTATTAACAACGGCCAGACTGTTTCGGGACAGACCTCATACATGGTGTCACCAGGTCCAGAGGGGCAGGACTGCTGAGTCGTACCATATGCACACCCAGTCTTCTCCTGATAATTCCCAATTGCTCTTCAAACGGAGCCGAAACCAACTTAGTCTCCAGCTGCACAACCACACCCGTGTGCCCAGGTCTGCCAAGCAGGTGGGTACGGAAAACAAAAACCTCTGCTTTCGGTTGTAATTGACACTTGTGTCATGGTGAGTAAGGACAGGCTGCTTATTTATACTTATCGACAATTGGGTTTCCTTCTGCTGTGAGATGTGTGTTCTTTCCTTGTTCCCCATTTAAGAATTGGTTTATTTATCATCGGGTCTGAGCTCTTAACCATGACCCCAGGCCAGGCTGTCCAACTGAGGAAAACAAAAATGCATTTGATAAACGGAGTCAGAAGCAGCGCCCTTTCTCCTCCAAGAGCTGAGAAAGCAGCCGTATTGACTGGCTCCTATCACTCATCTGATTAAAGGTACCACTTACTTCCAAATGCTTAGAGCCGGGGCCGGGAGCCATTCATAAAACTCATATTGAACGATCGACTTTCACAAAGTTTGCCTTAATGTTTTTGCATGGTATTGATCTGTGGGGGAACTATAAAAATTGACACCAGAATAAACTTTGAAAGACGGCCCTCGCTCAGCCGAACAGGGATCAATGCGGATCGACCCGGCAGTGAGGGAGGGGACGCATCCACCCCTTCTCCATTAGCTGGTCCCAGCCCCACCAGCAAAACTCTTCTGGGTCTCTCTTGGCCGTGCTTAGGGATTCAAGGGCAGACGCAATGATGCTCGGGGTAAGTGCTGATGCGGAGGAGGAGCTTCCTCCTGGGAAGAGGAACTCCGATGTTCTCTGTTATCAGCACCTGAGGTATTTGATTTCCCCCAAGAACCCGCAGCCCCCCAACCCCAAGGGAGTGGGGTGTTAGTTCTGAGTGCAGGAGCCATGGAGGGAGTGGAATGAGCATTTATTGAGCACTTACTATGTCCCAGGTGTCTGGGCCGGGTACTTTGCAAACACTTGAGATACCAAGTGGTGTTGGGTCCACTAATAAGTGGCTGGTGACATCAGGCAAGTGACTCAAACTTTCCGACCTGTCTGTCAGCTGCTTCTGTAACATGGAGAGCATTCTAACAGCTTCTTTACTGAACTTTCAGCTTCAAGGGGTTCGCTAGCATGACACCTCACGAAGAGCAGGAAACTATGAGACGTTCCCTGTGGCCTCAGTCAGTCCTAACAGCAGCCCTGTGCTTTGATCATTGTCACCTCCATGTTGAAGAAGCGAGACTGAAGCTCAGAGAGGTTAAATGATTTCCCCCAAGGTCACACAGGGAGGAAGGGACGGGACTTAACATCAAGGCGCTCCAACTCCCGAGCCCACGCTCTTTCCCTGAGAGCACACTGCGTAATTATCATCTTGGGGTTGGAGGGGACAGGGCGGTTCTTCGGTCGAAGACACCGTAGCCCCCATGGCATGCGTGAGCTGCGGGAAACCCGAGGCTTCCTCTGCCAGTTATTCTCCTTCCTGCATCTGTCGCCCGGAGGTGAGCATCATTAGCCAACCCCAGGAGCATCACCTCCAAGTGACCTCAGACAGAGGGCACTGCGTTTGCCAAAAGCATGGGAAGAGACAGGGAGTAGCTGGGTCTTGTCGGGGTGCAACATGGGAAGCAGGAATGGGGAGATCAAGGTGTCCTAACCACTGATGCGTCCCCAGTGGACTTACTGGGGCTTTGCTATGTTGTCAGGCACTGAGCTAGACACCACGGAAATGATGCTGAGCATTGGAGACCAGCAGAGATGTACGAACAGCGGGTTAGTACACAGAGTGAAGGAAGAAGCACCACCGGGGTCCCCGTAGGGGGAATGTGGGAGGGGAGGAGGGGGCTCCCGGCCTGGACTTGGAACATCAGGGAAACTTTTCCAGCACAAGGGACATCTCAATCGCAATTAGAATGACTCAAAGAACACCTCAAAATGCAGGTTCAAAGGCATTTTCTCTAGCGATTCCGGGTCAGGGCACAGAGGGTGGGGAGAAGGAAGGTGAGCAGACAGGTGAGCAGACAGCCAGATCTGGTGACCTCTTGGTGAGATGGCTTCTGAAGGAAGTTGCTTTTGCCCCGGCTGCCCACCTGAAACACCTGGGGTGCTCCGAGCAATTGCAGCAGCTGGGCCCTTCTACAGAATCTGTGGAGACAGGGTCTGGGCACCAGCGTTGCAAAAGGGCCCCAGGCGCTTCTGGTTCACTGAGAAGGTTGGGGGCCATTGCGTTAGGAGGCAATGTTTGGACAAGCAAGTAGGCAGGAGTGAGATTGGGCTATTTTGAATTTTGTCTGGGTCAGCAGGGCCCAGCATGGATCAGACACTCAGTGCCCGGCCGCAGCATCCCCCCCCCCCCCCGCCTTCCAGCAGCCTCACTCCGTCCCTACAGCCTCTGGACTCTGGCAGTCACTACCCAGTGCCCAGGCCAGGCCATCAAGACTCAGAGAGGTTGAGTTCCAGCCCTGAGTCACACCACAGAGCTTCGTCCCACCCAGCGTGTCCCTCACAATGTCCCTGGACACGTGTGGCCTCTGAGGCTGTGTCAACACGAGGGAGCAAACGAGAAGTGGGCCGTGGCTTCCTCAAAAATATGTCTGGGCCACCGGCCAAGTATGGCAGTGAATATTTTGATCTGGAAATGTGGGGTGTCTTGAAGGGAGTTGGTGGGGGCAGGAGAAAGCTTCCTGGGTGCTAATGGATGCCACGTGAGCTGAAAAACCCCGTGGTTAAGAGCTGCATCTTTCATTCCCGTCGCTCACTCCAGAAAATTTATGACCGCTCCCAGCGCTAGGACTTCAAAGCACTGCACCAAATCAGCAGGGACTGCTTCCCCTCCCCTCCCCCTTTCTGTCTGTCTGTCTGTCTGTCTATCTATCTTTATTTATTTTCCTTTTCTCTTGTGTCCATGAATTTCGCTTTCTTGAAATACCCTTGTTTGGTGGAAGTGATTTCAACTCAAGGAGAGAAAACACCCCTGGGGTTGGTCCTCACCTACGGGGGGAGTCAGGAGCTGAAAAGTTTCTTCTACCTCACACTGTAAATAACCTCCCTCCCTCCCCAGCCCCCCAATCACTCCAGATCTTGGAGTAAATAGTAATTGCTGTGTTCCTCCCCCAGGCAGCTCCCTCCGCCCCACCGTGGGCATAGCTGTGGGTGTACGAATGTGCGTGTGTGCCTGCAATTTAGTTTTTCTGAGCCTTGTAAAAAGCACCTTCTACTCCACCCACTGCTTCTAAAACACTCTTTTAGAGGGATTACATTCCCTCTGCCTCCAGAGTCAGGGCTTGGCCAGGCACGGTCCACGGAGGTCTGAGATTTACTGCGCCTCCAGGGAGCTGAAGGAGATGCGCAGCTCTGATCGGGGCCAGAGAAATGGTTTTTGTATGATTTTGTTTTGGGCATGGACACTCTGACACCGTTAATCCCCTTCACTTGACCCATTGCCACTACCCGGCTCTGGCCTGTGTTATTCTTCTCTTAAGACACTGCCTATAGCCCGCTGGCAGGTCCCCTCACTCACCCCACATCCCACCTCCCTTTAATCCATCTTCCACCCCAGCCCCCGCCCCCGCCCCCCGGGCTGACCTTCCAGAGCCTCTGATCTGATCATCGTCAAATTCGAACCTTTATTTCTGGTTCCTGCCTTCAAACCTCCCCGAGCTCCCTGTCTTTGGGCTGCTCCTCTAAGCAGAGCTGGAGGCGGGGACATGACTGCGGAGAGGCCCACAGAACAGGGAGGTCAGGGAGCAGGACTACGAGGCAGGAAAGAAGGGAAGGGGATGGAGGTTCTTGGGCTCCTTGGGCTCAGTGCCCTGGGGAGCCTGGGGGAACATGCCACAGAATTTTCCCACGGAGGAGACAGCGACCAAAACATCTCTGCACAGGTCAAGGAACCCTGTCTTGCTTCTGTGCCGAGCCTGTCCGTGGCTGATCTTGTTCAGTGCCTCTATCTGTCCCCTCTGATGAAACACCCCAGGTGGGTAGGGTTATGCCTGACCGACCTCTGTATCCCTCCCAGGGCCCAGTCCAGGGCTGTGTAAACAGGAGACCCTCGTGAGAGATGGAAGGGAGCCAGCAGGCACTGGCCTCTTCCCTGCGAGTCAGCTAGGCTTCTCCCTTTGGAGATAAATCAATGGAGACTTGAATGGGTCGGGGACTTGACCAAGGTCCCACAGCTTGAATTTACAACTGGTTGGAGCTGACCGACTCCCAAGCCCATGCAGGCGTTTCTACCTCAAGCCACTTGATGAGGATTTCATGCGGAAGAGAAAATACCAACCCAGTGTTAGAGATGACATTCTACCAACTGCAGGGCTCAGAGGTGACGGGGCAGGTGAGCCGGGTTTGGGAGTACGGAGGAGAAGCAGCACGCCTCGGGAGTCAGGGCGAAGACCCCGAGGGTAGGTGTCTTCCCCAGGTTATCTGAGAACAGGCAACAGAAAGCTAAGCTAACGTATGCAAAAAATGGTCTTACCGAGAGGGGATGGGGTTATCTTCACAAATCAGAAGACCCACATCTCAGAAGGGACAGTCCCTCCAAGAACGGCTTTGGGAGCGAATAAACGCCAAGAATAGTTGGTCTGTGAGTAACTCTGTGGAAGATTCAGGTTCCAGGGAGAAAAGATCTGATTAGCTCAGCTTGGGTCACGTGGCGTGTTGGCAAAAGGCAGGCAGGAGCCGATGTCTGGCCCCACGGGGACTGCCCCTAACAGGAGAGGGTGGGGACGGTCCCCAAGAGGAAGCCAGGGTGCTGAGGCCAGAAGGAAAAGGGAGAGACATCAGGTTGGCCGAAATGGCCGATGCCCACGACTGTGATGGTGGCGGCTGCCCTTCAGGACGGCTGACCCACACTGGTCCTTCCCCGGGGCCCTCGGCCCGTGACCTCCTCCAAACCTTCTGGCTCCGACCGCCCAGGAGGGTTAAGTCCTAGCCCAGCCTCCGCTCGCCAAATAGCTGAGGCCGCCCAGGGGAAGGATGGCTTTCCTAATGTGCGCCGACACCCAAGGCCCTTTGTGCAAATCGTAGTTAATCCTCTGAACAAGCCTGGAAGGTCGGAGCGGTGGATTAAAGATGCAAACAGATCCTTCCCTTCTCCTCCCATGGAGGGCAAAGTCACATCCTTGGGGAATGGGCCTCACTTCTTAAGCATCCTCGGGAGAAGGGGACCATTTTCACCCCAAGAAAGGCCTCAGTGGCCAAGAGAACATGATGGAAGAGCACCCTAGGACTTCTGAGACTCAGGCAGGCAAGCCCTGGCTGATTTTCTCCGGGTTTCTTGGAGCTCTGAGCCACTGTATGTAAGGTCCAGCTAACAGGTGCAGGAGAGGGAGTGGAGACACAGGTGCGGAGAGAGGTAAGTGTCCAACGGTTCAGAGTCATCGTCAAGTCACCCAAACGGTTAGTCACATTCCTTCCAGGTTTATTTGTTGAGCCCCGACTCTGACAGGCACGAACCTAGGCACTTGGACTATAGCGATGAACAGAAACGGGAGAGTTCGAGTTCCCGCTTGAATAAACGGATAACAAATGACCCAGGATGGACGGTTGAGAATGTCTGGTCTCCAACTTTGAACCCATCACAACTGTCCCACACGATAATCTTCCTCTGAGACAAGGTTAAACGCGGCCTTTCTGAGTCCGTTCTCTAATCATTAATCATCTGTACTGGTCCTCAAGGAAACATCTGAGGCATTCTTTAACAGCGAGGGGCTGTGTTTCTGTCTCCGGCTTGGCATGAGATGCCCAGCATCGCGTAGGGCTTAGGAACTCGGGTTGACTCAGGTCCCCGGTCAGCTCTGAGCTCCGGGCTTGGACTGCTGGGACAGAGAAGGAGGGCCGGAGGGAGAACGGGGAACTGGCGTTGCATCACTGTGACTCAGAACTGCCCGTGTCCAGGCTGGAACGGCGCTCAGGCCTCAGGGCCGGTCTGAGAAGGTTATTTTTCCAGGCCCTGACGGCTGGGGCTGGGGAGCGCTGAGGAATTTCGCGCGTGGTGGAGCCAGCCTGGGCTCCGGTCTGGAATAACACACGTAAGTGGCAGGGTAAACTCGTGAGTCACGGAGCTAATCTGAGCGCTTTCAACTCGGGTGCCTGGGAGATGAGCAAAGCCCTGACTTCAGCACCATCAAAGAGGTTATATGGCAAAGTCAACAGTTTCAACGGGCAGAGAAGGGCTGAATCACCCCGGCCAGCACCTTCCCCTCGCCTGAGTCAGGAGTAAAGGATTAAGTGTGCTATTTTGGGGAGTTCCTAAGTGCACCCTCGGAGAGCTTCCAGCGGAGGTGTGTGGGTTCCCATGAACTCCCCAGCGTCCCTCTCAAGCTAAAATCCATTTATTTTTCATCGCTAGTTCCTTGAGATCTAATGCTGAGTCCCCCTGAATGCATTTTGTGTCAATCACCTAGATTTCTACCCCCCTTAAAATGGGTTCTGCCGAACACCAATTTTCTGGTGTGCTTCCTCGGTGGGGGGCGGGGAGGAGGGTATGCAAATTCTCCGTCATCAAATACAAATCCTTCGTTAAATTTTTTCTTAGGGCCTTTAATATGCTAATGCAGGTGGCAAATCTCCAAAAGGAGTTGGATTATTAACTTTTCTCATCTCTTTAGAGCCTCACCCTCCTTCCGCAAAGGAATTGATGTTTGACGAAGCTGCTATGGTCCTTGAACTGTGGTCCTTGAACTACTAATTCGGGACCCTTGTCTCCAATGACGAGCACGCTACTTGGCCAGAGAGCTTGTTAAAAATGCAAAATCACACCCCAGACATTAAAAGGGAGTGAGGCTTGGAAATAGTTACTTAGCAAACATTCCTGGTGATTCTGGTGGACGTCGGGTGGTCCACGGCACCCACTTTGGGAAACGTGGCTTTAGAGCAGGTCAGAGTTGGAAGGCATGTACCTTTAGCCCCTTGTTGTACAGCTGGGGAAACGGAGGCACTGAGCAGTGACTTGTCACACAATGAGGCTTTGTGTGTGTGTGTGTGTGTGTGTGTGTGTGCGCGTGTGCATGGAGCCAGAGACTGGCCTGGACTCAGAAGCAGCTAGAAATACTAACGAACAATATTAAGCACCAAGGGGGCCTGTCAAATTCATACATGGGCAAGTAACGACGAGTAAATAGATTCGCAAGTACATTTCTTACTCCAGCCCCCCGCCACGTCCCTTTCAATGCAACCGAAGAGCACCATGTGTTGGGCCAGCCACACTTACGGCAAAGAGCAGTGAGGCCTGGAGAAGCGGAGGCCTTTCAAGCTCACCCAGCGAGTCAGTGGAGAGTTGCAGGTGTCAGTCAGTTTGTCCTCCTGGTTCCGGATACCAATGCTGATTCCAGGATGGCCATCCGGCGGCCAACCTTGGACTCTCGAGTCCGACGGGGATTGGTTTCTCGGCTCTCCTTCGGTTACCAGCCACGTAACGTTCATCAAGTTGCATGACCTCTCCGAGCCTCAGGTGTAAAATGAAGATAATAATAGCTCGCTTTGTCACTTTGTTGAAAGGCTTAAGTGAGATAAATTATGTGTGCCCTTGGCACGGTGCCCGGCATGTGGTGAGCACTTTATAAATATTAACTACGGCCAATAATAATATTGATAAGCAGGAGGGGTATCTGAGAGAGAGGACCGACGTGTGTCGAGCAGGAAAATGAACTCCTTTTGTGGGATAACAAGGCAACGGTTAGAAGCTCGGAAGGGCTGGCTTCCCCGTGCGTCCTATTGCGTCCGAGCATCCCAGGGCGTGAATGGCGTCTGAACACGCTTAATCCGGCATCCAGCCCCGGATACAGGCCTCCTGTGGGAAGAAGGCCCAGGAGGTGAGAAAGCTCAACCCCTTTCCAGAAATCCAGTGCCATGACTTCCAGCAGCTGCTTGCTTCTCAGGAAGAGAGCTCTATATGCAAATAAGCTCCAACAACAGGGCACAGGCCCTAAAAGCCCACCTTCTTAGACATGTTGGCAAGGCCCATGGTGGGCTCTGACGAGTCCTGTGATTTAGGAAAAATACAGTCGATCTTTGTTGACTCTCTCCAAGCTTATCTGACCCCTCCAAACCCCAGTGAGAGCCCGTGGCGCCTTTTCTTCTCTAGTAGTTAATAATGTGTGTGTGTGTGTGTGTGTGTTTGTAAAAGATAGGACAGTATTCTAGATTCATGTGAGTCAGATACGACTCTTGCCCCATTAGGAAGCCGATCCCGTCCCAGGACACACGGCTGGCCATGGCTGGCGTGTGCAGGTGCCACGGTTCCGATTGCTGACAGCTGAGTCCCAGTCCCACCCCAATGCTCTCTAAGCCGTTGGAGCATCGCTCCTGCTAACGACTCCTTATTTCTCCAGGCTGGCCTCTCTCGACACCCGGCGCCCCCCTCTTAGTATGACAGATCGGCCTCCCCACGCCCATCTGTCCTCGATGGGTCCCCCTAGTCAGCTCAGACCCCGTCACAGCCCTCGACTTCTCGTACTAAAAAGTGGCTTTAGTTTCCCTCCCTTGTCCTCAGAAAATGTGCCTGAGAAGGGAGGTTGGGGATAACCCACCGGTCCCGGCACAGTGCTAGGTGTTCCAAAATGTCTATTTGACCCTGAGCTTCAAGCATGCATGCACACACATGTGCACACAGAGATCATGCACACACGCACATCTACGAATGCATGCACATGCATGTGCACACACATGTACAAGCACACTCACATACACAGACACCCCAGACTTCCCCAAAGCAGATACAAAACTGTCTCCCCTCCCCAGGCACAGTGAAGGTCTACCTTCTCCCCAGGAGGCGCGCCCATGAAGAATTTCCAGAGCCCCCTCTTGGGGAGGGGAGGGAGGTTAAAGGTGCCCGTGCAGCAGTCTTCCTGGCTTGCTCAGAGCCGGAAGGGCACAGGGAGGGTGGGGTTCTGGTTTTAAAGGGAGCCCCATTGCAAAGCTGCTTCTTTCACTCAAAGCCCTTCTTAGCGAAGGGAGAGCTTTCTCCACCTCCTTCGAGCAGAGCCGTAAATCACACAGGCTCCCCGGTGCTGTGAGGGGAGGTGGGATTAAGGCTGTTTGGTTAGATTTGTCTGAGTGTGTGTCTCTCGGTCTCTGTGGCCACCCCCTCATCCACATCAGCTCTAGAGGACACAGCAAAGGCATCACGTTAAATATTTAGAGCAGGAAACACCGCACGCTGGTGGACGGGGGAAGAAATGTCAGGAAACGCGCTCCTGGGGGCCTCCCCCCTCTCCTGACCTTGCAAATGAGAAGGCGCCCTTATTTTTTTATACCCAGGTGTCCCCCCACACTCTTCCTAAGAAAAGAGGCAGGTTGGCACGCCAGCAGGCGAGGGTTTGGCTGGGGGAATGCTTCTCCTTGGAGCAAGTTATATAGGCCAAGGATAATCAATAAGATACATTTTTAACAGCCTTTTTCTTATGTGGCTCAGTGAAGAGAGTGGAGCACAGGAGGAAGACGTCTCCAAACCCTCTGCCAGGCACCACCCGCGTCCAGTCCAGGTGCCTGTTTGTGCTGAAATGCAACACCGTTCATGGAATTCTCCTGTGCAAATCCTTCTATGGCTCCCTATTACCTAGGGAGGAAAGGTCCACTTGCCCCATGGGGAGTAGAAGGCCGTTCAGAACTTGGCCTGAGTTTGGGTGTATTTTTTTTCTCTTCATTGTCCTTTCTTGTATTTGTGATTCTAATTTCATCAAAACTTCCATCTCTCCTTTTACTACTCATGTATTTTTATCTCGTATACCCTCTGTCAGCTTGCTGTTCTTTGTGCCTTGACTGATGTTTGCTCTGTCTCCCCTCCATATTCTCAGAGAGGTCTGGCCTGCCTGTTCTCAGTTTAGAATATTTTAACAGGAAATAGCAATAGCAATAACCAGTAAAGAAACTATATTGACTCGTGTAACTGAGAAGTTGGGATACATGTGGGCTTCAAGTAAGGCTTGATCAAGCAGCACGGATCAAAAAAAGCACGGTCTGATTCTGTGCATCAGGCACCTCCCAACCACCCCTCATAACTCTCAGATCTCCTTGAATGGGAGGAGAATAGCTCTAAGGAGTCCAGTCCTCACACATTCACCCCATATCATCTGGGAGAAAGGATACTCTCTGTAGGTCTCTCCTATCCAAGTCTTGGGATTCACTTCTTCAGTGGCCTGAATCACACCTGGTGTCCACCCCTGCACCCATGGCTGGGACTGGGGAAATCATGCTCCTCCCTGCAAAACCCTCTCTGAAAACCCGGATCAGATGCCCCGTGATCCTTAGGCTTCCCATCCCATCCCACCCTCTCCCCAGTGAGTGGGGGACTCCCTTTGCTATGCTCCCTACACCCTTGGCTTATGTCTCTTTCAGAGCACAGCACGTCGTCGCCTGGTGGCTACATTCTGAAATCCGCGACCTCCCCCCTAGGCTGTGAATTCTTCTAGTTCACCAGCCACATCGGGTTCCTACCCAGGAGCCCATTAGTTCACCCGCACACCGCCACACATGAAGACAGTGTGACAATAGCTGTCGAATGAACACATGTGCCGTGTACGTGGATGTCTGGGGTCCCCACACCTGGGTTCTGAATCGTCGAGCAAGACAGAGCCCCCCTGAACTCTCCGTGTGAGCCTTGCTTTGGAGCTTCTGCGGGCCTTTGCCTCCCGGTGGACCACCCCCTCACTTCAGCAAAGCACAGGCACCTTCGGGATGGGCGTAGGATATGTTCAGCGCTGAGAGAGTAATCCCAGGCTGAGCCTAAAACGGCTGGAATACTGGTCAGACAGACCCTCAGCAGGCTGCAGGGGTCGGGGGCACCCAAGGTGGGTAACTTCAGAGTTTCACAGAGGAGCATTGAAAAGGTGTGACCGCAGACAGGAGAGATGACGGGGCGGGGGGTGCGCTGAGGCACTCGGGGACCAGCAAATGCAGGACCTCGAGGACAGCCAGAGGGACAGAGTCAAAGTGGCGGCTCAGGGAGAGGGACACAGACAAAGCCCAGCCCCCTGGCAGGGAGGAAGCCAGGGAATGGACAGCTGACCTCACTCATCCCCAGCCAGTGCCTCCCACTGCCCAAACCCAACCGGACACCAGGAAACGAGAGATCTGCTCCCATGGAACAGAGCGCAGAGCGGAGAAGGGTGGAGAGACACGTGAAATGGAAGATGTCCCTCGTGTGAGGGGTGCCCGAGCCTGGAGACAGGAAGCAGGGACTAGCAGGGACTAGCAGGGACCAGCAGGGACCAGCAGGGACCAGAGGGACTTTCTACATTCTGCTCAGTGGCTGCATTTGTTCTTTTTGGATAAAGGAAGGTGGCCGGCTGTCCGTCTTAACTTTAACGAGCTACGTGGCATGCACTTCAGAATGTGTTCTTGGGGAAGATGGGTAAAGATGCTACCCATCTGAATTGGTCCCTGGGCCTCCTGGCAGGTGAATAATGACAACTCAGAGGCAGTGACTGAAGAACCAGAGGGTGGCTGTGAATCTGGGTCACCGGGCTCCCTCAGCAGTCTCGCCTGCTCACTGTCATTGTCAATGAATCGATCAAGCACAGAACACATCTATTTATTATAGTTCCCGGTGACCGAAAGCTTGATGAACTAGCTAGCTGACAAAGATGGCACCTGGGGGAAATGATGCCCTGAGGTAAGTGACATAGTTGAGTGAAGTTTTGTTACTCAAACTGCCAAGTGCAAAGCCCAAGGGCAGGGCTGGTATGTCAGGGCTGGGCGCAAGGTGGCCATGGGAAGGGGGCGTGGGTGAGAGAGAATGGGGCCCCCAGGTGGAGGACCCACACGGGCCAGACAGTGTAGGTGTGACACTCCGCGGGGCTGCTCATGGACTCACCGAGAGACAGGAGGTGACGAGCAGCAATGCAGGAAGTGTAGAATGACCTCTGTCCGTGCAGGGCTTGGTGAGGAGTGTGGCATTACTCTGGAAGGGACTGGAATGCAGGCCAGGGTCTTTAGCAGGCTAGGGAGTACACGAGATGATTCCTCTATTCTGTCTAGTAGGTACATAGGTGCGTCTCTGTTTACTTCTTTTTAATGTAACTGGTTGGGTGGTTCAATGTCATATCCTCAACATTTCATTATGAGAATTGTCAAGTACACAGAGACCCTGAAAGAATGGCTCAGCGATCATTTGCATACCTGTCCCTTAGAGGTTGTGACAATGGCTTTGTCACAGACCTGTCATTCCCTTCATACCTAATCATCCACCTGTCCACCATATTTTGTTCCTTATGCTTCAGTGGAAGTTGCAGACATCAGCACACTTTCTCCCCAAACTTTCCTGCTTCCCACTCTGTTATCACGCATTGGATTTCACCTACGAACTCACTGAACAGCGCACAGCTAGTTGGTGAACCCAAAGCACCAAACCTGCTTCTGGGACCAGGGCTGACCCCGCCACCTCCGGCATCTGGATGGGACCACCCAGGTGTTGTAAGTAGAGGACTGAACTCAGAGTGATGGAGGGACTGTGGGGCGGAGCCTTAGCGAAGGAACCGGGCATCCGCACAGGTACCGGGGCAGGGAAAGCAAGATGGAGAGGAACCGAGACCATGAAGCAAAGAGGCTCAGGCGGGAGCAAGGGGGCTTCTCCGTCCACCCACTGGCCCAGAACTTGGGCTTTCTGAGTCCCTCCCGCCTTCCTGAGGGCCTCCTCTCAGCCCTCGGAGGGAGTGAGCAGGGCTCTGAGTCATAGGTCAGCGCTAACAAACTTCCGGAACACGTGGAGGAAAATCAGATAAACTCCAGGAATGTGCATTCTGGAAACACCAGAAAACCACAGTGGAAGGAGTGAGGGTTGAGCATTCTGATTTGGGGTTGGAGCTTGTAATGTTTTCGCACATGGCTGCCTGGTCTAACCCAACCCCCGTCCCTCGTTTACTCATGTGTGTGTGTTTGGAAAACTGAGAAATAATCATTTCCTTTCACGCTGGCCCGGATTGCTCAAGGTCTAGGGGTTTTTCTTGGGAACTCATGGGAGCTGACGCAGGACACATACCGGAGGTCTCTGGGCAATGAATTGGGCCACTTAGATTATCGTCTGCCACCAGTACATGATTAAGTGGAAACTTAGAAGGATTCCAGTCAATGAAGAAAGATCAGCTAATTGGAAAAAGAAGCAATTAGTTAATTCCTGAATTAGTATTCTCTTTACCTATCAATGATCAATGCTCGTCCTGGGGGTGGGGGTCACATTATCCAATCTAGCACAAAGCTCTCTCACCCGATGATGAGGAGAGCCACGCTGGAATAGCCACAGGCATTTTTGCGTTACAGGCCGAGGACACGCAGACACAGACCCCACGGAAGGTGAAGACTCAGCCCTTTGCAATCAACGTGAAGACTCTCACTGAAACGTGGAAGGAAAAATCCCACTCGTTTTCTTCTGAGCCTGGCCTTCAGAGTCGAACGTAATTTGGCTAATGGAGTTTGTGTTTTTCATTCAATTGCGCAGGCACTAAAGAGATCGTTAAAACAATAGGAATATTCCTGGGGGTTAATTAGTCTTGGAGTTATTCAGCCATGCCCCACCCTGTGAGGCAAAACCCCATACGTTCTCTCTGGTATGAAGGAGAAAAATGAAGGCGAACACTTTATTCTTTTTAACTCACCCTAGGAACGGTGACTTTGGCCTTGGAAATGTTGCTGGAGTGTTATATTTGGAACGTCTTAGGAGAATGTCTTGCTTAACACTTCCATTTGAGAGATGTGTCTGAAACACACAGGTTGAAGTAATTAGACATTATTTTTGCCCAGAAGGAGCCTGCATGATTTAGGAAGAAAGAAAACATTGAAACAGGTATCCGTGGCCATGGCTCACGTCTTTCCTCCTTGAGTCCAAGGGGTGTCATTGGAGCGGCACGGAGTCTGTGACCAGAGTTTCTCCTGGAAGTGAGCTCGGGTTTTGTCCTGCTGATGAAGCCAGGCCCACCTGGTGCCAGAGTGCTTTGAGGGGCCTGGAGAAGTTTGGCCTGCTCACCGTGAAGGCTCCGGTGTAGCTGTTAGGTGCTGGGGAATTGAACCTGGCAATGGACTCGGGAAGCGTCTGACGTCTGGGTTCACTTGCAGGCAGCTGGTCCGACGGACAACAGAGGTTCCCCGGCTCTGCCTCGCAGAAACCTAGTTTGATGAGTCATTAGTAGAAGTTCCATAGATGTTCCAAGAACACAGTGTTTCACAGCCACCGCAGGCGGGAACCCTGCACGCTGTGTCTCCCTCACAGAGGTTTCCCACGCACGTTAGCTCACGGAAGTCCTGAGAAATCCTGCAGTCGAGACGGTTGTGTAACTTGGGTAAAGCAAGGCTTCTCCCACACATGCGAACATGCACGCACTCTCACCTACCCCACAAGCCTTTTTGTGTTTTCCTCCCATTGAACACAATTAGGTCTGATGCTTGGCCGCATATACCCAAAACCAGCCAGCTCCTCAAGGCACAAACCAAGAGACACAGGAATCTCCAAATACGGAGAGTCTTGCATCAATTGCTGTTCCATGGGACATTGCTTTCTGGTTACCGGGTGTTTGGCTTTCGTCTCGCTGATGCTTACTGCTCGAGGCTTCCCCGGAAGAGGAGGGCAACACCTAGGACAATAAAATTCAAGATAAGTAGCGGGAGAAGAGCCCTAACCATGGCTGTGATGACAGCTGACGTTATCGAATACTTACAACAAGCCAGGCCCACTTCGAAGCATGTCACGTGTATTGAGCAACTTAATTCTTCCAGCCACGGGGTGAACGGGGGCGTTAGGATGCCTCTGTTTTAGAGATGAGGAAACTGAGTCACAGAGGTAGACCTATGGCTGCGGGGCAGAGAATGGGGGCCAGAGCAGAAATGAGAAAGATAAGGAAGGAGGTCACGGCAGCCACCCAAATGACCAGCCACATAGTGGCGGTGTCTCTGAGTAAAGTGACGGTGGCGGAAAGGTAGAGACAATGTGGCATATATATCTGTACAGGGTGGGGCAAAAGCTGGTTTACAGATGTTCACCCAGGAAACGATGCAATACCTAGTAAGTAATAATGCAAGAATGAACTCTGTGGTTCACGTACTCACAATGGTAAGCCTACTCTTGCCCACTCTGTATGTACATGTGTGTGTATATGTATATATACCTATGTATGTATACATATATGTATGTATGTATGTATGTATATAATGTGGAAACAAAGGGGTTGGAGAAGCCCAGGGTAGACCCCAGGGGAACGGAAATAAAGGCTGGACACAGAAGGTGAGCCCCAGGTTTCTGGCTGGCGGGTGCTGTGCTTCACTAGGATGTAAGAAAACCCTCTGGTGAATACACTGGCTTGCACCTGCCAGTCCTTCTGACTCGGTGGCCGAGTTTCTGGCCCAGGGAGTGCTGGGAGGAGCAACACTCATATATGGGAAGTAGCCGAATGGAAGGGAAGGGACACAGGGCGGGGATGGCATGCCATGCTCTCATGAACGCAAGTCACTGACCGCCATTGGGGGTCCGTAGTCATCCCCACGGGCGAGGCAACTTAACACACACACTCGCGCTCCGAAAACGCCCGGGCTCCGTCAATTACTGCTGGTAAACCGCACGCTGGATCCCGACCAATCCCAGGCTCCCACAAAAGCCATCAATTAAAAGGTGTATTCTCCGCGGATGACCAGCCACTCCGGAGACCCCGGTCTCCCGGGGGGGTCGTCTAACAGCTTTCAAGAGTCCGCCCCAGGCTCTAGCTCCCGAAAACCTGGCCCAGGCCCTAGGAAGTACTTCAATAATGGATGATCACCAATAAACGGCCCGCGATTTGCTGGAAATTATGAGCGATAAATAATTGAGAGGTAGGGAGCCTGACCAGCGGTACCCCTGCCTCCTGCTCATTTTCCTTTAATGCGTCTCCTTGATGGAACTCACTTCAGCGTTGGGTGCAGACGGCCATATGGCCTTGGGAAGATGCTGAGCAGCGCCCTCAGAGGGTCATGGATAGATGGGCCACTCTAGACTTTACTGCACGGTAGGAACAGCCAGCCGTTGGGCAAGGACGTGGCGTGGCTGCCCCCACCAGGACCCCACAGTGGTCCCCAGCAAGCGGGCCCCGCCTGAAATCCCGAGAAAGGCTGCGGTTGAAACCCAGAGGAGGTTAGGGAGGGGTGAGAGGGGTTGAGTTAGGCACGAAAGGGAATTAAAGGACATTTGGAGATGAGCTCGGTTGCCCAGAGCAGAAAGAATTCAACCTACACTTTCTCATCACACTGCAAGGCCTGTCTCTTCCCGCCCTGCCTGCCTGACCCTCCTAGGTCAATAGGTCAATATTTCCAGCGTCCACAAGGTTCTCACCGCTTCTTAGGACCTCTGCTGCCCGGATCCAGTGCAAACCACGCTCCTCTCTCACGGCATCGGTGCAATGGCCCCCGAGTTTCCCTCTGGTCCAGTGTTAATAGAACAGCCAGAGCGGTTGTGTCGATGGGTAAGTCACACCATGTCTGCCGTTGGCACAAAACCTCGCAATGGCTTCCATCGGAGTCAGAGTGAAAGCCGAGGTCCTTCCGAATCCGGGCAGCCTACACAGCACAGACTCACTTGCTTTCAGTTCTGCAGTTCAGAAGTCTGAGCTGGCTCTCAGTGGGGGTGATGCCAAGGTGTTGGCCACCCTGCGTTCCTTCTAGGGGCTCTAGGGGAGAGTGTCCCCTTCCCCCCCGCCTTGTCCAGGCTCTAGAAGTTGCTCCTACCCCTCGGCTTGTGGCTCCTCCCTCCATCGTCCAAGCCAGCAACGCTGCACCCCTGTGACCTTTCCGCTGTACTCGCCCCTCGGAACTCCTTTTTCCTGCCTGCCTTTTCTACCTTTAAGTACCTTTGCGGCTGGTTTGGGCCCACCCCAAGAAGCCCCGAACAGTCTCCCTGTGTTAAGATCAGCAGCTCAGCAAACCTAATGCTCTGTGTAACCGCCGTTCACTCCCCTTCGCCACGGAGCTGAACCTGTTCACGGGTTCCAGCGATTGAGCTGTGGACAACTTTGTGGGCCATTCCTTGGCCTCATCTCCCCTCCACCTGTCCACGTGGATGGTGCATTTTGATCACTGTCTGTCTGTGAGCTGCCGGGGGCAGGGGCGGGGCGTTTTTGTCAGGTTGTTTCATCGCTTTAGCCCCACGGAGCACCTACAATTGCGCCTGGCACAGAGCCACCGCCCCCCAAATAATTTGTTTATTGAATGAATGTGTGAACACACAGTGCTCTCAGACCATTCTCTGCCCTGCTCTGCCCACCTTTGTGTCCTGGGGGGCTGACCTGTGGGCACTGTGGGCAAGCTGTCCGCTATCTGGGATATTCTCCCGCCTGTTCTGTAAGTTCTCACCTGACGTGTGGACATACTTTTCAAGTGTCCCTCCTCCCAGGGAGAATGAGAGTCCCTCTCTTTTCCCGCGTCTTCCCCGTGCCTTTTGCGTCCCTGGGCTGTGAGCAGTGACTTTGGCTTTTTCAGCCGTTGTATTCTTGTATCTCCCATATAGTGAGCCTTCGTGCATTTATTTTCATCGGCTACCTGTATTTATTTTAGGGAGAAGGGTCCCGGTTTGGTGGAAAGGAATGCCAGATTTTGGAATTTGGTGGTGACGGGGCCACGAGTGTGTACAACGTTTAGGAAAGCGGCAGGATTAAAACTGCTTTGAGTGCGGTCCATCCCTGTCCGGACCTGTGTGGGGCATTCTACGTGCGTTATCTTCTTTTGTGGTCACAGCAGAGCTACTCAGATGCCCCAGGCCCACCCTCCTAACCTCGAGACGAAAACGCCTACGTGGTAGAGAGGACAGAGAAAGTGGGCATGAAAGATAGGGTCATTTCTAAATGTAGAGAGAAAGCGGGGAGAGAGAGAGTGGAGAGAGAGAGGTTGATTGATGTAAGTGCCGAGGGAAACAGGATAGACATTAAGCCCACGGGAGAGGTCCAGAAGGCAAGAAGCAACGGGTGTTCAGCTCAATGTGACGTTCTCGGGTGCTCTTTGGTGGCAAGGATCTCAAACTCAGTCTAACCTGGGCATTGATTTCCGGGTCTAAGCTTTACTGAGGCTAACAGGATAAGCCTGATACCTGGGTAGCAGGAATTTGACTTCCAAGTCAGGGAGTGGGAACCTCAGACACACTGGCAAGGTCAGGGGAGGAAAGCCCGCGAGAAGCCGTACAGAGAACCCAGGAGTGACCTGGGAGCACGTGGCCCATGCCTGTGTAAAAACCCTCCCGGTAAGGCTTTTGGGAGCTTGCCCTGAATGGTGAGGAAGCCACTAGGAAGCAGGGGCCTTGGCCTTCCCCGCCCCCGTCTGAAGCAGGAAGAGCTACTTTCCCATGTTCTGCCTGTTGTTGTTTACGTGTCATCCTTCACGGAGGGCAGATTCTGCGGCGAGGGCGGAGGGTCTGAAACCACATCTTCATTTATAGGAGGCGCGGAGTGAGGACCAGACGTCTGTGTGAGACGCCTTCTGTTTGCCCCTCCCCAGCCAAGGTCCACCCTTCTCCACTCCGTGAGCTGCCCTGGGAACCGTCCCCCTGGAACTGACACCGGCAACCTCTGCGTCTCCTGGTTTCCGGTGGACTGGCCACTGGGAACCCTGGCAGTCCAGAGACAGTTGGACGGAGGAAGGGGAGGGAGGCTGGTGTGTGCAGCCCCCAAGCTCCCTTTCCGCAGGGTCATCCCAGACCCTTGGTACCTGCGCCGCAGGTCACGGCAGGTCACAGTCATCTTTGCCAAGGTTCTGCCTTGCCCTTGGGTATGGCCCCTGTACCCTGCCCACATCTTTGCACATAGACTCTTCATTAAATTCTCCCTAAATTATCCTGACCTGAGTCGGGACAGCTCTTGGCTTTTTGCCAGGATCCTGATAGCTATCACGTGACTTGCCCAAGGTCACACGAGGGAATCGGGCTAGAACTCCAGCCCCCTCGCCCTCGTGGGTAACTGGCCCGTTGGGCAGATCCCTGCAGACAAGGCCTCTGTTTCCTAGGGACACAGGGCGGAGGTCTCTGATACCAGACAAGTCAGAGAGAGGTGGCAGGACCCCGGGGGCCGGGCCAGGATGGCACAGCTGGGCCAGGGTGAGCCGTGTTAGAAGCGACGAAAGACACAAACTACAGTGCCCGGGACTCTCTACCGGCTCCAGCACCAGGGAAGACTTCAGCTCCCCAAAGTCAATGCACAGAATGTGAGCGAGGACCCACGGAGTGGACAGCATGCACTGTGTGTACATACAGACGCGACCCAGTTAGATCCTCGTGACACTCCGACCAGGAGCCTCTTCCAGTCGAAGGCAGCACTGACGGTAACACAGCCTACGCCCAGAGATTTGAAAGGGGGGCATTTCCCCATCGATCAAATAAGCATCATTTCCATTTAGAGGACCTGTCCATTAATGTCATCATAGCCATTACCTGTGTTGTTAGCAGTATTATTTTTATTCCTGGACCGTGCATCTGCTCTCAGGTATCATCGTCTCATTGAAGGGAGCATGGGGAGGTCACGAGTTCCCCTGGCTCATTCTCATCAGGTAGCCTCATGCACGAATATGGTTCCTGGCACAGAGCAGACACCCAGCTATTCAGCCTCCTTTGAATGAATGAATGAGGGAAGGAAGGAAGGGAAGAAGAAAGGGAAGAAAGAAGGAATCCGTGCGATCGTGGCCTTGGGACACCACGGCCAGCTCTGCATTGTTAGCTTAGCTCTCTGCGTTCAGAGCTCTTAGCTCTCTGGTGCCTTGGCTGTAAAAGGGGGTGGCAGCTGTCTGGCAGGCCTGTTGGGACATAGGCAGTGTCTGAATCCTGCACCTGGCACGAAGTAGATGCTCAGTAAATACCAGTTCCCCATTCTCCTCTACTGCAGGTTAGCAAAGCTGCCAGGCTGGCTGAGCAGGAGGGATGAGCTCACCACCTCCGATGCTCCCCCAGGGTCACTGCCTGCGAGCCACGTGAACACGGCCCCAGGTGCCTGCAAGTGGAAAACGGGGCCCGGGGTGAAGTCGGAGGAGATGCATGACCTTGACTGTCCTCTGCAGCCTGATTTATGGGGCAGCGCTGTCTTGCGGATGAGATGTAGACGCTGTGAATGACAGAGCTGCAGAAAACCTTAATCCCCGAATGGCAGAAAGAGATACCTCTAGGGTCCAGGATGCGTTTGATCCGATACATCAGGTGGAACACGATTTTCCCACACGGAATCCCATCAGCTGTCAGGCCGGAGCTGGCATTTCTGAAGCGGACATGAAATATTTTTCCAGCTTAGCTGACCAAATCCTTCGCTGATGTTGCTCAGCAAAAGAATCCAGCCTCAGAATCTCACAGTCGTGGCGTTGAACCCGTGCCAGCACAGGGGAGTCGAAGGCTAGGGGCAGGGGGAGTGGAGGAAGGACCCCCCCCCCCCCCCCAAAAAAANGGAAGGACCCCCCCCCCCAGAAAAAAAGGACCCGGTCTGTTTCGGGTTAGGGAAGGGGCCTTGGGGAGAGTCTTGATGTGAATGGCTGGTTAGGGACCAGGATTCTGGGAGGACAGGCCGGGCTACCTGGAGGAGCAGTCGCTATTTGCTTCTTTTCTAATGGTCACCTAATGGTTTCCGGGAGCAACACGAAGAGGCTCTGCTGGCAGAACTCACTCTGTGGCAGAACTGACTCTGTGGCTGAGCTTCCCTGGGTCTGTGCTCCGGGCACAGAGCTGCTGAACACCCCGGGGAGCGAATGGGATTCCCACAAGCGAGAGGAGGCTGGGGTTCCAGGTTCCATCTGCTGGAGCCATGGCTGGAGGAGAAATTCTGACTTCCTGGTGCGCACACCTGCCTCGTGGGCCAGGTTCTCAGACCCCATTTGCCTCCTAAGAAATGATTCCTTGTGTTCCTCCCTCTGGGCTTCAGTGGGCACTTCCTGGACAGAAGGCAGGATGGCAGGACGAAAGGCAACGCTGAACTCCAGCACCTAGTAGGTCCAGCAGATAGTGGGTTTCCTACATGCCCGAGCCTTCTACGCGTGGCTCATGCCGCTGTTGGACGTCTGATCATTTTCTGCCTAGTAAACACCAGTTCATCCTAACACTCAATTATGCTGTCACCTCCATGTGTTTTCATGTCCTTGCAGAGCCCTTGGCACGTCCCTTTACCTAGTGTAAGTGCCATTTTTAGTTGTCTGCGTCCCCACTAAACCGGGGCTGTCACGGGCAGACCCGAGTCTCTCCCCAAACTCATACGCTGTAGCCCTAACCTCCAGAACTTCAGAGTGTGGCTGTATTTGGAGATAGGCTCTTTCAGGAGATGACTGCATTCAAATAAGGTCATTGGGGCTGGTCCTAATCTAATAGGGCTACTGTTCTTGTAAGAAGAGGACATTGGGACATAAGCACACACAGAGGGGCGACCACGAAAAGACACGGGGAGAAGATGGTCATCTATTAGCCAGGAAGACAGGCCTCAGAAGAAACCATCCCTGCAAACAGCTTGATCTTGGAGTTCTGGTCTCCAAAGCCACGCAACAACAATTTTTGGCTGTTTAAGCCGCTGAGTCGTGGTCCTTTGTCGTGGCCTCTCTAGCTTACTACTTCAAGGGGGCAGCAGACTATTTTTGCAGAAGGCCAGAGAGTAAATAAATATTTCAGCTCCACCAGCGCCGCCCCCCCCCGCCCCCCAGTGTCTGTTGCAACTACTGAGCCCAGCTGTGTTGGTGCGAGAGCCCGCCCTAGGCGGTGTGCGAGCAAAGAGGCAGGACGGAGAGACAATAAGGAAAGGCTGTTTGCAAAACAGGCACCTGGGAGGAGTGGCCCTGGGCTGCAGCTCGCAGACCTCTGTGCGCCTTACGAGAGACTCCGGGAGACCAGGGCTGATGACCATTTCATTTCCATTGCATCCCTAAGGTGCAGGACAGGGCCGGCATGCAGTAGGTGCTTAATTCACATACATATAACATTATATATATAAATGTACGCTATACATATTTAAATGAATGTAAAACCCTTTTTCATGAAAATAATTGTGGGAGTTACACAAGCAGTGCGGAGTTCTGTGTACCCTTCACCATGATGGTGTCACTCGTGACATCTCACAGGTGAAGTCAACGTGTGTCAGTGCATATGTAGATACATACACCTGAGCCCTCACCCAGGGACATGTTGATTGATTTTACAGAGAGAGGAGGGAGGAGGAGGAGAGAGAGGGAAACCGTGAGGTGAGAGACAGACTTCGATGGGTCTTGGTTGCCTCTTGTGTGCGCCCCAACCGGGGACCACACCCACAACCCACGCCAGTGCCCTGACCAGGAATCGAGTCTGGACCCTTCGTTTTATGGGACGAGGCTCGAACCAACCGAAGCTCACTGGCCAGGGCAGTGGACACAGCTGTTAAAGCCCGAGAGCGCCGCCCTGCTGGTGTCCAGCTCTGCCTCAGGGTCCTCCCCCGTAAAGCAGCACTAACAATACAGCCCACCCACCAGGTGGGGAAGGTTTAAGTTAAAAGTACACACAAAGAATTGAGAACTCAGCCCCCAACCCCGGACTCTGAGGTGAAGACATCAGTCTGCCAGGTGGCTCTCGGAAAGACCAGCTCAAGACTCTTCTAAGGAAAGCCATCCTATGGGAGGGGGGGGGGAGAAAAGAGGAATGAGCTCCAGGACCCCCTGAGCAGCAGGTGGCTGGGGGAAACCCCCACCGAGCCTGAGGTTGGAGGGGGACAGCCAGTGGATGGCACAGGGCCACACACCAGACCTGCCCAGGGCAGGCGAGGCCCGCACGGCAGGGCTTAGCAACACAGAGACCAGAGCCGCCACGCAGGGTGGTCTGGATGTAAGAATTCCTAACTAAGAGCAGGTCGTGGTGGCTGGTCACATCCCACGCCTGCAGCTTTTTTAGACAAAGGTCATTCTTTAACTACGGTCCTTGAGCATGGAAGATAACATACCTTTGAAATGTCAGAGTCCTTTTCGTTCCCAAACCCCTCGAAGACACAAACGCCAGCACCAGAGGGCGGGTCAGCACGGTCATCTTGTCCACGTACCGTGTCTGTGCACTGTGAGTGGTGTTACTAACTGTCCTGTACAGGCCTGTGCGAAAGAGGCGTGAGTCTCTCCACTTTGCTGTCATCCAGTCTCCGAGGTTTCCCCACTTTGCTTTCTGCCTAATCTACCACCGATAGATTTCCTATGCCCCGCCCCCTTACTTCTCCTCCTTTGATTGCTGTGTATAAAATAGGCTGCAACCTGCCATTTTCCGGAGCGTTCTGTCAGCCCGTTGAGATGTGGCTTCCCGGCAATTGTCATCAGTTTGGCTTAGATACACTAATGAAGACTTCTGTCCTGAGGCTGGACCGTCCTTCCTCCACAGGCCACAGGAGGAAGCCCCCCAGATACTTTCTCCATTTTATACCATATGCCTGAGCAGACCTACTCACCGAGCTGAGATTCCGATGGGAGGGCCGACGGGAGGGGGCGTCCCTTCCCACACACAGCCGCTAGTTACCATTTATCACTCCTAGATCTCATCGCACCCCCCCCCACACGGCTCCCCACCAAAAGGCCTCAGGGAAGCCTGTGATAAAAGCTGCCCCCCAATGGAGAGATGGGGAGGAAAAGGGGAAGTGACTAATTCCGCAAAGAAGAAGGAGAGAGGGCTGCAGCAGGACCACAGGCAGAGCTCAGCTCTCTTACCAACCAGCTGGGACCAGGCTTTACCGGAGACAACGATAACGATGAGGATGGCTAGGACAGCAACAGGGGCATGAGCTGACATGGAAATAGAACTTCCTACAAGTCAGATATTGTTCTGAGAGCTTACAGTGATATTAACTCATCTATACAAATGAATTAGCAGCGGTTTGCTTAGGTAAATAATATAATTTGCATTTTCCAAGCAAGGGAACCAAGGCAAAGAGAGGTTAAGCAACTTGCCCAAGGTCACACAGCCAATGAGAGGCAGGGCTGGGATTTGAACCCAGGCCCCCTGGCTCTGTAGCCTGAGCTGAACCACCGAAGACATCCAGTTCCTCCTACTCATAACACAGCCCTGCCAGCGCGCATGGACACAGTTCCTGCCAAGGTTTCTCTAGTCCAGGAGTCAACAAACTCTCCATAAGGGCCCAGGTTTACTTCCTGTGAATCTCACTTTGTGGGCAAAATGGAGGATATTGTGTAGGTCTCCAGAAAAAAAACAGATTTCCACACTGTCTTACCTAATCCATTAGTAATACCAATAGATTGTGCTTTTCGGGGTGGGCAATGCAGGTCAACCAATGAGTGGAATGAAATCTTTTGGGGGGGTGGACATTTGGCATAAATGGGGTGCAAGGTTAGTGTGCCCTGCATTGCAGTGGGCATGTGGTTGCCGTCCATGGCGGGCACTTCTCTGAAATGCCCACCTGCCCTCCTGGGAACTCGCAATCTCAGCGCCCGCTCACAACCCCTGTTCCAGACAGTCGGCAGTCAACCATGACCGGCACTAATTTTTTTCCCCCCAGGAGTCTCTGGGCTGGAGATATTTTTGGTTGTGCCTCCCCCTTGGTTCAGTGGATACCCCTGGCATCTGGTTGGTAGAGACCAGAGACGCTGCTTGGAATCCTGCGGTGCTCAGGACCGTGCCCCGCGACACAGAATCACCCCGCCCGGAGTCAACAGTACCGCCCGCGTTGGACAAACCCCTTGGTAGAAGCTTCCCTGTCCTCATCTGTACACGGTTAGCAGGACAAATGAATGAGCCGCAATAAATGCAAAGTTACAGGGCGGGGCAGGCCATGTTGTGAGACCCTCAAGACAGATATTATTATTCTTTTGATTTTCACTCAATGATTTGAAAACGTAAAACCGCTCTCCGGAGCTGGGGCTGGTGGCCCCGGCTTTATTCAGAGGTTGCACCAGGAGCTGTCGGAGCTCCCGTCTCCGGAGCTCCCGTCTCCTTCCCGGGTCGCCGTCCCCGACAGCCACCGCTTCCTGTCCCTCCCCGCTTAGCCCGGCTCGGAGACTGGATGCAAAAGCCATGATTAAAAAATGAACATGAGTTGTTTTTTTCCCCCTTTTGATCCAATAATCCAGTTTGCTGCCTCAGACAAATCATTATTCATGTGGAACCTGCCCGGGCCGCCCCTGGGGAGAAAGGCCAAATTGATTTAACATCTAATCTGGTTTGTACCTTCTGCTAACCCCGGTGGTACGCTCCCCTCACCCTTCCAGGGTGGGGAGGCGGGGGCTGGAAGGGACCAGCAGGCAGTGAGAGACGCAGGGAAACTCAGGAAATGCACCCGGGAAATGCACCCATAAGGCCGACTGGCTACAAAGCGAGATGGGGACACGGCGTGTCACCCAGGCGCCCTCGTCTTGTCCTTTCTCATGCTGAGGGAGTGCGCTCCTTTCTTTGGCTCATCATAATAATAACGCCAGCAAAATAACTCAGCACGGCTGCCTGCCCTGCGCTGAGCCAGTCCCTGGCTGCACCTCGCACAGGAGACACGGCAGTGCCCGTGTGACAGCTGGGTACCTGATGTTCAGAGGCGGCGAGGAACACACAGAAGAGCACAGAAAGTTCTGGAACCGGGACGCAAAGTCAGTTCTGTCTGCTTCCAAAGTTGAACCACCTCCTGAATGGCCCCTGGCAGTGAAGGGGTTGGAAGAGTTTCACGGCATATCTACCCCTAAAGGTCACCCACGTGACAGTCCAGCTGCGGCAGGCTACCTGAGGGGTGGTCGCAGGGGCAGGTGGCCCAGGGCACTGCCCCAGGCCCGAATTTTCTGTCCCTCACTCCTCGGCCTGTCTGTCCACCCTCTCTCTGGGCTTCAGGGCAGAGGTAGGGGAAGTAAAACCAGCCTCAGGTGGCTCTGGATGGGAAGACCGGGTCCCAGGGACAGGGCAGGATCCTGTGGCCCTGCAGCAAGGCCCAGGCAGGGGCAGGGGATAAATGGGATGGACGTGACCCTGGCTGCGTCTCTCCCTTCCATTGGTGCACATTCTAGGACTGGAGCCCTGAGCCAGCAAGGGGCAGAGTCAGCGTTGGACTCCTGGTCCATCTGGCTCCAAACTGGGGTGCTCTTTCCATTGGGCAGAACCAGGTTCCCCCACTCAGCGGGCCTGTGCCCCGTCCCCAGCATGCCTGTGCCCCTCCTGCTGCCCATCAGACCAAGCGGTTGGAGAGGCTCTGGGCCCAGCATCCCTCATGGGGCTCGAGGTCATGGGCCCCACATTGTTCTTCAGGATCTAAAGCCCCAGAAGCTTCAGGAGGACTCACACTAGTGAGCTGAGCATCAGTGGGCATCGACAGGCTGCAGGGTCCACGTTCTCTGTGTTCATACATGGAGTGTGTGTGTGTGTGGTTGTGAGTTTGTTTTTTCATCTGTGAGTCTGCATGTGTGCTTCTGTATGCTTTAATGTTTGTATTTCTTTGTGTTTGTTTTTGAGTTTGTGTTTCAGTGCACGTTTCATGTTTCTATCTGTGTATCTGTGTTTGTGTGTGTGGCTGTGTATTTGTGCTCTGTGTTTGCATTTCTGTGTGTGGGGGGCCTCTGCATGCTTCTGTGTGTGGGTGTTTATGCGGGTGTGCATGTATAGGTGTGTTTTGTGTTTTCTGTCTGTGCCAGTGTGTGCTCTGTGGTGGTGGTGGGCGGGGCGGTGTGTCTTGCACAATGGAAGCTGGAGGGCAGAGAGGGGGTAACACAGGAAGGGAGGGCTCATGGAGCCCAAACAGCATCTCCACAGTGTGACATGGACGAGGAGGCCCTGCCCGGTGTCCCTCTGCACCAGGACAAGAGCTTCCTGCTGGCCTCCTGTCCTGTCCAGTGTGGGGCATGCACTGTCCCAGGCTCCTTTCTTGTCCCCGGGACGCAGCCCCTCTCTGCTGGCCTCGTCCAGGCCAGGGCCTGCGTCCATTCCACTGGGTTGGTGCTGGCTGCCCCAGGGCCTTTTCCTCTCCCTGCCCTCGACCCCTCCCCCATCCAGAGCCACCATTGTCACTGCACAGGGCTGCACTGCACAGTCTCAAGGGCAGCCACGCACCCCTTCGCAGGGTGTGCGAACAGTGTCCCCAGGCCTGTCCCTCCAAGCCTCTTGCACATGCCAGGATCCCAGGCTTGCATCTTCCTGTGGCCCCCTGAATAATTCAGACAGGCTGCCCTGCTGGCCTAGCAACAGAGGGGTCAAGGAGTGGGGTGGGAGGCACCGTATGGAATGCATCCCCTGAGCTCTGGGTGACAGAGCCCCCGGCCTGAATCTTGTAGCAAAACTCAGCAGCTCCGCCTGGGATGGCGTGAGCAGACTCAAGCAGCAGATGGACTCTCTGACCCCCGACACGCCCCGCAGCACAGATCGGAGCTGGGGACGGGGTGGAGCTGACAGAGCAGAGTCTCCGAGCTGAGTGAGGACATTTTGCAAAGAGAACCCCTCACGCAGGATATTTCTCCACCCGCCTCGGTGTCCACGGGACTGGACAGGGCGTGCACGTGTGTGTATTCCATGAGACGCCGAGCAACTGAAAGTGACTAGCCACATTCCCTTCTAAATCAATCCCCCACCGGGCTGCTTGCAAGCCAGAAATGGTTCCACCCTTCCAAAAATACGAGTCCCTGTGAGAGGTGATGGAGTTTCGGAGGTCGCTCGTTGAGTGCCAAGGCAACAGGTGGGGGGACTGCTTTGCAGGACGAGCCTTCGCTCAGCTGCCTTTGGAAATGGCCCCTCGTTTTTCACAGTGTGGTGTCGGGGGGGGGGGGGGGGGGGGTGACGCTCTTCCCTTGAGGGCGGCTAAATGGCACTGCCCACTCCCCTGGTTGGGGCGTTTGATTTGAGGGAGCGCTCCTGACCCAAGTTAGGTGGAACTTACGCTGCCACTAGGGAAAGAGGTGACACGGGTGGCAGGGATGTCTCGTCACAGGCCCCACTGGGCTGATTGTTCCCACGCTTGCCAGACACTTCCTACCTCAAGCACTTGAGACTCTGCACCTGGGGTTTTTCTCTAATGCCCCCAGCGTGCACGGGGCAATCGGAAACTCTGTGCAGAGTGAGTGCTCCTGGGGGCAGGGATGGGGGTTGGAGGATCAGTACCTGGGCTCCCCTGTCCCTGGAATGGGACATGTGTTCTGCACTATGCCCAAGAGGTCCTCGGTGGAGTGGCGTCTATGGAGACTCACAGAAGTCCCAGTGGGATTAGACATCACTTGCCCATAGCAGTCGCCTGCTCATTAATGTCCTTCCTTTCCTTCTCTCTCACTTTCCTATTCCTCTACCAGTTTTCTAGGGCTACTTCCCAAATAAACCCATTGCATTGAGGAAAACCAGCCTCAGAGGCAGAACCATTTTGACACAATAGGGCTAGAAATTGCCCGCGAATGCAGTCACACAGAAGAGGTACAGCAGCAGAAAGAGAGAGGCACCTTTCTGATGGCAACATATTTGGCACCTGGATCCAGCTATGCCTGAAGGTTGTTCCCCTTGCATTGTCCTGAACACAAGCATATCAGAGCTGTGGTTCCAAGGTCTTTGTTGTGACTCTTTTTCACATTCCCTTTCCATGCTTCCCCAATGTCCCAAATATCCATCCCCACTGTGCAGCAGCAGCAGCAGCTCACACAGCCCCCCAAGAGGAATTCATTCCGAGGACGGCTGGATGCTGCCTTCACGGAGAGAGGGTTATAGGCACCAGGGTGGCAGCCAGTTCAAACCCCTCCCTGCAGTTTCACACCAACTGCCTTCTGGCAGCTTCCTGTTCACTGCTGTGCTCTTGTCTGCCAGCCGTGCCGCTCTGGCCGGGCACCCCCCAGGAGATGTTAGCTCGTGTCCCTCATCTGCCTGACTGACTGTCATCCTGACACATCGCCGAGCTGGTGACAGAGCTCTTAATTAGAACACGCCCCCCGGCCTCTCGATTTGCCACCTCTTCCCCCACTGGCCCTCCCAGAGCCTCTCCCCTCCCCTTACCCTCTCCAAAGGGGGACCCTACCTGTTCTTCTGCACCCTGTCTCTTTGACTCCCCATGCCCCCAGGTACCACCGTCTCCCCGAGGCACACGGTCCAGCCATCTGTCCCCATCATGGACCATGTTCCCAGCTGCGCACTTTGTGCCACGACCCTGTCACAGCATCCTCCCATCCACCTAGTTCGCAGACGAGGGTACAGGCCCCAGGAAGGGACACGTGCCAGTTCGGCTCTGGGCAAGGCCAGGGTCAGAGCCCAGCCCTGCTGCTGCTAACTATGTGAGGTGTTCAACCTCCTTAGCTTTCATTTTCCTGCACTGGAAAAGTAAAAGTACTGAATGTATGGGCTTGCGTTGCTGACCGAATGAGATCATTCCGGCCCGGTGGTTTGTGTAGTGTCTCATACGCGTGGTCGACTCTCAAAAATGTAGATACTGTTATCGTCGCCACCTCACTGCTTACCACGGAATCCACACACTCTGTCCGTATAGCACATGTGTCTGTCTGTGGGGACAGTCACTTATCCTGGAGACTAAACATCTGACACAAAGTAGCAATAACAATAGTCCTATTCTAAGTGCTTTATGAAGATTAAATCATTTAATATAAGTATACATTATATATTTATATAATATAAGATATAGTATAATATATTACATATATTATACAATACATTATGTTATGATATAGTTATAGATTATGATATTTAATATATAATTCTATATTATATATTTATAACCATATATTTATAAATATATAAACATATTCATATATTATATTTAATACACAAATATAAATATAATATAAATATATAGTGTTTATGATAAATATGTGATGCTTATACATATATAAGCATATATTTATACATTATATTTAATATATAAATATAACATATAAATATTTATACATTATATTTATATATTAAACATAGTGTATAAGTATATAATATCTATTATATATACTTTAATATATATTTATATATTAAACTATATATTTATATTAATTGTATGTTTAATATGCAACATATTAAGTTTAATATAATATTAAGTTAATCAATGTACAATTAAAATAAATAAATTCGATACAATAAAATTGTTATACTTCAATATAATATAAGTGTGTGTATTATACGTACAATATATGTCATCTTCACACACTCACAATCTGTCACAGGGGTTCTGCCAGTCACCCTCCCCCTTTCACGGATGAGGAAACTGAGGCTCCAAGGGCTGCAGGAATGTGCCCGAGTTCACAGAGGTGAGTGGTGGTGGAGCTAGGAGTCTCTCCCAGCATTTGGCTGCAGGTTTGGCGTTTGTCCCCATCCTTGTGTCTGGCCAGAGGGGCTGTGTGTCTTCCACAGCCCTGTAAGCTAGAGGGTCACAGAAGCTAAAGGGCCCCGTTAATTTCCAAGGCCCATGTAGTTATTTTCCCAGGAGTGGGGAACCCCACGACACTAGGGGTTAGGCCAGTGTCCTGCAAGGGTGGCACTCAGCACGGTCTTGCTTTAGGCTCCTCTCTGAGAGGAGGTGTCCGTGGCCTCCTCTTCCAGGGCCATAGGGCAGACAGCTCTTGCGACCACCGCCTCTCCCAGTCCCCACGGCTCACTCACCCAGGAAGGAGGCAGGCTTGAAAAAGAATTTCTGAAGGGACAGGCAGGGTTGGGCTCTGGGGCTGGTGGTAGTGGCTGGGATGGAAATTGTAGGGTTTTTTTAAGAGTTGGTTTCAATTTCATAATATCGTTCTCCCGGGCCATGGAGCTGTGTCCTTCTCAACCAACTTCTCAACGGGGGCAAGGCAGAAACAAAATGAAAAGCAACACTTTCAATCTCTGTGCAAGTGACGACGTACGAGTTCGTTAGTTACACGCGATCATTTTCACTTCCTGGCGTTTTCATCCCTAACTTCCTGTTTGGTCCCTGTCCCAGTCCTGCCACATGAACGAGGCTGGCCTTTGCAGTCCTGTGTCTCAGACGGGACAACCGGGCTCCACAGGGCTCCCGGGCTGCCTTCCCAGGGTCTTCTCAGTGTGTGTGTGTCTGTGCCCCAGGTGTCTCTGCTGATAAGGATGCTAGTGACCACGACTTCCTACCGTACTTGATTAGAGGACCACAGTGAGGAAGCTGCAGAAAACAGCTTTCTCTTTACGTGATTCAGGGCTATTGCCTCCTACAACCCTCTCCCATCCCACGGGTGGCTGGTGTCCACCCTTGAGGGGCCCTCAGCCTGCCCACGTGACAAAGCCATGCTCCTGCTGGGACACAGAGGCCTCTTGGTCTCTCCACCCTCTCTCTCGAGAGCCCCACCTTGGCCTGGTTCCCACCACCCCAGACTGCAGCTGGCTCGCACAGGGCCAGTTGCCCCGTGCACCCTGTCTTCACACACCCCCCTACCTCTCGTGGGAGCGTCTGCCTCTACCCCGCCAGCCTGATGAACTCCTGTTTATCCCACAGAACCCACGCAACGATGCCGCGAGAGGCGGGTAAGTTGAACAAATAGAGTAGAATACAAGCTAGCATTCGTAGTACAATTTCATCCTAAAGGGGGAAAAAAATTAAATAGAGTTCTGGAAATCATAACATGTAAACATATTAAAAAGTCGTGGGGATACAGTGATTTATTTTCCTTTTGCTTATCTGCGGTTTCTGGTATTTTGACAGCCAACATGTATTCCTCTGTAATCGTAATAAAAGTCACTTTTGATGTTTTGAAAGAGCAAGTGTCTACAGGTTTTTCTCTTGGGAACTCCTGAATATTAGCCTGCTCCCAAAGGTGCACCCACATGCCCCAGGCAGGCAAAGATAATCCCATTCTTCTGCTCCTATTACATTTTGTGCCTACCTCTGTTATTTCATTAATCTCGTTGTTTTGAAATGATCTATTTACTTATCTCCTTCTTGCCCCAGTCCGCAAGGCGGTACCATGGAGCTGCTAAGAATGTCGATCGGAGCGCCAGGAGCTGGGTTTACACCCTGGTCCTGCCCCCTCCCACACCCGTCCCCTGACCGTTCAGCATTTACCCACGGCAGGCACCATACCTGTCAGGCTGGACACGCTTGTGTTCAGACCAGCCGATGGCCTCCGCTTTCATGGGGCTGCCCACCCGTGTCTTGCCCACCTAGACAGTCACCAGTGAGCATAATAAATAAGCAAATGCAACAGTATTACTATGTTAGAAGGTTTACAAGGGCTGGCAGAATTGAAAATGCAGAGCACGGTCAGAGGACCTGAGGGAGTAGAAGGAGGTGGGAGCAGGAGGGGTAAACACTGAGCGAGGCATTGCAGCGGAGAGGCTGAGACCTGTCACGGAGAAGATGGGAGGTGCAGTTTTGGACGGCCTCGTTTTCCTCACTGACTCTCTGTACACCGGCTGGGTGATGTTGGAAATCGTCTTACCTCTCTGGACCTCAGTTTTCTCATCTGTAAAATGGGGATAAAAATCCCTTCCTCATAGGGGTCTCGTGGAGTATAAATGAACAGCCTTCGGAAGAGCGCCCAGCACAGAGTCAGCACTCAATGCATCTCAGCCGTCACCGCTGGAGGGGAGCCGTGCCGCACGCCTCGGGTGTTCCCAGAGCCAGGGACAAGGCCTGGACCGCACCGGGCAGACTGCTCATTGGTTGAAGCACCAAACTGATCATAGGGTTTCTGTCTCACTATCCAGGGGTTTTCTCCAGAGTTCTCGAAAGCTGCAGATTAAAGGTCAAGTTCATTTCCCTGAGCCTGGCTAAGCACAGGCACAGTGAGGCTTCCACTGAAACCCATCCACAGCACACCAAAGAGGCCTGTGTCACCAAACCCGGGCTGCCAGTACTAACGGGCCTTTCACAAGCCTCACCCTGGCTCTGCCGGAAGCCCCGGCCTTTTTTTTTTTTTTAAGGCAATTTCACTTATTTACTGTTTTACAGTCTATAATTCAAATGGCTCACTAATTAGTTAATCAAGCAAAGTTTTATCAGGTCCGCCCCGGAAAGAGGCCTCGCGTGCTCTCGACCCTGACTCCAGCGCCCGCTGGCGTCTCTCCGTCAGCCCCCCCGGAGGGAGTCTCTCCTGGACCCCCACCCCTCCTGCCTCTTCTGGAGGCTCTGTGAGCAGTGTCACAGCCTTCTTATCCCTCCACCTTCTAAACCAAGGGGTACTGTCACACGCACCACGCTTCAGCTATGTGCCAGACAGGGATGGGGGCGCAAGGATCTGTCCGTGGGCCAAGCCAACAAAAATCCGGTCCTCGTTCGCTTCCCCTCCACGGGCTCGTGTCTGTCAGGGCTGGGTCCCCAACCACTGCATCAGGGTGCTGTCGTCAGCACGCAGCAAGGTCAGCTGCCACGTGACGCCCAGTGTTCGAATGTTTATGTATGGACGACACCACAAAATGCACAGTCTGGCCTCCCAGGTCACCCAGAGGGAGAACAACCTCAGTGTTGGTTTACTCCATGCCTCGAACCAACCACCAAGAGCTCCAACATCACTCCCAGCTGCATCCTTACCAGCCAGCCCTGGGCTGGGCACTCGGGGGAGCTCAGAGGACGTGTGCTACGAGAGTGACAAACGAGAGTCGAACTGATTCCTGCTTAGCGCTCCCCTGTCCCTGCAGGGGGCTGTCCTGTCACTCGGCATCCCGTGCAGACAGGAGGATGTGGACATGAGGATTCGGACATGAGGATGCGGACACGAGGAGGCGGACACAAGGATGTCCGGGGAAAGCAGAGACCACTTCTTCCCTGGGTTTGGGATCTTCTCATGTTTTTATTTTGAAGTATTTCATATAAACAAGTATAGACATATACGTACACACACGCACAATTGTATTTAGTTAGATGTAGTTCGTATAGGTACATACTAGATTTAAAGGACAGTGGAACGCACGTTCATGTAACTTACTAACAATCCACGTAAGGACTTAATCTCACTGCCGAATCTCTCTGTGCACCGCCTCCCCCCCCCGCCCCGTCGCATTCCTGTCCCTTCCCACTCACTCCCCAGAGCCTATCGTTGGTCTGGGCACTACATCCTGACTTCTCTGTGGTCCTTTCCACGCTCCTTTCAAAACGCCAGTCACCGCTCCCAGGAAGCCCCCGAAGATTTTCCTTCGTCTCTTTATCGGCCAGAACAGGGTCCCGCACCTATTCATTCATGGGTCACAGGTGAGGGGTTGAGGTTGGCTGCGCTCTGCTTGAACACATCAGGATGTTAAGTTTCTTAACCATGAGAGAGAGAAATGATAAAATTCCCAAGGTTGTCATAAAGAACTCAAACAGAACACACAGACTACCCTACCAGGGTGCCGAGTTACTCAGCCAAGATGAATCGCTGCTTCTTCCGATCTGCGAGCCAGCTCGCACCTCCAATTGCCAACCTGCAACCACACATACACACACACACACACAGAGCGTGCACACATATGCTCGCACATGCACACACATCCCTTGGGAAGTGGGCAGCCCTGCACATACGAGTGAGTGTCCCAGCTCTGCCCCCAGGCATGTACTGTCACCCCTCCTTGCCCTCCCCCTGTGCACGATGGTTTCATACGGCTGCCACACACCAGACACCTGTGTGTCTGGTACACTTGGTACACTTGGCTACCAGACAATAATAATGAGGAAGAACAAACCCAGCATCCTGCCCAGTGGGAAAAACAAACGTCACTCCAAGACTCATACCAATAAACAGATAAACGTAATTCTAATAAACCCCCATCAAGGCGAGGGAGGTGCCAGGCAGATATACGATGGGGACGCTGCAAGTGACCCGGTGGGACCTGGAGGAAGGGCAGCGTCCTGGGGCAGCAGCTCTGGTGTGCGGGCCGGGGTCCTGAGGTCTCATGAGCGTGGGGAGTCCAGCTTCTGGGGATTTTGCAGGCTGATTGGGAAGCACGGCTGTTGTGGAGAATTGAATTAGGGCAACAAAAAATTCACGATGTTAACGCAAAACAGTAAGACATTCTCAGGGCTCAGCTCTTCCTGGTCATCATACCACAGTGTCCCAAGATCCTTGCTCCGAAGGCCATTCACGACGAGTAGAGCGTGGAAATACCACGCAAAGCTTCTCTTCCCGACCCCGTGTTCAGTGACATCAAGGGAGGAGAGTCAGTCACATCGGCTCTCCGTGGGGGAGAATTTACACCACAGAAGTTGGCGGGTGCTCCAGAGCACCTGTGGGTTTCTGTTGTGTGTTTCCTCCCCAGAGAGCCAGTTGCTAAACTTTTTACCAGCACAGCGCTGGGCAAAGGGGCTCGCGGGAGACCATTGCAGGCCACGGGGACAGTGTGTGCGACCACCCCGTGCTGGAGAGTGACGTGACGTGACTGAGAAGCTGAAAGAAGGACGCTGAGAGCACACAGAGTCTCTCTGACAGGGCTCTGTGGACTCCGTGGGATAATCTGGGTAAAAATCCATTTGCCGCGTTTCCTGGCGCACACTAAGTCCTCAATATCGATCATCAAATTTTTAAAAATCTTCCGCTGTGCACCATTTATTTACTTGATGGCTGTATCTGTTTTAGGGCCAGCAGTTTAAGCAGCAGGGTGTCAGAGTATGCTGGCTGTCTACCCAGCACCCACCCAACCCCTTCCTCCTCATTTTCACCAAACGGCAACATGGTTCGGGGTGGCCAGGTGCTCAGGAACAAATATTTGTGATCTCAGGTCCATAGGACGGGGGAGGGGGAAGCAGCCTTGTTGCTCACTGTTAACCAATGAGACACAAGCTGAGGACTTCCAGGAAAGTTTGCAATCTGATCTTACTTCCCAAATATGCCTTTGTGCCTAGAATGTGGTCCTGCAGCCTTCCTGGGTGACAAAAATGCAAACGAATGGAGCAGAGGACAAATGGAAGTCTCCGCGTCCCTGGTGCTAACAGTGAGCTACTAGAGCTTCCTTCCTGTGGGCTTTTTTATTTCATACATTCGCTTTGAAATTTCCTATCTCAGCCACTGAGGCTAGATGTTCTGTTACTTGCAGCTGAATGCATGCATTCCTCACTGATGCGAAGGAATCTTGTGGCCATATAGGATAATAAGCAACATGGCTATCAGAGGTCAGTCAGAAGAGTCTAGAAACTTGCCACTGTGAGTATGGGCACAGAGCCAGGGGCTTATTAGCGTGATCATGTGGGAGCTTGTTACACACACACACACAGTGAGGTTGCAGAGTCAGGTCTATGGCCCTACCACCCTGAACACGCCTGATCGCGCCTGGCCTCAGAAGCTAAGCAGGGTCGGGCCTGGTTAGCACTTGGAGGGGAGGATGTGGAGCCAGAACTGGCCCATGTAAGCAGATTTTCCGGATGCCGTGCTGGCCCTCATCCCAGGCCTCACAAGGCAACGGGCATTTGCTCCCCGCTGCCGCCCCCGGTGATCGGGAAATGACCCGACACCCAGAAATGAAGCCTGAACTTCCATCCCCCGATAAACACGCTCAGACCCTGAAAAGTTCAAACTCTGTGCTGGGTCCTGACCTCTGAAATATTTATACAGTGATGCACCTTCCAGATAACATCTCCTGGAATCAGCTTAGCAGCCAGGCTGCAACTGGGCGGGAGGTAATAAATGCGCCGTTGTCGACAATTCAGCAAGAAAGCTTTCCCGGAGCCCCCAGACGCAGCTAAGAATAGCCAGGTTCCTTCTCGTGGCTGAGAGCTCCAAGATCAAAAATAAGCTTCCCATTTCTCTCCTTCCTGCTCTAGACTACGCTTCAGCGGCTCTCAGGGTTGCTGCCACCCTGGCCCGTGCCCAGCAAATACCCTGGTTTGTTGGAACGGATTCAGCCCTTGGCTGGTTTCTTCCTTGTCCTAGTCCTTGCCAGACTGGTTCAATCGTGGGTCACCTCTGTTTGGGCTTCCTGATGAGCTCTCCCAGGGAGAGGAAGAGACCTGATGTTTGTTAGGGCAGCAAGACCAAGCGGCAAGCCGGCCCAGGCTTTCCTCTCTCCCCAGGCTCTTCCAAACCACCACCTTCTCTCTACTTTGAGAGTTTTGCTCTTCGCCTTGAGTTCCAGAGCTGGGCTTCCCCATCTGCTCCCAGACTGACGGAGAGTTAGGAGAGCAGGAGTTTTAGAACGTAGCAGACCGGCCCTGAATTTTGGCTGCGTCTGTTGGAGCACCCTCCCGCACACCAGGAGTTGTGGGTTCGATCCCCGGGCAGGGCTCATGCCTAGGTTGTGAGTTTGAGCCGCCGTCGGGGAGCATGTGGGAGGCAACCGATTGATGTTTCTCTCACGTTGACACTTCTCCCTCTCCCTCTCTCCCCCCTTTCCTCTCTCTCTAAAATCAATACACATAAGAAATAAAGAAATATAGCAGACCCCAGTCAGATCCCAGGGTGTGGCCTCTCGCCAGCTGTGGGACCGGGAGCAAAGGACTCAGCCTCGAGGAGCTGTGTGACACAGAGATCGTGAGGCCTGCCGACAGCTCACGCCGAGCACCTGCCACACATCCCTAGGCTGTGAGCCCCGAGAGGGCAGGCTCTTTGCTCGTCTGGGCTACTGTTGCATCTCTAGCACCTAGAACGAGGCCTGGCCCGCTGAAATTCCTTGATCAATGTTTTTTGGGGGCGATCGATCCTAGCAACAATGCTACGAAGCGGGTATTACAACTCTCCCCGATCGGCGGGTGTGGAGACAGGTTAAGAATGGTTACGTCAATTGTCCAAGATCATATAGTCTGTATGGGACAGAGTCAAGGTTGGAACACAGTCCCGTCTGGCTGCAAGGCCAGACTCAGCCACCTTCCGGAGCTAGTTACGTGCTTGAACTAATGCACCTGCACATTTCACGCACTGTGGGTGGTGAGTTAGTGACGGCTCCCTTCCTCTTGACCTTATACCTTCTCCCGGCCCCACCCTGCTCCCTATCCCCCAGCCCTCCTCCCAAAGCTACTTCATGTTGGAAACCAAAGGGGAAAACGAGCTCCATGGCTCAGCCTCTCCCACGGGCTGACAGAAAGCCGGCTTTCAGATCCAAGGGGGCGGAATGGGGGCGTAGGCGCCTCTGGGACGGCCCAATGGCACGGGCATTTCCACTCAAGACCTTGGCCTTCTTTCTTTCAACTTCGCTCTTTCTGTCCCAGGTAGGTTGTGGCTCCTTGTCAGCCTAGGGCCATCTTTCCCAAAGGGCAGCCTGGACATGGGCTGCTTGTAGGACTCAGAGTCCTGGGCCCTGCCCCAGCCTACCGAAGCCAGAGCTGGGCAGGGCCCAGGAGCGCGTCTGTCTGACAGCCTCCCGGTGATTCTCAGACACGGCAACGTGCCGCCCTGACGGCTCCAGCCGGTCCCTGCGTCTCCTCTTCCATCTCTCTGCGTGTGTATCTTACTGGTTCTGTTTCTTGACTGACCCCTGATTTATACAAACACACACGCATTCATGTCGACCATTCAACTCTTCCATCCATTTCCCCAAGTCCTTTTAAAATCAGCATTATCTCAGTTTTCCTTGGTGGCTCTGGGCACGTCCCTGAACCCCGCTGCACCTCTGGGGCTATAAAGTTGGGGTAATAACCCTGCTTATTATCTGCCCCAGAGGGTGGAGGATCATTGAGGGGCGGCCAGCTTCTTTGAAAAGACTCAAGGGTTGTACAAATATCACAGCTTATTATGACCATTATCGCAGGCAGGTGGCAGTTTACGGGCCCCCGAGACAGCCATGCCAAGGTGACCTGAGCCTCTCTAATGCATATGCATGAACCAGTCCCCCCGCTGGGTGAAGGCATCCGGCCAGATCCCTGCCGCCTGCCCGTGGACCTGTTACATGTTGCACACAAATCGACAGCATGTCTTTGTGAAGGGAACAAAGCAACAGGGGTTGGAAGCGCCCAGGACCTTTCCTCTGAGGAGCTCTGAGCACTGCTGCTTCCCGAGAGGCACTTGGCTACTCCTAGGCACCAGGAGCATCTGATGAACTAGTGCTGATCGGCCTGGGCTTCCGGGTGGTAAGATCCCACCAGGTCCACCTTCTCCTTTCCTACCAGTTCAGAGGCAGTGTCTTGTGCTTTCAATACCAAGTCACCTGAGCTTTGCCCAGAGCCCTGGCCTATAGTAGGTGCTCAACAAATGTTTGTTGAATGACTCAGTGAATGGAAAAAATGTCTCCGTGGGACTCTGGAGAAGCAATGCGGGCCTCGCGTGTCCCTGCACCACGTCGACACTGGCTGACTCCAGATACCCTTTCTCTGTGAGTGCAGGCACAGCTGCAGACCCTGTGACAGCCACTTGCAATCTCTTATTCGTCAACGACCAGCCACGGGCCCGGAACGTGCCAGGCACTGTTCTCGGTACCGCAGAATACAGCACTGGATGAAAGCAAACTCTCCCCGCTCTCGCTGCTTTCCTCCTTCTGGAGGTGCTGGAAGGAATGAGACCCACCTGCCCCCTGGGCTCCCCCGGAGTGGGGGTCCTGACAGAGCCGACCCTCCCCTAAGCATTGCTTTTCTCATCTCTACAGTGGGCACATCGTCCTTCGCTCGCCCTGTGTCTGAGCATCTCATCAGTTGCTAAGTCCCATACTGTTTACGTCCTAATACTTTTTGAGTCTGGCCGCCTCTCCTCCTTGCCACACCCTAATCTAGGACACTGCCAGCACTCCCCAGGACACCGCAAAGCCATGCTCCTACCGTCCTTCCCCGTATTATCCACATAATGGCTTTAACACAGTGCCCGGCACAGGGCACCCCAGAGCACTGCTTCGTGTTTCTGCTTGGACAGCTGAGGGTCAATGTCACATATCCCAGTGCTGATGTTTCTGCAGCAGTGACCATGACTCAGGGTATGGAGCCACACACACACACATGCACATACACATACAGACCCTGCAGTCCCGTTTCCAACATCCCAATGTTGGTCTTCACCACTCACTGTGCATTCTTCACGTTTACCTTAACCTTAGCCTTAACCTTAACCTTAACCTTGGCCTCTCTGTGCCTCAGCTCTCTCAACGGCAAAAGAGAAATAACAATTATACATCTAGGCTTATTGCAAGTTCATGCACATTAATATATGTAAAAGACTCAGGACAGTGTGAAGCACCAGCATCGTAGATAAGCACCAGAGAAGTGTTAGTCACTATTGATTTCTTTTTTAAAAAAATCTGGCCAAGTGTAGTAAAGGCAATTAAATAAGCCAGAGGACATTAAGGGCAGGACATAGCATTCTTGCTTCTGAACAAATATAATTGTTATTTTCCGTGGGCAGGCCAGTTCGCATTTTTAAATGAATTACTCACACAGAGGACATTCTGAGTTCTCCTGGGCACAATGGAAACATTCCACAGATGCACGGCGCCCAGGCTGCATTCTCTCAAACACCCCAACTAACCTGCCCCCCCACCCCGCCCCGAGCTCTCTCCCTACGAATCCCAGGAAGGGTGTTGCTTCATGCCCACCCACCCCAAGCCTGCTGAACATCTAAGCTCCCTCTCTGTTCATAAGCATTATTGCCCCTGATGAGTCTCCCCCCCAGAGGGGAGGGGGTACAGGGCTGGGAGGCAGGGCGCATGTGGCTTGACTCCACCCATGCTGCTGGCCACTCTGTGCTGGTACCTCTCCCGCCTCCCCACCGCCTCCTCTTCCTTTTCGACTATTCCCAAGTCCGCTGTCAGTGTCTGTTAGGTTTTCATTGGAGGGGAAAAAAAATTACTTCCTAAAATGTTCAAAAGTCTTTCCTCAGTTTGTTATTAAAGCAATTATCTAGCATAACACACCGAAACCGCCGAAGGTATTCTAATGGGAAACAAATGCTCGGGACAAGCGACCGAGCGGACTCGGGGCCTTTGGTGAAAAATGAGGGGAAGGTGATCGGTGGGAAGAGGCCAGGCGGGAAGACCGTCCACCTGGCCTTGGACAGTACATCAAACGGCCACCGGAAGGACGCTATTTATAATCATTACTGCTCTGTCTGTGGGGCGCAGCGGGGCTGACCGTCCCTCCTGCCTGTTTCTGAACTCCCCATCTGCACCCCTCCTCCGCACCTGTACATGCAGCCCCGCTCACCTGGCCGCCTCCTTTTAGTCTAGGTCACCGGGGGCCACGCCCTGGAGAAAGCTTGCCTGGTTTGAGGCCCACGTGCCAGCCAGACGTGTTCCCATGTGTCTTCAGGCTGACCCCAACCTCGTTACAAACTCATTTCGACTTTGCCATAAGTAAGTGCCAACAAGAAAACTCAGCACCTGGAAGAGATGCTGGCCTGCCGGGACGTCTAACGGGAACTCTAACTTCCTGGGGACATGAGCTGTGGCGGAGTGGATGTCACGGGGGAAGAAGAGCCAAGGGGAAGAAGATACCTGCATCCCCCACACATTTGGCATGTACCGCTCACGTGCCCAGTGCTGTCTCAGCCCTGGGAAGACACCGGAGACAATTAAAGTGCCACAGAACTGTCCTGGAGTGTTGACCTTAGTGCAAAAGATGGATGTCAGCCGTGCCACCCCCAACCGTGACTGGAGAAGGCTCTGAGCTCAGAAGAAAACTCTGTGATAGATTATTGATGTCTGCCACAAACATAGGAGGACAGAAGGGCAGCACTCTGCACACTTGACAAAGTTTGCCTAGGGCCGCTCTCCTCCCGCCTGAACGTGCATGCGTAGTAACTGGGATCTCGTAACACTGCAGACCCTGACTCAGCAGATCTGGGGGCGGGACCTGAGACTCTGCATTTCTAACAGGCTCCCAGGTGCTGTGGATGCTCAGCCCTCACTGCTGAGTAGCAATGCAACCATCCCACCTACAGACCTGTCATCCGCACGGCCAGATAACTTTGTCTAAGTCGTTTTCCTGGAGAACAAGACATTCCGGCACGCAATCTGAAAGGGCAACTCAGCACCTGATCTGTGAAGTTCACAAAACCAAGGGCCATGGTCCCAGCTCAGGCCACGGCCAGGCGGTTTCCATTCCTTGACCGACTGAGAGCAAACAAGGGCCCCCAGGGGCTGCAGCCCTTGACCAACCGAGAGCAAACGGGGCTGCAGCCCCGGCTCAGAGCCCCGGCCAAAAGTTCATATGTGTTTCCAAACCCACTCCGAGGCCTCCACGGGTCTCTGGGGGCCTCCTCGCCACTCCAGAATGTAGTTAGAAGGTTACATTCCTGGGTGAGCCTTTGGACAGCACAACCTCCCCCTTGGCCGCACAGATGATCACTTCAAAGGCCCCCTTTCTTGTGGTAATTTAGTCCTTCTGACCTTGGCCAAGAACCATCAGCCCAGAGGCATAGGACAGCAGAAAAAGAAGAGAAAAGGGGAAACATTCATGAGTCCCCACTCCCACCCAAGCAAACCCTGCCAAAGCTCTGTGCTTGGGCCAGGCGTGAGTTCAGCTGAAGGCCTCACAGAGTCAGTTAACCCCTTGCAGAGCTCTCCGCAGGAACCCAAGTACTCCCGGAGGGGCCGATGGCACCCAGCAGGTAGAGGATGTGGTCCTTTTAATACTCTAATCACTGAAAGAAAATCTTCTGGCCACGTAGCGAGAGGAGGGATGGAGAGGGGACAGATCCGCTCTCAGTGGTGAGGCGTGCTTCCCCCAAACAAGGGCCGGCTGAGAAGTAAAGAGCGGAGGACCCGGAAATCAAACTTCGGGGTGGAGATCCTCGCTTGGCTGCGACTGGGCTGCATCTCCTGCTGTCTCCTGCTCACCTGCTGCAGTCTAGCGGAACTGCCATCCGTTGGTCCCTCTAAGCTCATTCCTACCCCAGGGCCCTTGCCCCTGCTATTCCTTCTGCTCGGAAGGCTCTTCCACAAATCTTCCGATGGCTGCTTCCCTCCCATCATTTGAGTTGTGCCTCCAATATCCCCTCTTCAGAGAAGCCTCCACTTATCACACTGGCTGACGGAGCCCTCGCTCTCTCTGGCCATTGCGCAGCCCTTATCCCTATCTGAAACCAAACTGTCATTTACGTAAATGCTAATTGACTGTATTTGCCTCTGGAATAGAAGCTCCATGAGAGTCAGGAACGCCTCGAACAGTTCCTGACACATAGAATGTACTCAGTATGCGTTTATTGATGCTGCTGAGGAAATGACCTCTCTGGCCATGGTGATTGGTCCAGGGGTGGTCATGTGATCAGAATAGGATCAATAACAGAGCTTCCAGGCTGCTTCTCCTGAGTTCACGGAAAGAGAAGTCACCTCCCACGGACTGAACTGAAAGGGCGTGGGTGTCGGGCAGTCGGGAGTCACCTCACCTATGAGGCGGAGAAACTCCGGCCAAGAAGCTGGACGGGGCCCTGACCACACAATGTGAGCCGCGCCTGAAACCAGGAAGACCTGCCTTCGGCCTTTTCAGTGACAGAGACAAGGCATCACCCACTTCCTCTCTCCTCCCACCCCACAACCATCCACAAAGCTTACGTCGAGTTCGGTTTCTGCCATTCGAAATTGACAGCATCCTAAGCCATGCACGAGGGGCTGTGGCAAGCAGGATCCGCGGTGAGTGCCCCTCCGAAGCTGGTCTGCCCCCACAATGTGTCCACCCGGAACTGGTGGACGTGACATTTGGTTAAAGGTCTTCGCAGGTGTAATTCAGTTAGGGATCTTGAGATGAGAGCATCCGGGATTATTCAGGAGGGCTCTGACTCGATGACAAGAGTCCTAATAAGAGACGGAGGGTGGGGGGTGGTTGAGGGGGTTGAGATACACCAAGGAGAAGGCCACACAAGGCAGAGACAGAGTCCGGAGAGAAGCTGCCCCTAGCCCAGGGGTGCCTGGAACCCTCAGAGGCTGGGGGAGGAGAGAACGAGGTCTCCTCTGGAGCCTTCAGAGGGTGTGCGGCCCGCCACCACCTCAGTTTTTGCCCCATGATACAGATTTCAGACTTCTGGCCCCCAAACCTGGGAGAATACAAACTTCTGCCACATTAAGCCACCAGATTCAGGGGAGATTGTTAACAGTGGCCACGAGAAACCAATGTAGACCTCCGACCCCTCTCCGCCGCAGTTTCCTGTCCAGGAATAACCAGGAATCATTTCCTGCCCTGTTTCCATCAAATACAGTGAAATGAACCTGGACCCAAGTCTCGGCTCTCTGGGCCACCAGCTGTGTGACCTCAGGCAGCCAGGACCGCAGCTTCGTAATCTGTGACAAGAGCTCATCTCCAACGCTCTCTTAGTCGATGGGTCAAGAGGGTTAAATGTGAGGTACCCAGAGTCCCGAGCACGGTGCCAGGCACGCAGAAAATGCTCCGTGAGCAACGAGATGCTTGCGTTTGCTGGGAATGCCGCGCCCTCTTAGAGGACTCCCCGTCAAAGAAAACCTCGAGTCTTTCTTCCAGGAACGGTCCTGGAATACCAGCGAACAGACAGTGTGTCGTCACCTCTAGATGGGTGACTTTCGAGGGCCGGGACTAGCCGCCAAGGTGGCTGAAGAAGAACGATTTGGAGAGATGGCTGGAAGCCTCCACGGGGCGGCCGTCCACCAGACGCTCCTGAAACGAGGATTCAGGACGTGGAACCCGGATTGGCAATAAGCCGAGCGGCCGGAGGGAGGCGCTCTGTTCAGAGGAGTGCTCCTGCGACCGCTGTATTGGGCTGGAAACCCACAACCTAACCCCAGTGCTCTGCTGGGGTGTCTGCCCACATTCCAAGGCTACAGGGGGAAGCGCTGCATGCGGCTCCTCCCCGTGGGTGGGTCCCACCGGGACCATTCTCGGGGAGTCAGCGGGAGTTTTCTCACGCCCCCCCACACCCTGTGCTGGGGTGTTCTCGGTCGGGCGAGGTGGAGGGAACACATGCGAGGGACAGACAGCATCCAGGACAACGGAATCCATAAATCTCAGGCCTGTTGTCTGCTTCCTTAATTCCAGTTGCGAAACAATAGCCAGGATCGGGAATCCCAGCCAGATCCCCCAGCCGCCATCTGCCTCTGGAGGTCATTGCGTGGAAGGAGAGGCTCACGTGTGGAAAAGTGTTGTATCTGTCCGTTAGTTATCATGTCCTGAGCCTTTTTTTTTTTTTCAACTGGAAAAAAACCTGAGAAGTTGAAAGAGAGCCTCTAACATTCCTGCCCGTAGCCTGGGATGCGCCGCTCCTGGGCGATGCTGAGTGCGGTGGTGAAAACCCCATGTGTTTTCCGAAGGATCTTTTAAAGGCAAGCTGCTCCCTGAATTCCGATTCCGCCTCTGGGCTGTAGGCATGTGTTTGTCTCCTGGCTCACTCAGAGCTGCATTAAGAAGAGAGTAAGATATCTCCCGGCCCCGGGTCTCTGCTGAGCAACAAGCTCCTCTTGTCAACTCTAACTAATAAGGAACAAGTAAGGAAACATAGAACAGGCCCACAGACACTTTTTTCTTACTCCTAGCATGTGTCATTTGTGTGCCAGATCTCTGGAAAGTTCTGAGTTTGTAAAACCTGTTCGACAGTGTTTCAGGCACCGGAGCACGAAGGGGCCAGATGGGGCCCGGTTCACATGCTCGCCTGAGCAAGAAGGGATCAAGGGCACGGGCCCCGGTGGCGACTTTGAACCCTGGCTCTACCACTTCCTGGATAGCTAGCTGTGCCTCAGTTTCTCAGTCTGTAAAGTGGGCACAGGCACACGATCTCTGACATGGGATTGCTGTGAGAATTAAATACACCAGCCCAGGAAAGCATTTTGGAAAGGGTCAGCCTGGCATGCAAGAAGTTGTCAAGGTATGTTCAGTAGCGCTGTTGTTGTGGGGACTTGTTCACATTTCTCTGAGGAGCAAATGGGGCTGGTTTTTCCTGATTCACAGGAGCGTGGCCAAATGTACATATGACAGCTCATGTTCAAGGTGCACCATAGGCACGCGGGATGCATCGCAGAGGCTCCGCCAAGGTCAGGTGCATGCTTTGCCCCAAGTGTGGACAAGTTTCAGCTGCAAATGCTTTTTGTGAGGAGCGCTGCTTATCCCTGAGCCACTGGTGGGTAGAAGGAAAGGGACCTTTGTCCCTGGGCATGGGCCCCACGGTCAATAACTGATGACTAAGAGTGGCCGTGTGGCTGTGATGGCAGGAGGGGTACGTGGCAGGTGGAAATGCGCAGCCAATCCAGCAATCCGGAGCCTCGGGCCACAGTGTCCTCCAGGCCACGGGGACACAATAAGATGCTGTTCTCACAGAGCCAGATTGCAATGCTCTCCAGACGGAGGGTCCATTAGCACTGGGCTCTTGTCTTGTTACAGGCTGTCCTCAGTCTCCTGAAGTAATGATTTAATGCTTCTAACCTCTCAGCCTGGGGCCCCCCCACAGGACAGCCGAATCACAGGGCTAGATAGCAGTGACCCATTTAGGGAGCGGGGGCCTTGGGCTGCCCATGTCAAGAGCTTCTGTGGTTTCTTCGGGGGGCCTGTGCCAGCCACTGGCCAACGAGTAGAAGCTCCTGAGCACTTCCAGGGAGGAAAGAAGGTGTTTCCATCAGTCACCCAGTAAATGATTCTTTTCACTTGTTTTGCTTATCCTGGGAACAGAGGGGGAAGCAAAGCTGACAAGCCACCCTGCCCCCTCATCCATCCGCAGATAAGGTAACCAGAGTTGACCACCGTATCAGCTCCGTGGGGAAGCATCTGTGAGGTGAGGTCCCCAGACGCTGCCTAGGCTCCGTTCAGATTTGCTCCCTGCCTTTTCTAGGATGGGCCTGTCCTTATGTAATACAATAATCCAGGTTGGTTGCGGGGATGGCAGCTATTTCATTCACATTCCAGCCAGCAGGTAGAAAAAAGGAACCAAAAAAAAAAAGGAAAACAAACAAACAAATGCATAAACAAGAGTCTGTGCTAGGTATCTCTTCAGGAATGTGTTTATTACCCTCCTGGCCAAAACTCAGGCACGTGGCCAAACCTAGCGGCAAGAGAGTCTGTCGTCTTTCCTCCTGGTGGCTATCTGTCCGAGGAAGATGGTGCACATGTACTCATGGGGCGGGGGTGGGGGGGGGGTGGCTGTTCAGAGGCGAAGATGAGAGGAAACAGAAAGGAGAATGGATGTTGGAGGAAAGTCACAACCAGCCTTTTGACACCTGCCAGGCTGGCCTCAACAGGAGAGGCCACCCCTCTGTGTGGCTTTTTGTGTAACTCTCCTTAGGGCAGAAGCTCCTGCCCCTCTCTCTCTAGGCATCTTTCCCTCGAGTCCTCTGGCTGTGTTCATGAGTTTGGGATCTAAACAAGCAAGTCCCCACACCTTTTAACTGGGTGATGTTTTGCTAGCGTAAGATACTCACATCAGGCACTTCCTGTTTCCATATAAGAAACCAAGACAGGGTCCAGTCTCTGGGGTGGCCTTCCCTAGGTCTGTTTGCTGTGTCTCTCTCTCTGTCACTTAAATTTTCCGTTATGATTCCTCCTTATCCAAAATGAGAAGCTAGTCTGCCCGGGAACTCATCCTGAGGGTATAGGAGCAGGAAGCTCATTTAAGTCCCAAGCCCACCTCAAAGGCTGCCTGAGAGCTCAGTGTTGGGTGGGTGTCAGGCGCTGGCTGGGTTACAAACAACTAGCGGGCATTAAGAAAGCATCGCTGTTTCCCGCTTGCTGAGTGAACAGCTTCCTGTGTCAGAAACCGTTTCAGGAGGAGAGGTGACCGGCGATGCCCTGCGATCGCAGGCTAGGTACCACCAGCTCCCCGTGAAAACCTCACCCTCATCTCTCGTAAGTGCCTACGGTATGTCGGGTGCTTTGTAGAACTGTTCTCACTGGTCACAAAGTGCCCATGCAACCCCCTCTCCGTTTTGCAGAGAAGTGTAGACATGGAAACGCAGGCCGTGCTTCTGCAGCTCACGAAGCTCAGGAGAGGCAGACCCAGGGCTCCAGGGCCAGTCTCTCGAGGGCAGCCACCAACGTCACCCTGGCGACGTCTCTTTCCCTCCTCTCCCACTGTCTCCTTGTTTCATCCTCTTCGTGCATGAATGTATATATGCTGCATTTCATTGCATCTCGATTGTTCTTATTTTTATTGTTCTTTTTAGTGATCTCATTAAATTCTTACNTCCCTCGAGTCCTCTGGCTGTGTTCATGAGTTTGGGATCTAAACAAGCAAGTCCCCACACCTTTTAACTGGGTGATGTTTTGCTAGCGTAAGATACTCACATCAGGCACTTCCTGTTTCCATATAAGAAACCAAGACAGGGTCCAGTCTCTGGGGTGGCCTTCCCTAGGTCTGTTTGCTGTGTCTCTCTCTCTGTCACTTAAATTTTCCGTTATGATTCCTCCTTATCCAAAATGAGAAGCTAGTCTGCCCGGGAACTCATCCTGAGGGTATAGGAGCAGGAAGCTCATTTAAGTCCCAAGCCCACCTCAAAGGCTGCCTGAGAGCTCAGTGTTGGGTGGGTGTCAGGCGCTGGCTGGGTTACGAACTACTAGCGGACCTTAAGAAAGCATCACTGTTTCCCGCTTGCTGAGTGAACAGCTTCCTGTGTCAGAAACCGTTTCGGGAGGAGAGGTGACCGGCGATGCCCTGCGATCGCAGGCTAGGTACCACCGGCTCCCGGGGAAAACCTCACCCTCATCTCTCGTAAGTGCCTACGGTATGTCGGGCACTTACTGAGTGCCGAGTCTCTGCTTGGGGAGAGAATGCAGCCAGCTCTCCACCCTCTCCAGAGCTAACCAGAGTGTTGGACCTCCGCTCCCGGGTGGAACAGTCCCTGGCCTCTTGAGTAATCCCTAGATAGACAAGGATGGTTTCCCTTTGATCTTTCTGGGGGATCTTGGGGGACTGATGAAGCCAAGCTGGGCCTGTGGACGAAGCCAGCATCTGCGTCCACCATCCCATGTGGTGTGTGGAACACGCCTCCGAAGAAACTCTGTCCTCCAAGCAGGATGCTAAGTGTGCTTCCAGGACAACCCAGGCCCTGGACATCGCACACCCCCCTTCATGTGGAAATATTGGTCTCGGTGGCCCGAATAACTTGCATTTATTGCATGTTGTTCATTAAGTCCTTAACATGTGTTCATTCATTGCACCTTCACAACAAGCTTGTGCGCTGGAAACATTGTCTGCCTGTTAGAGAGGAGAAAGCCGCACGTGATTTAAGGTGTCGGGCGGGGGGTGGGGAGGGTGGTTAGCTTTCCCGAGGCCATACCATGTGAGGGTGGTGGCCGGAGCTCAGCCCAGGGGGCACCCCAGAGCCCCCCCTCTTCACCACTTCACCTTATGGAGACAACCCAACAGGCCAGGCTTCCTGGAATGAAGAGTTGACCAGATGGGAAGAAAGCACAGGTGACCAAGGCCAGGGACTTCCTTGGCCAGTCTTCTTGTGCTACTCTGAAATGACACGAGGCCAGAAGTGGGTGGCCCTTTGTCGTGAGATGAGCACCCTGGGTCTGGTTTCCTGCTCTCTCTGTGGCTGGGCACGGCAGCCGCTTCCCCGCTCCTGACAGCCGTCTTCTGAGCCCTCCCGCACAGTGACCGGCGCCGGAAGCCCTGCCGGTGGGGAGAGTCCCTCCCCTCCCGGCCCAGACGTTTGATCAAAGTTAAACACTTGACTCAAAGTTAGCCGATAGATAGAATGCCTTGCCTAGGAGTGAACTTGGGGCTCAGACAGAGACCGAAATGCTCTATTTCAGTGTCTTAATCTAAGAGTTGGGTGGTGGCTCCCTTTGATCACCGTTAAGACCCAGAAAAGGGAGCCTGGCGCTAAGGGGCGGAGAACTGACAAATGGAAGGGGTGTGTCTCCAGCGCCTCCTTCCCACCCTCCCCAAAATCTGGTGCATGGGGGGGGGGCCTGCAGCTGACCTTGCAGACCTTGATTTCTCTCTCAGGCCGCTTCTTGACCCCATGACCTGCAACCCAAAAGACACACGCTCCGTTCCCCTCATCTGGAACACAGTTTCCCTGACTTTGTGTACCACTGGCTTCTTCTTTGTGGTTTACAGTACGGTCTCGAACTCACCATTCCCAAGGGCTTCTTAAAGGCATAATACCATTTGATAAATGAATGAATAAAAGAAATCTGACGAATACCTAGTGTCCCTTGGAGAAAATCCATTCCCTTCCCCAAGACTCGGTTTCCCCAACTGGGAGAGGAAAGAATGGGAGACCAAGCACCAGGGGGCTGCACCGGCTGGAGATGACGTGAGCAGGGTGCTGGGTGCCCAGGATGCGTGGTGGCCACTCTGGGCGGTGGCGGTATAGGCGCACAGCGTCCCCGCCTCTCCAACAACAGGCGCTGGGTTTCTGCCTCAGGTTATGTCCCCTTTTCTACGTTTTGACTCCGCCCCTTGGCAGGACGAGACTGTGGAAAAGGAGTAATCAAAAATGAGGCTTGCCGCTGTGACTCCCTGATCAGAATCCACGTCCCTTCCATGTGTCTCTCTGCCCTGGGCGGTGCAGCTGTGCGGGGGATTATAGAAAGGAGACGCGTCTGTCCCGGGGAGAAGGCGAATTTCCTGTCCTGGTCTGCTCACATGTTGACTTTCCCACCGTTTGTCCGGGTTGGGCCCCAGATGCCCCCTCACGCTGGCTTCCCGCCCTTGCCCTGCCCAGGGACCCGATTCAAGCACCAGCTCATGGAACGGAGAAGGGCAACAGAAATGCATTATTGTCAACATCTCCAGGGTGCATGGAAAAGAAATACAACTCCTCTCCTGCCACTTCTCACGCCAATGCCAGCTGCGCCAGCGGGTCTGGGAGAGGACACCCTGCAAGGAAACGGATCAGGGCAGTGTCACATATCGCTGGGAGGGGTAGGGGGCGGGGCTTGGGGCCTGTCACTCTACAAATAACAAGTCCACAATCCCTGTCTCTTGATTGTGCCCCATGCAAGCAAGCCCCAGAGCCCTGTTTCACGACCGTCGTAATCTAGCTGTGTAAACTCGAAAGTTCCCAGGGCTTATAAAAGACGGACACAAAGTGGCCCATTAAAATAGTTCAGGCATTGAGGTCATCTGCAAAAGAGAGCGAGGGGGTGGCTTTCAAATACACTACATCCTGTAAGTCACCCGTATGTTAGATGCTGGTGGAAACCATATAACTGAGCCCATACTCTGAGTGCGCACACAGCCTTTTCTCTTTCACCAGTCTGCTTCGCTCTCCTGGGTGCTAGGGCTGAATCTTACAATGTGGCAGAAAAGGCACTGGGCTGGAGCTGACTGGGAACACGGCATTTCATTTGGGACTCAGGTTAGCCACCTGGAGAAGCAGGTGACTGGGCTGCAGGTGGACACGTATGGATTTGGCTGTCAGGTCTTAACTCTCTGTTGCCCGGCCCATAGCAGACATCACTAATCAATCCTTTCATTTCTTTCTTGCAGACCCCAGGGGTGATCTCAGGGCCCGTGTCAGCCTAGAGTTTCAGGAAGCCACCGCCTAAAAAACTTTCATTTCCATTCCGTCAGCCAAAGCCTGTAAACTACCTTCAAAAGAAGATCATGAGGGGTTAAGATTTCCAAATAATAACCTACCCTCATGGTTTTCACAAGGTATGTCAAACCTTTTAACTCATAAAAGCTTCAGGGAGACACGTAACAAATGGCATGGAATACCCTAAGGGGACGACCTTGGAGTGACCCAGAAGACACTTCTGAACGCCCAGCAAGGTCTGCCTTAGAGCTGGAAGACAGGGAAGCTTCAAGGGACCCGTCCGTGCGGTCTCTCCGCACACCCGAAGTCAGTTCCACCCACTGGGCAGTGATGCCCGTTTATTTCTGATGCTGGCTGACGAAGACATTTGTCTGCCTCTCAGAAGCCCCTGGAAGGAACATATGACATCGTGGCGTGGTCTGGGAAGGTTCTGACACAATGTCATGGAAGCAGGCAGTCCCCCCGGGACTTGGCTTATCTGCACATGTTGACATGCAGAGGGTGGGCGGCTCCCTAAAGTGATTCCACTGTGGTCAGGACATGGACCTCGCCCCCCACACGGGCCGATGCCACCGGCCTCACGGGCACCTGACGCACTTGCGAGATCTCCCCCCAATTGCCCCCAGCGTTAAAGGTGACCACACTAGGGTCCAATTCCTGGGCCACACAGGCCATAAAACTTTGGTCCGCCATCCAAACGGCCCTGGTGCCGAGCCGTCTCTGCTTCGGGCAAACGCCCCACAAGGGCGGGCTGTCCCGACGGCCCGCAGGTAGCGACGGAAGCAGGTGTTCGGTTGCCGCGGGAAGACATTTTTAATTCTGCTTGCTTTCACTTTTGTCTGATGCTCACATAAGTCTCCGAGTGATGCTACCTGAGAGAGTGCTCAGCGAGCACTTAGCACAGTGCCGGGCGGGGGGAAAGAGCCCCGTAATGGGAGGTACTGAGTGGATAATTACAGGAGCCTCGTAAGGAAGCTCCTGCCTCCGACTCTATCTTCCCTGCTCCTCTCCGTCCACTCTGAGCAAGAGTGATGATGACGATAATGGTGGGGAGGATGCGTGTGGTAATGGTTTTCCCATTATCAAGCGCCCGCTGCCCGCCAAGAAAGTGTTTGCCTGCCTGCATTGCTCCACTCAGTCCTCTTAGTGGCTGTCAATATTCTCCTGCCGATTGGAAAGTTATGGAAAATGAGGCTCGGAAAGATGAACTTGCCGGAATCTTGACAGGGGGGTGACCGTGGGAGGCGGGATTTGAGGGCCACCGCCCTCTCTGGGTCACTTGGTTATACTGCCTCTCGCTCACTCACACAGTTACGATGCGTGGGGGTCCTATCACCACATTCTAGGGGTGCCATTTCTGATTGTGGGGTGGGGGGTACGGTGGGGAACAGGACAAAGAGAGCCCCTGCTGGCATGAAACTTATATCGCAGTCGAGGAGACAGACAAGAAAGAAGGCAGAAGCGAACCAGATGATTTCGGACAGCAGTGAGGACTCCAGAACAAAGGCAACGGTGAGCTACAGAGCAATGGAGGGAGGAAGAGCCATTTAAACTGTGTGCTATAGAAGGGGTCTCCAAGGAGGACCCACCGAGACCTGAACCCAGGAAGTTGTTCTCATGCGAGGATCGTACCAGACACGTGCAAAGGTCCTGAGGCAGAAATGACCTTGACATGTTCAGGGACATTCAAGGCAACCAGAGCGGCTGGAGATGACAGAGTGGTGGTTCAAGCAGTAGGTGAGTTTGGAGAGATAAGCAAAGGCCCGTTTCTTAAACTGCCCCTGGCGTTTGACACAGAACTTGGCACAGAGGAGGGACTGTTGAATGGTAATGCGTGACATTGAATGGGTAGCTTCTCCTTTTCGTTACATTGGTTCCTGACCGGCCTCTCTGTCTCCTTACCCTGAGGAATGCTATCCTATATTCTGTCTCACTCATGAAGCAGTTGGCATCATGGGGAACATTCAAGAAAGAGTTCACGGCGGAGCAGAAAGGACTGGAAAGCACGCTCCAAGCAGGGCTCAGCTGAACTCCTTCCGTAACAAACTCACCCCCAGTGCCGCCCCGCTTTCTGCTCCGGGTCCCTGCTCCTTGTGCCCACTGGAAGGTAACCCTGGTCCTGCTGTTCCGTGGAGATAAAGAAGCTGTGTCCAAAACCAGGTTCACTGCCAGAATGAAAAAAACGAGCTTCATGCCACTGCGATTTGGGGCAGTTTGTCACACCCCAGCAGGACCCAGAACAGCTACTCCGTAGACATGAAGCATTAAAATATTTAGTCAAACCCTTTAACACTCCAGTTACCTGAGCATTCTGGTTTCATATCTCTTTACCAGGATTTCAGAACTGAGATGAAATTTCGTTGGTCCTCAGTGACCAAGTTTTCCTGTGTCTGCTACCTTGGTGTCAGACCCTGAAAGATCGCTCCAGAATAAAATGCGTGGCCCGCATTTCCCCGGAACTCTGCCATGGGGGAAGGAGTCTGGGTCAGACTCAGGGGCGATGAGTCCAATTTCAACAGCGCGGGCACCATTTGCACCTGGGAGTCTCTGGGACTGCCTTGCACACACAGACAGATGGTCTTATAGCCCCCTTGTTGGTATTGGTACTGAATGATGTTTTCACCATTGTCTGCCCTTCATTTCCGATTTCACTCTTTGGGACAATTACACACCCCTGTCCCAGGCATGTCAGACTCGGCCAAAGGGCTGGCTTTGGCCGATGGCTTATAGACAGAAGCCACCTGCAAGCAACAGCCCTGAGATCCTTTGAGAACAAACTGAGTGGCTTTGTAAACTGATGTTTGCATCCCCTTCTACCATAAGACCATCAAGATCTAAGGTAGTGTATAACCCTTGGTTCCCAAATAAAGGGGACACACAGCCAACACACCGAGGACAGGCAACTTCAGCAACAAAGAAATCTCTGTGGTCGCAGGCCCCGGCACGGGGGAGCATTTCTCATTGCAGCATAACTTCACCTAAACTGATTGCTGCGCTGTGAAGCCCTGGCTACTGAGATCACACTGGTGCTGATGCCAAGGGTTAGCTTCCTGGAGCTTCTAACGCTGAGTGTCAATGGCTCCTTTGTTCCTTGCTTTCTCCCCCTTGCTATCTCCAAGGCTGGGTTCCAAGAACAATAAGGAAATGCCCTTCCCTCCTATACAGTGCCACATCTTGTCACCTAGGACCCAAATCAGTGCTGATAATGCCTGGCAGAGTACAACACCCTCACGGTATCAGTTCCTGCGATGTTTTCCCCCTCTAGCCCCTTGACCCAGGGATGTAGAGATAGAGTCCAAGGAGCTATCCTGAGAGATAGACTTTCTGCCTATGTCTCCACCGTGCTTTCTTCTCTTCCCTGTGCTGCCGCATGTATGCCTCGCAGGTCCCTCCCTCCGATGCAAATCAAGACACGCAAAATTGCTCCTGTGGACTGTGGACAAAGCCGTCACTTTATCTGACCATCCCAGACGCGTCCCAGGTAAGTGGCCACCTCCAGTATACTACAGTCCAATCCACTCCTGCATTTTTATTCCCCTTCTAACCATTCGCCATCATGTGAAATATCCTCCAGTTGTTCATACACTCTATTCTCCATTAACATGTGTTTATATTTGTTTATTATGCTATTACTGGCTCCTCAAACCATGCCTGGGACCTAGCGTGTGTTCAATAGACATATTTTGAATAAAATGGTGAAAGATATTATTGGATAGAGTCCTGGTTTTTCAAAGTGGACCCCACAGAGCATTAAGGCTCCACGTGGAGAGAGTGTTAGGTCCTTCCACTTCCGAGTCAGTTGGAGTGACTCTGATTTCTTTTTTGGTGCTAAGTGGGGGTTAGAGGTAAGATTTTATTTGAAAACCAGGTTCAACGGAACGAGACTTTGGAAATCAGTGATCCTGGCCGGACCAGGGGTCCTAGGCATGCACGTGTACCGGGGTCCGACAAGCTGAAGGCGCTGTACCAGATGGCGCAGCTGGTCAAGGGCGGAGTCAGGCTCAGCACGCAGCTTACGTACGCATCGATTTACTTTGCTGGGATGTAAAGTTCGGGCAAGACGACGTCACTAGGTGCTGCTTCTTCCATGAACTATGAGTCAGAACGCTGAGGAGTTCAGCGACAAGAGGGATTCCATGCTAATCCGTCCTCCCTTGCAAAACCCAGATGGAAGATTCTGCGATCTTACCCTTGGTAGCCGGAATGGCCCACTAGCCTGTGTGATCCTGCACACACGTGCGTGTGTGCGTGTGATCTCGGGCACTGTAGACGGCACAACCCACCCAGCCGTGGCCGACTCTTGTAGACAGGCAGCCACGTCTAGTTTGGACTCTGGTGCCAATGGAAGTTCCCTCTGCTACAAATAAGAACCACCCAAAGGATATTTATTATTGCACAGAAGGGGGCTGGGGCATGGACCGCCCGGGATGTTGAGCGAGGGGGGAGATCGACCTCCCAGGAGCTGTCCCTCTTTCTCTGCTGTCATTTCTCAGCGCGTCAGATCGTCCTGCTCAGCTCTCCCCGCGGCCCCAGAAGAGCTCCCGGCTCATGAAGCCTCAATGAGTGGTGAGTAAAAGGGCAGCTCTTCCTGTGGCCCTTTTCAATCCAGAGGCAGCCCTCTGCCCTGCTCCCCACACGCCTGTGCTGCGGCCACTCCGCATGACTCACCCCCCTGAAGGGTGCCATGGCCAGGACGGCGCACAAAGTCAGGTGCTGTTGGCGGGAGGGATCGTTTTACGCGTCAGCTTGGCTAAGCAACACTACCCGGTTTTCCACGTAAGCACTGGGCCAGGTGTCCTGACGAAGCCGTGGCACCCACAGTATCTAGTTCCCTCAAGGAAAGAGGATTATCCTCGAGAATCTGGGCAGGCCTCAGCTGATCGGTTGAAAGCAAGGTCTTAAAGATTCCCTGAGGTCAGCTGCTGGCTGGCCTTGAACTCCTAGCCTGTTAATGTGCCCTACAGAATCTGGACCTGCTACGCACACTCAAACAGAGGTGTGTGCGTGCATAATCTACGCACAGAGCCTGTTCCCTCTCTGGCAAAGTCCTGTAGCTGGGAAGAAACTGGGGGACGGCTACCGGGTAGAAGACAGTCAATGTTCTTCTTTTAAACCAAAAGATGGGAGGTTTTGGAACATGCCATTCATTCGTTTACTTATTCATGTATTGGACAAATACTCTGAGTGCCCATCTTCACATTTCTTCAGAGCTATTTTTTTTTAATCAGTGTACGGTTGCTTCTCATGCATCCCCTGCTGGGAAGTGGCCTGCAACCCAGGCATGTGCCCTGACTGGGAACCGAACCGCGATCCTCTGGTTCGCAGGCCCACTGAGCCACACCAGCCAGGGGTTCTTCAGAACTATTTTTGAGTGCTTTCTAGTACATTTTTGAGAGCTCCCTGACCCAACAGACCAAAAAAGGCAGCCCTATTTCTCAGGAGCACCCTCAGCTGCCACTGTCTTGCCGTCCTAAAGTCCGCCATCATCGCGCTTTCCTCACAGTGCACGGACACAAGCATTTTGTGACTGAAAAACGTACAGGTGGGGCTCCACCCCTGGGCCTCAAACCTTGTTTTGGAAAAAGCCACTATTAAGGGGCATCGGGGGACTGACAATGGAACGGCTGTCGAAGATGTCTAGTGCTCCCCGTACCTGGCTCTCCTCTCTTTCTGGAGCACCTGAGAAGGGCACACTGCCCATCCCTTGTCGAGGTAAAGTAGGGTATTCCCTATGACTGATGGCCTAGGAACAGAAGCCATGAAATCTCTTCCAGACTAAGACTTATAACCCCCCCCGGGAGTTATCCCTGCCTGTCTCTCTGATATGTCCACCCGGGGGGGGGCAGGCGTCAAACACCAGTACCTTTGAGGGGGGGTCAGAATTTCAACATAGGAGTTTGGGGGGTGGACACCCCCAGATCGCAGCAATGGCTCTTTCTACCTCAGCTGCAAGTCCCAGAGAGGGCTGACAGCCGAGAACGTCCCCCATGACATGGGGGCTTGGGCCGGATCTCCCCCTTGTTCACTCAGTGCCTATTTATTCAGCCTCTTCTCCGTGAGAGGTGTTTGCTGAGCGGTGAGTAGACAGGTGTGACCACTCACCTGCACGTCTGGGAAGAGAGCTGCATAAACAGGCCGTGGCGACACAGGAGACGTCTGAAAGAAGCATCTCGCGCTAACAACAGTAACAACGACAATGACAGCGCAGCACGGATGCCTCCTCCCTGCTGGGCCTCCTTCAGGTTTCACTTGCGTTCGTCGGCTCGGTGCTTACGCCGAACTTCAGAAGCCAGTGTCAATGTCATTCCCACTGTGCAGGTCAGAAGAACAGGCTCAGAGAGTAGAATGAGCGGCCCTAGCTGGGCGGCCAGTGCATCTAGGCCGCTGTCCACGACGCACCTTTCACATTTAAAGCTCTCACTGCAAACAGCTCCCCAAGCACCGCCTCCCACTTCAGGCCCAGAAGTGCCCTCAGGAGAGGACAACTAAGTAGCCTCGCAGGTCAGGTCAGAGCAGGAGCTTGGGAAGCCAGCGGAGGGGCGTATGGAAGCAGCGCAGGCCAGCGCTTCTCACAACATGCGGTCCCCTGGCCGGCAGCAAGAGGATCACCCTAGAAACGGTTAGAAATGCCAATTCTCGGACCCCTAATCCAGACCCACGGAAGCAGAGACTCTCAGGATGGACCTCAGGAAGCTGCATTGTATCGAACCCACCTTCGGGGTGATTTTGAGGCGCGACAAGGTTTGAAAACCACTCCCCTCGCACCCAGCTCCTCACAGTGTGGTCTGCGGGCCGGCGGCAGCCTACTCGTCAGCTGGGCACATCTGAGAAGCGTGGGAGCTCAGATCCCACACTGACCGAATCAGATTCTTCATCTCGACAATGGAGTTCATCTGCGAGTGACCTAAGAAGCGCTGACCCACTGCCTTTCAGACTTAGCTGTTCTTTAGAATCACCTGGACCTCCTCTAGAGCTTACACATCAGTTGCCCTGGGGTGTGGCTTGGACCCCAGGGCTTTTTAAAACTCCCCAGATGATTCTAATGTGCAGGGAAGTTTCAGAAACATGGGGCTTTGGGACTCCAGGAAGGCTTCCTGGAGGAGGTGGCATCGAAGCTCAGCCCTGACCCCCGAGGTTGGCTGTTCCCTGGAGAGACACAGGAAAAGCCGGAGTATTTTTGCTCAGCTGCCCGACACTGTCTCTACCTGTCTTCACGCAGGCAGGGGCACCTCCCAAAGCAAGAGCTATCCGTCCACCACCTTGCCGACAGGCTCAAATTCACCAAAGTGCTCAAGGGATGGGTTTTGTGCATTCATTAAGGGCAAAGTAGGGGAGCCTTGAGGCATCAGCATGAGTAAGAAGTGGACTTTTCTTGAAAAGTCCCTCCTTGCTTCTGGAAGTGCCTCCCACCCTCACCCACCCAATCACAGATGGGGAGAAAGGCCAGCTGGCGAGCATCACCTCTTTGCTGGAGCTGACGCGGCTTCTGCTGAGATGAACAGGGGCAGAGTAAAGGCATAGAGCCCAAGTGAAGGGGTGAGGTAATCAGCAGGGCCGAGATGGAGGGGCGGAGGCATCTGGAGGGCGGGGTGGAGGGGGCGGACCTGAGAAGGGTGCCAGGCAGCCGTCACTGCAGAAAAAGAAGCCTCTAGGTTCTTCACAGCCAGCCTTCTGGTCTCCGACGCTGGAACTGTTCGGTTGCAACTGCTTCCCCTACCTCCTCCTCCTCCTCTCATCTCCCGTGACTAATGATTTTGACCCTTCCCCAACCCCATCTGCGGTATCTCAGGCCTCTGTCACAGTCGGCGCCCGGCCATCCGCAGGTCAGATGGCTCTGCGCACAGGGGCCGGCCTTGCAGCAGCGGAACCGGCCGGAGGTGGGTTCCCCAAACCCCCTGGGGCTCAGTTTTTTGCTGCCCTTCCTTCCTCTCTCTCTTTCCCCAGTCTTATTACAGTGAATTCTTTCGCTCTCATCTTCTGGAGTCTCTCTTTTCCAGGGACAGGCTGAGGGTGAGCAGGGAGGCGGTGGGCACGCGACCACGTCGGTTTTTCTTTCACATGGCCAGGATGAGTTCACCACGTGATGACTTTTCAAGGGAACCCCTTGGAAGAGTGTTTTTCTCAGGACAAACATGGTGCCATCAGCCCAAATCGCTTAGAATCCCCTGGGAATGGCCTTTAGAAATATCCCCACAGGCATTTGGAGGCCACACCCCCAAAAAGCAGTATTATTGTGCTATCCATTCATAATTTTTATAATGAATTTTAAGGCAAAAACCTTATGCTTGTGTGTTAGTTGTGAGGCCCAAAATTAGGGTCCTCAAGTGATTTGTCCATTTTATTCTGAACATGCCCCAAGTGGTTATCTTTTCCCTCAAGTCACAAGCTGCCCTCAAAGTTTGCAGATCTGGCCACCAATAAAGAAATTGTCCAAGGAAGGGAGGGAGGGAGGGAAAAAAAGGAAGGGGAGGGGGAAAGGGAGAAAGGAGAAAGAAGAGGAAAAAGAAGAGAAAAACCAAGCGTCTAAAGCTAACACTGTTCTGCTGCTTCCGCTTCCCCTGCCCCCCCCCACACACACACACAAAAAGAACTTCTAAAAATACTCTGAATAATGACAGAATCTTTGGGAGAAGTACCCAGTCTCAGAAAGGGAACATTTATTTGGCAGGGCAATACTGGTCTGAGAAGATGCTCCCTAAAAAATCACAAACTGGAAAAAAAAAAGAAAAACATGTTAAGGGTTTTCTCTTAGTCATGACGAATGACCTCGATTTCACTGGCGCTTCTTTTATCTCCAGAACGGGCTCTGGGACGATCTCAAGCTCTCAGCCACGCGGATTTTCCAGGCACCTTCCTCAAAGGAGAAGCAACAAAGGAACAAGCACATACTTGACTCAGTGTTACAGGATGTGGTTTTCTCCTGTTTTATTTTTCCTCCTTGAACAGAAAGACTATTTTAACGCTAAGCTAACTCAAGTCGACAAGTGTTCTTGGTGTGCAAAGCCCTGTTTCACATGGTGTGTGGGAATCCCTGGCCACCTAAGGTGTGCTTTTCTGTCTATTTTCCCTCTAGTGTTCCAGCACAGAGACATGGGTTAGGGCTGCCCAGGGAACTGTGTTGAGAAGGATTCTGAGGTCTAGACCCAGTGACAAAGTACATATGTGGCTTCTTTCTCCTTATACTCCATAGACATTAAAATATTCTGAATGGATAAATGAAAAGAAAGAAAAAAGAAGGAAGGAAGGGAGGGAGGGAAAAAAGCAAAACAAAGAAAAGGAAAGAAGAAAAGAAAAAAGAGAGTGGCCGAGTGAATTCATCCATGAACAATGAGACCCCCAACATGGACAAGAGGAAATGAATCACGTCGGGGGGGGGGGGCAAGTGACCTTTTGGAGCAGCGTCCATCCATTCCAGATGGCTGCTGGAACATGCTCTCTCCCTATGTCCACCCAATGTTGAAAGTCACAGCGTAGGTGGGATCCCCACTGAAATTGTTTATTTGAAGTATATTTGGGCCCCATTCTACCAAAATAGATTTGGCTGCACATGAAAGTCAAGAAAAGGCTGAGGCATGACTCCGGACTAAAGAAGGATGAAAGAGACCCCGGAACTAAATGTAACCAGTGGTTCTGAACTTGGACTTTGGGCTGCAAACACATCATTGAGAGAGACTTGAATGGGAACCAAGAACTATATGGTAACAATACTATACGGCTTCCGTGTATCAGCGTTAGTTTCTGAATACTGATGGTTACATTTTGGTTAAATCAGGAAATGCTTTTTGATTTTAGGAGATAAATATTCAGTAGTCAGGACTGAAAAAATACGTAGGTGAGCTGATCTAATATTTAGGTCCAGCTAGATATTCTTTGTGGCTCATGCTTAAGAAGAAACTTTCAAATGCCCAACGAATATGCTCTAAAAAGAGGACGTACCTTTTAGTTGGTCGTCCCGCTTTGCAGCAAAAGAGCGTACTCAGAATATTATGAGGCCATCGGTCTTTACAACATTAGAAGTCGTCGCATTCCGGGACAGTCATAGAGATTTCATGGTGTTTAGGCTAAAGGAGCAAGAATTTAAGGCATGTTCCTAGAAAAAGCATCTTACCATGGAATACACCTGTCGAACTTCCCGTTTCCTTGAAAGATACGCTTTTAAAAAATTACCCCAATGGAAGAAATGTTCTCAACTCCTAGTTCTCAGGGCCGGGTTTACGTAAGAAAGTTTGGGGAACAAGTAACTGGACAGATGCCGGAAAACCTGACTTTGAGCCGAGGAGAGGGGTTGCTTAGACCACTAGATTAAAATTCCTGTATTTAAGACATATTTCACAAACACTTAATGGAGTTTTCCCACCCGTTAAGAGTAAACTAAGGGAACAGTGTTCCCTTTGAATAGGGGCAGTAACTCCATTTCATTTATAGACTAAACTGGCAGAAAATATATATACATATAGATTTAAGGGTAAGTTCTCGCCAGAGAAAACATGACTTAATTCAAATGCTCAGGCAACATATTGGAAATAAAGGTCCGTCTGTAGCCCTGGCAATTTCGTTTCCTTTTGCTATTTTTTGGGGGGGAGGGGGTGGTGATTGGGGAGAAAAAAAGTCCTGCGGTTGGCATCCAATGAAGTTAACACTTGCGGGGCAGAACCTCCACCCCACGCAAACACCGTGAATTATAACTGGAGAACAGTCTATTTGCACAGGAAGGTACGCGGGGTCAAACGGAAAACCCTGCCAGGAACCCGAGCCTCTGGCTGGAAACTACTGGCAACGGGCACAGAGCAAATGGTCCGCAGGGCGCGCAGAGCCAGGACAGGTGGCGAGACCTAGCTTTGAGTCCTCGGGACCTTTAATAAACACGCGTCGAGACATGCAACCCGGAGAACCCGAGGACTCAAGGTGATACAGAGGCCTCAAAGGGAAGAGAGAGATTCCCCACGTCTCTCTCCCAGAATTCGGCAAACTCGTACAAAGCAGGAACGACGCTTTCTCAGGGAAATGTGGACACATCTGTATTAAAACCTTTAAAAAGTTGAGTACCCACCCCCAGCGGTCCTTCCCAAAGAAAAACTAAACAATATTCCAAAACAATAGCTACTGAAGTGCAGGGTGTTTCCTGGAGAGCTGTCTACCGAGAGGGGCAGGTCCTAGGAATGGTCTAAATATTCATGGACAGGAAATTGGGTAAGTCAGTTAGAACAAATCCTCACCTGAGATGTGGTACCACCTTTGAGGGGAATGAAATGTATTTGTATGCGTTGACATGGAAATATGTCCCCAATATACTGGGTTAACATCGCAGGATACCAAGAAATGCGAAGTATGATTTCATTTCGCTAGGAAAAAAAGAAGTGAAGGTGTGTGGCTCGGACCCACCAGGACTACAAAATGCTGTTATTCTTGGTGGGAATTACCAGAAAATTACTAGAAAATGTCCACTTGCTCTGTGCCTCTTATTTCTACATCGTGTGCATCTATAAACAAATCCACGATCATGTTCTACTTAGAAAAGGCTCTGCAGGCTGGAGGGAAAGGCTAATTCTGGTGGAGGACAGTCTCCCACCGTCCCTAAAGGGCACCTGCGCCTCGAACTCAGATGCGCCTGCTCTCTAATCCCGGTTCCGCCATTCGACGACTGCTGGCACCAGGGAAGCCGACCCAACGCCCTGGAGTCTCTCCTTCCCCGTCTTACGTAAGGACATTCCTTTCTTCCCAAGCCGGTGATGAGGATCAGGTGAGGTAATGTTTGTACAAGACCTGGCAGAGTGCCTGGCACACATAAGCGTTCAGTTAAAGAAAAAGGAAGGGCCTTGTCCCCCAAGCAGGTGCAACGCACATGGTCCGAGCCCCAGCCGCCTGCAGCCGTTGTCAAGGGGACACAACGGGGGGCCTCCTCGGAGTCTGCCTGCTGCTCAGCACTGTCTGGAAGATAAACATTCTGGGTGACGCGTTCTCTCTGTCCCCCAGCTGGGAGTCCCAGAGCCCCGACCAATACCATGTCCAGAGCACCTACTATGGGTCAAGCTGTCTGTTCAGGCTGTTTAAAGTTGCATCATTTAATCACCACAACCTCTGCTGTAGACAGACTCTGTTATTATTCCTCCTCTTTCACAGGAGAGGAATAAAAACCAAGGTGCAAATACACTATGTGACTTGAATAAGGTCACCAGCTGCTTGGGGTGGAGCTGAAAAGGTTGGAACCTCTGAGTTCTGAGCCTGAGCCTGAGCCCATCGAGACACTTGAGGTCCAGAACGAGCCAAAGCGGGGAGGGCCTGTGGCAGAGGGTCGGCCCCCAAAACCTTAGAAAAGACCAATGATGCTCAACGCTGTCAGGTCACAGAGAAGTTTTCACTGTAGAACTGTAGTAAAAAGCATTGGCTTATAAATGCAAAAAGTAGCCTTTAACAGCAGCCAGTCAAAGCAGTGAGAGGGAATTGCGTTCTCTCTCTGGGTCTTTGGAAGGGCGCCATTGAGGACCCAATTCGTCACTCTCCCGAAGCCACTTCCTGTAAATGCTCTACGGTCCTTCTCACTTCCACGCGCTCAGGGACTCGGGGACTCTGCCCTGCACACTCTCCCAAAAACACTCCCCTCGGCACCCGGGAAAACACATCGCTTTCCTGGGGTCCCTCCCAAATTCTGTGTCCATAATGCTCAAAAGACCAGGGTGGCAAGAAAATCTCCTAGGAAGTCTTCCTCCGTGTTATTTTGGCCATTTTTCTGGCTAAAAATATCCTCAGCAATAAAGCTAGATGTTCCATTTTTAGAATTTTTCTCTCAGTTGGTTTCTCCAGCTAATTTCTACCCTGGTAACTTGGTTCTACAAGACGCACACACCGAGTCTTCTGTCTTAGCTGCCTCCCCTTCTGCTGGGGGAGCACGGCACGTGTGAACTCTACCAAACTGCAGAGTAAAAGAAGGAAGGAGTTTCCACCGCCCTGATAATGATGTCGGTGAAAGGGAATTCAAAAACAGAAAGAGAACTGGAAAATGTCTAGCCATCTCAATTCATTAAAACAAGCCTCTGGGATCTGAGGTCACATTGAGGAATTTGAGAGCTGCTATCGTGTCGTGGCCCACCGTATGTCCTGGGATAATATTTTGGGAAGAGGACAGTGCTCAATGCTGATTTCTCTCACTGGCTTTTGCAGGGAGGGTGTCCAGAAAGTAGGTTATGAGTTTCTTCCTCTGTTCCGGAGAAGTTTCTTAATGGCTTCCAAACACCAGTGGAGGCGTGGCCCACTCGTTTAATGTGCAAATCTCCCAACCGCTCTTCTGGGGAAGCAGCTGTCCTTAAGCCTGCGACACATCGGTGTTGAGGGGGTAAGAATTCCTTGGGGAGGACACCTTTACTACTAAGAGTGGACTGGAGACCACTAACAGAAGGCATCTCAAATATGAAAACAGACATTTCCCCTTGAGGGACTCGATAAAACTATTTTCAATTTTTGATTGTTTAAAACATAGGCCATAAACATTGTTATGTTTCGCAGGATTATCTCCCATGAAAGAAAAAAAAAAGGATTGCTTGTCCCTGAACTAAGCCATGGTTTGGTATCTTTTTATGAAAATATAAAGCTCTCTCTCTGTCTCTACCTCCACGTCCCCAACCCCAGACAAAGCCACCGTCCACTTGTCCCTGCCCAGGGCCCCCGAGGATGACGTTATGGAAAGCAGCTGGCTGTCTTCCCTTCGGGCTCTTTCGAGATTAGAGCCAGAGCCCTGGTGTTCCTGTTTCTCTGAAAGGACCCTTACCGAGATGCCAGGCATGGATTCCCGTAAACCCGAGGTTCTCCATCCCCACTGGGCGCCCACAGCTCCTGGGAGCTTGTAGGAAATCTAGCCCCGGGGATTCATGTCAGATCTGCTACACCTGAAGCTCCAGGAGAAAGTCCTGGTCGTAGTCCAGACACCGGGGCAGGAACACAGCTTTCCGACCCCTTATCCTGAAAGTGGACAGTAACCAAGGCCAGTGGGGGAAGCTGGACACACAGTCAGGGGATGGAGGCTGCTTGGCACACATTCAGACAGCAACAGGGAGGCATGCCGGGGCTCCCGGAGCTACCACGCATGTCCCCTCTGTGAGCACGTCCTTTCGAGGCCAACATGGTCTACTGAGGGGTCACCCCTGCCCCTCCACACCTTAGACAGTGGGGCTTTGGGGACAAAGGGTATGGCCTCCTAAGCGGTATTTCCCCAGTGGGCTCACCCTGTGCAAATGGAGTACTGCGGTCAAGTTCAGAACACGCCACTAATACCGATCCCCACCTGCCGTAAAGACATCTATTTACCCAGCATTCTGCACTCCCATTCGACTATGGAATCCCTTCCTCGCCATATCCCTATCAATATCAGAAAAACGGACTTTGGCAAACGCCGAGCCACACCGGGAGCCACCGGACGTCAGGTCTGATGCCCCCCCCCGGATCTGTGTGGTCATCAAAGCAGCTGCAGCGGGAGAGGGATCGTGGCAGAACCCAGGGACAGGAAAGACGTGGGCTGGCCAAAGGGATTTAGGAGCGTGATAGTAATCAGAGAACAAGAGTGTAATTGCCTGTGCTGTTCCTGAAAGCATCTGGCCAGGCTGGTGGTCCGACGGCCTCATTAGCTAATGGGTAGAGGAGGGTTTTGCATGTTTAGAAATGAGGGGCTTATAGGATCAGCACTCAGAGACACTCACTTTTTTTCATTGCCATTCTCCTCTAGGATGGTGATTCTCAAACTTCAGCGTGCATCGAATCCCCTGGAAGGCTTATGAAAATACAGATTGCAGGGCCCCACCCACCGGAGGCCGCAAGCCCGGGTGAGAATCTGAGCATGCGCGTAGCTCCCTGGTTTCCCGGTGATGCTGGGGCTGCAGGGCTGGGGGCCACACGTTGAGAAGGGCTGTGGCGGAAGGAGAAGAAGAGCCACCGAAGCGAGGACGGAAGTGGGAAGCGCTGGCGAAAGAGGGACGAGAACACAAGGAGAGAGAAAATGTAAATGGGAAGGGAAAGAAGATGGGGAGGAGGAGAGGTAAATGAGGGACAGTGAAAGAGAGGCATTAGGAGAAGCAAAGCATGGGGAGAGAAGGCAAGGGAGAAGGGGAGAGGGAGAGGCTGAGCTGCTTGGACAGATGCAGAAGAGACGTGTAAGGGGGACAAAGGCCCAGTCACTGCGGGAATCTGGGCGAAACACCAGCAGAGCTGAGCCCAGGATGTTTGTGGGGCCACCTACTGTGTGCACAGCTAGAAGCTTCCCATCCATACCGTTTGTGTGCATATGCCCAAGGTTCCAGTTTCCCAGTCTCAGCGTGGCGACGCCAGCTGGTCTGGAGGCACATCTGCCTCGACCAAAGGACAAAGCTGTGAGAGAGGAAGACGCCGTTCTCCAGTAGCCTCTGTCCCCTCCTACGCACTGCGCCACTCCCATCCTGGGTCTGGGTGGATCCCGGACCTCTTTGCCCACCCGCCTCTGATTCACAAGGACTGCCAGCTCAAGCTGGGGCCACCTGTCCCAGCCCAAGCATCTCTGCTGTGCCCTCCAGCCATCCGGGACCCAGACTTCTCCAAGCTCGACTCTCAGGTCACGCAGACAAGTGGCGTCTTGAGGGTCAAAGGAGGCCCCAGTTGGGTCACTGAGGAAAGTCACACGCTGAATCTGGAGCTGCCTTCCCAGCAAGAAGAAAATCTGCATCCTCAGAACCTGAGGCCACCTCCACATAAGCAAAGCCAAGTGGGTGGAGAGAACCCTGGGCTTGGCTACGTTGCCTTGCTCAACCCCGGCACGCAAGGGCCCCTGGAGGTGGACTGTGTTGTAGCGACCTGGGATAAACAGGCTGGGGAACTGCGAGCTGAGCCTGGGAAACCGGCGAGGATGGTGGCGCGCATCTCCCCTGGGTCGTGAGAAATCCTCACTCTAAACCAAGGAAATTAAATAGAGTACAGGGCTTAGGGGCATTGCTCAAACTGCTAATCCGCAGCATCCCAGGGTGCTGAAAGGACCGCCGCGCCCAGCAGCACACAAACAGGGGACCTGCTCCCCTAGAGCCCAGCGAGGGGGGAGGGTGGTGAACTCCAACTGGGAGCTGCCTTGCCACCCCGGGGCAGAGGGATGGGAGAGTTGGGGAGGGTACCAGAGACCCCCATCCTCTCCCTGCGCAGGAAGCGGGTGCGGGGCTGGGCCTCAGCCCCACAGGTCGGCGCTTCGCATCAGCGTTATGACACACGCACTGAAACGTAGGTTCCCTGGCCCTTCCTAAACGTAGTAACTCAGCGCCTCCGGAGCTGGAGCTCCCAGACCTGCATCTGAACCAGTAGTCCCCAGGGGACCCCAGAGTTTGGGGGTCACCCCGAGCTCCCGCTGCACTAGATCGCACAGTTCTCTCCTGGAAGTTCCCACTGTCAAGCTTCCCTCCTTTCCTCCCACACCCCTAGGCAGGGGCCTGGGTTCCTCCCATGTGTCTGCAACAAACTAGTTCCATGCGGCTACCTAGTACCCTGCCTGATACCACTGAGTTCTTCAGCTGTTCCATTAAAAACAAATTACAAGTCCACATGCTCACCGCGAGACTTCCACACACCGCACGGCTTTCTAGAGTTTTACAAAGCGAAAGCCGTTTTTCTTCCTATGCTCTCCCCGCCAAATCCAGACCACCCTCAACTGGTGCTAACAGTTTGGTGTATAAATGTTCAGCTATTTTAAATTCATTTAAATGCACAGATGCACAGAGGCACTCAGATAATTCAAAACAGCCACGGGACTACATTGTTCCTACTGTGCTGGGCCAGCACCCGCGTCACAGGACACTGCGCGCGTTGCTCTGTGCGAGGTGCGGTTTTCCAGCCAATGGCCGTAGAGCGCTCCACTTCCGGAAGTCAGCAATTGGTGGAGACGTTTGACTTAACCAGTCTCCAATTGGTGGGGATGTACGTTCCGCCACCTCACATTTTTCACTATTACAAACAGCCCACCCTGAACAGCCTTCCAGGTGCGTTTCTTTGAACATGTGACTGCCTGGAAGGCCGGTCACCTGGAAGGAGAGACATTGGGAGCCTGCCTTCTGCCCACATGGCATTGCTATTTTCTCCTTTCGCACCCAGACTTTGCTATGCATAATAGAAAAAAAAATGGCACGGGATGGCAGCTAATTGTTGTATTTGCTGGTTTGGCTTTGTACCTGCTTCTGGGGCATAGGCAGGGGAGGGCTGGACCCTGAAATGAAAGGGGCTTTTGTTTTGTTTTTGCCAGGCGGGGTGGGGAGGATTGTCATGAATGCCACCTTGAGCTTCGAGACACAAACCATGAGGTGACACCAGCCACACCCTCTCCAGCAGTTCTCTTCCCTACAGAGACAGGCAGTTTGCAGAGATGGGGAGGGTGGGCAGTTTGTCCCAAGTTGAGCCCGTGTCACGACAAAGCTTGGGTTAGCTGGTCTCACTGTCTCCCTATTGCTTGGTGCTATTTTCTGAGGTCCCCAACCCCGTGTGATTTCAGTGTAAGTGCCCCACCAGCCTCCCTCCACCCCCCACCCACCGCCCTGCCCCATCCCCAGCTCCCTGTGACTCAGTCACATCCTCTGCCTGAGTCATTAGCAAATGGAAATCATGAGTTTAGCCTGGCCCGCACCCAGGGAGTGACAGGCACGTCCAGAAAATCAGGGATTCCCCCTGCTGCCAAGGAGACGAGAGTGGAGACAGTCCATTCTCCACAGTCAGGAGGAAGAGGCTTCAAAGCTCCAGGCCCCCGGGGGGTTGGCGAAGGGCCTGTTGTTTGGGGGAACTGGGCATCGAAGCCATTGGGAGAAAACAACTCTATCTTCCAGGTAAGAGAAAGACCAGAGCTGACACACATCAAACCATAACGGGGAAGTCTTATCTCAAGTCTCACTGGGGTCGTCCTTGTAACTATAAGTGATGTTGAAAACGCATCTCTCTCTCTCTCACTGATAGCTAATATTTTTGTTAGATACACACTGGGTGTGGGGCACCATGCTGGGTACTTGGGACACTCCTTCTAATCCTTCGGACAATGTTTTTGATGGTCATTATGATCTTTGCTGTAAGTTGAAGAAACCAAGACTCAGAGAAGCTAGATAAGCAATTCGTCACACAGCGGATGGGGAACGGACACCCCCGCCCCCCGCACCTGTGCCTGTGAATGACCGTGCCGCGAACATCACACCAGGCCCCAATGCACATTCACAGGCACTCCGGAAAAGCACCACATGCCGCTGGCCTCAGAGTGTGTAGTTAACTGTTGCCGTATTGCATGGGACCCCCAGAATTAGTGGTTCAGAACTGCAAACATCTATTGTCTCAGTTTCTGACGGTCACCCCTCTGGGAGGGACTTTGCTGGGTGGTCTGGTTCAGGGTCTAACCCTGGTATGATGTGGGAGGGGACTATAGCAGGGCAGATCCCTGGGGGGGTCATTTCACATCCTAGAGCCTGGCTACCCCATAGAGGTGCCTCTCTGAGCTAGAAAATACACAAGGTCTCATGTGACATAGCACACGGAGGGCCCAGGATCCTGTCCAGTTTTCCTCGCCATCCACCACTCAGCCCAAATTCAGATGAAACAGAAGGGGACACTTCTCACCAAAGGGCAGGGAGAGTCCCTCTTGATTCTGCACGAGAATGTCACCCAACAAACTTGGCTCCCATGAACTCAGGATGATTAATGAGCAAGCAGGCTGTGTGACCCTGTGCCTTACCCTCCCGAGTCCAGGTTGCTTGCTAGCCCAACTCGGTCCTTCTCTCAGAATCAACCACCCACCCTGCTTGACTTCTCTGTGTCCTGGAAGGCTGAGCCCTGCATTCGCTTGGTTCCAGCTTTCAGTCCAGTCTGGCCCATGCCTGGAGGGTGGCTCGACGGAGGCGTGGGGGTGTTAGCACTTGGGCCCCCTCAGCTTCTGCATCTGATTCTGAGAGTGGCCCCACACGCTTGTACCTCTTACCCAGCAGCCCCGACTCCATGGCTCCAGCTCCCCCTAAACCCTGTGGTCGAACTCCAATTCACCCCACTTCATTTACAGATGGGTTATAACTTCCTGCTGCTGAAATTCCCAGCATGCTTTACATCCCTTCTGGTTCTTGGGTGCTGACTTGCACCTCTGTGACTAAGCCCTTTAGAAAGGCGTCTTGAGTTGATTCATCCGAAGGCAATTCTGTTTTTCTGCTGGGATCCAGGCTCCGAAGAGAATGAAACGGCCCCTGCCTTCCATGCCTTCGGTTCTTCATACTTGGAAACAGTCCTCGAAACACGGGGAGGTGTGGAGAAGGACCTACGGCTCTCTTGAGCACACACGGGGCTGGAGAAGTCCCCGGAGACACGTCAGGGAGTACAGATCCCTGGGTTATCGTGGCTCTGACTTCCACAGCCTCCACCAGTACTTTTCTAAGTCATCAAGAACTTTATGCATTTTTCTATGTGGAATGCGTGAGTGTGGGCATTCAGAGGATTCCCAGGAGATGAGTGCGTGGGGCAGTGGGATTCGAGGAGCGTGAGGCAATCTGTCCTCAGCCCCTAAATGCTCTACCTCTGCATACAGCACCGTGTGTGGTCTCTTCTTCATTACACTTTCGAAAATAAGAATCTTTATTGGTTTGGCTTTCTGGCAAAAGATAGTAGAGTAAATCCAGGTGATAAAATGTCCTTTCTCCCAGACGAATAAAACGTAGCCGTGATCTATTACTGATGGGAGAGCAAAGCTGAGCGAGAGTTTGCATATCACTTGCTCCTGCATCCATCCATCTGTCCATCCACCCATCCATCCATCCCACCTGAAACCCGTGCCTTGTCTCATGGAAGGTGCTGGGCACACTGAAATAAATTGGGCGGGGCACAGTGGAGCTCTGCGCTGCTGTCTTGTTTTTTCATCTAGACTTTCTTCTCCTCTCCCTCGGAGGGTCAAGCGGAGAGCATCGCCCACGTGTTCCACGGAGAGCAGGCTGAAAGGTCGGGACGCTTTTGTTTGCTCGTGTGTGAGAAGCCGTTTCTCACGCTGCCTCTCTGCGGGGAGGAGGAGAGAATGCAGAGAAAAGCCGGGAGAAAACCTTCTAATGAAACGACACCTCCAAGCTAAAGGAAATGTTTTTCTTGTTTCTTTTCGTTTCTTTATAAAAGGAAAGACTGAAAAACATCCTCTCACTTCCCACTTTAGTGACGCCTCACTCGGCAGTGGCTCCTGAGGTTGCCTGGTCCCTGGGACCATTAGTCCAATCACCAGCTATCAGTTCAAGCTGGAGAAAGACAGTGAAGTTTGCTCCTGCGGTTCCTACACAACCTTCACAGCACAGCCGGACACACGGCGAGGCGGGAAGGATCTCGGCTTGTTGTCTGCATTTTGGGGGAGGTTATTTTATTTTATTGTTCTTGTCACTTAAAAAAATCTAAAGGAGTTGACCTGGAAAGATGTTTGCACTGTGTTACTAAGTGGGAAAATTTGGTCACCAAAAAGTACGGACAGTTTCATCACACACACAAGCACATATATGCATGTTTTTCTACATGGACATATATATGTACAGAAAAGATTTTGAGTGATATAAAAAGGTACACAGTTTTCATTCTAAAAAATACAAATTACAGGTCATTTGCATTTTCTTCTTTGTGGTCATATGTATTTCTTCAAATCCTTTTCCTTAAAAAAAATGACCCAGCCCTGGCTGGTGTAGCTCAGTGGATTGAGTGCGGGCCTGTGAAGCAAAGGGTTGCTGGTTCGATTCCCAGTCAGGGCACATGCCTGGGTTGCAGGCCAGGTCCCCAGTGGGGGATACATGAGAGGCAACCACACATTGATGTTTCTCTCCCACTCTTTCTCTTTCCCGTCCCCTCTCTCTAAAAATAAAAATATATTTTTAAAAAATGACCCAAACTTCCCATGAACATCCCCTTCCCCCCAAAGGTTCTTTTCTTGTAGGACTTATCAGAGCCTTTGTTGTTCTAACATCCCCCAGGACTCTGGATTAGCGGTTGATATATAACAATGTAACTAACATTTATTGAGTATGCTTCATTATTATAAAATAAAAGCCATAAATCCAAGATCTGACCAGATTGGCATGTGAATATATTTTTTAAGAAATAATATATAGAAGAAAGACTATGGAATTAATTGCCAAGAAATTAATTTAGACGGTTAAAGGAGTGGGTAAAACCCAGTAATTTGCATACTACCTGCCACATCCTCTAGAAACCAAGTTCTTTAGCCAAAGTTAAAAAAAAAAAAACCACCAGACCCTAGACAAAGTCCATGATGTCCTTTTTCCAGGGGTATATCTGTGTTCTGATTTTTAAATCTAAGATGATTTTCATCATAAGGTTCTATACGAATTTGATGTCAGCTCTTAGAATCAGTGAAATATGACAGATAATCTCTGCCTTTCCCATGTTTTCCACATCAAGTATACATTAGTTGTTTTCAACAATTAAAGCCAACCCATAAATCATTTTTAAGGGAAAGAGACTGCATTTGAACCCTCCACATCACACCCTTTCTTTCACAGTACCCTGTGTGAACCCACCGGGGCGGGGATCTGGGGACTTCCAGGCCTCCGGCGGCCTCAGCTACATGTAGGAAGGCATCAGGAGCATTGTCCCTACAGCGGACCCATTTCACAGATGAGAAAAAGGGAAATCAAGTCAAGTGCAACGTAGGGTCCGCAGCCCCTGTGTTTAAACCAGGGTCTTTGGTTGCCTAAGAATCTCTTTACAGCCCCAAGAGTAGATGGAGAGAAAGAGATGGGAGAGGGGCGTGCACAGAAACCCCAGTCTCTAACCTAAGTCCCAGAAAGACGGAGAATTACACTGGGCCCAGACATCTGCCCCCGCACTAGGGAACCCCGCAGGCTGAGCACCCTTATGGGGCCGTTTCCACTCCTGGTGGACCCCCTGGTATAAAAGATGGCCAGTTCCCGACACCTCTAGAACACCTCTAGAACATTCTGAATCCTCAAGGACAGACGACTTCCCCAAGTCCATTAGGATCCCCATTGCATATGGACTTCATCCATTCATTTACTTGTTCATTCATGTAGTCACTCACCAGTTACTGGCATTACTGACTGGGCACCGACTCTGATCGTACAAAGCACATGAGATACAGCAGCAGAGGAAGGAGACAGCAAATGGCAGGGCAGTGACACTGCATAGGTCAGAAAACTAAGTCACATCTTCCACAGGGACGAATCACGCAGGGTGAAGTGGGAACGATTGGGGAAGCGGTCACTTCAAAGGGGATGATCAGCGCGGGCCTCCCTGAGGTGACCTCTGCACTGACAGCTGGGAGCAAGGCAGCGCCCCCTGTGGCTGTCCTGGGAAAGACTGTTTCAGGCAGAAGGACCACCCCAGGCAAAGGCCCCGAGGTAGAAGCCATGCTTGGTGTGTTAGAGGAACAGTGAGAAGACCAGTGTGGCTGGGGGCGGGTGAGGAAAGGCGACAGCAAGGAGGTGAAGTCATAACGGGCGGAGGGTGAGAAATGGCGTAGAGCCTTCGGGCCACAGTAAGAAGTTGGGTTTTTATCATCTGTAGTCGAATGCAAAAGGATATTACACCCATACCCTTCCAGAACCTTTCTTGGTATATGCACGGAAGCGCTGAAAGCAGAACGGGGCCGTAGCAACTTCTCATTTGGAGAAGAGCTCAAATCCTTCTGCAGACAAAGCCTCAGCTTGCCTTGGCGCACGCGCGCACACATACAAACGCACCCGTGGACGTGCGGCGCCCTCCCCTAGAAACAGGGGTGATATAAATCGAGGAACGGCAACAGTGGCAGCCTGGAGCCTTGGCTGCAGCGGAGGGAAGCCGAGGCCCTCATGCTAATGAGTTCTGATGATCTGGCGCGGTCATTAAACTAATAAGCCCATCTCCCAATTAGCACAGCGGCTGCAGCCAGTGACCATTTAATCAAGCTGCCTTCATTATTTTACACACGGAACACTAGGCGGAAGCGACTGTGGGAGACGGATCGGGGACCCTTATCTGATGATTTTATCACCGGCCTGCCGGAGCGTGAAGGAATCGGTGTGATGAAGTTGCTCTATTGGTTTTTTTCTGCCAGGAGAAAAGGCCGGGGAACGGCAGGCCTCCTTCCTTCTCTAATTACAGGATGCACGTCTTTTCAAAAATATCTTGTGATGTATTCATTATTTCCTCTTTTGCATTTATTTTTAAAGTTTTAATTACTCGAAGCCCGAGTTCTAAAGAAGCGTCCCTGTTTGGTTCCCCCCCGGCTCCCTTTTCTCCCTGCCGCCTCATCTTCTGAAAATGGACACCCCCACCCCTTTTCAGCAACAGAATTCTCACAACCCTCAGCTCAGACCGGGAGGACAGTGGGGGGCCCCCGGGTGCCTTCTGGGTCTTCTCTCACCAGCCAAATCCCTCCTTGTCAGCTGTCCCCTCATCCCCCAAGTGCCACTGTTCTGGCCAGTTTGTATTCTCCCTCGCCTGATCAGACTAGAGTGGTCACCTGGCGCCAGATTTCTCAGGACGTTCAGGGAAGCCCCTCATCTTGGACAACCTGGGACGGTCGGTCACCGCGTCAGAGAGTCACCGTCATGTCTGCCTCCTGTCGGGCTTTTGCATCCCAGATGTAACCCGACTTTATGTATATGATTCTCTTTATTGGTAACAGATGAAACGCTGACCGTTCCCAATAAGCAGTGTGCGCATGCTCTCTCTCTCTCATTCGCACATGCAATTACGCTTAGTGACAGACTCCAACCCACTGTATGTTAAAGTGGGTGGTCTTTGGCTGGAGATTATGAATGGATTTAGTAGGCTCTAAATCCTCTGAAAGTGTGCATGGGGGGGGGTGAGAGAGAGAGATTGCGTATTTATTTTGCTCAGAAGAAGTCCCAACTTGCATTAGGTTCTCAAGCGGGTTTGTAACCCACAAAGGTTACAGACTAGAGCTCCAGGAGATCCTGAAGTAAGGGGGGCGGACAGGGTCCCGGCTGGGAGGAGCCGAGGTGCCCTTGTTCAAATGTGGAAACTGAGGCTTAGGGAGGGTGCAAGCCTTGGCGTCCCAAGGGCTTGACCTTGGTGCACCCCAGCCTTGCACCCAGGCCGGCCCAGCACCAAACACTTCCTTCTTGGACCCCACCCTACATGGCCTCAGGAAAAGCCCCTTTACTTCTGTTTTCCCGAATTACAAAAAGGCGCATAACTCCTGCATTTTCTCCCTCTCAGAAGTTTTAGGGTGGGATGAACAAACATACCGCAGAGGAAAGACAGCGGCTGGGGGTCTGATCATCACGCTTACCTTAGGCATTTCCCTTCCGCTGTGGTGGACAGATGAGAAAGCGCATGTGCATGCCTGCACGCGTGTGCATGAGTGTGCGTGGGAAGGCGCGCTCCAGTTACCTCCTGCAGGACCATCTCCCCATAGCTCTCAGAGGCAGGCAACAGACAGTTGAGGCAGAAAGAGTCATCCCCCGCCACACACACACACACACACACACACACACACACACACACAAAGAATTCGAAGCAGCTCTTACCTTTGCAAACATTTCTGTCAAGCCCGGGAGGTCTCCTGGTTGGGGGAGCAGCGAACAAGGGGCTGCAGAAACAGAGCAGAAGGGGAATTCAGTAAATAAACACTCGTTTGCAGGTGATGAAGTGGTTGACAGGGACCTCATCCTGGGTGGGTTCATGGATCAATGTTTGCTGAATTCTTCCATCAGATGCCACCCCGAGTCTTCAGAAGATGCCATTCTTGTGGCTGAGGTCATGGAAAAGGTTTTTAGAAAGCCAAGCCTCCAGCCCGGGCATGTGGCAATGTATTTCCTCACTGCAACAATACCACCAGTTCTTGATTACAGAGCATGCACTAGGTTCCAGGCGTGGGATGTGCCTGATTTCACGGAGTCCTCACATCAGGCTCAATGAGGAAACTGAGACTCAGAGAGGCAAAGCGACTCACTGGCTAGACCCCAGCCTTCCGTGCCCATGAGTTTGACCTCTATGCTACACTCCCCTGTCCCCAACTGCCAGTCGGGACAGGTGAGGGCACCACACAGGTCACCAAAGGGCCCTGGTCAAAATGCAGATTCTGATTCACTAGGTCAGAGGGGGTTCAAGATTCTGTGTTTCTAACGGTTCTCAGGTGAGATGATGTAGCTGGTCTGTAGGTCGCCCTTTGAGTGTGAAGGGACTAGGGTCTGCTGCAGTAACGAACATGCCCCAAGCCTCAGCACAGTAAACAGGGCCTCCTCTCTTTTTCACACTGCACAGGTTAGCTGAGGGCTCTGCTCTGTGTCCTCCTCACTCTGAGAACAGAGAAAACAGAGGAGCTATCGTTTGGAATACTGTTGCTCATAAGAGCAGAGGAAAAATATCTTGGAGGGCAGGTCACACATCAGATAATGAATTATCCTATGAGTAGTTGCTTCTGTTTGCAGCTCATTGGCTAGAAATAGTCACATGATGCCACCGAATCACAAGAAAGGGAGCGAATGCCTACTGCCTCTGGCAAAGACAGGGAGCCAGGAATGTTCGGTAAGCATCTGGAGCACAATCAAAACCTGCCCGCCACACCAGCCATCACGCATTTAACCAGCTTTTCTTAAGCCATTGACACCGGCTGAGGCACCGTAGGGAACACGCCACAATAAAAAGGAAAACACTTATAAAATGGCGGTTCACGCTTACACACACGAAAGCACACAGGAAGGTCTGCAACTTTAAGATACATGGAGATTACAAGTGAGCTTTTTTGACTTATGCAAAATGTGAATTGATTGCGCAAGACTTTCCAAAATAAAACTTGCCCAAGCGGGGACTGTCAGGGCATTATAAATGGAGATCAACTTACATATTGCTCTTTTTTCCCTTATCAATTGATACTAACAGTTTTCTGTGTCTTGGCTTTTATAGACTGTATCATTTTCTCAGGCTATATTTAATCAATCACTTTTGTTGAATATTTAGTTTGATTCCAACTTTTTTTTTATTTTGGCTATTATTTCCAACAGTACAATGAGTAAGCTGGTAGCTAAATATTTCTGCACATTCTTATTTATATTTTTAGAAAAAAAATCCCTAGAAGTGGTAAAAATTCCAAAGAACATGAAAACTTAAAGGATTTTGATGCGTGGTGTCAAATGCCATCCTAAAGCTATAGCAATGGAGAATCCCATCAAGAGGATACAAATATCCATTTCATCAGACCCTCACAAGAGTGGCAAAGAGGTTTTCATTGTAAATTTGAGAGCAAAATATGTTACTGCAATGACAGTTTAGGTTTCTTTGGTAACTAATGTATGTAAATAGTTTTTTAACAATCATGAGTCACTTTGTAATTCTACATCATTTATTAGTCCATGTCCCTGTTCCATTCTATTTTTCTTGGGCGTTTGAGAGCTTTGCTTATTCTTTAGCTACTTTATGTTAAAAAAATATTTTAGAAACCCTCAACCCTTTGTGTGAGACATATAGCTAAACATTTTTCTACTGTGGCTATGTCTTGCGGTTGTGTTTTAAAAACAAATAAAAATTATTGAAGGAGGTCTGCATTGCTGTTAGCTTTATGGGAATGCTTCAACAATATGTATCAAAACCTTTGAAAATATAATTCTTTTTGTCTAAGCAATTCCTCTTTCAGAATTTCTCCTGAGGAGATCCACGTGAATGTCAAACAATATTTAGGTACCGGTTATGCTTCATGGTCTTGCGAATACTAGCAAAATAATATCTTTACTCTATTTAGTGAGACCTGCCCATTCTTTCTTCCTGGGTTCCTCTTTCATTGTGTTTGTAAATGTTAAGGTTCAACTGCTGTACTAAAACTCAAAGATACCATTTTAATATTTTGGGTTTTTCTTAATTAAAAATGGAAATATAGATAAGTAAGTAAATACATAGAGAGATAGGTAGATAGACGATAGAGTTTAGATGAATGGATGGATGGATGGAAGGAAGGATGGATGGATAGATGGGCAGTTGGATGGATGGATGGATAAATGGATGGATGGATGGACAAGTGGACAGATAAATGGATGGATGTATAGATAGGTGGGCAGTTGAATGGATGGATAGATGGCTGGATGGATACTCATAGAGACAGACCAACCTCACTGCCCTGCTGGTTACCTACGCTCAGTGTGCAGCAGAACCACACACGGAGCGTCAGTAACTTACCCAAGCCTGGGCTCCACCCCCAGAGGGGATGACTCAGTGGAGCTGGGTGGGGCCCAGCGGCAGGGGAAAAACCTGAGCAGTGAAACTGGGAATAGCAGCCAAAGATCAGAGAGAAAAAAAAAGGGGCAGCTTAGTCACTGGGGAGCAGAGAGCTGGCGTGCGGGATCAGCGAGTCCCCGCCTGACTGAGAGCGAGGCCTGCGGTCCACAGGGCGCTGTCGGCCTTCTTCCCTGCGACCCTGGAACAGGGCTCAGAGCTCGCCTCTTCCCAGCTCCCTGACCTCAGCCCACCAGTTCCCCAGGCCTTGGTTTTGCTCCCACAAGATGCCAGACTGATTCCCTGCCTGGGGCCCCGTGCTCTCTGTACCTGTCATCAGGATGGGAATGTCAGCAGAGACCAGAGTCTCAATGCCCTTGAAGGCCGTGGTGAGGAGGGTGGCCTTTATCTTAATGGCAACAAGGGTCTGTTGACATGTTTGAAACAGGGGAGCTGGCAGATCTTTGCGATTTGAAAAAGAGTCCTCTGGTGCACATGTCTGTTCACCGACAGGCACTGCCTGGTCTGTGCACAGCATGGTACTCAGAAGTGCTGAGAACAACCCAAGTGCCCACTAACAGTAGAATGGAGAATACCTGTGGCCCAGTCTTGCCATAAACCCTATGCGGTGATCAGAAAGAATGGTCTCCTACTACCCACAATAACCTGGAAGAAATGATAACAACAACACAACACATAACATAGATCATGAGCAGAAATAACACTGAGCGAAAGAAGCAGACACGAGACTGTAGACTTGGAAACTCCATTTAGGTGAAGTACAGAAAGCGCCAACACAGATTCATGGTGTCAGAAGTCCAGAGACCGGCTGCCCTCGGGGTGCGGGGTGGGGAGCCCAGGGGGGCTGATGGCGCTCTGTTTCAGGTGCTAGTTACCCGATATGTTCAGTGTGTGACACTTCATCTGGCTGGGCATTTAGAACCTCTGCCCTTTTCTGGCTGAGTACCATACCAAAAACAAAACAAAAAAAAAAACAAAAAAAAAACCCCAAGAACAAAAACCCAACCGTTTCCCCACTGTGATAGAGATGGTGAGAGCTGGCCCCGGGCAGTCGTTATCAGTTTTAAAATGCAGGGAGTTACTCGATGCTAAATAAGAGATAAGACCTACAAGACTTGGATCTGCAGAGACAAGGTGAAGATAACTTTGGGGAAGCGGGGACAGGGCCCAAGAACAAACGCAAGAGCAGGAAGGTCCCAGGCACGGTCCGAGGAAAAAGCGGAATTCCCTCATCTCTCCCTTACTCCAGTGGAGTGGACAAGGTAGCAAGCCACACGGATAGACCCTGGCAGTGAGACAGGGTTTCCAAAGGGCTAAAAGGAGAAGGAGAGGCAAGATTTGCCGATGAAACATTTATTCGCCTAAAAAATGGCACGCGATTAAAAGACACATGTAACAGGAATGGATCCGGGCCGTGAAAACCGGTCCTCCATAAATTTCCTCGCAAGGGGTGCAAAGCGTCCCTGTCTTCCTTCCAGGCCCATCTGCTTTGAAAGGCTCCCTGTTTCCTCTCCTCCCCTCCAAACCCACCAATATCTTTATCAAATTCTTGTTGAAACCTCTGGAAAGGAAAAGTATTTCCAGCAGTGAAAGCTTGAACGTGGGGCCTCGTGTTCTTCTCGGATTTCCAAAGCGGGGAGGCCTGGAGAATGTGTTTCCAATATCCCCTCGTCTCTGTCTGTTCACGTCGAGCCCCCTTGTTCCCCAAGGAGGTTCTGACCCCTGGCGTCTCCAGGGGGAGCGGGGTTTGGAGCAGGGTCAGGCTTGTCAGAGAGGGGGGGGGGGCCCGCGCCGCCCTGCGCAGCCACATCCCCACTGCTTTAATATATTTAACCTGGAAGAGAAACTGCTCCAGCCGAGATTAGATTACGGGGTTGCTGACGGTGGCCTAACAAATGGCAAATGGCGGCCTGTGGGGCTGAGCTAATCTCTGCTGACACATATCTAATGCAAGACCCGTGTTGAAGGCAGCGGGTCCCGTCTGCAGCCCGAGTTTGCCTTGATGACCGAAGGGGGAGGGGAGGCCCAGGGGAAGCCATTGGGATGCTTGTCTCTTTCAATCTTGCAGTGCCTGGAGTGTGCACGTCACTGTTTAAAGGTCTCCTGGTACCAGCTAAATGTCCCTGCTTCCTGTGGGCGATGGGGTCGGTTTCACCATTTGTTTTTTTTTTTTCCCCCGAGCGAGCGTTCGATGATTGGATGTGTCTAAAATGTCCCCCTGTTCCCTCCCATGCAAGCGTGTGAACGATAACATTCATTCATTCAGCCAACTTGGATTCGTTCTGCCTCCACCTGTGGGGACATCAAGGGCCAATTTTAATTCTCTGCAAGAGTCATGCCGATAGGACTGCACGTCCGGTTCTACCACCTCCTCACCACGGACCCTGGCTGGATCAAACTCCCCAGGCCTCAGTCCGTCAGCTGGTGCTTTCCTGGCCCCCCGCACCGGAGCCCGGCACACAACAGTTACTGAACAAATGTTTGTAGAATGAGAGCATCTACGGAATAAAGATGGCCAACTAGACATAAGAGAATTGAGGAAAAGGCACCATGTATCCAAATGCCATGCTATACACTCTATTTTGTAGCAAGAAATTTCATAACCCCAGCTCTCCCACTGTGTCCATCCCACTAGCGAAGCCGGGCGATTCACGGGGCAGGGACTGCTTACCAGATGTGCTCCACCCACCTGGGTTCGTGCCTGGACCATTGGTAGGGGCACGATAAAGAGGTGATAAACATTTATCAAGTAGTAAATTGAGTGAATGAGTGAATGAATAAGCGTGAAAGTCTATTGGATCAACCGTCCTGAAGAACGTGGAAATCAGGCCGTTGAACTATTTAACAGTTCTACGGATCATTTTCTTCTTCTCTCTCTTTCCTGTTCAATGAGATCTAGTTCTTTTGCTTTTAAAATATTCCCTGATCCACTGCACATCAAGTATGATATACCCAGGCTCTGTAGCCAGGAAAGATGAGCTTGAATTCCGGCTCCATCCTGTGCTGGGAGTCATTTAACCTGCATGGGTTTCCGTTGATTCGTGTGCCAAATGGAGAACATAACAGCAACCGCCCAATTTGGTGGTTGTAAGGTCCAAGGGAGTTCCTAGGCGTCTAGGGCTAAGAACAGTGCCCGGCACACTGGTAAGTGCTACTTACATTCATGAGTGTTGAGTAATGTGAATCACTATATTGAGGCGTTCGCGACACACACCAAGGACTATGTATGTCATATATACAACGTGATGCATTTGGAGATAAGCATACACCTGTGAAGCGATCACCGCAGTCTACCATAAACTCCTCTATCACCCCCAAAGTTTTCTCCCACACTCTTTATCTATGACTTCTGTGTATGAGAAGAATAAAACATAAGAGCTACCTGCTTAGCCAATGTTTAAGTGCCCAATACAGTATTGTTACCTGGGGGCTGCGTGCTGTACATCTCTAGGATTTATTCACCTTGCAAAGCTGGGATTTGACTATCGCCTCCCCATTTGTCCCCACCCCCCCGCCCCAGAACCCCTGGCAAGCACCATTCTGGTCTCTGCTTCTGTGCGTCTGACGATTTTAGTTCCCTCGTACAAGTGAGATCAGGTAGCCTCTGTCCGTCTGTGCCTGGCTTATTTCACTCAGCCCAGTGTCCTGGGGGTTCATCTACCTTGTCACAAATGATGGCCTCTTTCTTCTTCATGAAGGTCGAGTCATATTCCAGGGCATGTAAACACCACACTTTCTTTGTCCGTCCATCCACGCATGGACAGAGGCCGCTTCCATGTCCTGACAACTGTGCGTGCCGTGGCATGAACACAGGGCTGCGGATCTCTCTTTGAGACAGTGATCTTAATTTCTCTGGTTATATACCCCCAAAAGGGGATTGCTGGGTCACATGGCAGTTCTCTTTTTAATTTTTTAAGGACCCCCCACACTGTTTTCCCACAGTGGCTGCACCGGGTTACACTCCCACCAACCGGGCACAGGGGTTCCCTCCTCTCCGCTCTCTCACTAATACACTATAACCACCCTGACGGCCGAGCCGATCTCTCCCTGTGGCTTTGATGTGCATATCCCAGACGATGGGTGATGTTGAGCACCGTCCCACATGCCTGCCGGCCGTTCAGAGTTCCGTGTCTTCTTTGCAGAAACTGAGCTCCTCTGCCCGTGTTTTAAATGGGGTTTCTGGTTGGTTGTTTGCCGTCGAGTTGTGGTTTTCATAGAGTCTGCATGCTCAGTCTTTATCAGATAGATGGTTTACGCGAGGACCATTTTTTAAAAATAAAGACTATACTAAGCACATATAATTTACACGTTAACAAAATTAGTAATATTCTCTGGAGTATAAATTGCCAGGCTGACTAAGAAGAAAAAAAAGAAGAAGGAGAAGGCCAGAGGGGAGCAAGGGTCATGGAGAACAATGTCCCAAAACATTATCTGCCCAGAAGATGCAGAGGCTGAGTTCAGCATCAGTCTGTAATGAGGAAGAAACCGGTCATCCCAATGCCACACATAACACTTCGCTCCAGCAGACAGGCAAAGGGGAACTGCTTCCGGCTCCATTCTTTGCAGCCTGCATGACCAAGCTGATAGTAATGGGCACCCAAACCAGCGCCAAAACCAAAGCTATAGATGAGTCGCATCCAGCATCAGAAATGTCCGAGTCCTCACTAATGAACTCAAATAGTATGTGAAAATGATGATCTGCCCTGTCCGGGGGTGGGGGTGGGGGGGTGGGGGGGCGGGGCTTATGCTAGGAATGTGATATAAAATAGCTCGTCTAACAAAGTGGAAATGTATATCATCCTCTCATAGATTCATAAAAGGCATAAAAGAATCAACACCCATTCAGCAAAATCCTTTCAGAAAACCTGAACCAGGAGAAGAGCTGGGTTTGTTTTTTTTTTTTAACATCCCCGTGATTATCTATCTCAAAACCACATCCACAGTAATAGATAATGGTGACTTCCTACAAGCATTTTTATTGGACTCCAAATAAGAGAATGATGGTCCCTATCGCCATTAACATTTAACATTTTCCCTGGAAGGGTTCAGCCACGTAAGATTCATAAAACAGAAATAAGTAGTCGTGAAAAGGAGGGAAAATGGCATTTACAGATGGTCCAGTATTCTACTTTGAAGACACAAAGGAAACCACTGAAAATGTCAAAATCCAATCAAGAGTCCAGTTTCGTTGCCTGGATACCAACTAAAACACTCACAAATCAATCGCTTCTTAAACAGCAACAAACAGTGGTTAGAGAAACACTAAGAATTCTGCCAAAATGGCACCAATTTTCATAAAGTGCCTAGAAAAGAAAAACTTCATACAAAAGGTACAATAGCCCCAGGCGGAAAACTACAAGATATTCCTAGGGTGCATATAAACAGATTTCATTAAATGAGAGTATTCAGCAAGATGTGAAGACCTGTTTCCCTCCCAATTGCTGAAGGGTCAATTCTGAAACAAAACACCAGTGATTATTTTTGTGAAATGCAAATTAGGGGAAGGAGTGTGCCCCAGGAGTTGGCTTTCAAGTACACCAGGATGACTAAACACACAAGATTAGCCAACAATTTTCTCCCAAAGGTGACAGTGCTCATCTTGTCAGATAACAGTGTTATTGAACAACAGTAATGGAGCTCCATGCCTTGGCAGAAGAGTGAAAGGAATGTGCTAGAAGGGACAGAAGTGCGGGCACAGGAGCGGACCTTATTGGAGGGTTTGGACCTTTATCAGGTGGCAGCAGAGGTCAGGGCAACGGAGGGCTGTTCAGACACTGGGAGAACTGGGGATGTAGTGGAGCCTCATCCACCCTGAAGGCAGCCCTTGAGCGTGGTCCTGTCTCCAGTGACTTCCATCGGATCTTCCCTGAAATCTCTCCATCCTTTCGGGGGTGCAGGAAGGAAGATGAGAGAGAGAGAGAGAGGAAGGAGAGTAGAATGCTATGGGGGTGACTTCAGATTTCTTTGCCAGCCCCAAATCCAAGTCATCTGAAGCAGGCTAAAATTCAGGTTCCTAAAATTCCCTTCAATCACCAGCAGGACTGTTCTTCTCCAGATCAGCTTGGTGCAATGAGAAGAAGCTTAGATAATGAATGACGTGGTCAGCCAGCTGACTGTATGTGTCTCTAGATGCCAGGCCAGCCCAACCGGCAAGCTGGTTCCACGTCAGAAGTGCCCCGACAGCCCTGAGTTCAAACCCCATCCCTGCCACTTTGGAGCTGTGTGGCTTTGAGTGAGTCACACAGCCTCAGTTTCGTTAGCTACAAGGCAGGAGTGACGCTGCCTAGCTCCTGGGATCATAATCAGGATTAACTCAGATACTGTCCACGTCTCCTTCTTCACCTCTCGCTGTCTCAGTTTCCCCATCTATAAGATGGAGACATTACTACCACCTACCTCATGGGATGGTTTTACAGATTAAACGGTCTCATCTGTGCGAAGGCCTTAGAAGAATCCCAGGGCTCCCTGTAGGCTATCAATCTTTTATTACAGTCAAATCCAGGTATATTTAAATATTCCATAGATAATAACAATTATTAATGATATATCATGTTATTATTTAATATTTATTATTATTTCTACCTGCTTTCTCTTTGTCCCAAACAGACCGATTTTCTTGCTGAGTTAATTTCTCCTTTGTCTGGTTGACAACCTTCAGATTCCTGGTGGCTGTCAATATACACAAAAATTTCTTAGGGTTGCTCCAGAAACCTACATTTCAAAATGCCATGTAGAGACGTGTTCAAGGACTTACCAGCTTAGGTTTCCCAGTGTGCTCGGCACAAGACAGCGTGCGAGACCAGAGATTTCACGCAGCGAGCTCTGTTCTGTTTAGAAAGGAGAAGGGAGACCACATTAATTCGTGAGTCACATGCCCACCACCGGCACCTTCTCCCCCGCCCCCATCTTCTTTCCAATGCTCCTCCCAGCTAAAGACGTGATCTGCTGTTCAACTGAACTTGAGGCTGTTGTCTTCCATACCCACAAGTGCTAAAGAGAAAAAGGGATGACTTCCTACCCAAGCTCTTGGTGACTTGTACAGCTGACCCTTGAACTGTGGGGCGGGGGTGGGGGATAAGGGGCGCTGGCCCCCTGGGCAGTTGCAAATCTGTTAGTCTTGGCTCCTCCCAAAACCTAACTGCTCCCAGTCTACTGTGGACCGGAAGCCTTACCAATAACGTCCACAGTCCAGTAACACATATTTCGTATGCTATATATGTTAGACACGGTATTCTTACAATGAAGTAAGCCAGAGAAGAGAAAATGTTATTGAGACAATCACAAGGAAGCAGAAACCCACTTATAGTGCCTTAGGCATTTATTGAAAAACAGGCACGTACAAGCGAGCCTGCCCAGTTCAAACCCGTGTTGTTTAGGGACCACCTGTATTTTCTAGTGCTCCAAGGAGTCAGCATCTTGCAGTCGTGTGAGAAGGAGGTAAGAGGTAGCAGCCAAGGGGAAGTTTGGGATTTGGTTCATCCACGGGACCCTCCCCATGAGAAACCTCACTGGTGGGCACTCAGTGTCCTGAGCAGCGCAGCCAGGGCTTCCAGCGGGCCCGCCAGCACCATCCCCAGGCAGAACACCTTAGAGGCGGGCAGACAGCTTAGTCCTCAGGGAGGCTGTTCGCCAGGCATGGCCTCAGAAACACAATCGGAGAGAGACACCACAGGGTTTCTCTAAAGAAGTGGGGGGAACGATCCCAGTGAGGGACTCGATGGTCCTTTTGCTTCCCTTTCCCCCCCCGTGAAAAAACCCTCTGGCAGTTGGACATTGCCATTTGGTAGCTTCATTAATGCTTCTCTCCTTTGAGAAAAGGCTCCAGAGGATTGGGTTTCAGGCAGTGAAAAGTCCAAGTTGCCAAAATGAACTTGAGCTCTAGGTACGGGGGGGTGGGGAAGAAGGATCCAGGGGAGCCCTGGAGAGCCCCCGAGGATGCACAGGCCACTTGGGACTCACGTTCCAGGCCAAAGTCAACGTGAAACTCAAGACTCCAAAAAACAACCCAAACGCCTGGTCACCTCTCGGAGAGGGAAGTGCAACGGGTCTGGGAAGAGGCGGCGTGCACACTCCAGGGGAGCTGACCTTCAAGGGACCTTGATCCTGTGCCCGAGGTGTGCAGGCGTTGCCTCCATTCTTCCTCAAGATCTCTCCCCCTAACTTCCTCACGTGACGGACGGAACCCGGAAGTCCGCCTGCCCCACCTGGTTTCTCTGTTTTCACCGATGTTGACCTTGATGCAGAGCATAGCTACTTGCAACAGGAGCATGAGTGAGCAACATGTATTCCACAAAAGATCCCACAGGGCAAAAGATCCCACTGCCTAAAACTTCCCACCAGGCAAGGCCTCTGTAAAGCTGGCTTCTCCCTGCCCTTCCAGCAGTGGGAAGTCCTCTTTATCTTTGGCCCACGTGGTCCCTCGCTTCTTTGTTCTTCTTCCTGTATTTCTTATTATGGAGCCTCGAATGGCTCCTCTCTGTATTAATTAGGCAGAGCACCTCATCCCTGCCCTGGACTCACCTTACCTATTATGCCCACCTCCACCCACGGCAGTAGCCAGCCAACTCTGCAGGACCAGGGTGTCCCCACCTCACCTTGATGGGATTGGTGGGGGTAGAGAGAGAGACCTGTCAATCTCAGCAAAACTAAACCCAAGAGACGTAAGGCACTTTCCTTACTCTCACAGAATAACATTTCCAAATCCAGACATTCTCGGGTCTTGAACTTCTAGATAAACTTGCCTCCCCCAGAGTCCCGTGAGGTTAAATAGCAGTTATGAGCCTGGAAAAGAAAGCTGAGAGGGAGGGGTATGCTATAAAGGCCCAAGAGCACCAAATCACCAGGAGTAAGATATCTAAAAGGGGTTTGGAAGTTAACACTGCACATAAAGAATAGAATTCCCTTTGTTATATCCAAGAATACAGGGGTTGTGCTTTTTTCTTGGGTACTTCCACGAGAGAGAGAGCTTAGTATCTCCTGAGACAAACTAGCCCCATTGTGGGACGGTTCTGAAAAGTTTTTCTTGCCATTAAGTGACACATTCCACCTACATGTAACTTTCACCCACAATTTCTACCTTCAGGATCTACCTGGAGAGAGTTAAATACACCTTAGGTTTCATGTATTCCTAATAGCAGGTGGAAGCTAGGTCATGCATGGGCTCATTCAGAAATTTCCCAACATCCACGCAAGGTAGAGGCGCTCTTCGCTCCCATTTCAGAGACGGGAGAGCCGTCCGTCTGAAGGGAGGAATGTAAGGGAAGGCACGGGCCCAGTGAGTGTCGGAGGCTGAGTCTCAACTTAGGGCGTTGAACTTTAGTTCTCAAGGAGAAAGGCAGATTAAACGGGTTCTTGGTCCATTCCCGTACCTGGGCTTTGTCTACTTTCTCAGCTCTTCCTGATCTCGGAAAAGCTGATCCATTGACTTCTGGGGGTGACCCCACAGCTTGGGGGGGCAAGAACGGGGGCTTCTGCATCAAGACCAGCAGAAGATGGCAGGCTGTCAGTCTGTGAGCCCTGAATATCATCAACTTGCACGTGGGTTTAGAATCTTCTCTTCTGCTCAAGGCACGTGGAAGGTACTTAACCTTGAGATTGATGACTATTTTAAGACCATGGGTATTATTTTCCTCTAGACTAGGGGCTTTTAATGTTAGAACCATGGACTGAACCTCGAAGTCAAATGGGCCTTTGAGACAGGGAAAGTGCATGTAAAATGTTGCATGAATGCTCAAGTATATGTCTTCCTACTTCTACATTCTCATCGGTCACATGGCTTTATGTCACTTTTGTGACGGCAGCACGGCGGGTAGGATAAAGTGAACCCGGAGTCTGCAGGAACGGCCCTTGATCTCAGACCCGGGTTGGCCACTCGCTGGTTGAAGAACCAGTTCTAAGCCACTTCCTGTCTGTGGGAGCACAACGTGTGCCAGGGCCCGTTAAAATGCACTGGACTCTGGCTGGTGTAGGTAGCTCAGTGGGTTGAGTGCGGGCCTGCGAACCAAAAGACTGCGGTTCGAGTCCCAGTCAGGACACATGCCTGGGTTGTAGGCCAGTTCCCAGCAGGGGACACACGAGAAGCGACCATACATTGATATTTCTCTCCCTTTCTCCTTCCCTTCCCCTCTAAAGATAAAGAAACAAAATCTTTAAAGAAGTAAAATAAAATATTTATAAACCCCACACTGGATACTCTTTGCAGAGTCGGTGAAGGGCTCTTTCCCGCCATCTGCCACCAGGCTCCCCCACCTCCTCCCCCCCTCCAACTAGGGGACTAGATTGTACACATGTCGTTGAGGTGCCTGTGACCCCGTGGTCGTGCCATTGGAGTAGAGAGGGGCATATCCAATCCTCTCTCTCCAGGATTTAGGATGGAAGTCAGAGACACTGGCCAGTCTCTGCTGGTTGGTTAAACCGGGCACATGGAGATGTGAGCGCTGTGGGTCAGCCACGCTTAGCCCGGTGACCATGGATCAGCCAACAAGGCTGGTGGGAGGAGTGTGGGGGGCAAGAATAAAGAAGATTGTGAGAAGAGGATGGGACAGAGCGTGTGGGAGGCAGTGGGAGAGGGTGAGCGAGAGGGAGAGAAAACACGGGTGTTTCCATACTAGAAATCATCTGGAAAGACGGCACACTTTAAATAACAAAAGTTACTCTGGCTGGTGAGATTATGCTTTCTATTCTCTGTATTGCCTGCCTTTTTTTTTTTAAACGGCGGGCACATATTAATTTTACAATCAGCCGAAACGATGAGTCAATTTCCATTTGGGGAAAATTTCCTTGACGAGGAATGCGTCTCGGGAGAGCAGAGTTCTCCCCACGCGAGGCCCGAGGCAGGGGCGGCAACGGCGCTCCGGCCTCTGTAGTAAACATCTCCAGACCACACGAAACCCAATCTTCTCATTTGGGGTTATTTGCTTTCCGGACGGCAGGGCTGTGATGGATCCCAGATTCCGCACTCGTGGCATCTCAATCAGCTGTGTTTAGAGGCCGCTGTGACACAAGATTATGACGTTTTGATGGGATTAGGACATAACTTTGCTTTAATCTATAAAGCCCTGTATGCTTTGGGATCTGATTACCCAGGCAATTCGCTTCCTCGGCCCTAGCAATTAAGATTAGCCAGAATGCTCCTGTTAATGGTCCCCATATTGAAAGTTCAGGAAATCAGAAATGGGTGGTTTTGTTTTGTGTTTTTTCCCCCCTAGTTTTGTTCCTCCTATTCCTTTTCTGCTGAAGTCCCTGGCTCTCTCTACGGCTCTCGTGTTCTGATCCTAGACAGCTGTGTTTTCCTCCTTTCTTTGCTTCCTGGAGAAGCATCTCCGGGGTGACTCTTTCTTGTTCAATCCAAGAAGGTTTGCTTTTGTTTCATTCTATCAGTTATGCTGTGCTTGGTACCACCATTCCCAGCAGCAACGAGTGGATTATTAAATCTGTTCACGAAATGATAGCCTTTAGACGTCCAAAGACTCTAATGAAACTCCTTCGGCCTAAAGGAAGTCTGGTCAGTCCAACATAACCGCATTGGCTCCGGGTCCCATTTTCCAGAAAGCTCTGTTCCCAGAATCCTTCGGCTGCAGGAATTTATGGCCTGTGGTCACAACATTGTTAAATTCACTCATGCGTGTAGTTCCACCAAAATACAGTTGCATGAACGCGGTACAAAAAACCAGCAAAGGTTATTGGAAGAGACAGGTTTAACCTGCCATCATTTAAGGTGTGTGAGAAGCAGTAGCTAACTATAACAGATCATTATATGGAATATTCCGGTTTGTGCTTCCCACCCACGTCCCCACGCTGCCTCTACCTGGAAGGCTCACCTATATGTTTAGCATCGATGGACCCCATGCCTTCGGGATCCCAGCTGGGTTTGACCAGTGGGAAGCGTTCTCAAGAGACATGAAGGGTGAGAAAAAGGGGTTGGGGTTCTTTATCCCCTCAGTCCTCTCATGCTGGGCCTGGGTTGGGCAATGACTAACTTCCTCTACGAAGGCCACGGCTAATGTCTGGGAGTCCTATCTCTTCACATTCCAGCAATTTCTCCATCTCCACACTTCCATTTTTGGTGACACTTCAGGCCATTGACAATCTCAGGGTGTCTGACTAGCCTACTGGCGGCCTACACTTTTACAAATGGTCCCTTAATTACATTTGCTTTCGTTCCTCCTCGAGTAGACATTCTCTTGGTGGCAGGGACCCTGGCTAGTGTCAGCACTGTGGTCCACAGCTGGATTTCTGGAGTCAGGAAACCTTCAAGCCCAGAGGCTCCACCCCCTTCCTAGGAACATGTGCTTAGCGGGTGATTTTGCCTCCCTGAAACTTAGTTGTCTCACCTGCAACATGAGCGCATGACTAACACCCAGCTCGTAGGGCTGTTAGGGTGACTGCATCCATTCGAAGTGTAACAGTGTGTGTGGCACATAGTAACCACTCAATAAACATCGGTTTCCTTCCCACACCCGACGCTGACCTCTTATTAGGCCCGGCATCCATGGTTTTCAAGTTTCCTTTTTCTCTTCTCCGAGCCCATTCTTTTGACACGTTATGATATGTTGGCATCATTGAGTAGCACAGGATAAAAAATAAGGTAAAAAAGAAAGAGAGACTCAGGAGCCAGGTGGACCAGCCGGGTTATCAACTGCCTGGTCGCCTTTGCTTCCCTTGTCAGGACAAACCCAGGACCTGGTGAAATAACAGTGACTCCTATTTGTGACACTGCCCGCCCAGAATTGGGCCAGTCATTCCTTCTCGGGGCCCCCACGGCATCACCACGCCGCCTTACTCAGCACTTATTACAGTGGGTAGTGGTGTCTGTTTTTTGGCTTTATCCTATTTCCCTCAGTGCACTTTAAGATAAAGTGTAGCTGGAAACCTGTGCTCTCCTGAAGGCCCTGGCGTGCAGGAAAAGGCTCAGCGAGCAAATGAAGAGAATGAATGAGTGAATGAATGAATGAAGGTAGGAGATACTGTGGATCTAAGGATGGGTGATATGGGAAGAAAATGCGTGAGGATATTGCAGGCAAAACACATACAAATGGGTGGGGGAAGAAGTACGTAAATTCTTGCGTAGAGATCTTTTAAAAATATTTTATTTATTTACATTTAGACAGAGGGGAAGGGAGGGAGAAAGAGAGGGGGAGAAACCTGAATGTGTGGTTGCCTCTTGAGTGCCCCCTACTGGGGACCTGGCCTGCAACCCAGGCATGTGCCCTTACTGGGAATTGAACCAGCGACCCTTTGGTTTGCAAGCTGGCGTTCAATCCACTGAGCCACACCAGCCAAGGCCACAATAGAATTTTTTTAATGGGGCTGGAGAGCATATTAGTGAAGGCAATGCTAGTTGTTATAACAGGCAGCTCAGCTCTGAAAGAAGATTCTGGAATTAGGTTTCTTCCACCCTGTGGCTCTCCCACATTCTGAGGTCACCCAGAAGTGAAAAGACTCCACGTGGCTGCACAGCAGATTGCCTATGCACAGCGTTTATGGGCCACATGGTAGACATCACTTCCACCTGCATCCTGCTGGCCGGGACTAAGTCGCATGACCCCACCTATCAGCAGGGAATCTGGGAAATGTAGTCTCAGCGGGTGAGCAGGGGGGAGAGAAATGAATCTGGAGATGAGGCGGCCAGACTCCGGCACAGATCGGTAGGTTGGGAAGAGACGCCGGGCAGCCCGAAGCTGCCAGACGTAGCTCTGTCCTGTGGCTGGGTCTCGTCAAACGAGCCCGCTGCTGGCATGGAATGGGGACGTTCCGGAAGACAGAAGGCGATGCATGAAAACGTGGCCACATGTGGACGGACTGGCAGGAAAGGCCTAGAGCGGGTTCTGCGGAGACCCTCTGCCTGCAGAGGCTGTTGTCTCTGTGGCAGAAACCTCAGCACGAGAAAGTGGCTTCCTCCAAAGCCACGCATCGCCAGTTTCCAGTGAGTCTTGGTCCTTGGACACACACACACACACACACACACACACACAACCTCTTCCCCTGCAGTACACCATGTAAGAGAGGAAAGGGGTGGAAGGAAGAGGCAGAAAATCCTGTTTTTAAAAGACACTGGGAATTCGTAGTGTCAGGGGGTTTCTCATCGCCTCTTCTCTCGGTTACCCAGGACTTGGGGCCTGCAGCACTACAATTGGGAAAGTTGCAGACAAACTGGGACACCTTGGACACCGTAGCTCTGGCCCCTCAGAAACGCAGGTTCGAATCCTAGCTGCACTGCTTAATAAACGTGTGACTCAGGAAAAGTCCCTCAATCTCTGTGACCTTCAGGTTTATTATCTTTAATACGGGGACAGAGACGTGGCTGACCCCTGGGGCTGATGGAACGACTGAATGAGATAATTCTTGAAAAGCACTTAGCAACTTCTCAGGTATGTAGTATACCCTCAGTCATGCCATCTCTTCCTTGATTTCAATGACAGTTGTTTCCAACAGAGTCCCAGAGACGGGTGAGGCTCTTCTTGGGGGGAAATGGAGGCAGGAGCTCATGCTGAGGACGCAGAAGCCTTATTCTCCACCTGGGTCCTGTGGGCAGGGCCGATCAGGTGGCACTCAGATGCACAGAGCAGGCCAGGCTGCATCTGGCTCTCAGCAGTTGTTCAGTCAGGAGACCAGGGCACACGGGGCTGGTGGGCCCGGAAGGCCACCCGCCCAGGAGCTTCTGATCCCCAACTCTCGCCACCAAGAAAAGAAAGGCAGCGGGGGAGGGTGACGGGAGAAGGTGGCCCCGAGGACCATTTTATTCCAGGACTTTCAAAGTTCACCCTTTCCTCTCACAGGAACCAAGCTTTTAATAAGCAGAGCCAGGGAGTGAAGGAGAAATAAACCAGATGAGCAAACCGTCCCCTTTAAACCGGTCACGTTGTGTTCAGAAGGAGACTTTGAAACTGTGCATGTGTAACCACAGCAGAGAGCCTTCGGGCCCCTCTGCTCCCGCCAGAGGCTGGGCTGGGAAAAAAAGAGAAGAAATGAGAGGGAGGAAGAAAAGGGAGAAGTTAAATAAACAGAAGGCACTAGGCGAGATCGGGGAAAGACGAGAGAGGAAAGAAAATTATTTTCCTGCACATGCAGAGGAAATAGGAATGAGCTGACCACGGACCCCCATCTCAGGGAAATTTATGGTCTTCTTGAGGTTGCTGGGGAGGCAGAAGGTGCAGTGTGTTTTTTTGTTTGTTTGTTTGTTTTTGAGCAGCGGTCTGTACCTTCACTCCTGTGCATCATCCTATTTCATCCTTATAACCAGCTTCCTGTTCAGAGAGGTTAAGCAATTAAGCAAGGACACACAGCAGGTAAGCAGCAAGATTTGGACCAAGTCTGGAATTCTTAACACTGTTGGAAATGTGACAACCGCTTAGCTCCCCAGCATGCTATAAAGGCAAAAGGGAAGGGGGAGACCACGAACGGAATGGGAATACCGGGGAGGAATAAGAACGGAATGGACAGCCGAAAGCAAGGTTTCTCAGCCTCAGCACTGCGGATACTGTCTCTGGTGAGCTCTCCTGGTGGAGGGCTGGCCTGGGCACCGTGAGAAAGTTAAATAGCACCTTTGGCCTCTCTCCACTGGATTCCAGTAGGGGCCCCCCTCCCCGGTCATAACAGCCAACCAAAAATGTCTCCAGACACTGCCAAATATCTGCTAGGAGCAAAGTCACCCTCTGCCGAGCACCATCATGGAGAGGAAGGTACAAAAAATAGTAATCACTATAAACTGAGAGCAACCCAATGCCCTGTGGGCGACGTTTCATCTCCTTGAGCTCCATTTACTATCTCATGTCGTCCCCGGAGGAACCTGCTGCGGTGGGCGCTCCTTACAGATGAGGGATCTCAGACCCAGAAAGCTGAAGTGATAAGCCCAAGTCCCTACAGCTAGGAAAAGACAGAGCTGGGATTTGAACTCGAGCTTGTCTGCTCCTTTCGACAACACTGTTCAGGGGTGGAAGCAAAAGATGGCACTTCCTGGATGGATCAAACTGATGGCATCACAACTCCAGGTCGTAATTAAGATGCAGGAAATGTGTGTGTGTGTGTGTGGGGGGAGGCTAGCCTGTCACGTGGCTTGAAGGTGTCACGCCCTCACCAGGACAAAAATCTCTTTAAACTGCAGCCCCCACGTCCAACCTCCTCCCTCTAATCCGACGCTTCCTGTGAGAGTGCCCAGCACGTGAGTCCACCCCCGTCTCCCTCTCTCTCTCTCACATCTCATAAGGACAGACAATATATTCCAAATGCTGGGTGATTTATGGGGCAAAGTCACTTCCCCTGACCAAGCATCTCTCTTCGCAGGGACGCATATGTTGGGGAGCATCCATCCCAGAAATGACCCACATTCATTTTCTGCCGGGAGCCAATGGCCTGGGGAATTCAAGAAATGCCCCTAAATTACAAACGAATGGGGGGGTACCTTCCTCCAGGAACCTTTTCCCAAGCCTGAGCCTCGCTATAAATCAGCCTCCCAACATCACACACCACCGTAAACCACAGATGTGTGGGGGACAGCAAGGTGAGCATCTGCTAGCAAGAGAAAATGCAAGGGTGACCAAGAACTTGGCAGGGATGGCCGTCGGAGGAACTCATCCTGACCACCGCCCCACCCCCACTTCCCACAGCCTTGAGCTTGACATTTCATGGCCTCTACCTCTGGAGCAGGAAGCAAATTTCTCTAAGGATTTTTTTCTGTAATCACCTCCCCTCTCCCCACCTTCCCATCCCCTGTAAAATAACAGAGCATTTGTTCTTAATCTTTTAGGGGGTGAAGGTTCCCTTTGAAAATCTGATGAAAGCTCCAGGCTCCTCCCTTCATTAAATAAATGACTGTTTACTTGTGCTAAAGGCTTAGAAAATGGTTAAGACTGGTTTATGGTAGTTTTTCTAGAAAGATAAAGGGCTCTTTCCTCCTGTCATATAAAAAAAAACAACCCTGCTTTCTTAAATGTATTGATTTTTTTGAACTTTTACTGACATATACATAAGAGAAGCGTGCACAAATCATACATGTTCAGCTTAATGTATTTTCACAAACTGAACAAACCGGTGTAACCTGTGGCCAGATTGAGAGAGAGAGAGAGAGAGACAGAGAGAGGGAGGGAGAGCGGGCATTCAAGGCTGCGTCTGGGAGCTTCTTCACGTTCCCCCTGACCTCCGTCTCTCACCAAGGTTGGCCACGAACTTGACTTTAAAGAGCCTGGATTTGTTTGCCAGGCTGTTCTTGGCACCGATGGAATTCCTACGCGCAGCTCCTGGCTTTGGCTGATTTCACTCAGTGTTTCACCTGTGAGCTTCGCCGACCGCACTGCGTGGCGCCAGCGTTGGTTTGGTTGGTTCTCATTAGCTCGTCATTCTGCATTATGGCCCTAGGATGCCGAAAGCATCTCCATCCTACTCCTGAGAGGCAGCAGGGCTGTCTGCGTTTTTACAGAATTCTCCTGAAATGCTGTTCTTCAGAACTGTCATTTTCACCTGCCCAATCTCTCTGTTTTACTTTCTAACTTAAGATGAGAGTGCATAATAGAGTCTGATGATAAAAAAGAATCCAATGATTTGGAGAGCATTCTTTGAGCGTCTCCTTTCTTCCCTCTCGCGTCCCACTGTGCGCACTCCACTCTTCCCGGTTTGCCGATGGCTGTAGCAGACACCTCATTCCCCACTGCATCTTATACACGGGTGTATGCAATGTGCAGTGATGCGCTTTTAAATTGTGTTTTTGACATGGCTGCCATTGCTGTGCAATTTGTTTTTCTTTTCTTCCTTTTTTTTTTGCTTTATCAATATGTCCTGGAGACCCTTCCATACATACATCACTGCTTGAAACTGCTGAATACCCTTGCGCCGCGTGGACACGCTGTGAGTGATTGATTGAACCGGCCTCCCTACCGGGGCCGTTCAGGCCGTCTCCAGTTTTCTGCTCTTGCAAATAGGGCGGCAATGACCACCCTTTTAGGTGCGTCTTTATGAGCATTTGCAAGTTATTTCTCCAGAGAGAAGTAGAGGAGAGGAATTGCTGGGTGTACACATTTGCCTGTAAGTGGTTTTTACGAGGTCAGATGGATTGGCCGAGCCACCGTAAATTCTGGGTAGAGCTCACAATACACACATGGAGGCATTTGGTGGAATGATCAGAATGTACTCGGATTTTCAAAGACTAGGTAGAGGCTTGGGTTTGAAGAGAAGGGAAGAGGAATTTTGTGTGGACTCCACTTAGCAAGAGTTTCCCAGAGATTCCATGGAGGGAAGAATCTATGGCCGCCCACACTAGGGCTGGTTGGAAACAGGGTATGAGATGCAAGGGACGGCCCTTAGGGGATGACCCTATCGTTATGGTAATAACACAGCACACACTTGCTGAGGACTTGCTGTGCACCAAGCCCACGATTGCCTCCTCCAACTCTCACCACACTCCCGTGGGCACGGCACCATCTTCTGAGTCTCATTTTCCAGCTGAACAACCTGAGGTCCAGACAAAGCCCCTCGCCCAGAGCCACACCTGCACAAATTACCGGGAGATTCTACCGCGGAGCAAGCACGCCGTGGCTTTGGCCGACAGAAAACTCACTGGCTACGGGTAGAAATAAACCAAACCATCAGGCGCATTCAGTTGAATCCTGGAGTCAAGGCGGTGGCCTCCACCAACTACTTACAAAGGCTGCAGAAGAAGGCGAACTTGGTGAACCGTGGGACCTGAGCTCAGCTGTCCGAAGAGGGAACTTCCCGGCCTCTCTGGTCCCTCCGCACCAAAGGCTGCCCTGGTGACCAGGAAAAGATGACTCATGGAGCTAGCAAATGATAGCAGTCCATCGATCCTCACAACAGGTTTTTGGGGAAACTGAGGCTCAGAGAGGAGAAGGGACTTGGGCCAAGGCCACTGTTAATAGGGACTGGGACTTGACCCGGGCTCTGGGTGTGGAGCCTGGCGCCCCTGAGTGCACAGCCTGGCCTCTCACCCTTCAGAACGTCCCACGTCCCCTGGGGAAGGATATTCCGGGGCCAGGCCGGGCCGGATGGGCGCTGGCAGCCGGGAGGGCTGAGAGCTCTTTTGGTTCGAGCCCCAGCTTCCAGGCCTTTCACTTAACAATTAGAAATATCAAGTCACAGCCCACTGTCCCCCATGTTGGACTGATGGATGACAACTTTCTCCTTTTGGAGGGATGTCTCCTGACTTTCTGATGGGAGAACAATTGATCATTACCCTTTTTCATTTTTTGTTTCCTTTATTTTCAAGTCTGTTCGCCAGGCACTTGCTGATGCTATGCATACATTATGGGCCTCATTCTGCAGAGGCCTGATGAGCCTGCCTGGGGACGGGGGGGGCAGAAGATTAAACCCTTCCAAATTGCCCAGATCAAGGCAGGCTCAGATTGGGTGCTCGGAGACCAAAGTGGGGGTGGGGGCACCCTTTCATTCTGCCCTTTGGAGACCTCCAAGACTAAACAGTTTAGGCCACATCTTGAAGAAAATTGCTTTATCCTTTCACCTTTAAGTGGATTCAGGCGCAATCAGTTGACTCGGGAGCGCGTGGAGGTCAGCACACACACGCCAGGATGCGGGTTTACGAGCAGAGTCACGGGAGGGGGGGTGCGCGGGAAGAAAATCAAGGAAGATGTAAAAGCTAGGGCGGTCGGTTTGTAACCTCTAACATCTGGTGCCAAATATGAGTGAGTACAGGAGGGGGAAGCCGTGGGGCGGGGGGTGGGGGAGGGCAGAGGAGAGGCCGTCACAGGGGAGGGGGCTTTCAAAGGTCGGAACTGTGACAAGCAAGGCAGCCCGGCCCTCTCAAATGTCACGAGAGGAAGTGGAGGGGGGTGGGAAGAGGAAGAGAGAGGGATGAAGAGGTCAGGCCTTCCATCCCCAGAGTGAAGGGACACTCAAACGCTTGCAGATGGACTGCCAAGGACAGTGGAGAGCAGATTCTGTCTGGCTGCCCAGGAACACAGTGCAGCGTGGCAGGGTCCTGCTAATGCGGGAGCAGCCTACGTGAGAAAGGGAAACTGGACAAGACTCCCTGGACAGGAGCATCCCCACCCCAGCAGCGGGGGTGGGGGGGGTCCCGAAAGCAGAGCATCTCTCCCGACCCAAGTTCCTAGCCTGAGCCCCATGGACCCTGACTGGCCGAGACTCCGGGACTGCTTCCTCCTCTGTGCCGCCCGGCCCGGCGGCGCCGTGAGAGCATGGAAGGTGCCCCCGCTGCTCCGGCCTGTGTGCGAGGCAGACGCCGACCCAGAAACTCCTGTTACGTGGGCGATGTGCAAGCCGGTGGAGACCTCCCACGTCTCAGTCTCAACCACTGCGTCCGTCCCTTCTCATTCTGCCCTCCCAGGACAGGGGTCGGGAGTTGTGCCCACTCTCGACTTTGTGGCCACATGCCCCTTCTTCTTTCATCCTTCTCAGGAGGTATGAGAGGCCTCTGAGATGCTTGAGAGCCCACAGACCAGACTGACAAAGACATCAGCTCACAATGGATTAAACACTGGAGATATTGAATTTGGGTATATTTTGGACTCTCTAGGCAGCCACCTACCTTCAGGTTTGGGGCAGCCACCCACCTGGACATCAAGAGAAGGGGATGTCCATCTCTCCGCTCTACCGGGCTTGGCATATGGACTTGTCTTTACGCCTGTTGACTCATGCTCACAGGACAGCAGCCACAGCTCCAGGTACCACAACCTCATCCAAAGGCAGAAAGTGTGGAGAAAGGAGAGGCCTTGCTCTGGAACCACTATCTCTTTGGATCAATAAAGAAGCAATGGTTCCAGAGTGGTCACGGTCTCCAGCCAAGTCTCGTTGATTAGAATTGGGTCAAATGCCTTCTTCTAGGTCATAGGCCAACACACGGAAAATTGGTTTGTAGGGAACAAGGGAGATGCCTGCGGGGTGGGGAACCCCGGTGTCCGTCTGATCGCCGGCCACCGATTCCTTTGCTCTGGTGCCCTAGTCCGCTCCAGCCCCCAGGACAGACACCGTGGTCTGCATCACACAATAGTCCAGTGGCTCCTGCTTCTCCCTCTCCCCCTCTCCCTCCTTCCCAAGTCCTGTACACCCCTCTGTGCACCCCTGCAGTCCCACCTTCAGTGCCAGGCACACAGTAGGTACTCAATAAACGCCAAAATTCGGTGTGCTGTCTCTATAATACCATAGTTCTGGGACCAACTTAGTTAACTAGGAAACTAGCATTGGTAAACCAACTTTCTGGATTATCGGCATTACTTAGGGACAAAGGAGTGGTTAAACGACCGGGTATTGGCGTCTGAGAGCCCGGATTCAAATTCCCACCCGTCTGCCCCTTAGCCCTCGTGGCCCTGGGCCACCTGCTAAAGCACTCGGAGCCTCGGTTTTCTCACCTGTGAAATGGAAATGACGACACTCCAGACCTCACAGGTCCTTGGGCTGGGTCAGGATGAAAGCACACTTGACCACTTTGCACAGTCCGTGAGAGCGATGAGCCAGCGCCTGCTGTAATCGCTGCGATTCCCACATGCTCACGCCACTTTCCACGCCACTTGGACACCACTCGCTGGACCTGGCAGATGCCCCGGCAGGTCTGGATCATCACTTGAATGACTTCCTTGACCTGATTTTTAAAAAAATGTACATAAAAATCACATACATTTGAGGTGTACTACACGACGTTGGGATATACAGAGTAAGACGACCACTGTAGCCAAGGTAAGGAACACGTCTATCTCCTCACTTTTTTTCATTTTTATTTTTGGTGACAAGGGCACCTGAGGCCTCCTCTCGGCAAGTCCCCAGCACACGGCACAGCTGCACTAACCCGTCACCCCCCTGCGCACGCGGGTGGTCCGCAGGCTTCCTCATCCTACGTGACTCCAACTCCGTGCCCTTGACCATCATCTCCCCCTCCCCCTCCCCCACCCCTGGTAACCAGTGTTCTACTCTGTGCTTCCATGCATTTGATTTTTCAAACATTTTTAGATTCCACATATTCATGAGGCCACGCAGTGTTTGTCTTTCTGTGTCTGGCTTATTTCACTTAGCATAGCTTCCTCCAAGTTCATGCCCGTTGTCACGAGGGGTGGGATCTCCTTTTTTAAGGATGAATGCCACCTTTTTTTACCCACTCTTCCCTCTGCAGACACCCAGAGACCCCGGCCATTGTGAACAACGCTGCATTGAAGGAGGGACAGGCACTGTCTCTGCGACCTGCCCTTGGGACTCAGGGAAGTCATTCACTCTAGGAAAAAGCTACAGTCACTGGCTTCCCTCTGCAAAGGATGGAGGGGTCATACTTCAGTTCTCGCCAGTCCTGGAGGCACACGGGGGCTCCGTGATGGAGGTCCAGCTCTATTGCTGTAGATGGAAATCGGGCAAGAGAGCTCTCGACAGCTCCTCTGATATTTATTTCTGGCCGGATCAAAGGTCCTGTCGGCAACCTGTCCTGACATCTTGATTCCTGTTTTTCTTAGCTAAAGTTTTTTTCCGGATGGTGTTCGCTCCAAATAAGCTACTGAGGGGCCCCCTGGGAGTAAGGGAGAGAGACGGGGAGAAAGAGAAAGAGACACAGAGAGAGGGGGGCAGGCAGAAGCTGATGGGCAGAATTTCCTTGTGTGTCTCACTATAAATAAGTGCATGGGATTGTTCCAATCCCAGTGGCCCTGAGATCAGCCACTGTTCTCCATGGTGGGAAAAAGTCGGGCTGGCGGTTATTTCTGGATTCCCAGCGGGATTCCAACCGCTCTCAGGCACCCACTAAGCACTGGGTTAGTAAGATATGAATGGTGATCGTGCAATCAGAGGGAGTATCGCCTCACGGCCAAGCACACCAGATCTGGAGTCAGGCCTCATTTGAATGTTCATTCTGCTAACTGTGCAACCCTGGGAAAGTGGCCTCGCCTCTCTGTTCCCACGTGTGTAAAACGAAGAGTCCCTACCCCTCCAAGTGGTTAGGAAAACGACAGAAGTCGATGACCGCGAAGTGCTTAGGACAGAGCCTGCCTCTGTCAGCAGATATTAGTGAATCCCAGTTTCTGAACAGGCTTGGGGCATATGTCATTGCATTCGATTCTCACGACGGCCTTTGACGTGGATGTTACTCTTTATAGATGTTATTCATTTATAACCCCTTCTGCAAGAGAGGAAGTAGAGAGGACAGAGACTTGAATAACTTGGTTAGAGCCGGTAAGTGCGGGACCCAGGGTTCCTAGCCCCGTTGGCCTGATTGTTGACGGCAAGGCCCGTGTCCTTTGCGCCGTCTCTCTGGGCTAAGCAGGACCAGCCGTGCTGGTGAGATGGGCCAACAAGACGCCATCTGTGAGCTGAGGGCCGCAGAGTGGGGCCCGCCTTGACTGCTTCCCTCTTTAGGGAGTTACCCCAACTGTGCAAATTAGGTGCTTGAAGCACACCATGGCAAGGTGGGGGGTGAGCCACGCCCTCGCCCTTCACCTCTGAGTGCAGGTACGCTCTGGGCCTGTGTCAACGTGCAGGAGGTCAGGCCACCAGCCAAGCTGGCAGGTAGCACAAGAAATGAGTGACTGCATCGTCAGTGAGAGTTTTGGACGACTCGCCAGCTCTGGAGAACAATGCCCGTGAACTGGTTACACCGCCCTGGTTGGGACAAAGACGAGCACGACAGTGTGGACACCCATCGCTCGGGAAGGGCCTCGAGCTGACACCTAGGAAGGCCTCCAAGCTCCTGTGGGCTTCGGGAGCTCTGGTTTGTTTAAATGTCCCTTGATGAAAACACAGCCCAAGAAACACATTCACCCCTTGGTACGTCAAAATCCTTCCATTGTCTCCTCCTTCGGTCAAAGCAGACACTTGGAAGATTTCTTTGAGAGTTTAATATCTTGCAGAGCCTCAGGGGCCTCTCTGGGAACATCAAAGACATTTGTCAACACCAGACGGGCAACAGTGGAGTGGCTTGGCTGCCTTCCTTACACCCAGAAAAGGGCTTTGTTCCCTCTTCCCCTAATTTCTGACGCGTGCATGTTAACTCCAGTTCCCCTTTTCCTCTTGAAGGCTCCCCGTGTTCCCATGGAAACAGTAGCAGTGGGCATTTATCAAGTCATTCCTATGAGCCAAGAACTGTGCTAAGCCCTTTCCACATATCATCCCCTTTACATTCACAACACGCCTGAGACTGGGGACTTCTGGGTCACTGTGCCCACTTTACAGATCGGGACACCACAGCTCTGGGACACTGAAGCACTTGCCCAGGGCGAACCCAGAACACAGGTGGGGGCCCTGGGTTTAAAACCAACCTCTATCTCCAAAGCCCGTGATGCTGGTCTCCACGCTGTCCCATCTCTCATCACCTGCCTCAGGTCTGTGTTTAAAAGCTCCTAACACCACGTATTACAATTCGCCCTATTACATGTCTGTTTCATTTGCTAACAGTCAAGTTAATCCTCACCACCATTTAATAATAAGCACTTCTATGTGTCAGGCACTAGGCTGGTGGATTTATACACATTTCCCCTAATCCTGCCGACAGCCCTGAAGAGGTGGATCTCGGGCGTTCCATTATACAGATGAACAGGTTCGGAGACGTTAAGGGCCTGGCCCCCCGCCAAGGAGCCGGGGAGGGCCAGAGCCAGTTTTGGGAATCAGCTTTGTTCTGTGCCTGAGTGACTCCTACTAGGCGCCAGCTTCTCAAGGGTGGGCCAGCAATTTATATTCGTAGAGCCCCTTAGTGCCTTGCTGTGAACTGGGTGAACTGGGAGGGGGGGGTGCAGAAAAAGGGTGAACCAAGGGTGAACCCAGCCAGTCAGCTGGGTATGCTACTTAGTGTGGACTCTAGATCTGTGAGCTGGTACAAAGACAATGGGAACCAGATATGGGCTTTTCTTTTAATGGGTCAACGAAGAAAACTGGAAATAAGAGTGAGTCGTGCGCTAATCTCTCGAGATGACTGAGTCCTACAGCTTATCTGTTGAGTAAATAGGCCTGTACACACCACTGTGTTCGTGAGGATGCCATTGGGTATTTAACGGGCATCTCAACCTCATGCCCGCAGCTGAACTCCTGGTCAGCCCGCCCTCAGAACCTCTCTGTCCATCCTTTCCCTGTCCGTAAACGCGAACTCCGGCTTCCCAGTTTCTGGAACCCTCGTGTCACCCTGGACCCACCTGTCCCCTCGCACCCCACGTCAGGGCCTCAGAAAACCGCACCTGCTCTCCTGTCAGAAGATGTCCTAAAACCTGACAACGTGTCACCTCTCCAGCCGCTACTTCCCTTGGTCCAGGCCACCGTCACCTCCCCGGTGAGGCGACAACAGGCCCCCTGCTGACCTCTCTTTGACACCTCTCCCCTCTCCCCTCTGGTTCACTCTCCACTCAGCAGCCGGAGGGAGGCTCCGAAAACCGCATCAGGACCACAGGTCCCTCACCTGCGCGAGACTGTCTGGCACGTTCCCCGCTCAGGGGCTTTGCGTGGCGGTTCCCTCTGCGTGGAATTGCCTGCGGAAATCTCTGGAAATCCGCAGCGCTTGCTCCCCCATTCCGCTCTTTTGGTGCCTTCTGGGTGGGTCTTCTACGACTACAGCTTTTGAAAAACAGAACCCTCCACTTCCCTGGCACCCAGAGCCCTCCCGCTCCCTTGACCCGCTTCATTTTCCTCCACAGCCACATTCTACATGCTTCTGGAGAACACCTGCTCGTATGTACTAGCGCAAAAGCTTTGCAAGGGCAGGAAATGCCTGTGCAAGGGAACACTAAGCTCCCCAAACAACACCTGGAAAAGGGGTAAATATTTGTTGAATGAGTGAATGCATGAAAGAATGAATGGCGAGAAGGACCTGGTTTCCTTTTCTTTTTGAAATGTGGATGGTGTAGCCCAGAGAGACAACGCTCTCTCCCCAGTCAGAGCTGTCCCACAGAACTTGCCGTGATGATGGCAACACCCTATGTCTGTGCCGGCCGACACGGTGACCGCCGGCCCCGAGTGGCTGCTGGGCACTTGAAATGTGATGCAGGCAACGGATAAACGTTGCTTTTCTAAATTCACAGACTGTTTTTTTCTGGACCACTTACAGGTTTAGAGGAAAACCGAGCAGAAAATCCCGAGGAAGGACAGACCCGCATTTTCGATTTGCTTTCATTTTAGTTCATTTGGATGGCCACGCGTGCTTGGCGGCTACCGTCTTGGGCAGGACGGATGTAGACCGAAAAAGGCTCCTGACCTGCCCTTGCTGTCCCAGCCACGCAGGGGTTTCCTCGGAAGGGCTCACCAAAGCCCCGGGGGCTGCTTCAACCTCCCCAGCAGCCAAGCGTGCAGATGAGACTTTAGATGAGGAGGAAGCAGACAGTGTGGCAAGTCACTGAAGACATGCTAAGGGCAAGCAGAGGGACCGCCTAGCCATCTTGGGGTCCGTGAGCCTTCTAAAGAAGTGGCCCCTGGAGCCTCCTGCCTATCTCGCCTCCTTGCCCCTCACCCCTACCCCCACCTCTGCCAAGGACTTTCACCTCTTTCCAGTGCTCTTTCCATCCCCTCCCCAGTCACCCTCCAGGCCCAGATCTGTGCTTTCTCCTTCCCAGCCACCTCTGGCTGGGCGGAGGGCAACCTTGGGCCCTGTTGCCCATCCTCCGCTCCCTGAGCCCATCTATAAGCTGCCTTTTCCTCTGCATAGTCACCCGGAAAGCAAACCTCACCCCCGGATGCAACAAAGATTTTTATTTTCTCAAGGGTAAAGTGAAAACAGAGGAGGAGGCACTGAGTCCAAAAAGAAAAAAAGTAAATAAAACCTTGCCAACAAATAAATAGAGACCTTTCTAGGGAAGAGCAAAGAGACGCAGAGCTGCCTGTAATTAGCGGCCACCACAGCCCCAAACAAAATGAGCCATTGAACCCTTGTAGCTTCGTTGCCATAGAAATAGGACCCGAGATGGGTCAGGCTGTCCTCCTAAAGTGATTCCTTCCCTGGCTGTGCCCACATCAGAGGGGGAGCCTTCCCACACTCCCTGGAAGGGGGGGGCAGCACCCAGGACCCCACCACGTCTCCAAAGAGGGCAGGCGAAGGAGGAACACAGACCAGTAGGGAAAATTCATTAGTGTCCCAAGCCAGACATTATGGCTTCTCATGAGAAGACACGGCAGGAAAAGGATTCAGCCATGTAGGGCCTGGTGGACTTTCGACAGCGTGGAGGTGCACGCTGGGCCTTGTTTGTTTTCGTTCTTCCTCCTCTAAAATATTACAAATAAGGTGCACACCAACACGGTGGTCATGGCCACAGGTGGGGGATGGGGTGGGCAACATGGGTGAAAGGGGTCCAAAGGTAAGAACCCCTGGGGACAGCAGGGACAGCTCGGGGATTGGAGTTAACCATCCGATTTGCACGTTACTAAGAGAGTAGATCTCAAGAACTCATCACAAGAAAAAAACAGTAGTCACCACGTGGGGTGATGGATGGTAACTCAACTCACGGAATGGTCATTTGGCAATATATACAAACATCGAGTCATTAGGCGGTACACCTGAAGCCAATAAAAATGTTACGTGAAATTATATCTCAATATTTTCTAATTAAAAAAAAGTCATGAAAAAGACGATAGAAAAGATAAGAAACTAAGAAAATACCATTTAGATCACATTGGTCTTATGGTTTTGCTTCCTGTTTTTTACTCATTTCAGATTGGAAAGTAAACATGGCCACACGTTCCTCGCCCTTTGCGAAGCTGTCTCTATCCTTAGGATCCTGGCTGGAGACATGTATTGTAACAGAGAGAATTTAGCACAAGGAACTGTTAACAGACCAGACTGTCATGCATCAGGCCGTCTGTGCCATCTCCGCAGAGCCATTAGCTCGTGGGCTATCACCCCGACACTTACTCCATCACCACCTTCCGTCCTCCGCCATTTAAATCGTGTTGTGCCGTTACCGATCAATCACAGTCTGGAAGCACGAAGTGGGGCCTTGGCGGAGTTGAGACCCAGACTTCTGAGGAACGGGCACTGCCTGCTGGTGCCGGTATTTTTTAGGGAGTGCCGAAGGGCTGGTCCTGAATAGAAAAACTGCAACATGGATACTGGAGCTGCCACTAAATTTAATCTCTGCTGCCTCGGGGACCCTGCTGATGACAGCAAGCGGCAGGAAGGAGTGAGTCCCTTCTGCCTGGGCCAGCCTTCCAGTCGCCTCTGACACCCCCCTGTTCGTAGGTCCCCCTTCTCAGGAAAGTGGTTATCGCAACGCAGCCTCGGCATCACAAAGCCAGGCCCAGAAAGACGGAAGTGAAGCCGAGAGGGGACAGCTTAACGACCAGGCACCCTGTCATTACACGGTTGATATGAACGTGAACCAGGCCCCCGTGTTGGACATTTAGGTGGTCTCAGATTCTTTGCTACTATAAATTAGGCTTCAGAACCTCTGTGTGCATGTCAGGTGTGAAATAGTCACCAATGGGAAGTTAATCTGCGGCACGGGCATTTTTAGGATTCTTGGTGCCTCTGGCCAAAGGTTTCCCCTTTTAAAGGCTGTCCATTTCGGCCTGACCCCTCAATAAGCATTTCAAATCCAGATCCATCACTGCGAAATGACTTTGTGTGCATCCGCCTCCATCTCCAAAACTCACGGTCCCGGCCTTTCTCTGCTGATCCCCAACTCACAGCAACCTTTTCTCTTCCCTGATAACAGAGCGACTCGTTCATCTGCCACTCACGTCATACTCTCTGGCCCCGTTGTTCTCATTTCCCCAACCGGTCAGCAAGCCCATTGGTTAGGAGAGAGCTCCAGGGCCAGTTACTCACAGCCACACTGGACTCTGACGTTTACAAATCGAGTGACCGCAGGCAAGTAACTGAGTCACCCAAAGCCCAGGTTCCCTTTTCAATTCAACGGCAGTAATAACACTACACTCTCAGGGCTGCGAGGCTCCCATATACCAATGCCAGGAGCCCGGGACGGGCATCAGCCCAGTGAATGCTAGTTATCGCTGCTGTGAGCATTGCTATTACGGTTACCCAGGGAAGCTCCTTGAGGGTAGGAACACCATCTCGGAATACTTTCTAAATCATGTCTCCCCTCTCGGCAATCTTTCATTAGGTCGGAGGAAGCATCCAGATGAGCTGGTCTGAGCGAAGGGGAGCGTATCATAAACATTGGAGAATCTCAACAAGCCCAATTGCAAGCAATAGAATCCAGTCCTATGAGACCTCTAGTCTCTTTCTTGGGGCATGTATTGGCTCATACCTACTATAGGTCACCTTAATTTCTCTTCCCCTGGCCACCTGCTGCTGTCATGGGGCGCTGTCCCAACCTTGTGTGACCTTAGAGTCTCTCTGTCCCGAGTCTCGCGCCTCTTGAATTAATTTCTAAAACCACTGGGTTGACCATGTCTGTAGACTATTCTTGGTCCAATCAGAGAACAACGGAGTCACAGCACGCTGCTTCTGACTGCTGCTTTGGGAAGGCTGGGACGATGATGGGTGGGCTGGGTGGGTGCCTCAGATATGCCCACTACTCTCCCACAGACCGCAGTGCACAGGGCTTACACGCAGTGGGGACACAATCACTCTTTACTGATTAACATTCGGTGATGGTATTTCACCCCTGAAAGCGGTACTTCACCGCCTTAAAAAAACTCATTGTCACGCCCCTTCCTGGCAGGTGCTTTTAAAATCTCCTCTAGAAATGCCCCCAAATACAGAGAAGACCCCCCCCCCAGACTGAAGAGGGGTCCCGGAGAAGCCTACTCAAGCAGGAACTCCTCCTGAAGTCCAAGACTTTATCATGGAAGTTCTCGTGGCCCCTGGACCCTACCTTCGCAATACAGAGAGCATTTCACTTGCTAGTGAGTGCAGTCGAAACGCAGCAGATGTGCTGTCTGCCCTTTTTCTGCAAAATTCCCTGCTCCCCGATAGCCCATGATGACCTGCACTAGACTGTCAGGAGCCTGCACCCATCCGCTCTGGCCACCGGGGCTCCCCTACTTTCTAGTATAAGGTTGAGCACACAGCTGACGCTCGATAAATGTTCCTTAAGTGGAAAAACGAATGGACTAGTGGGAGAGTGAGTAGCTGGGTAAGTGGGTGGGTGGGTGGATAGATGATCACATGGATGGATGCGTGGATGGATGGATACCTGAAGGGTGAGCATTGCTTCTGTGAAGTGGTGAATGGAAGTCTGGCCTGATCGCCCCCTCAATGCTCAGGCCAGCTTTTCATTTTCTCTGAGCTGAGCAAAGGCCGCCTACACCAAAGAACAGCTGGGACACTCACCGGCCACCTCCCAAAATGCAACATCCTGNAGGTTGAGCACACAGCTGACGCTCGATAAATGTTCCTTAAGTGGAAAAACGAATGGACTAGTGGGAGAGTGAGTAGCTGGGTAAGTGGGTGGGTGGGTGGATAGATGATCACATGGATGGATGCGTGGATGGATGGATACCTGAAGGGTGAGCATTGCTTCTGCGAAGTGGTGAATGGAAGTCTGGCCTGATCGCCCCCTCAATTCCCAGGCCAGCTTTTCATTTTCTCTGAGCTGAGCAAAGGCCGTCTACACCAAAGAACAGCTGGGACACTCACCGGCCACCTCCCAAAATGCAACATCCTGCCAGAGGGGGAACTGACCTGGGACCCACAGCACGGATTTCTGCTGCTGGGCTGTAGCCAGTTCTCTGCGAGCAGGATGGCCCTCTGGTTCCATAAATAGAAATCACCACCACGACCATGCACAGGCTGGGGAGGCCGTCACCAAAGCCAGATGGCCAATAGTAAGGGACACTTGTCACCGTCTTCCTTTTTCGTGGGGCTTACATTCAATGGCCTTTTTCGTGGGGCTTACGTTCTAGTGGAAAAAGCTTTCTTTGGCTCCATCAAGACTTGAGCTGGAAGTGCTGGGGTGGAAGGGTGGACTGCCCACTTCCCACGGGAGCCAACCACAGCACAGGAAAATTGAGCAACTCGGAGAAGAAAAAAAAAAGAGTGGTGTGAACATGTAAATGAAGGGAGCATGAGTTAATGTCCCATCTTGGTAAGTACAACAAGCCCGCTTCATGGCTCCCCATACTTCTCGCAATAATTCACCCCCCAGTAAACCTACCCTGTGATGATAGGGGACGTTGGACGTTCAAAGTAAATCCATATTATTTTGGATTTATTTGGGGGAGCGCGGGTTTGGCTCGCCGGGGAGTGGAAGAGCCTTCCTCTGATCACCGTACCCTGTTTTCAGCTGAAATAATTAGCGTTAGCAAAGGACATGGAGATTTATTCTGCCGCCCGGCCTGCTCCACGTGCTAATGAAATCTTTATACAGTGTTAATTGCGCGAGGTAGCTAGGCAAATCCCGAACTGTCCTGCCCGAGGGAGGTCACGGCCACCCGGACGGAAGCTGGGATCAAAAGCCCCATTCCCACCGCAGTTCCTGAGCTCCCCAGATGGGTGCAGAATGTTCTCACTCCCTCCGAGACTCACACGGCAAACTCTCTCTCCCAGCAGATGAGCCCGCGACACCCCTCTCTCTGCATCCAGCCTGTCCTCAGATTCGGCCCATGCCACCTCCAAAATATTTCTTGAAACTGTTCACTTCTCCATAAATCAGCCATCCGCTCCTGGTCTGAACTACCGTAGCATGCTACCTCACCATCCATATCTACCTGGGAATTCTGGAAAGCAGATTTCTGGAATTTTCACCGACCCCGCCTCGAGTCTCCAGGATAAGTCCCACAGTCCCTGGGCCTGCAGGACAAGGCCTGGGCTCATCTTCCCACCTTGCTTCTCAGCACCCCCTGCTCTCTTGTCTGTGCCGGCCCCACTGGCCTGCTTGTCTTTCCTCTGGTGCTGAAACTCTGCACCCCTTTCATATACAGGCTTCTCTCTGCCTGGCATCAATCCCTGCTCCCTCTTTGTATCAGTTAGCTGTGCTGTGTAACAAAGGACCACAGACTTAGTGGCTTGAAACAAAACACATTTACTATCTCAATAGCCTCTGTGGGTCAAGAGTCTGGGCCTGGCTTTAGCGGGTCCTCTGCTCTGGGTCTCTCTCGAGGCTACAAGCGGAGCGACGCAATGAAATCTCCCACTGTCCTGCTCTGTGCCACCTGGCTGGGACTCATCCCTTTGTCCAGCGTCTCCACATTACAGACGCTCCCTCCTGCTGTCACTGAGCAGCGACCTTGGTTATCAGATTGACTGCCATGCTTGTGCTCACGTAACTCTTCGGGTAGTGAACGACACAAGGGTAGTGATGCCGGCAGTGGGGGTACACCAAAGAGAAGCTGAAAAGTGCTCCCTTTAAAAAGTATGTGTGTAGGAAAATACGAAGTCTACAGGGTGTGGTGCCATCCACGGTTTCAGGCATCCACGGGGGGGTCTTGGAAATGGTCTCCTGCAGCTAAGGGGGACTACTGCGGTGCAGTAACAGACATGACATCACATCCCCTCTGCCTTGTTCTATTAGTCAGAGCAAGTCACCGGCCCTGCCCCCACACACAAGGGAGAGGACGGCTCGGGGCCCGAGTGCAGGGAGGCAGGGGCCACGGGGGCCGTCCTGGGGTCTGTCCACATGTTGCTCATCCAGGCTGACAAAGTATGATTTCCGCTCAGACCTTTGCTTATGTGTCACTGCTTTAGAAAAACCTATCTTCAACCTTCCAGCTAAAATTGTCCCTCCCCGCCCCCACCCCCCACCTCACAGGCCCACACAGGTACCACCTGCGTGTCCCTTAAATTATACCCATGCACTTGGAAGGCACTTCTCATGACTTCAGCATCAACCTGTTAAGCTCCACGCGACAGGGAAAACATCTATTCACAGCTGCATACCCAGAGTCCAGCTCCCATTGTGATGCCTGATAACCGTATTTTTAAATTTGTTTTTTTAATTGATTGATTTTAGAGAGAGAGAAGGAGAGAAACACTGATGCGAGAGAGAAACAGGGATTGGTTGCCTCTCACAGGCACCCTGACCAGGCCTAAACCTACAACCCAGGCCTGTGCCCTGACCAGGAATTGAACTTGAGACCTTTCAATTTATGGGCGGACGCTCAACCAGCTGCGCCACTCTGGCCAGGGCTAAATGCATTTTTAAATGAAGGAATGAGCGAACCAACACATGAACAAACAAACAGATGAAAATTCAAAGAAGCATTGTGAGCACCATGACTTGTTTGCAGGCTTGTCCAAAACTGGGCAACTCAGAAAACTACCCAGAACCCCTCAGGTTGACCCCACCAACCTCTACCTGATCTTATCGCCCCTGCTGACCAATACCAAGGTGGGGAAGGGAACAGAAAATCCTGGAAAACTTCAGGAACATTCCAAACTAACATCCCTCCCCTACGCACCTGTCCTATGCTCCACCCTAAGAAGTATATTCTTTCCTTCTCAGTGATGTTTATTCGTCAACCCATAAATCCAGAGGAAAACCAAACCCACTGTGGACTTTCAATATTAGTTCACGGAGAAGAGCTGAGAAGGAGCTAACAATGCCGGGCACCCACGAGGTGCCAACGCTGTGTCAACACTGTGAAATCTTGCAAGATAAGGGCAGATGTCTCCATTTTTCAGAAAGGGCAACAGGCTCAGAATTTTCCAGTGGTGACTGGACAACTGGCCAGGGCCAGGGAGCTGGGTCCTACTGGGTGGCAGTTACCCTGATGTATACATTCCCACTGCGGTCAAGCGCCAGTCACTGCGGATTTAACGAGTTCCCAGCATCCCTGAATGCTTCTCCTTGGCTCCTGCAAGCCCGGGGGAGTCAGCCCACTGCTGCCCCTCCTGAGAGCGGGCCAGGGGGCTGCTCTTCTTCCTGTCATCTCTCAGTTTCTACCCAATAAAAACCCCACTGAGATATTCAACTTCCTGGGGCGGGGGGCGGGGGTGGGGGTGGGGGGGAGGTTGATGCCTTGCCCAACCCGCAGCCTCACTGGCGCGGCTGCCCGGGAGGGTAATGCTCAGTAAATATTTGTTGTGTCATTGTGATGACCGTTTTCAAGGGCCGCCCAGGAGGAGCCAGGCCACCCCCACGCCTGGAGGGGTCTAAACAAGCACAGGGGAGGCTGTGGAGGCCAAGACAGGGAGGCACTCCAGACCTCCCCCGGCAACGGTCTAAGAGCCAGGAGCCCCCGCAATGGCCCTCCTCTGGTCAGAGCAGCCAGCTGAGCAGGAAGGTGAGCAGACCCGGGTGACGCCAGCGTGGTGGGGGACTAGCGGGCACCCCGCGGGCCTGCCTGCTCTCCCAGCTGCGGCTGCTCCTGAGCTGTTGCCCAGCAGACGAATCTTTGGACTTAGGATCGGGGGAGTCCCAGAGAGACAGCTGGTGTCAGACGGGCTGGAGACACACCTGGGTCCTTGTCGCCTGCCCCGCAGCCCCAGAGAAAGAAAGAACAGTAGGAGGCCTACTGAAGATCGTGCACTAGGCAGAGGCGGGTAGTGACCAGCTGCAGAGGCGGGTAGTGACCAGCTACAGTGGCCACCATGAGTCCTTGACCTCAGGCAGTTTCCGTCTGGTGGCAGAGAGAAATAAACAAGGCACATCAAGAATCTTCTGATGCCTGCTAGCCAGGAGGAGAAAGGCAGGGGCATGAGGAAGGCATCTGATCCAGTCTGTAGTATTAGGGAAGGCTTCCTGGAGGAAGGGATGGTCAAGGGGAAGCCAAAAGAGAGAAGGAATAGGCTCGCTGTGCTGCATCATCTAATTCTACCCATCCAGCCACCTCCGCCCGCTTTGCCTTTATCAGATCACGGGAAGTCTGTTTTTGTGATTTATGGCTCTGTGGCAAACTACCCACAACTGAGAGGCTGAGGTTATGCGTCATGAGTTTGCTGGTCAAGAACTTGAGCAAGGCTCGGTTGTGTGCTTCCTCTGCAAGGCGTGGTGTGGACGGAAGTCACTCAGCGTCAACCCTGGTCTGAAGGGTCCAGGTTGGCATCACTTTTCTGTGACGGGTCAGTGGGCAGGAGAGGATGGAAGGCTGGTGTCAGCGGGTACTGTCGATCAAAATGCCTGGACGGGGCCTCTCCGTGTGCCCGTCCCGGAGAGTCAGGTCTGGAGCACAGTGGCTCGGGCCTCCAGGAAATTTTGTAGCAGATCTGTGGAGCAAGGCTTCCAAGTTCTTGAACTTGAGCTGAACTTGGCCCAGCATCACTCTCCCTGTATTCTATCCACCAACCAAATCCTTCCCAGATTCAACAGGAAGGAACAAATGGACTCCATCTCTCCATTCAAGAAACATTACAGAATCTGAAGACAATTTCTTCTGTAGTAAGACCCCCCCGGAGGTTGCAAAATACACGGAGAGCTCCTTGTACTCGGTGCCCAGCTTCCTCCAGAGAGGACACCGTGCACGGCCACAGAGTGTGTCATCGGGAATAGGACCCTGGCTGCAGCGCTGAGTAACTCGGGAGCAGACCTCAGTCAGACTTCTTCCTTGGTTTGCACCTGTAGTCATGTGCATGTGGCCTGTGCAGAGCTCCGGATTTCGTCACATGCGCACATGTGCGTAACCCTCCTCAGAGACAAGACACGCAACTGTGCCTTCCATCACCACAGAGGGCCTCTCCTGAAGACGGCTCTCATCCGCTGAGTCACACAGTTCTCAGTGTGAAGCCCCTCTCTGCTGTTTAAAGGCTCGGTGGCTCCCTCAGAGAGCCTGTTTCTTTATCTGTGAGATGGGCCAACAACTTCGACTCAAGCATTGGTAGTGGGAAATGGATACGAGGAACTACAGAAGGAAGCAAGCCCAGGCCACAGGGGTGTCTTCCAATACCAACGCCCCACTTCCTCCCTCCTGTGAAGCCAGGGAAATGAGCTTCCGTCTATTTCAGTTCCGTTCATCAGTGAGACTACACATACGCTGTAAGAATGTGCTGAGGATCGTGGGAGAGAGTGGGCGCAACTTAGCGCTGCACCGGAAAGGGAGGGTCTCCGTCTGCCTGCCATTCACTTGTATCTTCGAACTCAAATAACTCCAAGGCGAACCACCCTTCCCCCACTACTGAGGAACTCCGGGCCATGCACAGCAACCGTCCCCGAAGGGTCCTAACCCAGTTAGAGAGAACGAGAGCGACCCAGCCACCCCAGGTCTGCACCCCTTTCCCAGGCAGACACCACCTCTGGTTCCACTCGATCGGTGTCCAATCTCCTGCTTCCCCGCCAAGTCCCCGGTGGCCACATGAGAGTGGAAAACAAGCACAACGTCCCTCCCTAAACCAGAGGAGTCTTCTCCCCTGCGGTGGGGCTGGCGGCTCCTCCTTCTCGAGGATTCCTTTCCAGTTCCCTGACGCACTCTGCAGCTGGGACTCATTTCTGAAAGGGGGACCCCTTGCAGCCAGGACGGCCCCAGAACCTTGCAGAGCTTATCCGCCAAGGGTGCTGGTCTGGAAGGTCTCCTGCGGCCTCCTTTGTCTCCCGAAGCGCCTCCCCGCGTGTTCCGGGGGCTCCCCGGTCTGAGCAGCACAGCCCTTGTCAGGCTTTGCCTGCGGAGGACTCGGACAAGGCCCGCAGGGTACGGTTCTTCTGAAAGAGACCGCTGGCTTCTGCGAGTCCGCCCTGTACCCGGGCGACATCCGACAGAAACGAAATGCTGGCCCTCCTGCAGAAAACGTGGGGATCCTTTCGTTTGGCTGCCCTTCCAAGAGAGGCCTGCCCCTCAGTGGGGTGAAACCTCTGGCCCCCTTCCTAGAACATCGTGAACTTTCCACTGTACGTATTGGCTGGAGAACACACACAGGTGTCTGTCTGTGTTCTGCGCAGCCTGGAAACAGCATCTGGTGACGGTGACAAATGCCACATGCATCACAAACCAGGCTCCCGGCACCAGTAGCTGGGGACGCTGGTTCTGCTTCTGCCTGCTTGCTCACAGTCAGGGCCACCTCCACGTTACTTTCAAAAGGAAACAGCCATTCTCACGCTCACTCTGAGGACTTCTGGAGAAACAGGCCAGTGCTGCAAGATCTCGGAATACGCACCTCAGACTCGAATGTGTGCCCCTTACCTGTGCTTTCCCAGGATGACTGCAGCTGCTGGTCCGGGGACCGCATGTGAGTGACAGGCTCTGAGGCAGTTCCATGATGAAGCAGTGGGAGAAAACTTCGAGGCCCCTGACGGACGGTGTCTTGTGGGTAATATTATTTCCTGAACAGCAGGAGTATTGGGGGTAAAGCTCTAGAATCCATCACAACCATTTTCCAAGTGCGGAGTGACACACCGGTTTGCATTCAGTCTACAGTCTTCCGAGTTCTGAGGGTACCAGCGTGCAGAAGTCTGAGTCAAAGCCAGCCAGGAAGCTGAAGACTCTTCTTGTCTGTCTGAGGGCTCTTCTGGTTGCTGTAAAAAAATATAAATAAATAAATAAATAACAGCCACAAATGGATGAGCTTAAGACAACACTGCTTTGTCACTCTACAGCTGTGGAAGTCAGAGTCTGAATGTGGGTTTACTGGACCAGACTTGATGTGTTGGAAGAGCTGGGCTCCTTCTGGACACTCTAGAGAAGAGTCTACTCCGTGCCTGTTCTGGCTTCTGGAGACCGCTCACAGTCCTTGGCTCGCAGCCCCTTCCAGCGTCTTCACAGTCAAGTGCGTCGTCGTTACAGAGAGATCTTCAAACCTGCTCCTGTTGTCGCACGTCCTCTCCGACTCTGATGCTCCCATCTCCGTCTCAGAGCCCCCCTCACCCCATGGTTATCACATTGACAAAGCCCCTTCTGCCGTGGAAGGGAACGGGCCACGTGTTTCCGGGGTTAGGACGAGGACGTCTCCGGCATCTTATGCTCATTCATGAATTCAGGTGGAAGACACACTTGGGCAGAGCCGAGGTACAGACAGGTTCCCCAGGAGGTAGTCTGAAGATCTGATTTCAGGAGTGATGAGAAGGATCTTTCCCCAAAGCTCGAAACTCCCCACAGGCCTGCGCGTTCGGTTTAAGTCATGGGGCAGGTGATCCTTGCCGGAGATGACTGTGACAATGCACCCCGCGGGCTCTTCTGCAGTGTGGTCTCAATACCATCCCATCCAGAAGTGGTTGTGGGGCGGGGCTTGTGCTAATCCCCGACCTTGAATCTCGGTGAGCTACGCCTGTTTTTGACCAACAGAGTCCAACAGACAATGGCGGAAGCCAAACACTGTGATCCGCCAGGTGAGGCTGTAAGAAGCAGCAGAGCTTCCACCTTGTCTGTTGGGATCCGCGTGGCTGAACCCTGAACACCAGGCAAGAAGCCCAACTACCCCTGAACGCCAGACTGTGAGGAAGCCCAGGCCCCGTGGGGGGGCCAGGCACAGGTGCTGAGCAAAGGCACTCTCCTTCACAGGCCTGCTGGAGCGTCACTCCTGGCCCTTAAACTCTTTCCAGTGAAGACCTCAGCCACCTTAGGGCACAGAGAAGATATCTTCGTTGTCCTCTGTCCCAGTCCGGACTCACAGAATCGGTTAGATAATAAAATGGCTACGTTTTTGCCACTAAGTCTTAGGATACTCGGTTACACAGCAAAGATAACTGGAGCAAAGTACCTTTTCTTAGAATACAAGTGGGTGCTATTATAATAAATACAGTAAAGAATCTAGGGCACACAGCATTTATCCACTCGTTCATTCATTTCATTTTATACACATTTATTAACACGTGCACACTCATCATCTACACACATATTTCTTAAGAAGCACGTAGAGGTCCTTTTATGAGCCAAGAATTCAAACTACAGAGATGAACAGGACTCCTAATCAGGAGTTCATTTTGGCAGCAGTCATTCATTCGTTCATTCATTCCATAGAACTTTTACTGAGTGGCTAGTACGTGCCAAGGATTATGCTAGAACAGGGGTCAGCAAATTATAGCCCCCGGACTAAATGGAGCGCTCTACTGTTTCACGTAGATGTAGCCACACCTACTGGTTCCCATGATGACTGCGGGGGGGGGGGGGGGGGGGGNCCCTCCCCCAGTAGCTTCCAGCAGTGAGTCACTGTTCCAGGAGGCTCCCCGAAGGACGCGTAGGGATCTCAGCATAAGAGGCTTTCAGAAAACTCTCATGAAGCTCAGGAAGGTTGAGTGCACCCCAAGAGCATTTGCGGGATCAAGCGAGGTCATGTGGCACGAAGCAAGGCCAAGCCTGTGAACAGGAGGTGTAGGGAGGGACTGAATGTAAGAAGGGGAGGGACTAATCCAGGGTGTGGTTCCCTCCTGGGGAACAGACTCTCCCAGACCTCGAGCTGCGGGGAGAATGAACTTGGCCTGAGGTTCCAAAGAGGTTTCTGCAAAAATGGGGGAAAGAGATGGAAAAGCACAAAGGAGATACAGGTCGGGCAACTTCAGCCTGGTGGCCAGGAGTCCTAGTTTGGGGTTCACATCCCAGCTCTACTGCTGGCTGGGCTGTGTGACTTTGCCCCGGTTGCTCAGCTTCTCTGTGCCTCAGTTCCATCATCTCTCCAGGGAGACTAGCACCACTGCCTGCTCAAAGAGCCGTTTAGGGGACTCAGTGAGACGGCAGAGACACAGGTGCCGGCAGTCACAAGTGCGTCTTGATGGTTGCTTTCCCTATCTGCGCGTGAGCAAGCCCCAACCCACCAAAGCTCAAGTTCACTGCTCCCCCCCTCTCCACCCGGCTCCTTGTTGAGCATAAACTTCTCCCCCCTTGGGTCAGTGCTTCCCTGAAGCTCACTGGGGCTGTGGAAGCTGAAGCCAGAATTAACGTGGGCCGAGAGACCACCCCAGGGATGGCTCACCTACCGAATCTCCCCAGAGCCGGGCCTCTAGGAACTAGAGGAGGAAAAATACACTTCCAGGCGTAGGACTAATTTACTTCCAAAGACAGAAATAGCAGCTCCACCAAACAGAGCTATTTACCCACCTTCCCAAAGGCCAGATGGAAAGTGTCAAGAAAAAGGAATTGTTTTGTTTCCTGTGACCGATAACCACACACTCCCCACTCAGGTTATAAAACCCCAGAGGCTGCCCTCTGTCAGAATGAGGATTTCTGCTCCCCACACCTAGAGGGCCCTGCAGACAGGCCTCTCATCGCCCAGGTTTTTTCTTAGGCTCTCACGTCAGATGGGAAGAGACCCAGGCCGGGGTTCAAGACGCTGCCCCACAACAGAAGTAACACATTAGGTGTCTAATCAGTCTTGGGGAGCACCCCATGGTTTCAGTGACAATGCCAGGACAGGGTGACATCAGTCCCCTGAGAGAGGGCGGTCTGAATTCTAGAAGCAAATGCTCCACTGTCTTGACAGGACATCCTCCGAGAGAAGCACCCCAGGGAGACAGCGGGATCACTGGGGACAGGCATGAAGCCGGCCCGGGTGTATATTTGGGGGGGATGTTCCCAAGAAAACTCCCCTGGGGGCCGTGTCTTAAGCTTGAGGCTTTCATGAGACCTCAGGAATGAGGCGAGCAGGAGGACAGTCACCAAGCACTTCGTGGCAGTTTCAAAGCACACACGCAACACTCGAATGTTGCGTGTGGCTGGGGTTACGGAAGCCTTAATATTTGGTGAGGACTGGGGTTAGCTGGAGCGTCAGCCAGGGATTTTAACGGATTGTATCCAAAATGCTAATTTTTCTGTGTCATCACTTTGATTTTTTTAACTAGAAATCTTACACCTTTTCTTCTTTTTACTCCCATTCTATTTTTCTCTATCTACAGTGATGGGAACATTTAGCATAAGATCAACCCTCTTCGCAAAGTTTCAGGTACACGATATAGTATCGTTAACTGCAGACACTGTATGGTAGGTCCCTAGGACTTACCCAACTTGCAAACTGATACTTCACACCCCTTGATGGAGACGTCTCTGCCCCTCCCCCCACTCCTCCCCTGGTCACCGCCGCCATTCTGCTCTCTGCTCCTCCGGGTTTGACCATTTTAGAATTCTGACATCGGGAGCATCGTGTGGTGTTTGTCCTTCTGTGCCTGGCTGCTGTCACTGAGCGCAGTGTCCTCCAGGTCCAGCCACGTTGTCCCAAATGGCAGGACGCCCTTCCTTGTAAAGGCTGAGTGATGTTCCATCGCAGATAAACACCGAGTTTTCTTTGCCCCATCCCCTGCCGACGGACGTGTAGGTCTCTTCCCTGTCTTGGCTGTTGCGGCCAGGGCTGCACACATGTGGGAGTGCGGAACTCGCTCTGAGATCCCGTTTTCTTTTCCTTTGCACCTAGGAGTCCACCCAGACGTGACAGCCCACCCAGATGTAGCGGTTCTATTATTAATATTTTTGAGGAACCTCCATACTATTTTCCATAGTGGTTGCACCAATTTATGTTTCTGGAAACAGTGCACCAGGGTTCCCTTTTCTCCAAACTCTAACACTTACCTTTTTAAAAAAAAAAAAAAAATAACCACCATCGAACAGGGGTGAGCTGATATTTCGCTGTGGTTTTGATTTGCATTTTCCTGATGATTCGTGACGCGGAGCCCCTTGCGTCTGCCTGTTGGTCGTGTGTGTCTCTGCTTTGGAAAAAAAATGTCTATGCAGTTCCTCTGCCCGTTTTTTAACCAAGTGACTTGTTTTATTGCTATTGAGTTATAGGAGTTCCTTATGTATTTTGGCTATTAACCTTGTACTGGTTATATGGTTCGCAAACATTATCTTCCATTCCGTGGGCTGCCTTTCATTTTGCGGATGGCTTCCTCTGCGGTACAGAAGCCTTTTAGGTCGATGTGGTCCCGCCTGTCTGTTCTTCCCTTCGATTCCGTGCTTCTAAGGCACCGGTACATTCAAAGAAGTACTGCCGAGGCCAACATCAAGAAGTTCTATGTGCGTGCGTTCTCTTCCAGGAGTTTTCTAGTTTCTAGCAAGTCTGCTTCCAGGTAGGCACCTAACAGAAAGGAAGGCACCAAAAGACAGAGACAGGGTGTTCACGGGGACACCAACCCCAATACCCCAAACCAAATGCCCATCGGCGGGAGCGCCAGTCCATGAATCGTGACCCCTTGATCCATGCAATGAGGTTCAGCAATGACCAAACAGCTTCCATGGGACAGAGACAAAACTCCCAACCGTTCTGAGTCGGAGCCACCAACTAGGAAAGAACAATTTCATTCATATCAGGTACAGAAACAGGCAAAACTCACTTTTGGCTTTAAAAGTCAAGGCCAGGGTTACTTTGGGGGAAAAGTTAGAATATAATTCTTAGGAGAGCGCCGTGGGAGACTATGTTAAAACGTAATTCTGGGGAGGCACTGTTTCTTGGCCCCGGAGGCTAGTGGCATATGTGTTTACCTTGTGATTTTATTAAGCGGATCACTTAAGTTTTGTGGGTTTGTTTTTTTCTATAGACACAGTATAATTCCTAAAAAGGTTTTTAAAAAAAAATCAGAAGGCCTCCATCATTGCCACCATCTGACTTCAATGGGTAATCCCCTCCCCACAACGCAAGCTGGGGGTGCTGTTTGCCTGAGCACTGGGGGGATCAGAGCTCTGAAGCCCCCTCCTCAGCAGACCTCCCTCTGAGGGCCCAGCCACCCCGATACGTCCGGTTGGCCTCAGGCCAGCTTCCTCAGCTCCTGGGGTCCTTTGTGCTCCTCCGGGAAGGGTTTTCCCAGCATGCGTCAGTCCCCTCCATCAGAGGCCTGGGGGGCCTGGGTTCTGTCTCCTCGGCGACACCCTTCCCTGTGGGCTGCTTCCAATGAATCCTGTTGGAAGACAGAGAAACGAGAGTATTAAAAATGTCAGCGGCAGATCCTGAGACGCACAGCTGGGTAAATAGAGCTGGTGGAGATGTTTTTATTAGTGGCTTTATGGTTATGCTCACTTAAGTTATGGATTTAAGGTGGGGGGTGGGGGGTAGGGGGTGGGCCCACGGAGAAGAGGCCTAAGGGTCTTCCATCCATTTCCAGACCTGCTCAGACCAAAGCATGTGGCACCCTCAGATGCGGGGGTCTCCCTCAGTTTTAGGGGGGGGGCTCTCAGCATTTTGGGAAATTGTATATGTTTATATTACCCCTTTAGAAAGAAATTTTCTTCCCAGTGAGAGAGACTTGAAGGCTCTTTCTCTTGGGTTTCTCCAGGAAGTTTCGCCCCTGCCCGTATTTATGGAAGAACTGATATCAACTTGTTTCTCTGGCAAAACATGGTTCATTTCCAAATGGGAAGTAGTAAAGCAGGGGGTCAAGGATGGGAACTTCTCTGGCCTACGATCATGGTCAATGTCCTCACAGCTGACCAGCAACAAAGGCCGTCTCTTCACCCACAATGCCCAGGGTGGTCCTTTCATGAACACTCCTTAGATGGGTCAGAGAGGCCAGAGTTCAAATTCAAGTTGAGTAACTTGTTAGCTACATGAGCTTGGAGAAATCATTTAAGCTTCTGTTTTCTCATTTCTCCAACATATATAAGAGAGTAGCTACCTCACGACGTTGGTTAGTGAACACTGGGTACCCGTTAGACATTAGACGTTAGAATGTGTCTAACCTTCTCCAATGTTAGAACATGTCTTTCTAACAAACCACTGTCTCAAAGAAACATCTTCACTCCCACGCTCACTGCAGCATCACCTACAATAGCCCAAGTGTGGAAAGAACCTAAGTGTCCTTCGACAGGCGAATGGATCAAGACAATGCGATCACACTCGCAGACACTGGAATGTCACTCGGCCTTAAAAACAGAAGGAAATCTTGTCATTCGCAACAATGTGGAGCCACCTGAAGGGCATTATGCTGAGTGAAATAAGCCCACGGCATCTTTCTCTGTAAGAGGAAGACCAGTCAGTACGGCAGGGCATCACTTGTATGTGGAATCTAAAAAAAAAGAAAAAAGGCCGACTCCCAAAGCATCAAAACAGAGAGCAGGAGAACCGTGGTGACGGGGCTGAGGGTGGGGAAGTGGCGAGAGGCTGGTAAAAGGCACCAACCTTCAGCTACCAGGCGAATAAGGTCTGAGGAGCTAGCGGGTCAGGTGGGGACGGCGGTTGATAACAATAAGTTAGAGCACTGAAATCTGCCAAGAATGGACCTTAAATGTCCTTCCCAAAGAACACAAGGCGAAACAAAAGGGTACCTCGGGGAGGTGACGGACGTGTAAACTCAGTGAGAGGAGCCCTTTCACATACTACGGGTGTGCCAAATCGTCCTGTTTGACACGCTAAATCTCTTACAATCTTATTAATGAATTATACCTCCCAAATGCTGAAGAGAGAAGACACGAACATGTGAGCATTGCCTCCGACGAGGAAACTAACACTCGTACTTCGGAGTATTCTCGTTATTACCATTTCCAAGCAGGGTGACGTACAGCAGCATCAGTCCTGTCATGCTCAGAGTCTACCACTTGAGGACTTAGGTGACACCCAAAGGAGACCGCTGGTCTCCACTCCACTGTGTCTACAGTGAGCTGGCAAGACTTGCACAGCTGGAACTAGACAATCTTCTGCTAAGCGGCTGGTGCCCTGGCAGGGGCAGCGGGAACGCTGGGTTCAGATGGAACCATCAGCCCAAGTGCCTACCAGTGACTTCTCCAACATGGCGGCCTTGGGGTCGTCTGACCCCGTCTGTCCCATGGCTGGTACTCCAGCCAATAAGGCAAAAGTTGCATCGCCTTTTGTGAACTAGCCTCAGGAATCACACTGTGTCACTTCTGTCATATTTTATGGGTCAAGTAGTTACAAGCCCACCCAGGTCCAGTTGGAAGGGTCACAGACCCCACTTCCCTATAGGAAGAGGGTAAGAAATATTTGTGACTTTTAAAAATCTGCCACAGGCTTTACTCTGTGCCTGGTCCTGAGCAAAGCTCTTAGTAACATGGCCTCATCGGGCCTCCCAATAAGCCAGGGAAGCATCACCGTCTTCACTCCGTAGTATGTAGACAGGAAACGGAGACGCCAAGATGTGCTTTCTGGCTCAAGGTCAAACGGCCGGTCGTTTGAACCCACTTCTGTCTGAACCACGTCATTTGACTTCAGAATCAATGTCTTTATTAACTCCATACATATTGACCCCCCATAAGGAAAAGAGATGGATAGGATGGGTAAATAGATGTTACATGGGTAGGTAGGTAGGAAAAAAGGGAGGGAGGGAAAAAGGATGGATGGATGGATGGATGGATGGATGGATGGATGGATGGGTAGGTGGGTGGATGCCAACGCAAAGGTGAACACAGTTGAAACCAAATTCCTAAAGCACTGCAGGCCCCCCACAAGCCCGAATCTACATCAGCTCTCTACGAGAAAGAGGAGGAACATGCTTGGGCACCTGAAAGGACACAAATACCTCTAAGACAGCCCCCAAAGGCATCCTAGGGGGTGCCTACAAGCTGCTGAGCAACTGGCTTCTCCCATATATTTGAATGATGTGCTACCACAGGTTCCTCCATTGGTCTGAGAAACACAGCTGGCTCCAAACTTAGTGATCAGGTCTAAGTACAAAGAGCACCGCCAGAGAGTTTCTTATCAAAACCCCACCTTCTACAAATGAACAGAAACATGCACTCCCAGGGCGATGAGGCTCGGGCAAAGGGGTGTTGGCTTCGGCATCAACACGGCTTGAATCGAATCTACCTTAAGCAATCTGTATCTTAGGACCCAATGATCCACCTTCGGGAAAAATCCCACACAGATCTTTATGGGGCTGGTTGCAGTGGCGAGGAACTGAGAACAACCTGCCTGTTCATCTCCAGGGGAAATGACACAGAAAATGTGGGGAATGTGTCCTATGGAACCCTACATATTAGCTGGAAGTACTTACACACAAAAAACATACACAGGTTTTAATATAGTCATACAGCAACAAGCAGAGTTTTAGAGACAGAGTGTTCAGTTAAAAAAGAAAAGTAACAAAATCAGATTTGGACTCCTCGGCTTTTATGCAAAATACATGCAACGCACAAGAAGTTGCTATACGTTGTTCAAGGAAAAAATGTCTCAGGGAGCATTTTAGACATGAAGGTGAAGGCCTGTAGACACCTTCAGCGGGAAAGGGAGACGAGGGTGGGGCTTGGGGTGAGGAGGGAAAATGTACCGCCTAGGACACAATACGGTGCGAGCAAGCAAGAGAGCTGTTTCCTATAAACGAAGAAGCTGTCCTGTCAGAGGAGGAGCGAGATCACCTCCGCTCTGCAGGTGAGGCGAAAGGAATCCCTCCTATGCCCCAGGCTGGTGCCGAGGTGGGAAGGACCAGGAGTTCTTCGGCTGCACACAACACTCCAGCTCTTGGCCAAAGGGCCATTGACCAAGGTGGCGGGGCGAGAGAGGTGTGTCCTTTAAACATCCTGTTTTTACTGCTGCTCATGGGCTTCAGCCACAAGTGCCACATGGAATCAGTTTCACCTTTTAGGACCCGGGAAGCTGGTTCCCTCCCCCGGTCTGGGGAATTCCCACCCCAGCAGGCAGTCGCTCTGGGGTCAGCTTGGGGAGGTTGCCTTTCAGAAAAGACAGATGGATTTCCATCCTTGATGAGTGGAGGTCTTTCTTCAGCCACAAGACTGCTTGAGGGGTGGCTCTGTCACCATCAATAACAAAGGGAAGAAGTCTCTTCCGTTTCTAGAACTGTTTATACTTTGTCAAGTGCTCCTGAAATGACGCCATATGATGTGCACCAGTTAGAAATTATCATCCCTGTATAAAGAAGGTTAAAAAAAAAAAGGAGGGGAGTGGTGGCCTTCTGTGATGTGCCCAAAGTGACACATATCCTACAACTCTTCGATATATTCCTTCTCGTGTAATATCGCTACTGCTACTATTACTAAGGATAATCATTTTATTGCTTAATCTATTACTACATGCCCTGCACTTTATTTCGAGGATGCCATTGAGTGATTCTATGCATGACGCTGTTTCATCCACTGCACAGACAAGGGACCTGAGGTATTGGGAGGCCACCGAACTCACTTACGGTGACAGAGGAAATCTACGGCAAAGCCGTTGAGTCCTGCCGCTTGGTTGCCAATTCCTTATCCATCATCATTGTCCTCTGCTACTGAGGTCCCTAGGTCCAATTGGTCTTGTACCCTCTTCTTGAGATACAAGGATCTCATGACCGTATCTGTGCGTTCACTAGGTATTTATTGTGCCTATTACCTATCAGACACTGTGCCAGGCCCCTTAGGGGGAGATGCGAGATGAGAGGCCAGGGGAATAATCAAGGCTCCCAACTCTAGACCCATGGGTTCCCTGGAAAACGGAGGTTGAGACAGGTAAACGTGTTAATACCGGGATGGCCAAGTGGGATCTCAGGGAGCAAGTGAGGAACGGAGGAGTGGGGCAGGCAAGCGAAGAGATAGAAGAGTGTGTTTCCCCACAGTGGGCCACCACGAGGCTGCAGGACAACCTGAGACGCCCCGTGAGGTGAACCTCAGACCTGTCAGTCTGCGAGGAAGAGGAGGAAGGCTTCATCTCATCCTTGCATCCCCCACTGAACAAAGGACTGCCCAAATAGGGGTTCGATTCCCACCATTTCCAAGGTGATGAGTTGGTCTACTGGGTCCCCTACTGTGACATCCAAAGGAAACAACCGGGGGCCAGAAGCTGCAGGTACAAAGCGCCAGCCCCAGGGGAAGCCCTGTGCATGCCACCTGAGTGAAATGCGGTTGGACCCTGCGTAGAACCAGACGCCAAGGGGTGGCTGGAACCGAGGACAGATGAGGCAGGGGGACTGCAGGTGTGCTTTGGAGGTCTCCAACTCAACTACTTACCAATGGATTGCAGGAGCCGAACAGTAAATAACAATAATTATTATTGTCGCTACAACCATGTTATTAGTATGAACACGGTACCTGTCACAAAGGACAGATGTGCCACAGGCTCTGCACACATGGATCTTGCAGGGTTCTCATGTGTGCAGACAACTCGCCAGTCCTCATCCTGATCACAGGACCCAAGAGTGGGTACGGGTTCGGCTGTATTTATGGGTGAAGAACGGAGACTGTGTGGAGCAGTTGGCTGCTAGGGCTCCCCAAACACAGTGTGACGGATGAGTGGGGATTCAAACTCAGATCTCCAACCCCAGGGCTACTTCCCTGATAGCTGTGAAAATTTCTGATTCTTTCCCTCTCCTATTTCAGGAAAGGGACAGCTGGGGGGTGGGAGGGGGTGGAACAGCTGCTGCCGGCCTCGTAAAAGATGAGTTCCTGGCCCCCCACGGCTACAGAAAGAAGGGAACGAATCCTTTGGTTCTAACCGGAAATAAAGAAAATTCAGCTAAAATATTGGGAGACAAAGCGGGAAGACTCCCCCCCAGTTTCCTTCAGAAACAGACTTAACCCATTCAGGCACTTGTTACCAGTTATTGTGTGTCTGACTCTGGGTGAGGTGTTCTTCTCCATACCTCAGTTTCCGCACCTATGAGACGGGGATGTTCCCTCCATCCGGGTTATATGAACTACTGACATCATGCCATTCTTCTTCGCCGAAGCCTTCAGTGGTTGCAATCGGGACCCCCAAACAGGATCTTTTCTCCCTCTTCATTCATATTCACAACTTACACGCTGCTCTCAGGACACACACCGCCATGTCCTGCCTCTGGCTTCTTTCCATGATGTTCCTTCCTTCTCCCCCTTCGGTTCACTCATTCATTCAGTGACACCCACAGCCATTCCGGAGCCAGGCCCACGGCCCAGACTTAGGGAGTAATATCGTTAGCAAGCGAGGTGCCTGCCCAAAGACACTTGCCCTCTAATTTAGGGCAGGCAATAGAGTTGGTCTTGAGAGCCACTTCCGGTTCATTGCAGCTGGCTGGGCTACGCATAGTTCTGCACGGACGCAATGTCAAGGCCACCTTCAGGTCCAGCTTACAGTCCCCTTAGCAGGGTGTGGGTGTCTCCCACAGGCTGGGGAAATGGGGCAGGGACATTCCATTTGCTGCTCCCAGTCGAGGGGAAATTTGACTTGTCCTTTGGGGTCCTTCTCAAATTCTCCCTCCTCTCCCAAAACTCTCAGACATACGCTGTCTCTTCATTTGGATACTGTGACCACCTCGCCCCTATCGGTGCACCTGTTCTGGCTTCGAGCACTGACGGTGAGACCCCGGAGGTCAGAGACCACTTGCCACTCCCCATCCCCTGACCCACTGGTGCACTGCCTGGTGTGTGCTTAAGGTTTACCTTCAGAAGCAGGAACGAGAGATTTTCCGGTTGCCTTGGTGGCCACTGTTGTAATTACTGCTGTTAATGACGGTGATGCTGACGGAGCTGACAAAGGTGTGGATGCTACTGGTGGTGGGTTGACGCTGCTGGTGGTGACAGTGATGTAGCGGATGGTGGTGCTGCTGCTGCTGGTGTTGCTATTGTTGGTGATGACCATGTGGCTATTCCTGTTGTAGTTGTTGGTCCTGGTGGTGGTGGGAGTGCTGGTGATGCTGTTGTTGGAGATGATCTTGCTATTGTTGCTGTTGGTGGTGGTGGTGGTAGTGTTCTGACAGTGGTGGGTTTTGTCCTCCACTTTCCCACAAATTGATTGGAATATATTGTCACATTGCATTAGAACAACTGACCACATGAATCTGAAATGATTTCCTCCAAGCCGTGAATCCTGGCACCAACCACATTCCAATACCTTTCACAGGTAGCTCAATTTTCAGGCAATTCATAACTCCAAAAAAAAAAGTATAGAGAGCAGTTATATTTGTAGTTGTTCGCTGTGTTTTTTCTGTATGCTTGAATTATTACATGGCTAAAAGAAAAGGGGAAGAAGAAAAGTGTGCTTTGGGGACACTAAAGAAGCATCACCAATTCTCCTTGGAGAGAGATTAAAAGGAGCCACAGAAAAGGGGAGATGCCAGCTGAGCCTTGAAAAAAAAATCAGAGACACGTGTGCCTGTCTGCCAGGCTTGCAGGGGGAGGGTGCCCCAAGCTGGGGGAGCAGCCCGACCGAGGCGTGTGGCATGAAACGGAGTCACCATTCAGAACACGTGGGGCCTCTCACGGGCACGTGTTGTCCCTGCTCAACTCCTCAGTTTCCTCATCTCTAGGTGGGGCTGGCACAGACACATCATGAGTGAGGTCTTTAACTGATTCACTGACTACCGGGCTTCTCAGCACGCAGAACAGGGCTTGGTACCTAGTAGACACCCAATAAGTAGTTGTAAAGAGAGAGAAGGAAGGAAGGTGGGAGGGAGAGAGGCGAAGGAGAGAGGGAGGGGGAAGGAAGGAAGGAAGGAGGGAAGGAAGGAAGGAAGGAAGGAAGGAAGGGAGGAAGGAAGGGAGGGAGGGAGGGAGGGAGGAGAGAGACACAGTGGTTAACACCTAAGAGCTCACAGGCTAGGTTTCAAATCAGTTCCCCAAAGGCCCCCAGTGCAGCTGGTTTTCCTGCTTCCCCTGCCTGTGTCGAAGGTGCCCCCTGCACTCCACCAGTGCCCTTCCTTTCTTCACATTTCTCCCTCGATCTCCCTCCCTCTCCCACCCCAGCGCTGCCCTGGCCCCCTGTCTCCCATGTTACAGATTAAAAACAACAGCCAAGCAGGCATTTACTGACTGTCAAACACCTCTTTGAGTTTCCTCAGAACAGACAGACTCAGCCAACTTTTTTGTTTGTTTTCTTCCTTTTTCTAAGCTGCTGAGCCGTCCCTGGCATTGTGCAAGAGGTCACGGGGTGGGACTGTCAACAGCTCCCTAAGGTGGGCTCCTACCCCAGAAAGGGGTCAGGGAAAACACACACACACACACACACACACACATTGCTGTTTGCTTTCTCAGGTCTGGCATTCCCTGCGGGGGAGGGGGGGCTGAAACACAGAACCCCCGCTTCCCTAATTGGACACAAAAACAGTTTGGATAAATGGAGACATGTCACCCCGGCCGTGTAATCCCCTCCCGGAGAGCAGGAAGGCTGAAGGCTTCACAGGACTTTTGTTTTTTGAACTTTTGTTTTCAAATTGTAGAAGTTTTGCCAGAAAACATTCGTGCATTTTGTATGATAAAATCAAAGCTAAAAGGCCCCCAACCAAACCTTTAATTCCACACGCCGAAGGAAATGCCCACAGTTTGCTGTTCCACTGCGCACCCATTTATTCATTCCGCAAATATTTCCTGAATGCCCACTCCGTGTCCGACACCGCTCTGGGTTTGGGGGGAAGACAGGCGGACCCTGCCTCTACCAGGAAGTTTCTCTCGGCAGCCCCTACACAAGGCAATGATTTTTATAAACAGGGGAGGGACATGGTCACATCTGTCTCATTTCGCATCACCCTCGCAGGAGGACTGCACAGACCTGCCCTTCTGTGGCCTAATTTTCTGTCTTTAAAAATGCATCCTGAACTCTTTCTCCCCTATCAGCCCGTGAACTGTTACTTCAAGCATTTCAAACGTTGCACAGTGCCCTACTGTTTAAATGCACAACCATGCACTTAAAAAGTGCTCTGGAGATGGATATTTGGGTTGCTCGCAAGCTGATTTCTATGAGTGAGGCTTCTAGAAAGAAAAAACGATGGACAACCCAATAGATACAGCAGAAGGGGCTAAAGGTTTTGAACAGTGAAGGGCTAACTTGACGCCTTCACTCAGTTTCATGGACTCCATCCATGTCACCTTGAGAGGCAAGGGGCTTGTCCTAGGCCACTTGGAGCTTTCCTGACATTTCCTTGGCATAAAGTGAGGCTCCACCGTAAGAGACACTCATTTTGACCTGTCTTGTGGGGTGGCAGTTATCAGTTATATGTTGGTTTCTGCTGGCAGGTCACGTGCTTCTGCAAAGCCCGTCTTCTCTTCCCAGCGCCTAGAATAAGACTGAGGACAGAGGAAGGACTTGGTTAAAGCCTGTGGAAGGAATAATTAATTAAAGACTACAGGAGAAAGTGAGTGGATGGCTGAACGGATGCTGGGTAGGCGGCTGGCTGAATGCAAGACTAAAAAGGTGGATAGATGGGTAAACGGATAGATACACAAAAATACGGAGGAATGGATGAGTGACTCGGTGAAAACAGGTGATTAAATGAATAAATTAATGGATGACGGTGAATAAATAAAGGAGTATATGCATGAATAAGGGATTGTGTGGAGGGGTGGATGGATAGACGGATGATGACTAATAACCAACGTTGTATGATTAACAAACTATAAAGATGCTTACTTAGCAAAATAACTCATTGGTTATTGAAGAGTTCCCCCCCGCCCCCCATCAGGCTCCTTTTAATAGGCTCCTTGGATGCAGTCAATGTTGTAATTCAGTTTGCACACTGCTCACGGGGAATGCGCCAGGCGCGGTGCCTGAACCCTGTACCAACTGCTCCCAGATCCCCGGGCTGATGGCACCGTGGGGTCCCACAGATAGTAACTGATGAGGGTGAGGAACAAGAAGGAAGAGGTTACATGCCGATCGGGGCCACATGTCACATGAAGCCCCATCACCGACGTCTGCTGTCCCACACCTAGAACAGAAGGGATTCCACGGCGGGAACAATGTGGGCCTGAAAAACTACCACCTGAAACCATCATCTTCCGGAATGCTCTTCCTCCTGCCCGGGGTGTCTCAATGCTCAAGCCATTGCCCAGAAGCTAAAAGTCCCCACCTTTGTCTCCATAGGTGCCAGACACCTCGAGCCATCGTTCCAAAAGCAACAGCGATTAACCAGTCACTCCACCCTGGATCAACGCATCACCGGGCTCCTGTCCCAGCTTGTCTGCCAAGCCCCTTTGACCTGGCCAGGAGCCTCGGGGTCTCTCCATCCCTCTCCGGGCCCCCAAAGGCCATCAGTTAAACAAACCACCCTGGGAGCCATCAGCACACCGTCCAGGGCAAACAAGCCTTGACCCCAGGGAGGTCGGCAGCCAGGAGGGTGGGGTGGTGAAGCCAGGGTGCTTGTCTGTGGCTTGTCTCCCACTATTCTTCCCGATGGACAGCAGCACAAACCTAACCTGCTCCTGGGAGGAGGGACGCAGCAGCACACCTCGGGGGGCCTCCCGCATGCCCTGCACTGCTTTGTACAAGGCCCCATTCCATCTTAAACATTGCTAGGGAGCAACGTTCTGAAGAGAAAGCTGGGGCTCAGACAGGTGAAGTGGTTTGCCCAGGGTCACCCAGCTACCGAGTGGTGGAATGAAGATTGGAGGTCAGGTATGCCTTTTCCCAAAGCCATTTTTAAAAAATACGTTTCAACTTGTGGCTGAACAGGTCAACAATGGGAGCTGTTCCCCAGCTTGGTGTCCTCGTCATGGAAAATCCTAATTATGAGGATCTATAAATGCATATTTTTGTCAACATAAGAAATATGTCCAAGAAGGAGGTCTGCCATAGCTCAGAACACTGGACCACTCCTGAGTGCTCCTGAAGTCCAGGTGGGCACCATGGGGAGCCCCAGCCCCCCCAGGCCCTGTTCTCAGGGAGTTTTCAGTTGAGTAAGGAAGACTTGCACAGGTGGGTGTGAGATTACACACAGGAAAAGGGATGCCCAGAGGCACCGCGGTAGCTAACAGGGCCTCCTCCAGAGGCCTCCTCCTGCCGACAGTTTCCTGGGGGGATCGGGGGCATGGTTAGCTCTTCCTAAAACACTGAGTGCACCTTGCCATTCTCTGGCTTGAAACAGTTTGCTCATTCACTCCCTCGCTCCCTCACTCATCCATCCATCCATCTAACGTGCATTGAATTCACACTTCCAAATGACGCAGTCCTTGTGAGAGCTGTATCTTTGAACATCTCCCCTGGGGATGGGTTGCAGGTCTTGGCATTGCTGCGCCCTGAACCCCAAGAACACCACACGATGGCCCCTTGTAAAGTCCTCGGGTGAGTCCCTCCTTGCGTTCAGGCTATTCTCCTAGTTAAGGTCATACTGTAAAGAAATGTGCCCTTCGACATCGATCCTGGAGCACTGTCCCATGTCACTGGCATTGTTTTTAATATTCCTGTAACTTGACTCTTTATCAAAGACTTTTAATTAGGAAAAGACATAATCTGAGCAGTTTTTCCCCCCACTGTAAAATGTTCATTCTGGGGCAGTGTGGAGGATGAAAGGATGGGACGGAGCTGGGGGCGGAGGGTGTGGTGGGGGAAGGACAAGAGTCCGAGGGAATAGTCTGGAAAAACACTGGAACTAAAGCAGCCAAGTGCGCTGGCCAAGGACATGAGCCCTGGAAACAGGTTGCCTGCATTTACGTGAAGGTGCACACACTCGCGAGCAAGGCGGCTTTGGGCGAGTGGCGTAACCTGGGAAATAACACCTGCGCTTTGGGGAAATGAAGGGATGTTGGGGCTCACTGATAGGAGGACTTGAAGAATTTCTGGGATCCTCAGACTCTCCTGACCTGCAGCTGCCAGGGAGCATGTCCTCGGGGGAGGTGGAGGAACTGAGCCGAGAGTACTATTCCCTTCAGCCTTGGAGTCCCGTCCTCAGCGAAGGAGACAGGGACACGCCGAGGGGATTGGTTGTTACGGCAACCCAACCTGCTAGTCCAGTCCGAGTCTGACAAAGTCCCTGTCTCCAGACACTTGTACGTACATTCTTTCCCACAAAACGTTTCTGAGCCTGGCTCAGTGCTGGGCTGGGTGTTTGGGAAAACGTCCGCGACGTGGCCTTTGCCCTCAAGTGTCTCCACTGAAGGCGGGTAATTAGTTCTGCAGAGATTGTTTCAATGCACTGTAGTCAGCGTGACTCACTGTTCCGACGCCACCTCACCGGTTATCTCCACACACGTACAAGGAGTGGAGTCCCCACTCTATTGAGCGGCGCACACAGGACAGGCCCGTCACTTTTCAGATGTCTCTCCTCCATGTCTCTAAACACATACGAAAGGGGAAAGTGATAACTTCACTTAATTAAATTAAGACGCAGAAATGCTTGGCAGGGGGTGGCTGCTCAATCAATGTTGAATGAATACATATTAAAATAGTGAATGAATACTGAGTAAACACATTGAATGATCCAACCACCCAGAGCAGAGACTGACTAGCTACTCACTCAGCACGCTTCCCTTTTCCTCTTCAGCTGGTGGCTAGACTCTTTCCCAGCTTCCCCTGCAGTTAGGAGTAGTCATGTGACAACCGGGTGGGACCAGAGTGATGAGTGCATATGCACGCCTATACGCCTTACCCGTTTTGCTCCTCTCCCAGAAAAGTGGGAGAATGAGGCCCTAGTGGAGGGTGGAGTCATAAGATAGAAGGTCCCTGGGTCCCTGGCTGACCACATGGAAGACATCCCACCATGAGGAGCTCCTGATTGGCCCTTAGAGAGAGAAACGCCCCCATCGGGCGAGGCAACTGAAGGCTCAGGCTTCTTTGTTACAGCAGCGAGCTTAACCTGCCTCAGACCACTCAGCTACTCCCCACCACTCAGCTACTCCCCAGCCCGAGCTGCCTCACACCACTCAGCTCGGGCCCATGGCCAGTACTTATGGCACCTTCCTGTGAATCGGGGAAAGGCGCCCCACCTGTTCCCTGCTCTCTCTCCGTCCACTTCTGAGCTAGGCCAGTATTTCCCGAACATCCGTCATTCTTGTACTATCTTCACGCTTTGTCCAACATCCGCGTTTGGCCTGTCCAAAGGTACTTAATGATGTTCTACTTGCCAAGTCACTTTGTTGTCAAATATACTTATTTCAAAAGGTGACTTAATATTGATACATCCATTGGAAACCCAGGGTCCTTTGCTCCAAATAGCAAGTCATCTTAAAAATCAACACAAAGGACACAAAAGCTGTTGCTAAATTCTCATCAGATAAGGCTGGGAGGACTCTGGCCTGAGGGGAGCTCTGTTTCTGCCTCAGAGGGCAGGGCAGACGAGGAAGTAGGAGCGCCAGGCTGGGACCTGCTGTCTGAAGGGATCAAAGGGAATGGGAAGGCCCAGAAAAGGGACTGTTTCTCACCATGTGGTTTAACGTCAAATAATGTCCTGTTCTTGCGCCTCCTGAAAGTCTCTCCCAGATGAAGAAACCTGGTTCTGGAAGATCCCTTAGACAAAATGTGGTCAGACTCACCCTGGGTCCTAAACATGTGCTTACGAACAATGACACCCATAAGGTCTCCAGGACTTCGTTTCTTCCCCTCGGCGCACCCCGCCCCACCCCATCCCCACCAGCCCTGGCATGCAAGCGTGCCTCAATTGCAAAACGGAGGCACAGTCCTCAGTCTTCCCCGGGAAATCGCCCCTGCTCACCCCCCCCCCCCCCGCTGCTCCTCCCCCTGGGCGGTCGGCCCCAAAGTCCCTCTCTCCATACCTTCCTCTCCTTTATCCAAGCCACACTCCCTCCAGGGAGACTGGAACTCAGGAGGTAACACACAGGATTTCCACAGATGCCCCAGGACCACCTCCCCTCTGAGTGCCATGGGAGGGGAAAGAGAAACACACACAAGAGAGCTGTGTGTGTTGATGTGTGTTGATGTGTGTCGTGTGTGTGTGTGTGTGTGTGTGTGTGTGTGTGTGTGTAAGGGGGATGGTGTTCTCAAATGCCCCTGGCAGTCTGCTTAACAGGTAGTTATTACTTTAATGACTTTGTGATTTGATTTGCTGAGAATGGAGTGTGCATTTACAAAAGATTTCCAAGGTCCACGGCAATTCATAAAATAATAATACAGGGTCTGGCACAAATAATGCCCCCCCCCATTTTTTTTATTATAAAATCCTTTGTCACAAAATCACAAGCATGTAATTCTGGAACATAACAATATCATACTCAAGCACACCATATATTTTAGGTGAAATGTTCAAATTCAAAGTGTAAATTATTATGCCCATATTATTACCCTTCCAACCAGACTCAAGCAGGCGTTACTTCTGCTGGACACTGTGTTTTAACATGTTTTAAATACATATAATGTATTATTATTATTCTACAGTGCTACCAGGAAGCCTGCTGCTAACCAGCTGTGTGAGCGGCATTGCCTCTCAGGCTCTTGTCTCCGGACCTATAATATTTCAGCCTGATGCTCTGTACAGCCCCATCCAGCCCCATGCAGCTGGGCTTCTATAATTCCATAAAGCATGTGCAAGTCACAAATAACTCCATAAAGTCACTGTCCCTGGGGGGAGACAGCGCAGAGCTTTGCCATCTACTAGCTGTGTGCTGTTGGGAAAGTGACTCGGTCGCTCTGTCCCCAACATTCTCTTCTCTGTAAACAGGGATAGGGATAATACCTACAGGGTCAGGCCATGAAGAGGATTGAGCAAGTTAATCCACGTAAATTGTTTGGTACTGGCCCCTGGTATGATGCAGAATTCAGCCCTCTTCGTGCCTCAGTTTCCCTGTCTGTCAAAGGGCATGCTCCTCACGGAGCTGTCCTGAGGACCGAGTTAGTGCCAGCTCTCGATATGCGGTGGCTGTTAATACTGCTGTGGTTGTTGTTATTTCCATCCGGCGCCCTGGGACCGGGTGGGGTGACCTCAGTAGGGGAGAGGGCTCCTCCCACAGGAGTTGGGACTCTTTCGAGACTAGAAAGTTCAGAAATTCATAGACAGGCGGAGGGGCTCTGCCTAACATCCCAGGCAGCCTGAGTGGCTCAGAAGGCAAGGTGTGGGGGAGGAGAGAGCAGGAGACTGGAGGAGGGAGGGAAAGGAGGGGAAGGAGGGGAGGGAGGGGAGGGAGGGGAGGAAGGGGAGGAAGGGGAGGGAGGCAGAAGGGCCCTCAGTTCCTCACTGTGCTCTGAGGATTACAAGAAGACTCCTGGGGCCCCCTGGCTTGGCCTCGGCCTGGGGGATAAGCAAACACCATCTTTGTGGTGCGCCTCCGCTGAGTAACCAGGGCAAACTCTCTGTGTGTGTCTGTCTTCCTGCCTTTTATTCCACTAATGAAAGGGAAAGAGAAGAGAGATTTCCCTTTAGAAAATCTGGAGACAAGAGGAAAGCATTAAACGCTGAGAGCCCAGAGGGCGTGTGCGCGATCTACCCACACAAGGCAAATTCCTTGTCTCTCTAAATCCTTCCAACTGTTCTGTGGCCAGGTGCTGGCAGCCAAGTTAACCATTGTCACACAGGAGATGAACAAGTTCAGGTTGGCTCTCGGGACCCATGGGCGTTGGAGACAAAGAGACAGGTCTTTACTTCGAACATTCTAAGGAGTTGGCTGGGAGAGGCTTCTGGGGACAGGGAGGTCGGACAAGACAAAAGAAGCCAAGCAGCCCTTTGTAGCAGAGGATTTGACTTGGGTTCTAGTCTCAACTGCTGTGGGACCCTGGGCACATCCCTGTCCTTCTCCAGGTTTTCATTCCCACATGTGAGACATGAATGGAGGGAAACAAACAGCATCCAGGTCTCATCTCGTCCTTTGAGCTGAGGCTGTTGGGCCGGGCTTTGAGTCAGCCCTGGGATCCCCGGGGGTGGCACAGAGAGGCAAGCACAGCGGGCTCGTCTGCAGTGACACAGACCCACGTCCGATGAATGTGGCTGAGGCCACACCCATCGGGCCTCCTTCTATGGGACATAGAATAGGTGGTCCCATGCCATTCATTTGCCACGCTTAGGCCCAGAGACAGGGTCAGACCCTCGGTGATAAGAATTTAGAAGGAAAACGTTGTTCTCAGTAACAGAATGCAGTTGTTTAAATGAGGACCTATTTAGCCATTCTTCCACGGAACAATCCCATCGGCCATCCATCTATACATGAGTGCACGTTTCCACCATTAATCAACCCATTCATTAGTTTATGAGGTACCCATGCATCCTTACATGTACTCATTCATACATATGCATATATACGCACGTGTCCATCCATTCATTCAGTCTATCCATCCACTCACTCATCCATCCATGCATAAACATGCAAACACACACATCTATACAGGTACCCATCCTCTCGCCCATGCGCTCACATAGCCATTCATCCAAAAAAACTTATCCATCCAAACATCCATTCTTTTGTTTATACATATACCTACCCATTCATACGTGCCTACGTCTACCCATGCGATTATCCATTCACCCATGAACCCATACATGCACCCATAATTACACACCCATCTACCTACCCATATACAATACACACAGCTTCCTACCCATCATTTATGTTCGTGTGCAGCCATTCACTGATTTTCCCATTCAGTGATGCACCCCCTCCCATTCCTCCATCCATCCACTCTTTGCCAGGGGACACAGAGAGCAAAGACTCTCGTCCACTCCTTTGAAGAGTTCATTATATATCAAGTCAGATAAGAAGGGACATTTTCAATAAAGTGGAAAAACTCTTGTGATAGAAAGCAAAGAGACAGAGGTGAGATTGGGGGAAATACGGCCAGAAGAATGGCGACCGGCGAATAAGACACTCCCGTGCGCCTGGGCCATTGCTTGTCCCTCCCGCCAAGTTTACGAGCTGGATATGATGATCCTCGTTGTGACGGTGAGGAAGCCGGGGTGTGAGGAGGTTCGTTAGTTCTCCCAGTCACACAGCAGGTCAGCAGTGCAGGGCAGGCCCCCTCAGCTGTACGCAAACACCCTTGTGTCGGAGCCCAAGCCCCTCACCCGCAGTCACTCTCTCCAACGGAAGCAGCACGCGAAAAACAGCTAAGAAAGTCAGAAGCCCCTGAACTTATCAAAAAACCCCAGGCCGGCGGGGCCTCTGAAGATCTCCCATCTTGGCAAGCAAACTGTCTCACAGGGGACAGGGGTCAGGGGAGTGGGTGAGGGGCCACTTCCTTTTTAAAGGAATAAAAAATCTAACACCTTGTGGAAGGTAGAATGATTCCCCCTACAAAATAGGACCACACCCTAACCCCCAGAACTTGTGAACCTGTTACCAGACGCGGCAAAAGGGACTTTGCAAATGTGATGAAGGTAAGGATTTTCAGAGGAGAAGGATTATCCTGGATTATCTAGACAGGCCCAATCACTTGATCTTTTTTTTTTTATTCTATTTATTTATCTTTAGAGAGAAGGGAAGGGAGGGAAAAAGGGAGAGGAACATCAATGTGTGGTTGCCTCTTGCACGCCCCCTACTGGGGACCTGGCCTGCAACCCAGGCATGTGCCCTGACTGGGAATTGAACTGCTGAACCTTTGATTCACAGGGTGGCATTCAATCCACTGAGCCACACCAGCTGGAGCCACTGGGTCTATACACGAGGGAGGAGAGAAGGTCAGGGTCAGGAAGGCGCTCTGAAATGGAAGCTGAGGCCAGAGTGATGCAGAGGCTGTGAGGAAAGGAGAACACACTGGAAAAAGACAGTGAGCAGGCTCTTCCCTACAGCCTCCAGAAGGAACACAGCCCTGCTCGCCTTGGCTTCCGCCCAGTGTGACTGCTTTTGCATCTCTGACCTGAAGGACTGCAAAGTCATAAATTCCTATTGCATTAGGCCAGTAAGCTTGCAGTAATTTGTCACGGCAGCGATCAGAAACCAGTATGCACCATTTTGCTGTATATTCACTTTATCAGCATCTGCTTCCCCAAGAGCTGAGAAATCCTTATATTTGACAGCAGTCTCCCTTCTGGTTTTGTTTCTTAGAGTATCAACACTGGATAACTATAAACGTTTTATTGAGATGTAATTTACATATTGTAGAATTCATTCATTTAAAGCATGCACTTCTATGGTTTTTGGTATACCCACACATCAGAGCAATCGCCACTACAGTCAATTGGACAGTTCTACCACCTCCAGAAAAAGCTCTGTGCCCTTCACCCACCTTCCCCACAGCCCCAGGCAACCATTAAGCTGCTTTCTGTCTGCACTGATTTCCCTGTTCTGGACATTACATGTGAATGGAATAATATAATAAATGGTCATCTATGACTGGCTTCTTTCACTTAGCCAGGTACGTTCAAGGTCCATCCACCTATGTCAGTACATTCTGGAAACAGAGTATATTCACAGCAGTGCAGGGTTCTGTGTTGAAGTGCCTGATACAGGATGGAGTGAGTTAGAGCGGGGAGAGAAGTCTCTGGAGACCTGAAGAAACCAGGGAAGGCTTCATGGAGGTGGTGGCTCTCACAAGATGGTAAAATTTAGATGTCTGAAGTAGGCAGTCATCTGGGTTAGTAGAAATGACAGAGACAGGACTGACTCACTGAAAAGGCCTGTGTTAAGACAAAAGGAGAAATAACGTCTAATAAATAATGATAAAAACCATGCCAACAATAACTGTTCACATGTCCGGTACTGTTCTAAAGGTCCTGTGACCTCATTTAGTCCTCATAACGACACTTTGGAGCAGCTTACATTACCATCCCCGTTTTACAGATGAGAACACTGAGGTGCACAGAGAGTAAACGATTTGACCCAGACTGCAGGTTAGAGCCGAGAGAAAACCAAAGGCAGCCAGCAGGGCAGCTGTGAGTTGCCGAGGGCGAGAGCGCCAGCCCGCTGGGTCCTGGGAGAGGGGAGGCCGCAGGTCCACACAATCACACGCTGGGCCTGGATGTTTGGGGTTCAGAGCGTGACTCTCTGATTTGAACTTCCCGGCTTTGGAATCCTATCCAAGTTCCTTAACTTCTCGGACCCCGATTTCCACGCCAGAAAAACAGGGCGTGGAAATGGCCAGTGCTCAGAGGGTTGACAGGAGGGTTTCTAGAAATCAGGGTCATCCACGTAGGGACTCAATAAATACTGAAATGGGGGTGGGGTGGGGAGGGGATGCTGACATTCTTTTCTGTTAGGGTGCGGGGCTTCGAACCAGGAAATGAAAGTCAGGTGAGGAGGCCTCAGGATGTGAGCAAGTAGGTCCTGGGCGTTTAGAATGTCACCTCTGGACCCTAGTCAGATTCGCATCTCAGTGTGGTCACTTCCTAGCTGGGCGCCTAGAAATACGTCACTTTGACCTCTTCTCCGTGGGGAAACGGACCCCCTCCAAGAGCTGCCCTGAAGATTCAATGAATTAATATGCTGCACCAAGTGCCTGGAACAGGTCCTGACCAGGGGAAGTTCATGGTCACCACAGTGAGAGGCCAGGCCTCTGAGCCACCACGCGAGTATCTTCCAAGGACAGCCAGGCTGGCTGCGTGCGTCAGGTGCCCACGTATCATGCTACCACCGGCAAATGGCTGTGGGTGCCACAGGCTCGGGGCCTCCTACCTCCCACGCCAGCCTTCGGTATTTCACGCCCACCAGCACATGAGCTTTCAAAGAGCAAGGTGGGGGGGGTCATTTCGCAGCCACACACGCAGGCCCCCACAGGCCCCCACCGGGACCCAGCTATTGTGGGACGCAGATGAACTTTCTACTGTTCCTATTTGAGTCAGCACGAGGGAGCAATCCCTTCCCAAGTCCTATTTATGGCCGTTTTGTTTGGAAGGCGTCAGCGAGGAGGGCGCGGGCGGCAGACGGAGGTGGTTGTTTTCCTGAAAGTGTATTTGAAAAAAAAAACAAAAAACACAATACTGTGGCCAATAGACTCTGCAACAGCGAGGTTTAAACATACGCTCTCGCTCCTGGTGTTTTTCCCTTCGCTCATTTGGGCTTTTGTGGCAACTCAAATCCGAAATGACCACGGACAGACACTCTATTGCGGAGACAGGTTTTTCTTTTACCCTTCATCTGTTAGAAAGAGAAAGCGCTCTTATGGGAGACCCTAAATATTTGAATCAGCTCCCTAATGAGAATCTCTGTATCGGCACTCGTAAAATCATAACTCGTCCATTCAAAGTATGAGTATTTGCCGGAGCCCCACCCTCCTCACTGGCCAGGCAGAAGGGGCCTGAGGCCTCGACGGGACCATTTAGCTCATGGAGGGGGACGGGGGGCAGGACAGGAATCCAATTTTGGTTCTGCTTTTCACCAGCTGTGGCAACTGAGTTAGCAGTAAAGCAAGGATAGCGGGGACTGTCTGCAATCATCCATTCAAACACTCTTATTCACTTATTCAAATGCTCTTTGGACACTAACTATGGGCTGTGTGGTGCCCCAGGCAGACGCTGCAGACAGAGCAGGGAACAGAACAGACCCTGATCCCCCCTCGTTCTTCTGCGTGAGGATAGATCGTGAACAAGTAAGAAAACTACAGTTAAACGGAGAACAGCCAGAGCAGGGCAGGGAGAGGGAACTGGGCAAGTGCGTGTCCGTGTGTGTCCGTGTGTGTCCGTGTGCGCACTGGCGTTCGTGTTAGAGCCGGGGCTTAGATGGAGTGGGTTGGAGAGGCCTCACGGAGAAGCTGGCACGTGAGACACCTGAAGGAGGGGAGAGAGCCAAGCAAGCGGACACCTGGGGAAAAGCGTCCCGGGCAGAGGGGACGGTGAGTGCCAAGGCCCTCGGTGGGAGCACCTGGTGTCCTGGAGGGACGGCAGGGGAACCAGGAGGGGGTGGGTGGTAGGAGGTGAGGTCAGAGGTACCTTGTAGAGTGGTCCTGAGGATTAAATCATTGGAGGAGCCACATATGTAACAGATGTTACAGGGCCCAGATTTTAGACGGCAAACCCATGACGGCACATGAGGAAAGGAGTAAGTGGAGAATGAATGGGTATCTCCTGCACTCGTCGGCTCCCTAAGGCACGGAGAGGTCTGCTGCCCTGCCCACGGCCACTGAGCAGGCTTAGAAAAGTCTTGTGACTAGGCTCCAGGACTCAGCTCACTGTCCCAAAGGTTAATCTTTCCTGGGTTACTGACGCAGAGAAAATTCTTGTTCTACCCCCGCCCCCAACCCAAAGGCCAACTGCTGCCGTGGCAAAAAGGAGGGAGCCTGCTAAGTGCCCACCGTAAGGACCCACTCAGCCCAAGGGTCCACAGGGCATAGCTGGGGAGGCCTGGCTTGGGGGAGATCACCAAGTCTGTTGTTTTTTTCACCCTCTCCAAACTCCTATTGTTTTAAACTCAACTCTGTGACTCTCAAGGGCATGTGGGGAGCTGATATGACAAGACTGAATGGGGGGTGGGACCCGCCCCACCCCTCCACCCTCCCCAGGGAGGGTTCCTGGCTGGGATGAACCCAATCCTATTTTCCTCGACGGGATCTTTGTTGAAAGCATTAGTAAACACTGGAGGGGGTCGGGGGGGAAGGGTGGAGCCAGGAGCCGGCCCAGTTTTCCAAAATAAAGTTGGAGATAAGAGATTAGGATCCATCCGCTGGCCCAGCAGGGATGGTGTACCTTCTCGAGGGGGCGGGGCTTCTGCAGAGAGATCCCCCTGCCCTGTCCACGCACAGGAGCCCCTGACCTTTTACAAGGACCAGGTTACAGAGGCAACTTACCAGGCCAGTTTAGGAGAGGGAACTGGAACTGTGAGCAAGTTGATACAGGACCAGTGGGAACATGGGGCGGGGGGGGGGGGGGGGGGGTCGGCCAGGGAAGCTGATGAGCCCGTTCTCTTGGGTCTCAGCCCACTGCTCTCTTCCTTCCTTCCACGAGTATTTACTGGGTACCCACAATGCATCAGGGTCTCGTCCAGATCTTGAGACATAACTGTGGGCACAGACACGGTCCCTGACCTCTGCGGACAAACAGGGGAGGGGAAGAATGACAAAGATGGGGGTACAGTGACTCTCAGGCTCTTCACCTAGAGGCCAAGGACCACACAGAGTGATGGAGCCTGCGATAGATGAGACCGGGAGTGTCTGGGGTCCAAGGGACACAGCTACTCGGGCCAGGGGCCGGAGACGGCTTCTGGAGGTGGCGAGGCCCACCCCGGTTTCTCGGCTCAGACCCTGCTGACGTTCTGGACTGGGTGTCTCTGGGCCCCGGAGGCCGCCCTGGGCACTGCAGGGGTGTTTGGTGGAACCCCTGGCCTTTGCCCATGAGATGGCAGTAACTTGCCCCCTCCCCCCACCAAGTCCTGATGGCTGGACATTGCCAAATTATCCTCCAGGTGACAAAATCACTCTCCCCTCAATTGTCTTAAACCACTGGCTCAGACCGAGCTGTGAAGGACACGTGGAAGACAGGGTGGTAGGCGGCACTGACCACGCTACTCTGTGGCCTTGAGCCGTGAGAGACAAGGTTGAGACTGAATTTTATTCCATAATCCGCTGAAACTGCTGAAGGTTGAAAGTGAGTGAGTGACAGGATCTGGTCTTGGCTTTCAAAAGCCCCCTCAGTGAGTGTGGGGCAGGGGGCAGCGGGGTGAGGTGGCCCGGGGGCACCACCAGGAAGGTCTTCCCCCGTGAGCCGGTCTGGGGCCTGCAAGTGACCTCAGCGGACCTTGTGTGGCGCCAGGACTGCGGAGAGGAGCCCCTCCCGGGCCAAGCCCGGCCCCCCAGGCTGACACATCCTCCCGGGCAGTGGTCCAGGCACTGAGCCAGGGAGGACTTCCTCCTCCAGGTTCACCGGCTCCAGGGGACAATGCCGACATCCCGGTCACCCTGTGACTCAGAGCAAAGGGCCTTTCCCTTTCTGGAAAGATAGCCCAGTTTTTAAGGAGCCGTAGGTGTCTGCGGGAGAACACTGAGCCTTCGCATCGGAGCCAAGGCGCCGTGGGAGTTCTCCTGGCGGAGTCCACAGCCACGGAAGGCAAGAGACCTCGTGCCAGAAACCGGTCACGTCTGGGGCAGGGCTCCCAGCAGACTCCGGGCCTACGGGGCCCCGTGTCAACACACTCAGCCTCCTTTCTGGTCATCTCGCCTTCTACACAGAAATGACCCTTTCTCCAGGAACTAAAACAAAGTGCATTTATGGAACGCCAAGATAATTTTACACTTCATTACAGTTAAATTCCTTATTCACATCCCTTATCACTATTCTGGAGGTATTCCTATCTTACAGATGAATCCTAATGCAGTGAATTGTCCAAGGTCACACAGCTAGGATGCTGGGAAATCCAGGGAGTCACGCTCGACCTAAATGTAAAAGCCGAGTTTCTGTCACGTTCCAGAATTCTGAAGCACACGAGACTTCACACCCAGACACTGAAGATTACAGATGTGACCATTTCTTTAAGAGCTGCCTGTTGGGATCATTAGGAACAAGAATCGCCTTTCCACGTTAGCTTTCAAATTTCCAAATTAAAAGAAGAAAAGGAAACAACCTACCCACGGGCCAGCGGCCTCACAGCTGATGAAGACAATCGCCCCCCACAAAGCACTTCCTGGGTGGCAGTGTCACGCTCACAGAGCCTGTACCACACCCCTTCTTGATGTGCCGGGAGGCCACCTGCTGTAAGGTCAGCGCTGTGATGACTCCCGTTCGGCCGATGAGCAAATCACGGCTCAGCCAGGCTCAGCGATGCCTCCCGGCTACAAAGGGACAGAGCCACAATTCAAAACGAAGTCGGTGGGACTTCAAAGCATCAGCACGGAGCACAGCATAATTTTAGTCGCTGCCCACACTGCGGGCTTCTTTCTCCCTCTGCCCCCAGCGGGAGGGGCCCCGGGCGGGCCAACACCACCTGGACCCAGGGCCTTTCTTTCCTGCAAAATAACAGGGCTTTTATGCAGCGCCAGGCAAGGATCCAGGGCTCTTGACTTGGCCTTGGGAACTCTCAATAGGAACAGGCTTTTCTCCCGCTCCCTGGTCCTTTCAGACCTGCAACTCTCCAGAAAACTCGGCGGGCACCGAGGAAGGTCGCAGGGACAAAGGCAACCACCAAGGGCTTTCAAACAGCGTGCGCCAGCGTTCTCCTTGCACCAGCCAGACCCACCTCTGGCGCAAGATCAAGTCTCTCCCCTGCGTAAAGCCCCTGCGTACTGTGTGTGTGTCTGTGTGTGTCTGTGTGTGTCTGTGTGTGTGTGTGTGTGTGTGTGTGATCCAAATTCCCTTTGTAGCCCCTCCTGAGCAACCTAGCCAGAACTCCTAGCCTTCTTCCCCGCTCTGGCCCCTCATGCCCACGAGGAGCCATGGGCCTTTGTGGGTGCATCCTCTGTGTTCTCCCCATGGCTCACGTGTTCCATCTGCTCCCCAGCTTTGACGGGGCCGGAGTCACATCAGCTTTCAGAACAGGGGTGTGCACGAGAGAAAGGGACTCGCCATTGCTGAGCATGCGCAACGGGGCTGGCAGTGCGTGGCATTTGAGTCAATCCTCCCAACCATCGGATGAGGTTGTTTATCAGCAGACCATTGAGGTCTAAAGAGGAATTGACCTTGGCCACAGCCAGCCTGCCTCCAGGCGGAGGCGAGATTTAAACCCAGGCCTGCAGTCGGCCCAGCACCTTCCCCTCTCCCATGGCCTTGGTCAAAGGCTGTGAGTCCTGAGGTCCTGAGTTCTGAGTCCTGAGGTTGGGAAACTGTTCGGAGCTCGGCTCTGGGGCCATTCACTTGTCCCCATGGGAGCCGGCAGTCTCTACAAAGCCTCATTGACCTCCCAGGAGGCTGAGTGCACCAAGGAGTCGGAGTTCTTGTACAGCCCATGGACCGGAGAACAGAGCAGCAAAGGCACCTGGGAGCATGAGTCCGCCCAGTACGTCTGAGGATTAAGGGCCTCTTAGCTTCGTCCCTACCCGTAATTAGAGTCCCAGTAAGAGCCCTGTTGACCGGGTTTACGGCCCTACCTCGGGCCTCCCCAGATGGCACTCGGCCTGACCTCCAACAACCCTGGCTCCGGGGGCAGCTGTTTTTCTGCGTTATCTGCCCATCAGCTCAGACCAAACAAGGCTTAAACTCCCACCCGGGGCTGGTGGGTGGATGAAGGCCAGAGACTACCAGAGGTCACATGGGGGCTTTCGGGGAAGTCCACAGAGCAGGGAAGGTGTGTGACCTTTGACGGCATTGTCACCCAACCTCAGCAAGCCCAGAAGACAACCACCCATGCATGAGCCACGTGCGTGCAGAGAGTGTGTAAGCAGCGAGGGGGCCCTCCGCTTCCTGCGTTCCAGAGTGTGGACCCATGTGTCCCCCTCACTCGACCGTCTGGACACTCGGGAACCTGAGTGTCTGGGCCACGGAGTGATCCACAGCGAGGCTGACAGACAGTTTCCGGAAAGGGCCAGAGAGTGAATATCTTTGACTTCATTGCAACCGCTGGATTCCGAGGCCGTAGCCCCCAGCAGCCACAGGCGACGTGTCAATGAACACCTAGCGGGGCTGCGTGACAGGGAAACGGACCAGCCCTCCGAGTTTAGCGCACGGGCCCTGGTCTGTCGGCTCCTGCTTCAACGAGGCAGGTGAGATTCTCAGATGAGCGTACCGTTAGCATTTCACAAAACTGTCTTCTCTCTGAGGAGGGAGAGGGACCTTCTTTTCTTCGGGGAAGATTTTCCCCGCAAAGGTACATGAAGATGACTGTGTATCCTTCTGATGGTCCACTCTCCCCAGGCCACACTGAAACGACACGGACGTCAGGCCCCGCCTGAATCTGGAGTGGTAGGGAACCGCAGGTCTGTGCACCACTAACCCCAGTGTCCAGGGAATGCGGCACGTAGTAGGGACTCGGCTGAAGAGTTGTTGAGTGGCTGAAGCTGCTGAGCTTCTGGCTGCCCCTTGGAACGTCCTGGGCAGCTACAGCCTTGCTGGGCCCGCCTGGTACGTCTGGGGAGCCGAGCCGGGCACTGTCCTAGGCCACTTAGGCAAGCTGGCGACCTTCCCTCCCTCCGCCTCCAGTGCGCCTGGTTCCTAATCACTACGCAGAGATGCACCCCGGCAAACAGAAAACACGCCAGTGAACACTGCCACATGGATCGTGCTGTGCGTGTTCCATCCTTAATTACTCATTAAACGCAGACCAGATTTTCCTAACTGGTGACAGTGAACATGTGTTACTTTGGTAATTAAAAAGAAAAGAAAAGAAAGAAACTCTTTTCATGTGCAAACTAGGATGGAAAGCCTTGTAAAATACATGTGACTGCATTTCTCAGACTTCAGAGTGGGTAGGTGCCACTGGCACACCTGTTACCAACACCCGTCGCAGCTGCGGCCCCCAGTAGCTCCTCTGCACTGGTTCCAGGGCGGGGCCTCGGGATCTGCATTGCAGGGACGTGTCCCCGGGTGAGTCTGTAACACAGGTGGAACCGGACCAGGCTTAGAGAAAACACTGTCCCACCCAGTGTCTTTAATTGGCTTCTAGCAATTGCTGAAGCTTTAAAGACGATGGTCCAAGGCATCTCGGCATACGCTGTCCCCAGAAAGAATCTAGTTTCAAAGAGCGTCGCAGACAGGACATCCTGTGGCTGTGCCGAAGAAGCCCGGCCTGCGGATCACCTATGAGGGCCTTTGACCCAGGCTTTCCCCAGCTTATCTGCTAGGTCGTCTCTTTGCTCCACCTCAAAAGCGTACAGAGGTGCCTCCACCACCCAAGCATCTTAGGCTGCTTAATTACACTAATTGCCACCCCAGGCTGTAAATTTCCTGTTAATGCTCTACCAGGTGATTCATGTGGTAAATTACACACTTAAGACTTCACCACGGTTTACCTTCTAATCCTCAACTCACTCAAGGCACTGGCGTCCACGCCCCCAGACCTGGAGCAGCTGGCTGAGAGGGGCAGATAGGCAGAGACCTCACACAAGGCCTCCCTCCGTCCCAGCCTCCACCTCGATTTCGTCTCTGTCATCTGTCCTCGGGCGATTGGAACTCTTCCCCAGAGCGGGCAGGGCTCTACTTGTAGACAAACGCCTGGCCAAGTCACCCGCTCTCAGGGACAGATTACAGACCATTGAGGGGGAAGAAACTAGACAAAGGATTCAGTCTTCGCCTCTTAAATGCCTGTCTCCACATCCATCTGCCCTTGCTCTCCTGGTACCTGGCAGAAGCCTCCAGATTAATCTTCCGAAAGCACCGCTTTGATCGTGCCACTCACGGCTCAAACGCCTTCTGTGGCTCGCACAGGACACGGTTTTAAACGCACACCTTGGAAACTGCGCCTCGCAGCCCAGCCCCGCTCAGGTTGTCTGCAGAGCAAGCCACCTCAAGCTTCATGAAGCGAAACGACTCTCGTGCATGACTCTCATCTCTCTGGGAGGCCACTGGGCTCCGCGGAGTCGTTGGCACGTCGAGTTGGCCACGTCCCTGGAGGCAGAGAGTGGCCGGGGTGGCAGGCTCCTTGACTTACAAGCGTAGCCCCTGGACTAGGCCAAGGAACAACTTGAGCTCCTAGGGCGCCTCTGTCTAGTCTTTGTGATCACGTGTCCCCTCCAGCACGGCAGCTTCAGGACACACCCACGGGTCCAAAGGTGAAATGTCCCAAGAGCCAGGGTCAGGCAGAAATGGGATCTCCTTTCACATCCTGGACTCACAAGGACTCGCAAGGTCACACGGCATCATTTCCATCCAGGAAATGCAAGCCCCCAGGGTCACCCACATTCAAGGTGAAGCAATGAACACTGGCCTCTGGCGAGGAGGTGTGTCAGAAGCTTCATCATAATCACCATCTACCGAGCAGTCCCCCTGGTTGCAGTCCCCCCAGGTACAGTCCTCGGTCCTTCGTCGACAGTCGCTCACCTACTCTGGACAACCAGCAGGAAACCCGGGGATGAGGAACTCACTCTGCCTAAAAGAAACGAAGGCATCGGCAGATGATCTTACTCAGCCAAGTTCACACAGGCTCTGGAGCCGAAAAGCTGGACCTCAAGCCCAGTTCCTTCTCCCAGAGCCTCCCCTCTGTCCCCTTTGTGGACCTGCCCTTCATTTTCATCGGTGTGCCTCCCACCGCCTCTCTCAGGACACTCGGATGGTTGTCAGTTTGTTTTTCCTTCCTCTACCTCGATTGGATTTCAGTGTCTTTATCTGTGGTCTGGGTACCGTGGCGGGCAGCATTTCTGTCACACAGAAATTCCTAGCACGCAGGAATTTCTTAGGGAAACACAAAAGAGTACCTAGGTGATATTGGGGTCTGCTGGAGACGCACTTCAGGTGTGAGGAGGCCGACATGTGTGGGAAAACCTGGCGATTAATCATTGTGCCTTCTGCTGGTTCTTCAGTCCCTTTACCACCTGGTCCCAGCCCCTCCCAGCTCCATGTCCCATGCCCCCCACTCCTCAAAGACAAACATCGCCTTCTGGCCGGTTCTGTAAGCTTTGGCTTTTCTGAGAAAGTTTACAACCCCCGTGCCCCGCACCAGCCTCCCCTTCAAGACTAGATCTGCCTCCTGATTATGGCCTATTATGGGCTGAATTATGCCCCCCCCCCAAAAAAAAAAAAAACCAGGTTCAGGTCCTAACCCCAAGTACTCATGAATACAACTGTATTTGGAAACCGGGTCTTTGCAGATGTGATCAAGTTCAGATGAGGTCGTGAGGGGGGCCCTAATCCAGTATGGCTGATGTCCTTAGAGGAGCCTGGGAAGAGACACACGGGAGGAAGGCTAGGGGACAGCAGGAACGGAGCTTTGAAGGAAGGCTGCCAAACCCGCCAGTGCCGGAGGCTGGAGGGAGTTTGGCCCGGCTGACAACCTTGATTTTGAGCCTTTGGCCTCCAGAAGTGTGAGAACATAAACTTTTGTTGTTGTAAGTCACCCGGCTTGTGGGACTTGGTGAGGAAACCAGCACACCCCAGCTACAGGGCTCCTTTAGTAGCCCTCTGCCTGGCCTGCTGGCGCGCCCTCAAGAGAGCAAAGGGTCGGCCCATCAGCCTCACAGCGTGAGGGGGTGGGGTCCCCCATCCAGCCGATGAAGGGCTATCCCCATTCGTGTCACGCCAGAGCGACACAGCCGTGGTCAGCACCCATTCTTCCGGATTCTCCTCTCACTGGGACACACACTGCGCCCTCGGAATCCAGAGGGGCCCGCAGACTCCTGCCTGCCCCTTGTCACTGACTTAAGCCCATCGCGAGCAGCGAGCAGTGAACAGCGAGCAGCGTATCCTGAGGATCTTCAAAGGCCTGCCCTGCCAAGTCCTCACCCTCTGAGCAATTAACTAATGGGCGGTTGCAAGTAATTAGAGTCCTCTCCGAGTGCCCTGGCCAAGCCGCCTGTGGAAGTCTGAAAGCAAAGATTATCTACGAGGCGCAGGCCTCCAAACTGGGAAAATAAACCTAAAAGCTCCGCGTATTGAATCAACCTCCCTGCCTCAAATTCTTATGGTAAAAACCGTATTCAGCCGCTAACCTTTCTCCTAAATTGCCCATCCAAGGCAGACCATTATTATAATGAAATATCTCAGCCAGGAGTGTTCTTGGTTTCAGCTAAAAGGTTTTCTTTTCCGACTGCTGTGCTCACAGGCACTGCCTTCATTTGGGGGAACGTCCCCTTGACTGTCTTGAAAGGACTTCGGCAGGTCCCTTTATGGTTTATTCGATTTGCTTCATTTTGGCGTGTGGGTCAGCATGCCCTGATTCTAGTGAGGATGAAAACTGGAGCCCCAAGAAAGGAGTCCGGAAAGAGAAGCATCATTTTAGTGAGGGAGACATGGGGGGCGAAGCTGCAGGTTCTAGAAGGTTCTGCGTCCCTCTGCACTCTGGGAGACCAAGATTGCCGCAAGGAGGAGGTCAGGCCTGGGCCTGACACTTGCAGGGCCTCCCTGTAATCTGGACTGTCAATTATAACGGCCACTGCACGGGCTGTCTCAGGAGGTATTAAATAAAGCACAGCACTCACTTCTGAAAGGCGGAGAGCACACACTTAGGGAGACTGGGGGGATGGGGGCCTTATCGAGACTTGAGGGACGAGGGCCTGCTTACCGATTGGCCATTGGAGGGCCTGCTGTGTGATGTCTGCGTCTACCTTCTCTTGCAGTATCCTCCCCAGGGGTCTCCAAAGGGCGCTCCAAGGCCAAACCCAGCCCCCGAGATGCTCCTTTTAATCGGTCTGGTGTTGCTTGGTCTTATATTTTCCTTAGTGCTTTTTTATGGAGTAGTACAGTGATCTTCAACCAGTGTTTGAACCCCTCCCCACCCCCGTTATAGCATCCATAACAAAGGCCAACGCCTAAATAACAATCTCCGAGGGCCAGGGACTGACGAAGCTGTACCTCTTTGCACTTGGTCGGCTGTTAACCCTCCAGGCCGCCCTGGGGTGAAGGCACCTTTATTCCCCCGCTTCACAGAGGGGAAGACTGAGGCACAGAGAAGGGGGAAGACTTATTCCAGGCCACAGCTTGTAAATGGCAAAGCTGGGCCGCAATCGCCCCACCCTTGAGGGCAAAGCAAACACAAGGAATGAATCGGCCAAGCATAGTGTGAGAACAAGAGCAGCTTTGGAAAAACAGCAGTTTTTCTTGGTCTGTAAAATACAGATGCTGTTCAAAGGCAGCAGCTTTGCGTGGATGTCAGTCCCCAGCATAGTTCCCTGGCCTCCTGGACAGCACTTCCCGAGGGCCTGGCAGGAGCAGGTGCCAGCGCGGCCCCCAGCTCAGGGCAGGTGGCTGGTTCAAGTTTAGGGCGGGCAGGCGCCCAGGCTGGGGGCGCGCAGCCGGCCAAGTGACCGATGGCCACCGCCCTGCGTGCGAAGGGGAGGCCGCGCCCCTGCCCATGCGCGCGCCGTGCCTGCCGCCGCCACCCCCTGGCCGCCGGGCCGGCCACAGAGCGGCCGCTTCAGACTCCGCGGCGCCGGCGCACCTGCAATGAGGCACTGCCGCCGCCGCCGGTGGGAGCCCAAGGCCACTGCCTGCGCATGCGCGGCTGATAAGAGGCAGGGAGGGAGGCGCAGGGTTCAGCGGAAAGGGCCAGGCCTCCTGCTTCCCTCCTGGGTCCCCAGACCAACCTCTCCCCACAGCACCCTTTCCTCAGGGGCTTTCCCTAAAGGCTCTGCGTTGCCAACGTCTCTTTCCTCTGATTGTGCCTCTCTGCTCACAGTGCTCTGTTCCCTACTGGGTGCGCGTGTGTGCGCGTGCGCGTGTGCGTGTGCGTGTTTCCTGGTCTCTGGACACTCCCTGCCCTTTCTGTCTCACACTAACCCACCCCTTCTCTCCTCTCCATGTCATTTCTCTCTCCCTTTGGGTTTCTCTGTTTCAGCACTGAGTCACCGCATACATACGTGTCTTGCCGGCTCCCTCTCCTCCCGTTGCCCCCTTCCTTCCTCTCCCTTTGGGGGCCCCCTCCCTGAATCAGTGCTCCTCCTCTCCCTAGCTGCTGTTCATCTCCCTCCGACTTAGGGACCCCCAGTCTCTCCCTCTCCTTTACCTGTTCCTGAATCAGTCCATGCCCCTCTTCTCTCTCCTCTGTATGCCCTGCTCTCCTGCCCTGTCTCTCTCTCTGTTAGCTGTATGTATCTCCTTGCTTTTCTTCCTCGGCCCACCCTAGCCTCTGCCTCCACTGTTGAGTCCTGGGGCCCTCCCCACCGTTCAGGGGCGTGACTGTGCTGGGGAGCCCAGCATTCAGAGCCAGCTGGGGCAGGGACAGCTGGACTGGGGGGTGCTCCGCAGGTGTCCTGACATCAGGAGGCAGGGCTGCGCTCACCTGGGCGCCTTTCATCTGAGGCTCTCCGCCACTTCACAAACAGTCATTAAGGCCCGGCTGGGGGCAGGCCAGGCACTATCAGGGCCTGGGCTGTTTGGTTATCTTCCTTATTAATACACACCCCCTCCCTTAAACAAGTTTAGTGCTGAGGACAGAATCCCAACTGACGCCTAAGAGATTAAGGTCTCTCAGGGTCACTCAGGCTGGAGATGAGGGCCTGACAGAGCAGGGACACGAGTGTCTGCTGCGTCTTGCTCCCATGCGGGCCTCTGCCGGGAGCTAAGAGGCTGACCTTCTGAGAGCATTCCCGGGGTCAAGTGTGGAGACTGGATCTCTCCGGATGGGCCCTGCCCACCCCCCCCACCCCCCGTGGGCCATGCAGGCACCCCTACAGCCCGGAAGAGACAAGCAGGGGTCCCCCCGTGGGACCACAGCCTCCTTGCCCCTGGCTGAGTCAGGAGCAGCGGCAGGGAGAACAGTGGTGACACGGGCTTTTCTTCTGGGTTGCTTTTTCGGACCAGGTGGTGCATCTGGATAGTGCCTGCAGACAGGGAGCCTCAGAGGCTGCGAGCCCGGCCACGCAGGGCCTGGATGCAGAACAAGGACCCCCGGGCAGGGCACAGGTGCCAGGAGCAGTCACTGGGCAGCAGCAGCAGCAGCGCTGCTCTAGGAGGGCGACTCAGACCCACGTTGGAGCCAGCTTCCCACCTGATTGTCTTCCACCCCTCTTCCCTCACAGGGGGGTATTTCTGGCACCCACCCTGCCGGCCGTGGTCACAACCCACGCTTGCAGTCTGAACACCCACCGGCCCTGTGAACAGAGGGTGTGTGCACGGGAGCCTCCGGGATGGTCAGCGAGGACGAAGTGACGCCCACAAAATGCCGCGCCTGCTCGAGTACTCTTGCCCCCCAGGCAGCTTCCAGGGCCAGCACTTACTGGCTGAATACTGTCCCCAAAAGGCTTTCACTGTGTGACCCTCTCTGGGACTGATCCATAAAATAAGATCTAAAGATTTCCCTGGCTCCTTCAAGTCTCTCTGGCCGGGCAGTTTCCACCTCCTGACCCTGGTCACACAGGTCTCCCTGAGTACGTGGAACTGCCTGTCCCAGGCTGGCAGGTTCCGCTCCCTATGCCAGGCACCTCCGTTTTGGTTTTTTTTTTTTTATCAGGGGGAGGGAACTGTCTTTAAATGGACAAATCTTGTGACAGAGCACACTACTGTGTGCCGAAGATGCAGGCTCAGTGATGTGCAGTACGGCACAGGGAATGCAGTCAATAATCCTGTGTTAACTACGTGTGGTGTCAGGTGGGCACTCAGCTTACGGAGGGGGTCACTTCGTCAGTTAGATGACCGTCTGCCTGTTCTGCTGGACACCCGAAACTAATGCAATATGGAATGTCGACTGTAATGGATAAATGTGTGAAAAATGTAAAAATGCATGCTAACCTATTTGCAGTGTGCAAGTATTCCTGAAACTGCTGTCATTTTGTCCTTGCTGCTGTGACCCAGCTGGAGGGGGGCCCTGTGCACCAAAAGGTGTGTGTCTGGGGGGGGAGTTCAATTCCCGGTCAGGGCAAAAATGGGAGGCAGCCAATCAATCAATGTTTCTCTCTCACATCAATGTCCCCGCCCCCTCTCTTTTCCTTCCCCTCTCTCTAAAATGAACAAACGTTTTTTAAAATAAACAAAAAGTACTGTAATTTCACTTTGGTAGCAACTGCTACAGTCTACTGGTGAGGAGTGGAAAGATTCAAAGGTGGGTATTTTTTTAAAAAGATTTTTCTAGAACTTTCCCCCATTACTTGCAGATATTCAAAGAGACTTACTAGTGTCACTTCCACTGGCTGTCACCGAAGGGAATGTCACCTGCCTGTTCAGCTAGAAAAGTAACCCTGACGTAGTGCTCACCACGAAACCTACCTGCCGGGTGGACAGGTAGTAACTGGAAAATTCTTTCCATTTTTCTCTTTGCTTGAATATTTTTATAGCATACCCTAGGCAGAAAGTACAGAATGTCGACCAGCATCTCGCTGGTTCTGAGAGAATACTTAATCTGGAAAATCAAATTTCTTGCCACTAAAGATCAGTATCTAGCTTGTATCTGCGCTGCAGGAGGAGCCTGAACGGCCAGCGGCTGGTCTGAGGAGCAGGAGGCGCCGCCAGCCTGGCGGCCCGCACCTGGCCTGGGGGAGCCGACGCAGGGGCCTGGGGACACAGAGATCTGCGATCGGATTCCACACCGGCCACTGAGTCACGCTCTGGCCTCGGCTGAGGAGGTTTGCCGCCGGTGTCCTGTTTTCCCACCTGGGAGATGGGAGTGATAAGGCCCGGGCTGTTGGGACAAGCAAGCAGATAACTCCCAGAAAGCCCTTTGAGCTTCCTGGAAACAGCAGGCCAGATATGATTAGGCGCCTACCTGCTTCGGAGAAGTGTGCCCTCGGCGATTGGAATGAGCCGAGTTCCCTTGGAGCCGGCGGGGCCGTGGGGCTGTAAACAGAGCCCTGCTGTTCCTTCCTCCACCTGACGTCGGTCCTCCCCCTCCACCCCCCATGGCCTCCGAGAAAATCCCCACTGCCACCACCTGCCACCACCCCCAAGGCAGGACTGTCACCACACTGTCTCCTGCCCCAGGAGCTCCTCTCCTCACTCTGGCCTCCATGCTTCTGCTCCTTCACACCCCCACACCCCCGACCCAAGCCTGAACCACACTCCCTTCCTAAGCCTGCTGCCCTCTCGGCCCACCCACTTCTACAGTGACATGTCCCTGAGAACCAGTCATGGTTACTGCAGCGGCCGCCATGTCATTCAAAAGGTTCTGTGCCAAGTTTCAACATCACCATCTTACTCAATCCTCAGTAGCTCCCTTTTACAGATATTTCTAGGGTTAATAGCCACCAACTCCAAAAAAAAACAACCCCCTGCCTTACTCCATGAAGATGCGGCTCCTGCAGGTGCTTTACCTTCATGATGCCATGGACCCTTCACCGGAGCCAGGCAAGATAGGACTTCCGGTCCTCAATCCACAGATCCCCCACCCCCTGCCCCTTATCCCCGCCTCCATCTTCTTAACGCTGCCATGATTCCTGTACTTTTTTTTACTCCATCAAGAAGCTGTTTTGTCAGTGTCCCTAGTATTTCAAGGCCCGCAGGCACCTCCAGGGCATGTGTTAGGGTAGACAAGCTAGTGTAGTAAAATGTTTGAGTCTCCATGGTTTATCACAATAGAAGTTTGATGCTCTATGGTACTAACCGCAGCGACAGTCAGCAGAGGGCTGCGTTCCAGAGTCATTCGGAGACCTAGGCCCCCTTCCGTTAGGTAGCTCTGCCCTGCTCTGTGCCCTTGGAGTCTCCTTCATTTAGCAAGAAGGTGGTGTGGAAGGTTTTAGGGGGCAGGGCCTGGCAGTTGGGGATACTGCTAATGCCCACCATCTGAAGGTGGTAACTCAGTCGCACGGTCTGACCCGACTCCTTGTGCCCAGGAGGAAAAAGACTAGAATTCTGTGGACGTGGAGCTGGCTCTGCCACCAAAGGAACACATCAACGGGGCAAAGGGACACTCTTCATCTCGAACAATTCCGACACGCTCAGAACCGTGCACGTCACCCCTGACCCTAGGAAACCTCTGTACAACGTGCCGGCCAGGATGGCCAGGCCCTTGAATACAAATAGAAGTATCTGCCCTGGAAGTCTGACCACTTCCAAGTTCAAAACCGATCAATGACTCCCTGTCAAAAAAAAAACACCTCCCCTTCTTGGCTTGTTAATGCCCGACCTTCAGGACATGGCCCTGCGCGCCTCCCTAACCTCGTCTTCCGTCATCACCACAGTGGTACCTCACCGGTGGCCACGGGGCTACCTGCCGCTTCCTGACCACAGCAGGCTCTTTCTCGTCCCCAGGCATTTGCACCTGTAGGTCCCTCCACCTGGGACGCCCTTTACTGTCCCTGCCAGAAGCTGCAGAGCGAAGGTTCCTCCACACCCTTCAACACTCAGTCCAAAGGCCACTGATTGTTGAACACTTTCTCAAGGGCCTGAGTGCCGTCACAGGGCCCTGGAGGATGCTACGGCCCTGGGTTCGAGTTTTCCTCGCCTCTGACCTGCAGACCCCTTTCGGTGGGCGCAGTTCTTGAGGGAGGGGGACTAGGGTAGTAAGAATAGCACCCTGTAGTCCTTCAAAACTGGCTGGCCTCTCTCCACCTACTAGTCACCACAGTCTCCGTGCTTTGCTGACCCAAAACGGCCACTTCCCACTTCTTTTATTCTGGAAAGGCCCACTTTTCTTTTCTTTTCTTTTTTTTAAAAAATATTATTTATTTATTTATTTTTAGAGGGGAAGGGAAGGAGAGAAGAAGAGAAATATCAATGTATGGTTGCTTCTCCTGAGTCCCCTGCTGGGAACTGGCCTGCAACCCAGGCATGTGCCCTGACTGGGAATCGAACCGCGATCATCTGGTTCATAGGCCCGTGCTCAATCCACTGAGCTACACCAGCCAGGGCAAAATATTTTATTTATTTATTTTTAGAGGGGAAGGGAAGGAGAGAGGAAGAGAGACATCAATGTAGGGTTGCTTCTCGTGCATCCCCTGCTGGGAACTGGCCCCTGCTGGGAATTGTCCTGCAACCCAGGCATGTCCCCTGACTGGGAATCGAACCGCGATCATCTGGTTCATTGGCTCGTGCTCAATCCACTGAGCTACACCAGCCAGGGCTGGAAAGGCCCACTTTTCTTATGGTACCGTTGAGCTGTGTGTGGCTTGGAAAAACTGATTGGTCAAAGCCGATTACGTGACCCCGTTCTGCTGCTAGTGATTTGCTGAAGAGAGAACACAAGACCCCCCCTTAAAACTTCTCTGTTCTTATACTGCGATACAAAGAAGAAATGGACCTTTTCCTGCCTTTAGCCAGCTGCTGGTGTGTAAGCAAGGGGTACCCGACACCGCAGAGTCTACAGGGCGGAGCCAGCTCCAGAAGGCTGGTGGAGGAAAAGGCAGAGAGGGCCTCTCTCCGGCGATGTTGTTGTGCTGCTGAATTTTTCAACCTTTGAACTCCCCTGACTGTACCTCTTGATCCGTGAGGTTACAAAGTCCCTCAAGGCTAAACCTCCTGACTCTTGGCTTCTTGTCACCTGAAGCCATGACCTTCGGGTGAACAACGTATTAGGGAACGATGTCATTTGTCATCCAAACAGAAACACTTTTGAAAGTGTAAGAAACCACTGTTGATAATTATGCCAAAGGTGAGCTGGCAATGAGCCAAGCAAAGTGGCAAGTATGTTCACCTTAATGCTAAATATCCAAGTTCATACTCAAGTTTGTATACCTGTTGGACATCAACTTCCATTTCCTCATCTGCAAAACAGGGGTGGTAATCTCTAACTTGTATTGTTGGTGTGAGAATTCAATAAGAATGATGTTAAGTGTCTCCCACAGTGTCTGACACATAGTAGGTTGCTCACTGCCCCCCCCTTCTTACATCCTCAGGAGAACTGTGGTCTACCTACTCAGTTTATTTCTCTTTCTGGCTGTCAGCTGCTCCCTACTGGGCCTTCAGCTTCTATTAGATAGAATCACAGAAGGATGAATAGGAATTGGGAAAAAGGCCACAATCTATAGGTTTTGTGTCCACTTCGCAGTGTCCAAGAAATACAAATAAGGAACTTGAGCAACTGGGGGGAAAATTGGTTGTTTGTGTTTTATTAACAGCGACGGGGATACAGAGACTGAACCACATGGCCCATGAATGTCTCATGATTGTGAGTGAGTGAGTGGGTGCATGGGTGAGTCTTACTTGGACCAACCAACGACTGGTCTGTAATCTACCTACCAACAATTTGGCTACTCTGAGGATGGAGCTGGAAAGACCTATATTCCCAGAAACGTCCTTCATGCATTCCACATTCCGTTTTTCACCTACTTTTCAGTGACCATGTTTTTTTACACTGGACATTCTATGTCTTCTCCTTTGCCCTGTTCCCATTACACGGTAACCTCGGAAATGAAATCTGTCACACCTATGAGACAAATTTTGCAGAGATCCCTACCTGTGTCCCTAGGGTTCTTTGGGGAAGGAAAACTGATCTAATGAATGAAGTCTTATTACAGTATCTCAGCCTTCAGTTTGATTCAAATCAATCAACATTTATTGAAAGCCACTGAAGGCTTGGGCACTGTTACCGCCTCCGGTGTTCCCTTTAAAATCCAGAGGTATCTGAATTTTAAAAGGAAGGGGAAGGACAATACTTAATCCAAACTGATCAGTTTCAAATGCCCTGACAAGCCCCCATAGGGAAATATTTGTGTTTTGAACCCTCTCTAAGCCTTCATCATTCCAAAAAATGATTTTTATTCCCGATCTACAGGTTTGATGAGTCCTTAAAAAAAAAAAACCCAGGTAGATGCCAATGTGTTAAAACGAAATAACTCAGCTCAGAGGACATTCAGCTCCCTGAAATAATTTGCTCTGGGGCAAAGGTGGTATCATGTATTGTAGATTCTTTTAGAACTTATTTGTTCAGTGTATCTACCCCTAACATCTCCTTTTATTCTTTAAGATTATGGTACTAGTCACTAAGGAGAACAAGGGTGTTTATCAGCATTAGCACATTTTCTGTAACGACACACTGATCACTTTTTCCCCTCACTGTGTTGTTAGGACCGTCTCTGAATCTACACCCCGCTGATGTCTCTACCAGCATCTTCCACCATCTCAGTGCTTGTCCCTCTCTCTCCATTTTCTCTCTTTGCTCACTTCATAGGCAACACACAGTGGCTTGCTGTTTTCATTTGCATTCATTTTATTGCAGTGCTGTGGAATATCTTCTCATAGCTTCAACTCACCAGTTATACTTCTTCTTTGGAAGTTGACCGTGCCTACTCCCAGTCTGCTTTCTTCCTATTGATACACTCATGCTCTTATGAATTAATGTATAATATATAATAACTCTTCACATAATAAAACCAATAATCATTTATTGCCACAATAGATATATTATCTCCTGCAGTTATTTTCCTCTTTTTTGGTGTTTTTCTTTCCATATTTTATTTCAGTTAATGTATCACTTATAGGGTTGCCTTTCCTATTATGATTCTAAAGGCTCCTCCAACCAGGGTTCGGATATAAGTAGATCTAATTTCTTTCCAATTGTTTGTAACCTCACTGTTTACAAGTAGCTCTAAGTTTATTTCTATTGATTTTGCTACACAGCATAAAGTAAGAGTTTGACCATATTTTGTCAAATAGTTTTTCATGTGTCACATTATCATTTTTTGCCTAATTATAGTTTCTCCATTGATTTGAATTTCCACCTTATTATAGGTTATATCCTCACCAATGTTTGGGTGTATTTATGGAATTTTATATATTGAATTCTATTTATCTAGGTGTCAATTCTGCACTAGGCCCATACTGTTGAATCACTATAGCTTTATAATTTGTTTTAAATTTGGTAAAGTAAGACATCTCATTTTTCACATAAAATTTATGGCTACTCTCACCTAATTTTAACTTTAAGATCATTTTCACTTAATTCTGATGAGTTCCTTTAGAACTCATGGTAGTTAGTAGAGGTAACTACTCAAGAGGTAGTTAATCTACCTCTTGTTAGATTAACTTTAAAAAAAACTAGAGAAGATTGTGGTTCTTTTTTCTTTTTTAAAGCTCTGGCACAAATGCTAGAACAGATAAAAACTCCAGTGAAAGAGCTAAATGAAATGGAGAGAAGTAATCTATCAGATGCAGAGTTCAAGACACTGGGTATAAGGATCCTCAAGGAACTTGGTGAGGACCTCAACAACAGAAAAAAGACCCACTCAGAAACAAAGGATACATTAATAGAAATAAAGAACAATTTACAAGGAAACAACAGTAAAGTGGGTGATGCCAAGATTCAAATCAATGAATTTGATTTGAATTCAAATCAATGAACATAAGGAAGCAAAAAACAACAAATTAGAATAAGAAAAAAAAAGAATCCAAAAAAATGAGGATAGTATAAGCATCCTCTGGGACAACTTCAAGAGGTCCAACATTCACATCATAGGGGTGCCAGAAGGAGAAGACAAAGAGCAAGAAATTGGAAATACATTTGAAAAAATAGTGAAAGAAAACTTCCCTAATTGGGTGAAGGAAATAAACATGCAAGTCCAGGAAGCACAGAGAATCCCAAACAAGATGGATGCAAAGAAGTCCACCCCAAGACACATAATTAAAATGCCAAAAGTTAAAGACAAGGAGAGAATCTTAAAAGCAGCAAGAGAAAAGAAGTTAGTTCCTTACAAGGGAATTCCCATAAGACTGTCAGCTGATTTCTCAAAAGAATCTTTGCAGGCCTGAAGGGACTGGCAAGAAGTATTCTAAGTCATGAAAAGCAGGGACCTGCAACCAACATTGCTCTATGCAGCAAAGATGTCATTTAGGAGCCAAGGACAGATAAAGAGCTTCCCAGACAATAAATAAATAAATAAATAAATAAATATTAAAGGATTTCATCGTCACCAAAGAATTATTATATGAAATGTTAAAGGGACTTATTTAAGAAAAAGGAGAAGGTCAAAACTATGAACAATGAAATGGCAAAAAACACAAATCTATCAACAATTGTATCTAAAAAAAAAACCAAAGCAAACAAAAAGGACAGACAGAATCATGGATATACAGAGCGTTTTCATGGTTTCCAGATGGGAGGGGGTGTCAGGGAATGGGTGAAGAGGTGAGGGGACTGAGAAGTAACAAACAGGTAGTTACCGAAGAGCCATGGAGATGTAAAGTACAGTATAGGAAATGGAGAAGCTAGAGAACGTATGACCCATGGACATGAACAATGGTGGGGGGATTGCCTGAGGGGTGTGGGCGGGTGCTGGGTGGAAGGGGGGGCGAGGGGGGAAAAATCAGGACAGCTGCAATAGCCTAATCAATAAAATACAATACAGCCCTGGCTGGTGTAGCTCAGTGGATTGAGCACGGGCCTGTGATCCACACGATCGCGGTTTGATTCCCAGTCAGGGCACATGCCTGGGTTGCAGGCCAGTTCCCTGCAGGCCAGTTCCCAGCAGGGGATGCACGAAAGGCAACCATACATTGACGTTTCTCTCCCTCTCTCCTTCCCTTCCCCTCTAAATAATTAAATAAAAAAATAAATAAAAATTTAAAAAAAATAAAATAAAATAAAATACAATACAAAAATAAATAAAACTCTGATTGTTTCTTAAAACTTTCCATGGATTCCATCCAATCGGCTGCATATAATTACGTTTTCATCACTCTCTTTCCAGTTTACCTTCATATTATCTGGGTTTTCTTTTCTGCTCTACTGCATTGGCTAACACTTCGTGACATACTGAGTTAAGAGCCGCCACAGGACTCCTTGCTCCTGGCTCTGACGGGAAGGCCTCCTGGAGAAGGACATCAGAACTGCGCTGGAGGGGCATGTCTCCGCTCCGAGCTTGCGCCAGCCTGGTGATTCTCGTATGAAATCACGTGGCTTTTTTAATTTATCAAAGGTCTTTCTGATCTGCAGCAAAATAATCCTGTTGGACCATCTTATATTTCTGGTCTCAACCCTACTTCCCATTGGCTGTTATCCTTCTCATGTAGGATATCTGACTGGGCTGAGGAGGGCAGATTTGGGCGGGGGGGCACATAGAGGCCCTCGGGAATATGTGGGCATGGGTTTGGAGCAGAAGCGGGGAAGGGTGGGGCTGAGAGAGAGAGAGAAAGAGACAGCGCCAGAAAGAGGGGCTGCCTGCATCACCCTAAGTCAAAAAATTAAGACCTCGCAAATGATTTTCTTTGAACGCAGCTTCCCAAACAAATAAATAAAAGCGCTACTTTTACAGGCCCTGTGACGTAACTTCAATGTTTCCTTGTCTGTGTTCTCATTTACGTTACTAGCTGTGGCCCGCATTTCCCTGTTCAGTGCGGGATTGGCGTACTCCCTCCCATTACCTACGGAAAGGTTCAGGACGCCCAGCTCGGGCTGGTTTGCCCAAGACTTGCCAGGTTTCCACACTGGAAGCCCCGCACCCCAGGAAACCGCTCAGTCCTCGTCAGGGTGGAGAGAGTAACGGACTGCGTCTTGAGCAGGGAAGGGGACTCAATGCCCATCTCCTTTTGACTCAGGATTGTTTTTCGGAGGTGACAGATGGACGACTTTGCAAATGTTTTTCCTGGTTTTAATACACATATGGAGACACAAACCCAAATGAGGACATACGTACATATATTACCCAGTGAAATCATCACTATTTCCCTCGGACGATTTCCATGCCACTAAGATATTTTGAAGTGTCTCATGCAGGACAGGGGTTCTCAGCCAGGGATGCTTTAGCCCCCCGGGGGAAATGTGGCAATGTCTGGAGACACTTTTCGTTGTTATCATCTGGAGCATTGGGTGCTGCTGGTATCTAGGGGGAGGAAACCAGGGGGGCTGCTAAACATCCCATAATACTCACAACAGCCTGCCGCAAAGAATTGCATGGCTCCAATGGCCAATAGTGCTGAGGGGGAAAACCCCAATGCAGAGTTACACGCAGCACTTTCTTCTAACTTTAACTACCCCCTTTATAACTCCATCACTTCTCTCTCACTGCTGACATGGGACATATAGGTTTTCTCTTCTTTTCCTTCCTTGCTTCAAGTTTTCAGTCATTTTTCCTGTTCCAATGTGTTTGCTTCTCAGAGCGCAACTTCCGAAGTTTGCGTATCAAACGTCTGTCACTCGACAGCCCTTACTTTCCGACGTTCTGTTTAACTGTCTCTCTTCATCTGCCTTTGCTAGGTTCGCTTTGAGGTTCGTTCTCCACCTTCTCCCCTTGAGAGCTGCGGGGCAGGAAGCAACAAGACCCACTCACGGCCCATGCTCAGGGACACGGGGGGGGGGGGGGGGGGGGNGGCGTCGGGGGGGGGGGGGGGGGGGGTGGCCTCCCAGTACTTCCAAGTCACTTGCAGCGCGGGGCAAGGTGGCCGAAACCTAGGCCCCGGGGCCTGTTTTTCAGCAGAAGTCCAGGCTGCCGCAGCGGAATCCGTTCAACTCACGGGGTGTTAACTCAGCCCACTAACATCCACCATTCCAGCAGGAGATTTTCTTTCAAGACTAGACGGAAGTTGAATTTAAAAAATAAACTAGAGTGACATGGAGACTCGGATTATGGAGGGTGTACGACAGGCAGACGGGAGAAACGAGGTAAGGTTATGGGCCTGGAACAGCGGGAAGGCAGGACGGGGTCCCGACAAAGCCCCCAAAGAGCACGGCAGTAAGGGCTGGGCGGAGGAGGAAGATGGCCTGCCACGGCACTAAATATTGGGGGTCCATGGCGCCCGTCAGGAAGGCCCTTCTCTCTGAGTCCACAAGACAGACACAGCCCATTCCTCCCAAGTAGACAAGGGCACAGGGCAGGCCCCAAAAGCACAGATGACTTGCCTGAAGCCCTGGCGCGGCAGGAGGCAAACCCACATGTCTTTCTGGTCCCAGAAACTGACATCTTTCCCCCTGGACCACGTTCCCTCCTCGGAGACTGCCCCTCGCAGGTAAGAACTAGGCTAAGAATCTCACTACAAAGCAGTTTCTCCAAAGCCCTGCTCTTCACACAGTTCCGCCCGAAGGAAAACACCCTCCGTGGGGAACTGGGCTCAGCGGGGGAAAGTCGCGAGTACATGACGTAAACCTCCCATGTACAAGGGCAAGGAAAGTCCCCACTGAGGAGGTTCCGGGGATGGCACAGAAAGATAGTCTGGGGACTGAGAATGAAAAGATGACAGGGGTCCCGCACCCATCTTTCTGACTTGTGACGTCTGGGGTGGGGGAGCATCCTCCCCCAGAGACTGATGGCGGAAGGCTTATTACTGGACCCTGTGAAGGCTGCCAGAGGCCCAGTGGGGCAGTGAGGGCCGGGGGACACTCCTGCCACCACGGGCTGGCCATCTGCACACTGGAGGCTGTGGCTCTGCCTCTGCGCAGGCTTTGCCCGTGAGCCCTCTGGAATGCAACTCGACAAAGCCGACGGAGCCGACGTCGGCCATTCCCGGTCTCCGCAAGGGAGAGGTTGTGTTGCACAGAGAAGCTGGGAGCAGATGGGAAGAGAGGTGTTGCAGGGTCCAATCCAAAAGACTCTCTATATCGGGATAACATCCAGCCACGACAGGGAAGGAAATCCTGCCATTTGCTAGGGCGTGGACGGACCAGCAGGGCGAGATGCCAAGTGAAGTAGGTCAGAGAAAGACAAACACTCCGTGGTGGCACTAATACGCGCAACCTTTAAAGAAGCCAAAGTCATCGAGTAGACAAGCAGCTTGGCAGGGACGAAGGGCTGGGGGACATAGACAGGAAGAGGTTGGTAAAAGGATACAAGCTTTTGGCCATGAGACAAGCAGGTGGAGAAGCTGGTGGGAAACCTGGGTGCTGCCCTTGATCACGCAGTCCTGTATAACGGAGATCGGCTGCGAGAGAAGAACTGAAATGTTCTTGTAAAAAAAACGTACTAAAGTGAGGTGACGGACGTGCCCACCAGGTAGATGAGGGGAAGCCCGTCCCACCGGGTACGTATATTGTCAAATTGCCATGATAGACACCTTCAACAGCTTACCATTGTCTCTATCGATTCCATGATACCTCAACAAAGTTTACGAAAATCATAAAACCAAAACATAAGTAAATGTCCATGAGGTGTCTGATAGGTAGTGAATGCTCAATTGTGGAAGCTCTCAGTATAGATTGTTATTAACATTTTATAAAATAGTTAATATTTTAGTTAATGTTGTTATGTTAATGATGTCATTATTGTCACTATGTCATGATTACCATTACTAATATGATATGTTAATATTATGACACTATTTTACTATTAATATTCAATGTAAAATTGAGTTGTCTAATATTAACTTTTTTTTTTTTAATTTATCTTTAGAGGGGAAGGAGAGAGGGAGAGAAACATCAATGTATGGTTGCCTTTCGTGCATCCCCTGCTGGGAGTTGGCCTGCAGGGAACCGGCCTGCAACCCAGGTATGTACCCTGACTGGGAATCGAACCGCGATCCTCTGGTTCGCAGGCCCACGCTCAATCCACTGAGCTACACTAGCCAGGGCTTAATATTAACTTTTTAAAAAGATTTTATTTATTTATTTTTAGAGGGGAAGGGCAGGAGAGAAGGGCAGAAATATCGATGTATGGTTGCTTCTCATGAGTCCCCTGCTGGGAACTGGCCTGCAACCCAGGCATGTGCCCTGACTGGGAATCGAACCGTGATCGTGCGGTTTGCAGGCCTGCGCTCAATCCACAAAGCTACACCAGCCAGGGTGTAATATTAACATTTTTAGGGGCCCTTTTTCTTTGGGAAGGCCAGTCCATTGCTCAGAAGACACCCTTAGTAGCTTCAGTGGAAATGACCGTGTGAACACTGCTTCGTCCTTTCTTTGCAAGTTGAGGGGACATGCCTTACAGGGTTGAAGACCATGAGCTGAGGCCACACTTATAAGGTCTGTGACCCCGGGCGGCTTTATAACCTTTGTACTTTCATTTCCTTATCTGTAAATTGCGGGTGAAACAGCACCAACCCCTCGGAGTGGCCGTGGCCATGTAACCAGGTTAATTGCCTATCCCACCATTTCCTCGGCCGGCCTACCACACAGCAAAGTGCTGTGCGTGTGTTCGTTGGCTATCACCACCTGATGGCCGTGTCGTGGGCACATACTCCCTGTGGCCAGGCCCCTCATCCTCGGGAGCCCGTGAGCCATCATTTTGCCAGTGGGAGCCAGCGGGCTCTTGTAGTGCCCGGCTGGTGATTGTGGCTTAAAGAAAAGGGGGAGAGTGTTGTGCGTTCCCACGTATTTTTGCTGTGAGACAAGGACCTGGAGGTAACACCCTCACAGCTGAGGGAGCCCAGCCCTGTTTCTGAAATTGCTGGACTCAGGCAAGGCCTGCTGGGTGTTTGAAAAGAGGGTGGAGAAATTTCCTTAGGAGAAACACAGCTGTCTCTACCCAGTGGTTTCTAGTTGGATAGCCTACACTCACTCATTCTTTCATCCAGCAAATATTTATAAGGCCCCTACTATATGTCAGGCACCATACTATTAGCTATAGGACCCAGCAGGAAATACAACAGAATGGGCCTGTGTGTGTGTATATGTGTGTGTGTGTGTGTGTGTAAAATATATAATTTATATATGAGAGCTTATAATCCTCTCTCTATATATAATATATAGGTCATGTAATATAGAAGCTTGTAATCCAGTAGGGAGATGGGCATTATTAAGAGAGCTTTGATTCTAGTGAAGAAATAAAGAAATAAACCCATGTGAAAGAAACCAGGTCTTCTGCAAAATACTTTTTTTGCTATATGCAAAAGCCCCTAAAAATACAATGTTTTGTTGTTGTTTTTTTTTTCACTTCACTCCCATTTAGCAAACATCAATTCTGCAATGTCTTCGACTCGGGCCGTGGGCTCAGTCCTCCAAGGACACACGGATGGACAAGACACTGCCCTTGGAAAACTCACGCTCCAGCATGACTGTGGCCCAAACAGGGTCCCTGCTCAGAGTCCTCACCTCTGTCACTGGAAGTGGGACAGCTGCCTGGGTGGTCACCTGGGCCCAAGCTTCCTGCGGCTGGCACCTCCTACCTGGGACCTTGGACAAGCGACCTAACTTGCCTGAGCCTCGGTCTCCTCATCTGTCCTACTGGGCACAAGAACAGCCCCTCCCTTAGGGGGAGGCTGTGCAGAGCCGATAACGTGCCCTCCGTCCAGGGCGCGGCCAGGGGCCTGAGCTTCTCCAACGGCAGCTACTGCTGCTGCGGTTGTCCGAGTAACGGTGGGGGAGCCGGGGTTACTTTAAGTGACATGCTGAGTTAAGAAGACTGTTGAGGGGTGTTTTTTCCTAAAGAGGGTTGTTCGTGTTGCTGCCGTTTCACAGTCAGAACGGACCTTACCACCTCCTCCGCATATTTCTGTTATACGGTTGGTTCTTGGGGTCGCTTGCATTTAGACTAGTCTTACTTGTCCATCTCTCTGTGGCCCCAAGGCCCTATTTAGGGTGGCCAACTGTCCCAAATGCCAGGGCCTGAGTGCGTTCCCAGGACCTGCGGCTTCCGGTGCTGAAACCAGGGCAGTGCTGGGCAACCAGAGCAGCTGGGCCCTGTGCACACACGGCCGTCTCTGTGTGTGCGCAGGGTGAGCCTCAGACAGCACCCCTGGACAGCGCACAGCTGTCCAAAGGTGACCCCTGGACAGCACACAGCTGGCTCCGGCGCCCAGAGGACAAAGTCCCTGTGACACAGCGGGGCCACTAGACCTACTTCCATCCACCCCGCTGTACCTGCGCCAGGCAGGGCGGGGCCTTTGAGTGACGCAGCGGGTCTCGCAGCAGGAGGAGGGGACGGTTCTCAGTGATACGGGCCCTCGCCTCTGTCACCTGGGGCAGCCCTGCGGATGACAGTACTCGTGAGCGTGAGTCACTCCACAGGTATGTGGGACGTAGATAGGAATGAAGGATTAGGGCTGTGCGGGGTGGCCACGTGACAGCCTTTGCTTTGTTCAGGGGGCTGATCCGGGATTCAAAGGTCAACTATGCTACCTTCTGGTGGCAGGACTCGGGGAAAATGCCGACGCCCTCTGTGCGTCCATTTCTTCTCTGGAGGACTGAATGAGATCCTAGTGTGCCCGCACTCGGGGTAGGGAAGGGCCACAGACAAGACGTCGTGAGCAGTCACCCTGGCTGACAAAATCGTCCTCGCTACTGTAATGGCATTGATGTGGTCACATGTTGGGAACGGGGCGGTGTCCCATTCCCCATCCTTTAGGTAAGCCATTTAAAATAGCTACAAAATCTCGGACCAACACTTCAATAATTTAGAAGCGGTGGTGAGTTTATTATATCCAAGTTGGTTTTTCCTTTAAACGATATTCAGGAAGGATGCATCAAAAGCCCATAGATTAGCTACAAAATCTCCGCCCCCCCCCATCCCCAGCCTTGGAGAAGACAATTCTTCCAAATTCTCTTGGTCTAAATCAATCTCTCCCAAAGTATATCCAGGGAGAATATGTATTATTTTAGGAAATGAGACAAAAGAAAACGGTGTGTTTGTGTGTGTGTGTGGGGGGGGGTTGAAGAGATGTATGAATGTGGGAAATACTGAGCTAAATCAAGTTCAATCGTGTTCTTTCCTGTGGGACTTGTCAGGGCCTTGACCATAGGGACAAACTAACCCCGAGCTTCTCTGAGGGGGAGGACACGTGTGTTGCAGGCTCCCTGCATCCTGGGCCATGAGTATGGGAACTGGGCTGGGGGTCAAACAGAGCAAGGAAAGACTCCCTCATCTAGATGTTTCTATGCAAGCCCTCATTCCTGCTTCACTTCGGCCCACAGCCTGGCTTCCTTGGAAACCAGCGCTTGTTCCCAGGCTCTGAGTCCACCCATGTGGCCACCTGCCGGTTCTGGGCCATTCCAGCACTCGGCCTTCCCTCCTGGTTGGGTCCCGGCCCTCTCCACGGACCTCCTGGGGCACACAGTGCCGGGGTCTGGACCACCACAGAGACCGGGCTCTTCTTTGAGCCTCCAAGAGGCTCCATCTCTCACAAAACAGCTTTGCCGTGTGACCCAGGTGAGGAGCCTGTGATGGCCATCTAGAGGATCAGATAATCTGACCTTCATCTTACAGTACACTCACCCTGAGCCACACGGCCCTGGGAAGTGGGTCCTCTGTGTATCCCCACTGCCCACGGGAGGGGACTGAAGTTCAAGGAGGTTCTGTGGCTGCCCCATGGTCACCCCGCAAAGACAACACGAGAAACTTGTGTTCACATGGACCACCAGAAAACCGACTGAATTCAGAACCCGTGCTCTTACACGTCCCGAGGTGGCTTCTTTCAAAAATACAAGTAACTGGAGATCTTACAAGAACTCACAGAGGCAGAACGACACCCAGGGGCTCACACACAAGGGCCCCGAAAAGCCCCGGCTTCTGCCAAACACTGACCCAGGTGGCCGCGAAGCATCCCAAGCCCCACAGAACATGGCGGCCAGTGGCCTGAGCCTTGGACAACCACCCTGACCTTCCCTTTCACCTTGACACGGAATCAAAGGCACGCGGCTGCGAGGAACCTGCCAACGCCTTGGCGTCCCTCCCCGTCCTCCCCGGGGCACTCTTTCATGCCATCCGCACCTCGCTTTTCCCCCTCGTCCACGCACTGATCCTGCCCCATGATAAAGGACAGTGCCCTCACCCGGACTTCTGGGGGCTGAACCCCTCAACCAATTAATAGCCTGCCCACCCCTGCCCACTCCCCCACCCCGGCTGGAGGAGATAAGGCACTGTCCTACTTCCTGCACCCAGCTGTCTCCTTGTCACATCATTGGCGCCACCAAGGTGACTGGCGCCTGCCACCACCGCCCACCCCGTGAGGTGGCAGCTTATCATCAGCTTATCGTGAAGTGATGCGTGCATGCCCACAGGGCCAGCTGTAGAGAACACTCGCAGGCTTGTAAAAGGCGCTGTATAAATCAATTATTAATACTAATCAGGGCGTAATAGCCCCGTGAACAGGAGCCGCGAGGCCTGGGGACAGGCACCACACCCTTTGACACCGTCCTCAGGAGCCAGGCATGCCATAAATCACGAAGAGATCTGAGGAGAGAGGTTCTGATCCCAATAAGGATCAACCCCTTCTCTGTCCTTTCCAAAGCCTCCACCCGACAGCACTGCCCGAGACAGAGAAGGCTCTGGAACTCTGGAACTGCGGGGCGTTGAGAGCGAGGTTTCAGGGCCAGTGCTTTGTCCTCAGCGCTTCGCTGAGTCCGCCCCAGGACCACAGTCCAGCGGGTTGGACTCCGGAGGAAAGGGGGCCCACCCAGGGGTGCCCCTCTCCCAAGTGCGCTTGCCGCTTCCTGGCGTGAGGTGGCGCCAGGCACAGCACCCGGGAGCCGGGGCTGTGTGTTCAAGCCACTTCCTATTCTGCCCTGGCATCCACCTGGGGAACTCAGGACAAAAGGAACCATTTATCCAGGCAGTGGATGGGACGATGTGACCTGGCGCTTCTTTTCTGACGGCCCGAGGCGCCGACCTGGTTTGGTGCGCCTTCTGAGATATTCACATGTCTCCGTGAGTGACGCAAAGGTTACACAAACAAAACTTTCTGGAAAAATAAATCATCTTCAGAAATAGATATGATCTATCCACTCCAGGACACCTGGAGAGTCCACCGGTGCCAAGAGGGTAAATCAAACACACACAATAATTAATACGAGTAACCTAATGGCTGGGCATCCCTGTCCTAAGGGGGAAGAATGATACTAAAAATGAACGTTTGTCCAGCATCAACTGCCTGCCAATCTAAGGCACCACGAGCGGTGGTACAGAAAGGGGGAGGAGGAATGTCAGACAAACTAACCCCGAGCTTCTCTGAGGGGGAATGAGATGGAGCAGGTGCAGAGGAGGAGGAGGAGGGCCGGGCTGGGTGAGCCATGGAGGATCCAGGCAGCAGACCCCAGCTCCTTGAGTCATTTTGGGGGGTAGGGAGGAAGCGGTGGGCAGAGTAACGGCACCCCAAAAGATGTCCACATCCTAATCCCCAGAATTCTCAGACCTGTGACTATGCTACCTTAGAGAGCAAAGGAGACTTTGTAGATCTTTGAAGACATCAGAAATTTAAGGATCTTGAAGTGAAGAGACTACCTTGGAATGTCCAGGTGGGTCCAATGACATCACGAGATCCTTACAGGAGGCAGGCAGGAGGGTCAGAGTCAGAGAAGGAGGGGCAATGACCCGCAGAGGCTGAGGCGATACAATTGCTGGCTCGGAAGAATGGAAGGGGCCGTGAGCCAAGGAACGCGAGCAGCCCATAGAAGAGGGAAAAGGCAGAGAGACAGATTCTCACTAGAGTCCGCAGAGGGAGAACACGGCCCCCTGCGGACACCTCGGTTCTAGAACTTCTGGTCTCCAGAACCGCAGGAGAGCAAGCACGCATCGTGTCACCCAACTCCCTCTGTGGTCACTTGTTGCAACAACAGGTAACTGACATGGTGGGCAAGGCTGGCGGTCTGCCAGTCTCAGTACCCCAAGGCACGCGTGCTCACTTCACAGAAACACGCTGGAGAGTGGTGGCCAGCTGGGCGGTATCACATGTGATTAATTTCTAGTCATCCATTGCTAAAGTCTGGGAATCACTTACCTAAACATTTAGAGTAGGCCCATGCATTTATCCATTCATCCGACAAACTGAAAAGCTCCTATGTGCCAGGCTATCTTCCAGACTTGGGGACACAGATAGGAGCTATCCAGACTTAGAAATGGCAGCCTCAGGGAGCAGCACCTAGTGTGTAGGTGAGCAACTAAATGACTCATATCATGGGAGATGGCGACGAGGGCCACGAAGACAATGAAGAGCAGGGCAGTGGCGGCTTCTGAGGAGGTGACATTTGAACTAAGGTAAGTCTGTGAAGCGCTGGGGGAGATGCCAAGGGGACAGCCCCTAAGGTGGAAACTGGCTTGGTGGGTCAGATGAACAGCAAGGTGGCCGATAAGGCTAAAACTGAGAGAGCCCAGAGAGGCTGATAGAGAAGGAGGGACAGATCACTTAAGGTCTTACAGTCTGCGGTGAGGAGGGGAATTTAGTGTAAGTGAATGGAAAGCCTCTGGTGGGTTTTCCAGAGCTGAGTGATCCTCCCTGTCTAATGTTCCACAGAGATGGATGGGGACCCTCAGCATCAGAACCCACACAGTGGTTACGGAGTATGCAGAGTCCAGGCCCTGCGCCCAAGCCGTGAAACGAGCTTCTCTGTGAGTTGGGCCCTAGATCGTCCCACTGGGGAAGTATCACAGGAGACCCTACGCCGAGGACAGCTTGAGTCCCATTGTCCACTTTTGGGAAGACACCGCAGGGGGTGGCAGAACCCTGAGGAGGTCACAGAAAGAAAGGGCCAAGCCAAGCTGGGGTCTCCGGCTGCTCTGCTGCAGGCACTTCACAGGCTCCCCCCAACCCAATTCCTTCAAGGCTATACAACAGCACGGCACGGGTTAGCTTTGCACCAGTTCTCTCTAGTTGTTCTTGTAACTCTCTCACTGAAAGGACAATGTGCACGTACAGACAAACATGTCTCAAATGCCAGCGGGCACCCCCATCCCTGGGATGGTGTCAAAATGAGACGGACCCAGCGCATCTGAGCCAGGGCCCGAGACTCTGCTACTGACCAGCGGCTGTCGATGCCCACACGGCTGGTCCACGGACCCCACGCCCTGCATCCAAAGCAACCGGACCCACCAACAGCCCCCAAATGGGTGAATCCTCACAGGCAGATGAGTAATCATCACCCTCCTATTCACCTTAGGGGTTTCCCACACCAGAGCTAGAGTGCAAATTTCCACCCTGGCACTAGTTTGGGTATGTTATTAGTGCCCCTGTGCTTCGGTTTCCCCATCAATAAAATGAGATAGTACTAGTGTCTGTTTCAGAGAGTTGTTAGGCAGAGTCAATGAGCAAATTCAGGAAAAGCACTGCATGGCGTAAGTATGCAATGTACAACGGCTCCTGCTAACACTTCTCTCCTTTTTAGACATAGTGTTCTAGGGGCAGCTTTTCCATCTAATGTTTTTCTGCCACATCCTTTAGGCCACGTCTGGACTCTGGAACTTGCAAGTGCTCAGTGAGCCTGGGGAAGGAAGGAATGAACAAATGAATGAATGAATATAAGCACATCAAATCTATTCACCTCCAAAGTCACAGCCAAAGGAAAGGAGGAGGGAAAGTGGAGTTCGCACTGTCTGGCCACTGCAGGGCATAATGCCAGGTGTTTTTCGTATATTATTATGGTTCATCCTCCCAAGAGCCCTATGGTGTAGGAAATGAAAGCTCAGTGGGTTGAAGCTTGCAGAAGTAAAGACATATGCCCCAAACCCTGTGGCTGTTCAGTGACAAAGGCAGGGTTCAAAGCCATTTCCACTGGCTTTGGCTCACCAGCCTCATGGCACCAAACCTTCTCTGGCCCCCAGCGCTTTCTAGTCAGAGAATTAGTCACCACGGGTACTTTCATCAGTTGAGTGGCCAATGCAGTCCTGGCTCCCGGCATTTCTCCGGGCCCTTATCTTTATGAGCTGTGAATTTATCTCCCTACTGAGATAGGGCTCTGGGTGAAGGGCCCTCCTGTCCACACCTGGCCAAGTCTTACCTGCTTCAAACAGGTCAGCAAGCAAATGGGAGCCTTTAATTGCCTTCTTCCTTGCCTGGCCCCCTCCCTCAAGTTCAAACCTGCCCTGTAAACAAGGTCTCTGAGACCAAAGATAAGGGAGGTGAGGCATAAGGGTACTTAACCAGTAATCTCTGGGGAGACCAGCCCATTTCACAGCCCCATAAATTAATCTTGTCCGCCACAGCCTGCAGGGAGTGCAGGAGGCGGGGAGAGGCTGCCACTTCCCAGTCACAGCAGAGGGATGCCACCAGGGCAGCACGTGGTCACCCGAGTCCCCTCCCAGCAGGCAAAAGGTTTGATGACCTGGTGGGTAGGGCACTGCACAGCCACCTTACAGACAATGAGAAACCAAAGGCTTTGACCTTCTCAACGAGGCCAAGACTGTCCCCGAAGCAACTGAAGTGCACCACCTCACCCCCAGAGTGTGCCCAGACTCCATGCACGGAAGAGTCACCTAAGGGCGTGACTGAACTCGTCGCAGCCCCATCCGTCCAGGGCTGTCGTCCTCACCTCCGGAGCCACCTCCGCAAGAGCCGTTTCCCAGAAGTCTCATGCCTCTAAACGGTCCTCCCCGAGGATCCTTGGAAAGGGGTTCAAAGCCTTCCAGTCAACAACGACTGCCAATGAGCAGGGTCGTCGGGCAAGTATTTATTTGCCTGATTGTCTATGGCTACTCTTCACACTTGTTTACTTCCTTTTGGCACAATTTTCGGAACGCCCACCAAGTGCTTGGTATCACTGCAAGCACCCCGGGGTATTGCAGCATCCGGGTGTACATCCGCGCTCCCCCGATTTCCCAATCGAATGAAGGAGCAAGACAAGTCCCCAGGGAGCTGTAACAAACTGCAGCCAACCGTACGGTGGGAGGCAAACCCGCATGTGGGCGTGCTCTTTTGCTTTCCGATCCTATACCCATGTGGAGACGGTGCGTGCTCGGAGAACGCCAAGTCATTTCATAGTCAGCGAAAGGTGACAATTTCCAAGGTGAAACCGCTATTCTGATTTGTAGAACACATCGCAAAGCCAATTGTCAAATCTGACCACGCTTTCCGCTTCCCGGGATGATCTGCTCAGCTGTTCTGGACACGTATAGATGGTACGCGATCGCCCATGTGTCAAATATTTCAAAAACATCATTTGAACTTGACTTGGGCTGGTGAACGCATGACACCATACACAGATGATGTATTATGAAATTGTATACCTGAAACCCATATAATTTTATTAACCAGTTACACCAATACATTCAGGTAAAAATCAAATCAAATCAGTAAGTAAAAACATTACTTACGTGTTCAAAATTAAATGGAAATGCACTTGGGCCTAGGAAAGAGGGTAGGTAAGTCAAGGGTCTTTAGGAGTCCAGCTTTGAGAAACTGATTCCTGATAGGGATATGGTTTAATTCCAAGTTAACTGGACCTGAAAAATGTTCACTTCTATAAACTTATCAAAAAAAAAAAAAGGAAGAAAAGAAAACAAAGAACTCAAAATCCAGTTCCACTGTTCAGAATCAATCTACCCAAATATTCATGCTTAAAGATGTCCCTTAGGATTGCTACTTATAATACAAGGAATTGAAAAGCCCCTCAAAGTCCGTTACCAGAAGAATGGTTAAGTAACATTTACGCAGCAATTAAAGAGAGACACAAAAGAGCTTTCACTCATTTGCAAAAGAAATGCTTCTGATGCTAAGAAAAAAGAAGACTACAAAATAAAACTTCAACTAAGTTGTATTTGTTTTGTGTTTTTTTTTTAATCAGGCACAAGAGAGACACCAGACTGCGAACCAGGGGCCCCAGTGCGCATGCCTGAGAGGGCAGTGGCTCCTGGCTCCGCCCACGGGACTGAGTGTCGGAGGCCTTGGGATCGAATCCCAGCTTCACCACTTTCCACTTGACTTGCTTTGGGAAAATTAGTATCTTCTCTGAACCTTGCTTTCCTTTCCTGAAAAATGGGGTTCATAGCTAATGCCTGCCTCATAGAACCGTGGTGAAAAATTTTTTTAAACAGCACAGGTAAAGAATACATAATAAATGTGCAATAGTGAAAGCAATTATATGTGTGTAGATGTGATTAAACATTACAAGTGTATAGTTTAACAAGCTTTCCACAATTTAAACAGACTCTACATTGCATCCGAAAGAGATGGACATTAAACACTTTTAAATGTGACAAAGAAGGACACATCAGAATCCCAGACATCACGCTGTCTTGGAATAAATAGGTTTAGTTCCCTGTAAAGCAAGGTAGTGGGCTTGGCGGGGGCGTGACGATTAATTTATCTGAGCGAGACTTCACTGGTGGTAAGGATCACTTCTGACCTCTTCGGAGAGTTTTCAATAAAATAATGAGAGAGGATTAAAATCTGTGTGCACGTCCGTGTTCTATGCATACAAAATAAGGTTGTTTTCTTGAAAAGGAGACAGGAATTCTCACTGTCTGTGTAAAGCGAACTTCTGAAGAGTGAGTCACATGAAGGGCCGGTGCTCAGAACGTACATTCCTGAGAAGCTAGAACTGTCAATAACCAGCATCATTTACCCTCATCGAATTCTAGAAAACAAATGGGGAGGAAAGGCATGATCTGCTCTTAGAAGCTTGGTAAGCAAAGGGACAAAGCTTCCAGAAAGAACTTTCCTGAGATACTGGTCTGGGACCCCCAGGACCCCGGAGACAGAAATCGAAGGCAAAATGATGGACTCACATGGGGTGAGCAGAGACATTCAAATGAGAGATCACAGCCCACCCTGAGGAAACACAGAACTGCTTTTCCCACACTGGCCTGGCTCGCCACTGTGCCCGGCACAGAGTGAGGGAAGGAATGAATGAATGAGCCAATGAATGGCCAGCATGGGTGAGAGAGAATACAAAAGTTACATACACGGGAGTTGGGGTGTGCCGGGCCCCAGGATCCCATGTTAAACCTGTCACTCAAAATTCACTGTCGCTGAACACTCAGGTCCTGAACATGCCAACTGATGTGTAATATCTGAAGTTTTGTGTTCAGAGAGGGGCACAGATTATTTTGTCTTTAGAGCAGGGGCGGCCCATCCAACCTACAGGTGGCAATGGTGCAGAGTAAATATTTAAACATGGGAAGTTCAATAGCTGTTAAACAGGTTCAGCAAAGGCTCATTTTTAAAAATCAATACTCATACTAAGAGAAATGCACTAGCCTTCAATAGAAGGGAGGCAACTGAGTTGAAATTGTTTTTGAATCAGAAGTCGGTAGGAGCCAGTGTCTCGGACAAGTCCCCCTGAACTGGTCATAAAACAAAATAAACAAAAATAGGGTAATGTAGTTGTCTCCTAGGATCGATTTCCAGGAAGTTGGGCCTATTTCTAGGAAGCTGATGGGGACCACAGGGCTGACCCGAGTGGGTGGAGGGTATAGCTGAGGCAGGTTGAACAAGACGGCCAGGGAACGGCGAATCCACGGCTCTCCCCTGGCGTTACTGCCCCAATGAAGGATCTAGCTTTTCAACCCTGTGGCAGTAGTAGCCGTGTGACCTTGAGTAAGGAAGGCGACCTCCCTGAGTGTTTCAAATGCCACAAGCACCCTCCCCACTGTCCCCCGGCCTTCATGAATCCAATACCAGTGGGCAGACTTCCAGCTCCGAGACACCCTGGACCCAGCCCACCTGGGTCCAAACCATAGCTCCGCCCACTCCGAGCTGGGTGTTGCTACGCTGCCCTACGCCTCGTTTCCCCCAGATGTGACATGAGGGGCGGGGAGAACACCTCCTCCTTAGGTTTTGGGGACATTTTGATGAGAAAACATACATAAAGTACCCAGCACAGTGGCTGGGCCATGATCCTGGCGGAATAAACATTAGCCATTACGATGAAAAGGGATGACTAAACAATAGGTTGACACTGTATGGATTTGATGTATATTTAGAGTATTTCCTGGATCAGGATTAAAACCTAGTAAACAAGATACCTATTAAAAATTAGGCAAATTAAACTTCCTGGAGGTTGTTTTTAAAAATACTTCACTGCCTTTGTCCTAGAAGGAAGACCAAAGAGGATTATCCAAACAACAACACATATTAGTAACAGGCAAAAGGAAATGGCTAGAAATAAATATTCTCAAGACAATCTATTTCAAGAAAAACATATAGCAGATGTTAAATAGGGATGCCGGCTTCAGTGCGGCAGTGTGGGGCGGAGGGAGAGGGGAGGACATTTGATCATGAAGTTTTACCTCCTCCAGAAGACCCAGTGGAAGGAAATCGTGCCCAAATTGCACGCAGATGCCCAGCAGGAAGATGCCAACGTCAGAGGACCGGCCAGGGAAGTGACGGCCACTATCACAGACTCTAATCTGCTGAATATTCTGGAATTGATTTACCTCTGAACTGCAACTTACCTGCTCTTCGGTCTGTATACTCAGGCCTTTATTCACGGCTCATGTGTCTAGTGTCCACACCCCGCGTGTGTCAATGACAGCATCATTGTGGCAGACAACACCTTATGTCTCCCTGCCGTACCGCAAACAGGGTCTCGAGTCCTTTGCTTGTCATTAATCAAGGCCCTTCCTGCAGACACCCCTTCGCTGTATGGTAGAGGAAACTGAGGCACAGAGAGCTAGGGGGCTTGTCCAAGGTCACACCACAGGGAGGTGGAGAACCGGGACGCGAACTCAAGCTTGCTGGTTCTAGAGCTCCCCTCCCTCACACACGGTCCTCTGAGTCGTTAGGCCCAGGGCGTGTTCTTGGCATCAATAATATTTCACTCTCATTTCATGGCCCTTCATACTTGCCCTATGCAGATATTGCTAACTGAGTGCTATACTCTTAACACAGACTTGGATGAATCCTCTGAATCCTTCTTAACACAATAGTCTGTGTAGCCACTACCAATCAACTTGAACCTGACTGGTTGGGTGATAAAGCCGCTCTGACCACTGAACCGGTTAGGACTGTTCTAAGCAACAGAAGCCAACTCTGGGTAGCATAAGCCAAAAAAGAACTCCCCTAAAAAGATACAGGAGGACTCGGGAGGGGGTTGGAGAACATGTTTAGGAACCGGGAATTTCCCAGAGGCCTGGAGAGCAGGTTAAGCAGACAGGTGTGTCTGGACCCTGCCACTGAAATGAATGAGTTCTAAAGCATATTTCCCCCCTGTCTTTGAGTCCTTCTGCTCAAGATTTAAATTCCCAAGAGAGCACCCACAGGTTCGGCATCAGTCATTTGTCCACCAGCACAACGCGGCGTAAGGATGGGTGCCCGCGACGGTCATGGAGGGACTATATTAACAGGAAAAAGTTCCGGGCAGCCCAAAACGCCACCAGCAACACTTCCACCAACTACTCACTGCACCAGATGGGATCCGCCCCATCAACCAGGCCCAGGAATCCCGGTCGGGTGAGGAGCGGCTGAACAGGTTAACTGGCCGGACAGCGAGGCGTCACTGAAACAGCTCTGCTGATGATTATACATCGGGCCTGGGTGTCTTCACCTGGCGAACTAACTCATCAGCCGGAGCAAGGGCTGGCACCCTCCAGGATGGGCCTTTGAAAGCCTCTGATGAAATCAGCCCGTTGATTAACGCAATTAGCACCATTAGGAAAGGAAGTTGTTAACCTGAATCAATTATCCACAGACATCTATCACGCTAAGTGTTCCTCTTTGTCTTGAGCATATTGCACAGTTGGTGTTTCAGTGGTGATGGCCATTAAAAATAAATGATGACTGTTGATTTTCCATTGATACAGCTATTAATGTATCGATGGCTGCGGGCGTAGGCTGCTTACGTGCAGTGTGCAGAAAACAGATGGACTAACAAGAGGAAGTGAGTATCGACTCCCCTTTCTCAACTCAGGAGGTAAATATTGACCATTGTCTGCCATGGGCTGGACGGCGAAACATTCCTCTCGGCTCCACTGTTTCTTTCGTCACTCGTACCCGCAGTTTCCCGCATCGCCAACATTCAGCCGTGGGGACATCGCTCTACACTTTCGCCTCAGTATCCAATTCAGCCCCCCGACCGTGGTCCTAAAGCTCGTTGGGTGCCTGTCGGTTTGCACCTTTAGGAAAACTCTGCCTTCCCCACAGTCCCACCACTGTACGCAAATTTGTGTCTCTGTAGCCCTCTTCAGCAAAAAAAACCATAACACCATTTGCTGAAATCCAGCCCACGTGCAAAAAAAAAAAAAAGACTGTCCACAATCATCATCGTTACCATGGGCTGAACTCACCGCACCAGCCCTTGGCAGAGATGTTTAAGAACTGTCTACCTTTGTCTTACAGAGTGATAATAAACATAATCATAGCTATTGCTCACGGGCCAGGTACTCTAAGCCCTTTCCAAGTATGAAATAATTTAAACTCTCCACTAGCTCTGAAGGCGGCAATATTATGGCCCTTTTCGCAACGCAGAAACTGAGGCAGCAGAAAGTGCTAAGTTCCACCGCACCGCAGGGGAGGCGTAGGCATAACCCTATTGCTCTGACTGTAATTCTCCCTGCTCCTCCGAGCTTCTCTGCGCTTACTTCGAGTTTTGTAGCAGACGGCCGGCTTCAGGACTGTATTTCTGCTCGCACAGAAACCTGCTCTGGTGTCCCACAATGTGTGGGTGGGTGTGTGCGCGCCCTCTCCCCGCTCCCAGGTAATGGAACTGAAATGGTGCCGGTTCAGGCGATCTGTTGCAGTTATACAGCCCATCAGAGAAGCAAGGGATTCTACCCAGGCTCTGACCTGCACCTGTCCTCTTTGGGGCAAGACAGAGTTTGGGACAGGGTGGTCTTTTAAACGTAAGTTTTTAAGCCGTTTTCTTTTTTTTGTTTGTTTTTGAAATGAACCATTGGGTTTCTCCCTGGGAGTAATGACTGGGATTAGCAGCACAGGAACAGAGACAGGTGAAGCCCACGGGGCCCGGACTGTGACTGCAACAGCCAGAAATACCTGCTCATCGAATGGAGTGACTAGATTCAACAGAACAAGCGAGTGTGGGCTGGAGAGGGAAGCGGTGGGGCCGAGGGCAACCGGGGGACCATTAGCAGGAAGACAAGCCCAACAGGAGGAGAAGGGCCAGCGGTTGCCAGCACCCTGCTGACAGTGCCTGAGAAGGTCGGCGTTTCAGAGAGTCATCAAAAGGAGGTTCAAACACGACAAACCAGAAAGGCGAGCTGGGCTCTCCCTGGGAGCTGCGTTGTCAGGAGCTGATTGCAAAAGGCCTTAGACTCTGCCAAGACAACACTTCTCCGGCCGGTTCATTAAAATGGGGTGTCAGCAATGCCTGGAAATCTCCAGAAGAGGTGTTGGCTGCAGGGCATGGCTTGGGCAACCTCACAGGTGGTGATCTTTTTTCTTTTGCGGGGGAATGTGGTTTAAGGTCCTCCTGGGAAAACACACGCAGGGGAAGGAGAGAGGAAGAGGAATGGAGGAGGAAGGAAAAGGAGAAGGCGGTTGAGTACGAACCCCAGACGGCCCTCCTTGTTCAGTTCATTCAGAACGACGAGGTCTGTCCAGAAGGTGTCCAGCCACGTAAATATGAAAGAGAGACACTTACTGGAGAAGATGCGAGATACAAGAAACGTTGTACCGAGGACAATGACACCTCTGTCCCCTTTAAAGTAGGCACCTTGGGACCTCACACGGTTCCAATCGCCATCCGCCGCCCCATCATATTTTCCTGAATCTCATCCACAGTCTGAAATCTTTTCCATTTCACAGGCGATTTTAGCTTTGTGACAAGTACAAAGATGCAGGCGCCAAATCTAGGCTGTAGCGGGGCTGAGTCACCTGGGTGATTTGATGTTTTGCAAAAAAAACTCTGCACAAGATGCGATACATGAGCAGGCGCATTGTTGTGATGAAGCTGCCAGTCACCAGGAGCCCATAGCCGCGGCCTTCTGAATCATGTGAATAGTTCCCATGGAGGAATGTTCAACCTTAAAGCAAAATTTGATGCAGATTCGTTGCTCCACTTGCTCAGTCATTTTCAATGCAACAACCACACAGTACACAGGCTCACTCAATGGCATCTACCACCCCCACTGACTAGTACAGTGAAGTCGTCACTGTTCACGCATGTGCATTCCAGTCCACTCTCCCTGGCAGCCAGGTTACATGGATGTCATGCAAACTGTTCTTGTTATTTTAACAACAGCACTTTCTCCCAACAGACCTTGTACAGCCCAGTTTCCCTGGAAAGACTAACTTCAAAACAAAAAGTCTGCCTCAATTTTCATCATTGTTCAGGTTAAAGTTCTTTAAAGATGATTACTCCACGGCCCGATGAAAACCCCAGACGACCACGCACCATCTTCATCCCAGAAATAACCTAATGAGTACAGCCTCTATGAAAACAGTATGGAGGCCTCTCAAAGCATATAGAGTTACCATATAACACAGCAATCCCTCTCCTGGGTATCCACCAGAAAAATCTGAAAACATCCACTCCTAAAGATACGTGCATCCCTATGTTCACTGCAGCATCACTCACGGTGGACAAGACACAGGGACGGGCAAAGTGACCTTCGACAGCGGACTGGGTAAAGAAGAAGGGGTGTGCACAGACGACGGCACACCACTCAGCCGTAAGAAGAGGTGAAATGCTGTCATTTGCGACCACATGGATGGACCTTCGGAATATTACTTCTAAGGGAAGTAACGCAGACAGAAGTTAAAAACCATTCGACTTCACTCATGTGGGACTTAAAACTGAAAGCAACAGAGGAAAAACTAAACAACAACCAACAAACAGAAACTCCCAGATGGACAACAGTATGGCGGTCACCAGATGGAAGGGAGGTGGAGGGGTGCTGGAGGGTAGAGAGGGTCAAATATGATTTGGTGATGGAAGAAGATTTGACTTTGGGTGGTGAGAACGCAATGCGATATACAGATGACGTATCAAAGAGACGTACACTGGAAACCTCCATAAATTAACCAATTTCCCCGAAATAAATTTAACTTCGAAATCACCTAACTAGCCAGGCAGTTGGCTGGATGGGGTGGGAAGCAGCATGGTAGTCCCCCAGAGATATCCACTCCCTCATCCCTGGAGCTCCAGAGACCTGTGACTATGTCACCTGACGCGGCAGGAGAGACTTCACAGGCATGATTCGATGAACGGTTTTGAGATGAGATTATTCTGGATCATCCGAGTGGGTCCTGCATGACGTCCCTGGGGTCCTTGCAAGAAGGAGGCAGGCGGGTCCGAAGGGCAGGATGGGTTGATGGCAGGGAAGGTCGGAGTGGGGCGAGGCCCAAGCGGGGAAGACAGGAAGCAGATTCGCCCCTGGAGCCCCCAGAAAGAGCACAGTGCTGTGACACCCAGACTGGAGCCCCCCTGGCACCCGTTTTGGACGCCAGAACTGTAATAGTGAATTTGTGTTACTTCAAGCTACTCAGTTGGGGGAGAGTTGTTACAGCCGCGGAGAGAAACTAATACAGACCGTTAGCTCACTTTTGCTTTACTCAAGGAAGGTCTTGCGGCTACTTCCAAAGACATACAAAATGCAACAAATACTAGTGGAAGGTAAAACTAGTTCAGGTGGTGTGTTCCCTGAGAACAGACAAAACTCGGCCCAGCAGAGAAGGAGGCTGAAGTGTGTCTGTCCATGGGATTGTGTATTGGCTGGTGGGCCATGCCTCTGGCTCTCAGCTTCCTGGCAGCCAAGATAAAAATGACGAATCAGAGAGCTGTGCAATTTCCAGTGTCTGCACTAAACCAAGCCAGCTGCTCAGGAGAAGAGCTACTCTTCATACGAAGGCCATTTGGGGGGTTCCCATCAACAGCCTCACTGTGTGATGAAATGACACAGGACGTGACCTGCTCATTCATTTCCTCCACGCCTCGGCCCGGACATCTCCGTGCTCTGGATACTGAGAGGCAGAGAGGAAGGGCCATTTCGGGGACAAAGTGCTTGGGACATGAAGGGAAAGGCAAAATGACAGACACAGTAAGTCAGTCAAAGGGGGACGGTGGAGTCCGGGGGAATGAGAGATGCCCAGAAGAGACACCCAACCCAGCCAAGGGCACAGTGAGGAGAAATCACTTCCCATGGTAACCAGGTTGGGTCCGGAAGGCTGGAGAGGGGGTAACCAAGCATAGAATGGGGGTATGTGGGGGTGCGTAGGGGGAGGGGACGTGGGGGAGATTGACGGCACTGAGGGACCAAGAATATAAAACAAATGCAGATGCCTGGGAGCTGGGAGAGCCCAGCAGCTGGGATGAGCTATGGACACCACAACCCCAAGATGGCTGGCAAGGGGCTGAGGAGTGGGGAGAGAGGCCTGGGAGGTCGGGAAGGGTCGGATCCCATCCAAAGAGCTCTCACTCCCAATACCCGAATTCTAATTCTTACTTCTGGGTTCTACGGAAGACCATTCATCCCCAGGTACTGCCCACACGCCCCTGCGTCTTCCCCAGGAAGAACACTCTCAGGAAGGATTCAGGTACAAGAACAAGCTCTTGTTTACTAAGCACCGACTACGAGGCCCTCACTCGGGAGCTGGACTGGATCTGTCTCCCACCCAAGCCCCGGCTTGCCCGCCAGAGGGGACGCCTGTCTGCAGGGAGTCAGGGTGGAAAGGAAAGGGGAGTTCTATCCCCTCCACACCTGCCACCCTTGAAATGACTGTCACGGATGACAAAGCATTTCCACAACCAACGCTCACTCCTTCACTCACTGAGTGTTGATTGAGGGCTCACCGTGCGTCAGGCACGGCGGATGCAGGGAAGGACCAAACAGACAGGGTCCTTGGCGTTTGGGAGCTTAGATTTTGGCCAAGGCAGCAAATACACTCTGTCAGGTGGTGACGCATGCCACGTAATACAATCGGGGCGGACGGCAAAGGAGGGTCCAAAGGAGGTCGGTCTGCTGGAGCTCAGGCTAAGCGGTGGGCTCACGGGTGTTTGTTGTCGGGCTTCCCAAACTGTCACAGATGCTGTTAGATGTGTCCGGTACTAACTGGCTGGAACCTGTGAGAAGGTCAGGGGATGCTAGTGTGCACGGATGGTCGGGGAAAGCCTCTCGACCTGGTATCTGAGCAGAGGCGTGAAGGGAATAAGGGCCTGTGCCACGCTGGCACCAAGGGCCTCCAGGCCACGGGGGCCGCGAGTGGGAAGGCCCCTGGTACTTCGAGCACCGGCACCACCAATGGCAGGGGCTTGGAACACAGGGCTACCTGGAGCCTCTTCCTGACAGGTGTGGGTGCTCTCTACATTTCTTATTTTACATTCTCTCATTTACCCAAGGCCTCTGCTGAAGACCAGAAAAAGCCATTAACCCACGCACTCATTAAGGCACTTTGTTTTTTATGAAGCACCTGCTGTGTGCTTATCACTGGCCGCAAAAACAGAGAAAACATGGGCTGTGCCTTTAAGGGACTTATGGTCTGGCGACAGCAGAATAGAGGGAAAGACACTGGGGAGGATGGAGGAAGCACCAGACGCATTCATCTTGCCCGCTCCCAGGATCCTCTGCCATGGAGAACTTGGTCTGGGGTTCTTCTCATCTCAGCTAACACGCCAGGCCTGAGAAAACCCTCCCGGTTCGGGAAATTAGCTCACAGATCAACAATTCGAGGTGGCGGCTTTGATGTTCCCGGCCAGTGGCTTCCCCGCCCAGGAAGGAGCCACGCACACTGATAGCTTTTCCAGCCAGCACGGACCCAGAAAGCGACAGGCTTGCCCCGGCCGTCCGCACCCACGACCTGCTCAGACGCCTGCTTCGTCCGGCGGCAGACAGACTCTGGTTTAGGACATTCCAGCAGGTTCCCAGGAGAATCAGCACAAACTTCCCGCTGTCTGCCCAGGACCAGCTGCTAGGGCAATCAGGAGAACGGGGTGAAGAGGGGCCTTCGTACGAGATGGAAAAGCCGGTGTGTCTCGTGCGAGGGTTTCCTTCGAACCTGTGGCACCAGAGAAGGTGGCATCGGCGATCATCACCCCGGCGTTTTGGGTTCCTCTTCCCACTTGAGCAACCAAGAGCTGGGCTGTCGGGAGACTGAGCCGTCCCCACTCCCACGATTTTCTGAGCCCTGTCTCACACGCGCACAAAAAGCAGTCAGCCAGGTGCTCAGAAAGTTAAAGAATTATCGTGTGATCCAGCAAGTCTACCCCTGTGGACATCCCCCTCCTCCCCAAGCTGAAAACAGATACTCAGACAAATGCTTGTCTGCGAATGTTCACGGTAGCATTATTGCTAACAGCCAAACCCTGAAAAAAAAGAAAAAAAACAACCTCACAGGACCAGGAATGGACGAAGGGAGAAACAAAAAGTGCTATTTCTGGGCCATGAGTATTAGCCAGCCACAAAGAGGAATGACATCCTGATACACGGATGATCCCGGGAAACACTGTGCTAAGCGGTCCAGGCCTGATACGAAAAGTTGCATACGCTGAGTATGATTCCACTGACATCTGATGTCTAGAATAGAGAAAGCCTCAGAGAAAGAAAGCAGATTGGTGCTTGCCAGGGGTGGGGGTGGGGAGGGGCACGGGAGTGACTCTTTAATGGGTACAGGGTTTTCTTTCACAGTGATGACGTGTCTTGGAACCAGAGAGAGGCGGTGGTTGCACAACACTGTGGGTGTCCTAAGCGTCTCCGAATGGTACACTCTGAAGTAATTAATTTTATGGTACGTAACTTTCACCTCCATTTAAAAAAAATCCAACAGTCAGCTTATTTGGCTGCTGGGACTGGCCCGTTCTTTCTTGCTGGGCGCTGTGGACTCTCCACGGGCCACCGCCGGGAGCCAGGGGGCCCACTGTGGCTTCTAGACACAGCTTTCTTTTGGCAGCTGGTTGGACAGCCCCATCTCCTGTTGGGAGACCCACCCAGCTGGGGATCCGGACTCCTGGTCCCTTCACACCCTTCTGAAGCATCTTCCATCCCACGCCTTACAAAGTTTTAGCAGAACACTTAAATTTGATTCTGAGCAAAATGCAGGCAGGAGCCATTGGAAACCAAAAGATCTGCCAAGCAAATGATAGATTTTGGGGTCCCCCTGGCAAACCTACCCCAGAGTCCTTTCAACTGAGGACCTAGTAAGAGGATTACCCTTTGCCACCCACAATCCTGCGTGAAAGGCAGCCTGTCTGTCAAAAGACTCTCACGGGCACACCCCGGCCCAAACGTCAAACTCTCCCTGCCCTTGGGTAGGGCCAGTGCTGCACAGAGGGACACGCGGCAAGGGAAATGAACACCTGCTGAGAGAATAAGAGAAGTTGACTGGGAGGCGGGGGAGCGAGGCTAGACACGAGCGCTTTACACTGTACACCGTCTGCACGGCTGGTAGAGAATGAATTATTTCTTCCCAGTTCGGCGCCGTCATCCATCACAGTCAATTGTCAGCCCATCTGGAAGGTTTCAAGCCCCCGCCCCCGAATGGGATCCGAGCTACAAAACAGTCACGGCCGCGAGCCTTCCTAAATGGATTATAATAAATGCAAACATAAAAAACAGTTCCCTGTTTAGAGGAATTTACTCGGGGCTGCGGCCTACGTTCCAGCTCCCTCGCTCCATCCTCGCGACAAAGCTACAAGGCAGGGACTGTAACTGTGGCCACTTCGCGGATGAGAAAACCGAGGCTCCGAGAGGTGAACGGGGTTCCTCTGGCCACACAGGTCGAGCGTGGCAGGTCTGGGGAATGAAGGGAGGTCGCATTGGCTCCTGCCTGCACGTCCATCGTGACACGATGCTGGGGTCTGGGTTCAGTGGGTGGCACACTCCTCGGTCTGCACCCTCTCCCCCAGAAACTCACGCGCGTCCCAGGGTTAAACCGAAGTTGCATCAGAGAAAGAGGTCTCTCCCTTTCGGTGCTCCTGTCCGTGCTCCTGTCCGGTACCATCCTTCTCGGACTTATTCTTCTAGCTGAGCATAGACGGCACATGCCCTGGGGACAAAGGAAAATGTGTATTTCCTGTGTGTTGAATTTGGGTCTCCCCAGAGTGAAGGACCACGGCGTCCAGCCTCCCCTGCAGCCTGTTGTGATCACGTGACGCTGCTCCAGCCAATGAGATAAAAGCAGAACGGATCTGCGGGACCCTGAGGAAGATGGCTTAAATGGAGTGGGCCCGGCTGAGAGAACCCTGTTTTGCACTCTGTCCTCTTTCCTCTTCCTCTGGGGTGGCAACTTGAATGCGACGCCAGCACGCCACATGGAGAGTCCTGGCACGAGGAACCCACTGGAGAAGGACAACGTGAGTGTGGGAGGCGGAGACCACAAGGCAGGGAGCTCCTTCCCTCAGGTAGCAGAGTGGGACCTGCTGGAGAGGCGCAGAGCAAGGAGTTTTCCGTGGGTGATCACAGCGCCTCCTCTGGCCGGGCCCTGGGCCACGTGCTGGGGAGTAACGACACGCAAGGACACAGCCCCTGCCTGCATGAGCGGCCCGTGGCTCGAAGTGCCAAGGAGAGGGCAGCTGTAAAATAAAGAATGCGCCCCGAGTGTGACGAGCGCCACTAAGGGACACACAGGATGCCGTAAGAACCTACGCAAAGAATCTAAATCAGACCGGGTTCAGGAGGAGGAAGGCTGTGAGTGCCAGAAACACCGACAAGACAGTGGGCTACACAGGGCAGAAGTTTATTTCTCTAGCATCTAACAAAAATGTGGAGGGAGCCATTCAAGGCCCCCGGGCAGGTGAGGGGCAACATCAAGGACCTAGGACTCAGGTTTGTTTTTTGTTTTTTTGGTTTTTTTTTTGCTTTCCTTTCAAGTACACAATCAAGACTCACGGTTGCTTCATGGTTCAAAGTGACTGCTGGTGTGCCAGCCATCCCATTCAAGTTGCAGCCCCAGAGGAGGAGGAAAGAGGCCAGAAGCCAAATAGGGTCCTCCCAGCTGGGTCAACTCCATTTAAACCATCTTCCTAAGCTGCCCACAGATCCATTCTGCCTTCATCTCATTGGCTAGAGCAGAGCCACGTGATCACAACGGGCTGCCTGTGAGGTTGGACCATGTAGTTGTTTATACCAAGTGGCCCTGAGCTCGGCTAAAAAAATGGGGTTGCTGCCACAGGTAGTCCAGTTATTTGGATGTGTTTGCATTTGGGGGAAGACAATTTCAGTTTTAGCTTCACCTCTGTCACTTACCTGCTGGGTGAGCTTAGGCAAGTCACTTAACCTCTCTGAGCCATCCATGGGAAGGGCCCACAGCACTCCCTTCGTGGTGGTGCTGGAGTCTCAATTGAAGCCTGTGGTTTGAACACAACTGCTTTGCAAGGTCTAAAGCTGAGAACGCATGAGAGGAACCACTGTGCTCCACAGAACTACTTCCTCTTCCTTCCATTCTCCAGGACCCGGCAAAGCTGGAATTCCTGGGAGCCACTGTTACCAGCTTCCTCTTCTGACCTTCCTGCCCAACAGGTGGCTCCTCGAGATGGAATTCGGGAACTTTCGACACAGGCTCTGAGTCATGACTGTGGCGTAGAGGTCATACCAAGACCTTCCAGGATCACAGAACGAGGCAGGCTAACAAGGGTTTCCTCAGGGGCTGTAATTAACACCCTCAGCTGCGCCCGGAAGGAAAATGTCCGTGGTGTCTGGCTGCTAGATGGGGCCCCAGATTGCCCCTGGAATGGTAGGAGCCCAGATGAGCCTGACCAGTTGGAGAAGGGGTCTCCAAGCAAGGCCCTAAGGGAGAGAAGGATTTTAGCTCTAGTGCTAGAAACAGCAGCTAATTGCAAACGCAGCTCGTACCGGGCACTGCGTTCTGCCCTCCACCTGTAATGTCTTAATGCCTCCTGTGTATGGCGCTCTGGGTGTGTCGTCCTACCACCCCCCTTCTACAGGTACTAAGTTTGGGGCCACGAGGCAATGGAGCCTGCAGGAGGTTGCACCAGGTAATCAGCAGTACGGGGAGGACAGGTGAGGATGGATGGGACAGAGATGCAAAAGGCACCAGGGGCATCATGAGCAAAGGCCAGGGGCTGCGGAGGGCCAGCATGGCGGGGCACTGAGGAAACCAGTCTGGAGGGCGCAGGATGGGTAGAAGTCGGCCCAAACCTTACAGAGGGCAGCTCTGAATGCTGAGGTGACACTCTTAGACTCTACCCCCAAGGCAGAGAGGAACCGTTGACAGGTATCCAACAAGTGACCGACACAATACAGGAAAATGTGCAGAAAGCTTTGGGCCAAACAGATTCTGTTCCCACTGAACAGATAAGAAAACACTGGAGGCTCAGAGAGGCTCATTCGTTTACCCTGGTCACACAACCAGGAAGTAGCCAGGTTCGGACACGAACCCAGGCCACGTGCCTGGCCTACTGCATGGTGGACAGTGGTATTTCCACAGTCAAAAGCCACCAGTTAAGTGGGAATGCCCTTAAGTCCTCAGCCTGGGAGACCCTGAAGGTCACAATGTCAGTGGAAGGACCACAGTGGGGAAGCCCTGGTCCCAGTGGCAGGCCTTTCTCTAGGCCCAAGGGGGCAAGCTCGTGGGTCACCATGACTCCTGAGGGCAGCTTCCCCCAAACTGTGCTCTTTCCCAAGATGGACCTCTCAGTGCCCCTTGACCTTCCCTGCTTCTTTTCCCCGGGGGATGGGGGAGGAGGGAGCAGAGAGATGTCCTCGTCTGCCAAGGGGGGAGGAGGGGGGCTATGCAGACCCAGAAGCCAGTATTTCTAACAGATAATTGCTCTATTATTTAAACAACAGCCACTGGAATAGCTCATTAAAGGGACAAAGGCAGTAATTACCTAGATTTTTATCTGGGAAAGTCCAAAGGAACAGTCAGGGGTTACATTTCTAGGTAACCTGAGAGCCTGAGAAGCCCAGCAAAGCAGAGTCGCCAGGGCCCAAACCAGTTTGGCAGAAGTCCCTGCAGGGGCACACGGTTCCTGGGATGATCAGAAAGGCGCAGCATTTCCCACTCGCCGGCCATCATGCCACATGCCTGCTCATCACTTCTCTGAGGTCGCACCACAGCCCCAGGAAGAACGTACCACGTACAGTCCCATTCTGCAGATGAGGAAACTGAGGCTCACCGCGGCGATGGCACTTACCCATTAGGCAGTGCAGGGAAGAGGGGTGTGCCCCATTCTACCCTCCTGCCTGAAAATGAAGACCCTGCTCCCCACCCCACTCCACCCCAAGGTCTGACCAGGGAACATTTGTCAATGGCCAACAAAGAGAGGACCGTCTCCTTTCTCTTCAGGACAAGCCCAGGGCTGTTGTTATGCTGCCCATCCCCCCCCCCTGGGTAAACTGAGGCTTAGAGAGGTGAGGGGAAGCTGCAGGACCAGGATGGCTAGCCAGCTCCATCCCGCCTTGGAATCCTGCTGCCTTTGTATCTAGGATTCCGTTGGAGGCATTTAGGGTCAGAGGGAGATGCTGTCTGTCTGGTAGCTTTTGTTTGTTTTTCTTGCACAGAAACTACCTCCCCTGGGGAGCAGGAGAGAAAGCCAACAGGATATTCCTAGGAGTCGGTTCTCAGCCTCCCGCCCACAAGGGACATGGCCACACCGAGGAGAGACCCCTCTGTCTGCCGCACTCCCCTGTGCCTGGGGAGCCCTGGGAAGCGGGCTAAATACCAGTGGCAGCTGAGCTGTCCTGGGGGCTCCAGCAGCAGCCGCCTCTTGCCCAGGGGGAACCCAGGCACAGAGGAATGTTGGGAGGAAGCCTCCAGGGGTAAATGGCTGCCCCTCAAGGAGCCAGGCAGGGCTGAGAAGGGCAGCGATAAGGAGCCCTCTTCCTCTTCCCCACCCCTTCAGGGAGATAAGCATCTCAGGCCTCAGACATCTGGGCCACTCACCTCAGCCGCATCCCCAATGCCCACGGTCTCTGACTTAGTCTCATACCCCTTGACCAGCAGGGCCACAGCCTGGGGATCGGAGAACAGGGGTCTTGGGGGTCAAGGTGGCACAAACCTTCCCATCAGATGGCATCTGAGCTCAGGTCCCTACGAAGGAGGACAGGGGCACGTGGGCTGAGTGGGCACCAGAGAGTTGGTTCGTTTCCCCACCTGCTCAGGCGGTGCCCTCAGAAGCAGGGAAGTGACCCGTGCGTGCCAGAGGTAGGGACGGGCCTGCTCCTCCTTGTCGGGACAGGTGGCATGGAGGGGAAGGAAGCAGGCCCACCAGGGCCGGGCGGGGAGGGCCTGCACCGCTCCACACAGTTGAGGCCTTCCCACCCCCCTGGTACGAGAGCGAACTGAAGCTTGAAGGGATGAAAGCACCAGGCCGAGTCTCACGGGGAGTAAGAAACGGGGCTGGGTTCCAGGGAATAAATGGGGTTCGCAGCGCCCAGTGAAAGAATCAACAAAAGGATGAGTGAGTGAGTGAGTGAGTGAGTGAATGAATGCCTCCAGACCTGGAAACCGCACCAAGCTGGCTCTGAAAGCTACACGATCAGCACATCTGTGTCTCCAGCAGCACTGCTCACAACAGGTGAAACGCGGAGGCCGCCCAAGTGCCCATCGGGCACTGAATGGGTAAGCAGCAGCATGCGGACGTTCACGTAGCAGAACATCATACGCAGCTATAAAAACGGAGGGAACTCTGGGATACGCTACAATGTGGATAAATCCTGAGGACACTGTGCTCAAGATTAAATGAAATCAGCCAGGCCCAGAAAGACACCCTTACAGAGATACTTAGAGTCGTCAAGACCGTAAAGGCAGAAAGTAGAACTGTGCTGGACAAAGGCTCGGGAGAAGGGAGCACCGGGAGTTACTGGTTAATAGGCTAGAGCTTCAAACCCACGGGATGAAAACAATGATCCTGTGGATGGCGGTGAGGGCTGCTGGAGAATGGGAATGCACGCGACACCACTGCACTGTGCATTTAAAGATGGTTACGATGGGCCCTGGCTGGTGTGGCTCAATGGATGCAGCGCCAGCCTGTGAACCAAAAGGTCACCTGTTCTGTTCCCAGTCAGGGCACATGCCTGGGTTGCAGGCCAGGGCAGCCACACAGCAATGCTTCTCTCCCTCTCTTTCTGCCTCTCTTCCTCTCTCTCTACAAATAAATAAATAAACATCTTCAAAAAAAAGGGTCCAGATGGTAAATTCTATTGGTGTGCATTTTAACCCAATAAAAACAAGGAAAAAGGGCATGATCGAGAGCACTGTACTGGTTAGCTACTGCTGGGTAACAAATTGTCTGTCACAAGGACCAGGAATCCAGTCCCAGCTTAGTTGAGTCACCTGCGTTAGGCCACAATCAAGGTGACAGGCAGAGCTGAGGTCTCACCTGAAACCCCCAGCACATGTGGCCAGTGGCAGAGTTCAGAGCCTGGTATCCTGCTGGGCTGGGAGCCCCAGTTTTCTTCTGGGTCCCAAGCAAAAGCTGCCTAATTCCCGGCCATGTGGGCTTTCTCTACAGGACTTCTGTATCCCTAAGCCAGCACGGGAGGGTGTCTACTGACAAGACCTGAGTGGCTTCCCGTCCGGCCCGCCGTATTCTGTTTGTTGAGAAGGAAGTTGCGGGTTTTGCATACAGTCACCAGGCGAAGATCGCAGAGGGGTGTCAACAGGAGGAGAAGTGACTGGGAGGCCACTTCGGAGTCTGTCCAGCGTACAACCGCTCTCTTTGTTTTGGTCCCTGGACGTTACAAAATCTCACTCCCCCACTCCAGGAGCTGAGGGGAGAGGGGTGGGCAGTGGACCCCCGGCTCTTGCAGGCTAGAGGAAAGATTTCTATTTTAGTCTAAGAACAGGGGGAGCCACTGGTGAATTCTGAGCAGCCAACTGACATAGCTTACGATGGGGAGGGGGGCATTTTAAAATCCTTTGTAATTTTGTGGTAAAATACACATAACCTAAACTTTACCATGGTAACCATTTTTAAGCGTACAGTTCGATGCGTTAGGTACATTCGCACTGATCACAACCATCACCACCATCTGTCTCCAGAAACGCTGTCTTGAAAGCTGAAACTTTACACCCATTAACAAAATTAAGTCCCCAGCCCCTGGCACCCAGCGTGCCACTTTCTGTGACGTCGGCTGCTCTGGACACCCCACGTGAGCAGAGTCATACAGTCTTAGTCTGTCTGTGACTGGCTCATTTCACTGAGCGGCAGGTCCCCAGGTTACACCCACGTCATCGCAGGTGTCCAATCTGAATCCCAGTGCTTACGGGCTAATATGTCATTGGACGGATACGCCAGGTTTCATCCACCCATTCCTCCGCGGATGGACACTTGGGCTGTTGTGACTTTCTGGCCATTGCGAAAAATGCTGTTATGAACACGGGCGTGCAAATTCCAGCTTAGAGGCTTTCTACCTGCAGGAGGTGGGTTCCCAGAGCGGCAAATGGTGTGGGCTTTAGGGCCAGACAACCTGGGTTGTCTGGGTTCAGATCCCGGCTCTGCCGTTTCTTGCAGGGCCTCGGGAGATAGTGATACCTACTCCTGGGGGTTTATAACAATGAAGGGCGATAATTTGGGGACAGTGTCTTGATTAAAGTAAAGGCTCACTAAGATCTAGCTGAATATGCAGGCCCTGGCTGGTGTAGCTCAGTGGATTGAGCACAGGCCTGTGAACCAGAGGATCGCGGTTCGATTCCCAGTCAGGGCACATGCCTGGGCTGCAGGCCAGTTCCCTGCAGGCCAACTCCCAGCAGGGGACGCACAAAAGGCAACCGTACATTGATGTTTCTCTCCCTTTCCCCTTCCCCTCTAAAGGTAAATAAATAAATAAAATCTTAAAAAAAAAAAGATCTAGCTGAATATGCCTTACCAACCAAATCTAGAATGCCTAAGGTAAGCCCTTAGCCTGGCTTCACGCTGCCCTCAGCCTGGACATGTTTGAGTAGCCGTGCCTCGTGCCCCAAGCTTCTTGTGACATCATCACTGTCACTTAGCTGGGTGGCCAGGGAATCAGTCCTGCAGGACGCCTTTTCTCTAACTTTTCAGATGCTCCTCCGCAGCTCCCCTACCCACCCCTCCATCAGACCTTCTTGTCTTGCTTGCCTTCAGTGACTGACAGGCTCCTGAATTATGAAAAAGAGTGAGAGGTATTTATATCTCCGCTCGGGCCTCGCCCCCACTCCTCACAGGGAGCAGGAAGGCCTTTCCGCGCAGGGAAATCTATAAAGTCCTCAAAGGAGCGCTTTTTCTGCCCTTCCCAGCAGTCTCCTTCAGCTCTGTTCCCATCTGAGGACAGCTGGCTCCTGCTGTCTGTCCTGGTGGAGGGCACAGGCAGGGAAGGGGGGGTGGGGCCTGGCAGGAGGGGGGCGGTGCCACCTGCCGGCCTCCATCCACTCTGCCCTCCCAGTGCTGTGTCCGCAGCAGAAGCCTTTCCTCCTCTCGTGTGGGTGATGAAGAACAGCCTGGCCCTCGGATGGCAGTCACCCGCCTCTGTAAGAGTCTCCTCTTCCAATCTCCTTGGCCCCCCCGCCCCCTCCAGGCCGACACAAAGCAAGAACCCAGCACTCGGACTGGGCTCCAGGTGCTCCAGTTCACTGTTGCCTTCAGGGTCACGGTTCAGGTTGCGGGCTAATGAAGTCAGGCTGTCCCAGGTTCAAATCCCCACTCCACCACTCACTACCTTTGTTCACTTTGGGATAAACACTTCATAACAATGTGTCTGCTTCCTCTCATTGTGGGCTGAATTATGCACCACTCCCCCTGCCTCTGAACTTTATAATTTGGAGTCCTAAGTCCTAAGTCCTAAGTCTTGGACTTAGGACTGTCACCTTATTTGGAAATAGGGTCGTTGCACATACAATTAGTCAAGATGCAGTCCTACTGGAGTATTGGTCTCTAATCCGTTGCACATACATACAAACTGTCACCTTATTTGGAAATAGGGTCGTTGCACATACAATTAGTCAAGATGCAGTCCTACTGGAGTATTGGTCTCTAATCCGATATGACGAGCGACCTCATAAATAGGGGAGATTTGGACACAGACATGCACAGAGAAGGAACACCACGTGGAAACTGGGGTTGGCTGCCCCGAGACAAGGAGCTACCACACGCGAGGAGGGGGAGGCCTGAAGCAGACCCTTCCACCGGAGGACACCCCCTTCGCTGGCCTCCTGGGAATGGCCACTGAGGCCACCATCTTGGAAATGGACGCTCCGGCCCCAGCTGAGCCTTCAGAGGCCAGCAGCCCCTGCGGACGTCTGCACCGAAGTCTCGGGAGCTGCACCTCAGCTCCAGCTGCTGCCCATCGAAGTGGCTCCCAAATTCCTGACCCCAAGAAATGATGAGACAGTGACTGTTTTCTTTGTCAAGCTGCGGACTCCTGGGGTAGTGACTCGTCAGGAGGCGACAGGTGACGCATGCTGTGACCTCGTGCAGCTTGCTCGACCACTCTGAGCCTCAGCTGCTTCATCTATAAAACAGGAATCGTGGGAGCTCTCAGGAAATGGAGGTGTTCGAATAAAATAATTTCTGAAACCACAGCAAACGCTTTCTAAGTATTTGGCACTCTACGAAAATGAATTCCTGAAAGTCTCAACAAATGACCAGAATTTTAAAGATGAGGAAACTGAGGCTCAGAGACGTGAAGTAACTTACCCAACACCACACAGCTGCTAAAGGCAGAGCTGGGACGGTGAACCGGGTGATCTGGTCCACGGCCCGTGCTCTTCCTCACTGCTCTGCCGTCTCTTGGAGAGACAGGGTTCAGCTCAGTGCCGGCCAAGCAGAAAGTCCACCATCAGCCTCAGCTAGTCTCTCTAAATAGCAGTTGCTGTTTCTTAATTAACTCTTACCGGTTAGCTCTTAATAAACTAGTAAGAATGATTATACGGACCATTTAAAACTCTACCAGGGGATCCTTTTTATCTCTAAGACTTTCCCGGACGTGTGCTGTGTAAGCCCCTCCAGCCAGGAAACCCCCAGGGAATAACAACAGTTAATGCGATTAAGGATGGAGGCACCGGCACTGTGCTAAATCCTGCCCAAGTGCTACCTCATTTAATCCACCACCAGCCAGCCTTAACAGACAGGTAATATCATTATGCCCATTTTGCAGATGGGAAAACCAAGGCAAAGAGGACATTGAGCAGATGTTCCCTGCCCCAAACCACACAAACAGAAGTGGCAGAGCTGAGATTTGAACCCACGCAGTATAGCTCCCTCCTCCTATGCAGATCTGGCTTGCTGGGGTACCCAAAAGGTCGGGGAGGAGGGCCCAAAATCTTTGGGTTCAACCACACAAAGATGCTCTCTGAACCTGGTCCCTCCCACGCACATGCAGCAATTTCTACTGAAACACATCGCCCCGAGGCCTCCGGGGCAGTTTCTTGGCTCCCCGAGACTCCCCAGCTGGGGCCTTCCTTCCTGTTTGAAGAAGTGAAAGCTTGGGGACACCAGCCCGGGCCCAATATAGTTCCAAATCTAAATTTAACAACAATAACCCGGCTCCAGGCTGACCCTGCAGGGAAGACAGGGGAGAAAGGAAAGGGAAAAAAAAAAAGCGACAACTAATTCTTCACAAATTCGGACAATAATAAAGGTTCCTTTCAAGTGTCAGGGCATATTCTTAGCAAGAGCGTAACACCCAAATCAGGTCCGGGCTGTAAAAACGGCATAATAGCAGGAAGCTGGGCTACAGGCTTGACTTCCTCTGGGGAGACAGAGGGTTTGGGGGGGTGGGGGAGGTTGGGCGGGCAGGGACGGGCAGGGACGGGCAGGGACGGACAGGGACGGAGCCAGGCAGGGCCTGACACACTGGGACACACATACCTCTCTGGGGCTTCCCTCCTGAGTTCCACCTGGGGTAACCTGTGGGGTCCCTTGGAGTTATGGCCTTAGGTCACAATCAACATGCCTCTTACTCCCGCTTCCCCATAGCCAGCCTTCTTGGCATCATCCAAGTACAAGTCCAAAATGCAAGTTGGGTAGGGCCAGGTGAGAACGCAGCTCTCAGACTACCGACTACAAAAAGCAAAGTGGATGCCAGCTGCTGGGTTCTGAAGGCCCCCCTGCATTTGCTGGGGGGCCACTCAGCCCACGGGCCATGGCTCCGGGAGTCCAGATTCCAGCCAGGGTCTGAAAATGGCCAGGACCCCAAGGCGAGGTGTCCCTGGGAGACACGAATTTTTCTGGCAGCTCAGGGCCCCTCCATGGCTTTGCCAAATCTTGGGCTGCAGGGCAGCCAGAGCAGCCAGAGCCTCTGTCCTCCAGCCTTCCCTCCCCATCTCCTTCTCTAGTGTTGGGGCCTGCATCGCTCTCGGACCCAACAGCTCTCCCAGCCTGGCCTGGCTCCCTGCCTGGTTTCTCCCAGTCAGGCATTCCTCCTACCTAAGACTAGTACACTCAATCCCACCTTGGTATCTGCTTCTTGGGAGAACAGACTAATGCGGGGTCATGCCCCCTCTCAGCATAACACCCTTGTAGAAGCTTCTCATGCCACTGGACCAAGATTCAGATTCCTTACGCTGGCCTCCGGGACCACTTCTCTGACATCCACTTCCAGTGTTATCCCTGGCTCCATGGTCTTCTTGCTCTTCCTTGAACATCCCAAATTGTTTCTGCCCCGGGGCCTTTGCACCTGCCTTCCCCGCAGCCCAGACCCCTGTTCTCCGGGCCTGGAGACTTCTCCCTCATCCCTCAGGTCTCGGCTCAGATGTCATCTCCTCAGAGAGGCCTTCCTCGACCTACTGGACCCAAACAGGCTTCCTGTCTCTGTTCCCCAATCAATACCTACTTCTTAGACTGAGAAAAACGCATCTCGCTGTGCGTAGTTGATTCGTCTGACAGCCTTTCTTGAAAGTAAGCATCTAGAAATACACCAAGAGCCAGCATTCACTGAGAGCTGACCAGGGGCCGGCCGCTCTTCTGAGAGCTCCCCGTGTTTAGCTCCTCCAGCTCTTCCACTCCCATTATAGGGGAGGATTCAGAGTGACTAAGATGTCAAATGAACCCCCAGAAGCCACACAACCAGTAGCTGGGAGAGTGGGGCTTGGACCCAGAGTCCACCCCCTTTTCCAGAACGCCATTTTGCTTCTTGTGGACACCTTGGGGCACCAGCAGCCCCCACCCCCGCCATGTCTCTCCTTGTAATGGAACTGGTTTGTCACCTGCTTCCACGGACCAGGTGCACACTTAAGTCATACCGTTCTCCTTTCACAGGGACCCTGGAAGGCGGGGCCTGGTTCCTCTCTGTCTGCCCTCCCTCCAACCCCGTCCTTTGTCCTGAAAGCAGACCCCTACCCTATGGACTCCATCTCCCAGGATCCCTTGTGCTCTGGCTCCTGGTGGGAACATCCAAAGGAAAGCTCCGGGTAGGAAATCTAAGGGTACCAGGGGAGGGAGGTGGGCTATTTCTCCCCCATTGCCTCCCTCCCTGAGGACATATCACTGGCAGAGACGTGTCCTTGCCCAGTTACAGCTCCTGCCAGGTGGCCCGTCTACCAGGACACCAGCCCTAGCCGGGCTCCAGAAAGCTGACTTCCTCATGTCTCGCCCCTTGGGCCTGCTGAGCGTGACAGCTCCCCACTGCTGCCTAACTCTGGGTGCCTCGGTTCCCCTCCATTGCCCACTTAACCCCGCCCACCCCTCTACAGGTAGATTATAGTTTCCGCAGGGACCCTGGCTGGCAAGCAAGCATCAGGACGCCCCGTTTTATGAATGAGGGAAAACAGGGTCACACGCTAGAGGCTGCCTGTCTAAAGGTCACATGGCTTGGCTAAGCCCAGACCCCAGGTGTGCTCCCAAGGCCCGTGCTCCCAAGGCCCCTGCTCCGTCCAGTTCTACAAAGACCACCTGAACCTCATGGCTAAGAGAGGGTGGACTCTGGGCCAGCAGCAGGGACCCGGGTTCAAGGCCCAGCACTAGGGTCCTGGGCCAGTTATCCATTCCCCCTGAGTCTCATTCTCCTCATTTGAAAAATACGCATAATAATAATCGTTCTACCTTCCAGGGCCATTGCTAGAATGAAACGTTGCTGTACATAAGAAACACTTCAGGAGCCCGGAGCGTAGTAAGTGCGTGATAAAGATAGCCAGCGTCGTCATCACCGTCGTCATCCCTACTACTATTATTGTAGTCGCTGATATCCCCTGTGCACCAATGTCATTTCCAGACTCGCCACTCCCCAGCAGATAACAAGAGAACAATTCACTCGAGACGCGATGAGCTAAGGACCCAGGCTATTCATAGAGCTGTTCTTACCGAAGCAGGACAGTGGAGCCCCAAGTTCCTTAACTGGGTCAAAGTTACACCTGACCCCTCCTTTCCTGCCCCCACCCCCAGGCTCTGGCACAGACATTATCAGCATCCATCGCCTCTGAAGGCTATCCCTGCTGCGAGGCTTTGATAGGGAAAGTGTGAAGAACAAAGGCCATTGTTCCAGGAGGCAGCTGGTGCCTCTCAGACCACAGGCCAGCTTCCCAGGGGCAAGGCCTGGCTCCGAAGACACAAAGAGACGAAAGTCATTAGGACTGGAGACAAACAATGATGGCATCACCTCTGTTTACCTGCCCCGGGGAGGCTGCCAAGCTGGGGAACAATGAAGTTGGGCTGCTGGACTGTAGGTTCCCTCTGCCCTCCCTGAAGAGTTTCTTTCAAAATAACAGGACGGTGTGTGGTCCAGGGCGCTTGGGACTGGGCTCAGATCCTATTTCTGGACGGGACGGTGCTTAAAAACATGAGCTGCAGCATCTAACTGCCTAGATCCAAATCCTGATGCCATCATAATTAGCTGTGTCACTTGGGTTCGGTGACTTCATGCTGTGAGCCTCAGTTTCTCCATCTGTAAAATGGAGATGAGAGGGGGACCACCCTCTCCGACATTGCATGCAGTTGTGACCCAGTTAAGGGCTCCCTAGGATGACAGTGGTGGTGATCCGCCCCCTCCTCCTCCCCGTAGCCTTGGGTTACTTCCCTGCCCCTTGCTGAACTTTAGTTTCCATGTCTGTCAAATGGGAATAAGCAACCAGCTCAGCCATCAGGCGAGGCACAAATAAAAATGAAGAAAACCATTTGGAGACAGGATCTCTTTCAGGTATTATGTATTTATTTTTAGAGAGAGGGGAAGGGAGGGAGAACGAGAGGGAGAGAAACATCAATGCAAGAGATACATTGATCCTCTGTCTCTCACGTGCCCCCAACTAGGGGCCCGTTCCGGACCCAGGCACGTGACCAGACTGAGAATCAAACCGGTGACCTTTCGGTTTGCAGGCCAACACTCCAGCCACTGAGCCCCACCAGCCAGAGCAGAAGCAAGATCTCTTTAAGAGCCAAGTCAAGGTTCACCTACAGTCGACCCCTCCTGTGACCTTGGCCACGCCCTTCCTTCTCAGGTGAGCATCCCCGTGTGCAAAATGGGGATGGCCACAGCGTCTTCCTATAGGGCGGGAGCTTGAGGATCCAGGGAGGCAGTGAGTGCCTGGCACAATGCTTAATGCATAAACACCAGGTGCTACCGCCTGACTGTGAACAGCCCCACATTTTCAGGAGGGTCAGGAGCCGACACAGACCAGGAGTAATGGAAATTAACACACCGCCTGACCAGGGCAGCTGCACAGTACAGGCATGCCCATTTTGTAGGAGGAAAAACTGAGGTCTGGGAGAGAAAACAGGGGTTGGGGGTGGGAGATGCACCGTCTAACCCCCGGTGGTATCTGGTGAGTTCAGGTCACTTTTACCAGGGTCCTTGCCAGACAGAGAGGTGGCAGTGGCAGAAAACTCAGAGCAACTTGTTACTCGTTTTTTCCCAGTGCCCTCATTCCCTCGTTCTTACCCCAGCCAGGTGCTGCCGGGGGTGTTGGAACAGACAGATACCCTCTCGCCCAGACAGAAACCAACGACGGCTGGTGTTAACCAGCCCTTCTCCATCTCTCGGCCCTGCTTGTACTGACTTCATTCTTAGGCAAGCCCATGTCCCAAGATGCCCACCAGCAGCTCCCAACAGATCTGTGACCAGTTCGGGGACTCCCTGGAAAAAGAGAGCTCTCCTGCCCTAACACTCCAGCCAGAGTCCAAGGGCCACTGGTCCCCATTGGACTACCTCGGGTCACATGACCAGTCCTGACTCTATCACTAGCGTCCAGGGGATAGAATGCGCTGATCGGTCAAACCTGGAACAGAAATTAGGTCTGCTCCCCTTGAACTTCAAAGACAGAAAATACGGGGAGGGATTGACCCCAAAGGGAAAATCAGAGTGCTATTACCAGGGTGAATGGTGGGTGCGGATAAACCGCAGATCTCGTTCTGCAACCACAGGCCCCTGTCACAGCTCCACTTGGGATGGGATCCCCCTGCCGGGTCTCTGCTTAGGACCCGCGGCCGACGTCCCCTTGTACGTGTCCGGCAAGGTCCAGAGGAAGAAGGCAGGAGACCACACGCCGACGCACTGGGGGAGCTGGCCGGTTCCCTGAGATCTCCGCACGCCAGTTCCTGCTGCTGCCACGTGAGACAAATCAGTCCTACTGCTCAGGCATGAGCCAAAGCTTTGAAATCATGTTTTTCACACACACACACACACACACACACACACACACACACACACGTACTGGTTTTGTTTCTCTAGAGAACCTTGGCTTCTACAGGTTAAAAGGCTCTGACCGAACTTGACGCCTCACTCTGTTAACAGAGGAATATGCCCAGGCATCGCTGACAACTTTGAGAGTGAGACCTGACCGGGGGGAAAAACGATGACATAGGAAAACTGAAGAGTATAGTAGAAAGAAATTCACAAAAAGCCCAAGTGACGTCTTGTTTCCAAGACCGCACATACCTAATAGCAGAAATGCTGAATGAGTATTTACTGCCTGCCACATTCACGCCCACTCTACAGGTGAAGGAAACTGAGGCTCAGAAAGAGGAAGAGGGCTCCCCAAAGATGTACAAAGCTGGAACTAGGTGTCATCAACACTGACGCTCTTAACCAACGAGCTTTGCCTTCCCTTCCTTTCTGATGGTCAAGTGTGCGAAACCCACCAAGGGCTAGCTTCCACCCGTGAAGTCCGCTTCCCCTTGGTGTGCCCCCTGGCGGTGTGCCCAGGCTCACAGCTACATGTGTCCTCAAAGCCACATGACTCCATGGAGAAGCTGGGTACTGGATTTCATTCTTCACCCCAGTCAAGTCCAAACCCCCCAGTAAACCACCCAGCCGTGACTCTGAGCATCTCACTCATGGCTGTATGTTTACTGTGTGCGGTGGCAAGGACCGCAGCACAGTATCCCCGCCCCCTGCCCGCAACACCGTCTGGGATGCCATCTCTGGACTCCACTCTCTAGTCTCACTCTTCTGGGCTGTCCCCTCCGCAGGGGCCAGAGGGCTTCTGTCAAACACAGCCCTGATCAGGTCTCCTCCCTGCTCATAACTCTTTACTGGCTCCCAATTAACTTCAAAACAAACTTCACAGTTTGGTCAAAAAAGCCCTTTACGGCCCGACCCTGTTTATCATCCCCAGCTCCTCTCCTACTGTTTCTTGAACTTTCTCCCCCACCCCCCGCCCCGAGGTCCTAAATTGGAATTGCCACAAACTGGGCATTGTTTCAAGACTCCACACCGTTGTCTTGCTGTTCCCTCTGCCTGGAACACCCTTCCCTCATCCCGTCCACCTGGCAGCCCCTCTTCGCCCTTGGACGCCCAGCTGAAGCATCACCCCTAGTCTGTCTCTGAAATCTGACCTCCCCTGTGGGATCGGTCCGGACTTCTTCTGACTGTTTTATTACCGTCCACCTCTCACCATCCACGCCTCTCCTGTGAGCGCCCACAGTTCCCTGTGCCCCCCCCTCAGTGTCCTTCGTCGTGGGTCTCACCCAGTGTCGTCTCTTCCCAGTCGCTGAGAAGGCAGAACCCTACTGCCAGGTTCATCATCGAATCCCGTTACCCAGCTCAGGGCCTCGCACACAGTAGGTGCTCAGTAAATACTGTTGGGTAAAAGGAAGGAGGGAAAAAGGGAGGGAGGGAGGGAAGGAAGGAAGGAAGGTTGGTTGGTTGGTTAGAAGGCATCCTGTGTGTTCTTGACTATCAAGCCCATTAGGCTGTGAACTCCCTTACTGAGTGAGCTCTGTAGAGACAGACCCAGACCCAGGGGCAGACACACAGTAGGCCTTCCATTGCGTTTGCTAAATTCAACAGCAGCCATACAGCCGCTGTTGCAGACTCCAGCCTGAGCCTGTCCTGGGGGCCCAGCAGCCCTGGTGTCTTCAGTGGCCTCTAGCCACAACCGAAGAGCGCCCCACCCCCACTCCCACCCCCAAGTCCCCCAGCCCGAAGCCTCCGGAGCAAGAGCGCCTTTGTTTTCCAACTCAAGGCCCCCTTGGTGATTTTGTTTTTCATGGAAAAGTGGGGCGAGTTCATTACATTGTGTTCCTGCCTTGGAGATAATTGTCATTCATCTGACATCAAAGTCAGAGCCACGACCAGCTCATTTAAGGCTTGTTCCACCCATATTTTCTTACAATCAGGAAATGGGGTATTTCCTTCATTTTTAAAACCGTCCCAGTGAGCCTCTGCCACATGGCTTCCTTTACAAACTTCTCTTGAAACACAAAGATGGAATCAGTGCCACCCCCCTCCCTGGAGTGGCCATTAAGGGTCCCAGCCTTCCTCTGATCTTTATCAAACACTTGTCCAGCACATTGTAATGACAGTATTTTTTATTTATACAACACCTTTCTTCGGGGGCCAGAGCGGGGCTGGAAGCCGGTGGGAGCCAGATTAAAGCCTTGTACAGACTTGGCTTCCTCTATTCTGCAGAGCCGAAAATGACACTCGCCGATGGAGAAAGAGGCGAGGCCCAGAAAGCGGAGTGGTTTGCCTCCGGAACGAGGACTGTTCCCAGACTGGAACCAGCTGCCTGACCTTTGACACCTGCGTTCCACGCTGATTGTTACTTCTTTGGCCTGGTTCTTAATCTTCGGATTTAACCTGATAGCCGGCAGCCCGAACTCGTTTCTGATACTAACCTTCCTTCCCCCTGGGCTCCCCATCTTTTCCTCCGCCAGCACCCACAGAACCAGCCTCGCCTGGTTGGCCTCCGCGACCTCCTACCCTCAGCCTCCGTTGGGGACTGCTCCTCCTCCCTTGTCTACATCGTAAAATTTCCTACTGTCCAGTATCCGAGAACTCAGGCCCTTTCCTGGCTCACTTTCTGGGTCATTTCAGGCTCTCACAACTTGGATGGGTTGTATTTCTGAAGTCCGTCCCTCTAGTCCAGACCTCGACCGGCTCCGAATGTGACTGGTATAGGAGGGTGGGTTAAGCACCCATGAAAGAAAAAAAACAAGCCCCAAATCGCTATGGCCTAACTTCGTACAGGTTTATTCCTCCTTCATGTCAAAGTTCAACGAGGGTCAGCAAGGTGAGCTCTTCCCCACATGGCCACTGCGGGTCCCAGGGCAGCGGTCCTCAGAAGGGGACAGACATCTGGCTGTCAGAACTGCAGTCAGCGACGAACGGCACCCAGCTGGTGGAGGCCAGAGGTGCTACTTAATATCCTTCAATACACAGGACCACCCCCCCACGACAAGAATGATCTGGCCCACAATACGGACAGTGGAGAAAACGTGTTCTAGAGCTTCAGGATCCTCTACTGGACCTTGTGCGTCTGGCTGGCAGGGGAGCAAAAGAAAGGCATTAAAAATTGTGTGGGAGGTGTTATAGTCTAGGACCAGAAGAGACCCAGTCACTCTTGCCCCTATCTCATTGGATAGAAGTCAGTCATGTGACCCCACCTAACCGCAAGGGAAGTTGGGAAATGTAGTCTAGCTGTGTGGTCAGGAGAAAAACAAATCAGAACTCAGGGGACATGTAGTGTGTTCCTGCCACGGATGGCCTAAACTGGATACGTCTGACCCTAGATGCCTCTCTCTCCCCCGCCTCTAACCCTGCCCATCCCCTGCATAAGTCCCCTCACTTTCCATTACTTCCCAGCTGCTCCTTTTAATCCCATCTCCTTCCAGGGACAATAACTTCATCTCAAAGGACATTGTCCCTGAGATACCCTCCCTGTCCCCACATAACCCCAGGCCAGCTCTGGACCGTCTGAATAGAACCCAAAAGTTCCTTCACAGCATTTAGCATATACAAATACACACACACACACACACACATTTTTCTCATTTATTACCTTTCTCCTACCCGAGAATAAAAGCTCAAAAAAGGTGGGGCGCTTGTCTGTCTGGTTCACATCTACCCCCAGCTCCCAGCAGAATGCCTGACAAAGAGAAGGCACTCGGTACACACTCGTTGAATAAACAAATGAAGCCTTCCTATGCAGAACAGCTGCACCAATCATTCTAAACCACAGATCAGGGTGCAGTAGCCCCCTCTTCTAACAACCCGAAATCTCTCAATCCAAACCCATTAGCCTGCTAAATAAGACCAGTCGCGATCTGGCCCTGTCCCACCCCGCCACCTCCTCCTCACCCACCCCCAGCCAGGCGCCCTATACTCTGAGTGCCCCAAACGGAAGCCAAGAGTCTCCTCTGTAACATGCTGCACATGTTTCTTTCTTCTCTCGGCTTTACCCTTTTATTTTCTGCTTTCATTGCCGGGTTACTTCATCCTCCTGCACCTGGAAAACCCCTTCTCATTCCTCAATACTCTGGCCCATGTCACTTCTGCTGAGAAACCTCTTCTGGTGGCGACAGGCGGTCCCTCACTTCCTCCCCTTCCTTCCCTTTGTGCGTTGCAATGTCCATTGCGGTTTTTTTCTCTGGTTGCTCCCTCCTTCGTCCGACTGTGGCTTCTTCAAGAACAGAGAGAGTGTCTGATTCGATTGTGGGGCTGCCTCCCACTCTGGTGCTTAGCAGAGAGCTGGGCCCTGAGCACCTGCTGAGGGCATGTGTGAGGAAATAGAAGATGGATAGATGGACATTCTCTGGCTGGCCTCCCCACGTTCTCTAGGCATCTCTGCACAGGAGCCAAGAACCCAACGTGGTTATGATATTCCTCTCCTGGAGTCGTGGCCACTTTAGCTGCAAAGCCAACTGGGGCTCAGAAATGTCTGTGGATGGAGTGCAACTGGTGATTGATGGCTGGAAGCAAAATGAGCCTCGGTGCCAGGACACAGAAAGGACAGCAAGTGGCCCGACCCGGCCAGGCAGGCGGATGCCCCTAACGGCAGTCAGCAAATGAGCCAGCCCCTTCCTCCAGCTTGGGGATGCCAGGAACTTGCCCCGTGCCTAACTCCAGGCTATGCTTCGGATCTCAGCCTAAAAGCACTACTGGGGTAGGAGGCCTTTCTCTACCCCCGGGAGTGCCTGACCCTCACGGGGCAGACCCAGACTCTGCTCCTTGTTTGCCCGAGTCCCCGGGCCCCATGGGTCTGGCACAGAGTCACAGTCCTCAGTGTCAGTCACGGTCCAACCATAGGACCAGAAGCCACTCTGGGAATTTTGAAACTGAGGGGCCTCGATACAGGAAATGGGTTATCCAAGGGATGGAAAATTCAAGAAGCCAAAAGGGAGGGCGAGGAAAACATGTGAGGCCCTCTCGCGGCTGCTAAGTTAGTTATACGTGCTACAGTGCCATTTTAATTTCGGAAAGGAAAAATAAAGATATATAGGGTATTAAATGAAGTCATGCATTTATATAATGGTAGCCAACCACCAATACAGCCTTCAGAGACCCTCGCCTCCTCACCGTTGGGCGAGTTTCTCCCACGCCGCACCAGGGCTGGTCCGTGTGGCCCTCAGAGTGTGGCAGAAGTGATGAAGTGCGACTTGGAGACAAAGTCAGCAGTGTCGCTGCCCCTTCCGAGTGGCTCCTTCCCAGATCACTCAGCTGGGGAGGGGCTGGCTGCCGTGGGGTGAGGACACCAAGTAGTCTATGGAAAGGAAGTGCCACCTGGTAAGCAGCCCAGGTCTCCCGCCCGCAGCCAGCGCCACCTGGCCAGCCCGGCAAGGACACCATCTGGGGAGCAGAGCCCGCAGCCCCGGCCGAGCCCTCAGATGAGATCACAGCGCCAGCCGACACCCGGTGCCCCCTTCCTGAGAGAGGCCAAGCCACCACTGCCACCGGAGCGAGCTGCCCTCCAGTTCCTGACCCACAGAAGCCACTGGACGATGAATTCTTACGGCTCAAGCTCCAAAACTTTGGGCTACATTATGAGACGCCGATATACGCAAGTACAGGAATACACATGCATATATTTCAAGAAACACTGTAGAGTAAGAAGATCGTGGGAAGGGGTAGCTATTTTCTTTGGGGCTTGTTCAAGTTCTAATTTTCCTCCAGTGGACGCCTATTGCTTGGATGAGAAGAGCAGACGGAAGTGGAGGAGGAAAAGGAGAAATCACAAGAGCAGTGGGGGCAGTTTCACGGTTGCTCGAACATGAAATCACCCTGCACTGTGCCAGGGAGTTCACACGGCCGCCAGAACAGAGAACTTGTGAGGGAGGACGGTGGAGCCAAAGGAAGGGGCTGCCAGTGGTCATCTTTGGCTCCTCTACCCGATGAGCTCTCCTCCGAGCTGCCCGGGGACGTGTCTGGGAGGAGCACGGAGCTGGAGACTGGCCGCCGGGCAGGGGTGGGGGCGTTGCGTTCGGAAAACCTCAAGGTTTCTGAGCTGGCGAGATAGGTCAGCAAAAAGCCCTCGCCTGTCTAGACGAAACTTTGATTTTGAATCAAAAAGGGGAATGTTTGTGAAGAGGAAAGCAGTTTAAGCATTTTTTTTCCTCCTTTGAAAACCACCATGAATTTTTAACCATCGGCCCTACAGAGAGACAGTGAGGCTCCAGCACCAACGCCAGGGATTTGAGTCGTGCCCGCCCCCCTGCCTGGACTGTGAGAGGGGCCATTTCTGAGACTGGACATTGACGCCAGGAGCGGGAGAGAGGTTTAACAAGGCCCCAGGGCACCCAGGAGGAGAGACAGGCTTCCACGGCAAACATCTGAGGCTGGGAATCAGTGTTACTCAGGTGGCCGGGGAAAACGACCCATTGGGCTGCTGACAGGGGAAATCACTGAGCTAGGTTTCGCTGACCTTGGGGGGCGAGAACTCCACGGCAGTTCAGCTGGCCCCCACGGGAAGGGCTCCTGCGCGCTGCTATCTGGAACCCCGGTTTCGGCAGAGTCCGAAGGTCAGAGGGAAGGTCTGCTGGGAAAGGATGCCCCCTGAATAAGTCCTTCGCCCCAGGGACTTGACCCAGGTCTGGGCAGAGAAGCTGGGCGTTTAAGGCCGAGCCAGGTGGGTATGTTAGACGGATGTGCTTGGAAGCTACAGAAATCTGATCGCCATGTCGTAGGCAGAATGTACTATAAAGGGCAAAGGAAGTCATAAGGAACCTTAAGACTGGAATGCATCTGACCGAGCCTGGGCAAGGTGCAATAGAACAGGAAAGGCGGCCCTCGGGGAGCTTCCTTCACCCTCGTCTCTCTCTCTCTCTCTCTCTCTGCAAGCTGGCTTCACCCCTCTCCCTTTACCTGGAAACAGACCCCAGGTGCTTCCGCGGCATAGGGAGCAGGCCACCCCACCGGGCTCCAGACCACATGTCAGTGGGCCCACCCCTGAAACCGAGAATGAGTCAGCGTGTGTGTGTGTGAGTGTGTCCAGGGAGACCTTTTATTTCCTCTCTGCTGACCCTCGATTTTCAGGGAAGGACTTCTGACCAACACCGCTGCCGTAAGGTAACCACTGTGGTCTAAACGGGATGGCCAATGAGTATGGACTGACCAGGCGCTGAATGGCCAGCCTCCTGGGCCCTTAGCTGGGGACAGGAAGTCACGGTGGGCTGGAATATACCCCCCAAATATACCCCCCAATAGAATCCCTGCTAGTCTACAAAAGGAGAATGATCGTTCTCATGCATCCGTGAATCTGAATCTACTTGTCATGCCTGATGCCTCTCCCAGCACAAGCCACAGCAACAAGGCTTATTTTTCTTTTTCTGTCAATCTTTCTCCCCTTGACTTCGCCTGATCCTGAGCAGTGATGCCAATGCAACCGTAATCAGGATGAAACTTACTGGGATGAGAGCCGCTATTACAGTGTGGAGTCAGACAGACTGGGTGCAAGGCCCCGCTCTGCCACTTCGTAGCTGTGTGACCTTGGACTAGGCACTTAACCTCTCTGTGCCTCTGTATAACAGTTTAACCGGCATACTAATGGTAACATGATGACTACCTCTAATTAAACGCAGACATGCTTACTACCGTGCCTGCTGCAAGACCACCCTCAGGGACCAGTGGTCCTGTGGCCTTCATTGTCACTATGTTTATGATGTGCTATAGCACAGAAGTAAAATGATTCACCCACTCAGATCTACAAACGACCATCTCCGTGGTACACCTGGCAACAAGGCAAGGACTTCCAACAGAGACTCTCCCTGACGGTGTACTTCACTGCTCAGCAACGAGCTGCGCCGAGAGGAGAGGATCGAGGCCGGTGGGTGAGGACCCACAGACAGAGCCAACGGGCGCTGCAGGGTGCGGCGGGAAGGCAGTTCAGTGCCGCGACAGAGCACAGGCTCGGGAGCCAGGCCGACTTGAAATCAAAGTCGCGTCGTGCGGGGCAACTCATGTCAACTTCCTGTATCTCCGTTTCCTCAGCTGCAAAAGTGGGGCTTTTTCTAACCCTTCTCCATTGTCGGCGTGTCTGCTGTTTACCAACCATGCCCATGCACACGGCTGAAAAGCAAGAGTCTGGATTTCATTGGGAAATATCCCTCCTGTTGCTCCCCACATGGTTTGGGTGGGGTGACCCTTCACAGTCCAGCTGCAAGAATGGGCCCCAATTAGCCTAAGCCACCAGCACCAAGCATCCCCTGGTCACGGTGCTTATAGGGGAAGGACACGCAGCCACCTCTCTAAGATGCAATGAGATATAAGGAGACTTTGCTGGAGCTTCTGAGAAAGATGCTCTGGCTTTGCCCCTCTGGGAACTGGAGTCATCCCTGACCTCGAAGAGCCATATGGGAGAAACATGCCAACGCAGGAGAGAGTGAATCAGCCAGGGCCTGAGGACAAGGGGGCCCTGGATCCAGCCATTCCTGAAGCTGGGACACCCTGGGACTTCTCAATGCCAGGAGGCAACAATGATCGACGAGGACGCGATTTGTAAACTATACCTTTTGGGCACAAGCCAACCAGTATTGGGTTCTCTAGCCTGGCAACCAGAAAAGTCCTTATCAACACGAGATGGGAAGGCCTGGAAAATACTCAGCACCGAGCACGTCCCCCTCCACCCCACCACTCACACACAGAGTGACTGTATGTTCGGGGTGACTGGGAGGGGTTCTTTCACTTAGTGCCATCCCAACCAGCACATGAGCCGAACCCCAGACCCGCACCCTCCCTGCTGAAACCAGCCTCCCTACCCGGCCTGACAGGAGCCCGGGTGTCGGCGCACCAGCTGGGCAACCTGTCAAGCTAATTAGCCCGGTGTGGCCAGCGTTATGCGGACTTGCCGGAGATGATGTTCTACAAATTCGGGGTGAAATATTTCATTAATCAGAGCTGCTCAGTCAGTTGTCACACCGAGTCAGTGTGCGCCGGGGCGAGGGCCAGGGCTCCGTGGGAGGACGCCAGGGCTGATGCTCCAGAGCCTCCCATCGTCTTCTCCGCGGAGCGGAGCAAGCCGCATCCGCACGCCGCGCCGCTGCTCTCAGAGCACTTGCTGCCGGCACCAACATCTCCCAGCTCCGACGTGGCTGGGGTGTCCAGGGCGGGCCACTGTCTGTCCCCAAGGCTTGTGGCGCCATGCAAGAACACTTAAGATTACATGCTGCGGGCAGAGGACATTTCCACTAAGGGATCGGCTTAGGGGAGAATAGCTGGAGGTTTTAGGTCTGCGTGTGTACATGTGTGGGCATGCCTGTGCCTGTGTGCATGCTTGGTCATACATGCACAGAATGTTTCAGTGTACACACTTACTGCCTCCGAGGGGGATGCTGGGGCAGGGAACGCCCCAACACCTTCTAGCTGTCATGTTAACTGACCAAGCAAGTTACAAACATGGACATCAAACAGTATAAAATGCACATCAGAAAATAAGTGTTTTAGCCCTGGCCAGTGTGGCTCAGTTGGTTAAAACGTCATCTCATAAACCAAAAGGTTGCAGGTTCAATCCCTGGTTGGGGGTTTACAGGAAGCAACCAATCAATGGTAATGTTTCTCTTTCTCTCTTTCTCTCTCTCTCTCTTTCTAAGCAATGAAAATCATGTCCTGGAGTAAGGATACAAAAATAAGTAAAAGTAGTACATTTCACATTCAGTCCTACTCTCTCATACAAGTACATACAATATATATACATATGTATTTTAAGAGTGATGATGCATATTTTTGATTTTATATATATTTTAGGTAGGTACCATACTTGCATATAATAGTTTTTTTAAATAACAAAAATAACGATGAGCACCGCTGGGACACTGAACATGTGTTTTCACACACACACATTCACCTAGTGAGGACAAGCACCCTATGAGCTACACACTGTTATCATCACCCCCATCTTACTAGGGAACAGAGGCGCAGAGAGGGTAAGTCACGTGCCTGAAGTCACACAGCCAGAGAGCAGCCAGCCAGGATTCCAGCGGAGGCAGTCGGCCTTGGAATCCGCACACTTCGTGTCTAGGCTCAACCGCCCTCACGCTGCCTCTGCGTCTTGTTTGGTTTTCAGATTAGAAAGGCTACATGCTCCTTGGGGGGGGAAAATCAAAAGCACAGAAGAAGGAAAAAGAGGTTACCCGAAACTGTTCTGCCTGTCGATGTTTTATCGCATACTTGTCCAGGCCTGTTCCACGTGGGTGTGTGTATGACCTAATGTAAAAGTTTGGTCACGCCTGACATAGACTCTGGGTCATCGGCTTGGTCACTTAACACGCTGAAAATACAAGGGGGTGCATGCGGTTCCGAACACACGCACATGTTACATGCACAGTCCGGCACAAATGACGTCCCCCTTTTTTAATTACAAGATCTTTCGTTACAAAATCATAAGCAAGTAATTCTGTAACATAACAGTATCACACGCAAGCACACCCTATGACATTTTAGGTGAAATGTTCAAATTAAAACTATAAATTACCACGCCCATATTATTACCCTTCCAACCACACTCAGGCAGGCGTTACTTCTGCCAGACCCTGAATGTACTGATTATTTTCACATAAACGGTAGCCAAGTATACACAATATCCTGTGCCCTTTTTTTTCCACTTAATTTTTCATGGAGACCATCCCCGATCATACGGGAAGAGCTTCTCAGTCTTTTACCAAACTGCCTCGTGTTCCAGCGACTGCTTACACCGTAATTTACTTAACCAGTCCCACGCGCAAATATTATTTCGCATCTTCACTAAAGAGGTGACGTTTGAACGGGGACCTAAAACACGGCAGAGGGGTGCAAGTCAGGAAGGAAGGGAAAGAACAAAGTGGAGACGCAGGCGGCAGCACGTGCAAAGGTCCTACACGGAAGTTTCCATAACAAGGTGGGTCGCCAGAGGGTGCGGGAGAGGATGGCAGAGAACTGACCATGTTAAGCGTCGCCAGGTCTGAAAATAAGTTCCATCTTCATCCGATGAGCAGTGAAAGCCAGGGATGGGCGTGGGTCTGGGAGAGTTAAATGGGAGTCTCACTCCCCCTCTCTAAGAAGCTCTGCCCAGGCCCCAGGGCTCCATCCCAGGTGGCCTGTGCCCCTTCCGCTCCCCTCCAGTCAGCCAGACAGGCACAACTCCAGGGACTTGCTGCCTCCTGCCCCACCCCCCTGCTCCACCACCCCCAGGGCAAATGTTCTCGGTGTGAGTTGGGGAATTCTGTCATTTCCCACCCGGCACCGGGTTTATAAAGATACAGGAGAGGTGTTAAGCCTTCAGTAATTATCACCTCTGGGGAGGGAGGGGGGAGTCCAGATGGGGTCAAGAGGAGAGTGAGTTTATTCTGCCTCAGAATCCCGGTGAACTCCACATTTCCATTAACATCCCAAGGCCTGGACTCAGGGCGGGTGTGTGCTCCTGGATTAGAAGGGAAGGGGGTCGGAGCCCCTGTTGCCAGGATATTCAAACAGAGGAGCCAACCTGGCTTTGGCAGGAGCCAGTGGGCTGGGGCAGCACCGGGCTGGGGTCGGAGGCCCCCTTCACCGTTTAATGGCCGTTTTCTTTTGACTGGACTGCAGTGGCCTGCACAGCGCCTCTGCAAACCAGGACTGCTTCGCCCCAAGCCTTGGCTCCAGAACGGGGAACGTTCGTGTTTTGATTGGGATTTTCACGTTTTATGAGTTCCCAAGTCCCCTCCAAATGCTGAACACATGGGGGTTGGGGGGCTGAGACACAGACTGGAGCAGATCCAGACTTTAAAACTGTCCCAAGACCTCATGAACCCTCTGGGGTCTGGGGTGAACCGATATTCTGGGATGCAAACCGCATTTTCAAAAACATCCTCTTCCTCTTGTCCCTGAATTTCTTCTGCCGAGGAGGAGCCGGCAGCAAACGTCCAGCCGGTCTGCCTGCGACCCCTCCTGGCCCTGCCAACGGGCTCCACACCTGTGCAGGATGACGGTGGTTTCCAAATACTTATGATGATAAGTTATCGTGTTGTAAGTATTGCTGTAGGTCCTACATAAATATAACTATAATTACTCATAATGATGTTATCATCATTACTACATATTGTTGGGGGCTCTTTTAAAGGTATTGACATTCAGGTCTCTCTATAGTCCTACTAAGTGGGCCCTGTTATTATTCCCATTTTACAGGTGAGAAAACAGTCGGATGCAGGAACTTGCCCAGGTTAAGCAGCTAACTAATGGACAGGGCTGGACCGGAACCTAGCTGGTCTTGCTCTGCAGCGGTACTGTCTGACAGGGCGGCTACTAGCGCTGCGTGTCCTCACCGCCAAGAGGGGCTGCGACTGGGAAATGCACACGGGGCAGTGAGGGCGGAGCTCGAAAAAGGGAAGGTACACTTCCTCGTGCAGGTCTTCCGAGGCTGACTACACGTTAAAATGAAGACACTCAGGACATACTGGGTTCCATGAAATCTATTACTAACATTAATTCATCCCGGGTCTTCTTATTTTTCTTTAAGTAGCTGTGAGAAAATTGAAAATTCCACACATGTCATACTTTATTTCTACTGGACTGCAGCACTGGGCCAGTCTTAACCGCGTCCCACACTGTCCCACACCAGAGCAGAACCTGCCTGGGACCCTCAGGGCGTACCCGTGTTTCCTCCTCGCCTTGAAAGAAGGTGATAGCTTCACCTGCACCCCATCCTGAGCTCCCTCTGGCTTTGCCTCCCTCTCCACTCACCCCTCTCACTGCTCCCCTCCCTCCACAGCCCAGGTGCCCCATTCTCTCTTCCTGCCCTCGTCCATGCCGTTCCTTGACTTGAAATACTGTTCCCTGCCTTCCTTGATGCACACATCCCCTCACCTCCTCTAGCCAGCCAATTTCCTGCGCTTATTGCCTATTGGCGGAGCCCAAGAGGGGGCCACTGTTGAGGCAGAAGTGAAGCGCGCAGAGTCCCAGCCCCACATCCCAGAGCCGAGTCAGGACAGCAGTAAGAACCCGAACTCCGGGTGACTTCCACAGCGGCTCACACCCTCCGTGAGAGCAGGGAGGGGCCTGGGGCTAAGCGGGCGGGTGGGTGGGGCAGGGGAATAAAGAACGAAGGCCTTCACCCTGGAACGGGGGCAGAGGGAGTCAGTTCCCAGTCCCAGTGACATTGAGGGGATGGCCTGGCAGTAACTCAAGGTTGGCTGAAGAAGAGCAAGAAATTACAGAGTTTGTCATTGGCTTAAGCCTGGCAGATAGAGCTCTTCCTTACTCTGCCAATGAACTGTTCGGCCACATTGACCATGTTCTCTAAGCCTCCCCTGGGGCCGTGGGGAGAGGGCAGACTGCTTGGAACCACAACTCCATCAGAATCTGGGGAAGCGTGGACGCCCCAGCTTATGTCCCATCTTGCCCGATGAGTAGCATACACACTAAAGAATCGATAGATATGTGTTGAATAATAAACAGATGGAGGAATGGAGGAAGCTCTAGATAAGAATAAATTCATCTAGAGCAGTGGTTTTCAACCTACTGTTTTTTATCTCACAGCACACATCAACTAATTACTAAAATTCCATGGCACACCACAAATAATTTTTTGCTGATCTGACCCAAAAACTAGGTATAATTTTGGTTCATTCACACCAGGCAGCTATTGTTGTGTCGGCTGTGGTCATTTTTTTTTTTTAATTTGACAATCTAAGGAAAAGGAGGTCAGTGCCCCTGACTAAATATAAACAGTCAGGTGTTATATGCTTTAAAAATTCTTGCAGCACACCGGTTGACATGGCTGGTCTAGAGAGAATTGAGCCAATTCACAAAATAATGGGAGCCCAGGTGCAGAGAAAATATGGGGCGGGGCTGAAAGAAACAGCGGTGCCCAGTTTCGGCGACTCGTGGTGACCGTGTACAGGCTGGGAAAGGGATACCACCTCCAGCCCCTGGGATTCACTGGGAAACACAGCACACGTGGTCGCTCATCTCTATCGCCACCGTTCTTATTTGCCAGATAAACTCCTCGTTTCGATTAAAGACTATCACAGTGAGACTTCTAATCATGTAAATTGTCATTCACGCTGGCCCAGTTCAATAAATAACGTAAGACTAGATTATTTTTCAGTTCAATTTTTTAAAAAAAATTATGCTCATGGATTTGAACATACTCTTTACTTGTTTTTTGAAATAAATGTATCAGAGATGCTAATATGTGTGTGTGTTTTCCTTCTCATAAGGTGCCCATGACAGGCAGCACCAAGCAAGTGAGGGGCAGCTAAGAAATGATGAAAGGGGGGGCTGGGCCTAGAGCTCCTCATGAACCCCAGCAGTTTGGGGGTGAGTTTTAATTCCCTTTCTCACTGGCTCTCTTATGGGGGTGCACCGCAGTCAAATTTATCCTGGCAACTGAGACGGTTTTGGTTGTATGCCCCTAACAAGCCAGATGACCTTGGACAAGCCAGGTGACCTCGCAGGGCCTCAGTTTTCCGATCTGTAAAGTGACAACTATCTCCTGCGTGTTTGAGTTGTTTTTTTTTTTCCAGCCACAAACGGTCGTTCGGGAAACGGCACCCTTCACCCCTGATTTCCACCATCAGAAGCTCACTTGTGCTCCACAGGTCTCCCCTCCGCCCCATTGGGACACAGTGATTTCCGAGTCCGGCAACGAGATGTTCCCGGCGCACGGGCGCGCGCAATAAAAGCTCTGGCCTAGCACACAAAGGAAATGAGCTTCCCAAGAAATGCCCCCGTTTATGAAAGGGCGGAAGGAAAAGAGAGAGACTTTTCACTCCGCGGAGGTTTCGGCACTCGGGAGGGAACATTACCCAGGCATCGGATATCTCGGGGAGCAAGGGGGCTGGCGTCCCCCTGGGTTTAATACACATATGGAACATGTTAAACCGGGAGGCGAGGGAAGTAAGAATATACATGAGTTCAAGAGACACCTCGATTTGTTTCTGGGAAAGGAGGAAATTGGCGTACACGGCAAACAAGCCGAAAGGTTGAATTAAGTTAAATCCCAACAGAGGAAATCGGCAGGGACTGGACGGACCAGAGAATAATTTTTTCTTTCTTTCCTTCCTTGTGTGTGTGAGTGTGTGTGTGTGTGTGTGTGTGTGTGTTGGGCGGGCATTGTCACGTTCCTTTTCCTCATATCCTATTCGTAAACCTCGTCTGCTCACCACACTCGACCCACACGTCCGAGAAAGGAAGGCGTCTGGAGTTCTAATACTAATGTGGCCACCAGCGTGGGTGCGCGTCTTTCGGCAAGATTCTGAACCTCTGTGGACCTCGGTGTCCCTGACGGCTTCTGGCGGTGACTTTGCTTGGGGGTGGAGAGCAGGAAGATGGAATTCGGCACCCGAGAAGATTTGTTGGAGGGAGCCCGCGTCATCCAGATTTCCATCTGCACGCGCCAACCTTTTCCTGAAATTCCCTCAACCCCCTGAAGAGGAAGGTGCAGCCGGAGAGCCCATCCCCCGCTGTCCGTGGCTGAGAACTGCTCTGGATTTCGGTTAAATCAATGTTGCAGGATTCTTTAGAATTTGTAGATGAATCATTTGTTTTCATGTAGAGGGTACAGGTGACGGTTTATGCCAGCACTGTCTTTAATTATCAAAGAAATGAAAACAACTGACATAGCAAACTAAACGGAATTGTTTTAAAAAAAAGAGAGACCATAAATCTTTACATACTGAATGTCGAGTAGCCATTAAAATTCAGATTTTCATAGATTTGGTCACATGGGCAAATTCTTACACACACAAGGGAAACAAGCGGGACTCAGAGCTGTGCACAGAACTAGAGTCAAAATTTAGAGTATATAATGTCAGGGCATGCAAATATTTAGGCACAGATTCCAGGGTTGGTAAACTCTGGCCCACAGGCCGCACCCAGCTTACTGACTCTCTGTGAATAGCTTGTGAACTAAGAACGCTTTTTTTTTTTTACATTTTTAAAATGACTGAGAAAAAGATCAAAAAAAGAAGCACGTCTCCTGGGCACATAAAAATTACGTGAGATTCAAATTTCAGTGCTCCAAAATCAAGTTTGACCGGAACATGGCCACACTCACCGGCTTCCGACTTCTCGGAGGCTGGCGACCCACTGCAGCGGCAGGGCTGAGGCGTCACAGCGGAGGGCACGTGGCAGTAACGCAGAAAATGTGTCTACCTGCGCCTTCCTGGAAAAAGCGGGCGCACCAGGCACGAAGGGACAACCAGGGAGGAAATACGCCCAAGAGTGTGTTGTGAGATGGCTGGATGGAACAGGCTTTTAATTTTATTCTTATGCACCTCTTGTCATTTTCACCTTTTCCTAACAAAGTGACTACGTGATGAGTTTTCTACTCACCCAAATGTGCATTTNCTTCTGGCGGTGACTTTGCTTGGGGGTGGAGAGCAGGAAGATGGAATTCGGCACCCGAGAAGATTTGTTGGAGGGAGCCCGCGTCATCCAGATTTCCATCTGCACGCGCCAACCTTTTCCTGAAATTCCCTCAACCCCCTGAAGAGGAAGGTGCAGCCGGAGAGCCCATCCCCCGCTGTCCGTGGCTGAGAACTGCTCTGGATTTCGGTTAAATCAATGTTGCAGGATTCTTTAGAATTTGTAGATGAATCATCTGTTTTCATGTAGAGGGTACAGGTGACGGTTTATGCCAGCACTGTCTTTAATTATCAAAGAAATGAAAACAACTGACATAGCAAACTAAACGGAATTGTTTTAAAAAAAAGAGAGACCATAAATCTTTACATACTGAATGTCGAGTAGCCATTAAAATTCAGATTTTCATAGATTTGGTCACATGGGCAAATTCTTACACACACAGGGGAAACAAGCAGGACTCAGAGCTGTGCACAGAACTAGAGTCAAAATTTAGAGTATATAATGTCAGGGCATGAAAATATTTAGGCACAGATTCCAGGGTTGGTAAACTCTGGCCCACAGGCCACACCCAGCTTACTGACTCTCTGTGAATAGCCTGTGAATTAAGAATGCTTTTTTTTTTTTACATTTTTAAAATGACCGAGAAAAAGATCAAAAAAAGAAGCACGTCTCCTGGGCACATAAAAATTACGTGAGATTCAAATTTCAGTGCTCCAAAATCAAGTTTGACCGGAACACGGCCGCACTCACCCGCTTCCGACTTCTCGGAGGCTGGGGACCCACTGCAGCAGCAGGGCTGAGGCGTCACAGCGGAGGGCACGTGGCCGTAACGCAGAAAATGTGTCTACCTGCGCCTTCCCGGAAAAAGCGGGCGCACCAGGCACGAAGGGACAACCAGGGAGGAAATACGCCCAAGAGTGTGTTGTGAGATGGCTGGATGGAACAGGCTTTTAAGTTCATTCTTATGCACCTCTTGTCATTTTCACCTTTTCCTAACAAAGTGACTACGTGATGAGTTTTCTACTCATCCAAATGTGCATTTCTTAAATACCCTGCACAGAGTACGTGCCTGATTCGCAGAAAACAGTCTTCTGGGGCTGGGGGGAGCAGTGGGTGCCAGTGAAACTACCTTCTCATTCCAGAGAGTTCACGGTCACTGGCCACCACCCTTTATCACGTGCCTACCATGCGCTGAAATTGTGCCACTGTCTCTGCCTGCTGGGTTTCATTCCAACGTCACCGCGACCTGGCATGGGAACTGCTTGTACATTTCCCTCCCACAAGTGGCTACCCTGAGGCTCGGGGACACAAAGCTACTTTTTCAAGATACGTGAGGAAGGGGTCAGAGTCTTCGCACTGATTTTCCGGACCCCCGCCCGCAATTTGTGGCCGGGAAACGCTGCCTCTCCTGGGGTAGAACAACGAGGATCCGGGTCGGACTCAAACCCTTCCTCCCTGGGACAGCAGCATGGGCAGCACTCCGCACAAGGCGGGGACACGGGAATACCTCCCCCCACATCCTTGCCGGAGTGTCCAAGGAGGTCGTGTCTCCGTGGGCCGTAGACGTGCACGCTGTTCTGTCACCTGCCCTTCAAAACTTTATCTCACCATGACATCACTTTCCCGTGTAAGAGGCGGGGCCAGAGCCAACCACAAACTGTGAGCAAGGAGCCAAGCTGCTGACCAGATGGACCAGTCTGAGCGCACTTGACCTGCCGGCCCCAAACAGTTCACACAGGCTCACCTAGAAATCCTGTAGTTAATGACATGCCCTTGTCCCCTCCCCGGGGACCCCCTGCTTCCTCCACTCCTATTTCCCAACCCCCTCTTCTGGGGGCTAAGCACAGAGCCCCCAGAAGAGAGAGGGGCAAATGCCCACACAGACACAGGTCCACTGGGCCCCTACGCTGAGAGGGAAGGAGGCGGACGTGGGTGTGCGCGGCAACAAGGGAGCAGTGGGGTCCAGGAGAGAATGAGTTGCCAAGACTGGCTCAACACAGTGATGAGAGATGGAGACAAAGGGAAGAGGAGCTTGTGTAGGAAGAAGTATCGGGTGAAAGCCAGTGAAGCTGACCCACTGTAGACCCAGCATCCGACACACCTGGGGCTGGTCCCAGCTCTGCCATTTATTTACAAGTCCTGGGATCCTGGGGACGTCCCTTGAGCTCTCAAAGCCTCTGTTTCCTCATGTAAAGGAATAATATTACATGCCACTTCCTTGGGCTGGTATAAAAACTGAATCAGAAAACGCAAGGAAACACTTAGCATACTTTGGGGCATACAAAGCACTATATAATAATAGCCATGTGATTATCATCATGAGTATTTTTGTCATCATTATCACCCCGATGACATTAGGCCAGTTGGTTTGGAGGTGGTTTCGGCGTTCAAGGTTCCTTGAGAGTCAAGCAACAAGATGGAAGAGAGAAGACCTGGAAGCCTTCGGATTTAAACCAGGAAACATGGGGCGCCTTCCACATCACAAACCCTGGTGATCTGAGCCCCCGTTCGGCACCTTTCCGAGTCTCAGTTTCCTAGTCCGCGGAAATTATTATAACATCTTCCTCACTAGATTACTATAGAGATTGGGGCAGGTGGATAAAATTAAAACACCTCTACACATCAGTTATTTTCTTGTGACTTGAGGGATGTGATTTCTTAAAAGGGTGAATGAGTCAACTGCTTTGCCTGCTGCCCGCCTGCCTCCAGCACTCATCACCTTTCTTTTCTATGGACTCCTCACCACCCCGCGCCCACCACCACCAAGGCCTCAGTGATCTGAAACAGTCATTCCCGTTCCACCCTGTCTCATCTCTGAAAAGCCTACGTTGTGCTGGAGTACGTTTCCTTGCACAGGCTGCCTGGCCCCGGGAGCTGCCTGCTGGTTGCACGGGGAGGCGCCGAGGTGCAAATGGGAAGCAGGTTTCTCTCCTTTTGAAGCTTCCCAAGGTTCCACACTACTTTCACATCCTGAATTACTGGACTGAGCTCTAGCCAACAAAACAATCCCCTTTAAGACTCGAGGGAGAGCCTTAAGACTGGAGAGAGAGAGAAAGGGACATCCCGGAGGAGACTTTTCTTGGGACCAGTGAGGCCAGGACAGACTTGGCTGACAGTAGGGATTACACTGGAAGGTGTTATCCTCTGGGAGACTGCACCACTGAGCATGCTTTGGGATGCAAGGAAGAGAATATTCGGTGACACTGACAATGGAAAGACACTTTAAATGGAAGGACGCTTTTCTCACGTAGAAGGAGGCCTGGCAGGGGCTGTTCCAGGGTTGTTGCTATTGCTGATGATGGCAGGGATCAGTGGCAACACCCACGAGTCATTCTGCCTTCCCCTCATGGTGACAAAATGGCTGCTGCCACTGTCGCCATCAAGCCCTCCCCAGATAAAACCCAAATCGGGGAGGCAGGAAAGAAGATCTGAAGGAAAAGATCTCTCTCCTTACAAACCTGTTTTTTGTTTGAGGAAAGAAATTCTGTACTGAAAGCCTTTCTCAAAGCACCCCCTTCCATCTTATTCGCTAGATCTGAGTTACTTGGTCCACTTTGGACCAATCACAGGCCAAAGGGAAGGGGGTTGCTGATGTCGGTGTAGATCACTGTGATCATTCCCCGGGGCTGGCTCACTGCGACCCTGAATGAAATTGAGGTTTTGTTAGCAAACAAAAAAAATGGTAAGGGGGTCAACCGCCTAGCAGAGATGGTTTCTGGGGACCGTGTGTGATCATCCTCTGTCCATCCTGCCCCAGCTGGCATGAGTCAGGGCTCTGGAAATCTTTGTTGAATGGATGAATGAATGAATGAATTTGACCTGGCGCCTACCAAAACACCCAGTACTTAGTAGTTCAGTAAATAAACATTTATGAATAGCACTGAGGGTACTTGAGAATGATTTGTCAAATGAACTATAATCCCCAATTCCCAGATTCCTTGTTTCTTAAAGAAACTGATGGACAAAAGGTCAGGGGACATGCTCTTTATCCAAGCAGTCTTCAAAGAACCAGATATGTGGTCCGAGACCACATATCAATAAAGTCCTTCTATAAAAGACCAGATAGCATTTATTATATTTTAGGTTTTGCAGGCTAAACAGTCTTTGCTGAGACTACTCCGCTGGGCCACTGTAATGTGGAGCAGCCATACATATGCAAAACAGCCTGGCGATGGGCCAATAAAACTTTATTGGCAAAAAGAAACCAGGCAGCTGGCCGGACTTGGCCCGAGGGCTCTCATTGGCCGACTCCCACTCTAGACCACAAACGCAGGATCCTGACCTGGAACGTGGCCCTCCAGCCCCAACATGGCAGCAAAGCCAAGGGTATTTGGGCTTCTGTGTTGGGACCCCCTGAGAAGTACCCCCAAGACAGGGATCAACATGCAAGCCAGGCAGGGAGGGCAATGCTGGGGAGGATTAATGGGAAGAAGTGGGAGGGGCAGAGGCAGGTGTGACACCTTGAAAGAGGAAGGTCTGGGCAGGGAGACCCCGCAACCACAGTGAACTACAGAGTCTCAACAGACTGATGGGGGACCTCAAGTGACTGTCATCTGCTAGCGGAGCCCTGCCAGCCTGAAGGGGGTGGGCTAAGGCAATGTCCCCACCCAGCCTGGGGTGGTGTCCCCCTCTTCTGGTCAGCACCAGGGGGCAAAGCACATAAAGACCTTGCCATAGTTCTTGGTGCTTAGAAAGTGCTGCTCTCGTGGTTGCTCCTGCCGTTCCCATCGTGGGTCCTGCCATTCCTGCTGTGTTCGGGACCTCTCTGTAGCCTCGGGGTGTCTGGGTCCTGAGGGAGTGCGCCCTGGAAGAGCGAAGATGCAGGGTGGTCCCTGGGGAGCCCCGACCGCCTGAACCTCTAGGGGGAACAGCCGCGTTTCCCAGAGTGGGTTCTGTGGAACCCTGGGCTGCGAGAGGGCGAGGCAGGGCAGCAGACGCTAAGCCAAAGTAGGCTGTGCTCGACGAAGTGAGAAAACATTTTTGGAAAATAAATGTAAACAAGTTCCCTCCCCGCGCATCTTCTCACAGCCTTTGATCCAAGGTTCAGAGGGTTTCCTACGCCTACCTTTTGCTGGCGCCTGGGTCGTACCGCAGTGGGAGAGGCCCCGTGAGCAGACCAGGAGCCAGGTGAGCCCACGAAGACTGTCCCTGCCCACTCCCCACATTCCCCAGGACTGTCAGGCCGGAGTCCTGCAGATGCCAGACAGGCTTGGAGAGAACCAGTTCAGAGCGCGGACTTGGGGCCCAGGCCTACCTGCCGCAGTCTCCTCACCTGTAAAATGAGTACAACCGTCGTTCCGACCACGTTAGGTTTGTGTAGGAATAAAAGGAACTACTTTGTGCAAATGTGCTGGGAACAGGCACTTGGAAAGGAGGGTCTGCATGCTGCCCGCTGCCGCCCGCTGGCACCTCACATCCATCACCTCCGCTCCTGCAGGAGCTCTTGGAAATTCGCTCAAAATGTCCAACCCCAGTGAATGGAAAGTCTGAGACTTTAAAAGGGTTTCGGTGAAACTTGGTACCTGAGGGGAGGTGAGACGATTTCCTGGAGGAGCAACCACGGGTCCCGAAACCGGCAGAGTCTGTGTTTGCGGCACGCCGCCAGGTGCCAGGCTGGTGAGCCTCCCCGGGGGGCCCGGCGGCAGGGAAACTCCGCAGGGAGACGCCGAGGGGCCGGAGCCGGAACCCCACTCAGTGGTGACGTTCCCCAGAATCTTTTCAAAGTGTCAAAGGATATTGGAACCATGCTAGGGCGCACAGCAGTGTTTTAAACGTTGTGAAAATTGGCCACTTTGGAAACAATTTGGTTCTACTCGGTGTATTAAATCATTTCCCCATTTTACGACTTATAGAGAAAAATAATAATAAATTATTGTCCCCCAAGGTCCTGGGAGAAATTGTGCTGCAGCAGTAAGTTATGGTCACTTGTACTATTTAAGAGATATCCGTAGCTGTTTTCATTTCAATAAAGAAACAGAGATTTGGTGAAAGGTGTGATGGGAAATCCATGTTCCTGGATCACGGGGGTTTTCGCACTGGGGGGTCCCCTTTCACCTAACTCCATAAGCAAAATTATTTTTCAATTATAGGAGCTTTGGGGGCAGCGGTGAGTCTGGTGAGTAGACGTCTGGGCATGAGCTAGGTATGTGGGGAAGCTCACGGTCAGGGTCAGGGGCATGTTAGTGAATTACAGTCCTGGGACACGATGGTGAATCTCCCTCCTACCTCTTGCTTTGTTCTATTTATGGAAGGAGAAGCAGCAAGGAGAATCCTAGAAATGCGTAACCCGGCGGGTGATTCTGATCGAGTCAGGAAAGTATGTTTCATTAAAAAAAAAAAAAAAGGACTTGTTTTGACACTGAATTTGCCACGTGAAGGGGAGGGGGAGAATGAGCTAAGACAGAGCGATAAAGTGACGGGTCGGAGCAGTGCTGGGAGTCGCTGCCACGGGCCAGGTGCCAAGAATCAGAAACCACACAGCACCCACTGTCTGCTCTGCTGGAAGCTGGCAGGTGACACGTGGGGGGTGTGGAAGACATCGGACAGTTAAGGTCACTGGATGTGGAAGAGGAAGTCCCCCGTTCCCCCACACCTTGGAGTCTTCACGGCCCTGCAGGATCCCCTTCCCTTGAGCAACATGCCTCTAACAGAATACCGTGCCACTGGATACTAAAACGAGCGTCCGGCCCTGAATACTCACACACATGTGGGGTGTGGGGAGAAGGAAGGTGCTTCTGAGACGTAAAGCAGCCAGCTCTCACGAGAACCCAGCTTTTCTCGGGGGTTCTCCTGGCTTCAACGCGCCTCCTGCACACATTATCTGAGCCGCCAGGACCCAGCAGGAGGAGGGGGCTCGTGGCCGTGTGACGTCCTCGGGTCCCGTCTTGGCAGCCGCGGCAGGAGGCTTCCTTGACCGTGGGGATGTCACACTTCGACCAGTACAAACTCAGCCAGGCTGTGGCCATGTCAAAACCTTTTCCTCCCCTCAAAGCCCGAAGCGGCTCCAGCAGAGAGAAGCTGGCCGGCCACTGGTGGCCTCCGACTTCCCAGAAACTTGGCTTTCAGCCACCGAGACCAACAGCTTGACACCCAGGGCATCCTGGCGTCACCAACCATCCAGGCAGAGTGACTTCCAAAGTTGTCACCTGATGGGAAATGAGGGTTTGGGGGAGACAGAACCAGAAATGGAGAGAGAAGACAGAGCTGCGTGGTAAGAAACTGTCCCCTTTGGCCTCAGTATTTCACCACCAATCTGGCTTTGCCGTGTGGGAAACTAGAAGAACAGTTACCATGCTATTCTGGAGACTTCCAAGGAGCAAGGGAAATGCCAAGATGGTATAATAAACTGTTTTTCAGCATGAGTTCTGAGCTAGAATGACTGGGATAGAATTCCGGACCTGCCACCTACTCAAGGAATCTTGGACGTGTTCTCTGGCTCCTGGGACTTCCGTGTGTTTATTTGTAAAACAAGGATTGTGAGAAAACCAACTTCAGAGCGGCTGTGTGGAGGGCAGGGGATGCGTGTTTAAAGACGCTACGTCTCAACGGCGTGTCGTCAGTGCTGAGTCAGTGGTCTTAGTGACTGTCCTGGGCAAAGGGGGATAACATGAAAGTGAAAAGGCTCAAAGGGACCCATCAGTTTCTCCCCGCCAATGCTGGACTTGCTTTGGAACGTACAGTGCCCACCGGTGGCCCTCTCTGGAAGGCCTGAGATGCTCTGGGCTGGACTGAAGGTGGCTGAGTCACTTCCCGCCACGCTTGGAAAAGAGACATGGCGTAGGCAACGCAGGCAGCTAAAGGGTAGGAAAGGTTTCACCCCCAACGGCCCCTCCTGGGCCGGACTTCAGAGAGACGGAGTCCGCCTCCTAGCCTGAGACTGGGGAAATCATACAGCCATGGGGTTAAGTCAAAAACCGTGCGGCGAGCTCCGGGTCAAAATGGGGAAGATCCGACTGGTGTTGGAACTCAGGTTCAAAGTCAGGGACTGACACCGGGAGTCAGCTGAGGTCAGCGAAGACTGAGGACGAACAGGAATGTGTAGTTAATTCAGAACTCTGGTCACATCACCCGGAACCCAGGTTCTGTCTTTCTGCTCCGTTGCTATCCGGGGGGTTGGCTCGCCCTGTGAGACTGCCCAGCGTGGTTCTGAAATGTTGCTCAGGTCTCGACATCACAGAAAACAGTTTCCAGATGTAGGAAAGGGAACATCTGTTTCTTGTATCTCTTTTTAAGAGTGAGAAAAGCCCTGCCTGGTGTGGCTCAGTGGATTGGGCACCAGCCTCGGAGCCAAAGGGTCGCCGGTTCGATTCCCAGTCAGGGCACATGCCTGGGTTGTGGGCCAGGTCCCAAGTGGGTGGGGGGGGTGCCTGAGAGGCAACCACACATTGATGTTTCTCTCCCTTTCTCTCTTCCCCTCTGTCTAAAAATAAATAAATAACATCTTTAATAAAATGAGTGAGACAAAAACATCTCAGGAAAGCTCAGCAGATTCCCCCTCAATTTCTAATTGACAACTACATCACATGACCTCACCTAAACCAATCACTGCAAAGCAAGAAGGAGGCACCATGATTGGCCTAGACCCCACACGATGCACAGACTCGCCTTTTTCTGGGACGGGAGCTGGGGAGGGGCCCACCTCCTTGTGAAGTGAATGGCTGACCAAGTGATTCCTGGAAGACACTGGAGCTCTATTTCCAAGGCAGAGTGGGGGCGGGGTGCGGCTGAGTAGTCACCCAAGAGCATGTTACGTCTCCGCCCCATGCTCTCCTGCCCAGACCTCAGATTTTGTCCTCCGACAACTGTGGAAAGTTTAGGCACCATGCTAAGCATTTCAATGTTGCTTAACCTTCACACGAACCCGATGAGGTAGAGGGAAGCCCCATCCTGACCCTCATTCACCGTTAAGAAAACTGACAGTGCACGAACTTTCCTAAGGTAACGGTTATAGGATGGTAGACTCAGGACCCTTGATATTGACCGGTTCTCGGGCTGGGCTGCCCGGGACGACAGCCATCGGCCACAGGCAATTCTTCAAAGGACTTCAAATACAAAGTCCAGTTCCCCGGTCGCACTAGCCACATTTTAAGTGCCTAATGGTGGCGTGTGGGCTGGTGGCTATCACGGCGGAGAGTGCAGACACAGAACACTCTCGGCATCACAGACAGGTCCGTTTGGACCGCGCTGTCCCAGAACCCAAGACCTTAACCAACCACTCCCCCGCAGGGGTTCCACGCGACTCACGTGGTGAACTAGTGGTCTTCGTGGGGGTTCCCCCAAGTAACTCCATCAAAGGCAGAAGATTCTCACTTCCTCGACCCTGCTTCCAGAAAAAAGGCTCAGTCACCGCATGAGACTCTTACTTTTTTTCTGAGAAACTTCTCAGTGATCAAATACTAGGGGAAGGGAGAAATCGAAAGGCATCTCCCTTATCCTAGGACTGACTCCGAGGAGGAAGAACCGGAAAGGCAACAAGGCAGTAGTAGTGCCCTCTGAACTTGGAGACGCCCCAAATCCCGCTCTAGTGAGCCTGTCTCTCCACATCTATGTCCAGCAAGAGCCCTGCCAAGGCCACGTCCCCCCAAGCTCCTCCCAGCTCTCACGCAGGCTGCCAATCCACGGCAAGCGTGTTTCCCAGTTCAGGACAAGAAAACATTGTGTCAACATCAGGGGACGATGTGGTTTGAAATGCAACACCCAGTGAGAGCCCCCGATGCTCCTCCCCTTGATCCACCCTTGCAACGGTTCCTCAGTGGCCAGGGCTCAGGAGTTGCTTTGTGGTCTGGCTCATCCGACGCTCAGACCCCGGAGAGTTGGGGGGCTGAGCGGGGCCCCTCCACAAAGGTGCTTTAATGGCAGTCGGGCTATGGCACGTAGCAGATAAGTGCCCCCCCTCATTCGTCCCCCTTTGTGCTCAGCAGGGCGCCACCTTGGGGCTGGGGGGACACAGGTGCCCTCGGGAAGATGGAGGGTGTCTGGGAAGAACTAGGCTTGAGTCCCTCCTCTGTTACTTTCCTACCCTCCCAGAAAGGAAGGTCGTCGCCCTTCAAGATCCCATCTCTACAAAAAGGAGCAGAAATCACCAACTTTCTGACGTCGCTGTGAGGGTCTGAGGAGGGTGGGCTTCCAAAGCATCGAGCACATAACACGCCTTCAAATAAACGTTGCTTCCTCATCCTTCCCATTACTGGACACTTGCCTTCGAAATCTGGATGGAACTGGGATAGATTTCGCAAGTACCATATTTTGCAATGTATATGTGCCCTTTTCGCCCGAATTTTTTGAGGGAAAAATAAGGATGCACATTATACATGGATATAATGATTCCGCACCATGGGTATAACAATGGATACTGTAATCCTGTGTATAATTCCACAAAAACAAGGGTACGCATTATATGCGGCAAAAATAAGGTGCTCTGGACAGGGGACTGGAAATATCAGCAAATTTCGACCACAAGAATTTTTTTTTTTACCTTAACTTACCCAAATTCTTCTCTTATACTTTTTAAAATATATTTTATTTTATTTTTTTAAATTTATTTATTTAACTTTTGTTCAAGTACAGTTTTCTTTCTTGTATTCCCAGCCCTGCACCCCCCACTGCTCCCCACCCCCCTCCCATCTCCGCCCCCCGTCTTAGTTATTGTCCATGTGTCCTTCATACTTATTCATGAAAAATATGGAACGCTTCACGAATTTGCGTGTCATCCTTGCGCAGGCGCCATGCTAATCTTCTCTGTATCGTTCCAATTTTAGTATATGTGCTGCCGAAGCGAGCACTCAACCACAAGAATTTTTAAAACAGGCAACACCTGACTATTTCTTTACTCAGGAGCACGGACCCTTTTCCCCTTAGATTTTCAAATTAAAAAAAAAAATGACAGCCAACAAACGCAACCATAGCTATCCGATGTGAATGAATCAAAATCATACCCATTTTCTTATAGAATTGTAGTCATTAGTGTATGTATGCCATGAGATGACCAGGGTTGAAAATTGCCAAGAACTGCCAAATCCTGGCAGTGAGCTGTCATCAAATGCCAGACAAAGAGAAGCAAAAACATTGTGTTATTAGCTGAGGCTTCAGTGCCAAATCTCCAGGCAGGGCAGGGATCGCCCGGGCCAGGTCTCACCACACTCGCACCACGCGGAAGCCGCCTCGTCTAAAGCCGGCTAAATGGCCTCTGGCCAAAGTCAACCCTGCCTCCAGCTCTCCCTGAGCCCTGGCTGTCTCACCTGCGAAATGATCCGGGACTTTGACGGGTGGGGAGCAATTTCTAAGAGAGGAGGCTGTAGCTCTGTGCTACCTAGCCAGAAAGACAGAAAAGAGGAGATAAGAAGATGGACAGGCACGGGGCTATTCTGTGCTGCCTCTGGAAAATAAAACCCAACCCATGTTCACCAACATCCCTGCTCCGGTCCAAGCTACTCCTGCTGATAGGGGTAGGGGAGCATTTCTGGCCATTGATTTCGTTTAAAAGTGTGGAGGTGGGGGAGGAGCCTTGAGCCATACTTAAGAGACTCTAACTAGACAATCCTCCTGTACCAGAGATACCTGAAGACGCAGCCTATACTAATTCCCGGCAGGCTGCATAAAAGCATTGGGGAGGGAAGGTCATTAAAGGGGAGGTTCCAGGGCTCGGCCCTGCAGACTGCGATCAGCAAATCCAGGGCGGACCTTGCAAAGCTACGACGTTTTGTAGACTTACGTTTTTGAGATATAACCAGGTGGGGAAGGCTGCTGTGGCTGCCGCCTTTTCATCTAGTTGTCTGGGCCGATCTCCCCAGGGCCAGTCTAGTTCCCTCCCAAGTTTACCATGGACACTTGCCTGAGTGGATTCTGCTTCTTCCCTGGGTCCAAAGCCCCAGCTCCTTGTAAGAAATCTTCCTACTCCAACCCCCTTGACCTTCAAAGCCACCGTCAGGGTGAAAGTGGGCTCTCGTGGAGAATGTTATTGCAACGCTGACTCTGATTTCTGTCTCAGTGTCTTTGCCAAGGCTGGTGACTTAGGTAACCTGTGTCCATCTGACAATGGGCATGTTGCAAAAAGCCTGGTAAGAATTTATTCTGGAAAAATCTGCATCTTCCGAGCTCAAAAGTAAGTGGAAGGATCAAAGAATCAAGAGCCAAAGGGTGGATTCTCACACACGCGCACAGAAATAATTCTCACACACAGAAAAAATGCAGCCAAAGTGTAGAACACTCTATGCACCCGCACGAGCCCCATCTGAACCACGGAGGAGTCGATGCGCCCACTGACCTACGTTTCTCCAGGCAGGCTGAGCTTCCTCTCTCAGGACAGGTGATCGACACGCCAAGATCACCAGCGTAATTCGCCCTGACCCCATTCCTTGCCCTCACCCCATTTTGATCCACCAGCCTATCCCTGATCTTCGATCCTAAACTCCATCTTCAGCCACCGGCTCCCTGACCACCTCCCCTTCCTCTCAGGCATCCGCGGTCCTCCTCCAGCGTGGGAGGCTGGGAATCTCTGGGACCGCACAGGGACACCCTCAGCCCAGCCGAAGTCATCTTCTTTAGGGCAGACCCAGCTATGGAAACGGAACGTGACGTCAGGGGGAAAAGGAACAACATGCCCCACAGAAACCTCAGCCCCAGGGAACATCAATACAGGAAACCACCTGGCGTTTCTCCTTAACAGTCCCCTCCCGTGTATCCCATTGGGTCAGACAGAGTGGCAGGTGTCATCTGTGGCTGGCTAGGAAGGAAACGGGGAGGAGAGCAAGTACGTGTTTTCAATTGGGAGGCAATGTCTGAGATGGGAGGAGGCGTGCCCGGCACGCATGTGCGCGACACGTGTGCCAGGCCCCGCGCTGTCAGCAGACTTCCAGGGCCTTGAAGGCAGGGACGTGGTAGGAGGGTAATTGTGTTTTGTCAGCTCCTGTGGGCCCCTGAGCACCAGGACAGAGAGGAGATCCTCCTCTGGCCTACTTACACCGAGATGCATTGCTGCCCAGGGGTCAGGCCAGGACCCAGTGGCACCTCCATGCACATCCAGAAACACAAAACGCTGAACTTGCAAAGTGCCAGCGTGCCCCAAAGTGCGTTCTAGAGAACGCCAGCTGCACTGCTGCAGAATGGGGGAGCCGAGAGATGGGAAATTCTACCATAAATAAAGCGAAACGTGTTTTTTATTACAGCCCGTTTCAGAGTCTTTGGTGTCTAAAGCACATTGTGAATTTCAAAAGAGACGAGCAGACAAAGGCTTCCAAGCTGACGTGAGCATGGAACCTTCCTTTGCTGAGATGTGTCTTTCTGAGGAATGTTTTGCAGGGAACACCAGCCAATCTAACCCTTTCCACCCCCGTGACAGACTAAAGCCCATGCGCCCAGGCATTAGCCTTCAATAGCTCTCAGTGCTCCGGGGAAACCCAGGAGTCCTGACTTCTGCCCCAGGGCCCTAGTCCACACAGTATGAACAGGGGACTTCATTTGTCCATCCACGCAACAAACATTTCTTAGGCACCAACCCTGTACCGCCTTCTGGGCTGGCTACGGCAGATACAAAACCAAAAAATAAAAGGCAAGGCCCTCACCTTCAAGGTGAGTCTCAGGAACTGGAACTTAAGTAGGCAGTCAATTAGAGCTCAGGAAGTCTCCGCTTTGCATGGTTCCAACACGCACAGATTTCATTTATCACGGATTTCAAATAACACCAGTCCCCAGCGATACCGTCCATGTTTCAGTTACCACATTCGATTAACTACAAGTAATTGCATGAAGTACAAACCTTGCTGTTGACCTTCAGCCATTATGGAAATAATAGCCGCACATCGCGACCGGTGATCAATCACGCCACTTTTCCCCAGGTCTGTTGCTGGTGGGTCACTGCACATCTGCTGTTCAGTTCACGTGCAGACAGCACAAAGCGTAGCTGGGTCACTTCCCTGGGTCTCAGGGATAAGCCCACACGACACCTTCCCTAAATGAAGAGTAAACCAAAAGAAGAAATTAGTCAGTGAAGGTGAAAGCACAGCAGCGCCCATGTCCACGGGGTGACACAGAAACGGCTGACGGGGGAAATGTTGACGCTGTTACCATTTGAGCAACTCCCAATAGGCAGGCAGCCAGAGGCACTTAGCGAAGGGGAATGTTATCACCATGAATGAACACAGTGACAAAAAAGATAAAGATGTCGTAGAGGCAGGGATGCCAGAGAAAACTCTCACGTCGGAGGAGCCCTCCTTGGAGGAGCCGTGCCCGGCACTGAAAGCACAAAAAAATGCTATCGGCAGCTGATTCAAACTCAGAGAGGAGAAGGACCCTTCGAGGCACAGAAAAGGAAGCTCGCTCTTGTCGCACTGGCGCGAGGTTAAGCGTGGCCTTCAAACACCTTGAGAACATTTTGACAAAGAGTCTAAGCACTTCCCTTCTCGGTATTTCTAATTTTTAAAGTGCAGCGTTCAAAATAGTAGTTTTAGGTGGGTTTTCGGCACTTTTCTATACAGCTACAGCCAACCACAAAAGAGCTTTGAGTATCTGGGCAAATCTTAAGGGTGACAGAACAACTGTTTTCCCACTGATTAAGGTCACTTGGCAGGGTTGCAGCTTGCACAGTCCTGCACAACCATGCAAAGTGAGGGCACCCCATACTGCGCTCTCAATTTCTCTGTTTCAGAGAGAATCAGTCAAAACCCCAGCAGGAAAGCAGAGGCAGGCTCAACTTAAGAGTCCCTTAAGAAGCGTCACGCTATACTTTTTAAAAGCGCTAAGTGAGGTGTGGCTCTAAGGAGCCCCCGAGGCAGAGTACAGAATCCTGGGCCCAACGGGACAAGGGGAGAACGTGCCAGAAGCCAGAAGAAGAGAGAGTGGTGTGCAGCAGTGTACCTCCATCGGAGGAAGAGGGCCAGCCTGGGAGAGTTTTCAGGGCCACGGCCGGGAACCACAAACCCCACCCGCATTCTCTTCACTGTGCCCCTGGCTGAACTTCCCCGAAGCCAGGAGGCCTTGTGAACTGTATATTGTCAACAGGTGGCAGCCCCGGGACCCCAGAGCAGAAAGGTGCACAGTGGGTGAGAAGCATCAAAAGGTGGAAATCCCAAAGAAGGCCGTTTCCTGGCTAAATTCCGGGATGTGGGATGTTAAAGGCCTAAGAGAAAGTCTTTTTCCTGTGTTCGGTTTTAACGCGGCAGGTAGCCCAAACCTCCCAAACTAGCTTCAACTCTAAGGAGGACTCAGGGAGTGGGAGAGAGAGGTATTTGGCAGAGGTTCGAGGCAAGAAGCACAGCGTAGCCCTAGGAACGGTTAAAAAGGCATCACGAGCCCAGATAACCTCTCACCAAGCTTCTCTCCCTGGGCCACCAGGTTCCAGGTCGTCTCTCCTCACCCTGCAGGCCTCCCTGCTTCTCCGTGCAACACCACAAGTAACTCTCCATTCGTTCCAGCTGCCAGCAGAGATGGGCTGGTGTCTCCAGCTCCTGTAAGGAGGAACCTGATTGGCCCAACTTGTTTCCCCAGCCCATGCCTGATCCAATCAGCTGCAGGCAGGGAGGGTCCCATGACATCAACATGGCTGCTCAAAGCCATCCCGGGAATGAAAAGGACTTTTTCAGAAATCAAAGATTGACTGGGCTGGGCTGTCGCTCCAAAAGATGGAGTTACCGACGGGGTCTACTTTTATTTGGAAAACTCTTTTTATGAAAAGAGTTTTCACATGCCAGGCACTGTTCTAAGTGGTTGTCTCTGCTTAGAGCGACGCTTTGAGACAGACACTACTAGCAGTCCATTTTACAGATGAGGAAACTGGGGCCCAGAGATACTGAGGTGATTTTTTCCAAAGTCACACAGCTGCTCAATGGCAAAGTTGATGTTTGAACCCACAGAGCGTGAGTCCAGGATTCATGCTCTTAATCACGATCTTCTACTATCTCTTAGGTTTAAATACAAGAAAACGATGGTCTCCATCCCCCAGCCCCTTAAGCCCTTCAGAGACCAAGGTGAGGACGTGCTCGACCACCCTCAACAAATGTGCAGAAAACAGTTAAACCCTTCATAGAGTAAAGGCAAAAAACCTGTTCCTCCATCCACTCCACTTCTTCCCGTTCCTCTGACTTCTGGCCACAGATTCAGAGAACAGAAATGAAACTAGGAAAATAGAATTCTCCCCCTGCTCACCAAATCATCAACAGTGGGACAGTTCAGAAAACAAAGTACCACAACAAACTACAAAGGCTAAAAATGCCCAGCCGCCAGGGGGTTCATGGCATGTCTCCCGACAGGTGATAGGCAGCTGATCCACACAGTATCTCCGCATCTTCTCCTCCTGCACTTCCAGCTCCAGGGCCCCGGGCCGACAGGGGGCCCCTCGGCCTGTCTTTGGGGCAAACCAGCCTTCTCCTTGGGACACCTCATCCAGTCCCATGGATCCAATTAGTTACCAGATGTAAGGGACTCTCCAGTCTTTATTCCACCCAGATCTCCCTCCTGCCCCGGAGTCCAACGAGCCGACGACCAGCTGGCCTTCCCCACTTGGATATGACACCAGCCGTTCTAATGCAGCCGGCCCCAAACCGACTCCACCATCTCCACGCCTCGATGCGCCCCTTCTCCATTGGTCTCCACCTCAAGGAAAGTGGTGCCACCCTCGATCCAGCCACCCAAGTCCAAATTCTAGGAATCACCCTTGACGCCTTCCTCTCCCTCTTTACTCTTCTCATGCCCATTCTTCAAGTCCTGCTCCTCTGATGCTCTAAACATCCCCAGAACCCCTTCACTTCTCTTCATCCCCGCCACCACTCTCCCGCTTCGGGCTGTGGCGTGGCTTGCCCGGACAGCTGCAATAGCCTTCTATCAACTGTAATCCTCCCTCTCCAACCTCTGTCCCAAGCCGCATCTTCCCAAAATGCCAGTCTGAACTTAGTTCAGCTTTGCTTACATCTCTTCAGAGTTTCTCTATTTGCCCTTGGGTCAAACCTCAATTTCTTAAAACAACCTATGAGCCTGCAGGACCTGGTGCCCACTCAGCTCTGCAGTTTTATCTTACACTACCCTTCCTTTCATGTGGAACACTCCACATCTATGGGACTCTCTGTCCTTGAACTTGCCACTGAGAGGCAGCCTGTGAAATGGCCCCCTTGGTGCCTCCTCTCATATCTGTGCACTTGTATAATCCTTTCCCCTTGACTTTGAGCTGGACCCAGTGACCTGCTCCTGATGAACAGAATATGGTACAAGCCATGGGATGCCACCTCCAAGACTCCGTTGCAAAAAAACTAGCTCGATGGGAAGGCTCAATCGCCAGAAATTGATGATCTCCAGCCAACAGTCTGTGAGGACCTCAGGCAAAGCCACACCGGACCCCCCCAACCCAGAGATACCGACATAATACATGCTTATTGTTTGGAGCCATTAGGCACCAATGGATGACCCACAAATGTACAGACTCCCTGATTTCTGAGCCACTACCACCCATGCTATTCCTGACGCCTGCGCTGCTCCTCCCACCCCTCCCAGTGCCGCCTTAGTCACCTAACTCCAATCCATTCTCAGGTCTCAGGTGAGATGACGCCTTCCCCCAAAAGCCTTCTTTGGTATCCCTCATCGTAGCATCCATCACACCAGACAGTGAGCAGCACGAGGGCAGGCACCATGGGTGCCAGGACTCACTTGGGGTCCCCGGCATCTACAAAAGGATGTAGATGATGGCTGAGTGTTTCCTGAATGAATGCGGGCCATGGAAAGACCTCCCCACTCCATGCTGAGCTGAGTGTTCTCTGTGCACCCGACAGATGATTCCATTGTTTTCTGAGTTTCTAGAAGCCTTGCTTTCCATGTACACAGTTATCACCTTGAGCTCAGATCTGACATTTCCACCGAGCTTTAACACCTCCTTGTTTATTCTCTTTCACAATAACACGAGGGGCATCACTGTCCTCACTTTACCCATAGGAAAAATGAGACACGGGGACTGGAATGAGTCGCACTGACAACCAAGTTCAAAGTTAAACTCGAGCCTTGAAACCGGTGTCCAAACTCTCAGCCAAAAACTGCCCAGAGAAGGGAGTTCTCAGATGAACATGCACGCTAATTATGAAATGATTTTGTTTGAAAAAAACTGCAAGTTGCCTTTGCATATATGGCTGATGGTTCTACTGCATCCATCAGGCATCTTAGTTTGCAAATAAACTACAACATGAAATTTTTAGTCTCTAAGGGAAAGAGCAGAATCAAGGAAGTAAAGCAAGACCTAATTAAATTGGATCCGGAAAAAGGGAAGCTATGAAAAAAAAATCACTAAAAAGTAAAGCATTTGGAAAGAAATTCGTGGTGATGCCTTCAGATACACATTGATAAGCTTTTTAAGTTGTTAGGGGAAAAAATAAAGTGGTAATAAGTGAACTATGTTAATAAAATAGGGCCATTCACAACTGGTTTCTTTACTACAGTAGGAGACTCGGGCTGGGCTTTACGTCTCTGAGTGGTCACAGGACACTTGGTTTGATTTTTTTTTTTAACTCCATAAGGATTCTATTCACCATGTGTGAGTAACATTTCTCAACCACAGTTCTGAATTAAATACAATTCAATGGAAAAAATCACAATACTACCAGTTTCAGATTCTGTACGGCGGGGGGAAGTGCTTTAGAACGCATGGTGTTTGCCTCTTTGGTAACTAAATGCCTGTGGGTGGCACACAGGCACATCCATCTTATGCTGACCTCCACTCAGGTGCAGAGAAGATTCTAGAATCTATATAAAAGATTGTGAAGGGAGCGCCACCGGGTGCAGCAAACCTGCAAGTGTTTTTATTTGGCTCTCCCCACACCTTTGACTTATTTAAATACTAGGCGGTTGGAAAAAAATCCAGATTTCTAGCACCTGGGCTCACATCCTCACATGGCAAGGACTGGCCGGAACTCAGTGAGGTTTTCCCCTCACCAAGGGGTCTCCCCCTCTCTGGAATGCATCACCTCCCCCTAGTCTATTCTGGTATTTATAGTATCCTCCTGGTCCCTATGGGCATGGGGTTGACATGTGAACATTTTAAATATTTTAAATGTTGACCTTTTAAATATTCTCCCGTTGAAAAAAAAAGTGGCCACCATGTTTTTTCAGATTCCATTGGCTGAAACAGAGGTTCACGCTAGTTGCCTTTAGGAAAAGGGAATCTTTTTTATGTCTTCCTCCTTTTTAAAGGAAGCAGTACCAGGGACCTGTCAGGTGCCTTTTCGTCCCTCACTCCCTCCCTAACCTCTCAGTCCTGGCACCGGGCTTCTCTCTGTGTTCCCACCATTCCTTCTCCGGTACTGAGTTCAGTTGCTTCGTGACGTCAGTTGTAACTAACCTAAAACAGCCAGCATGATGGAGCATCTCCCTCCTGGTCTTGCAACTCTCTTGTCAAGCTCTCCAGCCCAGCATCCGTTTTCCCAAATCCAATTGGCCCTGACGGGCATCCGACAGGTGGTGTCATTCGGTCAAGTCAGACCAACCAGTCACTGGCCATAGCTGCTGGTCACGTGATGAATCGGGGGGCTCTGGGGCCCTGGCCTAGTATGAAGAGGGGATTATGCAGGGCATCATGGACTCTAGGGAAGACGCACAGCTTCCCAGGGCAAGCAGGCCACCGATACAGCCGCCACCTCCCCAGACACGGTCCTATCTTCAGTAGTCTGCCTCTCTGCTCCCAGGAGGTGCGGCCTGCCCAGGGCCTGGCTTCCAGAGGGAGAGGGCAGAGTTATGCAAGGGGAATTATGCACTTTGCTCGGTGACCGAGCCCTGGGCCACATGCACGAATGGAAGCAGTTAGTGCCTGTAATGAATTCGTAATGCTCCTCCACTTGTTTCCTCCCAAGCGCATGTTGGCCTTTCGAAACAGTGTGAATCCACAGGAGAACAGTAATTGGGCTTCTCGGCCCACAGGCCCGAAGCATCCCCCACCCAGACAAAACCGCTGCACCTCCTCTGAAGTGGCCATAACAAATTTGCCTTTATTGGCCAGGATTTGGGAACTCCGCGTTATTTGCCTTTGAGATGGAACAAAGAGATTCTATTTTCCCCGGCCCCTCCCAGCTCTGAGGTAGCCAAAGGGCAGAGCCCGATTCTCCAGCCTCAGTGCGGCCTGCACAAACCAGGGAATCCAAGCCACAGGAGAGGAGCAGGAGGGCCTGGCGGTTAAGCTCACGGGGCCTGGCTTCCATCCCAGCTCTGCCCTGAAAGTGCTGTGCAATCGAGGCTCCTCGCTGCACCTCTCTGAACCTCATCTTCTCCATTTGTTAAATACAGACAATAGCAAACACGTCCTTAGCGCGTTCAGAGGACGGAGTGAAAAGCAACCTACCTCGGCTTTGTCAATATATACAATCAACATGGCTTCACGCTCTCTCCTTTCAGGGCCCTGCTTCTAACTTTTTTTAAAGTGGTGAAGTCAGGATTTGAACTCACACTCAGGTGCTCACAGGCTCAACCCCTGTATTTTCCTGGCTTTGTGAGCGGGGAGAGGTTCGCTCCCTCCCCCATCTCACTGGCCACTTAAGCTGTGTCCAGTGTTTGCTTGAACACACGAGGCTTTGTGGGGACCTGGTACATATAACTGTGCCTCACGTGTGAGTATTTTCGTGGGCCAAATTCCCGGTAGTGTGATCACCGGGTCAAAGGATTCTCACTGCTAAATGCCAGAGGTCACAGGGCTCCTTTTAACCCTGTTGCTGGTGAAGGGCTCCCCTCCGCACCACCAGTCGTCCCACACTCAGCCTCTTCCTCCTCGGAGGGAGGGGAAGGGTGGCCCTGGCCAACTTCAGACAGCCTCCCTAACTCTCATGGCTCTGCCGCTGATAGTGGCCCTCGATGTCACCGTGCTCTGGGCCCAGGTGGACTTCCCATGGCCAAAGAGAGCGAGCTGTGAGGTTGGACCACCTCAGTTTGAGTCTTTGCTGTGCCTTTTGCTGGCTGTGGGACCCTGGGCCAGCGCTCACCATCTCTGAGCTTCCGGTTCCTCTTATGTAAAAAGAAGGTCAAAACACAGAGCTACAGAGGGCTTGGAAGGCTTGGAAATAATGGACAGAAAGCCCCGAAGGCAGGGTCTGACACCCAGAGTATTAGCATCTCTGGTCCCCAGTATCTCTCCTCCTAGGCTCCTCTGCCCCTTCCTGTGACATTTCACCAAGAATGCCAAGCCAGGAGCTGGGGAGAGAAGCCTGAGGCCCAGGCCTGCCTTCCAGGGGGTAGCCTCAGGGTTCGTGGGAAACCCTCTCCAAGAAGGTTGTCCACTGAAGATTCAATCATGAGAAGGTCAATGCCCTGAGAAACAAGGACCCCTCTCTGGCTCGGCCTGGGCACAGCTATCAGGGGGCTTAAGGGTGCCTTCTCTGGAAGCTGGTTTATGATTATCATCGTGATAGTGTTATTTATTACGATTTTGACAGCTCTGACGTGGGAGCCATCCTCACTCTCACGCAGAGAAGAGCAGGGGACCTGGTCTCCAAACTCAGAAGAGCACGTCCCTCCGAGTCACCCCGGACAGACCAGAACCTGCCGCGGACATCCGTGTCCGACGGTCACTCCACAACACGGACGGCAGTTTATGGAGCATTTGCTGTGTGCCAGGCCTTGCGCAAGGCGTGCAATGGGCAAAATGGACAAGACCCCGCCTTGTGGAGCTTCGAGTCCGGTGGGGGATACAGACACTACATGAGGGGTGGGTTTGGGGTTGTTTTTCAGCACGCAACAGATAGGGATTCTTGCGATAAAGAGAACAGAGCACAGTGCTTGAGACCAAGGGAGGGAAGCTGAAAGGTCTGGGGATTCCCAGGGGATTGGAGGTGGCCTTTGAAGGCTGTGTGGCACTGGGCTGAGACCTCACCTCCCTGAGTCTCTTGCCTGCAATTTAAACAAGGGGACACACTGTCTGTCTCTGAGTTGCTGGGGCGTGAAATGAGATCTCCCATGAATGCACCCAGCACAGGGCCGGCCCCACAGGAGCTTCTGTGGGCGGCTAGTTTCTCTGGGTTGGCTAATGTCAGACACAAGCCCCTAGACCCCATAGGCCTCAGAACACTCTGAAAAAGGACCGTGTCTCAAACAACACAGCCAGCAGTGCCAGGGACCTGCGCTGAGCCTGCTGGGTGATACCCAAGGAAGCGCCCTGGGGAGGAGAAGGACACCGGGAGCAAAGTCACATCTGGGGAGGGCTGGAGGAAAACAGTTGTTTCTAAATGGCATGGTTGAGAGGGAAGGCAGTATTTCTAAATGAATTATTTTAGCATAGGAAGTGATTTAAAGTATTGTTTCTGTAACTAAATGAATGCATCGAATCATAGGAGACATCTGATGATTTTGTCTCCATATCCTTAAAAGCCAGTAGATTTGAGTTGCTAAAGACAAAAAACCGACGTGTGTCCTTGGAACAGTGGAAGTGCACATTATGGGGCGGGCGTAGCTGGGCTCCTCTTCCTCATTTCCAGAGTCCCTGTAGGCCTTGGCCCACAGTGGACAGTAATGAACCAAATGAATGAATGAGGCAGTGAGGGAATGAATGAACAGATAATCTGACCACTCCCTGTTAAGCACACCACTTCAGAAAGACTCAAAACTCTAGCCATTAAGCAGTTCCACATCCATTTGGCCAGAAATGGGGAATTAATTTAATCTCTGCTGGCGGGTGTTGCCTCTCCCAGAATTTGGCATCCTGAGCTCTTTCTCCAACAGTCGGGAGGAAGCCAGCGGGGCCCCTCAGGCACAGAGGGTCTGGCCCACGGCTTCCCCAGAGCGGCTCACACCAGGCCAAGCAGAGCCCGGCCCTGGAAGAGGGGGCCGGGGGCTGGGAGTAGCCAGAGTGAACGGGGTGAGATTCTGGACACTGGCTCCCCGGGAGAAAGAAACGAATGCGGCTCAGACCTGGACGGTCCTTTCTGCTGCCCCTGATGATTCTGCACGGAGGCCCGACGGTCTCCATGTCGGGAAAGGACCTCTGGGCAAAGCCACAGGTGGCGGGAGGGCAAACGGGAGAGCTTTGAAAAGTACGCGGCTGTGACGGTCAGAGCCGCCCCTGCTGACCAACGGCTTGCCCGTGCCAGGCCCTGTGCCCGGGCCTTGCCTGCCTCGTCTCAGCTGCACCGTCAGCCCTGGCGGCAGAGCTGAGCCCCTGGGCGGCGCAGCTCAAGGCCACGTGAAGGAGCTCAAGTTTACCTGCACTGTCTGTCTGCAAAGACTGTACCCAGCTCAAACTGCCTCTTCATGTCCAACCAGTGACCACCACGACGATAACAAAAGTTAATAAAAATAATTAACATGCAGACTTCCTGTGAGGCAGGCTTTATCCAGGCTCGGGTCACCGTTATTCTCCCAATAGTTCAGATGAGGAAACCAAGGCTCAGAGGAATTAGGTCACTGGCCAAAGTTAGCCGGGAAGGGACAGAGCCAGGAGCTGGGTGGCCAACTGCCCCAGTATGCATAGGAGTGTCCCAATTTTAGCACTGAGAGCTGTGTGTCCTGGAAAACCCCTGGGACCTGAGCAAACCAGGTCAGTGGGTCATCTAGCCAAGAGCAGGCCCTGGGTGGCAGGGCCCCAAAGGACATGCTCTTCACCAGTTCCTGCCCCTGCTCTGGGGGACTCGTTATGGGCTTGAACTTTGAAGTCAGGACAGGACCCAGGTTCAAGTTCAGACTGCTTAGTTTTAGTCGCAGGCTCTGTACAGCTTAGGTTTTCTTATCTGTGGAGGGAGAATCATAGACTCTATTTCATTTTCTCATTTCAGAGGCTCAGCAAGGTGATCCCTGCCAAGCCCAGGGCTGGGCACGGGGTGCACGGCCAGCAATGTTCTGACTATTTGGTCTCCCCACCCCTGTCCAGTAACAGCAGGTCATGTTGCAGGGAGCCCGTGGGAAATGCTCAGGCAGGAAAGTGTGTTCAGAAAGGATGAATCCCAGCTGAGGCAGGGGGAAAGGGGCCCGTGTCACCCTCAGGTCACACCAGCTGCTGTCATCTCCTGTCCCTGGCGCCCAGATATCCTGAGGGGCGAGGAGGCATCCGTGCCGCCCACGCAATCCTGTCTCAGGCTTCTGCTGGCAGCGTGGACCTCCACACCCAAGGAAATCTCCACAGGCTTCCTCCCCCGCCCTCGGCTGTGTGTGGCCCTTGGACTGCGAAAAGGGAGGTGATGTCGTTCTGCTCCCTCACACTTTCTACACCCGAGCAATGGGAGTAAGGATGCGCAGCCCGTCAAAGCCCCCAGTTGTCTCGCCATTCCCAGGATCCCAGGATGGAGGACCCCTCCTGGTCTCAGCACATCGTTAATAACCAGTCCAGCACCGGCAATGAATTCCGAGAGTTTTCCCCCCTCCCACGCTAATTCAGATTCCAGGCCTGATGATGACCATCATCCAGTCGCTCAACAAACATGGAGGGAGGCCCAGTGGGTGAGCCAGACAGCTCAAGGTTTGGCCACAGACTGCTCACCAGCTGCCTGACCTGGGTGTCAAGTTCATTAGCCTCTCGGTATCTCTCTGTCCGCATCCAGAAGTGGGTTAATACTACTACTCACCATGTAGTACTGTTGAGTGAAACCCTTAAAACAGTGTCTGACAAACAGCAGATGCTCAATAAATGTTATTGTTATAAACGGTATTGTTAATGTCCATATTAATACATCTTGCATTTTACATAATCAACTCTCTCGCTACATAACTTGTTTCTGAGCCATTTTGAAAGTATCAAATAGCACCTGAAGAGAAAATCTGACATTCCTGGGCTCCTCAGAGGATTAAGTGAGATCGTGCTAAATTCGATTCTGTGCTTGACATCAAGAAAGTAGTCAACAAATGATATTTCTATCCTTCAAATAACAACAATAATTTTTCTAAATTCTGGCATCACTAAATGCGTAGACAAGTCCTAGGACCAGATTAAAATTGTTTCTCTCCAGGCTCAATTTGTAAATTGGTTCTCCGGCTCATCGGGAAAGCAAAATCTGCCTTATTTTCCCCCCACACTATTTTGCTGTTATTCTCTGGGTCGCTCGCTCCCCTGGACTCAGTTCCTGCCCCAGGGCTCCCTGGCCCCTGGCTCGTCTGGGCTCTTCAGACCAAGGCTTTGGCCTTGCCAGCGGAATCCTGCCCCTGACACAGACCTTCACCCAGCGACGTCTGTGTCGGGTGCCTCTGACAGCGTGGTGGCAGCATTTGACATGATTGCTTTATTATTATTACCACAAGCAAAAACGGATATAGTGAAAACATACCTGAATGTATCGATCAAGGAGGAGCCATTCACGGGTCAGGCACTGAGTTCTGGTTTGCACAGGAGACTAACTCGGCAGACCCTTTCTATGGCCACAGTAAAGAGGGAAGATGCTGCTCAGCTTCAGCAACAGGAAATCGTCCGCTAGGAGGGAATTTTCATGATCACCTGACATTCGTCTGCTCAGAGGACCAGAGATCCCAAGGCTCTCTCCACCACCCGGTTCCTCTTATTCCCCGCAGGCCTCAGAACAGCCCCCACGTAACTCATTAAAAACACGCCAAACTGGCCCCAAGGGGCGGGCTTCCGTTCACTTCTCACGGGAGCAAAAATTGGGTCAATGCTGCAGAAGGCAGAGTAGTTCCCATGAGCCCCCAACAATGGCCAGGCTTCTTGATCCAACGATTCTATCGGCAGAAACCTCACGGAAGCCAATGCTGTGAAATGGGGACAAAGATGAAGGGACCACGTTCGCTGTCATTTTCAGTGGAACTGTTAGCAATCAGAAACAGGTGAATCGCTACCATGACGATTCTTGCTAAGTCAGTGTTCCCATTGCTGTGGAAAAAAGAAAGAAAGAAAAACCAAAGCTTAGTGACTTCCAACAACCACGGTTCTTTATTTTGCTTATGAATCGGCCCCTGAGCAGGGTTTGAGGCGCATACCTCCTCTTCCTCCCACTCATCTGAGCTGTCGGCCGGGCTGGCTGTGGGGCTGCGTCCCACGGACACGGAGTTTCCAATCCCGAGACTTCAAGGTGACCGACTTCCTACATGGTGGCTGAGGCCCCCACGGGCGAGTGTTCCGAAGGGCCGAAAGTAGAACCTGCCAGTTTTTGAAGGTTTGGGCCAGACACTAGGTGTGGCCCTCACTTCTACCTTCTCCTGATGATCAAGGTCACAAGATGACATGCCTCGTGTCAGTTCAGGGCGTGGGGCCGCGTCCTGATGGAAGGCGTGTCTGAGAATTTACGGCTGTCTGCGATCCCTTGGGAGTTTGGCCGTAGCCACGTGACACCATGTTACTGCACCCGGGAAAATGTTAGGGAAGGGGTCGGAAAGGCCCGGCGGAGTGTTTAGGCTGGGTTGAGGTAACAACGACAAAAACAAAACAAAAAGCTAGGACAAAACATTTTATGGACAACCTGATCCAAACGTCAAAACGTGAGCTCTGGTGACTCAGGAAGCCAAGTTGTTTTCTTCGCATTTTCTACCATTTCCACAGGCCCTGTCCAGGCCATGGGGATGCTCTGTTTGGATCCCACAGCGATTTTTAAACTTCAGCAAGTTCACGCTCACATCACCTATTCAGGCTTCCCCGAGGAATTCCAGCCGTCCACAGCACCAGTGGGCCAGTGAGTTACTGATGGCCCCTTGGGGGTGGGGGTGGGGTATGTGGGCAGTGTGTGGTCTGCCACGGCTCTCAGCTGGCCCGCCTCCTGCATCTGTGATGCCTGCTTGCCCCCGCTGGGCATTCGAGGCCACAATTCCACAGACCATGTTTAGAAAAACCAACAATGGCAGGATCACGAATCGAACCTGAGACAAAGCACGAGGGATGATTTATCTGGGGAGAGGAGCAGGGTGCCTCGGACGCAGGACCCCAGGGTCTCCCCACACCTGAGCAAACTGGTCCCAGGTGCCCTGGCGCCCTCCCTGCCCCAGAGAACTCTTCCCATCTCACGCTTCCTCCCCAGTGCACAAGGTCCGGCGTGGCCAGTCTCGGGCCTCCGGGTGTCGAGAGCAGGGAGGCCAAGTGCAGAGCACGGAGTGGGTTAGAAGGGCTGGGCAGCCAAGGGCAAGACCAGAAAGTCAAGATCAAGGAGAATGGAGGCACGGACATCAGAGTGGGCCTAGGGTTTGGGACGAGGGAGGAAAAGAATAAAGTCCGTGGTGAAAAGAAAAGAGCGTGAAATGGCCATTTCATGCCTTCTAGCAAATAGGATAGAGGGCAGCGCAGCCTGGCCACCCTGGCCACGCCCACCCTTGCACCACCACTGGCGAAAGCGTGCCACACACAGATGGAAGGAACCCGGAACCTGATTTCAGACGACAGGCGTGTGAGTTTCAACTCCGTGATTTTCGCCGTGCGTGCAAATCACCTGGGCCATTCATCATTCGGTGACTACTTGTCCCTTAAATTGATTTGAAACAGAATCCCCTTTTAACTCTTGTTTCCTGTGTAATCCCCTCTAAAATATGGCGGGGTTCGCAGATGACACCCAGAAACACACACGCATGCACACACCGTTTTCAGGGATTTTGCAAGGCTGTTGTGAGGCACAACCGTTGTAGAAAAACTACGCTAGGTAAGCTTGCAATGAAATCACGTTAAAGACAAAGGTAATAAACACACTTCACCTCTTCGTAACTGTCTCACTACATTTTTCCATTATCTGCATTCCTCTGGCGATTCTCCCCCATGGCACCTGGGTGACGATGGACCGACGGCCAGTTGTGTGAGAGGGCACCCCTCTTCCCAACTGTGGTTGGTGACGCCCAGGCAGCTCAAAGTCACCCGTGGTGGGAGTGTTTACACCACAGAAGGTGGCGAATGCTCTGTCCAGAGCACGACTTTTCCTTCCCTGGAGAGCTGACTGTTACACATTTGCAGCCCACTGCAATTCTGTATGATGATCAAATTCATATTGTATGTGTAGTCCAATACGTAAGTCCCCTAATGCACACAAATCTTATATATATACCTATGTGTGTATATATGTATCTGTGTATATATGTATGTGTGTGTATGTACATATGTACGTGTGCCTATATGTGTTCCTACAGCCCCTGAAAGATCTTGGGTTTCATCAGCGGGACGTGTAGTATTTTAACACTGACTAGCCTAACAGCCATTTGTTAGGGAAACTGAGGCACAGGGGTGAGTTTGCTGACACCACGCAGGGAGTTCAAGGCCATCACCAGCTTCCCTCTGGTCAATGCTGCCTCCCTCTGTGGATGTCACCCTGTCGTATCTGGGAAGCACACAGCCCAGAAACAACTAGAACAATAAGGGAGGGAGGGGAGACGGGGGAGGCTGAAAGAGTCATTAGTGATTCGCACAATTAATTAGACAATGCTGGGGACACAGCAGCAGTCTGGATAACCCATTGAAGAGGATCACAGGGGCCCTATTCCCCAGGGCGCCTTGTGGGTTACCACAAAGCTCAACGGTCCACCTCCCCCACTCCAGACCCACCCCGAACCCGCCTAAATATCTGATGCAAAATTAAAGCGTGTTCCAACTTTTATGACCACTGTAGCAGCGTCTGCTGCTGCCGGCGCCCACCCCCCCCACCGTTTCCCAAGGAGCCCCCGCCCCCATCCTGGGCAGCCTGGCCCTCCATCAAGCCGAGTGCATTAGGACAATTAGCACCAGCCCACTGGCGCCAATTAGCAGCCAATAGTGTCTATATTATGGAGAGGGGGCGGCGGGGGCGCCTGAGTCTCCAGCCGGCCTTCACACTCAATTACATTAAGTAGAGGCTCCGAGCTGCGGTCACGGGCTGGACGGCTGCTGGAGTAACTATGTCTTTTCTGGGAGGCAGGTGATCCTCAGCCCAGCACCCTGATCTCCGGGGGACGCCTCTCCTTGTCCACTTCCATCAATACACACTCCTTCGAAAAGGCAGGAGTGGGGGAGGCGGCGGTGTCCAGAGAAGCGGGAAGAAAGTCATGGAGCTAAATCACAATACAAATCACTCCTTCTTTTGTTCATTCATTCATTCAGTCAGTAAGTCAAGAAATATTCAGGGCAGGTTGCCTTTGTGCCTGGCATGTTTGCAGTTTGCTTAGTGGCATGGGTTTCAACTCTCCTATCCTCTGGGCCTCAGTTTCCCCTATCTTATCAACAGGGCTGGCTCCAGGGCCCCACCTTCCCAGGGTTCCCTCCTGACCTCACATTTGCTGACGCCAGGATTACTCAGCTTCTGAGCAAGGCAACCTGGGCAGGGGCGGTCCGATGGCCCCAGGAAAGAGTGAATTCCCTATGAAATTACTGGGGATTACTGACGTCTTTACACGGTGTTTTATATCTTTAAGTGCTTTCTGATCACTTTAGAAGCTAATCCCAGGTGGAGGCCAGAGGCCTATAAGAAAGCTCTCATCAAGTTGAAGCTGGAATCCAAACAAACTGGCAGACCTGAGCCAGGGACAGGCGTCTGCCTGCCATGGGGTCCTACCCCCGCCCACCCCCATCAGGTAGACTCCCTCTCCTATACCCTGGAGGACCACTGCCCCCAACCTGGCCACTGGCCACTGGCCACCAGCCTGTGGAGGAACTGGGCATGTGCCAAAGCCCCTGAGTGCACCTGGGCAGGTGGGAAGATGGGTGAATATGGGCAACACAGCCCCCGGCCTTGGGGAGCAGGCGATCCAGCTGGGGCAGATGTGACCTGCACACAAACCTGGAATCCGCCTCCGGGAGCTGCTCCTCGATGGCCCAAACCAAAGGGTGGCCTCGGAGTCATTCAGCACATGACACCCTCTCTAGACCAGGCACTGGAGAGAAGGAGGTGGCCAGAGGCAAGGTTTTCTGCCAGCATGGAGGCTGCCGCCTGGTAGAGCCCGGGCAACCGGCAGGCAAAGGACCCCCGCAGTGTCTTCCCAGAAACAGGACTTGGGCTCCGTCTGCAGGACCCCTTCCTCTGGCAACTTAAATTCAGCTTCCTCTGTGTGTCATGCTGGGCTAGAACGGGAACACATCTTTCTGAGGGCGCTGGGAACTCCTCAGCTTCCCCCCCCGCAGCCAGAACCCCAGCCAGAGGCCAGGCTCCTCTCAGCTCCCCCCTTCCTGCTCTGTCTTGGTCAAATTTCTCTCCTCTGCCTGGATTTTAACCTTCTTCTCTGCCCTCCCCTCCTTCCCTAATGCTCTGCCCAGCCTCCCTCTGCCAGTCCTCTCTTCCCTTCCCAGCCTTGAGGCCGCTGCAGACCTTCCACACACTTCCAGCCTGTGTGTTCAGGCACACATCCAAGGGCTTACCTTCTCTGCACCGATGGGCTTTGCTCTGTGCACACTGCGAAGTCCCCACGACCCTGGGAAGCTCGGCCGCCGCCCACTGCACGTGGGAGAAAACCGTAGCTTCAGCATAAGTGATGGTTCAAGGCTGTGTATAGAACCCAGGTCTTCCCAACTGATTCTGTCAGGGGAGGTCATTGTGCGAATTATGAAAAGGAGAAGGGGAGCCCTGTTTTTATTGGTGCGTTAGTAGCTGCTGGGCCCTGCTGGGATGCTGTAGCTGCCTGTCTCCTGTGAAGTTCAGAGCAAACCAGCGCAGAGAATGCCAAGGCTCAGAGAAGTTCAGTAACTTGGCCAAGGTCATAGTTCCCTGTTTCCACTTCTCAACGAGTGTCTGGCACTTTTCCCCCAGCGCCTCTGACAAGAGGCTGCTGGATCGAGATGCCCCAGATGGACAAGGTCTTGGCTAAATAGCCACCCCCGAGGGCCAGGGAGAAGGAGCTGGTGGGCACAGATGCCCCAGTTCAATCCAGTCAAACTGCCATCCTGCCTTCTCAAGGACCCAAGGCTCCAGGGCAAAACACTGGCAAACTCCTAAAGCTGGGGCATGGACAGAGAGAACTAATTAAGATGGAAAGCAAGAAAGGGCCCCTGAGCACTGCCTCCTCTGACCTCAGAGACACCCAGGAGCCCCACATTCCACTTGTGTCTTTGCCAACATCCCCAAGGGCACCTTCAAGAGCCCTGGGGGCACCCAAGACTTTTTCCTCTAAGTTGAAGAGGGACCCACTATGAAGAAGAGTTTATTCGCTATGAAAGAGCATATGCTCATTCGATCCACATCATTTTCACGGGCATCAGAAGACACATTGTTGTGGCAAACTGCTGGGCGGAGCGGAAGGACTGTGGGCTCCTGCGGGTCATCAGATGGCTCATTCATTCATCCTCAAGGCAGTTTCCAATCCCTTCCTCCTTCCACTCATTCCCAATCTCTGTTTCATTGGGCTTTCTGCAAGGTTTTTTTTTTTTTTTTTTTTTTTTTTTTTTTTTTTTTAAGATAATGCTTTATTTCAGCAGTCTTCCCTGCTGGTTCTATGGCTCCATTCTGGCCAACGAGGTTTAAAGAGACATCTGCCAAAAGGAGTTCTGGAAAAGCATCTCTTTTCCTAATAAAAATGGGATGGGTGTGCCTAGCTAAGGTCTTATTGTCCCTTCATTCTCCTTCTAGCCTGAAAAGCAGATGTAATGCCTGGAGGCACAGCAGCCATCTTGTGACCATGAGGCATTTCCAAGACTAGAATCAAGCTAAGACTATCGCAGAGAGACACTAGAGCTGAAAATCTAACTCTAACATCCATCTCCCTCTGGACTTCTCTTTACATAAGGAAAATAAACCACTGGGATTTTTTAATCATGTAAGAGTTGAGTTTTCTTTTAATTGTAGTTAAATACAGTCCTAATTTAAGTGAGAAAGATAGGTACAGCCTTTCTCCTCAGGAGCTCCTCACCTAGTGAGGCTGGATGAGGAAAAAAGTAAACAAAAAGTAATAGTAGAAGTAGGTGCTTGTACCCACAGTTCCACGGTAACAGGTCTAGAGAATTGGGGGCAAGGACAATTCTTGTCCCAACACTGCTCCTAAGGTTCTTCTCATTTCCTTATCCAAGTTCCCGGACCCTAACAGAGCCCCCTAAAGCTGAAGCCACACACTGTGCCTGCGCTGGTGTGGGAGCCCTCTTCTCTCCTGTAGGTATAAATTCCAGAATTCAGACCGCACCCAATGATAGACTTCCTATATTGTAACCCATTTTAGGTGGGCTCCCACTTGTGATACGTGAGTCCACTTAGGATCACTTCTCTTGATCCTGGTCTGACCCTAGTTATTTCTCTTCCTTAACTCTAACCTGATGCCAAAGCCATTTCCCCCACCTCTCCTGGCCTGGGAGGACAAGGCTCCTTTCTGTCTGACGTGCAGTCGGCCCCTCGGTGCCAACACGCCGCAGCGCTCCTCAAAGTCCCAGGCAGGAAAAGTGATCACAGCTGCAGATTCATGCCCCAAAAAGAGGAAGGACAATGGTGACAACTATTCCCACAGGGTCCGGCACATAGAACACCCCTGTTTTATGACAAAATCTTTTATTGCACAATCATTCTGTAACATGTCATTCTGTAACATAACAATATCACACGCAGACACACCGTATGACATTTGAGGTGGCATGTTCCAATTAAATCTATAAATTATTACACCCATATTATTGCCCTGCCAACCACACTCAAGCAGGTGTTACTTCTGCTGGACCCTGTGTTTATAATAACAGTAACACTGACATGTGCCGGGCACAGACCGTCCGGCCCCGTCGGCAGAGCTCTCACATTCCCCATCTCTCCAGGAGCCTGGGGGCCCCAGACGGTGGGGGACTCTGCTTGTCCTCTTCACACCCTGTACCCAGTGCCCAGCACCTCCTCAGTGCTCATAGCATCCAGCGAGTCAATCCCCACCACAACCTAATGACCTAAGTATGATGACTCACGCCCATTGTACAGATGAGGAAACTGAGGCTCAGAGAGGAAAAGGGACCTGCCTCACATCCCACAGCTGGCCTGGGGCAGGTTGTGATTTCAACCTAGGCAGTCTATAAACACCCCTGCTGGGACTCAGGGCCGTGTTTCAGTCTGTTTGGCTTCGCCTGGTCCTTTTCAATGATGTTTAGGTAGGAAAACAGGGCAGCTCATGGCTGATTCTTGGCTACTTTTCAGAAGAAGGATGTCCCCAGCTGCCCAGGGAGGGTGCATGTGGCCAAGAAACTGTGATGCCGAGAAAGTCGCTTTTCAGAGCTTGCATGGAAGGCAATGAGTTAGATCATCAAACAACCCTTCACGAGGGATTCTCTGCATCCTTCCTTTAAAGAGCAAGTCTCTATTCCTTTAGGTTGTGAATTCATTCACTGGTTCACTCCTTCGACGAACATTTCTCAAGCCTCTCCTCTGGGCCAGGAACTGTAATAGGCACTCTCAACAAGACAGGCAAAAATCCTGCCTTCACGGGGTTTCTATCCTAAAGGGGGGAGACACATAAGGTGGTAGGGTGCAGAATGGCCCCTCCAAAGACCTCCAAGCCTTAAGCCCAGAAACCTGCAACATTACTTTATATGGGGAAAAAGGGCAGCCAGATCTTCACTTGGAGGGGGAGGTTATCCCTGATTATCTAGGTCGGTTCTAAACACATCAGCTATAAGAGGAAGAGGCTGGGGAGGCCCTGCTGACACCTTGACCTTGACCCAGTGACACCCATTTCAGACTTCTGGCCTCCCGAACTGGGACAGGACAAAGATCTGCTGTTTTAAGCTGCCGAGTTTGTGGTCATTTGTCCCAGCTGCCCTAGGATGTTAATCAAGTAACGTTTTAAATCTGATCCATGGACAGTACAGTGGCAGGTGCTATTTAAATAGAGTTCAATGCACACACATCTTCCCAGAAGAATCCCGGCATACCGTGCAGCCCTCCCATAATGGGAAGTCCACGGGCAGCTCCTCAGCCCTCAGGAAGGGCTTGACTTCCTGGCTCCCACTTTCCTTCGCTCCTTGTAAGCACAATTTCAAGGCCACAGGGAAGCCTGGATGCGACCTTCCGCCTGCATCCTATTTCAGTAAGACGAGGGACTTTCCCCGCCGATTAGCAGCTTCCCCTTCAGCTGCCCCTGCTTTCCCCACACCTGCCCAGGGATGCACGTGTCGGCCACCAGCCTCCACTGTGTCACCCCATTGTTTCTGAGTTGGCAGTGACTCCACTGGGGAATGTTTGGGCGAGACAGAGGGAAAGATCTACACAGCCCTCTCCTGGGGCGGGCGGGTGGGGGCAGTGCAGAAATCAGTTACCTTTCCCAGGCGACAATTCTGTGCTCAGGTCTCAGACGCTCACTGCTCCAGGTATGGCCCACACTTTGGCAGCATCCCCACCTTCTGGGTGCTGAGAATCGAACACCTGACCTGCTGGTGCTGAGCCTGCGTTTTACCAAGATTCGCCAGTGGTGCATACGCTAGAGCTTACTCAAACCCCCTCCTCGAGAGAGGAGGCCAGAGATGGGGGGATGGTGGGTTTGGACTTGCCTGGCTCAGTGGCACGCAGGGCAATGCTGCCAGGGCCAGGGATGTCTCAGCTTTGCTCATTCTCAGTGCCTTAGGTCCCTGGTGGGCTTTGCAGGACTCCCCAGGATCCACTTCCCACCTTTCCAGTAACTGCCCCTTATTTGGGGATCAAGGCAGGTCAACCCATAACACTTGGGGTCTCTGGTGAGAATGTGCCTTGCAGACCTCTAAGCACCAGGAGCACGGCCCCCACCACTATCCCCAGGAATGGGGCATAGAGATTAGGTATTAGCCCATCCTGGCCACACCCACCACACCCTCGCCCTGGCCAGGGATTGGCTCTCAGGTGGCCACATGATCTAACCATCTACACAAAGTCCTGGCTAGGAAAGTGAGGGGAGAGGCAGGTGTTCTCGCCTGCTGTGCGGGCGCTTCCTGGGGCACCGACACCGGTCTCCCCAGGCTGATGCCTCCCACCCCATGACACCCTTATCCATGACACCCTTATAAGTAAGCTGTGTGCTAGTATTACCACCATTTTATAGGGAAGACACTGAGGCCCAGAGCGATCCAGGAAGCTGCCAAAAGTCACCCAGCTGGCCAGTGGTGGGCCTGGGATTCAATCTCAAGAACTGCAGGTCCTAGCCTATGCTCTTAGCCACTACATTGTCATTGTAAACGGGGGACGAGGGTGTCAAATCATCCGCTGCGTGCACCGGTGAGGTCAGGGAAGGGAGAATGAGAGCAGATGGGACAAACCCCTGCTTCAACCCCAAAGATGCTGATCCCCCACCCCACCCCCCACCTCATCCCATCCCCAGTTGCTGCTGCAATGCTTCCGGCTCATTCTTCAATGCCAGTCAGCTCCCTCCAGGCCCCTAACTAGAAAGACAGCAAGATTCTGCGAGAGAAAAGGACCGCTCCCTAGAAGCACTTGGTGGATTTCCCCACCATATCTTGTCGGCACGCAGAGTGCCCGTGACAGCTTCTCCTGAAATATTTTCCAGGTGAGCTCGCCGGGCTGCCGGGCCAGCGGGGCCTCTGAGGAGCCACTCCCAAGTGGCCGGCTGAAACCGCCTGATGACAAGGTTTTCACTCTTCCAGAGGCCGGCACTGACCTCTCCCCGCCTTGAGGGATGAAATACAGAAGGAGGTGCTTACAGAGGGCAAGCAGACGGTGTTAAAAGCCTATTTCTCCTCTCCTCGGCAAGGCGAGTTGGAAGGTGATGACCAAAGGGGAAACATTAAGAACAATGTTCTTCCAGGTGACATTTCCACTTGGTGGGGTCGCAGCAGAGGGCATTCCCACGGCAGGAAAAAGGCAGCGGGCGGGGGGAAGGGGCTGCCCACCTGGGCTCACGGCCTGATGTGTGGGGGCACTGACCCTGTGGTCAAACTGGGGAGCTGTAGGGAGGGCCGCCCAGATCAGTGCTGAAATGCTCCTCCTGGCTCAGTGGGAAAATCTTCCAGACTCTGAGCAAAGATGCCCCAGGGAACAGCTGAAGCCCAGCTCCCAGGCGCCTGCAAGAACGACAAGAGGGAGACCACGTGCTGGGACAGGGAAAAGGCTGAGCGCCTTGGCGAGGAGAATTCCTCTGTCTACTGGAAGTCTGTCAGAGCGACAATTTAGCCCAGGGGTAGGGAGAACTTGGGAGTTATACAGTTTGGATGCCATTTTGGACTTACCCATTCTCACAACTGTTTGTTATTCCTCTGTGTCTACTCTCTTCTTCTTACTGTCACAGCAAGTGGGTTTCATTTTGAAGGCCACCCGAGTGACTGCTGTATGTTAAGAAGGAGTCCGGGCCATGCAGGGACTCCGTAAGAAGGAGCATTGCAATCGATTAGTGATGTCTGCCGTGGGTGAGGCAATGGAGAGTTCCAGCAGGCATGCCACATGGTGTCCACCCTGGTTATTTACAAAAAAGGACATGGCCATAGGAGGAAGACTCCAGGAAAAAAAAAAAAACACGTCAAGGATAGATGCAACTTGGTTTCCACTGTTTATCTTTTACGACCTGCCCGTCAGCGGCACAGCATCAGCCCCAGAGAGCCTTGAAATCTACAAAGTACATGTCAACATCTGCAAAAAGCCATTTCTCACTGAGAAGGGCACAGATCCTTCCGCACACAGGTGTCTTTCTTGTGCCCTGCGATCCCGCCACCCCGGCCACAGCAGATGGGTTACGGCAGGGGCTGGATACTCTTGGCTGTGCGCACCTGCTTTTATAAATAAAATGCTCCCGAAACCCAGGGGCCCTTGTCTGTTTATGTGTCGTCTGTGAACACCCACGCACTCCGGTGACGGAGCTGGATACTTGTGATGGAGACTACACGGCCCACAGGGCCTGGAATATTTACTGTCTGGCCCTCCACGCAGAGACATTGCTGACCTAGGTTAAAGACTTGCCATTCCAGCTAAAAGCAATTGAGAGAAAGTTCGATTGTATTATATTATATTATAATAAGAGTCAGCCGCCTGTGAGTTGTCTTGGAGACAGTCTCTGTCCTACAAAGACAAACCACACAGGCTGGTGACAAATTATCCCCAGCAGATACTTTGCTCGCTCGCTCTCTCCCTCTCTTCTCTTGCTTGCTCTCTCGCTCTTGCTCTCTCCCGCTCCCTCTCTCTCAATGGCAGACGAGGAGGAGTAGGGGTTGCCAGAACTATTGCCAGATCCAGAGTGGACATGAGTCATTGGTTCAGTTCTCCAGGAGGCCTGGTCCATATTCTGGTCTTAGAGGCATTGAGATACCAATGTATCTACGGCAACTCAATCCCCTGTGTTTCCATACTTCCCCCAGTGTCTCCACAACACGCCCTCATCCCCCGAGGGCAGGAGAATCAGGAGATTTCGCCTCTGGTAGCACCTGCCTCATTCAGTGTCTTTGGAAACGGGACCCCGACAGGACTCAGAAGGAATGAGTAGCACCATCGATTAGTGATGTCTGCCACGGGCAACAGAAAGCTAGAGAATGGTGTGTGATACCTGTGTGATAACTGCAGCTTCTGTTAATCCGGGGTCTCTCTTCTTTGCAACCTGTTTGTCTCCCTTCTGTTTCATCTTCCTTGGAAGTCAGCCCTGGAAACACAGCATTCTGGTCTTCATTATGCATCTTTGTACAAGTTCCTCCCAAATAGCTCTATACGCCATTTTTATTTCCTCGGACACATGACAAGCATCACAAACACCATGCTCTTTCTCTTATTTGAAAAGACTCCTAGCAGCAGGCACACAGGCACACAAGGCACATGGAACTAACTGGACAGGCCCACAGAGCCTGCAATTTGGGGGCTGGGGTCCCACCTTCCCACGCAGAAGTCTGATTCTCTGTTTATTCACATGCACTATGAGGAGGACTCTGCTTCTAGCTGACTGAAACTTCTCCTCCCACTACTCGCTCCCCTTCACTCCTTCTCAGCCCTCTGTGGATGCAAAGGAGGGTGTCCTCCCCGAGAGTCCCGCTGGCTGGGCTGGGGGCCACGTGCCTGCACAGTCCCTGCTTGTCAGGGCAACCGATGGACATTTCTTTCTCTCCCTCCCCCCCCCAAAAGTAAATAAATACATTATTTTTTTAAAAAAAGAAAACTCTTCGTCATCATTCTTTCAGGGGTCAGAGCTGGGCCCCAGGTAAGGAAATAGACATCACTGCTCCTCTCCACTGCCCACGCCTCTCTTTGTCTAGCTGGGAATCTGCCAGAAGTTGGGCCTGCGACAAGGACTCGGCACAGGTAGCTTTCTGGGGTTGGGGGGAGGGGTTGGGAGCCAAGCGAGGGTGGAGGAAGTTGGAGTGATTCCAGGTTTCAGAGCAGGGTGGGAAGAGGGAGACAAGGAAGGGGGAAAAGCCAAGATGAGGTGTGTTATCGGGGGCTGCTGCTGTAGGCAGTGGGGTTTCAGGTCCGCGGGAACCCCTGACTAGGGTGCAGCTCGTATCCCAGACACGACCCTCCAGGGTACCAAGGTGGGCATTTATCTCGTCCCCACTGGATGTTCACACCCCTTCAGCTTTGGGGGGTCCTCCGGCTCTGGCCTGAGAAGCCCCATAGCGTCACGGAGGGCGTGGCACTCGCTAGGGTAGGATGCTGGGCACTGGAATGCTCGCTCACAGGCCCTGCCCCTTGCAGCTGTGGCTGAATCCACAGGCAGGCGCTGGCGTGTGATGTGGACACTGCAAATCCATCCTCTTCGGGAGACAATGAGCACCTCTTCCAGGATGGCCTTATTTCTTCCACGCTTTCCTGGGTCGAACTGTGTCCCGCCACCCACCGCAAAGGCCCTTCTAACCCCGTACTTGTGAATACGATCACATCTGGAAATGAGATCTTTGCAGCTGTACCCAGGTCAAGGTGAGGCCCTGAGAACGGGCCCGAATCCAATATGGCTGCTGTCCTTTTACGCAGAGGAGAAAAAACGCAGAGGAAGGATCGTGTGAAGACCCTACAGGGTGAACACCAGGGGATGAAAGAGGCAGAGAGTGGAGAAGTTTCTACGAGACAAGCAAGGCCACAGACCGCCGGCCATGGGCAGGCGCTGTGAGGAAAGCACGGGGCAGGCTCTTCCTTAGACCCTGCAGAGGGAGCACGGGCCCTGCTCACACTTGGACTTGGGCCTTCGACCCTCCAGGATGGTGGGAGAATACCCTTCTGTTGCTTTAAGCCCCCCAGTCTGTGGAACTTGGCTATGGCTGCTCCAGGAGACTAACACACAGGCTCACTACGCCGTTCCTGCAATGCCTGGGTGTTTCACGGGGCAGAAGGTACCCACAGGTTCATTACTGAAACCAGTCTCTGAGTTCCGTTTTGGTTCAAATAGAATTCCACTGCCACTGGGAGTGCCAAGGGGGGAGCTGGGCTGCAGATGCTGGCATACAGCTCACCCAAGTTCAAGTGCCAGGTGTCTTCACCCCCCGCTGCCTCTCCAACCTTGTTCCTGAGAGCTCTGCTCCTAACGTCACTCTCAGAGAGGGACACCTGGACCAACACAGGCAAGAGCGATGCACCTAATGGAAGACTGAGGACTTCACTTGCCAGGGACACACCCCCCCCGCATGTCTACTTCTCCAATCCACACACTTCAGCTGCCCCTCTCCGTCACCACAGAGGACTTGACATTGAACCCTCCCATGCCAGAACTAGAGAGCACTGGGGCCCTTAGGGTTACAGAAGCCTGTCCTTCCCACTTTCCTCCTAGAGAAAGGAGTTGCTAGTGTGCACCTCTCCAGACTGGGACGTCCTCTTCTTCCTCCCGCCTCACGCCCTGCCCATCTCTCCTTTTCGTCCTCGGTCACATTCTCTTTCCCTGGGAGCTGGGCCCCTGAGATCTTCATACCATCCCTGGAATGGTATGTGGCTGGATTCTAGACTTAAAGATTCATCCAAAATGTAGGCAAGAGAGCCCCACCAATGCCAACAGGACAATGGAAGCCACCGTACTTCCCTGTGAGACGCAGGGGGTCGGCGCCTTGAATTGGGGATCAAGAGGCTGTCTTCAGTTGCTTCCCACAGTCCCTCCCACCGTGCTGGGTGCACCAAAGACAGCTGATGCCTCACCCCCAACTGGGCGAAGAAATGCGCGGAAGCGTGAGAACATGAAATAGGAGCTAAGGACAGAGCAGACGGGGCGGAGATGGGAGGAGAGGAGGAAGGAAAGGTTTAAGAACAGACAGGAAACTCCATTCATCTGTTGGTTCAGTTTCAGGCTTTGAATGGTAAGGACCTGTGTGTTCCTCTACCCATTTTTACAGACTCATGAGCTACAATGTCGGGGACAAGCACAGCAGAACCCGAATCGCATGGCTACGTCTGACCCAGCTCTTCTGCTAATGCAGTTCAGGGCTGCCTCCCACAAAGTCATCCACAGACAACCTCTAAAGTTGTTGCACTTGACTGCTTTGGCTCTGGTCCCTCCGCCAAAGCACATCCTCTCTGACACCACCAGAAACTGTCCCTGCACACTGGCATTTCAACGCATCCTTTTCATGATTCTGCCCACTTTCCCCGAAGAGTGAAGTGTTCCCAAGGCAGATCGGAAGGATGAATGCAAGAATTGATTATGCCCCCTCCCCACCCACATCCATGTCATACAAAGGAATCCCTGGCCTGATGGGGTATGCCCAGGGCTACTTTTTGCAGGCAGGATGATCCCGTTACAAAGCCTGGTTGGGGGCATCAACTGTACACTCCTAGGAGTAGGTGTGTTAGCTGCTGCCGTGTAACAAACGAACCCACGTCTTGGTGGCTCAAAACAGCCACCGATTATTACTTGAGTCCGCACCTTGTCCAGTTCTGCTCTGGGCCCGGCACGGGCAACTCACTCATCATCTGCGGTTGGGCTGGTGGGGTGACGGCTGTTCTAGAACAACCTCAGCTAGGGCAGGTGGGCCCCTCCAGTCGGTTAGCCTGAGGGTGCTGTCACAGTGGTAGCTGGAGGGGGAAAAAATCACTTTTTTAAGACTTTGCGTGGAGTTTATCACTGGCCCATTGGCCAAAACAAGTCACGTGGTCAAGCCACAAAGAGTGCGGAAGACCACCTCCAAGGGTCACAGACACAGGAAGGTGTGACAATCGGAGCCATTTACCCCGTGTACCACAGTGCAGAAAGTCTCATTTGTCGCTCCATCATGATATGCCAGGCAAACTTGGAACACAGAATGGGAAACTCATAAAGTTATCGAGTCAGGCTCTTGGTCGGAGGTCAGCAAACTTTCCATTAAGGGCAAGACAGTAAACGTTCAGGCTTGTAGGGCCTACGGTCTCTGTCACAACTACCCAGCCCTGCCACTGCAGCCTGAAAGCAGCCATGAAGGACACCCCTGTGAATGGGCGTGGCTGTGTGCCAATAAAACTTTATCTGCAGAAACAAGAAAATGGCCTTGGACCTTGGTCATCATTCATGCACTTGACATTGGCTGCGTTTCTCCCATGTGCTGGCACTGTGAGTATTCAGTCTCCTACAGAGACAGGCTACCACCCGAGCACGATGAGGACTTGTTGCATTCACACGGATGGGAAATCAGATAATAAATGCAGAGGAAAGCATTGCTGGGTTACGGGAGCAAACCGGGAAGGGTGCAGGGGACGGGATGGCACCACGGGAGGCGTCTTCAACGAGGTCAAGTTTGAAGGCTTCCTGGGTTTCCTCCAGAGTAGCTGGGGCAGATAGGACGGGGGCTCCAGGCGCAGGGAGCAGAGTGCGCAAGGGCATGGCTACCAGGAGAGCCAGTGGGCGGGGAGGTGCGGCTGAACCCCGGGCGGGGAGTTCACATGGGGTTTCTTTTCAGTTTTTTTCACTTTCATTTGGGGGGGCTTGGCCTAGATACTCTTAGGCCTGAATCATTCAAAGGTCCCAGTTTCCCCCATTTTCCAAATACTTGAGGTATTATGTCCATCTCTTTAATCCACCTGAATTCCAGGAGGCTGTGTGGGGCGCAGACAACAGAGCAGGTTAGGAATCAACAGGACTGGGACCCAGGTGCCCTTACCCTTCTTCCAGATGTTCACTGGGTCCCCTCCGCCAAGCCTCATCCCCCCATGCCTCAGTTTCCCCACCTGTAAAAGGAGGAAATCATGCCTGCCAACATCACAGGGCTGCTACTGAGAACTCAAAGAAATGTCCATAATGTGCTTCAACAACCCTGGCTGCTTCCTTTAAGGGCTGAAAAACGCTAGCCAGCCACCCTCCTCCCCTTCGTTATTATTATTGAGCAATACTGGCATCTGCACTTTTCTGTCTGTAGAACCCCTCTTCCCCAAACCCTCCAGCCGCTGGGGATGAACCCAGCACGGGCTCCAGGAAGGAGCCCCCTTGTCCCCCTCCCCACCCCACCCCCTTTTGTTGGGGGTTTCTTGAGTCTCTCGTGTGTGCACAACAAGCCGTGAGGCCAAGAGAGAAACAACAGCCTTGAGCACAGCCGGAGACAGGCGGCCGCGGAGGCTGCCGAGTTTCTCGCCAGCAAACAAAAGTGGCCTTTCATCCGATCCACTGCTCCCGAAGAGGACCCACTTCCTCCCGCCCGAGCGTTTATAAAAGCCGACAGCGCAGGCGAGAAAACAGCCCGCTCCCTCTGCGCGTGATAAAACCATTACAATCAATTTAGGCAGCTCGCAGGCGCGCAGACAGACTCTGTGTCGACTGGATTCTGTTACCGGGCGGGGGCGGGGGGCGACCGGGGAGGGGGCCAGGGCAGGTGGGGGCGGGAGGGGGGCCTTCTGGGAGGCTGGAGCACTTGGCCTTGCACGGAATGGGCCCCATTATGGCTGCAGGCTGGCGCCACTGCCGCGGGGGCTCGCTACCCAATGAAAGTGTCATCCAACTGCTCTCGGGGAGGAAGGGGAGGTGGGGGGGGGCTACCAGTGTTAGCTTAACTCCTGTGGTCTCGCAGACTAATTGCTCACGGTGGAAACACGGCTCAAAGTGCTTTGGCCCCGTCAATAATAGGGTATTAGATGCCTTCCACTCCGCGGTGCATTGATCTGCTTCCTCCCAGAACCCCTCCTGGCTCCGCTCCCTGGCACTCCCCCCACCGCGGCTGCTCCTGCTTCGGATGACTCTTCTTCCTTTTTTTTTCTAAAGTGTTTTCTAAGCGTGTGTTTAGCAAGAGTGGTGCCTAAGTGCTAATTGTTACACCACAGATTGATTGGCGACGAGATGGCTTGCCAAGTTCCTCCAGTCTCCTGGGGGGAGGGGAGTGGGGGGGCACTGGGGGGGAGGAAGGGGGAGGGGTGGAGAGGTGGGGGTGGCAGCGGTTGCTGGAGGGAAGAGGGGGAGGACAGGGGAATCCTTAAAGCTTCTGACTTTCCTCTCAGGCTGTGTCTTTCTGGGCTGGGACCTGGGCTTGCAGCTGGGGAGGAAGACGAGCAGGCTCTATAGGTGTTTTCTCATTCTCTTCCGACTTGGAAAAGGTGGCAAAGATTTAGCCCCAAGCCTTGAGCCTGGGCCAGGCTGCTGGGGTGGGTGGAGAAGGACTGGGAAAATCAGGAGCAAGTGTGTCCAGCACCCTCCCCCACCCCACCCCGCGGCATTGCGGTCCACCGGACCCTCTTGGCATCCACCACCCGAGTCTAGGTTAGGGCTCCCTGGCATGGGCTCTGGAGGGCCCCGGGCTTGCCCCACTGCTCATTAGCCGAGTTACCCCTTTAATTACCTGGTACTCTCAATTAGCCCATGTGCCACTTGATGGTGGGAACCATCTCTAGGCCAGCCAGGGATGTCACACAGCCAACAGAATTTCACGCAGAACCCGAGAGGCCTTGCTGCTCCGGAACCTTGGTCCTCCACCCCGACCTCTGGGCTCTGACATGTCTGGAGAACCGAGTTAGCTGAGAACTTGAAGGTTCCAGCGGACAGACAGTGGGTAGGACCTGTCATCCAGAATCCCCCCATAAGACACCTCTGGGCACTTCCTGACAGGAGGAGAACCGTAGTCTTGGCAACTGATGCCCCCCGACACGTCCACCTGACGGGTGGGCCTGAAAGTGCTGTGTGTGCGTCCACTCAAAATGACACGGGAGGAGTCTCTTCCCCCCATTGTGAAACCCACCCAGTCTGGGAGATGTGCTCTTTGAGGTCAGTGTGGTTTCCCCTCTCGCTAGTGCAGCGCCCCTGGGCAGACGCCCGACCACTCCGTGCCTCCGTTTCCTTGCCTGTGAAGCGTGGTACTGGCAACGCCTCCCCCACAGTGTTGGAAGGGCAAAATGAAAAGCTACCTGGTAAGCAGTAAATACTCGATATGCAGTGGCTGCTATAGTCAGTTTTGCCCACCTTTCTTTCCTTTTTCTGGAATATTCGACACCATCTATTCTAGCTAGTCAACCTGTGCTCCGTGGAATAGCAGCCTGGCCTCACCTGGGGGCTTCTCAGAAACCCAGAACGTGGGGCCCCGCCCCAGTCCGCACTTCATGGCATTGGGCCAAGGCAGTGCAGGTGCGCGATGGGATTTGGAGAGAGTCAGCCCACACCTCTCCTGAGGCCTCCCCCCTCAACGACTTTGAGCACATGAGGTGCATAGGTCATGCTTACACTTTGGGGTGAAGATAAGGATGATGTCTGTGAGCTGCCCCAGGGCAGGGCAACCTCACTTATTCGACGCATGGGTGCCCAGCCCACACGCTGCATGCGGCCCGGGACAGCTATGAATGCGGTCTAACACAAAATTGTAAATTTAACTTAAAACCTTTTTCTTTCTTGCTCATCAGTTTTCTTTAGTGTTTGTGCATTTCATGTGTGGCCCAAGACAACTCTTCTTCTCCTACTGTGGCCCAGAGGGGCCAAAAGACTGGACACCCCTGCCAGGGAATATCACCAAGGGTCCCTCGTGGGAGTTTTACTCTTTGGCCAAGCAAGGGCTGAGGCCTGGCTTTGCACATCCTCGGGATGGTGCGTGCTCCTGGAAAGTGACAACTCCTGACAATTCTTCCCCTGTAAATACCCAGTGAGGTGAGGATTCAGCTGTGGCCTCCACCCCCTGCTGGAGCATCCAAGAGGCAGGGAAACAGGATGAGCCAGGATGTGGGGCCTGGGGCCTGGGGCCAGCCACCAGCCATGTGCTTAGATGCAGAGGATAGCTTGTGGGATATAAGGCCTTTAGGTCACCTCCGTCCATCCTGGGCCTGCCCCAGGGCCTTTGCACGCGCACCTTTTTGTGCTTAGAATGCGTCTGTCTCCGAGTGCCTCCTCAATGTTCCAATGTAACCCAAGTGTCACCTCCACAGACACCTGCCTCCCTGGGCTGCTTTAGCATCCACCTCGATCTCATCACACGATTTTTTTTTCCTTTGGAACTTCGCAGTGCTGGAAGCTATCTCAAGACTTTGTTCGTATGTTCCTACTCTGTATCCACCCGTGTGCCAAACAGAACGAAGGCCCTTGAGGACAGAGGATCTGTACCCTTTGTGCCCGGAACAGCAGCTCACCCATAGTCAATGCTCCAAAAAAAAAATCGCTGTTCACCGACACAAGTTTTCTCACCTGTAAACTGAGGATAAGATCATCCCCGCACAGACAGCCTTTGTGACATGGCCACGGAAAGCTCTCACATCAGGATCTGACGCCTGACGGGTGCTCAATAAAGCGCAGTGGGTCCTCCTATCAGTAAGAGTGCTATAATGTAGCACCGAAAACAGACCCCAGGGGGTCTTCACTCACCCCTGCTCACCAAATAAACGCTACGCACGTGACTGCTAATCATAATGACCTAACGAGACCGTCGGAAACGTGGAGGTCCACTCCAGTTTCCAACTGGTGTCTTGCTTTCTGCGTGAGCTCCTTTGGGGACCTGTATTAAAACCCAAGGGGTGTGAATTCCGGGGTCTGGCGGGAAACAGTCGGCGGATGATCAAATGAGCGCTAGTCTCTCGCTTCCTGTGCTGGGGCGAGCGACTCCACCTGGGCAAACCTCAGTGTCTGGTCCGGAAGTGGTGCGGGGGCGGGCATCTATTTCGGGGAGCGCGGTGGGGATAAAGCCAGATTGGGCTTGTGAGTGCAGCGGGGATGGAGCAGCCTCCCAATGAGTGGTACCTTCTCCGGTGTCATCCTCCCCCCAGCCCCGCCGATGGAGCCGTACTTGGAAGTATCAGCCTCATTTTACAGGCAAGGAAATGATGCTCGGAGAGGTCTGAGAGCTTGTCTAAGGTTATTCTTTCTCTCTCTCTCGTGCATACACACACTCTCCTTAATCAGGGAGGCCAGGCTACAAGCCCACATTCCCTGCTTCCAGTCACCCCCACAAGGAAGAGTAGTGATGAGACTCGAACCCGCTTCCAACCTTGAGCGATGGAACATTGTAAGTCCATCACAGCGATGTCGGTCGGCACCAGGGAGAATCCTGTAAGTGAGGTGAAGGTCTGTGAACAAATTATGGAAAAATAATCTCCGTCTGGGAAGGGCTGTTGGTCACCGTCTCCCTCCAACCCTACCTCAGGGCTCCTTCTCCAGATTGGGTGAGGTCTCTGGTTTCCAACTATTTCTTTAATGTCAGTGCTGTTTGGTCCCAGACCCTCTACGGAGTCATGACTGATGGTGATGGTGATGGTGATGCTGGTGAAAGTGATGATTGTGAGCATGGTTACGGGGAGCCAATATTTTCAAGTGGTCACTGTATGCCAGGCACTCTACCTAACATTCTAGATGCATCTTTTCAATTTGATTACCAGAGTAAACTGATGATGCAGGTATTATTTCTATTTCCCATTCACAGATGGGAAAGTACAGTCTCCGAGGAGGCGGGTCGCTTCCACAGGGCGATGCAATCAGTGCCCAGCCAGGCCTGGACATGGAGCCGGGTGTGTTGAACACCCGAGCTGAAACGCCGACCTCTGAGCGCGTCCAGTGGAAGCCTCAGAAGAACCTCAGGGAAGCCCCGGGCTCGGAGGTACTCAGTCAGTTTGAAAAGCACCAGCCTCGGTTCCCTCTGAGTCCACAAAGCTACAGTTTCGGGTTGCCGGGTGTTCAAGCCCGTAACCCACCTCCTCTGTTGCTCATTATAAAATCTGAACAAGGTGATGCGGAATTGACCAAAGAAGAGTCCAGACCACAAGCCCTATGGGTATTTTTTTCTGCAGTGCCCCTTTGGCCGCCACGTACCAGGTGAACAGTCTCCCACCGGAGGCAGGGTGAATTAATTATGGCAGTAACTCCTGAGTCCACATCTGAGCTCCACTGTTTTAATTGCTGTGTGACTTGGGTGAGTCCCTTGGTGTCTCTGAGCCTCAGCGTCCTCATCAAGAAGATGGGGGACAATAATACTACCAGCCCCACCGAGGGATTACCTCAAAGGAGACCATCCATTTCATTGTTAGCACACTGCCTGGCTCACGGTAAGAACTATGCAAAGCCTGCCTACCCGAGGGATGTCCGCTTTATTCTGTGGTTAACACGACAGAAGACAGATCTTTCTGAAGTTTTCTTTAGTATCTACCTGGTGTGTAGCTACACAAGTGCTTGAAAAAAATTGTGCTTAGCAGCCACGTACTTCCCTTCAAACACTTCAATTTTTAAAATTAAATCTTAAACCGAGACCAATAAAAAAGGCAGATGAGACCGGCCACTGCTCCTTGAAGTGGGAGGGTCCTCCCAACAGTAACCCCTTTGGCACAGACACAGGATCCTTGGATTCCGGGGACGCCAGTTGAAAAAACACTGAGCTGCATCCTGTCCTCAAGGTCAAAGTCCCTTCTCTCCTCCCCACCTGTTCCACGAGAGGACTTGAACGGAAGGAGCCCATGGCGATGGTGGTTTTCACGTCCGCCTTCTGTTTCTGGAGCTATCAAATTGTTACGCAACAATTCTGAATAGGTGACTGAGGGGATGGATGGGGGATGGATGGACGGGTAGACGGGTGCCCGGGGGGCTGGATGACTGAATAGCTCAGCAGAGGGGATCACACTAACAAGCTGAGCCGTCCATCTGAGCACTGACGGTGTGTTACGTGGCGGTGGAACCCAGCCTGGCTAGAGGGGTGCTCAGTAGCGGAGGAGAGACTGTGCAGTGGCCTCCCAGCTCTGGGGTCGGTTACTGCCTCACACCGTTGCATGTAATCCTCTCCGGTGCCCCGGAAGGGAGGGCTCTCACCCCCACTTTGCAGAGGAGGAGACGGAAGATTAGAGAATTTCAGGAAGCTGCCCAGGGTGACACAGCTGCTAAGTGACAGGCCCAGGTCCTTGTCATCCAGAAACCACCATGCTGTCTGCATAAAGCTGTTTCCACCTGTAGAGAATCTCCCAGAAATGTAAAAGAAAGTCATTTTTAGAAAACACAGCTACGGGAAGAAAAGGAAGGGGAAAGGCTGACATTGATCAGACACTCTCTGTGCACCAGACCCTGGACTTCCCGTGTGTGTTCTGGTTAACTCGGCGATGAGCCCATGGGGTTGGGGTGATTAACTGCATCGCAGTGAAGACACTGAGGCTCCAAGAGGTTCAACAACTCTCCCGGAGTTGTGTTCTAATTGGCTCAGGGGCAGGGCTGGGATCCGACGCCTGATTTCAAGGCCAATTTCACAAGACAGAATTTTTCAAGACAAGTGAAGAAGAGGCGGAAGAGAGAGGGGATGAAGGACTGATGCTCTGCCCAGACCCAAATAAGGGAGCGGGAAAGGAAACAGGACTAGAGGAAAGGAGAAAGGGGAAACACATTCGAAACAAAAAAAAAAAAAAAGGAAAAAGGAGGGCGAAGAAGGAAAGAAAGGACAGAGGAAGACAAAGGACCCTTTTCTCAATCGGCCGCCGTCCAAAGAAGCCGCAGCACTAACTGCCACAGACGGTTTCCCTTCTCACAAAGTGCCTTTTAGCTCACGCCTCCCTCCGAGGGCCGGCTCCAGAGACTGCTGGCGTCGGCCACACCAAGTCCAAGGGCGCAGGCAGAAAAATCTCAGGGACTGCTCAGCGTCTGGGGTCCTCTGCTTACAGGAGGCAGTGAGGCTGCAAATGGAGCAGACAGGGGGAGGGGGAGAGAGAGCAGGGGGGCGGCCGGGGTGGGGGCTGCCAAGCCCCTTGACCTTCTGCCTGCGCTAACCTGATATAACAAATAGTCCTGGCAAACAAAATAGCATTAACCCTTCAATCCAGGGCAGCCCCTCCTGCATTTGCCTGGGACCGCAGGACACTGCTTCCCAGGGGGGTTAACTCTTTCTGGGCGCACCCCCCACCTCGATCGTCCCATCCCAGTCCTGGGCTCCTATTGGTCCAGACAGACCAGATAAGAGGCCCCCAGGAGCGGGGAGGCCCTGGCCCCTTGGCCCTGTCATGCGGACACAACGTGGCCCCTGCCCACCAAAACCTGGACAAGCGCTTCTAGGGAGGAAAATGATCTCTGGATGTTTTTCTTTCTGCCTCCCTTTATTCTTCCTCACACGCTGCCGCCTGGGAGTCGCACGGTCTCGGTGCCTGCCCACCCCCACCCTCAACCCACACGGACGGATAATATCAGGGACGAGGAAAGTGACCGGACCTCGAGGATGGGTGGGGCAGTCACCCACTGAGCTCTCGGTGCGCGCCAGGACCGTGGCTAAGGACATCGACAAATCGGAGCCTTTACCTGTAAAGCAGCCTCACCCACACGTCCACTCACAAACAGCTATTTCTCGGCTGTCCCCATGTGCCGGACACTGGGCTGAGAGCTAAATATGTGCAGGTACACGAGTCATCTATTCAGACATAATAGATAACTAACCCCCAGACCCGGTGACTTGGGACAATCAGAGCCGTCCGTGGTCCCACACAACCTCTGGGGACCGGGAACCTGGGGCGGCTCAGTGGGGCGGTCCTGGCTCAGGGCTTTTCAGGAGGTCCTGTCAAGTGCCAGCTGGGGCCACAGTATCGGGGAGCCAGACTGGCCCTGGGGGACTGGCCTGCAAGGTGTCCCCCACCCACGGCTAGCGAGCTGACCCTGGCCGGTGGCCCGAGGCCTCAGTCCCTCTTCGTTGGCCTGCTCCAGTGTTCTCGCGATAGGGCCTCAAATCTTACGATATGGGAGTCCCCCCCAAAGAGAGGCAGTGATCCAAGAGAAGGCAAGGAGGATGCCACAGTGCCGTTCGTGACCCAGCCTCCGTGGCTGGCCATCTATGTCATTTCCACAGTGTCTTCTTGGTGACCCAGGTCACCCCTCTCCTGGATAAGGGAGGGGGTCGCACAACGCTACAGATAGCCCCCGTGGGATCAGGGCAGAACATTCTGGAGGCTGGCCAACAGGGTGGGTGCATGCAACGCCACGGAGACTAGGTGTCTGATGCTTACTGTCTCCTGGGCCATTGTGCAACGTGAAGGGAAACAACAGCCGTGGATTCCAGGTCCCCCATTAGGAGCGTAAGGGTAGACGCCACCACGGCCTTCTACCCCAGCAGGCGTCTCCCATCCTTCCCACCTCGGGGCGGCCAGGATCCCAGGGTGGACCAACCACAGAGACTTCGGCTTGGCAGGAGCCAGCACCTCAGGCCTGGCCACCCGCCAGCAGCCTCACCCCTCCTCGCTCTCCGTGGGTCATTTACTCCAAGAGCCCAGCTATAAATATCCACTTAGTGAGATGCCTGGCTCCTTGGGCACCCTCTCCCCACCCACCCCACCCCACCCCCGGCTGCCTGCACCCAGCTCAGGCAGTGCCAGCTCGCAATCAGTCTGCAATCTGAGCCTGCTCTGCACACCCAGCGCCGACCGGCTGCCCGAGTCCGTGGGCTGGAGCTTGCTGGCGCGCCCCCAACGTTGCTATTGTAAGTTAATGGCAGTGCAATTGGTTGTTAAAAACGCTAATTGGCATTAAATGGGTGATGTTATCCTGATAACTTACAAGCTGGCCCAACGCTTTATTTTCCTCTCTTCCTTCGGCCCCCTTTTAACTGCTGGGATACCCTCTGGTAGCAGGAGACCACAGACATGGGCGAGAGTTGGGGACCCAAGGACAGACGCACCCAAATGGTGGCTGTCCTCATGGACACAGAGAAGCCGGAGACTGATCCGGCAGGATGTGGCCTTCTCCTTAAGGACACGTCTGCAACTTAAAAGACTCAGAAGATTCTGGGAGGAGAGTCAGAGGTGGTAACAAATGGGAGTCTCCTCCGCTCTATGCGATTTGGGAGGTTCGCGCTCCACACACAAGGTGTCCTTGAGGAGAAAGGGGTTTTCTTTAGCACTGAGCGCAGTTCAGAGTCCCTTTTCCTTTCTGTGTTCTCTCTGATCAAAGCCTAATAATGGTCAAGTTCACTGCTGGCTAATAATAAAAATGAACTGCCTATAATTATTGAACACACACGATGGAGCCCGGCCCCTGAGCTAAGTTAAGCCCTTGCATTCATTATCCCAGGAAATCTTCACAACCCACTACCACTGGAAAACTCGGGCTCAGAGAGGGGATGTTTTCTGCCCAAAGGTGCACAGCCAAAGGAGTCCAGAGCAGAGATGTGCTCACAGGCAGCCAGCCAGCCTGGTCAGTCCAGGGCTGTTTCCCTGGAAACAGCCTGAAAGCTGGTGGTCTAAGGGCCTCGTTGAGGTAGGGATGGCAGGGACTCCTGGTGTTCAGTTTCATTCACATCCCTCCCTCCTTGGGGCTGAGTGAGGGACAACCCTGTCCCCTCTGACTGCTGAACCCCAGACCTGCTCCTCAAGGGAGATGAGCCCTTCCCCTTTCAGGCCTGTCTCTCTGTGGGTTCCAAGTTCACAGACGCAGAGGTGTGGCACCCGCGGGGCTGTGGCACAAAGATGAGGTGGCTTCTGGAGGAGACAGGCTGTCAGGGACATTCACAAAGCCTGGCTGGAACCCGGGAGGAGAAACCCCGAGTCACGGATCCCTAAGCTCCGCCCACAGCATCCACACCCATTTATTCACTCCAGGTGTGTGGAAAACTTGCAAGGGGCCGAGTGGGAATTAGCGACAGATCAGAGGGCAGATCCCTCCCAGAGGCGCCCGTGGTGCCCAGGCCCAGGCGGTACCTGCTTCCTGTCTGCCAGGCACAGCTCATGCAGGTCTCACTGCCGGTGCCCCAAACAGGCCACCGGGAGAGGCTGCGGTTTACCCATTTTATAATGAGAAAGCTGAGCCTCAGGAAATTCACTCCTCTCTAGACCTGGGCCTTCAAACAGCTGCTGAGAGCTTGGCAGAGGGAGGGGGAGGTGGCTGGGGGCAGAGTCAGGTGGCCACATCCCCTAGCTGTTCTTCCGCCTGAGAAATGTCCACAAACTCTACTGACCTGTAGGGACAAGAGCTTCCACGGCTACAGTCTAAAGATCAGATGGCTCACTTCACCAGACCACAAACCAACGTTGCCACCCCAGGGCGGGGGGCAGCTGCCTTGACCGGCTGGCATTACCAATGCCCACCAAGTAATCCCTATCCATGGAGTGGCAAGTCCCTTACAAATGCCATCCCCTTCCTGTGCCCAACGTCATCTGCCAGTCCCCCAAGAAGCCACCTCCTACAGCCCCTGCTTGGTAGAGGAAGCCAAACCTCAGAGAGCTGAAGCTCTTGTTCAAGTTCACGGAGTTAGAAAACAACCAAGTCAAGGCTGGTACCTAGAAAGTTTGTCCAAGCCCCGCCCCTCCCCAGTGTCTGAATCCTAATCCCTGTACCCCATCAACAGGTTACTTAGCAAAGGGACTTTGCAGATGTGACTAAGTTAAGGATCTTGAGACAAGGGGGGCATCCTGATGTGATCACGAGAGGCCTACATGAGCCAGAGAAGGAGGTGTGATGACGGACACTCAGAGGGATGGGAAGGCGCTGGTTTTGAGGAAGGAGGAGTGGGCCACAAGCCAAGGAATTCGGACTCCAGAAGCTAGAAATGGAATGGACTCATCGCCCGGGCCTCTGGAAGGAGCACGGTCCTCCCAACCCCTCGATTTTCATGCGGTGAAACCCACCTTGGACCTCTCTCCTCCAGAACTGTAAAATAACATGTGTATGGTGCTTTAAGCCACCGAGTTAGGAATGACTGTTATAGCAGCACTTGGTGACTTACACACCGGCCACCCTCTTAGCTTCCAAACTCTGATGCCTCTGCTGGCTCTCCATGGTCGCTGAGCAACTTCTCGCCTGCAGTACCAAAGAATGTCTTTTCTTCCCGCTACAGTGAGACCCCGGAAAGCCTGCTCTGCACCAGTCCTCGCCATCGAACAGCAGGGGGGTTGGGTGGCCTGAGCCTCTCTGGGTGGGGAACAGCTGGGGAAGAAGGGCAATAAATGCCCGTTAGCTTTGCCAGCAGACCTGCCCTCACTCCCAGCCTCCTCACTGAAGGAGCAGATGGAAGGGAGAATTCCTTGGTGTCACTGCCGTCTCCAGGGGTCACTCTGAGGCTACCTGGGACCTCACCCACTCCTCAGACTCCCCAGGACGGCAGGCGCCTCGCCATCCTGTCGTCTGGATCCCTCCTGGAGGGAGCGCGGCGTCAGGCCTTAATGGGGTGATGCGTCGGCGGGGGCGTCAGACGCACTGAGTTCAGCTCCTTGAGGACGCCTGGGCTGGCACCGCGAGACAGAGGAGGCCACAGCTGGAGACGGGGAAATGGGCCTTTGGGGGCTCAGTGGAGCCTCCGCCGGCCCCAAGGGCGCTGGGTGGCCAGGCTGCCACTGGCCCCCTGTGTCTCTGAAAGCCCATTACTTGCTGCCTTTGGCTTGGGAGCCAGGAACAGAGCGTTTATCAGCACAGATTGGGCCCAGCGGATCAATGGCTGGGTCTCTGGGCTCCACCGCCCCCTCCCTCCCCTCCTCCAGCCCCCTTCCTTAACTAGCTGTGGGCGCCAGACCCACGGCAGGCCCTGGGCAGCTGTCAGTCAAGGGCCATGAAATATTCATTTCTTTTAATCTTCTTCGGGGACCTGCCCAGAGCTCTGGTGGGGGTAGACCGGTCTTCATAAACTTGTAAAGGCTGAGGGGAGGGGAGGCGGCCCAAGGTAGAGGCGCTGCAGGGGACAGCTGAGAGGCAGCCCGAGCCCCTGTGGGGGCCCTTTCTCCACAGACGCCCGCCAACCCGTGGCACTGCCCTCACACCCGCTGCGCCCCGGAGCCACTGAGCCTGTCCACGTCCACTCGAGGCTTCCTGGGCTCACGACATCCCTGAACACCCTGCACCACTACCAGCCCCGTTATTTTTCCTTAGCCTCACCCTGGCCCACAGCTTCTGGAAATCACAATGCCAGGTTTCCTTCTTTTTTTCTCCTAAAAATTTCATTAGAATAAACACATTCTGCAAATTCATCTAAATGAGTACTATGTCTATTAATCGAATGGAAAACCTACAGGTGTATGTTTTTTCATCACCCAGAAACACGTTGCACCCTTTGGAGACGCCTGGGGCGTATACACCTTACTTCTCAAGTGAGAGGAAGGCATGAGCGCCTCTGGTTACTGATGAGGAAGCTGAGGCTCAGAGAGGTGCAGTGACTTGTCTAAAGCCACACAGCAACAAGGGACAAATCCTGGGTTCAATCCCAGACATCTGAATTATAAGTGCAAACAGTTTTTTTTTTTTTTTATCACTTGTTTGGGGAAAGCTCGTTGCCTAGGATTTCCACCTTCCGCTTCGCCTCTTTACTATGTGACACAGAGACCCTTTCCTAAGTTCTATGTCAAATTCTACACCGTGAGAAAACACACGCCCCCTGCACCTCACCCTCCCAGAGAGTCCCAGGAAGAACAGGACTCAGGGATGGTCTCTTGGATGGACACACAAGCAGCCGAGCAACCTGGAATTCCTTGAATTTTGCTTTGCCTCCCCTTCCCTCCTGGACCCGCCATCAGGTCCTGCCCAGTGTGGTTCCTCGCTCTGCTTGCTGGCCCCTCTCTCGTCTGCCTCCCTCTCCCCAGCAGAGCGCCTTGCTCTCTCAGCTGTGCGCCCGCCCGCAGCAGCCTCCTTCGCTGGCCCCGCTTCCTCAGCTGGGTGTGGACACCAGCCCCCTAGCAGACCCAGTGTTCCGCCCTTGCATTCTCCCACAGTGCAGTGTGACTGTGCCTCCTTCTGCACCTCTGGATACTGCCGGGAGGCGGCCTGAGGCTCGAGAGGGATGAGGCCCGTGGAGCATTGGCCCAGGCCTCAGTGTGTAGTCAGTAAACAAGTTCCATGACGCCCATCAGGAGTGGGGAGAATCATGTGTCACCCCAGCTATCCAGGTGGCCTCGCCCATGGTTGGGGACTGCAGATGCCATCTAAGCCTCCCAGGCTGAATACATGGTAGCCACAAGCCCCAAATTCTGCTCCCACCCCCACCCCACCCCTGCAACTGCATGGATAGCCCGGAGCTCCTGAAAGTGGAGATTTTCCGACGGCTAAGAAAACAAGGTCTGGCCTGGCCCACACGTGGCAGGTCTGGCCCCCAGGCTGGGCCCCGAGGTCAGCCTGCACCCATGTGATTGCTCCCTGGCGTTTCCTCCCTGCCGCCGGCCCCCCACCCACTAACCCTTTGCAGATCTCTGGAATAAGTGGGGCTCTGTTGGCCGGGGCCTTCAGGTGTCACCGCCCAGCTGCTGAGCCCGCCAGCCCTCCAGGCAGGTGGGCCTGAGTGCCGGAAAGCGCCAGCACTTCCTCCAGCCCTGCTGGGGTCAGGGATGGAGGCTAATTGGAGGATGCCGGGCTGATGCCTGTCTCCGGCTTCCTGCCGCCTAGTCTGGGGAGGTCACCATGGGCAGCGGCCCTCTACCACCCACCCCCAGCCGCCGCAATGCAGGCAAAAGTTCATTCCCAACCACAGGTGTTTAACTCGCCAGCGTGCAAATACCAGCCCCAGGGTCTCTTTGCTCTACTGAGGCCTCGTCTCTCAATGTTCCCTCCAAAACTCACATGCTCAACCTTTAAGAAAGGATATAAGAGCTGTGATAACCACTGTGGTAACAGGACCAACTTTTTAGTCTCCATTCTATGCCAGTTACAGTAAATAGTGTATCAGTCAGCACAGGCCAGCTGCTGTAACAAGCAATCCCCAAATGCACTGGCTTCTCTGTGGGCCAGCAGGGCTGTGCTCTGCTTCCTCAGGGACCCAGGCTTCTTCCCACTTGCATCTTTGTCATCTTCAAGGGCAGCAATTCTCAGACAGTGAGCCGGCATCTGAGGCCCCTGGAGGGCTTGTGTAAACACAGACACTGTGCTCCCCCTCTAGAGTTTCCGCTCCAGTAGGCTGGAGTGGGTCCCCAACATTTGCATCTCCAAAAGGGCCCCCCAAAGATATTGGTACTGCTGGTCCAGGGGGCAAGCTTTGGGAGTCACAGGTCCAGGCTATCAGAATCCCTCGGTTTTCGCATCCAGCTGGCAGGTGGGGGGAGAAAGGGTGTGGAGGGTTGTGTAGGAGTTTTCACGATGAGGCCGAGCCCACCTGTGGGAAGATGCCATTGCCCACGCAAGGTCACGTGGCTAGTGGAAGACGGAGCTGGGTCTAAATCAGCTCTGAGACTCAATATGCAGGAGGTGGTGGGGAAAATAACACAGAACATGGGGGTCACTCCTTACCTGGGGTCTGCTCGCCAGAGGCAGATGGGGCCTTAGGTAGGACCCAAGTGTGAGGCTGGCCAGGACCCAGAGCAGGCCAGGGCTGGGGCTCACGGGCAGGGAAACATCAGCCTTAGAGGAGAGGAGCCTGGAATGTGGCTCTGGGCTGGTCCTAGTGGATGGAGTGCGAGTGGGAATTCATGAGTGAGGTGCGATGATCGTCATTGTTCAGATGGGCACACGGAGCCTTAGCCAAGCAAGTCCTTGGCCAAGGTCACATAGCCATGAGCCCCAGCCTTCCCTTCAGTGGGGGCAGCTACTCCCTCCCAGCTGAGGGCAGGCCACTGCCGAACTCCCACCATAGCACCCCTGCCAGGCAGACGGACAGACAGACAGACTTGTGTTCACATCCTGCTCTGCCACCTTCTCACTCTGTGGACTCAGACACATGACTGCCGTGTCTCTGAGCCTCAGTTTCCTCATCTATACAATGGGGTTTCACAGCAGTGCTGGCCTCACCGGGGAAACGATGGATGTAGCTAACGCCTTCACTCCATCATTCACTGACTGTTTGCTGACAGCTCCCTGTGCGCCGGGGCTACTCCAGGCTGTGAATAAAACCCAGTCCCGGCCTTGGGGGCACTTACCACCTAACGGGGACACAGTTGCTAACTAAACAAAATAAATAAGCCAAGATTTGGGATGCTGAGTGAGTCAGGGGAGGAATAGGGGATGAAAAGGGGGTGCTGAACCCAGGGGAGTTTGGGGGTTATTGTGTCCAGGGTAGTCAGGGTAGGGGCTGCTGGATACTGTAGATGGGACCTTGGCGGTGGGGGTGGGGTATCAGGAAGGACTGCTGGGCTCCCTGAGACGGCTGTGGGGGGGGGGGATGGGCAGGAAGTGAAGGTGGGAAAGTGGGTGTGGTGGAGGGTTTCCATATCAGTCAGGGTGCAGGGCCCCCCAGGAAGACAGGACCAAGAGGAGATTTCTTTACAGGAGCTGGTTCACCGGGGTGGGGGGTGGGGCAGGGAGCGGGCAGGGGGAGTGGGCAAGTCTGAGAGAGCCCTGGGGGTGAGCCAGGACTTCATGCCAGGTCTTAGAATCAGAGCTGATTGAGGCGGGCAGTGAGGAGGTGAGGAAGAGGAGGCAAGAGACCGGAGTGGCATGGTGGCCGGTCGATGTCAGAAAGACGGGTGTAGGCAGAAATCAAGATTACGGGGATTGCAGTTTGGGGTCAGAGCAAGGCTGGGGTATAAGCACGAGTGGTGGGGGGAGCACAGGGTGGGGACTGAGACCTCTGGAGGGGAGGGAGCCAGGAACGGAGCAGTGGGTGCTGGGACAGTGGCCACGTGGGTGCCGAAGGCATCGGGGACTGGCAAGGAAGGACAGCGCAGTGGGCGCAAGGGGGGCAGGACATTCCTGGCACAAAGGGGAAGGGACACAGAGGGCAGGTCGCAGTGGCCGGGGCTGCGGAGGTGGGGTGTCCCCTGATGTGAGCTTCAGTGAGGGCAGATTTCAGGACAAGGCTGGGACAGCGGTCACCCAGCCACCATCCCCTGGCTCGGTAGTAAGTAAGCAGGGAGGGGAAACACCATCAGTGGACAAGAACAGGGAAGCAAGATTCAAAGAAAGAACCCGATTTCAGTTCAAGCAAGGGAGCAAAAGGAGATTAAAGCTGAAAGGAGAATCTCCTGAGGGCAGGTCGGGGGCCGGGCGGCAGGGGGGCCTCAGGACCCGGGCAGGTGGGGGGCTGGGTCCCACCGGGGGGGAGAACAGAGCCCTGGGCCTCCAGGGGGAACAACGGCTGGCCTGGGATTCTCATTGAAAAGGACTGACACGGCACTGGGAATGCGGTAGTTGCTTCATAAACAGTTGGTTCACGGCCACACCCCCCATTTCCCAAGCAGGCACTACACTACCACACAGTGGGTGAGTGCAGGCGAGGAGCCCTCCCTGGCTCACAGTCCCCCCCCTGCCACTCAACCAGCTGAACGACACCGAATGGACGATCCCGTCTCTCTCTGAGCCTGGCTCTCCTGCTCCATCATTTGAGGCCCATCGTCACCTACTCTCCCAGAATGGCCGGGAGGGTCACACAACCCCGGCGCGTAGCCTGTATTACGTCACGGACTGGGCCTCTCTACCCAGCAGGGACCCCTGACTTGCACGGAATCACAGCAAGCACTCCAGGCCACGTGACTTGCTGTGCAACCTCAGACAAGCCACTTTTTCCCCCGGGGCTCAGTTTCTCCATTCTGTGACCCGGGTGATGGCCAAGCCACTGCTGTCTTGGGTGACAACAGACACACAAGAAACCCCGGCTCTTGCGCAGAGCTGGGGGGCCTGGCACGGGGCCACCAGCCAAGGCAGGCAGCACCGGGTGCCTGCGAGGTTCCAGTCCAGTCCAGACCAAGAAGGGCTGTGAGTGTGGAGGACACACCGCACCCAGTACAAGACAACTCGGGTGGCTTGATACTTCTACATCGATTACACGTTAAAACAACAATGTTTTGGACAAGTGAAATATATTATTAAAGGTAGTTTCATCTCGTTTTGTGGTGGTTGTTTCTGTTCTCTCACCTTGTTTTTGGATGTGGCTGCCAGAAGTTTTTGAATCACCTTGATGGCTCAAGGTGTACCTCTCTGAGCCACACCGCTGTCCCAGGGCAGATGGCCTGGGGGCCACCTCTGGCACATGGCCTGCCTCCCTGCCACTCCTGAGCTACGAGGGGTTTTGATGTTTTAAGTCGCTTAGAGACAAACTGAAAAAGAGACACATCTCGTAACATGGGAAAACGGCGGGGCATCTGGAACTCAGTGCTGACAGGGCTTTGCTGGGGACACCCTCGCTCACTCGGCCGCACACCGTCCACGCCGCCCCCGCAGAGGCTGCTCTCGGGGCCTTCAGGGGAAGGGCGCCCTGACTCCTGCTCAGAAGCCTCCTGTCTCCCCTTTCCCGTGCCCACAGCCCAACTGTGGCGACCACGGAGTGGTCACCTACAGATGCAGGTCACCTGGCCCCGGCCCCCAACTCAGTGGGTGTGCGGCCAGGTCCGGGAATCTGCACTTTAATCAGCAGTCACAGCCTTGGTGGGGCCCTCGCCCTCTGCCAGGCGTGGCACCGAAGCCCCAAGGGCCCCATTTCATCGAACACTCGTGGGTCAGATACAGGCACCAGCCCCACTGGACAGAGGAGGAAACCGGCTCGGGGGCGACAGGCTTGACCCAGCACCCGGCACAGGGGGGGCTGCAGATCTCCTTTGTTGTCCAGCAGAGGAATGCGCCCACCCGTCCCGGTCCCGCGGATGACGCGGGGCCTTTGTGCTGGGCCGGAATGTCTTCCTGCCTTTCTCTGCTGCGTTTGCCCCGGATGCTGTGGGCTGTGGGCTGAGCGGAGATGCTTCCCAGGGGGCCGCCTTGCAAAGGGCTGTGTGTGGCGTCCCCGGGGGGTGGGGAGGAGGGGGCAGAGCCGGCTCCAGGCAGAGCGGTGATTTAATAAGCAGACACTTAGGGCCCTGATGCAGGGCCCAGCCCATGCGGGACAGCCCTCTCCGCTAATTGTCCATTGGCTGCAGCGGCGGCCGCCGTCCTGCCGGCGTCTCCTGGCTCATTAGGGAAGGGAAGGGGGGGCTCTGGGAAGGGCCCCCTCTAGCTCCAGCGGCTTCCGAGATTTTTATCACATCGGACAGCACAGTTACATTCGCTCATCTACAGGAGGATCAAAACAAGGTCAGTCCTGTCCTGGGAGTCATCCCCCAGGCTCCCTTGGGAAGGACGCAGGATCTGGGTTCAGATTCAGCTCAGGCCATGGAATCATGAGCAAGAAACTCAAAGCCTCTGGGCTCCGGCTTCCCGTCTGCAAAACGGTGATGACACAGCATCTTCCCTCTAGGCCCCGCGGTCTCCAGAGCCTGGCAGCCAGGGTTCAGCCCCAGCCCCAGCCCCAGCCCCAGCGCAGATGAGCTGTGTGACTTGGGCCAGTGAGCAAACCTCATGGTGCCTCTGTTTCCTCGCCTCTAGTAGGGATACCACCAGGTTCCGGCAAGCTCCCTGGAGAGGCCGTAACCGGGGCCTGGTCCGTGTGCTCATTCTCTCAGAATGTTGTGAGACAAAAATGAAGCAGACACCAGGAGAGTGCTACAATAAAGGTGACTTTTACTCACTGCCCTTTCCTTGGGGCGTGGTTAGAAGGTAGAGCAGAGACCGGCTGGCTGCTCCCCAAATCCGCTTGCTCGTCCTCCCAAATGACAGCGCACTTCCCAGCCTTTCTGTGGTCGGGTGGGGCCATGTGATCGAATTCTGGAGCCTGCGCTCCGTGACTTGCCCCTGCCAAGCCTCTCCCAGGGGCCCTCCTCTCTTCCCTGCACCCTGTCTGTCTTCTGCACGGAGAAGACGCTCGGGCAGAACAGGAGGCAGGGTCCAAGGTGGAAGGCCCCTGGGGGCCCGAGGGACTGCAAGGAGTAGGGCCCTCCTCCCTCCCCCCACCCCTGCCGTCCACCCCTAGAAATGAGCAAGAAACAGATTGTTCTGGGTTCAAGCCACAGACATTCTGGAGCTGATGTTTCTGGCTGAGCAACTAGCCCACCCCGACGAATACAGAGGTCAAGAATGTCCCGGGCTGGGAGGCAAGGCCAAGGTTAGTTTCTGTGGACAGTGGCTGTCACGTCCAAGGAAGGGCATTGGGCCACAGAGCAGACATGGCCAGTGCTCCGGGTTCAGTTAACTTCTCTCCTGGGAGACCTGGTCAAGCGGCGGGAGCTCTCCAAGCTGCCATTTTTTTCCCTTGCAAAGAGAGACGCAGACGAGCTTCCCAGGCCGTAGCTGCGAGGGTCACCCAGGGTGCGCATGTGCAGCGGTGCCTACAATACCTGTCGTAGTGTCGGGGCTTCATGCCCGCCATACCATCCTCTCCCTGTGGGGGCAGCGTGTACCCTCTGAGGGGCTCACGTCCCAACCCCCAAGCTGTCTGTCATCTGCATCAGAGCTGCGGCTCTGGACCCCGGGTATGTGTCATCCCGGCCCCCGTGACAGGTTGGGGGACGAGGTGTGGGAAGGACCGCCCACAGCTGCACTTCTCCCAGGGACCCCCACGGCCCGGCCGTCCCCACCTGGACCAGACAGGAGGCTGCCGCGGTTCCCTCTACTGGGAACGCTCCTCCCGCCACCGTCCGTCTGTTGGCTCCGTGCCGCCCTCGGGCATCGGAACACCCTCTCTTGCTGTGTATAATGCGCACGCACGTTTTTGGCCCAACCGGGCAGGAAAAAAAATCTTTTGTGTTCATTTTCTTTAATTCAATTTTTCTATTTAGAAACAAAACCAATGATCATATTCCAGGGTATCAGGTTGCATATGGATACTGTTACTGCTTTCGGGAGTTGCACTTTTAGTGCATGAGCATAAATAGAAGAATTAAAAACATGCGTATAGATACAGAATTAGCACTGACCATTATGACCATTCTGTGCCTCCTTATTTTTCGTTCAAGAATACGGGCCAAAAAAGAATAATACGGTAAATGGCACACCCCAGCCGAAGTGGGTCAGCTGGTCAGCTCCGCTCACAGAGGTGATTCCTTCCTCTCACAGGGGCGCCTGTGCCGAAACCGTCATGTCACGTTCACTCGTGTGCTAACTTCCCCACTGTCCCCGCAGCACACGTGCCCGGAGGTCAGGAGCAGTACCTGTGTCTTGGGTTCTGCCTGCCGGGTTCACTGGTTCGTCCCTGGTGCCCAGACCAGTGACTGACGGCTGAATCGCGGAATCAAGGCCAGGCTTGCACGCGGGCCCGCTGAATGACCTTGAACAATGACTTACTGAGTCGTAGTGAGTTTCATTTATAACATATACAGAATTGTGTTATTAGCGTGAAAAATAAAGGGTCTGTTGACAAGGATTGCTCGGCGCCTGGTGTACAGCAAGGACTCGATTTAGGGTCCTCTCCGTCGGTGCTGTAGGCAGGGGTGCAGTCAGAGGGGCAGGGCGAGGGGTCCTCAAAGCGGACCCAGAGCGAAGGCCCGTCCACAGCGAAGGTGATCGTGAAGGTGATCGTGAAGCCCCAGTAGACAAGCATAGGAATGTGGCAGCGGGAACGACACCAGTGAGGACACGTGGAGAGAGGCCTGGCTCTCCTTCCCTTGAGTACGGGCAGGACTCAGGAGCCACTGGTAACAAAGAGCGGAAAGCCAACGTTCCTCCCGAGACTAGTTCATGAAAGGCGCTGGGGCCTCCACCTCGGTCTCCATGCCTCCTGGATCACTCACCAGGGGCATCCAGGAGACACCAAGCTGTGTGCTACGGAGAGGCCCAGGCAGTGAGCAACTGAGGCTTCCGGCCCAGCTGGCACCCTCAGTAAATAAAGTCTGCACTGGATCCACCCAGCGAGGCCATGCCTGCAATCCTGCCCCACCAAAACAACGGGGTTGGAGGGCTCTGCTGCCTAAAGCCACTGAGTTCGAGGGGCAACTGTTCTGGATCACTGATACACTGCGGTGTGGGGCAGAGCCCCACAGGGCCAGCTGGGGAGCTCGGGGCATCTGCATTCGGAACATGCTTCAGGGCTACACCCACGGACGGGTGGAGAAGCCTGGTATCTCTGCTCCGACACCCACCCATCAGTGGAAGAGGGCTGCTCTTGGAGCTCCCAACCTTTCTAGCTGACCCTCACTGAGGTTGAAGCCCTCGGGAAGAGAGTGGTCAGCGCCTGAAGGCGGCGCCTTAGGAATACACCCAGACAGTGAGTGGTGAGGGGTGCTGGTGGGAGGCTGACTTTGTCTGCTCTCGTGGTGTAGGTTCCAGATTTCTCACAGGTCCTCAGATCTCCAGGTTTCCTGTTTTCCCATAAAGGGGAACCATTAAGAGGTACGATGAAACCTTTGTTATTAGGACACATCTCCAAAGGTAAACACACAAAAAGGAACTTCACTTGTATATCTTGAGAGATGTTTCCTAATAATAAATCCAGAAATCAAAAGGATTCCTGGTTGGGGAGAGTAGAAGTTTGTTACTTTGTTTGTTTGCATCTTTCACAAACTGATTAGTGGCGTACAAGCCACATACGACATCACGCCTTATTCTGACATTGAAAGTAACAACACAGCACAATTAGGCAACGTGGGTCTCAGAAAACGGCCTCTTTATACTACCTCATAAAATATCTCATATCGAACTCTGTAAATTACATCAATGCCTTTGAACAAACATCGAGTTCTTTTTAATAAATAAAACGCTCAAAATTATTTCCTGGAAGTGCAGTTTAGACATTAATAACTGGCTTCAAATGAAATTCCACTTCATAGCGATAAGCAAATGTAATTTCTGAAAACTGAAACAGTGTGCGAGCCGTACCTGCCCCTGAAAGGAAAGGAAATACTGAGCCAATGTAGCCACCAAGATATATAGCCTGCTGCTTCTTGAATGAACCAAATTCCATCCCTAAACACAGAGAGCTCAGAAACTCAGACCCAAGGACATAAATAGAAGGTATTTCCTGGAATTAGTTTCGTATGTTTTATACATTGCCGTTATCAATTGATCTGACAGGACATCTTAGGCAGTTTTAAAATTACATGCCGTGCGTCAGAAAAAAATACACGCTTTCGTTGCGTCTGGTCCTCTGCGTTATCAAAGGCACGTAGTTAGTTAAGTGGGAAGAATCAGTGTTTCCGCATCATTAAAAAATAGTAATTTCAATAGTATAAATCTTTGTGCTATTCCTTCCATCGAAGGGCGGCCGGACTTGGTCCATCTGCTGCTTTCCTACGGCCCAGGGGCTAAGAACGGTGTCACGTTGTACATGACTGAAAAAAAAAATCAGAAGATTTTTGTGACATGCGAAAATCACGAGACAATTCCAACCTCAGTGTCTGTAGGTAAAGTCTGAGAGCGTTCAGTCATGCCTGTCATTTACGTGCTGTCCCTGGCTGCTTTAATCACAACAGCAAAGATGACCTTATGACCTGCAAAGTCAAAAATATTTACTGTGTGGCCCTCTACCGAAAACGCAGGCTGATCCCTGCTCTACACCCATCTCCACTCAAGGGAGCTGAAAGGGGAAGTTCCGTTAGGGACTCAGGATGCTGGAGAGGGTCAATAATGTCATTACTGGCTTTCTGCACCATGCACTGCCCCCAGGCTCCTGGAAGCCTGCACCAGACAGCACTGGGCAGGGGCGGATGGTTTCCAAGGAAAACCCCAACCCCAACCCCAACCACCGATGGTAACAAAGTGCAAACAATGGGTCCCCCCCCCCCCCCGCCCACACCCCAGAGTTGATGCCTCCGAGTGAGGGAACTATGCAAATCATCTTCACTATCTACTCTGTTTTAACCTCTGCAGACGTGCACAGGGTCGAAGCAGGAAGAACAGCGGCAGAGTGGGTGGGAGGGGACACCAGCAACAGGCAAGGGCTTCCGTGTCTGTTGAGGCCTCTTTTCTTTCTCGCTTGGCCCCATTGGTCCACCTGCTGTCACTTAAAAAAAAACAATGATCCTTATACTTTCTTTCAACTCTCTCTTTGAAAACCTGATTTAAAAAATCACAAAACCTATGTGAGTGTGTTGCAGAACAGCTATAAAACAACACAAATACACAAAAGCTGCGCATCCCCCGAGACAGACGGCTAACGGTCTGGTGACCTGTCCGCTGGGTGCGCTGTGCGCGTGTGTGTGCTTCGCCCTCCAACTCCGTGTCGATCACACGGAAGGCCAACGTTTCCACGGCCTGTGGAACCCTCTCATGTAGTTAGTCATTCCCCATTGTTGGACACGTTGGCTGTTTTTCAGCTTTGTTGGGTTTTGCTTTACCATTCTAAATAATGCAGGGGTGAGCATCTTTAGAGCTAAATCATTAGGCACATCTCTGATCATTTTCTTAGGATGCATTTGAGAAAGCAGTATTGGGTCTCCAAGTGAATACATGTTGTTAAGACTTTGGATACGTGTTATAAACCCTCCCCGGGAATAAGTCCTTCCCTCCTCCTGTGACAGTGGCTGTCACACACACATGCATTCATTTGACATGTTTTTTGAGGAGCTGTTGTGTTCCATGCATTTTAGAGGCACTGAGAATGCAAGCAGAAGAATGGGGCAAAGAACAAAAGAGGCAAAACTCTCATCCGTATACCTCTGAATATGTTCATCCATCTATCATCCAGCCAGCCATCCATGCATCCATCCAGCCATTCATCCACCTTCCACCCTCCACGCTTCTTCCATCTGTCATTCATCTTCCCTCCACCCACCCTCCCTCCGTTCTCCATTTATCCATCTATAGATGGGTGGGTGGAGAGATGGATGGGTGGATGGACAGAAGGATGAAAGGATAGGATAGCCCAGGGTATCTATATCATATACGTGAACATATCACAATCAGAGGGAAGACCAGTGAGATTCTTAGCTTATATCACACCCAATTTACAGAGGAGGAAACTGAGACTCAGAGAAGGCATCATTCCCCTGGGGTCAAACAGCCGGCAAATGGCCGCACCGGTATTCCGAGCCCTCTCTCAATGAGCCCTATCTTATTCAAAATCTTCAGCATGAACACTGTAACCTGAGAATTGGAAAGAATGCCCTCCATCCCCAAAGAAAATGTCAGGATAAGAGAAGAAAGAGAAAGAGAGAGAGAGAGAGAGAGAGAGAGAGAGGGAGAGAGACAATTAGCCAGTTTCTTTGTAAGTAAAGGACTGGAAACGGGGGGAAGGGGTTAATACCGGGTCGGCTGAAAGGAGACAAAAGACCTTCCGTGTGAGAGGACGTGCTATGACAGAGCGGAGGCTGTGCATCCGCACACGTCATGCCCTTTCTCCAAAGCCACGGTTATTTATCTGCTCGAGCTCTTGTTTTTTCCTTGCTTTAAAGTGAAGTGCGCAAACATTCTCACTTCAAAGGGGAAAAATCCTCATAAATGTCATTTCACTGCCGGCCGAGAAGAATAGCATCAGCAGACCCTGAAAGTGGGGGGGGTGGGGCACGGGGTCGGAACCCCAGGCACATCTGCGATTGAGAGGGAGAGCAGTCACAGGCCGCTTCCCCGAGAAGGGAGGTCAGCTCCGAATGAACCCAGCTGAGCACAGGCCCCTGGCAGCGAGGAGCATGGCATCGCCTACGTTCAAATCCCAACTCTGCCTCTCTTTAGCCAGACAAGCTCCTCAACAACCCTGAGCCCTGTTTTGTTTTGGTTTGGCTTGGTTTCTTTCCATCTATGAGATCGGCGTGATTTGACATTTAACCACTGCAGGGGGTCACTGTCAGGATCTTAAAAGTTAGCAAATGGAAAGTGCCTAGTACAGTGTCTGGTACACGGATCCTTAGCAGATACTAGCTATTGTCTCTGGGCATCTTTGACATGGATGGAGGTCTGTTTTATTGCCACTGCCTGTGATAGAAGGTGTGTGTGTTGGGAGGTGAGTTCTCATACACGGGAACATTCCATACGTAAATGATCAGGTGAGATGTAGGTCCCCAGCTAAGCAATGGGAACCTGGAAGGCAGGCTGTTGAAAGTGAGCGGACACTATTGACTGGAGACCCAAGATTATTCCCACTCCCTTCTTCGTTACCTCCCCCCAGAGATGCCAGACAGCCAGAAACACACATTGTCAGCCTCCCTTGCAGCTATGGGGTTCAGAAACATACATGGAAATTTGCTGGGGAGAGTTTTGGAAACTTTATAGTTTGATTAAAAGGGACAGCTCTAACTAGCAAGGTCTCCCCTGGTGTCTCCTGTCTTCTTCCCCTTCTGGGATCACACAAAGTGACGGTTGTGGCCATGAGGGAAAGCCCAAGAGAATCGCAATAGCTCCCAAGGCTTACCGACCCAATGACAACCACCACCTATTCACAGTCTTCTTGTTATTTGCATGACTTAAGCCACTGGAGTCAGGTCTCCTACTATTTGCATTCCCAGCTAATACAAACTCAAGAGAGAGAAAGAAATCCTTCCTCCCTTTAGGCTCAGCTCCCAGAAATCCTAACTTCAAGTAGCCCAGATATATCTGAGCGTACTCCTAGCTCATGGGGAAATGCTGACTTCTGCTTTACCAAATGCCAAAAAAAAAAAAAAAAGGCAGAAAGACATGCTAATAATCCTACAAGCCAAGATGCACAGAACAGAGATGGGGCAAATTATCTATCTTCTGTCTGTCCCCTCAGAGTTTGTCTCCCTGGGTCGCCCCAGAGCCTTCTTCAGCAAAGTGGTTTCTAACGGCCTGGCCTGGCCTCTGACTTTCTACAGGGAAGCGGTAGAGCTGTGAATCTACATAGGTAAGATCATTGAACGGAGCTTGTAGACAGGCCGAGGGGAGATGATGTCTTGGGAGAAAGGGGAGCATGCCTTCAAGATCATCTTACTTCCTTAACACCATGGTGGAGTAGAAACTGATTTTATTTAGGGGCCTAACAAGAACTTAACTGCTAAGAGCACAATTCTCCAAGCAATTTTCTTCCTCAACTGGCTCAGCTATAACAAGAAGTTCATAGGTCTTTGGGTACCTCAGGCCCATTTGCATTGCTCATTCAATTTCCTCCAAAGCCAAAGCACATGTCTATTTCAGGTACATTTCTTTATACTTACCCATAGAGAAAATGTATTCTGCCACTGTTGTCCTTAACCATTCACTCGTGTGTGCATGGGTTGATTGATTAACTGACTGAGTCCATTAACATTTATTGAGCACCTACTACAGGCCAGATTTGAATTGAGTAGAATGTCAAGAATGACAAGTGACATATTCCTGCCTCCGTAAGGATAAAACATCCCAGATTCCATCCATTTCCTTCACTTAGACAACTTCTGCAAAACTTGCTCCCAGTCTTTTCATTTCACAATTTAACACAATAAAAATCGCAATTGTTACTGCTTTTGCTGTGAGAGCGTCTGGTCACAGTTGCTCAAATAGCTTTGCTGAGTCACTCTGCAAATGCGTTTTAAATCGTATGCTGGCAAGTCTGCAGTGTTCACTGGCAAACCCTCCCTGCCTTCACCATGTTTTTATGGAGAACAGGAATGTATGACACGGGATGTTTTGCAAAACCTTTACGGTAGCTTTGGAAGATGGGAGACCAATTGTCCTGCTCAGGACGCACGACCACACCACCACCTGGTGGCAATGTTTCACCCGAAGCCATGGGAGAAAGATGGCTGATGGACCCCAAACTTAAGTTTTTGGTGAAACTTATGCATCGGAAAGAGACTGTTTATGGATGAAGCTGAAAGAGCTAAAGAGTCCATATAGGATCACATCTTACAAATTCAGGTCAGTACTCCCTAATTATGCCGTCTACCTGCCGTATTCATGGTGAGCAGTAACTGTGCACAGCTGGAAAGGGCTTTTCACACGTCTGACTCGGGGTATAAATTACTACTGCCTCCATTTCACAGCTGAGAAAACCGAGGCGCTCAGAGATTATGGTGCGTAGTTAGCAATAGAGGGAAAGCAGGGTCCCAAACCATGTTTTGTAATGTTGAAACACCCTCTGTCCACATTTAGGGAGGGCACCGCTGAAGTTCTGGGTGCCATGGAACTTGGGAATCAGCTGTATCAGTCAGTGTTGTGTCAGAACGCACTGCTTTCTTTTTTTTTTTCTATTTATTTATTTATTTATTTAATTCTTGTTCAAGTACAGTTTACTGTCTTGTATTCCCACCCACCCCCAGTGTTCCCTGCCCACCCCCAGTGTTCCCCACCTCCCTCCCATTTCCGCCCCCTACCTTAGTTTTTGTCCATGTGTCCTTTATACTTGTTCATGTGAGTCCTTCCCCTTTTCCCCTGTGATTCTCTCCCCTCTGGACCCTGTCAGCATGTTCTGTATTTCAGTGTCTTTGGTTACATTTTGCTTGCTTGTTTGTTTTGTTGTTTAGGTTCCTGTTAATGGTGATATCATATGGTATCTGTCTTTCACTGCCTGGCTGATTTCACTCAGCATAATGCTTTCCAGTTCCATCTGTGATGTTGCAAAGGGTAGGAGCTCCTTCTTCCTTTCTGCAGCATAGAATTCCATCGTGTAAATGTACCATAGTTTTTTGATCCAGTCATTGACCGATGGGCATCTAGGTTGCTTCCAACTCTTGGCTATTGTAAATTGTGCTGCTATGAACATTGGGGTGCATAGGTTCTTTTGGATTGGTGTTTCAGGGTTCTTAGGATATACTCCTAACAGTGGAATTGCTGGGTCAAAAGGCACATCCATTTTCAGTTTTCTTAGAAAATTCCATCCTGTTTTCCACAGTGGTTGTACCAGTCTGCAATTCCCACCAACAGTGAACTAGAGTCCCCCTTTCCCCACAATCTCTCCAACACTTGTTGTTTGTTTCTTTGTTTATGGTAGCCATTCTGACTGGTATTAAGTGGTATCTCGTTGTGGTTTTAATTTGCATCTCTCTGATAGCTAGTGATATCGAGCATCCTTTCATATGTCTCTGGGCCCTCTGTATGTCCTCCTTGGTGAAGTGTCTGTTCAAGTCCTTTGCCCATTTTTTAATTGGGTTGCTCATCTTCTTTGAGTGGAGTCGTGTGAGTTCTTTGTATATTTTGGAGATTAAACCTTTGTCTGAGGTACCATTGGCAAATATGTTTTCCCAAACAGTTGCTTCTCTTTTTATCTTGATACTGTTTTCCTTAGCCATGCAGAAGCTTTTAATTTTGATGAGATCCCATTTGTTTATTCTTTCCTTTATGTTCCTTGCTCTAGGGGACGTATCAGTAAAAATATTGCTGCGTGGAATATCTGAGATTTTCTTGCCAAGGCTCTCCTCTAGGGTTTTAATGGTTTCACGGCTTATATTTAAGTCTTTTATCCACCTTGAATTTATTTTGGTGTATGGTGTAAGTTGGTGCTCAAGTTTCATTTTTTTGCATGTATCTGTCCAGTTCTCCCAACACCATTTGTTGAAGAGGCTATCTTTACTCCATTTTATGTTACTGCCCCCTTTGTTGAATATTAATTGACTGTAGAGATTTGGGTTTATTTCTGGGCTCTCTGTTCTATTCCATTGGTCTATGTGCCTGTTTTTATGCCAGTACCAGGCTGTTTTGATTACAGTGGCCTTGTAATACAGTTTGATATCAGGTATTGTAATCCCTCCTACTTTGTTCTTCTTTCTCAAAATTGCAGCTGCTATTCGTGGTCTTTTGTAGTTCCATATAAATTTTTGAAGTGTTTGTTCTATGTCTGTGAAATATGCCATTGGTACTTTAATAGGTACTGCATTAAATCTGTAAATTGCTTTGGGTAGTATGGACATTTTGATGATGTTAATTCTTCCAATCCATGAACACGGTATATGTTTCCATTTGTTTGTGTCTTCCTTGATTTCTTTCTTCGGTGTTGTGTAGTTTTCTGTATACAGGTCTTCTACCTCCTTGGTTAGGTTTATTCCCAGATATTTTATTTTTGTTTTTGCTATATCAAATGGGATTTTTTTCTTGATTTCTGCTTCTGCTGTTTCATTGTTGGTATACAAAAATGCCTTTGATTTCTGGATATTGACTTTGTATCCCGCTGTTTTGCCAAATTCATTTATTAAGAACGCACTGCTTTCAAGGCGAGTAAATAAGATAAAGAAACAAGTGACGTGTCACTATCCTGTGACCGCACAGACTGCACGACGGCTGACTGTACAAAGGACAGGATGGCCCTGTCTTGGGTCAGCACAGAGTCCCCCAAAGCAGAACCTGCGACAACGTAGGGTACAAGTGATGCACCTGGAGTGCTCTGCAGAGAGAGAGCAGGAGGCGCACAGCGAGGTTTCCCCTGAAGTCAGACGGTGGTCACCCCAACTGAAAGATGAAAACAGCGGGGCACGAGAGAGGCTAAGGCCCCTGTGCAAAGCCGTATGCCCCGGGTGAGGACGGGTTTCACCCGATTCTCCATCTGCCTTTGTTTTCACCTACTCTGCCCGATCTCTCTGGAGGGGTAGTTGGGTCTGAAAGTGAAGCCAGGAAAGAGGGAGAACCCCAAGGCTGGGACCCAAGCTCGCTGACCCTGCATCCACCCCGCCGCGGGGTGTCTGTGCGCTGTGGCAGAGGAACTGGTGGTGAGCAGACGGCTTTGCCTCTCTGGACCCCAGGAGAGAGACCATCCACGTTCAGGGGGTGGCAGTTCACCCAAGGTCAGAGTAATTGGGCGTGATGAATGGGGGAGCTCGTCACGAAAGCTCCAAACCGACTTAGTCATAATTTCACGCCCCTCCCATCCCAGGCCAACTAAGAAGAGCAAGGTTCTATTTCCTTTCTGCAGAGCTGAGAAACCAGCATCTTCAGCTCTGGTAAAGAGCTCTCAAACCCCCGAGACACAACTCTGGTTTCCCAGGGCCGGTACCAGACACCCGGACGGGTCTGGCCCCTCTAGGTGAGGATAAAAAGGAAGACAAACAGGGTCAAGCATTACTCCATGAATTACATGCATGAACCCCCCACTCGGGTGGGGGATGTTAAGAGTGGGGGAGGCTGTTATGTGGGGGCGGGGGGGGGGGTCAGGGGGTGTGCAGGAACTCCCTGTGCTTTTCCCCTCAATGTTGCTATGAACCTAAAACTACTCTAAAAGAATACAGTTTGCTAATTCTAGAAACAAACAAACAAACAAACAAACATCGTGTCCTTATAAACACGTTGCTAGGGCTTCTCCCAGGCCCTTAGAAGGAGCCTGCGCAGGTGAGCGATCCCAAAGCTTCTTTTGAGAACAAGTGCAACGGAACCAAACAGGCCCGGGAAGCGGCATGACTGGTGTTTAGTAAGTAAGTACCCTGAGCACAGAGGAAGGCGGAAACATGCAGGCGACTCAGACCCGGGAGCTCGCAACAAGCCCGGCACTGTCCTTTGTGTTTGCAGAGGGTGTTTGAACCAGTCACCCTGAGCATGGCAGAGGGAGTTCCTACCATCAGCACCAACATTTGCTGAGCTTCTGCTATGGATCAGACGGTGCCAAGTGCTTAATACGACGTTTTTTAAAAATCTTGGTAGCACCCCTATTATCATGACCACTTCCTTTAGTGACGAAGACAGTGAAGCTTGGGGAAGGGACATGAGTTACCAGAGACTTCGTCACAGACAGTCAGTGAAGGAAGGACTCAAGGGACGGTGCCCCTGGCTCCACGGAGTCACATTGCCTTCATCCAGGACTTTGGGTGACACACCTTACCCTTGATACTATCCTATCATTTGCATCATGGCGCAGGAGGGTCCTCGCTGTGAGGTCTTCCCCGAGGCCGTGCGCACAAACATCAAAATGAGGCCACGCAACAGAGAGTACCTTTTCGTGGTGAGGTGTCACATGTACTCATCAGGAGCCAATCAGAAAAGAGCAACCGCTAAAGGTCTTCCTCACAGGGAGGTGAACAGAGGGACTTGACACCCCAGATGATGGGAGGGCCACGAAGCCGACTGGAAGTGGGGAAGCAACCTGGAAGCTGGTCACAGCAGGCAGCTGCCACTCCTCGGTGGCTGGAAGGACGACAAGAGAAGGCAGTTTTGCCACAGCAAGAAGTCAGGGCATCCGGGGCAGCCAGAAGATGCTGGAGCCCTGGGCAGGGTCGCCGCAGAGCTGAGATCATGGAGCAAGGAGCTGTCCTCAGGGAGATGGGCCAGAGGGAGGTCGCAGCAGCTGTGGGAGAAGCCCCAGAAGCAGAGAGAGGAGCAGCACGCCCGGCTTCTCCCCTTCTCCTCCTCTCCAGGCTGCCAGCGTTCTTTTCGTTCACCACCCTCTCCGGGAAGCTAAGACACAGGGCGCAGCGCAAAAGGAAAAGGACGAGAAGTGGATCTGGAGGCAACCTTGCCGGTAACCACACCTCACACATGCAAGGTAACTGTTCCCATAAAAGACAAATGCAGGCTCCCGATGAACAAGAGGAGGAGGCTGGAAACAGGCTTCCAAAACATCACTCAATCTTCCTTCTCCCAAGTGGCCAGAACAGGGGAGAGCGGAGCAACAAATCACAAGCAGGAGGTCCCGCATTTCCCGGTGAGACCTCGAGTACCGGACAGATACCGCGGGGCAGCACCTAGGGGAAGGGAGCAGGGTGACTTACACAGGCTGTTCTGCCTACATCCAAGCGGCAACGGGATAACCCTCCGGGGGCAGGGATTATTTCTGTCCTAAAATAGAGATGCTGGTGGAAGTGGCCTGCCTCCTCTGAAGGGGCCTCTGGCTAGGAGGCGTGTAGAGCTCAGCTCCGGGGTCCAGAGGTGATGGCACTGTCCTTCCGGCTCCCTTGACCCATGGGAGGCGGACGGCCTTCCTGCACAGCAGTGAGCTGGCCAGCAGCCGCTCTGGCCATCACCTGCCGAGGGGTGTCTATGGGAGGGAGGACGCAGCCTCAGCCAGAAGCTACCAGTCCTGCTTCTCTCCCCACCGATGCCCCGCTCTGGGCCTCCACGCACCACTGCTCCACCGAGAGAGGCTCCTGAGCCCAGCCCTGTCTGCCCCGCTTGGCTCACAAGCCCGCAGCACCTCACACTGCAGCCGAAAGGACCCCCGTGCCTGGTGCCTGGGGCGCAGGCCTTCTCTTCCCCGGGCTGCAGGAGACCCTGCACCTCCTTCTGTCAGGTTAGCGCTGCCTCAGCTCTCAGTAAATGGCACTTCCTCACGGGAGCCCTGTCTGACCACCTCACCCTAAAGAGATCTGTCCCAGAGAACACCGACGGCATCCAGTCACATTCCCCATGACATTCTGTCTCAGGCCACTGCTCCGGGACACCTCCCGTCGATCGCCAACCCCTGCGTACGCCACCCTTACATCTCTCTCAAACCCGAGTCCCCGTCCGCCTCCCCACCTCCACCAGCCAAGTCCAGGCCACTGCCGTCTCCCTTCTGCACCAGCTGCTTCACTGGCCCCCCTCGCCTTCCCTCTACTCGTCTCGCCCGGATTCCTCCCCCAGGGAGATACCGGGGATCTTTCTAAGATGTGCATCTCAGATTAAATCGAAAGTCCTTTTGGTGTCTCTCTGTTAGCTTCAGGATGGCATGTCGACCCTTTGCATTCCAAAAAATTAATTTCAAAAAAACCTGCTAGGCCTGGTCTCTGCTCACTTTGCGAACCCGGAGACTGGAAGGAAAGAATCTGACAGCTACCACACGACTGCGTCACACCCAGCGCTATGCCAGGTGCTTCGTGCTCATCTTGATCCTGGCGTGTCCCCCGACAAATGGGGACGTGTTCATCTAACAGTCCTAAGTCTTGGGCTTCAAACATTTTGGGTTTGATACATTTTGGGTTCGATACATTTTTCAGCAAACAGGATGTCAACATATGTGTGCCACTGAAGAGTCAAACTAATTTCTTTTCCATTGATGACCATCTTTGTTCCTTAATCAGGAAACCGTAGGCCGTCTGTGCTACGGCCGCTCCGTTTTGGGGTGTCTGACGGATCAGCATCTCCACTAAAGGATGCCAGAGGCACCAAGCTCCCAGGCAAACGCGCAATTGGTCTCCAGGCTGGACTGCGTGGAGCGCTTCTCGCCCCCGGCAAAATTCCGAGGGTCGTGCTCGGCCCCCTCCCCCAGCCAGGTCTAAGGACAAAATCCAGCCAGGGGCCTTTAACAGGCAGAAATATTCATGCCACGTCCAGAAAACTAAACTCAAGGGACAGGGCTGATGCCTCTTGAAAAGGATCACGGTGGAATCCCCGGAGATTAGGACAATGACAGTGAGCAAGCGGCCGAGGGGGCAAGGGTGACAAGACGTGGAGATTAAAGCAGCCGGGCCATCCATTACTTTGATTTGTGCTTCTTTTTATTATTAATATTATTTCAAAGGGAATTAAAGGAATGAATTAAGACTTCATTAGACCCCGACAACTTCAGGAATATTAATCCGTCTTCCATTTGCGTGAAAGCCTATGGATCTCGCCAGGGCTGGGGTGACGGAAAGCGAAAGCCATCGATACGCGTCCGTCTCCCTTCCCGGTGCCCCCGGCCACTTTCCCTTTCAAGCCTTTGTTTGACATACGGGCAAGAATCATGAGGTGTTGAGTATCATTAACTCCCAAACACCTACGAAATCAGTAGGAAAGTGCAAACATTGCGGACCCCGACCGTCTGTGCAAATGATCTGCCCCAGAGTCCTCCCTTTTGAGGATGAAAAGAAAGAGCGTGGCGGGCTGATCGTCCCAGGGAGAGGGGGACTGCGTGAACGGGAGGGGGACACGCAGAACAAATGAAAATAGGATTGACTTCTTACCTTGGCCCGGCTCACACATGGTTCTGAGCATTTAATAAACAGGTTGACACTCTGAGGTCCCCTCATTAGGGGACCGTGGAGACGCGGATTATCATAAATCAGAAGGCCAGGTTATCAAGGCTTATGATCTTTAACTGGGTCAGGGCGCCCTCCTGTCTGCTCGCATAGAGGCAGCAACGCACAAGCTGCAAAGAATTAGCCGCTGCGCCGTGATTTAATATACGCACTCCCCAAAGCAGGCGGGAGGCTGGGCCGGGCAAGGAAAGGCTGCCCAGGTACCCATCACAAGTGCAGCTGCCCGGGGCGGGGGGCATGGTACCCGGGCGACAGGGGGAGGGCTGATGCTGGTGCGGACCGAGAAACAGACCTACGTGTTTGGTGAGATGGGAGCGGCGCGGGGATGTTGCTATGGGGTGTTGGGGTTTCCCAGCTGGAAGGGGCATTGGAAACCCTTAACGCCTGTGGATTCCCAGCCTAGCTTCACATCAGAGTCTAAGGCAAAACCTGAGATTTCTAATAAAGGCGCATCTCAGCCAGGACTCGAAGATCGCACGCAGGAGAAATGAATGCATGTATCCATGAAAAGACTGGCCAGCACATGTGCACCACAGCTTGACCCAGAACAGCCTCAAACTGGGAACATCCCAAACGCCCTTCAAGGGGAGAGTGGCTGAAACACACTGTGGTACATCCACGCGAAGGAATACTAGTCAGCAGTGAAAAAGAAACAGGCTCCCGAAAGTGGCAGGACACGGGTGCACCGCGGAGATCTAACGGCCGGTGAAGGAGCCCAGGCACAGGAACACGACTCCACGTACCTGAAGTTCAAAGACAGGCAGCACCAATCGATGGCGCTCAAGGGTCGGCACAGGAGCAGGAGAGGAGGAGATGGGGAAGGAAACTTCCTGGGGAGGTGGACGTGTTCTACACTTAATCTGGAGGATGGTTATAGAAGTGAACGAGTTTCCAAAAACTCATCAGCTGGGGTAACCATCGTTGCATATTTTACTATGGGTAAGTTATGTCCCAGTGAAGTACTGCAAAAACAAAAAGTGAATAAATGCAGAATTTAGGGCCTTTGCACACTCTGTTCCCTTTGCCTGGAGTCTCCCTCCTCCCAATATTTATGAGGAGGCCCCCATCCTACCAGGCCTTATTTTAACTATCGGCTGTCCAGAGGCCTTGGCCATGCGTCTCTGCATCACCCTGTTTTTTAGTGTCTTCATACTCCTCATCATGCTCAGAAATTACCCTGTGGATACTTTTTAAAATTCCTGGCCTCTTCCTGCAGCCCCATCACCACAAAACTAAACTCCTCGGGGAGAAGGGTCTTGTCTGACGTAGCTGCTCCTTGCACTGCGGCCCTCTTTGCCCGTGTCCACCCGCTGCACCCTGCTCTCGGCCTCGGCGCCGCCCTGCTGGAGCGCTTAGGCGCACATCCTCGCCTTCTGGCTGCTGGGTGAGTGGTGGCCACTGGGAAGGCCTAGGGGGGTGGTGAAGGAAAAGGGAAATGGGAGATTGGGGTGCCAGCTCTGCTCTGTGAGGTCACTATAAACTGGTTGCTCTCCACTGGGGGGGATGGCCCCCAGGGGACATTTACCAACATCTGGAGCCACATACGGGTGTCATGACGAAGGGGTAGGATGCTACTGACATCTGATGGGTAGAGGCCAGAGATGCTGCTAAACATTCCATGATGCCCCGGATAGCCTCCCCCCCCACCCCCACAAAGAGTGAGCTGGCCCCAAACACTGCCAAGGTTGAAAAGAACCTGTTCCAGATGAACGTCACATGGCTCTTCGAAGGAGCCCCCTCTCCAGAGCTTTCTTCCTCCAATCCAGGTTAAAACGCCCCCCTTCCTTCAGGTCGAGGGGCCGTAAAAACCCCAGGATTGTCAGCACCCAGATACCGCACAATCCTTACGCTCCCCCGGGTCCCACCGACCCTGTCTCAGCCCCTTTGTGAAACTCCTCAAATTATCCTGACCAGAGGGGGCTATCACGCTTCCTGATGGAACTCTGACAGATACGCCCCCTCATTTCCAGCAGCTGATTGTCCAGTAAACAGCACTAAATAGCTGCTGTATTAAATAACTAATTAGTGAGTGAGGCTCTCCCCAGTTGATCTGGGTTTAGAGATAAACCTTAGAACTTTAGTTTATCTTTAGTCCAAAGATAAACCTTAGAACTTTAAATAAAAAATTCCTCATCTGGTTTTAGAATGATATCGCCATGTGTTAATGGGAAAATGAGGCCCAGGGACCAGAAACTAATTTCCAGTTCCACACCACTGTGAGGAGTAGCCTGGGGTCCGGGAAGCACCGGGCCTTGACACTGACCGTTAATACCATTACCCTGGGTTACTCGTCCTGGGTCATTTTTCCCATAACATTTCCAGTGCCTTTGGGCGAAATGCAGATTCTGAAGTCCACACTTCCTGGACATGAAAGAGGAACATTTCACCCGTGGAATTTAATTCATTTCTGGGCGGCATGGCCCTGGCAGTCCCATGGTGGAGGGGAAGTTCCACAGAGGGCCCGAGGGCCCGAGGACAGAGGTTCTGGCTCAGTCCCCTGGGGCGCATTACATCCAGGCACCTTGGCCTACCAAGGCTCAGTGTCCTTGTCTGGACATCGGAGGGGACAGAACATAGCACTTCGTGGGTTCAACGGCGTCCAGCAGATGGTGTCTGTCAAGGGTGTAGCCAGGTGCCGGGTGCACAGGGAGACCTGGAAGGTGCCGGGAATCGCTAAGGTCCCCAGTCCGGTTCTCCGCACTGAGTAGTAGAAACCCCAGAGCCCTCCCCACGCATGACTCAGCCAACGCAGCACAAATCCAAAAAAGCCAGATATTCAGTCTGAATCCCCCTTTTCTATGCTTGGCTAAAACATGGGCTGTCGAGAATCCAGTTCCAAACCACTGAGATCTAACCTGTACGTTCAAAGTGCTTAAATAGGTTTAAACTTGCTAGTAGAAAAAAAAGCCACATTCCTTCATGAGCTTAAGAGAACAAGGCTTGATCTGGGTTTTCTCAAAAGAATGGAATTAGGGGCTCATGTTTTTGTCTCCTCGCTTCGCGCCCAGGGCAGAGCCTTTAATGCTAGCGAACTTGCACATTTTCCACTCAGAAAGAGTGAGTTGGCTGAGAAGAGAAAACAAAACTAGAAGACCACCTCTGTCCCTCTACAAGCTGGGGGCACTTGGGAGACCCGACCACAGGTCAGTCTGTACAAGGACAAGAATGTGTACTTCTGGCGTGGCTTACAATTCAGCCCCAAGGAAGGTCTGGAGGGATGGCGAGGGTAAGGGAAGACGCTCTTGAATGGCGATGCAAACGCAATGGCCCCAGTGCTTGCTCACTCTGAGTCTCGGGCTTCTCATCTGTAAAATGGGGCCATAGCAGCGCCTCCCGCAGGAGGTCCCGGGAAGACTGACCGATACACACAATGGGAGGAACCCTTTCAGACCAACACGTCTGCATGCTTCCTCTTTCGGTTCACACTTTCCGTTGTTCTGCATCATGCCCAATGACAATTATTTTATGTTTCAGATTAATCGATCTTGTTCACTACAGAACAGTTGAACAGAGCAAAGAAAGGAGGAGTCTCTGGAAAGCCCAGCCTTCTAAGACTGTGACCATTAACGACAGGGGAATGCCTTTGCACGCACGCCGTGTGGGGATCCACTGTGAAATTGTTTTAATCCAGCCATGGCACTGTGGATTGTCAGGCTTGCATAAGTGATTCAGCTCCTCTGGGCCTCAGTCTGTAAAAGGGTGTATGTACCCGCTGGGGCTGTTGTCAGAAATCGCCACAAACCAGGTGGCTTAAAGCAACAGCAATCTCCCCTCCCTCAATTCTGGAGGACCTCCATCCTAAATCAAGGGGTGCTCCTTCTGGGGGCTGGGAGGGGGAGTCTGTCCCTGCCTCCCTCGTCTCTGCTGGCCACTGGCAATCCTTGGTGTTCCTGCCTAGAGGCACACGACTGGAATCTCTGCCTCAGTCTTCCCGTGGTCTTCTCCTCGATTCCTGCACCTTCTCCATTCCCGTGTCTTTCCCTCCATTCCTGCGTCTTCTCCTCTCAAAGGACACTTGTCCTTGGAGTTAGGGCACAGCCATATAATCCAAGATACATTGCATCTCAACACCCCTAGTTTCATTACATATGGAAAGGTTCTTTTTCCAGATAAGCTCACATTCACAGGTTCTAGGTGGATGTATCTTTTGGGGGTAACTTGGTCACCATGTGACCCATGAGAAATGGGAATAAGAACAGTTGCTTTCTAGAGTTACTGCGATAACAAGTCGAATGGGATAATGTATATGCAGTTCTGGGCCCATGACAAATAATCAATAGATGTTGTGTCTTAATAATTTCTTCTGAAGGGCATTGTTTCTTCTTAGAGGGATAAAGCAAGATATAACTAAACAAATGTAAATGAGTCATTCTGAGGTTCATACGGGTGCCGAAAATGTGGTTTTCTTGAATTCTCAGTGAGCTCTCTCTGGTGTCTTGAAGAGTTCAGTTTTGATAATATTTATGCTCTGATTTCCCACTCTCTCTTCCCTGTAGTTTCTCTCTTCTCTCTGGCTTTCCCTTCACCTGTCAGAGCTCAGCAGGTTGGCCACTTTGCTCGGAAAACATCCAAAACTTCGCAATGCGCAGATTCAGTCGAATCAATTAGGTGAGTTACATTTTATTTAGGATGAAAAGGTTACCATTCATTTCAATATGTAGTTCTTCATGCTTTTGTGACATTGAGGTTACATAGAAATTCTTTACAGCCTCATTAGTTTAAAGCACCGAGTTGTTCTTATTTTTCAACCTGATAAATGAAAATTAAGACTTACGATAGAGCTGAAGGAGAAGCAACTGTTCGCTTCACAATGAGATTTGTCCTTGACCAAAAGATGTTCCTGGTGCCCTTCTGGTGACTTGATTTAGAAAAGGTGGGTAATAATAGAGCAGGAAAACAATGGGGTGAATGTCCCTTAAAGTGAGTCTGGGGCTGGGCCACGTTACCCTGCAGCTTTGTGGCATCGGCTGCTAAAGTCACCTCTTTGTGCCTTGATTTTCCTACTGGAAAGTCGGGGGGGAGGGGGGTTCGAAGAGATGCCTTCCAGCTCTTTCATTCCAGAGCTCACCAGCCAAACGTTAACATTTCTCCATTCATCCTGCTGAAGAGTTGACTTCACTCCCTTTCCCAGTGGCCCCCAGAAGTGTTAGACTTGAACTCAGCACGTTGAAACTCACAATGGCGTTTGCTGACGTGGAATCTTCCAGGGCTTTTGATCTGAGAACCGGGTGTTCTGAAGTGAATGAGGAAGACAGGAAATAATAACCCTGGCCACACAGGAAGCTAAATAACAGTCTCACACACACACACACACACACACATACACACACACACACACATTCAGACTGGTCCCAAAGCTGTGTGTCCCCCTGTCCAGGGGCAAGACCTGATGGCAAGTCCAACCACGAAGCAGCAAGGACAACCTTCGTGGACAGAAGGAGAGTTGTCTTTCCTCATGAAGGAGCAGCTTAGAAAGAGACCGCATTTTCTAACTCCTGGTCCTTCCCACCACGTCTTACGCAGAACTGATGCTCGGTGAGAATGCACTCACGATCCACCACTCAGGAGGAAAAGGGGGCAGGTCTGCCTTCTAGAGAACACTGACCATCGGCAGAAATCTTCACAAGCTCAGGCAGTGGGGGGAACGGTGGGCCGGGGTGACTCCATCATGGATCCAGCCAGCAGCTGCCCAAGCTCGCGGTACTGTTAATCCACCAGTCACCACTCACCTCTTCCCTTCCCGGCCTTCGTGCCATCAGCATTGAGGTCATTGCCATCATCACTGCCATGGCCATCATCATCTTTCTTACTTTCCCTTCCTTCTCTCCTTCTCAACATCTTCTTCATTGCCTTCACTGTCACCCTCATCATCACCTTCATCACCATCTCGGCATTGCTGCCCTCTTTTTCGGTGTTTACTTTCTATCCGACAATATGCTAGCTACTTTTTACATTCATTTTCTCATGCCCATCACTACAATCTTAAGGACATCTGTTTTGTGTTGTTGTTTTTTTTTAATTTCCCCCAATAGATGGATCTTGAGAAGAGATTTTGGCTGCAGTTTACTTGGGAGGTGATTCCAGGAAACAGGTAGGAAGGCGGAAATAAAGGCCACGTTAATGAGTAGTCAGTGCTGAAAGTGGGGTGCAGTCTGGACGTGAACCTCCTGAGGGGTCATGAGAACACACCTCAGGATCGTTACGCCACATCCCACCCCTCCCAGGTTGAGCTTCCTCCTGATACACCGGGTAGCAACTCCCTGGTGTTTCTGATCTGCCCCACCTAGGGCTCAGCACATAAAGCCCTTGGGTAGAGGGACTAAACGTTAGCTTTTTGGGAAATGCCACCTAAGCTCCAGTCGGCTTGGGGGTCAGGAGGGTCAAGGAGATATAGGTGGGACACCAAAAGTATCTACGACACTATCGCTCTTCCAGTCTTAGAAATGAAGAAGCTGAGGTTCAGAGAAGTGAAGTAACTGGCCTGGATCACACCTTTCCTAAGTGGCAGAGTTGGGATTTGAATTTGGGTCAGTAGATGTCAAAGCCTGAGCCATTAACTCCAGCGCTCCCCGGCCCCATTCACTGAAGGCAGGGGTGAGCTCTCAGATGCCCTCCACCCACAGCTCACCCCATCTCTGCTCTGGCTGGCAAGAGTTAGAGCTGGAGAGGAGGGGTGTGCACATTCTCCTCTGGCACCCCCCTCTGACATCTCTGCGGTATGTCCCAGGATAGGCAAAGGACGGGTTTGGACATGGAACTGGGACCCCTGGCAATCAGGAAGCTCCCACATGCCACGTCACTCAGCTGCACATCCCGTCCCCATACCATCAACGAGGTCAGAGGGCAGGACTATGGAGAAGTCCCTTAAGCAGTCTGTGTCTCGGTTTCCTCATTTGTACTTCAAGGGAAACAGTGGGATGAGTACCTACCTCAGGGGACAAGATAACACATAATAGGAACATAGCACAGCACCTGGCCAATAACCACCGGGCAACCATTAGTTTTCTATTCCTGCCATACATCACTAATTATTATAATTACCGGGGCCTCTGTTCTCCCACCCAGAACAGGGTGTTTCCAAAATGGAAATCAGGACATTACCTGGGCAGAGTCCAACAAGAAAGGTAACGGAGAAAACAAGCACACGTCCCCATCTCCCTCTGCTCCCGCCATCCTGACTCCCTTGCTGGATCTGAGGTCACTGTGCCCACTCAGGGCATTTGTACCAGCTGGTCCCTCAGGCTGGAACGCTCCTCCTCTAAGGCCATGTGGCTCAATTCCCTGCTTCCTTCAAGTCTCTGTCATATATCACCTTCCCCAGCTCGACCATTTAAATGGCAGCGATCTTGCATCCTCACCCCACTGCTGAGACTGAGCCATCCTCGGCCACCTCTGTATCTTCAGGAACCTCCAAGAGAGGGCATTGACATAATTTGCCTGTTTGCGTGTTTAGCAGTTCTATCTTCTAAGAAGACACTTATGGTCTGCCTTCTCCCTACAGAACAGGGGTTCTCAGTCAAGAGTGACTTTTGCCCCCAGACACTTAGCCACGCCTGGATCCATTTTTTGCTGTCACAGTTGGGAAGAGTATGACTGGCTTCTAGGGGGTAGAGGTCGGGGATGCTGCTAAACCCCCTACAAAGCACAGGACAGCCCCGCCCCAGTTCTCCAGCCCGAAAGGTCGACAGCACCGAGGCTGTGGAACGAAGCTTTACAAGAACAGGGCTCTGGGGCTGATGTTGCACGGAGCGTTGTATCCCGGCATCTGGAACAGTGCCTGGCACGGAGGAGTCACTCTGCAAATATCTGGGGGAGCGAATGAGCCCTAGACACGGTCTTTGTAGAGAGAGAGGACTTTCAGATTCAGCAATGTCTCCAGGAAAGTACAATTCCTCTTCCAATCAGCCACAGAATAAATACGCTGGCGCTAGCCAGACAGGGAGCAAAAGCCAGGCCCTTGTTTGGAAAGGAATCATTTTTCACCGGAAAGAAAGAAAGATGTCCCTCCAAGTGCCCCACCCGGAACTCGCACATTGTGTTCTATGTTTAACACATCTTGGGCCCTCTCTGCTGAAACCCTTGGCTGCAGCCCATAATATCCCTGAATCCAGGAAACCATTATGACTGATCAGGGTCAAAGGTTGCTCCTATTGTAACCCACTTCCTCCATCAGAGTTTTAAATTTGGAAAACGCTCTTATTGCTATTGTGTGGAATGTCAGCTCTCAGATAACCTCAGAATTATTTTTATTTGTCTACCATGACCCCTCACTACCAGAAAAAAAGTAAAAATAAAAATGGCAGAGCAGGAGTCAGATAAGAGCCAGCTGATATTTTCAGCTTTTAGCTGAATAAAAGGAAGGAGAGATTGTCAGCTTCCCAGAGGACCCCCCAAAATGAAATTCCATTTCATTTTTTTTAAGACGGCTAGAACAGGAAAAAGGTCAACGCCTTAATGGAGCAGCAATTTTAGAAGATAGACAGCCTTGGAAATTTTTGGAACATCCTACCCATCTTCTACATCAACAAGAGTCATGATACCCATAGATATGACCTGTATGAGAACTCTAGGGCATCAGAGAAATCTCTGGATTTGACCAGGAGAAGAGGAGGAGGCAAGGGGCATCCGATGAGGAATGCCAGATGTTGAAATTACACACAGGGATTTTACGGCAAGAGGAAGGCTGGTTTGGCCAAAAGTGTAGAACATGGTGACACACTGCCACCTTTGCAGAGAACGCAGGCTGGAGGAAGGAGTCGTAGAAGGTCTTTGACACACTTACAAGATAAAAAAAAAAGTGACTCCAGTCAATTCTGCAAACATTCATGGAGCTGCTGCTGAGGCGTGGCACAAGAGGCTGGCGGTACCATGACAGGTGGGACTAACTAGAGTATGGCACCAAATGCAGGGACGTGGGCATGGGTTTAAATCTCCAGACTGCCAGTTACTGGCTACATGAGCCCGGGCAACTCTTCTAATCCCACAAAGGCTTGTTTTCCTCATCTGGAAAACAGGATTGAAAATAGCAGCCCACATCGTGGGGTTGTGGCGAGGATGCTACTTGGCCCAGAGCCCAGCACATGGAAAGTATTCAATGGTAGATGTCAGTATTCTTAGAGGTGAGACAAGTTACCTCCATTGGTCAGAATCTAGTGGGGCATATGTCTTCATATTTAAAGGGCAACCAACCCTTACTACGCATTCACTCCTGCTATTTTCTGTACTATACGCTAGACAAATATTACCTCACTGAATGAGGTAATATTTATTACCTCATTTATTATTACCAAATTATTACCATATTTATTACCTCTGTAACATGCCTGGTTCTCCTGCTGCCCTTAGGGCAATTGCACTTCCCTTTGTCTCCTGCATTGGGGTTGAGCCATGACACTAATTCTGGCCACTGACTATGGGAGAAAGTTATGCCCGCCGCTTCCTGGCGGGAGTGCTTCACAGCCAGTGCATGGCCTTGATACATATAACCTCCCCTCACTTCCCTGAAAAGTGCCACTCCAGTTGGTGGGGCCTTGGTCGCTGTTGGGACTGAGTCCCAGTTGCCCCAAGTGCGTCCTTGCCCACTAACACACCCTGTACTACCTCCTTTTCCTTCCTTTCTCGTTTTCTCACTTCCCTATGAACTTCTTGCACTCAAATCCCAGTTGCGTGGGGGGTTACCCCCCCCCCCTTAAATAGCAATCTGGATCCACTGAGGTTAGATCTTGCAGATCCCACTCAGAATTATCAGGAGATGAGCTCAACTCACTATCAGGCCAGCCACGTGAGAGTGGATCTAACTCTTTAATCCGACTTGCCTGGAGATTCCTTGTTTTTGCAAATATTCTTTGGTTATTGCTAGTCTGAGGGAGGATTCCAGAAAGATGGCCCTGTCGAGGGGCAAAGAACATGTGGCATGAACAAGAAAGAAACCTGNTCCCAGTTGCCCCAAGTGCGTCCTTGCCCACTAACACACCCTGTACTACCTCCTTTTCCTTCCTTTCTCGTTTTCTCACTTCCCTATGAACTTCTTGCACTCAAATCCCAGTTGCGTGGGGGGTTACCCCCCCCCCCTTAAATAGCAATCTGGATCCACTGAGGTTAGATCTTGCAGATCCCACTCAGAATTATCAGGAGATGAGCTCAACTCACTATCAGGCCAGCCACGTGAGAGTGGATCTAACTCTTTAATCCGACTTGTCTGGAGATTCCTTGTTTTTGCAAATATTCTTTGGTTATTGCTAGTCTGAGGGAGGATTCCAGAAAGATGGCCCTGCCGAGGGGCAAAGAACATGTGGCATGAACAAGAAAGAAACCTGTGTGGTTTTAAGCCATTGGGATTTACACATTGGTCACTACTGTAGTAGGACTTCGCCTCTCCCGAGTCCTGGACAACCCTATACGAGAAATACCATTCTCATCCCATCGGCGTGAAACGTGAGCACTGAAAAGTTAAGCGATTGGCCCAGTTTTGAGATCTCGCACGTAGCGAGTGTTGGGCGGGATTCACACTCATTTCTAACTCTCAAGCTCATGCTCGAAACCACTACCCCCTAGACAACCGGAGTTAAGTAAAACTACGTAGGTTATAGGAGGACTCTAAACAACATGAAGAATTTGCTGACTGTGTAGGATGTTAGAAAACCCACCGAGGAAAACTGGGCATAAAAACATCTGGTTGCTTAAAACAGGCTGATGACACCTTACTGTAGATAAAATGGCCAAGTGTGGCAACTGAACGGGAGCTGACACCGAGTACGCGGGATGGGGACAGCAGGATGGGACAAAGAAGGGAGGGGGGAGGGGCAGACCTTCTTTCCCGTGGCCATACACCGACCACATTGCCGACACACAGGGTGGATGAAGAGACCTGCGGGTTGGCAAGCATGCCTTCTTCATCAGTTCACACTGAGCTCCTCGGCATCACCTCTTCCGAGGAAAAATGGGCACTTCCAAAGGGCTCCCGCCTCACTTCCTGAGACACGAGCTTTAAGCCACTCGGGGCAGAGGTGTGAGAGTTTTCCCATCATTCTCTGCAGTTTATCTGGCCAAGAGTTCGACTCCTCACCAAAGTGGGTGTTGACTCAACTCACCATTTGGTTTAATGGAACGTGAGAAAGGCTGACTCTTGGTCTCACCAGAGGACCCAGGGGCGTAGAAAATACCATAGTTACTCATCNACACCGACCACATTGCCGACACACAGGGTGGATGAAGAGACCTGCGGGTTGGCAAGCATGCCTTCTTCATCAGTTCAGACTGAGCTCCTCGGCATCACCTCTTCCGAGGAAAAATGGGCACTTCCAAAGGGCTCCCGCCTCACTTCCTGAGACACAAGCTTTAAGCCACTCGGGGCAGAGGTGTGAGAGTTTTCCCATCATTCTCTGCAGTTTATCTGGCCAAGAGTTCGACTCCTCAACAAAGTGGGTGTTGACTCGACTCACCATTTTGTTTAATGGAACATGAGAAAGGCTGACTCTTGGTCTCACCAGAGGACCCAGGGGCGTAGAAAATACCATAGTTACTCATCAGGCCCCTTCTCTATTCCCGGGCCTCGACCTCCTCATTCTGGAGGGAAATCACTCATCCCGCAGGAGGAAACGCCAGCCTCTGCACGACATTTTCTGAAGGCGACGGACACGGACTCGGGGCCATGAGATGGAGGGGGAGGCCTTATCTGCCATGTTCTGGCTTTGTGACCTGAGCGGGAAATTGCACCTTGCTGAGTCTCAGTTTCCCCATCTATCAAAACAAGATAATAAATACCTCCTATGCAGGACAATTGGGGGCATTCGGTGACATAACAGAAACAAGATCACTGTCGGTTGTGACTATTGTGATTATCACGCCTCCCTCCTACTGAATTGGTTTTGCAAACCCCTACCTAGGCTGCCCTAGCCTACAGGTTCTAAGGCAGATATTGGAGGCAATGCCCCTAACACGTCCAAGGGCATCCAACCACTTCTCCTGCATGAGGTCACGGCCCTGAACGACTTGCGCTGGGGTCTCCCTCAGGAAGGAGCCCCCAAACCAGGAGAAGGGGTGAACACCAGCAGCGTTCACTGAGCCTGTAGATGGCGGGGGTGTCTCTAGAGGCAGAATGTGAGTTCCCCACTTGACCCAACCAGTGCCCAACGAGAATAATTCACTCATTTGCACGCCTCCCTGTCCCTTGTGCCCACTAGTCACCCATCTGAGTTAGTGACTTCTGATCCAATGCTGTTGTGGATTTTTTTTCCTCATATCTTTTAAAATGTGTGTTCCCGCCTCCCAAACCCTTACATAATGTATACGGAGGATGTTGCATGGTCTGATGTAGTCCCAGGACCCTATATATACCCAGTGGGAATCCAGGCACCGCAATTTAAAGGCACAACTAAAGGCAATTTCCGTATGCACAACTGGCCCCTAAAAGGGTAAACTGCACACTTCCTTCTGGTAAATAGAGGGAATCCTGACTTTTGGACAACAGAAAAGAGTTCAAGGACTCATCCTCCCCTAGATCTCTGGAAGAAAGAGTTTTTAAACTGTAAAGCTAGTCCTTACACAAACAACCTCAAATGGGGGGGGGGGGCTGCGGGGAGGGGTAATTATTTTTTTAACCTGTCCTTAAAATGCATCAACTCTTTAGCATCAGACCACTCCTAAATGGAGGCCAGGGAATGCTTTCAACTTGAATGACTTTTAGTTTTCAATTTTTTATTTTGGCCCAAATAACATCTTGCTTGGCAAATACTTCTTTTTTTTAAATGCTATTTTTATTTTCTTGATTCACAGGTCTTTAATGAAAGCAAAACCCAACCTTACATTGGTCTTGTATGAATTAGGGACCATGTAAACAGTACTTAACGGTTCTAATTGAAGGTCAGTAAATCCCCGAGAGATTAAACGAATCCTGCAGGGAGCCGTGTAAATCTCCCCGCCTTTATGGCCAAGCAGCCACGCCCCCCCGCCGGCCTGTGCACGGCTTAATCAACATGGTATGCATCTAATCAAAACCATTTTGCACCCAAAGGGGTGAGGGGTGTAAATCACAATTACTCCTGGCACTAAACCCTTGGCCCAGAGAGGCCCCGTGTTGCCAGATACCACTGAGAACTGACTCCACGCACTCGGCTATCTGGCGTGGGTTTCCAGGTTGCAGTGAGACTCCAGATGGGGGTGTAAACTCTGAAAAGGAGAGCCATTTTAAATGACCTCCCCTCGCTCTCTCTGGTTGCCATTCTCCTTGCCAGTGATGGTCTTATTAAAAAAAATAGGTGTCCTCATCTTGATACTTCGAGGCAGGTGCACAGGCCTTCTTGGCATCTGGCAGTGCGATTGGGCTCTTCGATTTGAGTTACTTTCAGTGTCCGCACTTAGGTATGTCCTTGAAGGCCACGAATTCATTATCACGTCCAAACACGCGTGGTTTTTAAAGGGGATTGTAGGCAGCCCCAGGAGCCTGGCTGAAAGAAACCCAAGGGAGCAAAATTAAATTCGGGAATGTCAAGAGGGTGCCTCGGACCTGCCTCTGAATGTCAAGATCGGGACGATGTTATTCCCCAACTCAGCTATAAGGGACCATTGTCAGTGAGGAGACGGGGAGATGAAATCGTAGGAACAAAGCAGGGGTCTGCGATCGTGGGGACCAGAAGAAGCAATTTTTCAAGACTCCCCGTCAAATGCAGAGTGGCCTCGTGAATCGGCTGTGGCTATTAAACAGGATCTCTGTGCCGATTAGCCGTGTCAGCATTATTTTCTTTATGTCACACCTGGGGACACCGAGGGTCAGAGAAGCAAAACCACGTCTTCAAGTCACCCAGCCGATTCAGTGACAATCCTGGAGTTCAAATCCCCAGCTTTCCCTTTGGCTCCGGAGACCCTCCTCTGACCTTGGGACGTGGTGTTTCTAAAGGCACGGGACAAGGAAGACACCCAGACCCTCTCCAGAAGGACGCCTACGGAAGGGAAGGGACAGCCAAGCCACGCAGGAACAGCTCTTCAAAGGCAGGTCGCAAAACTAAGAAAGCTCTGGAATATGACTAAGTAGACTGCTGACTGTTGTCCCTGTGAGGTCCTGTCTTAGGTGGGCTCTCTGGGGCAGAGATTCACACTTTAGGGATCACTCACGGGAGCACCTACAAGGAGGGAGCCCGGGAAGTGTGCTGAGCATAGTGGGAACTCGGGCCACGGTTCAGCTGTAACAGAGGGCTCAGTCCCTCTCACGGGGAGCTGCGTGGCTGGGATGGCCCATCAGAGCTGGTTTGCATCAATGCAAAAGGACTGGGTCTTTCTACATCCCAGTCCATCAGCCACTGGGTGCAGGCTTCTCCCTTTAGCCAAGGGCAGGACCTGCAGGGGGACTGAGCTGCGAGCCAGGATCATCTCACCTCTTTGGAACTGGAGAAATGGGTCTCTTGGTTCCAAGCGGGGAGTCTGGGTGGCCCAGAACACCACCCACTACGATCTTCACTCACTCATTCATTCATTCGGCAGATACCTTCCCCTCACTCGCCCACCGCCATGCACTCCCTGCTCCTTCCTCCTCCACCTCCCTCTCCGCCCTCCACGGTGCGCCTGGAGCCAGAGCTTCAAGAATTGGCCAGCGCTTTAATTGCTTCTCTCTCCTCCGTGACATGGATTGGAGGTGACATTTCCCGGGCACAGAGCTGCATCCCCGTGGCTGCATATTCCCCCTGTCACAGGAGATCATCGAAGCTGTCACCAGTGGAAAGCTAGAAGCCATCATGGGAGCAGGGGGTGTGGAGAGCCGGACAGCATTGAAGGCTCAGTGAGTAGGTGGAGTGGGTTCACCCAGGGTGGGTTCCAGAGGCGCTTCCTGCCCCACTGGTCTCTGCCTCTGGGGAGCTGAAAGCAGCTGACATTTCAGGGGTTACCCGACTGAGCTACCCAACCAGGCCTCTCACCCAAAAGTAAAGGGTAAAGGGCTGGATCCTGGGTGGCAAGCCGGTCCCTGAGGGAGCCATGGAGCGACGGGAATAAGGACAGGGAGGAAATTGAGCAGAGAGGATTCCAAATGGCCTCTGGTGGCAAACAGACCTGGGTCCGACCTCCCGTGCTGACCTTTAGAGATGCCTCCGTTCCCCAGCCACAAAGTGGGGACACTAATAACCACCTCAAAGGGTAGCCATGGGGATTAGATGTGAAAACCCATTGGCTCAAGCAAGCCACAATAGAGGAGTATTTTTTTTATCCTTCTTTGTTCCCTGGTTACCTGTGGCCAATCCATCAGCAAACCTTGCCAGTTTTATCCCCAAAGGTGTCCCCAACACGGCTGGTATCTCACCTTCACCACTACCAAGCCACGACCAGTTCCTGCCTGGACAACATTAATAGGGCGTCTGCCTGGTCTCCCCACGTCTACTCCCACTGCTCCCCACAGCGGTCAAGGTTGCCCTCGGAAAACCCAAGTCAGAGCACTTCGTTCCCAGCCTCACACCTTCCAGGAGGCTCTCGCGGTACTTGGAAGGGGAGGACCCTCCCTGCCCTGCCTTCTCTCCAGCTCCTCCCCTGCCCTCTAAGCTTCGGCCTCCCCACTGCCTTTCCTCCTTGAGCACGCTACCTCTGAGCCTTCACACCTGCTGTTCCCTGTGCCCAGAATGTCTCTCCCCTGATTTCACCCAACTGATGTCCCAGCCACTTCAGATCTCGGCTCCGAAGGCACCTTCTCCAGGTGGTCATCTCAGGCACCACGCTTGATGAGTCGTGTCTCTGTGTCTCTCTCATGAACATGTGCTATTTAGCTCCGTCATCTCACAGCTTGACAAGATTTCCTGGGTCACTTGGGGTCTCCTCTGCTTACCTGAGCTCTGTGTCAGCCCCTCGTCTTTCTGTCTTCATCTGCCAGAGGATCCCCAGTGCACCGCAGTGGGACTTGGGACTCGACAAGTGTTTGGTGTGTCTGTGAGGAGGCATGTGCGCAGCACGTGGTAAACGGACTAGAACCATTTCATGACGGTGCCTATGAGAAGGGGAGGGGGGACCTTCAAGGCTGGTGCCAGACCTCAGGGCACGTTGAGAGGACGGTGCCAACGCCACCCACGCTAATGAAGATGAAACCTGCAGCTGGGAATGTCTTGTTCCGCCCTCAACAGCTTCCAGAGCTGCGCTTTAAATGATTATTGAGACTGACAAAGGCCAAACAGGTCCAGCGCGATGTCCCCATCCATCTCAATTTCGGTTTGTCACCCAAGATTCATGGGCTCGTGGAGCTCTCAGGGCCTGAGAGACTGTCCAGACGGCCCCCTCATTGTTCAGGTCAGAATATTGACGCCCACGGAGGTTAATCACATCACCGGTTCCCTGACGGAGGAGCCGCCGTCCCGACCCCGCCATCCCGACCCCGCCGTCCTGGGTGGGGCTCCGACTGCTGCGTGCGCGCCCTTGGCTGCCTCCCTGGCTGTGCTGTGTGACCAGCCTTCTGCACGTCCTTCTTGGGAGCACTTGAGTGCCATCCCCACTAGGACAACGTCTTTGACCCCTCCCACAGAGCTCCCGCAAACCCAGCTCTGTTAGGGTCTCTCACGTGCTGAGGGGTTTCTTATCTGATTATCCGCCCTCCCCTCCCAGAGAGTCAAGTCCAGTGATGGCCGGCGGGGGGGGCGGGGGGTGTCCATCTGCCCGTTCTTGTGCCCTCAGCTCCCACCCGCTGCTCGGCACGCAATGAACACTCCGCGTATGCCTGATGGGTGAAAAGAAACCCGGAAACATTTGAATCCACAGGCCTTTTGCTCCTGGGTACAAGACCAGTCTTCAACTACTTTCCAACCTGGCCTGCCTCTGGCCACGCCACGTTCTCTTACCACTTCCAGCATCAGCTGGATTTTATTATTAATCATAAAAACAGCCCATGATTTATGGGGCACCGTGGAGCCCAGGTTGAATAGTGGGCTTAAGCCTTGCACATAAAACTCAGCTCTGCTCCCTGAAACCTCAGCAGCTCAGCAAGGAAGAGACACCACGGGACGCTCGGCGTGCCGTGCCACTGGGGTTGTCGTCTGCCACTGGGTCCTGTCTGGTTTCAGAGGGAGGAGCACCAGCCGTCCCTGCACTGCTGCTGTCCCCCTGCCCGGTCTCCTGTCCTGGGCCCACGGGTACCCCGGTAAGCCACCAGAGTCAAAGCACTGGAGGCTGGACACAGACCTGGAAGAGCAGCTATGGGAGAGGTAGCTTCCGGCTTGCACGATTGCGTTGTCTGGTCCCTGTCATGCTTGTAAGAACTTTGGATCGGTTGCAGAGGCTCGAACATTAGATTTTACATAAAAATCTTGATTCTTCTCTTCTCTTGAAAAATAAGAAGTTCCGGCCATGTGGGGCCAGCACTCCTGTCTGGCAACCATTCACAGGAGCTGGGGGGTGGCTGGTTCACTAGTGACCACCCAGCTTCATACGCCACCACCCCAGGCCCACGCCAGTCACTCACCTACGCTGACTCGGAAGAGCTGACCCCCCAATGAACTAGCCAATTCTCCATTTTGCAGCCTCTGAAGACGCCGAAGTCTAGAGAGGAAGACGGAGCCATCCAAGATCACTCGGGAAGGTGGGATAAGCCCAAGCCCAGAGCCTGACCTCCTGGCCTTCCCTCCAGGCTCCTCCGCCCAGCTGGTGTGTGCCAAGCTGTGGAGATTTCCTGGGACTGATATCACAAATCACCACAAGCCAGGTGGCTTAAAACAACAGGAATGTATTCTCTTAAAGTTCTGGAGGCCAGAAGTCCAAAGTCAAGGTGCTGGCAGGGCCCTGCCCTCCTCCAAAGGCTCTAGAGGTGCATCCCGGGTCACCTCTTCCAGCTTTCCGACAGCTCCTGGTGTTCCTTGGCTTGTGGCTGCGTCACTCCCAGCTCTGCCTGTGTCTTCTCACGGCTTCTTCCTCCACGTCTCTGGGTGTCCTCCTCTGCTGTCTCATCTCTTCCGTCTTACTCACAGGACAACGCTCATCAGATTTAGCCCTGTCCCCACCCCCACCTGGTTCGCCAAGACAATCTCAAATAGAGATCCTTTAGTTATATCTGCAAAGACCCTTTTCCTGAATAAGGTCCCATTCCTAAGTTAGGAGAGGGCTAGAGTGGTCATGACAAGGGAGGGTCTGCACCCCACCGGTGGCAGGGAGGGCCTTCAAGAATCCGGACCAGGTGACGTCAATGAGTTCATCGCCCACCTGGCTGCTTCTGTTCTCAGGGCAAGGCCAGGGCCCTCCTTCAAGTTCCCAGGAGTCTCTGTGCCCTGAGCTCTTACCTACTTGCTCCAAAGTGTGGGGGACTTGCCCCCAAATATCTGCACTTTCCATAGCTGCCATGGGGAAACCACGCCCACCAAATCCTCTCACCCTCCTTAATTCTCTGCTTGGACTCTCAGTAGACACGACCAAAGGAGACTTACCTCCCCCAAAACCCACATAAATGAAAGGATGAAAACAGCCGAGGGATGGGCAGGTGGGGCCAGGGCATGTGGATTTATATCATCAGAGGCAGAGTATAGAGATATAATAATATAAAATGCGGTATTAATAGAAAGAAAACAGGTGAATTAATAAATAAATTAGAAAGCCAGGTGGTTCAATAAATGTTAGGACATTGGATTACTACTAGGTCACACTATTAGGAAAAGAGAAGCAAACACATTTTACTCTGTTTGCTTTTAAGCCTACTGAGATTTGGGGATTGTTTGCTATCCCATCATAACCCAACTCACCATAAATGAAAAAAAGAAGTGTGTTTCTTTTACATGCCCAAAAGAGAACATTCCACAGAGGAAAAAACATGCATGTGTGGAGGTTAAGACACTTTTGAATCTTGAAAACTGTAAATGATGTCATTATCAAGGAAAATGTCCCCTTCTCACAGACCAATGTTTCATTAAATTCCATCTGCTTATTAGTATCATTCTGGAACAGCAGATGTAAACAGCGAATGTCTTGGACAGACCTGGACGTAAAGTTGCCGCTCCCTTGACCGCACGCTGCCTTCACCTGGGGAGCGGGAAACATACAGCACCCCGGCCCCCACCCCCCGAGGGCCTGGCCAGGGCCGTGCCTGGGCATGGTGACTTTTAACACTTCCTGGGAGAGTCCAATCTGCAGTCATGGGTGGGGGTCACAGCTCCAGACATGGGCGGGGCCAAGCGCATGGTGAAAACAATCAGTGCTAATCATCGTGACTATTACAATTACATTGCATAATATTGCTAGAGGGAATGGCTTGTCTAACGCTGAACCTACTGGACTGATTTTGGTAACTATCACCAGACTGAATACTCCTTACTAACAAAGACAACATTCCAGTGGGTGACATCTTGCCAATTCCCTTGAGCCTGGCTTAAAACAGTGCATCTCAGCCGGGGGCGCTTACAACCCCAGAAAATACCTGGCAACGTCTAGAGACATTGTTGATTGTTCCACTTGGCAAGAGGGGATGGCAGGGTGATATCCAGAGGGTACAGACTAGGGGTGCTGCCAAGCACCCCACAATGCACGGGGCAGGCCCCACAGCAAAGAACTGTCTGGCCCTGAGCACCGCTGGTGCCAAGGATAACAAACTGTGCCTTAGCAGTTGGGATGGGGAAAGACCGTGGAAGTGGGGCGTCCTGTCAGAAACCTGGAAACGGCCTTCGCAGCCAGTGCCAGCCCGGCAGCGCGGGGCCTGCCGGCTGCGGGAGGAGAGCGGTGCCCAGGCGCTGGCCCTGGGCTGCACGGGCAGCGCCCACTCCAACCTCACCCTGGAACCAGATCAGTGCACCCCAGATACGCACGCGAGCCTGCCTTTCAACCCGGAGGAGCCCTGCAAACGGCCTGGCGTCTGCCAGTGCTGGAAGTGGTGGTGAGAGACTTCCTCGGGAAAGAAAGGTCACCCAGGGAGAAGCAGCAGCAGCTTTTCTGTTTTTTTAACTCGGGCCCACTTCCGCCAGGCACCTCAAAGAAGCATACTGGTACCTACATGGAGGAAGGGAAGCTTTAAGGAGGAGAGAAGGGGGGTGGGGTGCTGTTTATGTCACTGCAAGCAGGCCCGCACGGAGGGGCCTGTGGTCTGGAGGAGGGACAGGCTAAAGAGAAGGAAGGAAAGAACAGACAGGGGGACTGGTGAAAGAATGGATGTGTAAGGCGGGGGGGGACGGACAACTACATGGGTAGGCTGATGGGTGGGTGGTTGTGTGGGTGGGCTGGCTGACAGGTAGATACATGAATGGATGACTGCAAAGATGGATAGTTGGATGGACAGACAAACGGACCGATGGACGGACAGAAGGAAGGATAGGTAAGCAGGAGAACGGAGGTATAAGAGGATGGATGGGTGAGTGAGGCTGTGTAAATGGTGAGTGGATCGGTGGATGGATGGACTGACTCATCTCGAAGACACTGCGTGCTATACAGGATTACGGATTGGTGGCCCGTCTGCTCCATGTGGTGGCCAGCGTGTTTTACTGGCCCACACGGTGCTCGTGAACAACGGCTCTCTGGGGTGGTTCACGGCAAAACCTCCTGAGGGCCTCACGTCCCCCTGCACCTCAGGTGCCATCCCCCACACCCGTTTTGTCACAGTCTCCGTGGATGACACCCCACTTCCATGAGGGGTTTATTTAACCCTCACGTGATTCAAATGGCAGCCACGCTTGAGAACCCGCGCCAGTCCCAAACGGGGCACCGAGGCTCGTGTTAGCTTGGTCAGAACATGCGCAGCTGCTTATTTCTCCTCTTACACCGGGTCCCCTTCACCCACTGAACTCGCCTGCTTGGCCGTGGGGAGTATCTGAATTTGTAGCCAGACTCGGCTACCAATTTGAGGCTCTGTGACCTCCGTTAAGTGGCTTAGCTGCTCTGTGCCTGTTTCTCCATCTGCAAAGTCATGCCAGCGAAGGCACAGGCAAACACCCTACAGAGCTCTGTGAGGAGCAGGGGAGACAAGGTCTGGCGTATTGTAAGCACCAGACCGGAGAGAGCTGCGGTGATTGGGACTGTGCCTGTGACACCAGCAGACTCATCCCTCCATTCATCAGCCTGGACAACCACCTCAGACAACAGGTACCTTTACGCCAGGCATTGTTCTCAGAGCTTATATGTATTAACTAACAGGATTCTTGTGAAGCCTGAATCAGTTAGATACTGTGACTGTCCCCATCTGGAAGAAGATGGGGACCCTGAGCGACAGACAGGGCGAGTCACCTGTTCCTCAGACACGCAGCCAGTCGTGCTGAAGTCAGGACCTGCACTCAGGAAGTCTGGCCACTGTCCCCCACTCCTGCGCCCGGCCCTTCGCGGGACCCTCCCTGCCCCCACCCGAAACTCCAAAGGTCCACCCCTTATTTTTCCAGATGGAACAGAGGCCCAGAGGGGAGAAATGGCTTCTCCAGTTCTCACGGCTGGTTATCAAGAAAGATGGCCCTTGGTCTTCCAGGTGCATCCCGGCTCCTTAGGTCTTGAAGGACTTTTTCTGATTTCCAAAGCTCTCGTTAAAATTCAAATGTTTCAAAGAAGTGGTCCCCGGGGGGGGGGGGTCATCTATTCATTCATTTATGCAATGAATGCCTATCTCGTGCCCTCGCTGTGCCAGGAACCGTGTGTGGTGCTGAGGAGGCCTTGAGAGTGGAACCGACCGCACGCCCGGCCTTAGAGAGCAAGGCGGTGGTTCCGCAGGTCTTGGCAGGCGGTGGGAGGCTGAGGTCTGGGCTGCAGGCCTGGGAGCAGGGCGGGGTGGGGGCCACCCAGGAGTGGAGAGCAGTTCCTCAAGGCACCAGTTCTTTGCTGGAGACCAGCCTCCCCGCCTCGCCGGTTCACCAGGGCCCACCCCGACTCTGATGCGGGGCCCTGCGTTTGGCCACATGTCCCACCCGAGTGCAGGCAGAAGGAAAGCATTCTGTGGCTCTCCGTGTTTCCTTTGTGAAATGTATAAAATTGCCCTGAGGAAATTGTCAAAACAGCACAAAAGAAAACGGTAGGGGAAACACCACCCTGACTCACTCTACCAAACGTCACTCCCTTTCTGGCGCGCTCCCTGCGAACCTCTGTGGCCAGGTGTGACCATGGAGCCGGACAAGCGCCAGACACACCAGAGTCCCGGATTTTGGCTTGTGATGCATTCACCGCACTGACCTAGCAACGTCATACTCCTCTCCCCAGGCCTGCGGTTTCTCTTCACACACCGGAGCCAATGTCCTCTTTCGGTCTCACGGCACCGCTCCACTGAGCACGTGAAATAAACACGGATACCGCGATGCCTGGTGCACAGGAGACACACTGCATACACCACTCCAACATTCCCAGGTTCGGGGGGGGGGCGGGGGAAGAAAANAAGTCAGGACCTGCACTCAGGAAGTCTGGCCACTGTCCCCCACTCCTGCGCCCGGCCCTTCACGGGACCCTCCCTGCCCCCACCCGAAACTCCAAAGGTCCACCCCTTATTTTTCCAGATGGAACAGAGGCCCAGAGGGGAGAAATGGCTTCTCCAGTTCTCACGGCTGGTTATCAAGATAGATGGCCCTTGGTCTTCCAGGTGCCTCCCGGCTCCTTAGGTCTTGAAGGACTTTTTCCGATTTCCAAAGCTCTCGTTAAAATTCAAATGTTTCAAAGAAGTGGTCCCCGGGGGAGGGGGGGGGTCATCTATTCATTCATTTATGCAATGAATGCCTATCTCGTGCCCTCACTGTGCCAGGAACCGTGTGTGGTGCTGAGGAGGCCTTGAGAGTGGAACCGACCGCACGCCCGGCCTTAGAGAGCAAGGCGGTGGTTCCGCAGGTCTTGGCAGGCGGTGGGAGGCTGAGGTCTGGGCTGCAGGCCTGGGGGCGGGGTGGGGTGGGGGCCACCCAGGAGTGGAGAGCAGTTCCTCAAGGCACCAGGTCTTTGCTGGAGACCAGCCTCCCCGCCTCGCCGGTTCACCAGGGCCCACCCCGACTCTGATGCGGGGCCCTGTGTTTGGCCGCATGTCCCACCCGAGTGCAGGCAGAAGGAAAGCGTTCTGTGGCTCTCCGTGTTTCCTTTGTGAAATGTATAAAATTGCCCTGAGGAAATCGTCAAAACAGCACAAAAGAAAACGGTAGGGGAAACACCACCCTGACTCACTCTACCAAACGTCACTCCCTCTCTGGCGCGCTCCCTGCGAACCTCTGTGGCCAGGTGTGACCATGGAGCTGGGCAAGCGCCAGACACACCAGAGTCCCGGATTTTGGCTTGTGATGCATTCACCGCACTGACCTAGCAACGTCATACTCCTCTCCCCAGGCCTGCGGTTTCTCTTCACACACCAGAGCCAATGTCCTCTTTCGGTCTCACGGCATCGCTCCACTGAGCACGTGAAATAAACACGGATACCGCGATGCCTGGTGCACAGGAGACACACTGCATACACCACTCCAACATTCCCAGGTTCTGGGGGGGGGGGAGGAAAACACAGCAGGCCCTGGGGCCAGCTGCGAGGTCCTTCACTGGCTAACTGTGGGACGTTGGGCCAGACACTTGCCCTCCCTGAACCCCAAATTCCTCATCTGTGTCCTGGGGAAGAGGGTGCCTGTCTCAACGTCATTGTGAAACTGAATAAAAAGGACTCCGCTTTCAGTCGACACTCTAAGAGTAGTAATTGCTGTTATAAGAGTTATTATTACTATTTCACCCAGTATTTCTATCTCAACAGTTGTTCCTAGTACGAAAGCCTTATGTAATTCAAACCACCACCAATGGGGGCAGATCCAGGTTGGGGGGGGCCCTGTAGCTCATTCAACTGGGGGCACCTTTATGAGGAAGCCCGCCCAAAGTAGCTTTTGCAACTTTTATAAGAATCCACGACCCTGGGAACACGTGTCCAAGCCAGACACAGGGTTCTTAACAATGGTTTCTTGGGAAATCTGCCGTGACCTGGAGTTTGGGGGGAGTCTGGGAGCAGCGCAGGGTTCAGGGAGCACAGAGCCCCCACGAAGTCCTTCTCTCTTGAGCTCAGCCGGCCGGTTATCGAACAGCCGACCACAAGTGGCTCACGTCCACACCCCTTGGCTTGTCACTGGTATCGGGCAAGGGGTACCCACCCTCCTCCTCCGCCTTCTCCTCCCCCCCTCCCCTCCCAGAGACGTGGCTGGCTCCGAAGGTTCCAGACAGAGGAGCTAAACACGTTAGCCCACAGACGAGCGAGACACAAAAGGCGGCAGGAATCAAATAAAAGGAAAACGCGGCAGCCACAGGTCAGTCCTGTATAAATATTTATGCTGGAGGAAAAGTTGGTGCCTGAGTAATGGCCGTGTGGCTGGTATTAATAGAGATAATGTGTGTCTCTAGAACATGCCGCCAGAGAGAGGAAGGGGCGGGGGTGGGGAGGGGGCGAGAGGGAGCGCCTGGGAGGTTATAAATCTTCATGCCAAGCTGAAGCCCCGGCTGACCTTTATACCTTTCTCTCCCGTCCCCTCCAGCGACCCCCCCTTCCCCGTCTGCATCTTCAAATCTATTTCCCCTCCTTGTGGGCCGTCATGTCTCCGCCCAGGCGCTCGCTCCTGCATCGGCCGTCATGGGGCTCGTGCCCCATTGTAGAGGGCTGCTTGGCACCCTCGTGCGTACACAGGTGGTGTTTAATAAAGGTTCAGGGCAGTGTGCTGGCCGAGCCATGCATGGAGCCCAGCCCCCGTGGCTGATTACAGACCTCAAAGATGGGGCTGCTTTTATACCTCTCCCATCCCGCCAGCCTCCTTCTCTGTGCCAGCTAAGGGGAACTTCCCACGTGCCAGGCTGACTGTCCCTCCCTCCCTTCTGCTGAAATTCTCTCAGTAGCTCCCGTGGTCCTGAGATCGAATGCCAACTCCTTAACGGGACATACAGGAGCCGTCCTGATGTGGCTCCTGCTTACCTACCGTCCGGCTTCGTCTCTCCCACTGCGCGTCCGTGAATGGTCTCCTTGCCAACAATACTACATCCTTTATGGTTTCCAAGGAGCCTGTTCACACGTAGGTCTTCGCCTGGCACACCCTCTCTGCACGTCTTAATCTGGCTGCTTCACCTGCATTCTTGTACTCAGGTCACACCCCTTCTTCCTCCAGGAAGCCTTCCCTGCATTAGATGCATCTTGTATCTGTCCCCAGAGCACCTGGTGCCTCACTGTCACATCACTTATCACCTGAATGCCGCCAGGGCAACAAGAGGACATCGTTACATCCACCCACACACACACACACACACACACACACAACATAAAGCCCGGCATGTTGCAGGCGCTCAGAAAATGCTAACCAGGTGGGCCGCCGGGCAGACTCACACCTTCTGGCTACTTGGACCATAAAATGGGCTCAGCCTTTGCCATAGGAAACCCAAGAAAGTTGGTGCCCTAACCTTTGGGAAAATCCTATCTTCCTCAGCCAGAGGCACTCCCCTTGGAGGCCAGCGTCCCAGGCAGGCAGGGGACACCCCGCTCTGCTCGCTAAATGAAGGAGGGGGAGAGTGCAGAGGGGAGGGTCAGCTTTGCTCAAACGGCTTCGAAGGCGGCATTCCGACTCAGACGCTGACGCCGGATCGGAATATCAAGGTGGAGGAACAGCTGAGGCTCAAGCCCCAGCCTCTTGGACGCCAGCCAGCTCTTCCGGGGCAGGGGGCCTCGCACACGGTGCTCCTGGGGACATGCGAGGCCTGAAGCAGCTGCACGCTCTGCCCGTCCTGAGCAAGCCCAGTGTCACACTCTAGAGCTCCCTGCCTGAAACCGCATGGAAGAAGCGGCCCCTAGAACCCTTGGGCTGCGTGATCCTGGGCCCTTTAAGGTCTGCGCTATGCAAGAAACGGAGGCACTAAGAAGAGCTATCCAACACACACGGGTGGTTTCCTTTCATCTTCCAGAGCATGGGAAGCATCGTCCCCATTTTCCAGATGAGGAGACTGAGGCTGCTAGGAGCCTAGATGGTAGGGGCCCCACTTGGGTGATGCTCAGGCTCATTCTTCTCACACCTCCTGTCCGGTCACTTAGCATCCGCCATGCCCTGTTGAGGAGCACCACCGACTGTCCCCTGACTATTAGAAGAGACCATGGATCTCCCTGATTCTGCCTCCCCTGCCCCACCCACCCTAGAATCAGGTAGCAGGCTGACGGACAACACGTGTTGTAGCGTCTGAGACGGCCCACGTGACCGGGCCCACTGACCTTGGTGCCGGTCAAGAGCACCGAGCCCAAGGCAGCGGTGTGAGTCCCCGTGAGAGAACACTTGCCTGTCATGTGAGCTTAAACGCTTCTCTGGAGACACCGGCAGGGGCCGGGAGAGAGAGACCGGTGCACGAAGGTTCACGGCACACTCTTCGCAAGAGCCAAGAAGTGGACACTCCCCAAACGTCCATCAACAGACGACTGGGTGAACAAGATATGGTCTACCCATCCAATGCAGTATTGTTCAAACTCAAAAAGGAATGAAATTCTGACACCTGAGACAACACAGGTGGACCTCTGAAACCTTAGGAGGTAAATAGAACTAAAAAGTGGAGAAAAGGAGAACGTTCTCTCTCTCTCACCCCCACCCTCTCCCCGCTCCCTACCCTCCGACGCCCGAGGCTGGGATGCCCCCAGATGAGAATGCCCCACGGGCTCCCTGGGTCACAGGCCTTCAAACTCCAGCTGGAACCCCAGCACCAGCTGCCCTGGTCTCCAGCTGGCTCATCACAGATTGTGGATTTCTCAGCCTCTGTGACAACTGAGCTAATTTCTTATAACACATCATAAAGGGATGCAGGCATGAGGAATTAGCATTTCATGGGCACAGCGTTCCGATTTGGGTGACCGAAAAGTTCGAGGGATGGGTGATGGCCACAGCTGCACGAATGTGAACGAACTCAATGCCACTGAATGGCACCCTTAATACGGTTAGAATGATACATTTCATGTTATGTGTATGTTCGTACAATTTTTTAAAAAGGTGAGGAGAGAGAGGGGGGAAAGAAGGAAGGCAGAAATAGAAGACGAGAAAGAAATGCCAGGGAGCAATGGAGTTGGGGAGAAAGAAAGCTAGTCTTCAGGGGGGTGGGAAGGCAAGACAGGCTTGAGTCATGGACTCCAGCTCATCCTCTTTCCCTTGTTTGAGACGGGGCTCTTGGTAAACTCCGGCGTGAAAACTCATCTCTACGAGGACGCAGAATACACCCCCCTCCCACCATGCACCTGAGGTGAGAATTACCGGCCTGGCCAGAGCATCCTAGAACGCCCGGTCAATTCCTGCTCCAAACGCCATCAGTAATTTATGGCTCAAAAAAGGAAAAGATAATAAGGGTAATTTGGTGGTTTCAAATGCGCTTTCCTCTGGAAAACAGCCTTAAAAGGAACAAAAACCACAGCAAATTTTTGCAAAATGAAATTTAGCCACCACTTGTCCTTAATGTAGATTTATCTTCAGTGTTAATAAAACTCAAAGCATCCAAGAACGCATTATTAATGTATCACAGTTTCAACTCTTGGGACGTAAGGTTCCTGCTCCACCGCCCCCGCCCCCACTTCCCAGAGTGTGCAGCGGAACTCAAGAATAATGGCCCGGGGGCAGAATGACCCTCCCCATTTACGGACTCACACAGAGTCTGCTGAGCGTCCCCTCATCTCCCCTGACATCACTCACTGTGCCACCGCCCCATTCACCATGGGGTCATCCACCCGACTCCCCTTGGATGCCAGACAGCTCCTCTGTGACGGTGGCAAGAGGCATGAGTTCACGGTCAGCTTCCATCAGGCACAGGCCGTCTGCCTCAGGCTCCCCAGTATCCACTACACTGTTACTCAGCAAGGTTCAGGAGAAAGGAGGTCAAGTGTTTTTTTCCCAATGAAATATCACACGTCCTTCTTGCCCCCATGGCGTGGCAAGGACACACCATGCAGAACTCGAGAAGCCCAGTATTTTGACTTTGAAAACCACTGTGTCCCATTTACTCACACTAGCTGGAAACCAAAGGGGGGGTGAGGATACACAAGGTGACATGGAAGCAGGGTATCTTCGGACTCGGGGCGATTTCTCAACCCCTCGGTCTCCTCTCCCATCCATTCCTTTCCTCCTCACCCCGCCCTCCCTTCCTTCTCCACCTTCTCCTCTTCCTGCTCCTCCCCTTCCCCCTCCTCCTTCTTCTTTCTCTGTCTCCCGCACCTGCTCCCCACTCTGCGTCTGCCCTGAGTCAGCTTCGCCACCCTCAGCTCTATAACCTTTCTGTTCCCTCAGGAGACTGCCCCAAGCTGGCTTCTGTCTGTCCCAGTCCCACCTCTGCGTCTTCCCCTTCCTCCCGTTTGGTGCCAAATACTTCGAATTCCTAACAGATAATCAGGTTTACTCAGTTTCACCAGTGCTCACGTGAAAATCTACTGATTGGCTGCCACTGATCAGGTGACCACCTCTCATCCTATCAGGCACGAAGGGAGTGGGGTCATGTGATACGCAACATGGCCACGTACAGCACAAGCACTCAGGCCAGGCTGGTCTCCCTTAGAAGGCGACGCAGGCAGAGTGGGCATGCCACAGTCGTCCTCATTGTATGACTGAGGACGGTGTCCCAGAAAAGGGAGGTGAGTTGGAGAGAGAAAAGGTCAGATGGCTTTTTGAAAACAGAACAAGACTTGGAACGAAAGACCAAGGTTCCACTCATGGCATCGCTTTCAGACATGGATCCTCTAGGAGTTTTTAATTTCCCAACCTGTTAACCTGTTAAATAGAGAACATAAAGCCTGCCCTGACCACCTCTCTGGTATGTTTTGCGAGTCAAATTAGACTATGGATAAGCATGTCCTGGGAGTTGCATATGGATTAGATCATCACCATCATTGCCCAAGGTCTCCTAGCTCCTGATTAAAATGTTCTCCATCCTGGCTTGGCGAATTCGTGCATCACTCATGTCCAGGATGCTAAGTTGCTTCTGCTCGGAATTCTACCAGGAAATCCCGCCGTTTTTCCCTCTCACCAGCAGGCTTGCACGAAGGCATCTTCACCGCTTCCCTCCCCACCCCCCTGGATTTCACTTCCCCACCTCCATCCATTTTCTCGGCTCTTCCTGTGGCCATCAATACTTAATGCTTTCTGCTGTCACATTCGTAGCTGTGAAGGATCCAATTGTGTGGTTGATCTATAATGTAAGGTTAATGCCTAATTAGCTCGTTTAACATTTCTTTCCTGGATAATTCATGATAGGTCATTAACAAAAGCCAGGGCAAATGGAGGGGCATGTTCGTTGCCATAAATCAGAGGCCTACAGACATCATAGAAACAGGAAAATGCATGTATTATTCAGGTCAAACAAAGAGCTGGGTCTCTATAAGGCTCCTCAATGCTCTTCTGACCCTGAGGTCAAGGGACCAAGTACAAGGCTGGAGGGATATTTACTCGTACCACAAATGAGCTGCCTGGGACTAGAAGGGGTGCACATCTCCTGGTCAACATATGGCTACATCTCACTGTGAAACTTACGACTCCCCAGATGGAGAAGGTCCCTTTGACTACCAAATATGGAGTACCCACCACCACAATAAATAACTACCATTTATAGAGCACCTACAATGGGACAAGCTGTGTATGTGTTTGTGTGCATGACTATGTGTATGGGTATTCCATGTATCAGCTAGCTCTTGCTGCATAACAAATTACCCCCCCCCAAACTCGGTCAATTCTCATGAGTTTATGTCTTAGCTGATAGGTGCTACTGATCTGGGCCCAGTTCATCTGATCACAGCTGGGTCCTCTTATTCATCTGTGTTCAGCTGGTGGGTTGGCTATGGGCTGCTACTATAGCATGACCTCACTCACCTGTCTAGTTACTGATGAGCTTTTAATTGGGGTGACAGGGGTGATGGGGCCATGCGTCTTTTATGGTGAAGTCAGGGTTCCAGGAGGTAGATTGGAGGAGACGTCCTGAGGCCCAGACTTGGAGGTAGCAGGTATGCTGGCATGTCGGCAGCATTTCATTGGTCCCAAGTCACCCGCCCAGATCAGGTGCAGAAGGGGGACAGTTAACTCCACCTTTTGATGGAAGAAGCAACAAAATCACTGCAAAGGGTACAGAAGGGGTCGAGAATTACAGTCGTGTTGGCAATTATTTTACCACAACCCCATTTTTCCCCTTACAACAAACTATTGATCCATTCCTCCAGTAAGTATTTAGTGAGCACCTGCTCTGTGCCAGACACCGTTCAAGCTGCTAAGGACACAAGCAGTGAACAAGAGAGACTCTACTCACACGGCGCTTCCCTTCAGTGTGTGGTGGCAGGGGGTGGGGAGGGTAAGAGACAGGCAGTAAACCAGTGAATAAACACACGTGTAAGACCCTTTTAGATGGTGTTAAAGGCTACAACGTACATATAACAGGGTGACTTCCTATTTAGGTGTCTGGCGATGACTGCTGACAGTGTGGTCAGGAGGACCTCTCTGATGAGCTGGCACTAGACCTGGGACCTGGATGATGAGAAGGAACCAGCTATGCGGGGCTGGGAGCAGATCCTTCCAGCAGGAGGAGGAGCAAAGGTCCTGAGGCAGGACTGCCTCAAGGAAGAAGCCAGTGTGGCTGGAGCCTAGTACGTGAGAGGAAGACAGGTGCATATAAGGTCCAGGAGGTCAGCTGATCTTTGGAGGGAGGGATGATTAGTTTCGAGGAAATGAAAATCAAAGGGGTGAAGTGACTCAGCCAAGGACAGCCATGAAAAGGACTAGTGAGGGGCGGAGCCAGGATTCAAGCCAGGGATCCTCTGGATTCCATGAGGGATTCTCCCCACTGTTCCATTCTGCCTCCTGGGATAAGTGCCAAGATGGAACTTTTTCATGTAGGTGAGCAAGACGTCAACCATTAGAGTCCCATGCATGAGTCCCTTGTGGAATTTGCCAAAAGCCACGGCTGGACGGACACTCCAGGTCCGCGTGGGCTAGCGCCTTGAACGGTGTCCACCCCGTGCTGCTCGCTCCGCAGCTGACAGCCAAGCCCACATGTACCAGAGCCTCTCGCCAAGCTGACCTGCAGCAGCACCCCTGGCTTCCGCCCAGGGGTAACCACTTCCCATTGGCTCAGTTTTTTTCCCTGATGGCCCCATTCTGCACTCCATCTTGGGCTTTTCTTGGGGAGCACCTTCCAGCCTCCCAGCTGTACTCCAGTAAGAATCTCTAGAACCCTCGTTGTAGAAGCTTTGTTCACAGCTGGAAAAAAAAGCCAACGTGAACGAACATCTGCTGGTAAATCCCCAGACAAAAATCACGAAGTTCCACTTCAAGAATTCAGTTGTCTTGCTTGTTGGCCAAACCCATGCAAGAGCTGCGTTGTTTAAACTATGCATTCAGCCCTGGCTGGTGTGGCTCAGTGGATTGAGCACCAGCCCGCAAACCAAAAGGTTGCCGGTTCGATCCCCAGTCAGGACACGTGCCTGAGTTGCAGGCCAGGTCCCCAGCACGGGGTGCACAAGAGGCAACCACACATTGATGTTTGTTTCCCTGTCTTTCTCCCTCCCTTCTCCTCTGTCCAAAAATACATAAAATCTTCAAATATCACACTCATTTCAATAGAGTACCTCCTAGGCAGTGGAAACAGAGCCGTGAGTACAGCCCGCATGCGCTGCCGCAGAAGCCGATGGTGAACTAACGAAATGCATGGCGTGTGAAGCCGTGATAACTGCCATGGGGGCATGAAGCCAAGCACAGGGAGAAAGACTGCTGGGGAGGACTGAAGGGGATCGCGTGAATGAGATGCGGTTTGAGTAGGAACTTGACAATGAGAAAGCCCTGCAGCTACTTGAGGGAACAGCAAGGATGTGCTCAGACTCCCTCAGAACCTGAGGGAGACCGACACGGCTGAAACAGTGAGATGAGCAGGTGGAGTGGGGTGGGGGGGATAGGAACGGCCGGCAATGAGGTCAGACCATTCACAGGGACCAGATCTTATGGAGCCCAGCAGGCCGCTGCAAAGGCTTTGGCCTTCTGGAACCTTCCAGGCAGAGGAGGGACATGAAGGGACGTAGGTGTTCAAAGTGTCCTGCCGGCTGTTACAGCGGAGAGACCTTCAAAGAACCTACTGCGTTCGCTCAGGGGGGAGATGAAAGTAGCTCATTTGGAGGTGGCATGTGAGAAGCGGCCGTCGAGGGAGCAAGACAGGCAATCAACAAATAACTGTCTAGTAAATAATTTTGTTGACACAACAGAACTGCCACAGAGAGGCTCAGGATGCTATAAGAGCGGACAGCTAGGCAACTGGGGGTCTGCTCCTTTTGAGGGGGTGCCTATTTTAGGCAGGGAAGGCTTCCCAGAAGAAGTGGCGTATTCGCTGCAACCTGGAGGATGGGATGGAGGTAGTTAAATGGAGATGAGGAGGAGGGTATCTCCAGCAGGAGGAGGAGCCTGAGCAAAGGTCCTGGGGCAGGAAGGAGGTGGGCAAGAGACATCCTGCGGATGCTCCTAAGCACACGCCTTCTTTCTGTAATGTGATGCCCCATTTGCTTGCCTCTGAAATAATTAACGACCGAGACACTTCACAGCAAGAGGCCCATGCAGGCTCCGCCTTGCTCTTACCACTGTCTCTGTCACTTCTCTGTAGGCACTTCGGAGGACCCAGACCTTCCCGCCCAGGAAATGAATAATGAGGACCGATCGCGCCGGCTGGATTGCAGCAAGATTGATAATGATGGTATGGCTTGGACCTGCTGGGCACTGCGTGCCCCTCGTTGGGAAGGACCTGGGGAACACCTTCTTTTTCCCACCCCCTGCCCCCGTAGATGGCCACGCTGCTTTATTGACCTAAGCAGGTGTGGGGGAGATGGCAGGATGGCCCCTCAAAGGGGGAATCAAGATTAAGCACATAAGCTGGCCTTTTAAAAGCTTAGCAGGCCTTTCCAATTGGATCTCAAATGGACCACACTTGAGAAATTAAATAAACAGCATTTGTCAAGGGCTTTTGTGGGCTTCCAGCTGTATTTATTTATAGGTTGGTCTGTTATTTATGGGCACTCGCGCTCCGTATAAAAGCTTCGTCGAAGAGAGGTGGTAGGGAGGCGGAGGAGTGCTTTAATGCTTGCCGGGACACTCAGCTTTTCGCTCCAAGGAGCTCAAACAATGAGCATTTGTCCCCCCCAGAAGCTGGGTGCCAGAACCTGGCAGGTCAGCATCCCCGAAAATGCTGGACCATTAGGCACCACCTCACCCAGAGTTGGGGCTACCCGCTTAGAGACCTCTGAAGGCCAGCTCCCAGGGAAAAGTGGGCAATCTGAGATGGGTCACAACTGGGACTCATCATGACCTTGGACTCAGCTGGGAAGGCCCGACAGCTATACCTGGAGAGCTTGGTCCTTGCCCGAAGTGAGGCCTCAAGAGATGCTGTCAAATGAATAATGAATGAGTATATGCTGTCCTTACGGTTAGCACACTGAAAAAGTAGGTGGATTCAAAGATGGCTCATAGAGTATCTTTGCAAAAAAAAAAATTGGCAATATATAGCCAGGGCCTTAAAATGCCCATAGCTTGGGCTTGGTGGTCTTCTTCTAAGAAGTCATCCAAAGGAAAATTCCAAGCATTCAGATAAGAAGAGGTAAGGGGACGAGAGAGGAGGGGGAGGAAGGAAGGGGAAAAATTGGAAAACAATTTCATTCGAAAAAACAGGTTCCCTGCTGTGTTCTTTGTGACAGTGAAGAAGCAGAAACGGACTATCAGCCCTAGAGGAGTGATTGCGTTACCCTGGGTGCCCCCCAGCCTGAGGAGGTGCTACCCAGTTGTTAATAGAGACGACACACTAATACAGAAGTGTTGGTGTTAAAACGCTGGAGGAGAATGCAGGACATGGTATTGTGATTACAGTACCAGAATTATGTGTTTTAAAATCATTAGAGAAAAAGACTAAACTGACAGCATTTCAAAATGTGAACAGTGGTCATGTTTGGATAAAAGAACTATGCGTGATTTTTAATTTTTTTTCTGTTTTCCGAAATTTCCAAATTTCTGTTAAAAACTATGAATCGATTTGGTGATCAAAAAATAACAGTTGATCAATTCACCATTTAGCGAATGAATTCATGGTATTCTCCCACTGCAAGGGAAGCCTTCTTTAAAACCTCCCAAGGAGAGAAAACCTGCTAGGCATTTTTTATTACATATTACGAAAAGTGCTAAAATGTTGCATCATTTTATAATGTTTTATCATCATGGAAGCAAAATAAATTCCACGACCAATTAAAATGTCAGCATCACCAACTCATCACGTTGGCATCTTTTTCACACAATAAAGAAAACCATTTGTTCCTTTTTGACGCGTCCCTTTTTCTCCTTGCTCTTGTATGCGTCAGCCTCCTGGCCACACAAAACCCTCACTCCCAGTCCAGACTAGGCCTCTGCCCCTGGGAACCGTGGTCTTTCTTGGTGCGTCTGCCCCGCTCCCGTGACTGAGTCCTATAACCTCACTGTGTGACCATGGCTTGCCCACAGCCACAGTCCCTTCTTCAGGAGCCCAAACAGAGGGCAGGGCACAGCGGGGAACCACTGACTCCGAATCACAGACCTGCGTTCAAATCCGGCTCTGCCACTTCCTGGCTGCGTGATTTGGGGCAAGTCATTTAATTCCTCTGTGCCCCAGTTTCCAAGCCTGACAATGGCCAAAAGAGTTAAATGAAAGGAGGATAATAATAATAAAGTAAGAGTCACCCAAACAATGCTTAACATATATGGACCACCTAGAGTGCACCAGGCACTGTGTTATGCGTTTAAACGTCCCCACAGTGCACTGCGTTAGGTGCTTCTGTCCCCCATTTTACAGACAAAAAGACAGACCTGCCAGTCACAGTGACCATGGGTGAGAGGTTCATCTCATGGCTAGATGCTAGTCTCATTCCATCCTTCCACCCACTCCCCTATTGGCCCATTGTTCAGACAACAAAACTGAGGCTCAGAAGGCTGATGGTTGAACCGAGCTCAGCCAGCTCACAGACAGAGGCCAGACTCTGAGTCCACACCCCCCCCAAACCTGAAGGGTTTACAGGCAGTCAGGGGACGCCTGATTACAGATGCCCCAGCTCCTTCACAACCAGGGGCCTGGCCTCCTCTTACTGTCACACAGGCCCTCTCTTTTGCATGGCCACCCAGAGAACAGACCATGACACTGAAGAGCATGTCACCTCGAGTGCACAGAGAAGGACCTCGAGGAGAAGAAAGCACGTCTGCCACCCATGTGGCCCAGATCCATGTGGCCCAGTCCTGCCCACACCTGGGTAACCCGGAGCCACCAAACCAGGGGCCTGTCACGGGGAAAAGCTCCGAAGCGGAGCAGGCTCGAGGGACCAGAACGTGGCCCACGGTGCGGCCACATGTGTGACGTCATGGCTACTGTCTGACTCGAAGCAACCGATAGACCCCTGCCCTTCCCGTGAGGACGGGAGGTCAGGAGACGAAGTCTCCCAGGAGGCAGGTGAGAGTCGGTGCCCAGCATCTTGTCTGGAGGGAAGAGCCAACTTTGAGCAGAACAAACAGAACATCCTCCCCGGCTGTGGAGGCTTCAGGGAAGGAGAAAGCGTGTGGTGTGGGGATGCTGTGTTGAACCCCCGGAAATGGACTCAAAGGGGAGTCTGCCCAGCATTTACCTAGACCCTCCGCCATCCGTGGTGGGCAGACGTTGTTACAGCAAGGGCAGGACCCAGCGAGCCGGCCCGTTGGGGAGGAAAGGAAAGTGGGGCGCCCAGACGCACATCTGTGAGTCATTTGAGTTTGAAAGGAGCAGCGTCTATTGGGCACGGGGGTGGGGGGGGTGATGGAGGAGGGGCTGGGCAGTTGGTTCCCATTAAGCATGGTGGCTTGAGAATTCCCGGCCAGTGAATACGCACCAGCCCCAGCGCCGTCCAGGAGGCCAGAGCCCCAGAGCCCCTGTCGTGGCCTGAGAACACCCCTCTGCTGTGGCCACTGAGGCACACGACCCCCGAGTCCGCGTCTCCCCTGGGCCTGGGGAGAACAAGGTAGCCAGGAGGCCTCCAGACGCCGGGCCCTCTCATCTGCCCCATCTTCCAAGGCCCCTAATTAGGTATTTACACGACAGACCCTGAAAGAATGGTTACAGGCCGTTGGGTAATTAGTGACATTTTTAAAATGCATTTTCAGCCGCACAAGTCCATGTTTATGTGATGGGGAGGAACCGGCTGCAGACCACAGTAGTGAAAAGAATTCTGCAAGAGCAGGAGACAGGCGGGCCCCAGAGCGCACAGGGCAGCGTGTTCTCACGAGTGCTCAGGCCACGGGGGTGGATGGATCTCCTCAAGGCCTGAGGGTCACTTTTGCTGATTCCCAGAATCTGCGGGCCTACTGTGTGCCAGGCACTGCCCAGGGCATCGGGCATATAAGATAGACCACAAATCAGTCTCCTGACTTGAGGGACCAACAATTCTCCATTGCACCACGGTCATTGCTGCTATCCTATCTTCATGAGCACATGTCCTTAGTCATTCATCCAACGAACACCGATGAAATGCCTTCCAAAACCGGAGAACAAAGACAAGGCAAGGCCTGGTTTCCGCTCAGGGAGTGTGCGGTTCTGAATTCTTTGGGACTCTGTGGTGAGCACCTCCCTGCAGTCACGGCTACATTCAGGGAAGGTGCCGGGCACCCCTGCAGGCTCAGGGGACTCAGAGCTAAACTCAGGTCTTGATTTTTCCCACATTCGCCGTCTTCGGGTGGCTTTGGGGGTGATCACTGTGGTCAGCGCATCCAGGTGTTCCTTCGTGCATTCGCACGTTCGCAAGCCTGCTGTCCCTACCCTGTAGCAGATGCAGGGCTGATGTGGAGGATCGAGAAATAAATAAGGCCCGGCCCCCACCCTGGGCTCAGAGAAAGACGAACACGGGGGTCTCCGGTGGCAGCAGAGTTGGAGAGACCCCCGGGGGAGTGCGGGGGGAGCTCGGCGTGGGAGGAAGCCCCGAGTGGGGTTGAGTCTTAAAGAATGTTGCATAGGTGGCCAGATGAAGAGCAGAGGGTTATCCAGGCCCTGGGCAAAGAACGGGCAAAGGCGCAGAGGCAGGAAAGGGAGAGATGCAGGGACGGACCTGGTGTGAGTGGCAAGAGACGAGCTGAGAGGGGGACAGTCACAGGGAGTGTGACCCAGCCGCCTGGCAATCTACCTGGATGGGAAGGGCCCGGGTGCTGGCCCACAATGCGGTACAAAAAGGAAGCAAAGCTAACCCTGAAATCTCCCAAGGAGATGAGGGTAGGGGTGAGGAATGGCCCAGACTGAAGGTTCAAATCCCCGCCTTGCCGTTCCATAAACCCGGGGCCTTGAGCTAGCCACCGGTTGCTTCGGACCTCAGTTTTCCCATCTGTACAATGGGAGCTTACCACCGACCACACAAACCTGTAATTATGGGAGCCATAGTAATGATTTCCTATTCATTTAGCTAATATTGTTAATATTAACTGTGATGATCACTAGCATTTTTTTTTAGCACGGTGCACCCAAGCATAATCCTAAGTTTTTCATGCGTGTTACTCATTTAATCCTGTATAACCTCAGCGAGCTGTTACATACTTCTTAGCCCCATTTTACAGAAGGGAAAAGAGAGGATAAGTAACCTTCCAAGATGCAGATTTAAACCTCAGTTCCATCGAACTCCAGCTTCCTCCTGCTCTTAAACGCTTCCCGATGCACCACCCACATCCTCCCCTGAGACTCAAGTCCCCAAACCTTGTCCCATGTCGATGCTCCTTAACTACTTCATTCGGTTACCAAGTAGCTGTTGTGTGCCCGGCACTGTTCCAGTCCCTGGAAATAGGCCTGCCAACGGGAAGATACGTGTGACCCCTCAGGAGACAGTGACCTTGCTGTGAACAAGTACGTAAGAAAACGTAGTGAGTGATAGCAAAAAAGTGATGCGCTCATTGCATTAAAGTAATGCAACTGGAGGTGTGGTCGGTGGGCGGAGACCTTCCTCCAACTAGGTGGTCCAGAAGGCCTCTCTGAAGAGCTGGAAGATGAGCAGAAGCCTCCTCCAGCCATCAAAGGAGCCAGGCATGCAAAGAGTCAGGGAAGGGAGGGCCTGGCACAGGGAACAGCAAAGGCCCGGAGGAAGGCACAGATAACAGCTCTTCAAGGAAAAGAAAGAAGGCAGTCCTGGCCGCAGCGCCCTGAGCCCGAGGCAGTGAGGCGGGAGATGAAGTCAGAGAGCCAGACACCAGCCAGAGCCCGAAGGCGCTGCCCGGGGAAGGGCCCCACGCCCATTCCGAGTTGAGTGGAGTCAGCAGGTCCTCCATTCCCCTTTGAGGAGCTCACGAACCGAAGGGCAGACAGTCGCCGCAGTGCATCGCCCCATCTCTCGTGAGCATCCCCAGCGTCTCCCCATCCTGGATCAATTAGACCGCTGATTCCATCGCTCCCGACTTCAAAGGGGGGAGAATGGCGGAGAATTTACAAAGGACAATAAACCCGGTCCGTGGCAGGCTGCAGGCCCATAAACTTTTACCGGCCGCTCAGCTGCCTAGGATACATCACTCTCTGCCTCGCCACCAGAGCACTGCCTTCATCCACAGCCAGCACAATAAAAAAATTTTTATAGAATCCCACACCATCTGGGAGAAAAGTCCTGAAAAGACTATTTGCCTCAATGAATCAATCTGATTTGGAATGATCAAGGCTGTTACTGGGGACGCCAAATTAAAATTACAAATTGTGGGCCCTGGCCAGGGCGCTCAGCTGGTTAGACAGCCATCCCGATACCCCCAGGGTGTGGGTTCGATCCCCCATCAGGGCACACACAAGAAGCAACCAATGAGGGCGTAAATAAGTGGAACGACACGTCAAGGTTTCTCCCTCTCAAATCAATAGAAATAATAAAACGACCAATTGCTACTTATCAGTGGTCGAGAAGCCCCAAACTGACAACTCATTCCCTGTGCGACATGGAACTAGTCACTGTCTCTTCCAGTCTCGGTTTCCCTGACTTGAAATGATGGGGTTGGTGACTGGGAAGGGCCTCTCTGGCCTCCACACCTAGGAGCAGGGAAATACGTACCAAGGATCCCCCGAGAATGGACAGCGTAACCCTGGTCGCCGGCGGGCGGGTGGGAGACGACGTTCTCACGCCTGTGGGGGTCCTTGTGCATTGGCACAGTTTTGTGGAAGACAGCTGGGTGCGGGGCACCAGGAACCTTTAAAACGCTACCCTACACACTCAGCTCCGACACACAATCACCCCAGACACCAAGATGCAGATCAGCTGTTCTGGGCGGCAAGCACGTCTGTGCCCCCAGACACAGACACGCAAGGCACACTGGGAAACGTCTGGAGGTCTGTCTGTTGTGGCAACTGGGGGAGGAGGCGCTGCTTCTATCTGGTGGGTAGAGGCCAGGGACATCGCTCAACACACTGCAAGGCACAGGACGGCCCCCCTCCCTCTGGCTCCTTGAACGGAGAATTACCGAGCCCCAACTGACAAGAGTGCCAAGGCTGGGAAACCCTGGTTTACATCAAAGGATATTCACCCAGGGTTGTTTTAGGAGATGTAAGATAAAATTTAAAAAATTGGAAAACACCAAAGATACCTGGAAGCAAAGCAAAAAGGGACAAGTTACATGATGCCTGTTAAACTCATGTGGAAATGATTCCATGCCGACAGGAAAACGTGGCCAAGAGCCTGGAGGTAGACGGCCCCTGGATGCAAACTTCATCTCTACCGCCCCCAGGGTGAGCGACCCTGGGCACACTCCTGTGCCTTCCCGAGTCTGTTCACTTGTCTGAAAAGTGGGGATGCGTCCCCACGCCCTCATTGAGGGGGTGTCTCGAGCCAGGGGCATCCAACATTTTGGTGCCTCTGGGCCACGCTGGAAGAAGAAGAGTTGTCTTGGGCCACATATTAAATACATCATGACACGTAATTACAAAAAAAAAATCTCATCGTGTTTTAAGTAAATTTACAATTTTGTGTTGGGCCGCAGTCATGGCCATCCTGGGCTGCATGCGGGCCACGGGTTGGACACCCCAGCTGGACAGCCCACAGAGAACATCTGAGCATGGCAGAGTACGGTAATTCCTGGTCACGACACGCACCTGGGTTCTCAGCCCTGGGAAATAACACAGAGAAGCATGTCTGATGAGGCCAGCCGCAGCCAGTGGAGTGTGCCTTTTGCCTTTGTCCTTGAACTTTAACTAGAATAATGTGGCCAGATGTCACGTGCTCTTAGAGTGCCCTGTGCTGAGCACCTCACATGCTTTATCTTATTTCAGCCTCATAACAACCCCACAAGCTGCAGCCTATTTTACAGATGAAGAAACCGAGGCTCAGAGAGGTCAGTAACGTGCCCAAGGCCACTTGCTGATAAGGAAGTGGGAAAGATGAGACAGGATTCCTGCGTGTCTGAGGCCAAGGTCTTGGTCCTCAGCCCTACACTGGATGACAGCCTGGAAAGGCCCCCTCATCACACAGGTTGAAATGGACACTGTAAGCATTTACTCAGTCATGCGGGGATGGGGGCTGCACCCCAGTTTTCTCAGTGACCCCAGTGTGAGTGCTGAACTTCCACATCCTGGAGAACTTCTCAGTCCAAGGCGGAATGGGGTGGTGGGCCACCCTCTTCTGGGTCCAGGTGGCATCTCTTCCCTCAGGGCACACAGGCCTGGGGAGGCAGAGTTTAATAAGGGTGAAAATTCGGTCTTTCGGGGCTTAGAAACTTCGCTAAGAGGAGAGGGAGAGGGGCTGTGGCCAAGTCCTGCTGTGAATTCACCACCTAAAACTGTGCTCACCAGCAGGTCTCTTACCCACCCGTCAGGACTGGGTTCCACTTCTCTAAAAGGCTCCCATCCAGCATCCCTGTATCAAGACTTCTACAGACCCACCCAGGATACAGTGCTGGGGATGGCTACCTGGGCTTGAATACCACTCTGACATTCTTGCTGTGTGACCCTGAGCAAATCACTCGCATCTCTGAGCCTTAGTTTTCCCGCCCATAAAGTGGGAATAATAATGGGACTCTCTTTCCCAATACATGGAAAGTATTTCTCAGGAGGCTTAGGCATACCAGATGTGTGTTGCCAATACCAGCGAATATCATATCGACGTTCATTCACGGATAATACGTTCTCTCCATTCAACAAGTGCGAACTGAACACAGTACCCCTCACATGGTCTGCCCATACATAGCTCCTGCCTCTTTCGCTTGAAAAAGCCCAGATTCTAAACCCAAATGAATTAACGACCAACTCCTTCCCTTCTGAAGTCGAGATTAAAGAGACAGGGGGGCCGGCAAAGAAAGGAGGGGCTACGGTGCTCTCTCATGTGCACAAGCCAAAACACACACCCGGCTCTGCACGGCCGGTCATAAATCCATCAGTGGGCGAGGGCTCTTCCCAGCTGGCATGGTGACCGTTCGGGGCTCTGCACAGTATTCCTGCACAACTGGCTGTAATTACCAGCAGGGTAATTATCGGGCCGACCCACTTCCCCCCGAAAACCTCTCCGCTCCGAAGGCAGGGAACGGCCTGAGTAAACACCCTTCCTCTCTCTGTCCCCACGAGCCTCAAGGCCTCCTCCCTAAGCCAACCTCGGGAGGTCCCTGCCAAGAAAACCCCAACCCCACCGCCCTCGCAGGAATAAACTGCCTCGCCAAGCCGAGTGTGCCAATGCCTTAAATTGTTTTATGTTTTTTGTCTCTGTGAATTAGAAGCCCTTAAGAGAAGGCTGCCCAAGGAAACCACGCACAAAATATATTTGGTCACAGATGGATGGGAAAGGTTTCTTGTTCCTTTTTGTTTTTTCCCCTAAGAGACTGAACATGAACTTTTGTTTTAATTGCTGATATATTTGGAGCCGGGTTCTTGGAGCCCAAATGGTGTGAGCAGCACACCCTCCCTGGTGTGGAAGAGACGTCCCCTCTATAAACATCTCCGCTCAGGCAGCTGGGTTTGGCCCAGAACCCCTCTCCCATGCACATGGTCAAGGGCAACCTTTGGAAGCACAGCCGGCCATGTGGGCTGTGCAAATCCTGGTGCGGGAAGGAGACGCTGCTGGGGTGGTGGCTGCCTCTGCGTCAGCCCCTTTCCAGACCCCCCCACCCCGATCTGCGCCACCCACCATGAGACCAACGCCCTCTCCACTCCAGCTCCCGATTAAGCACATGGACTGGGAGGCTGGCAGCTTGAGTACAAATCTGCATCTTCCCCTCACCACTTGGGCAAACCCCTCGTGCCTCAGTTTTCTCATCTGTAAAATGGGGAGAGTATGAGCACGACCTGATGGGGTTGTTGTCACGGATAAAGGAGGAGGTGTGTGGCTCGGTGCTTGGCACCTGTGGACACCCGGTGAATGGCAACCAGTATTATCACAAGGTGCTCGGCTCATCTGTACTTCAGTCTGACCAGCTTTGAAATGGGATCTTCTGGGGAGCTGTCATGAACATGAACTTCATCACATTTATCAGATATCAATTTGCTGAGAACCTGTTCTGTGCCCGAAATTGTGCTCAACGGTCAACACGCATTATGCTATTCGATCCTTAGAATAATTTGGAAAGGGCAGCACTTCTGAAAAATGAGGAGACTGAGGCTCGGGTAAGATAAAGCCCTACTTCAAGCTCTGGCTGATGCTAATCCTGTCAGACTGGAAAGCTGAGCTCTTGAACCCATGCCTCCCTCTTGGCCATGAAAGGACAGGAGCTGCCCAGAGTTCACGCCTGGTCCCCGGCCCTGCCCTCTGAACATCCGTGAGTCTACCTTGGCTTCCCTGTCTCGGGATTGGTAAGCCCAAGAGACCCGACCCGAGAAGATCCGGTAAGAAAGAGTAAACACCCTGTAAATCACCAGACCAGAGTCTGGTTTCCATCCTAGCCTTGAGGCAAGTGGATGAAAATGTGTCACTTTGCCAGATTCTTATCAAGTTGGTTACATTGGTCAGATCCGGTTTCTGGGGTTTACTGACCCCACAGAAGAACTGCCACCACCTGTACCATCATCGCTGCTCAGCACGCAATGAACACTACTCATACACCACTGTCACTGTCACCACCACTAATACGTCCATAACCCCTCCTCCATCATCACCTTCGCCACCATCACTGCCCCCAGTCCCAGCACCCCCAGCATTACCAGCACCACAGAAAGCCTCGTGGGAGCAAAATCCTAGAGACAAGGACGCGTGGAGTGGAGGAGCGGGGTCACCGCACGCACCACCAAAAGTCCTACAGACGGGACTCGGAGCACAGCGGCCCCATGTAACTCCCTGAGGAAGGGAGCTTTGGCTCCGGTGCCTAGTTTCCGACCTCGTCTGCGCCAGCGTTTCAGCCAAACCAGACGGACGTTACAGACGAGAAGAGACAACAGCTGCCACTCAGGAGGGTGTCACGCGTGACACGTGCAGGGAGAAAATGGGTCTCGGCATCGGGCACACAGCGTGGGTCTGGCTCGGCCGTTTGCCAGCGGAGCACCCTGGGAAAGAACCGTGACCCCCTAGACCCTCAGTCTGCTCATCTGTAAAACAGGAACGGTGAAGCCTGCTTTGCAGGCTTGTTGTGAGGTTGAATTCCAGTCACGTGAGTACAGCAGCCGACACTGTTAGTCTCCCGGGATATTATCACGTTATTAAACCCAGGATCACTACAGTTTCATTCTCTATGTACTCACGCCACAGACGGCTGTGTTCGCGGCTCCCTACCCCGGAGCCAGCACGTGAGAAGGTAATTCTGGAGAAATGAAATAAGTTTGAGAAGTTTAAAATGAAGATCTCTTGTTTTCATAGGAAGAGAGAGAGGGAAGGAGGGAGGAAGGAAGGAGAAAAAGGAGAGAAAGAAAAGAGAGGGAGGGGTAGGGGGAGGGGGGAGAGAGAGAGAGAGAGAGACTACAGTGTGATCAGCTGTACAAAGTTCAGACACCTCCTTAGGGACACAGACCCCCAGGCAGGGGCTGTCCGGTGCAGAAGAGGATCGAACTGCAATTCGGTGTGCTGACAAGTCCAAGCAGGTACTAGCAAAAAGCTCTCTTCCATCTTCAGTCCTGCTTCTTGTCATATTCTTTCCCATTTGTTTTTCCCTCTTCGGGTCAAAAAGGAAGCCCATAATCTGATCAGGGAGGTGGACTTCTCTTTTTCCGAAACAGTCCCACACAGCACGGAGTTCATTTTCCTGTAGTGAAAGGGCTCCATCCAGGGCTGGGACACGGGCGGGTGATACAGCTAGAAAGACGGAGACAGAGCCTGCAGCCTGGCCCCCTCTGTCCCTAATGCCCATGGGGAGACCATTCCATTGTTTCGCAGGGGCTTTGGTCACTAGGGGTTCAGTGTCCTGGAAGGAAAGGGGCAAAAAACACCCAGAGAGGACAGACCAGACAGTCCCTGAGTTCCCATCCGTCGATGACAAACCGAAAAGGCAGAAAATGTCGCCGACTGTCCACACAGGTCAGTGTGTTCGCTCTCGACAACCGCCCTTCCGTCGGAGACTCTGTTCTTCCCCGTTGATCGTCCACGAAGGTCCTCTCTCTTGCAGTGGAACAGGACTGATGAATGCCCCCAGCTTTATTCCTCCGGCTCCACCTACTAATAGGACGCCGCAGGCGGCCACGGTCACCCAGGGTCCTCTGGAGGACCCACCTGCATGTGCTGGACAGCTGGGGAGGGCGTAGGAGAGGGGCTTTTCTGAGGCTGATTCAGAGAGAGGGAGGAAGACACTGTCCCCAGAAAGAAGAAGGGGAAGGACTGAGGGGGCGACAGGTGAAGCTAATGGACACGCCCAAAAGCGGGGGGAGGCGGGGACAGAGACACGCAACCTGCGGACAGAGGAAAAACCCTGCTGAAGGAAGCTGAGAGTTTGGACCCCTTTTCAAAGCAGCTTTTCTCCAGAACTGGACCCTCTGAGCCACGATTTCAACCAAGTTAGCTGTTGAAAAACCAAGAGCAGCCCCGCCTCGCAACGTGTAAACTGTTACGTAACTTGGCGAAGGAAAACATGGCCACCCTGTGTCGGTGGCCCCCGGACTTTCAGGGTTGCGTCGTCTGTGATGTCCCAAAGCATTCTCCGGCACAGGAAGTTGACTTTTCTCCAAGGTTGTTCCTTTTATTCTGGATATAACGGGGTCTTTTTCCAAAGGAAAAAAGGAGGGTAAGCAACCTTCTGACTTTAGCTAGAATAAACACTATCTGAATAATTTTAAGAAGCTGATTATGGACTTAGGAAAGCCCCCATGAGCCCAGGTTTGGGGGTAAAGGAAATGGTTGTTAACATTTAATGTTTGGAAATAGCTTCCGCAGGCCAGGCCCCAACCGACACATTTCGTGCGGCTTTACTAAGGAGCAGAAGAGGAGTTAGTGAGTCTTCTCACAAAGCGGGCGTGGGGGGGGGGGGGGTCGCGATGAATGGAGTGGGGACGGAGAAGAGGAAGGGATCACGCACAACCCCCAGGTTTTTGTCTCCAACCACTGAGTTGACACGGGCACCCCTTAAGCTAAGAAACACTACACCAGGAGAACAATTAGGGGGCCGGAGAACAAAAGTAGCTTTGTAGATGGGCTGAATTCCCAGGGCCTGAGAGAGGGGCACGTGCCAGCTTCCAGAAGACCTTGGGATAGATGGGTTCGAGGTCCGGAAGAGAGACGGAACCACAGACTTGAACTTGGACACCAGCCACGTACACAGTCCAGGGAATATTCGAATGTTGTGCGGTGCTTCCCCCCTCCACCTCACTCATCTCCCGTCTTGTCCGATCGGGACGTCTCGTCCATCTTTGAGGGTTCCCTGTGAAAATGCCAACGCCCTCCCTGGAGGAGCCTGTCTCCTGTCAATCAACTCCCAGCGGACAACCCTGAGAACAAGAGTCACTCCAACCACTGTCTCCACAGGGCCTAGGGTTTTCAGAGCAGCTTTGCATGCCGGACGGTACTTCTGTAACAGGATTCTCCGGGTTACCAACGGCGGAGAGTGGATTCAAAGCAGCTTAAGCAAAAATGGGCAGCGTGTTAGTTCGCTTCCTCCAGGAAGCAGAAGCCAAGACAGAACGAGCCGTTCCGGAGGCTTACGGGGGAGATGCCCAGGAAGAGAAGGCACGAAGAGACAGGGTGAGTGTCCGGGTGGTGGCACACGGGGCTGACCCCTGGGGGAGGGGAGGGGGAGGGAGGAGGAAAGGAGGGTTGGGTAGAACAAGCCTCCGAATGCAGTGCAGCCCCCCCACCCCCACCCAGCCCCACCGAGGCCCGTGGGGAGCCTGAGCGACGGGAAGTGACCCTGTGCTAGAATGCGCAGCACGCTCGGTCACAGGCGAGGGTGGCCCAGGGACGGTGTGACTTCAGAGTGAAGGATGGGGCGGCCCCAACACTGCAGTGGTGGGAGGCCCCCCACCGTGCCACTCACAAGAGAGACCCGAGTGGCACCTCCCCCGTTGTCCCAGGGAGCTGGGAGAAGCTTCAGGTATAGCTGGATCCCAACTAATTACGGTGGGTCATTAGATATTTCTTTCTCTCTTTCTCCCTCCTCCCTCCCCTCCCTCTCTATTTGTGTCTCTGTCTCCATCACCTCTATCACTCTCTCTCTCTCACACCTTCTTTCCTCTCCAAAGTCTCCATGGCTTCATACTGGGTGCAAATGACACAAACCCAGAGAAGGCCCTCAACACCACCAGGCTTGGGTTCTTCCTCCAGGAAGTTCCTCGTTTCTAAAGGAGGGAAACCTGCTCCATCCCAGCCTCCACCCCGATTTCAGCACAGGACTCACGGGGCCACCCGGAACCATTCCGCTCCACCCGAGGTGAGGGAGATGCTCTTACACACCAGACTGGGCAGGGAAGGAGAAGGGGGGCGCCGAGACATGAGGTCCCGCCCAGAAGGGCAGGGGGCAGAGAAGAGCAGCCCAAAAGGCAGGACGGTGGACAAAAGGAACACGTCCACTGTCACGGTCAAGGCGTGTGGCAAACCAGGGGGAGAAGCTGCCCTCTCCGAGACGAGAGCACAAGGCGAGGCGGGGGGGGCCCCCTTCCAATGGACCACCAGTTGAAGGTGAGTTGGGCCAAGATTACTACGGTTGGAATTTCTCAGGCACTGGGTCATGTATAAGGGGAACAATCAAATCCTCAAAATAAAACTAATTAAATCTTCTCTTAAAACAATAAATCAATGTCAACAAGAAATAGCAGGAAACCCCAAATTACACTTTGATAGAAGTAATTAACATTTGCCAATGACGAATTTTCCGGATTAAAGGCACGACAGGCGACAGCATTCTCACCTGAGCTCTGCTACCTCCTAACTTCGAGGTCTTGGGAGATATCCTCCTTAGTGCTCCGCCTCAGAATGGGAGGGGAAGGCGGAGGTCTTTGCAAGGTCATCGTAAGACTCAGCTGCACTCATGAACGCACCCAGCACAGAACCTGGAGCCTAGTTAAGTGCCCAACACACTCGAGTCTGATGTTATCCAACCGGATAAATTCCACGCACTCCAGCCGACCTGGACTTTCTGCCCTTAACACCAGTCAGTCACGCCAGCAAGCTGCAAAAGCCCTTTGCTCCATAATCCAGTAATCCCACGGAGCCCTAAGAAGGGAAGGAAAGTGTTCCAAGCCCAACGGGCTAGTTCAGGAGATGAAGCATCACCCCGTTACGTGCAGCAGGAAAAGGGGACGGGGCAGAAGGCGGCTCCTCACACCATCCAATGCCTACAGTTAATGGCGCCTTGGGGAAGTGCCATTAGATGGAAAGGGACGTGTCACCATCCTGGGACACACAGCACCTTCACCACTGTGCTTGATTCGTTGCCTCTCGCGGGCTGCTTTCCAGCCCCAACCTCAGCCCCTTCAGGTCGGCCCGACTTCCTGCGCACGCAGACGCCAGGGCACGGCCACCAGCCCGGAGGGCAGGAAGGGGCCAAGGACCTCAGGTGTGCTACTCTGAGGCAGGCCCCTCTCTTGGGGCCAGGGGGACACTCCTGTGAGAAGCGCACCTGGCTAATCTAGATCATATTTGAGGGCAGTGATGTCGAAAAAGGAAAAAGATAGCTCTTTGGAAGACCATGTTCTGGGGCCCTGCCGGACGGTAGGACGTAGCAAAAACGTCGCTTGTTCTGTGGTCAGATGAAATAAAGCCAAAGGTGAAAAAGTGTGCCCTGATGGATAGGGGTGGGGCGACCCCACTGTTGACGTGGGCAGTGGGGAAGCGATCGCAGCGCCTAGACTTTGCACGCAGAGGCTGCACAGAGAGACCGACCTGGCATGCAAACCCAGCTTCCCGTGGTCGGCCCCGTGCAAACCCGTGGTCGGACTGAGTACTAGGAATGAACAGCCGTGGGCACTGCTTTTAAGGAAAAGTTTGATCAAGACTGTATGCTCTAAGCTCGCAGTATTGAAGCATGTAATTAGAATAATTTCTACAATTATTGGGCAATTATCATATGTTAGACTATGCATCTCATTTAAGCCGAGCAGATTAAATGCAGAAAGTACAAGGGCCCATGAACTCCACGCCTGACTATGTACCCAGCAGGAGGGCTGGCAGGTATCACGAGGCAAGCACAGAATGCTCTTCGTTGGCAAGAGCCACAAGGTGGCTTATCACAGCCAAACACTCACACTGGTAGAAACAGCTCTCCAGAGAAGAGTGGATGACGTCAGGGTGCTGTGCTCACGCAATGGGACACTATGTGAAAAGAACAAATGAACTATTGCTACGGGCAATGACATGCAAGAAACTCACAGAGAGCACGCATGTTGAGTGAAAGAAGCCAGACGCAAAGGAGTGTATTCTGTATGATTCTGTCCACGTGTACTTCAAGGACAGGCCAAACTAATCGATGGAAGATACAAGTCAGAGAGGTGATGGCCTCTTGGTGTGACTAGAGATGGAGAAGCAGCAGGAAGGAATGTGACGGGGTGATGCCTCCTGGCCCAGGTGGTCATTACACACACGTGTGCTATATTTACATGTGAGATACAGGTACAGAGCCAGACGTATCAGCATCTAACGTCAACGTCCTAGAGGCACTTGAATTGTTCTGTGCTAGACCTGAATACATTTGCAAAGAAGCGAGGCAGGGAGGTAAGCAAAGGAACTTGCACAAATTCCCACAGCTATAAAATGGCAGGAAAAGAAATCTGACCCCCACGTCTGCCTGGATTCTGAGTGTACTCTAACCACGGGGCAGCACTGCCTGATAGCTGGTTCAGGTTCACTATTGAATAAACATTGGTGGGTGGGTGGGTGTCTGTGTATGGAAACTCAGCGGCATTAGCTCACTGGCATTCAAGATTTAGATCCCGGCGAATTCCCTCTGACCTTTCCCCTCGCCCCTTTCAGTATCTCTCGTGGCTCCTGATGAGGAAAATGTAGCTACAGCAAGGTTAGAAACAGCTCCCACTGCAGGCTGGAGTTTCCCGGTGAACCTCGCTGCCTGGTCTCAGGCCCGCTATCAGGGGAATGTGGACAAGAGGAGCAGAGACGGGTATTGATCCTTGTTCATTATTTAAATGCAGATGGCGGCAGGCAGCTCTGCTCAATAAAGCCCTGACAGAGACGCCTCAGTCCTGAGTGATGGCCCCAGCAACATCCCCGGGCTCCTCAAGGGGCCTGAAACTCAGTTTCCCCACCTAAAAAAAGGAGGGGGGGGAGTGTTGATAAGTCCACCCAGTCCCACCGGGTCCCGTGGGACGTTATTATATAGTCACACTCACAGAGTGTGATGGGGGGCTTTGGTATTTTTGCCTTCCTAGCACAGGGGAAGCACTCACTAATTTTTCTCCTGCTACAAGTTGAATTTTAAAAACAGGGCATCTAAAATACTGGGGGTTCATGAGCATCTCAGCCTGTTCGTAGAAGTAATGAAGCGGTTAGGAGTCCTGACCCTGAACAGACAGACTTAAGTGGCACCCTCACTCCGCGGCTTGCCAGCCCTGAGCACAGGCAAGCGGCTTCACCTCCCCCAGCCTCTGTTTCCACTCCTGAAATTGGAGACCATGCTCAGCTACACCTCACAGGGCTGTCGGAGGCATCAGATGAGTTCAGCTGCTTATCCCGGTGCCTGTTACAAACGCATCTCTCGAGAAGTATTAAGTCAATAATGATCGTGGGGATGACGACATCGATAACCAGGACAACTAGCATCGTGTACTCTACCGTCACCCGTTAGCACTTCAACCACCCAAGAAAGAGTAATCTTTGAGATGTAGGTTACATGTAAGAAAAAGCCAATTCTAGCCCTGGCTGGTATGGCTCAGCGGGTTGAGTGCTGGCCTGAGAACCGAAGGGTTGCTAGTTCGATTCCCAGTCAGGGCACATGCCTGGGCTGTGGGCCAAGTCCCCAGTAGGGGGCGTGCAAGAGGCAACCACACACTGAGGTTTCCTGCGCTCTCTTTCCCTTCCCCAGCCCTCTAAAAATAAAATAAAATCTTAAAAAAGAGTCAATTCTAAAACAGCCACGATGACGTCTGACAAATCACCTTGTCTTTCCAGTTCTTTGTTTTTCCACATAAAGGACTTGATGGCCTATAAAGTCACTTTTAGCTTAAAACCAGGATTCTATGAAGTTTTCAGACACTCAGCAGGCATGCCCAAATCTGCAGTCAGTGGACTGCAGGGTGGGCTCTGACGTCTGCTTCTGATCGGGATGCCAAGGGGCTGGGAAAGGAGTGTAAACGAAGAGACTTCCAGAACAGGTCAACGAGTCCCAGAACTCTGGGAAAACCTTTACCCGCCAACCCTTAGGATGGTTACCCAAGGGGACACCGTGGTCTCAGGGGTTGAGATTCCCTCATTCATTCCACCACTCATTCCATGTGTATTGGAGGTGCTTCTCAAGCCAGTATTGCCATATGTGTTTGTTCTCACCCATAATGGGCAATGAGTATCAGCAGGCCCCAGGGGTGTCATCCGCCTGAACCCTGCACACCTGAGTCCCCGGTCCCCACGGTGTAAACAAAACCCTATCTGCCCTACTTCCTCCTGCAGGGGAGGGTAAGAAAGGCCTCTCAGCCTGGTGACTCCTCGCTTCCTTGTTTCCGGACCCAAGGAGTCCAAAGTGCCTGGGCACCACGGTAGCTTGTTGAGACCCCTGCAATGCCTCTATGACATCCCTTCTGGGGGCCAGGACCTCCTACCTGGAAGAATATAGGGACCAAGCTCAGAGGACCTCCAATATCCAGTAGCTGGAAGAACAGGAGGGTAAGGCAAGGGGGTGAAGCAGCAGCAGCTGGAGAGGTAGGTAAACTGGGAGACCCTGAAATTACTCAAACCTCGTGAGGAAGCTGTGTCAAGAGGGGAGAGCATCTGTGTCCAATCTTGCCCAGAGATCACGTAGCATAAGAAATAAAAATATTGCATTGAGTGGCCACGGGAAACGAGGACACCCACTGTAGTTAGCAACAGCATGGAGGTTCTGAGGGTCTGTGTGGGGACAGGCGTGGATGGACAGGTAGGGGTGCAAGCCAGACCAGGGAGGGTTAAGAGTGGGAGGCGAGAAGACAGAGACCGTCACCGGGAACACAGAGAACTTTATCCAAGACTTGGCATTGACGATGATACCTCCGCCCTTGAGCGGCTGCTCTGAGGAAGTAGGCATTGCACTTCGACTTTCCCATGTGTAGCTCTGAAGAAGGAAAGAAGTAACACCTCTCAACAGACGTTTCTGTCAGAAGTGGAGGTTTGAACTTCACTTACTGATGCATTCGAACCCAATGGAATATGGAGCTCTGGGGTAAGTTGCAAGTGCTAATGCACATACATACACATATTCACTTGCACACATATTTTAAGAGGTTTATGTACAAGCTCGTAATTCTTCCTAGACATCAAATGGCTCTTTCTAGGCTCCATTTTGATGACCTAAGTGGACGACAAATTAAACAGAAACATAAGGATTAAATTTCCCTCGAAGTACCAGGGCTTTGGGGAAAAATAAGGAGAAAAAAAGAAACGCCTGGATGATCACATTGTGGTTTTTCCTTTCCTTCGAGATTCCAGAACTTGATCTATGTCGTCTCAGAGAGCACGCCAAACCCAAGTGATGTCAGCCACCGCACATCGCAGCGACACCCTCCCCTGCGGCATCTCCTCCCGGAATCCTCTATGGGCGAGCAGACAGAGCCACGTTCTCGTGAATCAGTGTGTGGAGGCAGAGCCTCACAGACCAGCTGGGTTTGGGGAGGAAGGCATTCAGACACAATACCCTTTGATTCCCTCTGAGAGCCGTGTATTCATGACGAACGAGGAGTGACCAAGACTGGCTCGGGGCAGTACCATCTTGTACTTCTCTAGCTTTTGGTAACAGACAGCTGCTGTCTTCCTCTGGTTGGGATCCACATTCCCTGTAGTGGAGATGTCTCTCTCTCCCCGGTCCACGCAGTTAGAACCCCTGGTCCCTCTCCTACACATGTGAAGCAGCAGACCCTGCCAATCAGAGCCATGCATCCCAACCAATGTGATTGGTTCAGAAATGAACATACGACAGCTGACAGCCAATCAAAGGAGGGAGTGAGTTCGGGTTCTTTGGTGGGTGCTGATGGGAAACGAGGAGCGCCCTCCCTGGTATGCTTCAACCTGGGAGAATAGGATACAAATCTGGAGCTCCCAGCGCCCTCTTGTCCTGTTATGATGAAAGGGAAAACCTGCTTGAGAACGGAGCCCATGCAGAGGAAAGCAGGGCTGAAGAGTGAAGAGAAGAAAACTAAGTCTTGAATACGTCATTTGAGTCCTCGGACCCGCTGATATCTTTCAGCAACTTAAACCTATAAAGTTCATTCCACTTAGTCCTACTGAGTTGGGGTTCTGTTGTCCTCCACTGAGAGCCCTGATCAATCCAGCCAGCCTATTCTTTGGAAGTGTCTACAAGAGTATATCTACTACTTGTGCAAACTATTTTCATCTTCGTTTCACGGGGATTAATGACAGCGGGAATCTTTTCCGTCTGGGTAGGGCTTCATGCTTTCCAGAAATCCTTCACCGCGGATGGATATTGAGAGTGGCCACCCTACGTATTACAGCCAGAATCTGCCCAACATCTGTTCCAATGGATCCATCTCCATGCTATTCGGATGGCTAAATATTTTGACCATCACCTTGCCTTTCACTGACACGACCACATTTATACCACTAGCCAAAGTGGGAAACGCACTAAAAGCCCATTTCACAGATGAGCAGGATAAGACTCCAAAGTGACTTCTCCAAGCTAACCAATGGCCAAACCTGCTTTTGACATTGGGACCTCCGTTCCAAAGCTCTTTGCCCCTCACTGTACGCTATTCAGAATGTAGAGACACACTAATTACATTCTTCCATTATTATTCATCCAAAACTGGGCTAAGGGCTACATATTTATTGAATAATTGCAACCAACCTCAGGGGGTTGGTTTTATTATCTTCTTCACATTGTATATGAGGAAGCCAACACTCACTGAAGCTAAGTTCATTATGCTCGGAGTAGCAAAGACAGGATTTGAACTCAGATCTGCGTACTCTAAAAATAACGCGGCTCCTACCCTCAAGAATCTAGTTGTAGCCACAGGATAGGCAAACCTTTATTAATCATAGGCTTAAAAATACAGTGGACGTAGCTCTCCTCAGATAACACACACTACATGGGATCAGGACAAGGACTCGCAACTGAGTGTGGGTCACCAGGAAGTGCCTGAGTTGTCAGGATTTCACATCGACTCAAAAAAAAAAAAACTATTTGTGATTTTATAATATTATGGATACTTGTAGAAACTCGATGGGCTGTGTTAAACGTTGGTGAATGGGGCTTAGTTAGGCAGAGACCCAGGAATTCTGGTAAAAGGGCCAACACCTCAAAAGCAAGAAGTGTGGGCAAACCTGGAATGTTTAGGAAAGGAAGCCAGTCTGCCTATGTCAGGGATGGTAAGTCACCTTTATTTTGCACACCAGGCTTCATCGTTTGAAAATGGTTGCCTGGAGTACTCTGTCGAGGACAACGGTGAGACTATGTTAGAAGTTGGAGGATAGAGTTCTGAGATCACTTAGTGATGTCCGCCATGGGCGCAGGATGGGAACCAGGTAGCACAAGTACTATATACCTGTCATCGCGACGTTGCAGAACGCAGGGCATACTAAAGAATGAGGAAGCAAGAAGGCTGAAAGGTCATCTGAGGGTACGTTGCAAAGACTTATTTTTCTAGGAGGACCTGGAATTTGGACTTGACTGAATGGGCAAGGAGTGAGTACGAGGGTGAGTTCTTCAGCAAGGAAGGCTCCAAATAAAATACGGGCTACAATGTGCGGACTCAGAGGCAGCTGAAATGTGAAATGTGGTCCCTGACCACTCGCTACAGCTGCTGAGTGGATCTTCCCATGGAGCCAGTCATCAGGTATCAAAGTGCTGCCTTGCAAGGAAGAAATTACACATTCGCTATTGAGTAAAAGCTTAAGTTGTAGGCAAACAGCTGGTTTTCACAAGGGCTGTGCAGTTGGCTAACAACGTCCCAGATGTCACTTCCACAGCCCAGGCATCTCAACGGTCAATTGCATTCTCGGATACGGTGTCCCACTGAGGAAAATTATGTCACTAAAAGCCCAGGTCTGACCTGATCTAATCACGGGTCCCCATCCTGTGACACCTTATCGTCATCACCACTCAGATTTATTGACCATACCCTACATGCTAGGATGAGCCTGGCTTTATGTTTTCATCTCAGTTTATCTAACAACCCTAAGAAGTGCCAATGTGCCCGTGTATTCGATGAGTAAGCTGAGGCTCCGAGAGTTCAGGCAAACCTCCCACCGCAGAGCTGGAGATACCAACTGAGCTCTCTCCATTGCCAGGGCTGTGCTCTCTGTCACTATTGTCCCTCAGGCCATGGCTCAGCACAGGGGGGCTCGCCCTGACCTCACATCATGAAAAGCACAGACACGTCTCCCCGAGTCCCCAGCGAACTGAGACCTCTGTCTCAGTTCCTTCTCAGGGGACATCAATAATTGAGCCACAAGAACCTGGAAATTAACTATGTGAACACACACCTCAAAATGTCTCCATTAACAAAGAGGGTTGGGAGCCCCACTATACCCCCCCCAAAAAAACCATCATCTCCGGGGTCTGTAAGAAATACATCAGAAGCATGAAGCACATTCCTGAAATTGGGGGGTGGGAACTCATACATCGTAAATGGGTTTAAACCCCAAGTTTTCCAAGATCCACGCAGCCTTCTGGAAGCCCGGGCTTCAGTTCAATTTCCTGAGACACGTAAAACTGCCAGTTTCTGAATCCCGTTTTCTGCTCTTCTGTGTTCTGCTGAGGACACTGGCAAAAGCAAAAGCTCCACACCTATCTAATGTCATATTTTAAACACATCTCTGAGCAGCTGGATGGAGACCAGAAACCCTCCCATTCTGGTTCAAGGAGCCCTTGTTTATTTAACTGATACATAATAAGCCCATTTGCTTTTACCTTTAACCTCTTGAAATGCTCTGTGGTTTTCATAGATTTCCTTCTCACATGTACAGTGATACCCACTTCCATTTTCATTATATATATAAAAGCTGTACACTTTCCATCAAGCCCACTTTTTTTTTTCAATGCAGATCCATTTCACGGTGTTTCTGAGCTTAGAAGAATCTCTCTCCAAAAGCTAAGGAAAAGTTTTTTCCTTGTCTGTATTTGGATCTGTACAATGGGATTACTGTACAACGTGGTGGAGTGTGGACTCTGAAGTGTGTATTTGCAGAATGAAGATTCTGTGGCTCAGTTTCTAGGCCCTACTCAATTCCTGGCCCATCCCTGTCAGTCAGGAGAGGACAGACTTTGCCGCCGTAACAACCAACCACCCGTTACATTTGCCTTAACACAGCAAAGCTCTATTTCTCCTCTGTACACTGGGCCTTCTGCTGGTCAGCTGGGGGCTCTGTCCCCCACGTCCTTGCTCTGGTACTGAGCTAACAGAGGAGCCAGAACCTTGATGGTCACCATGAAAGAGAGAAAAACAGATGTGGTCCATTGCATACTAGCTCTTAAAACTTTCGCTCAGAACTGACACATCACTTCCACTTAGAATTAGTGGCCAAAGGAAATTGTGTGGCCATGGCCAGCCCTGACTCCCAGCTGTAGGGAAGGGCAACCCTTCCAAAACCGGGTCAGGACACATCCAGCACTGGGGGTGACTCCATTACGGCCACAGCCCACGCTGCGAGGAAGGTGTGCAAGACAACGACAACAAGCCTTACTGAGAGCCTATTTAAAAAGACATGTGACTTTGAACATCTTGCACATATTATCTCATTAAAACTTGGAGACAAGTCGAGAGAAAGGCACACTTGACCCCACTTGAAAAAGGAGGAAACTGAGATCCACAAACGTTGAGTCACATGGCCAAGGTCACCTAGCCAGTGAAGGGCCGTGCTGAGACTTGAACCCGGGTGGGTAGCCTGGGCCAGGTCTGCGCTGCTAACAGTGCTGCAGTGATGTCTCTCTCCAGGTCGCCATGTGGCTACTACTAAGACCCACCCCCCAGCACATTATCTCTGCAGTGATAACAAGAACCCCGGACCTTCAGGGTCCTGTGTGGGTTACCTGGCAAAACAGCGTTGCTCCTGAAGGCGAGTTTAACCACACGTGGTCCATGTGAAGGACACTCAGAGGCTTCAAAACCACCCACAAAATGAAAAGACAGCCTATGGACCAGGAGAAAGCATTTGCAAACCACACATCTGATGAGGGGTAAATATTCAGACTAGCCAAGGAACTCCTACAACTCAATTTCAAAAAACCCAAATGACCCAATTAAAAATGGGCAACTGAATAGACATTTTTCCAAAGAAGTCACAAAAAACGGCCAACAGACACGTGAAAAGGGGGCTCAGCATCACTGATGGTCAGGGAGATGCAAACCGAAACCACCAGGAGAGGCCGGCTCATACCTGTTAGGATGGCGGTCATCGGAAAGGTAAGAGATCAATGCTGCCGAGGACGCAAAGAAATGGGAACCCTGGTGCAGTAGTGTCGGTGGGACTGTGAACCGGCGCAGCCACTGTGGAAAACCGTGGGAAGCTTCCTGCGAAACTTAAAAATAGAACTGCCACGCGATCCGGCAGCCCCACTACCAGGTCTACACCCACAGGACGTGAAGTCTCCAGGTCGGAGACAGGTCTGCGCACCCCTGTTCGTGGGGGCGGACTCACAGTAGCCGAGGCATGGGAAGAGCCTTCAGAGTCCACCATGGAATGGATGGATCAAAAAAATGTGGGGTAATATGTAGACAAGGGAGCATTCTTCAGCCTTTAAAGGGAAGGGAATCCTGCCATTTGCAAGAACACGGGTGAATGTGGAGACATTATGCTAAGTGAAATAAGCCAGACACAGACGAAGACGGTGGGACCTCACCTATATGTGGCATCTGGGTTGGACACAGAGGCTAGAATGGTGTTTACCAGGGGCTGTTGGGACGCGCGGGACAGGGACAGGGAGGGGCTGGCAAAAGAGTGAAGTGATCAGATGAGTGAGGACTGAGGATCTGACCGTACTCATATCTACACACACACACACGCATACATGTATATGTTATATATGTTATACATGTTATATATACACATATATTGTGTTATATATACATATACATTTGTACATATAATGAGTTGACTACAGTGGATAATGATGTATAATTAAAATTTGCTAAGGGAGTAGAAATTAAGTGTTTTCCCCAAAAAAGGAGTGGGGGGGTAACGAGGGGAGGTGATGGATCTGTTAATTCACTTGACAGTGGGAATCCTTTCACCATATATATGTACCACGAATAATCACATTGTATACTTTAAATACATTATCACTTTATTTTTCTACTATACCTCAGTAATGCTGGGGAGGCAGGGAAAGAACCATCCTCTTTCGGTCAGAGTTTTCCAACTCACCTTTTCGGGTGAGGGAAGAGGAATAACCAGCCTCCACCATCCGGATGTAGAAGCCGGACGCTTGGAAATTGTTCTTGCTCCTTCTCACTTCCTGTGACCCCCACCACCGAGTCTTCGCCGATCGCTGCATCTGTTTCACACAGCCCTTTGCTTCTTCCCCACCTCACGTCGGCACAGTTCAAGCCACTGCGCTCTTCTGCCTGGGCTCCTGCCGTGGTGGCCCTCCGGTGACAGACCACACCTGACCACGCCACACCTTTAGTGCGATTACATGACAAATGTCTGCTTGCACCCTGGGATCCAGCAGTGCCTGAAGCCAGAACCCCTCGATGGTTCGTTAGCTTTCCGTCTCCTGCAAGGAATCCACCTTGGAGAATACTTAGCTCTTCCCCTGCCACCCTGGACACCTCTGGCCTATCTCGTGTCCCCAGGTCCCCAGGTGGCTTCTCCAAAGCCCGCGCGAATTCGACACTCAGCGCATGTTTGCTAGAGCGAAAGGGGTCTGGATGAGATTCAAGGTCTGTTCCAGATCACAATGGGGCCTTGAGAGGAAAGGCTGCGGCTTTGCCCTTGAAAAACCCACCAACGGCACCGCACAAAGACGCAAAGGTCAGACGGGACGCTGGACAAGAGCGTGGTGTGGCCTGTCCTCTTCTCCTCCACCGAGCGGGTTTTGAGAGCAGTGTGGGGAGTGTTTCTCACTCCCTTAAATGTGGTTTTGTTTACTTCCCAACCCCCAGGGAAGCCCCTCACCTCCTGGGCCTCTTTCATTTTTAAGTCCAGCCCAGAAAAAAAAAAAAAAGTGCCTGCAGAAAATCCTGTAATTGCCAAATCTGATTTTCATGTGAACTTTTCCTCTCCGCCAGGACCACAGAGCTGTTTGGTGAGTGGCAGCCAGCACAGGCCCACAGTGTGTCTGCGGCAGGGAACCCACTGGTGTGCGTGCAAGTGCGTGTGAGTTTGTGCAAGGGTGTGTGGGTCAGGCTGTTTTTGAATGTCTGTGCTTGTGCAGATGCATGTTTAAGTGTGTAAACCAAAGTGTACTGGTATGTGCGGGTGTGAATGAGTGGTATGCAAGTGAATGTGTGACATATATGCATGTGTGTGAATAAGGAGGCTGCTGTGAATGTATGTGGGGGGTACGTGGTCTGTGTGTCCATGTGAGTGAGTGAGTGGATGTGAGCGTGTGAGGGTTTGTATCACCTAGAAAGGCTTTACAAGCGGAGGTGACATTTGAAAAGATGTAGGCACTGCCAGGCAAGAAGGACGGGGCGTCATACAGTGTGCGTGAGCCTAAGGTCACCAGCACAGGGACGGAGGGGGACCTCGGCTCTCCAGGCAAGAGGCGTCCGTGTGAAGCAGGGCTGGCAGTCAGCCTCGGAGAGTGAAACCACAGGGCTGTGCGTACAAGAGTCCCCGGCAGATCTCTGAAGAGATCGACTCTGTGAGAAGCTTAGAACAAGACGTCCGTGTGCGGGGGAAGCCCCAGACGCTCTGTAGGGCAGCAGGCGCTGCGGCAGCGCTGGGCAGGGGCTTTGAGGGTGGGCCCCAGTCTGATTCGGCACATAACGATGGAGGCCAGGACCTCCAGGGCTGCGCTTCGAGGGTTCGAAGCTAGGGCCTCCCGCATCACTGTGGGCAAGTCGAGGTACAGCAAGTTTAAGGTTAAGTATCACACACAGGCTGAGCGTCTCTGTGTGACTCAGTTTCTGTGCAGTTGCCTAGGGAGCAAATAGTCCAAAAATACAAGCAACTAAGAGAGACAGAAATAGTTAGATCAGGAGGGTGGGAGGGTGGGTTAGAGGTGGATGCTGGACAGACAGACAGATGACAAATGGATACCAAGTTCTGTTGTGATTTTCTGTTTTAACCAGCAGTCTCTCCCCAACTCTCCTAGAAGCTGAGACTCCAGGGTTGGTACGAGAACGTACCCAGATCCCAAATCTAGCACAGGGCTAGGTTAGTAGTCTGTGCTAACAAGTGTTTGTTGAGTGACTGAGGGAAATCCAATGGGGAAGTCAGGACCTTCGGAGAGAAATGGGGAGATGTCATTTAAGTTGTGCAGATAGGTAAGTCCCCGGGAACGAAAGCTCAGCACCTGACTCTAGTCGACAACCCTGTAGTGTGAACCTCAGAGTGGCTAAGAGACTAGGTCTAGGTCTTAATTGTTCTCATCCCCCCACCAAAAAAAAAAAGGATAATCATTATGTGATGCGATAAAGCATTAACTAACACGTTGGTGGTGACTGTAGTGCAATTTATAAATTTGTAGTCATCAAATCAACATGTTGCAGACCTTGAACTTACACAGGCTGTTTCCTTGTTGGGCTTCCTACCGGCGGCCCCATGGACAACATAAAAACTGTGTGAATACCCTCGGGCAATAGAAGAAGAACAGGACGAGGCCCCTGAAAGAGAGTATCAGAAGCCAGTGGGACGGTCCACCTGGGTGGCCCAGCCTCCAGCCCAGGTGGGCCGCCCTTCAGGAGGGTCTTGGTGTACGACAGGTGTCGGGCTGGCTGGTGGAGCTCTGCATGCTCCCAGTGCTGGCTGCGGAAATCTGGTCCGTGAGGTCAACTGTCCCAAAGATAATAAAGGCAAAATGGATGAGACCAATGATGCCTCGTCAGCAGTGAAGGTGAGAAGACCCACCCAGAAGACAGCAGATTGAACAGTGTGGGGTCTCCCATGGAAAACGAGGAACAGGATCTAAAACAGCACCTCAGTGCCTCTGGAGAGGTTCCTGGGGTTCGGTCAAGAGAGAGATTAAAACTGGTCATTCAGCCCTGGCTGGTGTAGCTCAGTGGATTGAGTGCGGGCCTGCGAACCACACGATCAAGGTTCGATTCCCACTCAGGGCACATGTCTGGGTTGCAGGCCAGTTCCCAGCAGGGGACTCATGAGAGGCAACCATACATTGATATTTCTCTCCTTCTCTCCTTCTCTCCTTCCCTTCCCCTCTGAAGATAAATAAGTAAAAAATAAAATCTTTAAAAAAAAGACTGGTCATTCAGAAGGGCTGGGCTTTGTTCTGGGCTTTGATCGACTCGGATGGATGAAGGCATGACTGGATGAAGGCGTGATTGCAAACTTCCTCATTCCAAGCAAAGCCCAGAGGAGCCTCTGAGAAGCAGAAAGGTGTTTGCTGGGCATGATGCAGAGGACGGAAACGGCGGATGTCTTTGTTCCCAAACCAGTTCTGGGCTTTCCCTTGTTACATTTGCAGACGGTCAAGTTGCCCAGCCTCTCTGTGGAGAGGACTTGATCATGAAGGAATGAGCATACACACAGCCAACGATGAGCCTCGGCGCCATAGCAGCAGACCGTCAGAAAGACTTGGAAGCTGTGGCGGAGATCCAGGCAGCTCCGGGAACCAGGGTGGATTTGGTAACAGGCAGATCGGGGGAGCTGGCCTGGAAAACAATCAAGGTAGTAACCTGGGGGGAGGGGGGGAGCTGAGTGCTTTGCGCATTAATCCCGAGATGAGGGTAGAACCGCTGGGGTGTGATGGGCACGTCAGGCAGAACCAAAAACCGAAAGCCAAGGTGCCAGGCAGAGGGAGCCAGATCAGGCCTCCGGTCTGGAAATAACTCTCATTGTGGTGGTTCTACTCCAGGTGCAGCAGCTGGTTGGGGGTCAGGTTCAAATGCAGGGTCAGCCAGTGGTTTTAATGGAGGCTGCGGCCCAAGCGTGGATTCTGACCTTCTAGCTGGGGAGTGGAGACAGTGGGAATTCAAATTTTTCTCAATGCATGGTAAGTGTGTTGTAAAATACACATGTACAAAGAAGTTTCAAAATTGGTTTGTTCGGTGTGGAGTATATTTAGCAGTGTTTTTGACCATTTTTCTTTCGGGGAAAAAAAAGAGGAAGAGCTGAAGAAATTTTATAAGTTTTATTACATCAAGGGTTGAAATACGGTGGCTTTAAAAGTGAACTACCAACACAGCAACTGATATCAAAAGTTCCTCCTGTAAACCCGGCTGGTGTGACTCTGGACTGAGTGCTGGCCTGCGAACCAAACGGTCACCGGTTTGATTCCCAGTCAGGGCACAAGCCTGGGTTGTGGGCCAGGTCCCCACTAGGGGGCATGAGAGAGGCAACCACACAGGGATGTTTCTCTCCCTTTCTTTGTCCCTCCCTTCTCCTCTCTCTGAAAAAAAAAAAAAAGTAAAATAAAATATTTTTTAAAAGTAGTTTCTCCTGTAGAATTTTATCCCTGGACTTGTCCAGTGAATTCTTTGCTTGTTCAGAACAGAAAACACGGGTCAGAACTGCATCCTTTTCTCCCTGGTGTAACTTGAACCCCACCACATGGATTTTCCTCCCCTAGGAAAATCTCCTTTTTGGAGATCATGGCGCCGCAGTGCTCAGTCCCCTTGTTCTCGTGTTTTAACGCCTGTCTCCCTCCGCATGCAGAAGCCCAGCACGAAGCCTTCCTTTAACTTCTGCAGTTCACCTCCTTTCCAATGTTTATGGACGAAGCGCTTCCATGACAGTGGCACTGTGACTACTCTGTCCTAGGAATACATCTGTCCACGTGCTTTCTCCCTCAAGATTCGGTCATCACCGGGCCCAGGGCACAGGCCTTGTCTCCAACAGTGGGTGTGCCCTTTTTACCCGCTGCTCTTTATTTCACGGATCTGAGTACCAACGCTGTGAACGCAAGGCTGCGATATGCAACCAGTCGGCGGCTGGAACTCCTGAAACCTTGTGGGAGATTGATGGCGTGAAAGGCTCGTACGAGTGAGAAAAGGAGAGAGCGCATGCCCAGATGGTGGTGCGAAACGGGTATCTCTTCCCTTGGCGAGATGCACCTCTCCCTCCTGTGGCTTTGGGGAGACCGTGCACAGACAGCAATTGCAGCAAGTGATGGCCGAATGTTCCTTGCATTCAAAGGCCATCCACATCCGCGGAAGACGTTAAGTGAGGGTTTTTTTCTTAGCGAAGCCACGTTAGGTGAACGTGTTAAGTGAAACGATTCCCTATCCCTTTGTCAATGCCCCGTGGTGTGTGTGTCCCTTCTGTCACTGATCTGTAAGTGTGGCAATGTGAACCGAAGCTGACACGTTGAAACGTGGACTGAGCTTGTGCTGTGCTTTGCAGGAGTACCTGGGAGTCTGCACCGGGGAGCTGGGGGAGTCCGGAAGAAGGGGGACGTTCGAATGTCTGTTAGCTCCCCACGAGAATGCTGTGTGCTGCAATTCCGTGTCCTGGGCTTGGATGCTTTTATAAGAGTTGTCAAGGTTGGAAATTCTTAAATAAAACTGATTTAAAGAAAAGAAACGAACACAATGTCACATGTCGATTACACCTCAATTTAAAAAAAAAAAGTTGGGTTCTTCAAAACATTGAGCTCCTAGATCAAGACTTGCCTGAAGCCAAACCTACGGCTACACTTTCCATTCCATTAAACTCCCTTTCGGGTGCAATCCAGTTTCCGTGGCATTGACTAACACCTGAACCTGAAAAACTGCAAACAGCTGCAGCCCCTTCATCTCTCTGTGCCTGTTCTCTCCTGTGCCACACTGCTATACACACATGGGGGAAGACACGAATTAGGACAGACACAGACTTTGGAGCCCAAAGATCCAATCCAAGGCTGTCCAGCTGCAAGACCACAGTGCAGTCACTTTGTTGCTCTGAGCCTCCATTTCTTCATCGGTATTATGACGGGCACAGTGCCTACGGCATGAAGCCGTGGGATGTACTAAAGGAGAGAATGACAGAAAAGCTCTTCACGTAGTACCCGGCACAGAGCAGGACCCGCCCGATGCTGACCGGACAGGAGGCTCACTTCCCACCTCACGATTTCATCCATGTCGGGTGAGCGTAGGTGACATGAAAGCACTCCCCCCATTACAGACCACTGTTATTATGAGCAAGATAAACTGCTTGGCCGAGCAAAGGTCGAAGGGAAGCGAGATTGTTCTGGAAGGCACACCAAGGAAAAGAGGTGGGCCCAAGAGGAAGAGCCAGGCTTTCAGGTCAACGCAGCCGTTGCTACTTAGAGGAAGAGAAAGGCTTGTGCAAAATCGAAGATGAGTGTTTTCAAGCTCTAAATGAACTGTTTTTCCCTCAACCCCATTCAGAGAGAAAAGTGCAGTCTGATATAATCAGGGGCAGACGGAGAGCGAAATATTTATTCCGGTAAAAACACTCATCGCTCCCAACTCACTCGAAACATTTTCTGCTCCCTAAAAGCACTCTTACGGACTCAGAGCTGCAAAGAATCGCCCGGTGAGTGGTTGTTCCGAGTGGCAACGACTCAGTGCTTCTCTGAAAAGGCAGCCCAGCCTCGGGTCATGGGAGCCCGTGGCCCCGGCCTGGGGGTCGTGGCAGGGGCAGCGGGGGCGGCCTCGGTGGGGCTTTGTACCTGCTGCCACGTACTGTGCTAATGGCCATGGCACCGTGCAAGACTCAAGCCCCAGATGGAGCTCCGCCAAGCAAGGAAGGCCGGGGGTGGGGGACCATGGGGGAGCGGAGGCTGCTGCTGCCTTTTTGACGGTTTCACACATAAATGTCCCGCTGCTTGTGAGGGTCTGGTTCAGCACCGTCCAAGAGAGAACGACCACGCAAAACCACCGTCGTCCTTTTCAATGTTCTAGCAACCACACCAAAAAAGCAAAGCAAGTCCAAAATAAACAGGTAACACGCGTCTCAAGGGCACTTCTCTCTAACCCGACATTCCGCAAACACTATCACTCCACCGTGTCACCGGCGTAAAAATCATTCACGCGATAGCTCGCGTCCGCTTTTCCGTCAGTCTTCAGAATGCAGCGTGCACTGTCTTTCCACTTCGGCTCACGTCATTCTGATCCGAACAGCAGGGAGGACGCTGGCCGCTGGGCAGCAAAGCACAGCCCCGACAATGCGGGCTCTGCAACCGGCCCTGAGGACTTACACTGCCTCTCCCCGCGAGTGAGACACAGTCCAGGTCGCAGGGGAGAGGACCCTTTCGGGCAGCTGGGGGAGGGTCCCTTTTCTCACCTGTGGCACCTTCTGGGACTCCACGCTCAGGGAGGAAGTCTCGATCCTTTTGTCTCTCTCTTCAGCCTCTCTCTTCCATTGGGCTTCTCTCTGTTTCTTCCTGTCCTCATCTCTCTTTTTCCTGTTTCTCTTTGTCTTGCTGCTCTCCCTCTCTCCGCATGTCTTCAACTCTCTACATCTATCTGTCTCTCTTAGAGCCATTTCTTTTTACAAGAGCAACAAAAGTGAGGCAGGGCTAGAAAATAGAAGGAACTAAACAGGGTGGAGAAACCCTATGTAGATGGGCTACCACAGCAACACGTTTCTGAAGACAAGATATTTAAGAAGATGCGTAAGGGATGGGGGGGGTCTAGCCCTGACACGATGATGAGAGAAGGCTGTTCCAGGAAACAGACTGTGCAAAAGACCTGAGGCAGCCACCGATTTGGCGAAGGGGAGGGAGAACCATCCTGAAGGAGAATGGGGTGAAATGGGGAGGAAAACGTGAAAAGGTGAACAGGGGCGGGTGAATTCATGGATGGGTAAATGGAATGTTGCAATAAAGATGACTGATCGTTAGAGATAAATGTCACAGGAAACATATAAGGGTGAATACACATAGAACAATGTGTAAACTAATGTTCTGTGCTGTAAGTTGAAAAAATAAAAGGAGAACAAAGGAACTAAAAATACAAATTTTACACATAACTCTCATGCATGGAGAGTAAAGGTTTTTTCTTTTTTAATTTTTATTTTTAGGTACAAAGGGAGAAAAGCCTGAGTAACACCAACAGGCGGCAAGGAAGGGAGGAAAATCGTAAGCCCTCTGTCCAAACTTCAGGGTGCTGTCTCCCCACGACGTGCGGGGGAGCCCGGGGGAGACAGCATTGTGAAAAGTTCGAAAGGAGGACCTCATCGATCGCTGACAAACAAAGTGTTCACAACACGCGTGTCCTCGAGAGCGTCTGTGACCGTGGAGCAGCAGGACCTCACGCCGCTGCCCGCTGCCTTAGACCGACTGCCTGCGTCGCAGCTGATGGTTCTCCGGTGGGAAGGGAGTCTCTCCGCGCATTCTCGACCTACCTCTTGGTGGCCCCCAATCTCCTCACACGTCTGTCTCTGTGCTTCTCAAACATCCATGGGCACCCAAAACACCCATCAGGGAAACGTACAGGGCGGGCAAAGTCGGTTTACAGTTGTGAGCACAGGAACCGCGGAGTCAATAAAGCTGCCGTGACCATTACAACCTGCGTGGCTTTTTCCATAGGGACAACCATAATCCCACACCGGTCCTGCCTGGACTGTTTCAAAGATTCCCAGCTGATCTCCCGGTAACTTCTGCTGCAGTTCACGTGGCGTGGAGCCCGGGAAACTTCCTCTCACCAAGCGGCCCCTTCCCAGAAGATGAAGAGGCAAGTACATAGTGGACGACGCTCTTCTTTGAGACACCTTCCGTGGTGCTGGTCCAGGTGCGGCCCGACAGTCCCTTCCGAGATCCCAGACCAGTTCCACAGCTGCACCGCGGAGCACAGCAGCCGTGGCCCACACGTGACTGCTGGCCACTTGCAACGAGGCAGTGCAACTGAGAAAGTGAATTTTTAATTTTCGTTCATTTCAAGTTAACTAGCCACACAGGACGAACGGCAAAACAGGCCCGTCTTCCATTAACAAAATTCAGGGCAGTGAATTCCTAGAGTTCAGGAAGCTCTTGGCTCCACAGATTTCCATGTTTATGGTTATTCGTCCCCCACAATTAAATCAGTTTGGGAATGTGTGTGTACATATATGTATAGGTATGTGTATATACACATTATATATGTATACGTGTGTGTACACATACATGCAGGAATGCTCAAGCTTAGTGCAAAATTTAGTGCAGATGCATTTCCATTCTCGCTCAGTCATTTTGAATGTGACGGCCACACAGTGCACAGGCTCAGTCAACGGCATTTGCAGCTCCCACTGACCAGTGCAATGAAGTTGTCGGTGTTCACGCCTGTGCGATCCAGTTCACCCTCCTGGACAGCCAGGTTATGTCAGTGTTGCACACCATTCTCACTGTATTAACGATGGCTGGACTTTTCCTGGACAGACTTCTTAAACACACACACACACAATTACAGGGGGGGGAAGAGAGAGAGAGAAAGCTCGAGCATTTCCTTTTCCCTTCATGTGAGCTTACCAGTAATTATCATTTCGTTCCAGGCTCTTCAAAGAGTCTCTTGCTCAATATTTACCATCCCCAGAATCCTAGCCAGATCCAGTTCTTAGTATACAATAAAAGTCAGTGAAGGCGGGACACCAATGCACCCCCCGCCCCCCCAAAAGAAACCACTTCAAGAAAAGCCAGCTCTCCTCATCCTGTGCATTCACTACTCCATGCGCACAACTCCCTCACGGACCCACACACAACAGATGGTAACACAGAAAGACACGCACACAAAGAAAAAGCTCAGAAGTAAATATTCAAAAGCGCAAGCAAAGGTAGAGGAAAGTAACAGCCTCTGGGTGGTGTGTGATCAAGACCCGCTGGTCCTGGCAACTCGGGGCTCCGTCAGCAGGTGGGCACTCCTAACAGGGCCTCTTCCTTCAGCCCCTGTGATTTGGGTGGGGTTGACTCCGCCTCCCTCCCCTAGTAGAGAGCTGAGCCAGGCCTAGCCAATAGGAGAGCAGCATCCACCGAGACCCAGCAAGTTGGGCACATGACCCAAGCCAGCCAATCAGAATCAAAACTGGGCCTTCCCTAGAACTTTGAGCGAAGGGGGAAAGGCTGGAGGTGCCCTGGGGCCATCATCGGCCCTAAGGGGACGCGGCCTAAGAATGACCCTGTGGCAGGAGCAGCAGAGCTGAGAGGCTGGGAGACATGGGCTGGTGGTCCGCTTGCAAGTTCTAGGCCCAGCTGCACGTGAAAATATCTCTACCCTGAACTTCGTAGCGCAGCAAGTCAATCGGTTCGTCTCTCATTCTGAAGCCACGTGGGGTGGGCAGTCGCTTGCACCTTTTATTATTATAATAAGTGACATCAGCTGGTAGGGCAAAGGGACAATAGCCACTTTTTATTTCAGGGGCTTCTCCTTTTGTTACTTTTTTCCACAGCATGAATTTATTTTTGAAAATGATTGGACGGCCTTGGTTTGGACGGGTAAGCATAACTCCCATGCGAACTCCTGGCGGTGGGTCCAGCAGTAAACGAAGCGCCTCCCATACACTGTCTCATTTAAAAGCCACTCTCGCCGTGTGGGGGACGTGCCATTGCTAGGATTAGTTTATGGGAAGGGAAACTGAGTCTGGAGATAGAGGAGACCGGGCCGGGACCCGAGTCTGTTGGTCTCTCTGAGGACCCAGCTGTATCCCCTCTTTATTCAAGTTCACTAATAAGAACACCTGACCAAAAGGGTCCTTAGCAAAGATCTATCCTTCCCTAGAAGGCAAGTCCCCATACGGAGCCTGGGTCAACGCAGAACACTCAGCAGGGGGCTCAACAATCATGTGCTGAATGGATGCGTGAGTGAGTGAGTGAATGAGTGAACGCAAGAGACAGATGTGGTGCCTGAGACTTGAGGAGGCCCAAGTATATGAACGCTCATTCCAGGCCAACATCTAAAGCATTCCTTACAACTTCATCAGGATGTATCTTAGCAGCTCAGACATGCTTTCCAGTTGAAAACATTCATTTAATTAGCAGGCATTTTCCGAAACGGGTGTGCCTTTCTCAATCGCTGTGTCTGCGGTGGACATTTGTTGAAAAGGTGCCCCCCCTCCCCCAGACATCAAAGTTTATACTCTGCAGACCTTTCTCCCCCAATTACTTCCACTGGAGAAGGACAGCCAGGCGGACGGGAAATCGGTCACAACATGCAAGATGTTCTCCCTTTGTAAAAGAGATGCTTACGGTGTAAAGTCCTTCTGAGGGGGGTGGGAGAGAAAGCTATGTCTTTTTCTCATCTGTGTCTTTTAAAATGTTTCGTTTGCCCACATGGGCTGCTTGCCGTGAACTGTCAAAAGCATTTCTCATTGAGATCGTGCTTCCCCACCTGAAAACAGTACTAAGAACAATATATAAGATACTGTCTCATTGAGTTTGTTACCTTTCTTCCTGAGTTCTGTGGCTACTGGGCTGGGCCTTCTGGCCCTTCCCCTGTTTTGCTTTGGTTTGAACATTGCAATTCCACTTGAACAGCGAGGGCACCCCTCTCCTGTCTCGAGTCCCTGTGCCCCTGAACCTTGGGCAGCAGCAGCCAGGAAGCAGAGATGGCATCCATATTTTTTGGGGGGGGGATGCTACTCCTTAAGAAAGCATGATTCTCCCAGTCCACTGAGGTCTAGCTGGGATTGGCTGGGCCCACCCCTTGCCCTGAACTCTTCCATAGCTCCCCACTGTCATCTGGATGAAGAATGAACGCCTTAGCACGGCGGCTCACAGACCTGGACTCTGCCTACTCTCTGGCCTCAGCTCTGCCTGACCCCCAGCCAATAACTTACTGACAACTGCCAGCCTTCTGCTTCCTGTCTTCACCACTGGCCCCTCTGGGTGTGCTCTTCCCACTCCCTGAAACATCCTCTCTGTCCCACCTTCACCTGCTTAATTCCACTCAGCGTCAGGTCTCAGGTACGATGTCACCTCCTCCAGGAAGCCTTCCCTGCTCCTCCCCTCCATTCCCCACCTAAAGAATTGAATTAGATGCCCTCCCTGCCACAATCACAACTGCACCCCTCCAGCACTGATGGCCCTATCATAGATGTCCTTTTATTTCTTCATCACCCTCACTGCACCTGAATCCATTAGGTGCTGAGTTTCTGAGCCTGGCCTGGCCTGTAACAGGCCCTCCACCAACAGTGGCTGAGTGAATGGAATAAATACATGCACAGGGCAGGGCCCTGCAGGGAACACAGCAACCAAGTAGAAAGCATTTCAGTGTTCCTCAGTAAGATGGCTGAGCTGCAGAGTACTGAACATCCTAAGAAAGGCAGGCATATTGCAACCGCCAGCCCCCAGCCCCGGAGTGCACAGAAGACTAAGTCAGCCCTACCCTGGTTCCCACACAAGGAGATCGACTTGTCCTCGCCAGGTCACTCCAGCCCAACCGTTCTACCCACAGTTCCCCAGCAAGCTAACGTCGTCCTGTATAGCCTCACCCAGCCGACTCGCCTTCCCAGACAAGCCGCTTGGAAGAAGCCCTCGAGGTCACAGAGAAGGCTGGGTGAGCAGGCAAGAACCGTGAAGGTCAGGGTTCTTGGACAGCAGCCTCCCTCTTCCTTGCCGTTAGGTTCTGGTCGTGTTCCTGTCCAGCAACGGCCCGAGAGCCAGCGCTGAGTCACAAAGGGGCATCGGGGAAGGGCTGGCAAAGAACCCTGAGGCCTGGGAGAGGCTTTCCCCTCCAAATCCCAGGGTTCCAGGGAAATGCCATCCCACCCTATTTGCTCTGCCCCACGTATCGCTTGATCGGGCAAATAGGCTCTGGTTTTCTCCTCCTCTTGGAGGACTGCAGTGCCAAGTTCACTGCTGAACAGGAACTCCTGGCTTCTGTCAGCCCTACCTCCATGGTGTCTCGTGAGGACAGTAAGTTTACACGTCTGGGACTCAGTGTCTCAAGCCTCTCTTCCCAGGGGCCAGCACCCTAAGGAAATTGCAAGGACGCTGTTAGCTCAGTGGGTTTTCCTCATGAACGGAGAACCACTTCTTGCCTGCAAAGCTATGCTTGAATATCATGCTCAAACAGTCTAGGACGAAGCTCACTCTGCCAGGTGTTTGAACTCTACCCTTGCATCTTTCTGGCTGTGTGATCTTGGGCAAGTGACCTAACCTCTCTGAGACTTAGTTTCCTTGTCTGTAAAGCGGAACAATAGTAAAACTTTTCCCATGAATTTCCCTGACGATGAAATGAGATGTTCGATGCAAAGCACCCAGCGTGCCCGCCCCCCCCCCCCGCCCCCGGCTTTAACAAANGTCCCCCCCCCCCCCCCCCCCCGCCCCCGGCTTTAACAAAGTACCGAAGGCCAACACTTATCCCTGCCTTGGAGAGAACTACCTCCTTGACCGAGGGATGCCATTGGGACCACTGTCTTTCCCGACTCCCATTTCAGGACCCTAAAATAGTACACTGAATAAACAAAAACAGATTTTACTGCCTCGTATAGATGTGGAGCTTCGGAAGCACAAACGAAACAAAGGGCTGGGTTGCGTCCACTCCAGGATGCCTCGTCCACTCCAGGATGCGTCGCGGGGCAGGTTTGTGATTTCTGTTGTTAATGCATTCCTGATCGCCACCGCTTCCTGGTCCTCCTTCGCCTCTTTGGCTCTCGTTGGCCGAGTTCCAGTTTCTTGAGGTTTTCAGACTACATTTGGAAGCTATGTTATGAAAACCTTGAAGCCTCCGCCAAAATGAAAACTTCCTCTTCTCCCCCTTCCTCGGCAGAGCGCGGTGGCCAAACACGCCTCAGATCAGAAAAGCCGTCCGGTTTCCAACGCGCCGTAGCAGCCGAACTTGCCCCAGAAATTACAGCACTTGGGCAGCTAACCTGTAATTGGCTTCCATGCCTCTCCCACTGGGAAGTGGCCAAGGAAAAGCCATTGATGGGTCACGTGTCTCCAGTTCTGATTCGGATCTCGGGACTCTGTAATGACGGTCTATCTTGTTTTCTCCTTTGTGTAGCATCTATTATATTCGTGTGTCGATCACCTTCCCTGTTTCTAACCATGTCATGCACATACATACAGGTGTGCACACACACACACTCATCATCTCTCTTCTCTCCCTGCTCCTCCACGCACCTTCCCACTGTTACAATGTACTCTCGATAATAATAATAAAAAAACATTGTTTCGAAGGTTTGACAAAAACCAAAACATCTTTCATGACCACAGAGTATGTGAAGAGGTTGAAATGACACCGGTAATGAAAGAATCCGTGTCCCACCCCCCCCCCACCCCCCCACCCCAATATCTGGAAGGACTTAGGTATCTTACAAAGCCTTGTCTTCTGTGGCAGGCCAGAACACACCATGATCAAGGTACCCTGTGTTTTTACAGCTCTAGCAAGCTCCTCAAAAGCAAGCCAGCCCCACAGACACAGCTCCTTGCCTTGGTTTCTCTTCTCCTTCTCTAGGTCTGCTGATGATACCCTGGACTGTACGGAATCAGCCCCAAGTGCCTGCCCAGGCTAGGCCGAGCATAGCAACAAAATCGGGCCGAGGAGCAGTAACCAGGAGCAGAGTGCCACCTGCTGGCCACTTTGACTAGACAGCGCCCTGCCTCTCAGTCCCCAGAGTAAACGTGTCCCCGGTTTCAAAACTGCAGAAAAAACTTTCATGTTAGCTTCAGGCATGGAAGCAATTGATTTTTGCCATATTAATATCCTCCTGGTGGGCCTAGGCATTTAGAAATAAAAGCTTCTTCTCCTTCACTCATCTTTAGGTCTTTAAAGGCAAAAATCAGAAATCTGAGAGCGATCGCTTGTAATTGCTTTTATTATTATCATCATCTCGTTGTTGCGTTCAAGTGTTATGCTGCTGAATAACAGTGATAATAGTAACTCTCTGGAGGTTTGGTTTGGGGCACTGTTAATCCGGACCCCTTAAATCAGCACGTCACCATCCACAAAGGGGTCTCTGACCTTGGGCTAGGGTAGAGGACTTTAACACAACAAAGGCCCCAAAATTAAATAAATAAAGGAAGTGAAACATCAAACTGAAGTAAATGAGCCCGTTTCCAAAGGAGCAAGAATACAGCTCACAAATGTATATTTTCGTGGTTAGGTTGTTACGTTTCACACAAAAATAAGCACCTCTACTGAAGCTCACACGGGCTCATTTCTTTTCCCCAGGCGATTGCATTTTTTCCTTGTTGTGGTTGTCTACCCGGAGAAGACACCGGCATTCTCCGTTTTAACCGACTGCGCCTAGTCTGAGAGAGAACACAGGAAGTCTCCCGCCGAGGGGGCCTTCTTTCCAGCCGACTTCGCCTATACGCTTTCAGGTTTCACACTGGACAACGTATTGGCAAAACATTGGCAGAAGGGACGGGATGTCTTTCTTGAAAAGAATGTACGGTGTATTTTTTTGTTTGTGATGTTTGCAGGAAGTATGCTGATCACGGACAGAAGTCTGATGTTTTCTTTCCGACTGCACCATGGGGACGGTTTCCCTAGTGATCGACTACAGGTTTGGACACATACGTGGGGAAATGGTACAAACTACACGCACACACATACGTGTCATACCGTCTGCCATGCTTACAAGTGCCTCGTTCTCTGCTTGGATGCCTATAAGCTTCCCACACCACACAAATCTTTGGGATTCTAGAAGTAAACTTCCTTTGCGCTTTGCTCGGAACTTCGGAGGCTCCTGAACGCTCCAGTCCTTCTAAAAGGGGAGGATTTGGTTAATAATAGTTCTTAGTATTTTCAGCCTCTTCATTGATTTCCTTCCTTTGTACTATTTTTAGTTCCTGAGATTAAAAAAAAAAACTTTAATTTATAATAAAGTGAAAATCCCTGGAAAACATTTCGTCAATGAAACATTCAGCTTTGCTGCTCATTATGTTATTGAATGAATGTTATTTTCCTTTGAAACCTGGAGACTCAGCTCTGATCACTGAAAAGCAGGAAGACACAAGGCAGAATTGGAAGTTGGGGGTGGGTAATGTTTTAAGATATAAAAATATTATTTAAAAGGTTTGCTCTTTGCCATACAGTAGCCTTTCCAAAGGCATACATTTGCTAGGACCAAGTCACTTTGGGAACTAGAATATACCATTGTCAGATTCAGTTCTGGCAGATCCAACTCAAATGTAGATCTCAACCTCTTTTTTTTTTTTGTCATTGATCCCTTGTCTAAAATGTTGACATTTGGGGGCATCATCAAAAAACATTTTTAATGGAAACTAGTCAGATAAGCACTTCTATTTCTTTTCTTTTTTAAATGCTATTTTTTACAGGATTCTTTATTTCCCCAGAAATTTTGTAAGGTTCTAGCAATCATCATACATTTGAAATACCAGCTGCTAACTTCAACTCAATTTTCTGCCCTGTTTGAAAAGGATTTTTTGTTTGGGTTTAGTGGGGTTAGAAGTGTGTGTGCGTGTGTGTGCGTGTGTGCAGAAAGATAGAGAGAGAGAGAGACGGGGGACGCACACAAACAAAATAGTTTTGCTTTGAAGTTGCCACATAATTACTGGTAAGATCTGTCACAAGGTACTGAGAGACAGTGCTCCTTGCTCAAATCCCATGAATGAGCAGGCGAGCAGCGAGCAGGAGGACTTTTTAAAAAAGAATGGATCAGATTAAGGACAAGAAGAAACACAACCGAGGTAGGTAGAAAGATGTGATTTCTGTTGTTGTTTCTAGAGAAGAATTAGGGAAAAGGGAAGAAGAGGGGAAGGAAGGAACCATGAAAAAAGAAAGAAGGAAACAGAGAGGGGGTAGGAAAAAGAAAAAAAGAGAAAGGAGGGAGGGAGGGAAGGAGGGAAGGAAGGAAGGAAGGAAGGAAGGAAGGAAGGAAGGAAGGAAGGAAGGAAGGAAGGAAGGAGGGAAGGAACGGAGGGAAGAAGGGAGGGAAGAATGAGAGAGAAACATTCACCAAGCTGTTTTATGTGTGTCTCCTATTCAAAGCCTTGTGTCTTCGGTACCGAAATTAAACGTTACACGTGGGGCACAGAAAGACGAAGGGGAAAATAGTAGGCTTCCCTGTTCCACTTCCTTTGTTGGAACACTGGCTTGGAACATCTGAACAGAAAATGGTTACAAACGCGGAGGCTTTTCTCCCCACGGCGGTGATCAAGCCAGCTGCCTCTTCCAGCCAAAGCCCTGAGCGTCACAGTGCCCCCTGGAGTACTTGGCCTGGACGGGACCCCAGCTTCCCCTTGAACTTCCCCACTCCGGTTTTCCTTACAGTGGGGAGGGGAAGGGAGGAGAAGGGGACTGGGAGGTTTTTAAACCTCGGCTCTTTTGAAGGGCGGCCACTGGCCAGGGGTGAGGGGGACTGTGAGAAATAACTTCCAATTTACTCCAAACGGTTAGGAGAAGGGGGAAGGAGGGAATGAAAACCCTTCTCCTCATTTTTTTTCCCTTCCCCCTTACCCCCTTAATCCTATTTTAGTTGAGGTCTGACCTTGGAAATTTCCAAAAGACTTTAATCTCCTGTACTCCAAATTGCTAAAGGGAACTGGAAAGGAGAGGGTGCGCCTGTGGGTGAAGGCGGTTTAAAATTGTTTATTTATGAATGGCTTAGACTCTCCTGATAGTAAGAATGTTAACTAGTTCATTAGGTGCCCTTCGTAAATTTCAATGTTTTTTTTTTTCTTTTCATCCCCTATTTTTTTTTCTCAAATACATTAAAATCATTGCGGCTCAGCTGGGAAAAATGATCTTAAGCTATGCCTCCCGCCTTTGGGCGGACCTGACCACTCGGTTGTTGATACTCTCAGATAGCTAGGAAATGACATTCGGTATTTTTTATAACTACACCCGCGCGTTTCTCCCTCCCAACTCTTCCAGAAAAAAACAAATTTACCTTCATGTCCAGGGAAGGGGGTTGGAGGAGGGGGAAGCAAGAGAAAGAATCATTTCCATAAATATGTTTGAGCTATAAAAGAAGTCCAGGCACCGTGCAGATCTCAAATTTGGGGAGGTACGAACTCATTGAAATCATTAAGTATTTCATTTTTCAGATGAAAAGCTCTCCTTGAGAATTACCGTGCAGAGTTCTGATGTAATTTGAAGTGTCACTTCGGAGGGGTTTTGGTGATTAAGTTTTTTTTTTTCATTTCTTTCATTAAAGGGCCAATTTTCCTGGTGTGGGTTATAACTTCGTTCCAATCTGAAATTTCACCCACTCTCCACCCCCCGCCCCTTAAAAAGGGTCTCTATGTAAGACTGATTTTGAAAGAATAACAAATCCAGTTGTATACTTATTTTTTTAATGCTTTTGATTTAATTGACCTACGAAATGCAGAAACCACTTTAGTATCATTCTCAAAGGCCGACTTTAAATCACGAGATACGTCAAGGTGTAATCATTCATATTTAAAACATTCCATAATTATAGGAAGAAAGAATGGAAAATGGATGTTTTTTAAAGAAAAGGATTATTGTAAGCAATTGACTCTCAAGAAATGCCTGCCTTTTACAAAGTTTATAATTTCCCAGTAAATTCTTTTAAGTTAATAAACATCTTAAGCATGAAGAACCTTAAATGTCACCCCCCCATCTGCCACCACACACACAAAAACAGAAAGAAAAAAAAACCCAGAGTCTTTTAAAATATGCATTTTTTTTTACAGACCTCAGAGCAGGAAATATTTCTCAGGAAATGTCAAACACGAACGTCTACATAATATCCACGTGAAATAATAAATCAAAATCAGTTTTATCTGACAGAACACAATAAACGGGTTCGGAACATTATTTTCTTGCGTGTTTTTTTAGCTCTCCAAAATACTCAGTAACAGATAATGCCCTGTTGGGAGAGATAGCGTGTGTTTTCTTGTAACTTGGTGGAAAAAATATGGGTTGTTTTTTTTTTAAGTCTTTGTAAAGGAAATTAGGCGTTTGGGGGGAGGGGGAAGAATATAATGTTTCACTGTGATATAATCCAGCAAAACCCCAGGAAATTCGAAGTCCGGCTGACGCTCGGCTGAAAATTCACACCCTCGTACCCCTTAGCTGACCACGGATTTAAATGTGCAGCAGTCAGGGCGAACCTGGAACGCCCTGACTCCCAGCCTCCGGCGTCTAAAAACACCCAAGTGTTATTTCAACAGCAGCCGGCCTTGGAAGGGCTGCCATTTCTGTTTCTTCTTCTGTTTCTCTGTGCACAGTTTATATCTTTCCCAGCCCCTGTGTTGCGCTGCCTGAAATACATGTATTGCACAGTAACCCCAGTCAGGGGCAAGATAGGCTTTCTGGAGAAACGGAAGTCTTTTTTCAGTGAGAAGAGAATTTAACAAGAGAGGAGCAGACTCCTGGAGCCACAGAGTTTCCAAGCTGAGAGAAACTGAGGCTGTCAAACACAATCAAAAGGAAAACAATGGATCCACTGAAAGGTGGAGATGGGTGGGGGGGGCGGCCGAGGGGGACCCCCAGATTTGTCAATGGAGCTCTTTCTGGCTGCGCTTAGAAAAACATTCACCGTCAGGGTGTCACACCTTTGTGCGAGTTTCAGTTACAAAAACCAAATTACAGACCCCAGCACACTGTCAGGAGCCCCTTCTCAATATTTAAGCCCTGTCGTTCCACCCCATTTGTGGATTCCAGGCCATTAATTTACTACTGGACTGTTAATTACAACAGAGTAATGGAAAACCGGGCTTGTGGATTTTATGGATACCGGCTTCTGTGCAAGAGACTGTTGCTACATTCAGGGACTAAAAGCTTAAACTTTAACTACATTTTAAGTATTTGGGACTGGGGTGAAAGGGGAAACTGTGAGGAAATGCTCAGAGCAGGTAAGCAGTTAGTTATTAAATTGGGCTTTGAAGGTCTCTCTTGGTGTATGTCTGCATAGTTTAAGGGTCTCCACAACACAACTTTTTTTTTTTTTTAATGCACCTAATTCGGGTTTTCATTGAATTTTCTGCAGGCACCGATGCTCGGGTATTTTGGCGAATTTCATTCTCCCAACCCTTGTGTGTGGGGAAGAAAAGAAACTCTTTCTCGAGGAGATTTAGAAAAGGAGTAAAAACTCTTTTTTAAAAGGCTTAGGGGAAAGTGGGGTGGAGGAGCCGAGTGGCCAGGAGGCTTTCTTTTCTAAAGCTCAAACTGCAGAGAGGGGGGGCCGTCTGCAGGAGAGCTGAAGCCAATTTACCTGAATTCCGTTGTCACGGCTTGGCTCTTGACTAGGAAGTGATTCTTTTCACTGGCCAAATAAAACCAAATCAGAAGCGTGTTCGGGGTGCAGGGTGGTGCCAGGCAGTGCCCCCACATCCACAAAGCCAGTTGTCTGTGCTGTGTTTGTTTTGGTTTCTAGAGGGGTGGAGACTGGGCCACCGGATTGGGGTCCCACTCCGCCAGGGGGGAGCCTGAGGGGCTCCGTGGCCCGACTGCATGATCTAACCTCCCTTTTCAGGGTTCCCCGGAGAAAGGGGAAGTACCTGCTCCCAGCCAGCCAGGTGGACAGGCCGGCAGACAGACTGTGTTTTCTCTTTGTTTCTCCTTCTCAGAGTCTGTGTGCGGCTCTGAGCCAAAGGCAAAGGCCGGGGGGTGGGGGTGGGGGGGTTGCTCACGACTCTTCAGAAAACAGCCCGTCTCTCTGCACCTGAACCTTCTATCTTTTCACATCCACGACGGTGTTCACTGGGTTCCATCCCAGAACACGTCCGAGAGGATGTTTGCGAAAGATCTGGGAATCCTTAAGAGCAACAAGCCGCCTAAAAATAGAGATTTTTAAAAGCGCCTTGTGACAGGCCCCTTTATTCCACTGTTGACATCCGGTAGGTTCGATGACAAAGACTCCCTAAGAGAACTGCACCGAAAAAGTGCCTGATGATTATTACTAATAAGGAAAAGCACCCAACAGAGAAGACATTAAACAGCTAATATTTCCTTTTAATAGAAGTAACAGACTTTCAAGCTCTTTCTTCCCATCTTAAAACTAGAAAGGGTTTTTTTTTTTTTTTTTTGCTCTTCTTTTATTATAGGAAACGGAGCAGAGGGAAGAATGACAGTAAGACTGCCCTTTCTATGCTCAAGCAAGGTTTCGAGGCCTTGTTCTCGGGTCTCTTTTCCAGATAATGGCCTGCAACCAGCTGAAAAGGGAGGGACAAAAGCACTTTGCACTTCTCGGGTCCGAATAGAATTGGTCACCCGATTGGACTGCGTGCTTAGCAATTAGTCAATAAGGCAACTAATTAATAATTTGACTCGGGGACAAAAGTCGACTTCTCAGCAGCACACACGGAGGTTGTTCGGGGGCCACCGTGAGGCATCTGCCCACAGGACTCCAGCAACACCTCGCTGCACAGAAAGTCTGCACTCACAACGGGAATTCCGGGTTCGCTTCCCTTTATATCAGGCTTCTGCTTCCCATTGGAATGGCACAGTGGAGGGAAGTGATTTTTTTTAAAGCTGTGAAAAGTAGTTAAATGTAATACAAGACATAGTAGTAATGTATTCTCTGGGATCTATATTTATGAACCAGATTGTGCAGTAATAAAAACAGTCAGTATACTCATGATGTAATAGCTGGTCTTTACTAAGTCCCAGGACTGTGCCTTAAGATAATACATCGCTTAATCCTTATGGCCCCACAATAAGGTGGGTACTATAGTCCCCACTTTACAGATAGGGAAACCAAGGCCGGGAGAGTTCAGCCACTTAACCAAGGTCACACCATAGTGAATAGTAAGATTTTGAACTCAGACCCATGGACTCCAAATGTTGCCTCCCTCACCCTGCCCTCCTGGAGTGCACGGGAAATTAATCCAGGGACGTGCAACCAATCTTCCTCCCCACCTAGAGGACAACAGACTGGCCTCCAAGGCCGGCCCTAATTTGTTGTGGGGCCTTGGACCAGGCCTGTGCCCCTGGGCCTCAGGTTTTCCTGATCGAAGTCACGGAGGTCCACAAACAGAACACTGGGTCCATAAAATAACCTTGACCTTCAATGCTCTTGGCCCTGCCAAGAAACATGTTTGTGAGAAACCATCAGAGGTTCTCTCTGGACTCGGAGATGACAACGCTTGAAAAGACACTAGGAATTTTTTTTTTTTTTAAGCTGGAATGGACCGGAAGAGGGAGCTGAGAGAGGCTGCAAAACGCAGTTGTTAAGAACAAGCACATGCTGGGTCTGACGAGGTTCCGCCACGCACTCAGCCGCATTTCCTCACTCATGAAAACGGAGTGACAATGGTGTCCCTTAAGGCGGCAGGTCCTTCCACAACGTCATCCTGTTCAACACCGGTTTATTGTGACGTCGACGCGGCGCCATGGAAACTCGACCCTGTGGACATGCCTTCACTGTGGGGGTGATGATGGTGGTGGGTAGTGATGAGGGCAATGGCGGTGATGAGGGCAATGGCGATGATGAGGATCGTGATAGTGGTTACAGTGAACAGAATGACGCAGACGATGAGGGTGGTGACGATGGTCTTAATAGTGAGCAGGACAATGATGGCGCTCATTTACCCAGGTCACACAGCTGAGGGAATTGAGGCCCCAAAGCCATGTACAAATAACCAATCTGGCCCAAACTGGAATGCTCTCTCCCCAGGGCTGGCCCCCGGTCTCCTCCACAGCCCCGTGCTAAAAATAACTGGGGGAGGGTTTGGCCGAAGGAAACTGGGAACTGCAGGTCACGGCTGCAGTCGGCAGCTCTGGCCGCCCCGGCACCCCAGCTCATTTCACAGTGCCAGGGAAATCTCTCTGTCCTGGCCAGACCTCACTCCCGGCCTTTTACGGATGGACGGCGCCACCTCCAGATGCCGCACCCAGGAGGCGAGGCAAGCTAAGAAGGCAGATTCCAGAGACCTGCTTCGTCACCGGTAGCTCCCTGCGACAGTCCCAGGCTGCATTTTGAGAAATCCTCCCTCAGGGGGCTGATTTACACTCTGGTTTCAGCCCCAGAGGAAAAAGAACCTGCTGAATTGGTCAGTTCAGGTTTCCCGATGGAGCTACGTGGTCCTTCAAGATGCCTGTGAAAGACTGTGAGGAACCAGCATTGCGGGGAAAGAGGAGAACGAGAGGGGGTGGGGGGAAACACCTATATTTCACGCCAAGTAGCAGCAGCAGAACCAATATTTTAGGTCATCCTGATAATAAAAGAAGACTGGTTTGGGGACTCAGGTGAGTCCTGACATCTGGAGACCAGTGCCCCAAGAGGTCAAAGGTGACCAACAGGAACAGGGGATGCTGTTCTCCTGAAGGGACCCACAGCAGACATTGCTAATGGAGAGCGACATTCTCCACCAAGCCCATAGTAGCCTCCCAAGGCTTCTGAAGCACAGAACTCTAGGCAGGCATGAGCAATCAACCAGAGGGGACACAAGGATAAAAACGATTTTCCACTTGGCATGTCGGGAACAAGATGCGTAAATGATTCCTAAGATCTTGCGCCGGCTCAAAAAAGCTGTCAAGTGACGAGGACAGGGGAGGGGCTTCCCTGCAAAGACCAGGTGGCCACAGTCGGCTGAAGGTCTCCCGGCCTAATCAGGAACCAGGCTCCTGGTTCAGTCTCCTGCAAAGACCCCATCTTTGCCTGTTTCTCAGGCCTACCTCGTGCACCTAACACGGGCCGAGCTACCCAGGGGGGCTCAGTCTCCCCAACTGTAAAATGACGTAGCTGGGTCAGATCCTCTCTAATCTAACCCAGCACTGTGAGTCTCGGTTCACTTCTTGGAATTCTTCTTTATCCATCCGCCTCAACGCCCCCCCCCATACTGATAACTACGACGACCATAATAAAACAATAGTCTCGGTTATTATACCAGCCACCACTCACTGGTGCATTGATTACTTCGTCCTCACGGCTGTCACACACAGCAGCTCTGTGACCTCTCTTCACACTCAAGGAAACAGAAGTTCAGAGAGTTATGTCCTTGGCCTAAAGTAACCCAGCCAGGAAAGGTTGAAGCTGGGATTCGGTCTCTGATGGGTCTCCACTGGAAGCCCATACTGCCCCAGCTCTACCCACAACTCCAGAGGGTCTGGGCAAGGCCGTGTTCACCGAGCGCAAACACAGATCTCCTCGTGTCAGTGGGAAAGGCGGAGAGGGGACGTGCGTGTGGCTGTAACACTGTTACCGTCCACCCGGGCTCCCATGGTTTTATGTTGTTGCTTTTTTTTTTTTTCCTGATAAAGGTGTTTCTCATACACATACAGCGTTTTAGGACACGGTTGCCCTCAAATTCCATGTACAGTCATGTGCCACACAAGGACATGTCAAAGAACCACATGCACCACAGTGGTCCTGTTAGTCACAATGGAGCTGACAAATTCTGATCACCTCGTGACTCGTGACGCTGCAAAATCGCCTGACGCCCCGTTTCTCAGAATGTGCCCCCTGGCGTTAAGCTGGTGTGACTGCAGTTCTGATGGAGCTGCCAATCACACAGGCCTCTCCATGGCTGTGGTCGAAGGAGTGGCCCAGGTCACGTGACCCACACCCACACGGTCGCAGTACCGTACACCACCGGAGGCTGGCCACACTCAAGCCCTGCCAGTCGCTGCCCACCTTCCCTAGGTCTGCCCAGCTGGAAGGGGTTTCAGGAGGTGTCCTTTTAGTTGTGGTGGCTTGCAGAGCCCTAGGGCCGCTCTTTCTTTTTAGACAAGTTGGCAACTAGGCATTTGTTGACCCTCAGAAAGGGGACCCGGCCACACTGGCCTCTGACCAAGCGGACCTGCAGTGGGAACTAAACAGTCAATGAAAGACATACTTTTCAGCCTCCACGCAGGAATTTTTAGCCAGGAATTTCCCATGGTGCTTCAAGGAGCATCGCTTGGCCACACCCTCTACGCTCTTCTGTGTCTACGAGCTGGCCTGGATCGACGCTGCTGCACTGCAAGGCGGAGGGGCGCCTGCGCACTGGTTCTGCGCGGCGGGCTTTGAGATGCTGGCCCTTGCCACACTCTTCTCGCGGGATCAGATGGGGCAGAGTGCTTCGATGACCTGGAAATTCTGAAACACAGGTGGTGTTTCCTGCACTGAGCATGGTCGATCCTGAAGGGGCTAACAGAAAGGCAGACTATTTTTAGAAAGAACCCTGGCTCGCTTCCCCTGGGTGCAAGCCACTTAGGTTCCTTCCCGGACCAGAATGCAGCATTGAACGCACAGCAGGCCATCGAGCAGTGCCCCCCACCCTCACCCCCACAATCTGCAGCCCTGATGGTGGGGTCAGGCTGCCTGGTGGCATGACGGTGACTTCTAGAATCAGAAAGACCAGCCATGTGACCTTGGGGACATTTCTAATAGCTAAAACGGGGACCCAGAGTCCTCCTAGTGGTCCTAGGTGTCCTAGCTGGTACCCTCCCGAAGGCAGAACCCAGCTCAGGGACTCGTGGGCAAGTAATTCATCTGAAAAGCGATTCCAGGAAGTAGGAGTGAACAAATGAGGAGAAAAAAAGCCATTTTTATGTACATTAATTATCAGAGTCTCTGCCATAGGCAACACGGTCCAGATTTCACAAGGACATCCTCTGTGGCACCCAGAAGGCCCCCCAGAACTATCGCCCTGGAGGCTGGGACACTGGAGTGTTTTAGTCAGTGGCTCCCATTGTCCCTTCATTCAGTCCCTGCACTTCTAGGCAGAGCTTGGGTGCCACCTAGCAGGCTCTCCGGGCATCGGAGAAGGCCCTGGGACGACTGCCAAAATGCAGGGAGCCAGTCCCTGTGTCTGTCAGTGTTAAGGCCTGTGGGAAGCCGGGGGGCACTGTCTGCTGCAACTGAGGCTGAACCCTGTCCTGAGCAGCACCTACGACATCCACCTGGAATCTGTACCAAATAACAAACGAGACGAGCATTACCCCGGCAGAAAAGAAATGGTCAACTCAAGATAACAAGTGAGTTCCCTTTCAGATGCCCACCCTGAGCCACTAGAGCCCAGCTGTGGCAAAGAGTCTGAGACACCAACTGAGCTCAGCGGGGAGGAGTGCGGGGGTGGATTATTGATGTCTGCCATGAGGATGGCGGGGGCAGTGGTACTACGTATGTGGGCTGCTAACTCTGGGTGGCCAAGATCTAGAATACACTGTTTCTTTTGGCAAGGCTTCCACTTCACACCTACGGGCTACGTTGTCTTCATCTGTAAACGAGAATGACGTTATGCTTGACCCCCTGGCCTCACGGGAAGACGATGAAATCACGGAAGGGCATGGGAAAGATGAGGGTCCGCATAAGTGAACTTTCCAGCCAGCCCCCTTCTCGCCCAAGAGGTGGGGAGGAGCTCTTGGGAGTAAGGTGGTGTTCTCGCTACTTACGTGCACGGAACAAGACTGACTGGCCGCTAGGGGACCCTTACTTGACGATCCTCTTTGGAGGCAATGAGTTGCTTTTTTCCTGCCCCCCAACTTTTAACATTTTTCATGGTAAAATAGTACCCTGAACTTTCTTGTGGCCTCTCCACACACTCAGCCCATCAGGTTTGGGTCCATCTCTCTCCAGAGATGGGGCTTTCACTGGTCTAAACCAGAAAAGTCAGCAAACTACTGCCCGTGGAGCCGTCGGCTGCTTTCATAAGCAAAGTGTTATTCAAAGCTGGCCATGGCCAATCATTTATATATGGTCTATGGCACTTTTCATGCTAGAAAGGCAGAGTTGATTGTTGTAATAGATATCGTATTGTTCACAGCCTAAAATATTTATCATCTTCCTGACAAGAAAATGTTTGCCAATCCCAAGTCTAAGCTAATCTCCCTACCCATGCTCTGGGGGCCACAGTTGGTTCATAGATAGAATTTGACCCACATTGGAACAGGGAAGCTCAAAGCTCTATTTTCCTCTGAACATGAAGCTGAGAGGATGTGAGGTCTGGAGCCCTGCAGCCATTTTGCAGCAATGAGGAGTCATCTCTCTGACCTCAAAGTCAAGTAGAGGAGGCAAGACATACATAATTGAAAGCACAGAAGAACACGAACATGTGAGGTAGCAGCCACCCGCAGCCTGGCGTTCATGGGGTTTTTTGGAAGGGGTGTAGCGTCCCTGGCTGGAGGAGGAATGGGGCACACACCGCACAGCAGGCACTGTGCTAAAGCGCATTTTATCCCAATTAATTTCCTAACAGTCCTCTGAGGCGCTCCCTATTTCTTACACCCATTTTACAGGGGCAGAAACTGAGGCTCGGATAAGCTCGATAAGCTGTCCGGTACCTAGCAGGGACTCCAACCGAGCTCACTGACTGGTCCTCAACAATGTCCCTTCCTTTCCCACCCTGGCACCTTTGTCGCCAGGCTGGCCTTTCCTTGGTGTGTGGGGGAAGCTGTGGGAATCCCTGCCACCCTCTGTCCCTTCTCCTCTTCTGCTCCCCTCTCTGTACTCTGTGGCTCTTGATAGCACAGGGGGCTGAGTGATGACCTTCTGTTTACCTGGCCCCATCCTGGGCCTTGTGTGGGGATTCCCATGCATGCTTGAGATGTTTCTCTGGTAAGTCCCAGCTCGGAGAGGGGCCAGGGGTATTCCAGCATTCCCGGGGCTCAGCAGGCACCTCCAGTGCCCTTCCTGGGCCATCGGACCCAGAACAAATCATATTCTCACCACGGCCCACTCCGGTCTTGCTCCTGCCCACCTCTTTGGCCCCATCCCACCCACCCCCAATGCCCCTCACCCTCGGGCTACAGTGACACTGGCCTCCCTTCCTTCTAACATGCCACACCTCAGATGAGCAAAGCCCCGCAGCTGTTTCTCAGGACTTGCTCCGTTGCTATGGCTACAGGGAGCCGTTATTCCTTCCTCCTGAATTTCCTCTCTGTCAGTTCAGGTTTACCCTGAAGTTTCTGTTCAGCACCTGCAGTGGACAATGAGGATGCTCCGTCCCTGGACCTCAGACCCATGAAACTCTCCCACTTCCCTCCCTGCTCTGTAGAACTCCTTCCTCCAGCCCCACTCTGGTTCCGGAGTCCCCAGGCAGCAGCGGTCTCCCCACTCGGGAGCCCACCCCACAGTGGGCCAAGCCACCTCCCCGCCCAGAGACGTCTCAGACCCACGCCTTAACCTTTGCTCCCCGTTTTACAGACAACCAAAAGCACCTGCAATTCTGTGGCTTTTCTTACAGGCACAGAACCTCCCACTGGGCAGGCTCCCCACTCCAGTTGACTCAGGCAGAGTTCAAGGGCCGGACCCGCGAGGGGCCCCACATGGAAAGCCCCCACTTGATGGAGCGAGCAGGGGAGGGGCTGACCTCATTTATTCCCAGCAGTCCTCCACGCCTCTGTTTCTCAAAAATGCGCATCGCCATTTCTCCCCACAAGATACATGACGACTGTTAAAAATGAAATTTTGCACAAATAAAAATGTCCCCTTAATCCCACGTCTTCCCACAGATATCTGTAGTTGCCAATATGATGTATTCTTCTAGCCTTTTAAAGGCTTTTTTAAAAGGTGAGTAAGTTTACAGCACACGTTATCTTGTTGTCTACATTTATCACCTCAATATAAGACAGGCCTCTCCCACTGACGATATAAACATTTTGAATAGTTGCCCATTATTCCATTGTTTGGATATACGATAATGTATTCCTCCCATTCCCAGTGGGGGAACATTAAGATTGTTTCCATTTTCTCAGTACGATAAACAACACAGCAATGAACATCTTCAACCACGTATCTTGGCACCTTGTTCCGTTTTTCGTTTGTTGTTCTGTTTTGAGTCCATTCTTGGGAATGCGATGCCAATGGTCCACTGACCGCACTTGGGGGAATGAGGGGCTGGGTTTGGAGGACTAGATTGCCTTGTGCAGACCATGTGCTGTGGGAAGACCGAGAAGGGGACCAGGGAGACGGCAACCTGCCCAGGACAAAGGCAGGAGGGGAAATCAGCAACTGCCGGAAAGGACCGGTCACCAGCAAGATGCATACCATCAAAAATAAAGACAGATTTTAAAATTTTGTTTTCCTTCTTCCCATAATCCCCGTGACCTTACACGTAGGTGAACTTGTGGTTTTTCCCCTTCCAGCCCCCCGACACACTCACATAAACACACACCCCTTTCACACAGGGAAACTGAGGCTCGAAAGCACGAGTCACGGGCCACAGGTTGCACTTTGGGAAAGAGCTGAGCCACATGCCAGCAGCCAGCTCACGCCTGCCTTCCCCCCCCGCCCCCCGCTCTGCATCGCAACACAGAACCTACAAACGCCCCTGTGAGGCCCTGGGGCCGTGTGCAGACCCGCTTGAGGGCTCTCTCCAAAGGCCTCCAGTTTCTCCAATAATGAGGCCAGTTGGAAGCTGTTAACACAGATGGGAACCAGCCAGGAACAGGTGAAAGGCCGTTCAACCTATCAGCACTACTTTCGGCTCCAGCACGCTGCTGGCTCCCTCTCCCCGACTTCCAGGGGCCCCATCCCCACATGCACCTGCCAGTAAATGAGCAGCGGCCCCGAGGGGCGACCTGGGTCTCCCCCACTCTGAACTGGCTGCCATGTCCTCCCATTTCCTGGAGCCCCCTGGGAGAGAAGTTTCTCCGGGTCAATATATGGTGCTAATGAGGGGTAGCCGGTGGGAAAAGGCAAGCTTTACTTGATCCAGGGCTTGGAAAGGAGCCAGGGTCTCTGGCCGGGGATTCTCTCTCTCTCCAGGTTAGTGTGCCGTGCGGGGAGATTAAGATGTATAGTGTGCAAATGGATTAACCTTTTCCAGGCCTCTTTAATGAGGCTTCCTATAATAGGGCCATTTCTCTTCCTCGTGCATGTGTACACATTCACACACGCACATGCACGCAGTCCTTAACATAATCCATATGGAAATAAAACTCTCTCCCTTGCTCCGTTTTTTTAAGTGGATTCTAAAACGGGCAGCACTTTTTTCCTTCAAACGAAACCCCACGGTTCAACCACATGCACTCCCCGCGAATGTGGAAGGCAGTTGCAGCCAACAAGCAAGGCCCCCTCTTAACACCCGGCTTTATGGACAGCGAGTAATCCACGAGGCCAACAGCTCTGGAGGGTGGGGAGGGGGCAGCACAGGGTACGGGCACGTCCCCAAGGCACACACTCAGTCCTAGGACTCTCTCTGGAAGAAGCAGCGGAAGCCGATTTCTACAGCGAGGGACCATTACGGTCTATCATTCACACCCGCATCTGGCTGGGTACCTGCCAGTTAAAAATGCACACTGGGCCCTGGCTGGTGTAGCTCACTGGATTGAGCACGGGCTGCGAACCGAAGGGTCACCAGTTCGATTCCCAGTCAAGGCACATGCCTGGGTTGCGGGCCAGGTCCCCAGTGGGGGTCACGTGAGAGGCAACCACACATTGATGTTTCTTCTCTCTCTTTCTCCCTCCCTTCCCCTCCCTCTAAAAATAAATAAGTAAAATCTTTTAAAAAATGTACACGGGGAAAGAGACAGGGGTGGTTGCCAGAAGCTGGGGATGGCGGCGGATTGGCGAAAAGGGTGAAGGTGGTCAAGACACACAAAGTCCCGGTGACAAGATAAGTAAGTCCTGGGGATGCGAAGCACAGGGTGGTGGACGTAGTTAACAATACTGCGCCATGTATTTGAACGTGGCTAAGGGAATAATAGATCTTAGACGTTCTCCTCACAAGGAAAAGAGCTCTGTAACTGTGTGAGGAGACGGGGATTAACGAGATTTCCTATGGTCATCAGTTCACAATATACAGGGTCCAGCACAAAGAACGCCCCTCTTGTATGACCAAGTCTTACGCAAAATCGTAAGCATGAAATTCTGTACCATAACGATATCACGCGCAAGCATGCCACGTGACATTTTAGGTGGCGTGTTCAAATTAAAACTATAAATGGTTGCACCCACGTTACAGCCCCACCTGCCACACTCCAGCAGCAGCTACTCCTGCGGGACCCTGTTTACAAACATTGACTCGTCTCGTTGCACACCTGAAACTAATATAATGTTGTACGTCAATTGAAAAGGAATTTTTTCAGTTGTAAAAAACCACACAAGTTGACCTGATTAGACTAGCAATGAAATGCAAATAAAAATTTTACATGGGAAGGAAAATTAAAAAGCAGATCCTGAAGCTGCTCCTCCACCCCCTGGGTTTTCAAAAGCCATCACTATAAACCACATCAGGGCTACAGACAGGAACCCTCCTTGGACCTAAGCTCTTTCAAGTCCGTCTTGGTCTGAGTTCCTTCTGACCCGAAGCTTCCCAGAGAGCAGGGGCATTCTCAGGACACATGAGTGTCCGAACGCAAGAGGTCAAGTGATGGGCTGGTGGTCAAAATTGAATTGTCTGACAAGGAAATCAAACTGCAACTTCCTTGAAGTATTTTTGAAAACCCTGACAACTTAGAAATTTAAAGCTATAGTCCCCAGTCACTTGAGACAAAGAGATAATAATCAAAACCAACAATTACAAGAAAAATAACAACAATGGGAATACTGCACATTGTTAAAACCATAGGGGAAGTGTCCAAAGCTGTAATCAGAAGCACAGGCATAGTATTAATGCTGCCATGATGGTATTTACAAGGAGACAAATAACAAACTGAGCATTGATTCAGGAAGTTAAAGATGAAGAACCAAACAACTAAAAAAATGCAAGGAACTATTAACAAAGAGAAAAGAAGAAATACATAAATTTAGATTTAAAAAATCCAAAGCAAAGATACAAAACTTTAAAGGCTCTAACTGGGAGGGGATAAAGCAAGATACACACAATTAGGAGGAAGAAGATTGGTGGAGAGTGACCACAGAGATGGAAATGACTAAAAATAGCAAAACCTTGATCATGTGACAAAATCTATGCTAAAATATTTGCCACGTCCAGAGGGTTAACATTTTAATGATAAACATAGTTAACATTAAGCATACTTGCAAATGAATAAGAAAAAAACCACAGCAGAAAAAGGAGCAAAGGACAGATCTATTTATGCAACTCAACACATAATAAATCATACAGGCAATTAACACATCAGAAAATGCCCAACTACACTGCAAACCAAAAAGATAAGAATGGAACCAACCGTGATATCATTTTTTCCTATCAAAGTAGCAACAGTTTTTTGCTATCAAATCAGCAAAAGTTTTGTTTCCATGGTGGTTCTTCGTGCGGACGGCAATATCCCATAAAAGCGGGCCAGAGGTAAGCCAGGTGTGTGACTTCACGGGTGAGATGGATGTAAGTCAGTAAGTTAGTTTATCCCTTTAAAAAACTCCTGGGAAACATCTCAGGGGAATGTCTGGCAACTCTCCTTAAAGAGGTTCCAAATGCAACTCTTATCTGTAAATGCTGATGCAGTAAGACCTGATATCTACATGTTTGGGGGGTTCAAGATACCAGGAGAGTCAGATTTGGGGTGCATGAGAAGGAGAGCGAGCTAAGAATTTGGACACCTGGCTCTTGCCCCATGCGCTTCTCCCACAATTTGCTCGGCAAATTATTTAGTTGTACGCTGATGCAATTTCACTACCTGAGTGATGATGAGGGAGCTAAGTTCTAAGACCTTCCCCCAACACTTAGTGTTGTTTTGGTCTTTTCTCGGTGCCAGAGTCTTCCCGGCACCTCCAAGATGGCAACATGTCGGCACGAAGACAGAAGAGAAAAATTAATGGGGGGGGGGTCAAGAAAAATGGACAAACCATCAGCTACAAGAGAGAGCTCCTAACCTTTGCTCGGATGCATTTTCTGTTTCTTAAATGAGCTCTAATGCTTTGCACTTAAGTGCCTGATAAATATTTGTTGAGTTAATTAATGCATGGAATGAATGAGCCAAAGAGATAGAAAGCCTATTTTTATAAGGTGTTTTGTTTTTTGGACTTTTTTTTTTCACTTATCCCCAAATCACTGGAAGGGTGTCATAAGGAATATTGATAAGGTGACTAGGGTCTTTCAAAAAGAAACTGAGCTGAGGAAGGCTGTCTGTGGACTTGTGCGTGCGTGTGTGCGTGTGTGTGCATGCACCAGATCAGGTCTCACCAGTGCTACACACGGAATAAACACCAGGCCCCATGGCCCAAACACCCCAAAGCAGCCGGTCATGTCAGAGGGAAGGAATTACCAGGCAAACCAGTAACTGGTGGTCCTTCAGAGCTAAGATTCTGTGGCCAGGGGGTGTCAGCCACATGGACTCAACCACGTCCATCCACTCCCCAGCCATCGTTGTCACCCTGAAGGTCAGAAGGAAAGGAGCCACTGTGGGCGGAGCCACTGTGGGCGGAGCCACGTTCCAGATGTGGCTACTCCACGGTGGGGCTGTCGGTGAGGCGACAGGCTCCAGTCAAACCACAAAGCAGGTGATCTCAAGTTGGGTTTGGTCACAAGGACAACCGTCTGCATGCGTGTCACCTACAGCCGACATCCACTTAGTCTTTCCCAGGGAATCCTTCTCAACACTCAGACCTCTGGCGCCCGTACCAGTCAATCAGGGCTGTCGCACGAGACGAAGCACATGAATCTATGTGATCCCTAGTTCAGGGACTATCTGATGTCTCGATCCTGGACAGTATGAGCCGGGTGTGTCCTCCCCAAATCCATTTGTTGAAATCCTAAGCCCTGGTGCCTTGGAGTGTGGCAGTGTTTGGAGAGAGTCTTTAAAGAGGTGATGAAGTGAAAATAAGGCCATGAGGGTGGGCTCCGATCCAGCATGACGTTGTGACAAGGAGTCATAAGAAGGAATGAGGACACGGACACACACAGAGAAAAGACCGTCTGAAGACACAGGGAGAAGATGACCACCCACAAGCCACGGAGAGTGGCCTCAGAAGACATCAGCCCCGCCGACACCTGGACCTTGGACTTCTGGCCTCCAGAACCATGACAAAACACGTTTCTGGTGTTGAGCCCCTCAGGCTACAGTTCTCTGTTGTGACAACCCTAGCAGACGAGCAGAGTGGGCGTGGGTGAGGTGAACAAGTTAAGCTACACGAGGGTACGTGAGATGTGACTTTTTTGTCATTAAATCACAAATCTGTGTGAACATGTGGGTGGGGGTGTGCAGCACAGGCAGCGTACCCGTACAGAGGAAAACACTGGCAAATGTTCACAGTGGCTCTGTCTAGGAGGTACAACTTCGGGGAGGCGAGGGCGCGAGGGTGTGGTTTCTTGTCCTTGCCGATCAACACCGGTTCTCCCGAGACCACGTCCTGATGGTGTCATCCCGGAAAGATCTACTTGAACGCACTGAATCCTCTCCATCGCCCCAGGAGCTAGGGACTGTTTTAGTCTCCATTTTCCAGGTGAGAAAACTGAGGCACAGAGAGAGGTGAAGGGACTTGCCCAAGACAACGAAGCTGGCAGCTGACGGGGCCAGACCTCCCAACCAGGATGGTGTGGCTGCTTGTCCGTGGCCTTCACCATGGACCTGCCTCTCTGTGGCTGTCTGATCCGGCCGCTGCTTTACTAAACATTTATCAGAATCTGTCTGGCTCCGTGTGTGACTCGACACACGTGTGCATGAGTGTACACACACACACATACACATTCAGGCCCCTTCCACTGCGCTTCGTGGCTCAGCAAATGACCCGAGGCCTTTTTGTGGGAGGTTCACAGTTTAATTGGATTCAAGACCCCACACTGGGCAGGGTGGCACCCCTCTTGGAAATCCACGGAGGAAGACCTCAGGAGCTCTGGGAGCCTCCATTCCAAGGGGGACGACCCTTCCACTCCTGTACGGGGGCAGGGCAAGCAGCCATTCATATTTTATAAGTTTGTTTAATGGAGTCTTCTTTGGGGGGGGGTTATGTATTTTTAAAGACCACACAGCTTAGATGGATGGAGACACTACTCCGATTCTCCTCTTAAAGCCAGAGAGCTGGGGAAGGCCAGCCCTTCTGGGGCCAAGGAGGGACAGGGAAGAGTCGCAAATGGACAAGTGCCCATCAGCAGGGAACTGGTTAAATAAATTATGTTCATCCTCGTAATGGAATCCGTGTGGCTGTTAGAGGGAATGANCCCCTCTTGGAAATCCACGGAGGAAGACCTCAGGAGCTCTGGGAGCCTCCATTCCAAGGGGGACGACCCTTCCACTCCTGTACGGGGGCAGGGCAAGCAGCCATTCATATTTTATAAGTTTGTTTAATGGAGTCTTCTTTGGGGGGGGGGTATGTATTTTTAAAGACCACACAGCTTAGATGGATGGAGACACTACTCCGATTCTCCTCTTAAAGCCAGAGAGCTGGGGAAGGCCAGCCCTTCTGGGGCCGAGGAGGGACAGGGAAGAGTCGCAAATGGACAAGTGCCCATCAGCGGGGAACTGGTTAAATAAATTATGTTCATCCTCGTAATGGAATCTGTGTGGCTGTTAGAGGGAATGAAATAGAGCTGCAGGCCCTGTGACGGAAGGGTGTTCGTGATACACGGGGGGCGGGGGGGTCAGGTGGGGTGGGGGGGTCCTTTACGGAGGGAGAAAATTGTGGGGCGGGGGCGCCTGTGTGCGTAATGATGACTAAGAATACGGACCCTGGCCGGGCAGAGTGGGCCTCCCCTCCCAGCCCCACCAATTCCTAGCCGGGTGGCCTTGGCTCTTAGCCTCCCTGAGCCCCGATCGCCTCTCCTGTACAAGGAGGAGGAACTCCAGCGTCTGTCCCACCCGCAGTCTGGTGTGAGGGTGAGACGAGAGAACACGCGGACAGCGCTTTCCTTCGCCAGGTGCCCAGCGAGCCCCCGGGGAGTGATTCCTGTGGAAAACGCCCACGAGGAAGCCTGGATGCTGATGGGAGGAAGGCTCGCACCTCTTCCTGGGCCTTAGTCGCATCTGAACCTCTATAGTGTGTGTATTTGACTCATCACTAAAATGCACTAAAGTGCAGTGGGGTTCGTTGTTGTTTTTCAATGAAAGGCTCCTGAAAGGAATCCTTTGTGTCCTGACAGTCGTTTCTGCTGAGCTCGTTGCGAGGTCGCCAGACTCCCGGGGCAGGTCTCGCCCTGCAGAGTGGAGTGAGTCTCCCTGAATCTCTTGCACACTCCCCCAGACAGAGACTGTGGCAATCGGGGCCTCCCCCCAAAGTTAATCCCCATCTTCCCTCATGCCATTCCAGGACGCTAACCAGATGAAGTTGGGCCCAGTGAGCAACCCTACAGAAGTCCAGGGGCCATGAGAGAAAGAACACAGCAAACAGCGGGGGAAAAGTTCCTGAGCAAAAATTTACAAATACCAGGCATTTAGATGAGGCAAGATAAGATGAGAGAATGGGATGAGATAGGATAAGATGAGATAAGATGGGGGCTCATTTCATCTTTCCCAGACATTCTTTCACTGAGTCGGTGTTTAGAAGTGGCGGCCGAGGCCCAGAGAGGTGAAGACACTTGCTCAGGGCCACACAGCCCCCGGCAGCAAAGCCAGAATGCAACCCCAGGTCTACCTGGCCACAAAACCAAGGCCTTCGCCAGGGGGCACAGCGATAGCTCGTGTGCTCGGTCCCAGGGAAAGGGGACAGACCCGCACCACGGCCACGGCCAACAAAGGCCTCTGTGCCCTCTACCATCTAACACACACCAAGGGTGAGTGCAAATCGCTTCGCATCTGGGACCGCCCTTGAAATGTGTGTGACAGCCCAACTTCAGCGCTTCCCAAATTCTTTCTGGGACGCCACCCCGCTTTGTTTTACGTGGTGGTGATGAGTGCTTTATCAGGAAAGAGTTTCCAGATACAGTAACCTCAGGGAGTTCCAGGTTAAAGTATTTTTGTTCAGCGTGTTCCCTAGGGCAGGGCCTGTCTGAGCCTTTGAGGCCAAGCGCATCGGACGCCCCCAGACGGAGAGAGCCGCACTGTCCAAACTCATCGGCTCCCGGAGTCCTGTCCTTGGGAAGGGCATCCGAAGGTCGTCCCGAAGCAAATGTGTCTTCTCCCCCTCGCTTGCTTTTCCAGACACATTGAAAACAGGCAGAAAAGTTCAAACACGCTTAAATCTAAGATCACAAGAACAATTACCCAGATCTCTCCCAAGATCATCCTTGAGAATTCCAAAATGCCCACGATTCTTAGCTCCACAGTATGTCTCCAAACCACAACGACCTCCCAGGTGGGGGGGTCAGCCCACGCTTTTTTCCCCAATGCGAAAATCTAAAAACAGTATTTAAAAATGTTATATACACGGTCCAGCACAAATAACAGCCCCTTTTTATGACAAAAATCTTCTATTACAAAATCATGAGCGTGTCATTCCATCACATAATATGGCACTCAAACATGCCATGTGACATTTGAGGTGACATGTTCCAATTAAAACTATAAATTATTACTCCCATATTATTACCCTGCCAACCCCACTCAAGCAGGCGTTACTTCCGTTGGCCCTTGTATATGTGTCTGTGTGTGTGTGTGTGCATAAAAACTTGAGTTTACAAAGTTTTAGGGACTAGATGAAGGAGTCAAATGTTGACTTACCATATGTCATTTATCGAGCCTGATGTGTTTTTAAATCGCATATGATATGAAACAACGCTGACGCCGGAAGCCTACTCTCGCCCACTCCCACGCATCACGAAACAGTGCAAACCCTCTGCCTGCATCTCCGTGTTAAGGATGCCCCTCGAGGCGCCGTTCCCCGCGGCATTCAGTTCACAGCGCATTCGTTCGCCGTTGCCCGAGCTGCGCAGAAACACACCCGAGTCTCACCCGTGGTGGTGCCGTCACCGGAAATGTCACCCCAGGCCACAGGCACGCACACTTGGGACACGGGGCCCGTTGGAACAGTTATGTTTTTCCCTTCATTCCCCTTTTTGGTGTCTGCGATCCTCAGCACATCAGGGCCGGAGCTGTTTGTAAAGGGAGTTTTGGGAGGCCTGTTTACATGACTTCAAACCCTGGCGGCTCTGAGTCATGGCCTCCTGGAGTCAAGCCTCCTCGGCTCTGATGGGTGAGGTCTGGACTCTGCAGAGAGCGAGCTTGGAGGCTCACGTCGCTCCCAGGCAGAACTTGGCTGGTCTCAATAAAATAACTGCAGGGTGGCTCATGACCCCAGGGACCACCTAGGAACCTGGGTGTCTCTCCCCACGCCTCCTCTCTGCGGGATCGTTATGGGGAGAGACCTCTCCCATCCTGGTTGGGCTCGACGAAGAAAAGGCCTCACTCCCCGGAGGACGTCCGTGCTCAGCCAGCCTCGAGGGGGTTAAGCATAAGCCTTGCTCGTCAGCTCGGGCGGTACCCAGCCCTACTGTGGCAGGGGCCTCTTTCTTACCGGGACCAGGAAGAGCGAGGGCCAGAAAGGAAAAATTATTGACCCAGGGAGAGCACTCGATTGCAACCTCATGAGTAAATGGGCCATTTATCCCCCAGTCCGGAGCTCCTTGAAAAGGTGACCGTCCATCAATCCCTCCTCTGAGCTGCCCCTTGATGAGCTGTTCTATCAATGGGCTAATTTAGCTGATTACAGAGGAATTTGAGAGGAATGGGCCGCCAGAGCCTGGGTCTCAGCCAGCGATGCATTAAGTTCACCAGCGTCTCCGCCACCTCCCCGCCCCCGCCACTTGGGACCAATAGGGGAGTCTTGTTGCTGAAACCATGTCCCATCTGATGGGCTTTCGTTAAACTCAGCTCCCGCTTATCAGGTGCTAGGTGGGAAACCTGCTGTTCTGGGGCATGGATTGTTCTGTCCTCTGAGTCCTTGATGGGGCAAGATGGCCTCTGGGACCAGCGCCAGGCTATTCTCAGCTGCTGGTCAGCAGCAGGTCAACCACCGCCCAGCCCCATAGGATAGGAGTGCACGAAGAGATTGTGTAGAGGCCCAGGCTGGACTGTCATTGCTCCTTTACCCCCCACCGTCTGACCTTTGCTAGTGCACAAGGCTTGGGAAGCGGCCCCACCCTCCCTCAACAAAGGAGGGCCAAGTTCACATCCAGCCCGAATGGGGGAACCACCATGCTGGAGATCTCCCCACTGCTCCCCAAGAGACTGCCTTCCAGAGTTCCCCCAAGAGCCTCTAGTGGCCCCCTCTGACAATCCCCATCTTTTGGATCAAGGTACTGCCCTATCCAGTTACGCCACTTAAAGCACTGAATTATTCACCATTAGCCATTTACCCTTTAGTATGAATTAGTCTGTTTACTTATGGCTCTGGGGACAAGACACACAAGAATAAGTCCAGAAGTCTATGCTGAGGGCAGAAGGGCTGAAAGACACCACATCAAAGGTTACAAGGCATTCGATTCCCTGCACGGTTGGGGCACAGCAGGTTGAAATGGAAAGAAAACAAAGGTACTCAAAGAGGAGGAAAGAAGGCCTAGGCAACAAAATTGTCACATTTTCATTTGGACCTAAAGGGATCCCAAATGCAGAAAAGCACGCACCTTCCAGCTCAAACCCTCATTTAAAGGAATAAGAACATAGACTTACATAGGGGGGGCTACAAAGTGACCTGTATATCATTCATTTCTCTTTTTTTTAATTTATTTTTTTAAAGATTTTATTTATTTATCTTAGAGGGGAAGGGAAGGAGAGAGAGAGAGAAATATCAATGTATGGTTGCCTCTCGTGCGTCCCCTGCTGGGAACCCGGAACTGGCCTGCAACCTAGGCATGTGCCCTGACTGGGAATTGAACCGCGATACTCTGGTTCGCAGGCCCGTGCTCAATCCACTGAGCTACTATATCATTCATTCCCATTAAAGTGGATCTGAAACCAATCTCACCCCTTCTAGTGGATTTTCTATTGGGACTGTGTTGGTACATAAGTAATCCCACTTGTTTATTTCTCCAACTTAAAACCCAAGGCCACTTGTATTAGGCAGAAATCTTTTGATTACAAGTGACAGAAATCAAACTGAAACCAACCGGAGCAAAAGAGTGACTTTATCGGCTCACGTAACTTTCAAATTTAGAGGGTGCGTTTCAGGCACGGCTGGGCCTGGGGCTCAAATGATGTCAGCAATCTCCTTCCAACTTTCATCTCTTCTCCCTGTCTGTTGACTTCATTCCTATACAGGTTCTCCACGTGTAGTTTCAACGAAGGCCACCAGAAACCCCAGACACACATCTTTCAGCTTAGAAGCCATTGGAAAGATAACAGCTGAGAGTTCCAGCAAAAGTCCCAGAACTGATTCTCATTGGACCCATTTGCGTCTCACACCCATCCGTCAACCAATCAGTGGGGCCCGAGGATGGACTGCCCAATTGGCCAGACTAAGTCGCATGCCTAGCTCTGGGCCTGATAGGCTCAGCCACATCCCAACCACATGACCTGTGAGTCAAGACAGGTGGTTCTCCAAAGAGAAACCAGGAAGCTGCTTTCCAGATGAAGAGGGAGGGATTCTAAGAAGCGGGGGGAAGCAACTTCCGTAAGGCTCATAAATAGAGTAGTGCAGAGAAGTGTTTGGGGTTCCCACATGGAAAATTCTAGATCCCAGTGGTGGTACATATAGTGTAGACGGGACTAGTTTCAATGACCGCCCCCAAGACAGGTTGATCCCCCTGTAGGTTTCAACTCATTTTCTGATATTCTGAAATCTGCTGATCCTTTCGGATTTCCAACTCAGTGGGCCTACCCGTGGCTGAAATGGCACACCAAAGACCCCCTGCTAATGACGAGAACCCTGGTCTCACGGCACACAGGTGGAGCCAAGTTCCAGAAGGATGGATTTCTCTCTTCATCTCAAGGAGTAAGTTTAAGCAGCCAAGTAACCTCTCGAAGCCCCTCCCTCAACTCAGCGCAACACAGATCAGCAGGGAAGAACATTTTTGGAATCAGAGCTACGTTCAAGTGGGCGCTAACCTGTGTTACCTGGGGCTAGTGAGTTAACCTCTCTGAACTTCCGTTTCCTCAACCACAAACAACCTGTACTGCACAGAGTTGTTCCAAGGGTTCGGCTAATCACACATTCAACATTAATTGGGCACCTATGCTGATAGCGCAAGGCACTGGGGGGTTATAAAAGAAACAAAATTCAACACCACAATGGGGCTTATACTCTGGCAGGGGAAACAGACACTAAGACGTAAGTAAATTATTTTGAGTGTATGAGATAAATTCTATGGGGCACGGGGAGAGTAGAGCAAAGCAGTGGAAATTAGAAATGATTATGGAGGAGAGGAAAGTTTCAGTATTGAACGGGAAGGTCAGCGTGAGCCTCATGGAGAAGGCGAGACTTGAGCAGAGACTTGAAGAAGGTGAGTGAGGGGGAAGGAGGTGGAGGGGGGGGTCTCCGTCAGAAAGGACAGCCAGCACCAGGGCCCTGTGGTGCAAATGTGTCTGGTACAAGCATGGCAAGGAGGACACCGTGACTAGAGGAGGGAACAAGGGGGTGGACAGAGAAGAAACAAGGCGTCCGACCCCATAGGGACGCGTGGCCACTCTGAGGACACGACCTATGAGGTGATTAGCACGGCTTGGCCCCCGAAGATTCCAAGAGGTGGAAGGTGGTGGTAACGGTGACAGAGACACCGGGGGTGCTGATGTGGATGGCGACGATGACGACCATGTGATGGGACGGGTCACCCGGCCGGCATGCCAGTGACAGCATTCAGGAGAGCAGAGAGAGCCGCTCGGAGGGTTTCCAAATTAACACGAGCAATTTGCACTTTGAACCCACGCTGAGAAAATTGCTCTGTAAACGCAGGGTGTTTCCTGCCATCACGGGTCTTTATCATGTGCCTGACACCATTATCACCGAAAGGTCACCAGGTGGCACCCATTAGCAGGACTAACACTTGCTCTGCCTGCACCTCTCTGTCCTTCTCTTCCCCCGACCCCTGCAGAAACACCCTGAATCTAACAAACGGCCCCCTGGATACTATGTGTCCCTCACTGGGGGCCTTTTGTTCCACCCAAGTGGGCCACTGCCTAGGAAACACGGGGCAGGGGTGGCGGTCCAAATCATCCGAGTATCATTAATACTGACTGACAAGCCGCCGGGTTATCCGCATGGACATCATCGGGCCAGCGCCGGCCTCGCTCTGGCTCTGAGCTCCCGGAAGCTGTTCCGAAGTGTGACGAATCCTTCTCAGGTGGCTGTCGCCCCAGCTCATTGGTTCCAAAGCACCGCGTCTCCAAAGAGGAGCTTCCCACACGCCTCTAGCATCTGGACACTCACAGATACGATGGAGGATGCCCCCTTCCGCGACCACTGACCTGGCTACCTGGGCTCCTCTCTTTACCTGATTTCACTTTCCACCGCCTTGGGACGGGAAGGTTCTCTCCGAAACTTCCGTTTAGAACAATCCCACTGTTCCATGTTTTCTAAACGCCCTCACGAAGGTGCGGACTCCACAGACCACCACCAAAGCCCCGAGAGCCTGGGCCTCTGCCTTCGTGTCCAGCTTTGCGTCCCACCAGCCCTCCGGCCAGGCCGTGGCCTTGAGGGCCACTGTGTGGGCAGCTCCCCACCGCCCGTGCCGTGCCCCCGGCGTGGCCAGCTCCCAGGTGTCGTTCCACTCGGCCCCCTCCACCCCATCCATACTCCCACTGCGGCTTCAGCTTCCCCTGCCAGGCTGCGTCCTGACGTCTCTCCCTCATCTGCCGGACGTGAGATCTCGCTCGCCCTCGGCCTCCCCCTCCGAGGAAGGGTCTGCACAACAACGTCAGGGGCTCAACAACAACTAACTGCTTGCACAGAAGAACCAGTTGTGAGTTCAGTCAAGTACCATCCTGGCTTTACGCCCTAAAGCCGCCGCAGCAGGCTCCCTCGGCACCCCGGGGTTCAGGTCTCTGCCCCACCTCTCATCAGCAGTGACCTTCCCAGGCCCGGTCTACCCATCTCTAAAAGGGGGTAGCACCCACCAGTCCTAACGGCTAGGATGAGGATTAAGTAAGATATTCTAGGGCATGGCCCACGAGGGTTTGTGATCAATGTTATTACATTCTCCACATCAGTTAAGGGCTCCCCATGTCCACATAGCTGAGTAATTCTTGTCCATTTGCTCACTGATGTATCCCCAGTGACACGCCCCTGCCTGGAACGCAGCGCCTGGCCTTGCTAGGCCGAGGGAGAAAGACCTGTTCTACAGTCTCTGGCTTCACCGGGAGGAGTCTCACAACACCATTTTCTCATTCCCAGAGCTGCCGATGTGGAGGGTATGGGGCGCCCGGAACCCTGCACTGGAACGGGCTCCCCGTGACCATCCCATTCTCCGTCAGGTCAGGAACCTCACTCAGCACAGGGTGATTCCAGCCTGCATCACCTCCCCTTTCCCTCAGCTCCCCGCCTTTCCAACTACAGTCGGCCCGTCTGCAAGCCCAGCCTGAGTGTCAGTCCCCAGCCTTACGCAGGGCTAACTAACACTATTTCCCTGAGGCCTGGGGACCCAGCAGAGGCCTTTCAGTGACTGCTCGGTAACAGACAATCAAGTTAAAAGATCAGTGTGACGCGGAGCATGAAATAGGAAAGCATCGTGGCCAACTGATTTGGACCACGCTGATTGGTTTGTGAAATGAATTCCATTCTCTGGACCAAGTGGAAGGCCGTCTTATAAATCACGGCCGCTCTTAGAGATTAATAATGGAAACGGGCTTGATTAAGAATTCAGAGCGCCGGCCCCACCACAGATTTACAGACTCAGACCCCTCGCCTGAGGGATGTCAAGCTGTCCCACCTACGCACTGTCATCGAGGAGGGTCAACTCTGAGGCTGTGGGCACAGAGCGCGGGCAGAGCTGGAGTCTGAGAAACAGGCTCTCCTGAGCGCTCCCGCTCTCCCCAGAAACAAAGTCGTCAGGTGGCCTTTGACGGGACACTCTGTGGGGTCAGACCCAGGTTCTGGACAGGGGGTCTGATTTGAAAATCCTTCTGCAGCCCGAACACTCCACAGAGGCGAGTCAAGATTTTAAAATAAAAACAAAAGCAACAGAGGTCAGGGGGAAGGGGGTGTCAAATGAAATCCACGGCCTGCGTGTGGGAAGGTCGACAGGGAGCGCTGAGGCAGTTGGCCTTCAAGAGCATCTTCTTTAAAAATTATGTATGAATTACAGTTGATATTCGATATTACATTATTTTCAGGGGCACAACGTAGTGGCTAGACATTTACACGTTACAACGGGATCCCCCCAGTGAATCTGGTACCCACGTGACACCATACACAGTCATTACAGTTTTACTGACTGCATTCCCTACCCTGTCACTTACACGCCCGGGACTACGCTGCAGCGGCCAATCGGTACGTCTTCGTCCCTCCACCTTTCCTCAGCCAGCCTCCCAACTCTGGAACCCCTCACCCATCAAAGGCTGCCTGCTCTGGACCAAAAAGAGAGCTCACTTGTGAAGCCTATGTTAGGGGACAGGGAGGACCCTGGGAACACCTTGCCGGGACAGAATCAACTCCTGTTACTTGGTGGAAGGTCCCAGTCTGGGATCCGATATCTGCAGAACTGTGCTCCGCAGTCAGGGGCTGCTCTGTCAGCCCTGTACTTCACAAGGTTTTCGACGTGAAGGGTTCAAAACTCAGCAACGCCCGAAAGTCAGCATGGCATTACCCACAGCAAGAAGGATACAAAGTTAATGTTACAATAGCCAAGACAGAGAAGCAACCTAAGGATCCAGGGATAGACAAGGGGATAAAGAAGTGGTACATATGTACATTGAAGTATTACTCAGCCACAGAAAAGAATGCAATCTTGCAATATGTGACAACATGAGTGGGCCTGGAGGGTATTATGCTAAGTGAAATAAGTCAGACAGAGAAAGACAAATAACACATGAGTTCACTTATACTTGTATGCAGAATCTAAAAATCAAGTCATAGATACGGAGAACAAATTGGTGGTTGCCAGATGGGAGGGGGGTGGGAAGCTGGGTGAACAAGGTCAAGGGACCAGCAAGTACAAACTCCCAGCTATAAACAGAGCCCCAGCGATGTCCAGGACAGTGTGGGGAATAGAGTCAATAATAGTGTAATAACTACATAGGGTGCCAGGTTGCTACTAGAATTATTAGGGGGATCACTTTGTAAGTTATGTAAACATCTAACCAGCCCTGCCTGGTGTGGCTCAATGGACTGAATGCCAGACTGCACACCAAAAGGTCGCCGGTTCAGTTTCCAGTCAGGGCATGTGCCTGGGTGGTGGGCCAGGTCCCTGGTTGGGGGCGTGTATGAGACAACTGTTTCCCTCTCATGCATCGATGTTTCTCTGTCTCCTTCCCTTCCCCTCTAAGAATAAATAAATAAAATCTTCTCTTTAAAAGTCTAACCACGATGCTGTATACCTGAAACTACATAATATTGTATGTCAATTGTAATTAAAACATAATTTTTAAAAGATAACTTGTTTAAAATGACAAGAAAGAGGGATTATAAATTCTGAAGCATCGATAACATTCTCAAGCTGAATGTGTTCAGCTGGTAAAATGCAATGGCCTCTACACTTTAGGAGATTTACACCGTATTTACACTGATGTGCATCCTGCAATAAAAAGTTCAACGTTTAAAAAGCAGCACAAGACTGCTGGAACCAGACAAGCACATCCAATTATCCTGCAGCCTCCTGGCAGACGGCTTAAGGGAAAACACCCATTAGAAAGCCTTGTGTGTAGTTCGCATTCATTCATTCATTCATCATTCAACCCGGCATGCCTCTTCCATTTATCCTACCATGTTTCACCTTCTCCAGGGAACTCGTCGTTACCTAAAAGTGTGTTGAAATGTGTTTGCTTTGCTTCCCGGCGTCTCATTGGTCCTCCTCCCTCCTGAGGACAGGGACCTCATCCTTCTAGTCACGGCGTTATTCCCAGAGCCTGGCATGCGCCCTGGCACAGCACACACACTCCACGACTGTTCGTTGGTTTCCCAAATGAAAGAAATCAACGTCACGCCGTGGGCTCTGGCGTGTCCACACACACGCCTGCACGGCAGTATTCGGTCACATGGTCGGTGTAAGCCGGTAAAACGTTACTGAGCATCTCTGGGTTTTGCAAAGGCGGCCGTGAGCAAAACTGAAACCGTCCCATGCAAACTCCCTGCTCCCGGAAGCTGAGTTCACAAAAAGAAGTAATTAGGTGACAAGTGATGAGACCGCCCCGCCCCAAAAGAGGGAAACTGGGGTTCAGGAAGAATGCAATCAGAAGGGAGACAGAGCTCGGGCAACAAAAGGGCGGGGGGGAAGAAGGCGACAAGTGGGATTTAAAAGCTTCCACACAGCAAAGGAAATAACCACCCCATGGAAGGGGAGAAAATATTCACAAACCATATATCTGATAAAGGTTTAACATCCGAAATATGTGAGAACTCCTGCAACTCAGTAGCAAAAACCCAATAACCCAATTACAAAACAGGCAAAGGACCTGGATGGACCCTTCTCCAAAGGGGACACACGGATGGCCAACTGACATATGAAAAGACACTCAACCTCACTAATCGTCAGGGGGATGGAAAGCAAGACCGCGACGAGATACCAGCTCGCAGCTGTTAAGATGGCTCTTACGAAAGAGATAGGAGACAAGTGTTGGGGAGGGTGCGGAGGACAGGGGACCTTTGCCCGTTGCTGGTGGGAGTGTAAACTGGTGTAGCTGCTATGGAAAACCGTGTGGAGGTTCCGCAAAAACATGAAAAGCAGAACGACCACGTGACCGACCCAGCAATACCACTTTGGGGCATCGACCCTAGGGAGGAAAACTCAGGATCTCAAGGAGACCTCGGCACCCCCGGGTCCATCACAGGGCTATTTCCAACAGCCAAGGTGTGGAAACAACCTACATGTCCATCACAGAGGAAGGGAGCCAGAAAACTGGCGTAGACACACAGTGGAATATTATTCAACCTTTAAAAATGCGGAAATCCTGCCAGTGGTGACAACAGGGATAAACGCAGAGGACACTGGGCTGAGTGACATAAGCCGGACACCGAGGAGCAAATGCCGCGTGATCTCGCTTGCATCCAGAATCTAAAGTAGTCCGTCCGAGAAGCAGAGGGTCGAATGGAGGCAACGTGACCGGGGGCTGGAGAGACGGGGAGGCTGACGGACAAAGGGCACGAGGCTTCAGTCACACAAGGCGATTGGGTCCCAGAGACCCACTGACCATACAGTCTGATGCTCAGAGTCAACGCTGCCGCCCTGGGTGCTCCAACAGTGGGGCTCGGGGTGATGGGAATGTTGACGGCACTGATGGTGGTGGTGGTGGTGGTGGTTTCACGGGTGGGTATTCACCTCCAAACTTAGCGAGTTGTACAACAAATACATACAGCTCTGCGTGCGGCAATTATACCTCAACGAAGTGTTTTGTTTTTAAACAAAGCAGTGAGACAGAAAGAAGCTGATGCTCACCGCAGAATCTCCTGGATTCTCACCCCCAAATTCCTACGCTGAACCCCTAAGCCCCCATGGGACTGTATTTGGAGAGGAGGCCTTTAAGGAAGTAAGAAGGTCACGTGAGGTCGTAAGTGCGGGTCCTGATCTGACAGGGCTGGCTTACAAGGAAAGGAAAGCCCCCCGTGGCTGCTCTCCCTGCGGACACACAGAGGACACTGAGGGAGGGCATCACCTGCAAACCGAGGAGACAGGTCTCACTGGGAACCAGCCCTGCTGGTACCTTCACCTTGGACTTCCAGCCGCCAGAACTGGGAGAAAGGAGATTGCACGGTTGAAGCCACCTGGTCTTTGTACTTCATTTTGGCAGCCTGGGCAAATGGGCACACCCTGTGTACCTGGGCCTGGGCCTTTCAGTCGATGACACGTACAAGCTGGGACTCTGCTGACACCCGGGTGGCACCCGGTCTGGAAGGGCGCAGCTCCCCTCAGCCCCGTAAGCGTAATTCACCATCAGCACATGAGCAGATGTCCTTCAATCCTGCCAGGCAGTGGGCATCAGAAGGGGTTACTGGAAATGGTCGAAACTTTGTCCCTGTCAACTTTCTTCCGGGTTAGTCATTCATCCGATGAGCACTGATTGAGCACCAACTATGTACCCGGTATGGTGCAGACCCGGGAAAGGCAACAAGGTAACCAAGACGCCGCAAGCCCTTTTCCCGTGGGGCTGGTGGTCTCGTGTGGAGAGACGGAGAATCCACAGATGGGCAAGGCAATTTCAAGGGGCGGTGGGGGTTCTGAAGGACACAGAACAGGGTGGCATGGAGGCCAGCCCTGGAAGGGGGCATCCCTCTGACTGGATGGTCGGGGAACGTCTCTGAGGGGAGGTGACACGTGAGCTGGGATCTAGAAGGCCAGCAGGGTGTGGCCAACAGAAGCCTTGGAGAAAGAACGCGCCGGGCAGGGGTACCAGAGCCAACACTCTGAAACAGAAATGAGGACACGTCAACGCCCTGCTGCCAAAACCTGGAATCACCACCGGGTTTGCAGGGAGGGTCAGATGCTCAGGAACTATTTGTTGCCTAAACAGAAACACCTGCCTAATCATCCGTCATCCTCGCCTTGCCGTCTCAAGCCAGCGGAGGTATACCAGAAGTCCCTCGAGCTCTGCAGCAGGCCGGCTCAGCGGATGGGAGTTTGGATCCCTGCCCCACCTCTCCTCAGTATCAGAGGCTACGGAGGGTCTAGTGTACTTCTCAGGAGTGGGGGGTGGGGATCAGTATTTATCCAGTTGGGCACCATTTACTCAAATCTTACGTTATCCAACCTGGTCGTTCAAAGTGTGGTCCTCACGCCAGCAGCGTCAGCACCACCGGGAGCTCATCAGAGCTCCCGTCCCCACCCAGACCTCAGAACCGGGGACACACTTACGCAGACTGGCATGAACACTGTAGTTGAGAGTCACTGCTCTAGACCATGCTCTGCAGACAGCATTCGACCTCAGGCTTGGAAGGAAAACATTAAAAGGACGTGACCCGTACACAAAATATGACTCTATCAGCCTCTCTCTCGTGTTTGACTGATACTGACTTATTTTAAGGTTTTATTTATTTATTTTTAGGGAAGGAGGGAGGGAGGGAGGGAGAGAAACATCAGTGTGTGGTTGCCTCTCGCACGCCCCGTACTGGGGACCTGGCCCACAACCCCAGCCTGTGCCCGGACTGGGAATCGAACCAGTGACCTTTCGGTTCGCAGGCTGGCACTCAATCCACTGACCCTCATCAGCCAGGGTCCAATTTGTTTCAGTAGCCCCAGAGAAATGCAATGCCCCATGGGCTGCAGGAGCGCCGTCCGGGAGAAAGACTTGGATCTGGAAAGGACTCATCGCTCGGAAGGGCTCAGAAGGGAGGCAACTCAGAAGCGTTTGGTCTTCACTTTCTGTTTCGCTCATCCTGGGAATCAGAGTCAAACGAGGACAGACTCCCCCCCGAGGAGAACCAAGACCGACCAGCCGCACTGAGTCATGACTGGTGTGTTTTCACGGGTGTGGGGAGAAGTCCTCGGTAATACACCCTTGTAATGGCCCAGAAAGGGGGGCAGGTACCAGCACCGGTTACACTCTGCCCCAGGGTCTCCAGGCCTTCAGAGCCAGGGGCCTCTCTTCCCCAAGGACTAGGACGGTGGATACTTCTGATCAGCATGATCTCTGCCGGGAAGAAGGCCCTGGCGTTTGATCAGACACAGATGGGGCGGCGGGGAGTCATCATCCCGGGAAGCCAGGGCCGTCTCATCTGCAAAGCCCTATGCGGGGAAGGTGCAGGGTCGGTGGGAATGGTTTCGGCAGCCACGGGTCAAATTAAAAGGCAAAGAGAAGACTGTGATCTATAATTCAGGAGCCCAACCAGAGCGAGATGGCTACATCGGAGGGAAAACGCACACAACCCACACATGCCCAGTGGGCTCTGTCGCCGACCGTCCTCAGCAAAAGGATGGTGATGAGTTTGCACAGGAAGGAAGACCGTTTCCAGGAATCAATGAAGGAACAGTGAAGAGACAGGACAGGAAGGACCCGAGTCTCCACCTTACCGGTCGTGGAAGGGCGCCTGCCGACGGCGCAGTCAATCATTCGGACACTTGTCTAGCTAAGGAGCCTCACGCTGGCCATGGACTTCTCCACACCCACCCCTCAGATTCCTCCTCCCAGGTCAGCGGACTCTGCCAGCAGCTCACTCTCCGGGAGAGTGACCAGAGAGACTGTGCTCTAAGGTGACTCACAGAAGTTCACAGGCCACCCCTGACCACCCTCCCTCCCCATCACGGGGTGGGAGTGGGGATCGGTTAGGGAGAAAAAAATGTCAATCCTACACCCAACATCACAGGATGGAAAACAAAACCCTCAGCAATACACATCCCCACAGGGACGTCCACAGAGAGCCCTCTAGACCAGGGGTGAGCAAGTGTTTTCTACAAAGGGCCAGACAGCAAACAGTTTGGACTTTGCACATCATAACGCCTGTCGCAACCATTCAACTCTGCCAGTGCAGCATGAAAGTGGCCACGGGGGACACGCAAAACAGTGAGCATGGATTGTTGCAACAAAACTTTATTGACAAAAACAAGGTGTGGGCCAGGTTTAGTCTGCAGGCTGGAGTTTGCCGGTCCATGATCTAGAACAATTTAGTCCTGTCTGCTCATTTTACAGAAGGGGAAACCAAAGGGGAAATGACTTGCCCAAGGACACACAGGTTGGTCAAAACAGAGCTGGGGTTGAAAGTCCAAAACGTCGATTCCATCTCCTTAAGCTCCCTCCACCGCACCACATGACCTCTTCCTGCCTGCCTTTTATTTGTGCTACAGAGTGGCTACTGTGTACAAACACACACAGTCCTTACGATCGCAAAGCTCCAGCCTAGCCCTGTATTTAGAAACCATTGTTTAAATAGGCTTACTTAAAGAATCAACATTAAGTTCGTGTTGGTTTGTAAAAGCATTAATATTCTAAAGCCACTGGATATAACTATTAGGCTAGCGCAGACCTGACCCATGCAATACCTTTGAAAATCTATTTTCTCTTTTCATAGGTATGCCATTATTTGTTGATGAATTATATAGCTCATCATGCTCGTCCAAGGGGAATGAAACTGGGCCTGTTAACTTACAGGTGGAAAGAGAAATTGCCCATTGTCCCATTACCCAAAGATGCCTGCATTAGCAATTTGGTGGCCATCCTTCCACTTTTGTTACAATGTGCCTTTATAGATATGGACACGTAGGAGAGAGGGTGAGGTGAAGGGGTACCTGCACAGGTGTGACCTGGCTTCTACGGTAAAACGCACAGTTTCCCACGGACTGACTGGCTGTGAGGTTTTGGAGTGCCGCCTGCTGGGCCGACATGTGCCCGAATCGCTCAAGAGCCCGTGGGGCTCAGATGGAATGGTGCCGGGGGCAGTGACACAGGCAAGTCTACAGGGGCACCCCTCATTTCCCCCCACCTTAGGAAAGGGGAAAGGAACAGCCGATTCCTTGAGCGTTTAATTTTTTTAACAGGTTTGCCGAATGGCCTCACTCTCTAGGATGGCTTTGACGGTCCAGAAATAAGCACGCTGCCGTCGGTGCAGAGGAAGCCTCACAGAGACCCCGAAAGACGGCCATTGAAGATAAATAATCCACGGCAGGGAAATATTCGGCGTGAGCCTCTGGGGAGCGGACTGAGTTTTTGTTCTTGTTCTTGTTTTTTTTTTTTTTTAACCTCTCCATCTCAGATTTATGCCTCTGACAAGTAAAACACGAGACCCTCCTCGGGCAGGGGGACTCTGGGCTGTGACCACTACAACCCCTCGAGCTCAGTGGTTCCCTCCTCTTCACATGGCGCCTCTTGTCACGTAAATCATCCCAGTCCCGATCCAAGTCAAACACGGCCGTTCTCTGAAGCTGGCAAGGGGAGGTCTCCAAGATTCATAATGATTAATTCCATCCATCCATTTCTGAGCCCTGACTACACGAGAGTATTCATTTAGGGTTTCCTCAGTTGTAAACCGCCGATGCCAACTCCGGATTCTGTAAGCAAAGCAGGACATTGTTGGAAGATGACTGGGTTGCTCCCGAGCCCCGCAGGACCGACCTGGAAAAGACAGGACGCAGGGCCCCGAGGCCAGGCACGGAGGGCGCTCACTCCTGGAGGCTTGGCGGTCCAGATGAGTCAGCTCCAGCCGGGTCGCACCTTCCCGTCATTCCGTGCGGCGCTCCAGCTGTCAGCCAACTTCCATCTCCACACTCGGCAGACAAAGCATCGTTTCCAAAATTCAAGTCCGATGATGCCTGTCCTCTAGTGAAAGCCCTTCGCTGGCCTCCCATTGTCTCAAATACAGACGGCCTGTTATGTATCAGAGACACCAGGGTAGGGTACCCATCTGTTCATCTTCTTTTTTAAAAAAAATTAAGATTTTATTTATCGATTTTGAGAGAGGGGGGAAGGGAGGGAGAAAGCCAGGGAGAGAAACATTCATGTGTGGTTGTCTCTCATGCACCCCCTACTGGAGACCTGGCTTGCAACCCACGCAAGTGTCCTGACTGGGAATCGAACCAGTGACCTTTTGGTTTGCAGGCCGGTGCTCAATCCGCTGAGCCACACCAGCCAGGGCTGTTCATCTTCTACCCGTTGTCTCTCCTTCCCTCGCCACATCCCCAACTATGCTGAGGTCCTTCCTCTCTCTGGGACTTGGCACATGCCCACTTTTCTGTCTTCTCTTCTTCCACCCTCCTTCCTGCTCGCCTCTCCCTCTTCCCCTGGGTCACAACTCCCCACCCATGTGAGTTTGCTAGGCTGCCAGGACAAAGCCCCCCAAACAAAGGGCTGGAAACCCAGTTCTGGGATTGTCTCACAATTCTAGAGGCCACACATCCAAGGTCACGGTGTGCAGGACCCCATGCCTCCGGAAGGGGCTGGGGAAGGACTGCTCTCTGCCGCTCCCCTTGCTTCTGCTGGTCTGCTGCCCGTCTCTGCTGTTCCTGGGCTTCTAGGTACGCCCCCTCCCCAGCTCTGCCTTTACGGTCACACATCTGTCTCTCAATGTCCCCTTTTCATAAGGACAACGGTCACACTGGCTCAGGGGCCCACCCGACTCCAGGATGGCCTCATCTCAGCTAACTACATCTGCAATGAACTTCTGCCCAAATGAGATCACACTCTGAAGTACAAGTGAGTGGGGGCCTCAACATATACACTGGGGAGTGGCGGGGGGCGGGGAGGGGTTACACAATGCAGCCCAGAATACCATCCTAAAAGCCTGAAATAAAGACGTCCCTTACACAAGGGACATCCCCTCCCTGACTCCCCAGTCCAAGTGGCCCCTCCACACTCATCGCACCCACAGGCTTGTCCCGGCAGCACTTCTCAGGGCTCAAGCAACTCTGTCCTATGACCTTCCGGCACCAGGTTGAGTTCCTCGGGGTTAGGGCCTGCACCCCTCCTTCACACGGTGTCCACGGTGACTGGCCCACAGCAGATTCTTCATCCTTAACTGTCCTATAGACGAACCACTCACCAATGAGCCACAGAGTAGCGCGAGGTTGATGGGCTAGGGTTTGGGAGGTAGATGAACGGGATTCACACCCCACTTCCGCTCCTTTCTAGACCAGTGAGCTTGGTCCTGCTACCCTGCTTTTCCGTGACTCGGTTTCCCCTTCTGTAACACAGGAGTAATAATAGCACCTCCTCCGTCAGAGTGCCAGGTGAGTTAAGACAGGTAGGAAGTACGGATGTTGGTGGTCGAGAGCGGAGTCCCGTCGGCTCTGCAGACTGGGAACACCAAAGAGGGGCTCCCAGGGCCTTTGCCAGGCCACGGAACCCGTGGCTTTTACTAACGTTCAAGGCTGTGCTTTCGCCCGACCCAGGGCCAGCGTCCACGGCCTCCACCCACCCCTGCATTTTGTATTTCTGGCTGGCTTGGCCACGCGTCTCACTGGGGTGCAATTTCCCGCGGTTTGGGGAGAGCCGATGTTCCCCGAAACTTCCTCCCACGGTCCTCTGGAGATGCCTCCGAGATAGCAAAGCCGGTTTTGGCTCCGCTCAGAACCTGTGTGCATATTCGCTGCAGACCCTTCCAAACCCCGAGCCCCCCGGACTTCTCACCCATTTACTCTTGGCGAAAAGCAGCTTCCTGCTGCCGTGAAGTCAAGCTTTCAAGCTTAAGGGGAAAGGCTTTTTGGACAACAGACGGCCCTTTAAAAACAATATTTTGATGAGTTAAGTGTAAATGAATCAGAAACACATGGATTAAGCTCCTCTTGATATACACATGGGTTTAATAATAACTGGAGGTGGGGAAGGGAAGTGGGGCTGGAAAAGCCGTGTCTTGGGTTTTATCAAATCTAAAATGTTTGAGAAGTAATTCAAGACATTCCACACACCCCCAAATGTAGCCAGATTTTCCGATTCCGCTTCCAAGGAGCCACACAGGATCTTTCTAGTAACCAGTGAGCGCTCCGAGGTGCCAGGTTTCCGTGGCTTCTGATTGGCTGGGCACGAAGCTATGATTTATGAGAGCCCTCGAAGATTTATATATTGCCATTGTAACAAATTCCTTCCAAACTCAATGGTACCCAAATGCAGCTTTATAAATACCTTTCCTGTTAGAAGCCCCCTTCTATTCAAACACTCCCCTTCTTTGCCTCTCCCAGAGCCCCCCCCCTCAACCCAACCTCAGGCCACAGATTCCCCCATGAGGTCTCAGAGCAATGAAGAGTACAAGAATTAATTTTAGTATGGCTGCAACGTGTTTCTCTCTGCACGGCAGTTTAAATGACTTGGGTCTACACAAGCTGTGGGTCATAAGGAGGTTATAGTTAAAGGCTCATAAGTTAGGTGAAGGGTGGAAGGGGTGGATTTTTATAAATGCTTATTGCTTTCATAAAAAAAGAAAAACTAAGCCGCGTTCGTGCTGAACACAGCCCGGCGCTCGCTACATCTGGCCGGGCCGTTTCCGGGAGGAAATGTCCCACACCGGATTGGCTTCTGTCTTCGTCGGTTTCCATGACGTCATCAGTGCTGCGGGAGTAACTTCTTCCACATGTCGCCATCCGCCTGTCCTTCCCCCCAATAAATTTCGAGTCACTCAAGGCTCAGGGGTATCCTCAATTACACAGCTTAATTGGCAAGCAGGAAAGTGGGGTAAGAGGTGGGGGGAGGAGGCCTTCCTGCTTTGCTAATTCACGGTCCCACAGGGCTTGTTTCCAACAGTGAATGCGCCCACATGCCCCACCCAGGGAGGGGCACAGAGGTTATCGGGAAAAGAAATGACGGAGTTAAGTCTGCACAAGGTTCAAGGGAAGGCGGCACATGATTGCAAAATTGGAATCAGGTGGTTGACAGGTTTTAGCAAACACAAGAAATAATGATGCTTGTATAATGGTGCCCCTGGGAGGGCCATCGTTCAAGTGGCCCAAGCCATCTGTATTTGTCAGCTACACCACCACCACGCTGCATAACAAACTCTCCCACAATTCAGCGGGTTATCAGGACATCTGATACTGTGTCCACAGACCTGTGAGGTCTGACCGCAGCCGGCCACGTGTGGACAGACTCCAGGCTCCAGACCCTGACTTTGGGCTCCGGGCTCTACACTGGGCTCCGATCTGTTTCAAGTGTCTTTCATCCCTCTTGTACCAGCGGTCACCCACATCGTGTGACCTGCTCCACATGTCACATTCTGGAGCCCAGGTCTGCGATTCCTTCTCAGATACAAACACTGTTACTATAACACGCTGCTCCTTATTCTCTCCAAGTCATGACTTAAGTCCTGGAATGCCTAGCTGATGCATCTGTTTGGGGGTCTAAGGAGACACAGGGGTTACTGGACCTAGGGAGAGAGAGTCATAGACCAAGGGCTTCCTGGATAGAAGTAAGTAACCTCAAGTTCAAGGATGTAGACAGACCACAACAACCCAAAAGGAGGAGAGACAACGGAATAAGTACATCAATCACTCTTCCTTCCCTCTCATCTCCTGGGGACACCATTGGTCAAATCCAACCAGTAGCCAGATGGCATAGCATGGGAGCCCATTATTCCATCCAGGTAGGTCAGCTGCTTGGGCAGAAGAAGATGGAGAACAGAGCCAGGGGAGCAAGCGGAAAACACCCAGAACCAACCACGTGCTTGGAGCAGAAAGACTAGTTGCAGGTACAAGACTGCAGCTGTCGGCCATGGCTGAGTGGACATCACAAAAGAAATCGAGAGACCTGGGTTCTCAACCCTGCTGTTGCCACACAGGCTGGGGACCTCGGGTAAGACACTTTATTTCTCTGAGTCTTACTTTCCTCTTCGGCAAAGAAGGATATTTGATTGCCTCGGCTCACCCCGGCCAGTCACCTGAAGTTCCCATGGGAAGTAAGTGGGAAAGCACATGCCCTTGATGAAGCCATCCTTTCATTCTCTGCCGTATCGCCGACGCCTAGAACAGAGTCTAAGACACAGATGCGAACACACTTTGCGTAAATAACCCTGAAACTGGAACCCAGTCAACGCCCTCTGGAATGGCACTGGGGTGGGGCGGAGCTGCAAACCGAAGCCTCCTCGGGGCTGTAGCCATGAGACCTGCCTTCTGAGCAGGCCGTGCGCCCAGGCTTGGCCACTTCATCCACAAAACACGCCGTGACGGTGGTAGTGAGAGCCGGTGATGGCGACAATCCTACCTCAGCCAGAAAGAAGAGAAGCCCAACTCAAACTGGCTTAACCGAAAAGGGAGATTTGTCGGTCCACCTGACCGAGAATTCCCAGTCCGGGCAGGTAAGCTAAAAGAAGGACCCAGAAGTCAGAACGAACACCCAGCTGCTCTCCACCTTGCCATTCTGTCTTGGAAAACGTTAGCTTCGGATGGAGCCTATTGGTGCACCTCTGGCCAGCCACGCAAGCTCCTCCCATGCTCCCGGGGCCTCCTGTGGTTGGCAGCAGGATCACCACATGACTCCCCCCCCCCCATGTGGAGGAAGAGACAGGGTCTCCTCTGGTGGAAAAGAAGGGAAGGGAAGGCTGTCTTTGTCAGAACCTGAACAAGTATCTTGCATTCTATAGGCTCTGGTTGGAGATAAGTACTCCTCCCTGAGCCAATGACCATATGCTGGGAGGGGGCGTTACTCACTGTCCGTAGGGGCTGGAGCTTAGAGCAATCTACCCAAACCAGGCGGCAGAGTGAGACAGATCCTGCAGAGAAACGCTCGTGGCAAAAGACTGGACTGAATGCTGCAGTACCCACCCCAGACCGCCAGCTCACCTGTGGGTTGCCTAGTTACAGTTTCCGAAGGTCTTTCCCAGGTGCCATCCCTATAGGACCACTCGCTCTACGGAAGCTGTCAGGGACATAACGCAGGTTTCTGACTCTGACACCTTCCACCGTGTACACCCAGAGGGCGCGCATCGCTTTCCAGCTCGGCTTTTCGCAACATCACGTTGGTAGCTTGAAAACAGCCCCGGTGGCAGTATTTACACCATGGAAATTGACCAAAGCTACACATCACAGCCTTATTTGTTCATTTTTTCCCCAGAGAGCCAATTCACCAGCACATCGCTGGAGGTACTAAAGGTCTCCTGGCTCTGAGATTTTCCCCACCATGTCCACCAAGAAGATCAGAGAAGGACCCGTTTACCACCCCCTACTCCACCCCCACAGCTGTCTTTCAAAAAACACAAATCTGACTACGACATCCCATGGAAATCTTTCTGTAGCTGTCCATCACCTTCAGCTTTCCAGATTCATTCCCTCACTCACCCTGGTAGCGCTGGCCATAACAAGCCATTTGCTGGTCCCGGAAACACCTGGTGCTTCTTTAGCTCCATGACTTTGCACAGGTTTCCTCTGCTCACAATGCCCCCCTCACCATCCCGACCTGGTATGGACGCCCCTCCTCTGTCAAGACCCAGTTCAAATGCTCGAGTTCTGCACGTCCCCCGGGTGGAGGTGGCCAGTTGTCCTCGTGGTCCCATCACAACTCTACTCCCGGACCCGTCCTCCTGAATATACTGGATTACAAATCTGTCACCCCCAAGAGACCGCCTATTCATTTGCTGTTATCTTCTCAATGTTTAGCTCAGAGCCCAGCCCAGTTCAAAATCAATTCTCAAATTAACACAGATTAAGACACACATGGATTTATGACCCACTGTGTGCTCAGCACTGGGCTTTGTGACAGGGATAAAACACGGTCCCTGGCCTCAAAAAAACTCCGATTGTGCAGACAAACAAGACAGACACCTCCCGAATCCGTCTTCCACCCCTCCCACCTCGTGTTCATCATGCACATCTGTTTGTGGTAAGCATGGTGGACTAACCCTTCCCTTGGCTGGTCCGAGCCGGGCGGGAGAGCATTCTTGACTCAGCTGTCATTCGTCATACACCATCGTCACCAAACACTATTAAGCATCCTTGTCATATAAATACAAAGCAAGTCGCCGAGACACAGGCCCCAATGTCTGGGAGCCTGCATTAAAACTAATGACATCAGCCCTGAGCAAACAGGAAACAACAAACAAGCAGAGAAAGAGCTGTGTGCCGCTGGGTCTCAGGACGGGAGCAGAGCGCAGGGACGTGGAGTACTGGGAACGGGGGGCCAGCTGCCCTGAGAGGGTTGGGGGCGGGAGGGGGGCGGGTCAAGCATGAATCACCCCCCACACTCCCATTCCAAGTTGAAATGAAATGACGCTGCTTGGGTAGGAGGTGTGCGAGGCAAGGCAGGGAGAGGACACCAATAGTCACGGCTAACGTTTTTCTGAGTGCTGCCTGTGCCCCGGGTACCGTGCTGAGCATCTATCGCTACCAGGTCACTAAAGACTCACGGTGAGCCTGATGTTAATACTCGCTTTATCCTGACTTGAAATCTCAGGCTGAGAAGTATTAAGCCACTCACCTAAGATTGCACAGGCTGGAAGAGAGGAGGCTGGGTTTCCAGCTCGGCTCTGGTTCCAGCGCCTGGTTCATCGCCAGGGCACTGCACCTCCTCCAAGAAGTTAGAAGACAGTACAGGACAAGCGCTGAGCCTTGTTCCAAGAAGAAACGACTTTGGGTTAAGGGTGCACAAGAGATTGGGAATCAGCCAACTTGTGCTTTATTCTCGACTCTGAAGACCCTGTTTGACCCCTCCCCTGCTCCTGCTTGGCTTCCTCACCAATACGTTTTTCTGTCTTCTTTCTAGGCTATTGGGAGGGGGCGTGGTATATAAGAAAAAATGTTATGATCCTAAAGGAAAGAAAACTACAGTATCTGTCCACCAGCTAAACAGAAGGCCAGACTGGAGTCTCCCGTCTGCCTCACTGTCAGGAGCCCCTGGGCGCTGACCCTACAGAGTACCTGGAGGCTGACATCGTAGCTCTAACATCGTTTTTTGCCGGGGATACACTTTTTGGCCCTCCGCCGCCTTTTGAGCACCTTTGCTACATCTGTAGGATTTCTCGTTAGATCAGTCAGGGTCCTGGGAGAAAGGAGATGACCCAGTCCACCTGGGCTCCTCGGGAGAGTTTCACAGGGGAGTTATTTACAAAGCCAGAGCAGGGTTACCCACAAGGGATGAATACCCGGGGCTGGCGACGGCTGGGAGCCATTACCACCCAGCTTCTCCAGAGGCAAGGGAGAACGTGGTTATCAGAGGAGGAAGGCAAGTAGACGTTGAAGCTCTGGGGCAGAACCATGAACCAGCTGGGGCGGGCAGGCAGGAGGAGGCTGGGTTATACACACTCCAAGTTCCAACTCTCCCCAGCCAAGCCCGCCCTGGCTCCACGGCCCCACGGCCCTTTTCCTGGGCCTGGCTCATCCCTCGCTCTTCTCTTAGAGGAACACCCGTGGTCTCCTTGGCTTTAGGGCCCACCCAAAACCCAGAATGGTCTCATCTTGAGATCCCTCATGTGCATGTATTGAGCACCTACTGTATGTCAGCTGGGACTGCGCAGTAAACCAGGTATCTGCACTTTCACCGGTTGTAATTAGATCTGCAAAGACCCCGTCTCCAAACAAGGTCACGTTCACAGGTGCCGGGCGTTAGGACTTAGACCAAAACAGTAAACCCCCCTTATTTGAGGATCTGTTCCAAGGCCCCCAGTGGATGCCTAAAAATGAGGATATACCAAACTCTACAGATACTATGTTTTTCCTACATGTCCACACCTCTGACAAAGTCTGATTTATAAATTAGGCACAGCAAGAGATTAACAACAATTACTAATAACAAAATAGAACAGTTATAACAACAGACTGTAAAAGCTATAGAAACAGCGTCTCTCTCTCTCTCAAAATACCATATTGTATGCACTCACCCTTCTGCTGGTGACTGGGGGGGGTTGAGGCAAGGCCTCCATGACGCAGGGAAGCGGGGGAATGACACAGGAATTGTGGCCAGCCTTGGGCGGCTACTGACCTTCTCGGGACACGGCAGGACGGTCCCCGAGCAATGGCGGTGACGTCCTTCCACTCACAGATCCAACGCCTCTTCCACCAACTAAGTACTTTGCACGCACAGCAGCTGGAGCTTTTGCAGTTTCAGGTGCGACAGCGAAACTCACACGTGTTTCTTCTGCTGCTTCCTTCACAACTTCCGGGAGGGACGATTAGCTCTCACCGTGGATCTTGGCAAACTCAGCACAGGATTTTTCTCTTCCCTTGAGTTCCCCGTATCACTTTCAGGAAGTACTTTAGGAGAGCTTTTGTGCATGTCCGAATTGCTGGCGCCACTGCCTTAGTGCTTTGGGGCCACAATTAAGTAAGACAAGGGTGACCAGACCGCAAAAAATGCAGTACAGCGGCAGCTGGTCCGATAACCGAGCCCCGGGGCCACTAAGTAAGGACTGCAGGAAAATGGGAGGAATCACGTTGGAGGTGGAACAAGCGAAAAAACGCGAGGTTTCGTCATCCTACTCGCGCCACGCAATGTATTGCCATCAGGCTATATACCTCGAACCAATACAAAATAATATTGAGTGTAAACTGGAATTGCAAAAATAAAACAATGTAAAAATATGAATTGCTTATTGCTGGAATTTTCCACTCTTTTCAGACCACAGGGAATGGAGGATAACTGAGACCCCAGAGAGCTAAACAGTGGGTGAGGGAGGACTCCTGCACCCCTTTGGGGGAAGGACCATGACTCAATCCACTACAGACACTTAGGAAACGGTGAGGCCTGGGCGGGCACTAAAAATACTTGGGCTCGGTGAAAGTGCAGATACCTGGTTTACTGCGCAATCCCAGCATGACGAACCCCAGCTGACATACAGTAGGTGCTCAATACATGCACATAGGCTGGGTGAAGGCATGAATAAAAGAGACGCAAATCTCAGTGGTGGGTCAAAACTCAGTGTTTGCCAGCAACATTCCCTTCCCTTCGGCTGTGACCTTTGCCCCCTTCTCCGCCTGGGATCCAGACCAGCGAGTGGCGCTTCAGCCAGAGGCCGGTTGGGATGTAGCCGCTCCGCCCCCACCCACTCCTCCAGAAGAGTTTTTAGCGCTGGCATGAACCTCCCGTTCGTTTTCTGACTCTCTAACTCCTTTACTGAAGGATAATTGACAAACCGAAACTGTATATATTTGTGTACAACTTGAGGTTTTGGTGTGCATAAACGCGGTGAAACGATCGTAACAAACAAGCTAATCACAGACCCACTCCCTCACACAGCGCCCATGGTCCCCAGGGTGATGAGGACCCTGAACATGTCTCTCAGCAGATTACAGGCCCACAAGGCAGCTCTGTTAACCGTACTCAGCACGCTGCCCATGAACTCCCACATGAACCAGAACCTGTTCACCACGCGTAACTAAAAACTTGGAATGGGAGAGGGCACTTACCTCGCCTATCTGGCAGAGAGTTGGTATTCAAAACGTGAGGAATGTATACAACCTAATGAAAGAGAAACAAATAGCCTGATTTTAAAAAATAGGTAGCCCTGGCTGGTGTGGCTCAGTGGATTGAGCGCCAGCCTGTGAACCGAAGTGTTGTGGATTCGATTCCCACTCAGGGCACACGCCTGGGTTGCGGGCCAGGTCTTCAGCAGAGGGCGTTCAAGAGGCAACCACACACTGATGTTTCTCTCCCTTTCTTTCTCACTCCCTTCCCCTCTCTCTAAAAATAAATAAATAAAATCTTTTTTTAAAATTAAATACATAAAATAAAAAGCAGGTAAAGGATCCGGATAGACACTTCTTCAAAGAAGACAGACAGATAGCCAACGGGTCCAGGAAAGTGTGCTCAGCACCACTATTCACCGGGAAATACGAGTCAAAGCACAATGAGATATTTCCTCTCACGCCTGTCCAAATGGCTACCATCAGTAAGTCAAAAAAGACATCCCCCTCCTGCGGTGCTTCTGAGAAGGGCTGAGACACACACAGCACGCATCTCTCGGGGAGGCTGTTTCCCTACGCACATACCCTCGTTCCCCGCATCGCACAGAGGAGGACACTGTGTGTCTGTAAGCCAGGGACAGAGCCCGTTCTGAGCTGTCCGGTGCTGCGCTCTGAGAGCGGTTCACTCAGCAGTCCGCCAATTGCTGCCCCGGCCCTTTTCCCGGTCCGCAGACCGCAGGGTTCTTCAGCGCAGACCTGCCCTCGGCCCTGCGTGCTGGAAATGCTCCTATAAACCAGGTTCTTCCCCAGGCCCAGGCAGCGTCAGAGGCAGCCAGGCCAGGGAAGCTGAGTTTCTTGGCCATAAATCCTCTGTCTCCAACACAACCCCTCAATGCCTGTCTGTGGAAGCCATGACCTGGGATAAGCCAGGCCATAACACAGCTGGGGGACATGGGGTGACCGGGTTACACTCCTGACATTCCAGCGGGTCGATGGCAGAAGACCATGCTACGCCCCTCAACCCCTGCAAACTGGCCTGACCCACTGAGATGCCACAGGGATGTCACCGCAGGTCTTCTCGTCTGTCCCCAGGACCTCCATTCTTGCCAGGTCCCCTCTGAGCCATCACCCCGAGGCAGTGCTTCAGCCTCTGATTTGTTTCAGGAGTACAAATGGGACATTCCAGCTCCAATTTCAAAGCCCCAGTGGACGGAGGCTCCGGCCTCCTGGGCCCTGGCCTCTGCAGCAACGTCCTTCCCATGAATGCTGGCAGGTGGTGGGTGGTTCATCACACGTCCGTGTAGTGGGGCGACTTGCCTGAAGGCCTTTGTCTTCCTGACAGAAGGGATACCAGAAACCCCTCGTCCACGGGAGGCAGGTGTTTGGCCTTGGAGATTTCCCTTCATCCAGGGATACGCACAAACTCGAGAGACGCCATGGGAAGAGGACATTTTCAGGGGGCGCTTTAATGAACCTGGTCCATGTGGCCCTTCCGTCACTCCATCCAGGGGTCACACTAGGACAGAAGGGATGCTTGAGTCCAAACTGTGCCCAGGGAACCCCGACATTGGGAGCCCCCTGGGGTCCAGGCTCTCTCCTACAGAGCCTTCCCTGCACTTGACCCCGTAGGAAGGGTCCTAAATACCCAAGCTGGCTGCCGCGGTGGACACCAGCCCCAGTGCCCTGCACGAACCTTGGGGCCCCAGCCCAGAGTAGGGACAAAGGATGCTGTTCACCCAGCTTTCCCAACCCGGGACAGAGAACTCGCCCTGGGTGTGTCACCTGCCACCGCCAAAGAGCCAGAAGGACAACAAATAGTTCCTAAATGACTTCTGCAAAGCCTTATCAAAACTGGTCCAGATTATACCACCCACCACTTTAATACCATATAAAGACTGAAATGAGAAAAGTATATGGTGTCTTCCAATACCTCTCGACTCAGTGCCTCCCAGGACACACATCAGCATCAGCAAAGATTCATTGGCGAGCGGTACAGACCTGAGTTCAAATCCTGTATCCGCCACTTACCAGCTGTGTGGCCTTAGGTAACTTACTTGACTTCTCTGTACCTCGCCCAGAAACTGGGGATAGTTCAAGTCTCCTGGGACTATAGGAGAATTAAAGGAGATGATCCATATAAAGTGCTTAGCACAGACTAAAAATACTCCATCAATGTTAAGGTTCAATTTTTTAAATCCATAGGGGGTTGTGCTGTGTTTTGAATGAATGACCAGCTTGGAGCACCCTGGACATTCCGTTCGTGCAGCCACCTGCCCACCCTGGGCTCCACAAGTCCCCTTCCGTGCCAAAGCGTCTTCTATGAGGGGGAGGAATGGTATCGCTTTCACATGCACCAGACCTGAGAAATAGTAGATATTGTATCTATTGTGTCACGTGTGAGTCTTTGAAATCCAGCCCGTGTGTTAACACAACACATCTTAGTGTGACCCACCCACACTCCCCGGGTTCTGGGGCCACACGTGGCTGGTGACTGCAGTACTGGACAACACTGCGTGTCCTGGACACAAGCTCCCGGGAGTCACCGTCACCTGAGACCAAGCAAGTCCTCCCCTCCACCTGGAAGGCTCCCGTCTGCTCATAATCAGCCGGTGGCTCCTGGTCACCTTACAGAACCACAGGGGGGCAGAGTCCGTCTCCTGGAGCCCGAGCCCACCTGGCTACCAGGCGGTGGAGGCCGGGAGGGTCCGTCTGCTCTGCCTGCCCTGCCCCCAACACTCTGTGCCCTTTCTTGTGCCTGGCCTCTCCCTCGGACCCCACACCGAGTGGGGACGCAAACCGGGATGCAGACACCTGAGTGCAGGGGCATCAGTGGACACAGCAGGTGCGACGGGGACAGTGGCAAACAGGCTTGTCTGAATGGGCCACCCGCCTCTGCTCGCCATCCACCAGCGCTGCCGCCCACTGGGGCACGAGCCTGGGGCGGCTGCACCTCCCACCTTTTCAAGCTGAGAAATTACCATTGGGAGCTGAAATCTGATATTCAGTGCTGGCTCAAGGGGTGTTTTCATAACAGACTTATTTTCAGGGCACTTTTAAGTCACAGGGAAATGGAACAGAATGTCCAGAGCAGGGGTGTCAGACTCATTTTCACTGGGGACCACATCAGCCTCACCGTTGCCTTCCAAGGGCCGAATGTAATTTTAGGACTGGATCAATGTAACTACCGTAACCAGTCCTTAACTAGGGGCAAGGGGCTCTGTGCTGCCGCCAGGTAGAAACAAGGTGCCGGCCGGACAAAACAAGGTGGAGGGCCTTGTGGTTGCCGCCTGCGGTTTAGAGACTTCCTACGCACCCCCGACCGCCTCTCACACGCACAGCCTTCCCACTATCAACAGCCCCACCAGGGCGGGCTATTCGTTACAAACGATGAGCCTTCATCGGTCCATTATTTTCACACAAAGCCCACAGTTCACATTAGGGCTCACTCTTGGCGTTGTACCTTCTGTATGTTCGGACAAATGTAGAATGACGTGTAACCGTCTTCACAGTGTTACAGGAGTCTCAGAACAGTTTCACTGCCCTCAAAACCCCCTGTGCTCTGCCTCGTCATCGCCCCTCCCCCCAACCCCTGGCAACCCCTGATCTCTGTTCTGCCTCCACAGTTTTGCCTTTTCCAGAACGTCATACAGCTGGAATCATGCGGTAGGTAGCCTTCTCAGATGGACATCTTCTACTTAATGAGGGCAAATTCTCTCCACGTCTTTGCAAGGCGTGTAAATGCACATCTTTTGCAGTGCTGAATGATATTCCCTTGTCCGGATAGACCACCGGCCAGTGACCCACTCACCGGCTGAAGGACATCTTAGTTGCTTCCAAGTTTTAGCAACCACGAATGAAGCTGCTACAAATGTCCGTGTGCAGGTGTCTCCATGGACAGAAGATTTCGACTCCTTTGGGTGGACTGTACGGCAAGGAAAGAGTAAATTTGATTTCATTTAAAGCCTCCAGCCCATCTTCCAAAGTGGCCAGACCCTTCTGCACGCCCACCAGCCGTGAGAGAGAGTTCTCGAAGCCCCACATCCTCCTGGACTGGACCGGACCATCATCCTCATGTTGTCAGGACCCCAGAGGGGGGCTGTTCTAATGGAATGCAGTGGCATCTCTTTGCCATTTTCAAAAGACTTTTTTCAATACCATCTGAGCCCCCCACAAAAAATATCAAAAAGACTTCTGCTCTCAAACATCTGTTCTCAAAAAGCAAAAGTGAACAGTGCTCCACGGAGCAGATCGCCAAAGTGCGGTGCAGAGCTTGGAGGATGCAGGAGCTGATCCACTGGGGGGTCAGAGATACATAGTATCACTCGGGTTTAAGGCTCCGGTTTCCTGCACAGGCTGGATGGTCTTGCTGTGTATCTGCAATGTGCCCCGGGGCACACACCTGTGGCTGACCCGAGTGTCAGCTGCACCTGCGGGAGGCGGCTGTGTGTGAGCTGGGGCCCAGTGCCAGCACCCCACCCTCAGCTCTCTGCGTGGTTCCCCCGGGGCCCTGGCTACCTTCTGGAGAGCTTGCTCCACGCATGCAGGGGCAATGCCGATCCAAGAGGCAACACTGAACTGGAGGCAGACACGGCAGGTTAAGTGTCCCAGCCTCCCAGCCTCTGGACAGACAATTCCAGGAGACAAACCCAAGCTCCGCATCCTCAGTGACAATCTGCTCACAAGTGCGTCGTTGTATTGGCCCCAGCTCAGTCCTGCTCCCCGGGACTCAACCACCTGCACCCCAGCCCTCACAGCCCCTGCTATGGGAAGAATGAGAGCTAAGCCAGCACACAAGAATGCACACCATTATTCATGGACACAGGTAAACATAAATAGATGTGCATGCATGGACAGTACATGTGCAAGAACAACTTTCTTTTTTTTAAGATATTTTTTTTATTTATCTTTAGAGAGGAAGGGAAGGAGAGAAGGAGAGAAATATCAATGTATGGTTGCCTCTCGTGAGTCCCCTGCTGGGAACTGGCCTGCAACTCAGGCATGTGCCCTGACTGGGAATCGAACCGCGATTGTGTGGTTCTCAGGCCCGCGCTCAATCCACTGAGCTACACCAGCCAGGGCCTCTTTTTTAAAGGGACTTGAAATGATATGTAGCCATATGGTGAGGTAATGGTGCAGGTGGGATGAGAACTAGAGGCCCAGATCCCTGGGCAAGAATAGTCTCCCTTGAATTCCTCAGCACTGGAGAAATAGAAGGAAATTACTGTCACCCAATACTGTGAACCTTGGCTGTCAGGCTGTAGTTGGGGAAATGCTGGGCTTAAAAATAACAAGAAGAAAAAATAAACAATAAAAAATATACTGGTTTCCATGAAAAAAAACACAGCAGAATGATGGGTTCAGGTTCAGCTGGATCCAGGTGCTCAGTGCTGCCAGCAAGATCTAGTCTGTTTCCTTCTCTGACTCTGCCTGGTCTCGTGTCGCCTTCATCCTATGACTGGACACTCCTGTAGCCTCCAGAAAGGACTCAGGTCAGATTCGATGATGTTAGTTACACACTCAGCCAGTCCGCCTGATCCAATCCCGGGCGAGAGGAATGACATTGGACAGTGTGATGCAGGCCAGTCTGGGGCCAACCCTGGAACTGAGGGTGGGCTTTGCCCTTCCACTCTGGAGGCTGCCACACAGCGAGGGACAGATAAAGTCCACCGAGAAGGCCACCGAAGAGGTTACCCCAAGGGGTGAACACTGGCCTGAAGGCCCACCAGGCACTGAGCCCCCTGCATCGTAATAAGATGTTGGCTCTTTTCCTCCTGGGACTCCCCGGGATGCGTTTGCCTAAATTTCTCGATAGAACATTCCAGGGAAATAAGCACTGTTGGCTCTCAGAGGGGCCGTCTCCCCAGACTTCTAGTGCACCTTGAGTTAATCACAAACTTCCAGTCCCTTTCTGGTTCTTACGGGCAAAAGATGCAAAGTGCCGTTGCTTTTGTCGCTACCTACACGTGAGCATTCGTAAGCCCAGACAGACAACACCTCAGCTTGCCAGCCAGGGCCCTGGCACGTGACCACACGATGGCCAAGGTCCCCAGGGAGGGCACACTTGGGCAGAAGTCCAGGGCGGGCAGGTGGGCACTTTCGGACCCGCCCAAGAAGGCGATTGATAAGAAAGTGTGGCCCTCTCTCCCAGCTCTCGTCACCACTGTAGAGGAGAATGGAAACTTCAAAGAGCACATTTATCCCTCAAGTAACGTCCAGCATGTGATTGTTGCAAACACCTTAAGCCATACATAGAATCGTGAGGAGGGAAATAGTTCCGGGTCGCCTTCCCCTCACCCCATCCCAGCTCCTCTCCTGCAGTGGACACCACTAATGAACACTTTAATACTTATCCTTCCAGATTTTCCTCTTGGGCCTTTATAGAGTGTGTAGAGACGCACACTCTAATTTCCTTTCATTGTTGCAATACCATAAAACATGGTATTTTAAATATATAATCATTTAAAAATGTGCTTTGGTGAGCCACATTATGGCGAGCACTGGAAACCTATTTCTATCGGTCCGTTTGAATCCATCTCATTGCTTTTGACCAGTGCGTGGAACCCCCTCTGTGAATGGACCACAGTGTAATGCACTGTGCTGAGATGTCATGTGTACGGCTCTGACCATTGGGGCTCAGCGGGTTGGGCATCATCCGGCAAAGCAGTTTGATTCCCAGTCAGGGCACATTCCAGGTTGCAGGTCCATTCCCCCAGCAGGGGGCATACAAGAGGCAACTGATAGATGTTTCTCTTCCTCTCTTTCTCCCTCCCTTTCTCTATCTCTAAAAAATAAATAAACAAAATCTTAAATAAGAGAGAATTCATAGGTGCTAACCCATTTTAGCCTCAGTGACCTCTCAATCTTCATTCTTTCCTATTGACCCCCCTCCCTGGCATCCCACCAGCCTTCTTGCTGTTCCTTGGACACCCCAGGCCGTCTGTGCCCCAGGGCCTTTGCACTGGCTGCTCTCTCCACCTGCAGTGCCCTTTCCCCGAGACACTGCATGCCTCTCCCCCACTTCCTGGTCTTTACTCAAAAGCCCCCTTCTCAACAGGCCTGCCAGGGCCACCCTACCTGATATTCCAACCCACCCTTATCCTAACACTTCACATCCCTCTTCTGTTACTTTTTTCTCCTTAGCACTTAACCCCAGGCCCCCTATGATCTGTCTCCCCCACCAGAATGTCCGTTTTGTCCATTGCTACATGCCCAGTGCCTAGGTCCGCTCCTGCGCCTTGTATGTGCTCTGTAAACACTTGTGGAACGAATGGACGAATGGCAATGCCATGTTCTCAGTACTCTCCTTAATCCTGTCTCACTGAAGAGGAAACTGAGGCAGGAGAGAGGATGTGCACGGTCAAAGGACCTAACACATCGAAAACAGTCACGGGGTCACTAAATGCTGTCATCCGCGCTTCCGGCTGGCAGTAGGTTTCTTTTCATTAGTTCAGGCAACAACTATTGCCTAAGTGTCTCCTCTGAGTTTGACTCTGCATGTCTGAGCAACAACTCCGGTCCTGCCCTCAAGAACTTACAGCACGTGGTGGGTGAGCAAGGCTGGAAAAACCACAGTGTTGATGCCACGGCTACTCAGGGTCATGATGAGGGGCATACACGAGAGAGACTTGGAGGTTCGGCAGGCTCCCTGGAGGAGGTGACATGCAAGGCAAGACCAGAGAAAGCACGGAAGGAAGAGCGTTCCAGCGGGGAAGAAACAGATGTGTGGAGTCCTGGAGCCTAGGAGGAGAGAGTGGTTGAGCAGATACAGGTGTGAACCAGACAGAAAAATGGTGGCATCCAGGACAGGGCACTGTGCTCTCCTTCCCTGTGTCGTTTACTAGGAAGCCCCAAGCATGCCACGCCCCTGCGATGGGGAGAGCCCAAGACATTGTGCTCTCCGACACACAGTCCCCAACACTTCCGAACGCTAGGGGCTCCGTCTGCTTTAATCTGAGGCATTAGCTTCTGGCCCCACCAGCGCCTTCCCCGAACTGCGTGAGAGCAGAGGTCAACGCATTAAGCAGGGCAGATTAATACCCAGCCGTAAATCCCAGAAGCAGCGTGTAAGCAGCAGTCATATTTCACACGCGATTGTCCAGCCGCCGGCCGGCCCATCCTGGCGAGGGTGCGTGCTGCGTCCTGGGCCAGCCGTGTTTACGAGCCCACCAAGCCCTCCTGGGCAGCGCCCCCCACACGCTGCCCTTTGATCAGGGAAATCCAATACCTGAGGTCTGGGCTTTATAGGCAGGCCAGTCCAGATTAAGGGAATTAACCACAGTAGATCACAACTAATAAAGTGGTGGCCGGGCCCCACCGCAGCGTGGCCCTGGGGGACAGGTGGGGGGGTGCAGCGGCTGCCAAGGGTCCCACTCAGGGCCACCGCTCCTCCCTGAGCCACACTGAGCAGAGAGACTGCGTGTGTTTGCGTGTGTGAGTTCATCTAAACTCTCTCACGAACACCTTTTCCCTCCTCGCCATGCTCCACGGAACATTTCACGGACCGACGTAGGTTTGACACTTCCTGGAGACCCAGGGACTCTCGGACCAGCCTCTCCCGCCCCTGTTTCTCCCTGCAGTCAGTCATTCATCAAATATTTCTGAGGTATGGATGTGGTAGGGCCGGTGTGGTTAGATTTTATCCCCAGAAAGATATGTCCCAATCCTAACCCCAGGGCCAGCGAGGGAGCCCTTATCTGGGAATAAGGTCCTTTCTGACGGAATCAGGTCAACCTGAAGTCATACTGGGCAAGACGCGTCTTGTCTGGAGCACTGTGACAGCCACTAGGACAGCTACTTTTGTGCATGACCTTGGCTAGGCCATAGTCCCCAGACATTTGGTCAGACACCACACGTCCCTGTGAAGGCATTTTTCCCAGCTGATGTGGACGGTTCAATCAGCAGGCTTTGAGTAAACCAGATTACGTTCCGCAGGGGGGTGGGCCTCGCCCAATCAGTCGAAGGCCTTCCAAAAGAAAGACTGAGGTCTCTCCAGGCAGAAAAAATGTTGCCCTGCTCCCTGGCCCTCCGGCCGGCCTGCCGACCAGCCCCGAACATTTTAAACTCACCGCCAATCAACCGCATACACCTATTCCCCCCAATTTCTCTCTGTCTCTCTGCATATATACATATATGCACACACACACATATACTCTCTCTGGTATATAAGTATATATTTGTATTTTCCCTAAATATGTGTAGGATTATAAATTATACATAAATTATATACATATTTACAAATTATCATTTATACAATCTCCATTTTTAACATGAATTTTCTTTACTGAAGAAAACAGGTCATTTTGGGGTTTCCTGTTTCTGCTGTAACAAATGGCCACAAACTGAGTGGCCCTGTTATTTGTCAATTGTAATTTATGCTCCATTTGCATACGATAATTATACATTTATATGTAAATGTCAATTCCATGTAACTTGTATCTATTTCTAAATTACATATTTTGCATATGTCCCATGTATACCTGTGTGTAAATTACATGCACCTTTCAGACTTCCATATTTTTTATGTGTATGAATAAGCCCGCTCCGGTTCTGTTTCTCTGGAGAACCCTCAGCGGCCTCCAAGCCCGTCTCCCCGCCGGAGGCTTTGTCCTTCCTGTCCACTCTCCCTTTTGCAGCTTGAGTCACAAAGCTTCCTTTCCTGGGATGACCTCCCTCCCACCCACTCTCTCCCGCCCCTCACCCCTGGGTCCCCTTGCTTGTCCCAGTGCCAGGCTGAGGTCAGTCAGGGTCTGGTCGGAACCCTGGTTCATCTGACCCCAAAGCCATGGTCTCAATGACGGCTGCTCAGTGGTGCACGCATGACCTGAGTCACATGGACATTTTCTAATTCTGGAAATCTCCAATGTACATAAAAGTGGGAAAAAACAATGTAATGAATCTCTTCACCCACCTCTTAGCTCCAACAGTTAGCTCATGGATATTCTTGTCTCATCTATATATATATCAAGAAATCAGCCCTGGCTGGTGTAGCTCAGTGGACTGAGCGCAGGCCTGCGAACCACACGATCAGGGTTCAATTCCCAGTCAGGGCACATGCCTGGGTTGCAGGCCAGTTCCCAGGAGGGGACTCACGAGAGGCAACCATACATTGATATTTCTTTCCTTCTCTCCTTCCCTTCCCCTCTAAAGATAAATAAATAAATAAATAATCTTAAAAAGAAAAAGAAATCAGAGGTATATGTTGCTTTTATTCTTTGTTCACTCAAAAAAAAAGTCTTTCTTTCAACTTTTAGGCCAAAAAAAAAAAGATAAACAAGAAAGAGAAGAAATTTTCTAAAATATTTTTGAATAAAGTAGAAAACAATGACCTTGGCAAAGTTCAAAGACCATGTTTTATATGACCCTATGTTTGAAAGGAAAATCTCATCATACAAATGTACGTCATTTGTATTATTATCTATGTCACATAGAGTTATAGAGGTAGGCACAATAATTATTTTTTTGCATATACACTAATAGATATATGATTATATATTTTTCTACATAGAAAAAAATTGGGGAGGAGCTGTTTAAAACAATAAACAAGGCAAAGAACCCGCATACCCAGCATGCTCTGCTCAGTGGTTCTAAGAGCACATTTCACCTGAACTCAACGTTCTAGGCACCAAGGCCTTACGTACGAGATACCCACCGGATGCCTGAACACCCACCCATGGGAAGAAAGGTCCCAGGCTGCCTCCGCACCAAAAATAATACAAACCAAAGCCACAGCGAGGCGTCACTTCACACCAGTTAAGTCCACTGCCATCAAAAAAATAAATAAATAAATAAAAAGCAGAAAGTAATAAACACTGGCAGGGATGTGGAGAAACTGGACCCCTCAAGAAACTAAACACAGGCCCTGGCTGGTGTAGCTCAGTGGATTGAACGTGGGCCTGTGAACCAGAGGATTGCAGTTCGATTCCCACTCAGGGCACATGCCTGGGTTGCAGGCCAGTTCCCTGCAGGCTAACTACCAGCAGGGGATGCACAAAAGGCAACCATACATTGATGTTTCTCTCTCCCTCTCTCCTTCCCCTCTAAAAATAAATAAATAAATAAAATCTTTTAATAAAAAAAAAAAGAAACTAAACTCAGAAGTACCCTGTGACCCAGCGATCCCACCTCGGACATACACCCCAAAGGACTGAAAGCAGGGACTTGAACAGACATTTGTTCCCTCGCGTTTCCAGCGACCGTAAGGTGGACACGACCCAAATGTGGCGTGTCTGGGAGATGGAATACAATTTGGCCTTGAAAAGGAAGGGGTTTCTGGCGCCCGCTCCCCTCTGGGTGAACCTGCAGACATTATGCGCTACGAAGCAAGCCAGGCATGAAAGGATAAACACGGCCTGACCCCTCCTGGTACACGACCCAGAACAGTCGAGTTCGTGCAGCTAGGGAGGGGGAGGCTGGGGGAGGGGAGGGCGTGAAGTTAGGGTCTAAGGAGGGCCGAGACTGAGTCTGGGACGGTGGGGACGTTCTGCAGGCGGGCGGCGGTAGCAGCTGCCCCGCATCCGGAAGGCACGCCAGGCTTACGATAGTTAAAATGCTCAAATGCCACGTTCCGTATTTTCTACCAGAACCATAAAACATGAAAGAAAGAAAAAAATACAAATGTATCTCATTTCCTTTCCACTGGAAAAAGCCCCGCTCTCAAAAGTCAAGCCCGAAAAAGAACCACCATTTGCCAGGAGACATATAAAGAAGAACCTGTTCCAGGCAGGAGGAGGCGAAGAAGAATGACCACTTTGGGCCCAAGAGACGGAGTTATTTTCACTTTCTTCCTTGTGCTGCCACTCACGGTTTCAATTTTCCGAAATGGCGACATCTCCGAGTTTCCACACGTCGGCGGCAGAAGGGTCCTCACCGGGCAGAATCCCCCAGAATCCTGTCATCCAATCACGTACCGGTCAACCACGCCACAAACATCCATCTCTGTCACAGCGGAACATCGTATTTCACAGCAACTGGGCTTTCGGGTTTTTGGTTTTTGGTTTTTTTTTTTTTTTTTGGAAAGCAACTTTAGACCCAAGGATGTGAACTTGGCCGAGAGAGTGGAAAAAGAAGTGAGCAGAAAGGGGAAAATGCTTCTCAAAAGCTTTTAAGATGGGGAGGAAGAGACACCGGTGATAAAATGTGGATTCTGCAGGATGTGAGTACCACGGTTGAAAACCCAGCCTGGATTTATCCACTGCCCCAGACTGAGAGGGAGTGGCGGGGGGCGCAGAATCGGACCCAGTTTTACCAGTATACGTATTTAAGTGGTACATCGCCTTTTGGTCCTTCATTTTTATAGGTTTTCCCATTTAAAATATTCGATCCATGCAGATATGCGTAAATCAGAAAGTGGAAACTATCGCACCCTATCATGCAGAGAAAATACCTTTAACCATATTGGAACAGCTCCTCCCCAGCTTTTTCTATGTAGAAAAATACATAATCATATATCTATTAGTGTGTATGCAAAAAAATGATTGTGCCTACCTCTGTAACTCTATGTGACATATATAATTCATTATATATATTTTTATGATGAGATTTTCCTTTCAAACATAGGGTCATATAAAACATGGTCTTTGAACTTGCTCCTTTAAATTACCAAGTGACCGTGGACATCTCTGTTCACTGACACAGGCTTCTCTCACTTGGTCTTTGTGACGGCTGCATTGGGGTCTAAGCAGAGTGGTACTCGGCCATCGACTTACTCCCCATTACCTTGTGACCCTCTGGGGGAGAGAAAGAGTATATTTGGTCCCGTCTGAAATCAAAGCAATGCAAAATGCGCTTGCTGAAACCCTCTCTCCTCAGCCCCCTGCCAGGGACTCAGGAGAGTTAAACACTGTCCCCACTTACCTACGATTGTTAATGTCAGTTTTCTAGAACATTGTGATCGGTGGTCTGGCTAAAACCATTCAGTCCATGCAGATATGGAACAGTCATCGAACAGAATGGCAGTAACTGTGCAAAAGAACAAAATCGTCTCCGTGGATGACGATGACGTTATCTATCCCCGATGACGAAGGCATACTATGAAATGGCCTAAATGAGAGGTGTTCTCTGAGACCACAGGCCTTACCACTATCTGGAGATACTCGGATTCTTTGCGTGGATTATTCGCATGGAATAATCTTGGGAAGGAAGCAAAAGAAACAGGTGGCTGACTGCTTCCCAGGAGGGGACCTGGCTTTGCTACGGGGCAGCCTCACAACCTCTCTAGGTAGAAGATTGTATTATTATACCCCTTGGATGTAATTTTCACATCAAATGAAGTCATCTCTATTAATTCACCGCAAGTTTCTTAACCATCTTCTCGGCTCCGGGCCCTGTGGGGGAAATAGCACCTAGGCCGTGGGGCTGTTTGGCAAGTAAATGAGACCCACTAAGCAGGAATCTGCTCCTTGCAGGCGCTCAGGAAAGAGGAGATACTTTCTATACCAACATTCATTAGTTGTATCACTTATTTTGCAACCCACCTCGGCTGGTTTCGCCAACAGCTCTGTGCAGCAACTGAGGCTGAGAGGGTTTCTGCCACAGGGGTTTTAGATGAAACTGAGGCTCGGAAAGTTGGAGCCCACAGAGGTGGCTTCCCAGAGGTGGCGGTGTCTACCACCGGCTCTGCCACTAGGTGGCAGGATGGAACCCTGGCTCAGCCCCTCACCCCAGCCGCCCCTCAGTAACTCGGAGTAAGTTACTGATTTCTCTGTGCTCGGTTTCTGCATCTGTACCGGGGAAACAATAGCAGGGCCGCTTCCTAGAATCCGCAGCCTGAGATGAGGCGATCCGTGTGCATCACTGCGGCCAGTGACCCTTTTAAACACAGGAATCAGGTCATGACACTGTTCCACTCAAACCCGGCCATGGGCTCCAATCTCACTTGGAAGAAAAGCCAGAATCCGTCCAGGGAGGAGGCCCCCAGGGACTGGCTGTTCGGCTCCCTCCCTCTCTCTTCTCATCCTCTGATTCAGTGCTGCCCACTGCCTGGCTCTCTGGCCCGGTCTCCGGCCCTAGTGCATTCTGTGCCCTCTGCCAGGCACGCTTCGCCCACGGATGTTCTCGGCGCTTCCCCAGCCTCTGCGGACCTTGCGCAACCATCATGGACGAAGCCAGCCCCGCCCCGGCCGCCCACCTCCTTATCCTGCTCAGTTATGTCTCACCAGCTCCCATTGCCACATGAGCCTGTTTCTCTGGGTCTTCGTTTCTCGTCCTTCAATCTGAGCTCGCTGTGGACAGGCACGTGCCCTGTTTTGTCATTGTTGCAACCCCAAAACACAGAGCAGGGCTTGGCCTTCCCCAGGCCCGCCGTCCGTGACAGGTCTCCCCTAGGGGAGGGGCGGGAGGGCAGTTCAGGCCAGGGGCACAGCCTGAGCAAAGGCTCGGGTTGGGGGGGGGGGGACAGGGCAACGGGGACAGGGTGTGACCATGGCAGGTTGCCATCCGTGATCCCTGTGTCCTGCCTTCCCCACCCCGGCTATGGGAAACAGCCTCGCCACCCCCGAGAGACCCGATGCATGGAGTCCTTGGTCGTCCAGCCAAATGCTTTGGGCTGACGGTTCATCTGAACTGTCTTCATCCCTTTTGTCCTTTCCTGGGGCCACTGCTGCCTTTGTCTCTAGCCCCCAAGGCTAGGGGTCCTGATGGCCAGGGTGGGGACTCCCCCTCAGTCCCGGCCAGCAACTTCGGAGGACTTTTGGGGGACGGTGTTTAACAGAATGAGGCGAAACACTGGAAAGGAGGTTCCCCAGAGGAAGGCCGCCCTGTGGTGCATTCCAGCCAAAAAGCAGAAGGAGAAGTGGCAAGGGCCTGCGTCTTCTCTGTCCCTTTAAGAGAGACACCTCTGGACCCTGGCTCGAGGTCCCAGCAGGAAACCAAACACACACCTAGGGCCGCCCAGCCACATAAATAGCCGTTTATGAAGGTACCTGTCTCTCAGCAGGAAGCGAGCATGGGGAAGCTGTCCCAGAAGACAGCCACCTTTAAGAGACAGGGTAAAAAACTTGATCTGAAACACTTGTCTCCAGATGGGCCCCGTAAAATCCCAGGCCCTCAGCCTGGTTTCAAAACCCGCAGGCAAGGAAAAAAAAAAAAGCAATGAACAACTTTCTAGAACCTTCTTTTCAGAGCAGAAAGAAAAGCCCTCTCCAGGCCACCAGGTGGGCCGGTTTGCCAAGGCTTCCCCCCAGCAGACGGGTGTTCTCTGAATCCCTGGCTGGGGCTAAGTGGACAGCCCAGCAGCACATGTTGCTTCTGCAAAGGGAGGCTGGCTTTGCCACGGAACCGGGGCATGGTCTGCACCGGGGTATCCCGGTCTGGCTCTGGGCAGCACACCCCCAGGCCAGCGTGGGCATCATCACCGCCCTCCTTTCTTGGACGTGTCACACTCTCTCCTTCCACAAGGCTTTCTCACTTTGCCTGGAATGTTCTCTCCCCACTCCCACTAACCCCATCACCACCATCGCCACACGGTGAGCCAGGCGTCCCTTCTCATCTCCGGACTCGGTTCACCAGGAAGGCGTCTCTGATCACCGGGACGGGCTCAGAGGCCTTGTCACGGGCTCTCCTGTCCCCAGCCCCTCAGCCCCCAGTGCACATCACAGCCGGCATCTCTGTCCATGTCGGTGGGACTGTCTACTGCCATCCTTCTCCACTGCTTCTCTCGTGCTGACCTTGACAGCCACAGGGCGTGACACATAGTAGGCCCTCAGGGAATGTGTGTTCAATGAATGAATAAAGGAACCCTGAGCAAAAATAACTGAGTCTACCTCCGGCTCCTAGGCAAGGATTCAAACACATGAATACACGCACGAATGAGTGAATGAGTGAATGAATGAATGAGTTCATGAGCGAGTAGACCACTGGGTGAGTAAATAGATGAGTAAGTGAATGAATGAGTGGTTAAGTGATCGATGAATAAGTGAAGGAATAAGTGACCAAATGAGCGAGTGAAGAAGAGAGTGCATCTGTGGAATGATGAATGAGTGAATCAAGGAGGGAGTGAATGAATGATTGGGAGAGCGACTGAGGGAACCCGTGAGCAAAGGGGAGGACGCCTCAGGCGGCGCGGCAGTGCCCTCAGGGGTGGCCCCGTCAGGCAATGCCCCTTTCCTGCCCCTCCTTGTGTCTCTGTGCAGTCCGAGGGAGAAGCCGGGGAGGGTGGCAGAAATGTGACTTCACCCAACACACGGGGCAAGAGGGCTGCACCTCTCAAAGGGGCCCGTGGGGGTGGGGAGCTTCCAGGCAGAAGCTGACCCCAAAGGGGCAGCTCTGTCCCCGACCCTTTTCACCTTCCCTTGTTCTGATCTTTATGGGGCCATCTGCCTTTTCGCATCAAAGGAGACAGCGGGCCGCGATTTGTCCCACAACAGCTCTGTAAAAATGTAATTACCCAATAACCCGCTGTCTGCAAAACAAACCATCTTCCTGTTTCTTCTCCCATAAAAAGCCTTTGACAGCCCTGTTCTATCAGCTTATAAAACCTGGAGAGAGTTGACTTAGCCCTCTGTGGAATGAGGACCCTGGGCGGGGGGGCAAAGTCGGGAGAAGCACACCTCTGCCCCCACCCCGAGCAGTCAGCTGCAATGCTTCTGGAGGTCTCCGGGGAAGGCAGGGGGGGGGGGGCAAGTGCTCAGGGCCCGGTGTGGGACTGGACAGTGCAAGTCACACCTAGAAAGAGCAGGGGCCTTGGAAACACTGAGAGCCCAGGCCTGCCGCCGCCCCAGGCAGCTCCTTGCAGCTCCGGGAAGGTCATGCCTTCATTCACTAACTCAGCCAACAGGGACCAGGCACCTACTATGCACTCGGCATTAGGCTAGGGTTCAAGTCCAGTACCACACATGCAAGGGGTGTACAGCTATAATATGCGTTTATTCTAGACGACGGTGGAACACTTTGATCTGAATTTATTGACATGCGAAAAGTATGTATAATCTATTACCACATGAATGGGGCAGGCTATAAAGCAGGCTAGTATGTCTCCATTCTGATTGCTTTTTAATTGAAAGGAAAAATAATGGCATTTGAGAGAAGGGTGATAGATTTGCTCTATATCCTGACTGGGGAGCTATGCAGTGGGGTGAAATATATCCCCCACATCCAACCAAAAGATATGCCCAAGTCCCACCAGTCCTGGTGACCGTGACCTTATGTAGAAATTGGATCTTTGCAGACAGAACTAAGGTGAGGATGAAGATGAGGTCATCCTGGATTAGGTGTGTTCTACATCCAAGGGGGGGGTGGGGAGAGGCTACGTGGAGACAGGCAGGTGGACAGCTGAGGGACGCTGTCTCCCGCCAAGAAGCCCCTGGAGCTGGAGAGGCCAGGAAGGTCCTCCCCAGGGCCTCGGAGGGAGCACAGCCCTGCCGACACCTTGACTTTGGACTTCTGGCCTCCAGAGCTGTGAGAGACGTGTCTGCTATTGAAGCCACCACACTGATGACAATTTGTTACAGCAGCCACAGAATGCGTCTGCCACAGAATTGTTTGCTGAAATGGGTAAATCCTCCTGTGTTTAAATTATACTTTTTAAAGTATTTTTTAAAATGGAGAATGAGAACTCGAATAGACCTTTCTCCAAAGAAAACATCCAAGTGACTAATAAGCACAGGGAAAGACACTGAACACTCTCAGTCATCAGGGAAATGCAAATCCAAACCCCAATGAGACAGCACTTCGCACCCCCCCCAGGGTGGCGATTATAAAAAACAAAACAACATCACCCGTGCTGGAGAGGATTTGGAAAAGTGGGACCCCCCCTCAGGCACTGCCAGTGCAAATGCACCAGGGCTCAGCCACGAGGCAATTAGTTGGGCGGCTCCTCAGAGTGAAGCAGAATCACCAGAGAGTCCACTCCCAGGTCCACACCCAGTAGAACGGAAAGCGGGGACCTGAACGATATCTGTACACTCCTGCTCTTAACAGCGTTATTACCAACAGCCAAAGGCGGAAGCGTCAGGTGACTGAATGAACGAAAGACGGGGGGTGTCCACCATAGAATACAATCCAGCCTTCAGAAGAAACGAAGTTCTAACATGGGCCACGGCATGAACGAAACCATTCAGGGTCCACCGAGAGAGAAGCCAGACCCAAGAGGAGACGCCTGACACGGCCCCATGTACGTGAGGTGCCCAGAACAGGCAAGTGCGAGGAGACAGAACGTGCGCAGGAGATTACCAGGGGGCGGGGGGGACACGCTCGTGTTCCGCAGGCGCCGAGTTTCCGTCTGGGATGATGAAAAGCTTCTGGAAACGGGCAGTGGGGACGCCTGCACAATAGTGCAGCTGTGCTCACTGTCACTGAATTGTACACGGAACAGGGTGAAAACGGTACATTTGGTTATCTATTACATATTCATATGATATTCACTTTATTTATTATAGATATCTATAAAATAGAAAACATAAAATGTACCACTGTAACCATGTAAGTTATATATATGTGTTTATATATATATATATGAATATATATATATATATAATTAAAGTAGGAGAAACACATAAATATTACCAGGAACTTAAGGTCTTTTTTTCTTTATATTTGGTCCTTTGGTGTTTCTAGTACTTGTTTTACTGTGAATATATATTGTATAAAGAACTCATAGTCTGGCAGGGAGATAGATTAAAAAACCCCGACTACAACAGCATGTAGTAATATACATACAGAGCTGAAGGCTCCTGAATCAGACCGTGGGGTGCCGTGGAGGGGTCCCCAGAGGAGGGCAATGAGCAGGAAGGACCCAGACAAAGAGGTGAGGGTGGCAGGGAGAGGCTACGCCGGTGAGGCCCTGCACTGAAATACAGGACTGGCCAGGTGGATTCTTGGCCTGGCGGCACACTTGCTGTGTGTCCTCAGGTGAGTTAGTTAACCTCTCTGTGCTTCAGTATCCTCTTCTGTAAAATGACGATAATTGTACTGCCCCATAAGATATTGTAAGTTAATACATATGAAACAATTACAGCAGTGTCTAGCACACAGTAAAGACCATAAAAGAGCTGGGTTGTTTTTTTTTGGGGGGGGTGGGTTTGTACCCTCACCCAAGGACATGTTCATTGAGAGGAGAGAGAGAGAGAGAGACACTGACCAGTTGCTTCCCATACAAGCCCCGACTAACTTCATGACTATAAAGAGCAGGAAACTTCTGGATATGGTACAAAACAAAAGGAACAGCCGAAGGAGCCTGGGGAAGGAGCAATATAAGAATCATCTTCATTGAAATAAAAACCAAGTAAAGCCTTCGGGGATGGGGCAAGGGAACAAAGAGAAATCACAAATCTGGTCTTAGGATGATGGAATCCTGTTTTGGACCCAGATAATTACAGCTGACAAAATGGAGTTAAAATGGGTTTCGACTAAGCAAAAAGATGTTGACACTGCCCAAAGCAGTCCACCTGTTTGTCAGAGAAAGCACTGCTGAGTTCACATTTGCAGTCCACGAGCAAGTAAGCGGTTTCCTTTGGGGCAAAAAGGGCCTGGCTCGACGTGTCCTGGTAAGTCTTCCTTCCTTACCCCTCCCTCTCGGCAACATTCTGCACCAGCACCTCGTCCTGACCTGAGCACCGCTGGGCGTGGGTACGCAGACAACTTTGGGAGTGCTGGCAGTTTGGAGGCTTGGAACGGGATCTGTCATCTTCACCAAGACGCGGGCAAGTCCACGGCATAAGCGTCCCATATAGTCACAAATCGCCATTCAGTACACTCCAGGATTCCAAAGCTGAAACAGTGTGGAAGCCTAAGGGCTGGGTTCGCCCTCTCGGCTCCCTGGGACCATAGTCTGGGGCTCAGCAGCATCCCCGTGGCCCTTCCATCCTCCACAGGGACGCGGAAGGTGTGGTAAGCCAAGGAGAGATGACAGTGTGGGGTCTGCGAAGGAAGTCACCGCGTGTACTTAAGGCTCTTGGGCCTGATTTAAAATGTTAAAAGGTGAATTTCTGGGACTTGTTCCTCTGTGCTGTATCATCTTTCAAATGGGTACAGCAACAGTTTCTGGCACATAATAAAAGGTCTTAAAATCTTGGAGGGAAGGGGGACTGGGTCCGTTTAAGCCTAGAAACATTGGTCTTTATTTTGCATTTGAAGGGAAAGTTTGGAAATATCCTTTTATTCATTAGTAATACATTCGGCTTCCAGTGGGAAAAAAAAATCTCACTACCTTGCCTTAAATTAACAGGGATTCATTTTTCCTACATAATACTGTGGAGATGATCAGCTATGCGCTCTGGTTCAGCAATTCAACCATGTCTTGACTGGTTTTGACAAAACCGCTGCTGCAGCTCCAGCCATCACATCCAAATTCAAGACAGAGCAAAAAGTGGAAGTGGAAAGTTCTGCATCTGTCCCCTTTTCCTAGGAGAATGATTTTTCCCCTGGAATCCCTTGTAACAGACCTTTTGGACAGAAATGGATCACACACCCTCCCGGCTGCAAAGAAAACTAGGCAATTATTGAACAGAACTGAGATCAATTAAGATCCACAGCCTGGGCCTGGGTTCATCAGGAGCCATTGGAGCCACTGTCACAGGCTGGTGGAGAGAGTGAAATGAAATGCTCTGCAGGGAAGTGCTGGTACTGCGCCTGGCACACAGCGGGCGTCCAGTAAGCGATCACTATTCCTCAGATTCTGAGCTTCTGAGGTTCACTTGGCCTCTTTTTTTTTTCCCCAGGCATCTTGGCCTGGACAGTTTTTGAGGCCAGCCGTGCCGGCCAATGAGCTCTTACAGGTGCTTTGCATGGTCTGAGATCCAACTACTTTTTCCTTCCTATGCAAATCAGGAAGCACCTAGATCAACGTCTGCCAAATTCAACAAAAAGGAAATAAATCAGAGAGTGAAGTTCAATCCAAAATAAGGAAAGACAAAGCAGCTCCCAGCTCTCGTAAAACCAAGAGCGGTCAGGGGAGGTCTAAAAACGAGGCTCAGAGGCACCCTGCCTGTTTTTGAACCAGGGAAAATTTTCTCAAGTGATGGACTTGGGAATATAGGTCCTGAGTCACCTGGGGCCCTGAGGCCACTTTAAGCCAAGCCGATGAGAGGAGTTATTTAAGCAAATGGGTAAAAGCTAATTATTATTTAGCATTTTATATTGACTAAGCGCTGATCTAATGCTACCTGTTCCTGACCCCCTTTGGCTAATTAATTTTTTAACCGCTGGACAGGTGAAATTTTTTCACCATTGGGTGCTGGGAATGAGCGGGTGTCCCATTTTACAGATCAAGGAAGTGAGGCAAGGAGAAACACGTCAAATAAGAAGGCTGGAGCAAGGCGCGACTTAACCTGTGTATCGGCTAAGGAGATGGGAGCAGGACTGATTGGGAAATGGACCCAAATGTGGGTAAACTTACCCCAGATCAGCCAAGACAGCCGCCCACAGATTCTGCCCTCAAAGTCTGTAGCCTCTGGTGTCCTGTACAGGGATCAGAATTGTGTGAAGCTCAGAGGGATATTAATAGCAATGACAGTGACAATAGGGACTATAGACGCTACTGTTCCTCACTCGGTTCTAGGCACTGGGCTAGGATTCACCGCCTATTGGGTGCTCCTCCGACAACCTTAGGAGACCGATTCTATAATTAGCCCGACTCTGCAGATGGGTAAGCTGAGGCACAGAGATGACAGACAACTTGCTCAGCATTCCTCAAAGCAGCAGCTGTCAGCATCCCGGCCGCACACAGAGAACAGACTCAAACTGAAAACGTTCACAAGGGCACAAGGTACAAAGCTGCGGTGGAGATGCAGGGACTGGGTTGGCACCCCAGGGCTAGTGCCCAGGAGAGCTGTTCCCCACCCCGAGGCCCGAAGGACTGGGGAGGAACCTGGAGAGAGGGCTGCCAGTCAGGCGCTGTGACCTCACACTGAGGGCACAGCACCCACAGAGATCCCCACACTGAGGGGGCGGGAGTAAGTGTCCTGATCCCCGCGATTCCCCGCTGATGCCTCGGGAATCTGTTTTCCCCTCGGCTGGACCCAGGGGCTGAGCCTCGGCTGGTCCCCAAAGTGACAGAGGTCGGCCCCAGTGCAGAGGGCAGGGTGGGGAGGCAGAGACAGTGGGTCCAGAGGGGCAAACAGAAGATCCGCAGCTGCTCAGGGACCCCCAAACCTAAGAGGGCCATGCCCCAGCTTGTTCTCAGGTTGTGACCAGTAGGGATCATTGTGATAATGGCCAACACTGAGCTTGTGAGAGAGAGGGAGGGCTTGTGCAAGGACATGGGAGCCCAATCTCCTGCCACACAAGGTCCCCTGCCACACAAGGCCCTGAGTGTCATGGAGGACACAGAGGAAGACAGTGGCAAAGCTACAGTGACGGAGAAAGCCCTGGGTTCTGTGCAAGCTTAGAACCTGTTCCCAGCTTTGGGGGCTCCAGGACCACTTCCTGGAGAGAGGGAAACCTGCCTAGGGTAGGAAGAAGGAGAGGAGTGTGTGTGTAAAGGGACAGAACACCAGGCTCAGTGTCCCCGGGGGGGCGACAAGGAGAGGGCAGCAAGTTAACCTCAGAGGGTCATCGGGTGGAGGGTGGCATGTGAGGCAGGAGAGGTGAGGCTGGAAAGGTTGGCTAGGGCCGGGCCATGCAGAGCCTCACAGACCATGGAAATGAACTTGACCGAGAAATGGTGGACAATGGTGAACCCTGGAAGAGATTTAATCCAGTGAGTGACACAGTCCCCCACACCTAGCAGAGAGAGAAGGAGGAGGGGGCAGGCGGAGGGGGGAGGGCGATGTTGAGAGATTGCGCACATGTGTGGAAATAGATCCGGAGAGTAGGGTGAAGCTTTGCCTGGAGCCAGATATGAGAACGGGAGTGTGTCTGGTGTCTAATTTCTGCTGGCGTGTGCGGCCAGGAGAAGCACATGTGTGCCCTGACCTGGGAGGAGGTCAAAGTGACCCGCAAACAGCTGAACATTCCTGATCATTCTATTTCCAATCCAGGGGTTGTTTCCCGGAGCTCAGCAACTTCTCCGGGTTGCAAAGTCAGCCCTGGGCCAGCATCTCCGGCTGCACACCAGCCTCCCCCACCAGCCCCACCTCCACAGGCTCAAGGGCAGAGCTCACCCAGCTGCCAAAGTGCATGGGGAGGGGGGCGGGGTGTGGGAACACTTCAGGACTCCGGACGACACAGATTACTCAGCAGACAAAAGAGTGACCTGTCCTCCTGCGGACAGGCACCTCGAGGGGGGCCAGGAGCTGTCAGGTATAATTAGACTAAGTCCCAGAAACAGGCTGGACGCCCGCTCTTGTCAGCGCGCTTCTCCTCGCATCCGTCTCTGGGCCTGAGCGGCTGCGGATTCTACCCAGGCCAGCCTCCCGCAGAGGAGGGGCCTGGGGTGGGCTCCCCGGTGGGTGTGGCCATGCCCACGGCCCTAGAACCCTTAATAATAATAATGGACGATAGCATGAACAGAAATAATCACGATGCCATCAAAGCGACCACCTTTTGGAGCATCTGCTTGGTGGCGGGTACCCCACCCCACCGGGTGGTGAGTTCCGGCTCGCGCCTTGGACTCCGAGCACTAGACTCGCCAGGTATGAACCCCACACCACGAACTCTTCACCCTGTGGGGCGAGCAGTGTTGCCCGCGTGGCGGCAAGTAGTAGTGAGCGGGAGTTTGGTCCCCCGCCTTGGAAGGCTCGCACGAAAGGAGTTGGAAGAAGACAGTGAGCTAAACCACGCTGGCCTCCATGCTGAGGACTCTGTTCTGAACTCCCCTCTGGGCGAGCCTGCTTTCCATCACGGGCCCCACACACAAGCCCTCAGACCCCCAGAGCCTTGACAGTGTCCCTGGCGGACACTGTGGGCTGCCACGGGCACCCCGCCAACAGCAAGAGGGTCCCAGGGGGCGGCGCCCTAGCAGGGCTACTCATTGACTGAGGCAGGAAACCGTTTCTCCATGCAGAGCAGGGATGTTGGTCCCAGCCTGCCCCTCCGATGGCTACAAACCACTGACCAGTGGCCCCTGCGGTGGCCAGGCGACCTGGAGAAAGCCAGGGTGCTGACCGCCCAGCCTTCGGGGTCCAGGGCTTCCCCACAGCCTCACCAAACAAACAGCCTCCGCGCCTCCTTCCAGCTCTCTCTACACACCCTCCGGGGGAAAGCGCAGCGCCCCCCTTCAGCTCTCAGAAGCAGCAGCACCTCTTGGGCAGTGGTGCACATGCTGAGACCGCCTCTCTGCCGCGACCCCGCCCAGTCCCTCTCCCTCCAGAATGCCTTGTTTACCCATTAGCGAGCTTGGGCCACAGGAGCAGACAGGCCGGCTCCAGGGCATTTAAAAGGTCACGAATCAAAGAGCCCAGGAAGGCGAGCTGCTGGGATGCTGAGCAGCCGAGCGCCAGGGACAAGCCCGGCTTTCAAAAAGGCACCAACAATGTGCTTTGTCCGCAGAGTGAAGGAGACCCAGGGTCAGAGTGGCCAGAGGCTGCCAACAGCCCCTGGCTGCCTGCTCTTCATGGGCAGTGCTGCCTGAGATTTGGAGAAACTGAGGCTGCCTTGGGGTGACTTTCTTGGGGAAAAAAAAAAACTGCCTTGGAGAAAACTAAGGCAGTAAAGCCCCGTGGAAGTTGGCCGGGGTACTGGAACCCATGGGCTCCTTAAGAGTAATCTCCAATTCCAAACCAGCAATAGAGTTTGTAAGTAAATTTAACAAACAGGGTCTTTTAAAACCTCTTTCAGCCCCTGGCTGGATAGCTCAGTTGGTTAAAGCATCATCCGAATATGCCAAGGTTGCAGGTTCAATCCCTGGTCAGGGCACACGCAAGCATCAACCCATGAATGCACCGATAAATGGAAGAACACACGAATGTTTCTCTTTCTCTGGCTCCCTTCCTCTCTCTAGCAATCGGTGCACAAATAAGTGAAACAATAAATCAATGTTGGTCTGTCCATCTGTCCGTGAGTCTCTCTCCTACCCTCCCACCCCCCAAATCAATAAATAAAACTTTAAAAATCACTTTCAGGTACCAGACTTTCCTGCCGACGTCTACACGTACTATCTGATTTAACAACACAACAACTCTAAGAGGCATTTGCTTGAATCCCCATGTCACAGGCAAGGCTCGGAGAGGTTGCATCTTTTGCCCAAAGTTATCCAGCTAGTTAAGGGGGGAGCTGGGATTTGAACCCAGGTCTCTAAATCCAGCTTGACTGCATTAATTATGCTGGGCGAAAACGGCCGCGACCTAGCATTTGGGAAATATAAAGGTGGGAGGGCAGAGAGCGGGTTGGAGGGAAGGGGTATCTTCACTGGTTGTTTGTTTTTCCCAGCGCGGTCCAGGGCAGAAGGTGCAGAGACAGGCTGAACCGGTCAAACTGGGGGCAATACCGTGATCGAGGAGATGCATGATGACTCACCACCCGAAAGCTTTATGGCTGGTAGAATATTTTACGTTTTACGGAGGCGAGGAGCTTGTTGGATGGCCTCTGGGAAGAAGGCATTTTGTAGGTGTGGAAACTGAGACATGGGTGGAAAGTGCCCCGCCCCAATCCGGACTGGTTCCTAGAACTCCCCCTTTTCAAAGAACAGCAATAACAGGCACAATAGCAATAATAAAAGCAGCCAACACTTTCCTGAGGGCTCACTATGTGTCAAGCCCTGGGCTAAGCATTATATATGCACATTGTCCAACCTTCCCCAACGCCTTGGGGGTAAGCTCTAAGGCTCTCAGAGAGGCTGGGTCGACTGGCCAAATCGCACAGTGGTAAGTGTCAGCAACGAGATTTTAAAGCTTAGCCTGACTCCGGAATCAGGTCTTGGAACTCCTAGGCTATGCTTCTTCTATAGAACGGTGCCCCTCCAGCAAATGTTGAGCCAGAAGCCACAGTGTTCTGCATGCTTGCTCTCCACGAACTCACCTGATCCTCAGAGGAACAGACACTTACACGGATTACTTGTGACAACATTTTAATGGGGGAGGAAGCAAATAACAGCCTGAGGTGGGCAAAGACTAGCCAGAGGGGCTCCATGAGTTGGGTTTTGAGGGATGAGTAGGAGTTCACCAGATAAAGGCAGAGGCAGATATTCCAACAGAGAGAACAGTGAAGGAAGAAGCAAGAACTACGGAGCATTTCTCTAGAGAACAGTGAGAAATTCTAGTTAGCGAGGACGTGCGGTGGGGAACCGGGAGAGATGAGACTGAGGGCAAAGCCCCAGCGCCTGTCAGCAAGTAAATCAACATTTAAACATTGTGGCGTCACTGTACAGTGGAATAAAGAGAAACAAGTAATATAAGCGACAATGTGGATGAATCTCAAAGCCATTATGTTGAGGGAAAGAAACCAGAGCCAGACACAAAATGGGCACGCGCAGCATAATTCTATTTAAATAAAAGTCTAGAATGCCAACAACAAGACACTAAGTCCTACTGACAGGAAGCTCACCACGGCTGCCTCTTCGCGGGAGGGGCCCCTGGAGAGGCTGCGAAGGAAGCTCCGGGGAGGGGCAAATGCTCCCTCTCCTGATTGCAGCAGAGGTCGTCCAGGTGTGTGTGTTTCTCAAAACTCATGTAGGAAAGGTTGCAAGATTTGTGTGCTTCATTCTGGGTACGTTATACCGCTGTTTGGAAAGAGAGAGAGAAGAGGACACGGAGAGAAAGAGCGAGAAAGAGGTCTGCGTGCGTAGGACTGAGGGTGGGGAACCTCAGGTCCCAGCTGGGCTTTAGCCAGAAGCCACCATCCTGGTCCCTGGTCCCCTGGGCCTCCTCAACAGGGCAACGTGCTTCATCAAAGCCAGCAAGGGGAAGTCTGCTAGCAGGACAGAGGTTCCAGGCTTGTGTAACGGAACGGGCGCAGGACACTCCACCGCCTTTCGTGTATTCCCCTGGTGAGAAGCCAGTCACAGGTGGTAACCTGTAGCGTGCGGGGAGACCCCTCCTGCAGGGCAGACAAGGGTGGCCACGGGCTGGGGAATACCAGCAAAGGCGACACCCGACGCTTGAACGGGGCTGAGCAGAGGCCCGAACTTGCGTCCTGAAACACCAGTCAGCTTTGTGGCGTTGCCATGAGCCTCTTCCCAGGTCAAATGCCGCGTGTTCTGTGTCATTTTTGGAGCGCGGGGCACCGTAGAAGTCAGCTCACACGGCTGCCTGCCTGCGCTGCCAAGGCTCTGAGCATGGCCCTGACCCTGGGCTTGTGACAGAACCTCTTCATGCCCGAGTTTCCCGTGTGCGATCTTGAGGTGATCACAGCCGTGTGAGTCCGGTGAGATGGTAAGTGTGAAGGGCTTAGAGCAAAGATGTCAGGCCCTCAAACGTTAGCTAGAGTTATTTTTGTTTAAATCTCATGGTGATCACTTGTTTTATTATCAGCATTCTATCACATAAATTTCTCCCAGGAAAGGGGTGGAATTAACAGTGACCGGGACCGAGTTGCTTCTCTATCAAAGATAAAGCACCAAGGGCCTCAATCCTTCCAGAAGCTCTTAGAACTTGAGCCTTTGGCCAGAGACAGTGGCGGTAAGGACCCACTCCCTTGCGCCCACCAGCCAGCCGGGAGACGGCCACACTGAGACGGAGGGTCTCAGACAGCCGGACCCTGCTCACCGCCCTGAGCTCTGCCTTGAAATTCCTACTAAAGGCGGGACCCGCCTCCTCCCACCCCAGGGGCTTGGCAACCATGCTCTGAGATCCTAAAAGTAGAAAGGGGGCCTAGTTGAACAAATCGCGGGTTTTTACCTGGTGTTACTCTGAATTTCCCATCGTTTTCATCTTTTATTTTGTCTCCGGAATTTGCTGGCAGCCTGGCAAAGGTGGGGGACCGACGCCCCAGCAACTGGGTTCGCATTCGTTATTTATGTCTCCTAACAGGTCTATTTGGAGGTCGGCCCAGGACGGTTCTGGAACCAGTCACTAAAGCAGCTGGGATGGACTGGGTCCTGCATGACCTTTTGGTAGCTCACCCCCGCCCGCCGTTGAGAGAAAGAATAATTTATGACGCGAGTCAAAGTGCAGAAAACTGAGGCAGACAGGGGAGAATGCTGATTAGCCACGGAGGGAAAAGCGGTGGGGAAGGGCCCCCGGAGCCCGGAGGAAGCGGGCGACAAAAGCCGGAGGCGCCCAGGTTCACCCAGACCCAGACGCTGGCAGGTGCCAGGGTGCCTCTGCCCTCCCCATCTGCAGAACCCAGGGATCTCAGGGCCGCGGAAGGCTGAAAGGTCTCCCTGAGCCCATTCATTTGAGAAATGGGGAAACTGAGGCTCCGAGGAGGCGATGATTTGCTCTGCATTCACTGACAGGTCTCCTGTCCACTGGACATGAAAATTTCGCCACTTTATCCGGACATTGTACTTCAAACAGAGGGAACTTCGAACCCCCACGTGGCCTTTATTTGTACATTGTGCATAACTTTGCAGTTAAAATCACCAATTATATTTGGAAAACATGTCCCCGAGGACGCAGGGCCTGTTTTCTGTTTTGTTCATTCCTGTAACCCCAGGCCCTGGCATTGTAACTGGGGCGCAGTGGACGCTCAATATGTTTCTGTGGAATGAGCTTTAGGGTGCAAAGGTCCCAGGATACGAGGATGCACAGTAGGGCTGGGTGGTCTCTGCACCCAAAACGATGCCCAGCGGGGGGCCAAGTAAAAAAAAACAACAACAACAACAACCCACAGAAGATCTACACNGTTTGTTCATAACCCCAGGCCCTGGCATTGTAGCTGGGGCGCAGTGGACGCTCAATATGTTTCTGTGGAATGAGCTTTAGGGTGCAAAGGTCCCAGGATACAAGGATGCACAGTAGGGCTGGGTGGTCTCTGCACCCAAAACGATGCCCAGCGGGGGGCCAAGTAAAAAAAAAAAACCAACAACAACCCACAGAAGATCTACACGGTGAGCTTCGCTTGCCCGAAAGATCATTTCACAGCCTCTCGATAAGCAGGCCCAGGGCGGCGGGTGGCTCCTGATGAAATTTCTGCAAAGGAAGGAAGGGCTAGGGGCGGGGCTTCCCTTTGTGCTCGCCCTCCTCGGCTTATTCTGTTACTGCCACTGGGAAATGCTTCCCCCGTTCTGAGTCTTCACAAACCAGCCATACTCCAAACCCCACCTCAACGCCACCTCCTCCAGGAAGCTCTCTTTGCTTTTTCCAACACAGAAGCAATCCCATTTTACACTTGATCTTAGCCAAAAGGCCGAGGAGTGATACCCCACTCTCTTTTGAGCTGGTGGTAGCCTTTGGGACTTTGTTTCAATGCCGCTTTGTCGAGGGCACCTTCCCTGACCCTGTTGATGAGGTTAGATTTTCCCACTCCCCAAGGTTTTACTCTCACAACACCAATTACATTTTATTATCCATCTTCCCCCTTTAGAGAGAGTAAGTTTCAGAAGGACAGATACTATGTATCTGTCCTGTTTCACAATTGTGTCCTCGGAACCTAGCTGCATAGTGACCACAATGGGAAGATGGTTGGATGGACAGACGGATGGACGGATGGATAAATGCACACACGGATGGACAAACAGAAAATAAACAGATGGGTGGAGATGTTCATCAATGAATGGTTGAATAATCCAATTAATAAACTATTCAGCAAATCAGTGAACAAACCAATGAATGAATAAATTGATGAATTTACCGACAAACCAATGAATCGATCACTGATATGCCACATATCCAATCTGTACGAGACTTCGGAACTCGCCATTTCTCAGAGCCTGAGGAATGCAGTGACTGGAAGTGGGCTCTCAACGCTGCCCAAGAGCCCACTTCGACTCTGTGTCCCACTGTGTGACTCTGGACGTGCTCCCCGGCACTTTCGACCCTCGGTTTCCCTTTCGGCAAACAACACAGTCATATTGCCCACACCTCACAGGGCCGGTGTAGGTTTAAGTGAGACGGCACATGTCTGGTGCTGGGCACATCACAAGTTCTCGATAATGTTAGCTTTTGTTATTTTGATGTTACCTTAGGGCAAGAACTGCCAGATTTACCTTACAAGGCCCAGCACTGAGAATGCTACACATACAGCCCTGGCCAGGGTGGCTCAGTTGGTTGGAGCATCGTCCCATAAACTGCAGGGTCACGGGTTTGATTCCCGGTCAGGGCACATGCCTGGGTTGCTGTTCGGTCCCCAGTCACGGGGTATACGAGAGGCAACCTATGGGTGTTTCTCTCTTTCCCTTCCCTTCTCTCTAAAATCAATAAGCGTGTCCACAGGTGAGAATTCTAAAAAAATGAGCAAATAGCACAAACCGATATTTTGAATGTCTCTACCAGGACACTTCAAAATTACAGAGCTACCAGATGTGCTGGTGCCGCAATGAAAGCTAAAGCGACAACATAGCAGTTACATGCAATCGGCGGGTCCTCGCTGACCCTCGTCGGTAGGCGCACGGTGGTAAGCGAAGGGACGGATAATGAAGCCAGGTTTATCACAGGCATATGGATACGAACAAGAGTTAAATTTCCGCAACGTCTCTTCACCATTATAACCAAAGACGCTGACCGAGCTGATGCAGGACAGGGCCCTGGAAGAGCACTAAGGACATCGTCAGGCCTGCTGACGGAGCTGAGCTACGGAGGGTCGAGGAGTATCCTGCATCGACGTTAAATCTCTGACGTTGGTACTTGCTCTGTGGTTACGAGAGGCTATCTGCCCTGTTTGGAAATAGACACTGAACTATTTAGGTGGAAAAGGCCTCATTTCATGGGAGCAACCTGCTCTCGAATGTCTCAGAAAATTATACACACAGGAGAAACAAGGAAAAAGCCGAGTGAAGTGATAACGGGTGACCCTGGATAAAGGTCACCTGGATGTTCTCGGCGCAGGTTTTGAAACTCTCCTATAAGTGTGAAATTACTTCCAAATGAAAAGATTTCTGCGAACTGTGGGGTGAGCCTGGGGGCACCTGGTGTTGTATAGTTCTGGGCTTCCATCTGACAGTTCCCTCTGCAAAGCCGCCTACTGAACTGCTGTCCGTGGGGGATGCGCTGAGGGGCCAGCGGAGGGGCCGGCACATGACTCCCGCCCCCGCTTGGTGGCCACCGCGGCTAATCCAGACCGCATCCTTCCTCAGTCCATCCAGACTCAGCCTCGGCATCCTTCACAACTCAGCGACTTCCAGCCCCACTGAGCTGGCCACGTGCCGGAGACAGCCGTGGACTTGACCCCTGCAGACAGTGTCTCTGTTCCGGAGGGGGGCTCATCAAGATTCAAAGTCTTTCTAATAAAGGCACATCAGCCCCTGGGCCACCTGTGTAGACGGTCTTCAAGGGGCATCTCAAAGAGCTCAGTACTGTACCCCACGAAACGTGTACTCGATCTCACCCTAGTGAAAGGAGGGTCTACATGGCAAAAAGATTCTAGTAGTCAGGCATCTTTGTGTTTGAATGCCACCTCGGTCCCCTCCCAACCTGACAAGTGGCTTCAGCTCTCTCTCCCATGCCTCAGTCTCCCCACCTACAGAAAGGGGCTGACGACCCCTGGCTAAGGCAACGCGTGTGAGCACGCCGGGCCCTTTCCAGCTAAAGGACCATGATTCCAGTGACCGTGCCTAGCCACGTCATCCTAACGGCCATCTTTTCCCTTTGTCACCTCCCTAATTACCCCGGCTAATGGGGCCCTGCTTCTCTGCGCAGGGCGGGACACGGCCACTGCCCCAGACGTTGCCAACGTGGGTTTTTCACTAACCCACGGAGCTCTCCCGCCTGGAACCTGACTCACGCCAGAGTTTCGAGAGCGCAGTTACATGTCCATTTTCTTCGATTATCACTGAAAGGTTAAGTGCCCCGGCCCTCGGCCCCAGCCGCCCATCTCAGGTTTCCATTATGTGCCGAGTGGGAGGGCCTGGGGCTGGGAGCTCAGGCCCTGGCCCTGGCCCTCCTGCTAATAGAACCTCGGCCGCTGTCTTGAGCAGAAAGCTTTCTCTCCGGGCACAGCCGAGCAATTTAGATGGCACTCATGGCTCACTGCCGCATGTCATGGGCCCGGAGCGCTCCTGGGAGCCAGGCAATAGAATCTATTAGGACTCCTTTGTCCTATCTTGCCGTGAACTTCTAAGAAAAAGGCACTAAGAAGATCAGTACCCAGAAAAAGCTTCGTAATTGTGGCTTCTACACAGCGAATGAGGACAATTACCAAGGCAACCGGCCGATCGTTCTGGTTAAGGGCAGAGGGAGTTTAGTGGAGAAGAGGCCCTTGCGAACGTCTATTGTGCTATAATCAGAGAGTAACCAACATTTTAAAAGGTCCTTGTGTAAAACCAGGAGGGAAGGCAGGGCAGGGGAAGAGGAGGGGGAGGAATTAATTTCCTCTCATTTCCTGCCGGCCCTATTGATTGTGGCCGAAAGGCAAAATGAGGCTCCCTACCCTTGCACCTGGGGCCACAGCAGTGGGTGACGGGGCAGGGCGGCTGGCTGATTGTCCGTGTCCCCTTACTTATTTCCCCCTCTGGCCCTGGCATCTGCCGCACCCACCTGGTGACAGGCACAGCAAAGGCACCACTAAGAATCTCTAAGGACAGTACAGGGCCCGTGAAAGTCAGAGTCAGAATACTAACGGGTTCTTCTTTCGCCAGCCTGCCCTGCCTCGGGTGCTGGTGTGGGCTGATCATTTTGGGACAATGGAATTTTTCTCATCAGAGTCTCCTATGAATTTTGGTTGGACATCACAGTGGTGGTGGGATAAAGTGATACCAGGGACCCAGCGAGTACCCAAAACTCCAGGCACACTTTCCACCCTGGGGACTCTGGTGACTCTGGTTGGGACTGAGTTGGGGGCTGATTTCTTTCTCCTGGGCCATGTGAGGGTCCTGGCAGGGTTGGTGAGAATTTGTTGCACAGTCTCCATGGGTCCTGCCTCCCACTTCCCTCCACCTTGTCCCATAAACTTCCCAGCCGTGGTCGACAAAATGTTCAATTACCTGCCCCGTGTTTGCTCATCTTCCTGGTAGAATTAACACAGCCCACTGGTGGAACAAAAAGCTACTTTTTCTGGTACTGAGCTCCCCATGACGGGAGGTATGAAAGAAGGAGGTGTCCCTAATTGAGGAGCTTCATTTATTTACTCAGCAAATACACACCAGGCGCTGTTCTTCTAGCATTTAGATAGGAAAACGCTGTCCCCACAGCTGTTTACAGCTGGCGGAGTCTGTGACCCCAGCTGGTCGGAGATGACAGCAATGGAAATAATAGCTCAGCCATTCCTCAGCATCTACCAATCGTACCCATGCCAATTCGAGAACCCCGTCTGCTAGCTCCTCTTTAGAGAGAACTCTAAAGAGAACTCTAAAGTTCTCTCTCTCTTTAGAGAGAACTCAGAAATCCAGATTCATAGGCAAACATCTTCCTATTTTTAAATGAAAGTGACTGGCCCAAAGACCACCACCAAAATAAAGCAAAACAAAGCCACCACTGTGGGGGCCAGAAAACACACCTGAGGGCCACCCGTTTGCAGTCCCCACTGCAGACAAAGCCACTCAGGACCGCCAGGCCCTGGGGCCAGTGTCCTGCCTCCGACGCTGCTTCCCTGTGTCAGGGGACCGCTTCAGGTACCCGTTACACTCAGTACCCCTCACCACAGTGACCATACCACACGGTAGGTCTCCAGAACTCACTCATCTGGCATAACCATGCCTTCGCCCCGTTGGCCCACATCTGTCCATTTGCTGCTTCCTGCCCTGGAAATCACCCTCTCTCTGCATCTACAAATGTCACTCTTTTAGGTTCTACATATTTCACTTCTGTTCACACCCTCCAGGTTCATCCACACTGTCGCAAGACTGCAGCACTTCCCTTTTGAAGGCTGCGTAATATTCCCCTGTAGACCTACATCACTTTTCTCTTTACTCATCCACCCACGATGAACGCTGAGGTTGCTTCCATTTCTCAGCTATTGTAAATAATGCCAGGACGGACACCTGGGCGCTGATACCTGTTGGATGAGATTCTGACTTCATTTCCTTCCACTGTGTTCCCCAAAGTGGGGTTGCTGGGTCACACGGCAGTCCTGTTTCTAGCTCTCCGAGGAGCCTCCGTCCCGTTTTCCACAGTGGCTGCACCGCTGCCTCCCTAACAGTGCACCTGGGTTCCCTTTCCTCCACACCCTGGCCTGCACTTGTCCCGTTTTGTCTTTCAGATGATCACCATTCTGCCGGGTTTTTTTTTAACTGCAACATTATTTTATCCTTACAACATAGATAATCTGCCAAGGAGGCATATAAGTTCTAACATGATATCACGTACCAAGAATGGCCTTCTTGTTCCAGTTTCCTCAAGGTGAGGAGTAGAACCACCGAGAAAGGAAATGAACATGGACCGGGCGGGGCGTCGGGCAGAATACACTAGAAGAGAGGAGTGCCGTGGCTACACTGCCCCCTGCTGGACATCTGCTTCTCCACGGCCCCTCCGTGTCTACGTTCATCCTCCACAAGCAGCCAGAGTGGTCTTCTCCGAACGTAATGTAGACACATCCGCCCCTGCTTACAGCCCCTAGTGATTTCCCAACCCATCACATTTAGAAAAAAATTAAAATTCCATCAAGACCCTATGTGGCCTGGACCAGGGGTTGACAAATTTCTATCAAGAGGCACGCAAAACATACTTTCAGATTGACGAGCCACACAGTGTCCATGGCAACTACTTGACCCTGCTGGGCACTACAAAGTCAGTCACAGACAATAGGTTAATGATTGATCATAGCATTGTTCCAATAAAACTTTATTTACAGACACAAGTGAAGGGCCGGATTTCCCCTGAGAGCCCCGGTTTGCTCACCCCTTTTAGATTCTTGCGTCTCAAAGAGAGGTCCAAGGACCAGCAGAATCAACATTTTGTGGGACTTTGTGGAACTGCAGACACCACCCTAGACCCGCTGAGCCGGAATCTGCATTTTAACCAAACCCTGTGACTTACACCCACGGATCCAGGCTGACTCTTCCTCTCTCCCCTCTACTTCCTCCTGCCTGGGCTCTTGTCTTCCTGTTATCTTTTTATGGAGATACAATCAACAGATAACATTATGTGACTTTCACATGTACAACATAATAAGTTCATCTATGAATGTATTTGGAAATAAACCACACAATAAGTCTAGTCGACACCCACCACCACACACAGTTGCAAATTTTCTTTCTCGCGATGAGAACCGTCCAGACCTCCTCTCTGACCGACATCCCATCTGCAAACGGGGTCCCTCACTGTGGGCACCAGGCTGCACACTGCATTGCCAGGACTTACTTGAAAGTGAGTTGGCCCCTGTCGGCCGCCGTCTGGCCCTCTTCGAAAGATTCCAGGTTCCCTCTCACCCCCAGAGCTGCACTCCCCTTGAGAGTTTTTCCTCCAACTCTCCCAGTGGCGCCGTTTCCATCAGGGCCTTTATCGCCTCCTTGAATTATCCCGCTGACTTTTTCTGTTGACTTGTTTACAGCCTGATTCCTCCGTTAAAACAGAAGGTCTGAGTCCAGGGAATCTGTCCGGACCATTCACTGTTATAACCCTCGAGTCCTAGAGCAGCCTGGCTGAGGTGGGTTCTCAATGAACGTTTGTTGAGTAAAAGATGAAAAGCAGTGTAGAGAGAACTGGTTTTTGTTTTGTTTTGTTTTTTTCTTGAGAGAGGGAGGACAGGGGTGTATGAGAAAGGAGAAGAAAGGGAATTTAATTATAAGAACTACCTATGAGATATATCACCCTAGCCGGACTCTGGATTCTAAAAACATCACACCCACTCACGGCTTAATTTCTACGGCAGATGGGAAATTCGGGCAGCAACATGGTGTGGCTCCATCGCCGGCTACTTGAATGGGGGCTGACCTGTGACTTGCTCGGACTGACAGGAAATGCTGGAGTGACATTTGGGGGTTCCAGAACTCAGGTCTTCAGACACCTCCAGCCCCACATTCACTTCCTCGGAACCCGGCCCTGCGCCGCGGGTCCAGCACACAGAGGAAGAGAGAGAGCTCGAGGAGAACTGGCCCCCCGGCCCCCCGGCCCCCGCCACGAGCCAGAGCCAATGGCCAGTGTGTGACATTCTAGCCGCCCAAGCTCCCAGCTCAGTGCCGCCACATTGGTGGCCCCAGCCACAGCCCCCCACCCAGTGGTCCCAGCCAGCCAAGCCCTGAACAAATCACAGCGTCGAGAGCCAGTCAACAGTGATACTGAAGCTATGATGTCTCCTTTACAGCAAGAGATAACTGCAATAATGCCCTATAAATATTCATCCCAAGAAAGTTCCCCAATGAGGGTATTAGAATCTGAAGTATGCAAATCAGTGACCCCCATCCCTGGGTGGAGTAAAGGGGGTTGGGGGTGGGAGGGGCCTTGGTCAGAGTGGCGGGGGGCGGGACAGGAAGGACCAAACCTTTGACCTTTCAGGGCCCCGCAGCTCACGAGTTGTCTCTTTACTGGTAAAATTCACATAACATATGCTTCACCGATGTAACCATTTTTAAATGGACAGTTCGGCGACATTGTCCATCCACAATGTGGTGTGGCCATCGCCACGATCTACTTCCGGAACATTTTCATCAGGAAAAAACCCTGTCCCCATTCAACGGTCTCTCCCCCTTCCTCCCCTCCTCGCAGACCCCCAGCGCCCACCGATCCACTCTGTCTCTACCGGGCTGCTTGCTCAGGACCACGCCGGCAGCGTGCGGAACCCAGGACGTGATCTTGTACACCTGGCCTTTGCCGTTCCATGTTGGGGCAGGTATCAGCCCTTTAGCTTTTTACAGCTAAATAAATATTCCCCTGAAGAGGGCACATTTTGTCTTTCTGCTCCTCTGTCGAGGGACCTTTTAGCTACCGAGCTGCCATGAATACTCACCACACAAGTTTTGACTGAACACAGTGGTTCTCAGCTTAGGTCCTTGTGGCCCCTGGGGACATCTGTCAGTGTCTGGGGCTGGGTTTTGCTATTAGCATGTAGGGAACGGTGGTGGCCGGGGATACCGCTCAACATTTCACAGTACATGGGGTGCTCCCCCAAAGAGACTGCCTGGCCCTAAATGTCACCAGGGCCCAGGCGGGGTGGTCATGCCCCCCCGCCCCAGCCTCCAGGAGGGTATAGGGAATCACACCAAACTTTCGGAGCTCCCCGGTAAACGACAGCTTCATCCCCTCCCCACCCCAGCATTCACAGCCTGGTGGCCGGGGGGAGAAGTAACATGTGATTCTTTCTTAACACCCACCGTCTCCAAGAGGGAAATCAAAACAAAACCCTCCACATCAATTTGTGGGAAAAATAAAAGGATAGTTCTGATGTTTTTCTAAGCTTTTCATCCTTTTTAAAACCGGGGTGGGGGGGTGGGGGGGGGGATAAGTGGCCACCGAGGAATAAAAGCATCAGCGACCAAAAAGTCCCCAGAAAATCAAAACAAGCCCGGCTCTCAGTGTGCGTAATTACGGGCCCAATCAAGTCATGAAAGCTTTATTAGTTTAATGTGATTCCATCAAGTACCAAAAAGTGGGAAGGAGTGGGAGAAAGAAAGAAAATGGACATGAAAGAGGAGAGGGAGGGGGGAGACACATGAAAGAGGGATGTGGAGGAGCAGAGAGGGTTAACCTGGGGTGCATCCGTAATTAAATAAACTGCGCAGCCTCCGTGTTGGACCAGCATTTCCTACACGGAGCCGCCTGGCCCACCCCAGTGCCGTCCCCGAGCCGTGCGCCTCTGCACTCGCTCCGCAGATCGTTTTCTGGCCCTCTGTGCCGGTCGCAGGTTGAGGTGGTAGGAGTCCAGCAATGAATGAAACAGACAAAATCCCTCCCATTTCCCCTGGAGCTCACACTTACGCCGTGGGAAAAGGAGGCTTTAAACAAAACCGGTGAAACACACGCTACATCACGCAGAGGAAAATAGCGCAGGGAAGAAAGAGGGAGGGACAGGAAGAGCCAGCGTTGGAGATTTTCTTTTTTTAAAAGAAGATTGTATTTATTCATTTTTAGAGAGAGGGGAAGAGAGGGAGAGGAACATCAGTGTGTGGTTGCCTCTCACGCCCCGTAGTGAGGGCCTGGCCCACAACCCAGACACGTACCCTGACTGGGAATCAAACCAGCAACCCGTTGGTTTGCAGCCCACGCTCAATCCACTGAGCCGCAGCAGCCAGGGTTGGGGATGGAGAATTTCACAGCATGTATGCAGCCAAGGAGGGGAGGATAGGCCAGCGAAGACCTGAAGGAAGGGAGGGAGGGAGCCGAGGGCCGGGCTAGGGAAAGAGCAGCCCCCACAGAGGGCAAAGGAAATACAAACACCCTGCGGTGGGACATGACTGGGAGGAGGAGTGAGGGACCGGTGAGGCTGGGGCAGAGCAGACAGGTGACGAAGGCCAGACCCCATAGGGCCTTGGAGGGCCAAAAAAAAGGCTTTTGGCTGCTATCCTGAGTGAGAAGGGGGCCCTAGGAGGACTCAGGACACAAGGGGGACACAGGGCCACTCTAGCTGCTGGGCAGAGAGCACAGGGAAGCAGGACAGGGACCCGGGTGAGGCCCCTGAAAGGCACACAGTGTGGGAAAGACACGGACTCTCAGGGCGCTGAGGGCCTCGCTCACTGTGCCCAGCGCTGGCCTGGAACAAAAGGCTATTCAGACCTTTATAGAAAGAACCCGAGCTGCACACCGGCCTCCCCACCCAAGGCCATGGCCTCCAACATCGGGCCCCCCAGCATGGCCCTAGATGCCAAGTTCTGCCTCCCCCAGGGTCATACCCCTCCCCAGGCTGTGCTTGTAAACCTAGCTGTTATTATCATCCGGGTACAGCATGGCCGGCAGATAGGAGATGCCCACCATAGACGAGACAGGGTCCTGCTCACAGATCCCAGGAGGAGGGGGCTCAGCAGGCCATGGGGCCACTCGGGGCAGCACCCGAAGTGGGGCAGGAGGCCCAGGGAATGGGGGGCGATGTGCACAGAGGCTTTGTGCTGGTTCCCACAGGAAGGAGTGGGTGAGGCAGGGTGAGGCAGGGTAAGCAGGCTTAGATGACTGGTTTGAATAATGTCGGGGGGCCCTGGGGTGTAGGGCTGTCTCTGGGTATCTGGTACTTGGCCCTGGGGTGAGGAGGGTAGGTGAATAGCCACCCAATATGTGACAACCCAATAAGGAAGGTCATTGGGGGTGTGGACTCAGGACTGGGTAAGCCTGCAGGCAGTCATTCACCAGCTCTAGGGACTGGACAACCCTGGGGAGGGGCCCAGACTTCACAACATCAGAATAAAAACACGTGCTTAATACAGGGTGGCCCACATCACCTGGACTGGTCCATGCAGGGCTATGAAGCCCTGGGGCTCCTGTTTTCACTGCTGTATAGTATCTCGGCCACAAATCCATGCAGTTTTCTAGTTGCCTATTACAGACACTTGGGTGAGCAGGCATGTCACAAAAGAATTTCTCCAAATGCCCATAAACACGAGAAAAGACGCTCCACACCATGACTCACCTGGCAAATGTCAATGAAGACCAAAAGGGGGCCCGTTACTGACTACCCACTGGCTCGGCCCGTATTTCACAAAGTGGAAAACACCAGGTGTTGATGCCCTCTCGCCAAGCCTGGTTCCTGGCTGAGAAATCGGCTGTCTTCACCCAAACCCGAGGAAGCCAAGAACCATGGCGACTGACCAGAGACTTCGAATCCACAGGGTAGCTCTCCCGTATAAACACCAGCCAGGCAGAGTCCCCGGCCCCCCATCCTCGCTCCAGCCCCGATCCAGCCTGGCTTCCCCCGTGACGACAATGAACCCAGGCAGAGAGGAACAGGGGCACACACACGTGTGGCCACGGCGCAGGAGCCAATGGGTGTGCCGCCAGAGAGGCGGCCAGCCGGCCCGCGGACGGTCCCATCCCTTTGACCCATTGCCTGAACCAGGACTGTGTCGAGCCTCGTTCAGCTCTGGTTGTTTTGATACGCATCCAAATGGCTTTCAGAAAATAAAAATAATCTAAGAAGCTCCCATGATGGATATTGAAATCCGAACCCTAAAAGCCCTCTGACTGCGGTGCTCCAGGTGGCTCAGAGATACATTCTGCACACACACACCCCCCCACACACACCCTTTAATCTAAATCATGTTCCCAGACAGCACAGGGCCTGGTATAAATTGTCTTCTGCACTAATCTTTTATACACTTTTATGCTTGTCTGAGATGATTGGACATGACTCATTCATGGTTCTGTTTTCAACCTCCACTGGTCTCTTCCAGGCGGCAACATCTGGTTTTCCGCAGTTAAAGGTCCCCTTTGTCTATCACGCAGCTCTGCGGCGTTCCTAGGAGAAGCGGTGTCTACCCCAAGGGCTGGTCAAATGCCAGCCACTGCCATGCGCAATAGTGGAGACTGGACCATCTTCTCTGTTTATCGATGCTGATCTGCAATTGGATGTCAGCGGAATCAAAACTGCCAGCTCTGTGGTGGAGGCCGGCGGGTTTCAACCTTTTTTTTAGTTGTTTTGGTTGCAAACGCCCCCCCTTTTTTTTCCTGAACAGAATCGAAACAAAACTCTGAAAAGGATTCATGGTCTGGGGGAAATACATCTTCCCCTCTCCCCTCGGGAGAATTCCCGGTGCACCTTCTTGGACGCAGCAGAGCTCCGGAGGGCTGCTTGAAAGGCATAGAGTAGACCAAGTTCATGGTCGCGTTCTGGCTCACGCAGGTGATTTTGATTTTTCTTCTGCTTTTTCTGGTTTTTAAATTCTGTATGACGAACATTTATAACTCTGTAATCATAAAATAAATTGAACGACTTAAAGAGAATGAGTATTGTTTGACGTTCCTTCAGCGTACCTCATAAAGCATCCAGCCAGTTTCTGGCAATCGGTCCGTAAGCATTCACCGAGTGTGAAATGCGTGCCAGGCATCGCTCTTGGCATTGAAGATACGGCGGTGAACCAGACGGAGAGCGGCTGACCTCGGAGATCTGACAGTTTAATGGTGGGAAGACAGGCACAGGAATGGCTCCGCTCACCGGCACCTTCCAGCAAGTTGCGTGAGGGAGCTCTGCTTTCCACCCCCGTCACGAGGAGCTCTGTGGCTTTAGAGCCCATGGGACCCACAGGAAGGAGCCTTCCGCCATAGGACTTGGTAATAATCCCAATGAACGCAAACCTGTGCCTGCCTCCAATCACTCTGGACAGCTCGTGCCAGTTGGCCAAGAGGCAAAGCAGTCTCTAGGCGACAAGAATTTACTTCCCCATTGTTCTGTAGATGAAAATCTGGGTTTCCAACGCTCAGTGGCTATGAATGAAGCTGCTATAAAAATTCCTGCACGAGATTCTGTGTTGGTGTTTCTCTTGGATGAATTCCTAGGAAAGGAACGCCTGGGTCACCAGGTAGATGTAAACTTACCACGGTGAGCAACTTCCCAAAGTTTTCCCAAGTGGTTGTTCCATTTTATGCCCACGATGTGTGGGAGTTCCAGTTGCTCCCAATCCTTGCCAACATTTAGTGTTGTCAGATTTTTTATTGTAACCGCTCCCGTGGGCATATTGTCAAATCAGCTCTTGTTGTGGTTTCGATTTGCCTTTCCTCAAAGGCCTACGATGATGAGCACCTTCCCTTCGGCTCACGAGGCCCCTCCTGTTTACTTCCTTCTCAAATGTCTTCTCAAGCCTTTTGCTCCTTTGAGGGCGTTGTTCATCTTTTCCTTATTGATTTACGGCTGCTTTTAAGATATACTACACACACGTCCACAGCAGATACCTGTGGTAAGCCTCATCTGGGGCTTGTCTTTTTAACGGGGTCTTTCGTTAAACAGGAGTTTTAGTTTTGATGAAGGGCTATTTAGCTTGTGTGTGTGTGTTTATAGTTCGTGCATTTTTGTGCCTTGTCTCATAAATCTTTCGGCTACTCCAAAGAATGCTAAGACATTCTCTAACATTTTCTTCCACAATGAGAAGGGTGTATGATCCTTCTCAAGTTAGCTTCTGTGTATAATGGAAAGTAGGGGGTGGAGGTGAAGCCTTCACACGCTTATCTAGCTGCTCTAATACAATTGGCTTCCCTTCCTAATGGAATCGGGGTATTTGTTAAAAAGTGGGTACATGTGTGAGGCAATTTCCATCGATTTCTGGGTGCTGGATTCTGCTCCACAGACTTATGGGTCCGTCCTCGACATCAGGGTCTTACTCAGCTTTTCCCCCTGTCTCCCGACGTTTCCCTCACCCCCCTCTCCCAGGATAATTTGTTTAAATTACTTGAATAACATTCTCATCCCTGTTTTTAGAGAACTGGACCTAAGACAGCAGACGACAGTGAAGCAAGTTAATAGTTAAATGAGCTAAGGTGTACATGCTTATCCGTGGTAGGAATAAGATAAATTATGACGGTGCTGCAAAAAGGCACTAGCGTGGGGCAGTAGCTGGGAGTTCAGAGAAGGCCTCTTGGAGGAAGAGACATTAAGTCAAGCCCTGAGGAATGACAATATAATTGGGTGGTCGAAGTGGGACAAGGAAGATGATCCCTGGGGCCCAGAGGGTCTGGGAACTGAGAGGAGAGAGTGTGAGCCTGAGGCGAACTTCAATGTCAAGGTTGAAGTCATGGAGCATGATGGTAAGATAAGAGGTGGAAAGCAGGTCAGAGACCCAGTTGCGGAGCCCAGCTGGGCATCTACTGCAAACCCCTCCACATGGGCTGGGGGCTTTGAAGGGGGGAGGAGTGCAGATCATTCCAAAGCACCGGTAGGGAGAGAGCACCTTGGACACCCCAGGCACCGACACCTGGGGGGCACGGCAGGAGCTAGAGCCTCACTGAGGAGGGCTGGAGGGGAAGGCAGCCTCCGGGGCAGCCAGGTCTCATTCAGCAAGAATCTGATCAGTGGTTCTCAAACCTGAGTACGTGGCACAGTCACCTGAAAGTTTTGGTCACAACCCAGATGTCTGGCCCTGCCCCAGGGCTTCTGATCCAGAGGGTCTAGGGTGGGGCCCAAGACTGCATCTCTAACAAGTTCCCAGGCGCCGCCGGCTCAGGGAGAACACCCTGAGGACCTCTGACTCAGGTCGGGAGGGAGAGCCAAGGCGGGTTCCTCGGATCGACGCTGGCAAGGCCACGGATGGTTCTTTGCGCATAAAGTTTTATTGGCACATGGCCATGCCCATCAGCTCACAGGTCATCTGGGGCCACTTTCCCGGTACAGTGAGAAGGACGAGTGTTTGCAACAGAAACCACAGGGCCTGCGAAGCTTAAAATATTTACTGTGTGTCTCTTTATGGAAACAGCTCACCAACTTCCATTCTGTTTTACTACTCGACTTCTGAAATTCTTTCTCCCTCACCTGAGGGGGTGTTTATTATTTTAGAGAAGGGGAGTGCAGAGGGAGAGAGAGACATGAATCCATTGCCTCTTGCATGCGTCCTGACCGGGAATCGAACCCACAACCTGGGTATGCGCCCTGACGGGGAACTGGATCCGAAACCTTTTGGCTGGGGCCTGAAATTTCTTGATGCTGTGCCTACAGGTAGGCAGTAAGCCAGGAAGGACTGGACACAGCACTCGCCACCTCTTATAACCCAATCTCTTCTCTCCCATTCTCTTCAAACTGTAGGTTTGTGCTCTTAAAGCTTATTTTACTGTCTTTGTCGTGAGTTTCCGGTAGGAAATGAGATGTATAGGCAGTCCATCCCCAAAGATAATAGTGTTCATTTTTAACAGAAGTGTCACCTGCCACATTCCACAGAAAGGAATCTTTATGAAACTCTCAGATGGAAAGTAGCTTCTACAGAGAGGAAGCGGAACAGCATGTGTATCACCACGGCGGGCTTCTCCCTCGCCCACCTGGGACCACCAACAGGCGACTCAAATGAAAATCCGAAGTGTTTGCACCGAAATGAGGACAATAAGAAAAAAAATTGTTTTTAAATTAAACTATAAACATATTCATTGTCCTTTATTCTAAAACCATCTTTCTCACTTTTTTGGTGTTAAAAATGTGCTTTCTTGGGGGGAAAAAAAAGCCACAGAGGAATGTGATTTTTAAATGGCAGAGATTTTTTAAAATTTTTTTAGTCTCAGCACAACACAAAGTCGACTACCTCGTGTTCGCCACTGTAACTTTCCAAAAATTACACTGTTCTATAAAACACCGGAGTCTGGGATCCGCTGTGCCAAGGTATTACAGGGGCTCTGTCCCCAGGTCTCGCCTCCCTGCCCACGCCCTGCAGCGCCGTGTGGAGTGGGAGGCTGAGGGCCTATCTGATCGCCCAGGAAAGCGCGCGGTGATCGATTGATGATGCCTGCACGGTGTGGGAAGTCAGAGTTCAGCCTCCGGCGCCCTGCCCCTGCCACATTGAACGAGCATGATTGTCAGCAAATGCACACTTATGGGTCTGATCTTGAGGCCCAGGCGGTCCCAAGGCCACAGAACACACGGTGGACCATGACCTAAGGCTACGAGGGAGGGAAACAGGGGGCCGATACACACATCCAGTGCAGAAAACAGCTCGCTGATGGGACCTCAGAGGTGGCACTGAAGTCACCGGGCGATCCTGGCGCCCAAGATCGGATCCCACTTCCCCAGGCACACACACCCTGCCTCCACGAGTGTGCCCGGCCAATGACGGGCCCCAAGCAACCCAGAATTCAACAAGGCGGCCGTGTGCACCATTGTAACCTGTAAATAGCATCTGCGATCTTGTCACTGCCCCCCTCCTCCAAAGAAGCAACTTTTGCCACATTGGGGGTGACAGCTGCCTCTTCCCACGAAGACGCACGGGCGAGGCTGGGTCGGTCAGGGCCGGTTCCCAAGAAGCTGCCTGTCTCCCTGAGGGAGAGACACTGATGATGGAGGAGCTGGGGACAGGGGATTTAACTGCTCGCTTTTAGTTGTTTCCTTTTTAAGCCTCTGAACTACGAACATGTATCAGCTGCTCACAACCAGATTCACACGCCGAAAACCACCACCACTTCCAGTTCCGTCATTTCACGAGAGAAAGGGCATTTGCTGATTTCCAAAGGAAAACTAAAAAGCACCATCACAGAGTAAAAAACCATCTTTCTCCGCAGAGAAGGGGTGGCGACTTTACCCCGAATAAGAAATGGAACACACAGCCCCACTGTTAGGCTTCTTTACATGCAAAGATAAAAAAAATAACATTTTTGTGCGATATGACATTGAATGGCATTGTTTTCTCAAGAGAAGGCTATTATTCTGGGCCACTCTTACTTAGGTGGTTGGCATACTTGAGGTAAAGACTCACCCAGTGTGTCCCGGCCCATCATTTTTATCATCTCGTCGCCCACGAGCCCTCTTTACCCGTGACTGTGGGACATTAGAGCCACTCCCTCAGCGGCCACCCAGAATCTTGACCATCTGGGAGAAGCCAGAGGCAGCCAGGAACCCCGGCTGCAGGTCCCTGGCTCCGGGTCTCAGTCCCAGCCAGCAAGTGTTATAACAAATATGTATTTCTTGAATGAATTTATTAAAAAACAACAACTAACCTATTGCTGGGCATTTAAAGGGCTTCTTAAGGTCTCAGAACAGCCACGTGAAGTAGACCCCTGTGACCCACTTTACAAAGGAGAAAAATGGAAGCCCAGAGCCATTAAGTGACTTGCCTGGGGAGCGCACAGCGCATGAGCCGTAGGGGCCCGAGGCAAACCCAGCCTGGCCAGCCGGCCATACTCACTCGGAATGCACGCGCGTGGTCGGTGCTCACTCAGCATCGGCTGCCTTCTCCCAGTTTTGCTCCCAGTGGGCCCTGCCAGCGCATGGCAGCTGAGGGCAAGGGAGACGGCCAAGAGTCACAGGCCCGGAATCGTTCTTGCCTTCGGGGTTGGGTGCGGGGACAGGCCCTGGCCCATCTCTGCACTTGGGGCCGCTTCCAGCACACAGCCTGCGTCCGGCTGGGTCTCCCCGATCACACAGACCCCATCCGGCGCCCCCCGGTCCACGTGCGAGTGACACCAACCTAAAGCACTAACTCGGGGGCCCCAGGCCCCATGGGCTTGCTGAGCAGTGAGGGCCTTTGAGTGGCACGGGTGTGCACTTGACACCCAACGAGGCCAGGCCTGTCCACCACTCCCCTACTCCACCCCGAGCCTGGAAACCATTTCTGAAATGTTAAAACATGGCCTCTAAGCCGGGAATTTCAAGGAGAGGCTGCCTTCTTATCGCAGGTAGGAGAGTTGGAGGCCCTCCTGACAGAACTGTAACAAGATCCCTTCATGCAGAGAACTAATCACCCCCAAAACTTTTCAGGGTGGAGGGGAAGGGGGGCGGAGACAAGGCCACAACCAGCCCAGCCCAGTTCCCCATAGGAGCCCAAATGAGAGAATAAATCTCCGTGGAACTGAGAAATGGCAGCTCAGCCCAGCTGCACCTGCCAGGGCCAGGTCTGTGCCTGACACACAGTAGGTGCTCAGTGAACTGTCACTGCAGGAAATCAGTCCCAGGGGCTTTGAGTCCACCTTTCTCGTCCCCACTGTCCCAGGAGGCCGTGGGCTCCGCCTAAGCAGCTGTGTCGCCAAAAGCTGGACAGATGTTTCCTGGAGAGGAGTCTAGAGACTCGGCCCTCACATGGGTCCTTCTAGAGCCAACGGCACCCAGGACCGACGCCACCCACCTAATCGACACCTAACTACCCTTGGGGACCACCACAAGGGGACCAGCCAGTCTGGCTTCCTTGTTACAGCTACAAAGAAACACACACCAGCCCCTCTCCACGCCCTTGCCCCATGCCTGCCTTCCACGAGGAATGAAGTCCTTCCCTGCTGTGGGTGTCCTGCCCAGGGACACTTCCCTTAAAAAGGAAGGACTCTCCCCTCTGGTTAAGGACAGTTGACTGTTGACAGAGCTACGTTGTCTGCCCAGTCTAAGACACAGGCTCCAGCCAGACATACCTGGGTGACCTTGGGCAGACTCTGTGACCTCACAGAGGCTTGATTTCTTGAAACACTCCCCAGAGCTGCTGGAAGCTCTCAACGGAAGGAACGTGGAGAGAAGGGGCCTGTGCTTAGTGAGCCCCTGGTCGGGGGAAGTCTCTGTTTTTCCTGAAGACAAGTCCCATTTCCTTTGCCTGCACCCACCGCCACCCCCAAAGGCACACACACACAGACACACACACACACACACACACACACACACTCCTTTACACACAGGGGTTGTTCAGCACATCCGCCCTGGTGAACGGCTGCTGATGCATACAGAAGAGGGTGAACACTGCACCCTGTCTCTATTAAGCACCTACTGTGTACAGGAATTGCACTTTGAGGGGAAAGCTGATAAAGAAATGCACTGAGTGTTGTGCGCCCAAGGCGGGCTGATTCCTGAGGGAGCAAGGGTTTGTGGGCTCCCGGAAATAGGGCCCCTTCTGCGTCAGACTCTGGACCTTCCTGAGTCCCTTTCCTCATCTGCAAAAATGTGATGGGGTTCTGTGAGCATCAAATAAAAGAACCAGCATCAAATGCTAGTGTGAGGAAAAGTTATACAACACTAGCCTTTATCAATAATTATTACTAGTGGCACTAACCCCGGAGGATTACTGTTAGGAAGAACCTTGGGGAAGAAAGTGATGAAGTCCAGCCCAGGCCCGGGCCATTCTTCTGTCCTTAAAGAGGAAAGGACGCACACTGGGAAAAATCGGACAGTTAGGCATGTGCTCAGCTGCAAGGAAGTAACAGAGCCTGTCTCGCCAGGAGTGCCCGAACCTCGGCTCCCTGTCCCCACCCTCCGAGTCCAGAGTGGCTGCCAGCACTGGGCGCCGCTCCCAGATGCCAGGTTCTGGCCTGATGTCACTGTGACTCCCTTGACCCGAATTCAAGGACACTTACAGGACCCCCCCCACAGGGCTGCCATTGGGTCCCCCTGGCCAGCGCTGGGTCACATGATTTCCACAGGCCAAGGAAGGGGCCGGGGCTGAAATTCCGAGTTCACCAGGACTGCTTAGAGTAGCGGCATAATTTATGCCCGGGGGGCTGGGCCCTCCCAGGGACTAGACTCTGTCCCCTTGGTCCCCTTAAACAATCAGGTTTCATTAAGAACTCAGTTGGTGGGTGCAGGCTGGGGTGCCCGCCTTGATCTTCACCCCAGGGATCACATGCTAAACCAATGACAAGTGCATAGACGGTCTCGTCCCCAACGTCCCCCAGGAGCTGCAGGTCAATCAAGGCCCCTGATGGGGCATAGCAGCCGCCTCCTATGTGCCCAGCTTTGTGCCTGACCCTGGGGGCGGTCCCGGAGACACAGGCCCAAGCCTGAAAAGGACAATGTTATCAAGCCATAGACATAAGACACGCACACACAGCTGTCTAAAGGGTGGACACAGTTACTTGGTCTCACGGCGCTGGTCCGAAGAGTGGGCAGGGCCAGGCCAGGGGGCGGGACCGTCGAGGGTGGGGGAGGGGCTTCCGGGGGGGGGGGGGGGGGGCCGGNGGCGGGGGGGGGGGGGGGGGAGGGCCTGCGTCTGATCACAGGCCTGGCAGAGAGGAGTCCCAGCCACCAGCTCTTCGCCACCTCGAATACACTTTTACGAAATGTCAGGGTCCCCAGCGGATGCGGGTAATGAGACGGGACTCCTAGGCCCCATCCTCAGTGAGCTCGCCGTCTCTCGTCTTCCAAGTCACTTCCGTACCCGGCACCTAAGAACGGCGGCCATAAATGCAGCATGTTTGCTGCCGCCAAGCACGTTACAGTGCAGAACAGCCCTGCCGGTGGGCAGCCTGCGGACCTGCCTTTCACCAAAGAGAAAACTGGGGCACTGAACGGTGAAGTGCCCAGAGAAACAGTGGCATGCGAGGGGCGCGTCCCAGGAGTGCAAAGATTCCATGTTCCCATGCAGGCCGGCCACGAAGATTCTCTGCGACCCTAAGTGAGTCCTCTCCCCTCCCTGGGCCTCAGCTTCCCCACCTGCACAAGGGGCGCATACAGCTCTGAGACACGTAGGGTTCTCGGCCCGTGGCGCCCAAACGTTGCTGCGCAGCAGAAACACCTGGGGACCTTCTAAAACTCCTGATACCCTGGGCAGATCACAGGCCACTTAAATCAGAAAGTCCGAGGGTGGGCGCCAGACATCGGTGGTTTCTGGGTTTTTGTTAACATCTCCAGGTGATTGCAACACGCAGCAATCACGCCGGGGAGCCAATGGTCTCGGGATTCCATGTTCCTGGCCTCCTCCAGAACACTGAGGATGGTCTGGTATGGAACGAAGGCAGTGAGGCAAAATAAAATTAAATTAAATACCCAGAATAGGCAAATCCACAGAGACAGAAAGCTGATTAGTGGCTACCAGGGGCTGGGGGGGGGGGGTGCGGGGCTGCTTCCTGGGGTGGCTCTTCGTGGGTGGTGAGATGGGACAGCGCTGGTGGCTTCGCGGCGCTGTGTCCCAAGAGTCATTGAGTCACACACTCTAAATGGTTAAATGATAGGTTTCCTCGTGTATATTTTACCCCAACGAGAACTAAAGAAGCTAAAGTACATAAATAGAAAGCAAGTAATTCGAATAAAAATAAGGCGTGACTAGCCCTGACCGGTGTGGCTCAGCGGGTTGGGTGTGGTCCCCCAAACAGAAAAGTCGGGGCACATGCCTGGGTTGCTCACCAGGTCCCTGGTTCGGGGTGTGCAAGAGGCAACCAATGGCTGTTTCTCTCGCACGTCAGTCTTTCTCTCCCTCTCTTTCTTCCTCCCTTCCCCTTTCTCTAAAATAAATAAAATCTTTTAAAAAAATAAGGTGTGCTCCCTGGCAGGCCAGAACTCTGTGGTCAAGCACGCACACACAAAGGGTCAGAGCTTGGCCTCTGGAGGCAGACCTGAGTTCAAGTTCACAGGGGGCAACCTGCTTACTAGGTGCTGTGTGCCCCTGAGCAAGGGGCTCACCTCTCTGTTCCTCTCTCGTACCTTCTAAAATGGAAGGGAACTAGGAACTCGGTGAGTTATTCTGAAGCTCAGATAGAAGATGCATCACACTGTCCATAAGGGAAAGTTATTATGACTCCGAGCCACCGAAACGCAACCCGGAAATTCTACACACCAAAGACGCTGGGGCCCAGAGAGTAAGGGGACTTGCTCACAGTCACTCAGCGGAGTAGAGGCCAAGCAGCCGCAGGAGCTGCTGGGTTGGGGCCTGGCCACCTGGCCACCTGCCTCCCCGCCCGCGGGGCCCTGGGGCCCTGACTCACCTGGGCCGGGGCGCGGGGCGGGGCTCCCGCTCTCTCCTGGCGCTGCTGGCGACCCACACCCGGCACCTGCCTTCTGTCTCCCTCCCCGTGGCTCCGGGCGCTGCTTTCCCAATTGCCCGGGTGACGCCAAGGCCCGGGCACCCGGCTTCCGCGGGGTGCAGGGCGGGCGGGCGAGGCCACCGCCAGGTGGGGCCACCGCCAGGTGAGGCCGCTCTACCCGAGGCCGCCCGCCGAGCCGCTTCGCCTCCTTCCGGTCTGTGGCGACACCTGCTGGCCATCTGCGGAGTGACACAACTGCGCGGACTACCTGCCTCAATCCCACAAATTAATTCCTCCTACACACTATAGAAAGGGGGTGAAAGGGATCCAGGCCCTGGAAACAGCTTGCTCCAAGACCCTGAGGAAGAAAGGAACCTGGCTATTTAAGTTTTGCGACAAAGGCCAGAAGCTGGAGCATAGTGGGTATGGGACGAAGTGAGAAGAGAGCAGATAGACTATCAGTCTGCGTTCTCACTGTTGGCACTGGAGCGCTTAGACCTGGAGCGGAAAGACAGTGCCCTAAGTCACAGAGTGAGGCAGTGACAGCCGAGTGGAGCGGACTCCCGATCCAGAGCTCCTTCGGCCACTCCATGCCGGCCTCTGCTGCAGTTGGTGCCCAAGAATCCACTCATCCAACAAGCATTTCTTGAGCAGCTATTATGTGCCAAGGACTGTGCTAAGCGTTAAGGGTGTGATGAATAGTAAATGAGAACCACACCTTGAGATGCTCCTAATCTCGTGAAGGTACCAACCAGAACAGGAAGATTAGAGAAGTCTCCCCCTTCCCCACAAGAGACAACGCCAAAGGAATGAATCTCTAATGCCGGAAATCTGGGACACATAGAAACCAGGCGCGAAGATATCTCAGCACTCTTCAAAGTATACCATACAAAGAAGTTATTGTAATTAATCTTTATCTCTGTACTCTGACCCAGCTCCCAACTCCTCGATTGGTTAAAATCAAAGAAGGTTTATAAGTCACCGTGTTCATTCCATCATTGCAATTTGGGACTGGACACAGAGAGGCGAGGGCTGCCCTGGGACAGTCTGCAGAGGGGGCAGGGGATGTTTAAATAGAGAATTGCAAGCTGCTGTGATAACAGAGCGATGGAACTCATTTCCAAGGGTGAGGAAGAGGATGCTCGAGAGACGTGCTCCTCGAACCACGAGACCACGCATCTGAATCTCTAGTCCAGTGGTTCGCCAAAGTGGGTCTAGAAGCAGCAGGACTTTTGTCACCTGGGAATTTGTTAGAAGTGAAAATTATGAATGTGGAACTCGAGGGGGGGGGCAGCGATCAGACACCGCCCTCCCGGGGGAGTCTGATGCTCCCTAAAGATTCAGAACTTGGGGCCGAGGGGAGGAGCCGAAAACCACCCTGAGCGCTGGTGTAAAACCAAACACCAGCAGAAACAAGACCCAAACCAGAAACCACAAACCAACGACCCTGGGTTTTTAACCCCAGTGATTTTTCTATGATCTGGGTGTCTGGAAATGGCACTTGAGCTGGAAGACGTGATTTTTCTTTTCACCCACTTTTTACATTCCTTTTTTTCCCTTTTGTCTCAATTCCTGCCCTGTCTTAACCCTATGAGGTATATGTTCTCACTGTCAGACCACTCCAAAAAGCAAAGGTCAAAGGGGGTCCGTTGGGGATGTAGCGACCAACCACCCGTTTGCCAGGGACACCCCTGGTTCTGGCACCGCAAGGCCCAGAAAATCATTCATTCCTGGGCAAACCAAGACAGCCAGTCCCCCAAGGTGGGTGTTTCAATACATGCTTTCCCGTGGCAAACAGCATGAAATGCCGAGCGTTCCGAATGATTTGTTTCTACAGCCCCCTTTTATACCAGCCCTAAACCCACCTAAATGTCGTGGTCTTCATCTTTATGATCTAGTATTTCTGATGCAGCTGAAGGAACAAGGCTCAAAGGCAAAACGTTACACCGCTCGTTCTTGTGGCCGTCAGACTCACAAATATCACTGCAGCTTGACTCCATACAGTTGAGAGCGGACGTTCTCTGATGCAGCAAGTCTGCCCCCGGGAGAAACGTCAGAGCTGCCAGTAGAAGACAGTTCCCAGCGACACTGGCTGTGCCAACCTCGAAACATACAACCTGGCTGGGCGACGGGAGGATGGACGATGACGCGGACCGTGACGTGTGCAAACCCGGCCGTGAAAAAGAGATGAACCAAAGCCGCACGGGCCACTGACAGGGGTAACTTTCTCTTCCTCGTGTTCTTGTATCCGTTTATGAAGATCTCTATAGATACTTTCTCCGTGCCAGGTGCCTTTCTGAGCTCCTCAGAAATATCAACTCAGTCAATCTTTGTAGCATGCTTCCGAGAAACGGGCCACGATTGTTCCCATTTTATAGGGGAGGGAACTGAGGCACAGAGAGGCTGAGTGGCTTGCCCAAGGTCACCCAGCTAATAAGTGGCAGTGTCAGGATTGGAACTCCAGCCGTTAGGCCCCAGACTCTGGCTTCTCCACTGCTAAAGAATGCTAAAAAGAGCCCGTGAGAGAACACAGAAAGTAGTTCCCGTATCGTGTGTGTGGGTAACACCAGGTGGCAGGTGAGCGGGCTTTGAAGGCTCTGTTTAAAGACCGTGTGTTCCCCACAGACCCCTGAGATGGCCCCCGGCCCGTGGAAGCACTCGGGAGCCCGTGGCTGGATTAGTGAGTGTGCGAACAAACGAACCCACAGGTATTCGGGCACAGCCTTACGTTTCACAGCTTTTTCACATGGCCAGCATGGAGCCCAGAAGTCAGCACACAGTGGGGCTAAGAGATGGATGGAGGGAGAGGGCTGAACAGTACTGGCTCTCAGTAGGCCCTCAGGAAATGATGGATCAATGACAGCACCGCGCTGCCTCTTCTGCTTCCTACAGCCCCACGCTGACTCTCCCTCCGGACTGGGAGCTCAGGGGGGCGGGGACCCCCACACCCAGCCCGGGGCCGGCAGGCAGCAGACGCTCAGCCAGAGCTGAAGAGCACGTGGCCACGCGGAGTGGGGCCGGACCCACTTGTGTGACCTGAGCTGGGGAAGTCCTGGGAGCTGGGGTCAGATGGCCCCGAAGGGCCGGCAGCCAGCTACCGCGAGGGCAGCTCAGAATGTCACCTGGCCGTGCCCAGGGTGAGAGGCGGCACGGTCCGCCTCTGTGGGGGCGGAGGGGGCTGGCCAGAGCCTGAGACCAGGCAGGGTTCGGGTGGAAGCCCGATGACTGTCAACTGTGAGCCTGTGGCCAAGGCGGCTCCTTCTTCCTGGTGTCTTTTTGGTGGGGCTCCTGCGTGCTCCCACCAGGAAAAAGCACCCTGACCCCCAGGAAAAGGCTCTTGAAAGAAAAACACATGCAGGCTCCCCCCAAAATGCCCTCTGTCCCCCCACCAAGCCCCAGTGTCCACCCTCACTCCTCAGGAAGAGTGCCCCCTCAAGAGGCAGTGGCAACAACCAACCTTCTTCTCCCTGTTTGCCCAGGCCTACGCGCCCCTCCCCAAAACTTGGTCTGCTGCAGCCTTTTCTACTCCCTCCCTCCCACCCCCAGGAAAGGAGGCGCCCAGCACCGATGGGGGTTTGTGAAGGCCCGTGAAGCCTCTAATGGTGGGGTTCTCTGTCGGTCCATTAGAACTGCGCTGTGAAGTGTGCCGCTCCCATGGTCTGTGCACCTACTTTGCATGCAGCTCTCAAGCACTGAGAGGCATGTTAATATCTTCCACTCTAATGGTGGGTCGGGGCCGTGTTAAGGGCATGCAAGTTTGACACGATTAGAGCTTCCTGTGAATTAAGTCTCTGACGCTGTGTCGGTAGCCTCTAGCTCCGGCTCTTGTCTCTCTTTGCCAGAAAGTCTCCTTTGGGCGCGCAGGGATATGGCCATGGGAGCTTGTGCCCGGCATTTGCCTGACCCGTATTTTTGGGTCCTTGTATTTCTCACCTTTCTGTGTGCTTACGGTTTTAGCTGCCTTTTGTCCACGATGGCTAGCTGGTTATTATTTTTGTTTCTGGGCTTAATCCCGTGAGACAGTGCTTCTTTTCTCACTGGTATTACTGATAGAGTTTGAGTTATTGTAGTTGCGGATATACGTGGGCCTGCATCTAACATCTCACTTTTTAATTTATTTTGCTTTTTCTCTGTAAGTCTTTTTCCCCCTCCTTTTCTGCCTTGTCCTGGGTGGGATGAGTTGCCTTTATTTCCCCCCTTTAACTTTTCAGGGGTCGGAAGTTATACATCCTGATCTGATTGTTCCATTTGCCTTGTTAACTCGTCCCCTGGGTTCCCAGCTAAATGGGGGTAACTGAGTTAACCAGTATTCACACCTCCCTCTCCAGCCGTGTGAAGACTTGGAACGCATTCTGTTCAGATTGTCCTGCGACAATGTGTCGTTTCACATGGTTTTATTTCCTCCAAAACACGCATTGTTTTGTTTTCATACAACTAGTGCATTTCGGTTCACCGGCATCTGCCGATTTCTTTTGGCAACTTCTTCCCATCGTCTGTGCCTCCTCCCGCCTTTGGTTTCCTTCTTCCGAAAGGACGTTCATATGTGCTCGCTTCAGCATGGCTGCTGGTGAAATACGCTTTTCTTTTATTTACCCGAAATGTCTATTTCCACTCTCCCCCCTGACTGACCGTTTGGCTGGGCACAGAATTCTGGGTTTGCCGCGCACGGTGGCCTCAGCAGTTTGGAGGCAGTGACGTTGACCTTCTGCTCTGTGGTCCAGGACTGCGACGTCAGGCCTTTGAGGGCCTGCCTTCCTTCCGATGGATGATGGTCTTTTCAACTGACTGCAATTTTTCTTGGGTTCTGTGCCACGTATATGACGACATGGATTTGCTGTCACTTATCCGACTTGGGGACAGTTGTGCACTTTCAGCCTGAGGATTCATGTCTTTCGTCGGTCATGAAAGCCACTCCTGATGAATGGCTCCGGCCAATGGCGTCCTGCCTCTCCTGCTCAAGTTCCTCTTATGTACCTGTCAGACCTCCTCATTTCAATGTCAAGGCCTCTTTTGTATATTCCCTGTCTCCTGGTCTCTCCGGGTGGCTTTCTGAGTATTTCCTCACACGTGTGTTCTAGTTCACTAACATGTCCTGTTTACTCCAAGATCCCAGTCATTACGGACTTTGGTGCTAAAGCTTGTTTTATGCCTTAATATTTCATTCAGAAGCTCGTAAATTATGACATCAGACCTTTGTTTTTAAGACTTACCTTTTATTGCTAGAAGACGCTTGGTTAAATTTGAATTTCAGATTAAGTAATGAGGACTTTTTCAGGATAAGAATGTCCCAAATATGGCATTAACTGCAGTTACACTGAAAATCCCTTGTTGGTTATCAGAAATTCAAATTTAACTGGACTCCCTGTGTTTTTATTGGCTAAATCTGGCAAGCTTATAGCAACGTCACCCATGGCAGCAAGGGACAGGAAGAGGTGACAGAGGTGAAATTGAAACGTGGGCCTGGGCTTGCTGGGGAGGTGGGCACAGCAGTCAGGTCACCGGTAAGAACGGCGGGTCCTAAAATGTGGCCTTGAAGTATCTGACCCAGGGGAGGTGGCCAAGGGCCTGGGGCCCAGCCCCTGCCTCTGACCTTGAAGGGTCGGGCGATACAGGTGGGGAGGACGGCGGCAAGAGGGAAGGGGGAATGTCTGCAAAACCACGTTTGGGGAGGGACCATTCCCACTCGTGGCCTGGCACTGTTGGGACCTAGCATGGAACAGGATCTGCAAGAAAGAAAGGTGCATTCAGCCCAAAACACACATACGCGCATGCGCACACATGACACCCTGAGTCCCGGTCGGTCTTCTCCGAACTAAACGTGAGCTTCCAAGATTGGCAGGGGCGTGAGACATTTTGTTTATAATTAGGAAACACACAGCCTTCCAAAATTAAAACAATAAATAAATAAAACCCACAACCCAAAAAACCCTGCCCCACATTCTACAGAACTTACAGATTTATAATTTCGCTCACTATTATGAAAAACTTCAAACATCCCCAAAAGAGGGAGAAGAATATAATAAACCTCCATGTATCTATCCATCACTCAGATTTAACGGTTATCAGCGTTGGGCCAACCTTGGGGCATCCGTGCCTCTCCAGTCCTGCCATGCACACACTCTGACGTCATATTGTTTCATCCATGTTCACAACTTTTAAAGGGTTTGCACACCCATCGGGCACTCTCTGGGAGGTGGGCATTACAATCCCATTTTACACATGTGGAAGCTGAGGCTCAGAGAAGTGAGGTTCTCGTCCAAAGTGAGAGGTGCGCGGCGGGCCTGGCACTGCGCAGTCGGGTCCTGGGGCCCTGAGGCACCCTTCTGTCCACGGGCCCCAGGCCAAGCCTGTGGGCGCCCAGAGCCGAGCACCCCGCCCCCAGCCCTCCTTCTCTCCCCAGGGCAGGGCTCCAGACAGGCAGACTTTGATCTCTGCCAGGGCCGAATTCCAGACGGAGGCCTCCCCAGCCCACGCGGGCCACACGATTGATGGGGTGGGAATGATGTCAGGGTTTACAGACCAGCTCCGGGGGCCTGCTCTGGGGCGGAGCGCCGCCCATCAGTGGTGATGGGAACCAGACACCTTCGCCCCCTCCGCTCACGGAGAAGGCGCGGCGCGAGCAGGAGGCCTCGGGCCTCCCACACCGGAGCAGAGAGTACAGGCCCCTGGAGGCCCTCCAGGGGTCGAGGGTGTCCTAGAGCTCTCCACGGAGGACCTGGGGGGAAGGGCTCCTGACAATGACCTTGAGGTCTCTTTTCTCTTGAGACCTCAGTTTGCTCATCAATAACGAAAGAACTGGGATTATCTCAGGGATCAGCTAAGTTTCCCTAGAAAGGGTCAGACAGCCAGAGTTTCAGGCTTTGCGAAGCCCACGGCCTCTGCCATTACATTGTAGCCCGAAAGAGGCGGGATAGACCAGATCTAATTGGGTGGGCGTGGCTGTGTTCCAATAAAACTTTATTTACAAAAACAGGTGGCGGGACACTGGGTTAGACCCTCCCACTGCAGTTTGCTGACCCCTGGACCAGACAGTTGAACTCTGAAAAAGGTACCCATCAGAGATTAAGGTTCCCCCGTTTGTGTGGGGGTCAGGCACATAACAGGAATGAACAAATAGCAGCCATCACAAGGCATCAGGGAGCGGCGAGGACTGCGGCAAACTGGAGAACCTGTGCCCTGACTGAAAGCAGAGCGGGTAGGGTGATCCCTCTCTTGCTCCAGCCAACTGTTAGCAGATGGGGAAAAAAAGACCAACTGGCTCCCTGGTAGAAATGGTCTCTGCTTTTTTAAAAATGGGAATGACCCAGTTTTGCAATGTTGGCTGCTAACTCCAACTTCGTGTGGTCCAATCCTGCCACACGTGGCTGCAGTCCACAGAAGGGCCAAGGGCCACCCGTTTGCAAACTCTACCTCCATTCAGAGGGCCCCTGCATTGCAGAAACGGTGTTGGAGATTTCTAGAAGCACAGAAATTATTTGAAGCTCACCCCGAGTGGCTGGGTTTCCCTTCCACATTTGGAAGGCCACAGACTGGTGGGAAGGTCAACAACACTGTTGAAGAAAGACCCAGCCAGGAACAAGCCTGTCACGCTTTTCTGCCTGGGACTTGGGAGGGAAGAAAGCAAGAACGTCCCTCCAGCCACCTGACCTAAAGTCCGCAAATGGCCAGCCAGCTCGGGCCCCTGGAGGCTCGTCCCTCTGCACCAACTCCTGGGAAAGGTCCACACTGCTCTCTTAAATTACCTTCTTCCGGGCTGAGGCCAGGGTCCCAGCCTCTTAGGGTTTTGTGGACAACTGTCTCTAAGGTGACATCCAACCAAGAGGCCGCATTCTGGCGTAATTCCGGAAATGGCTGCAAGAGGCAGGAGACAGAGTGGGCAGATGTGGGGGGCTAGTCCAGGACGGGGATGTTTATTTTTATTTTGGGGGGACTGTAGGCCTGGGAGCCATGAAAAAAATGCCTATTAATCTTCCCACTGATCTCAGGGGACAAAATCAGAGCCAGAAATGAGTCTGTAAGGACAGGGGGAGATATTTGAAAGCTCCGTCCACATGAACAGGTGAGGAAAGGACAGACCTTCGGTCACTGTCCCATGCGAGTTATCAAACAGGTCCTGTTCTGAAAGCTTCTTTGAAGACCAAGTTTCCTGAGGCGCAATTTCTTTCCCCCCAAATGCACCCATTTTGCTGCAGCCACTATGAAAACAGTGTGGCCATTCCTCAAAAAATTAAAGCCAGAACTACCATGGGACCCAGCAATTCCACCTCTGGGTATCTACCCAAAGGAACTGCAAGCAGGGTCTTGAAGAGATGTTTATGCGTCCACATGCGAAACAGCATCATTCATAATAACCGGGGTTGCAAGCCGGTCCAATGCCCATACGCCAATGCAAACGCGCCATCCGTCCAAACAATGGGACGCTGTTCGGCGGTGCTGCCGCGTGGATGGACCCTACGGACGTGAGGCTGCATGAAATAAGCCAGACGCGGAAGGGCGAACACTGCCCAGCCTCACTCACGGGAGGTACTCGGAGTCGTCAGATTCATAAAGATGGAAAGCGGAAGAATAGAGGTTGTCGGGGAGGAGCTGGGGGCGGGGAGGAGGCAAGTTTTAATGGGTAGAGTTTCCGTTGGACAAGACCGAAAGGCCTCTGCGCAGCACTGAATGCGCCCAAGCGACTAAAATGGTACGTTCCATGTCGCGTGCTTTTTAACCACGACGAAAAATGAAAATTTAATTGGGGTGGTGAACACATAGTACAATATACAGGTGGTGCCTTATAGAATTGCACCACTGAAACCTATATAATTTTATTAACCGGTATCACCCCAGTAAAAAACAAAACACAAATTTTCTTGAAAAGCATTACATTTCAAAAGAACGCACCCGTTTTAAGTGTAAAGATCCTCGCACTTTGCCAAATATAACATCACCCCAATCAAAAGAGAAACGTTACCCTCACCCCAGAAATTTCTCTCGGGCCTCACTTCAGTCTAGACTGGTTTTAAACGTTCGGCTGAATTTGTATTGAATTCAGTAGGAGCGATACCCCCACTGCCCTGGCGTCTGGGTCAAGCCTAACTGTCTGGGGCTGCAGGAGCCGTTTTATACTGGGGGCCCCTTCCTACCCGGGCCAATGGGAGGGGGAAGGACATTTAGCTTTGGCTTCCTAATTTCTAACCGGCTGCCCAGGTATGGCGAGCAACAACATGAACCACCCCCAGCCCAAACTCACACACGCACAGACGCACGCACACACACGCATGCACCGTCCCCCTGGCAGCTGCGCAGTCTTGGCTCAATCCTGAGACGCACTATAAATTTGCCAAGTAAGAGCCAGATCGCTCTTCCAAACCGACCCCCACACCTGGCCCTGGTGCCCAGCCTGAAGTCTGTCCCCTGGGGCTGTTCACCCAAGCGAGGGCTCCCCTGGGACAGTAGACTCAGACCTGCCCTCCTGACCTGCCTCGCACGGCCTTGACCTCCGGCCTTTCAAAACCCCTGACTTAGGTCCATGAAGATTTGTCGGTGAAGGTCGCCCCCTGGTGGGCATTCTGGGACATAACAAAAAAGTCTGCTTCAGGTGCTTTGTAGAATTGACTGAGTTCAGAATAATTGAAGGAGGAAATAACGTGACAGTGGAGAAATCTGGAAGGCACCATCTTATCCAAGGGATCAAGATTAATGTCGCTTATAGTGGTACAGAGGACATTGCGCAGTGCACGAGACGTGCTGTGAAGGGTACCCCTTCTGTAGTACCCCTGCCCCAAAAGGCAGAGCCTGAGCTTAACCATGAAAACACCTCAGACTGACCCCCAGAGGGACATTCTGTGAGATGACCGCCCAGCACACCGCAGCAAGGTCCAAGTCGCGAGAGGGGAAGAGGGAGAAACAATCACAAACTGGAGGAGGCCAAGACGCGATGAGAAAATGAATGGGGAATCCTGGGCCAGGACGAGGACGTGAAAGGAGAAACGCGCATGCGGAGTCAAGGGCGGAGTTCAGCGAGGGGCCCGTACCAGGTTAACTTTCTTAGTTCTGATGATCGTGGGTCGTTATTCCAGACGCCAACCTCAGGGGAGGCCGGCGGGGCATGCGTGAATCTCCACGCTGTGTCTGCAACTTTTCTGTAAGTCTGAACTTTTATTTTATTTATTTATTTTTAGAGAGAGGGGAAGGGAAGGAGAAAGAGTGGGAGAGAAACATCAATGTGTGGTTGCCTCTCCTGTGTCCCCTACTGAGGACCTGGCCTGCAACCCAGGCATGTGCCCTGACTGGGAATTGAACCAGCGACCCTTTGGTTCACAGGCCTGTGCTCAATCCACTGAGCTACACCAGCCAGGGCTGTAAGTCTGAATTTTATTTCAAAGTACAAAGATTTAAAAAATGATATGTGGACCTTCTTCCTGTATCACGAAAGCCCTGGGCTCCACATTAGGGATGCAGGCCCCGCCTTCACGGTCCCCGTCCCAGAAAAACAGAGGGGTCTCCGGTGGCTGGTGGGTCCGCAGCGAGCGTTCTGTGACGGCGACTCTGGAGTAGGGACCCGAATGAAGGAGAGTAAGCCCCACACACGTGTTCACTCATTCAGCAGCTACGGTTCCAGAGTCGGCTGTGCGCCCCACGCTTGGGGACACAGCAGCGAGCAAATTCCCGTGTCCCTCACCATGCATACCTTCTAGAAGGAAAGAGAAAGAAAGTCAGTCGGTAACGCCGCCGAGTGTCCGCTCACGCTCAGTGCTGTGAACGAGAAACGGGAGGGGGCGTGAGACACGCGGGCCTTGGTGGGCAAGTGAAACAGAGGCCTGGAGAGGGGAGAGAACATTTCCAGTGGGAGGAACAGGACACGAGAAGACCCAGACGTGGGAGTGTTTGGCAAACGCCGGGGGCCGGCAGGGAGCCCGATGTAGCTGGACCCTCAGCAAGGGACAGGCGTCAGGCAGGGGCCAGAGCATGTGTTTTGTGGGCTGCCGTTTGGAGTTCATCCCCACACTGGTGTGAGGCCGAGGAGGGGAAAAGTGTGGTTCATTTTTGAGACCCGCTCTGGAGTCTGGGCGGAGACGCAGTGAGGGGGGCAGCCCCCAACACCTGGAACGAGAGGGGGTTGGGGAGGGGACACGGGGTTAGGGGAGAGATCAGGAACCCCTTTCCAGCTGTGCTTGAGTGTGTTTACCAGGCGTGTGGTGGGGCAGAGCAAGCCCTTTTGCAACTCCTTCGGAGAAAACGGGACTGAAATTTACCGTGTGGTTACCACGTGGCGTGCAGTGTGGCTGCCGCGGGTGGGTCCCTGCGTTTCCCCCTCGCACCAGGCGAAGGGAAGTGGCATCTGTATCCCAGCTTTACGGACGAAAAGGGCGGAGTGAGGGATGGGGGAGTCTGGATTTGAATTCAGGACGTTGATGGCAGATCTGGACGCAAAACTACACCTCCGCGACAGGTCAGAGAGGCAACTGGGATCCAACAGATCCACTCTCTCAAGTTTAGAAGGTTCCAGATAAATGGCCAGGTGAGCCAGGAGAGACGGACTCCATTGGCTCCACGGCTCATGGCTCAGGAGACTCAGGTCTCCTGGGCAGGGACAGCACTGGAAGCACAGCATGGTCACCTTCCTAATGGGGAAACCCTAGGCAGCCTGGAGTCTGGCGTGGGGAGGGGGCGGACAGGAAGCTGCACGGCAAGGGAAGGCTCCTTAGCTGCCAGGAGACCAGCGAGTGGGCTGAGGCTTCATCCGCTGAGACTCGGGTGAGAAGTGCCTCAGGCAGAGCAGAACCAGAACCAGGTAGCAGTGAGCCACAGTGCAGGGGGGCGTGGGACCATGGAGGGGAGACAGGAGAGCGAGACGCCGGGCCTCCAGAGCAAAGGACGGCTCTAGGTGGAGAAGACTCCGCTCAGACTGCAGGTCATTCCCAGGTTACCGGTGGTCAATGGACGCAGGTGGGAGAGGTCACAGCCCCGAGTCAGGAGAAAATGAGAATGGACTTGGACGAGTGGGTCGGAGAGCGTTGCTTTTACTCTGACGGGCTCGTGCGGAAACCGAGGAGGGGGGGGCACCAAGACGGTCTGTGGACTGTTTTAAAGCAATCGCTGATGGAATTCAAAAACGAAGGCTTCTTTCCAAAATGATTGTCAAAGATAAAAGCAAACAGCAGAGTCCGTACACAGAAAAGGCAACACGGAAAAGCAAATATATACGTGCGGTGAAAGTTAGCGTTGAGATGATATGACAACTCTACAAAGGAATAAGATGCGGCAACTTGTATAAAGAAAACCTAACACAAAGGGGGAAAGTCAATGGGTGGCCAAAGATAACAGAGATTCTAACAAAGGGAAACAGGTGATCATGTTAATATCAAGGGGCGATTGAAAGCAGAGTATCACGCAGGACGGGGGGCCATTATACAGAGGTAAGTCCTGTAACAGGCACGCTCCAGAAACCTGCATGCGTCCGTGACGTCAGGAAGAACAGACAACCCAAAATGACAGCGGGAAGTCCTAACTCCTGCTATCGGCCTGGGACGGCCCTGGAGGTCCATCCAGGCAGGCGTCTGGAAGACACGGGAGACATGCTCAGGATGGACTGAACCACCTGCAGACCTTGCACCCAGCAGGGCAGCTGTGTGTCTGCTCAGCACCTCGAGACGTGGTGAGTGTGGCCCAGGAACGGATTTTTAAGTTTTATTTGAATTACATTTAAAGTTTCGAAACCTGAAGCAGTGTAACATATTTGTTCTGTGAAACGGGACTTGACAGTTTTGGTAGAACTACATCTTGCTTCTAACCGTTGAAAATTTAGCTTCCGACTTTAAATGTGCTATAAATATAAAATGCTTATGCCAGATTTTGAGGACTTACCGCAAAAAATAGGCAAAATGTCTGATCGTTTTTATATTATTTCACTTTAAAATAACAAACATCTGGATATATTGGATTTAAATAAAATATATACTATGAAAATTAATTTCCCCCTTTTTTTTACTTTTTGTGGCTACTAAAAATATGAAATTACACTTTATGGCTCACATTGTTTTTCTGTTGGGCAGCCCTGCCTAAGAAATTGGACATACCTTATTTTGAAGGTTTCAGAGAATGTTTGCAAAAAGCAATCATTGCCAGATTACACTGAATTTTAGCAGGGGAGACTTCCAATCCAGAGAAATTGCCTTTATTAAGAAATAAAAAGGAGTAAGAATCTAAAAATAAAAACGAAAGCTGACAGCCAAGCTTGCAGGATGCAATCAGCGTTAACACAGCCCCAACTCAGGCCCTGTTAATTACTTTTGGGGGCTGACACCCCTGCCACCCTCCTCGCTAGAAAAATGCAGGGGCATCTTGCTACCACACGAGGCGGCCCACACACGTCCAGAAGCCCCCAGGCTACCAGGGCCTGTGTCATCAAAAGTGAAAATAAATGAACTAAGCAGGCAATTAAAATTCAAGGAAAATGAAACAAAACCCTCAAGGAAACGAGGAAGAGAAACTAAGATAAAGGCCAGGATAAAAAGAGCAGAATTGTTCAATCCTTGAGGTATTTCTTTGGAAAAATCAAACAGACCTGGAAAAGGGCAAAATGCTGAAAAGAAAAAAAAAATCCATCAAGAAAGAAAAATAAAAACCCTGCATGAATATTGTAAGAAATAAGGAGGACCAAACATTACCAAAAAACAACAGTTTCAGAATTCAGGGAATAAATACCCTGCACAATTGTATAACCATATGTTAAAAGAACAACTCTTTTTTCCTATAAAAATCTAAGTTACCCAAACTGACAAAATAGAAAATCTAAATCAACAAAAATGCCTGATTTTTCCAATAAATAAAATCATGTATTTTCTGCTCCCCGTCACCCAAAAGGGCATCAGGATGTGATGAATTTGCTGGTACATTATTTCACATTTCTGAGGTTCATTCCACTCTCTCAACCAGTCTGTGTTCAGCTAATGTTTCCTGGGTGCCGACTCCTGGCCCCCCGTACAGGCAGTTCCATATAATGTCGTTGTCATGTAAGGTAGACTCGCCCGGGTCACAGAAAATGGCTGGAAGATCACTGGTTTACCTTGCAAAGTAAACATGACCATGATCCCTAGCCCTAAGAAGGGGGAAAACTTCCTAAGCTTTGTGGTAATACAAAAACACCAGGAAAAAAATACGGGTGTGTGTAGACACAACTATGTAAACATCATCTCCTCTCCAAGTCAAAAGTACATACTCAAAAAGGAAGCCAATGGGAAATTATTTATGGAAACAATGCATGTAGGTTAGTTAAGAACAACATCCAAAGATATAAATAAGACAATAACTCCCTTAGGCGTTAAATTATTTAAACTGATGCTCTCCCTCCCCAGCCCCCGCAAACATTTCCTTGAGTTAGCCCTCTCATCTTCCCTCTTGTGGGGCCCATCTTCCCGCATTCCGTCGCATGTCATTCAGCAGGTAGACTGAAACGTGCTTAGGCTGCTGGCCAGGCGGCAACGGCCAGGGAAATGCCGAGAGGTGCGATGCGTTTCACCGTGTTCACCTGTTCGGAGTAGTGGGTCATCTTAAGCACTGTTTGGGACAGGCTTGCTTTGCTCCCTACAGACGCACGGAACATTCAGTAACAGACCAAATGCCGATTTTAGATCACAACAAAACATATGCTTTTATCACTGCCTTGCTGTTTAAAACAAAACAAAACAAAACTGAGACCGACCCCAATGTCTGTCTGCCTCTTCCCATAAGCTGGTAACTCACACTCATCGAGGAAATAGCCTTTCCAGAGAAAAATCAATCCTTTAGTCTTACCCAAGCTCTTCCCTAGGGGTTAAACTTTCTTTCCTCATCAAGTGTTTCTTACCGGCTTCATTACTTTGGAGTCCTAGCCAGAAGCAGGAAGTGTCAAAAACTCTTTTTTAAGCCCGACCTGAGAGTTTCCAGGCAAGTGGTGAGAGTCTGGTAAATCTGGCTCTGGGGGCAGGCAGTGCTATCACGTAATTACCTGGCACAACAGGATTTTCTAATGGTGTCTCATTAGGTATTAACAATTTGAAATAATCACTGTCCAAGAGATGTTTTGGTCAAGGGGATATAAGCACGCAAATCATTTAACAGCAAGATTAACTCGGTAATACAGTGCAGTTGCCCTGTGATGGGATTTTAGCATGTGGGGAATTCAAAGGTGAAAATCTTCCTTATATAGTGGCGTGTGCTGTATAAATGGCAAGCACCAAGGGCAGTTTGCAGTGTGTGGCTCTTGCTTGGGTATTAAGTCCTTTATAAGAAGTCTGCTTTTAAAAACTTCTATTGACACAACTGCACTTTCTATAAAGATTTTTACTGGCTCTTTGATACCAGTAGGAAACAAATCCCTGGCCCCATGACTTCCTGAATAGCAGTGGCATAAAACTAGGCCACGGCATCATTGCAGGGGGTGACGTCGGGGTTAGTGGAATCTGCGTGAGGCGGAAAGCTGATGGTTCCTGAGCGCCAAGTCCGATTTATCTGCATCTAATTTGCAAAATGCTTACATGCACTCTACAAATAATTGTTCCCACCTCAAAGAGATTTAGTTACTGTTGCCAAACTGGCACAGCTAGTGGTGGTTACGAGAACAAAATTCCTAGTACAAATAAAACCATCATTCACTAATTGCTGGACAAAGCACCACCCAACGTACGAGCAAAGCACTGAAGCTAGTTGAGTGCTTATAAAAATACCACCCAGTTCTGACTTTTAAGGGGACACAGGAATTGTTGGACTGATCTGATGGATTACATGAGATCTAGGAAATGTGTTAAAAAATTTAAATAACGTATTAAATTCTTTTATAAGGCTCTTGGCGAGCAGCATTACAGTGCAGCGGTGCCTGGATGAGAGGGGCCAGTATCATCTTTGGACTGAAAAGCGCGGCCTTGTTTTTAGCGGCCGTCAGCTTTTGAGCCTGCCAAGCAGCTCTCGGGGAAGCTCCTTCGTCTGCTTCTGCACATCAGACGACCGAGGCTGAGCGCTTTCTACAGCATCATCTCTCCACTCCGACGGCCTGAGAGCCAGAGCACTGGGTGCTTCCCCATAGATGGACGAGAACAACGCAGGGGGCCCCAGGCGGCCACGAGCGCCTTGCTGGCCCGTGGCGCGTCAGATGGCCTGTGACTGTCACCGGCCTGCAGATCGGGGAAACATGAAGGGGGATGTGCCTGCTACTTCTAAGAAACAGCAAAAAGAAACCGGCTGGGGCTGTCAAGAGAGAGAACGAAGTAGGGCTGTGAATCTGTTCCAGGACTGACCACCATCTCACACCGTTACACGCGACTCAAGACAGGTGAAGAGCTCAACAGCAGGGCCCCTAGCTCGGGGGTGCGCTCTCAAACTAACCCAGGAGCGAACCTGCGCCTCGGAGGAGGAAGAGGAGGAGGAGCCCGCCTGGGAGCAGCTGGCGTTCTGTCGGACGGGGTGGTTGGGGCACGAAACTCTAGGCCCGCTTCACTCTGGAAGGTACCCCATCGTGGAGTGTGCAGTCCGTAGCACGGACACCGCCGTGTAAGGGGGCACGGGCCGCTTTCACTGCAAAGGCAGGACGGGAGGGGAAAGAAGCCACTCCAAGGTTCAGTAATTCAATAATTTATTCCTCTAAAAAAGTGTGTAAAAGTATATAGCTCTCATTCACAAGGTATATATGAATGACATTTAAAACGGAGGCCTTTTAGTATCGTTTCTTTTTATCAAAGTCTTTTAGTGTACTGTACCACCGCTACACTGCAGTTTTTAAATGAACTTCACATATTTTTGTGTTCTTTCAAATTGTTTGCTATATATAAAAGAAGCTCACTGCAAAATGCCTGAAGGAGAAAAGGAAACAAAAGGGTTCAGAACTTCCCAGAAATGTACAGCTTTTACACGTAGAAAAGGCTCTGAGACGCACAGACAAGCATGCCGGCCAACCCCGCCCTCGCCCTCCCCACTCCCCCTTTTAGTTCAACCAGGGCAAGAGTTCTGATTTCTGCAGAATTTCAAAAATTAAAAATAAAGAAAAAATAAAATAACTTCTCACTCTGTAGCAAATCCAGGGCTTGTACATTTCAGATTAATTCAGTAAAAAACTCACAAGTAAAATAATGCATATTTAAGGGAAATATTATACAGACTTTTTCACACAGAAGTACATAATAAGATTTTTTAAAATCTATTGCCATTCATTTATTTTTGCACAAAAACGTATAAATATGTCACCAGCTTTTCTTAACTTAAAAAACTTAAATAAAAGACACCAGATGAAAACTACCCTTTGCTGCCTTTTTTTGAAAGTTTTTTTGTAGGGGTTTTTTGTTTTTTGTGGGTTTTTTCTTTTTCTTTCTTTTTTTTTCTTTTTTGCTTAGAACTGGGTTTCTAGGGAAGAAAAGCCCCTGCCTTAAAAACAGCCCGTTTAAAAAAAATTCAAAGTTCTGATGAATTCTGGAAAAAAAAGCAACCCCAAAGTGGTAAAAGATTACAAATATCTACTTTACAATTTGTCTTCTCACCAAGATAATTTTATACAAGTTTACAATCTTCAACATCTTATGCTCTTCAAAAGGCCTTGAGAATTTTTCCTTTCTGATTAAGAAAAAATAGCACTGCAATATTTTAAAGTCAATTTTACACTGTACACATTAGATACAAATGATTTTGATATATCAGATTTTTTCAACCTATACACTGCGAAAGTCACCCCCCGACGGGTGGAACAGAGAACAAAATCGCCCATTTACAAGTTCCTTCTCTGCTTTCACATTCCCACCACCCCACCTTTTTTTAATATAATGTTTTAAACGTTAGATTATTTCAAGAAAAATACTTTTACAAAATCCTATCAGTTACTACATTTTTCCTTTTTTTGTTAATAACTGGGACATGGTAGTCTCTTGGAAGAACTTTTAAAATTTGTATGATTCTCTCCACAGATGCCTAGCGCTCACAGCCTGGCCGGAGAGGCTCCCAGGAGGTCACCTGCCCACACTCTCCGACAAACACGCACAGACACGCACACAGGTGAGGGTGAGAGGCCGGACTCACAGATAACCCTCTGGGGCCCGGAATGAGGAGTCATAAAATACTTCAATTAGCCATTAATGCTCTAAAAAGGCATTTAAAAAAAAAAGTCCCACCAGGAAGGCTCAAGTTCAAGTACTAATTTAATGGTTAAGTTGTAATATTTCTTTGAAATAATAATCCTACAGTCCAGAAAAAATTCACCATATTTATAACTGACTTTATGAGCAAACACTTTCAACTGTAATATGTACATGAGTCCCTTTTGATCTAATGAGAGGAGAGACCTGGCTTTCAATAAGAATTCACTAGAAAATATATTTCCATTGTGACTGTATAAAACTAATGAAGGTACTTGCCCCCACGGCTCTGGGTTGAACTTGACTGCCTTCTGTATAAAAATGTTATCCTTCATGAAACGCTGGCCACTTTTAATAAGGAACATGGCAGAACGTTGACCCAGTTTATTCTCAGCAAAACCTGCTGCTGGGTGGCTTGGGACACGGCACTTTGCAGGCATGCTCCCCAATTTGTTTCACCCCCTCTCCGGCTCCTAGGACAGAGGTATGTAGTCAAAGAACCCTACGGTGGATGTGAGCTGGGTTTCAGCTACTGTACCTGGTCCTCGCAAATTAAAAAAAAATGAAAAGAAAGTCACAAAAACCATATGACAAAGCAACTTAAAATAAATAAACAAAATGGAGCTGTCTCCAGACCTTTCGTGTCCACACACAGGTATGAAGTTAACCAAAACACTCACGCCAACTGAGATGGGCGCGCTAGGGAGAGAGAAGCCCCGCTGTGAAATCACGTACTTGAGCTGGTTCTTGTTTTTAGAAAGTCCCAGAATAGAGAGTTCAGGTAACCCACAGGCCGTACACCATTAACTAGAGGATTTCATCCAAAGGGCGAACTACCCTTATTTTAAAACAGAGACTGAAAACACAGACTCTTGTGCAAAAGGATACTGTCTCTCCTGTTTCCCTCTTGAAAACCAACACCAGCCAAAACTTCCTGTGAAGCCAGCGGTTTGGGCTGCACACGCCCTGGCGCTGGCTGAAGTCACTGCTTGTGGAAGTCTGCAGGTCCATGAGAGAAGCGTCAGTGAGTCACTCCGGTGACGAACACTGTGGACAGGACGAGTGCCTGCTGAGGAGGAGCCACAGCACAGGACTGCGGAGAGTGGTCTCGAGAGGAGGGCCGGGCCTCTGCGGAGAGGAGCAGGCCCCACGGACTGAGGCTGCAGGGAGAAGGGGCGGAGCCGGAGAGAACAAGTGCTTTTCTTGTTAGAGTATATTCATGATGGCGTTGTACAGCTGAGTGAGCACCACGAAGTGGACGGGAAGGCAGGAGGTACGGTCCTGGGTGGCCGGGTTGCACGTGAGCCAGGACAGAGCATTGTACTGCTCCAAGACAAACCTGCCGCAGAGAAGACCCAGGTCAGGGGACGAGGCACGGCAGAGGGGAGGCGACCTACCCACTCCAACGGTCCAGACGTGCACCTGCAGGAAGGCGGCCTCGCCATCCTTCCCTAACTTGCCCCAGGCGCTCTCCCGCGTTCTCCCTCCCCCAGACCCGCACTGTCCAGGACAGCAGCTATGGGCTGCATGTGAACTCAAAGATGCTAAGGAATAAAACAGGCCCTGGAGTTCAAAAACTCGGTATTTAAAAACCATGTAAAATAGCTCCCGGATGTTTTTATACTGATCACTGTTGGAATATTTTGGATATATCTGATGTTATCCTGATACATTTTTGATACAACTGGTGAAGTTATTACTAAGACTAACTTTGCTGGTTTCTTTTCATTACAGTGCTGCACTGCACAAAGGTAGCATCTTTTCCACGAAAGCCACACTGGTAAAAACAAGAGAGCAAGGGAATCTAATTTCAAACTGTGCTGCTGTGCGCCTGGGTCTGAACTTACCTCAGAACATCAGATGTGGTTTTGGAGTCGAGAGGATGTGGAACCCGCTGGGAGTTCCTGGCGGGGAGCAGCTCGTCCGTCTGTGCCACCGAGATATGGTGGTGCAATGAAGCCTGGCGAGAGACCGGGTGTTACCTTTCTGGTCTGGTCCACCCGCGGGGCGGAGTGAGGGTCGCCCACGGCCCAGAGCACCTGCTCTTAGGTTGGGAGTTGGGGCTTCTACGTGTCTACGAGTTTTAAGCTGCTCAGTAACCCCAATGTGCTCCCACCAAACTCCATACCCTAGAGTTTGGAGGCGGGGGACTAGCCTTGTGGATGCACAGGTAACATGCCCCCGCCACGTTTTTCCATCCTGGTTTCCACGAGCTGATAGTTCTGGAGGCTGAGTTAGGTTCAGATTATCGGGGGGCGGGGGTTAGAAACAAGAACACTTTATAATGGGGGTCATGCCATTCTCATCGCTTCACAGCACAGGGCACTTCCCATGCTGTCCCACTGGCACTTAACTGAAGTGCCAGCATGCTCCGTCCATTTTCCCATCCACTGTTAACCTAAAGGTCTTCGCATAGTGGAATTCATTACGTAACTAGGAAATGCAATATGCAAAGGAGAACTGCAAAGGAGAAGCAACATAAACACTCGGTTCTTTCTCTTTCTCTCTCCACTTTCAGGGTAATGAGTTGCTGCTCCAGTAGCTCCAACAGGTGACTGGTAAGTGCTTTACTTTCCAGCACAACCATGAACCTGTGGGCTGCCCTCCAAACTGTGGCTACCACGTTCTTTTTCACAGGCCAAATGGCACCGTCCTTGGGCAATGGAAACCCCTCCACACTGGCTGCTGGGTTCTTTGCTAGTGCTCTCTCTACTCCCAGGTAAGAGCCTTGCTTTTAAGCATGACAAGATATCCCAGGTTCATCTTGAGTAATTCTTATTTCAGTCCTGGAATCAGTCATTTCTCCAAAGAATTCTGGTTCTTTTGAATAACAAATGGTATTTAGGAACCACAATCATGGCAAGAGAGGGATTCGCTGCTACTACACTGTCACTGCTCCTAAACCTTTTCAGTAGTCAGAGTTAAAATACATTTTTAAAGAGGAGACAATAAATCTAGGTTTACACTGAAAATTTAAATGCAAAGATTAGATAAAATTTTATATAACCTCTTTGACTTTGTAATAATATGTTGCAGTCACCAGGAAAAGAAATTCCTTCAATTATTTTTGGTTTTAACATTCCAGGGTGTGTGTGCGCGTGTCACACATTACTGCCTGGTAATCTATGTTCCACAGATGATTACATAAAAACATTTCTCATTCTGTTATGGGCAACTAACACCCCACTATTATAGTTTATTTAGCCAACACCCTACTCTTGGATGTTTCGGCTGCTTCTAATCTTTTACATATGCCATTTTTTGTTTTTGCCCAAGTTTCTTTAGAGTAGATCTCTCAAGTTGGGATCACAGCATCAAAAAAAAAAAATGTGCAAGGCTGTAGAATCCCGCCTCCCCGCTAGCCCCGCCAACAGAGTGATGCTGTCCAACCTCTGGCTCTTTGCCAATCTGTGGGTGAGGAATAGATTTCTTTCCAGTTTCCTTCACCCAAACTGGAAGTGGGCGATCTTTTGTATTTGTCCCTTAATTTGGGTAAAAAGTTTCTAAGAAATACACAGGAAGGAGTGAGTGTGGATGTGGAACGGTTTAGCTGACTCTGCCCTGCCCTCGTGAAGACGCAGCAGCCGGTGGCAGGGGGGCAAGACGACGGCCCCTCACCACCCCCACCCAGGCTGACTTCTCCGACCGCAACTCGAGAGGCTCAGGGAGAAACAAAGGCCGCTGAATGGAGCCACGTGTCAATGCTACATGTCCCCTCCGGGCCCCACAAAGCCCCTCCTCATGTCAGTGTGACTCATTTCTTTGTGACATGGTTGTGGGCTCCTCCCCGAAATTCTACTCTCCACCTGTAACTGTAGCTTACACCCCCTCAGAGTATTAACAGATGTGAGAGAAACAGGGCACCGAGTAAGGCTGTGGTGGCAGGAATTCCTAACCAAAATTGAATTTAAGCGAACGTCACTCACTCATTCCCCTGCCCACCCCCAACTTCCAGTATGATACCAAACCAACCTTTAGGAAGAGGGGGCACTGGTTCTGAGCCTGGGGACACGACGACCAAAACCACTGGGGCAGGTTCTCAGCTTTGGCAGTCGACACAAAATAGCCGAGGGCCAGAGGCTGCTGCTTCAGCTCCTCGGGGGCTTCTCTGGATAGCAGACGCTCACCCTGGCTCTGAAACACAACCCCAAAAGCATGATCAGCATTTACCATAGAAGGAAACTTTAAAAAATCAACTTAAAGAAAAACAACAAATATAATTGACATAAAACACATTAGTTTCAGGTATACAACACAGCAATTCCTATTTCCATATTTTTACATATTGCAAAGTGGTTACTCAGTAAGTCTAGTTAACGTCCATCGCCACACACAGTACAAAAGCCGTTTGCTGTGATGAGAATTTTCAGACCTGCTCTCAAGGCAAGTTTCAGACCTATAACCCCATGTTGGTAACCACAGCCCCCGCGCTGCACATCAGCTCCCAGGGCCTACTTGTTTTAGAACTGGAAGTCTGTGCCTGCCGGCTGCCTTCATCAACCCCTGGCCAGCTCACCCTGCACACTGTAATGAGTGACCCCCCTTTCTGGCACCACCTCACACAAAAGCGCCAGGTAACCAAGAAAGGTCAACAGGGGAGGTGCTGTCTCTGTGGCACACAGACAGCTGATGAAAAGTATGGCTCAGGCAGAGGTACTAGCAAAAGTAATATAAGTCATCACTTAAGTACACATTTATTCTCTGGTTCTTTTCAGCAGAAGGTAAGCTCTGCCGTGTGGCACCATTAGGTATCAAACGAAGAAGGAAAAGAGCGAGTCTCTGACAGCTGAAGGAACCTCCACACTCATGTGCTCTTACACTAGCAACCCACCTAGAACACACAAGTGCACCTGAGCACCCACCAGTTCGGAAAACACAACACTTCACGGGGACCTGCGGGCCCAGGTGTCACTGACCTGCCAGAGCGGGAGCTCTGCTTGTGAAGCAGTCTTGTTTTAAATCTATAATAATCGTTTCTGAAATTGGCATTTTCCTCATCTTTGATTCTTTTAGCTAGCTTCAAGAGTTGAAAATATAGTGTTCATGTAAGCAATATTAAATAATCTGTTTTTAAAAGCCTTCACCCTGGCTGGTGTAGCTCAGTGGATTGAGCCCAGGCCTGTGAACCAAAGGGTCACTGGTTCGATTCCCAGTCAGGGCACATGCCTGGGTTGCAGGCCAGGTTCCCAGTAGGGGACACATGAAAGGCAACCACACACTGATGTTTCTCTCCCTCTCTTTCTCCTTCCCTTCCCCTCTCTCTAAAAATAAATAAATACAATATCAGGGAAAAAAGCCTCCGGTTTCAAGGAAAAATAAATCCTCAACTATTATACCAAGTTGTATTAATTCCAAGATGGTTAAAAAATAAAACTTACTACAACTTTAAACAAATTCTTTCCCCTTTTGTAATGTCTTAACTAAATATCAAAGAATGCGTAATGGTTCAGAAAGAGGAAATGCTAAGAACACCTCAAGGGTCACCTGGCTACAGGTGCTCTGGATTCGAAAAGGCACCTGACTAGCTAGTTTCAGGCGACAGTCAATGACAGCCTTTAGGGCTGGAGGCTGCAACAAAAAGAGAAAATAGAGCACATCTCTGTTCCCTATGAGACTACACTACAATTCAATCCCCAACTCTCTGTGAATGGGTAAATTGAATTACAACCAGTAGTACCAGAGGTAGCTGCTATTACTTCCACTTCACAGATAAGGTAACCAAGGCTGAGAAGGTAAAGAGAATTGTCCAAGGTCACAAAGCCAGTGAGCTGGACAGCTGTGAGTCAGAGCTGTATTCATGCAGGGCACGTATTCCTAGCTGCAATGCTATCTGCCTGTAGATTTCACATTAATCCTAAATTAAAACTAACCAATATAAAATCTGTGTTCCTGGTTCCTATCACAATAATCTCCAACAAATTAATAAATTGTCATTAACTGGTGAATGACTCTGGAGGAAATACAGACATTTAAAATCTCTTCCGTCCTGAAGGAGGAGGGTGGGGGCAAGGCAGTAACTTGAGGGTAGCCCAGTGAGCTGACCTTCCCAGATTTCATGTGCTCTGTGACTGAAGTTTTAAATCTTCCTTCTCTTGATTAAACCAGGGCTGGCAATCCAAGTCCCTCTGACGAAGACCTGAGCCCTCTAAGTACATCTTTGTGTCTAAACGAGTGTGAGCAGGGTTGTGTACACTTGTCCAGTTTAATACATTAGATGGAACGATTTTCTGTGCCTCAATCCCTCAGTCTCTTAACATTTTAAATAAAAGGTACAATGTAGTAATAAGGCACGAATCATCTAGTGTTTAAACAAAGTTAATACGAGTTATGGCAGAATCTTTTACTCTTCAATCTTTGGTTAATGCACCTTTACTATTCCTTCAATATTTAAAGATGAACCTAGTTGAGAGCTCTGGCACCAGCCTGAGCATTTCCCCCGCAAAAGCCTCCCGAGGCCATGCCCTTCCTGTGGGCTGGGCACAGAGGAGAGCAGGCTGCACAAACACGGGCACCGGCCATGACACAGAACAGTCAGGCTCCTTTCAGAACAATTAACCATCGACAAAGGTGGTCTTCAATTAACACAGTTACTCTGCATTTAAATAAGTAGGACTGTGGAACTAGCCTCTGAAAAACCACTGTTTTGGCAAAAATTTAGAAATTACTGGAAAGCAGCAAGCAACCAAAACTAATTTCTGCTAAGAAAACAATAATTGCACACACCCTCATAGCAGTAATAGGACTACTCCTCTGAAAAAAGTTTAATCAGGAATAATAATACATTTCTTTCAGATTCTGCCTCTATCCAAAATGGAACAACTGCAGAGTCACCTTCCCACACTGACTTCCCTCAGATTGGGGACCAAGACCACTGCGGAGAAAGGTGCTGCAGTAAACAGATGACCCCGCTTCCTGAGGGTTACTTTCCCGCCGGCTGAGGCTGTTTCCAACAGCCTCCACCAAACCGCCCTTACCCGACTGTGCTGGAAGTGAGAGCCCACGCCGATTCCCGAAGGAGAGCCTGGGGACGGGACTGGGGAGGAGTTGGGGGAGGAATGGAGGTTGCCAGTTATCAATATGCCAATGTCATTGTCCATATCGTCTGGGAATGGAAGGTCAACAAACATGTCATCTAGAAGGGAGTGAAAAAAAACACAAAAATTAAGAAAATTATCCATAACCAACACACTTTTTGGGGGGGCTACAACTGTAACAGGCAGGTGCTGCTAACAAATTAGTAAGATTGAACATGTGTCTACTGAGTGCAAGGTGCTGCAAACTATTCTTTGATCCTGTACTCTCTCCAATGATCTGCAATGAGAAGTACTAACAGAATGAATAAATAAATGAAGAAATAAGGATGGCAGAACTGCTAAAGAAAGAAGCATTTAATTATTTAACAACATTAAAATTGACACCCTCTAAGAAAAGAGCAGAACTCATTTATGCAGCCAATTAGCATCTAGCGTACTGGAGGCTGAGTTACTGCAGGTGATCAGGCTTAGTAAACTTGCCCTGAAACTAGAGGCCTAGTCCCCAAGCAGATCAAAGCACCACGTCTTCACTAGGAAATCCTCTCCCATGTTAGACAAATAAGGTACATGCACAGCAGAAAATCAAAAAGCACAGAAGGGGAAAACTATCACCTGTAACCCAATTACCACAAACATTTGTTCGAGTCTTCCTCTCTTATAGGTAGGTTATTCTACTGTGACCACACTACACACGGATGAACAGAGTGGGGCAAAAGCAGGTTCACGGTTGTCCACAGGGACAGTCACGCAGCAAGAAACAATACAACAAGCACAAACTGCTCTGCGCACTCGGCACTGCAAACCCACTGCCCCGCCCCAGATACACAGCACAGTGTGCTGCCGCCCTTCTACCTTCCCCTTTAACAGAACTAAATGCTGGTGGCTGTTAAAAATTCTTTAAAACACAATGCAAATGGCCACATAATACTGAGGATTTCAGTTTAGAAATAGCCATTTCTTAATAAATGCCTTAATAAACTAAAGATATTTACTATCAATAATCAAGTAAAAAGCTGTTTTAGAACAAATTAGATTCCCAATAATTAGCTAAAGGCAGGTGTTATCATTATATTGCCTAGCAGTCTTCCAGCATTTCAAATCAGATCAATATTTATTGAAAGAGCACCACCCATGTACTGTACACACTGCCAAATGGATACTGCTTTTTGCCTTTAACAAAAAAACAAGAGAAAGTGAATTACCCCAAAGAGGTAAGTATTTATTTGGTCTTGGTAACAGAGCCAATTAATTCTTCAAAACCGAAACGATTCTCTAACCGTCAGCCCCTCTCCCTATGGCACGTGCTGCTCGCTACATCGGAGAAGCCCGCGGCAGCCCGACACTCCCGCGCTCTAGCCCTGGGTCCTGTGGGAGGAGCTGAGCTCCAGGCACACGTGCCCCTCCACTCACCGTTGTTGGGGCTAAACCCGTCTTCATTGGGATAGTTGGCGGGAGCCACCTGGATGGTGGACGATGTCGGAAACACCAGGATGTGTGTACAAGAAGCATCTTGAGGGGTGTTGAGCTGAGACGACTGCATGTTTAGCGCAGTACTTCGGCCAAAAACAGAGCCCATTGTGACCGCATCTTTAAAAAAAAGCGTTAATTCTTTTTGTGCAGCAGTGAATGACTCCCGAAAAGACGTTTGTAAGAGGACCAGGACCGCAGAGACACAAGCCTGACACAACTGTCACGTGAATACATTTAAAGGTGAGTGCACGTGTTTAAGGATCTTTGAGAACCTTCCCCACGCACACCGCTGTGAGAGCCCAAGCTTCATTCTGTCCCGGGGATGTTACGGTAAGACTGCACCGAGCCTACCAAATATGATTTAACTACTTATAAGAAATACTTCTAAAAACAAATCTCCCATGCTCCTTCCTCCTGTGCTTGTTCGCAATTTATAAAGTGCTATTCTCCTAAATGATACAATTCTGTAGAAATGGTACCATTCAACTAACGGTTATTAGAAGTAACATTAATTGAATGCTTAGTACATCATGTCATCTTGTTCAGTCATCACGGCCACCTCAAGGCAGGAACTATGATCCCCATTCTGTGATGAGGACAGAGCACAAAGAAGCAGTGTCGTCTGCCCAGGTGGCACATCGAGCAGGCCAACAGAGGCCATCTGTCTCTTGTACCACGACACTATTTACTTTCATAGGCCATGAGTGGACAGGGTCTCCCATTTGATCAAAGAAATATCTGGGTGGTAAAAACAGGTTTAAACGTATAAAATTGCTTTGTTATAAAATTATACAATAGCTTGGCTGGCTAATGAAAAAACAAATTTGGTGGCCATTACACTGGCACTGACCGAGAATTTACTGCGGCCCAGGCACTGTATGTAGTAAATGCTTCACCTCCGTGTGCCCCACCGTTCATCCCTGCTGTGTAGGGAGATTCTAAATATGCTCTCGTAAGGCTGCTCAGAGATTCTGCCTTCAAAATATGCATCATGCTGGTGTCCACATTAGTCATTTCTGGAGGGTGACCTTGACAACCTAACACGTCAGGGTCAGGCAACGGTAGTTAGCCATGACTCTAAGACTCCTCAATCACATCCAGAATGTGGGTGCTCTCCCAAGCTATGGTCAACAAAGACAATAAAATCACAAACTACTCCCCTAGGAAGAGACCAAATGGTTTCCATTTTTTAGCCCTAAGTATAATCTCTTATAAGCAGAAAAAAATAAAGACACATTCTACACTGTCTGTGGACTTAAATTTCATGGACTGAACTGATGTGATACCTCACTAATGAAACTGGCAAGAAGAGAGAGATTTACCTGGCATCACTACAAAGGACCCCTGGGGCTCCATGGCAACCAGGCAGGCACTAAGGATAGAAGGAGAGTCTGCGGCAGAGATCCCACACATCCGGCACACGTCCTTGAGCCGTTTACTGATTGTCTGCAGCGAGCATTCTCCGAGGAGGATGCTCCAATCTGAAATCAAATATCACAGTCACTCATAGTCTTTCAAATTCATACTGCTACTACGTTTGAGTGTTTCACCAGTTTTGCCTATTAAGTGAATTTCCAGGACTGGGCCCTAATGGGAATGTGGCTTTACAGAAGTTCCCCCCTCTTTGCTGCAAAGGAAATGTTACTGCGCTTTTATTACACTTCATTAAGAAAGAAACAAAGGCCTACTGTTCTGTAGACTGCAGTCAGGTCTGAAATGACCTGTGAGAGCCCAGCACAGACCCTGGTAGATTTAGACACTTGAGATACTTTTCAAAGGTGCTGCCAGTCCGTTCCCCCTTCCCCTCCGCCTCCAGCCCCCAGCAGCACTTCTCTTTAGAGGAGAGCACAGTTGGGAGAACCTCAGTTTTGCTCACTGCTCGCCGTAAACTGGTTGTTTCCACGAAAGGCAAGAAGCAGCGGAAACAAAGGAAAACCTTTCTTAGAAAGCCCAAAGCACTAACGAACAATGGGTGTCAGTGAAGTATCTAAATGACGCCACAATGATTAGGCAGATTAAAGACTTGGCATCAACTTTCTAATATTTGTTCACTGCCTCCAAACAAAAGTACTATGTCTGCTCAGAGAGGGTTAGGGGCCGCACCGACTCTGGGGACTGAGCACGCTCGGTGTTCTCTTTTGCCCTCCCTGACATGCGTGACGTGTGTCACACTCCAGCCATAGCACAGCTGTCACACTGCATCCCACCGATGACAGGACCCTCCCGCAGGCTTCTCTAACTCTGCATGCTTCCAAACAAGCTGTTCTCCCCTTAAAGAGAAGATGAAAGAAGTTTTCTTTTGTATTTCATATTCCTAAGTAACCTCAAGCTGTAGTAGCTGAAATAAATGTGGCCAAGAACACAGAGAGGTATTTTTAAAAACCCCAGAAAAATCAAACAGACGTGCGTTTTGCACTTAAACTCGAGTAAGAAGGAAAAGGTGGTGCATGTTTTCTTACAAGTGCCCCAGTGACAAAGAACAGACACCCCCAAAGCTGACTCTGAAGCCTGCAGGCGCACACGGGACACTGCGGCACAGAAGCACACAGCCCTGCGGCTCCACGGGAGGGCTGCAGGGCAGTGAACCAGCTGCCCGCGCGAGAGGCCCTCCTCCACGTCTCCACTCCCTGCGAGCGCACCTTCGCTCCATCCCCAGACAGAGGCCTCAGTCATACTCCGCCCCTCTCTGAGCCGGGAGGCGTGGAGCCCTCCTAACGAATCATGCGAGGAAAGGCATCAGCCTTCATGATTTTCCAAAATACCAAGTGACTAGACCACCAGGCTACATTTCCATCCCCTCTTCCTCTTTTCGATTATATTCTAACTTTTCCCAAGGGTTAAGAGTAGCTTAAAACCTTTAAGACACAAGGTTGACTAAGAGGCACAGTAGGAGAGAAGACAGAAATTCTGACAGAAATGAAATGATGAATTCCCTAATGTGTCAGACCTCCAGGCTACTGATATAAGATTCATTATAAGTATGACATTCTTTAAAGAATGAAGAGGATAATACTGTCTATTGGTCTATGATATAATTACTAGAAACTTTCTGTACAATGGATTCCCAAAAAACCCTTATCCAATACATATTACATAATATTTTATAACTGCTGTTACACTCTGATAATTAGCTCACTCAGGCACTTGCTACAATGTAAGTTATGTCCACATCAAAGATTTTATTTCAGGGGTTCCACAGATATTTGACATAAATTTTGTGTAAAGAAACAGTGTGTGTAGCCTAATGCAAGAGTCAGCAAACTGAGGTCCCAACACCAAATCTTATAGCCCTGCTTTTGTGCAGACCTTAGAGAAATACTTCTCCCGTCTCTATGCATATGTTGGACTTTTTATTAATGTGTCATTAATTAATAAGGCTTTATTTAAAAGGATAATCTAGGCCTTTAAAGCTGTACAAGTAGCCACAGTGGGTTAGTCAATGAGCTGGGCTTGAGGCCTGGCAAGGCAGCTGCCGGTGGCCAGCTGTGTTATGTTAGTTACTGTTAGTGCTTCCTGACTATTGTATTTACAAGAAATATAAGCAGTTGGTAGATATATTTGGTCATTCAATTTTAAAAAAATCCACACTCTTCAGCTTCCAGACTGAAGAATATCAGGCGGTGGCAATGTGAATAAAGACCGTCCCAGTCTGCAACTGCTAGTCCTAGTAAAGCAGGACAATCTTGCTATGGTGCCCTCAAAGCAAACTAGAGACATGCAAAACTCATCACCACCAACTGCTGAAATGAATGAATGAAAGAAACTGGAGGCTGTTCTCCCATGTGACCTCTACTCTGATCCATAATCTCTGACACAAAGTTTCTGTGTTAAAACTGACCTGTTCTGTTCTTTGACTCAATACGTAAAAAATGTTAGAAATTCTAATGTACTGAGTATGACTTTATACTAATAAAACATTTTCTTTCTGTTTTATACAATGGGGTTCACTATTTAATATTTTTGAGGGTAAATGGTTTTGTTACCAATGAAGAGTTTAAAAACCACTGGTTTTCTGTATATTTAAAAGAATGCGGAAATATAACCTGCCGTACCCTTCCTACCAGCCATACAGTTTCCTCCCTCAGTGCGGCTCATGACATTAGCTCAGCACCACTCCTTCATTTCTGGAACACACTTCTCACCTTTAAGCTCCCCATGGCCAAGACGCCCCAGCCTCCCGATGACAACCCTCCAGGGCAGAGACGTCATCTGGACAATGCCCACGCACCACTCCCACAGCTTCTGCAGTCCGGTTTTACGTGCAGACACTTTACTCCTCCGTGACCTAAAACGGAAATGGGGAAAAGGCCCCCAAATGAATCAAAGTTACCACTTAGACAAAACCAAGAACATTCCAAAGAACCCACCCACAGGGGACCAGCTGCATTTAGACAGAAAAGGGAGAAAGATTTGTACCCAAGGAAAGGCAGAGCATCAACTTTCATGCACCCCAAACAGCAAGGCTCCTCACCTGTTTGGTAAAGCAATATTTACAATACAAGTTTCTAACAACTCCCCATGGAGGTCAGTGCAGGAAGCCAAAAGCCAGCGCTGGTCGTGAGACAGACAATAGCCCACAAAGAGCACATTGTATTTCTGGCTAGCTTCGCCAAATGTCTCTCCCAGCTCTGTCTGCTTGTCTTTGATCGGGGCCAATATAAAAGGAGGGGAGTAAAGCTGGATTGGGCTGGGCCTCTGAAATCAAAATCAAAATCAATATCAACACAAAGCCACTCAAGTTCATGTTTACAATAAAAACTAGAACAGCATTGAATAAAACCAACAGAAAATAACGACAACAGACTGCCTCCCACCAGAACTACCTATATAAACAGCAACGATGACACAAGCAAAGAAAAGCTTGTTTAGATGATATAAACTAGGGCATCCAACCAAGCCAATATTTCCTTATTAAAAGAAATTACTATTTTAGAAAGTAAACTGGCCCAACTTTATCAGTCATTAGAAAGGTGGAGCCCGGGCTGGTGTAGCTCAGTGGATTGAGCGCAGGCCTGCGAACCACACGATCGTGGTTCGATTCCCAGTCAGGGCACGTGCCTGGGTTGCAGGCCAGTTCCCAGCAGGGGACTCTGAGGCAACCATACACTGATATTTCTCTCCTTTTCTCTTTCCCTTCCCCTCTAAAGATAAATAAATAAAATCTTTAAAAAAAGAAAGGTAGACATTAAAACCACAATGAGATGCCACCACACACCCACTAGCATGTCTGAAATGAAAGGCAGGAAACACCCAGTGTGGTTCACCATATGAGCTCCGAACAGAAAAGAACCTGAACACCCACCATTGGTAAGATGAAGGGCACACTGTGGTAACAGTCATGCAATCAGAACATTAAACAGCAGAGAGAATTAAAAAAGGACCCCTAAAAGCAAGAAAAAGGATGAATCTCAGCACTGAAAGAAACCAGACACAAAAGATAATCAATTATATGATTCAATTTATCTAAAAGTGAAAGAACAGCCAGAACTATGTTGCTGTAAGTCAGAACAGTGATTACTGTTGGACCGCCTGGAAAAGAGGTTTCTGGATGTTTGTTGTGTTTTGTTTCTTGTGCTTGTTACGTGATAATTTTGCATTGAGAAAATTCATCAAGCAATACAGTTATGATGGAGTACTTTTCTGTTTGTATGCTATACTTAAGTGTGTATGTGTGATTTAAGAAATCAAAGCAATAGCTATTACCTAAGACAAACATGTCACATAAACTATGACATTTAAATGTCATCTTTGCTTACAGCTATAATACACTTTTTCACATTTAATGAACTACAGCAGGGTCGGCAAACTTCTATGCTATGACGCGGATGAACCTCAAACACCCTGCTGAATGAAAAAAGCCAGACATAAAAGATTACGTATTGTGTGATTCCATCTACATAGGATGTGCAGAACAGGCAACCCCGCAGACACAGAAAGCAGATTAGTTTGCCAGGAGCTGGAGGAGAGTAAAGTGAGGAGTGATTGCTGACAAGTGTGAAGTTTCTCTCTGGACTGATACAATGTTCTCAACTTAGATAGCGACGACAGGTGCAAACTCTGTGAATAAACTCAAAATCACCAAACTATACAACTTTTAAAAGGGTGAATTTTATATGTGAATTATGTCTCAGTAAGTCCTTTTTTAAAAAGGGTCCAGCCATGGTTGCCTATAAAGTTTGGTGTGAAACAATAGGTTAAACATCAAACATTTCAGATGCAACAGACAGCCTGTGACAAGTCACGAGGTAACACCTTCTACCCAAACTCTGAGATGCTGGATGTTCCATGGAAAACAGAAGTGATACTAGTGACTAAATGTCTTCTAAAAGTTGAACGATAAACACTAAACTACATTCTCTCTTGAAAATGTGCTTGCACGAGACTGGGCCATTGTAGAGAACTAGGATTCCTAGAAGCAGGGGCCTAGCACTTCGGCCCCCTCTCGCACCCTCATCACCTAATACAGGGATTGGCGCACAAGTTCCCTGAATGTAAGTGCAACATTCCAGCCGCAAACAGAGGCAGAGGCTACATTCAGAACTCATCATCACCGAAAAGCAAGTGAAGATGTACAAACCCCAGTAACTATTCACAACCTTTGGTTCTTTCGGATTTAGTTATTTAAGTGATTTATTTCTATCTTCCTGTTTCAAAGCAAAAGGGAAAAAAGCTAGTTTTTGGCATTTATTTTTCAAATAAGCCCCACTTTATCTCATGAACTCCTGAGGGGGTTCTGCCAGAATGTCATAATTTTTAAAAACCTCACACCATGTCCTGGGATATCTTAACAAAGTAGTCAGCCTTTACTCTCCTCTATTAAAATGCAGAACACTATTATAGTTACCACTTGAAACTGCGGTGACTCCCTACCAAAGCATAAGAAATTATTGCATCTGAACTGTGGGACCGTAGAAGAAGTGAAGAACTAAGTTTATTTTAGAAAGCAGTAACTCGTAGTTTCTGGAGATGAAACAAGTAAAAACAAGCCGACTTATTTAATTTTAGAAAAGCTAATAGAGAAAATTGATGAACTGCTCACAAAAGTGAAAAACTCAAACTCAAACGAATACATTAACTTAAAACTGCCGACTATAGGAATTTTATATAACCCCAGAATGAATGTAGGTTGTCAGCTATACAGCTTCCTCCCTTGGGACCGAGTTGACACGAACCAAGTTACAACAAATGCAGTCTTATCTATAGTTGCATCATTTTTCCACTTCTCAGTTTTTACTTATAGAAGGGATAAGCATTTTACAGAGTTCTTCCAAAAACCTTTCATTACCGACTAAAATCAGTAATTCTGGTGTTTCTAAGTTCTCTTATGATGAAGAGGTCTTTGTTGGCTTTTTAAAATAATTTTTTATCCTCACTGGAGGATATTTTTTCATTGCTTTTAGAGAGAAAGAAGAAGTGGGGGAAGGAGAGGGGAGAAAGAGTGAGAGGGGGAGAGAGAGGGGGACGGGGCGGAGGGGGGGGGAGAGACAGAGACAGAGAACACAGTGACTGGCTGCCTTCCGACCAGGGATCAAACCTGTAACCCTTCAGTGTGGGGGACAGCGTTCCAACTGAGCCACACTGGCTGGGGCTTGTCAGCTTTCATTAAGGGGTCATCTTGCACACCATCAAGTTGAGGGAACTGATTTTTGAAGGCTCTGACCATTCTCAACATTGCCCTGTGCTTCTATCTTCAAGGTAAAGTGATTAGTAAAACAAAATAAGTGCACAACTTTTGTTTTAAACAGTTTGGCTTCGGTGTTTTAGTAACATGGAGAGAAAAACATTCGTTTACATACAGAAGCCCTGAGACATGAGGAAAAGAAAGCAGGGCCCCTAAGAATGTGGACTGGAGCGTGGAGGGCCCTTGTGAAATAAACACCCACACAACTAGTGACCAAGAGAGAACTAGAGAAGGCAGAGAGTTAGCGATCAAAGACATAGATTAGTTTAAAATAATAAGGAACAAGATAAATATTGGACAGTTGAACATAAGTACAAGTGATAAGCACATTGCTGCCTTAGGTCCTACATCAAAAAATAGCAAGAATTTCTCACTTCTCTCAAAAGATTTTACAAATTCAGGAGTATCCCCTCTATTTTAACAGAAAGATCAGAGAAGCCTGCAACTCTTCAGTAAAGGTAGACCCGCGAAGCCACCCATGCTCCTGGCTCGCATCTTTAGAACAGGTTGGCTGCCCTGTCCCCACCTACCTCCGGATTCTTGAGTGTCATCTCAATGCTGGCAGCAGGCCCAAACCCTGTGAGGGACTTAATATGGATCTGGGTGGGCAGGGGCCGCCTGCACTGGCAGTACACCGAAAATGCCATGGACTTCAAGTACTGAATGTAGAAAGCTTGTTCGTCCTTCACGGTCTGCAGCATGGACTGGCAAGGCACAATCTGCAGACACAGACACAGACAGAGCTAGAAACGGAGGTCTGGCCTGCCAACCACGTGGAAAATAAAATGCATGAATTCTTAACTTGAAGAGGAGAGGAGACTTGACTCATAAAATTAGAAATACCAAACATTATATAGCTCAGTCTTAATTCCTTACAGTGACATAATACCCTGCATTTCAAATGTACACCAGCAATTTAAGAATAGGTGCCATTGTATTAGTCACATCACAGTCACTTAGAAATTACCCTGTTCCTATTTTAGGGGTAAATTCTTTTTTTTTAAAGATTTTATTTATTTATTTTTAGAGGAAGGGAGGGAGAAAGAGAGGGAGAGAAATATCAGTATGTGGTTGCCCCTCGAGTGCCCCCTACTGGAGACCTGGCCCACAACCTAGGCATGTGCCTTGATTGGAAATCAAACTGGTGACCCTTTGGTTCACAGGCTGGTATCCACTGAGCCACACCAGCCAGGGCTAGGAGTAAATTCTTAATGTACTGTCTTTATGCCCCCAAATTTAAAAATCTGTTTGTTAATAGGTTCCTCATTTTTATAATATATACATATAGTGTGTATAGCATCTTTGAAATTATTGTCAAATCATTACCAAGAAAAACTTTAAAATGATAAAAAGGCATTAGCGACCTATTCTGGTAATGTAAATTTCAATCATCTAATTCTGTAAGATAGCTTTAGTTAAAGTAACAGTAAAACAGAACCAGAGATTTTCACCTATTAAATTAGAAAATTAAAAAAATTTTATTATGCTAGCCCTGGCTAGTGTAGCTCAGTGGATTGAGTGAGGGCCTGAGAACCAGAGGATCATGGTTCAATTCCCAGACAGGGCACATGCCTGGGTTGCAGGCCAGTTCCCAGCAGGGGACTCACGAGAGGCAAACATACATTGATATTTCTCTTTCTCTTGTTCCCTTCCCCTTTAAAGATAAATAAATTTTTTAAAAAATTTATTATGCTGTAAAGCTGTCAATGGTGCAGTAAAATGGTCATGCTTGCTCACTGATGAAAGAAATTTAAATAAGTATAACCTTTTTGGAAAGGAATTTGGTGATGTTTACCAGTATCTACCATATATCTAAGAATCTGCTTTAAGAAATGGCCTGAAAGGTGAGAAGAAGATTTTACATAAAGACATTTGTTATAGCTTTATTTGTAATAGCAAAAAGTGGAAGCAAATTAACTGTATAGGCATGAGGAAGTATGGAAGATATGTAGTCATTAAACACATTGCTTTTGAAAATTTTAAATAACATGGAAAAGCATTCATGAATAACATTAAGTACAAAGTCTGTAAGTTGTATTTTAAAAAGTCTGATCTCAACTATGTAAACAAACATACAGAAAAAAGGCTAGAAATACCCTAAAATGGTACTGATGGCTGATTCAGAAAGGTACAAATAAGGATATTCTTTCTTCTATATATTTTTATGTATTTCCAATTATTAAGAAAACATGAACTTGTGTTGGCTTTCATAAAAACACCACCACCAAAGGTAAAAACAAACTTGCCAATACCTGGAGAATGAAAGAACTCCTCATATTCTCAGGTAGACTGTCCAGCATCTCTGTGTAGCAGCGCATCAAACTCAGCAGCCAAAAGCTCCCGGAGGCGGCGTCCCCCTCCGCGGTGTAGGTGAAGGGGTCCACCATGTAAATGACAACGGCGGGGGGGCAGGTCTGGCTGTCTGCAGAGTCCGGCTCTGTGGGGATCCCTATTCTCTCCCTGTCTGTGACGCTGCAGAGAAAGTCACGCATGAGATGTAAAAGGAAATATAAATTACACAAAAATAAAACCAATTCTAGAACTGACTCCTTGCACAATGATTGAAGATTACATGTACCATTAACACATGTCAAACTACTGAAATGAAGGCAAACCAGGCCAGTTAGCACCTAAATATAAATATTGTGACTGCCTCTAGAATGGGAGATCTCTTTTTCAACTCCCCTTTTTTCCCTGTGGCTATAGTCTACAAAGATGGTTTATAATACTATTATATTAACAGTAATAGCATAATGCTACCCATATATTATATTCACAGTAATATTTGTATTAATAGTAATAGCTCACTATTAAGCTAGAGAGTTTAATAATAAGTTGGTAAGTTAGGTCACAAGAAGTCTCAAATTTCTTAACAGTGAAGCTACTGATCGACAGCTATCACTTCTCTTGGCAAGAAAAACACCTGGAGCATGGGATTCAGAGACCCGTGACGTCGAGGAGAGAGAAGGATGTAGAAGAACAGTGGACAAGGGAGGGGCCTGTGCTGAGGCTACCCACCTCAACCAGTGAGCAACTTACCTTTCCTGTCCGTCCTGTGCGGGCTGAGAGGAGCTCGGCCCCGGTTCAGGGTCTCCGCCACAGCCTAAGTTCCCTTGCGCTCTATCAGCAGAACTGGCCCCAGGGCCGGGGTTCTGCCCTCCAACACTACCACTGAATCCTGATGAAGAGGTAGTGCTCAGCTGGTTAACAGTGGGAGCAGAGGCAGACGATGAGACGGGTGGCAAGGAGGAACCAGAGGCGGAGCTACTCGCTGCAGGGTTCGAGGAACTGCCGTTGGAGGTGGGATTAAACGCGCTGCCAGCCGAGGGAGCTGCTGATCCTGAATTTGAAGCTAAAGGCCCAGCATTCCCAGGAGTAGCTTGTCCCTGTGCTGCTGCTGGTGGGGTCTGGTATTTAGGTGGTACCAACAGGCTGCTATCGAGCTGTAGAGTGGCTAAATAAGGTGCTGAAAGAGTACATGCAGAGAGGTGATTTTAGTGAGGCTCTGCAGAGTTACTCGGTCAGAAATTCAAAATGGTCACGTTTTCAAAATTATGCTTTCAGATTGCAATACTTTGGTTATGATCCTGAAATGCTATCTCCACAAGTGAACATGTGCTTATATATCCTGCAAACACAGCAATGGGTATGGAATTACTATTACAAATACTGGAAAAGAACCTTATTTAAAAATACAGAAAATTAATCACTTGTAACATTTTCCTTTCAAAGTGACTCCATACGCCACCAGTGAAACATGAGAGGCCATACATATAGTCTACAACCACCATGGTGCATTATGCTCATATGCGTGTATGGCTTTATAAGCTTCTTAGATTCTGAGAATCTGGGAAAAAATTAAGCAGTTAATACCAAGTCGTGCTCTCTAGTTTTCAAAATCCTGGAGTAAATTAGTTATTATGTATTTAGGCAACTTTAATGGAACATTAGACAAAAAAAGCATAATGTTGTACCCTAACAGGATGGGGGAGGGGGATCTGCTATCTTACCTCTCAAATTCTACTCTGCGTAATAAATTCCCATTTACCTAGGTGATGGCGGCAAACTTGCGCATAAAGTTTGAGTCTGGAATGATTGTCATTCTCCTCACTGCTCCACGGCTGGTTAAACCACTCACTCACGAGCTCATCGGTCAGCTTCTGTGCCACGGTCTTCCCCACGCGCATGATCCCATCACGTAGCACTTTGCAGATGGGCTTGTGCTGCCCAAGCCTACACATCTGATACCACAAACAAGATCATTACTGGCAACAGGAAGAGCTTCTTTGCTCAGCACATAGCATTAGCGACGGAGATTCTGTACCATACACATGGAAGCATTTTCCCTTTTCTTTTTAGTGTGATCACGCGCAACCAAACGAACATTCTAAGCTGCTCCTAGCTGGTAATTATCACGTACTCTGAAACTGCTGTTTAAACGTGGACTAGCTCCTCTACAGAAAAATAAATGTTTCTTCTGAAGAACAATCAATGTTTCTGCACTCCAGCCCATTCCTCCTGCACGGGAAAGACTGCTGAGCACTGCCTGATTGCTAGTGGTCAAATAAGGAACTAACCCAACTCCTGCCTACAGAGGCCGACCAACATGTCTGTCCATTAAAACCTCTTAAGTACTCCCTACTCATAATGCTTTCCCATAAGATAACATTAAAATTTTATGGGCCATCTGCTGGATTGTCACAGACATTTGGAGATCACCAATACCAGAGGCCACAGAAGTGCTGGATAAGCTGATCACTTTTTGAAAGTGAAAGGTTGTTTTAGCTTGAGAATCTGTTATTGACCTCCAGGACACTAAATGGCAGAGAACTGATACAACTACCAAAAGTAGGCTCCTTCACTACCTGCCCACCAGCAGGAGAGCCCATATCACTGTCCCTCGCTAGAGCTGATGAACTGAAGCCTTACCAAGTCCCTACAACATCTTAAGCAGGCAGGCAGTACTGCCAAATGAGCAATCCTAGTAGAGTTATTGAGATCTGAAAAGATCCAGCAAGCCGTTCTATGTTTTGTTACTTATGTGAAGGCTTCATTCAAGAAATGGCTGGGCTTTGACATTGCTTGGACGAGTTGTCTGTGTTAGGGTAAGTATGATTGAATATGATTACATATCCATGGACCAGGCACTGTTTAGAAATTATCGTATCCAAGAGTTCTCTTCAGGGGCTTAACTGATGCCATTACCTAACACGTCAGCACCTCCTCACGTCTGTGCAGCAACACATAAGTTACTACTTCATCTGTACGCTTCCTTATGTTTATAAAGAGAGGATGTTCTATTACGAAATATTTTTGAAATTCAACTCAGCATCCTATTTAACAACCACATTTGTAATACTTACAATATGCCTATCACAGTTCTAAATACTTTATAAAATCTTATTAACCAATGCCAAGCCGGTAAGTTTAATTTTTTAAAAATACTAGTTTAAGCCCTGGCTGGTGTAGCTCAGTGGATTGAGTGCGGGCCTGCGAACCAGACGATCGCGGTTCGATTCCCAGTCAGGGCACATGCCTGGGTTGCAGGCCAGTTCCCAGCAGGGGCCAGTTCCCAGCGGGGGATGCACAAGAAGCAACCATACATTGATGTTTCTCTCCCTCTCTCCTTCCCTTCCCCTCTAAAGGTAAATAAATAAATATTTTTAAAAAATACTAGTTTAATTTAATCTTCCCAACTATAATGATATTAGAAGTAGAAAGCACAAACAACATAGTGTATGTGATGTGGCACTTTCTCTTCAAAGATGCAATTCTAAGTTTTCAGAAGTAACACAAATTTATGTACTAAATATATAAAATTATCCACTTGGCTATTACATTATTATGTTTATTACATCATTGACCTATATCAAAATTTTAGTATTAAGATGAATGTGGTGTTAAATAAAGCATAGCAGGGCATGATTCACTAAACTTATCTCTCGATTCAGAGATGTTCAAGCTAAACACTTTTATACTGTTTTCAGGAACTTTCCCCTCTTCCCTCCCTCACAAAAGGAGTAGATGCACCTTCTTTTTGGTAAAACTCATCTTCTGAACGGCCACTTTCCCCTGGTGAATAATACTTTTTATTTATTTATTTATTTTTTAATGGGAGGGAGAAAAGGGGAGAGAAACCCCGAGCAGCTGCCTCTCGCTGGCGCCCCCACCAGGGACTGAACCCGCAGCGCAGGCTCGCGCCCCAACGGGGAACCAAGCAGCGGCCTCCTGCTCTGACTGCCGGGCGATGATGCCCCGCCCGAGCCGCACCAGTCACGGCAGTGCTTTTCAATCTGAGCACATAAATGGGGGGAAACAGCTGACAGGATTTTAAGATGTGTGGTCAGGGCTGGTAGAGGAAAGTCTTCTAAATCTAATAAAATATAAAGCCAAGATGGGAAAATTACTTACTTCTAGAAAAACTTTCAAATGTAATTCTGCTCTTCACCCTCCAACTAACCACAAATTTTCTTTGAGATCTATTTTGAAGACGTTTACTCTTTAAAATTTAGGCCTAACCAGAAGCAATCTGAGGACTCACGTTAGGAACACTAGGTTCAGATCTCTCTCACCTCATATACAGCACTCAAGTCCCTGAAGAAAGTTTTGGCTCCTTCGAGCAAGGCCTCATTTTCTGGACACACCACAATATAGGCAACATCACGGTGGCCCCCATACGGGTCCAACAACAGCCTCTCCCAAAACGGCAAGGAGAACGGCGAGATGGTGAGGAAGTCCTTGTCGTAGCCGACCAGCAGAGTGGGGATGGGCAACGGCTCGGGAGACTCTTCGGAACCTGGAAGGACACTGCAGTTTAGGATGGTGCCTGGCGGTCGGCTCCCCACAACCCGAAGGGTGCGGGTGCCCAGTACACAGCTCTTCGCTCTGGCAGTGGGCGTTTCACTGTGGGGCGACGTGATGCTCTTGAAAGTATTCCCAAATCCTCTCATTAAATGGCCCCCCATGAAGAACCTAACCGACTGAGTGAGAACATGGTTAGGAAGGTCCAACAAGATTAGAGGGCAGAGTAGAACAAGTCACCTTTCCAAGCAGCACTATGTCACTTCCTTTGTTCCTGACCACACAGATGTTCATCCAAATGAAAACGCAATGAGGGCCAGGAAGATGAAAATCTAATAAAAATACTCTGCTTAGGGACTGTTTTCCTCATTGCCCTCGACTATGCCACCAACATTTAGGAAATTTAACTTCAATACTGACTTGAGGAAAACAAAGAGGATCTAAAACTTAAGTCATCGAGAAAAGCTGCCATTTTGTCAGTGAAGCAAGGACGCGACGGTAACCAATGCCACTTTTCAAGGAGCAAAGAGCCGAGAGGGGGAGAGGGGCCGGGGGACTGTACCGTAGGTGCCCCGGCCCGCCATCTTGTGGAACTGCTGCCAGGTGAGCGGGCCTTGCACGTGCTGGATGTTCTCCCAGGTCCTGCCCGTGCGCTTCTTCTGGATGGCATCTTGGAGAAAGGGCTGCAGGGATAACAGCATACGGACCACATCTTGGGAAGAGAGCATGCTGATGTCTAGCACTGGAACGGGCATTAAATGAAAAGAAACAGAAATCACACAGGAGGACTGGGCTGGCACTCTCCTCTCTCCTCCATCACTTTGGACCTCGCTTCGAGTCCGTGACAAAGACACTGGTGGTACCGTCTATTTTTAGTAGATTCTAAAATACTTAGAAGTCAGGAGGAAATATATTCTTGTACTGAAGTGGAAAAGTAATTTATTATTGGAAATAATACAGAGAAAATAGGTTACTCTATATTAGTAAAGAGGTTAACTGCAGAACCGCTTAACAGTGGAAAGGTGGACAGAGCCGACTTTTTAAAATCACACAACCTGTTTCCCAGGACACTCACAAGAGAGCTGCAAACATTTCTTAATTATTATATAACTTTACTATGCAAACATCAATGGTGTGACTATCTGGTAAGTGGGAAATCTTTAGAAAACCTTAAAAATTGCTCTTACTATAAAATATTTTCACAAAATACAAAATGCACGATTGAAAAGAAGCCCTTCCGTGCAGAGAGAAGCACGCGAGAAGACGGCAGAAGCGGGGACAGGACCGCACACAGAGGAAGGGCGCGGAGCTGCGGTTTCAGAGCAAACATTCTCCCGGCTAGCAGAAGGGACCCTCAACCTAGAATTTGAGTAACTTCTGAAACTGCGCAAAACTGCACACACATACATGAATATATGTTATTTTTCCCCCAGGAGAGAAGGTCCATAATGCTCATCAAATTCTCCAAACAATCTGAAAAACTAATTAAGTTCAAGGTGATCGGCTATGTATCTGCACAGCTGAGTTCCTGAAGACCTTTCCTTACTCTTACTTTTCTAGCTAATTAGGAAAGGGGCATGGGTGAAAATTTGACTTATCTACAAAAGAAATCTGAAACACAGGGTGATTAGGGTTCTTAAGACATTTTAAGATTATGTCCTTAAATCAAACACAGGTTACAAATTGGTGGACCACAGAGTTATTTAGTTTTTAACTGTGGAATAAATTGCTCCAGGAAATCTTATGCACAGATCTGGGTCTCCAGTTTCTCTCTCCTAAGAACTGGCAGGCCTGGCGACCCTGGGGCTGAGACCACACTCCTGCACGACCACCACCTGCTGGAGCGGAGGAGGAGCCACTCCCTTCAGACTGTTCTCCATGGTCCCCACTGCTGTCTGCCTGAGACTGAGGCAGTACTCATCATCATCATCTTTATTTTCAAGCCGGTGCTGCTTTTTTTTTTCTTGCAAGAAAACAGTAAAGTACTTCTTGCACTCATGGCTCTATCAAAAATAGGAAAGTGACAGGCCAAGAGAACCAGATCAAAAGCAGACAAAACTGTCTGTGAATTGTACTCCTATGAGTACAAAACAGAGTGTGCTGTGGCAGGACACCATTCGGGGCATTGTTCTTTGCAAATCTGCCTCCCAGCACCGTTCACTTACACAGTGTCTGGTACTTCCACACACCTGAATTTGGAACCCACCCCTTTGTGAAGAGTACACAAAGGTGTACTCTTCATACCCAAAGATGGCACCGCTACTCCCCCAACACAGACTGCCTTTCTGTCTGCAGGCCACTATCTAGTAAAAGGAACCGCGGAGGCAATCATCCACATCTTTAAGGGAAAGAATACACTCTTTTCATCACATAAATTCATCCAGCAGACACAGTGAAAGGTCTGTAAGTGCGGAGCACTCTGCTTAACCCTGAAAAGTCATGGAAGTGAGTACGACTTCTGAATACTTCCTTAGGACTCAGCCTCCTCTTCCAAAAGTCTCCCGGCTTGGCCGGCTCAGAAAGCACCTGTCACTCCCTACTGCGCTCATCTCTGCCCTCTGGGCAGACTTTTATTAGTCCAGCGTCCAAACTGTGTTTGGGAAGCTAATACAACCCCCGCCCCTACGAGACTGAGAGTTGTTTGGAAGTAGAGCCCATGCTCCATCCACGCAATCCCTCTAGTCTGACCCGTCCCCCGTTCTACAGAAACAGCTCTCACTGTCAGTACAAGACCGTCCCCACCTTAAAAGCTCAGCACTCTAATGCTCGTTGACCCCTCTCTCCTTCTGGAAACACTGTGACTTGGCAGAATGCAGCAAAGCCTGTCCCAGGCCCTCCCTCCCCTCGTTCTATGCTTCCCTCCTCCTCAGTGCCCCAACTTGTTATCTGTGTGCTCACTACCCCCTCCCCCTGAGCTCAAGTCCCAAATGTCTACCTGACAGCTCTACCCAGATACCTCAAAAGGTCCTTTACAATTTCTAAAACCCAATTTATGAACTTTCTCCTCAAACCTGGTCTCTCCCAGTCTACCCACCTCTGAATGACACCACTGTCTGTCCAGGTATAGAAATCCCAAATCTGGGTGTCTTCCCTAACACCTCCCTCTCCCTGAGCCCTCAGAACTCACCCCCTGAGCAAGTCCTGCAGCACTAGTTCCTAAACATCTTTCGAATGTTTCTACTTCTTTTCCATTTTCTTTGCAAAGACACTAATGAAGCCATTGCTTCTTACCTGGTCTACTATAACACCCTCCTAGTCTCCCTAAACCCGTTCTGCCATTTTCTAATCCACAGCCCTCATTAGGGGCAAAGTACTTTTTTGATACAAATCTGATGTCACTGCCTCTTCACATACCCCATCAACAGCTGGTCAGGGCTCTGCAAATGAAGACCCAACCCCCAGCATGTCTCCAAAGGCTCTCAGTAATCTAGCCCCTATTCACTTCTTTGAAGGCCCCAAGCTCTGTATAACTCTGAGCCTTCACACTTGCACCACTCCTTCTACCCGGGACACGATTCCTTGCATCCTACCCTCTTTACCCAGGTACTTTGTACTCATCATCCAAACCTCAGATGTGTTACTACTTCTCCAGGGAAGTCTTCCCCGACCTCCGCACAGGGCAGCTCTCCTGCTCCATGCTTTCAGCGCTTGCAGTGGTTTGTAGTCATGCGCTTCGGTGTAACGGACATGTAATGTCCGTTTTCCAGAACACACTGGAAACTCCCCTCAGGGCAGGCACCTTCTTTGTTTCGGTCACCGTTTTACCCCTCGGGAAGCCCCGCAGTACTGACAGTGAAGGGAAAGGGGAGGAGAGAGCAAGCTGCTTGGCTGTTTCAGGGCTCGACTCCAAAAAAGTTTGTCAACTGGAGCTTTTAATAATACAAGGGCCAGTGACAAGACCCAGCAACCACAACACAAAGTCAGATTTGATCACTGTTACAAGAGTAAAAAATACTGAAAAACCAGAGGAAGGAGAAAATACACAGTCACTGAGGCTATAATCTATGCATGATTAAAGTAGCACGGAAACTTGACCTAGAAGAATGAGTGGATTTAAACATGAAAGGCTGTATAAATTATCAGTTTGTATATACTCTTCAAGACTTACTCTACAGTCACAGGTTTCCAGATGAGATGCCTGTATGAATTAATTCAAGAGGAAATTTTCACAAACTGATTACTCCACTCCATAAGTGTTTCGATAAAACATTCCCCCAGTCCTTAAATTAAGGGTGGACTCAACATAGCTCTCGCTTTAGTTGTCTTATTTTTTAGGAAACGAGATGTAAAATTTTGTCAGAGAACTAAGCAAAGGAAGTGTGTAAGCTATCCATCACACCAAGATCCTCTCCAAAGCACAGCTGTACTCCGGGACACCTACCATTGCTATGAGGCCAAGAGTGCACGGTGGCGCTTCTCACCAGCGCTTCATCCACTTTCCCACCCGTGGGATTGTCCACGTACTGCCGGCCCTGCTCCAAGGCATTAAAGCACTCCGTCCAGTAATCGTTGTTATCTGCTTGCACCCGGTCATAACTCCAGCTTACGCAGGGGAGAGTTTGGCGATTGTTAGAGGAAATGTAGTCCAGGAAACTCAGTGAAGCAAAAGGTTGTGTGTGTTGATTTTGGAGGAGGAGGAGGAGGCTTGTAGGTGGCTCCTGGGGTTTTCTGGCTGCCTCCATCTGAGGAAGGAAGGTGGTCTGACACATCATTAAGCGCCTCTCCGCGGCCTGACCAATATCAGAATTCTTCCCAAAAATATCCAACTCATCTTCCAGGAAGAGTCCTGAATTGTAGCCAAGTTTGCGATTCATGATTGCGCTAAACCCACAGGTACAGCGGTACTGGTCCTCGTTGGAAGAGTCAGGGATGTAAAGCCCGACATCTGCCCCTTTGATGTTCATGTTGCAGGCACAGATGCAACAGCTGTCGAAGTTTCTGTCTTTAAAGATGTTCATCACAGAATCAGAGAGTATCAGGGTGACATAGAGACTGTGGGCTTCAGGAATTGGCTGCATGGTGGCAGGTTCCACAGAGTTAAGGGGCCGCGTGGTAGAGGGGGTAGAGGCTGGTGACCCCTGATCAGTGCTGTCATATTTAACAGACCCCTGACCACTGGCAGTGCCCCCACCTCTGGGAGTTCTTGGGGTCCTGGGGGTTCGTGGCGTGGGGACAGAGAAGCGAGGGGTTGCTGGCGATGGCAAAACTCCTGCTCCGCTGTTGCTGGCCGGGGCCGCGCTGTTCAGCGTCACGGGTGTGTTCATCTGTGGTGTGTTCAGATAGTCTGGGTCTGCTAGGCTCCCGACGCTAGGCACATTGCTGCAACAGCACCAAGCGAGAGTCAGAGGCCTGCCACACATGCCGGGACACACACAGCCCCCCACCCAGCCTGTGCGTTTCTTAGCATTTATGCTTTCTGTTACTTCGTATGCTCAAGTTTCTCTTAAAAAAATCAAAGTGAAAGGGTTCAAAGGAATCAGTGCAGTACACACAGGAAAGCAAAGTGAGGAATGAAGAATAAATCATTTCCTTCTACTCTTTTCATATTTAAGCAATCCTCATCTTAACCTTTGGAGGGAACTTTCCCTATCCTCACAGAAGACACGGTGCTGCGTCTGGTCAGTGTAATTCTGGAAAACGATGACTACTAAATGGAACTCTAACTCATGCGTTCCGATGCTAAATTAGCTAGAAGACCATAGGATGAAATTTCCATCTAATTTGCAATTACGTTTTTATCATTTTTTGAAATTGAAAGTCTGCCAGCGTACTTGTTCTCTGAGGCTATAATCTATATAGGATTCTAAAGCGGTTATAACCAAATGCACATGCAAATTTAACATTTTTCTAACTTTCAAAACGCAGTCTATCTAGGCCTGCATTTTAATAGTAATGTGTGACCATGAGGGAATTCTATTTTAGGAAACCCATTGGCTGGTACTGCACTACAATTAATGAAAAAATTAAATACGCTGCTAAGAGGCCTTAGTCTTAATCAGATGGTGGCACAAAAGTACACATATTGTATTATAATCTCCAAACCTGTAAGATTTCCGTGGGGTGAGAGGCCATTCTAGTTCACTCATCGACTTCAACACGCTACGCACTACCTACAGCAGGGCTACTTTGAGTCCCCAAACCTGACATTTCCTCCTAAGGAGTGACCTCTCTCTGGAACGGCTGCAGAGAAAACAGCAGCGTCACTGCTGCAGAGCGCTCTCCGGATGCACACTCCTAAAGACGCGTGTGCACCAGCGTACGAGACCGTCCCTTCCGACTGGGAAGTATCGAAAGAACACAGCTTCTGTTTAATACTTAACATCCTTTTGAAAGATACTAACACTGTGCTTACGCTAATGTTCCTTCAATAAACTACATATTCATAAAGTAATGGTTCTTCAAATAATTTTCTCGTGATTTTTAATTAGCTATGCCTAAATGACCAGCCTGAAAACCCAAATGAGGCTCTGTAAAGAAATTTTAAATCAGAGGCACACTGGTATTTTTGAGCACAGATAAAAAATGACCCAGAAACCTTGATTAGCAATCACTGCCATCTCAGAGACCAAAATAATGTGTGTAATAATGATCTTTACTCTAATTGGACTCCTTTCAAATTTTCCTGTTCAACAAGTCCTAAAATTATTATGCAGTTCTGATCAGAAAAGGAACTGTGACTACTCACAGAAAACCCTTTATAAATAATTAAACTGCTCCCCAGGTACTAAGAGTGATTTATCCTGTATAGTAACCTTATTTCTCCCAGTCGATAAAAACAAACTGAGTACCAGCCCTATGCTAGATGCTAGATATTCAACAGCGAAAAAGAGCAAGAAAAGTCAGCTCACAGCAGTGTGACCGGCATCATGCAAATGAGTGCTGGTGTGCTGAGTGTGACGGGTGTGTGTCTGGGGAGAGTGGGGGAGGACATGGGGAACGTCCTGAGTGGTGGAGACCACAGCAGGAGGATTTTGCACACTCCAGAGCCGTGCTGTCTGATAAGGCAGGCACTAGCCCCATAAGCTACATTTAAATTCACTGAAATAAAACTAAAAATTCAGTCAATCTCAACTAGCCACATTTCACACGAGATAGAGCTACAACATGGGGGTAGTAGATGCCATGTTAGAAGGACATTAGAAAAACAGAGCAAGTTCTATGAACAGTGGCAGTTTAGAATACCAAGAATCTTTAGATGGCAAATAACAGATTTAGTAGATCCAGACAATGATCTAAATTACTTGTTATTTAAATCGATCATACAGCACAGGGTTTCGAGTCAGGTATTTTTTGAGGAGGCTGTCAGCACATACAGATTCAGGGGTCAAATGGTTTCTGAAGGTGCTGCGCTGTCTGCATGCTGACCCTTCCCGCGCTGGCCGCAGCAGCCTGTCATCAAATAAGCTACAGCAGACCGGGAGCACAGCCCCAGAAAACAAGCCAGGTGCCCGCGTGCCTTCGCCTTGCTGGTGAGCTGTTATTTCCACTCTGACAACCCTTAGTTGTTGGGGCCTTTCAAAACTCTGCGTGAGAAGCAGGGCAGGGTAATCCATCGAAGGGAAGACAGGTCAAATGGTCACTTACACAGAACAAACAAAAAAGGCAGGGTCCTCTGAGGGTTCTATGACAGTACAGTGATACCTTCCCAGGACTAGGGTTCTTTTACACTCCTTCTCTGCCCCAATACTGACTTTACACACATAAACATAAAGCCTGTTCATGACATTAAAGCTGATATCATCAAGACATTTTTATACAAGGTCACAAATAAGTACCCCACAGACTGGACCTGGACCACAAATTTGTCTTACTGGCTCTTAAAATGCCACTTTGAATTAACTGACAAGAAACTTTGAATTAACTGTCAACATATTTAAAAAGGGAATTTACATAAGAATCCAGGCCTCTAGTCTCTCACATTCCAGGCTGAACAACTTGCTGCAAATAAGTAGCAAATGTCCCTTTAATGGACCGTACTCTCAACAGTTCACCGCAGACCCTGGCGCCCGCGGTCCTTCACAGCCCTAACAACAACACTGAGCATCAACAGCACCGAGTCTTTTGCTTTACCGGGTCCATTTCATCCCCATTTTGTTTACCTGGTCCCAGTAGAAATTGAAGTTTGTGGCCCTTTACTTAACAGCATTTAAATTATTTTATTAAGAAGTTATTAATTATACCGGAAACTGATTCTACACTGTTGATTTAAGTACCATTTTCTGGACAGTATGAAATAGATCCAAGCTCCAATAAATACCTCCTTTTCCTTCCCCCATACCACAGTCCCGTTGCTGCTTTCTTATATGATGTGGGGTCAATGACAGAGATAAAGTTTATGTTAATGCGTCATTTTAAAGCACCTTAAGTAAAAACATTTAAAAATCACCACTTTACATGAAACAAAGTACGAACCACCACCGCCCTCAAAGCATTACCAAGCAAATCCAGTGCTTGATTCTGCAGGGGCTCGATTTGACACTGAACGAGTATGAACCTACTACTCTCTACTCAAATAACCCTAACTTCTTAGATATACACGAAATCTGGCTTAGAAAATAACGCACACTTTCAACACAAAATAGTGTGCACAAAACATGCATGGCCAATTCAAATTTCAAGTCATACGCTACTGTCATCATTTCTAATCCTTAGTGGAGATGAAGCCCACACCAAATGCAGCACATACTTGTAGCCATCTCTAATGAAAGTGGCTGCAGGGGGCATGGGCAGCTGTTCAATTTTGGGAGGAACTGCCCACGAAGGCCGGAACAGACAGGCATCGGGTATCTTCAGAGGTAGCAGGCACTGGCTCGGCAACATCTTCAGTGGTGCAAACATGGAGGACCCCACGAAAGGTTGGAAAGCTGGAACTCTGTGCACATACGAGAAGTCCTGCAACGACAGAGTGAGGCTGGCGATAATGTTGGTAGATGACTCAGGACATAGCAGGGGAGTGACACAAATGACTGTAACTCAGTATTTCTCTTATCTAATCAGCAGAAAATGCTAATGCCAAAATTTTAAATTAATCAAAATACACTGTAATGAGTATATCAATTCATTACCTTACGATCCAACTCAGAGAATTCTCAGGAACTAATGTATATGTGGCATAAAGACAGTATTATTTTAAAGAAGGTGTAGAGACTCTGCTTGAAATCACTCTGGCATGGTAAAGTTAACATACTGGCAATCACCTTGATTTCCTCTGGCTTGGGACTTCCTAAGCCGTCTTCCACTTCCATTTTGAATTCAGTGAGTTGTGCTGAAACCATACTGACCATAGGACTCTCCATCATGCCTAATGCTGTCACTGTCTCTGAACTGATTCCGTCTTTATAATTCATCACAGGAGAAAATGCAGGGTGCTGTTCCAAAGATGGAGGGGTGGGGAACATCCTTTGCAGGTCTGCAACTGCTGGAAGGAAGGAAGGAAGGAAGGAAGGAAGGGGATGGGAGGGAGGAAGGGAGGGAGGGAGGGAGAGAGTGTGGCGGGGGGGGGGGGGGGAGAAAGAAAATAAACCATTTTTTTTAAGCAGGTAGGACTTACATTAAAAAAAAAAATCCCACTTCATAGCCAGGAACCCTATTTGGCATCAGAAATAATGCTAATTGGATGCTCAGATCAGTTACACAATAGAATATTAATCATGGAAGTCTCAAAGCAGAAGGCCATCAGCAGAAAGTTAAACTTTTCTGAAACTTTATCACTACCCTCTTGATCCTCTAGGTCCTAAAGGGTATCCAACCCACACTATTAATGTGGCCCAACTCAAAATCGTAAATGTACTTGAACAAAGCCTACATACATTTTTCTTTCAGCAACTGATTCCCTGAGAAGTCTAAGAAGGTAGAAGCAACTGGATGGAGTAACCACTTTATGAAAAATTCTATCCCTATTACAAGTATGTATAAAATATTTCAGAATCATATAATAATTGTTATGCAGCAAATTTTACACAAAAAATTCCATCAGGCACTTATATTTTAGAAGAGAAAAATTACTGAGAGCTCTAATGATGGTGTATGCGCAGTAGGGTTACTCAAGCTAGTTTGACATACCCACAACATTCACTGTTCTTTTAGAAAATGATTCCACGCTCTTTCCAAATTGATATTAAAATTAAACTTCGGAGTTAGGATTAACAAACCTACCTAGCATCAAAAGACAATTTATTGAGAATTAACTAAAAAAGTACCTTTTAAGAAATACTGAGAGTAATCTCTTCAAAAATTATTTAGATATATACCTGAGGTTAACCATCACCATCAACAGTAACTCATTAAGGCACTGATTCTTAAAGCAAGGGTACATGTAATGAAATGCAAGATGTGGTTGTGAAATATGGCCACTAGGGGGTGCCCTGTACAGCAAATTCATTTATAAAGCTGGAGCCACAAGTTTGAGTCAGTGATTTGGAATGGCATCTGATGTCCCAATTTCCTATGGTATTGCTCTTTCTAGCAACCTCTACATTTAAATAGGCAATGGTAGCCACTGAATACATGACGATGTGACTTCTAGCCCTGAATCAGAAACTACTAATGAGGAACTGCACCCTGCTTCCCCCCCCCCCCCCCNCCCCCCCCCCCCCCCCCCGGGGCTCGAGTCTAAGGCGCAGCCATCTACAGGAGCAGCAGCACCACAACCCGGGGCTCCCTGCCCAGCACTGCCAGGCTCAGGTCCCTTCCTCTCTGGGCCTCAGATCCTCCATCTAAAAAGGCAGGCTTGGTGTGATTCTCACCAGGCTTTGCTTCATCCCTTGTCTATGGGGCGAGGGGAAAGCCTCCACCATACAGAGGTAGAAAAAAACACCCACCTCTGCATTTGAGAATTTTTACATTTCCCAGTTAAACAATCCCGTAATTCTGGATAATTTACCCTTTCTTGGCCTCAGGTACTTACCTTGATATTAAACTATACCTAGCTGTTACTGTGTGATACTTTCTTCACTATTACAATCACAAAGGAGCCTACTCAGAATCCACTAGCCACATGTGCCTACAGAGCACTCGGAATGGAGCTTGTCCACAGTGAGATGTGCCCACAGCATAAAATATACACCAGGTTCCAAAGACTTAGTACAAAAAAGAATGTAAGCTATCTCAGTATCTTTTATAATACTGGCTACTTGTAAAATGACAGTATTTTAAAGGATCCTGTCACTAGTTAATATGTATTATTAAAACTAATTTCACATTTTAAAAAATATAACTAGTAGAAACTTTAAAATTACTTGTGTGGGGTCTCCCTTGTGGCTCACCCTGTATTTCTACTGGGTAGTGCTGTCCTAGACATTAAACGGTGTGTCTGTCTCTCCACCTCAACGTACAATAAAGCTGCCGCTGCGCTATATTCACCGTCCTGTCTTGGGAGGAAATACTGTGTATATGCCCACACACACGTACTTTGTACACATGAAAATAATCCTGTTGACCCTTGTATTGTCTGTATTTTCCTAATGCTATATTTTTGCTACATTTCAAATTCATTAATTTTTATGAACTGTACTTGATCATAAAATACTGAGTAGCTTCCTTGAAGACAATTCCATTCTGCATAAAAATGAGGGACAGGAGAGAGCATACCGTACACTTCACCGGGCAATGACAGTAAGCAGCAGGGTGGTTGTGAGTGAATACTCTTGGACGAGTTATCAGATATGTTAACGTGTAACATCGCCACATATCACTTAATGTCAAAAAGACAGAGGATTAACCGATTTAATACAGAAAAAATTTCACTCATCTGACATATTCCATATGTATCTACTTTAACACTGGTTCTTTTAATCTGTGAGTTCCATGTTTGTAAAATTCTGCAGTGCAGAGTAATAAAAAAAAAGTTTAATTAAAAAAACTACAGCAACTGGCTGGCTATCATTATTCATTTTCATACATGTCATGCTTGAGAAAGCCTCGCATATTTTAAACAGCTCTGGATCCACTAAAGCTGTCAAAACCCAATCTCTGTATTTTCACACTTCCACATTTCAGTAAATCAGCTCTACAGTTATAGGTTCATAAAACTTTCTGACTCATCCCTATGACATGGTGGTTTTTCCCCTCAATTTGTTCTCATTACCAGCTAAAGTTAATGAGAAGGTATTAAAGAATGATTTGCAATGAGATTATGTTTCTGCTTCAGAGTATCCACACAAGCTACCCTTTCTTTTCTCCTGTAAAATAATGTGGTTTCTTAGGGTAAAGAATAACTAGAAAAAAGGAAGTTTCTCCTCGTCAGCATACATAATATTAATCTCAAAAGGAAACACAAAAACTTCAGTACAAATCAGAAAAAAACCCACAGAAAAACAAACAGTACTCATCCTTGTGTGAATTAAATTTATGAAAATGACAACATTTTACACAAGCTCTTATAGTGGAATATCGCTCTGAAAAAATCACTGTGCACTTAGGAAAGGGCCATTAGAAAAACAAACCCAGAACATGCTTTTTACATTTTAAACATAAAAGTTAATTCCTAACTTCAAAACAAAGGGCAAAGGAATTCAAATTAAGATAGTATCTTAGCTCCTGCCATCCTATGGGTGCCAGTTCACACAGGTCTAATCCGTAGTTAACACTTTGTTAGAAGGAAGTAAAAAGGAGAGGGACCCCAGACAAGGCACTGCGAGGAGGACACCACGTGTACGGCCCGAGCAGGCGCCGAAGCTCGGCTTCCCTTCCTTACTTGGTGGGTAAGGAACGGCAGCCCTTCCATCCTTCCCGAGGGGTCGGTCTTCAGCCCCAACCGTAGGCATTTTTGATGAACGAAGTGCAGGTGACACGGCCTAGGAAGAGAAAAGAGGCTTCCTTACCAAGTGCTCACCAGGTGAACCTCCAGCAATACCAGCGGACAGTGAGACAAAGGCGAAGGTTACAAGCTTCTCAAGTACAAGGACCCGTGCGATGGAGTCTTCTCGTGACCTGGTGAGGACAGACTGTGCCGCCAAACCAGAGCTCACAGACCCTGAGCCAACACCCGCCCCCCCCAGACCACCAGAGGGGGAGTTTCAGGAACACAGTAATTACATCAGCGTGGCAACGCCAAGTAGTAACTGGCTATCTGTCTGGTTTTCCTTCTGTTTGGGAGAAAGCAGCCAAAAGAAATGACCCCAAGCCCTGTCGAATGATTATTCTTTTATTTTTTATCACACACACAAGAAGATGTATCTTCTGTTCCTATATTCACAGCTACTGTCCATCTTCATAAAAAATAACCCCACCTCATAAAATATTGAAATGTACACAGAAGGATTCAGTTGTTCTTCAAAACAAATTGTCTCTTAGTAGGCAAGATTAACAACTGACATTGGTGGCAAGAGAAAATTAAAAAAGCAAAATAAAACAAAGAGCCTCACAAATAGAGACCTTTTATTTATGTATACTTATTCACTGTCAGAGTTAAAATGTAAAATTAAATTCAAAGACATTTGGGATGAAAACTTGGACAACAGCATCCCAACACCAGATACCAGTAAATTAGCAAGATGATTCTAAGGTAAACTGTTCCCTTGATTAAACGCCAGGGTGAATATCAGAGAAATAAAAAGTAGATTGGAAATGTTCAGCTCCCCTCGTACAGTGACCGTACAAAGAATCTATTAAAGAGACGAAGACCACGTGGCTCCCTTTAGTCCGCAGTGGTTCATCATTTATACAGAGAGTGAGCACAGTGGCTCCCAACCACCAGGGACAGTGGTTTGGAACAGGGCTGAGCTATTCCGCCATGCTCACTTTCTTTTCCTTTCCTTACTTCTTCCTTTTTCCTCTCATGCTTCGTTCCCACCGTCACCAGCAAAGCCCCTAACCTAACCCTCAGGGTCACTAAAACCAACCCCAGGTAATGCTTGGCTTTAGGGCGATCACCAAGTTCAAAAAGGATTCCCCACATCTGGCTCAACAGCAAGGAAATGTGGCCTCCACCAAAGCTGCCACACCCCTTTCCTTTGTGCAGCCTCTGCCTGAATTCAGGTCCGCATGTGCTCCTGCTTTCTACGTATCAGACTGATGGAAACCAGCACGCACTCCTACCAGGTCAGCTCCACTCACTGCAGCCTTCAGAGGGACATATCACTGGCAGAGTTCAAAGTCCACAGCACTAAGCATGGCCCTAAACCTTCCCAGTCCCATCAATCTTACCCATCGTTCAGAAAACAGACCCATGGAATGGTCTGTCCATTATCACCCAAAGCCCAGCCAGGTCATTCTTGTTGTGCAACCAAGGCTCATTCCAGGCTCGAATTAATGTCCCTCCCCCACATCCCAGTAACCCAGTCTCTCCACATTTCAAGTCATAGCCACTCTTCAAGGCCATTATGATCTCATCATCTTCTAAGTAGTTAAAATATGAATGATGTATAATATCTGTTAATCAGATACATTTTAGAGTGAGAAAGGGCTTTAGACGTCTGACTCCTACCTAACCTTCCTTCCTTAAGTTAAGCACTATTCACTTGTCATTTTGTACTCAAGCATCCAGCCTCTTCAGATTCAGGCCATTCCCCTCATTGCAATAGGTATAGTTTTAAAGTTATTTATATGTTGTTTCTCCTGAAGTCCATGGCTGTTTCAAGTATAAGCATGGTAATTTAATAGTATCTACAATCTCACGTACCTGCCACAAAGGAACTAATTATCAAATAATTAACAAATGTGTAAAATAAATGAATGGGAAGGAAGACAAAACAAAACTAAAAGAAAAATAAGCTAGTAAGCTGATTTCCTAGAAGAGAGACCCTATCGTACTTACTAATCTCTAAGGACCTCAGGAATAACAGGACTTCTACTGGTCCAAAGGTACTGAGCTGGTGAGGACAAGGACACATGTCTCCTGACTCAGCACTATACTCTCCGAAGAATCAGAATTATTATCTGTCAATTTAATCACATGATGCCTAGTATTATTTAATGTCTATGTGCATAAGTTATATTTCCCTACCATGCTTCTGTAACCTTAAAAAGTATAGATCATACTTGTATACTTGTATGTAGCACTAAAGGGACTACATAATACATTTCTACTAGTCTTATGTAAAAGGATTTTAAAAAAATAGAGAAAAATCTAGCATTTACACACCAGGAATAACATTAATAAAGAAAAGCCATCAATAAGTAAAACCTAAGGAATGTTGTAACTACACTAATAACTATTAGAATCCTTTCATAGTATACAAATACTTTTTGAAGAACACTCAAGAACCTGAACTAAAAGCCCCCAAGTTTAGCAGACCAAACTGTAAGGAAATCCTGAAACACTGACGTAAGTCGTTCCACTCAGGAACATTTTTTTCTGCAGCAGCCAGCCGACTCACCCCGAGTTCATCATCATCAGAATTATCAAAGATGTTGTCTAAGTCGTGCAGGGAAGGCGCCAAATCTGTCACCTGCGTAAGGCTGCTGGAGCCGGCTCTGCCGGCAGCATTGTCCTGCCGGACATCTGCAGAAAAGGAGACGAAGGACAGAATGAGCAACGTCATTACGGGAGAAAAAGTGAGGAGAAGACATGGATCTCAGTGATCAACACCTGCCTGTGAATTTTTTCCCTATGTTTTCAGTTAAATTTAGAGACAATTATTTCCAAATATGTTTATCAGTTTTGAAAGGAACTGAAAAACAAACTATGAAAAATATATTAAGATGAGATCGAATTATTGCTATTACAGTAAGAATATAATTTTAAAGTGAGAAGTCTATCTCCCTTGCATTTTATTTTAGCAACAATCCAAGTGAGGCAAATAATCATTGTACACACCTGTTTTAGTAGCAGAACTGAAAATAGACATGGCATTTTTCCCATCAGGCACCGGCGTGGAATGACCTGGTGTAGTGACATCCTTGGTACCAAATCCATCCTCTGACTGTATAATAAATTCAGCCAAACAAAACACATGAACACCAACCCAAAGTGTGAAATATGAGGGAGAACACAAAGAATTAGAGGGTAGAATGGAACTTGTTATGAGCACAAGTATGATAAACCATGGTCTATGCAACCAAAAGAAATAAAAGATACGTCCCTATCCCTGAATGTAAATAGAATCAACCCCCCCACTTTCCCCTCAGTCTTATGGACTATTCTGAGTAAGTCAGGGTTTTACGCCTCAATGGTACTGGGGCCTTTGGTTGCAGACCGGCCACGGTGCCAAACGCTGCCTCCAACAGCATTTTGGATGCCGACTCACGGTCTAAGCTTCCTAGATCTAGACAGACCTCCGTAAAGGAATCGAAGAAGCAGTCTCCGGAATTATACTAGCCTCTTTTAATTATCTTATTTCCTCTATGCTCAAGAATACCCCTTTGAATGGCCCAGTATTTTACAATGTTTCGAAATTTAAGGCTAAAGACAGCAGACACCTCCAGCACTCATTTCTGCGACAAGGAAATCTGTGAAATTAATACTGACACAGTCTAGAGTGGTGCTGATATTAATTCGGGGAGAATTAGAGGTAAAGCACTCAGCACAGAAAACTCATAAAGGGCTCAACAAACAGTAGATATTGTTATTACCCTTTTTTCTTTATATCCTGGGTATTTTGGAATCGTAATTAAAACCAATGAGGAGGGAGCATAGGCCAACAAGAATTAGCGTATGAGAGGAAACATGCACTGTACAAGCTGTAGCCTGGAAAACATGAGGCCTCATTTATGTTCGGCTGACTTTTAAACAAAGGTGAGCCATGACATAAAGGGAACACCACGCTGTTCGATACAGTAGTACCAAGAGCATGAGTATGGGGGCAGAGCAATCAGGCACGACTACCTCAAACATTCTGCCTCGAAAGTTTTCCCACACGTGTTGCACTGACATGGATGACATGGATCAGAACCCACACCATGTCGGACTCTCTCTCCGTTAAATGGTACCTTATTCTTTTTCAGGGAGTCTTTTTCCGCCCCTTGTTTGCATTTCTTGTTTGCTGTGAAGATGTATTTTATGTCACCATCCTCAAAGGTGTACGGGTCGTTCACTTCTCCCACGCCGTCTCCGGGTGGTTGTGACAGAGGCAGCGGGTCAAGGAAGTGGAGTGGCTGCGTCTGGGGCTGCTTGTCCTGCCAGATTTTAAACCGCTTATTGGGTTGTGCTAAGAGTCTAAAAGGGAAAATAAATGACAATTTAGGCAAGATAAAGTAAATAGATTAATGTCTTAAAAAGAGTAGCACTTATGATTTAAAGCATTTGTAAAGCTTAAACTAAAGTTAAAATTAATTCATCTACATAGTGTATTTATTTTATGACTGTATTCAGGATTAAATAAAAACTTAGTAGCCTTTGTCAGGAATATATGTTTTTGTCTCTCATTCCAAAGATACCACTAAAAAGCACAGATGGGCTCAGGACAGACCGCTCAGGTTCAAATTCCATTTGTGCAATTTACTAACAGCACAACCCTGGTTCACTCCTTAGCTATGAAATTAAGGTAGTAATATGGTTGTGGTGAAGATTAAATGAGATAGCCTATGCAAACTGTAAAGAATGAGTAGCTCAAAAGCACTATAAATATTAAGTATTATTACTAGAGAGATGATCTGCAACTGAATACATACATACAAAGCCTTCCTTCAAAGTGTCAAGAAACAAAGAAAGTACTGACTGCCACATGGAAAGTCTCGTAAAGCTATATTCTTTGATTAACAAACGCAGGCCCCAAACAAAGGAATGCTAACATATTAAATGCCACAATGAGACCTTTGTATGCCAGCATGTTTAAATAATGGCATGTGTGTTAAACCCCACGAACGACAAAGCACTGACTTTTAAACATTTTCCAAATGCAGCATCTAGAAGGGTGAAGAAAAGCCCCTTTCATTTTGGGTCTGAAGGTCTGGCTGAAAGAAGAGAAAGAAAGCCCCTCTCCCCGATTCATGGAGCCTGTGGCCTTGGCCCTTCTCTAGAGAGGCGACCAGGTGGACAGTGCGGGGAGCCGCCTTACCTTTGCAATGCAGTGCTCTCTGAGTTCACCTCCGTTTTGGCATCCCACCTCTCACCCTGGAGCTCTGGAGGCCGGAACTCAGCATCATCAATGGGTGGGAGGCGAAAACTATGCCACCACTTATCTGATGACTCCAGGTTCGAGGGCCTAATCCCACAATATAAGGCTGTCTCGCTGACCTCTGCCATCAGCGGCAGTCTTTGGCCTACGAGGACAGCTCTGTCATCCAGAGTAGACAACTGCTGGAGCTCCAGCCCATTCCCATAGAGGGCTGGATTCGCAGGGACAGACGGTGGGTCCAAACTCTCCGTTTCCTGACCTCGTGGCTGAGGGCTGAGTGTTGGCGGCAGAGGGGAAATAGGGGAATGAGGTGAATCCATAGGATTCAGATTCATTTGCTTGCTTGTATTTCTGGAAGGCACGGCCATTTGCTTATCATACTTCCTACTGCTAGACACCTCTAAGGAGGAGTCTATCCCTGCCAACCCCAGTTTCTGTCCTGGTGTATCCTGTTCCATGCATAACTCTTCGGCCACAGAGGGCCTATGATGAAATGGTATCAAGGGTCTCTTTTGCAACTTGTCTCCCTTTTCCTGTCTTTCTGTTGTTTTGTGCTTAGAAGAAGCAGGAGGTGGTAAAGATGAAGATGATGACGGTCCTGCATTGAACCCTGGTTGAGATACTGTGGGAGGTCGACTGGGTCCCATGGCACAACGTTTTAAAAGTTTATGCCTGAAATGAGAATTAAAATGAAGTCAACAAATACACAGATGAAAATTACTGCATCATTATAATATTACAAAAGAGATGCCTCTGATGGGGTTATGTCTTTTTAAACACTCATTAGATGCACTGATACATCAAAAGGGGCTCTAGGTGTTAATTATAGTTTTAATGACTAAAAACTGCAAAACACCCTGATGGAAAGTGATAAATCAATCACATACAAGTTAAGAACATAAGAGATCGTCTTGAGAAACATAAACTTATACGTTGTTAACCCTACAAAATTACTGATTTGAAAAAAAATCCCCAAGTCTTTCACATTTTGTGAAGGCTTCAGATAATCTATTCATACTGCAGCTTAAAGCCAGAAGTTTTGAGATCATCTCCTAAGAAAGAAAAAAAACGTTCTATTTTCGATTTCACAACACTTTAACTAACTCCAATATGGAATCGTTTATAATGGCTTGTAGTATTGTTAGTCAGGAATTAAAAAACTGCAAAACTCTCCCCCAAAGGGTGAAACTAAGATAATGAGTAATGAGGGTGAATCCTAAGAACACTGAATCGCCTAAACATATATGCCACTATCATCTCAGAAAGAGGGAAAAGGGGAACTTTGAATCTTGCAGACTCAAGTTAAAATGAGACAAGTAAAAAAGGCTGTTGTGAGTAAACACACATCCAAATCCATATGAGGTATCCAGGCAGGAACACCAGATCGGCTCCTACCCTGACACACTTCTTGGCAAGGACGGCTGTGAGAAACTGCTCAGTAAGAGCCCATGATGATGCCAAGGTTTAATCTGTGCAACCAAGTTACAGAGCAGGTCAGCTAATTCCCCCCAATATATAAATCACTCCCAGGGAAAAATGTAAGCTCTCCAGTAACTCTCTGAGGCCACGAGGGTGGCATTAAATTATTGCCGCATTGCACTAAATGATGCCCTAGTGGGCAGTAAAACGGATTTGTGTGGCATAATGGGATGGTTTAGTGGGACAGCAGGATGGCCACCCTGCCCCATAAAGCCATTAAACAGTGTGAGGAGTGGACCATCCTATAGTGGGTTTGGTAATCCTGCCGTAGATAATCTGAAAACACTCTTGCCAAAGTCTTTGCTCCTCTAAAAAACAAAAATCCTGACTTTGAAGAAGGCTGTTTAAGCATAAAGGTATTGTCAACAAGGCAAAGATTGTCTTGCAGTCCCCAGGGCACACTGCCAAGGTAAGAGATCGATGTCTCATCTGATAATATCTCAATTATACCTTCTAAGGGTACTTATTTTAAAACTAAAGCTCTAAAAGTCTCTTCCAGACAACTTCTTGATTTGGATTTTCTCAGGGAGCATTTAACCACATCAGCCCTTTGACAGAAATTTTATGGTAGCCTCTTCAAAGGAAGGGCTTTTCGCAAAGTGAATAATCTTATACAATCGTATTTTTTCTACTGCATTTAATGACTCAGCTACATTGTGAAATGGTTAGAATTAGAGATATGCCAGTAAGGAACTGACAAGTACTGAAAGCCTCTGAACAGAAAGAGACCTCACTGAAGCAGGCAGCAGGATGAGCAGCCTCAGAGGGCAAGCACATGGGTGGTCCAGTGGTGGGAAGCCGCCAGAGGCAGGCCCAACGGTGCTAAAACGCATGGAGGCTAAAAGAATGAGGGAAGTGGGATGTCTACAGTAGACATTTCAAAGGAAGGCATTATAAAATGCAATGGTAACACTGATCTAGAAAATAAAGAGAAATAAGTAAATGATGAAGTTCCTAGACTGAAAAAATTATGATAAAAATGACAATAGGATACCTGATTTGGGAGGAACCCCCCAAAATACAAGACTAAAGTACCTGTGAGAAGTCAGGTATATAGATCAATATTTGGGAGTCAATGGACTAAAATGCCTAACTGAAAGAAAGATCGCAGGTATTCAAGGTATTGTTGAGGAAACACAGTAGTAACTCCAGAAGACCCCCCCCCCCAAAAGTAGCATTTGCTTGTTTATACTTCAAGTAAAAATAATTCAAGGTAGAAAATAAAGATGTAATGTAAGTCAATAAAAGGATAGTTTTTTAAAAAGTGAAAAAGGAGCCCTGGCTGGTGTGTGTGGCTCAGAGGATTGTGTGATGGCCTGCAAACCAAAGGGTCACCAGTTCAATTCCCAGTCAGGGCACATGCCTGGGTTGCGGGCCCACGCACTGATGTTTCTCTCCCTTCTTCCCTCTCTCTCAAAATAAATAAAATCTTTTTTAAAAAGAGAAAAAAAAATTAAAAGTGAAAAAGGAAAAGAGAAAGAAATATGATAAAGGAAGAAACAAAGTTAGATACACTAAAATTCCTATGTAGTTTCTAAAGGTAAGCTAAACCTTGTGGATGAGCTGTTTAAAAACCAATGTTAACTGGAAAATACTTGCTGTCAGACAATTTATAATGGCCTAGAGACCAAAGCAAAACAAGTATTCAAATGCTACACCACACCAATTCTGAGACTAGAGATTCTCTCATGCCCAGAGACAAGTCCCTTAAAGAGCAAATAACTTCTTAGAATGCCCTCCTTGAAAAACCAATTATGGGTTTCACCAGGCTGATCTTTAGAGCATTTCTCAACAAAAAGGTGACTGCAAGGCAGAGCTTGGTAAATGGGGATCAACTTAAGGGGAGGACAGGAAGAATGTGTCAGACTGGTGAAAGTACGCACACACACGAGGTCTCCATATATTCTCAGGGGGCAAACTGACCCCCTCCCTTCCCCAAAGCCAATTTATTTACACCGCATTAAGAACTCCAATCTAAACCAGAGAAGTGAATGGATGGCCATCTTTTAAATATACTTATCTCATCTAAACTTTTTATAAGTACTGAGCACTACTGAATGTGAAAACATATACTGGGAAGCAAAGCTACTCTAAGTTGTTCATTTATTGAGTGAATCATCAACAATGCAGGTTCTAACAGTCAACTGAGAGGGGAGGTGAAGGCTGCCATACACTTGAGGATATTTAAGAACCCTAATGAAAACTCATGACAATAAGATTTTTTACCACCACAAAGAGTGGTAAGTCAAGAAAGTATCCATGAGGAGCACAAAATTTTTCTACAGAAAACAATTTGGGGTCCTATACAAATATATAAATGAATGAGCAATAATCTTAGCTTTCACAGGTGTTGTTACAAATAAATACCTGCCTCAGTCATCAAAACGCACCAGCACCCACAACAAAACACATTATCTATGCAAGATCTATTTAATCTAAATTCTAAGTAACTCAAGCCAACTTGTTTAATATTTATCTCTACTTAAAAATTAAGAATAGTTAAATAAACTCATTTAAAGGGCAAGAGATTGTCTTGTCAAATAAATGCCTTTAGTTCTGACATAGCTACGGTAAGAAATCTGTGGGAGCAAACTGATTCACAGATCAGCTGTCTAAAAAGCCTCTTAGTTCTCAGTCCCGACAATACAACTGTATCATTTGCATATAAGCACAGACCTAACCGTTTTTTCTCTATTGGAGAAGGAAAGTTTGAAACACAACAACTAGAAAGAAGGGGTCTGAGGCCAGGAGAGGGGACTAAAAGTGCCACCATTCCATCAGACAACCGACTGCCCTCTTTCTACCCACCTGGAGCAAGAACAGCCGACTCTTTGGGTTGGATCCACAAAATCCCAAGCAGCAGGATTGTTAGCAGGCTCTTCTTCAAGAGTTGGAGTTGACATTTGGCTCCTCCTACAAAAGGTTTAAAATGTAACTTGTGCAAACATAGTAGCTCTGGAGAGAAAAAACTATTTAAAATATCTGAATACATTGAATACATTTTACATAGTAATGGTATCCTGCAGATAGTTCAGAGCAACTCAAGACGGGGAAGAGGAATGGGGTTCAGTAAGGGGAGCTCCTACTTGTTTTATGCACCAGAAGAAGCAGGATTCAAAATATATCTATTTCAGTTTAATGCATATTTGAACATGGACAGTATACATAGCAATTAAAACACTATCTGGCACTATCTGTTGTTGCTTTTTAAAAAGTTGCCTAAACTTTGCAGAAGTAACCTAAATTTTTAAAAATTATCTTCTCACAGCATCTGTAAATTGTATGTCCTTCGATAAACGCAACTCCCATACTTGCTAGTATTAAGGGCGGCACTCGAAACTTGTAATGTGCACTACAAGACAAGAAACAAAAATATCTCCTGTCACTGACAATTGGTAGCAAAGTGGATGCTTATATGACAATGAAAGTAAGAACGTTGGGCCACATTTTTCATGGGTGATTTTGCTATAGCTGACACTGCAAAGTGTTTTAACAATGGCTCTGCAAGGAATTCTTTTGGTCTCCACCGCCCCTACCTTCCTGGATGTCTCACTTCCCTATTCTGTGCTGCTGATAGAGGGGATATGCTCTGCTAAGAGTTGAGGGGAATAAAGGTTAATGGTGATAAAAATCAAAGATGATAAATGAAAGAAAATGTTAACCTGGAAATTATCTAGGCATTGCAGATAGAAGGAAAACATCTGTACCAATTATCTTACAGGAAATAATCATTTTTTAAGTGACTGGAGGTAACTTTTTAATTCTAGAATGTGACATATGATATTTCATGACTATATCTCCTTCAGCAGCCTACCTTAGAACTGATTCATTAAGAAATGAATACATGGTATGAATTTGCTAAAAGCTAGGTCCAAAGGACAGGTTTTAAATCTGTATAGAAAACACTGAACAGTAGTCACTAAGAAACATCTGACTTTTACATGAGTGTAGTTCTTAGCAGTTATTGGCAAGAATATCCATATTTATTCTATTCCAGAGAATCAAAACTCATTTGTTTACTTGCATTGGTTGGTTAAGAACATGATCATCTCCATCTGATATCAAAACAGATATGAAAATATGCTGAATATGTTTACGTAATGTTTGATAAGTGGAAAAGTATTTATTGGCCACTGCTTGTCATCATCATTCATGTAATTAATCACCAGTAGTCTCTTATAACCAATTCTCCCTCTTTTCCAAAAGTACATTCAGGAAGGGAGACATGGAAGGCAGGAAAGGATAAAAGGAAGAGGGGACAAAAGGAAGAACGGAAGGCAAGCTGGATACAGGAATAAAAAGAATACAGTTTCCCAAATCAACAAACAGAAGTACAGCAGCTGGTAAACACCCCTCTAGCTGTCGATTAAAACATAAGGCACCCTGATCGGTATGGCTCGGTTGGGCATCAATCCTCAAAGTCAAAGGCTGCCAGTTCGATTCCTGGTCAGGGCACATTCCTGGGTTGCAGGTTCAGTCCCCAGTCGAAGCATGTATGGGATAGGCAACAGATCAATGGTTCTCCCCCTTTTCTCCCTCCCTTCCCCTGCCCTTTCTAAATATAAGTAAATAAAATCTTTTAAAAAATAAATCAAACATAAGGCCAATGTGTAACTGAACACCTGGCAAAGGTCACTCCCCTCTGTAAATAGGAAACATTTATAAACTGGCATACAAAGGAAAACCAAACCCACTGATTACTCTCCTGAGCCATCTGTGCTAATAAATGTCAGATGAATACCATGCCAACATGAGATGATCGGGAACTTCAAAATTTCCGGAATAATCAATTTAAGTGAAATTATCAATTTATTTTAACATCTTTGTTTTAAACTTTATCCTGTTATGTGCAAAAAGATGAAACACCACTCCGATGAGCCCTCAAGTTTGGTCAGACAGTAGTGCAATATGACGGGCCCTCTCCGTGTAGTAATCAAAGAGCTGGTCAGTAAAACACAATCCAGATGAAACACGGACAACATACTTGGACTGGGTTCTGTTGAGGATGCATTCCTTCCAGACTCGATGGACCATGTGATTGTGGAGTTTTGGAGGAATCTTCCCCGATCTCTTTGGACTGTGCATAGTTATCATCCCCCCGTCTTGGGAACCTAAGTGACTGGCAGCGTTCTGCACACCTCCGCTCTCACCTGGAAAAGACAACCTGCAATGTCATTTTTCTGAAAACGTCTTGGAGTCCAGAGACTGCTGGCTTACTTAAACATTTAACCATTGAAACTCATATCCATCACCCCTTGCATTAACACTTATCTGTAGCTATGAGTGTAATTTGTGTCAGTATAGCCTTTTGGGGGAATTTGTATGACTCTTGGCATTAACCACATCAATACTCACACTCCTTCATGAGCACACCCATACAGAGGAATTCCTACTCTACGGGTACTGGAGATAACTTACACGGAAGGGTTCATACATCATAATATCAATGATATAAAGGTGCGTGGGCTGTTTGAATTTTTAAATCCCAATGCAGTAAGTAAGTTTAAAAGAAAAACACAACAGTATAGGGAGCTTTGTGCTTGTTTAGCTAAACGGTTGTGTAACTACTGCACACAGTGACCCGGGGAGAAGAAAACACCTAATGGCACAAAGATTTGAATGGGTCAAACTTCAAATTTGCATTTGGAACTGTTTGTCCTTATGCCTGACACTATGAAAGCTTAGTACTAAAACACCGAAAGAGGTTGTCTCAACATTTTATATCAGAGGATTAAAAATTCACTTGTTTCTCTCTGACTCCACTTTGTTTCTCCAACTGCAGTTGGTATGTAATCCATTTCTTTCTGGTATGTCCATTATGACTGCTGATAATAGTGATTATCGGTCATGTCATGAGTATTTTACTATTTCTACCTCACACAAAACCAATACTGAAATCAACTTCCAGTATTAAATTTCAATTCCTCTCATCTATTTGACTTCATAAATACTGTGGATTTTACTCTGAATAGAACTATAATGCACAACACTTTGACCGAAGTAATGAATTTTAAGAATCTGGAAGCCTCCACTCTCGTCTGAAAAAGAAAGACGTAACCTATATAACAAACTAACATTCTTGATACAAATGCAACAAAACCATCAAGCTGAATGGTTAGGCTCGGCACTATTTAAAAAAAGAAAAAGAAAAAGAAAAAAACAGAGCCCTGGGTGGTGTAGCTCCGTTGGTTGGAACATCGTCCAGTATACAGAAAGCTTGCAGGTTCAATTCCCAGTCTGGGCATATACAAGAGGCAACTGATCAGTATTTCTTTCTCACACAGATGTTTCTCTCCCTCTCTCTCTCCCTCCCTTTCCCTCTCTCTCAAATCAATAAGCATGTCCTCAGGTAAGGATTTTTTTAACAAGGAAAAAAGGAAGGGAGAGAGGGAGGAATGGAGGAATGAACTCCAGCTACTTACATTCTAAGAAAATGAAGCTTTCTTGTTCCCCAGAAAGTACTGTTATATTACAAATGAGATAAATTAAAGGAGACAAGAAATTTGGTCTTTATTGCTACCTTTTATTTTAAAACGTTCCTGACTTGGTTCATTGTGCAAAATAATTCATTTTGATTTTACAATGGACTTTCAAATGTCTATTCTAAAACTAAGCAAAGTAAAGAAACAAACAGCAGAAGTGGCTAACAGAGCCCTTGGCCCCTAAGGCCCTGCAACATAGCTAAAGAGATGACACGCCCAAGCTATTAAAGGAAGTAATTTATGATCAGTATATGAGAGGGGTAGGGAAAGTAAGCCCCAGACTCTTTTCTGACTCAGGTTGGGCTAATGCTTTTCAGTGGCTTTTAATGATTTAGCTGAAATGCGGGTGATATCTTACATGGAATTAAGTAAGACCTATACTCCATGCTGCTGGGTGCATGTTGAATGCTGTTTCTTACTGACGTCTCCACAGATAGAAGAGACAGGCCGGTGTGCCTATCCCCGAGCGATTTCACCAAAACTAGTTGGCCTATGTCCCCTGTGACTCTAGGCAACCCTTCGCCATCTGAGGGGGCAAAGTAACCCACTCTGTCTATAGCTAGAAGAACATGGCAATGCTCCCCAACGGTCAAGTGCAGAATGACAAGGCTAAGCAGGTCTTTTTCTGATGGAGCATTAAGAGGTCTAAGCTGCAATTCAACATATCATGATATAAACATTTGGACAAATTCATTTTACAACAAAGATTCCAGTAGCTTTTACTTAGGTTTTTTGTCTGCTCGTTTTAGGGAGGAAGCATTAGGGGATTTATTTACCCAGGGTCCAGCACAATGACACACAGAGTGAGAGGGAAAGAAACTGGAAGACCTACAGCTATGAAGCCCACACTGAAATGCAGCATAAACAAAACGCCCCTGGTTTTAAGTTATGAAACGTAGAGTTCTGAACTGATGCGGCGGAGGCTGAGGCACTATGCACATAGCAGGCCTTCAATCTGAAGCTGAATACAAACTTCACTAACTATCAGGCAAAATAAATAAACAAAAATGAATGACAGCTTATGTCATGCAATGGTTAGAAATACAAACCTTTAAGTGAAATATGTTCAAAACTTTTCAAAACACTGAAATTTCTAGTCCTTCTTTACTACATCTTCTCTGTGATGACTTTTATAAAAGACTATAAAAGTAGTTTTTCTTTTTTCAGTTTAAAGTAGTTTTAATAAAAATTGGTTGAGCAAATCCTTTCACAAGGAATCATCTAAATTCTCTGCACTACCTGTTAAGAGGGTGGATGCATATTATTTTCACCATCTTAGAAACCACTTGGATTAAAAACAGAAGCTATGTGCTTCCCATTTCGGTATCTCCCACATAATATCTGAGTAATTCCTTACAGAGAGCACAGTATGTGCTGAAACTGGACTTTTGAGCACTGCTGTAAGTTCTCACCCAACCATTTAGATACTGCGTAACTTTGTTTACATGCCACTGTCAGGTGGAATACCTAATACACACCCCAACCCTGTAGTGTGTGTGGTGTATTACACCTCGATCTCTTCCACCAGGAATTTCTCGTGTTCCACAGCAAGGGAATTACATGATCTTTTTGGGATCTCTTCCATCCAGGACACTCCCAGACTGTACTCACCTATGACAGCCTGTTCTGGAGAGGTGGGAGGGGTAAGAGGCATCCCACAGTTACTCGGGTCCTTTGCACTACCAAGTCCCTGCTGCCCAGCTGCAACATGGCCTCCAGCACTGGCAACACTCTGAGGGACTGGGATGTCATTCTGAGAGATCAAAACAAAAGCTGAAGGATAAACCATCCGCACACCACCTATAAGGAAAGAGCAAGGAAAAATCAGGCCTGAGAAAAACCTCACACTAGACTGCCAAGTTCACTATGCCAGTGGCCACAGTCAAAGACTCTCCAGCAAAAATGAGACACTCATTAGGTACTACAAAAAGGTTCACTCTTCCATAAGTTAATAGCTGTTTAAACATGTGCTCCTACATTGTGATAATAGCATTTGGAATACAGGGACCATTGGTGCTTCAGGCAAGATAACTACACAGCATAGGCCACTGTGTCAAGAGAATTAAAAAATGGAAAAATTACGGAGATCATTTTTGATGAACCTGGGTGATTATCTTTTTAAATTAAGGAAGATGAAGAAGAGAATAAAGTTCTTCAGGCAAAATATTTTCTCTTACCAACAATTACTTCGACTGCCACGGGGAAATCATCGTCATATCCCAACTCCTCTTCTTTCAATTCTTCTTTCTTTTTCAGCACCATTGGGTAGAAGTACTGCCACTCTTCGATCAATTTACGGGTGGCTGGGTCTGACATCTTGTACGCCTGGCCTGTTAGTGTGCCGTTCAATCCGTAAGGACTTACCAGTACTGGGCAGAGAGGAAAAACATGCATTACAGATCGGAGCAGCAATTCCTACTGAAGTGTAATGCTACATATGTGGTCATTTTAGGTTAAAGCATAGCATCATTTAATGTATTTGCTCTTTATTTCCTAATTCCTTTCCAAGTGTGAGTTTTATAAATTTCTCACTTTACTACTTATTTATACACCTCTCAACTCACATCAAGTTTTGAAGGAAATCAAATGGGGGAGATCTAATGCTATCAGACAACTACATCAACACACAATATATAAGCTGTCTATATACTAAAGTTTATGCCCATCTGTTTGCTAGTAGCTTATACAGTGTAAACACTAAATCTTCCTTAAAAGAAGAAAAGCATTCAATATATACAATCCCAAAACCTGTCAAGAACTTTATTTAACACTGTTCCTATGGTTCCTTCTGACACTTCCTAAAATCTATTATAATTAAAAAATAACATATAAACAAAACTTTTAACAAAAAGGCCTAATTTGCCAACTCTAAAATATAATGCTTAGTTATAATTTTAGTTATAACAGTTCTAGAGGTCTGTTGATAAAATGACTCCTAATAAAATGTATTTCACTAAAGTAAATGACTCGAAATCCTTTTTCTTTCAGTATTTGACCTTGATGTCATTTTCACTGAGCTAGACACAAAAATGTAATTAACATAGTACTGTGTAGAGCCCAGCCAGTTCTTAGCCTCGGGGAATTTCAATCACCCAAATAACACTTTTATGGGGATAAAAGTCGCTTTTTCTTATTTCAAATTTTTAAAAAGTCTCAATGTAGTTATTAAATAGGATGGGTTTTTTTGATGGCTTCATTTTTTTTAACAGCTGGATGATATATCACAACAGAGATGCTGCAGACACCACACCTTTCTCAGTGACTTTCCACTGTTCCTCGCTGATTTAAATGGGATACAATTACTGACTCCAGTGAACACATTTGATCCAGGGCAGATTTCCTGTATTAACACTGCTAGGAAATTCCCACATCAAGAGCGTTATGTTCACTACAGTTGTCTATAGGCCAGCACCTGCCCTAAGAATGTACCTCCCCCACACCAGTCACGGGAAATAAGCAGGATAATGTCCCACGAAAGTCTTCTATGATTTGAGGCATTAGTAACAAACTAGTAAGATTTTTAAAAAGTGATCCATAGGGACCTGGTATTCCTAAAAGTATCTTTACCAACTTAGGTTAACTACCTTCCCTTTAGAATAGTATTTCCTTTTGTTATCATAAATGAATGTTTTTATTTTGAGTGATAAAGTCTGGAATGAAGTCGGATAGCCCTCGGCACCTTCATAGTCAAGGAAATACAGTACTTAGTCCTGACAATTCATAATATGCACACACTGTACAACTCTCAAGTGCACGGTTTGAGAATTGGGTTTGTTTCATAGCAATTCATACATAAAACACATCAGATTACAGAGTAATAAGAAATATAGCTTAAAATGTGTTGCGGGGGGTAGAGAGCTAGGTAATAATTGGGACACAGTTAAGTGAACATTCAATGTTCTTTTTTTCCTTTTAAAAAAAGCTTAATTATCTGCAGGGCAAGAAACAGATGCTTTCATCAAATTAAATCAGAATCATCTGTAGAAAACCAAAAGGCAATCATAAATAATGTGGAGGATAAACATTCATGACAGGCTGTTACATCAATAAAAATACTTCAGTCATGTCTGTTAAAATATCAGTGTTTTAAAAATTATACTGTGTGCTATACTAAGACTATTTTAATCAGACATTGCTAGTAATGATACATTAGACTGAACCAAAAAAGATATTTCCATATGGTTCAATCTAATATTAGAACATTTAAAAAGTTACTCATAGAAAATTCTGAATTCCAAAGACAAAACTAAAGATACACAGAATGCACAATCAGAGACAAGGAACAGGGAGTTATTTTGGTGATACTTAGGTGATAAACTGAGAACTGATAAAAACATAATTGCATGTTAAATCACAACAGAATGCCTACGATCAATGTAGTCTATAGAAGAAAATAAGTTATTAATATCACTGAAGAAACTATATAATATACAACTCTAGAAATATGGTTTTGGTTGAAATGTCAAATACTAAGTATAATAGTAATTATCTCCAAGTTATTACATTCTTAAAATGAACAAAACAATAGAAACCTTTCATTTATAATATTTGTCAATTACTCATTGAATTATATATTTCAAATACTCATTGATCTTCCTTTGTCCTGAAGGAAATTCTCTACAGTTATTTTTCAGTACAACTTCACATAAGACAATATTGCAAATACGAGGAACTTTCAGCCAAAACAAAACAAAACCAAAAAAAAAACCCCAAACTTTAGCAAGCTATTATTATTTAATTATGAAGTTTTGGTCTTTGCTTTCTTCTTCAGAAATCAACCCTTATGCTTAACTTTAAAATGTCCATTTAGAACATTTCATTCCGCAAAACGTTACTGGGCACGGTGGCTACCCACCAAATGGGGAGGGCTGGACAGCAGAGGCGTCCCCATCTACTTACCTTGAAACGGTGCAGGTGACGACTGAGCCATGTGTATATGTTCCTCATTGATCAAATAAATTGGCTGATGCTGGGCAATCTCCACACTTGTGCACACATTACTTTCCCCATGGAGAAAGAATGTGAAAGCACAGGACAAATGCTCACTAAAAAAGAAACAATGAGAAACTCAACTCTACTTTTTGACAAAAAAAAGATGCTAGGCACAGGAACCACAGATGGGATATAGCTTACTGTATCAAGCATCCAGCAAAGCTGGCCTCTAATGATATTAACAGCATAAATTTTCAGTTGATTGTGGACAATATAACAATAACTCGTTAGCAAACTAAATTAAAGGTGTTGCATAAACCTGAAAAATTAGTTATGGAGCATTGTGAAATTTTGAAAGCTACAGTGCAGAATGCTTCCTGCTTCATTTGCATAAAGTCTCCAGTGCTGACTTATAAACTCCAAGAACAGAAAAAGAGTGACATTTTTCTACCTTCTCATGTACCAATATCTGAACTGGCTTTTAACTGATTCTACGGAGAGTAACAAAATAGTTTTGCTTAGGTTTGGTATGACATAACGATAACATCAAACTTATATGCTTACAACATTACAGTGAGGTTAAAACTGTTGATTTTAAAATAGCAATTAAAGACACTACTGTACACAAATTCCCAATGTACAACTACTAAGGTAATTCAAGTATCTAAATGAGCCAGTAATCTATGACATTTATTTTTGCAATTGATTTCTAATCACAAAATGTTATGAAAGCATTCGACACATCCTAGGTTTCCACACAATGACACATCCTAAGTTTCCACACAATTAGCTAAAAATTGACAAAAATGATGTTTTTTGAAAAAAAATAATTTCAAAATTACTATAGAGGCATATCATATCAAAGTTGTTAACTTTGGCTCTAAGGCAGCCATAACATCTCCACTTCTCCAGACAGCTTATAAGAACATGTGGCTGATGAACCAAATCACTGTAGGCCAGGCAACCACCATTTAAAAATCATCCCCCAAATTTGCTTCTTTTCAAAAGTCATTTAAAATATTATAAAGTACATTTTGAGTAGTACTCAAAACATTAAGTTTAGTTAAAGTAAAAAAATCATAAGGCTTTGAGGAAAAATTGAAATAAAAATGATAAATGTCCACTCTATCACACAGTGAAGCATATACATTCTTCCTTGACAAGTATGTTAAGATACCCTGAGAAAATTGTGTTTTACTAGAATGTGAACTTCCATCGATAGGTAACACCCAGTCTTGGCATATGGGTATTTATTAATACAACACAGTAAACTTAAGACAGTAACTAAAATTTATTTAAAATGCTTAAAAATTTCAACATCTCCTTGATACCATACTTTTTGAATTTCAAGTCCAAAATGAGAAAACTATGCTATGGGCATAAATCAGGATCAATAACAATAAAGCAATGCCCTTTATTTATGAAAATGACACCAGAAACATATCTTCAATAAACAACACTATGCCTGGCACAGAACAGGGATCAAAATGTAAGTTTACTGATAATGAGCTGGTAAATTTTCCATCTATAAACTTCAGTGAGGGGGTTTGAACTGACTTATCCTTATTTGTGCCTACCATCCCATATAGTCAACAGCACATTTATAAAACAACTGGTTAAAGTTAGAGATACTGAGGGGGTAGCACAGAGAATGTTCTCTTTTCCACTGATTCCAAGCTGTTTGTGAAAAACTGCAGTCAATATTTATCCTTCAGCTAGTAAGTGCAACGGATGGTGCAAGGAGCCTGAAGTGATGCTGAATAAAACATGGCCCTTGCAATGAAGGAGCACATAAGCTAACAAAAGACTGAGATGAACCCACATCAATAAAACAAAGCCAGGCAAATACAGAAGTAGAAAAGAAAGACAATATGCTATAGGAAGGCAAAGGTATATTGATTTGTTCAATCTGGAAGATCCAAATGCTTCAAGGCCACAGAATCAGTAAAAATAGGGTTTTAGTAGTACAGAGAAAAGGTAAGAGAGACAGCAGGAGGCAAGGAGTAGAGCAGCCAAGAATGGGATATACTGGGTTGCCCAAAAAGTCCATTTAGTTCTTTGTGTAAAATAAAAGACACATTTTTAATTTTCACCAATAACTTTATTGCTTTGGATATTTTGAGTATGTCGGCTATCTCCCATTATTGGCTTCTAGTGGGTAGAGGCCAGGGGTGCTGCTAAACATCTTCCAATGTATAGACAGCCCCACAGCAAATAATTACTTGGCCAAAATGTCAATAGTACCAAGAAACTGCACAAGCCATTTCTGACACATTCAATCAATCACAGCACCTTCTCCCTATACTGCATAAATCTTTTTTTTGCGTTACGGCTGCATTTTTACCTGTCTTGAAATAATAAAGCATGATATGCCAAAAATGTTGCATATTTTATTCCATCTTCAATATTAAAATGGCTGTATAAAAATGCACTGATTTTGATAAGTTTTTTTAAATGCACGCTAATATGACAGCTGTCGCCATAAAATCTAATAAAATTGTTTCGAATGAAGTTGAAGACAACTAAGCACTACCAGAACCATCTTACGGAAAAAAACTAAACAAACTTTTTGGCAAACCCAATAGTTTGGAAAGCTGTGACATGATGCAAAAGGAGTCTAAAAAAGAAGTCAGAGGTCACCTTTTCAGACAACAAAGAGACTTGTATGTGAAAAATAATACAGAGCCAAATTTAAGGCTTGGTTTTTAAAAGTCAGCTGAATCTAAAGAATCATGATGAAAACTTCAAAATTGTATCCATTTGAATTTCCCAAAAGACACAGAGCAAAAGCACAAATGACAAAGGTAGGAATTGAATCAATGACTTATTTTTTATATTGATAACTTGAAAAACAAAATATCTCTTAACATTAAAACAACAAACATAAGAGAAATAGCAAGTTATAGAGGAAATGTGACAGAAGCCACCATTAATTATATAATTTTTGGTAACATACTTTTCCTTTCTGAATACAGTTTCCTTATATGTAAAATTAGCTGTTGGCACGAATTACTGGGCCCCCTAAATGTGAATTTGTGTCAAGTGCCCAAGTGATACAGCTGCCACTTCTTTTTTTTAAAATATATTTTATTGATTATACCATTACAGTTGTTCTATTCTCCCCCTTCATTCCCCTCCACCCGCAAACTCCCTCCCCCACCATTCCCCCCCCCTTAGTTTATAACCACGTGTCTCAAGTTCTTTAGATTCTGTATTTCTCCCACTATTCTCACCCTCCCCCCTATCTATTTTCTACCTACCATCTATGCTATTTTCTGTGCCTTCTCCCCACTTCTCCTCCTCCCACCCCCATTTCTAACCCTCCATGTGTTCTTCATTTCTATGGTTCCACTCCTGATCTAGCTGTCCTCTTGGTTTGCTTTTGTTTTAGGTGTGGTTGTTAATAACTGTGAGTTTGCTGTCCTTTCACTGTTCATATTTTTCATCTTCCTTTTCTTATATAAGTCCCTTTAGCATTTCATATAATAAGGGCTTGGTGATGATGAACTCCTTGAACTTGACCTTATCTGAGAAGCACTTTATCTGTCCTTCCATTCTAAATGAAAGTTTTGCTGGATAAAGCAATCTTGGCTGTAGGTCTTTGGATTTCATGACTTGGAATACTTCTTTCCAGCCCCTTCTTGCCTGTAAGGTCTCTTTTGAGAAATCCGCTGACAGTCTGATGGGTACTCCTTTGTAGGTGACTGTCCCCTTATCCCTTGCTGCTTCTAGGATTCTCTCCTTCATTTTAGTCTTGGCTAATGTAATTATGATGTGCCTTGGTGTGTTCCTTCTTGGGTCCAACTTCTTTGGGACTCTCTGAGCTTCCTGGATTTCCTGGAAGTCTATTTCCTTTGCCAGACTGGGGAAGTTCTCCTTTATTATTTGTTCAAATAAGTTTTCCACTCGTGGCTGTTTCTTTCCCCCTTCTGGTACCCTTATAATCCGGATGCTGGAACGTTTAAAGATGTCTTGGAGGTTCCTAAGCCTCTCCTCATTTTTTTGAATTCTCATTTCTTCATTCCTTTCTGGTCGGATGTTTCGTCCTTCCTTCTGGTCCATTCCATTGATTTGAGTCCCAGTTTCCTTGCCATCGCTATTGGTTTCCTGTGCATCTCCCTTCATTTCAATTAGTTTAGCCTTCATATGTTCCTCTAATTTGTGGCTATAATCAACCAGTTCTGTTAGCATCCTGATAAATAGTGTCTTGAATTGTGCTTCTGAGAGGCTGGCAATTTCTCGGTCGCTTAGAGTTATTGGCTCTGGGACTTTGAGTTCTTCTTGCGCCATCTTTTAGGCTGTTCGTGCCTGTTCTATAGCAGGATCGGAGCCCTAAAGTGTTCACTAGAGCAGGGCAACTAAGTCGCTGGGTTGTGACGTTGTATGTGGGGGCGGGGTCAAAGAGGGACAATGGCTTCCCTCTGCTGCCTGCCACTGCGGCCCCCACCAGCACCGCAGCCACCACCAGCACCGCAGCCACCACCGTCACCAGGCCCACGCGTTTTGTTCCACTGCACTCAAGTGTGCCACCGCCGTCAGCCCTCCACCACTGGGTTCGCCCCCTGGGGCCTGCGTGGTCCGTCTCACTGTGCGCGAATGTGCGACCGCAGTCAATCTGCCCCGCACCCGACTGGTTCCGGGCTGCCTGCGCACCTAGGTCAGGGGATCTGTCCTGCCCGACCCAGCTCCGTTGCTGGTTCCGCCCCTCTTACCATCCCCGTTGAACGGTTCATAGTTGTTGGACTTCCGTATAATTTAGTTTTCTGGTCTTTGGGTGTGTCCTAGTTCTCCAAACCTTTGTTGTATTCAAACTTGGTTGTGGGAGAAGGCACAGTGTTTCCACCTATGCCTCCATCTTGGCGGAAGTCTCCTGCCACTTCTAATTCAAGGACCACACTTAGACCACGCTAGATGTGATTGTACCTAAACCCCTTCCCAGCTACAAAAGTCGACTTTTTCTAAGGCTGTACGAAGAAAGAGGGCAAGGATGACAGTACTGAGACTAGAAAGTAGAATACCCCCTTGGCCTAGCAATATCACTTCTAAAACTTTATTCCTCAGAAAAAATCACCATACAGTCATTGCTTGTAATAGTTTAAAAAGAGCAACATGGCCATTAGTAAAGGACTGGTTAACTACACTATGATGATCCCTACAGAGAAATACTGCGCAACCGTGTAAGAGAAAATGATCATACTGACACGGGGAAAAACTCTAACATGAACTCATAAATATGGGAAAATACAAGATATAAAACAGTGTGAGCAATATTCTTCCATTTGTATAAAAATGGGAAAGGGAATTTATATGCAAACACAATTTGCTTACCCTGGCAGAAAATTTCTCTGAAAGGGTACTCTAAAAACCTAGTGATCTTGGTTGCATTTGGGGAATAAAACATCATGACTGATGGAGAAAAGAGAATTCACAACAGTCTTTTATACTTTCAGAACGCAGGGCCATAGGTCACACAGAGAGTAACAGAGGCAAGATCTGAAGGAAGCCCCGCCTCCTGCCCCTTGTGCCTGCCGGCCCAGCTAGAGAAACGCACCACAAGAATCCGTGGCGTTTTACCCTGTCCTATTGGGCTCTGAGGTGAAGCCTGCTGAGATCATCTTTGATTCTGATTCTATTATCCAACATACCAGCTATTTGATCGGCAGGCCATCAATGTCTTTATCCACATCACTGATAAAAATGGTGAAAAAGACTACACAGAGAACAGAATCTTGTGTCATCCTATCAGATAATTCCCAAGTTACGAATTCACCCATTTACTATCTCTTGTCTACAAAGGATAAGCACAAAGATTATGTCAAATGTCTTGATGAAATGCAGATACATAACAATAATCATATTTCTCTGATCTACAAATCTGCCTAAGTAAAAGTAAAATTCAGGCAGTCTAATTATAAAAGCCACCCCCCACCCCCATTTAACACATGAGAAGTAAGGGCTAAAATTGGGTTGCCAATGTCATTTTAGAGACACAACTGGAACTAGACTTAAAATTTAATGTTCTTTCCTCTAGCTAGCTTGCTATAAATGAGGGTATTAATTTTTAGCCCTACCACTTTACATTTTTATATCATTAAAATGAGATATTTATGAATAAATATTAAAAACAAAGGGCTCTACAAATACAATTACAGATGTATTATTAGACAGTGTTATTAGAAAGCGAGGAGGTAAAAGCTATCATAAGCTCCTTACCTGTTTTTGCTTGTTCCCACCCATCACCCACTTGTACCTGAACCTTCAACCACTCAACTTCATTTATTTCATACAATCAATAGTTTGACAACTGAAAAGGGATTTAAAGACGATAAAGCTCAACCCCTTTTAAGGGGAAGGCAGGTCTGTGCCCAACATTACACAAGCAGTTAAGAACACAGTTGGAACAGGAATTCAGGTTCCCCTTCTTAACATAGTGTTCATAACACATTCAATGATGTTTGACCTCCGATCAATGCCACACTCACCACTCACCCCTAGAGAATACATTCACTCACCAACATGATCACACATGTAACTTAAACCAGTCCCTGCATCATCTCTACTAACACCCTACGGGAACAGAGCAGAAGGTACTATCAAATGAATACCAGAACGAGAAACACTGTAATTTCACTCAAACTCGAACTGGAGTCTCACCCCTATTCTCTGAGGGCACTCCACTTGACAAGCATTCCAAGCCTTCTCAACTCCATTTGTTCTCCACGTTTTACTTAGTAAATCAAGCCCGATTCAGGTTTCTTTATTTAACCTCTTTTCCACCTTAAACATGTCTGCAGTTACACTTACCTCACCCTTTCCCAGAGTCCTAAAGGACTACATATTTTCTTTCCTCAGTAAAAGTACCCCCATCCACATTCATTCTCTCTTTATTTCGATCTCTTTACGTGTTCCAGGCTCTCAACCCTGAAATACCTCTGCTGACCACGTTCACCCCTTAAGGCTGTTATCCTACCTCCCTTCCTGCACTACTACCAAATATCGGTATGTAAGTAAAATGACTAGTATAATATATTAATACCACAAAGTTATCTATAAATAAGTTTTGTGTTATAAAAGAACTAAGTATTCATATCAAGAAGGTGGGGTACAAAACAAAAAAGTAAACTCAGTGAGAAAGATGGGTCAGAGACAAGCTTTTCTGAAAAAAAGGGAGAACATTTAGACTAAGGCATGAATCTTAAAGAAACAGGAAAGTGGTGAAGACCATTCTAAGAAGTGAAAATTATATGTGCAAAGGTACTGAGTTAGAAAAAGTTTGCCATTCCAAAAGAAATTTTTAAAAAGAGGCAATGTGGCTGTAGCAATGTAAAAATGAAGATGAATTTGGGAAGATATGTTATTCATGATCTGCCTATCAAAAAGACAAAGATCAGCAGCGTGGCTGAAAAAAACTAAGTAATCCATCTATATAACGCTTACCAAGACACACAAAGTAAAAATCACACCAAAAGAATGATAATAAAAGGTTTAGAAATGATATATATGGAGAATTGGAATTAAAAATAAACCTGGTATAGAAATAACAATAAAATATTTTTTAAATTAGACTCATCATTATATTATAACAGAGGAATTCAACAAGAAAAATAATCTTGAACATGTATGTATACAGCCACATGGCATGCAATATAATGTAGCAATATATTTTAAAATTTGGTGGAATTACTAGCCGAAACTCACAAATCTGAAATTAATAAAGATGACTAAGGATACAAAAAATGAATTATAAAAATAAAAGTATATAAACTTGTGTATACATGTTGGCTTTGAGGAAACAAACCACCTGCTCTCTTTCAAGAACACACGGGAGATGTGTATGAATGGACTGGGTACTAGGACGCAAGACCAGCCCTTAATGTCAAAGAACTGATATCACACAGATTACAAATCCTGTAACCACAGAGCAATTTAGTTAATAATCAAGAGTTTACAAAAAAGGTTAAAATAAAATTTGTTTGTTTGGAAACTTAAACACACACTCTCTAATAAATCATGGGCTACAGAATAAACCACAGTGAAAATCACAAAATATTTAAAAATTTAATAACAACATAATACATGTCAAAATTTGAGAAAAAAGGTATTTAGAAAGTAATTTCTTCCCTTATTGCCTAAAATGAAATCTTAAAATAAGTGAGGTAAGTATTCAAATCAAGAAGTTGGGGGTATAAAGCAAAAAGTAAAGTAAATGAAGTTAGAAAGATGGAAGACAATGGCAGACACATAAAATAGAAAAAAAGACAAGCAATTTCTGAAAAATTTCAGAAAATCAGTATCTGTTCTTTGAACAGACCAAGACAAACCACTGAGCTGACTGATTGGAGGAAGGGATGCAGGGCACGTGGCTGTTCAAGGAGGGAGGCAGCATGAACAAACACTCCTGGGAACCACAAGGAGGAAGCAACCACAGACAGAGCAGGGATGTTTTAATGATAAAAATGCTATAAGTAACTTTATGCCAATGAATGAGACACATGAAATGAATGGCTTTCTAAAGAATTAGAGTATTTTAAAAATAACTAAGAAATCCACTCACCCGCCAGCCTAGAAGTTTTTATAAACTTTCAAAAAACAATCTTTATTCAAACTGTTTCAGCAAACGATAAACAAGGAAGAGCCTCCCCAGCCTTTCCCCGGGGCTCGTACACCTCAGACAGCAGAACTGGGGGTAGTTATTCACCAGAAAAAGAAAGTAATCACCTAAAAATTTCACTCGTGAACACAAATGCCAAAGGACTAAGTTAAGTAACAGGAAACTGAAATCAGAAGTGATCCAGAGATCTACAATACAACCAAGAATGATTTATATGCTGGAATCCAAGAATGGATCAACATCAGCAAATCTATTATTGTAAAACAACATATTAAGAGATGAAGGGGAGGGAAAATCAAAGAATCTACCTCAATATTACGTGAAAAAGTATACATTAAAATTTTTAAATCCAGTAATTATTATTTAAAAAATAAACTCTTAGCAAGCTGGGAGTTGAAAGAAACTATCTAACTTAAATAGATAAAGCAATGATCTTAATGTTAAAACTTCAAAAGAATTCCCTTAAAAAAAAAGCCAGACAAGGATATCTGTCCTTGTATTCAACACTGTCCTACATGTTCAGGTCAATGCAATAAACCAAGAAAAGGGAAAAGAGGCACAGAAACTGGAAAGGAAGAGGTAACACTCATTATTTTCAGATGACATAATTCTCTCAGATTTTCTATGTAGACAAGGTAGACTAATAGAAGTAATAGGAGAGAACAAGACAGTTAATAAAGTTAGTAGACACATGGTCAACAACAGCTGTGTTCCTACAAGCCATTTAGAAAAATGCAGTGAAAAAAAAATACACCATTAGCAACAACCATGAATACCTAGAAAATAAAATAATAAAAGACATGTTAGGCTTAAAGAATATAAAAGATATAACATCTTCTAAAAGATGTATAACATTTCTGGATGTAAGGATGAAGATCACAATTCTCCCCAGACTGATCTACAAGTTTAATCTAATTCCAACCAATATCCCAGTAAGTTTTTTGACAAGCTGATGCCACAAAGTATATTGAAGAACAATGGGTCAAGAATAGCCAATGAAGGCCCTGGCTGGCGTAGCTCAGTGGATTGAGTGCGGGCCTGCGAACCAGACGATCGCGGTTCGATTCCCAGTCAGGGCACATGCCTGGGTTGCAAACCGGTTCCTTGCAGGCTAACTACCAGCAGGGGATGCACAAAAGGCAACCATACATTGATGTTTCTCTCCCTCTCTCCTTCCCCTCTAAAAATAAATAAATAAATAAAATCTTAAAAAAAAAAAGAATAGCCAATGAAATTTTGAAAGAGAACAAAGGAAGAGACTTTAACCCACTCATGTCAAGATCTAGTATTAATCATAGTAAGTGCAACAGGTTATGTTAGAACTGCTTAGTTTGAATATTTGTAAATGTTTAAAAGGAAGCATTTATTTCTGAGTATAAATGAGAGGTTCTGACCAGTAATTTGTGCATTGCTGTTTCTCCTGCCACACTAGAACTTTAAGAGCTTTCCAGAGAGACCAGCTGCTCTGTCACCAAGAGCACTCACCTCCTGTCTGGCACCAGTAGTGTCAGAACCCACCCAATCAATGAATATTTATTAGGCACAACTATCTGTATTATGCCAGACACTGTGCTCAATTTAGGGATACAGAAATAAACAAGACCAGAATCAGCCCTTGAGTATTTTATAGTTTCCAAAGCACAGTGCCTAAAAACTTTAAAAGGAACAAAAATACTAACATGAAACTATGATACTCACGGACATGAATAGCAAGATCCCAAAGAATTCAAAAGGGATAAAAAAATACAGATAGAGAAATTCTGTTAGGATACCTCAGTCAAAATTTCTGTACTTCAATATTAAATCTTTTAAAAAATCATATAATTACAATATTTTATTTTGGTTTGTACCCTGTGGAACCTTAAAGAATTATCAGTTGGTAAGGAATGACATGAACCCATGGGAATAAGGGGAGGTTCTCTGTAGTTTTCCTATTATTTAAAAATATCCTATGTTTCATCTTATTGTCTAAAATTCTATAATCTCAGAGGTCCAATAAGTAAAACTATATTCTATCTTTCCAATGTCATCTCTCTCTACATTAATTCATATGTCCAATACTTCCATAATCCTCACAGGGCTTGTCAAAAGTTGCAATGATTTATTTTGATGGTTTTCTCAACAAGAGGTAAGCTCCCTGACAGGGAGAGTCCTGTCTGTCCCACTGGCCCCTGTGTTCCCAGCACCCAGCACAGCTCCTGACACTTTTATATAAAACTTAATATTGTCACCAAACGAGTAACAGTTTTACTCACAACCAAAGATCAAATTACTCTTCTTCAGAAAGTTCCATCAAGAGAAGAACAGTTGACGTGCACGGAGAGTATTTTTTAAGTGGGAAGAAGTTTAATTATTAATAGAAGGAGGGACTATGCAACTTGCAGTGACAGAGAAAAGGGCAACTGTTACAACTGCTCACTGAGGAAACTCAAGGGACGGGTGTGGGCTGCACCTGCACAGCTAGGAAAGCACTTGCAGAAATGCGACATAGGAACGACTAGTATCCCAAAGCATTTTATTCTCTTACAATATTCTAAATCTTAAAAAGAGGTTTTTTAAAACTTCTTACACTGAGTTTTCAGAATGCAATATGCTTTCAAAATGCATTATGAATATTAATAAGCGCCTGTTCTTTTCATCATGTAAAAGTGTTCTGATAACAAATTCACATGGCAGAACACATTTAGAGAACTTCATCTTAAAATTTCCAAGTTGTCATGAACCAAATCTCTTGCAAGAGGTAATTTGTCTCACTCTATAGAGCCTCATTTGGGAATATTTTGCTAATGCTACTTTATCACTTTCTTTCCTTAAAAATATACCACTTACTTTGGCAGCATTCACAGACTATGGCAAGGTTCTGTGCTCCCTAGCATATTAACCTTTCTCTTATTGGCCAGGCCTTCACTTTCACCTTCCTTTTAAAAGAGGGTGGCGGTATAATATTCAAAAAATAAAAGTTGATTAAATTATTTTATAGAGCTTTGAGATACTTTCATTCACTGTTTCATATATCTTCCCTTTAAATTATAAGTTAAACCCAATTACAAAGGCAATGAAAATGTCCAGGAAAAGTTCATGGCATATATATTTTTTAAATGAAGGATAGTACTTAGAACTGTTAAATTTGTATCACCATTCTATGAATCATCATTCACTCTTCTAAAAAAAGTTACCAATCACATTGTTACAAGACAAACTTGCTTCGGTGATCAGTTTGTCTCCACATGTACATACATGGTTTACACACAAGGAATTAAATTAAAGAGCTTTATGACTGTTTCCTCTCTACCATTCCATCCTCACTGGGGTGGTACATGGATTCTTCTCCATCACAAGGGGAACACTGCGAGCACTGTAGTGGTAACACACAGCAGGAGCACATCTTGCATTAATGCAAAACAGTGCCCTAGTGGCCTAAAGGACTTCACGTTTCTGCCTGGGTACCTTACTCACTAGAAGCACCAGACAGTGCAGAGGCTCTGACTCAGGATGTCCTTGATCCAAAGGCTGGCAGAGTGTGAGGGTGTCCATCCTAATAGCACAAACTACGTAAGAGAATTTTTAAGACGCTAAAATAGAGTGATACGTGCTCAAATATCAGAAGCCAACATACACAAAATGTGAGGAGGTTTATGAAAGTCACCTTATTTAAATCTGATGAGTTACTAAAACAGGCCAGATTGTTTAGTCACAGTTTCTGGACAGCCCTCTGGAAATCCAACGGGAATGTGCCCGGCACAGAATACAGATCCGAGAAGCATTTATATTAGGTAACTCGCAACCAGCAAAGCCCTTTCATTGCTCATTTTAAGACCTGCTTGAAGTCCTTTTTTGTAAAGTATAGAAAACAAAAACTTTCACCCTTTTTTTGGTAAATAGTAACAAAGTGGAGGATAGAGAAACGGGGAGGGGGTAATGCAGAACCACATACAATTTTCTACTACTTTTCTCATTAAGTACTACTAAAGCACTATATATTGTGAGGAAGCCAAAGTAATCAACCGACACTAAAATAGGTGAGACTTTATATACCCTTTTGCCTCTCCGCCTGAGCACAAACTAGCTTTCTCCATTGCTTCTTACTGCTAAAGTGAAATGCTCTATCTTCCCAGATTACAAAATATATTTGTACAGTCCACCTTAAAATCACGAACATTTACTTGTATTTTACATAAACACCCAACCACTATGACACATTTCCGCAGAGGAGCCGGAGGGGCCGATATATGGTAGAGTTCTTGCCAACTTGAAAGAAATACAGGGACAGGCCTCTGACATCTGCCTGGATCCCCACACCCAGTTCACAGTGGGAGAAGTGACCTGCTGAAAACGTGTAAAGCAGATGGGAACTCCAATGTGCTGCCATCCATCAGGTGGTGTCACCCATCAGGTGGACAAGAGCGAGTAGGGCTTCACGTACCTGGTCAAAGGAACAATGGCCAAAAAAGGAGAATTCTGGGGCTAGGTGTGCAGCATTTTCTTTCATAGTGTTATTTCTCCATACTCCACTACTGCGCTTTCCATCACAAATGAATATCAAACCCTTACCATTTTTCACGACTCGGTGTATTTATTATATGTAAATTACCTTCAATACTTCTAGAATGGGATGAGGAAGGAAAAAGAGAGGAGGACCCATGCTGAGATGTTCTTTCCCTCTCATACCCCAATTCTATTTAAGGAACTCATAGGGTTACGGTGTCACTTTACAGTATGTATTTAATGGGAGCCGATATACAAAGAGTACATGAGACCATTATTTTATGGCCCTATTCACAGTAAGGGTTCTGGTCATATTTTTAAAAGACCACCTACAATAAACAAGCAGGAAAAAATCTACTTTTTTGTATCACTCCATTTCAGATTCAGCAGCTGACACTCAGTGTGGCTTGGCAAGTTCTCGAGAGACTCTCCACCACTCAGCGTTACTCTCCCAGGGAGCAGGGCCTTTTATACACAGCACTGTTGCGGAATGTCTCACTCACCAGTACTCAAAGAAGGTCATGGTTTTCCCGGCAAAAGGAAAATAAAACTGGAACTGACACTTATCTGGGAAGACGCTGTCATCAGCAGGTATTTATCTTCCATTCTCCTCCCATGACACAGGCCTACACCAAGAGCTAGGTTTCCTCTTACTTCAAACAAAACACAGCACAGCCTTTAATCAGCAGCATTGCTTGTGATCCCAATTCCCTTATCCCTAACATAAAAAAACAAATCTGACAGCTGAAACCCACAGAAAAATAAACATAAGCTGCTTCCACACTTTTTTTACGGTCTACTTAAAATTATGAACTCCAGATAGCTACATACATGTTTTGCAGTATGTTATACAAATTTTAAATGGAATTAACTTTGATTCTTAATAGTTAAAAGCAATTTCTCCTAATAAGATGAGATCCAACCAAGAGGATATAAAAGAAAAAGGAAATATTAGCACTGAGTCATTAGGTACTATAAATCTGAAGAATAATATTGATTCAATGTAAGGCTGGCATTAGTATCTCATTAAAGAGACCCAGTTCTTCTGGGGATAGAGCAGAGTGGAAGTTGGTGTCCACTCTTCGAACTTTTCTAATGTGTACAGTAGTTATACAGACACTTATTTATGACAACCACATGCAATCAGTATCTAGTCACTACCAAAAATATGAATGCTTAAAATTACAAATGTTCAATTTTTGAGAGCACGAATTTGCAAAAGGTTTAGCAATTTAAGGATTCTGACAGAGAATCTGCTTTCTTTATCAAGAATTAGTAGCTTAGGCAACTTTCAGTTCACTCGTTCATTTGACACATGTGTAAACATTGTTCTAAATGCCAATGTACCACAGCGACAAAGGCCCATGGATTCCTGATTCTCACAGAGCTTACATTCTGCTGGGGCAGTTGGTTTAAAAGTTTTCTAAAAGATGATTTCAGGGAGAAGAGCTGTGAAGAGAACAAAACAAGATGATGTATTTGAGAGGACAGTGAAGGGAGGCAGGGCGAAGAGATGACACCTTAGATGGGAGGCAGTGGTGGGTGGGGAGGGGAGGAGAAAGAAGTTAGCCCCTGGCCCCACTGGGACCTAAGAGAAAGGGCTTAGGCAGAGGGCACATACAAAGGCCAGAAGAACAAACAATGTGCTTGGGGAACGGAATGCCCACTATGTTTGAAGCTTGTAAGTAGGAAGGAGACAGGTACAAAATGAGGTCAAAGAAGTGAGCAGGCCTTAGACCATGTAAGCATTTCAACAATGGGATGGGGCTTGCGTTTAATTCTTTATACACTGATAAAACCCTGCAGGATTTTAAGCGAAGAGTTAACAGTGTCATTTAGATTTTGAAAAGTTCACTTCAGTTACTCTCCGGACAATTTGTTAAAAAGAAGTTAAACAGGGAAAACAGCTAGAGGGGCATTTGGGCAGCCCAAAGTAAGAGAAAAGCATGGCTCGGAGTACACTGGGAGCAGGAGAGACAAAGGGGCCACGGACTCAAGATGTACTTTAGAAACAGAGCAGACGATCATGCAAGTAGGAACACTGTGAAGGAAGTTTGGATGCATGTTAAGGAAAAGAGGTTAGGGTAACACACCACACTGGGGAGAAGAATTTGCCTATGAACAGTACTTAGAGCCAAGGGGATACAGGGGCATCGAGGTCTGAGTTCGAGAGGCTCGAATAGAGGAAAAGGGATACAGTGCAACCTGTGCTTGGACATTTCAGGTTCTTTTAAGGGGAGGGTGGCAGTAATGTGCTGTGTTTTCAGTAAGCCAGGATGTGAAACATGTCTTTTAATGATATTTCTCCTAACAACAGGTAAAGAGACAAAAAGAAAGTTGTGGTTTTGCTTATTTTCGTGTCAGGAGCCTATACCTGCCTGTCTGTCCATCAATCCCTCTCTCTCCTTCCTTCCCCCCCACTCTGCTGCTGCCCTTCCCCCCTTCTCTCTTCTACTTGGAGTTTAATAAATTTAAAGCAAACAAACACATTCCTATTTTCTCCTTTCAGAACTTTTTAAAAAATAGAATTCACTAAGTTTAGTAACAAAATACACTGAAAACAAATGAAGTTATAAAATACTATTTAAATCAAATCATCATTTGAATAGAACCAGTTTTTCTAATTAGTATCACACCTATGAATCAGATTAATATCACCATCTGAAGTAACACTAATGAGGCAACCACACATTTAATTTTACTTTAAATTCAGAGATTTCCACTTAAATAATGCTTCTCCTTCATAATGCTAATAAATGTAGGGGAGAAATGCGTTGCTTGCTTTTCTCTGGATAGGGCTGGGTCATTTCCTCGAGAACAAGAGACCAGATCTACCACTTCTGACTCTGGCCATGTCTGTCTTACTAATTTGAAACATTTATCAGGACTGGAAACTGCCCAAACTCCCATCAATAATACAATGGATAAATAAAGTGAAGTAGGGTCACACAATAGGATGCTGCTGTACGGCAATCAGAATAAATGATCTGCAACTACATAAAAGAACCTGAAAAACTACCACCAACAATGCTAAACAAAAAAAAGACAGAGACAAAAGAATATATACTGTACGATTTACATAAAATGCAAAACTAAACTTAGAACTCAGAATATTGCTTATGCCTGGGAGGGGAGAGGAAGTGACTTAAAAGGAGAATGAGAGAGACCTTTGAGGTACTGGTAAATTTCTATTTCTTGATCTGATTGCAGGTTACATAGACGTGCTCTACTGGGGAAAGCTCACTGAGCTGTGTATACTTATGATATATGTATAGTAAAGGCAGATGGAGTTAGCCTAAAACTCAACCATTGCCTGGGTTAAGTACAGGACTTTCCGAAGAACAACTAGAGAGGGCTTTAAATGATGACAGGAGGCGTCTAAATGTAACTGGCAAAAGAAACTAAGGCAGTCACAAGACACAACAATAAACTAGATGTAGAATATGCCCAACATCAGTGCTGGGAAGCGGATGGTAATCAGAATCGGCACGGGAGGCTGCTTTTCAAGTCAAACAAGCCCGTCTCTCCTGAAAACCACAGCCCTGGTGAGAAGCCAGTTTCCGACAAGCATTTGCCCTGTGCACCAGACAGGATGGGGCGGAAAATGTGAAACACCACTGGGTAAGAACAAGGGAGCGAAGATGTACTCTGCTCTAGCCCTAAGCTACTCAGAGAATGCTTAGGGTGTCTAGTTTACCTTTGTATACCGCACTTGAAAGGACATTAAGCACGTTCAAAAGAGAAACAGAAAGAACTTAAAACCACCAAAAGACACAGAAGTATCATTCTTTAACCAAGAGATGAGAGAGCTTAGGGAAGAGAGCAAACAATCTTCGACACATACGCTACACTCCACTACACCATGCCATGAAACCTATTTTGCTCATTGTTAGAACAGTATGTGCTGCTCTCATTATGCCAAATCTCACTTGTACACACTGATCAAAATGTAGCAACATATTGGTCAATACTTCATGGTACACTGGAATTGTGTACACTAGGTGCACAGAACTTATGCACAACAGGCAAGCACCACTGATGTAGATACATATCACAGACAAATAGACTCCAATTCAATGTAACAAATACTTTTCTGACCGGACTGTTTAAAGAAAAAAATGGGTTTACATGAAAGGTGACTTACTTGCTATCCTGAAGGTGTGGAGGAAACTCAAATGTTATTGAAAGGGGTGAGGGGCAGGATGACCTTTAATGGTGCCACTGATTCAGAAATTCCAATGATTCTGTATCTCAGTTCTCAGATAAGCTGTGACTATTTTAAACGCCCCATTCAAGCTAGAATACTAACACAAGCACATCAACTAATAAGGGAAAGATGTACTCAGACAGAGTAAAGAGACATATCTTGAAGACACCACTCCGGAACGTGAAATGTGTGTTGCTAGTAAAGCCTCAAATACACAAACTCTTAAATCAGTCTAACGAGCCAAAACTTTTCTGCTCTCCCTTTATTACCAGGATCACTATTTGAAAGCATAACTTACATGAGTACCCATTTATAAAAGCAGCAAGTAACAGAGATGAATACATTTATTCTCCCTGGAAAGGAGACGTGAGGCTGGTAGCCTTCAAGAGCAGCATCCTCCTGTCAAGACTGACAGAATGAAGTTTCAGTCTGTGAGTTGAAATGAGAAAAAGTGATATTATTTAAATAGAAAGCTATAAAAAAAGAAAACTATCCCTAAACATGGTATCATTACACTATCTTACCCTCAAAGAGCTAAAGTCTCAAAGTCTTTCGATGATAAAGCGCTGAATTTACCCACTGTTAGGTGATGTTCATGTACTCACAATATTCACACAGAATGTAAACCTTTACATTTCTTACTCAGTAACACTTAACCTCTGTGCCTGGAGTCATCACTGGTAGGAGTTCCTAGAAATATTCCTTCTCTGGAGATATTTTCCGCCACCCTGGAAGAACTACCATCCAAGCACAATGGATGGTTCTATTCCTCTCTCCTATTTAATCATTATACACGGAATCCCCTCTACGTCAATTAAGCATACAATACAGTGCGGTACATAAAACCGCAATAAGCAATACAGCAAAGAAGAATTAAAGCCATGAAAATGCATTAATTTATTCTACACAATGCACTTGTAATTCTTCCACTTTCAGTCAAGATCACAGTACAGTTTAATAGTCTGGTTCAGGGACCAATTAATCCTTTTATATTTAAATCAATCACTGATTCCTCTCCGAATAGAATAATTTAGCTTCAACATGCTGCCTCCCATTTGATGTCTTTGGGGAGAGAGCACAGTTAACCCTATGTGGCATATTAATCATGCTTGATAATAGCAAAAGAAATGCATTCTCAGAGAAATCTTATACTGAAAGTGGAGAACACTCTAAAACATATTAGCATATTTAGTATACGTCCTCATTTTCTTAATTAAAACAGGAAGGTTAACCTGGAGCCAAAAGTGTACTCTTCATCTGGCTTTTCACAGTTATGTGAGAATGCATGTACATACTTATTTTGATGATGAATAAAATATATACTCAGGAATGAAACTACTCTATACAGCTCCTCTCCCCACTACTGTCTGATTCCCCTTTGCCATCCCCACCAAGAAAATGACTTGATGATGCTCAAACCAGAGGAAAGGGGAAACGTAACAGAAAAAGCGTGCATTTTATTCAAACTGGCATGTGTTTGGCACTTTGCCACAAAGCTGTGTCTTTCTCCTTGAATAACTCTGAAGCCTAATTAATAGGGTTAATTCAATGCACTACTCATGTGTCATCTAAAGATTTTTACCACTGCATGTAAAGCAGATGTCCACGTTTTAAGAATATTTTCTCTAAACAAATGTGTCAAGAAAGCATTAAGAGTTAATGTGACTAAGAATGACAACAATGTACTAAATGCGAGGTCTTCTTTTCTTTCCTAGGTCTTATTCACCACAAGAATAAGTTAACTTTGTAGTCTGGTGGCCACACCATGGATTACAAATGAATGATTCAGCTTCAGAAATTTCAAAGCAAATATCAGCACCTTCCAAATGGTCCACAAATAAGTGGTTTTTTAAAAAAAATTTAACTCACCAACTTTGGATACTGATCCAGTACTGAAAAAAACGGAGTCGTATCTCAGCATAAAACAAAGGCACTGCTGACTCAGGAGCTCTGCCAGTTCAAACAACTCAACAAGGAGGAAAGCACACAGCTCTGTGCGCTTTTGTTAGCTCTGTGTTCACGTCACATCAACACGGAGAAGTCAAATGGTCAAAGTTTAAGATCAGCTCTGTGATACTTAGTGAGAAGAAGAGTTTTTTTCTTTGCTTAATCTGTTCACCCCCCAATTCGAGAAGAGCTTTTAAAAGGTCATGCTACAGGCAGTAACCCAAACTTGTAAGAGCACGCAGCATCTAAAAACAGAAATCCAAAAGCCTGACTACATTAACTGTCACAATGAACTAATATTTCTCTGGGCATATAAACTGTGACAACCTTTGAGAATCTGGCCAACAACTATGACCTACGAATAACCATCAGGTAGAAAATATGGAGTCATTGTTCTCTAATCCCCAGAATAGTCATATGAAAGAGACATCTGGAGAGAACACAAGTTTTTTGTCTGGTTTTTTTTTAACTCAAAGTAGAACACAACACTATTAATCAAGATTCAGCAAGTGAACCAAACCTCATCATCAAGAAATCATCCTCTTGTCCCTAGAATAAGAATCACACCAGCTAACAAGCTACAATCAGCAGGATGCGTGTGCCTTGTGTCGATTTCATGGTAGTTCAAGTAAGTATGTATGGACTCATTCATCCTCCCACCTAGCTTTCCCTTGCTAAGTGACAATCTGAAGTACCATACATAGACACGATGGTAAGAGACCCCACAGATCACTACAAAACACACGAATAAATGCCAGCAGTTAAATGCAAGGGGTGGCAGGAGTCTGTGTGTGTTTGGGTACAACATACTCTCTATTTCAGTGACTGTACCTCTCAGATGGTGAATCCCAGCAGAAAAAGTGCTACATGCTCTTTCTGGATTCAGTTTAGGATAGTGTTCAAAACCAGATCAAAAAATGCCAGAAACAGTTCTTTTGAACATTGGTGGAATGTTTCCTTTTTTCTCTTCTCTGCTTTTAATGTAGCTGTCACAATTCGGAGCCCAGAGAGAACTGATTCCTCCTGGCCGAAACAACCCACGAAAGCCTCCCTCGCCACAGCCCCAAAGTGCTCCTCTTAGGCTCAGCTTCCATCCGAGCTGTTCTGGACAACTGCCTCCCATCATCCCACAGGAGGGGCTACGCTAGGCTTCTGCACAGGATCTCAGGGACTTCTTAAGAGCCCCTGATGTGATGGGTTTCTCTTCCTTTACTAGGCTGTTTGGACTATAACGGACAATTCTTGTAGCTAAAGTAATGTATAAAACCTACCCTGAAAAGAGACTAATGTTTGAAAAAGAAAAAACAGGTTTATAAAGCATCTCATTTGTAAGCCAATATTAAAATTCAGTCTTTCTCCTTTACATTAACTTACCATGTCTAAATCAAAATATGATAGAGTGGTTTATAAGTCACACACAGAAGAGAAAGAGTTCTTGATTATTCTCTTATTTTCAAAAGTTATTTGGTTAATTTTAAATAGTCATTGTAAAAACAAAATACAGACATGCTCAGTGTCAGCATGAAAAGCTTTAGAATGCACCTCCGCTGGCTCATTTATTTTTTAAAAATCACAAAAGAAATAGTTAATACTGTGACATAAAATCCAAAGCCAAGTGGATATAATTCTATCTCCCAAAATAATAGCTGGAATGGCCATTTAAAAGAAATTTTGGATATTTAATGCTTTTATCTTATATTTTATCTTCTATGTTAAATTCAACATTCAAACGCAACTCCAACAGTACTTCAGAGAAAAAAATATAATTGGAAATAAAGAACAAACTGACAGTGACGGGGCGGGGAGGGTAACGGGGGAAAGAAGGGGAAGGGTCAAGTCACAGAACTTGGATGAAAGACCCACGGACAAGGACAACAGGGAGCAGGAGGAGGACCAAATGTGGAAGGTCGGGGGTGGGTAGGGCAGGGGAGCGTGATGGGGGGGATGGGGATAACTCTTAAGTGAAGAACAATAAAGATATATAACAAAACATACCTGTTCAATTCATAAGGAAATTTTAATAGCAAAAAAAATCAGTGTTTTTCATTTCTGCCTGTGTATATTTGAATTAAATATTTTTTAAACAGAAAAAAGAAGCTTTCTTTACTTAATAGCCATGTAGGACACCCATTGAAGTTAAACATCTTAAAAGGACATAAAAAATTAAAGACAAATATGTCTAGCTAGTTGTTTTACAGATGTGTATACAAGAATGTTGATAATGGGAAAATATTTCTTTCATTTTGGTAAGTAGGTTGTCTCTATCCAGCAAATTTGCATAGGGCAGGTACATGGTAAAGTGACATATTCTTGATAGTCAATATAATTGAAGATAAAATAACGTTAGTGTTTAAAAACTCCAAATTAAGGGAAACAGATTCAGATAATGGGGAAATAGGGGTGACAGTGATGAGGTACAGGAAAAGGAGCAGAGTCAAAGGATTAGTACAATATCTCAGAGCGAGGTGATGCAAACTTAGACTAGAATACGACAGAACAAAGAAAAAACATTTTACAGGTACACAAACCAAAACGCATCCCTTGTGATCCCACACAGGTATGTTCTTGAACTAGTAATGTTTAAGACATAAAATCAGAATGGAGTCTTGTCTTTTTAAATACCCAGAAAAACCATTTTTCTGGATAAAAGCAGAAAAATGAGCTATTATCTACATCTTACTTATAGTCTTTTCTCAAACCTTTTAACTAGGAGGTGGGGCAGTGTATCAAGTCACGGACAGCCATGACTAATATTGATTTCTATTTTTAAAATCACTGTTTTTAATAGTTTTTTAAAAACTGAGGAGCGACAATGACAGTCTAGTATTCTTGCATTGTCTCTACTTAAACCTTGTTCCCAAGGTAACAGCTAACTATTCGATATCAGACGCTGCATGATTATTGACTACAAAGGAAGTATGCTGCAATGAGACATTTGCACTTTAGCAGAATGAAAATGACCAGCTTGTTTTTTGCTTTGATATCAAACGAAAGTCTCTGATTTTCATATAGAGACCAGAACTTTCTACTAGACATATGTTGACAAGAATAGGTTCCATTACTTAACATGTTCTTGGAGCAGAATGTTACTATTTTCAGTGGCATGCTATTCTAGATTAAAACAAAGAGAACTGAAACCACCTTTATTTTTAGACACTAGTGACAGCCTCTTCTGGAAGAGGCTCGGCTTTGAAGTCATACTGTTAAAGCATAAATGGAGGTAACTGCTCATAAACCATCATGGATGAACATATCTCCCACGACCAAAAAGTAAGTGAAACATGGAGAGCTCATTATCACAATTACTGTCAAAACCTCTACTTTATACTTATAAGTAAATGCTTTTTGTTAAAGATTTACAGACATTCAAACTAAACAGTTAACATAACCAGTATTGGATCTAAAATTATAACGTACGCAGACATTTTATTTTGCCCCAAATAGTCAAGTGACAAAGGTGGGGAGGCTAACTGAAAACTCAGCCTTACTTAGTACTATACTTGAAATTAAACACTGATTAAGAAAATACCCAGGAAATAAAATTCTAGGACAGGGTTTTTCAAATGGTAGGGGCCATAAAATCAATTAAATATATTTCAACCAACATATTTTACTTAAAAAGAACAGAATAAAATAGAAAACAGAATTTCCAGCTCAAAAAACAGGAGAGAAACACACACCAACACGTACATACTAGGATGCAATGTAAGATCCATTTCTTTGAAGGCAGTGTAGAAAAATTTGAAAGTTCTTTGAAATATCAAATATTGTAATAAACCTCAATTAAATATCTCAATAACATAAAGATTTCTTGTTATATTGGCCTTTTACAATGTCCTGTAAAAATGCCAAAACATAATTCACAACTATATTCCTTCAGGTATAACTCCATGAAAAATTTGACTCTGAGAGTTCAAATAGCTCCTTCAGGATACAAGATACAGCACAGGGTTCCTAACACATGCACCCTAGAATGTCAGGGTGGAATATGTATTAGAGAATAATTGTAAAAATGCACAAAGTCTGAAAACTGAAATGATGATTTCACCAAAACTTTACTAGACAAGTTGCATGCCATAAAATTTCTCTCTGTGCACATGGGACAGGCCCCATCAATACTAAAACTCTATAAACTAAATGTATCTACTAAATAGAAAATTAAGAATGAACACCACTGAGACATTCTAATAACCAGTGGCAGGAAGCCAAGCCTGACTAATACAAAAGCAGTAAAATTAACTGAAGACTCATTCCTTTGAATTAAAAGCGCATCCTACTTAAAAGATGGTAATTTTTTCATTCAATAGTTATGTCAGTTTAATGTTGATATCCAAACTAACTTAAGCTTATAGTTCAAGAAATACATTCTTCAAACTTAATAAAACTGCTCGTTTTTCAAATAGTTAACAATAAACTTTAAAGGTGCATATATTGTATTAAACTGTATGCATCAAACACGTTAACTGTCATTGAGGAGTAAAAATTGGCTACAGGGTCATATGCAAAGAATAATGACAGATGGCAACAATTATATCAAAAGAGAAAACTGCCCTGTATATCAGGTCATCTCTGATGACTGAGGAGCCACACTAACTGCTATTAAGGAATAAGGCGAACCAGCGCCATACTTCCTGCATGTAAAGAGATGTGTACATTAAGAAATCATATGCCAGAAAGTCACAAATTCCAGCTTTCCCCTCACTGTAACAGCAGCCGTAGCCAACCAATTTTCACAAGTCTAAAGTTAACTAACTTTCAAAAGCACACATCAGACAGCTTCGTGCCAGAGAGACAGTTTTCTTGTGTAAAATGCCTTGCACACAGCAACCAAATCATTAGGGAACAAGAGTTAGAATCCAAAACTACGAGTGAACTTTTGTTAGTTCAAAGAGATGACCTGATACACAGGACGGAGAAACAAAAAGGTCAGCCTAAAAGGATAACGAAAGTCGTCAGGAGGTAAAAGGCTGCAAGGGAGTGCTGCCCTGACCAGTGTGACTCGGTTGGTTGAGTGCTGTCCCACAAAGCGGAAGGTTGCTGGTTGGATTCCTGGTCAGGGCACACGCCTGGATTGAGGGCCTGGTCCCCAGTCAGGGTGTGTGCAGGAGCAACAGATGGATGTTTCTCTCCCTCTCTGTCTACCTTCTTTCTCCTCTAAGAATAAATAAAAATTTTTAAAAAAAGAAAGAAAGGGAATGTTGCTAGGTTGACTATTACTGGGCTAAGAACTCCATTTAGGATACCTTGAAGGCATCTGGTTCTGCAGGCAACAGAACCGAAAGACATTAACTAATGGGAAACCCCCTTCAAGACTTTACTGACCTATGCTGTAGAAATTAATGCCTCATCATCATTGAGAAAAATGTCTTGGTGTCATTCTAAAAAAAGTGTTAAATCAATTGTGATCTTTGTGGGGAAAAGCTGGGAAGCATCATTCAGTCTTAAATGTCAGCCAGTTAAGCACAAAACCACTAATCATGTGCTGGGCTGTGGTCTGCACTGCATGGTTTTGACGGATGAACCATTCCAATCTTGTTTTGCTTAAGCTAATATTATAACCTGCTTATATACTCAGGGGAGCAGAAGACAGGGTGCTGGGTGCATTGGAGAAATTAAGCAGATATGAAAGATTAATAAGGAAGAATTTACAAGATTTACAAGGATAATCCACTAGGGATTAATTGAGGTTTTAATGTATTTTGATTAAACAAGGAAGTCAAATATATTTCAATAAAATAATAGGCAATGTAGTAAGTTAAGCTTCATCATTAATGTCTTGCAAAAGCAATACATAATATAGAATCATTATTCATTTATAATATTTTGTGTGCATTATATAATATAATTTTATATTCATTATATAATATATAATCCACTATTCATTTTTAATCTAAAAGTCTGTCTTTCTGAAATATGTTCGAAAAACATTTTTTCCACACATGTGGAGAAATGGAAGAGTCATAGAACTAACAGTTTTTTAGCACCGAGAGGCCCTCAGAAAACATGACTGCTACCCCCTAAAAGAGTTAACTTACCAACTTTAATAAGTTTCATTAAGTACCTGGGATATGAATCATGAGCTCCATGAGCAGACACATGCAGGACAGGGTTAAAACCAAGAGCTGAGGGGCAGTTCAGTGAGCTGCTGGCAGCCCAAAGGCAAGTCTGTTAAAACAGGACCCTGACCACAACCCCAGCAACACTCCGTGGCAGTCATGGAAACAGGAGAGCACAGCAATGACGAGCAAGGGTGTCAGAATCCAACCCAAATTTCAGATGTGGCTGTGTCACTGAATGCATCACCTTGTATAAACTACTTTTTGTCCTTATCTGTATAATTAGAACAATGAAACCTACATACCAGATTATGACCTAAGGTTACTGTTAGCTTTAAGGGAGATCACATACACATATAAATACTTTTCCAGAGCCACAGTGGCTACGACAGTGGTGAGGACAGCAACCCCTGATGATGCAGTCAGTGGAAGTTGTGTTCTGAACATGAGATACGAGTCCAACAGAAATAGATCTGGGGAGAAAGTACCTTATTTTGAAGTGGTTTTCTATGGGAGGGCATGAAAACAGGCAAACAAGCAGGGCTGAACAGCTCTGGGGACTGTGACAGAGAGAAAACCAGAAACTGGCTGTATTACAACACCGTGACTAATATCTACCTGCGAGTGCATATACTTCCTGACTGATTGGTAAATGACATTTCTTTATTCATAATGCATATCTAGATCTGCAGGACCTTAGTTAAGACCCTAGTAAGTGTAAGAATCAGTTCCGTCTACTGCTGGTGATGATAAACTCATGATCTAACTACATTTGTTTTCTTTACATTCTCCAAGTAGCAAGGAGAGGAATATGAGAATCGTCATCAGTTAAAATTCTCTAAGATTCTTTAAGAAATTATATTTTATCTAATCTTAATGATTACATAATTATAGGATAAAATTAATATCTTGGGTACTAATCCAAATTGTACCTGATCTTAGAGAATTAAATTAGCATAGATAAAAGATAAATTTTTCTTGGTTTCTGATCTTTATTTCTTTCCTTAAAACTTAATAAACCTCTTTAATTTGTCTTCCTAACTTGGCAGATTTACTGAAGTCTGGAATACACAGCAGATACTTATATTTGGTTACTGCATTTCCTCCACAACTGACATAGACAGTTCTCTTAAAGGAGTAAAGACTGTCTTTTTCCCCTCACAGAATTAAATATATATCTGTGTGAAACAAAGTTAACCGAGAAGCAAAAGCGTCCAGCAGCAGAATCCCTGGAGAAAATTAGTGCAGTCATTTAACAGAAAATGGAGTTGACTAACACCTAAGGAAATAAGCATCAGAGCAGATTATACCAAGTCACTCAAACTATAGCCTATAATATAAAGCTCTATGAGGCAGATGAGAATCCCAAAGAGATTGTATTTAATAATCCTAACGTGGCAGAGGCACATTCCACACCAAGGTAAAACAGATTCTTAAAGGATGACAAAGACAGTAACAGTAAACTTAAGAAGAGATGCCAAATCTCTAACATCCCAACTCGAAACTTCTAATGTACCACTTCTTTTGCTCAGGGGTAGAGCTCATTTGCTGCATTGTAAGTGGTATCCACATGACATGCAGAGTTGCATACCACCTGACTGACTGATGCCAGAATACTCTGTCATCAGCACTTAAATTCCAGAGAGAGCTTTCTAGGCAATGATCTAATAAATGAAGATGCAGCATCTACTACAAGATACTGGTGACTGCTCCTCTTCTGCTGGATAAGCCTAGTCTATGCCAAACTCAGACAACGGTCTTTACTATGCTCTCTGAAACAGTTTACACGGAGACGGACTGTCTGAAAGTCCATTTCAGTATCTTTATGTCCATCTGGCAAAACATGATCATTTCCTTTAACCGTTAAAGTTTACTCTCAGCTATCAAAAATACTCACTAAAGTGAAAAATGTGGCATTCAAAATACCTAACTTTAGAAAAGAGACTTAGTATTTTCTTAAAATAAGCCATGATGGCTACCAAAGGAAACTGCAAAAGTTTATTTTAAATAAATGACCTATCTACATCTAGTACATTTATAAATAGGATTCAGTTCATTGAAAGGTATTACTTTATGTTTTTCATGGTTTGGGAGTCAATGTCTTATGTACTCCGAAATGGCACTATTATTTGGTTAAAGACTTAAACAAAAATTTATTTTTATTACTTATTTCTGGCAAGAAATATAATAGAAAAAGTTTTAAACTCTTTAAAGTACTAAAATGATCCCTTTCTTCCTGACCAAGCTAACATACTTAAATTGAAGAGTGGTGATTATTTCCTATTTAACAAGTTTTTAAAAAATGTATCAAGACTGAATATCAGAATGCTAAGACCTAACTTTCCATTTGAGGTATACACATCCTCAGCTGACCTCATTTCTCACTTTAAGACATGAACAAGGGCACAAGAAAAACATACTTCTATTTGTTTATTTTCAATGTAAGCACTATTAAGCCTCTAAAATTCAAAAACAGTATTTCCCTCATACATATTCTGGGAATGAGTCTGTGTAATTATTGAACTAATAAGTCTGTACACGTAATACAATTAAAATAAATGTTGAGATTATTAACATAAAAAAGTTTATACTATAGCATAAACTGGCAGTAAGACCTTTTATTTTGTAACCTTTATCCATAATGGAAGAGAAACACACCATGAGTTAATGCACTAGCTTGTTAACCATTTATATCGTTGTTTTTAACTCCCAAAACGTTTTTCTGAAGATCACCCAAAGATGAAATGGGCAGGCTTTCTTTCAGGGATAACTCCCTAACGTGCTCTCACACAGCGTTGCTGGAAACAGAATGCCATCCAATAGGGGAAGATGAATTCAAACCACTCTAGCCAAATGCACAACAGAGTAAGGGAGTACAGAGCAGTTTATGCACTTCCATATTTAGCACTCATATATTTTCAAATATTATCATATTCCTCCATCTCCCTCAGTAACATTCTAAAATGAAGTTTTCATGTCCTTTAGTAGATGGACTCGTGTCCATAAATATAAAATACATTACTTGAAGATCAAAATATCATACCAGTATATACAGATGTTAGCAATAAATAAGATGTTATGCTTATAAAAAAAACACATGAAATAAACGTTTCCATTTACAGATTTACATTAAACACAGAAGAGACTCAAACACTTAAGTAGGATGATCTCCGACTTCCAATTTTTTAACTTTGTGATTTATAAAAGCAATACACATTCGTAGAAACCATACTTCAAATTTTGATCTTTTTCCAGGCCAGTTACATGCGGTGCGATGCACTAACTGTGCTGGACAGTGGCAGTGACCCTCGGCTCCCAGTCCACTACAGGATCACAAGGGCAAACAACTGATAACTACAGCAGCGATTTCCAACCCATGTGCCACAAGAATTTTTAAGACATGCAATACCTACTTAGTTAGGGGCAATGATCTCTTTTCCCTTAGATTGTCAAATAAAAAAAATGACAGTAGCCAACACAGCAATAGCCAATGGGTGTGAATGAATCAAAATTACTCCTCTTTGTTGTCATATAGGAAAAAATACATTTATGTGTGTGTGCACGCTACAGAATTTTGGTAGTTAGTTTACATGTGCCACGAGATGAAAAAGGTTGAAAACCGCCGCTCTACAGTGTACTGTATGGCCGGCCTTTTTGGGCCCTATGGTTCGTGTTTTTGTACTCCGTCGTGTTTACAAAACATCCATCTGTGTCTCCTACTTCTGGTAAGAAGAAGGCAATCACTTGAGATGAAACTCAAGATCTCGGCCCAACTGTAGGCTAATGTAAGTGTTCTGAGCATGTTTAAGATAGGCTAGGCTAAGCTATGATGTTCAGGTAGGTTAAATGTATTAAGTGCATTTTATTTATTTTTTTTTAAGATTTTATTTATTTATTTATTTATTTATTTATTTATTTATTTATAGAGGGGAAGGAGAGAGGGAGAGAAACATCAATGTATGGTTGCCTTTTGTGCATCCCCTGCTGGTAGTTAGCCTGCAAGGAACCAGTTTGCAACCCAGGCATGTGCCCTGACTGGGAATCGAACCGTGATCCTCTGGTTCGCAGGCCCGCGCTCAATCCACTGAGCTACGCCAGCCAGGGCAAGTGCATTTTAGACTTACAATACTTTCAACTTGCAATAGGTTTTTTGGGACGTAACCCAATAAACCTACTGCAACAGCATCTATAGCTGTAATAAAATAAAAGTTTACAATTTGTATGTCAAGTTTGCTTAAGCAAGCTGGATTTCACAGGCAATGTTCCCTCCGCCCCCTAAAATCACACTCTGAAGAATAATTTTACACTTTTAATGATTATAAAAGTGTTTAGAGTATAAAATGCATTAAACATAATTGATTAATATTGGGAAAAGATTTGAATAATGGAACAGAAGAAAAAAGACTGAGTATAAAAACATGAATAAGTCACCAAGAAAAAAGCTTGAAACTACAATTTAAATTGGATTTATTTTATTATTTCCAATGAAGATAAAGAAGTAACAAAAATGTTGCTTCTTGGCCTTTTGCCGAAGATCAAGCAGAAAGTAACAAATATAAATCCCTGTCATAAATCAAACATTCTCATCTTAAACAAAATACTTGGGAAAAGTCCTGTTTTTTCCCTCAATTGTGGGGCAAAACCCCCTTCAACAAACGCTAAAGTTACATTCACAATTCAACAAATGAAATCCAAGCACTGTGAGCGGAAAGCACAGTGTGTCGCAGCTGTCCCCGCAGATGCTCAGGACGCCCTCCCCTTCTCTGAACTCAGAGCGCTTCTCTGGGTGCCACTCAAAACAGCTGAGGTGGGGCCAACTTTAATTCAACTAGGCACACTTCTAATAAGCCTTAAAGTTTTTAAATTATTTTAATTCTGAAAAATTCAGTTAAGATAGACAGAAAATCAATGATCAGACACACTTTTACAGATCAAGAGTACCACTAAGTGGCCAGAAAAAGTGTTATTCTGTATTAAATATACTTAGTATTCAAAATTAAAGAGTTATTTTAAGGTCTGAGATGTTAAAAGCAACAGTAGGTATACCAATAAGTTGATTAATTTAACCACAGGTTAAAATTACTAGATTGCATGGGGGGGGATTTTATAGTCAACCCCACTGTAAGTTTACACATATACAAACACACAAATGACACTTGTTTTATAAAGCTCTAGCTTTCGCAGAATTATTCACTGAAGATCAATGGAAGTGGAAGCTTGGAGATTAAAAGTAAGTTAAGGACGTGAAACCATGGTCTCATCTCTAACAAGAAAAAGTGGGAGCTCAAGATGATGTATGAGTATGTGTGTCTCCTATTATTCCCATCCTGTCTCCCACCACTCCCCCCCACCCCCTTGGAGCCTCAGCTCACATTCATAAGCATGCTATAAATACCAACTAACCCCAAGGGTTCTTTATGAGATCTTAGAAAACCAACTTGGTAAGAATACAGATTACTGTTTTCATCTTTAATTTGGGAAACTGAAGTTAGTCATTTTAAAGGAAGCCCTCCCCAGGTCACAAGACCTTAACCTATTTCCAAAACTAAGCCTTCACTAACTATTCTGACTTTTAAATTACATTTTCTAAAGTTGTCCATACATATTTTTTACACAATTGCTTTTTTTTCTTTTTGTGATTTAAAAATAAACCATAGATGCAAGCAATGTGCTTATTTTAACGTAAGGTAATACAATCAGTTCTTAATTGCTCAGCACTAAGAAAGGCAATGTCAAAGGGCCTTACAGTGAGGCAGACCTGAGTCCAAATGTGACCTGTATTAGCGGCCTGAAGTTAATTAACCTCTCTGTGTTTCAGTTGCCAATGCTATAAAATAGAGATAATAATGCCTAACTAGGAAAGAAATAAACATTTAATAAGATGTGATCATGCTCTTGATAAAATAGTAAAGTTAATTAAAGTCCCCACTATAAACCAGAGTGAAGTCATCTACGCAACAAGAGACATCCCAAATTACCTAATGTAAGTTTGGGATGCAATTTAAATCTTACAATTCTCATAAATATGTAAGATCACATACCAGAAAGGGAAATCCACTCCGATATCTAAATAAAGTATGACAAAGCCACATCCAAACAGGAACACCTCGCACAAGTTATGTTTCATTGGTTTTCAACTCTTCCCAGCAATAATGCGTTCCCTTCATATGAAATTTTACACATGCCTCAACATATTCTAAAAATAAAAGGAAGAGAAACCCCAGAGTGGCCCAGGCTGGGGCCAGGCCACTGTCACTCTGATGGCCGCGTGGCCCTGCACACTGTGCTACGTCCCAGACTCTTCAGAGCCCAGCCTGAGAGCTGCTTTCTCTAGCCAATCAAATCTGTCTACACGATGCCCCACACAGAAAGCAGATACGCTCTGCGCCACTCCTGCGGCACAGGCTCCTCCTCCTTCTCGTCTACTTTATTTCTCAAAGTAAGTTTAAGATTGTTCTTGTAGGCTCCAAGGATACAGGCCAGAACAATACTGAATCTGGAGCACTTTTATCAGTACCACTCATCTGGGCCCTAAAGATAGCATCTTGCTTGATACTTCAACTCGGGCACTTTTTGTCTTCCGTCCACACCTAGTCTCACTCATGGGAACAAGATACGTGTTACCCTCTGAGTAGCCTTGAAGAGAACCTAGAGAGCTACTCTTTTTGTATTAGTAGCAGGCACAGAGTATGATTTGAAGGAGGAAAAATCATTCATTTTAATTAAGCATTGTTTTGAACTATCTAAGCTATTGCTTCCTTCAAACAGTATCAATTTTTCTAGTTCCATACACCTAAAAAGCATACTCGCATTCAGCTGGATGAATTAATATCAGCAGGGCCTAAGACTAATCAAACAAAAGCCTTCTTTAACCACCACCCAAAAATTTTTTATTGAAATTTATAGCTTTAAATTGTGCTACACACACACACACACACACTTCGTGCCACTAATTATGACAGTGCTATAATATTACTAATGCAAAAATATAAACAGTAGTTACTATTTATTTCTTACAGAGAGAGGTTAATTTGATTAAACTTCTCTGTTCCTAAAAACTTTGGAACCTGGTGCCCCAGATGTCTGGAATATGACTTCCTGGGGAAGAAAGCATGAGTGGGAAAGCAAGAGGCTTTGACAACAAATAGTTCAGTTACGTCTCAGACTGCAAAGGGTGTTCCCAGGGTCTGAGCAATACTCAGAACGCCCACGAGGGCTGCGTTGGCAAGGGCAGGCAGGGAGACTGCTTAAACACAAAGCAAGTGAGTCTTCTACAGCACAAAGCCGCCAGAAGAGCAGACTGCTCTCCTCACAGCCCCCCTGACACAGCCATAGCACTGAGCTGACACACACGACATGGTCGATCCCCACTCAGTAAACACCTACTCAAGCACAAACGGCACGAGGGCAGAGACCCCATCAATTTTGTCCACTGCTATATACCTCTTGCACTTAGGAAACCAGATGGCATACAGCAGGCCCCTAAACAAAAAGGAAAACAGTGTGTGTGTGTGCGCGCACATGTGGCAAGAATAAAGCATTTTCACTCTCATCATCACAGTGTCATACTGACTCTTTACACTGAAGATATTTTTAAAATCATGTGAATTTTATCACATTCATAAACTTTTCTGTAAGGCAGGATTACATGTAGAACATTTAATATTATTTCTGACCAGATCTGAGCTTTACTTATAAACAGTTCAGAAGAACCTGAGGAAAATACGATCGCGATACAGCAGAACCTCCTGCACCCTGGCAACATATCAAAAACCTGCCCCGACAGGCCTGATGTTGCACGGTCAGCGAAGAGGAAAAGTGAAAGGAGTCTTCTGCTTTGCTGCTTCTCTGAAGAGGGAATCACATTAGGCCGCTAAGTAGTCAGATACATTATTTTATTGCGTGCAAAACCCTTGGGTAATAAAGAATGAGTCCAAATTGCCATGGGCAGTTTTGGAGGAAAAGCAGAACTGTGCAAAGCAGTGACAGCCGCCTGACTGCAGCACGCAGCGCATCGGCTGCAGTCGTTCTGCTAAAGTCGAGCGCTGGGCCGCGTGCGAGAAGGAGCTCCACGAGCACCCAGTTCGACAGAACCGGGGGGGGGGGGGGGGGGGGGGGGCCCAAAAGCGGAATAANGGGGGGGGGGGGGGAGGCACAAGCGGAAGAAAGGCGAGAGAACAGTGTAAACGCATTTGATAAAACCCACCATGAGGCAGATTCAGTCACACATGTATTTCCATTCTCTTCTAAATAAGGAAGACTCATAGGCAGCTAGAGTGAAAATAACATACCCCCTGGGAACACGTAAGTGAAAGAGGTGAGCATGTAAGTGAAAAAGTTAAACACTTGGTATTGAGGGGAACATTAATGCTTTCCCGTGAAAATGCCAGAACAAAAATAAAAAAGGATATTTCCTTAACATGATCTATAAACTAAGAAAACAACTTACTTTCTATGCAAAGAAAATTAATCGGTGGCTCATCTTGTACAAGTAAATAGCAAGAATGCGTGATTTACTTTCTGGGATTCAGAGATTAAAATTGGGCTAATGTCTTTAATCTTACTTGAATGATGTAGTAAAATGTCATTATTGTCTTCTGAAGGCCAACTGTTTTAACTCTAACCTCTTTACTGTGCTATTTTAAAGTCTATGTAACAATTTTACTTTCTATATTGCTATACATTAAATTTTTTAAAGCGTAAGAATCCTTTAATATTATACTTATAAACACTGTAACAGTTTTAATTTCACTGCATACAGAATCTTATTAGAAATCATGTTAAGAGTTTTCTCTATGACAAAATACAGAAAAAAACCTCCTTCAGAATTTTCAACTTTCAAATTTTCATCGTGAAGAAAGAAAAACCTGAAAGAATCAATTCTACCAGCACCCAACAGATGGCATCAGTGTTCACAGTCAGCCACTCCTGTTACCTGCTATTTCATCCTCTACATTCCTACTTAGTTTTCTTTTTTTCTTTGCTTTGCTCTTTTAAGAGAGAGAGGGGAAGAGAAAGAGAGAGAGAGAGAAACATCAATGTGAGAAAGAAACATCAGTCAGTTGCCTCCAGTAAACACACCCAACCGGGGATCAAACCCACAACCTTTCTGTGTATAGGACGACACTCCAACCGAGTCACCTGGGCAGTTTTACAGAGTTTTAACAAGATGAATGACCCTATCATGTTCAACAAACACAAAAACAATATAAATAAGTGTATAATCAACAGAAATAAAAGAGATCATTTTAACAAAGGTGGTAAGAATATGATGAATGTTTATCAGTGGAAATAATTGTAGAAGACAAAGCAAACCCTGCAATATCAGAAATAATCAACAAGAGATGAGCAAGTTTTAAGATGTAAAGATATTACAGTTGATAATCAGCATCAATCAGTGTTTGGATGCATACTAGCCTAATAATATCAAATCAGAAGAATTTAGATCAACAGGGTCGAAATGTTAGAGAGGAAGCATTCAATGAACGGGCTCAAATGAAGTCTGCACAACACTGACGGAAACGAGTGCTAAGGTAACACTGCTCTCGGACACCTTTGTGATCTCTAGGTTGCAAGAGATCAATCACCTGCCTCAACCCTTCTAACACGGGCCTCAGCAGTATGCCTTGGGAAAGGCACTTCATAGCACTTACAGTGGCAAGAGCGCACTTGGTAACATAGATGATGGGAGGAATTCTAAACAGGAGAGAGAAAATTTGAAAAAAACATTTTGATTACATTCACACACCAACAAAAAAAAATAAATGAGCACACCCCCCAATATGTACGTTTGTTTTCAATTTTTCTACATGTACCTCTGTATTTAATTTAATCTAAGACATCATTTTAGACACATTTTATTAACTAAGAAAAATACTAATTATAATTCTTAAGAAAAATAATTTGAGATGTTAAAATGAAGAGGAAAAGTACATTTTAGAAGCAATGAAGTACAGTACTTGGCTAATACTAAAGTACTTTGTATATGCTAAAATACACACAAAGTTGAAATTATTAATAGGAAGGGGGGAAAAACCTAACATTTTCTTTCTAGCACTTCAAGGGACTGTCTTGTACACCAGTTTGGAGATCCACTGTCAGGATAGAGGATGAAAGAATGAACTGATAGAAGATTACGTTAGCTCAGTAAACAATTGAAAAAAGTAAAGTAGATGCTTTATCTCTTTTTATCACATGTATTACACATCGTATGAACATAACCTCTGACGAACTCAACAAGGAGAAAAACCAGACGGTAAGTATTTCTCATAAAGTAACCCTCTCCCCAGGCTCTTCGTTGATTAGACTAATGTGCTGCAGAGGCGAAGGGCGCAGATTTCAGAGCAGAGAAAGGGGACCTGCAGCAGGACGGTCTACGCCGCCCACTACAAAAAACACCACGGACACTCCTGTGTTCTCGTCTATACAATGAAGATAACAGTTCTTACCGCACAGGATTAAAATGGGGGATTAAGTGAGTGAATGCACATAAAGCTTTTAGCAAATGCTCAGAACACAGCAAGACTCAATAAATGGCAACAAAAGGATCATTCGTGGAAATGTGTTTCATCTACTAAATTACTTTAGGTTAACTGAGTTGTTAGATGGAAAGATGACACTTGAAAGTATTTGACTTAAAATCAGTGTTATTCACCAAGGCCACTTTTAGATGTCACAATCACTGAACATGACACACAAATACTTAAAGGATGAACCCTCAGATCAAAATCCATTTTTGTGGATAAATTCTAGTGAAGATCAAATAAGGGACTTGCACCAAAAATTACATGTTGCCTTCTTTACGTGACATTTGGGTGGTGAGACGCTTTGTTCATCTAGTGCTGGGGAGTTAGTGCTCTGGGCGTCAGATGTGTCTGACAGCTGACAATGCTGATGGAACAGCGAAGCACACAGTCGACAACACAAAGCCAGGAGAATCTCCAAAACAGCAAGGCTCATTTTAACAGGACAGTTTTCTTAAACAATGCTTTTAAAACAAGTAACTGTTTAAGTAAAATTTTACTGATAATCTGTTCTCTAATGGTATTCTGCCGACTACCATTTTTCAAATGCTACCATTTTTCAAATACAAACACTCCCAATATATTGTTTAGGTGGCTTGTGCCACCGTGGGATCAACTAGAGCATCCCACAGTGGCACGAGCCCCAGTGTGGATGGCAAAGTACTGACAATATTTGCAGTAAACAGCACAGTAGAGTCACTGATCTACAAATTTGTTTCCTGACTCCTGCCTGCCTCTTGTTTATTGCCTTAGGATTGGCGAGAGCTGTTCTCAGATAAGAAATCTGAATTCTGTCTACTACCCTGAACTGACCTTCCCCGTACGCTTTCTCAGAGTGTGTCAGTGTTTCGAATTCGAACTGCTAATGTGCACGTTAAGGACTCTCAGTCTGCGCTCCCCCTGGAATAACACCTGCCTGTTGCTGCTGTGCACGCCAATACGCTAGCTCTGGCATCACCCTTTGTGCACTCCTGGTGGGCCGCAGTGAGACAGTGTGTCTCTAAAATGTAAAAATCTAACATGGGGAGAAGAGGCAGGGCCCCAGTCTGAGGTTCACAATCTGAGAACTCTGGTTGTCCCCTAGGGAATGCCCTGAATACAAAAGCCAAGGTACTCAAGAGAATGCAGCTCTGAGGTCATGCCCTAGTCCACAAGAATGATCAGGGTACAACCTCCCAAGAGTGACTGAGAAAAGCTCAAGGCCCAAGGAACACAGAGGCTCCACTTCATTCGACTTAGACATCCTCTCACTGCAACGGCCCATAAGCTAGATGCTTGTACGCCAGAAACTTAGCAGTGGAAATGGAAAATAATGCCAAAGGAATCCTTAAGAGCCCTATTAAGGGTGATACTCAGAAACAAGACCTGCTGACCAAACTCATCCCCCATTTAGAACAATTACAGTTTTTGTCTTTTTCTCCGAAAGTGCTGCCTAGCCTAGTTTCCTTCATTCAAGTCTGGACAAGATTTTTCAATTGACTTAGGTTCCCCACCTTCAACCAGCATGTGAACTGCTTGGTCTGAGGGCAAACCCTCCCTGATCCACATTCTGGCCTAGGCCACCAGGCCCCAGCATGGAGCCATCGGACCCACCAAATCCAGGGAACTAAGGGCCTTGGCAGTGTTAAGGGAAAGGTCAGGCTCTGGAGCCATACTGCAGGCTCAAAGCCCCGCAGGCCCCTTTAACTTGCTGGCTGTCGAACTTTCAGTAAGTTACTTAACTTCTTGGCACCTTAGGTTTTTTTACCCATCCCTGAGTTGTTTTACCAAATGCTTAGAAAAGTAGTACACGGCAAGTGTACTACTTATATGATTTCATTGGTAGAGTTTTATAAGAACCAGAGGCTTACCAGAAAAGAAATACTGCAAGAATATCATTTGTTGCTCATGCATCTGTTTTACAAAAGAAATAATAACTAGTTATATGTCAATTATAAAACTGGGGAAAGTTTTTTAAAAGAAATAAATAAAAACTATCACAGGAATTGAGGTTTAAATCATAAATTCACCTAAACTTCACTGACTTACTGGGATCCTACACAAAAGCGGGGGGGTGGGGGGGCGCGGTACTGCACTCACCACATTCGTTTTCAGCCAAGCATCTGCTGAATGGAGGAGGGGCAGGAGAGAAGGGGGAACTCCATAGACACAAAAAATAATTACAAAAATCCATCACCTCTTGCAATTTTGCTTCACAGATTTCAGAGAATCGGTGCCAGGAATCATTCTGCTCCACACATTCACTTTACATGTAAAAAACTGGGACTCGGAAAGATTTGTATAGAACCTTTATCATTATTAACAAATTGTTTATATTACTGTAAGCACCGTGCACATTTTCTACCCTTGATCACTTGGAAGCACATTACACATATTTAAGAAAACTAGATAATGAAAAATATAAATCCATATTTGGACAAATATTTATGCTTAGTTATGAAAAAGTAGGGAGCATTCCAGTTATTGGCTAATTATAAGTAATACAACTATGAACATCTTTGAGAAAAAAGTTTTTCCCACAATACCATTTGTTGAAAATGAAATTATTAAGTGAAAGAATTACATGAATTTCCCGGTCCTCATTTTGTGGTGCTGCATCACTGTTAAGACTAGACTTACTGACACTCACTCACATAATGGCAATGGGTAAGTGTATGTGTTGCCCTTAAATGTCACCAAGTATTCTGTCATTTTGTCTATCTTTTGCTTCTTTAATAGACATGAATTTGTAATTCCCACCTGTTTTTCCCTGCATTTCATTTAAGTGATAGGTGTGTGAATGAAATTTGTTTCTTGTAAAGCTTCTTGCAAAAACTGAAGCTGAGTCTTTACTTCAAAAATACTGGCTGTTTTTATTGATCAACCCCTTGCAGAGGAGAGGGGTCTAATGTATTCAACTTCAATATTTTTTGGACATTATACTTGATACATTTATCATGATCAATCTGTTGCTTTTCTTTTCTCAGTATTGCTGGTTTACAAGTACTTTTTGAAAATTTTTAATGAAAATATGGAAAATAAAGTAAGTTTTTAAAAAGTTTTTAAAGCACAGACAAGATAAATAAATTTGGTGTATGTGCTTTTAATAAGGATGTTTCATTCCATATTTGACTTTAGTGCATATATTTTGAATTACCAATTTCAGGTTTTTTCCACATTAACATAAACTTTCCACAGAATAATTATTATAATGTTTTCTTTCCCAATGATGTTATTTCCCCCAAACAGCTATTTGTTACACTCACATAAAGATGACTCTATGTGTCTTATTTAACTGTATTGGTGGGAGGGGGTTGGAATAGCATGCATTTTAGACAACTTTCACTTCCTACTATTTTAGAAACAGATAAAAATCCTACACATGTCCTTTTACCCATTAGAATCATGTCTGATTATTTTTTCACACATACTTGACCATAATTATGTCAAGTTTCATAAAGCATAAGCATTACTCACTCTGACACTGTGCATTAAGGTTAGACTAGATAAAATAACTGCCAGGGACATGTTCAAGTACAACAGCCATTGTAAGAGAGGCTCTTACAATCCCCACACATTTAGGAGTCTGACAGCCCAGAATTTAAATCTTAGATCCACAATAAACACTTTGTGATCCCAAGCAAATTACATAATCTCCCTGAGCTTTACATTTAACATCTATAAAATGTGAATGCTATCATTTCATTCTAAAGGTTCTTATAAGAATTAAATGAGGTATTTATTTGACCAATAAATAAGCATAAACTATGTCAAACACTCTTCAAAGCACATTGTAAACTTAGCTCATTTAATTCTCACGCTGATTCTATGAAGTAGAGACAATAAGTAACTCTCTTTTACAGAGAAGCTGAAACAAAGAAATGAAGTAACTTTTACTTGCCTAAAAGTCACAGTGATAGTAAGTGGCAAAGGCAGGATTTGAACCCAGGCAGTCTGACCTCCGAGTCCATGCTCTAAAGCATCACACTAAAGTGCCTCTTAAAATACCTACAGCACACGCCTGGCACTCGGCACAATGTTAAGGATCATGAAAACACACGGTGCCCAGTCTAGCATAGAAGCATACAGCACTCTAGAGACACAAAGATGGCTGGGGGCTCAATGTTAATTAAGATGACACATAAAATACGTAAGTACTTCCAGATTAAATTTATATAGTATAAAACCTCTAAAAATACAAGTTAATGCTATTTTAAGAATTTAGGAATTTGTCAAAAATCACTAATGAATTATCTGACATCACTCTCCCAGCACTGAGAGCCTGGATTTTCTTTTAGTAGTGTTAAATAAATCTTGCAAGTAATTAGTAGTTCATATTTTGGTCCTATCAACATTTAGCACTCAATTTCCATTACGAACTACAGGTGCTAAGTTTCAAAAGAAAATACTCAAGTGTACTTTTTTCTAAAAGATTTTATTTATTTATTTTTAGAGAAGGGAAAGGAGGGAGAAAGTGAGGGAGAGAACCAATGTGTGGTTGCCTCTCGAGCACCCTCTACTGGGGACCTGCCCCGCAACCCATTCACATGCCCTAAACTGGGAATCAAACCACTAACGCTCCAGTTTGCAGGCCAACACTCAATCCACTGAGCCGCACCAGCCAGAGCTCAACTGTACAGTTTCAGAAGAAAATTAAATGTACTGTATTTACTTCTTTTTTTAAATCAGTATTATTTTTTTCCTGATCAATAGTGTAATACATGTTTAATGTAAAACTGAGAAATACAGGGGTATAGAGCAGAAAACAAGAATCACCAGTAATCCAACATCATCTTTACTTTTCAATGTAGTTTGAGACATTTAATTTTCAGATGATGACGGCTTCTTTCTTTCAATTCTAAAAACAGATGAAATTTCATGAACTGAAGTAATTATTGTGAAGGTGCTTCAAGAAAACAATGTTCTTCAAATGAGTGAGAAATATTAGCTCCACTTACCATTGTTTTAAATAACAAATACTTTCTCCACTTGTTATGCTTAATGTAAAGTAAGTTCCATCAAAAGACATGATTGACTGAATTCAACTAACTAAAACGTTTTTTAAACAATTTAAGCGCATTTTGATAAAATGAAAGTCATGTTTAGAAACTAATTATTAATTAATGACAAACAGTGGAATTAGAATTCATTCTCTTTCATATTACAGATAAGGCCAAATCACTCAATTGATATCACCCAAGCAATACCATGATTTAGTTTGGTTCCAGATATACTAACAAATTAAAACAGAAAAGTAACTTTTGCTCTTCTAAATACAGTGTCCTATGAAAATAAACTTTCAGGCGACACCAAGACTATTGAGATGAGTACCTATTCGAAAGTATACACTCTCAGCCCTCAAAAACCAACAGCAAATTCCAAGCCACTGGATCAGCCGATAAAGGGCAAGACAAACAGTAATAGTAGTAAAGTAAACTGCCCTTCTCCTCCTCCTACACCCTGACAGTCTTATGGAATCTTTCTGGGTTTTCTACCATAAAACTAAAGGCCTATTTAATATTATTTCGTTTTGCTCTAATTTACAGGGCAGATAAAACTCTTTATGTACCTTTCAATCTTCTAAACTATTAACAAAATTTAACGCTTAAAATGATCCCTTTAAGCATCCTTTTTGCCATTTTGAATCTGTTAAACAAATCAGTGAGCCCACAGATCGGTTTAACATCACTGAAAAGTACTGTGGTAATTCAGTATTCATTATCAGTTTGGGGAAGTGACTGCTTACATCTCAGGAAATTAAACTTGCAGAGGTTTTCAGCTTCTACGCCTTATTTGATTTAATGTCAATCAAGCTAGCACTGGTTTTTATTTTATGTTCAAATGGGTTTCTAAACAAGTTGTTGATATTCTATTTGAAGAAGAAGCAGGTTCATCATTCTGCAGATAATCCTATTAATGACCATTTACACCCTTTTTATGCAGTGTTTAGGCACCAAAAATATTTTCTTCGTGTTTCATTAACAGTGATGAAACAAAGCAACAATTCTCTAGCGGAATTTTGTAAAACCTAGAGTTCCCATAAACTGTACACATGTCTGTGTACCCATGGCTGATTAGCACACTACATTATGTTCTCTATGTCAAGGTAACGGGTAGATGAGATTCCTGCTGAGTCCTAGTGAAAGTTATTTACATGGGCCTCTCTCTACACCCCTCACACTATACCACCACCAGCACCACCACTTAAATTCCAGTCTGCTTTCTGCCCCCAATGCCTTGCTGCCATTTCCAGCCATACCGCCTCCCCCCCGCCCCCACCTGATATAACAGGCACTACTGCCTTTGTTCTGCATACCAAAGTACGCAGAACAGCCCTGGCTAGTGTAGCTCATGGATTGAGTGTGGGCTGCGAACCAAAGGGCAGTGGGTTCAATTCCCAGTCATGGCACATGCCTGGGTTGCAGGCCTAGTCCCCCAGGGGGAGCCATGTGAGAGGCAACCACACATTGATGTTTCTCTCCCCTTCTTCCTCCCTTCCTCTCTCTCTAAAAACAAATAAACAAAAACAAAAACAAAGTATGCAGAACAAATTCGAGATCTGGTCTGAAATATGTGAGATTAGATTTTTATTCATACTGAATGTGACCTAAATAATCCTGAGTCTATTTTGCAACTTTCCACATGTGTAAAATTTCCTTTTAACTGGAATACAGCACCTGAAGGAAAAGGACCACTAGGGAATGTGGCCCTAGAGCACAACAAACCCTGCAGGAAATGAGCGGACTCTGCCTGCTGGGAGGTAGAGTCAGGGCCAGCCCCTGAACACAGGTTCTGAGTCTAAAGAAACATGGTCTGACTCCCTGAGGACAGAACAAAACTAAAACCATAGACATCTGTTGTGAAAAGGTCCTTAAAAATGACCTGGTCCAACTCCCTCATTTTTTTGATGAACTGTGAAGAATTAAATTTTTTTGCAATCCAAATATTCACATATCTGCTATGTTCTGGGTGTTAGTTCATAGATTTGATATTGTAAAGAGATTCCTTTAGCACACACAGGAAATGTGCCTGTCTATCATACATATTCCACTCTGGAGTCTATAAAATGAACTGAAAGGCAGTACAGACTACTGGGGAGAGCAGCAATCTAAATCTTGGGACCGCTTAGTGGAATTTAACACTGTGGAGCACTATGCAAATCATTTAACCTCTTATTTAAAAAGCTGTCTTATTTTGCAGGTCTTTCCCACTCCAATAACATAACAAATTAGATTCCTTTGTTAAACAGAAGCACTGAGTAGTTTGAAAGTTCACACTTGGACATCAGGAAATTGAATTAAAATAAAAAGTGCTGACTTTTCCTTAATTTTATGGTAAAGAAAATTACTCACCAACAAATAAAATATTAGAATTTCCTGAATAAAATTTCTAAAAGAAACATAAGAAACCACCATAGTGAACATCTCTTATGAGTGGATCAAGGAGGAGCAAAATCAGTGGGATTTCTGCTGCCTTTGGAAAGACCTAATTTTTTCATGGGTATGTATAATGTTTTAAAAATGCCAATTAACAAATGTGCACTTCAATCACAGAAGGCAATACAACAGAAAGTACAGTGAACTAGAAAAGGAGAGACAAGAGTTCTGTCTGGCTCCGTCTTGCTCTGTGCCCTTGAGAAGTGCACCTGTGTCACAACATTCCGGTTTCCTTAGGAAGACAAGAGTGAGACTGATCTCTGTGTCACCAGCCCACTGGACTCAACTGTTGTGCATCGACTGGTCTTAAGTTACTTTTCTCTCATTTGGTCATTCAGTGCATACATCGAACACTGAAAGAACAGCAGCAGCTAAATAAAAATATTATAAAAGAGTGTGCAGAATTATTTTACTATAATGAAAATAATTTAAAGCCCAAAAAGCTTATATCAGAGTTCTGCAAATGTTTTATTCGCTGAAGAAAGGAGAGGAGGGATAATAAACAAACTTGGTAAAAATCCAAAATCTCTTACAAAGAAAGGTAAATAAATACATATTCAGACCTTGACCCAAATGTTTCATTAGAACACTTTCCAAACATATGTCTGTGAAGTAACTAAATTAAAAAATTATTCTCAATCACATGAATTACAACTCTGCTGGGGTTAGGATATTGTCTTCTTTTTCCTAATTGATTGATGGGTCGCACTTTCTGTCTCTAAATACTAACTCAATTATTGATCTCTCTAGTGATGGATCTGAACGCCTAAAATTATTCTTTGCATCTTAACATTCATCCTATACCAGAGAAAACAGTTTGTTACTGCATTTTTCTTCCCAGCTTTAAGAGACCAATAACAGAGTCACATGGTTATCAAAGCAATTTTCTCATTATTAATATGTACTGTTATAGTCTTAGCCTACTTCACATCTCTTGAGTATATTGTTTAAATATTAAAACTTAAAGTCTTTTTAAGCATTTAATAAGGTTGCTCCATTTTTGAGCTTTAAAAAATGTTCTTTTTTTAAAAAAAATGTTCTTTTTCTTACACCTCACCTAACAAATATCATTTTCCTATCTTTTATTTATCATATTTTTTTCTGGCATAATTTTAAGTTTGACTAAATGCCACAAATAAACTTCATCTTTTCATTTACTAATAAGCACCAGTCCCTGGTGTTTTTTAGATACACTTTCAAGAGGCAGACAAAAAAACCTCGCGTTTCTGTCCCCCTGATCTCTACTCCTTTGACCCAAAGATTCAAACTGATCTGAGATAACTGACTACACTAACGATTCCCGCTGGGCAACTCTAGGGAGAACACAAACCACGTGACCACCACAAGGGAGTCCTCGACAGAGCAGCTTGCTGCTTAGCCCCTTAGGGCAAGTGCCATGACCACTGCTTATTAATTGAGAGAATGTGCAAGCATGGAAACCTCTTTCTTCCTTCTAAATATGCATTTAAATACCCCGACTGGGGCTTCACTGTGCAAGCAACGTCTGTAAGAGAGAAGTATGATTAGGAAACCACCTTCAAAGACTGAATACTACCACGGCTGCAGTGTTCGCTCCCTTGCAGTCTGGTCTCCACAACAGTTTTTCCATTGTTTGCAGTTAGACTTTTCAGCCTAAAAGCTAAAGAGTGAATCATCCTATTTTTTTGTTGTTCTATATTATTTCACATTAACATTAAGCCTCTGCATTTTACCCTTCTCTCTTGCATTTTTTAGAGTACCTATTATTTGTTTAAAAAAGGGGCACGAGTCTTGGAAGCAGATTGACCCAGCCCTGCCTTTGGTAGCAGGGTGACCCAGGGCACATTCCCCTTCTCTCTGTGTCCCCCCATCCTCTCACTACGACTACCATCAATTTCATGGAGCCGCTGTGAGGAGCAGCACAGAGCACCTAACGAGCAGTACGAGCAAAGGTCCTGCCCTTCTGGAAAATACTCTTCTTCACTCCAGCACTCTCCGTTATTGAACCTCTCTCTCTAGGTGTCCATTTCTCAACTGTAAAACCAAAGAAAATAAAGCTCCAGGTACAGAGTGAAATAATTTACATAAAGATTAGAAATAATTTATATAAAGCAGTTGGCACAATAACTCAACGAACATTAGTCCTAACTTACAAACACTAGCTCTCCTCCTTCCAACCAGAGGTCATGCTGCTGAGCACCTCTAAGTTGGCTGCTTCTCACTTGACCATTTCAATTTGTCCTTCCATTGACATCCACACCTGTACTGTGGGCACCAGGAAGCAGCACAGCATTTCCGCTGGTGCCTTCCCTTCAAGTCTGAAGTAGATGCCAACTGATTAAGCACATACAGAAAGGCTATGAGGCAGCCCCGGCGAGCACCATACGGAACTTCTGGTTATGCTATAATATGGTTTAGGTGCTTCTCAAGCACAATAATGTAATATATACTTCAGCTTTAAATAAATTAACCTGAGAGATAGAAGTCTACAGACTATAAATACTAAAATTCCTGACAGAAGACCAAATAAGACAATACAGAAGGCACTAAGGAAATCAGTCCCATGATCTGCTAATAAAACCTGCAGGAGCAAGAAGTCAAGAGCAACAGGGAAAACATGTAGCCATAATTTAGTAGCAAATTGGGACTGGGTCCTCAAAAAGCAGGCTCAGTTTTTGTGAGCTTTACTTTTTAAGCTTAAAAAAATATTTAACTCTCTAGACAATGCTCACCTATGGCTCTGGAATTCTGCAGTTCTTAAATTCTAACAAGCCACTGTTCTCATTTGTTCTTCATTAATAGAATAATATAAGGATCCTCATGAACTATCACAATTCATCTGAGCTTTGTGACTTTCGAATTTTATCATGGTTCTAAACTTGCTATATTGATGGTACATGGATTCTCAAAGCACATATTCTTTGCCCACATTCATTCACCGAGACACCTAAACAAAAACCTCAATAATCTATCATCGTGGCATAGAGCAGTATAATGCCTATGAGCAAAATTCACTCACAGCAGTCCTCCTCCACAAACGAACATCGCGACAGTCTGTAGGTGATTCCTAGTACAAGCACATGACTTTAATCATACACAAACCCTACAAAGCAATTCATCATCTTTTATGTATCTTGGGCCCAAAGCAGAGAGGAAAGGACATAAAAAGAATTTCTTTATAACTCCCTGGATCACTCGAGCAGGCCTCTTGTTAGACATTATCTCTTCTCATCTGCCACTGCTGCTAAGCACGCACTTTCCTCTCCACTCTGTCAGGTCTTTCCTTGAGACAGCGTGGTGATGCGTCTTCGTTACGCTCTTTTTCTCACCATGATTCTAACCCAAGCCATCCACACCTTAGACTCACCAAAGCCCATTTATTAACTTCATGAATTTCTTCTCTTCTCTAGAACCCACACCAAAGACTCCCAATTTTCCCCTTCAGTGCTTACTATCTATTGCTGTAAGTGTTTACATCTTACCCTCCTAATAGTACTAAATTAGTTGGCAGAACTTTGTCAAGTTATCTGACTCATGGGCACCAAATACTAAAGCAAGATCATTTAAAAAAACTGTTAGAAAAGATATTCATGAGATATAAATAACAAAACAAATTCTAAAATTAATAAGTCTGAAAGAACAAATGTTCAGAGTGAATATAGAGCATGTTTCTGCTTTCAAACAGTTAATAATCCTGTATGCATCTACTTGGACTGATCTTCAACATATCATCACTATCTAGCTACTGAATAAAATAAAGCACCGGACAATGGGCAGCGTGCATATACCATTTTACACAGATGCACAATCTGTATAAAAAAAGAAATACATACACACATGTATCTGCATAAACTAATCTCTGGAAAGGTAAAAAGAAACGGGTAACAAGACTTAACACCAGAAACTTGGCTGACTGGCCAGGGCACAGGGAAGACGCTTTTTCACCCACCTCATTTTGCGCTATTTCAATTTCATATTATATCCATGTATTGACCACTCCAAATAATATTTTAAATAGAATAGAATAATTAGCTTGCCTGATGAAAACATTTTTAGGTATGTGTATTTCAGGGAATTAACCCATGAATTAAGATGCTCTACTATGTGCCTGATTCGTTATGATAAAGGCTCGTATTTGTCTAATGATTTCTTGTGTAACTAGGGAGATTCTAAATGCTAGCCCCTATACAACTTTATGCTTAGATATATTTTTATCTTTAAAAGGTATCCATAATCAATAACCACTTCTACATTAAATTTGTAATCATTAACCTTATTAGTGAAGACAGAATGAAGAAATGAGAAAGTGTGTTGTGAAACTAGAAACACAGACTGACTCTCAGCTAGAGCTAATCTATCTGAACAGCAATTGCACTTTTTCAGGGCAGAGGCCAGGGCCAATTCCAGCCTGTCACCTATTTTCTGCAAAGTTTTATTGGAACAGGCCATGCCCATTTGCTTGTGTACTGTCTACAGCTGCCTTTGCAGTAGAATTCCAGACCCGACTAACTCTGACAGAGACCACACACTCTGCGAGGCCAAATATACTTACTTCCTGGCCCTTAGGAAAAAATCTACCTGCCCCTGCCTAAGAGTAGAATGCAAACTGACTACATCTACAGGAAACATTTTTGTAAGCATTAAGAATGTAAAGCTCCACTCTGAGCAGGCAGCACATCAAACCTATTTTCAGAACAACATGAAGACATTATTTATCTTTTTCATCTGACTTTCCCCAAGTGCACCATGGACTTTCCCAGAGACTACACGATGTATGGTGTCACAACAGACTGCACACAGAAGCAGACAGGAAATACAGCTGTTTTCACTTAAGCCAGACATTAAAGAGATTTGAAAAAACAGGGTTACTCTTCTGACTAAATATTTTTTCCTTTACAGAAGCATTATTTTAGTTAAATATGGGCTATGTGTTAACATAAAATGAGTTTATTAATGTTAATTTTAATTTTCTCAGTTTTAACTGTAGTAAATATCGGTAAATTCAACCCACATAAATGAAAGCTCTCTCGCATGCTCAATAATGTTTATAGGTGTTTGGAGACCAGCAAGTCTGAGAACCCACGCTGCTGCAGCTCTAATGCATCACAGTGGCGTGGTTAGCCAGCCTACCAGAACAGCCTATATACTTGGCAGGGTTAGGATAAACACAGAGGGTCTACCAGGACATGAGTACCACCACCACCATCCAGTGGGCAGTTTAAGGAGATAAATGGTACAATTCTAACTAGGAGCTCTCTGGAGTACTCGTTAAAACTTTGTATTGAAAACCCTGAAATGCAGCTAACTTGTCCTTTCAGTGTACTCCAGGGGAAATGCCCGGCCAAGGCTCACCCACTGCCTCCGTGCCCCGGCAGTGACCACAGCACTCCAGAGTGCTGTAGCAACTTCACAGGGTGTGGCGGGGCATGTTTTAATTTTAAGGAGCACCCAAAACATTTGGCAGAGACTGCAAACTACCAACTCAAGGTATTCCACTGTTTCAACATTAAATGGTACTACATTCCTTGAAATCAAGTCCAACCTTGTGAAACTGGGTTTTCAGTGGTGACCAATAATAAAGTCGAATCAACATGGACTAAAGTAAGAGCAGACATGTCCAAATGGATTCCAACTGGATTTGAGATGCTGTATAGTACCCAACAGGCAAACACATCATCATAATAAGCAATTATGGTTATTTAAAAATAAAATCGTATTCTTTCAATTTAGGTGCATTATTTCTTCAAATAGCTTCTACATTTTAAATACATAAGCACTCATTTTCTACAACAATTTAGCTACTCTGACCTTGTTTTAACATCTCACAAATTAATTAGTTGACTAAAATATATGGCATTTGTTCATTTTATATTTGCATTAGAGGCCCAATTTTACCTCTCCATAAATAATACTTTGGTAGACTGAAGTTGTCGTTTTCCAGAGCATCTAGGAATAGACCTATTTTAAAAAGCTAAATTTTAAAGATTTCACAAACTCATCATAAAGCACTGTGAAAGAATGAATGTATAGGAATACATAAACCATCAAAAAAGACTTCATATACATTCTCATGTTCAAATAAAGGACATATTTATGTGTTAGAATAAAATTATACCATCAGATAATTCTATGTGGTCTTAAGCATTTTCCTATTTTCAATAAATATATCAATCTTCTTGCAATCAGAAAAGTAAACTCTAGTTTTTTAAATATCTGGGATGATTTATGAACACATTCTTCAAAAAAAGCAGTCATTAATTGAGAGCTTTAAAAAGTGAATGAGTAGTATTAAACTAAATCCTGTTCGAAAAAACATTTTAGTATTTTTTTTATTAAACTAAGGACAAAAGAACAAATGAACACATTTGTACAATTAGCAAACATTCTTATCTAGATCATTCTTCTCGCTTTAAGCTATAGAAGTGACAAATGTGTTTAAGAAGTTAAAAGAATAAAAGCAAGTGCATAAATATGTTTCTAGATGTATGGCCTAATGCAGTAGGTGCTCTGCAGGGTCCAGTGGCACAGCCTCCCCTATCACCCAAGCTGGGTATTCAAGGTGTGCCCTTCCTGTGGGCTGAGTACACCCTCTTCTCGTAGGTGAGCCTTGGTTGCTGTTGGCAGGTCACTGGGAGGGATTCACCTAGGCATCAGCTGCAAGGACTGGCTGTGACCACTGAACACCAACCTCCGCCCTCTACTGGAGGATCAGCTGTGCAGGGCAGGGTGGTGGTGCTCCAAGGTAGACTCTAGTTGTCCACTGGGTGCACAGGAGCTGGGATTTCTTGGGTGGTGAAACCAAGGTCAGTTCCCACCTGTGTTCTGCCCAGGTCCGTCCTACCTGAGTTATAAAGCAATCTGAGATGGCTGCTATTTGTGCGGCCAGGCTTGGAGATTCCCAGGCAAAGCCAAGCTGTGAATCTAGGCTGGCTGCTGCTAGTCCTGAAAGGATTAAGAAAGTTGTGAAGCTTGAGCCAAAATCAGCCTTCATGTGGAAAAGCCATGCTGACAGCTGTTAGTGGGGTGGGAGAGAGTCTCAGGAGATCTCCAGGGTCAGGCAAGCCCTGTTAGCCAGGTTGATGGAGCCTCCGTTACGACACAGGCCTGCTGGCTCTACAGCTCTGTTGGGGGAGGGTTCAGAAGAGGGACAATGACCTCTTCCCACCTTTCTATCTGGGAGAAGGCTGTCCCCCAACTCCCGCCTTGATGCCTGGCACTTCAGTTCCTCCCCATATGCCACTGATGCCTTTCAAGCCGCTAACCCCAGTGCTGGAGCTCAGAGGGAGTGAGTCTGAAAAAGTCCGAGTGTGGATCCTTTAAGGGAAACTGCTTGGGACTCCAGAGGTTTGCTCCACTGACTCAATCCCCACTGGTTTTTGCAGCCAGAAGTTATAGGGATTTATCTACCTGGCTCTGGAACCCTGGGTTAGGAAGCCTGGTGTGGGGCTGGGATTCCTCGCTCCCAAATTATCCCTCATAAATTTTTACCTACCACGCGTGAATGTAGGACCAGTTCATTTTGTGTCTTCACCCCTCCTACAGGTCTGGATGGATGTAGATTCTTTAATTCTGTAGTTGTCAGACTTCCATTCAACCTGATTTCTGATGGTTCTGAGTGACAGTCGTTCGATAATTTAGTTGTAATTTTGATGTGTATGTGCAAGGAGGTGAGCTGTGTTTACCTATGCTGCCATCTTGACTGGATAGTTATTATAATATTACTGTAATGTGCTATACTTTACATCCCCATGACTATTTTGGAACTACTAATTTCTGCTTCTTAATCTCTTCACCTTATTAATTCAACTCCCTTCCCCTCTGGTAACCATCAAAGTGTTCTTTGTATCTATCAGTATGTTTTTATTTCATTTGTTTATTTTGTTCTTTACATCCCTCATATAAGAGAAATCATATATCATGTCTTTATATGACTTATTTCACTCAGCACAATACACATCCATGTTATTGCAAATGGCAAGATTTTATTCTTTTTTAGAGCTGAGTAATATTCCATTATATATAAGCTCTGTCCAGGAAAATATTACTCAGAGCTTACCTTGCAGCTGTGAAAACCAGTGGAGATTGTTGCTGAGTAGAGGGAGGGCTGCTGCATTCCCAGATGTTCCTCTTAAAGGGCCCATGTACAGACTTACAGATGGGCTCAACTTGCTCAACTGAGTAATATTCCATTATATCCAAGGTCTGTCCAAGGTCTGTCCATTGTATTAGCCATTGTTAATACAATGAGAACGGTTTGCAACACTGATATAACCTGGCCGCCAAGGAGAGTGGACTAGCATAAGCATATGTGAACACTGACAACTTCACTATACTTGTCAGGGCAGTAGACACCACTGAGTGAGCATGTGTATTGTGTGGCCATCACATTCAAAATACTGAGAGAGTACAGCAATGAATCTGCATCAAATTTGGCATTAAGTTTGCACATTCCTCTGTGGAAACTATTTAGATGACTCATAAGGCCACAGCTATGGGCAATTGGTGACTGGCAGCCTCATCACGACAACATGCCCACTCATGCATCACATCTTGTGCAGTTTTTTGTCAAAACACAATCACCCAGGTGACTCAGCCCCAATATAGCCCAGATTCAGAACCATGCAACTTCTGGCTTTTTCCAAAACTAAAGTCACCTTTGAAAGGGAAGAGATTTTGGACCGCTGATGAGATGTGGGAAAATATGATGGGGCAGCTGACGGTGACCGGGAGAATGGTGCAAGGTCCCAAAGTGCCCACTTTGAAGGGGACTGAGGTGTCACTGTCTTAAGTACAATATTTCTTGTGTCTTGTATTTCTTCAATAAATGTCTTTATTTTTCATATTACATGGCTGGATTACTTCTGGACAGACCTTGTATAAGCATCATTTCTTTATCTATTCATCTATTGGTGGGGCATTTAAGTTGCTTCCAAATCTTGGCTATTGTAAATAATGCTGCAATGAACATATGACTGCATACATCTTTTCAAATTAGTGTCTTGAGTTTCTTTGGATAAACACCTAGAAATGAAATTGCTGGGTCCTTCTTTGTCTCCTGTTGTAGCCTTCATTTTGAAGTCTCTTTACCTGGTAGAAGTATTATTACCCCAGGGTTTGTTTTTCTTTGCTTTCCATTTTCACAAAGTATCATTTACTTTCAGTCTGTGTCTTGGATCTGATGTGAGTCTCGTATAGACAGCATATGTGTGGGTCTCATTTTTCTATCTATTCAGCCACCTTTTCCATTTGCATTTAGAGTAATCATTGAAAAGTATATATTTATTGCCATTTTATTATTCACACTTTTTATCTCTCCTTCTTCCCCTTTCTCACTTCTTTGTCCTTCCTGCCACTTCCTTCCTTTCTCCTCCTCCTTCTTCTTAAAGGACACCCTTTAACATTTCTTGTAACACTGGTTTGATGGTGACAAACTCCTTTACCTTTTTCTTGCCTGGGAATTCTGTATCTGTCCTTCAATTCCAAATGATAGTTTTGCTGGGTAGTTTGAATGGGTGTTTTCTGCTACCTTATTTTCCAAATCACTGATTTATCTTCTGCTTCATCTAATCTAGTATGGATTTCTTCTAATGTATTCTTCATTTCAGGCTGGTCATTTTTTATGTTTTCTGTGGCAACGCCACTGGAAGCAGCTTTGGCTGGGACTGCAAGTTGGGTGGGGTGGAGATCTCAGGGAATTACCAGGCCAAGGAACCAGTGTTAGCCAGGTTGATGGAAACTCAGATATGGTGCCTGCCTGCACTTGCAGGGGGGAAATTTAGCAAACAAACCATGGCTTTCACTGGCACTTTTCTCTGGGAGAAACTTGTCCCCCCAAATCTCACCCTGAAGCAAGACAATTCAGTTCCTCCCCATTTGTCCCTGGTGCCTTTCAAGCTGTAGCTCAGAGCAAGTTGAGTCCATCTGTAAGTCTGTACATGGGCCCTTTAAGAGGAACATCTGGGAATGCAGCAGCCCTCCCTCTACTCAGCAACAATCTCCACTGGTTTTCACAGCTGCAAGGTATGAGGACTTCTCTTTCTGGCACTAGAATAGAACCCTGGGCTAGAGAGCATGGTGTGCCGTGGGGACCCCTAGCTCTTCAGGGGACTTCCACAGCTGGCATATCCCTCCCAATATTTAAATGCCACACATATGGCTATAGAACCAGTCCATTCTGTGTTTCTGCCCCACCTACCAGTTTCAATATGGCTTCTTCTGTACATCCTTATTTGCAGGACTCCTACTCAGCTACACTTCAGGCAGTTCTCAATGACTGTTCTGTAGTTTAGTTGTAATTCTGATGTGGTCCTGGGAGGATGTGAGCACCACGTTTACCCACTCGACCACTTTGACTGAAAGCCTCATGTCAGATGATTTTCATGACCTCACTTTCCATTTTGATACTAAAGCAAACTAAACAGATTTACAATGGAAAGAAGTATGTTCCATTCACCCAAACCTGTAATATCCTTTGTACTAGGAATGATAATAGATGTTGAGCAGAATAAAAGGAAAAATTAATGATGCATACTGAAACACCCAAGCATGATTCTGTTTTAAAGATTCAGTTTAGAAATAATTAATGTAGGAATGGGAAGAGGAGGAAGGAAACTACACTCTCATCTTCCTCGGTATAAATTAGAGAAAAGAATAAACATTTTTTTAAAAAGGAAGAGTAGTAAAAATACACTATAAAAAAACTTAGAGGTAAAATGCCAAGGGGACAAAAACAGCTAGAAAAGTTGCCTCAAGGAGGCAGCAACTCTGAGCAAGATCTCAGAGAAGACAGATCGAGTTAACTGAGTTGCCAAGGAAGACAGAAATAGGGAAAAAAGAACACAAAAAAAAGAGAAATGGGATTTAAACTCTGCTAGGAATTGTGACAACCAATTCCAGCTGGGCAAAAAGGCTTCTTACTTGGGAGCAGGGAAGCCAGAAAAAAGTTCGTATACATAGTACAGTATGTTCCCGGTGGCAGAGTGAAGAAGGAAAGACACATGCATAAATGTACCCGTGCATGTGCGCATGCGTGCGGAATACAAGGACTACAAGACATTTTAGAAAAAGAAATAAATGCAAAAACTAAAACTCAGAGGACTTCGTTAAGTCCCTCAAGGTCTAATCTATAGTTAACAGAAGAGTATCCATATTTCTGGATGCCTGATCTAGTGAACAAGAAGAACTCTGTTTCCAGTTCAGCTTCAGTCCTCTAGCAGAAATTTAAAAAAAAAAAAAAAAGGAATTATACAACAACACTCACCCAACGTCTCTAGTAGATTTAAAAACAAGGTACACCTCTTACTATAAGATGTACAAAATCCTTTTTGAAAGTACACAGTAGATCTTTAAACATTTTAAAATATGAATCGATTATTGATAGAGGATGTATATTGTTAATATATACTATTTAGACCACTAACAAGACAAATAAAAAATAAAACCTAATGGTGATAATAATCTGTTTTTGGTTATTAAGAAAAAAAGAGGAAAGAAAAAAATTACAAAACCACCTAGAAAGCATACTCTTTTCCAGTATGCTTTAACTAGCATACTGATAGTTAAAGACAGCTGTTTTGACTATTATCACCTCTGGTTGAACTGGTATTTCAACTTAACATTCTTTTTTATGCATAATGTTTGTGAAAATGCAAAGCAGAGCACCTGGTACGTGAGACACACTTAAAAAACCACAGACAGTATCACTTAGTTTTATCATAGGCTCTTATTAAATGTTGGTCTCCTCCCTTCCTAGTTGTGATAGTTTTCATTTTGCAGCTACTTGTAACAAAACACCAAGAGCTCTGCATTCAGTATCTTCATTTTAACTCCCACTGAAAACTCAAGTTACTACCACCTGCAATTCCCCACCCACTGAAACTGCTCACGTTATGTTCACCATGTCTACAAAATTGCCTCATCTACTAGTCTTCTTAGTATGGATTTGGATTTTATATGACCTCTATGGCAAACACAGCTAACTAATCTTGAAACTTTAAAAAATCCTGGTTTGGATGACACCAATCCTTCCAGTTCTCATCTCTCACTGACCTTTCTTAGTCTCCTTTATATACTCCTCTTTCCCTACCCACCCTGTAAATGTTGATGTTCTCTAGTACTCCAATCTCATCTCTCTTCTCACTTTTCACACAATGTTCAAGAATATTCAAGTGACAAAGATACACAGTATTTTTGACACATCTTCCAGCAGATAAAGGAGCAGAAAATGACTACATATTTTATAGACCATGGAAAAAAGCTGTAAAACAACGATGTATGATTAGATAAGTACGAATTGTCCCATTAATATTCTTTTACGGATTGCCCATCAGCTATCCCTTTTTAATAGATAAGTGGCAAAAGCATCACATGTACAAAGTAAATTTATGAGAAAAACTGAAGACATTATCACTAGTGATCTTATTTTTCTGAACACTGGGAGAAGATTCCCTTTACCTAACTTCACACTGTAAATATCTTTTTACATGTCTGCTTACCCTCTGGATAAGAGATCCCTCTCCCTGCCTTTTCATCTTTGCACTTCTGGAAGGTAAGTGATGACTGGACTACCACAAGGAAGAGTACAGGAAAGAGGAGAATGGAAAGAAAAGTGAGCAATGAAAAGAAAGCGAAGGGTGAAGAAAGGAAAGAGAAGTTTTTTTTGTTTTTTGTTTTATTAAATTTTATTTATCTTTAGAGGGGAAGGGAAGGAGAGAGGGAAAGAAATATCAGTGTACGGTTGCTTCTGCCGGGAACACATAATGTATCGTGTGTCCCCTGCCAGGAACTGGTCTGCAACCCAGGCATGTATCCTGACTGGGAATCGAACTGCGATCCTCTGGTTCGCAGGCCCACGCTCAATCCACTGAGCTACACCAGCCAGGGCTGGAAAGAGAAGTTTTAAAGTGCTAAAAAAATATTCTCCTACATCAACATTATTTCATCTTGTTATAAAATCATTTTTTGCTCTTAAAAGCAAAAGGCAGAGCATTTCTTAAATATGTACATTAGGTAGTGTACAAACATAAAAAAGAATCCCAGACTTAAGAGTAAAGAATATATCCACATGAAATAACACAAAGACAGTCAAAATAATATACTTCCGATTGTGGGTGGGTGTAAGCACACATGTGTGTGTGACATACAAAGTAATTAAAATATTTGAAAGCATATTAGGCTATTTGTATTATCATCTAAGAGCAGGGTAGGTATGCCCATTAAGAAAAGACAGCTATCAATAATTCATTAAAAAACTACACTTGCAAGTTGGTTATTTGTGTTAACCAATATTTATATTAACCCAACTACTGTACACCCTATACCTAGGAAAAAATCAAAGGTATAAACTGTTATGGGGGCAATCAATTATTTTGCTAAAAATGGTATTCAAAGGCTAAAGTGCATACACAGAAAATTCTGCCATAATCAAATGTGGGCTGGAACTAGACTACATTAGAAATGGAAGTGGATTGAGTGCCAGCCTGCAAACCAAAGGGTCGCTGGTTCAATTCCTATTTAGAGCACATGCCTGGGTAGCAGGCCAGGTCCACAGTAGGGGCACATGAGAGGCAACCACACATGACTCTTTCTCTCCCTCTCTTTCTCCCTCCCTTCCCCTCAATCTAAAAATAAATAAATAAAATATAAATAAATAGATAGACAAATAAATAATTGGAAGTGAATACCTCTCTAAAGGAAAGAAATTCTGTGATTAAAATATATATTAAAATGTATTTTTCACTGGTTTGTTTTTAAGTATATACTGGAAGCAAAGGCTTTTTCAAATTCAACACACTTTAGAAATCTGAGTTTTTTAATGTCTGATGTTAGTTGTCATAACTCTTTAGGAGAAAGCCAAAGTTTTCTTTCCTATTTATTATATTCCAAAGGATATGAGTAACAAAAACTATGTCACTACAGAGAAAAAAATGGTATGAATAAATTTATTTTTTCTTCTTGGACTTGCCTGGTCAAATGTATTATACATGTTCATATACATGATAATTTTTCTAAAATTATCTTGAGCATCATTTCATATCAAACATTGAGAACTCTATTTTAGAGTCTACCAGCAAATGACTTAGTTTTGCTATTAATACATAGAGAAATTATAACTCAAGAATTTTATGCTATTAATCCAACAGGTGAAACCCATTCATCAATACAGTCATGTTTTCACTGTCAGAATTATTTTAGCTACATAAAATATGCCATGTGTTCAATCATATTTTAATATATTGAACAAAAATAAATATATGCTAGTAGTACTATACTTTATATTTAGAATACTATTATTTAAAATATATTCCTTCTAATCATATGTAATGGTATCAAATAAGAGCATTCCTTAAAATAATCATTTGTGCACACAACTGTTTAGCACTGGGCAGCAAATTTTCCTCTTCGTTGGTCACTAAACTGATATATATACAATAAAAAATTAAGCTTAAAGAAAATTAATTTTTGTTTTTTCCCAAGTTACAAGCTAGCCACATAAATTATGTCATTTGATTCTCACAATAATCCTCTAACATTGTAATTGTTACTCAGTAACAGCAAAAAGCAAAAGTTCAGCTCAGGAAAAACTAAACACCCTGTCCAAAGGCAAATAATTCGTAAAGAAAGGTATAGAATGTGATCCCGAATCTTATGATTCTAAATGCCCTCCTCCACAGTGTCACTCTGTCCATCCAAAATGACTTATGCATCAAGATCCTCTTTTACATCCACCAAGAAGCTCTATGAACTACTCAGCAAATAAACATGAAAAATCATTACACTTACTCTACATAAAAGACTGGTAACTACATCTGACGTTTAAACACCATTTTTCACCACTAAAATACTAACTGCTACTCCCTCAATCATTTTACTTCTACACTTCCTCTTCATCCTGCAAATTCCTATCACATCATCACACAAACACCTGGTACCTTTTGACCAAACACCTGCCCTGACCCACATGTTTGTGAGAGGCTCGTTAACTCACCAGTGAGCAGTGGTGAGAACGCACCTTCAGCACGGAGAGGCACACTAATTATGGTACAAAGATCACTGTGGTAGAGCAATTCCATATGTAACCGATTCACTCATCAACACTAAAAGCCACAATTTTAACCATTCAGAATATTAAAGAAAAACACTAATTATGTCCTTGGAACACCTGTATTAGTCAGACCAAATCAATATAAATAGAAAAAATCCTCTCCATCAATCAAAGCATCTGTAAACAGAAACAGACTTTCACACACCCATACATACTGACACATTTCTAAAAGCACCTACCCTTTCCAAACAAACTTTGATAATACTGTACATAGTACATAATAGGACACAGTATGTTCTATCTGAATACACTTCTTGAATAAATCCTAAAGGATTTAAAATGTACTAATGAAGGAAAAATATTTCAAGGAAGTTCACAGTGATTTAGGTGAAGGAGGGGGTAGCCAATCTCTGTTTTATCTAATTTGAAAAAAAAACCCAAATTTTCACAAATTAGGTTTGGTTACTGAGGGGATCCTACAACCACTTCATCAAAGCTAAGCTTCAAGACATAAATGTTGCAGAGAAGGCTGAAAACTGAATCTCCGATAGGAACAAGGAAATTAAGAAAATAAAGGTTTCCAAAGAGGGAAGAACTGACAGCCAAAATTCTGGCAAATGCCCCAAAGCTCTAACCTTAGAGATACTCTAAAAGGCTGCAAGAGCTTCTACCTGCAGCCAGGAGCTGAGACCCCTAGCTTAGGGCAAGACCATGGGTAGTAAAACAGAATAAAGATTGCGTACTCTGTTCTTCGGAAATGAAATAATCACAATGAATTGGTGATACCAATTTAGTCTATGTTGTGTTCAGCAGTGAGGTTAAATACTTGATTCTGAGGGCTTTGTTTTTTGATTCTGGTTTGATTAATCTAAACCCCCATGTTTCTTTAGTATCAAGGACTGCCTATGATGATTAAAAGTTTAGCACTATTTGGAAGTAACTATAGTCCTAGTTTGACAATTATCAAGGATGTGTTGACTGACTTTGAAGGTACACCAATCAACTCCATAAATATTGCCACCATTTGAATTCACTTTATTGTTTTTATAAGGTTATGCCATATAATCTTTAATGAAAAATATTTAAAAATTAACAGAATAGAGTATTTCAATTCTAAGTAGTGTAGTAATAAGTATCAATCTGTGTAGTAATTATCAAACTACACAGATTGATAATCATCCTTCCAGTTCAATTTTTAATATTCCACAAAAATGTTATAATACAGTATTTAATAAAATGTGACCCAGGAATCCACTTTAGTACACCTAAACTACTAACATTATTACAAAGTAAATAAATATGCTGTTTCCCTCACAGACCCTTCCCCAAAGATAGTTGTGGTTAAGCAAAAGAAACCAAAAAAGCCCAAAAGCATTGTAAACACTCACCTTTTGTTGACTGGCTTTTCATCCTTTTCATACGGACGGACAAACCATTTTCCAATCCTAACGAAGTTCTTATCCATTAGGCACCTATGATAATTACATAAAAAATTACTTTTATATAGTCATAAATTGAAGTCACTGCATCAATAATCACAGATAACACACACTTGGAAATAAAAACATCACCAATCAAACTACCAAACTGTTTTCCTATCACTTAAATTTTTACGTTATACTTACTTAAAGAACTTTCTGACTTTGGATATAGATTTTTATTATATATTATAAGCAAAATTAATTGGTTGATGTATTCCTAAATTATACTTCTGAATTACTTCGAATCCAATCACATTTCTGAATTACTTCAATTCTGGGTCATCAGGAGTACTGAGAGTCTAAGTCACATTTCTTAAGAGCACCTCAGAGATAATTCTTCCAAGTCACTGATGCCCATTTTACAAGTTTTAATGCTGGCTCTTTCTTGCTTGGCATATGATAGGCAACCCTTAGCAAGGACCTCAGTTTAAAACAAAGCACAACAGAGCTGATTTGACTTAGGTATTTCCCTTCTGTAGGCATAATAAAGCACTTGGGTATGGCTTTGCAAGAAAGCAAAGAACTACAGTCATTTCTTCAATAACAAATATTTGCTACCCTCACAACTAAGTTGTGCCCTGCTTCTGTGTTCATGACATTTTGTGTACACTGTGTTTCAATGTCAAATCATGGGGTAATCTTTCTAAAGACAAATTAAATAGCAATTGAACTCAACCAACAATGCACACAATTAAACTGAAGTGACAACAATATAGACAGCCTTGACCAAGTTCACTCATGTGCAGGTGAATGACAACTGTACCATAACTGCCATCTTGCCAACTGTGAGATGCCATCATTTGTAAGGAGTACTCCTGGTTTTAAAAATACCAAATTGTGGGAGAATCTGTACATTTGAAATTGATGAAATGCAGTGATTTCTAACATTATTCAGTGAAACAGATTTTGCCAGAAAGCTCAGTGTGATTCTTCTTTACAAGGTTCTACCCATCAGTGAAAGAGCTGTGCAGCAAGTCTTCACTCAACAGTCAGGGAATTCTGCACGTGGCCGTGCCTCTGTAATCTCCACACCATCCAGGACGACCAGAACAGTTCAAACCTTCACCCAACTCATTAAAGGTTAGACAGATTGGTAAGTGGCAATATTTCTGCTGGCCACAATGTAACTCCCGATGGGCAGAGACAATCTGGAGCACTGCTGCACAAACCGGTTGAAAGTCACTTTCAAAGTAACCCAATCTGTTTTCCTAAGATTATAAATTAACTTGCTTTCTAGGGTTAAAGAATATGTGACTCTGTTCAAGTTAGGATAGGAAATATGGAATATCAAATAAAGTACTCAAGAAGCAAAACTGAAAAAGTATCTCCCTGAAATTTAATTGTATTTTTAAAGCTAGACAACATATATAGATTTTATCAATGAAAAACTCCACTGTTTGGTACCCGGTTCCTTCCTCCAATAACACTCCCAATAACTATCACTACAATCACTACTACCACCACCATTTACCTTCTAACTATATGGTATAAATGGTACAATGTCGATTTCCATACATGAAGAAGCTGAGGCACAGTGAGAATGTCACCTAGACAAGGTCACACAGTGAACAGACAGCGCTGTCGGGATTAACCCCAGGTATATCATCTGATCACAGAGCCAGGACATGAACTACTGCCACACCCTGACGCTCATGCTGCCACATATCCTCAATGCCTTCATTTTTGAAACCCAGATGCATCTTATAATTGATGAGTCTATTTAACGATTCTTTACTCTCCAAAACCTGTTATAAATTGAAGGTATAGCTTAAAATCAATGATGCTTAGAATGAAAGCAATAGGGCATGTAACAGGTACAGAATCACATCAAACACTAAACTTGTCTTCTTCTGACACGTACCCCCACTTAACAAGTACCACTTTAAATAAAGTGCTCATCCTCTCATATATATCTGGAAGGCCAGTGTTCAAAAAAATTATTCAATAACAGAGAAAACAACATTAATTTATGGTTTATAAATAGAAAAAAATCTAAGACTTTAGACAACATAAAAGAGTAAAATATCTCTGACTAAAGAAGACAAGCTGGAAAGTCCGTTTCAAAACCCTTGCCCTTCTATGAAGTAATGGCCTCAAATTTATTTGCTGACTTCATTCCAGAACTAACAACTAGGGAGTGTGGGGGATGGAGGAGCAGCATGGAGCCAAGACCACTCAAGGACAAAGGCAAAAGGCAAAAAACTCATGAAAATGCCAAGATTCTAACCCTCTGCACTGATATATCTCCTGGAATTCCCACTTCACATGCTATTTCTTTGTCAAGCAATGCCAACAAAAAGTTATTACCACTACTACACAAAACAGTCATGGAAACTACTGATCCTTCAATCTGAAGCCATCTGCTTCCAAATGAGAATCATAAGTTACTTATGTGATTTTCAACTGCTAATCAGTTTTTATGTGATCAGTGATTTCCTACACATGGAAAGGAAAACATGAGAACACAACTGTGTTAGATGAAGTAATGTTTTTACTCAGTTTTCTAGGTACTAGATTTGTAACTGACATCTCTGTGTAAGGAAGCAGTCACAGCCACACTGTCAGCAGAGATACGGCAGAAAGTTGGCCCGATCACCAAGTACCTTATGTAAGTTTGGGGCCAAATTACTGAAAGTGCTGAGTGCTATGCTCCTTTTCTCTTTCCTGACCCCTTAACCAATAGACAATCAATTACTCAGGTAGATACAGAGATGAGCAAGTATGACCAAAAGTCCCCTTTTACTCAAGAAACAGGTAAAAAGAACTCAGCAACAATCACCACCAATTTCTATACTCTCCAATTACCTAAGTCTCAAATCTGGCTGGTCCAAAAAAGAAAATTCACAAACCCCATCTCTATCTCCACCAGACCCCCTTCTGTCTGTCTGTCATGGGAAGATATGAGAGAGAAGTGAATGTTGTCTTTCTAAGGAAGGCAGTCCTTCTACCTGATCGATACTTGGGACCACATGGTTCAAGAGCCGACTATACTGAGGTAGTAAGCCCTTAGTTCTCAATCCATTTAGGGATCATGATTCTATGATTTTTTAAAAATCTAATATAAGTTATTATAGACTTCAGGCCAAGATGGAGGTGTAGGTGGAAACACTGTGCCTCCTTGCACAACCAAGTTTAAAGACAACAAAGTTTTAGTAACAAAAACGCAGCCAAAACACAGAAAATTGAACTGTACACGGAAGTCTGACAACAACGAACCATTCAGCCAGACCAGTAAGAGGGGTGGAGTCAGCGGTGGAGCGGGGTCAGGCAGGAAAGATCAGTGGACTGACCCAGGAGCACAAGCGGCGGTTGGCGGATACCAGGCATGGGGTGGCAATGGGCAGACCCAGTGAGGGTGCAGGGTGGCTGGCTGACCACAGTCACACATTTGAGCGCAGATAAACCAAGCGAAGAAACAAACAGTGAGACACACCGCTCAGGCTAGGGCCCCAGCCATGGGAATTAGAGCCTGAAAGCACCAATTGGAAAGACTTTTGGGGTTGAGGTGCCAGGAGAGTTCGTTGGAGAGACTCACAGGGTCTTGGAGGGTACACAAGCCCACACACCTGGGAACCAGCACCAGAAGGGCCCAATTTGCTTGTGGGAAACAGCAGAGGGGACAGAAATCGGAGAAAGAGTGAAACAAACGCCATTGCCCCTCTCTGACCCCGCCCCCACATACAGCATCACAACCCAGTGACTTGGGTGGCCCCACCCTGGTGAACACCTAAGGCTCCACCCCTCATACGTAACAGGTGCAAACAGACCAAAACATTATTACTCAAGAACAACTCAAAGCCCTAGAACCAATAATTCTAAGCAACCAAGAAATAGCCAGCCTTTCAGATGCACAGTTCAAAACACTGATGATCAGAATGCTCACAGAACTGGTTGATTTTAGTCACAAATTATAAGGCTAAACTAACTGAAATGAAGGCAAATGCACAGGAAACCAATAGTGATGGAAAGGAAACTGGGACTCAAATCAAGGGAGTGGACCAGAAGAAAGAAAAACATGACCAAACAGAAAAGAATGAAGAAACAAGAATTCAAAAAACTGAGGGGAGGCTTAGGAACCTCTAGGACATCTTTAAACATTCCAACATCCGAATTATAGGGGTACTAGAAGGAGAAGAAGAACAGCAACAAGTGGAAAACTTATTTGAACAAATAATAAAGGAGAACTTCCCCAGTCTGGCAAAGGAAATAGACTTCTAGGAAATCCAGGAAGCTCAGAGAGTTCCAAAGAAGTTGGATCCAAGAAGGAACACACTAAGGCACATCATAATTATATCGGCCAAGATTAAAATGAAGGAGAGAATCCTAGAAACAGCAAGAGATAAGGGAATAGTCACCTACAAAGGAGTGCCCATCAGACTGTCAGCTGATTTCTCAAGAGAGACCTTACAGGCAAGAAGGGGCTGGAAAGAAGTATTCCAAGTCATGAAATCCAAAGACCTACATCCAAGATTGCTCTATCCAGCAAAGCTTTCATTTAGAATGGAAGGGCAGATAAAGTGCTTCTCAGATAAGGTCAAATCCAAGGAGTTCATCATCACCAAGCCCTTATTATAGGAAATGTTAAAGGAACTTATCTAAGAAAAAGAAGATGAAAAATACAAACAGTGAAAGGACAGCAAACTCACAGTTATTAACAACCACACCTAAAACAAAAGCAAACTAAGAGGACAGCTAGATCAGGAGTGGAACCATAGAAATGAAGAACACATGGAGGGTTAGAAATGGGGGTGGGAGGAGGAGAAGGGGAGAGAAGGCACAGAAAATAGCATAGATGGTAGGTAGAAAATAGATAGGGGGGAGGGTGAGAATAGTGGGAGAAATATAGAATCTAAAGAACTTGAGACACGTGGTTATAAACTAAGGGGGGGGAATGGTGGGGAAGGGGGTGTGCAAGGCGGAGGGAATGAAGGGGGGGAAAAGGACAACTGTAGTGGCATAATCAATAAAATATATTTTTAAAAAGAAAGTTTTATATAGATTCTTTCTCCTGAAAAAATTGTGGAAGAACAAAATATCACATACAATTCCACATAACCAGTAAACTCTCTGAAGCAGATCCTGGATTAAGAACTTCATACTAAATACTACCATTAATCACTACTAACCCTGCTTTTTGGCCTGGAATCCTTCTCTTGTCCCCTTTACCCCTTTCTTATCTATTTAAATCTGTTCATCTCTCCTGTCCGGTATCAGCCTGCTCAGTACTCTAATATCTGCAAATCAGCACCTTCACAACTGAATTGTACAATAATAATTCATTTCTATGGCTCTTTTCTGCTAAGAAACTATAAGCAATTTGGAGAAAGACACAGTATCTATTTTATTCACTGACAATATTAACAAATATTTAAGTGTCTGTTACGTAATATACTTCATGTTCTTTGATGACTCAATAATTATCTGAGAAATGAATGTTATATACCAAAGTTATTTTCCTACTCACAATATAGCGTTATTCTTCTTGTTTGTAACCACAAATCATAAAGACCCTCATACTATTATTTTAATTTTCTTTTATGTGTTTTCACTAGTGGCATGGACACCCAATATTTAAAGAGGAAGAAAATTTACTTCTTTATAGCCAAGATATTCAATATGTGGGGAATCACAAAGATGCTAAAAAATGTTTTGAAAGAATAGCACTACTACCCATATGCTTTAATTACACTTGAAAGACAGAATAAAGTTTTTTAAAAGAGATAAATCTTAAGATGAAAAATTTACAGAGTATCAAAAGTACAATTTCCCTTTTGTATATATCTTATCAACCTGTATTTTATTATTTTTAAGTAAAAACAATTTATATTTAACTGAAATAAATAAACCTAGCAGACATATTTCATCTGCCAAAAAACTGCTGTAAATTAACAGCAGTGCTAGGAATATATATCGGTTAACCCTGGCTGTCCATTTAGTAATCCCAGTCATTATTATTGAGATTTTCAAAATTACCTTACCATTAAGATAAAACGTAATTTACAAAGTAGTGCAATATTATCTTGCAAGATCGCTATGTAACTCCAGATTTATAAAAATGTTCAAGTGCCCTGGCCAGATGGCTCAGCTGGTTAGAGCACTGTCCTGACATGCCAAGGTTGCGGGTTCAATCCCTAGTCACGGCACATACAAGAATCAACCAATGATGCATAAACAACTGGAACAACAAATCAACGTCTGTGTCTCTGTCTCTCTTTCTCTCTCTCTCTACCCTGCTTTCTCTCTCTCTCAAATTATTTCTTTTAAAAGACAATGAAATCAGGTTGTGCACGTGCACGTTATACCATACAGCTCTAAATAATTAACTTGGAGAGTAACTTGACTCCAAAGATGGCAAGCCCCAATCTCTAATTCGAAGCCACTGGTAGACCTCATATAGGATGACAGGTGTCACAGCAGCAGCCTCAGCAAGCCATTTCCCAGATGGGACAGTAAGTAGATTTAGAAGGAAGCCACCCCTATCTCTGGCTCCTTTTGTCCTCCTAAAATTATGAAATTATGCAGATTTGTCAGTTTTCATAAAGTCCAAGGATACTGTTCCTCTACCACACCCTCAACCAAACTGCACTTAAGTGTTATCATGTAGTTACAGAGCTGCTCGGGTAGACTAAATTTTATATAACTTCAGAACAGAATAACCTAACCATCATCAAAAGCCTTTTCCTTCCTACCCTAATATATGCCAAACACATCTGCGCAGAAGTCTGCTTTCCAGAAAGTGCAGTGCTCCCACCCCAAGCAGGTAACAGAAACCCATCATCACTCAGGGGCTGAAGAAACCTTTTCAACCAACTCCTTCTATCTCCATTCCACTGGGTTCCTGCTGCGCCCTAGTGGACGCTGTCTCCTCTGGCCAAGCAAACCCTATTATTCCAGTTCTCTCCCAAATTTCTGCAAGGTTAGGCTCTTTCGTAGGCCTAGCCTTACCTGAAACATCCATTCTTAGGCAATTCCAAAGAACCACACAAAAATTTTTTACTCTTTAAAAAATTTAAAGTCTTAATCTTTCCCTGTCCTAAAAATATTAAATAGTTAAAATGATTAGTCATACGGTGAACATGCTTCTCTCTATTCATTTACAATTGGACTTGTGCTTTCACCACTTTGTCTTTAATGTCTAGTGTCTGTTCCTTTAAAGCATATGCCCCTTAGATCTAAAGACTCATTTTCCTACTGTCCTTTAGAAAAGTGCACACTGTCACAATTCAGTGAAATGGGACTTTACTGATTACTCATATCCTGCTCCTGTCCCCACATTATCCTCAAGGACTCTCGATGTTGCAACGATGTATCACCACTTCTTCCCCTGGGGCTGTACCTACCACTGTGCTCTACTGAATACAGGGTGGGCAAAATAAGTTTACCATTGTGAGTATGCAAACCACATACTTTGTTTTTGTATTATTATTTTATTAATTAATTTGTATCACAACTATAAACCTGCTTTTGCCCACTCCTGTATGCTTATTATTTGAAATCCTTGACCCAGCACATCCAGGGACATCACTCTTTTGCCCCCTGATGATCACCTCTACTGGACCATAATACCACAGGGCATTAAAAGCTAGTACTTTACAAAGATGTCATTACCATAATTATAATTCCAACTTTCATTTTATTTTATTTTATTTTTACAAATGAACATCTTCAGTCTAAACAGCAACTCTTAGCAAACCAAGAGGCTCTGGGCCAAAGGCACCTTTGCAGCTGTGTTACAAACTGCCGAGGGGTGAGAATGCTGGCAACCCATTAGCCATTACGTTTTACAAATGTCAGAGACCCACAGATTCAAGTCTCCCTAAGCAAGCACGGACAGGACAGAGTGTAATGGCTTCAAAAGACCCATGTGATCTTCTATTGTGTACAAAACAATGATGTGCACGTTATAAAGAAAAAATGCTTTTCCAAAATCAGCTTATGTTTTATTCTAAAAACTTAGGAAACTAAAATTAAAGTCTACTACCACACGAAAAAGCCAATTTGACAGCATTACAACATTTAAAATATTTCTATGAAGGAACAAAAGCAAGATGTTCATAGATGGTACAAATCACTAAGGCATCAGTAAAAACTCTGTGTGAAAAGAACTACATACATTTCCTGGGTTTTTATTTTTTAAACTATTTAACCCACTATTTTACTTCATTTAGCTAGTTAGGTGAGAAGGATATGGTATATTATAAAAACTATACAAATTAAACTCCTAAAGAAAAGATTGCAGTTTCTGTTTTCCCTTATCTAGTCCCAGCCAAAGCATTTTTCCATTAGTGAGCAGTGTAAGACAACATAAACTTAAAATGCTAAGAGTAACCTTTGGTAAGTTCATTATAAATATATAACAAAATCCCACTAAGTTGAAAAGCCTGATGAAAAACAATCTGAACTAGTACAACAAGTGGAGAGGGAAGGAGGGAGAGGGCAAAAAGGGAAGAATCAAGTCAAATTAGCAGAGATTCTATGTAAATAAAAACCAAATTAATGATATGTCATCATTCTGGGCAATTTGCCAGAAAGAGATAATCAATCACTAAGAAAAGAGGAAGCTCAATTACTTTCTCAGGAAGAAAAAAAAAGTATGACTGCATGATGTAAAATTGTAATAGTTGAAAAGCCTAAATATTCAAATATTGAAATTCTAAGAGCTCACAAATGAAAAAAATACCAAAAGTAGCCAATATGGCTCAGTCTTTAAAAACATGTACAAATACATTCATAACAAATACATTCATAATTGTGCTTCAGAAATGTATCTGTGTTAAAGTAACACAACCAACACCTGTTTGGCAAGTAGATTATTAGAAGGGAGATGACCTTAATTGATAGGATGGCAGACTGTACCCTTTCCCCAAATACATGCTATCCCTCTCTCTCACGGACACCAAGCTTGGCCATGTGACGTTGGTACCTCCCACTAATGGATATTCCTTTCTCATCCTTTTGACTTTGGTGGTAAATATCTTGGCCAGTGACATGTGAGCAGAAATGACATCTGCCACTTTTGAACAGAGGCTTCAAAGGGCTATTACACCATTGCTCTCACTGCAAAGAGCTCAGCAAGTCTCTGACAGGGCTGCCCTGTCAGCAGGATTCCTGCCCCCAGGAAAGACAGTGCTGCAGTCAAGGACTCACAATGGACAAGCAGCATGAGCACGATAAGCCTTGACTGTTGTAAGATAGTAAGTTCTTTCAGGTCTTTCGTTTCGGAAGCATAACTGAGCCTAACCTGATTGGTGAAAGAGGCCACTGCAAAGCCTCATGAAACACATTATATCCTAAAAGTAGGCCAGTGGCAACCAAAATGAAGAGAATGGGGCTGACTAGAGAAATATCTGGAAGGCTGAAGGAAAGGTTGAGGGTTCAGTGTTGTAGGATGAGAACCACATGAAAGTAGAATTAGACGAATTGCACATGATCCCCAAGAAAAGAATTAAGATAAGAAATGAAGTTATAGGGTGACAGATTTCTGCTCAGCATAAGAAAGACTTTCTAACAACGAATGCTCTCCACAGATGAAAAGACTTCCTTTGGGAAGCTGTGCTCAGATAACCAGAGTATCCCAGGAAAGAATACATGACCACATAAAAGGATATTATAGAATGGGATTCCAGAATCACCTAAATAGACTGACTTTCAGTGTTGTGCCCGACTGAAAACTGACATCAACACTCCTAGTGGCTGACAGTAACAGCAGTTAACCATCACTGAGCTCTGTGCTGAGCAAAACAACCCTCCACCGTTTTATATGTGAGGAACAGGGGCTTAAGTCACCCTTCCAAACCATACAGTTACACCGTTGGCAGAGCCAAGACTCAAAATACCTGCCTCTGAGGCAGTGAAAAAATGGACTTCTAGAAATGTATGCCCCTACAGAAATATATAAAATTAAAGCCAGATATGTTAGCTTCTGTGGGAACCCTCAATGAAAAACGCTCCTGAATAAGCAGCCCTGGTGTGTGTGTGTGGGGGGGGGGGTTGTTTATGGCAGACAACACTGGTAGACATACACTATACAGCATATGCAAATGTTGAAGAGTTATAGGAGAAATGAGTAAATGAATGATAAAATATCTGAAGTCATATTGCCCTAGAATCTAAAATACTCTACACAGTATTAATACAGTTTTACCTCAATGCCAATCAACAGCAACAAGACATGAAATTCTTATTCTGTGTGAAGTCCACAATGTTACCTGAATTTCTGTAGTGAAATTATTTTTAATAAACCAATGCAGTGACTTATGATTCTGTATACACTAACAAACACTGCCTTCTGGAAGAAAGACTGATGTACATGACTCCTGCTTAGTTCTAAGTGAGAACTGCTCAAGGTCCTTCATGAAATTCCCTTTTAATTAAATCTGTATGCTTAAATAAAAAGCTGAAAAAATAAATCACTTGTACAAGGTACAAGCTTTTAATAGGCAAATGAAAAAAATGGTTCAGGAAGCACAAATACCCTTCAAGAAATAATTCCTTGGTGATCTGTTTCAATAACTTCACTTCTGGCTTTCTGTGCTACAAATTCAGAACATCCACAATGGGAAACCACGTGGATCTTATCTGAATGGAAAGAGAATGGCATAACAGAAAATTGCTGGAAATAAGAGAGTAAACTGTATTTCAATAAACTGAGGCTGTAAAGAGTAACTAAGTGACAGCAAATGGTCTAAGCTGCAAGAACAACAAAAGGGCAAGTGTGTATTCAACAATCCGCTTTCTCCTGACAGTGAATAAAGAAGACTAGAAACAACTGTTTAAAATGCTTCCCTGACTCACAAGTAGGGTGATTTTCATTCATAGAACAGTTACTTAAAAGTTATTTTAAAGCACAAAAGAATTACAATTTTTTAAAAAAAAATCTCAACACATTCATTTTAAGAAAAGAGCTGAACAGCTTGATTATTCATTGTTTTCTAAAATAGGCAATTTTTATTTATTTCAAAATAAAATCTTGTACAATGATTGAAATCAAAGTATGCAAAATAATATTTATGGCATAAAAGAATATTGAACATTAACAATAGGCTGAATATTATGCAATGCACATCACATACACCACCTAACAAAAACTCAAGGTATCCTATACTTAATTTAAAGGGCACTAAGAAGACTTAGTGAGGTGAGGGCAACTGTCCCAAGTAACAGATCCTGAAATCAAACCAAGTCTAACCTAAAGTTCTTTAGAACTATCCCAAGCTTCTATTGCAAGGCATATTGCATACGTCACAATTAACTTTCTTATAAAATAATTCATTTTGACCTGGACATCAGTTTTATCACCAATTCTGTATTCATGAGCACAGGATAAATGATCTGCATTTCTCTTTTCCCAGTGTTTCTGCTTTCTAATTTCTCTCACCCAAAACATGCTACCATTTAAAATACAAAAAACTGAAAACGCAATTCAACCACAAATTCATTAGTACTTTCTAAAATTAAATTATAAAAAGTAACACAGCAAATACAATTTTTAAGATATGTACTTTGTTCCTTATACATTAAAAACTTACATAAAAAGGATTGTGTTTAAAGATACATCAATTACTTTATAGATATAAGAGCTCGATTCTGGCAGAAGATCATGAAAACAGTGGAATTCCCAGATTTCCCTGGACACAGTATGGACTGCACTTGGACTTTGTTCTCTTTTGCAGCAGGAGAGAGAATGACCAAATGTTTGGACTATTTAAGAGTATTCAACTCATAAAACCAACGCCTCTAAAATACAATGCCCTTAGTAACAGGCAGCCTCCATGTCTACTTCAAATCACAGAGGTAGGAACTAAAATTCAGAATGAAAAATCGGGTCACTTTTGTGGGAAAGGTCTTTCTGAGTGACTTAAATGATGGCAACTTATCAATCGTAGCTTAAGAATCCTAGGTAGTGATAGTATAGTGAGGTTACCATAGACAAGAGCTTAGATAAGAAACAATGATACCAGACTGTCTCATGACCACCTAGAAGTATATATATACCTCAGGAGGAGAGGTGGAAAGATTTTCCTATAGAACTAACCCGTTCTTTCTTATCTATTTCTCCCCCTAAAACACAACCCAGAGCCTGAACATACTGCTATGCCAGGAAGCAACAAGCACTCAAACAATGATGAGAACAACTCAAAAAAACACAGGAGCCACCATTAAGGGGCTTCCCCTGGCCAAATGTGAAAGAACTCAAGCATCAAAATAAATAATGGTAATTAATTATAAGCTACTGAATAATACAGAAATCCATTTTCCAAATTTATACAGAGATAAAGATTAAGGGAGATAAAGACATAAATACATCCGTACATGGGAGAAAATGGAAAGCTCTTCCTTTCAATAGAATGGCAACTAATAAAAGTAGAAGGAATAGTAGCATTTGAAAATTAACACTGCAGCCATAATAATAATAACTGATTTAGACAACGACCACCAATAGAGGCTAAAACAAGTGAGTCAAAATTTGGTAACAGGATAATTATACAATCTCTGGAACTGGCCACAAAATGCGTATTAATTATAAACACAGAATTAAGCAATATAGTTAACAAGTACTCACTAATTTACACTGGTGAAACCTGGCAAAACCATCACTTCAAACAAGTGCCCAACAACCTTTATGTCATTAAAAATGAAACACTGAAATCATGGCCCTCCTACTACGATACACTGAGAAGGACACAATATGACTTCTACAGTATTTCCTGCTAAAAAGCATAACCTAAATCTAATCATGAGGAAACTATATCAAATTGAGGGACTTTATATAAAACACATGGCCTGAATGCATTCAAAATGTCAATGTCAAGAAAGAGAGAAAGGCTCTTAAGGAACTCTTGCAGATTTAAAGAGCATGAGAACTAAATGTAATGCATGGTCATGGACTGGATCCTGGGAAGGGAGGTCAAGCTATAAAGAACATAACTGAGACAACTGATAACACTGGAATTGAACTACAGATTTGATAATGGTATTTTACCAACGCATGAAAATGACAGTAATGGTTCAGGGAATAATTAGTGTGTGTGTGTCTATTATACACACATGTGTGAGTATGCACACACACACTCCCAGAAAGAAGGTTTTAAGACAAGCAATCATACTAATTAATTATAAAACAAACTGGGCAAACAAAAATTACTGGTAAATCTGTGCAAAAGGATATATGAAGTGCTTTGTGCTATTCCTGAACATTCTCTAACTTTTAAATTATATCAATATAAAAAAAGATTTATACAATTTTATTTTTATAAAACTTCATGAAAGCATTTTGAGGACTACAGGAACCTTCTGAGTACCCGGCATTGTAGTTGGGTTTCTCACAGCCACCTTGATGCTGTTTTCTCCCTTACCTTTCTAACAGATTGTGGATCGCTTTGAAGAGCAGCGTCCGACATTCATAGGAAAGGCCATTTTCCCAAAGTCCCTCTTCCACAACTGAAAAAAAAGAAAAATGAACCAATAAGCAGGCACCAAATAAAAACACACTTTACATTTCTTCTAAAGCAAAGTAAATAAGTAAACGTAAATAACTTTTTTCACACTGAAACAGAAAAAGGAAGGTAAGTATTTCAAAGCCATAAAATACAAAATACTGAGGGAAATATGTGTTTAGACGTTAAAGTCTTTGAAATACAGACATGACATAGAATCCCTCTCCCATGGAAATCCTTCCAACCTGCTTATTCCAAGTTTAAAACCATTTGAAATTCCCAAATCAATCTTTCTACCTTCTAGTGCTACAAACACTAATTTTGTTAAAGTTCTATTTAAAGGTATTTAAATAGAATTAATACCAAGGTTATCACATGTATTTTCACAGGGAAAATCAAAAGGAAAAATACCCAATAATGTCAGAGTTATACAAAACTTTTTAAATGTTTTGAAGGTAATTACCTGAATTAGGATTTAAGGACATAATTTTAGGGAGAATATCAGAAAATTAAATCTTAATATGACATCAATTTATTTCCTGAACTCATAATTTCATTCATGTTTTACATTTGGGTAAATAATATAACATTGAACCACAAGTAACTAACACCAAGAGAATCCAACAGACTGACAATGCCCCGTGCATTCCCAACATTCTTTTTGTATATAAAAAGATATAAAACACCCTACAGATGATAGTTAATTTTCTTTTAAATTGTATTAATTCAATTCAAAACAGCAAAAAATTGGAAGGATGGAAAAGATATCTGTAGAAGAAAATTTCCTCTCCCTTTTAGTTGTTATCTTGACAAAAGTATTCACCAGAGAAAATTCTGACAGGATTAGAACACATGTTAAATCTGGGACTTCAGGCCAAGATGGAGGCATAGGTATATAAACTTTGCCTCCTTGTACAACCAAAAGAAGGACAACAACGTTTAAAAACAAACAAACAAAAAAAAAATCAGAACTGCCAGAAAATTGAACTGTATGGAAGTCTGACAACCAAGGAGTTAAAAGAAGAAACATTCATCCAGACTGGAAGGAGGGGTGGAGATGGGCAGCTGGGATGGAGAAGATTCGGAGCAAGGCTGCAGTGTAGCTGGAGGACCAAGGCAGGCAAGGAAGTGGCTGGTGGATGAGGTGGTCCCACATTTGTGTGGAGATAAACTGGAGAACAACTGGGGAGCGAGACAGACCACGCCACCCAGGGTTCTAGTGTGGGGAACTAAGGCTTCAAAACCTCTGGCTATAAAAAGCTGTGGGAGTTGAGGCAGCAGAAGAAACTCCCAGCCTCAGAGGAGAGTTCCTTGGAGAGACCCATAAGGTCCTAGAACATACACAAACAGACCAGCCTAGGAGTCAGCACCAGAAGGGCCCAATTTGCTTGTGGGCAGTGGAGGAAATGACTGAAAGCTGGCTAAGAGTGGAGCAGGGGGCCTTATTCCCTCTTGGACCTCCCCCACATACAGCGCCAAAATACAGCATAATAGGTTGCCCTCCCCTGGCGAATATCTAAGGCTCCATCCTAAAGCTCTACCCCTTCCTATGTAACAGGGGCACTGAGACAAAAAAAAATTGGCCCAAATGAAAAAGATCAAAGCTCCAGAAAAATACATCTAAGTGATGAAGAGATAGCCGACCTATTAAATGCAGAGTTGGAAACATTGGTAATGAGGAAGCTCACAGAATCGGTTGAGTATGGTCGCAAAATAGAAGAAAGCATGAAGGCTATGAAAAGTGAAATAAAGGAAAATGTACAGGGAACCAACAGTGAGGGGAAGGAAACCTGAGCTCATATCAATGGCTTGGATCAGAAGGAAGAAATAAACAATCTACCAAAACAGAATGAAGAAACAAGAAATGAGGAGAGGCTTAGGAACCTCTAGGACAATTTTAAACATTCCAACATTTGAATCACAGGGGTGCCAGAAGGAGAAAAGGAAGAGCATTGAAAACTTATTTGAAAACATAATGAAGGAGAACAACTCCAATCTGGCAAAGGAAATAGACTTCCAGGAAGACCAGGAAGCTTAGAGAGTCCCAAAGAACTCGGACCTCAGGAGGCACACACCAAGGCACATCATAATTACATTAGCCAAGATTAAAATGAAGAAGAGAATCCTAGAAACAGCAAGAGAAAAGGAGATAGTTACCTACGAAGGAGTTCCCATTAGACTACCAGCTGATTTCTCAAAAGAAACCTTACAGGCAAGATGGGGCTGGAAAGAAGTATTCCAAGTCATGAAAGGCAAGGACCTACATCCAAGATTGCTCTATCCAGCCAAGCTGTCATTTAGAACGGAAGGGCTCATAAAGTGCATCCAAGATAAGGTCAAGTTAAAGGAGTTCATCATCACCAAGCCCTTATTTTATGAAATGTTAAAGGGACTTACCTAAGAAAAAGATAAAAAATATGAACAGTAAAATGACAACAAACTCAAAACTATCAACAACCTAACCTAAAAAAACTAAATCAAAAACAAACTAAGCAAACAACTAGAACAGAAACAGAATCACAGAAATGGAGATCACATGGGGGGTTTTCAGCGGGAAGGGGAAGGGGCATGAATGGAAACAAAAGTACAGGGAATAACAAGCATAAATGGTAGATACAAAATAGGCAAGGGGAGGTCAAGAATAGTATGGGAAATAGGCCAAAGAACTCATACGTATGACTCATGGACATGAACTAAGATGGGGGAATGCAAATGGGAGGGGGTGCAGGGCAGAGGGGAATAAAGGAGAGAAAAATGGGACAACTGTAATATCATTTTCAATACACTTTTTTTAAATCTTTCATTTCAAAATGACAATAAAATAACTTCTATTTTTAAGATCAATCTTCTATCCAGAAAAGAACCTTGTTCATTTTCTGAGGCTTTATTCTACATGCCAAGTCTTAAATCAAGAACACTATACATAAATGGGTGGGGTGGGAGGAAGGGCAGAGAACTCTTCACCACAACACTACGAGACAGAGGCAAGAACATGTGGCATTCACTTTAACCACTCGGCATCTGACACCTTCCTTTTACTGATGATTGCCTACTTCACGAATCCTGGTTGGGGTCAAAGATTTCACCCGTAACAAGAGCTGAAAATACTGATTCTTTCTTTCCCGTATCCTCCTGCAATGTGGACAAGGTTATATATACACTACACTTCACTGCACACTTCTGACCCTGGACCTGCAGACACAAACAGGAGAGGAAGGAGAAAGACCTTCCAGAGGGCACTACAAGCAGTAGCACAGGCCCCATGGCATCTAGTGGTGCTGCAGTGATGGCACTAGTTTCTCACCAATTACGCCGCAGTGACCCTAGAAGTGCCAAAGAGCTCTGTGAACACTCAAAATCCCTTTCATCAACTCCTTTTCTTAGCTTGTGTCTAAGAATTCTGACCAATACAATTTATTCTCCATGATACAAATGGGAAAACTAAGGCTTAAAAATCTTAAACTTGCCCAAGATCACATAACTAAGTTCAAGAATACAGAGTGAAACATAACTACTATACTCAGCAGCCAACAGGATTAAATGTATTCTATATCTACTTTTAGAAATAGCAATTATTCTATTAGTTAAATTCATCTAATATCTCATAGCTGCTGTGACTAGGACATTTCAGATATTCATAAACGTGTGCTCAATTGACATGATAAAATTCCTTATGTCTAGGTAAGAGGATTAGTGGCAAAGATGAGATTCAAACCCAAGTTTTCTAACACCCGTGCTCTTTCCATAAAATTGTGCTTCTCCATATGGTTGGTGTTAAGTTAACCCACCTCATCCCTCTCTTTTACTCTTAGTACTGGCTAGAAAGGCAATTTTCAAGACTGAAGTTAAATTACCCCTTGAATCCACCATTCACTCTTTAAATTAGTGTTTTCTAAATAGCTGCAAGTAACCTTTTCAAAAGTTAAACAAAATTAAAATTGCTTCTGCAATCTATTTGTACAGCTCCATGGTAAAGTCAGAGAAAAATCACGTAATAGCTTCTTAGGCTAATTTATCTGAGATACTCTCCTCCCAAGGTAAAATTTAAACCCATACTTCACTTGCTTGATATTGAGATTCTTCAGAAAGCGTTCTTTGGCATGGGGTAGGGAGAGTAGTTAATGTAGGTAAAGTTCTATGAATGATGTAAGATGCACTTACTACTTAATTCGCTATCTCCCTTCCAAGTGGACTGAGGCAAACAAAGCAACTGCCAAGAAGTTCATGAGGCCTGCAGGTGCGGGCCTGTCTTTATGGACCTACCATCTCCCAAAGGCACACAGTCTTGGGAGATTGTAGGGACATATTTTAAGACACACTTTTCTTTTAAAGGCCTTTCTAATTCATTTGATCTTTCAAGTTGCAACTCAAATGTATATTAATTACTTCAGAATATAAAGTTGCAAGCAGACAACCTCTATAGTCTATATTCATAAATCTATTTACATATAACAGAAGGTAATTTTTCTAACATTTGTCAACATTATCAGAAAAGAAAGCACCAAGAGACCTAAAATGTGTGAACAATAAAGGAGTGGCAAGCATCAACCAACACGAAGAATTCCGAAATTCAAACATCCTCCTGCTGTTATGTGGTCTATCACAGCCACACTAAAGCTAAAAAATAAAACTAAGTACCAGTACAGCTGCCTATTTTACAAAGCAAAACTATCTTTGGTACTAAAGTTATCTCACTTATATTGTATAAGCTCTAACCAGGACATTTTTAAATTGCTGTTATTCAACCTTTTTTAAAACAGTAATCCTCATAATCAAATATTTAAATTGCAAAAATACTGTCTAAAATTTTTAGCAGAATATAGTGTTTTAGAAAGTTTAATTAGCACTAATTATTGCTCAGTGCCCAAATTATTTTTCAAAATAATCTTCACCAACTGTAATACAAAACTATTAACTTTGCAAATTCAAAGCATGGCTCTTTGCAGAATCAGTAAGCTTCTCTGAAAGAAAAACCATCTAAAAGTTTCAGGGGGGATCAATATGGCAAAATATCAAACCAGCATATACTTCCATGATTGTGTGTTTCCCAGCAGAGACCTTGGAAAGATACACCTTCCAATTCGAAGTGACACACTTCACTTGAAGAGGAAAAATGAGAGGAGGGGGAATGGAATAGGACAGGATGGGGAGGAGCATAAAGATTGCGAAACCTTTAAGAAATTCAAGTTCATCCATTTAGAATTCAGGTCACCCTGCCTTACACAGTTTAAAAGTAGAAATACTTTCAAAGAATACATATTTCCTTTTAATGTATCATATTGCGGCAACAGCCGAAATGAAGGTCTAGACATCAAAAACACTTCCCACTCCCACCTACTGCTTTCTTACCTCAGGCACCAAAACTAATGAAACCTATTATCCAGAACATTGAGTTCAGTAACCACATTGGCCACTGCAAATATCAGAGGGGGAGGGGCCGTTCAGGGTTGACACTCCTTATTCAGCCATTGAAATTACTGGAAATCAAATTTTGCTCCAAACTCCAGAAATGCAAATAGACTGAAGAAAGGCACACGAAACACGATTATTCCTCAGTTAGATTTCAGTGAGAAACTGCTACAGACAGAGCAGGTCTGCCGCCAACCGGCCCCACTGCCTCCGTTTCCACCTCCATCTGCAGTATACAGAGCAGGCTCGTTTTTAAATGCTGTTTTTAATTATTACATGTACTACCTAAGAACTGCACGACAAAGACATAGTAAGAAAACATTTATCAATTTATTTCATGGATTGCATCAAATGAAATTTAAAGATAAATATATAGAGAATTTTTAAGTATCTGCTTTCTTTAAAATGACATACAAAAATTTGAGTAACAAAGTAGCATAACGCTACAATAATTCTAAAATATAGCATTATACCATAAAAACCAATTACATACAACACTATTGATTGATCACAGTTGTGCCAACATAGATTGGCTTGTAAAATCTATACCTGAAGTCATTAATAACTAAATGGACTTATTACTTATATCAAATTCAACCCACTTAGACCTCTGGCTTCCTCGAACAGCTTGTGTGTGCAGCATATTTGGTATAACTTATCACATCTGTGTTGAAAATGGATTTTAACTTTCCCAGTATCAACTAATCAAGTGAGAATCAGGAATAGATGTGTATCAAAATGCTCCATTTGTTTTGACCTATTTGCAACTTTAAATGATTATGAACACTAATAATATTCATCAGACAGAAGCAGAGATGTGATTCAAATCTTAACAGTACAATGTCTTACTGAGGAGTCTGACAGCATGGGTTCTCTGCCAGTTACAGGACAACCGGAATTTTAATGATGGTTTCCACACAGCACTGTAGCAGTTGAGACATGACCCAAGTTAGCATTTCAATGGATCACAGAACTCCATGTAAAGCCACTAAATTTTAAATGGAAGGAAACCATAAAACCAAATTTCTAGATAAATTGAAAAAGGCCTTACAGAAAACAGCCAGGCCACAGTGTTACTTTAATACCTACACAGTGAAAGAGAAAACTTGCGTAATGGCTGTTATGACTTTTGAGAACAAAATTTATCCCCATTTGCTACTCCTTTTAAAGATTTTTAAATAGTGCTTACTTATTTACCCTATAAAGCTATGAATATACTCTCAATTTTGATATATAGTAAGCATAAACAAATAAAGACCTGGAAGAGAAGCCATCAAATTTAAGAGCTTCTTAAGTTGCTAGAACAATTATTTTCCTTTGCCCCTGTATATTTTCCAGATTTTCTTCAATGAGCATGCATTCCCTTTGCAAGCACACATCACATTGGAAATAGATTTTTTAAAAGGCTATTATTTATTAAACAACTACATGGTTTAAAAAGCAACATGCTCAGAAGTTACAAGAAAGGTCACTGCTAGGATAGGAATCATAGGATAAAATTAAATTTACAGAAAGAAAATCAGATATATGATTCAGTTAGAACAGTTATACTTAAACCCATCAATACTACAAAATAAACATTCTATAAACTTCCTTTAAGACAACAACTTTCACCAGGATGATTCAACTATTGATTTCAACACTGACACAAATAATCAGTAAAAATTAGAAATATTTCTGCCCATGCTTCAACACAACCTGATTTGAAACATCACACATGCATGTGCACATGCGCACACACACAGCCCCAGATTGCTACTAAAAGTCTGAGAGGGCAGGTCCCCAAATTGCCTTTTACATGAACACTCAAACAGTTGTCTGTTGTCTGTCACTGCTATTACAGTGAGTAATCCTTGCAGCTGTAACTGTTTGAAATGCAGCTGTCTTGTTGGTATTCTCTCCCCAGCCCTACTCATCCAGCATTTCTGTTCTTGCTACAATAATCTTAAAGAGCATTTTACAGAAGGCTTAGCCCTAACCGAGGGCATTCTACTGCGTGACCGAGAGAACATGAAAACACGATTCATTAGACACGCCTGGAGTGATAACAATGGTGTTGCTTCTTGCTGCCTTTCATTTCGTACATCAGTCTGAGACTAATGCATTCTCGTTACACCACAAGTGCATTTATAGACAGGAAAAGCTGTAATCACCTTTGATTAAGAGACAGCATATTTTTCCTATATGAGCCGCCAGTCATACTGACATAATAATTATTTTTTTGACTGCAGGTTAGAATAGAAATGTAGCAAAAATTACAGAGAGAGAGAGGAGAGGGAGGCAGGGAGAGAGAGGGAGGGAGAGAGGGAGGGAGGGGGAGAGAGAGGGAGAGAAGTGGGGAGGGGGAGAGAGAGAGAACACGAACGAACTACTATGAAGACTGTACACAAAGGTTTCTCTAGACCAAACTCAGTGCCAAACCCTTGAGACCTAACCGGTGCCTTGGCCTGTATTTAAGCTAGACAATCTATGGCAAATAGACTAGACCCTTATTAAATAATCCCATTCTATATATCCAATTCTTTGGAGGTAAAAATTACAGAATGCTTTCATCATTTTAACTGCTAATTTTTACTTTTTCTCTCCTTTGCCATAGGACTACAAAATTCAACAGCAGGATTAATCTTTTTTCTTTTTCCATTTTCTTACTTGACTACAAAATAATTTGTCCCCCTTTATAAAAAATGCTAGGCTAAAACAGAACACCTGCTTTCTATTTTAAAAAAAACAGTAATGAAAATGTAATTCTGATTAAGAGCAAGAATGCAGAATAATTATTTTGTATCAGTCTATCATTTAACCCAGCTTCTATCAATCACTGGGCCTGGCAAAGGTTACAGTCTATAAATATCTGTAAATATCAAAGACCACAAATATCAATATCTGACTTAAACTGAAAAAATAAAAGTCACAAACCACATCACATTGACAACATGTAGAGTCAGTTTTCTTGGGGGATTTTGAAAAGTGAACCACTTCTCCAAACACCCACACAGCTTGCAGCCTCCTGTGGGTTCATGCACGCTCATATGGGATACTGGGTGGTTGTTTATGGTGAGTTTAGTAACTGACAGAAAAATAAATATATATTAGCCAGTAACTGAAAGATTACAGTTAAATCAAAATAATGGAAAGTATTTTTTCAAGGTTAGCAGATGCTGTATAATTAAACATTTTAAAAAACTGCCAGTCCCTTTTTAAAGTTTTCTATAGCACTACCGTATTTTACACTAAGAATGTGTTACAAACTAGCAAAACATTTGCACATGTGAAATTCTGTTAAAAGAGTAACGGACCAAATAAAAGCAAATAGTAGAAAATGTTAAGCCTGGCTCACAAAATTGTGAAACGTAACTAGCATTAAAAAAATGGTTATGCAGCACAAACAAGTTTTGGCAAACCGAAAAATGCTTCAGCAATTTCTAGCTGTTGGATGTTAAGAGTTTCCTGACCTGTGTGTGCTCACACACCAGGTTAAAAACCAGGAAACCTGCAGCCTACCTTTCATGTGTCTATAAGTGAAGCAGTGAGCTAATATTTGCATTTAATTAAACATTGTGTTTTGAAGAGAAGTCAGACGTGTACCACACTGTATCAGAATTACGCATGTTTAAATTTTTATCATTTGGAAAAAAGTAGAAAGTCTTATTACAGAGGATAATATCTATACAATTTCTACTCTTAAAAGTGTCCAGGTCTCCCTATTTTGGGGGTCCTTTTTATTTAGTATATTTTGTTAACTATATTATTACAGTGGTCCCACTTCTCCCCACCTCCCCCCCCCCACCCTGCGCTCCACCCAGTACATGCACCTTCCCTCCAGGAATCCCTCCCCTCCCCCAGCTTAGTTCATGTCCATGGGTCATGCATAGAAGTTCTTTGGCTTCTCCACTTCCTATACTGTTTTTAACATCCCCCTGCCTATTTTGTTCCTACCAATTATGCTTTTTAAACCCTGCACCTTTTCCCACATCCCCCCCACTCCCACTACCAACAGCCCTCCAAATGATCTCTATGCGTATGACTGACTCTGTTCCTGTTCTGGTTGTTTGCTTTGTTTGTTTTTTAGATGCAGTTGTTGATAGTTGTGAATATGTTGCCTTTTTAATATTCCCAGTTTTGATTTCCTTCTTTTTCTTAAATAAATCCCTTTAACATTTCATGTAATGAGGGCTTGGTGATGATAAACTCCTTTAGCTGTACCTTGTCTGGGAAGCACTTTAACTGCCCTTCCATTCGGAATGATAGCTTTGCCATCATTTAGAGTGATAGAGTGATCTTGGTCGTAGGTCCTCACTTTTCATCACTTTTCCTTCTTGCCAGTCCCTTTTTGCCTGCCAAGTTACTTTTGAGAAATCAGCTGACAGTCTATGGGTACTCCTTTGTATGCATAACTCTCTGCTTTTCTCTTGCTGCTTTTAAGATTCTCTTCAGCTTTTACCACTGACATTTTAATTTTGATGTGTCTTGGTGTAGTCCTCTTTGCGTCCAACTTGTTTGGTACTCCCTGTGCTTTCCGGATGGGTATGTCTATTTCCTTCATCAAATTAGGGAAGTTTTCTTTCATTATTTTTTCAGTTAAGTTTTTAATGTCTTGCTCTTCCTCTTCTCTTTCTGGCATCTCTATGGTTCAGATATTGGCACATTTGGAGATGTCCCAGGGTCTTCTTATACTATCCTCCTTTTTTTGAATTCTTGTTCCTTCTTTCTGTTCTGGTTGTTTATTCTTCCTTATTTTCAAATCACTGATTTGAATCCCAGCTTCCTTCCCTTCACCGTTAGTTCCCTGTAGATTTTTCTTTATCTCACTTAATGTAACCTTCATTTCTTCTGTTTGGTTGTTGCCATTCTCAAGGAGTTCTCTGAGCACTCTGATCATGAGTGTTTTGAACTCTGCATCTTATGGGTTGGCTATCTCTGTTTCACTTAGTTCTTTTTTTCTGGGTTTTCTTCTCTGCTTTCATTTGAGCCATATTTCTTTGTCTCCTCCATTTGGCAGCCTCCCTGTGTTTGTCTCTGTGTATTAGGTAGAGCTGCTTTGACTCTCTGGAAAAGACACTTAAAAATTATGTGGGGTAGAGCCTTGGGTAGTAGCCAGGGCAACCCACCTCACTGCCTCCCGGCTCTGTGTGAGGGCTGTGGGGAGGGCTCACAGAAGGGACTAAGCTGCTGCCTGGCTTTTGGGGGTTTGCCCAGCACTAACTCATTTCCAGTCACTGTATCCACTCCCTGTATGCGACTGTCACCCTTCCAGCTGTTGTCCTAGTGCTGAACCAAGTGCTGACATTAGTAATTTTGACTCCTCACCTTGGCCTGCAAGGTCCCATCTGATCTCATGTCAAGCTACCGCTTCCATTTCCCACTGGTTTACCAGTCCCATTGGTACCGGACTTGTTCCCATTTCTCCAACAAAGTGAGCTCAAGGGTTTTGCTCTTGTCTCCCCTTCTCCCCAGGCCTCAACTCAAATGTCATCTCCTTCCAGAGGCTTTCCCCAACTAAAGTAGCCCATTCCCAGTCACTCATTTTCTTACCACCTGCTTTGTAGCAAATAACACTGAAATAACATATAAATTATTCATTTATTTATTACCTGTCTTTTCACACACAGAGAAGAATATCAACTCCAGATACACAAGAAGGTTGTCAATACTTGTGTGCTTACTATACTGCACAGAACCTTCCACAAAGAAAAAGATTCAAAGTGGAACAAAAGGCAACCTACCACCCAAAGACATTTTCACCATTAAACTTTTCAGACAAGAGATTGATGTATGACATGGCAGCATGGTATAGTATGTGTCTAAGAACTCTGACACTACGTGTAACACCAAAATAGACACTCCCATAAAAGACGCAGCTTTTTTCCTACTGATTTTCCTAATTTAAGGAAAGTTGTACACATCCAGAGTTGTGATTTTTATATTGTTTCCGTGGAAACCAAACAGGGTCATAATTAAAGCACAAAAACATTTCTATAGAAACAAATATAAATGAAAGATGTAATGAAGATAAAATGTTATCTGAACCTATGATAATTAGTAAGATTAGAATGACTAATGAGAAAAATTCTTGAGGGGAAAATCAAGAAAATTATATTAAATTAAAAGGCTTTATAATAAGATAATAAACTATCACAAATTAAAGCAGTTATTGGCATGAAGTAAGCCTCCTATGAGTTTTCTGTGTTAAAGTCAGACAATTCTAAATTATAGAACTTTGATCCAAATAAACAACACTTAAAAATAGAATTAACTGTCTTACCTAAATTGACTCTAGTTATCACTCTCTAGGCTGTTGTTATTGTTGTTACTATTATTATTATTGATGAGGCCTTTTCATTGCTTTTAATTCACAATGTCCTCTAATTTCTAATGGCTTTCAATTCTATCCATCAAGTTAAATAACAAAGTTACATAATTATGAAGTAACATTAAGTTGTAATATTCACATTTGACACTGATATACTACTGTATACAAGCAAATAAAAAGATATAATAACTGTGTTATTTGTTCCATTCTATTAGGTACAGTCACCCAAAGGTCCTAGATATAATAACTGTGTTATTTGTTCCATTCTATTAGGTACAGTCACCCAAAGGTCCTATGTAGTTATCTGAAGCCACATCTACAAAGGGGCCTGGGGAAACCTTTTATTGGGGAATGGGGGGGATTGAGGAAGCCAGAGAAAAATGTGAAAAAAAATGTACAAAAATACTGTAGAATCATTTCTGTGTAGATTTTATCAACTTTCTATGATTTTCTTCCTGGAAAATTAGCTTCACTATTATTGTTCTCAATTATTTCTGGCCTATTAATAGACATCTACTTGTGATTCTTTCTCAAAAAAATTTAAAAATAAATTTTTAATCAATTGTAACTTAAATATATAAGAATCAGTGATAATTCTTGATTTCAGAGGCAGTATTTAAAAGATGTAAATTTATGTATTTGAGGATAACCCAAATATTACATATACTCTGTATTAGATTATTAAAAATCCCATTTTCATCAGCAATGTTTAAAAACGAAGGTAAATGGAGAAGAAAAACAAACAATGGCTTTTCCAGACCGACTAAGCAACTATTCATATTCATTTTGTACCCTTCAGTCTGGAAAAAGCAAGGTCCCTTCTAACTTTCAATTAGTCATACGCTGTCCTATTCAATTTTTTCTCTAACCATTTCACCCTTTTGAAGGGGAACTTAAGTAACACATAATACACAGGCAGTAATTTGGAAGTGGAGTTTTGCCTCCCCAAATGAGACATTATGCCTTGCCGAGGGGGAAACTCTGTATAAATAAGACCGTTCACAATATAGGAAGCACCATCTCTTGCCCATTCACCTCCCAGGTAGTCGCCAAAACTTCATAGCACGAGAACACAGCATCAATGCTTTTGTCTATGAGATCTCAGAGACTCTAAGTGATCTTGGTATCATTACATCTATGACTTTCCAGGAAACAAATGGGTTTCTTAAACTCACAAGCAACAGTCTAAACACTGCTTATAAACTATGAAAATCAGAGCCTCCTTCTTTGAAGGTGATCACACTGTACAAGTTTAAGAAAAAGACTAAAAACTCTTTTCCACACTGAAATAACATAAAAATATTTCATACTTGCTTCACTATAATTTGGGTGAAGAACAACAATTTTAAAAATAAAACTCCCCAGATTGTGTAGTTTCAACTTTCCACTGCTCATTTCTATGACAATCTGACCAAGAATTTCCCAGTGGGGAGGGGAGATGATATTCTGAAACTTCATTCTCAGAAAAGTAAATATCTTTGATAACATGTCCAGTTTTTCTGAAAATATTAATGAAAAGGTAACGGCAGCATAAACTAAAAGCCAGTTTTAGAAATGAGCAAGTCAATCTCACCAAAAGGCCAGAAAGGACTTTCTGGAAAGAATGATAAGCATCTTGGAATCTCACTACTTTTCTCACACTGAGCTTCAATCTGCAGCCGCTTCCCTCTGAGCCAATGCACTTGATGGGTGTGATAACAGATGGATCATTGTATCTGCCAACTTCCTGTGATGTACTGTATGAGGACTGATAATTTAGTAACTACAGAAGTCCTACAACAGACAATGCAAGCAATCCTGGCATTCGGTAAGTAGCTGTATACAGTCCTAGGACAGTCTATAGGTGCTGAATATACGGATTGCTGTACAATGTAAGCTCTCTGCAAGTATCTATGTCACTGTAAAAAAAAAAAAAAGACAAATGTAAAACTGCCAACCTGAGAATTGAATAGAAAAATGAAAGAACATGCATCTTATGTTTAAAGTGGCATTTTTCCCTTAAAACACATGAAGAATATATACTGCTGAAAGGTATTATTAGAGTTTCATAAGCAGATTAACTAGAAATACCCAGATACACAGAAAAAGTATCAATTGTGGGCTTGGTTTTCAGATTTCATAACTTGGGTAACATTAACATTTTGGGTGAAAAAATTCTTTGCTGTAGGGGGATGACTTGGGTATTACAGGATGTTTAATCACATCTCTGGCATACCCATTAGCTACCAGGAGAACCCTACCCTGAGTACTAACAGCCAAAAATGTATGCAAATATTCCCAAATGTCCCCAGAGGACAAAATTTCCCCCTGACCCCCATTCCCCTCTTAGGTACCCAGTTGAGGGCCACTGGAGAAAATAATCTAGAACTGTTATTTCTTCAATTCTAATACTTATTTTGGAGGAGACAGAGAGAATATAAGGGAGTGATCATTTATGGAAAGTATACACAAAATAATCCAACATTATCTAGAGTGTGGACCAGCTAAGCACATATCATTAGAAAGAGAAGGCCATCTAAAGATTCAGAATTAGGAAGGCAACTTCCACTAACATAAGTGTGCTTCAGCCCTGGCTGGTGTAGCTCAGTGGATTGAGCGCAGGCCTGCAAACCACACGATCACGGTTTGATTCCCAGTCAGGGCACATGCCTGGGTTGCAGGTCAGTTCCCAGCAGGGGACTCACAAGTGGCAACTACACATTGATATTTCTCTCCTTCTCTCCTTTAAAGATAAATAAATAAAATCTTTTTTTAAAAAAAGAAGTGTGCTTCATTCTCTCTGCAAGACAAAAAAAATTCCTACTTCTGTTACAATACAGTGTACAAATGGTACTGATGAAACTTCACAAATCATAATAAAAAAACTGCATTATGCTGGGCACTGATTTACAGAATTGTCAACTTAAAAGGATGCTTAGAAATAAAACATTCTAGGTTTTAGTTTCTGGTTTTAAAAAATCATATTTACGCATATACACATATAAGTGTGTGTGCATGTACATACACTCGGAATCCCAATGTAATCACCTTTTAGAAATATCAGCACCAAATTAAGTATGGCCATGTTATTTTACTTGAACATCTCTGGAATCTGCCAGATTTACTCAAGTTATTAAGAAGAGGATTAGTCGGTCATTTTTGCAGCAACTTTAATGTAATGGCATTCTCTTAGTATTACGCACAAAGTCTCTTTTAAAATATAGTTTTAGGACACTACACAATATTAACACTTGGAATAAAAGTCTTATAATAAAATTAAGTATGCTATTTGTACACGGAAATGTGGTTCTCTTTCTGCTCATTTCCTTCTGCCTGCTCCTTCTACAATTTCACTACTTGCCAATCCTGATCTACAAGGTAGATGAGAAATGGGAGAGGGGGCAGGGACTGACCAGGAGAAATGAATTTAATGTTACTTGCTTCACCATACAGATTCTGCAATTAGGAAAAATTGTAACTAAAAATTCTTAAAAGCCATCAGCAACTCCGGTTTACTAACAATGAATATAGGCATAAAATCGTTAGGCATATATATAGGCATAAATATAGGCATAAAATTGATGAATCCTTGGTAATTTGACAGAAGCAACATAGTGAAGGGGCAAAATCTCCAAATAGCAGAGGTCATTATCACAGCTGAACAAAAGCAGAACAACTTCTGGCAGGCCCTACGATGGTTTTCCTTCTTCCCACACCTCTCTCTCTTCTTTACTATGTGAGTAGCCTTTGTTTTCAAATTTCCAAAGTGCATTCATAAAACACAGTACTTGACCCTGTGACACTCACCTAGTCAATCAACATGGCCTGGACTGGAATCCAAAATTAAGCCTCCCCCTCTCCTCCTCCCTGCCTGCAGGACTGCTAGTGCAAAGGCTCAAATCTAAATGAGAGTAGAAACAGGAGCTCCAAAAAATCCGGGACTGCCTATGTATCGAAAGGAGCTAGAATCCCCACATGTTAGCTCAAGCTAATACTACAGCTCACACTCTGCTCAAGAAACTGGCCTTAGCAGGCTCTGAGACCATGAAGACTAATCTGAGGCCTCTGGATATAGACAGACAAAACCCTTGAGGTTACAGCTCCCCCAGTTTGACACAGTCAATTTCCCAAAGATGGCTGCGGCAACATATCCCATCCTACATGATTTTTCTATATTGTGATGTCCCCCTTCCTCTCAAGTGGTAGTGTCTATGTCCCCTCCCGTTTAGGTGGCTCTATGGAACTACCTCAACAAACAAAATTTGGTCAAAATGACACTATTCCAGACTTCAGGTCCAAAGCTTCAGATACTGACAGTCTCCACATCTTGCCTCTTGGAAGGCTCATTTTTGGAATCCAACCACTGAGCTGCAGAGGCCCCATAATCATATGGTTGTTCTGGCCAACTGTCTCAGCTGAGGACCCTGCCAACAGCCAGCATCAACCACTAGCTATGTGAGTAAAAACAGCTCCAGAGGATATCTGGCCCTAGCCTTAGAGTCACTCCCCAGCTTTGGATTCTTTCCAGAGGAACCCTTAGACATCCTGGAGCACAAACTGGTAGTCCCTCCTTGCCATTCTGTCTGAAGTTCTAGCCCAGAGTCTATGGGCATGAAAAAAAATCACTGTTTTTGCCACTAAGTAACTCATCCAGTACAACCACTGTCCCAGGCAGAGAAGATTCAGTACCTCGGTCACAAAAACAAAAACATTGTATTACCTCACACTAGTTTTGCTGTAATACAATCTGAATGATTTATTATTGGGCGATAAATCATTCAGATTGTATTTATTACCTAATACTGATTTATTATTAACCAATAATAAATCATTAAGGGAGAAGTGGTATATTAACAGTAAAAAAAACTGAATTTTAAAGTCACATGATTTTATTACTAAGCACAATATAAACAAAAATACAGAAATTCAGTGAAACATTTCATTTGTAATTTACAACATGAAATATCAATATAGGAAATTTTATGAGAAATATTATAATAGAAAAGATACTAGGATGGTCTCAGCTCTAACACAAACTGGATATGTGGCTTTAATTCATATATTTATTCATTCTGTATTTATTGTCTGTGATGAGCTAGGCACTACTCTAGGGCTTAAAATTTAGCAGTGAAGGGAATTTGTGCCTATTTTCACAAAAATTTCATCTTAATTGAGAGGGGCAGATAAAGAACAATTTTATTTTACAAAATTATTCCAGTCCATGTGAAATGTTACTAAGACAAGAAAACTATTGCTACAAGGGTCAGTGGAGGTGGGGTTGTGAGGTTACTTCATACAGCATGATACGGAAGTTTTAAAAACATAACCCTGAGTTTTTTGACACTCCTTCCATTGACAGGTAGGGTCTGTATCTCTTCCCCTTGAAGCTAGGATTGATTTGTGGTTGGGTCAATCAGTGTGGGGGATGAAAGTGAAGTCATACAAGCTCTAAGGTTAAGTTAAAAAACAGTCATGCAGCATCCACCCAGTTCACTGGAGCATCTTCTCTGAAAGGCCTCCTGTATTAAGTCTGACGACCCTGCGGCCACTACGCTGAAGAGACATCCAAGCAACACACGGGGAATCCATTCGGCAGTCCCAGCTCAGCCTGGCCCTCAGGNCTCCTTCCATTGACAGGTAGGGTCTGTATCTCTTCCCCTTGAAGCTAGGATTGATTTGTGGTTGGGTCAATCAGTGTGGGGGATGAAAGTGAAGTCATACAAGCTCTAAGGTTAAGTTAAAAAACAGTCATGCAGCGTCCACCCAGTTCACTGGAGCATCTTCTCTGAAAGGCCTCCTGTATTAAGTCTGACGACCCTGTGGCCACTACGCTGAAGAGACATCCAAGCAACACACGGGGAATCCATTCGGCAGTCCCAGCTCAGCCTGGCCCTCAGGACATCCCAACCCTGAGTTCAGACAGATGAGCGAGTAAGAAAGTCTCCACATGATTCTAGCACTCAGCCATTCCAATTGTTCCAGCTGCCCCCGCTAAGGCTTCAGAAGTCATGGTGCAGACAGATCGTATCTGTGAGCATAATAAAATGTTCATCACTTACACCAAATTCGGGGTGACTGGTTGCACGGCAATAGATACTTGGAGTAAGTGCCAACAGGAAGACCACTACAAGGAGCAGCATTTGTTCTGAGACCTAACACTATCAAACTGCCAAACTCAAGAGGATGCAAAAGAAAAGCTGTCCAAAAAGGGAGAACAGCAAGTACAAATCCTTAAAGTAAGGAGGAACTGGGAGCTATGAGCTAAGTCAATCAGACGGCTGAAGCAAGATGATGCGGAGTTTTGTATGCCTAGATGAGTTACTTAGAAATTATTTTTACTGTATAAGGAAGCCACTGTAATTAGGACCGTTTTCAAAGTATTGGCTGTTATGTGTTTCTTGATGTTAAATGAGGTAACAGAACTAAATGTTATAGTCCTTCAAATCTACAATGCAAAGACTTGGTGTTTCTCAAAGTGAGTCTCTAGAAAATCCTGCAGCTCTCCACATTTATCTGTATTTTCAAAAAACTAAGTAATCTTCTGAAATTAGAGCTTATTTGGGTTCATCCGAATGACCTCATAACCAAATGCCAGCACAAATTTCAGTGTGCATGCACTGACGTGTGTATGTATTTCCCCTACAGATTTAGTATATATGATATAAATTCACACCAAATGAGGGCCAAAGGAAGCTACAGTAAACCATGTGAAGGAAAGTTTTAGAGCAGTTCAAACAGGAGAAAATGATGGAAGAACTGAGTCATCACACCATCCACAGTAGAAGAGGCCAAAATGAAACAGATCTGTTTCAAAGCAGACAGGACCAAATTCTTGTTATGAGCCCAAAGTTATGTTCAAGTAAATATCAGGTAGCATAAAATGCTACGTTGTAAATATGTATTTTAATTGCTTATACAGTTGTGATATATTTAACCTACAAAGTTGTTTGTTTTAAAATTATTTGTGTTGTAAGCATAAGGCATTTATTCCAAATCAGTAGTGGCCAACCATGTCCCTAAAATGTGTATGTAAACTCAAATTGGTGACTTTCACATCATACAATATTAACATTATATGTACATTTTCATCAACATTATATTTTCCTGAGTAAACTAAAGATCCCAACTGACCTATGTCAATTATTTTCAGTTAGCATAAACAGAGATAACTGACGTAAATAACCCAAAGTAAATTATTGTGAAACGATTCTTTATTTTAAGGAATAGTCTTCACCTTCCAACTTTGTAAAATCCTTTTCACTTTTCAAAGTCTAATTTGAGTACCATCTCTACATATGAATATCCCAAACTATTTGAGCCCAAATTCCTTTGAGAACCTATGAACTCCCAGACATTATCCACACCATTCCCAGGCAGGCTGCCTAACACTGTTAGCTATTTTATGCATTCTTGTCACCAAAATGATGAGATGACAATGGTGATGGTGGAGGCGGAGTGATGATGACAATGGCAGCAGCTATCATTTACCTAGTAATACTTTAAGTTCCAAGCACAAAATTCTCTCTCCATAATAATCTCCATTTTAAAGATATAGAAACTGAGGTGACAGGTTTTATGTAATTTTTTCAAGGTCACAGAGCTAACAAATGAGCTACAGATTCAAAAACCCTGGTCTGTTTTTGTAACACAAGTGTTAATAAAAGCATGGGCCTCTGGAAACTCTACAGAACCACAGGAGGTGTAAAAATTACACAGAAATTCTCATGTACGCCAAATCACATTAAAATCTCAGGGAGATGGAAATGAGAATCTACTGACCAGCTTTTCAAGTATATTCGTATCTGAAGGCTGAGAAATACTCTGTACCTAATGCTATTCTGCCTCCATCTAGACTATAGTTTTTGAAAATATGAACATCTTATACATAGCTCTTCTTTATCTAAAGAATACAGTATTGCCCTGGCTGGTGTGGTTCAGTGGATTGAGCGTGGGCCTGGGAGCCAAGGGATTTCGGTTCAGTTCGCAGGCCGGTTCCCAGCGGGGGGCGCATGAGAGGCAACCACACATTGATGTTCCTCTCCCTCTCTCCTTCCCTTCCCCTCTGAAGATAAATAAATAAAATATTTTTAAAAAACAGTATTATACCTTGCAAAATAGTAAGGGCTTAATGTAGGTTACCACACTCTTATAATGGTATAAATAAAAATAAAAAAATTTAATTACTCCACAAAATAAATCTTATAAAACACAGTCCCTATTCTATATGTATTTATAGGCAAGACTTAAAAAACAATGATATTTCCATGGTTTTCAAGGGTTTTTTATATACACACATCAGAGTTTGTTGATGTTGTTAGGGATACAGACTGGAGGGCAGGATACAGAATAGGGTGGTAATAACATGGAAGGCTGGAAGGAAAAAGATTATAGAGAAAGTGAAAGAACCAAAGACCTCTTGGGTAGTCCCTGAAATTCTCAATGTTCTATTCTGCATGAGAAGCAGAGGCCAAGCTGGAACACTCCCAAAGCTACAGTGTCTTTTACTGGTTCCATCTAGCTCTAGAATTTTATGATTCGGTGAGGTGAGTGGTGAGTTAAGTTGCTGTCTTTCCATACCAGACATTTGTCTGTGGCCATAAGGATAAATCTGGGGAAACTCAATTAACACATATCTGAATCTTGGTCAAGTCAAAATTCCTTTAAAAAAACATCTGCCATACTGTGACCTAACAGAAACTGTAAGCAAAGGTTACAGGCTGGCAGTGAAAGGTGTGAAAGCTTTATTCTGTAGCATTTCTTTGTTCTGTCTCATTTAACTATAGTTCAAGGTGTTTCAAGATAACTAAAATCTCTGCCTTAGGATTTTTTTAGTGCCTAAATTAAAAGGAAAGTGCTTGTGTTTCAAATCAAACCACCCTTAAATGCCTATTTCACTGAAAACTGCTGAAATCCAGAGCAATTAACACCTTCAGTTAATGCAAGACACCACAAAACCAGAACACCACTGAAAAGTATTTCTGCATTTTCTGAATCCACAATGATTACTACCTGAGTTGTAACAAAGGGATCAAAAAAGGGGGATCTAGATGAGACACAGGCTTTTCACCAAAAAACAAAAAGCCCAGAAATACAATGGCATGCCAAGTCTTCATGCTGCTACCTGAAGGCCCTCTGAATCAAGAACATCACAGAACATGTTTCTTAAATTTTAACTATGCCAACATTTCAAAGTTTGAAGAAAGGGAACTGTCTATAGTGCCCAGTATCTTAGTGACTGTATAAACTAAAAAATAAAGCAGATAGTGATTCAATGAAGATTAACAAAAACTTGGTAGGTTTTCCAAATTACACTCAGCAGGAAATAATGTATCACAATGCAGATTCTCCATTATTTGAAAGAAGGATATCACAATCCTCACAGAAAGTATTGCTTTTTAGTGGTCAGTATTATAATCCCACCATGGGGGTCCCAGTTCATAACAGTTTGTTATTTGAAGTCAAAGCTAAAATGTTTTGTTATACTTACCTTTTTCTAAGAAAAAATAAATGACTCTTCTACAGTTACCACAAAATGTTACTTTGTTTAATATTTTCTCAATCTGATTTAAGACTCCTTAAGGGTAGAGAACATGTCTTTTATCTCTTTNTTTTAGTGGTCAGTATTATAATCCCACCATGGGGGTCCCAGTTCATAACAGTTTGTTATTTGAAGTCAAAGCTAAAATGTTTTGTTATACTTACCTTTTTCTAAGAAAAGATAAATGACTCTTCTACAGTTACCACAAAATGTTACTTTGTTTAATATTTTCTCAATCTGATTTAAGACTCCTTAAGGGTAGAGAACATGTCTTTTATCTCTTTTATTTCATACAGTACCTAGCACAAGATAATATCCTTGTTGTGTATTTAATAGATGAATAGAGGGATGTGAACTGTTCCAGTTTCCAAAGATGACAGAACCTTTAAAACAATTTTTATAACTCAGCCAGGAACAAAATTATCATGAAAAGAAAAAACTGCATGAAGTGAACAAAAAGCACACTCTCTTCCCTTTCCTAGCGTGCTCTATCCTCCTTACCCTACTTTTATTTCCTGCACGCATTTATCACCATCTGACATACTGTATATTTATATGTGCTCGTCTGTCTCCTCCCCCCTCCCCCACTAGAATGTAGGCTTAATAAAGGCAAAGATTTGCTTGCTTTGTTTGAAAGCTACATCCCCAGAACACTCTCTGGGATACAGTAAACATTCACTAAGTATCTGTTAAATCCATCTTCAGAGTTCATTAATGGTGTTCTTATTTTTTATAGCATCATCTACTTAGAGCTCTAGTTTTACATTAACAAATGATTACAGAAGTCTTACAGATATATATGCATGTAAACAAAAATCATTTCATCCCTCATGAAATGCAGGTGCCTGGAGAAGGGCATGTTTGAGATAGCAAGCCATCACAGTTGCATCTAATCACAAAAAAAGAACCCAGAAAACAGACAATTACTAAAACTGGTCTGAAACCATAATCTTCAATAACAAGCGGTCATCACTAAAGTAAATGTGCAGCAGCAAAGATCCGAACTCAGCACTGACTGGGAAGATAGTACTAACACTATTCCTGCAACATCCTAATTTATGTTGGCTAGGTTTCTACCTAGTGTTATTCTTATGCAGCAAAAAGGAGTGGGGGAGGTGTTAAAATGATACAGTCATCACATTTTAATCTAATTGCTTTTTAAATGTTTATCTACCTTGTTCAACTCTCTAAGTTCCTTATCTTGGGGATCTGTATCTGTTATCCTGTTTGCCTCCTTCTGCTACTAAGTATTTCATTATTTGCTTACTTTTTAAAAACCTGTCCTCTAGCAGTCAGAACATAATTGTAAGGGCAGAGAGACAAAGGGGCTGAACACAACAAACAAATATTTGTTGAGCTGAAGTCAATACGCAGATCAAGATACCAGTAAAATTAATCTTCAACCTACAACCTTATTGCTAGATAATTCAATTATCATATTAAATATCCATACCAGAAACCTAATATGAAGGCAATTAAAAAAGCCTCAATTAATCTGTTAACATTCTGTTTCAAATTAATATTAAAACTAGGCATAAGCAGTTACTGTAATTATATAAATGAATGGCTATAAACATTAGGTGGCAGCAGCAGTACACAGCATTAAAATCCTGAAACTGACTTTTTATATACTCATATATAGAAATAAGATCTGTAAGTGGAATTACACAAATAGTCTCAAAATAAAACGGGCAAAGGGAACTGAAAATACAACAAAACATAAAAGTAACAATCTCTTTGTATCCAGCTTTTCCCAATGATTTCTACAATAAAATAATTAAGCAATATCCAAAAAGCACTGGCAATTACTACAAATGTAGTCAAGCTTTTGCTTTATACTTGCTCTCTCACATACCAAACATCCAAGTTGCCAGTTCCTACCTTAAAATTTTACTATTTACCATGCTCACCACTTCCACCGCCACCAGGGTTTGCCTGGATATTACACCAGCTTCCCTCGTCCTGTGCCTTCCTTTCCCCTTCCTTTCCCCTTCCTACCCCCAACACGGTCTACTCTCCACACAAAGTTAAATCACCTCATTCCTTGGTCCAGAACCCTTCAATGGCTTCCCAACTGAAAGGAAGGTTCTATGGTCTTCAACACCCTCTGTGAACTGACCCTAACACACCCTACCCAAAATTCACCCCCACTCTTCCCCACACTCATTCTACCCCAGACATAGTCCATCATCAGGTCAACAAGCACTCTCCACCGCAAGGGCTGTGCATTTGCTGCACTCTTTGTGATATGCTCTTCTGAAAAAGAGCCATTGGCATGGTTTTCCCCATACCTTCTTCAGGTCTCTGCTCAAATGCCACCTTGACCAGTGAGGTTTTCTAGGCCCACTCCATTTAAAACAGCAACCATACTCCTCCCTCACTGCTTCATTTTTCCCATGACACTAAGGAGCATGTGACATACTTCATTTTCTGTGTTTACTCCTTTCCTGGAACTTAAAGTCCACAACAACCAACATTTTAATATGTTTTCTTCACTTTTTTTATTCCCAGTGCCTGGTAAGTGGTGACAATTAAATAGTTGTCAGTAAATGATTCCTATTATCAAACAAGCACACAGCAATAGTTTTGTAGCTGCTTCTTACTCTAGGTAAAAGGCTACATTAAAAGTTCAGGACTATTACTGATTTATTTACTATTTTTTAAGTTCAAGTATGCACAATTCATGTGTGCATATATATAAAAATAAAGTGACACTTTTACAATAGATATATTTTAAAGCAATGTGAGTTGAAGTCAAATGTGTTATAGTGGCCATATTATTAGAATTATATATTTTAAAAATTAGAACTATTTTTACAGTGTCTTTACATATCAGAATTGCAAACTGTCAAGCTCTTCCTTATACCCAGATTAAGCAGGTGAATTCACAACTGCCTGTTGTATTTCATCTTATTTATCAGCAAGCTTTGCAGGTTCAGGCTCTGACGGATTCAAAGTGAAAAAGAATTACAGGTTTGCTCCCCCCCAGGTGACTCTACAATTGGTGTTGATTGCTTAATTCTGAACTACATGAGTAGCTAACCACTGATTATGAAATGCCCAGATTCATTTTATTTTCTTTACTGTTTACACACTGTAGAATGAACGTTTGGGCAAGCGACAGAAATGCCAAAGAACCTCAAGAAACAGAGGCAAAATAGAGCATGCCTCTAAAATGCTCACTATCCTTTGTCTGGAGGATGGGTACTATGACTAACCTCCTAGAAAGCGACTTCGAAAGCATCTAAAGTAAACACATATGTGAAAAAGGCATCACTGTCACTTCTTAATTGTAAAATGTGACAAGAGCATTTCATTCGCATAGCACACTTGTACATGTTCCAAAGAAAAAGTCATAAAATTGCTTTAAAAAGGTTCTCGCTTTTGTTTTTCTTTGTATTGTTTTGTTGTTGTTCTTCGGGGGGGGGGGGATACAGAACATGAAGAAAAATTTTAGAATTTACCAATGCTAAGTATTTTTCTGCCTTCCTCAGTGTCAAACTAAATGAGGCTATGTGCTACTCTTGACATACCAATGTACACAATAAGTTATTGTGCCACATTCAATGCATATGACAAATGAAATAGAACACAAAATTACTTCTTGGTCACAAATTAACTAAAACGAAACAACGATCACCAGAGTCCTGGAAAGTTAGGCACATCCTTACTTCTTTAAAGTTGGCTTAGAAAGATCTCAATTACAAATGGGCTATGTTCCAAAATTTTATTTGTAAATCACTGACTTAGAATTCGAAACTCTGTTCCACAGAAGCAACATTGAATACATCAGTTAGGTTCCCAGCTTGTCCATAACAGCTGATACTACCTTAATTTACACATCCACTTGGGAACTGACTCACCTCCATTATTCTGAGACCCCCTTCTTCTAAAACGTTTCCATTAAATTGTGCATTAATTGATTTTGTGGTCTAAGCTACATATAAAACCACCATGCTTGCTATATATTGCTATGAAAACAAGCAAACAAATTGCAGGGCAAGGCAAGAAAGAAGAGAAACTGAAAATAGTTTCTTTTCTTCATGTCTCAGTTAAGGGCTGGACCAGGGGTGTCCAACCTTCTGGCGTCTCTGGGCCACACTGGAAGAAGACAAGTTGTCTTGTGCCACACATTAAATACACAAACGCTAATGAAAAGTGATGGGTAGAAAAAAGGTTTTAAGTAAATTTACAATATTGTGTTGGGCCACATTCATGCTCATCCTGGACCTTGATTGTGTTCACTGTTCATGTTCATAAATGGGACATAAAGTTGCAAATACTAAATCACGTAAAATGAGTGTACAAAACCTATTTCCAAGAAAATCATAGCGATTTGTACCTTTATCAAAACAGAAGACCACACATATACAAACACCTCCTTCAGATTCCCAATTATGTAGCAGATGCTACAGAACTTTTAAAAAAGTCAGGTGGAGACACAGAGCCACGGGCTAGGCACACGTGCAGCTTATCTTTGCTTGCCTTTTCCTTCACCCCTGGGTTACACACAAGAAAGGGCCCTGAATGAGCTGAGCAATTCTTGCTATTCTACTGTCCCAAAGGTTTTTAACTCATCATTTGGAAGTACTCATACCATTATTCCATTTAAATTAATGTTTGACAATAAACTTTCCTGATTCTAAATCAAATTCAGAATCCACAAGGCCGCACCCTCATCTATGGGGAGAAAGCAAAGTCGGTGCTCAAGTATTCCTGAAAATACCCCTACTTCCTGCCCTCTACTGCCCCAAAGAGCTCAGCTCCCAATATCCAACACTAAGAATGATTTTAAATTCCATTTCTGAGATTCTGGGTGATTCCAACACTGAGTTTGGTCTGAGGATCTTTATCCCAAATCTGTTTTCGCATATACACACAAAAATCCTTTAATGAGAAAACGTTCCCCCAAACATGGTATTTTTGCTTAAAGCATTCTTAATATGCATTCTTTATGTCAATGGCTAAGAATTTGGCTCACAAACTTACCTACTGTACTTTTCATTATGAATTCACTATGAATGAATGGTCTCTTACTATTCCAACTACTTCATGTAGAGATGTTTAAGGATTAACTGAGATGCTATCTAAATGTACAGAAAATAGTGCCTCTGGAAGAGAGTAAATAAACCTGAAAAAGTTGTGATAGTCTACGCACGGGAGTAGTCTGACTGCTGCATGCTAATATATCTCACGGGTTCAGTTATTTGCTATCTGTGCTCTTATCACTTCAAGTTGCACTTCACGGCATCAATGCAGTGCTTCTGCCCCATAGTTGCCCCACTTAACTCATCCCATTACACTTATGAAGGCAGTTACGTGTTTCTGGGTGTTGAACAACACAGCATTGCAGAACACATCTCTGTACACTAAATTCATATTGTAATTCCATTATCTTCAGATGGTCAATGAAATTAAATTGCTTTATCACCATCATCTACAGATCAACAAATTAATACCTGTCTGAATCAAGGAATCCTGACATCTAACCTCTATGAACATCACTGTGTATCCTTTAAGAAAGGGAAACAAGCTCTGGCTGGTGTAGCTCCATGGATTTTGAGTGCCAGCCTGTAAACCGAAGGGTCATAGGTTCGATTCCCAGTCAGGGCACATGCCTGGGTTGCAGGCCAGGTCCCCAGTGGGGGGGTGCACAAGAGGCAACCACACATCAATGTTTCTCTCCCTCTCTTTCTCCCTTTTTTCCCCTCTGTCTAAAAATAAATAAAATCTTTTTTAAAAATACAAATAATTTTTAAAAAGGAAAGGGAAACTATTGTATACATACAAAGATTTCCTCATCACAGGCTGAAAAACAACTTCAGATGGACTTCCTGGAGCTGAGTCCCGGGGCAGCTGTATGCTGGCCTGGCTCACCTTTTGAAGTTCCCTTCCAGCCCTGAGATTCTTCTATGTGTTCTCCTGCTGCTATGTGGTTTTCAAAGTAAATGGCATGTAGTAGTTGCTCAGTAACTATTTAGAGTAGTTTTCCAATTAGTCTAGGCTTACTGAAGGAAAACTTTAAAAATTCCCAACACGATAGTAACAAAGTTTTAACAGCAGGTTCCATATTCTCTGCAATAGCTAAACAAGTCAGTAAATAAGAAAAGAAAAAACATTCCTTTCCCATTTGTGGCAAGAAAAGTTTTTAAAAGTGCTAGCAAGAAAATTACTTTAAATTTTGAGTAAAATTACTTTAAATTCTCTAAAGAGCACCAACTCGAGAAGAGTGGCAATAGTATATGGACGGACAAAACGCATCACATATGTGCCTATTCCAACAAAGACAACTCTCAAATATTTACGACGTGCCTATGTATAAGAAGGTATTATTAGAGAAGAAAGAAAAATAGTTACACCCCTGGGCCCTTGCCCTCAGAGACAGTAAGACACATATCCATTTAACCAATATTCAACCACTGTTTACTAGGGAAACACTGCACTTATTTAAAAAGCTTGTACTATAGAAAAAAGAGTGGCTAATGCAATACAATATAGTCAGGTTTCGACAAAAATGAAGAAAAGGTAGTCAATCAAAGTTATCAAAAACAGCTTTTTTTCCTTTTCCTACTACAAACGTAAAGAATAGCCTGTTTCACAGGGGACGGGCTGGGATGGGAGTCAGGGATGGAAAACTGTACTTGAACAATAAAAAAAAAAGAATAGCCTGTTTCTACCAAAGCCCTAATATCATTCATCATTTCACATACTAAATACAACACCTTACTTTGCTACATTTGTCAGATTTAGCAACATAAAACTGATTCCTTAATCTAAGAAACTATCCTATTAATATTAGTGGTGTTAAATAACATGAAATCATTAAATACACTGCTAAAAGATGGATTTTTTTTCAAGTTGCTAGGGGTGATTTAGGTGTTAAAAGTAATTTGTTTTCATTCACTCATATGTACACAGATACACGCATATTCATTTATTTGATTACATGAAAGTTCAAGAAAGAAAAAAGTATTAAAGGAACTCCAGTTATTTATTTAATTTATCAGTGTGCTAGTAACTCTCAACTCTTCCCTCTACAGTTGTACTTGCTTTATAAAAGAATACTACATACATTTTTATGGAATTATGCAATAAAATTATTTACATAATTTGTTGCTGGGAGAACTTTAAAAATGGGGACTACATTTCTCTCCTACAAAATGAGGAGAGCTACCACAGGTAGCTCCAAAGGAGAAAAAAAGGGAAAAAAGTTTGAAAAATTCTTACGGCAATAGCAAAAAAGGGCTTTATAGTGGCCACTTAAAAATAAAATTAGCAAAGAAATAATGTAACAGCTTGATAATCTGTACCAAAAACTTGTTTGCTTATTTATGTATGTCTGCTCATTAACCTGCTCTACATTTGTAGCTAAAACCACCCTGGATTTTAAAATATATATATAATAATATATTTTAATATATAATGCTATATAAAAATATATAATAATAAAAGCTTACTCTGATTTTGTTATCTTGGGGAGAGGACAGAAAAGGAAGGGGAAGTAGTAGAATTTAGGGTACCTTCTTGAGAAGGTAGAGAACTGAATACATTATCTATTCTAGCCAATCAATACCACATTTTGAAGTATTTTATTCCCCATCAGCTTCCCATAAAAATGTGTTCCAAATCTACTGCCTTTGATCCATTCTTCTCACCATTTCCCATTATCTTGATAAAACACAGCTCTTATCGTGTCACTCCATTGTTTAAAATGTTTTTACTGCCTAAAAATAAAGTTCAACTATCTTAGAACTGTTTTTCTTTTCCCCACCTATTTGCTAAGTTTTCTCTGGGTGCCTCCTTCTGTCTGTCTGTTCCCACCCGCTAACAACTCATTTCAGAGACTTTAAACACACCATCTCACTCTTGCTCATGCACTGCACCAGGGACCTGCAATGGGACACCTTGTTCCCATCTTTGCTAATATGCCACGCTTTCCATAAAACTTCCCTCATATTCCTCAAGGGAGATTAATTTTTCTCTCTCCTGACTTCTCAAGGCATTCTTGATTACACTTACGTCACAAAACTTGTCAGGTCTTACATCATAGTTAACTATATATTGTACAAAGTACAATACACTCCTACAGATCAAAGGCTCATCAAAGGAGCTGCCTAGAGCTTGGCCATCATGTCCTATTGTTACATATGCACCCCTAAGAACCCTAAAAAAGAAGTCCACATATTTCAGATAACCAGGCAATATGTTTGGTTCATCTGTGATTCTATCTGTGACCCATGTTTTCACTTTTTAATTTTCACTCGACAAAGAGAGCTCGCTTTACGAATTAGAGCCCAGGTGCATCCAAAACGTCAAATGGTTTGTGCCTGAATAAATAAGCAACTTAAAGATCAATAGCTGATATTTGTGGAAAAAGTTTCTAAATGTCAAATTCTCCAACTATCTCTGATCAGACCTTGAAAAACAGGTAATAATCCAAATAAGGAAAGAGAGACCTTAAGGAGAGAGTGGACCCAAGCAGAGGAAACAACGTGAATAAAGGCACAGAGATAACAGGCAGTGAGAATGGTTTAGCTAAGAGATGAGTGAGTGGGAAATGTTAGGTTCCTTTCACATGTCTCCATAGAGCCTGGAACTAGCTGGCAATTTTAAAACATTGGCAAATGGATGAGAAAATACGCTTCAAAGGAGTAAAGGTGGAGGGGCGTAAAGGGGTAAGAGGAAGGCAGAAAGAGTGGGAGAGAGAGGTGTAACAGTTCTTTTTTGGCCTCCGATCATTACATTTTTAAAACTGACTTAAAGTAGCGACATAAATTGACTACAGTAACCACATAATTGACATAAACTGACTGTAGTAGTGACTCATTTCTCTTGAATTGGATTATGTGCCCCCCAAAACCCTAACTTTATTTATTTAATAAATGCACACATGAAGCGATCTAGCTGTCAAAAAATGGATCTAACTGCAAAAATCTTTGCAAAGATTCTAATTGGAATCAGAGATGATGCTAACATCGCTGCTGATGCTGAGATCGCTGCTGTACCAGTATGGCCTTAAGCCAAACCTCTTATTCTGGCTGACCGTGCAACCTGTGTCACCAAACATTAACTTCACACAACACGCAACAAGCCACCAAGTGTCTAGTCCTCTTGCATCTGCTTAAGGCCAGATCCTACCTTCACTTACAGTAGAACCAGCTTATCAACTAGACACATGCTCAAACCTAACAACTTAACAACATGCTCAAATTATTCAAACTATTGAAAAGAAATCCAAGGCAGCAAAAAGAAGGTGATCTCTAGTCTTCTTATTAACTAGATATTGTCATCACTCAGTAGACCAGATTTCCAGAGTAAGTGAGAAAACCTTAATTCACCAGGCCGGCACCCCACACCCTACACAGTCAGGCCCAAGTATCCATCCCGCTCTCATCTCCTGCTCTCCCTTTAATGTACCTCCACTCTCCAGCTGAATTTCACTGACTTCCCCCCATGTAAGTTTTACTGATTCTCAGAATCATCCATTATTTCTCTGACCTCCCACAGAACTAAAGCACACTGCTCTCCCACTGGTAATTTCCTAATTTTATCGTTAACTGTTTACAGGACTCAAAGGCCAGGAAGATAGTGAAAACTTACTTTATAGATGGGCACTTAAGAATAATGGAAATACATAAGCTTTGAAACTAGGTAGATCTAGATTTGAAAGCCAGATCTGCGGCTTCCTGGTTGTTGGTCTTAGGCAGGTAAAACTTTACCGCTTTCAATCCAAGTTTCCTCTTTCAACCTGTATCACTATTAACTGCTCTGAGACTCAGAGCTGGTACACGTAAAGCATCTGGGACCACCCTAGACCCACAGCAGGGACCCGACACACAGTGGTCACTACTATGATTCAACTTGGTGCTTCCTGTGCTCCACTCCCCACACATCCAACATATCAACCTTACTGTTAAAATTTTTTTGAGAAAACTAAAGTTGTAAGAATAAACTGGGACCATAATTTAAAGTTCATCTTAGGCTTAGGGCAACCAGAATCACCTGGAGGGTAATTCTGGTTGCCCTGGGAGGGGATGTTTACCTTATACCATGGCTATAACACTGTTATTCAAAAGAAATGCGTATTAAAGAGGTCTTCATTAAGAAGCCAATTTTCATATGTAACTGGTTAAGAAGTCAGAAATATCTTAAGTCACTACAGAAATGCTAGAACTGTTAAATGCTTCAAGTGAAAATGTTTCTTCACATCCTATCTATAAAACGCTTCTTTAATAAAAAAATATTTTTAAAAGGAATCATGAACTACATTAGCAAGAGGCTATGACAGAAATTTAGCAATAAATATATACAGTGGAATTCCTTTGTTATATAAAACATATTGAAACTGTATTATATATGGCCTTTAGGAAAATGTGGGTGTGATATACCCTACTGAGTGGCTGAACCTGAGCAACAAGAAGCCACATTACAACAGATCTAATTGCAGGAACAAATCTACAGCAAGTTTAAAAAAATTAGAATTAACCAAAATGTCAGAAAGCAAAATGATGCCTTCTGCCTGTAGTGGCTCGGGAGCCAGGTAAAACCATGTATACTTACTGCTAACATTCACGAGGGTGAAAGTTAAAGACAAAAACACAGAGACAGAGAAGCAAGAGGTAAAGTAGGTCTTTCAGAAAGACATCTCCTAAGTCTAAGGACATTCAAGTGCATTAACACTCAATTTCTATTCCTTATGCTTTCTCAACTCTATACTACTATGTGCCTTCTTCATTTTGCCCAAGACGCCCAAATGTCAAATTCTCTCTAGTCGAACCACTCAAATACCATCCCCTCCCACTTCCCTACATACTCCATTAGAAGGAGTCCCTCTGCCTTCACTATCTTGAAGCATTTCTACCTCCCCCGACTTATAGTACTTCCACCTCCATCTTAAATGGGGTATATTTTGTCTCTTGAAGGCTCTCTCTCCCCTATTGGATTATAAACTTGTTACGAACAGAATGTTCTTATAAAGGCTCAAAATGGTTGTGAAAAGAGTCAATATTCAGTATATGCCTGACAAATGAAAGAGAAATTTTTTTTCAGTTGGAAATTATTTTTAGCATTGTTGTTCTAGCATAATTATATTGTTTCCCTACCTAAATAAACTTTTCTAGCAACGATGGTTCATACCTTTCTAGTATGAGAGAGATAATAAAAAGATACTCGTGTGTGTATGTGTGCGTGCGTTGCTCTGTTGGGAAATGGGTGACTAAACTGTCATGGTCTGTCTGCAGGTAGGCAGTTTCCTCCACTTCCAGCGTATGTCTACCACTCGGAATGCAAGCTACATTTTCTACAACAACCTCCAGGGGCGGCCTACTCTTCTGCCCTCTTCTTGCCACTTACCCTGTCCTGGTCCCTCAGAAAGCAGAAGGGTCTCCTAGGTAAGGATCTGGAGTCACAGGACCCACTCTTTTCAAAACCCACTGGTACAGAAAAGAGGGGAAGGGGAGAAGGTTGTTCGACATCAAAAAACATCTACGAGCAATAAGCAAACAAAATGTGCGAACAGAACAGTGTGCTTATATGAGGAAATGCTCTAACTCTTTAAAGATGCATACTGAAATAAGAAATTGCATTATTTACAACCACTGCAGTCCACTGAGCACCAGAGACAGCACCAGGGCAAGTGAGAGCCACACGGGCACTGGGTGACTCTGTGCTCACTAAGGAAAAGTAATTAAACATGGGCAAAGGAGACCCTAAGAAGCTGAGAGGCAAAATGTCATCATAGCTTTCTTTGTGCAAACTTGCCAGGGGGAGCACAAGAAGCAGCCAGACGCTTCAGTTAACTTCTCAGAGTTTTCTGAGAAGTGCTCAGAGAGGTGGAAGACCATGTCTGCTCAAGAGAAAGGAAAATCTGAAAACATGGCAAAGGCAGACAAGGCCCGTTAAGAAAGAGAAGTGAAAACTCATATTCCTTCTAAAGGAGAAACAAAAATGAAGTTCAGATCCCAGTATACCCAAGAGGCCTCCTTCGGCCTTTTTCTTGTTTTGTTCTGAGCATCACCCAAAAATCAAAGGAGAGCGTCCCAGCCTATCCATTGGTGATGTTGCAGAGAAGCTGGGAGAGACACTGAATAGCACTGAGGCAGATGACAAGCAGCCTTATGAAAAGAAGGCTGCTAAGCTGAAGGAGAAATATGAAAAGGATATTGCTGCATACAGAGCTAAAAGAAAGCCTGATGCTGCAAAAAAGGGAGTCGTCCAGGCTGAAAAATGCAAGAAAAAGGAGGAGGAGGAGAAGATGAAGAAAGAAGATGGAGAGGATGAAAAGGAAGAAGACAAAGAAGATGAAGAAAATGATGATGAATAAGTTGGTTCTAGTGGGGGGGTTTTCTTGTCTATGAAGCATTTAACCCCCCTCTACACAACTCACTCCTTTAAAAAAAAAAAGGAAATGTAAGGCTGTGTAGGATTTGTTTTTAAACTGTACAGGATCTATTTTTGTATAGTTAACACACTATCGAATGTGTCTTTAGACAGCCCTGTTCTGGTGGTATTTTCAGCAGCCACTAACCTTGCCTGGTACAGTATGGGGGTTGTACATTGGCACGGAAGTTTAAAGCAGGTTCTTGTTGCTGCACAGCAGGAATTAGTTATATATGGGGATGATAGTTTTTTTCATCTTCAGTTGTCTCTAATACAGCTTATACAAAATAATTGTCGTTCTGTTAACTGAATACCACTCTATAATTGCAAAAAATAAAAAGTTGTTGATGTTTTGTTGGCATTCTGAATGCTTCTAAGTAAATACAATTTTTATTTAAAAAAAAATAAAAAGCAATTTCATTATTTATAAGACTTGTTTTAAAACTTTCATGAAAAAAATGTGTAAGGTAAACCTGGCAAAGGTGAGCAGTATGTGGGGTGTTTAGTATAATATCTACCTAGCTTTTCGGCTGTTTCAAATTTTTCATTAAAGGAAATAAAAAGAATTTTAAAAACTAAAAAAGAGAAACCTCAGTCTGTGAAACCTGAATTCCAGGCCCAGCTAAATCATGTATTGTATAGATAGAGCTAAGTTACTAAACCACTGTAAGCCTTAGTTCATTTGTTGAAACAAAAAATGACAATAATACAAAAATCGAAGAGTTGCTCAAAGATTACACTATAAAATAATTAGGACAGTGATATCAAACAGTAATTACACAATATGTTAGCTATTATTAATATTCCTACTGCAAGGAATAACCTGGTCAGAATCTTATTTTCCCACTCTACACAGAACTTACAGCCATACGGGGAGAGGACGTACCTAAAAGAAAAGATCACCACCTTTCTCCAGTCCCACATTTGCCAAGAGACTAGAGTGCCAGCTAAAAGCCACACAATGGAACAAAGGAAACTGAAGTGTCACCTCCACAGTAGGGATCCAATATACGACAGTCATTATTGTCCCTACTATGGAAGTGGCAAGAGAAGACCCAGTGTACTTGTGACTGGCAGCTGCCACAAATCTCCCACCTTCCCCATTTCCACCACCACACACAAATTAGCAGAAAAGAGAACAAGCCCTGACTAGAGTGACTCAGTGGGTTGGGTATCATCCTGCAAACCTAAAGGGCACCAGTTTGATTCCCAGTCAGGGTACATTCCTGGGTTGTAAGCCAGGTCCCCACTGGGGACGGGGCAAGAGGAAACCAATCAATGTTTCTTTCGTGCATGGATGTTTCTCCCCCTCTCTAAAAATAAATTTTAGAAAACCTTTAAATAAAAAAGAGAAAAAAAAAAGAGAACCAGAAGCAATTGATCTCTATGACAGTAATATATATTATACATCTATAATATCAAAACTCTGTTTTTATCCATACAATAAAGAATTAAAGGTAAGAGCTGTGAACACTTAAAGGCCAAAAGCAAGTTAAATTCAGTCTCCTAGAAGAAATAATGGTCAATATTCTAATGGCACATTACCATGGGAGGCAACTGTTTCTCTCTTCCTGAAAGAAACAGAAAACATCTGCTTCTATTTTACCCCACTCTCCTTACTGCAGGAAATTTTGTAAACAAACGGAAAACCTTAATATTCAAAGAGTACTTAGCTTAATTTTTCCTTTTGCACTTAGTATGTTTGTCCACAAGCACAATGAAGGTTTACTTACACCACGGTCTCCCATGTCCTTCCCCAAGTGGACAACATGCAGATCAAAAGAAATAAACAACCCCTTCATTAAAAACAGAAAAGAGAAAGCCTAATACACATACACATATTAATGTCAGTGAAAGGAAAACTAAATAGCAGACACAACAACAAGAAATGTAACAGCTGCCCAGAGCTTTGTTCTTGCAGCAGTAGCAGAAATAGTGATGTTAACATTAACAGCTTATACTTACAGTTTTCTATGAGCTAAGTGATTTCTATGTACTAAACTCACATAATCCTCAAATTCAATGAAGTATTATTATGACTCTAATTCCCCAGTTTACAAAGAAAATGAAATTTAGTGCTTTGTCAAAAGTCACACAGCTGGCACCCAGGGGAAATGGGATTTAAACTCAAGTTTGACTCCAAAGCCCTTAATCATTATATTTACCTATAACCTTCTCTCCAATGGATCCCTACCCCTGCTATAAGCCTGGACCTAGGACTCTGGTATTGTCAAGGCCAATTAGTGGCATTAACAAAGATAAAGCAGAGTCATCTTCCCACCCCCCAATAAAAAACTGCTAAGAGCTAATTCTAGTCAGAATACTTTCAGGAGAAAATTCTACTTTTTTTAAAATTTGTTTTTCCAATGTTGTCAGTTCAAACTCACCTTATCCAGAAACCCGTTTTGAATGACTCATTCTCTGAAGAGGTCAGATAATTAAAGAGTTACTGTACTAAGAATGGAAAATTTGTGCAGTACTACTAGTTCAATAAAATAATGTGTAAAGTACCAACATTGCATAAAAATACACAGACTCTTAACTCTTATTTTTTAAAACCTATTAAAAGATAGATATTAAATTCCAACCAAAGAAAATAAGTACTCAACTTTTACAACTAATATTTTTGGAAAAAAATACTCTTTCTTAGGCTTTGAATACTTCCAAATCCCATGTTTATTTTAAATTAATTTAATGGAAGAAAGCCAATAGTCTAGACAGAACAAATCTACCATAGTTCAGTCACAGTATGTACATTTCATAGTTGCTCATGAAAATGTGTTCAGCTTGAAACAGGAGACGCCTTTTCTCTGTCCCTACGAAGCACTGTGGGCAGTGCGGAGGTTCGTGTAACTGTCAGAGCAGCACCTGGCCACACAACATCTCACACAAGTGTCTGCTTCACACTTATCTATAATGAAGGTTTACATAACACAAACTTGAAACTGTTGACATACTAATTATTCTTCACTGCGCCTAGTCAGAGAATTTTTTTGTCCTTCAAAAGACTAAAACAGATATATTGATTCTCAGTTCCAAGTATTCATTCTTTCATTTTAATAAAATGATCAAAGATATGTAATTATACATATATTTTTATGCTTAAAACAGTAAGGTAACAAGTAGAAATTAAAATACCATTTCCATTATTGTAGTGTACATATAAACTTATATTCTAATTACTTTTTATTCAACTGAATAGAGGAAAAATTTCTGCATATCAAGTATTTCCATGTTTCTATTAGAGAAATCACTCTTGAATGGTTTTCCCTAAACCTTTTACTTATAAGAATTTTTCTTCAATCTGTTACTGCAAACAACTGTCATGATTTTATTTCTTTAAAAAAATCGTGAAATTCTTTAAGCTTGTGTTACTATTAGCAACATGTTAAGGTTCAAGTTTGACTTTAGTTGTATTTTTGCAGTGGTACTAAATCTGTCTCCAACTATATTTTCTAGCAAAAGTAAGCTATAACTTGCAATTTTTCATGAAGCATATATTATACATAAGACATAAGTACATCCATTAAGATACTATTTTTTACTCCAAATTAATAAAAAATACTAAATTAAAGGTAGCACAGTATAAAATGCAAAGAGCCTTCGATTCCTGAGAAAAAGTTTTAATAGGCCAAGCTTCAGTTTAATACCTATAACACAGTAGAGAAGTGATGTTAATTCTAAGCCAAGCATCAGTGTAAGTTAAGGAAGGGATGCTGTACACTGCAGGCCAGGTTTCCAAGTGCCAGCCTTCTCTTTATATGAGTACCAAAGCATCAAAAGTATAAACAACCACCACATGTGTCTGCATGCAGAAATACTGTAATAGGCAAAGTCAGATTTGGTGTTATTTAAATAAATGCATGATATTAATTCTTGAGAATCAAAAGAAAAGAGAACAAGAATACAAGACACACTCTGAGAAAGGATATTCCTAAAGGTTTTTTCCTTCCCCCTCACCATTCCTTCCCTCTATATCCTCCTCCACACCCACCGACCCTACAGAAGATTCGGCACCTGCACATAAGAAGGAACATGTACCACCAACAAAACAGCAGACATGAGTCAGAGGGACTGTCATGTGACTAGCATTTTGATAATATTGCTAATGATTAACAATTACTGAACATTTACTATGTCATTTTAAATACATTATTTCATTTAATGTTTTATAATCCTATGAAGTTCAGTACTACTAATACACCAATTTTACAAATAAGGACACTAAGGCACAGAAAGCTAAGGGAGTATTTCAAAAATCACATGACTAGTGAGAGGTTCATTTGGATTCAGTTTTTTTCTATTCTATACCAAACACAGAAATTTAACAAGAAATGTCAACCATCAGCCAATAGTTCTTAAGACTTCATTCTCTAGGAAAATAAAAAAATTCCATTTCCACTTCCTTCAACTACAACAATAAACTCACCATCATTACCAGGAAAGAATTTTCTTTATTGGGTTTTTCTAAGTTTTAAAGGAAGGGCAACACGTAAAAGTTAAAAATCAATAGTATAATATTTATTTAGAAGCTTCTTGAAATAAATGAATTCTCTTTTCTGTGCCACTGGATACAACAGGGTCAAAGGAGAAGCTTTGAGATTGTATGTCCAACAAATGAAGATCCCAATCTCTGAGCTCATGCAGACATTACAGGAACCGTTTTGATAGTACACGTTTATTTTAGTATTGGCTCTCTGCCCAGAGAGCGCCAGAACACATTTAACCAAGTGGACAGAAAACGGAGCAGTATGGACATGAACTCCACTTTAAATCTACTCGGGTCTGTATAACCCACAATACAATTTCCTCTCTCATTACTTTTACATACAAGTAGACTTAGGAGGTGAACAGGTAATTTTTTTTAAGTTCCATAATTTATTTCTGATCATTTTAACTTACAGTTAACATTTCTGTATACTTTAAGTGTATATTTTAATTGGATTTTGGAGATTTAAAGAAAAAAGACAATAAACCACCAATCTGATACCTTGTTTTGTAAGGTGACATCTATGAAAAGGCTGTAATATTAAAAGAATATACACAGGTATATTTAACTGTCTGGAAAGAATTATAAAGACTGTACTGTGTTTCCAAATACATGTAAATATATAAAGTTATTTATAGAGCATATGTACAACATCTATACTTTAATTCCATAATAACTGCTTCTCTTGCTTTTCAAAGTAAATACTGAACTCTACACTAAGTGATTCTCAAGAGGAAAGAATTATAAATGTGCCACATCCTGTTCTTTATGTAAAAGCATCAGTGTGAAATAATAAAAAGCTAACATGGTCCTGACAATTACTATACTTATGGAATCAGTTATGCAAACTCTGTGATTTCTTTTTCGTAAACATTACTCCACTATTTGTACAGAAACAAAAATAGCATAAACTAAAAAATAATTTATACCACTTTTACTGCTGAGTTTTCCAATAATTCTACTACAATTCAAATAATCAATATCAGGTCATATTTCATTGTAGTGAAATTGACAGAAATTTCACATTTTTCACAAAGAAATACATAAGTCCCAAATAAGTGTTCATTAACTTATTTAATACAGGGTCTGGCACAAATAATGCCCCCTTTTTATTACAAAATCGTGAGCATGTAATTCTGTAACATAACAATATCACAATTCAAAAACACCATGTGACATTTTAGGTGAAATGTTCAAATTAAAACTATAAATTATTACACACATATTATTATCATACCAACCACACTCAAGCAGGCCTTAGTTCTGCCAGACCCTATAGATTAAAAATAGTGACAATTTTTAAGCAGTAAGGCTTTTCAACTGCCCTGCTTTTTTTCCAACATACATTTCAATGCTATTTATGTTTATGTTAACAGACTTAGCCAACATAAAACAATTTATATGAACCATGAAGTGTCACAATGGGGGGCCACCTCTTATTGTTCAAAAGGTTTGTGAGCACTGCAACAAACACCCCAGAAGCACCATGGTACAGCAGGAGACAGCACGGAGCAAAGCAACGGGAGACCGCTTGCTTGTATGAAAACTGGACAAGTCATTCAGCTTGGGGTCTTGGCTATCACCTGTAGGAACTAGATCCTTAGTCTGAAAACTTTTCAAACAGAATCCTAGCTACTGTCAAGCCCCCAGAATAAAGTGGATAAAAACAGACCTGCACTGAATCCCTCCCGTAGCAGCTCCAGAAGCAGATCTGGGCCATACCCAGGGCCTGGGTAGAGTGCAATCTGAACACCTAGGTGTCTGAAAATACCTATCACCTCTTGAGCAATCTCCAGTTCTAACCCCCAAATTCTCTGTATGTAATTAAATTAACATGAGAACCCACATTATTGCTCTTAAAAATATCAATCAGAAACTAGATAAAGCAATTACATTCAATGCATATTTACTGAATATCTCCTGGGAGCTAGATCCTGAGGATTAATGACAAAGACATAGCCCCTCCTCTAAAAGAAGCCTACAAACTGCAGAGGAAACAGATACAACCAATTATAACACAAACCAGCAAAAGCTACTGCAGAAGTAGCAGAAGGTGCTACTAAGACACATACTAGGGACAGCTTACTCAAACTGGAGGTGTCATATCATTCACTGATGAGTTGACCCCTCCAGTCTATAAACAATTCAATTTCCTCAACCCAAATCCATATGTTTGTCTATAAAAGAAAAAAAGCCAGTAACAAAAAGACTAAGAAATAGAGCAAAAAAAAACCGTAAAGAGAAACAGTTTTTGTTTATTTAGTTAAGCAAAAGAGAGGCTGCTGCAGCTGCAAGAGCCTCTTCTGACTGATGTGACATGAGTTGCTACATTAAAAAACAGACACTTTAAGCAGATGGCTATTCAGCTCAAGACTTGAGACATTACCCCCCACTCTCAGTCACACGTGCCCAAGAAGGCACTCGCTTTCTACTGCAGCTTTAGTACAGATACACTGGCAATTACACACAGGACCTCAGGTTGGTGAGAAAACCGCTAACCAATGTCACTTTGCCTACCACAATTTATATTTATAAGATGGCTGTGAGTTATAAAGAAACACCAAGAGGCCCTGGCTGGTGTAGCTCAGTGGATTGAGTGCGGGCCTGCAAACCACACAATCGAGGTTCGATTCCCAGTCAGGGCACATGCCTGGGTTGCAGGCCAGTTTCCAGCGGGGGACTCATGAGAGGCAACCATACATTGATATTTCTCTCCTCTCCTTCCCTTCCCCTCTGAAGATAAATAAATAAAATCTTTAAAAAAAAAAAGAAAAAGAAACACCAAGAAACAATTTAAAGCCTAGGTAAAGAATTAATTCTATTCCATTGTGTAAATGTACCCAAGTTTCTTAATCTATTCATCTACTGATGGGCTGTTTCCAGCCCTAATATATTCATCTACTGATTAGGCTGTCTCCAACACTTGGCTATTGTAAATAGCGCTGCTATGAACACGGACAACCATGTGGGGACTGACTGTGGGAGTAGCGATGGGTAGGATGGACGGAGGAGGGCAAAGGGGCAAAAATTGGAACAGCTGTGATAGAATAAACAAGAATTTAAAACAACAAATCCAACAAAAAAATAATTTTAAATGCCTTAAATATAGGTTATAACTAATATACAATTCAAAGACTGCCCTGTACTAACACATACTTCAGGTTATGTTTACTTCTGGTCACTCACTCATGTCAGAAGTTTCCACTGCTTAAGTAATGACCGTACCCACAGGCACTCTCTCCAGTAGAGCCACACTGGTCTTCTTTCATTCCTGGAATCTACCAAACCTCCTGTCACCAACAAATACTACCTTCCCTGTCACAGAATATTGTCACTCCTCTCTTCATCTACTTCGATGCTGCATGCACATCTACTCTACTTCACATCTCTGTTCAAATGACGTCCTCAGATTACTCTCATTTCCTTTTATTAAGTCCCATATTATCTGTATGTTACCGCTGAGTTCACAATTGCTGTAATTATCTTAGTTGACATTTTGTTCATTTATTTATGTGATTTTTAAAAAGAGTTTATTCATTTTTAGAGAGAGGAGGGGAAAAGAAGAAGAAAAAGAGGGAGAGAAATATCAATGTTTGGTTGCCTCTCACACGTCCCCCACACTGGGGGCCTGCAACCCAGGCATGTGCCCTGAGCAGGAATCAAAGCAGCAACACTTTGGTCTGCAGGCCAGTGGCACTCAATGCACTGAGCCATACCAGCCAGGGCTATATATGTGATTTTTTCATGTTTACCCACCCCTCCGCCCACCATAGCCCAAATTAAAAAGTTGCAAGTTCAAGTTTGTTTGTAACTTGCCACTATATTCCCCAGTACTTATAGCACAGTGAGTGGCACAAACTGAGTCCTAAATAAGTATCTGTTGAACAAATGAGTCAAGAGGGGGGTCAAAAAAATCAGTATGTATCTTCCAGTAGGAAAATTCATTACCACATTCTCAGTGGTGATCCCACGATTTATTATCAGTCTATGGGAAATTCGTGAAAATTACTCTTTAGGGATCAAATTTTTCATGCTTTGACTTCAAGTATTAAGATAAAATTTTTCATACATGACCCCATGAAATTACATCACAAAAGTAATACGGCACTCTGGACTTAAACATTTAAGAATGAGGCTGTGAATCTTTAAAATGACTTTAAAGAGACAGAAGACTAAAAATGAGTTTGTAAAAATAAAGAAATAGATACGAAAATGGATTAAAAAGAAAACTCAGACCATAAAAAAACTCCTTGTAGAAAGTAAATGATCTTACACATGAGAATATATCTCAATTTCTGTTAGAAAAAGATACAACATACAAAATTGTTGGCATGGTAAGATTATTATGATGTCTTTAATACATGAAAAAGCATTCCTCAAATAAAGGTGGATTGATATCTGATTTTTTAAAAGATTTTATTTATTTATTTTAGAGAGGAAGGGAGGGAGAAAAAGAGGGACAGAAACACCAATGTGTGGTTGGCTCTTCTGCGCCCCCTACTGGTGACCTGACCTGGCCCACGACCCAGGCATGTGCCCTGACTGGGAAACCAACTGGTGACCTTTTGGTTTGCAGGCCAGCACTCAATCCACTGAGCCACATCAGCCAGGGCTAAATATCTGATTTAAAAAAAAAAAACAGGAAGCAAATTATAGCCTGTTAATGACATAATGCTTTATTATACAAATGTCACAATCAACAGCCCAAAAGATACTGTGTCTCATTCATTTTTCCTTTTTAGAGTTATGTTGACTTACAGATTGGAAGGACTAATTTCCCCCACAATACTTACACTTCTAAAAATCCTGTTCTTTTAGTAAAGGCCATATATGTATTCATTTTATGTAGAGATCACTTTGAAGTATCAAAGATTGATTCATCATATTCTGTATATTCCATTAGGACACAATTTACTGTGGAGAAACCCAAAATTACACTATCAAATGGTGACCATTTAAATGTAGCTTACCTTAAAAAAATTTGTTTAAGCCTATGTACATACGCCAGTGTGTTCTTTTAGGCATCTAGATTTTCATTATCTTGATTTTCTTGTTCATTATTGCTTTACTGCTAACATTTCCTTTTGATGTGTATTGATCATGCTAATAGCTATAATACTGCTTTCCAGGCCTGGGATCGATGGCCTATATTTTATAAAAATCCATATGAATTGACAAAAGAATTTATTTAATGATGTTTATTCAAAGAAATGACATTTTCTAGACATTTTTGCCACACTTGAAATACTAGAGATAAAATGTTAGCTTAGGAAAACACATAACTTACCAAATTATCTAATTATCTATCTAGAGTTACCTTACACTAACTCACGTGTAATCTTCACAGACCGTATAAACTACATATACCACCAAGTCTCCATCACCACCGCCTACCAAACCAACCTAAGCTTGTGCTCTCTACCTATTGAATGTATAAAACAAATAGCCACATGTGAATGTAGTTTTCAAAGTTTAAAATGAAGAACTTTTTACTCATAAATACAAAATCCTGCTACAAAGATTTAATTATCATCATATTTTCGGACTATAAGACACACCCCCTAAATTTGGGGAAAAGGGGTGCATCTTACAGTCCAAACGTAGCTTCCCTGGCTCACTGTGGGGGGGGCAGTAGAGCGGGGTCACAGGTTATTAAATATTTTACCACATTTTTTGCCTCAAAATTTTTTTCCTACTTCCCTCCTCTAAAACTTAGGTGCACCTTATGGTCCAGTGCATCTCATAGTTCTAAAAATATGGTAAATTAGCCATGAGAATAAGAGTACAATATTAAACAGAAGTTACATATCTCTTTATTTAACTCCCAGAACAGTAGTACCTGGTGCTTAATAAACATTTTTCTGACTGAATGAACAAATTAAATGGCACAAATATTAGGCTCCGTCACCACTTACTCCCTGGCCTCCAACCAGAAGGAAGATGAGAAAACTGAACGTCTTAAATGTGGGCGACCTGTAACCCTGCAGAATCCAACTAACTTTACATATAAAACTATTTAATCCTGCCAGATGCTTTTTGGAAGTCTTCCTGTTTTATAAAGTCTTATTATCTTAGTTGGAATGTAGGGATAATTCAAGGCAAGAAGCAAATTAAAATAAGAATTCTCTTCTTCAACACCCTTGAAAAGACAATGCTTTGTTTAAAACAATTCCAATAATGGTTGTACGAAGGAGGAAAAAACAAGTGTCAGGTATATAATATAGACACTCAAATACTTATTGAAAGAACATAATCCATATGGAAACCCACCAGATATTACAGACAAGGTGGGGAGGGAGGTGCAGGAAACCCATCCTCTGAAATAAAAGCCATAGAAAGGAGTCCTCAAAGTGTGACAGAACCAAGATGTCCTATGACTCCAATCAAAGAGGTCAGAGTTGGACTTTAGAAAAACATTACTAAAATGTAAATACTACATACAACTGTCACAGCACTGAATCATTTATGAGACAATGGGACTTTGGGTGACATATTTTTAAAGGAGTTTGTCCAAAGCAAAAACAATGCCAAACATGACAGGCACTAGATAACAGACACACACTAACTACTGAGGGGCACAAAACAGTACTAGACTTTCTCATAACCCAAGTAAAACATCCAAGAAACATACCCAACCCCAACTTGGTGCTGTTACAACAGAAGGATCTTTATTACCATTATTAGATATTGGGGCAATGGAACACAAGAAAGAGGAGAAGACACAAAGTCAAGAAAGTGAGGCTTAACAGAAGGCAAGGACAAAAATGCTATCTGGAAAGAACAAGTGGTAGGATGTACCCAAAGTAAAGTCAAACAAAACAAGCGCTGGCTGGTGTGGCTCAGTAGATTGAGCACTGATCTTTGAACCAAAAGGTCACTGGTTCGATACCCCATCAGGACACGTGCCTGGGTTGAGGGCCCGGTCCCCAGCAGTGGGAGTGTGAGAAGCAACCACAGATGTATCTCTCACATGATCACCAGCCTACCACTTTTTCTCTTTCTCTCATGACCTTACTTCTAACTTCACTAAGGACAGTAATTGAAAGAGAATTTTCTCAGAATCCTAACTCCACATCTACATAAATATCAAAACCTGGGGCTCACCTCTATTACCATAAATCACTGATACTCAACCCGGGCAATTCTGACACCTAAGGAACATCTGGAAAATTCTGAAGATACTTTTGACTGTCAAGAGTGAGGGGCATGGAGTATCTACTGGTACCTAGCAGACTGAGGCCAGAGATGCTGCTGAACATCCTACAACACACAGGACAGCCCCTCAAACAAAGAATTATCCAGTCCAAAATGTCAGCGGTGCTGAAAATGAGAAACCCTAACAGTGATGCATTTTCTGTGTTCCTATCTAAAGCCAAATCCCTGGAAAATGCACTAGGTTCCATCCACTCTCAGCTACTACAGGAGCCAGCAATTTTCAACTCTCACTATTACATCAATTTGTGTACAATGAGAGGCATTCTTAATTTAATGAATCCAATAAAATTTTATTTAAAGTCATATACACTTTAAGAGATCAAAAGATTTGATTAGTCAAACTCAAAGGATCCAACCAAAGCTGTAGCAGTTCCTCCTTAACATATACTATTGTTTAAATATGAATTTCTGAAGAACCTGAAAACGAGTTCTTTCTTTAATACAAACACTCATCTTGAAATCTTACCTGCATACATCATTTATGAGTGTTCTTTCTTTTTTAAAAACATATTACAATCCAACTGTAAGATTTTTCTTCCCAATTCAAGCATTCCAGCCTTCTGTTCAAGAACATGCATGACATCGGTGCAACCTGGATTTCCGTTGCACATCCAACTGGACTCTGGCACTGACAATTCAGACAACAGGAATACAAAGCACTCGCTCGTCACCACAAATTACATCATAGCACAGTCACTTCTTTTAAAGTAAATCAAAGTTGTAATTAAAATAATGTTTGTGAGATGGAACAAAAGAGGATAAAAGACTGCATTTCTACAGATTATGGGGTTTTTCTAAAAATGGGAACACTAGAAGAATCTCAAAAGAAACTGTTTTGGTGGCAGAAGGCTGGTTATTTAAACATACTCTTACTACCAATGCTAAGCCCTAAAAACCACATTTTAAATTTCTATCGCCACAATGAACTTTGGGGAACTGGAAACCTCACAGAGTTTAAAATTCACAGGTTCCACCACCTTGCACTGTCTTTCATGCCTTCTCCCAAATGAAATTCTATGGCTGGTCATTATAATCATCCCTGTGCATAAACCTTCCGTTGGCCCTCTCTTGGTTCCTTGCATACTCTGACAAAATCCTGGTTAAATCCAACCCAGCTAATCTGTGCCTGTACCTGTGCAGGTGAATGTGACTACAAAAACCCAAACCCACAGAAACTGGTCTTGCTTCAAGCTCAGAACTACAACTTAAGTGAGTCCTTGCCATTGTATAGAAAATTAATCACGTTTCCCTAGGCCCTTCACTTTACTACTCTCCTAGAAGACTCTTCTCTTCTGTACTTTTCACAAATCTCTGACACCTCTTCCCCTATCTTTGATCTCAAGTGATGGCACTGCTTCCTTTTTCCACGACAGAAACCACTGAAAGAAAAAAACTCTACATCCCAAGTCTACACCTATCTGCATCTGTACTCACCGATTCTGCCTTCTCTCATTAGCACAGATACATCCTTCTTCTACCTAAAACCACCCCTCCTGCCCTGGCCAGGTGACCTGGTTGGCTGGAGTGTCATCCTGTGCACCAAAAGGTTGTGGGTTCAATCCCCAGTCAAGGGTATGCGGGAGGCAGCTGATGGATGTCCCTCTCTCACGTCACTGTTTTCCTCTCTCCTACTTTCCCTCTCTAAAATCAACAAATGTATCCTAGGGTGAAGGGTTTTCCCTTCATTTAAAGCCAGCCCCTTCCCCGTATGCACTTTCCCCATTTCCCATAGCTTACTGAAGGACACCTAGCAGTGCTCCAGCAGAGTCTACCCCCCTCTCCAACTTTCTCATTCCTACTGTATCATTCCTAACATATAAAACAAGTTGTAAAAAAGTAGAAGGGAGAAGCACAGAAACATAGGTATCCTCTCATAAATTTGGAGATCCACAGAACACAATGAGGAAACCAATGGACTCCAACAAACATCTTAGCTTTCCTCTCCCCAGTCTGAGATCTTGATCATTATTCAAGGACCACCCCCTTTAGAAAGTTCCCTCCCCCACCCCAGAGTCCCTCAAGGCACTCTCAGAGCCCTTGGATCACCCTGCTAACATGCTGCTTGCTCTTCAGTACTACAGACTGATATGTATGTTTACCTCCCTTCTTGAGATTTTAAACTCCTTGAGATTTAAGACTGTGTTTTAGTAACTACACCACCTGGCACATAGCAGGCAGGCAGCAAATGTTCGCTAGAGGAAAGAAGGAATGACTTTTTGCATGAATTTCTTGTAGTTTACAAATTTGGAAAAAAGTGACCAAAAAACTGTTGCAATAATAGTTGATTTAAATGTGTTACAATTACCTTTAAGAAGAATCAGAGATGGATTTGAAAACAGGAACCCGCAAATGACACAAGTTTATTAACAGCTATTTGCTTGGGTGTAAATATTGGGAAATAAATTCACAGCTGTTAAAGTGGCTCTGAAGATTACAACTGTGCTAACATCTCAGAGATTTCCACAAACCGTGTTGTGAGCAAATGAGTATTTTAGTAATTTTTAAATGAAACGTCACCTGTGATCAACTTCAGTTTAGTTACACTTTAAATGTAATAAGAACTTCAGGCTACATTTTTAAATGCCATTTTTAAAATCACAATCTGTAAAACTGACTTAAAACATAAAATAGTATTATAAAGCATAGCAAATAAAATGACCAAGTGTCACCAAAAACGACATTTGATTTTAAAATACCAAATTTCGAATTTCTGAACATCAACTTATAAATTCCTAAACTGCCAATTCCTAAATTTGTATAAACAAACGTGTCTTTTGGTGCTGATAACTTTAATTCTGTAATACAACCAAATACCCATTAAGATAAAATGTCATTTTTCAACTGTAGGATAAATATTCCAATACGTTGTTTCTGAAAGTTTACTTTGTTTAAAAATTCATAGAACTCAATGCAATTAGATAGCACTACTTCTTTATTGTAAAGAAAAGGTAGAAAATCAACATCACATTCTTTCCCGAAGTGGGTTACAAATTCTCCTTCTCAGAGAAAAACAAAGCGGGGGGGGCGCATGTGTGTATGTGTGTGTGTGTAGATCAACAGCAACAACAAGTGGCTGCCTTGACAAAATGAATGAGAGAACTGTCTTTGAGATACTTGGGTTGGGACAAAACTCCAAGGTTTGTAACACACACTTCGGAAAAGCCAGCAAAGCTCCAAATACAGTTTACAAACCACCATGCCAGCTCCGCTTAAGCCTCATTTAAGAAGGATTACTGCCTACATTCTAACCTCACTGTGCCACTGCTTCAGTGGTGAATCCAAAACCTGATTAAATAAACATGGGTTTCAGTAAATGTACTCTTCATTAACTACAGAGACACACTGAAGAAAGCTATTCAAAGTTCAGAAAGTCAGGCCCCCTCTTGTTAGGTGGCTACCATCTTTAATTAAACTTTAAACTTTTAGGATAATTATAATCAATCTGCAGGACACGTGGTGGATGACGTCCTGCTGCAACACTGAATAATGAAAACTAACAGAAGTAAATTAGCAGTTACAGAACATGGCTGCTATGTAAAATAGAGTTTTTAAAAGTGTGTAAATGGAAACTGTGTACTTTCAGGAAATGTGAAGTTTGTGTAACAAAGAAAAGAGGGATGTTTTCAACTAAGTGGCAACTAGCCAATGTCTCACTTTGAATCAAATCTGTCACTGAAATGAGATTTTCCAGGAAGCAATAAGAATAACAGAACTCAAGGCTTCAAAGAAACACAGTTTAAGAAAAAATTCTCGGGTAAACACTCAAAATGTCAGTAAAATAACAATAAATCATTTATCCAACCTGAAATCTGAACAATTTCCAGAGATTTCAATTACACCAGGCCTCTATCTAGCTGCAGGTATGAACTACTTTCTTGACATCAAATATTCACACATATACACAAAATCAATACAAGCCATTATTTTAAAACCATGAACTATTTATTACTGGAATTGGCATTGTGGGTTTTACAAGAGAACTAAAAGTCATTCTTATTAAAGTTTCAATACTATGTAAGGCTTATTTGACAATCACTACCAAATATTCATGACCCATGCCTATGAGAAATAACAGTGTGCATAGTGGAGGGATTTTTCACAGGTGTTTGAGTTTCAAAGACTATATTTCGGAATATCATCACAGGAAGTATCTTCAGTACCAGTGAACCACAAAAGACCTAAGAGAAGCCAGCAAATCCAAAAGATTTGTTCTGTATTATCAGCAGGCAACAACTCACATAAATGTTATAAAAAATGTACATCAAGAAATTTTAACATGCAAACATTTTTATTCTTGAAATATCTCATTTGGTAAAAAAGTTTGTAACTGGTAAAGACTGGGATTCAATTTAATCAAAGTATAAAAAACTACAAACTGTTTCACACTCTCGTACAAGTCGTCAGAAATATTATGAACCACTAAAAAGAACAGGTAAAGGCAACAACACATTCCTTATTTTTAAAAACACAGAAATACTACATGTTCACTGCAATGTGAATAACAAGACTCAACTGATCACTGCCACACAAGTTCATTCCTGAAGTGTCATTTCCAACACAGATTTCTGGGGTGTTTCCCAGATCTTCGTAAACCTAAAATCACTCCAAATTGCTCTTAGGTAATACCGTGGGAAAATCAACAGGATTGCTGATCGAAACATTCAACAGCATGCAGCATCTAAAACTCCTTAGTATAACAATAAAGGCCCTTGGTAATCTAACTCCAAACTACATTTTTTACCTATTTCCTATTACTCCTGCCCCTGCCCATTTTTTACAAAAACACCAGTTTTCTGGTCACGGGCTTTTCTTTTTCCACGCCTTTATTCCTTATATTCCCTTCCCTGAAATATAATAAAATCTCTCCAGTATCTCATCACACCCTCCTTTCAAAGCTCATCAATTTCAAATACTACCTCCTCCACAAAACCTTTCCATTTCTCCCAAGCAGCAATAATCTCTCTTCTGAATTACCATAGCATAGCTATAATTACTGCATGAAATGTCATTTTGTATATGACATTATACTCAGTTATATATCTTAGTATGTTCTCTCTGTCCCCCGAGTGCCCTATGACTAGGTCACACCTGCAAAATCAAAGCAGTGAGCATAAATTAAAGCCCAAAGCCAGAAGAGATGAGATAAAATCTTTGTAGGAAAAAAAGCAGTTTTCCAACTCACCCCAATGGGAGAAGAGGGAGATTCAATTTCTGTATCTGCATTTTCATTCCCATTAAGGGGCTTATTGCGTAGCATATTGTTTTTTCGGGAATAATTTATATGAATCCAATAAATTAAAAGCCTTAGAATATCTCACTTAATTGTCACAAAAATCCTTACTTAGACGTGTGATACTAAACCCATTATACAGCAATTAAACTGAGGAAATTAAATCTCAAATGACTAAGTAATCCATTACAAGGTCATTACAGCATGGAAGTGGAGAACGCTAGCAGCAGAATGAATCCAGTCTTTCGTTTCACCACAACTACCCTGCCTTTGGATAATCAGTAGCAAAACTAAAATATCAGACTTACAGTAGGGTAGACAGAATAAAGAGCAAAAACACGGTGATAACCTTTACAGTTTCTCTAGTTCTAAGATCCCCCATTTAATGCATCGAAAAGATTCCTGTCGTTCCTCTAAATGGCAACCTAGAAAATGTGTGCTCAAGCCCACACCCTGCAGTCCAAATTTCTTACCCTAATCCAACCCGTCTTTTCTACTGCTCTCTCAAACTTTCAGCTCCCAACCGCTGCTCACTGCTCTGCCACATACAGCATGTTCATTAATGCCCAATGCTGTGTGCTCAAGCTGCTATCACTTTACTACCCACACTTGCCCTAATTTTTTGTGTTCTCCGGGCAAACTGCCTTAATGACTCCAGCCCACACATTTCAGTCTCCTATTACCTACGAAATCACACTTTGCATTTTATTATATATGCTCTTCTCTGCAGAAGTCAATACAAAGTACCGGTTAAAACCAAAGACCTCACTCAGAGCCAGATGTCCTTCTCTACCATTTGTGTGTCCTTCAGGAGATTACTTAACCTCTCCATGCCTCAGTTTCCCTACCTATAAATAGAAAATCACAGGCTACTTCACAGTAATGATGTCATGATAAAATGAGTTAATAAAATAAAGTGCTTTGAAGAAAACCTGACACATAAATAATGCTCCAATGTTAGAAGCTATCACTATCATTCCAGTATCATGGTTAGTTTTGTCTCCACAGAACTACTATTCCACAATGCTAGACACACAGTTTTATTTATGTTATATTTTAATGATGAACTTTTAAGTCTTTCCAAAAAAGGTCAATTTATCAGGTTTTCTGGAACATGTATCTCTTTTATTTCATAATGCAAAACAACGTAAGTTAAAATTTTATTTCTGTAATACAGAAAACATAACTATGCTAATCATGAGGGATACACAGAGGTGAATATCTGCTCCATTAAATCTGGAATCTGTACTGATCCAACTGTTCCATTTAACCAAACACCATGCAAACTATTAAGAGTCCCTTCTGACTTTAACAGCCAATTTCCCAAAGAAAGAGCAAGTGCCTGCTAAAAGATCTTAATAATCCACAGAGCCTGGAGAGTAGTGCCTTTTTTCTTTCCTTTTTTAAGTTAAAAGGGGCTTTTCCTCTCAACAGAAATCAATGAAAAGCCTCTTGAACACAGCAAGAAGATAAAGTTGATTTTAGCTACAATGTAAGTCCCTGCAGAATTTCAGAGTGCGAACAACAGTGTCACTTCTCTCGTTCACTGAATTTATTCCTGTTTTTTTTTTTCAGGACTAAAATAATCTGTGCAACGTTACTAACGTCTCACTAGTATTACATTTTACATAATGTGATTAACAAATTATAAAAGTCACTGTCATATCACAGCTGCGATTATTAGTCCTAAAAAGAAACCATAAACATTGAAGGAAGAGATTAATTAGATTATAGCCAACAAGACCTATTTTACATTTCTAAAACCATGTTTTTTAGGAGTTTGAAGATAGCTAACTATTCCTGTAAAAAAGTAAAGGGGTGAAAAATATCCATGCCCAAATTAAAGGACATACTATTCAAAGATCCTCAATCTTCAAACAACTAAAAAAGGATGGGAACAATCACGGAGACAGATATTGATTTGAGTTCAAGTTTTACATAGCTAGCAAACTATACAGATGCCAAGAAGCTAAGTAAAATAGAAAACAAGCCATTACCTAATGGAAAGGAAAATAGTTCGTTTATATTACTTTTTAATTAAGTGTTTAATTGAGATAACTGTATATTACATGCAGTTATAAGAAATAACCAAAAGACCTCACATATCCTTTTTTCCAGTGTCATTGCTTGCAAAAACTAGAATACAATCCTAAATGCTTTCACAACCAGGTTAATAATACTGATGCATCAAGGTAAAGAACATTTCTACCATCATAAAGAGCCAAACTTTCCTCCCCTCCCACCTTTACCTAAACTTCTGTCAATCACTAATCTTTTTTTTTTTTTTTAATCTTTAGAGGGGAAGGGAAGGAGAGAGGAAGAGAAATATCAATGTATGGTTGCCTCTCATGAGTCCCCTGCTGGGAACTGGCTTGCAACCCAGGCATGTGCCCTGACTGGGAATCGAACCGCAATCGTGTGGTTCGCAGGCCTGTGCTCAATCCACTGAGCTACACCAGCCAGGGCTCAATAACTAATCTATTCTCTGTACCTGAAGTCATTTTAAGAATGTTATATAAAGGGAATCATACAGCCTATAACCTCTGGGATTTGCTTTTTCTTTTTTAATTATTGTTCAATTACAGTTGTCCCCATTTCCCCCCATTACTCTTCTCTGCCCTACCTCCCGACCCCTGTTGCCTTTGTCCATGGGTCTTTTATATGCTCCTTGATGACCCTTCCCCTTCTTTCTGTTATCCCTCTCCTTCCGCCCCTCCTCCCCCATGGATAGTCAGTTTGTTCTTTATTTCCATATCTCTGGTTCTATGTTGCTGCTTGTCTGTTTTGTTGATCAGTGAGGTCATATGGTATTTGTCTTTCACTAACTGGTTTATTTCACTCGGCATAATACTCTCCAGTTCCATCCATGCTGTCATGGCGGGGGGGGGTGTGTGGAGGAGCTCCTCCTTTCTGCTGCGTAGTATTCCACTGTGGAAGTGCACCACAGCTTGCTTTTTCATTCAATATAATTCTGTGGAGATTCATCCAGGTTGCTGAGTGTATCACTATTTTGTTCCTTTTTATTAACCAGCAGTATTCCATTGCATGGATATATCATAGTTTAACCTTTCACGTGTTAAAGGACATCTGGGTTGTTTCCAATTTGGAGCTTTTATGAATAAAGTTGCTATAAACATTTGTGTACAGGTTTTTGTTTGAACATACATTTTCTCTAATCTGAGATAAATGCCCAGAAGTGTAACTGCTGTGTTGCATACTAGTTGCCTAATTTAGTTTTTTAAGCAATTGCAAAAACTGTGTTCTATAGTGGCTGGGTACCATTTTACAATTCCACCAACAACATAAACATAATTCAGTAACTCCATGTCCTCTCTAGCATTTAATGCTGGTACTGTTTTTTATTGTAGCCATTCTGATAGGTATGAAGTGATGATTGATTACAGTTTTAATTTGCATTTTCTCAATGGCTAATGATGTTAAACAGCTTTTAGCATATTTGCTTTGTATACCTGTCTCTTCATATTTTTGGCCATGTCCTAATTGGACTTTTACTACTGAGCTCTAAGACATCTTTACACATTTTAGATACTAGTTCTTTGTCAGATATCAGGTTTACAAATACTTTCTTCTATTCTAGCTTTTCTTTTCATCCTCTCAAAGAGAGTTTTTGCAGAGCACAAATTTTTAATTTTGATAATCAATTGATCAATTTTTCATTTCACAAATAGTGCTTTTGGTATCAGGTCTAAAAACTCTTAACCCATCAACAAAACAAACAAGCAAGCAAAATATAACCAGAGACCTTGAAATTAAGGTAGGAGGGGATAATGGCAGAAAAGGGGGAAGGGTTTTCAGGAAAAACTATATAGAGGACACATGGACAAAAACCAAGGGGGGTGGGCTCAAGCGAAGGAGGAGGGGATGGCTGGGGTAGGGGGTAGTAGTGGGGGGGGGGAATGCAGACAACTATACTTGAACAACAATAAAACTAAAAAAACAACAAAAACAAAAAACCTCTTAATCTAGTCCTAAATCACAAAGATGTTTTTTATATATATATGGCAGGGGGAGAAGGTGACATAAGTTTCATAGTTTCACATTCAAAACCTGTGGTTCAACTTAAGTTAATTTTTGTATAAGGTATAAGAATTGGGTCAAGGTACATTTTTTTGCCCATTAATTGATGTTCAATTACTTTACTGCTAATGGTTGAAAGGGTATATATGAATTTTCAGCATATGAAACTTGCACACATTGTTAGATTTACACCTAAATATTTCCTGAGCAATTATAAATAATATTGTATTTTCAATTTTGTTGTCCATATGTTCATCACTAATATACAGGAATACAAATGATTTCTAAATGTTTCTCTTATATCCAATGACCTTGCTGAACTCGCATATTACTTCTGGACTTTTTTTTTTTTTGGTAGATTCCTTGGAATTTTCCACAGAAACAAATACGTTATTTGCAATACGTTATTTGCTTACTTCCAGGGCAAGTAAGAACAGTTTTATTTCTTTCTTTCGGATCTTCACGACATTAATCCCCTTCCCCTGCTTTTCTGCTTTACTTCAGTGGCTACAACCTCAACAAGATATTAAATAAGAATGGTGAAAGCAGACAGATATTCTTGCTTTGTTCCTGATCTTAGGGGAAGAGCACTCAGCCTTTCATTATGAAATGTGTCGCCTGCAGGTTTTTGTATGTGTTCTCTACCAAGTTGAGTGAATCCCCCATTACTATTTTTCTGAGAATTTTTATCATGAATGCATAATTTTTGAACTTAAGTTTGTCACTATTTGCAAAGGAAATTCATGAAGAAGTTTTGCTTTGAAATGGTTTTCAATCTTGTTCATTTTTCTTAAGTTGAAGTTTGTGAATACAGAAAAATTGCTCACTACGTAATTTCTGAATTCCTCTTTAATACACAGCATATGCCTTGTATCAACAGCTTCAAGCCTTATTTTTGTCAGGAAGCAATCCAAAACATGATCATTTGGGCAACATGTCAAACAATCTCATATTTTTTGTTAAACCAATTCATCAAAACTAAGTGCTCCTTTACATTCCATGCTTTTACAAGTTCACTTGTTATAATTTCAGTGTAAACTGTGATGTAGTACTGTACTGTTTTAAACAGCACAATTTGACTTTGTCAATGAAAATATAAGAGACTTTCTTATCATGGGATATTTCTGCTGCTACCTTAAAAATCCCAGCTTAGTTCAGTCAAGAAACAGTCATTTCCTGTCAAAAACCTCAAACAAAATTCTGTCTTCTAATCACTATTTATCTAGTGCTTAAAACTGCAGTGGTTCTCTCCTTGATCATGCATCTGTTTTTGACTCTCAAGTTTAAAACTGAAGCTTTTAAGGGCACAGAAATCTAAATTTAATTTAGAGTTGATGCTACATGTACTACAGCATCAAAATTAAAAAGTGCCATTACTTCACATCACCAGGGATTATCAAAGGGAACACAGAGGAGAGGATATACTAAAGTATATTAATAATCTTATCCCTACCTAAAATAGCATGTATTTTCTTAGTTAGCAAGGTTGATAAATAGAAAAAGCAGTTAGAACAGGTATACTAAAATAGTTAATATTCAAATACTACAAAAGCAGATAAAATGATTGAGGTAATGCTTTTTTAGGGGTTTGAAAGTCACTAAAACAACTTATGAACGACAGCAAAAAGCAACAGCAAGCTTCCAGGGCTAGGGAAGGGTTGCGGCTCCCGCCTTTACAGGGCGGACCAGCCCTCCGCACCCCCCTTTCAGTGACGAAGACGCCTCTCCCGCCAGGACCTTACTTGTGTACCCTGTACCCAGGCACTCTTCTGTCTCCCAAATAACAGAGAATAAAAGACTTTTTGAATCACACATAACAAAATTGGAAAACTGCTGGCACAGCAGCAGAAAATTTAACTCTCTAATATCTATTAGTTATGTTTGCTTTAAAGATAAATGAAACAAATGGGATTTTTACTTGCTCAAGTTAAAAGACAATAAAGAATTAGAAAACAAATACAAATGAAAAAACTGACAATAACAAAAATGAAAATTAGGAGTCATGTTAAAAGAGTAATAAAATCTGAGTCAGCAGACCACTAATAAAAAGGTTTCACTGTCTACGACTTCAGAAGAGACTTATTTTAGGAATGCAGGACTGTTCTTCCTTAAATTACATTAGATGCATGTATTGGCGACCTAAATACAACAATGTTAAACTTGCATTACAAATCTACTTAGCAAGTTGGACAGTTTAAGACTCTTCAATTTCCAGGGAGTGACAAGAATAAGTAAAGGGAATAAGAAAAACTGACTCCTATTTCTATACTTCAACACTAAATTAATTAATTTTAAAACTAATCTATTTAAAAAGTAACCAGGAGTATTTTCAGTTAACATTCAATGTAATAAAAGTTTTATATTATCAATACCTTGCCTTAAAATCTAATAATCTAAACTTTAAATTTAGATAAGCACAGACATCAATTTGAAATAGATAAAACATATTTATTATTTTAGAAATAACCTGAAATTTCAGTCATCTACTTTTCCAGTAATTTCTACAAAAAAGCTCTAGTTGTACATTTAAATACATTATCAAATCTAAGATAAAAATCTGGCATAAGTAGCCCTGGCTGGTGTTGCTCAGTGGATTGAGTGCTGTCCTGTAAAACAAAGGGTCATCGGTTTGATTCCCAGTCAGGGCACATGCCTGGGTTGCAGGCCAGGTTCCCAGCGTGGGGGTGTGAGAGGCAACCACACATTAAGGTTTCTTTCCGTCTCTTAAAAAAAAAATCTAACATACGTAGAAAAAACAGCTCCTCACAATCGCCAAAACCAAAAATCCTCCAAAAAGATAGTTAAGTTTTCCTAATTCCTCATTATCAGTGTCCACAGATAAAATTAAAATATCTATTAAGTTTTCTCTCTGAATTTAAAATAGGTAGAAAAATTATAACGCTGACAGTGTAGGATACATTTTACACTATGAAATTTTAATTCTCTTTTTGGTGGCTCAGTTGTCCATATGGCTAAAGAATCTAATGGCTTTGTCTAAGATAGTTAAGATACACAACCAGTTCAAGTTTTGTGTGTTTGAGCGTTACTAGATTAATAAAAGTGAATTAACCATGTCACATGGACATGGTTTCAAACAATCATCTACATTAATCATTTATTTTGATGGGAATACACATCATTAGAAATCTTTCAAGGATATACAGTCACTTGACATGGCTAGTGTAGCTCAGTGGATTGAGCGCAGGCCTGCAAACCAAAGCGTCACCAGTTCGATTCCCAGTCAGGGCACATGCCTGGGTTGCAGGCCAGGTCCCCAGTTGGGGGCACATAAAAGGCAACTACACATTGATGTTTCTCTCCCCCTCTTTCTCCTTCCCCTCCTCTCTACCAAAAAAAAAAAAAGATATATAGTTGCTTGAAAAGTAACCACATAAGTCTGAAACACAAATTATAGATAGACAGAATAGCAGTTTGGTGTTCCCATCAATAATGGGTGTCCCCAAAGAATGGGTGTCCCCATTCTTTGTTGAGTAATAAACAGCATATTCACATTAGTCTCGATCTCTACCCATGTGAACCATAAAATTACAGAGTTCTAGTAGATGGAAGTCCAGGAGCAGACATACAGCTAATGGTAGAAATGGAACTGTGCACGTAGTGGAGAGCCGGCCTTGTTAACCTAAATGATTCAGGGAGCACCAATCTGACAGTACAAGAAACACACCGCTACGAAACACACCACATCCAGTTACCTGTAAAAGTCAGTAGGCCTTTGGCTTACTGCCAAGAGAAATTCGTACCTGTTCTCTGCTTTACCTTTTGTCCACCCTTCACTCATTCAGCACAACCACTACTCTACTTTCATCAATGGCATGTTCTTCTGAGACAAAAGTGGGAGCTCTGACTGCTTCAGAAGCAGCTACTCACCAGCTGCTAGCTAAAATCATGAAAATCAGAAAGCAACACTTTATGATTTTTTAATCAAAGGAGCGTAACATTTCAAATTGGCATTTACCACCCGGCAATCCATCCTCTTTTATAGAAAGCCAAAGGGGGAAAAAAGTTAACATGTGCACATAAAAGCAATCACTTTGATAAGAAATTTTTACATAAGAGAACACTTAGAAAGGGCCTATGAAATCACAAGCTCATTAACCAGAAGAAATACCATCAATGCTGTTTATGTAAGTATAGCAGATAAGTAAAACATGGGCTGTTATTCATTACTTTCCTTCCACATACCAAAAACTCAGTAACTTTTTACTGAACACAGAAAAAAATTTAAAGGAGGTACTAAAGAACTAAAATATGCTAAAATAAATTTAAACATTTCATCTTTTCTCCTACTCAGGTCTGAACTGTACAATCAATCTTACATCACAACCTGGCCTCAACCTGTCGCTTCATTCTCTGCTGACATAAAATTCTGTGTTCCAGTGACTCAAGAGTATTCAAGGTATCCTGTGTTTCCAGTTATATACTTAAAAAAAAAAAAGGAAATGTGCCTTTCTTATGCTGTCTGCCTTGAGTAGCTTTTCCTTCCTTCCTTCCCTGCTAAGTGAAATCCTACTTTTAAAAACACAATAGATTATCTACTTTTGCAAAGTTTTCATCAATAACCAATGAGAAGAAATTCCTTTCTCGCCACACAGAGTTTTGGCCTACCTCCTTACACTGCAACTCGCAATCCACTTCACTCACAGGATTGAGGGAGCAGTGTGTCAACTAGAGAACATTCCGAATATTACTACTGCCATAACTTACAGGTTAGTTACCTTTTCCTTAGTGTCTATCATCCTGCCTCCAACACCTCTAGCCTAAAAGCTCTTTAAAGATAGGGCCTCAAGAAATGTCCCTCAAGTCAGAGCTCTTACTACTTCTAGCCCTCCACATAGTAAGCATGCAAATACTGTTCAACAAATACTAAAAAATGAGTGCATGAATGCACTTTAAGAAACTGAGTATGAGGAATATAAGGCTTTAAAAATACAATTAATTAGCCCTGCCTGGTGTAGCTCAGTGGATTGAGCGTGGGCCTGTGAACCAAAAGATCGCAGTTCGATTCCCAGTCAGGGCACATGCCTGGGTTGCAGGCCAGTTCCCAGCAAGGGACACAGGAGAGGCAATCATACATTGATATTTCTCTCCTTCTCTCCTTCCCTTCACCTCTAAAAGATAAGTAAATAAAATCTTTTAAAAAAATACAATTAATTACAGAGTTAACATCTCCTACTACCTCCCTTAAGTCCTTATTTCCTACTTCCCTGCCCCTAGGAACCACTAAAATTTATATATCTGTAGCTTGACACAATGATTAGGAACTGTACAGGTTACTATCTGATCCACTCAGAGAAAAAGTTACCATTTTCTTATTTGCTGTTCTTTCACTCTGCTATAAGCATCTGATACTGTCCACCTCTGTGATTCCCTTCCCTCCCCAGTCCACTTGTCTTCTCATCTCTTCCGTTTTCTCTCCTAGATCAGCTTTTACTGAGAAGCTGGGTCAGCCTTCTCATCGAGAAGGCCACTTTATACAATACTAGCCAGCTAGAGAAACACATTTTATTCTATATAGTAAAGCAAGCTTTAATTTTAATGGATTTAGTAAACATAATCTCAGCCAGTTCTGCCTAAGAAATCAAGAAGATAATTTACACAAAAGTGACACAGGCTTCATGTATGCTTTATTGGTATGTCAAAGAGCTTCCTACAGCAATACCCTCATCTGCAGGAAACACTAAGTCTTTATTTAGGCACTAAGTTGTGTCACACTTGAGGCTTACAGAAATGTATCTGATTCTTAAACATTCTCTATTAGAAAATACTTTCATCAAATGCCAAAAATCTCTCCTGTTAGTAAGCATGTAGAGGCCTTAGCACTGATGGCCCTAAAGTACTTTCAAGAAAATAGTTCCTTCCCATTTGGTTTAATAGTCATCAAATTTTAAGACTGGGGCTCCAAACTCATTGAACACTATTTTCTTATTCATACCTGCACCAGAAGAAATAATACTTTGATCTAGTCCCAAATCCCATTCTTCCCCACAGCCCCCAAACAAAGAAATGCATCTTCCCTAACATCACACTTCCAACTCTGAAAAAGCTAATCAGATAAAATCAATGCCTTTATATAGTAAAGGTCACTGATTAGAAGGACAAATTACTTTCCCAGGAAAATGTTTTCGAGTTGAAGGTTATATGAGCATTTCCGATCCTACATTGTGTTTTCTACGTAATATAATTTAAATCAGCAGAGAGCCAAAATACAGGATGGGGCAAAAGTAGAGTGACAGTTGTTTGAATGGAAAATGTGGTAATTAATAAATAATAACAATACAAAAATAAACTCTGTTTCATGTACTCACAACTGTAAACCAACTTTCGCCCCACCCTGTACTCTGTTATGATTGAAATAAAGGAGGAAAAACCCAGCATATTCTAAGTAGCCTATTTGAAGAAATCATGTGATTAAATTAAATTCACTTACCAACCTAAGATTCGTTTGATAAACTGGCACCAATCCTCTGCCTTTTTAAAGTGTCTCATTTCCTTCTTAGATCAGGAAAAAAGCAATAATGGCCACATGCCATTCATTCAACATTTTCAAAGCACTTTTGTACTTTTCACAATGTTAAAAACTGAATATACTTTAGCCACTTTTCTCATCACACACTCCATAAGTGATGCTGAGCCAAGACACTGGTTATATTCACAAAAAATTTTCACACTTATTAGTAAGATACCATCTGCAGTTCAAAATAATTTGAAGCATCAAGAGAAACAGGTGAAGAAAAATAATCCTTCCTCTCAGGTCTATACTGTAAAACTACTGGGAATATATTCAGCTAGCAACTGTTCAAATCTTGTTGAATTGTTTAGCAGGCACTACGTTAACAGTGCTAGGAATATGTACAGAGCCTGCCCTCAAGAAGCCTAAGGCCCGCTGAGAGGGGGAAAAGCCCAGGTAGCAAACAGTTCCGTTGCATGAAACTTATGATAACAAACTGAGATATATGCAGCGCACTTCAAAGACAGTACCCTCACTGGACCTTAATTTCCTATCAATAAATCTGAATTCTTTTAATTGGTGAAATTGGTGAGTACTAGTCAGCAAGTTAAATTTTTGAAATAAAGGAATGGAAATAGAGAATATCACAAAAGATCCTGTCACACAGGAGACATGATAAGTAGTGTTGCTGCTGTAACTTAAAAAGCTGGTAAAAGGGGAGCAAATGGGCCCATCCTCTGAGTTTAAAACAGATCTAATTGGGAGAGAGAATGTTACAAAAGAAGAACAGTCATTTTCAAGATTAAATAGTAAATACACATGCTAGCCTTGAAGCTATTGGCAAGACGTCAAAATATAAAAGAAAACTGACTGCAGAGACTACTGCATCCACTAAATATAATAATACACGTCCACTAGTTTGATAAACAAGCCCCCATGGCTTGTCACATGAGAGCAGCTAGCTTACCCTGAGCCTCAATTTTCTCTTTAAGGACTCTATCCCAAATTGAAAATATCATTTGCAAATATTATCACAGAAAGCATAAAGAATGAACCTCTATAAGACAAAATCAGATACTCACATTTTTTTGAATACTGTATGAATTTTGGTCATCAAATGTATCCAAAAAAGGGCCTGTGATAATAAAGAAACCCTGAGATGGATGTTTTCTTCACTGAAAACAACTATAAGGACAATAAAGACAGGGAAAGAAAAATGGTACATATGTAGATCAACAACATAAAATATTTCTAATAGTGACTTAAATATTCTGTAAATCTACAATCTGTATATAAAAAAGGTAACTTTGGTTCACAGTCCCCAGCATTATCCATGCACTTAATAACACGTAGAGCAAAGGACATCAACCAGGATGTCCTGGTAATGGGCCCCCAGGGGATCTGCCCAGGGGAGCTCTGTCTCCCCACGACTAACTGTACAGAGTTTTAGGAGCATGTCCGTTGGTGCCTCTTCTGGGAAACCACCAAAGCTTCCTGCAAGTTCAAGTGGGCAAGCGGCCCACAAAGGCTAAGAGCCCCTCACCTAAGACTGGAGTCTCCAGTATTTCTAAAGTCAGTTTTCCTTGAAAATGAACAATACAGTGAGAAAACAAGTTACAAGAATAATTAAATTAAGATTAAAATAAACTGTCATCAAAATTCCGTGTAAATCATTTTACAGCATGAAAGAAATATACTTTATGCTATTTGTAAGCTGTAAATTTGAAAATTTAAAATTTTAGAAAACTAAACTAGCTTTACAAAACAGATGTTGTTGCCTGTGCCATTTAATCAATTCAAGTCACATTCCTAGAAACAATATAGCCATCTGATGAGTTCAGCGTCAATGGAATGAGCCAAATCCACACAACAGCATTTTACAAAAATAATCAGTGGTTTAAAGCAGGGCATGTGCAAGATTCCTGAAATAACACATACATAATTCACTGCCAAACGCAGATCAATTCAAAATCTGCAGAGGCAAGAAGCGTTATTATGGCTCTGAAATCCATATTCAGTAAGGCTGTGTTCGGAAAGTTTCATTTCAAGAAAATAAATGACTAGGGAAACTTGATAATGATTTTGGCAGATATCAGTACCCTTCATTCAAAGCAGAATCATTTTACACAGCTTAAGATTTTTTTAAAAGATAAGGCAAAACTCCAATTTACAAGACCTAAGTCTTGAATTTAAGGGTGAAATTCATCTACTGAGAACTATAACACTGTACCTTCTCAAACATTAGAGTTCTCAAGACAACAGAGACAAAAGAGCACAGGGGAAAAGGAAAAACCACAGCCTTACTAGAGATGAGGCTGCAATTCTGGCTCTGCCACTAACAAAGCGTATGACTTTCAGCAAGCTGCTTCAGCCCTGTGTACCTTGGTTTACTCATTTCTCAACTGCCTGAGGCAATGGTGCACATGGAACCCTTAATTTCCCCTAATAACCACCAACCCCTAACCACCACACAGCCTCCTGGGTTCTTCAGAGCCAGCATCTTCCCACAGTCTCACTCAAGTCCTCCTAACTAAAGCAATTTTAATGCTTAAGGAAAATTAAAGTTCCTTCTCACAAGAGCTTGGGAGTAAATGCAAAAACAGAAGAGTCTCAAAAATGTAAGAACATCTTGCAAAAGAAGAAGAAGAAAAATACAAAGCTTTACAAAACGCCCTGCTGTTCTTTCCAGAACTGATACTAAGTACCTGGAAATAAGACAGACTGGCTTTGCAAACACTTTTGAGATTTATTTCATCATCACTTTCCACAGAAATCTACTTAGGACCTTCAGTCTTGAGTTCTCACACCTGCCAGAACGGGAGACCTGGGCTAAATCAATGGTCTTCCAACCGCATTGCTCTGAGCTCACAGGTTCTGTGAAAGTGCCCACAGGTCTCAGGACAAATTTGCCAGCAGGACAAGTAACAGATGTATTGTTTCATGTATGTTTCAGTTTTTACAAGTAAGGTAAAACTAGGTAAGGGTTCCATGTAAGATGCAGCTTTACAAGTAGGTTGTACTTATTTTTGCAGATGAGGCATAAGAAATAGTCCTTAAAGTTCTGACATCCTTTAAGCTCATGACTATCATTTTGAAATGGCCTTTAACAGTAAAATGGTATTTGTTTCCCAGAAACTCGCTTTGCAGTACACACACTGATAGGCTCTATCGACTTAACACTGCAAGAGACACCTGGCATTACTTTGCAAGTACTATCATGGTGTGTAAAAGTTAATTAAAAGCCTCAACCCAATTCAAAAAGTGAGTAAAATAAAGATGTATTTCTTCATTAAATGTTAAAACTGTTACTGAAACTCATTAAGTCTTTCATTCAGAACAGAGAAAAATAAAAGTTAAAATGCCAGAAACCCAAAAGCCTGACATTACAACTAACGTCCTAAACTGTACATTGTTGAATTATAGAGCTCCCCCCAAAAAACAACACGTAGTGATGGGTGGTTGGATAATGAATAGTAGTAATTAAATAACGACAGCATCAAGACTTAGCATCATGGTATACAACATTTAAAATCAAACTCTGAAAGAAAACTTTGTAACTTAAAAATTATAGACACATTAAAGTATTTGATAGCAAAAGTCAAAAGGGAAAAAGAGAGATAAAGTCTTGGTATTTAATTATTTTATAAACACAATTTGATTTTAATCCACCAAAAAAAACTTTTAAATGACTGAATTCATTTAACACTATATGTAACAATGTAAATTTAAAAATTCTTCCTGACATTACATATCATCAAAGACAAATAACTGAAGAGAATAACTACACTTTTAAAGGTGTGTAAGAAAATTCAAGAAACATTTAGCCTTTCCTTAATGAGAGCTCAAACAATAGTGCTTACTTTCTTACTTCTGCAAGCAGGAAATTCAGGAAAAATGGTAGTGGTATGATGGGAGAAAACATGGGTAACAGAAGGTGTACACTTAACACATGGCAGTGGCTATCGTTATTTATACACTGATAAAATTTCCACATAAAAAATTAATAACCCAAAGGAGCCACATATATGAGGGGGGACCCCAAAAACAGAATTTAGTTATAAAAATTGTGTGTTTATTCTTGAATGTTTAAACTTCAGTCACCTTCAAAGTACTCTCCATCTGATGCAATACACCTATAGAGATATTTTTTCCCACTGTTCAAAACAGTTTTTGAACTCGTTGATTTTGGTGCCTTTTAGTGCTTCTGCCTTTCTTTTATTTTACCTCTTCCACATCAGCAAAACATGTCCCTTTGAGGACTTTTTTCATCTGGGAAAAAAAAAAAAAAAGTAGCTTGGGGTGAAGTCAGGTAAAGGGTGGACAAGGGGGTCATGCTCTTTTTGGTCAAAAACTGCTCAACACTCAGCATGGTGCAGGCAGATGCACTCCTAAATTACCCACCATGAAATGGGCTAAGTGTTGCGTCTTCAAAAAAAATTCACTGAAGTCAAACACAGCCTTTCACAACAATGCCAGCTAGTACACTGATACCAACGGGTTCCTAGAACACTGACCTAGTGGAGGAAGCCTGCACTATAAGAGGCCTGCCCTCTAGAAGAAAATTCCAAATTTTATTTGGGGGGAGTCTCCCCTCATATGTTTCCACATAACCAGAATGTCATAGAATTATACCACTATGTTTATCCCCAGAACTACCATATTTTGACATGTATAATGTGCAATTTTTGAGAGGAAAAAAAGGATGTACATTATATATAGGTATAATGAGTATATACTATGGGTATAATAATTGTGTACAATGTGCATAAAAACATGAGTGCACATTATACACAGGAGCACATTATATATGCTAAATTTCCAGCATGAACAAAGTTAACATCTAAAATGTTATTTTGCACTGACTGGTGTAGCTCAGTGGATTGAGCGCGGGCCTGCGAAACAAGGGGTTGCAGTTCGATTCCCGGTCAGGGCACATGCCTGAGTTGCAGGCCAGTTCCCAGCAGGGGACGCACGAGAGGCAACCATACATTGATATTTCTCTCCTTCTCTCCTTCCCTTCCCCTCTAAAGAAAGATAAATAAATAAAATCTTAAAAAAACACACAATAAAATAAAATGTTACTTTCATAAAGTTCTGCTAATGGCAACAGACATGGGAGTTACAGAAATAAATATATGCTGTTTAATTCTTCTAAGCCTCTTTTAAGAACTTTAATATGGTTAGAACTATAAAATCCCTGCAACTCAACTATTGCTGAAGTTCGTATTAATTTACAAATAAATTGCTCTAAATTTTTAAAGGAAAATCTACATATGAAGGGGAGAATACATAGAAGATTCTTGGCATTGACAGATGTAAAGTTTTCAGTTTCAAGGATTCAAGACACAAAGAAAGGACCACTGAAACGTAGTAACCTACAATTTTGCAGAGGCGAGAATGTGAACTGCTGGCACAGTGAGGATGGAGAAAGGGAGCAGTCATTTCACTTGCAAATGAGCTCCACATGTGGGTTGTTTGTAATTTTGTTGTTGTGTATGTTTCTCTACTTGTTGCCAGAACACAGTAACTTTTCTGAAGCTATAGTTGTAAGAGTTTTTTTTTTAAATCAGTAATGAACATAAAAATTAAAAACTGGCCAATTGCTAGAGCTGGCAGTAAAAGTGGAGGTTTAAGAAATGGACCTGCATTAGCCAAAAATACAGGGAGGAAAGTCACTGGGGATCACTCAGACTTATGAGCTAAACCAGTGAACCATATGCTTAGTCAGAAACAAGAGAAAGCCATCTGCAAAATGTTTTTTGGTGAGAGGACCAGCCAGGGCAAAAATTATATTTTATGGAGGAAAATTATATGTCATAATGGTATCTGCAAAAATGGGACTTTTTGGAAGGCTTCAAAAAGCATCTCTTTCAAATGTCAACATGTTGTATCACAGTAACATAGTGATCTGCTTCCAAAAGTCAACCTAACTCAAACAAATTAAGATTTTATGGACCACAATCTAGAAATCGTTCTACTTTGAAAGAGAGAAAACGTAACAGAACCTAACTTACCATAAAACTCCAGTGATTCAGACCAGCTGCTCAAGAGTCATGAGCTGCCAGATGGAAAGTGAATTGCTGCATTCTCTGCTGTCATCTGGGAGTAGCAGCTACCGCCCAGGAAGAACCTGTAAGAACTTTCAAGGCGAGGAAAGACTATTGTCTCAGTAGCCCTGCTGCAGGTGGTTCATACCAGTGCTCCCAATAGTCCTCTTTTTCTGTGAAGATGGATGTTCTGATTCCTAAATTATAAAGCCACTTATTTAACCCACTACCTTAACCTCTAGTGTGTGTTCTGGTTGGCTTTTAATACAGAACTTTGCATCATTCCTCACTATAAACTCCCCTAGTTGCTACCTCTCTATTCTTTATCTTGCTTTCCACTGCGTGTGTCTCCTACTTTGTTCCAACTCACTGCACACCCGGCTCCTACTCTTAATCCTAAACTTCCCTTGTCTTATGTGTGGACCCCAGTTTGCTACCTGTTTTCATAAGCTAACCCAGCCAGGGTCCCAGATGAATTGGCATAGGATAGGCCATGATGCCTTTCAGAATACATGAAATAGCTAAAAAATAAATGAGTAGGAATAATAATGTTGCCAAGAAAAAGCAGTGGTGCATTACTGGTGGGGATCACAGTTGGCACACACTCACAAACACCACTTCTTGACCATCTCTTCTCATGGATACCAAGGACGTATCAGCAAATAGAGAGGGGGAGCTCTTCCCCCAAAATGCACACGGACTCCTACAGTTACCCAACTGCACATGTTATTTGCCTTCTAGGGCCCATGGTTGACTCTCATAGCGATGCCAAAGCATAAGAGAACTGAGAAAGCAGTGATGGAAATACCAAAGGTATCAGTTAAAGGATGCAAGAAGCCAGATTTTGTTTGTCCTCGAGTGCTGGCCTCACACACACTTCAAAATGCCACTTAAATGTGTATTGCAATAATGACTGCAAAATTAGGTGGCACTTCAAAGAAGTGTACCATAAAAAAAATTTTCCCAAGTCATTTTTACCTGTTATTTTCCCTAGCTTTTCTCTCAGAGACACTCAAACAGGACTAAGACTCCTCTCATCAGTTACTAGGGACCAAAGACATGGGTAACTCCTAGATTCTTTTCTTCCCACACATGAAGGAAACACAAATGGTCACTCCTCTCCCATTCCCAGAAGAATCGCCTTCTCAACTGTTTTACAAAAAAAAAAAAGGAATGATCTTTTAAAAAGAAAAGTTAACTCTTTTCCATCAGTTTCTTTGGCCAGAGGAAGGAGGAAATCCTCAGCGACCAATTCCATTAAGAAGGAATTGGGTTACGATGGGCACCAATCTAATTCATTTGAGATTATTTTTCTACCCAGACCTTTCATTCAAATCTATCTTTTGCCACCCTTGGAGTCTGAGGAAGCAATAACAATTCCTGATTTGAGGAAATAAAGGCTTCATCACTTGACTAATCATAAGCATACATATTACATCTCCCATAAAAATATACACATTTAGCCCTGGCTGGTGTAGCTCAGTGGACTGAGCACAGGCCTGAGAACCAGAGGATCGCGGTTCAATTCCCAGCCAGGGCACATGCCTGGGTTGCAGGCCAGTTCCCAGCCAGGGACTCACGAGAGGCAACCATACATTGATGTTTCTTCTCTCCCTCTCTCCTTCCCTTCCCCTCTAAAGATAAATAAATAAATAAAATCTTTAAAAAAAAGAAATGCATTTAATACAATTCAATGTTTTCCTCCTTGAAGAATTTAAAATATTCTGCATAACTAAAATCATGGATCTTTTGTTTTAGTTATATAAAGAAAGCATGAACTTAAAATAGTAATGATAAGTTGGACAACATTAAGATATCTACTAACTTCTAGGAAATTACCTTCAGCAAATGCAGCAATATTAAGTATTATTATATTTCAAGTCATCAAAGCATAGGAAATACTAAAACCTTGCCTTACCCTAAAGCTAACAAAGCTAAGCTGTACTTCTAATGAGCAGAGAAGGAATGATACTTCTTCACATGGGAGGCAGAAATAAAGTTACCTACACCAGTACATTCAAGACTCATCAGTCTCAGCAATGAATACACCTATCAATGAAGAGGAATGACTATCTTACAGAAAGGGAAAACATTATAATGAGATGCAAAATCAGTAAGTAAAAGGAATGGCAGGGACAAAATAGTGAACAGCCTGCCCATTCCCACCATTTTTGACCTTGCTTTCCTCACTTTATTATTAATTACCTGGGGACCCTGAGCATAAGGGAGATACAAAGGCTTTGATTCACAACTTATTATCTGTTCCTATTAAAAGTTTCCAAAATAGGATAAAACCAAAGATAAATCTGCATCCTCCAAACAACTTGCTATTTTCCAAGCTAAAAAATAAAATGTGTGTTTCTACAATTCTTTGAATATGCCTCTTTTGTAGGTTTGGCTTGGGAATCACATTTTACATAATTATAAAAAAGATTAAATTTTTTAGATAAACCCTAAAAAATTCAAAAAGAAAAGAAACACGCCTCACTGTGTGTAACCAGTTGGGTGATAAATCCACATAGAATAATTATTCTGAGTGATCTTGAAAAGCACATACCTGCTGGTACATACACAAAGGCCAACAAAAATGATCAGTAATATATACATATACATACATACATGTATGTATATGTATATATACATGTATATATATATATACTTTTTGCTTTGTATATAAAGTACTGTTTATATACAAAAAGTACTGTTTCCACTAGAGATACTGTTGATAGCAGTGTTCTTATTCTAAAAATGTTGTATTAACCATATGGAATAAAGCAAATGAGAAACTGTGGGAGTATAAGTAGTTTGGGCACTGGAGACAGAGGACACAGATATAAGAATAATATTAAATAAAAACCCTACAGCACTGAACCTGAATGGCTAAGTTATCTGTATGAATTACTAGGTCATCTATCTTTAAAAAGACATGTATCTAGCTAGGTCTGTTCACTTAAAAGGCTTAGAAGACTTAGAAATAAAGTCTGAGCTACTAGTAACAAGAACCCCCAAATCTCAGACTGTGATCTCCAGATACCATACCCCACAGAACCAGAATTCTTAGGCAAAATGGCTGATTCCAGATCTGGATCAGAAAATGTTCAAGGTGAGTCTGCAGCACCTTGTCATGCCAAAAAGCAAGGAAGGTGTCAATGACTACGAGGTCATGTCAACTGGACTCTGAAGCCATGTTGAGTAGGCTTCTAGCCACCAGAGGAAGTACAATTTGCATGTCAAGAAGGATAACTGTAACCAACTGAAACAGTATTTAAAATCATAAGATTATAATTCAAAAATTAAAAAACACAAGTCATCTTTGGAGGAACAGTTAACTATCACTCCATATAGTAAAGTTAACATATAAAAAAATGCCTTTGGAAAGTTTTCTTCAAATACCAGTCATTTCAAACTGCCATTTCAATCTTAACTCATAAGACTTAAATGTTCCAATCAGGGGAGAAGAGCAAAACTAATTCATATATTCTGTATGAAATGTAATACAGCAGAATAAAAATTTGACTAAGTGAAACAGTGTCACTTAGTCAAATATGATATGAAATGTTAACCCTCTCCCAAAAGAGTCGTCATATCTATTTTGTGCATTCCAACTTACATGTCTGTCTATATATGTCTTGCATAAATAGACATTTTACACATAAATTCTTGCGTAAAATGCACCTACGCAAGAATTATCAATCATTACAGGCAGTGCTGAGAGCCTAATGGCTTTTTAAACTGTCAACACTTTAGGTACCTGTTACCAGCACACTTTAAATATTGCAAGTGTATTTCAGAAAGGTAGGCTTCAAAGTCTCCAGTTCTGGAGAAATAATTAAAAACCAAAGAGATATACCTTCATGCTCAGCATCCTTTAATAACTTCTACTTTGGATTAAATGAGAACCCTAAGGCTGCACTGAGGAAATATTTATAAACTGTCCTCAGAAAAACCACATAAGCTAGAGGTTATTCCTTTAAAAATTCACGGCTTTAAAAAAATTCTTCTACAACTGTGCCACTGTATTAGTCTCTGGCCTTTTTTGATGCCTTGTCCAGCTAACTATTACCATCCATGCTTTTTGGAAACACTAACTCAGAAATCACTGCTTTAACTCATTTTATATACCCAACCCAACTATCCTCTACTATGCTTTCCTCCATACGTATGTTTCCTTTTTTGTTGTAATTAATTTTTTACTGAATTTATTGGGGTGACACTGGTTCAAAAAACCATACAGATTTCAAGTGTACAACTCAAAAAAACACCATCTGCAGAACAGACTGCGTGTGTGCCCACCACCCAAAGCACTGTCTCTTTCCATCCCCGCTCCCCTTCTTTACCCACCTCCACTATCCTCAGCCTTTTCCCTCTATCACACTGTTGTCTGCGTCTATGTGTTTTGTACATATGTTTTTGTTTTTGTTTGCCTAATTCCTTCACCTTCTTTCATCCAGTATGATTCTTACTATTCTCCAGTGCTTCCAACCAGATGCTTAGAGAGTAGCCAGTTAACTGTCAGGACCCACCTCTTCTCACAGTGAGATTTGTGCCACGGCCAAGATAAAACCAACATGCCACTTCCCCAAATGACAGAGAGCCCTCAAACTGTGGTAAGTCCAGAATATTTCCAAGTAGCTCTACCATAATCTAGGCCGATAATGCTAACGCCATTAAGCCATACTTTACCCAAAATTAGGCTTCCTCCTGAAATACTGTGAAAAACTCTAAGAATTTCCCTATCTTCTTCTCATGTTACAGTCAGTCAATTGCCACAAATTACACTAAGCCAATATGAGTGGAGACAAATTCAACAGCCTTCCCCTCTTTTGCAACTTACACATTACATGAAATATAGTGTTGTGGGAGGGAGTACAAGCAGGTTAGTCTAAAGAAGAAGTCTCAAAAGTATGGTTAGTTAGCAAAGGCACCCTGAAATGATTTCCAGTCATCACAACAGTGCACAGACATCCTACAGACTACATCCAAACAATCATGATCTTCAGTGAAATCATCTCAGGACAGAGCATAAACCAGACTGCACATCTGGGTCTTCGGCCACATTCCGGGAAGGCAGGCTGCTCCAAATGCTGCCACATCTACATTCCTAAGGAAATCGGGCAAATTGCTATGCAAGTGCTATGAGTACTATTCTTACTCCTCCCCAAACCTCTGAGAGCATTTAATAAATACTTATTGAATAAATGGCCTTATTTCATAAAATATGTGCCACATTTCTTTTTTAACATCTCACCAAAATAAATAAACAGACCAAAATCAATCTCGGGAGGTAACCGACATATGTGCACAGATGTTTCTATAATGGATACCAACTACAGGCCTTGCAGGAAAATACCTATGCTCTGAGCAGCACCTAACCTTCACTACGAAAATGTACCACAAAAAGCCAGCAACGACTCTAAAATCCAAAACTGGCACAATTAATCTATCGCATTTATTTTCACACCCTAGCAGAACTATACCAAAATAAGCCTCCACAAATCTGGTCTGGGTTTAGGGAAAATGTAAATAGTAAACTGACAAGATTATGAATAAAGGAACCTCTAAATAAAGCTAATAGAAGTTGAGTGGCATTTCTAAATGAAAGCTCATCAGTTCAAGATAAATCATATAAAAAGCAGATGCTGGAAAGCACTCTCAGGTTTACCGCCTGAAACTATGAACTTGAAAAGCCTAGGATGATTTTCATCATGAAAACTAGTTTCCGCCCTGGCTGGTGTAGCTCAGTGGATTGAGCGCGGGCCTTCGAACCAGACGATCGCGGTTCGATTCCCAGTCAGGGCACATGCCTGGGTTGCAGGCTGGTTCCCTGCAGGCCAACTCCCAGCAGGGGATGCACGAAAGGCAACCATACATCCATGTTTCTCTCCCTCTCCTTCCCCTCTAATGATAAATAAATAAATAAAATCTTTAAAAAAAAAAAGAAAAGAAAACTAGTTTCCTATCCTAACGAGTACTTGATTTATCATCTCGGAAAGAAGGGATGGGAAAAGGGAGAGGAAAACTTCATGCTACTCTTATGGAACCCCCAGCCAGATGAAGAAAACTTGTTACCACAATATAGCTGGCTCAACGATCTTCTATTACGAAACCTTTAGTACCTCTTTCTTAGGATGGCATCAAAAATGGCCCTTCTGCCATTTTGCATCATTGTGGGTCTGCCCCTCAGACCAGCACTGTCCAACAGAGCTTCCTGTGGTGACAGAAATGCGTTGTCTCTGCACTGTACAACAGGGCAGCCCCTAGCCACATGTGACTACTGAGCACCTGAATTATGCCCTGTGATTTAGGATCTAAATTTTTCATTTTAATTTTAATTAATCTAAATTTAAATAGCCACACATGGTAAGTGGCTACCATATCGAACAGTGCCACTCTAGAGTCAAAGTGAGTAAGCCTGATATTCTATTTTTGAAGGCAGTTTTACTAATAAAATGCACCTTTAAGATAGAAGGGCAGCTAACTGACTTAGGCATGAAGTCACAGGAAAAAAAATTTTGCCTCTAAATATTAGCCATTTAAGCTCCTAAATACTAAAAGACATACCCTAAAACTGCTTTATTTGTACTTCAGAACAGCTGAATTTGGGGGAAGTAGAAGTAATTTTTATGATACACAGGAAAGATAAGTGACAAAAGAACAGAATAGAAAAATAAACAAATCATTTCCAAGATTTTGTTTAGTTGAACCTTTTTAAAAAAATAAAAGTAACTATTCATCACAGGTCCCAAACTGCCAATCTTTATATTCCCAGTTTTAAAAGTTCCCGTCCTACTTACTGCCTATATCACATTTTAATCTTTCGTTACATTCAGTTTAAAAACTATGCTGTTCATGGCTCTATTAAGTAACATTTTCTAACAGTACTGTGACATAGTATTAAGAAGACTATAAAGCAAGATGAGAACAGGATTAATAGTAGCTCTATAAATAACTACTGAAATAAGTAGAAATAATAAAAAACCTTTTTGAAATGTTTATTAAATTATACTTATATATTACATTTTCTCTGAGGAAGGTAAATATACCAGTTAACAATATTATACCTCTGTACTTAAATTTTAAAATCTGCAATCAGTATCCTCTTAGGAACCAATGGGATTAAGTGGCTAATTGTTTAATAGTGATAACTGTTTTTTTTGGGGGGGGGTTATTTATTTTTTTATAGGTGTTTTATTTTTTATTTTAATTTATTTATCTTTAGAGGGGAAGGAGAGAGGGGGAGAGAAACATCAATGTATGGTTGCCTTTTGTGCATCCCCTGCTGGGAGTTGGCCTGCAGGGAACCAGCCTGCAACCCAGGCATGTGCCCTGACTGGGAATTGAACCGCGATCCTCTGGTTCGCAGTCCTGTGCTCAATCCACTGAGCTACGCCAGCCAGGGTAATAGTGATAACTGTTAATTTTTATAAATAATTACAGCTGATGTTATTTGTTTCTCTATTTGAACAAATATAGCTTAAGAATAATAGATTCTCTCATGTGAAACCATTAACACTTCTGAGTATCAGAGAATTGTATCCCACAATTTTCTTTGGTATTTTAATCTATGACAGTATTTCTTATAAGTTGACCTTTCTACTAGAAAGAATTTTTTTAAAGACAAGTTACAATAGTTAAAATTATTCCATAACAGTACATATGGAACATGTTAAATAAAATCCACTTCTCTAACCTAAAATGGTATTCAAATTTAATCCCCTGCAGCACATATGACAAAAAGAAGACTTTCACCTACAGTCTAAGCAAAACACATATAAAGAAAACAAAATGAGGCCCTGGCTGGTGTAGCTCAGTGGATTGAGCGAGGGCCTGCAAACCACACGATTGCGGTTCGATTCCCAGTCAGGGCACATGCCTGGGTTGCAGGCCAGTTCCCAGAAGGGGACTCACGAGAGGCAACCATACATTGATATTTCTCTCCTTCTCTCCTTCCCTTCCTCTCTAAAGATAAATAAATACAACATTTTTTTAAAAAGAAAACAAAATCAATCATGTTCTGCCCTAGTTAATCAAATTATACAAAACAACAGGCTTCAAATAATATCAGGAATCTCAAGTGATTCCTAGAAACACATAGTCCTTACAGACAACAAAACTACAGCAGAAAGGACACAGAGAATTATAATGTACACTATCACCTTCCTTTTGAAACTAAAATTTCCAGTACAATTTCAGAAAGTCAAGAGTTATGCTTAAGGCAACTCTTTAACATGCTTCCATTAGATCAAGCAGAATAATGTCTTCTGGGATGTTGCTATGGCAATCAGAGATGGCTATCCTAAAAAAAAAAAGAGCAATTACTCTTGTCAATTACAGTCTCAATACTAGCATCTAAGAACAAATCCAGTGCTGGAAGAACTACTATTTCATAACTAAGTATAAAGCTTATGCTCCCATAATTTGCATGGTCTGATAAACTTTCACAGTTTCTATTTCAGTTCTCAGTCTCCTTCAATAAACCAACCAGGTTTCCTTCTCACCAGTTCCCTTCCACAAAGATGGAGGGACCGATGGACTGAAAGGGGAGCAGGAAGAGAAAGAGGGAGAGGAGTCCCCCGAGCTCTATTAAAAACAAACCATGAGTTTTTAACCTTTAAACTATTTCTAAATCAAAGGCAAGTATAGAAGGGCAACTACTTAGGAGTTAAAAAATAATATTAACACTAAAATTATTTGCAAGTTTCTTTTGAGATGAAAAAATTACACATTTTTTAGCATTCTATAATTTATTATTCCTAATTCTTAAATTTGATGCGTCTAACTTATCTGTACATAACAATCATTACCAAGTAAGAGATCCTTTTATTTCAAGGGGCCTATTTCTGGTAGAGAGTTAATTTAGTTGTAAGTTAGTAAAAATGCCAGAAAGGCTTTCTGAAATCTTTGCTCACAAACCCAGAATTCAAAGTTCAGACCTTGCAAACACAGCATTAAATCTATCTCATACAGACTGCCTTTACAGACCCCCGAAACACGCCCTGGAGAAAAAACGCTGCCCTGTCTTTAAACGTACAACTAAGTCACACAGTAACGTGTAGGTTTCCCTAGTGATGTAGACTACTATGCCAGTGGATACGAAGCTCTGAAACTACTTTTTATCAACAGGTCAGGTTAAGTAACAACTACAAAATATAAAATTCCCGTGCCAGTATGTCATAGTCATGGTAACAACAACCACCAAGTTAAATTTGTCTTTGGCCCATCTGACTCATCTAATCACTAATAACTTAGCTCTGAGAGCTCAGAGTCATTCAATGAAACTGGAATTACCAAGAAACCACCATTTTTCCCTCAGACTGTCAAAAGGTGTTTAAAAAAGAAAAAGAAAATAAGTGTCACAACATCTATTTTAAAGGTGTGAGAATATATCAAATATCTTCAAAATATTAACTAAACATTTGATTAACACAAAATCAAATTAAATACTGTATTTATATTCATCTAAAAATTGGATGAAATATAAGTAGTACTAAAATTTCTTCCTATTTAGACACCAACAATACCTATAAAAACACGATTTTTTAGTAATACCTTGTTTCTCTTGATCTCCTTCAAACAACTTAGAAAAAAATCCTACATACATAGTATTTTTGCTGCTCCACAAATATATCCTTTCGTTAGACTGATAAACTAAATTCAGGCTACCTTATATGAAAATGTAAAAACCCACCAATCTGACCTCACATCCCTACTATTAAACAAGTGTATCCTAATGTTTTCAGGACACCCTTAAGAAATTATCAAAGTCTACATAAAAATTTCAAAGGGTATCATTATGATATATGTACAAATTGAACTAATAGTAAGTTATTTCCTTTTCAATGTCCCAATAAAAAGGTTTCAGTGGGAGAGATGATTAAAAATATTTTATTTTTGCTTTGTGATGATCAATAACCTATAATACCGATTATGTTCAATGTATTTATATGATTAATATATTATATGTAATGCTGGTTATATACAAATTATGTTATAACATGATCTTTGTGCTTTTCACCAATGAATGAAATTATCTAAATGATAATTAATAGTTTCTATAAGTGAAAATTGCCTAACAGCTTTCTTTCAGAAATGACAAACGCATATTTACACGCTATTTTTCTCAGCAGTCTTGGAGAAATCTGTCACCAGGCATTCCATGTAATCTTCAAAGTCTCTGTCTATTGTCTAAGGCTTAAAGCCAAGGAAGTCATAGACAATCTGATGTCTATGACGTGACCTACTTACCTATCATCTAGCCTCTTCCCCTATTCATGTCCATAAGTTGTACATCTAAGTTCTTTGGCTTCTCCATCTCCTATACTATTCTTAACTTCTCCCTATTTTGTACCTACCATTTATGCTTCTTGTTCCCCATATCTTTTACCTCACTCCCCTATTCTGTCTATTTTTCTACCACATATCTTATAAGCCTGGTACATTTGGAGTTACTCAGCATCTATCCAATTCAATTTCTCCTATCCTATTAAAAATATAAAAACCTACGGTGCTAGAATCATATCTTTCTTACTTTTAAACCCACCATTTTTAGGAAACATAATTTGTCCAATGTTAATGAATAAAATGTGAATCCAGTCTCACTTCCCTACACTTCAGGTTAATTTTAATATTGATATCAATAAATTAAAACACACAAAAGTTCAGTATCTAAGAATCAAAAAATAGATGTGATTAAAAGTATACAAAACTATTTATTGGCTCTCATTGTATTCCACCAAAAATTATGAAACAGGTTCCTAATAGTTTTACAACTAACTTCCTTGCTCCCATTTATTTACCACATCACAGCCCAGATTAATCCCTTCAAACCACTCAAGACTCTCAAAGCATTCAATTAATGGTCTACTGAAATGTGGTAATAATGCCTTAACCCACAGACAAGGTTCCCCATGATCTGATTTGAACTACCTTTCCAAACCTACTTCTTCCTCTTCTCTTTACCACCCTCTTCTCAATAGCCAAGCTGAAATTCTAGCTACGACCAATGCTTTTTCACGATGCCTTTACACTTGCTAGTCACTTTTACTGTCCCTAAAACCCCACTTAGGGACATTTTAAACACCACTTCCTCCAAAGACTCGCTTAATCTGAGTAACTACAGGTCACTGTTACTTTTCCAAATTCCCAGGGCACTCTATCTGTACATGCACTGTGATTTCTACTGCACGATAAAGTGCATTACTACTACTGATGGTCATCACTCCTACTGGCATCTAAACAACTTCAAGAATCAATGTTTGTCTCAGGAAAGGAGACAGGAATGCTTCTGAAGGAAATAAAAAAAAGTAAATAAATAAAATCTTTAAAAAAAGACAAAACTCAAACTTAGTTGGCTAAACATTTTAAAATGAAGACACAAATCCCTGATATCACAGCTTAAATAACTCAGAAGATAAAATATGCACAGAGCAGAAGTACTGTCCCTATCAGAGCACCTGTCACACTGTATCGTGTACTTACCTAACTGTCCCACTATAAACTCCAAGAGATCCAAGAATTGAGCTGACCAGTTTTATCAGTGAATGCCAAATACCTAGCACATATCTGGCCCATGTATAAAGTACAATATCTTAGGACTGAATTAACAAAAAGACACAGTCAAGAAAACCCATTTAACACCTCACAAGCATCCTGAGAATTGTTCCAAAATAAAGCGTACTGAATTAAAATACTCATGAATTAAATTTCTGGGAGGAAAATGAGTAGCTAATTACATGTGTCAAGCTCCTAGACAACATGATCACTGCACACAGCACAGTGCCTACTACTCAATACCCACCTCCTCCTCCAAACATACAACATTTGGTAACAGAACTATCTAATTAGCCTTATTTTAATTAAACCTTTGCAGGTCATGTTAGAACCACTGAATTATATTTTAACCCAGAGGCACTCACTGATCAAATTTACCTCACATGATACTGTTTCTGAAAAGCTGAAATATAGAATAAAAGATGAGATTTAAAGTTTTACGTATTTTCCTTAATGGTATCCTTAATCTTAACCTTAATCTAGCTCTATGTAGGGGGGAAAAAAGCTCCTTTAAATCTAGTATTTAACACATTGGGCAATTATTGCCCACTGCCCCGCCCACTGCCCCTAAATACAACAAAAGTCAGGACCAGTTTTTACTCCATTCAAAACAACAGGCACTTGAAGACAACTCCTGAAATGCCAACAATTATAATTATGTCAACTAGCCACCATTTACAACACAAAAACATGCTTTTTATACCCAACATGCCTTTATCCTAACTCTGGAATTCATAGTTCAGCACTCCATGTACTTCTGGCATTTTCCAGAAACATAGTCTTCAAAAAACAGTTTCATATTTAACACACCAACATGTTTTCTTATGACATTAAGACCATACTTTTGAGAAAAGGATAATGAAATTGTAAAATAATCTCCAATTTCAAATTTGTTCTCCAAATAACCCAAGACAAATTCTGTAAATTAACAGAGTAATTATCAGAATTAAGCGAAGCACTTCAGACTGGCAGTTAAATATTCTCAATGCTAGTTTTTCCAAAGAAATGACTACATTTAGGATTCAACAGTAATTTATATTTTCCTCACTATTTTCATAAATCCAAAAGCCCACCAAGGATAGCTTTATAAAGTCTTTTTCATTTATATAAGGAACACAAATGAATTGGATATATAAATAATTTTTCAATGATTTAAACAAATGCATACCTTGAGAATTTAATCATAGTTCTTACAAGTTAGAATGAAAAGTGACAATGAATACTTAAGGTACAAAGCCAATTCATAGATCATTTTAGTCGGTTCAAAATATGTAGGAAGCAGACAGAATACCAATAATAAAGAAATGAACATTTTAATTTTTCTTTTCCTACACATAACTGGACTCATTTTCAATTTATACAGAACTGAATTTTTTAAATATGTAATTAACAAAAATGAAATAAAAGAGGAAGGTGTCTATTCATAAACAAAGGGATTATATTTATTAGTGTGAATTTCTGCCACATTAAAAAAAGTGTAGCAAACTGTTAAAGGTGAAGGTGAATGTCTATTTCTACTAGTGTCCCAGTCTTATAATAAACTATAGTGGTACCTTGGTACTCACTGTTTATTCTTTCAGTACCAAATAACGAAGTATTTTCTCTTGCAGGGCAGGGTCCTCCCGACTCTAGCAAGAGCAACAAGTCCTGAGCAAGCACCCAATGCTGAAACATTTTTTTCTTGTCAAAATGCAACAAGTACAAGCTTTGACAAGTTCTGAAGCTGACAAGTACAGAAGTATGACTGTATTTATAGGATAAACTTAAATCAGTATATATTGTAAATACAAAGATGAAGAAATTTATTTCAGAAAATAAAAATTCCTATACACAATTCATTCATTTTATGACTTTTTAAAAAAATTATAATTTACTGACTTTTAAAGAGAGAGGAAAGGAGAGAGGGAGAGAAAGAAGCATCAACCCGCTGCTCCACCCCCACTCACGCACCCACTGGCCAACCCCACAAGCAGGCCAACTGAGAATCAAACCTGCGATCCCTGCATAGCAGGCCAATACTCCAGCCAACTGAGCCCCCCTGCCAAGGCTTATTTTATAAGTCTTTAAGTGATCTTTAGGACTTCTTTACAAAGCAATATATGAATGTAAAGATTGGTTCATTTTTTATGATCCTAATGTGATCTGAGTTAAAATCCGTGCATAACCATCAAACCAAATTTTCAGAAGCATTCATCTATTACATACATATTAATTTAAGTTTTTGTGATTTGAAATTTATATTATTTCCAAGGTAAAATTATTTTGAGTAAAATGTTAATATCAAAATTGAACAGTTCTTTTCCAAAAACTATTCAACCTTTTAATGCCTAAAGACTAAGTTCTAGAAAGTTCCTCTCAAATTAAACTACCAAATAGCTTTTCATGTGAAATAGCAAAAATATCAGTAAAGCTCCTATATGAACTAAAACTACAATATGTAGATTACCTTAGCTGTTAGTGCTATTATAAACTGATGAATCTTTTCATAAAACACACATCCAATAATCATGGAATAATTTTAAATCTCTATGAAACAATAATCTGAAGTACTGTTCCAATGACTATATACTTTCCCTGAACTCTATTTTCTTCCACTCAAAGAGCTTTCCAAGAAAAAACTATAAACTGATTATTTATATAACCAAAATCCAGATTCGTCCCTTCCCACAGGCTGTCTACTATACACAGACTGAGTTTAAAAAGAGGCTAAAACCGATCAAGGGTACTTTGCTTTGATAGACCAAAACTGGCAAAGGTTAAATTTACAGTCCATATACCTGAGAATTAATTAACCAAGTAAGTTATCAGATAATCTTTTGGGCGCAATACTTAACCTTGGGAAAACTAGAGAGAAAACACTGTATGATCCTGTTATTTGAATAAAGCATTTCAACAAATAAACTGCTACTAAACTAGTAAGTCAGTGGTAAGTCTGAAGTCCCTCTAGTGTTCAACTAGTTAAATTAACAGTCTCGGTATGGTAAAGACTGCTACATATTTATTTCATAACTACTAAATCTGTCCCACATATTAAATAAAAATGGATTTAATAACCACAAAAGCTGCAAAAACAAATCAGCAAATCTTAAATTTTTTCCTGTAAGTCATCCCAGATTCAGAAAGAAAGAATAAATTGAAAACTACTTTCCACGCCAAGACTGATCATTGAGCCCCCAGCATGATCCCAGCACACACTAAGTAAACTGTAAGTATTCGATAATTGCCTGGTTTTTAGTTTCAACATGTATTTCAAACCATCACTTATTCTTAGTTTATTATACTATAAAATTAGGCACAATATGCATAAATAAAAACCATTCTGCACATAAGAAAATAAATGTGGAAAGGGAAATAAGGCTTAATATGACATGCAACACGAATTCAGAATAGTAACGCTTGTTAATCATACTTCCTTTCTAAGTCTATACCATGTAATAGTCAATAGAAAGTCCAAAACACTCTGGTCAACTGATAATTAACACATACTATACACTTAGTGCAATTTTCAAGGATTAGATCATAAACCTGGTTTAAAATAATATGGAACAAATTATTTTAATTTTTTATTCTAAAATCTCCTCAGGAGCAAAGGCATATACATTATCAATCACCCTTACAAATTGAAGCCAGAAAATAGTCTCTTATAAGAGACCTTTCTTTAAAAAAATCAAATGCCTATATAACTTAATTAAGACAATGATGATAATGCCAGATGAAAAAGGATTCAAACTTTATTTCTAGGTAGAAATTATGACCAAAACTAGAATTGTAAAACAAATTGATGGAGTTTTATATATTTTGACAGTGAAGTTCATTAAAGGAAAAGTATGACTATGAGCTCTTCATCTTCACTTCATGTTATATCATAAAATAAAGTTGTAGTTCCCATGCTATAGATAAGAACAAAAGATGAGCTAATCTAAATAACTTCCCTGTGATGACATACTGCAGGAAGAGGCACAGTATGAACATTCCATCTTAATTTTAGTTTACTTACCATACTAATGGTGTCTACCTCTCCAAAGGTAAAAGGTTGTAACAAAAGAATGGTAAATTTCTTCCTGGCCTCTGTTCCATTTTGGATAGGTGAGGGTAAACAGAAGGAAGTTAATCCACAATCCATGACCTATACATCAGCTGAAAGCCAGCTGAGCTAAGGTCACCAGTGGAAAAAAGGATGATAGATAGTTCCTGGGCACAAAGACATGTTCACTAATGGTGGAAGGACTCTTCGAGCACCTTGTAGGAGACATGGCTGCATTCCATGTGTTACAAAAATTACATCTAATTCATGAAATTTGAGCTACTGTGGGTATATATGCAAAAGCATGTTTGCAAGCATCTTTGGAGGGGGGCAGATCAAATTTGTTAAGTCTTTGAAAATGCCATTTTAAAATTACAGAACTTGCAAAGTATTACTTGCTATTTTAAATATTTAAGAAGTAGATGAAACAAAAGGCTATCTTTATGCAATAGAAGAGATATATACTAACACTTAAAATGTCTATTAAGGGTTTCACTGAAAACGTTTGCTTAAATCATACGCTAACTCATCCTATCATGTAGTGTATTTTGCTATGATATTTAAATTAGTAATTAATTTGGGATTTCAGGGTGAGGGAGAGAAAGTTCAATGAAAGCTTTCTATCATTTGATGGTCATTTGGTTCTACAGTGAAACAAGCAGTTCCCAGAGAGCCTCAGCTAAGCAATCTTACGTAATCATTTATATGCAGCAAATATCAACTCTAGTATTGAGTTGCTGGCATAAATTGCATGTGCTGGCAATTTATAACAGAAGTAGAAAGCCAAGGTCATTCAATCCATGATGTTAAGAAGGCTTCCAACACACAAACACCATCACACTCCCTCCCCAATAAAGAGCACCCCTCCGTAACCACCACTCTACAGCACAACTGAACACCAGTTGCACTAAACCATTCTGTCAACTGCCCGAGCTACCTGCTACCTACAACACTAATAGAAATAATTTATGAAAATAAATTTTAACAAAACCTTTTAAATTAAACTCCAGACTATAAAAATAAGCAACTTCCATAAAGGAAGAAAATTATTACTTCTTTTCAATATGCAGTTAAAAAGAAATCAATTCACTAAGAAAATCTTTCCAATGTGGTCAATATACTGCACTTGGAACAGTCTCCTGTAACAACGGGATGTTTTCCTGTGTGGTCCAGAATACCGGGAGGACTTCATAGTATGCAGTTATGCTAGACTGATGATCTTTATACAAACTTCTATTATAGTCATTCATTTGCTAATTAGTTTATTCAACAAATATGCACAATGATGGACAAAAGTCAGATGCAGGTCCTGCCCCTCTGTGCTGTGCCGGGAGCTTCCCATCTAGTCCTATTCAAAAACTCTCAAAATGCCCCGCTACCTATTAACACCCAAACTTCTTAGCCTCATGTTTAAGCTCCATCACCATTAGGCACAAATAGGCATTTTCAATCAACTTCTCACCTTTAACTCTTCCCCAATTAATATTTAAACTTTCCTCTTCTATACCCTTACACATACAATTACATACACATAAAATGTCTTTGCCCTGATATAGCCATATATCCAAATACACACATTCTACCCATTCTTTTAAGGCTCAGTCCAACAATCAACTTTTCCTCAAAGCTCTGCCTCCTTCCAAATAATTTCATCACACTGTGTGCCTCTCTTAAGACAGCTGTAATGATGCTCTATGGACATATGCTATCCTCCCTATGAGACTGTCAGCTTCTGAAAAACAGTACGCTTCTTTTTTTTTAAAGATTTTATTTATTTACTTTTAGAAAGAGGGAAAGGGAAGAAAAAAGAGAGTTAGAGAAATATCAATGTGTGATTGCCTCTCATATGGCCCCCACTGGGGACCTGGCCTGCAACCTAGGCATATGCCCTGACTGGGAATCGAACCAGCAACCCTTTGGTTCACAGCCCATGCTCAATCCACTGAGCTACACCAGTCAGGGCTGAAAAACAGTGTTTCTGATTCTTTTCTCTATTCTGCATAGCACCTAACACAGTGTAGGCTCACTAAATATCTGTTGAACGAATACATGGTGTTAATTATAGATACAGAAAATCACTTTACATACTATATAAAATACTTTATATACTATAAAACAGTGATAATACTTTATAAAGCTCAAAGATTGCTTTTAAAACATCCTTCATACATTGTTTTATCATTGTTACACAATACTATAAATTCAAATGTGTAGGTAACTGAGCTGAATCAGTACTGAGCCCAAGACATGAAAATGTTTTTGCCCTTCCTTAGTAACTTCTAGCTTGTTGCTCCAAGTACACTGGGAAATAAACTGGTTATCTGTGCATGTCTGGACCAATCACTGATAATGGTGTCTTTCAGTCATTTAACATTTTTTCTGTAATACAGTATATGCTTAAGGAAGATGGGTGAGGGGGTGGGGAGCCGTACATTTAAATCTGTCTGAGGGCTCCAACCGAGTTCCGGTTAATGAAGCCTTCACTAGAGCAACGGGGTAACTGCCCCAGCCACACGTGCTGCTTAAATCAAGAGCCTTTCTTTGTTGTCATCTTCCAGAAACCAGTAAATGGGATGATAAATTCTTCTATAATAGAGTCATTGTCAACAAATGTTATTTGCTTCCTAAACAGAGTTGTATGTAATTTGTCCAAGGATTCCAAGGCAAAAATTCTTTCCATTATTAATATCTGCTGAACTACTTTCAAGATAAGTTTAAAATATACTGCCTGAAACTGAACTGAGAGCACCTAAATTTTTTATTTTAGACTAAATATATGTCATTGTATCGTGGGAACATCAAAACTGCTTACATTAAAACAAGTCAATTATTACCTGGGAAAAAATAAAATAATCTCAAAGAGACCTCATCTTGAAGAAATTCATACTTCCTTTATTCAGGCAGCCCTTCCACAAATATTTACTTATTTCCTACTGGTGTGGGAGAGGAAGCCTTCAATAAGATTAGAAAAAAGTCTTATCTCCACCCACCCAAGCCTAGCAAAGTCATAAATAAAAGTAATTTGTAAAATGGAAAATGTTTTACATATGACATTATAGGAAATAGGAGGAAAAAGTTACTATAACAGAGTTGTGAATGCTCTAACCTTCATTTTACCAACATACACGTAATCTTTTCCAACAGAAAAATGCTTCCTATTTACCTAATTTCTATCTTATTCTTAGTTGTTGATTTTTTTTAATCAAACTAGTTCTGCTGCATGATTAACTACAAACTGCAGGGTATTATTCCACCACAGTACCTTAGCAACCAACTCATATTCAGTTACACTATCACGGCACCAAAAAAAAAAAAAAGAACTAATTGTATGATCATGTGGATATTGTGGAAGCCCTTTAGTTCAATCCTAGATAGGCCTCAAGAGGATAATGCTTATCCTGTTGAACTCACTGCCAAATCACAATATGAAAGAGCCAGGATCAAAACAAGACCCAATTATACAAAGAGTGCATTTTATCAATGTCAGGTTTATAATAAATAGGTATGTGGCTCAGTACTTGTGGAAAATTGTTCAAAAATATTTACGTAGATGGAGCTTTAAAGAAAATTATCAAACACTTACTAGCCATAATGATATTCAGTGAGACTCTCTTCAGGTAACATCAAGACAGCAGATCAGTCATGAACTACTTTAAGAATCCAATTTTGCAATTCTCTAGTGCTTAACACAAATTTCTAGACTGCTGGGATCTTTTGGGAGACAAAAGATAAAGCATATTTATGTGTTTCTACCATTAAAATATTTTTTAAAAGAATTAGAAAATCTGAACTTGTAGTGATGCTCATGCCTGAGTATACACATATCAAGGTGTACTTAACTATTTGCTCAAGCATCATAAAAACAAAACAAAATGGCAATGATTATAAATACTACTACTCTTTTCAAAGTTATTCATGAAAGTTTAAGCACAGACATCAATTGGTTTAGTCTACTACACTTTAAATAGGTCCAAAAGCCACATAATTTAACTAAATGGTGGCCTCAACAACCACCTCCTGCTTAGTCCAACAGTTGTCCTGATTTTTCAGAATCTACGACCATAGTAAATCTATAAAAAGAGAGGAAAAAGAAAATTTGAATGACAATAGATACATAATTCTAGCTTTTCAGTTACTTCAACAAGAGACTTTATAAAAGCAAATGCTAATTTCATATTATGTTTAAGTATCAAATGGATCTGTCATTTTTATAACTCCAAAACTATTTTTATTTATTTATTCTTCCCCATGACCAATTTGATGTGCTCTCTAGTTCAGAAGATCTAGACACTGGAATTGACATTTGCCAACGGTTACAGAAAACATTTAAGATCAAAAGAGTAAGTTCTCTGTCCAGAATTATGCAAGCCAGTGTAACTTCTGTAAATACTGAATACAGATGTGATTTGACATTAATAGACTTATAATAGTTATCTGGGTTTTATTTTTTAAAGTCTGGTAAAGTTAGTTTCATGTTACATACAGCTTCACAGCCAGTAATGGTTTCAACTAGTACAAAGTACGGATTTGGGTTCTACTATTACTGGTGATATGACTTAGTCATCGACTTTTTCTAAGCTTTAGTAACCCTTTGGTTATGCTATTCACAACAGTATAAATGGCAGAAGACACTCACTGAGTCCTCTCAGTGATGACCCACAAGGGCATTCCAATCTTCTTCCTTCCTTAAAAAAATCCAATTTTATTTTAGGGAATTTTTATTCCACTTCCTATATAAAATGCTCTAAATAGTTAAGACTGGCTGGCGTAGCTCAGTGGATTGAGCACAGGCCTGCGAACCAGAGGATCGCGGTTCAATTCCCAGTCAGGGCACATGCCTGGGTTGCAGGCCAGTTCCCTGCAGGCCAACTCCCAGCAGGGGACGCATGAAAGGCAACCATACATTGATGCTTCTCTCCCTCTCTCCTTTCCCTCCAAAGATAAATAAATAAAATCTTTAAAAAAAAATAAAATAAAATAAAATAGTTAAGACTGATCTGATGCCATTTGAATGTGTCAGCAATAAATTTGCTTGTAAATTTTACAACAAAAGGTGTTTTTCTCTGTATATGCAATTTCACATCTTAATGTTCAAACATTTATTTTCTTGAATTAATTAGGTCCTTAATTTCTACTAATACCTAACATTTTCTCCAGTTTACCACATTCAGATTCTTTTATCAACCTCCCTGAATGAGATAAAGAAATTTTTTTACTGGACAAAGAAATCTTTATACCAGGAAGAATGTACCGGAATTTCTTCCAAATCTTGAAGTTATCTATTAAAGAACAAGATTTTGAAATAAAATAGTCACAAAGGAAAGAAGAATCAAACAGGCTGTCCTTAAAATTACTGAATTAAATACCTATATTTCAGTCACGAAGTATCTATCATTAAAATAATTTACATATCAAGGAAAACAAACTGCACTACAACAAATAATGGATTACCTGGTTTTAGGTTAATTTTCAATATTACTTGCTCCATTAATGGGGGTTTTACTCAGGTTTACTTCATTCAAGTAGGTAAATTTATATCAAAGCAAAAAAATTAGATGATAAATCCTATACTTACCAGAACATAAATCTCTCCCACTGATCAACTGATTAGATTTAACTCTTTCCTAAAGCAACATCTTTAAATTATAATTTTTTACCAACTGTTTCATTTTTATTTCATTAGAACATAAGCTCTTTACATGCTATTTCACAATAATCTCAATATAAATGTCTCATTTTGCATAGAAAAAAACAAATTACATGGTTCAGTAAGTTGCCTGTGTTAACACGTCGATTTTATTTACATCCAAAAGTTAGACTTGAGCTTGTTCTCTCAATTTCAAGTACATTCAGCTTAATAATTCCATCTAATCCATTCCATGTTTTTTCTAGATGTTACCATTTTTACCAAACTTATTGGGGTGACATTAGTTAATAAATAATCCATTAGATTTTTTTTATTCTTCATATGATGATCCTAGCATAATTTTACAATATAAATTTACTGCTTACCAAATCTTAGTAAGTGTTTCATTTTTTCCTTTAAGGATATAATTTATAATTTTCTATTAAATCTAAGATTTCAGTAAACATGTATTATAATCATTTGGACAATCATACTATTTGACAGTTTTGGCAGACTAATTCTTCCAAACTAAACACAGGAAATAACAGAACACAGTAGTTACTTTAAAGTCAGAAATTTTATATGAAGACTTGAATACTTTAGATCCCAATGAAAACAAGGAGCACTTACTGTATAAACTATTTAGAACTAGCTACCATCTACCATTGGGCACATTTTCACTAAAAGTGCTTGTTTCTCATGAAATACAAGTGCACTTCTCTATTATTACCCATAAAGTAACAAATATGAAAGTTAAAGTAAAATTTATTTTTCAGGTGCATTGTGCTTAACAGCTCAAGAATGATGAACTCCTTCCTGGCTGAAGCAGCTCAGTGGACTGAGTGCTAGCCTGCAGACCAAAAGGCTGATAGGCCCGGGGTGAGGGCCAGGCCTCTAGTTGGGGCCATGTGAGACACAACCCATCTACGTTTCTCTCACACACTGATGTGCTTCTCCCTCTTCCCCCCCTTTCCCTCTCTCTAAAAATAAATAAAATAGTTAGAAAAAAATTATTATTTCCATGTACAATAACATCATATACATGTTGACACATAAAATATAACAACTTTAGAATTCTATAGAATGCTGTAATTCACCTGTTTTTAAAATCACCAGTATTCTATTCTTGAAGGATAAATCCAACCAACGTAAAAAATTCTTTTCCAATTCAGTCAGAGCTTAATTTCAATAAATCATAAACTGACCATCAATAATAAAAAACAGATATAAAAACAGTAAAAATAGGGTGTAAAGTCTGGGATCAGATTTTCTCTTTAGAAGAAATTGTCAAACTGACATTTTTACCTAGAGATAATTTCACTCCTGTTAATGTCATACGTAAAAGGGTCATTACTTTCAAGAAAAACCAATCTTTTTCCATTTCAATTGAGAATGAACCCATTTACAACATGGTTGTAATTATTTTATCTTAATCAAAGATAACCAGAAATCAATGGAAACTTCAGACTATAATAAGATATACAATAATATAGTCCTACATACTCATGTATGATTTCAGAAAATTCAATGTCAACATCTTTTTAGTATGCTAAGCAGTAAGAGGATTATTTGTTTTCAGATTTTGATTTTACCATCAAAATTTGCCTTTGCTAGTCCCACAATATTTTTCTGCTCCCCTTTCCTGTGACTTAAGTCTTCAATTGATCTTTTTATTGTTTTTATAAAAGCAGATGACTCAAGACATAATCTGTTGTTTTCAAATAGGCTCAAAGTTAGGTTTTTCCTCAAGCCAGAGTGAAAACTTGTTGGGGGAAAAAGGTCACACAGCCTCAAAGTCCCAGATTGACTTAAGCATTTCAAAAGTAAAAAGGTATATTTACACTGGAGACATCTGGTAGATACTACCTTAACCAAGTAATCAAACTTAGTAGGTTCAACATTGGGACAAATTAATACAATGTGCCTTTCAGAAAGTACACATCACCTACTCAACAGAAAGTACCCATCACCTACTCAATATTCTTGCCAAAAATGTTAACCTGAATCTAATCATGAGTAAATAATTAGACAAATTCAGAATATGGAACATCTAATGGTACAATTGCTCCCTTCATATAACACAAACATCGATGAAGGACATACACAAAAGACAACTCGGAAAATATTCTAAATTAGAGGAGACTAAAAGACAAGACATTTAAATGCAAGATGTGACCCTTGATTTCCCCAACAAACTATAAAAGGCATGATAGGGACAACTGAAGAAATTTGAATTTAGGCTATATATTAGATAATTATATCAATGTTAAATTTCTCAAGTATGATAGTAGTACAATGATTATGTACAACAATGTCCCACATTCTCCTAAGAGTTACATGCTGAAGTATTTAGGCGTGTGATTTACGTCTGGAATTTGTCTTCAAATGGTTTGAACAGAAAAAAAGGTGTATGGATATATGCATAAAAATATTTTTCAAAACAAAAAGTTGAGGGGAGGGAGTTAAGTCCTTCCTTGTAGATATCTAAACAAAGCTTTCATCAATCCACCATTTGAGATTTCAGATTATAATCTGTATCTACAGGTGGTAATATTAGCGTACTGGCTCTGCACTCCTCTCTCAGCCTCCTTCTACCCCTAACAAAATGCCCACTTCTTCCAGAGGCTGGCAATCAGTTCAGTGGCATAAACAATAGTATTTGAGTGTCTTAAATTATCTTACGCTGGTCACAGTCCGAAAACCAGACCCATTTTTCCTCTCTATTGTCTAATGCTGTTTTCGCCAGGCCCACACCCCTGGCATAGGTAGCAGCACTCTGGACAATGGAAAAGCACAATACCTACGACTCTAAACATAACGAAATGAGTAACATTCTGCCCCTACAATGACAGTAAAGCCAATTCCTCAGACCTCTAATACTGATATTAAACAACCACTTTTTTAGAGGTGGACAGATGTCTTCCCATTATAGTTTACATTTGTCTTCTCAAAATGAAAAAGGAAAGCACATATAAATTTTTAAATAAGACAGTGCAAATTTACAGCTAAATTCCTTTATAGAACATACACCAAATACAGAAGTAATAATGTCAATTTTAACTATGTTTCAATTTCCTCATACTATCAATTTATTTAAAAGGTTAAGCATATCTGTAAGTCAAGCTTATAAGAGAGTTATGTTGTGTTTGAATGAATGAAACTGAAGACACATTTCATTCAGTCAATCAACAAACATTAAGTATATACTAGACTCTATGTGATACTTCTCCTTCTGGACTGGGACTCTTAATGACTTGGGTCAAGCCACTGCCAGCCCCAGAAGTCTGTGCTTGCTCTCTGTAACATTCTGGGGTTTCAAAACTGCATATCTTTCCTACCATAAACTAATAGGCAATGAAATTATTGTTTGGTTGATTAGAAGAAGTCAATTTAGTGTACTACAAGTATATTAATCTCTAAAATTCAAATTGAAAATGTGGTGAAGAATTTAATCAAGAAAGAAGAGCAAAGTTACAAATGGCAGACTATTAATATAAAATTCAGTATATAATCATTGGTATTTTTAAATTTAAATAAATCTATATCCTAATCTAAATAATGTTTAAGTTCACGGCTCAATTTAAAATAATTTATTACAATACTAAGGTCTTCCTGCTCACATGCACTTTGTGTATAATCTTAATTCTTTATTTTTCTGATCAGAAACCTGTAATAATTCCTCAAAATGTATCATATTAAGTCCAAACTCCTCACCCTTGCTTCAGTGTACTCCACACTACGCCACCATTTCTAGGCTTTCATTCTCCTTAACAATTTCAGTCATACCCCAAGCTCCAGGCAAACCTGCTCTTCCCACAACTCATTCACTGCCCATAGGTCCTTTGTACACACTATTTCCTCTGACTAGGGCAGGCTCCATCCTAACCTAGGTTAACTCCTACTTCCTGTCAGTCTCATCTCAAGTCTCACCAACTCTGGGCTTTCCAATCATCTCCCTAATCCTCTGTTCCCCAAGGCTGAATCTCATGGTTATGCAGGATCCCACAACTTAATGATTTATAGCTTACTCCATTGCACTGTAATTAAAGATTCATTTAGCTATTCCTATAGAGCTCCTATTAGATAAGGACTCATTTTACATACCCAGGACTTATCACCAGTTTTGCCTAATAGAGGTTAAACAAACCAGAAACCAAGAAGGTGATAAACCTTGGCATTAACACTCACAGTGTTCCTGTTCAAAGGTTACAGGACACTTATGCATTAGTACTAGAACTGAACATCTGACTACCTGGAATGTAGTCAATCTACTGTATTTCTCTTACATATTTAGACTGTTCTCTGCATTATAGATATCTGTGTGCTTGTCGATACCATTTTTATTTTTTTTAAAGATTTTATTTATTTATCTTTAGAGGGGAGAGGAAGGGAAGGAGAGAAGGAGAGAAATCCATGTATGGTTGCCTCTTGTGCGTCCCCTGCTGGGAACTGGCCTGCAACCCAGGCATGTGCCCTGAACTGGGAATCGAACCACGATCGTGTGGATCGCAGGCCAGCGCTCAATCCACTGAGCTACACCAGCCAGGGCTCGATACCATTTTTAGACTGTAAACCTAACAAGGGTAGAAGTTACATCAAACTCCTACAACTGGACCCATTGATACAGATACTCATGGCTGACGTGAGAGGACATGCACATGTATTTACTGGTCAACCAGTGCCCCGCTCCAATACCACCATGTAGAGAAGGGAGTCAAGTCACAAATCTGCCATACAGGGATTCAAGAGAGTCAAATCTTAAATTCTGACCTTGTTATAACTCAACTTAAGATTTATTATGAAACTATGTTTATAATGTAAGTCTAGACAAATTTCACATGAGCAGGGTTATCTTCAATCCTAACATTTTATTATTCCCAGTTATTCCACCCAAACATTACAACTCAAAAATGATTACTTCAGCCTAAAAGTATACTTTAAATATTAATATTTGACAAATATTAGTAAGTACTGAATATGATATAGAACAGGCCAATCATTTAAAAAATACCAAAATGATTTAATTTTGACAAATGGGTTAACTGCTGTCATTATAGTACCAGCAAGCAATTATTACAATCATTGATTAACTGTTCTCTGTGCTAAGTACTTTAACTTTTTATCCTTATAACCCAGTTTACTATGAGGAAACTGAGGCACTGCTAAGTTAAATAACTTGACCAAGAATACACAGCTAGCAAGGATTCAAACCCAAGCCCATTCTACCCACCACTATGCCATATAAACAGCAATAAGTGACAGGGACAAGCTGTAAGTGGATTTCAATCTTCTCTCAAACTATTTCATAGGTATTTCAAGCATTTAAACAAAAGTCTAATATTATAAAACCAATTCCTGTGTGTGTCCTTAGGATTATTCTCTACAGAGATACTGTAAAACATTTACATTTACGATGATTGCTTTGGTATCACATTTTACCTTCAGCTTTCTCACTAACACCCTACTTCTGGCGCACTGAAAAGACAAAGTGAAATGCCTAATAACACAGCCAAACTGCATTTTAAGAAACAGTAAGTAAAATGTCCCTATAAAAAGAGAATGTTACAAATATAATGGTACCATATGCTTAATGCTAACAATGTTCTGCTAAAAGTTATTTTACCCAAAATGAAATGACTTACATATATTAGTAGAAAATGAAACAGACACCAGCAACCCTCAATTTTATAAGTAGCAATTAAAATACTCCCTTCGTATCCTTCATTTTTTTCATGATTATTCGCTGTCATATTCTCCCTCACTTGAAAGGAAGTTGTTTTTATGCCTTTCATTTTTCTAATTAAATTTCAAATATTTTCTAATATTAGGTTGAACCACTTTAAATTACCCTTTTAACCACTTTTATCTACAAAATTAGGTACTTCATAGGCTTCAATCTAATAATTTTCACAAATTCAACATTAAAAAGAACAGATATACTAAAAAGTTACAATTGTTTCATCACTGCAATACTTTTCTGGTTGTTCACAAAGGAATAAACACTCTACAGTTTTTGGACTCAATAGGAAAGAAAATAAAAATAAATTATTCTCATGAGAAAACATTCACACGATATTGTTAAGGAAAAGTAGACTGCTTTGCATACTGTTACAAAACAGTATGATACCAATTTCATTTACACATAAAAACACCAAATATTAAAACTGATTGAGACTTCAAGATTTTTGTTTCTTTGTTCTCTTCTTTGGCAGTTCTATTTTCCTAATTTTCTAATTAAAATGTAGTATTTCTGTAATTTCTAAAAACAATTTAAAAAGAAGTTAATCTTGGCTTAATTCTTTACTACAAAAATACTTAATATTTTATGAATCTACATATGCAATCTAAGGTAACTATAAAACAATTTAAAATAACCTACATCTTTTTCTTAACTCAGTAACAAACAAAGCCCATGAGAAATAACACAATAACTTATTTCTAAGAATGCTGGTCATGTGTTAGTATGAATAAGTAACTTTAGACATCAACTAAATAAGCTTCATTAAAATCAGGTTTACTTTCTTCATCATTATAAAATGCTAATTTGTGCTGCTAACAAATAAAGACCAGACCAAAACGTTAAAACATAAAGATCAATGTGGAGTAATGAGTCAAAAAAACTACCACGAAAAATAAAGGTGAAAAAAAAAAACACCAAATGCCACATTACAAGATGTGTAAAAAACCTGACATAAAAAATGTATGTTTTTGCTACTAAATGAATAAGTATAAATGACAGAAATATGTTCTAGGAGGTATCTTATTTTTAAAATTTTGATCAATGGAATCCAGATGTTTAAAATTTTTACCTGAGCTCACTGCTAATTACATGAAATAAGCTCTGAGGTATATATAAAAGTTCTGAGATTTTGCTGATTAACCAGTTAAGTTAGCAATCTTACCCAGAATGGGTTCTTATATTTACAAACCACATACTCTAAATAAAATATATGGGGAGAAAAGTTTGAGTTGAATAGACGAATGGGCCACAGAGTGAACAGCTCAGGGAGTGTGCACTGCGGTTTACTGCCCTCTGGCTGCTGTGGCAGGAGCTATCACAGATAAAGGCAGCTGCATGGGAAAGCTAGGAAGACGTCCAGCAGAGGTTAGCAGGACCCTTTAGGCAAATTCAGAAGCTATCCTTTAGGCTGGCCTCTCAATATACAATAAAGTGAGTTTTACTCCTTCCCTAAAAAAAAAATAAACATATCAACTAACAAAACATTCCAAACACTATCCAAAATTTTCAGCCACAAATTTAAAAAACACAGAGTGGTCTGGCATAAAAGGTGACCTAGTAAACTAAATCAAAGAGTTAATGCCCTGCCCTAACTACAGATCAGAATTCGTTTTGCTTCAGAAAAGTTCCTTAGCATACTAGACGGCAACATTTAGGTAAAGAGGCAAAAACTTTTATCAGAAATTTAAAAATTTTTATAAGATTCCTCTAGTTATAAATCTGTGGTAGATAAAAAATATAAAACTTAGAATAATGAAATTCCTACATTATTTCAAAATTTCTGGGTATCAGATGTATTCAGAAGGTAAAAATTAGGCAACACTGGCACAAATATTTCCTGGAATCACCTAATTGCATAAAAAGCAGGAACAAAACAAAGGAAAACATGCTATGCCAGTATCAGACCAGATCCTTCATATTAATCTTTCTTTAAAATATTAGCCAGTGTCATCTCATAATTTTGCTCAATGAGGAACAAAGTTTCTATTATTATTTTACAATTTTCCACCAAAGTTCTGCTGGCAATGAACCACAAAAGCCACAGTCCAAGAAACAACAACTCTGTTTATTTCACTGACTTGCTAATTATAAGTCACTATCATTTTAAAACAGTGGATCTTAGCCTCATTTCCCGCCCAACACACCCAGGAGACACAACACTTTCCTTTAACAACAGTGGCTCACAAGGTTTCAATTCCCAGCAAGACTGGCAAAGAACAGGAGATTCTGAGTGGAAAAATGGGAGTGGAAAGAAGAGGGGTGAGGGCAAGGATGTTCCTTTGAGAGACATACCCATTGAACACTTTGATTTTTCTTCTCAGCACTTCTTAACAACCTCTTTGGAATTTACCACTGTTCAAAGAAGACATGATGCAATTAATTTTAAGAAAACCAAAAACCTTACCTTGCAGTTCATGATGTATTACCCCCACTAGGTTGGGTTCGTCTCCCCACCAGAATATCCATAACTCTTTGCAATCTGGTTTGACATCACGGCGCCATACACACAGCAAGTTGGCTTGCAGACAGCGGATGAAACTTAACAGGATTGGATCATCTTGGGCTGGGGCTGAAATTATGGGTCCACAGTCCCCGTGCCCTCCAAAATTGTACCTACGCCATTTGATTCCTGTGAGTTCAGCCTGCAAGAAAAACAAAACAATTGAAATAGTTTTGATTCTTCTTTTTCATTGCAGAGTACTAAAAACACGTTTCTACACAAATAAACAAATTTGCTAAATATTTACACTACACTTAATCATAATATTTCTCCCACAGAAGAAGGTTAATGCTTCTTGATTTTTAAAAGGAAAAGATTTCATTTCTTCCTACCAGGATATCTCCTTGTATTAAAAGCAAAATACAACCAACAGACAATCATTATTTCCTGTTAAACCATTTTTACCTAAACTTCCACTAACAAGTTTCTACACATAAAATTACTTTCTACATTATTATTCCTTAATTGATTCATTATTTATATTTAATAATATATAAATCAGATAAGAAATTAAAAATAAATGTAAAATTGGGAGCACGGGGGGGCAGGGCTGGGAATATAAGACAGAAAACTGTACTTGAACAAGAATTAAATAAAATGAAAATTATCGTAATAAATAAATAAATAAATAAATGTAAATTTGAATTAATTTCCAAGAATTTCCCCAATTTCACCCAATCCAAAAACTACAGTTCAAACCCTTTTTACCCAAAGAAGCAGTGTGAATGCAGTATAACAGTGCTTCATTATGAACAAATGAGATGCTAACGTAACTGGTGCAAAGCTAACAACAATTCACTCATGTTATTTAACATGCACCACACAGAATAGCTTTGTTTCTGTAACAGTTCCCTAATGTAGTTTGGTCTTTCATTTTTTAAAAATATTTTAAAACATGGGAATTAAAGCAGCTGAGAGCAGAACCTGTTATCTTTCTTCCATCACCCAGATTTGTTATTTTTAAAATTTCTCAAATTTTAAGTTTAAGGAACTAAACTTCAAAGATGTTTCAAAACAAACGAAAGTTAGATTTCTTACTTAAATAACTATACACTACAACTATGTATTCAAACTGAGAGTAAAACTGATTCATAATATAATTCTGTACCAAACAGTCTATGTGTCCCTCACATTCAATTCTCACTCATCTTCCTCTTCCCCACCTGCCACCACCAAGTCAGTAATTTTTTTGTCAACAAGTTGTTCCAAAAACAAGTACCACAGGGTACAAAGATAAGCATTTTACTAATAACATAACCCAAACAAATTTAAAGTACTAAAACAATCAATCACTATAATGAACACATTTAAGAAAAATTTTCAATTTCCTTTGATTCAACAAAAGGCTTCACTCCAAAAATGTTTCCAATTCCAAAAATAATAATATCCAAACTAAAACTATCTCAAATCCAGAAACCTATCTTTCTACACTAATGAGACATACAAATCTAATCTTTAGTGAATATTTTTAGTAAAAGCTAGTATTGGCATCATTTAGGCTTTCATTTACGCCACTTGGTTTCCTCTGACTATAAAAACACAACATGGCCAATGCAACAAGTTCATAAATGAAATAATACAAATAGAAAAGAAACTAATCACACCAGAAATAATTTTCCATAATCACATCAGAAATAATCATAAGCATCTTATTCTATGCTCTTCCTATTTTTTTTATATGCATACATTTTTAATTTAGACCATAATGCATGGTTTTATGCCCTGCTTTTTAATTATTATAAGTATTTTATGTATATTACTAATGTATTGTTCAAAAATAATTTTAATGTTTGCATGATATTCTATTCACTGGGAAAAACTATTCTATGATAACTGGACAATCTTTCATTTTTTTCACTATTAAAATTATTATAACTGGTGAACATCCTTCAGCATTGTTATTTTCCTAATTATATCCTTAGGAGAGATGGATTGATGCAGAATTACCAGTCAATAAATGTGAATATTTTAAGACTCAGAGATGAGTGCTACCATATTGCTTTTCAAGTAACAATCCCACCAATAACAACCTTCTCCCAAATTACACATCTTTTAAAATAACTGCCAAGTTAATAGAATGATGTATCCTTGTACTAAGTTGTTGTCCTTCTGCTTTGAAAAAATCATTATCATGTATTTGATTAAAAGTATAACTTTGGACCAGGCTTCCATGGTTTGAATCCCAGCTCTGTACTTACTAACTGTAAGAAGAGCAAGAAAGCAAGTAACTGGCCAGTAACTTAAACCTGTCTCTCAGTTGCCTCACTAGTGAAATGAGGGTAATAGTATTTACAGACTTAATTAAATGAGTTAGTATATATAAAAAGTACTTGGAGACTGTACCTGGCACACAACGAAAAACATAGACGACCCTTTTACATTACTATTAGTAGTAGTAGTGCTAAGTTGTAGTGGAACTACTTCTGTTTGAGTCGTTGATCCATGTTCTTTGTGCTTTTGTCATACACGTTCCTTTCTTTCTTTAGATAAAAGCTTTGTGTGTTTTAATCAAAAAGCCTAACATCAATTTCTAAATAAAGGTCAAACAAGGAAACTAAATAAAAAAAACTAAAAGGGGGCAGCTGAAATCAGAAGAGCTAAGTAAAAGACTAAATTTCTTATTATTGCCCTATGTTAATTAATATCCTGTGCCTAAGGATGGTGGCAGGGGGATGGTACAAGAGAAGGAAGAGGGAATAAAAATACCAATAAATATGAATTACTAATACTTATATTAAACCATATTCAGAAGTTTAGAAAATAAGATATATTAAAAGTATCAGGTGAGTTGGTCCCCCAAAAATCTATGAACAGCAATTTACTCACCAAAATATTTTTTCACCTGTAACATCTGGCATGGTTCAACAGACAAAATATTTGGCTCTGATTCAGGAGAATAGTTTCCTAATCCTAGCACTTCCACTAACTTCCTATCAGTGCTTCTATGGTCTCAGTGGTAAAAGAAAGCCGCCACCACCTGCTCTATATTCTTTATGGAATTGTTCTAACAAGTGATATAACAGAAATGCAAGTGATATAACAGCAAGGCTACAAACTTAACCACTTCACACTAATTCAGTCAAAATAACTGAAAAACACCCTACGATTTAAAACAACTTAGTTCCTTTATCTTAAAGCTAAAACTAAATATCACTATACTACTGTTCATTGGAAAAACATAACAATGAACCACCATTCAAGCCTAACAGAGATAACTAGGTATAAAATGAATATTCAAAGACTTAGCTTTTAATTTTGAATTAATGTTGATAAGAGGAAAGACAACTTAGTGTTAACTGAAATTTGTCCAAGAAAAAAAATTCCTATCATGGATGTGTACATTTAATTAGACTAAAATATGTCCTTATACACTATGATCATGTTTACAATTAAAAATATATTCAACACAAAGTTCTGTTGACCCAATTCCAACAAATGTATATCTACAAGACTCAAAATTCTTTAGTAACTTCAAAATTATAAAGCAACCCTGTATATATTTCTAGAGGCAAATTATCCCCCCAAACGTAGTATTTCTCATTGTCAAAGATGAACAATCCATAATTAAATTTAATATAACTTTAAAATTATATGGTATTTAAAATACAGAATCAAGGAAAAACAGTATGCACATATATCTAATACAGCCATAGCCATCATCACCAACTTAATACCAGGCACCACACCAGGTCTTCACGAATGATTTCTAACATGAGGCACCACAGCAGGATCTTCAAATATAATTTCTAAACTTCACAAACATACAACTAAAGAAATTAGGACTCAGGTTAAATAATTCTTCCACAACCACACAAGTAGCAAATGGCAGATCCCAAATCTAACTAAATTTAAAGCATAAATTCCTTCCACTCTGCCATGCTGCTTCATAATAGCACTAATGGTAAAAATTAGCTCTAGAGGATTATAAAATAGTACAAAGAAACTGTCATCAACTCAATTTAGCAATGACAAGAGCTCATGGCCATATTTTCTAATTTAAGAAAGTTCATAAATCTTTCTTTAGTCCTCATGAGGTATTAAGAAAACTAGAATCAGGGTGCCCACACACCATCCTATGAATAGAAGAGATATTTTTCTTTCACTGAGATAATTATATGCCTTCTTTTACATGTTACCACTCTTAAACTGTGTCTACACAAGCTAATTCTTAGAGAATACACATAACAAGCCAAGAAAATAACCCTTCTAATAGCAAGAGGGACTGGAGGGAAATTTTCTTAGCAATGGCTGATATCTGTTGTACAGGTAGGTAGGTAAGTCAAGGTCCTCAGAAAACTGAACTTAATTGGTGAAGACTCCCCTAGCCTAAACAGAAGGGTACTACGGTCAGTTCAGAATGGCTCAAATTAAGTAGATTACAATAGAATCGGGATAAATGCACTTTCTAACAGCATGAGTGTGTTTAAAGAAAATTTATATTGATTCTTAATGTCCTCTTCTGTAGGTACTACACATAGAAAATGAGCTGGTAACTTCTCCCAGCGGAGGTCATTTATTTGCACTGACCCATCGCAATCAGATCCCTCATGACCAACAGCATATATTATACTTGCAATGTGGCTCTCCAGAGTTAAAACTGTATTCAGAGGTCACGGAACAGAGTCAAGCTAACAGGCCTTGGCAACAATGAACCCAGGGTGTAGTACCATGGGGAGAACAGTGGCTGCAGGTCCGGAGGTCTAGACTCAAGTCTTGCTTTTTCAACTATTTACACATATAATATTAGAAAGTCTCTATCTCAGGGCACCTCAGCTTCCCAACCAGTAAAGTGATATGGTTGACCTAGATACTATAATGAGTTCAAGTCTCCTGGCCCAGGCTAATTATCCTGCTCACAAAGGCAACTTGTAAATGAGACTGAACCCTTATTCGATGCCTTAGTGATCAGCAGGAATAGGAAGGCTACCAGAAGACACTCGAATTTTTAAGAAAGCTGAAAGAAAGATTTCTCAAACTACACAGCAATTAGTTTCATATCATTCCTGGGCAGGAATCTAGATAGTTTATAGAAGAGGCAAATGAGATCATTTGGGGCTAACATAAATGCATAGGAAATTCCAAGTCTGCCTCACCTCACTTCCTCCTGTGATAGGGTTACAGTTCTAGTAGATAGGGGAAAACAGACAATAAACAAATTAAGTCACCTCTTAATTCATAGGAGGGGGGAACTCAGGATAATAGAAAACTTCTGTTAAAATACAACTAATCAGCTCCAGGTAAAGATGGCAGAGTAAACACACACATCTGCTTTTGCTCTCACTTAAATCCCTCTAAAAAACATCAGTAAAAAAGGTTGTTTTCTTTTTGGAGGGTGGGGGTTAGTTTTTCTTCCTTAAATTATAAAATCACAATGGTAGGTAGGAAAGGAGATGAGAGCATCAACATTTCAAGATTTTGAAAGTTAAGAAGCAGATGCTCAAGAGGTAAAGACACAGAATACTGGTACTTGAGAAAGCTGCCTCCTAGCTGTGGAGAAAGCAAAGAAATGAACCAATTTACACAAAATCCCCTCAGCCTCAGGAATTACAACTACAGGCACCTGTGGAAGCCAGTTGCAAGGCAGAGAGGAGATAAAATAAGGAAAGCTGCCTGAAGTCTGCTTAGAAGGCACTCAGAACCCAGGTACTCTCCTCACCACTGCCTACCTTTAACCCAGCAAATTATTTATATAATACTCTTAAAGAATAGAATAGTACAACCATTAAAAACGGTTATTCTCTGGGTCCAGTAGAACAGAGGAGTGTGCACAGGGAGACACAGACATAACTGAAAGCAGGGAACCAGGGTAAAAACAGTGCATTAGGTGAACATGTACAGAATGAAGGTCAAAAACCACACTCTCCCACCAAACTCCCTCCTAAGCACCCAGAAAGCTGGCAGCCAGTCTTTCACCCTCAGAAAGAAGTCTGAAAACGTTCTCTGGATTATCTGACCAGCTCAAGAGAAAAGACCTCAAGATATTGACATCAGGGGTTCCTCAAGTAAAGAGCCCACCCAGATCAAAGTGCACAGTAAACAAAAGCCATTCATATAATCAGAACTTCCAAGTACTTTTTAGTCTACCATTCCTAAACATGAACAGACAAGCAGGAATTACAAAACAGTTACAGGAAACCACTGAGAAATTATAGAAACAAAAACAAGGAGAAAAGTAACTTGAAGGAGACTACACTGGGAGAAGAAAACTTATTAAAAATCTATCTGTATTCTTAAAGAGATAAAATAGTGCAACCATTACAAAAGAATGTCCTAGAATATGCCCTAGCTGCTGTGACTCAGTGGATTGAGTGCCAGCCTGGGAACCAAAGGGTCACCTGTTCAATTCCCAGTCAGGGCACATGCCTGGGTTGCGGGCCAGGTTCCCCACTGCAAGGCACAAGCAAGAGGCAACCACACACTGATGTTTCTCTTCCTCTCTTTCTCCCTCCCTTCTCCTCTCTCTAAAAATAAATAAACAAAATCTTTTTTTAAAAACCAGGATGCTATTTCAGAAAAGAACTAGAGACCTAAATGTTCATGTTGTGAGAAATGCAGAGTGATTACTCTCCATGCAATAAAGTTGTATATCACAGATACTAACATATGCATGCATGTGTATAGGTATGTGTACATGTGCATATGTGCATGTACGTGTATGCATACATACTCGCTTTATGTACAACACATGTGTGTATACATACTTGCTGATTCATAACTTTTTCCTCAGTGTAATTTTCTTTTCAGCCCTCAGTTTACTAATATTATTGTAATGATACAAAGATAAAAATAGGAAACTGGTTTAACAGAAGTATAGGCGAAAAGGGCTCAGAGCTTTTATTTGACAATACAAGTAAACTACGAAGTAACTAAAAATGTTACTGCCATCTTAAGCTACATTATTAATAAAAGTACAGTATCTAGATTCTACACAACAGATCTTACTTATCAAGTCATTAGTCAATACCACTTTCAGCTTGTAGCTTCATACTTTGAGAAGAATCTAGATAAAGTGAAACACATTAAAAGATGAAGGGCTAGGTGAGTGGGGAAACCTGAACAAAGTATTCAGCTAGAGGCTATAATGCTTCATGTTCAATCCTTTCAATCAAAGAAACACGGCAGCAAAAATAAAATAAAAGCATAAAGTCACAGTTGAATTAATTGGAAAATTCTTCAATTCTATAAAAGATTGTTATGTGAAAGATGAAATTGATTTGCTCAATCCGGACCCAAATGGTAGCAGAGAATCAAATGGAAAACTGATTATTAAAAACAACCAGTGAGGGCTCCAACAAAAAAGAATCCCTGACTGAGATTACTGAGAATCATAGATATGAGGGGTTATAGAAAAGCTGGTCAATACCAGCTGGGGCTTCAAACATCAAAAGGCTGGTTTGAAAATATGATTTATATGGTCGGTTACTTGTTTTGTAAATAAAGTTTTGTTAGTACACAACTGTGCCCATTTATTTACATTTTACCTGTAGCTGCCAGCACACTACAACCTTAAATTTGAGTAGTTGCAATTAAGTCTGGATGATCCACAAGCCTGAAATGACTACTCCTTGGTTTTACAAGAAAAAGTTTTCTGGCCCCTGAACTAAGAAAACAAACACAGGCAAATACGACATTTAAACTATAAATATAAAGCACTGGAACTGCCCTCCCACTATAAACCAAGAAATTAGACAAAAAAATACAAAACAACTGTTTTCAGATATTAGGCAGAAGGCAGCACAGAGCTAAAGGTCTCTGCCACAGCTGAATTTTGTGAGAGCAGATCACCAGAATGGAGAGCTACACAGAAAACGAGCACCAGAGATCTGACAGGGGTTCTTTTTTGAGACTTTTCCTAGAATAAATGCACATTCAAACAATAAAAATTTCAATGGGGCCAGGCAAAGAAAGATTAGAGACCTACTATTCTAAAAGCTCACACAAAGCTGAGAGACAAGTCTACTTCTGAAGGTCAAGAGTGAAAAAACATTTTTATATACCTTGAGCACTAAACAGAAGTCACAGAGAGTCATGGCTCAAAAGTAGAAAAACTAGGCCTAGATAAAAACTGCTCCTGCCCACCCTAATAAACAAGCCTCAAAAAAAATAGTAACAACAATAATAACAGTATCATCCACAAGTAAATACCAACCAAAACTGAAGGACAGAAATGAAAGATTTTTAAAAAAAACATGAAATTCAAAATATGTAATTAGAGTCCCAGAATGAAAAGGTGGAGGAAGGATAAAAATATTTTTTTAAATAATGGCCCAATTATTTCCAACTTCCATGAGAACAATAAATCTCTGAACCAAGGTGTTCAGTGGACCCAAAGCAACATAAACCACAAGAAATCACATAAAAATACATCAAATTAAATGTCTGAAAACCAGAGACAAAAAGAAAAATCTTAAAGGCTTTCAAAAGAAAAAAAAGACATGTATTCGGAAACAAAGATAACATTTACAACAGACTTCTCACCAGAAAATACACAAGCCAGAAACAACAGAGCACGCTGAAAGCAAAGTACCCCCGCATCTAGAACTCTAGGTCAAGCACAAATGTCTTTCAAAATGAAGATAAAATACAATTTTTTAAGATGAACAGAAGCCAATGAAATTGTACTATAATATATTTAAAGTAAAACTTTTAAAAATAATTCAAGGAAAATATCAGATGGAAATCTGGATCCACAGAGAAGAATAACAAGTACCAGAAACAGCTGATATAAAAATAAGTATAAAACATGTTTTCTCATTCTTTTACATTTCTTGAAAAGCTAATTAACTGATTACAGCAAAACAATAAACATTGTGAAATAGATACTAGAAATAGAAGAAAAATGTATAACACAAAACAGCACAAAGGCCAGAGGAAAAAACTTTTGGAAGTATACTGTTCTAAGGTTTACACATTATAAAATAAAGAAATCTAATACTGTTTGGGGGTAAACTGTGACAACTTACAAATGCATATTAGAAACCTTTGACCAGTCCTTAAAAAGTAACAAAGAGATATATCTAATAAGCCAATTTTGAACATAAAATAGAATCATAAGAAAATACCCCCATAATCCAAAAGCAATCAAAACAAAAAAATGAATAAAAATAGATGGGACAGATAAGGGGAAAAGATAGCAGACTTAAAGCCAACCATGTCAACATAATTATATTAAATATAAATAGTCTATTATAATGAAAAGACAATGATTCTCAGAATGGACAAAATTTCAAAAAGCCCAACTATATACTGCCCACAAGGGATGCACTTTAATAAAAAGACAAGTTAGGTAAAAGGTAAAATTATTTTGTAAAAAATCATAAATTACAAGAGAGCTGAAGTGGCTAGATTAATATTAAAGATGACTCCAAGAGGACTATTACTAGGAATAAAGAAAAAAGTTTCATAATAATAAAAATGTCAATTCTTCAAGATGACATAAACCCCAAATGTGTAGGCACCTAATAACAAAGCTTCAAAATACATGAAGCAAAAACTGATCTATCTAAAAGGAGAAGTTGACAAACCCAGAATTGTAATTGGAGATTTCAACAGGCCTCTTTCAGCAACAGAACAAGTAGACAGAAAATCAATAAGGATATAGAAGACATGAACAACACTATCAACCAACATAAGCAAACTGACATTTATAAAACATTACACTCAAAAACAGAATACACATTTTTTTCAAATGCACATGAAACATTCACCAAGAGAAACTATATGCTGGGCCATGAAATATCAATATATTTTTAAAATTTGAAATTTCTATTTCCAGTCAAGATGTAGATATAGGTAGACATGCTTCACATCCTCGTGCAACCACAGAAAGAATTACAACCAGATCTCAAAAACAACACCCAAAACGTCAGAAAATCCAGCTGTATGGAAGTCTGACAACCAAGGATATAAAGCAGCCAGATTCATCTAGATGGGTAGGAGGGGCAGAGCGGCAGAGACAGTGCCGAGAGACCACAGTACAAAACGCCCCACCCACATTCACATGTGGTGGATAAAAATGGGGAGGGATTCCTTGGGAGAGAGATATCCCAGCTGCACAGCCCAGGGTTCCAACACCAGGAAGATAAACCCCCATTACCTCTAACTGTAAATACCATTGGGGTTTGGGACGGCAGAAGAAACTGCCATATTTTCATCACTTAAAGGGCCCAGACAGGTTTAGAACCTATGCAAATGCCACAACACTAGCTGGAAGGGTACCAATTCCATACAGGAGATGGGGTGAAGTGACTAGAAGCGGCAGTAAGTGGCAGGCCTCCAGAAGGCAGGCAGTGGCACTGTACACTCTCTGAGTACCCCCAACACATATATATATATACACACACACACACACACACATAAAGTGGTGAATCAGGTTGCCCCACCCTGGTGACTACCTAAGACTCCACCCCACACAATTTACTAGTAACCTTTCTACACAGGTCACACTACTAAGACAGGGAGATAAAGCAGCTCTACCTAACACACAGAAACAAACACAGGGAGGCTGACAAATTGAGGAGACAAAGAAATATGGCCCAAATGTAAGAACAGAACAAAACCCCCCAAAAAGAACTAAACAAAGAGGAGATAGGCAACCTATCAGATGCAGAGTTCAAAACACTGGTTATCAGGATGCTCAGAGAACTGCTTGAGTATGGCAACAACACAAAGGAAGACATGAAGGTTATACTAAGTGAAATAAAGACATATATACAGGGAACCAACAATGAAAGAAAGGAAGCTGGGGTTCAAATCAATTATGACTTGGAACATAAGGAAGAAATAAACATTCAACCAGAACAGAAAGAGGAAATAACTCAAAAATATGAGGAGAGGCTTAGGAATCTCTAGAACAACTTGAAACATTCCAACATCCAAATCATATGGGTGCCAGAAGGAGAAGGGGAAGTACAAGACATCGAAAATTTATCTGCAAAAATAATGAAAAGAAAACTTCCCTAATTTGGCAAAGGAAACAGACATACAACTCCAGGAAGCAACGAGTCTCAAACAAGTTGTACCCAAAGAGGACTACACCAAGACACATCATAATTAAAATGCCAAAGGTTAAAGATGAAGAGAATCTTTAAAAAGCGGCAAGAAAAAAGCAGAGACTTACCTATGACGGAGTTTCCATAAGACTATAAGTTGATTTCTCAAAAGAAACTTTGCAGGCTAGAAGGGACTGGCAGAAGTATTCAAAGTGATGAAAAACAAGAACCTACAACCTAGACTACCCTACCCAGCAAAGCTATCATTTAGAATGGGAGGGCAGATAAAGTGCTTCCCAGACAAGGGAAAGGAACTCATCATCACCAAGCCATTATTATGTGAAATGTTAAGGGGACTTATTTAAGAAAAAGAAGAAAATTAAAACTATGAACATTAGCCCTGGCTGGTGTGGCTCAGTGGACTGAGAGCCAGTCTGAGAACCAAAGAGTTGCTGGTTTGATTCTCAGTGAGGGCACATGCCTGAGTTGCATGCCAGTTTCCCCAGTGTGGGGCACAAGTGAGAGGCAACCACACATTCATGATTCTCTCCCTCCTTCTCCCTCCCTTTTCCTCTATCTAAAAATAAATAAAATATATTTTTAAAAAACTATGAACATTACAACAACAAACACAACTATCAACAACTGAGTCTGAAAAACAAAAAACAAAATAAACAAACTAAACAAACAACCAAAACAGGAACAGAATCACAGAGTTCATTTGTTATTTTGGAGAGTGTCAGAGTTCATTTGTTATTTTGGAGGGGGAAAGGGGAGTACAGGGATTAAGAAGTGTAAGTGGCAGATACAAAAGAGACACGGACATGTTAAGAATAGTATAGAAAATTGAGAAGCCAAAGAAGTTATATGCACAACCCATGCACATGAACTAAGGGGGAGGGCAAATTATTAGAAAGAAGGGGGTACCAGGCAGAGGGGGGTAAAGGGGAAAAATTAGGACAACTGTAATAGCATAATCAATAAAATATACTAAGAAAAATTAAAATTTTTGAAGAGCATGAAATTTGAAATGAACAAAATATTGAGAACACCCTCCACAAACAAAATCTGGAAATTAAACAATACTTCTAAATAATACATAGGACAAAAAAAATCACAGCATCACAGGAAAAACTAAAAAATATTTTGAACTGACAGATTATAAAAAGAATACCAACCAAAGTATGTAGGACACAAGTAAAGCAGTGCTCTCAAGGAGAAATATGTGGCTTTAAGTATTTATATTAAAAAGTAAGAAAGATAAATATTGCTCTAAGATTTTTCTTCCAAGAGCTAAAACAAGTATACATTAAGCTAAATGTAAAACTGAGCAAAAGAAATAATTAAGAACACAGAAGCAATAAATGAAATATAAAAAACTAACAATAGGAAGAAACCAACAAAATGAAAACCTGGTTATTTCAGAAGAGCAGTAAAACTGACAAACTTCCCACTAGGTTAACCAAAAGAGAAAGAAAAGACAAATTACCAATATCAGGTATGAATGATGACAAATTACTTCACATCCTAAAGACACTGCAAAGATAATGCAATTATTATAAATAACTTTATGCCAATAACTGTAACTTAAATGGACAAATTCTTTAAATGACCAAACATACACATACACACACACACACACACAGACTAGGAAATCTGAATAGCTGTATATCTATTTTAAAAAATGGAGTTCATAATTTAAAACCTTGCCACAAAGTATTCTCCAAGGCAAGATGGCTTCACTGGAAAATCCTACCAAACATCTAAAAAATAGATAACCACCAGTCCTACTCAAACTTTTTAGAAAACAGAGGAGAAACTACTTCTAAGACTAAAAACATTGCTTTAAAAAAAGGTAATCTGCATGCAAATATCCTTCTTGAAATAGATATAAAAATTGGTAACAAAATATTAGAAAATCAAATCTAACAATACATATATTGATAACACACCCTCCACAAAGACTTTATCTTAGGAATTGAAGCTTAGCTGAATTACTTCAAAAGTCCATCATAAATGTAATCACCCATATTAACAAAACAAAACCTATGATCATCTCAACAGATGCAGAAAAAAACATTTTAACAAAATTCAATACCTCTTCACAGTGAAAATTAAGCAAACTAGAAATTAAAGGGAACTTCTTCAACCTGATTTAAGGGGATGTTGGAAAATTTGCAGCTAACACCAACTATTAATGATAGAAGATTGAACACTTCTTGCCAAATCTGGAACAAAGCCCATATGACTACACTGTATGGCCTTGGTTGCTAGACAGAATCCAATCTGTAGGCAAGTAAGAAATACTAAAAAGGAAGAGGGAATATCTGTGGGGAATTACATATGTGGTAGTTGAAGAATTTTTTAAAACATCACATGTATCATTTGTCTAAACAAAAAAGACATAAACAAATTCTATATGTACTGGAATTAAAGAACATTACAAATTTTTGTTTATAGATGTAAAAATAAAAAACTCTGGAACAAAACAAGAATGTACACTCCTACCACTTGTATTGAACTTTGTATTGTAGGTTCTAACCAGTGAACCAAGAAAAAGAAATAAAGAGCATACAATTGGAAAGAAAGCTGTAACACCATCTTTACTTGTAGACATCATGTGCACTTATGAAAATTAAAGGACCTTACAGAAAAGCTACCAAAGCTAATAATTGAGTTTAGAAAAGCTGCAGTACGTATGATAAATACACAAAGTTTAATTGTATTCCTACATAATAGCACTAAACAATTAAAAAATAGTATTTAAAAGCAATGCCACTTATAACAGCACTGAAAAATAAGAACTACTAAAGATAAGTTTAATTACACATGTTCCAGACCTGTATAGCAAAAACTATAAAAAACACTGAGAGAAACTGAAGACTGGTAAAGAAATGGAATCTAGATTATCTTCACAAACTGGAAGACCTAAAACTGTTATTAACATGTCTGTTCTCCCCAATTTGATCTATGGATTCAACAAAACAATCACATTTCCCCGGGTTTGTTTCTTTTAACAAATTGGCAGATTAACTCTAAAACTTATATTGAAATGCAAAGTATCCATAAGAGCCAAAACAATTCTGAAAAAAAGGAAAGTTGGAGAATTTATCCTGATTTTAGGACCTACTATAAAATTTTAGTAGCTATGATGGCATGGCATTAGCATAAGAGCCATGTAGAACACAAAGAATTATAGACTCAAGAAATAAATACATGCAGACACATACACATCAACACACTCAATTGATTTTTGACAGTGATATCAAGATAATTCAATAGACTTTTCAACAAATGATGCTGAAACAACTAGATAGTCACATGCAGAAAGAACTTCAACCCTTATCTCCCACCACACACACACACACACACACACGCAAAAAAAAAAAAAACACTTAAAAAATGGATCACTTACTCACAGACCAAAACCTAGTAATTACTATAATAAAACTTCTGGAAGAACTCATAAGAGAAAATCTTTGCTACCTTGGAATAGAAATTAGAACTCATATAGCTTAGCTGGTGGGCAGAAAATGGTACAACCATTTTTTTAAAGTTTAGCAGTGCTTTTATTTATTTTTTTTTAAACATTTTATTTATTTATCTTTAGAGGGGAAGGGAAGGAGAGAGGAAGGAAACATCAATGTATGGTTGCTTCTTGTGCATCCCCTGCAGGGAACTGGCCCCTGCTGGAAACTGGCCTGCAACCCAAGCATGAGCCCTGACTGGGAATTGAACTGCGATTGTCTGGTTCACAGGCCTGCGCTCAATCCACTGAGCTACACCAGCCAGGGCTTAGCAGTGCTTTTATAAAGCGAAACCTCTATCTCCTATGAGAGTCGGCAAGTGTGCGCCTATATTTACAGAAATAAAAACATATGCTCCGCACAAAAAACAGTACATGAAATTTCATAATCATCAAAAAAATAAACGAATAGATAAGCAAACTGCATTATACAGATACAAGAAACTATACTACTTAGCAATAAAAAGGAATGACTGACTGACACAACAACATGAAGCCAGATAAAGATGACTGTAGATTATCTAATTTCAATTATAAAAAATTACAGAAAAGGCAAAATGAATTTACTGTAATAGCATGGTTACCTGGAGGTGCTGCAGTTTCACAAACACATTTGTCAAGACTCCTGAACCTGTACTTACTTACTTAAAATGAGTACATTTTATTGTATTTAGAGTGTACCTCAATAAAGATAATCAGAAATTTGTGTATTAGGAATCCATATGAAAAATCTCTCAAAGAAAAAATTTATTTTAATATAGTCTAAGTACCATTTTGTGCATCTCTAAGGTAGAACTGTGAATCTCTTATAAAGCACACAATATTTTTTTAAGATTTTATTTACTTAATTTTTAGAGAGAAGGGAAGAGAGAGAGATTTTTAGAGAGAAGGGAAGGGAAGGGAAAAGAGGCAGAGAAACATAAATGTGTAGTTGCCGCTCATGTGCGCCCCCCCCACACACACACACACTGAGGGCCTGGCCCTCAACCCAGACATGTGCCCTGACTGGGAATCAAACCAGCAACCCTTTGGTTCACAGGCCAGCACTCAATCCAATCCACCTAGCCACGCCATCCAGAGCTAGTATACAATATTTTTTAAATTATTTTCATAACTAAACATATCAGAACACTGGTTAATGACTTACATTTATTAACCTTAACGAAAAAATAGTTCTTGTGAAATGTCTGGAAACTGAACTATTTAATGAGTCCACTAGTGACATTAGGATGATTTCTTGCCCAACTACAATAACAGACTATAAACACAAACCTATATTACCTTCTCTGTACAGCAGACACTTGTTAGTTGTTCACCCAAACATGAACGGCTCCTTCCACCACAGTAACGGATACTCAGGAATAACAACATGCCCACTTAACGACATTTCCCCAGTCTCCCTGAGGTTAAGAATGGCCAGATATGCTGTAAGGAATTTCCTGAAAGTTTCCTTAAAAGGAAGGGTGTGGCCTTCCAACATTTCCCCCTCCTTCCTATCTAGAATGCCACCACGGTGACTAGAGTTTGAACAGCCATCTTGGACAATACACTACCTGCGATAAACTAAAGATGATGGAGTAACAAGAAAAGAGTGAGCCTGGGTCTCTTGATGACTGAGAACTAACCAAACCAGTTGTGAAATGCCTTCCTCCCAGCTGCTTGTAATATTAAATATAAATGTTCAGCAACTGGCTTTTTATTTTTAAAAACAAAAAGACTTTTAGTGAGGTGATGAATTTCTGAGAAAAAAAAAAAAGAAACCCACAAAACTACACAGTTAGGTTTTTACCTTGCCCCAGTACTGATCAAATGAACTACACCAACTTCTCATTTCTAAATGATTCCTCAATTTGGAATAAAATATTCTAAAGGAAAAAAATCTATCTGCCTATCTGTGGGAAGAAATTTTAGGCTGCATTATTGTTCCATTAATCTCTGATGAAGCTTTTAAAAAATGTAAACTAGATTATCACTCCATTAATCTCAGGCAAATCTATATGCTCCAGTGACTTCTACCTTCATGCTTGCACTAAATTATATGGTCTGCACTGTTAATTTTTAAAAGGCTCAGGAAAAAAGAAACCAATGTCTGGAATAGCGAGGGGGAGCTTCACAGAAGCCCTACATTAGAAGTAAGAAGAGCACACAGTACAAAGTGTTGGTTAAGCGTTCAGACTCTGAAGTCAAGGGCTCAGTTCCACCACTTGCTGACTGTGTGAACTTGGACAAGTTACTTAAATTGCTTGTTTTCTTATCTGAAAAATGGGAACAGGACCTTAATGAAAATATACACATAGATGGCAAGCAGTGAAGGAGTTCAGTAAGCACTCTTAGAAAAAGCAAAAGATCTGAGACGAGACAGTGTGTATAGAATTTGTAAAAGTCTGACTTGTAATAAAGATTTCTACTAGTGAGTGGCTGGAAATTTTGAATAGAAAAAAGAAAACAAAATACTTATTAGCAATTAAATGCTTTTGAAAAATAAGGAAACTGACATTATACATATACCCACATGTATGAAAAGATATTCAAAGAAACTACAAATTAAAATATTGAAAAACCGTTTTGCTCAGAGTGAAATAAATTAAAATGAATAATTTCATTTTAACCAAGTAACGAAACCAGTTCTGAAATGCCTCCCTCCTGCCCATTTATGTACTGTCCACAGGAATGTAAGCTGACATAACATTTTAAAGAACTTATGTCTATCTATCGCTATCAAATTTAATGTATAGCTGCACTATTACACACAAAAAAACCCTGAATCTTAATGTTTCTCACAGAAAAAGCATATTGCCAGAGAAGGTGGAGAATGAACTCCTATCTGTAATTTTTTTAACTAAAAGAATGAGCCCTGGCTGGTGTGGCTTGGTAAATTCAGTGCCAGCCTGTGAACCACAGGGTCACTGGTTCGACTCCCAGTCAGGGGGCACATGCCTGGGTTGCCGGCCAGGTTCCCTGGTGCAGGGCATGCAAGAGGCAACCAGACATTGATGTTTCTATCCCTCTCTTTCTTCCTCTCTTCCCGTCTGTCTAAAAATGAATAAATAAAATCTTTAAAATATAAAAATAAACTACAAATATGTTCATTATCAATAGAATGCATAAACTGTGGGGTAAGAGTGAATCACAACTTCACATTGTTGGAGCATTAATATTTAACTAAAAAAGCAAGTTACAAAAGAATATAATATATTCCATGTATAAAAAGCTCAAAAACATACAAAACTATATTATACATATATACACACGCACACTAAACATTCCTAACTAAAAGTTTTTTAATAGGGAATGAAAAACGGACAATTCTGGATAATAGTTATCTCTGAAGGGAGATGAAAGAGAATGGGAAGGGAAAGGCACTGCCTTTATCAAAGATAAAATATTCTTTTTCTTACTCTGGGCACTAGGTACACAGGTAGTCACTGAACTGTGCTCTTTCTACCTTATGGTTTAAAAAATATTTATGGTTTATACATATTATATTTATCTACTCTGTATCTAATAAAGACAATTTTGAAACTGCATATGTGTACAGACAAACATATACACAAAAGCAAGGGGGAAACACCCTAGAATGATAAAGATTAAACTACTGACAGTTCTCTCCCCTGGGAGAGAAAAACTTCATCCTTCAATATTGTTTGAATTTGAAAATAATTATGTAATGCTTTATTAAATTAATAAAAATCAGACTTGAAATAAATTTTGAAAATTGTTAGTGCGTGCAGATTAATAAAGAACTATGTTTACTCTGTTATTACATCTGTGTATAACAAACAAGCACATTAACGATAATAGAAGAGTTGGGGTAAATCTGATCCAGTGGAATAGCTGGATTCTGGGTAATATTTTCTATTTTTAATTTCTTGGAAGTTTTATTTCTTAGAAATATTTTGTATTTTATTAGTACTACCTCACTTGGAGAGAAATTAAAGATACATGAACAACTGCAAGAAAGCCAACTCTCTACCTTCAGGGTAGCCAACTGAAAAACTGACCCACACGGGAAGGCTGAATGAACTACAGCTGACTGACAATAGATAGCACATGCTGTGCCAGTAAGCACACTCAGAACAACTGGAGGATCCCCACACATAAGGAGATTACATCAAAAGGTTCTGAAGTGCGTATGTGCATTTCGGCGTTTAACTGAGAACCGGCACTGCCAAGAAACAGTGCGACAGGGACAGGGAAGGCTCCAGCACACGGGGAGCCCAGGCCCAGGGATGTGCTGGAAAAGAAGAGGGGTACGGAGGGATGGGCAGAGAGGAAGCAAGGGAGGGAGAGAGAGAGGGAAGGAGGAAGGGAAAACTTTTCCTAGTATGTGAGAAAATATATGATATGGCATAACAATTACACTTTCAAAACCTATAAAAACACTTGTACAATCCAAAAGCTAAGTGCTAAAGGACCAAACAATAAAAGGACAAAAATGAAAATGTAAAGGAATCTAGAATTAGAATGAGGAACAGGGACAAAAGATATGCACTGGTTTGTAGTCTTTACAAATGTCCTTTCTATGCTATACTCTATGCCAATTCCTAAAAATTGGCAATTTCTACAAAGGTAAGAAGAAAAACAGGGGTAAAAGTCTATTTTATCCTCCTACCAAAAATATCGCCAATATGAAATTAGTATCAACCAAACCTTTAAAAAACAACTAATTGAAAACATCCCATTTCTCTTTTTCTGTAGGGAAAAAGACTAATCTGCTGAGGCTACCACTATAAAATGTAGAGGCTCTACGTAACAAAGGTTAATGCAAAGAGCCAACTGCTTGTTTAGGGTACCTTCCCCATCCCCCATTATCAGGGTTTCTCCACGTCCAGTTCTAGTAATCAAAATTTAACGAGCTCTTCCCCTGCCAAAATTTAAGGAGCTCTTCCCCTGTGGGTGGTGATTCCCACCACCCACATGACCATCTCCATCCACCCCACCAGTGTTACTGTCTTTCTTTCCCACCTTTTTTCTTCACTTGTCCATCGCCTTACATACCATATTTTGCAGTGTATAATGCACACTTTTTGCCCAAATTTTTGAGAGAAAAACAAGGGTGTGCATTATACATGGGTATAATGATTATGTACGATGGATGTAATAATGAGTATAATAATCCTGTGTATAATGTGCGCAAAAACATGGGTGTGCATTACACATGGGAGCACATTACACACAGGAAAACACAGCGTCTTTTTTCTCTCAACTCCCAAGAGAAATCTTATTCTCAGTGCTTCAAGTATTTTCTGAAAATAGGCAAGTTACAAATGCTAATGTTTGATTTTACTTTCTTTTCACTATTGCCTGCCATTCTGTGCCACCCCAGTTCCTGTAGATGTTTAATTTTAAAACTGAGTTCTGTATGGCTCAATTTAATAGCAAGAACCCAGGCTCAGTGAATGCTTTCTTAAATATTTTGTTTATTTATTTTTTAGAGAGAGCGGAAGGGAGAGAGAGAGAAAGAGAGGGAAAGAAACATCAATGTGTGGTTGCCTCTCGCATGCCCCTCACTGGGGAGCTGGCCTGCAACTCAGGCAGGTGCCCTTATTGGGAACCAAACAGGCGATCCTTTGGTTTACTGGCGGGCACTCAATCCACTGAGCCACACCCGACAGGGCTCAGTGAATACTTTGATATACACACCTGTGACCGAAGTCTAAATCTGCTGACAACTACAGCTCATGTGTGTTGTCAACTGTCCTCCTTGTTTTCATATACAAGAATGCAAGTACCATAGAACCAAGAACATCCTGCTTGGCATTTGACATTTCCTATGAAATATAGAAATTGGTCACCAAGTCCTGTTAATTCTACCCCCAAAACATTACCTGAATCCATTCCTTTCTCTCCATTCCTACTGGCCCTGGACAATTTTCATGTCTGGATTACTCCAAGAGCCTTCTGTCTACCTTTGATTTCTCTGCTAATACAATCCACACTCCACAGAGCCCATGTGCGTTTTCTCTCTGAATCACAAAGCTGATCATGTCAGTACTGTCAACTTCAGGCACTCCCCTGTGCATACAGAATAAACTTTCAGCTCCTTCATATCATCCAATTTAACATCAAACATTGCCTTTCAGATATCTCCCATCTATTAGAGACTAGGCATTAAATAAAAGGTAAGTAAATATTTTTGATAAAATTATTTTCCAGGATATCTAGAAATATTGTGGCATGGCCTGTTAATGTATTATTTATATAATTACTTATGCAATTAATAAATTTATTCTCCCAACCATACAATACTACCACCAAACTCAAACTTTTACAAAATGGCTAAACAAAGTTCTACCCACATAATGTATCACAACTGGATTGAGCTGTTTAAAATATTTATATTTTCAATTCCAATATTAAAATGTAAGGTGGATCACAAAGAATCTAAATCAGTAGTTATTTTCTAAAATAAATATTAGTTAACATGTATCACCAAATTTGTCTGTTTTTCAGAAATTGTTAGTTCTCTGAGTTCTTAACAGTGCATCACACCTATCATATGAGAAAATGCAACAAAATCAAGGTTACTTTAGAACCTAAGTGCCTACCCAGGTGAGGCCCATTCAATTTCCACTGAGAATATTCCTTCAGTTTTATCATATAAACTACCAAAACAAGCTACTCACCTTAACAGGACCATTAGAAAAGTTTCCTAAGAACAAGTAAACACTTCTTTTTCAAATCAAATTTGTAAATCTTACTAAAGAAGCCAGTTTACTAGTATACACATGGCAAAGTACGAGTCCTCATGAGAACCATTCTGCTGTTTCATTAAACGGCACAGGACCCTGCTGACAGACCCAAGAACACCACCTGTCTGGGTTACAAAGCTCAGTCTCACCTCGCGTCACCAAACAGCAACAAAACACTGTTTTCACAGGTATCTCTCTCAAGTCATTTACAGACAACTAATGAATTTAATCTACTTGGGATCGCAACACTTAAGTCAATCCACACAGATAATTACACTTTGTATGCAAACCAATATTCTCTGAAAACTGTGTTTTTTTTAAAGATTTTATTTACTTATTTATCTTTAGAGGGGAAGGAGAGAGGGAGAGAAACATATTGCGTCCCCTGCTGGGAGTTGGCCTGCAGGGAACTGGCCTGCAACCCAGGCATGTGCCCTGATTGGGAATCGAACCGCGATCCTCTGGTTCACAGGTCTGCGCTCAATCCACTGAGCTACACCAGCCAGGGCCTGAAAAGTGTTTTTAATAACTTAAACTTCAGTTAAGAACTTATATATCAGGAGATCAATACTTATGGTCCTTAGTAGCTAAAAATGTAGATTTATGCTCTGGTATAAACCCTAAATGCTAGATTGCTTAAGTATTATATAAATCCATAAAATTAAAAAGTGCCTATTGTTATTTGTTTAGAATAATCATCACATAAGTAAATTTTCCTAAAATATATATAGGTCTAGAATTGTATCACCATAGAATTTCAACTCCCTTTTTTCAATGTAGTACTTAAAAAAAGAAAAAATATATAAAATCATACACATAATCTAAAGAATACAGAAATAAAGCTAACTGAGAAAAATCTCATATTCTTGAATTCAAAAACAGAAAATAATACTTGCCACTGCACCTCGTAACCTAAACAGCTAATATAAAGGCAGGCCTGCTATAGGTAAAACATCCTACGCACCTCCCCTAACACTGAGTATTAAGGCAGATCACAGTACAGTAAAACCCTAAATTTATCAGTGCTATTGTCCTAATCTTCAACTGCGGAAGAAACTACTGAAAGGACATGAATAGGATAGATACTAGATGACTCAGTAGGCAGTCTCAAATGAGTAAAAAGCCACACTAAGTGGGCAAAGGTAAGAACTGTGGTCTCAAAGACCAAACTTTTTGTAAAACCTTAAAGTTTTCTCAACGGGACTCTTTTCTTTATCCCAAGGCTTTTATTTTTATTACCTTTTTTTTCTTTGTATCCTCACTCAAGGACATGCTTACTGACTTTACAGAGAGGGAAAGAGAGAAAGAAAGAGGGAGAGAGAAACATGGATCAGCTGCCTCTTCCGTACGCGTGCACGTGTGCCTCGACCTGGACTGAACCTGTAAACTAGGCACGTGCCCTGTTCAGGAATCCAATCTGTGACCTTTCAGTTTACAGGACTACTCTCCAACCAAGTGAACCACACCCAGCCAGGGCCCAAGGATTTTCTTAACGACAACTTCAGTCCAACCAAAAATGGACATTGGGTTATATGACACTGCTAGAAAGACATAGGGTACAACTTACAATTTTACTTCCCCCATTTAGTTTGGCCCAATGTCTAGTCTTACCAATCAATGGGCCACTGAAGTCACCTCCACTGAAACTGTATGAAAACCCAGTACACTGAAGCACTATAACCAGAACCTGGGAGGCAGCAATTTGAGAAGGCAGAAATTCTTGGCACACATCTATAACGTACATATGCCAAAATGTCCAAAAAACCCAGGATTTTTGCTCATCATCAGTAAGACCCCCATCAGGAAGTACTGAACTGCTGACTTAGGCAGCAATTTAGAGCAAAAAATGTAACTAAGTAAATTTACAAAGACAGAAGACATGACACTAACCAAGAAGCATCCCTTAAAGTACGATTTTTCTGGGGTGGTTAACTAAACTGTCTAAAAGCAATTCCAAAGGACCGAAAAATATTATGAACAATGGCCTTGGTATCTGATTCATTTCAAGGAGGCTGACTTTGAAAAATACTTCTCATTTGGGCAGACGTGTATCAGTTCTGGTGTGATTAGCTCAAAATCATTTTTTAACTGTAAAGTGCGTAACACCTGACCTAGTTAAAATGACCATTAAAGGAAAATAAAAATGAAGATGGTTGATTACAACGGCACATCAAGTAAAATGTAAAATTTTTAGCTAAAATTTTTTAATGTTTATTCAGTCTCAAAATCAGTATCTTTAATCTTGGAATTTAAAAGGCACCGGAGCTCCAACTGATACTGTCCCCACTTCCGTGGAACTTAATTCTTTTCTTGCATCCTCACATCTTTGATTTCTAAAAGGTTATTTTACTCTTTTTCACTACTATTCCTATCACCTCGATTCTTGATACCATCTCCAGCCAGACTTGTTTAATCAACTTTCAATTTTTCTTTTATCTTCTATGTTTCTTCCTGTCTCTCCACTATTGTTATTCATAAGCCTACAAACACAAATGAGGCTTTCGCCTGCTAAAATATTGTCTTCAACCTACCTTTCAGTCTCTTACCTTCCCCACTCCCATGTCCCATCTTGCTTCAAAATCAACCTGCTTCAACTGAAAAGTATACCATTCATCCATTCCACAACCCACTACAATCTGGAGTCTACCCTCAACCATCCAATGTAATGATTTCGACTAAGTACCAAGATGTCCAAACACCAAGTTCCTCATCTTTCATTCATTACTCAATATCCACCAAAACTGCCTTTGAAAATCATGATTATTGTCTTTATTTTTATGTCAGAAAGCAAAATTACATTACCTATTTGAAAGTACATAGAACATACATTTCATGACTTAAATGTCTAAGCTTCATGGGAAGTAATCCTACACAAAAACTTATTTTAAATGCATAAAACTTAAAGTATGATAGGTTGCATAGTTCAACAGTTCTAATTTGTCGGTATAACAGAGCAATCCTAGAAAGGCTTTTAAACACATTATTAAATGTAATAGCATTTAACACACTTCTTTTTCCTCAATTCATTTCTCATAATAGTTTCTATATCATCTTGGATTATCTCCCGCATTGAGTTTCATATTCCATCTGCTCATTTAAGATTCACGTCTGTCCAGTTTCTGAAATATTTGTCACTTTAGTCATTAGCATTTGGGGTATTATAGCACTGTTTTTTTTTTTTAAGTTCAGAACTGAATTTTAGAAAAGTCATGATTTTAACATCATTTCTTAATCTAAATTGGCCTGTCCCCACTTCAAACTGTGCACCTAACAAAAACCAGCTTTCAGCAGGGTTTTGTACTCTCTCTTAAAAGGAAACCAAGACCATAAATTAGAAGCGCTCTCCTTCGTAACACTCCAGTGAATATTCTCGAGGGCAGACTCCGAGTTGCCAACTGAGCTTCCAAGTAATGTCCTTTCCACTCCTCTCTAGCAAGCCACACCCATCCACTCCTTCAAGACGCAGTTTAAACTCCCCTCCTGAGTTTTTCTGGTTATGAGGCACTATAACCTTACTACCTGTCCATGTTGCCCTCTCTCTGCATATACAGCGTAGCATCTTGGAAATTAAATAGTACGTGAAGATCTTTTTTCCACATATAAGACCCTTAGCCCTTCTGTAAGCCTAAAGCCAGATTTTAACCATTTCTGATGCATGTACATTATTCAAAAATGAATTACATATCCTATGTTTCTCAAACGTAACATTCAAAACAATTTCTAAATACTAGTTTATTGGTTATCTTCACTGGAGCTCAGAAGTCCTCATCTACCATACAAAATAGAAGGCAGAAAGCTTGTCTCCAGTGGTGAGTGAAAAAGCAAAGGTAAGGAAAAAGCTAAAAGGCAAAGAATTACAAAATCTTTTCCTGATGACATCACCGACCTGCCACTACTCTCAACTTTTTAATACAAGTATCAGCAAAAAGGAAGCAGTGGTAGATACCTACAGCAAAGTAAAGGAAAACCTGCCTCAATCCGTACTTCAAAACTGCTGCACTTCCCACAGGCGGGCCATCCTCACCTCTCAACACTCTTCGGGCATCTCCTTCAGATTAGCAGTCCTCTCCGAGGCCTAGAAGAAGGCAGAGAGCCTGGCCTACCCTCACTCCCAATACCTGGAGCCAAGAAAGGTGCTCCTGACACTCCATACAGGAACAGTAAGTATAAGTTCCATCCCATAAAAATGCTCCATAAATAGCATCTGAGTTCTCTAACACAACTATTGGGTTGGCCAAAAAGTCCATTACATTTTTTCCATAAAATAAGACACATTTTTCATTTTCACCAGTAACTTTATTGCTTTGGATATTTTGAGTATGTAGGCTATCTCCAGCTATTGGCTTCTAGTGGGTAGAGGCCAGGAGTGCTGCTAAACATCTTCCAATGCATAAGACAGCCCACAGGAAAGATGTCAACAGTACCAAAGAATGCTGAAAACTACTTCTGACACATTCCATCAGTCACAGCACCTTCTCCATACACTGTACAATTCTTTTTTTTTTTAGGTTCAGTTGCATTTTTACCTTTCTTGAAATAATAAAGCATAATACACCAAAAATGTTGCATATTTTCTTCCATCTTCAATACTAAAATAGCTGCAAAAAATTCACCAATGTTGATACATATTTTTAAAATGCATGCTGATATGACAGCTGTCACAATACAATCTAACAGAATTGTTTCAAATGAACTTAAAGACAACTAAGCACTACCAGAGCCATTTGGCCAACCCAATATTCAAGTACAATACAATGTAAATAGATTAACCATCATTTGTAGCAATAGAAGAGTAGGTTAAGTGAAAAAAAACTTACAAATTAACTTTTTCTAATATTTTATAATGCTGGAAACTACTTCCATGTAAAATTCCACATCTCTTGATAAAAACTTAGGACAATATTCATATTCAACATGGCTAATAGAAAAACTACAGACTTGTGGGGGTGGCTTTCCTTCCTTTAACAAGATCTAAACAATATTTTTAAATGTTGCGACATTACTAAATGGAAAATAGAAATTAGTCAGTAGCTGAGGATACATACTTTGTTCAAAACATAGTAAGGGTTGTGACATGTATGTCAAACTAAAAAAATGATTTAGTCTTTAAGAAGAAAAAGATATTTATTAAGTACTATTTCTGACATTCCCTGAGACAAATCTCAAAATGTTAATAGAACTGCTATTTAAAGTTCAAAGAGCACTCCAGAGCTGCCAAGGAATTAATAGCTTAAACTACCAAATAAGAGACAGTTCAATTTCTAGTCTCAGCCAGTCACAGCTCAGAGTTAGTACAGCAAAATCATCCAGCATATTAGAGATACCAGGCAACTATGAATCATACACAAATGAAAAGTTGTAACATCTGAAGATGATATTTAAGTTTTTTGTCTCAAAAGCTCATTTATAAGGACAGACACAAGGAGAATATAATCTTCTCATCCCCCCAAAAAGAACAAATACAACCTAACTGCCATAATTCACACAAGTAATTTTGCCACTCCAACTTCCTGATTAACTGCCTAGGGCTACTATATAGCTTTAATTGTAATTTGCTAGAAGTCTGTTCCCATTAAAGAACATTATCTAGTCATCCAAAGTGCTTTCCTCAGAAGGTACTGGAAGTGTTTTTTCACACTCCCTATGCCCCATATTTCCATCAAGTGTACAGAAAGAGAAACTGAAGCAAAAAAAAACCTTATGCAACCAACCTGATCTGAATAGTCACTAGTAAAAAAATCAAGTATCATCCAATGATGACATTTAAACTCACCAACTTTGTAAAAAACCCTTTCAACCTGAATCTTGACATTAAAGTGTATGTTTACAAAACTGGCAGTTAGATAAACTAAGTGTGTAAGACAATTAAACAGAAAAGGTATTCAGACATTTTTTAAAAATCGAATACCATTCAACCTTCCTTATTACCAGTTCACTGCCCATATTAGTGGGCTAATGGAAAGTAACCTTAGAACTGAAGACTGACCAAAAATCCTCCTACATAGCTTCAAGAATGGAAATGAAGGAACTCTACATCAGGCCCCAAACAAAATTTCCAATGGGCTCCAAAATGTATAGGTTGCCTAACACTACAGAAAATTTAAATACTAATGAATTCCTATTCCTCTGAGGTATGATAAGCACACATCTCTTGATCAGTTGGATTCTCTTCAATAAAGATTTTCTAGAACTGATCTACAATATTGCCAAGCCACAGTACATAAATCCTAGATAATATATATTCAGAAAAGTTAACTATCTAAATAAATTTTTAAAAAATTATGAGCGGGACCTAAATGGGCAATGAGAACTTCCTTTGGGGGTAAGATAGAGCAAAGAATACTTGTCCAACAATTAACTCATTTAACAAATAGTTAATGAGCACCTAACTATGAAAAGAACGCTCAGATAATTTACACAGTGTCATCTGCTCATCAGCGGCACACAGAAGGAGATACACAGAAGGAGCAAGAATGACTAGTTTTACCTGTGGGAGTCAAGGAAAGCTTCACAGGGGAGGTGACATATGACCTAGTTAAAAAATGATCAAGACTGTGCCAGGCATGCACAACATGTATGTTTTCCTTATTTCTCTTTAGGACATTAAAATTCAATCATGACAATTGCCAACACAAAACATTTTTACACACCAATTATACTCTTTTGAATACCTTGCTTATTAGCTCTCAAAGCAAGCCCAGATGGATTTAATCATCTTTACTAGTTAATGAAATAATGTGGAACTATGTGAGGAAGCTTCACATGTCTTATGCAAAAAGTACTTCCTTAGAAATTCACCAATGTTCTTTGGGGGGGGGGGGATCACAGTAGATTTCATAAAATTTGACACCCTTTTGGATGATCAGTCTTTGAAATGTTCACTGAATATTATTATAAAATTTCTGTTCACGATTAATTACATTTTATTGGACACAAATCGTTACCTCAAATTTAATTTTAAAATCAAATGTTTTAATGTATGCAATTAACTCAATGACTTAATACAAATTAAGACAATTAACATTTACCTGCAAATTTACCTAATTTTCTTTATTTTCCCCTTTCCATATTTAAAGTTAGGATTACAAATTTAAACTATGCAAAATAAAGATACAAATGAAATTTTAACATAATCAACTCAGGAGGTTCCTTTAACAGTAATGGAATTTTTCTGTGCTAGAAAAAGTACAAAAGGTAAAGAGCTGTCACCCAGGGTTCTGTGCTGTTTTACAGTGGTAGAAATCCTGTTTTAATAAGATGCTACCACAATTCATCTAGAATGAGAAAATAAACATTCAGAAATACACATAATAAACTATAGTATGGAAATACAAATGGCAACACACTCTCCCTTGGACACAATTGATTCTCCTAAATCTCTTCTAGAAAGGAAAAAAAGTCATCTTTCTCCTTTTTACAGACTGAAATCTAAATGTACTCTAAAAGATATTTTATTAGCTTAAAAAAGAAAAACAACTCTACTCCAACAAAAATAACTACAACATGCTAGGATAAATGCAAGTGGAACAGGAGTTCTCTAAAAGAAGACTACTATAGCCAGTTCTTGAGGACAGAATGTATTCCGTACTACAGATGACTTTAAAAATCAAATAACAAAACAATGTAGTACAGTCAGAGAACTGTCTCTGAAACAAATAAACACCAATCACAACATTTTTTATAGAATTTAAAACTATTTTATATTAACAAATATAGAAAACAATGCTGATGTACATAAGTGACTTTATACTTAACAAAACTGAGCAAGCATACATATTTCATTCATGCAAATGAATCTGAATTGACAATTCCTAGTGTATGTTAATATTTACCAAGACTAATGGAAAATCATCTCCCCTATGTAATGAAGTGAATTCCCACAATAGAACAAAGCTAACACCTTCAAATCTTTCGAATAAACAATGAAAGCATATACTATAAAAGGAAATTACCTTAACAGAATCAGAAAGAAGTTAAATGATTCAAGAGAGTGAAAAAAGTGCTAAATTCCAAGAACATATTACAAATACTGATTCATTAATTCCAAAATTCTAAGCAACTTCTACGAAATGTTCATGTGTGTGAGTTCTTTTTTAAATTACTCCCCAAAGCACATTTTTGAGACTATCTAATTACCTCACTTTGCAATGTATCAAATGTAATTTCTTGAAATATGAATGTTTATAAAATGACAAAATCGAAGTTCTGGAAGCTAACACTATACAACACATGTAGTTTGGAAAGCAGATTGGCACAGAATCCATTTTAAACAAATGACACAGCAATGTTACAGAAACCCTTTTTCTCCATTTCTAACAAACGGCTACAATGCACAGTCCAGTAATAATAGTACCTAATACTCAACTATATTACTATTTCTTATAAACTTTGTCTCATCTCCCTCAATGGCTAGCTTCTGTGAAATAAATGTATCACCCACGTTCAGAAAAAAAAAAAAAAAAAAAAAAAAAAACATCGTTATCTTCTACTACTAGTTTAAATAAGGGGAGCATTGCTATTTTTTTCTATCAAAAATTAGTCAAGTCATGTGAGAAAAATATCTCATCTCTCTTTAAATCAAACTTGGAGAGGCAGCTGAATTAACTATTCAGACACAAAAATCCAAGTAAACAATCTTATTACTCGTTACACAGAGCTTCATCTTAATTTTAAATAACTTGACAAATAGAAGTACAGAATGTACTCACCTTTTGTAAATTGTTATCATAATTTATAGTATATAATACAAACTGGTGAGAGTATCTTTTTTATTAATCTCAAGAGTAGAGGTCTCTGGAAATGTCTGATGAATACAATTAACTCACAATTAACCAGGCTAAATTAGCCAGTGAACAAAAAAGATGAATCAGTTTTTCCATACATAATTAATATAGTCCACACTATATCTTAATGTTACTCCAAAATAAATGCCCTAAGAGACTTTTTCCCCTAATAAGTACTTAATACAACCATGAAAAAAATGACCAAATCATTACAAGAAAGTGTTAAGCTATCTAAGCAGCTGGCATAAACTCAAATAAACCCCTTATTGTCTGTCCTAAAGGCATTCCCCTACCTGTATTCTCACAAAGAACAAACCCAACCTAACTTCCTCTCAAATGAGCACTTCAAGCAATAAAACAACAACATATTTTGTAGAACACAAGTCTTGGAAACTTATTTTCTCTTTAATTATGGACTAGCCCTGGCCAGGTGGCTTAATTGGTTAGAGCGTCATCCAGGGACACACCAAAGTTGCAGGTGACATCTCTGGACAGGACAAGTACAAACAGTAGCCAATAAATGCCTAAATATTGGAACAACCAAATCGATGCGTCTCTCTGCCCCCTCTTTTCCTCTCTCTCTCTCTCTCAAATCAATAAATACATAAATAAATTTTAAATTATGAAATCACATGTATAAATGGCTCTTTAAAAAGGTCCAGTAAACTGCTATACTGTGCCTTAAACTACTGTCTATTCCTTACTTTAAAATATTTACTAGCAATTGGAGCTTAATATGGCAACTATTACTGGGTGGCAATTATTGCTATTAAAAATATATAAATACTGTAACACCATGTGCTACTAACAACAAAAGGCTAAAGAGAAAACACATTAGCAAATTATAAACATTTTCATTAAAGAAAATGAGCCAGCATGGGGAGGAAAAGATGCTTTAAATGTAAATACTAAAACTGGAAATTGGTATAAAAAACACCCTGTATACATATTTTGACACTTCAGAAGATTAGATAAATCATTCCCTCTTCCTCACTGTCAGCTGAGAGTCCCAAAAAGACTACATTTCTAAAGTTTCCACATTTACAACTGTATTCCCTTTCTGTAAAAAATAAATTTCTTAAGAAAAAAAGGAACCAGGTCAGTAACAGCTTAAAATACAGAATTAATGGTCCTTAGTACGAATTAAGTACTAATGTGTTGTGTGTGTTTCGATTCAAGGAGGAAGGATTTGATATCATCACCCAATTACTCCATAATCAGGGAGATTCTACGCAAATAAGGCAACACAAATGTGGAATACATATACCTAAAAATCAGACTGCATTATGTCCGAGAGTATATACTTAAATCTAAGTAAAAGAAATGAAACTGCTTTTCTCCATATCATCATAATAGAGAAATAAAAACAAAGATATACTTGCATCTGGAAATCATGTCTTCCCACAAGGGTGACTTGACATACCATAAGGTGCACTGTTACACTTAAAGAAAAGACAGATTTAACGCACTTAACTGAAGGACTATATTAACAGGACTCTCCCAGAAATGTGATGGACAGCATGAGAAACAGTTTGAGTCATAAAGACACAGCTATGCATGCATTTGATGCACCAGCTACAAATCTCACAACAGTAAGAATGAAAAACACACACAAGGACCCACATCATATACTCACAATGGCATTTTCACATTAGGAAAGGAGGTAAGGGTTCACAGAGAACTTAGGAAATCTGATGCCACAGAAACTAATGCAGAAGAAAATCAGAAAGCAAATTAAGTAAAGGACTAACAAAAATCATAAGGCACCTGACTGCAAAATCAACTTTTGCTAAACCACAATGAACACCTCAAGGTAATAGAAAGTGGGAGGGTGATTAATGTGGTACAGAACTTTAATCTCTATTAACAGGAGTATCTAGTTAAATTCTCTATAAACAATACTTTGTTCAAAAAATCTGCAGGCCAAAAAGGAAAATATATACTATTAATAAGCACACAGAGTTCTGACAATCCATGCCTTATTTTGAACAGGTGATGACTGCATCTCCTTTAGAATTAACTACTCTATACAATGTACTTTAGGCAACAGTTTTAATAGTCTAAGTGGCTGCTGTGATTTTCAAGAAAACAACTCAATTTGGAATGGGTAAAATTTATGCTTATCAATAGCTTTTTAACAGACTTGTAATTTTTTTAAAAAATTAGCACCTATTCACTCTATATACAAAAGAATGTAGATATTGTAGTCCTTAACAAATAATTCTTCCCAATGCATTTCTGCAGTTCTGCATTTCCAAGCTGCAACCTAAAGAATAACTGTGGGTTTTTTTAAGTATATTTAAAAATCAATTCCTGGTTTAAAGAGATTCAGGAGAGGAACACCCAAAACAAACCTTTAGTTGGTCAAAAAGCACAGAATCCTCTCCTACAAAACTGTTTCTCCCCAAAGAGTCTCAATCCTCTTATCTCTATAACATTATCACCCTCACTTCAACATTAAAAAAAGAAAAAGATGAAAGAAACGATGTATCTAAAGACTGGCTGGCTACACACACACTTTCATCAGTCTACAAAACCTACTGTGTCTGTGTGTATATGTATATACATAAATCAGCTACCTACACACAAGACATCACGTCAGCGTGATATACGGTAATTTGGAGGATCTCTCCTCACTAATATTGGTCTACTCGGTTATTTTAATTACCTGTTAAAGTGTCAATGTGGTCACCAGCCGCCAAACAAAACCCATTTTAAATACCACTTAATCAATCTATTTGCTAATCTACAAAAGTCCCTAAACCTGCCTGATACTAAACTATAGACAGGGGGAGAAAAGAGAAGGCAAAATGAGTTTTATTCCCATGTATCAAAAGATCAAGGGAAAATCATCACAGCACTGAAAAGAATGACAACTTATAACTGAATTTTAAGATAAAATGTCTTAATAAAAATGTTGGGAAAAAGAACTGACCTATCTCACTAGAGTGAGAACAAGGATACTGTGCCACTCAGTCTTGGTAGATAAAAATCCCATGTTTTGATTTTTTTGTCTGCATAATGAAACATTTAATAAAATAACACATTTGAAAAGTTGGCAGGAATGTATATTTCTCCATTAGTCTCAAAGGAAAAAAAAGCATTTATGCTACCCATAATTAAATGTAACTAATTACAATTTGAACACTAAATTATTTATCCAGTGTAAACAAGGATTAAGAGAAAATGTTTTTATCTACAGCAAAGGTTACAAAAACAATTTTCAAAACGCGTGCTGTCCAAAAGGCAGCCCCCCGCCCCCCGCCACGAAAAGGGTACACAACTTGAAATAAGTTTTTTCTTAGGCTAAATTAAACAAACCGTTCAGCCAATTTTCCAATTATATTCTACGCTTGAAACATAATTGCCTTACATCTGTTTACAAATCTTTGCTCAATATTTAAACAAATTCGTAGTCTCCCGGGCACATAGCTATACATACAGTAACTCATGCACAAAGCACATATTTAAAGACCATGCACTGCAATTATTAGCCTAAACGCCAGGTTTAACAACGTGAATGTTTTCAGAGCTAGGTAATACGACCCAATAAAAAGCAAAGATGGCATTTACCACCAAATGTCACTGCCACCGCCAGGGAAGAGTTGCTGGAGCCCTATACATTTTTAATTTCGGTGAATCTACACGCCGTCGTCGGGTGCCAGGCTTCCAGGAGAACAATTGACACCCTAACTGCTTCAAGATTAAGGCAGGCGATTCAAATCCGAAGGAAAAGTTGTCAATTATCAGAGAGAGAGAGCGCGAGAAAGGCGAAGGCAGATAAAAGCGATGTTATCAAACCGCCCAGCTTGTTGCTTTTGTGTGTGTGTGTGGATTCGCTGTTAGGATAGAGAAAACAGTTTTTAAAAGACAGAGGAGGAGAGAAAGAAGAAAAAGCTTCCTCCACCTTCCGTCGGCTCGGTGCAATGGCTTTACGGCTCTCCAGCGTAGTAAGCCCCGAGAGGCAGGCGGCTGTCGATGTTTACAATCACGGGAGCTTCGGATGCAAGAGTCCTTTACTGACACAATCGCATTCAATCAACTGTTTTCGGGCGAAATTGCAGGTGTCATTATGGAATTTTTTAAAAAATTCAAAAGGCGGGCGGGCAGGCAGCCGATCCGACAAGGGGGGGAGAAGGCTGCTTATCGCAGGCGCGGGCAGCACAAGGCAAAGACTTTCACATTTAGGGGGGGAAAGGGGAGGGGAAGAGGGGTGTGATCGCAACCGAGGGTGGGCGTTCGAAGTGCGACCCAGAATCAGCAGCGCTGAGACTTCCACATGCAAATTCCACGCCGAGCGCCGCGCTCACAAACGATTTTTAAAGAGCCAAATAAACACTGGATGAAATCCAAGGCGAGAGAGAGACGATCCAAAAGGGGGAGAATCGGCAAGAGGCGAACGGCGGAGAGAGGCGAGGGAGGGGCGAAGTCCCGGCGGCGGAGGAGAAAGTTGGTCGGCGGCGGAGGTCGAGGACCCCCCCCCCCGGTACGGCCCCCCTCCCCGCGGCCCCGCTACTCACCAGCGAGAAGAGGTTGGAGTGACAATCCTCCAGGCTCGCCCCGTTCGCCACCCAGTTCGCTGCCGCAGTCATGATCCTCCGCGAGCCCGGCCGCCAGAGCGGGGCATGTCGGAGCGAGGCGTCCGAGGCGAGGCCGGGCCGGGTGGCGGCGCCTCGCCCGGGAGCNGACCGGGGCGGCGGGCCCGGGCCGGCGGGGGGGTCCGCGGCGGCCGCCGGGCTCCTTCCTGCTCGGGCGGCGGCGGCGGCTCCCGCGGCTCCGGAGGCAGCGGGGGGCGCTGTCCGCGCGGCCCGGCGCCCTCCCTGCCTCTCGGGGCCGCCGCTGCCTCCCGGGCTGGCGCTGCGGGCCGGCCGCCGCCTCCGCCTTCCCTGTTCCTCAGCCGCCGCCGCCGCCTTGTTTATCTCCAGCCACCGACTCCCCCTCGGCCCCCGCCGGCGCGTGAAGGGAGGCGAGCCCCGGAGCCGCCGCCGCCGCCTCGGAGCCGCCGCCGCTGCGGAGCGCGAACTCGCGAAGGGGGGGGTGCGGACGAAGCTAGCGGGCGACCCCGGCAGCCGAGCGATGCCCCCTCCTTACTCTTCCTCCCCCACCCCCCCCTCCTCCCCAGTCAGCCTCGCTTCTCCTCCCTCCCCGGGCTCGCTCACTCTGACAGCAATGGCGGCCGCCGACCGCGGCTCGGCCCGCCATTGGCTGGCGCCGCGTCACGTGACGGGCGCCGGCCGCGCGGGGGGGCGAGGAGCAGGCGGGGGAGGGGTCGGAGCGGCGGCGGCGCGACGGCGGTGGCGGCTCGCGGGCGGCGCTGCTGAGCTGCTAGCGGCCAGATTCTTGGGCCACGAGAGAGAGGGAGGGAGACGGGGAGGGAGAGAAAGAAGTGCGGACGTCTCAGCTCCCCGGCGGGCGGCGGCCGGCCGACCGACCCAAGGGTGCGGTGGGCTGCCCAGCGCGGGCACAGCTCCCCGCCCCCGGGGGGCACAGATCTTTGTGGGGCGCGACGGTGAAACCCGGGAACGCCGGTGTCGACCGGAGCGAGAAGCTCGGGCCCCCTCGCGTGTGCCCCCAACCGACGCAGGCTGGCTGGCGTGGCGGGGGCTCCTTGTGGGCCAGGCAGCCCGTCCAAGTGTTCTGGGGAGTGTCTCGTGGAGGTCACACTACGCTGCCCACGTTTTGCAGAGAGAAAACAGAAGGACAAAGAGATTAAGCCACTTGCCGAGGTCACACAGCTGGGAAGAAGCGGAAGCAGAATTCGAACCCGTGCACCTTTGCACAGGGAAGGCTAGCTCTTGCACTAGATTTAATAAGCCTTGCCCAGCGATATTTAAGGGGAGGGCTTTCTGTTTAAGAGGCGCTATGCACTGAACACAGAAATGCTTTTGAGCCCTTACTCCTAGGCACAGTGTGCCCTCATCCCTACATTGCATAAATCTTCCCTGAGCTCTTGCTATGTACCAGAATGCATTCTCACTGCCAGGCCCTGTACTAGGGCTGTGTTGGGAGCAGACCCTCCTTCTGGGCTCCAGGTATTCAGTAATACACATTTCCAGAGAGCATACGGTCTGGGAGACCAGAGGAGAGAGCCAGTATGGAAAAGCTCTCCCAGCACTCTGGCTTTTGCTCCTTGAGAAGGCGGGGAGGACAGAACAACTTTTGCGCTAACAAGCCCCCAACAGGAGAAGGATGGAGTGTAACAAAAGGAGAGAAGTCTTACCCCTGTAAATTGAGCTTTGGACCTACCACAAATAACTGCTAAAGCAAAACACATGAGCAGCATGTGTATTATTGTGGTTGATACTGTATTATAACCCAGTAACACTGTTAAAATGAATATCCATACGTTATTTCGAGTAACCCTTAGAACAACCAGATACTGTTACTGTTCTTAGACTCTGAATAATACCTCCAGTCTCTGAAGTGCAGTGACATCCCCAAGCTCTCCAGTTAGTAGCTCAAACTGGGACTATCTAGCCTCAAAGCACAAGGCTGTATCCAGAAGGCTCCGTGAGCAGATGCCTGCAGTTGGCTTGGGCAACTCTGCTTGTGTTACATTGACCCATACAGTAGTCTCTCCTTACCTGTGGTTTCAGTTACCCACTGCCAACCACAGTTTGAAAAATATTAAATGGAAAACTCCAAAAATAACAATTGATAAGTTTTAAATTGCACACTGATCTGAGTAGTACTAAGAAACCTCTTGTCCCCCATCCCATCCTGCCCAGGACGTGAATCATCCCATTGTCTGTGGTCCATGCTGTACATGCTGTCAACTTGGTTATCAGATCCGTTATCAGAGAGAGACCACATTCCTCAACTTTAATTACCGCATATTGTTATAGTTGCTCTCTATCTTACTATTAGTTATTGTTGTTAATGTCTTACTGTGACTAGTTCATAAATTAAACTGTACCATAAGCATGTACTTGTAGGAAAAACATAGTATCTATAGGGCTCAATACCATCCGTGATTTCAGGCATCCACTGGGGGTCTTGGAATGCATCCCCCGCAAAGGGGTGGGACTACTGTTGCTTAATTCTCTGAGCCTCATTTCCTACGCTCTGAAAAAGGGATCCTAATTGTTGACCCACTGACCTCAGGCCAGTGTTGTCCATTTCTATTGAGAGGGTACCGGTGACAGTGTTTAGGGGAAAAAGGCAAAGCACTTTATCAACACGCGTGGTACTTAGGTACTTAGGCCTGAGCAATGAGCAGTGCAATGGTCCGTCGTATGTAGCTGTGTTTACATCCCAGGAGGCCTTCATCCTACACTAAAAGTCTCCCAGAGCAACTTAATAGAAAAATGAGCAAAGGACACACAGTTCAGAGAATAGGAAAGACATGTGGCTTTTAAATACATTAAAAGATGCTCGATGTCCATTGTTGCTGTGCATTGAATGTCTGTGTCCCCCTGAAATTCATACACTGAAACCCCAATCCCCAGAGTGATGGTATTTGGAGGCGGGGCCTTTGGGGGTAATCAGGTCCAGAGGGTGGAGCCCTAGTGATGAGATTAGTGCCCTTATAAGACAGGGCAACCAGAGAGAGATTTCTTTCCCTCACGAAGAGGGCTCTTACCAGGGACCAAATCAGCCAGACCCTTGATCTTGGACTTCCCAACCTCTGGCACTGTGAGAAATAAATGTCTACTGTTGAAGCCACCAGGTCTATGATAATTTGTTATAGCAGCCCAAGAAACGCGAAGATACTTCATCATAAGAAAAACAGAAGCTAAAACCATAAGTACCGACAATGCTTTAAAAGCTTGGGCTCGTGAAGGGAAACAGAACCCTTACACTCTGTCATTGGGACTGTAAATGAGCACCACAGGTTTGAGTGTCAATTTGGAGAATATCAACATTTGTAATGCACATACTCTGTGACCCAGTAATTCTACTTCCAGGAGTTTATCCTCCAGAAATACTTGTACAAGTGTATAAAGACCTGTAGAGCAAGGACATGAGCTGTAGCGCTGTTTGCAGACCAAATACTGAAAGCAACCTACAAGTCCATCATTTCGGGAGTAGTTCGCGATATAATTTAATCCCATGTAGCCATTAAAAATAATGAGTTAGCACTGTGTATACTAATTGATATAGGAGAACCTCAAAAACAGATTATGAATTGAGATCCCCTTGGAAGTGAAGGAGACACTAGTAACATCACAGACAAGAGTGAAAAAAGGAATTATTTGTCATTATACTCCTCCTTTCCTTCCTTCCTTCCCAAATATGTGTATTGCCCATCAATGCAACAAGTTATGAATGACACAAATCAGTAAAATTGAAAACAAAATAATCGCTCAAATGGTACCATAAAAGTAAATCTAACAGCAAATAAATGACACAAGACAAAGGGAAAAACCCTCATCTGAGATTTCCTTGTCAAAGTCAAATCCCCGGGGTGGAAGAGTGAAGGCCAGAAGTGTGGCATTGCGATTGCCCTGGCCACCCGAGGACAGACCGAGGGCCCAGGCCCTCAGCGTTCTGGTCTCAGAGGGGCCACCAGCAGCCTCCTTATCTTCTGTTAGCCGCTCCACCTCTCTGAGCCTCAGTTTCCTCACGTGTGCAGTGGGCATCCTGGGCCATCCTTCGGCCATTTCTAGCAATGAAACTCTGACTCGCCGCACAGTTGAGGTGACTGATAAAGATCTGCTGAGCTCTTACTCAACAGAGAAAGCAGAGGGAGTTGAAGGGAGGCCTTGGGAGATAAGATGAGAGGCAAAGAAAACAAAGACCATCTACTGACTACTAGGAAACAGCGAGGCGGGCACCAGGGCTGCAGAGTCCAGTTCTCAATGTTGGGGGGGGGGGCTCANCTCTCAATGGGGGGGGGGGGGGGGGCTCATGACCCACACCCTCGTGACTCGGTGTCTCCCTGCGGGCAGCAGGCATTCCACTCTGCACAAGCCCCAGCTAGTCCTCTGAGGATGACAGTTTAGTTGCCTTTCATGGTCACCAAATGGAATGGCAGAGAGAGATGGAAGCAGAAATACGACCAGAGGGGAACCACAGGAAGCCACCACAGCTGCAGGGTGGGAGAGTGTGGTGGGAGTTAAGAGTGTGGTGGCTTCAGAGTAGGACACACCTGGGTTTCAGGCCCCGCTCTGTGGCCCAGTAGCTGCTCCGGCTTGAGAACCTCATTTAGCCATAGGCCACTCCCATTTCTTCCTGAGCATTGACCTTCCGGAGCCATAGAGAGCTCCGGGAAAGTTCTTAGCACAGAGCCCCACCCTGCAGGCAGGGATTGATAAGTTAAAACACCTTGGTCACCGGTCCATGCCTGGACGACAGAAAGAGGCAGCACCCAGTCCCATCACTTGGGGTAGGGGGTGCCCCCCTTTATCCTAAGCTTTATGGGATTTCTTTCACTGCAAATAACAAAAGGCGCAAGAGGCTGGGCTAGCAAGTCAAACAGCACAGGAATATACCAAGAAAAAAGGCGTTCTCTCCTCTCTGCCCCATGGAGGTGCCCGAAGTTAACACACTATTGTCAATTCTTACTCTACTTCCTCGTTGCCAGTGATGTCATTTGCACACACATTTCTCAGGGAATTGTTTTTTTAACGTTTTACAAAAATGGGATCGTGTCACATATTATTTTAGCCATCTGCTTGTTTTCACTTAGCAATTCATCACAAATATACCTCTAGGCCCATATATCTAGATCTAACTCGTGCTTTTATTAGTTGTATAATGTTTCATGGAGCACCTGCACCATAATGTATCCAATTATTCCTTTATTCCTGAACATTCATGTGGTTTCTAGTATTTTTCTCCTCTAAATAAGGGTGCAGTAAATTTTCTTATCCATATAGCCTTACGTCCTGACACTTTCATTTCTGTAAAATAAAGCCCCCCAAAATAGGATTGCTTTTATATTGTTAGTAAATGCGCATTTTTATTGGGAGTAAATACAGCCGGAAGACTCCCCAAAGAGTGTAGCAATCTGCGCATCCTCGAGCAATCTGGGACACTGTCCACTTCCTCACCGCCATGCCAGCATGTTGCCAAATCTTTTTCAACTTTTTTGCCAGCCTGATGGTAAAAATGGTACATTCTTGCTGCTCCCATTTGCTTTCTCCAAACTCTGGCAAGGTAAGGCTTGTCTTCCATGTCTTGCCGTCTCATTTCCTCTCTAGTTCACTGTCCGAGCCAGCAGCCGAGGGTGAAAGCGCGCTGAATGCAGTTCCAGTGAGACCAGTGTGGGCCCTGGCACAACCGCAGACACCGACTGGTCTTTGGTCGTCCTCGCCCAGTGTGGACAAGGCAATTCATTCCCTCTGTCCGTAATGATTCTTCCAGACGCTTCCATGCAGCAGGCCTTCCCTTTTCGTTCCCTCGTTGTCGTAATTCAATTTTTAAGTTGATGTGTTAAGTTCCCTCTGAGAGAATGGTCTTATACCAAACAAGCTCCATTGCCCTTGGGCAATAACAGCTTTGCTCATAACCACCGAGGATTTCCTAATTGTTCCAACCTCTCCCCTAAGACGGTGCAGAGGATGAAGTAAAAACAATAGCAGTTGTTGCTGGCTTGGAGCACCGCCTGAAGTCCGGGTAAGAGCAAGAGTTTTAGAGTTGGATCGAAGCTGGTTCAAATACCGACTCTGCCCCTCACCCTCCTGACCTCATAGGGCTGTGACTGAACCTCTCTGAACCTCAGCTTCCTAAAGCAAGGTCCTCATTGTATCTACCTCTGAGGGTGATCATGAACATTCCACGAGTTACAAAGCACTCAGCACCCCCACCCAGCACTTAATAGGTGTTCAATAAATGTCAACTACCCTGTTAACGGCCAGAGCTCTTTTCATAAGATATAGGAGGAGACTGAACTCCAAGAAACACCACCTAAGAGATCATTTAAGCCATAATTACAGTTGCTAAAAATTCCAATAAGCTGAAGTTAACTGTATTCAGTGGCATTTTATCTATATCTTTTGCTCACATAAAAAGGGCTCTTTTGCTTCTGGGAATGCCAATGTTAGAATACACTGAGCAGCCCACAATGAAATGCTTTCAAATAGCCAATAACAAAAAAGTGTATGACCAACATCCCCTGATATTTTTCTGACTACACTGCCACTCGACCAAAGACAGGTGACCACATTCATAATTTTTCGGCCTCCACTAAGTTTATATATTGTAAGCTGTGCCCTTTGGCAGGTGGCAAAAAATGTATCACATGAAATTAAATTGTTTCTTGGGATGGACACACATATATACACACCCCAAGACCTGATCGGCCTCCACTTGGGTTTGAGGGGGAACGACGTCATTTTAAAAAGAAAAGCATGTGGATCCTCTTACTCTTCCCGTCCAGGGCTGTGCAGATGTGAACTTGATGGTCAGAAAAGAAACCGTCGGCTCAGCTGGCCCAGAGCCGGGCTGTGCTCTGTGGGGACTGGAGAAAACTTCTCTGGCAATTCTGCCAACACACCTCACCTGTTCTGTTTTGTGCTGCAGGCCAGGCCCCAGCGTCCAGGGGTTTTCTAAAGAAGACAAATGTCTTTTCACCAGTGGCCTACATCAGGGACTTTAGCCCAGGTCCGGATAGGTGAGAAGCAACCGATCTAGCCACGTACCTCTGTGATACGGCTCTTTGAGAGCTGACATCCGGGACCTGGCATGTGAAACGAAGCCCATCACCCTCCAGGGATCACGCCCAGTCCTTCCAAACTGTCTGGCACTTTAAGTTTGAAGTCTGAGAGGTCATTTTTTTTGCTCTCAAGCCCAGGTGTCCTGTCTCCCTGCTGATGAGATCCTGGCCCCGGGCCTGGACCTTGCTTTCTGCAACAGTTCATTTTATTTATTTAAAAGCAGCCCTTGGAAAGGGCACTGTCCTCACTCAGGCAACAATTTGGAGGCCATAAAATATGCCACATGTGAAACTCGAGTCACCCTTTTGTCTTCATTTGCCCCGGTGACAGATTCACTGGGCGTCTCCGTCCACTGGGTTATGTGTTCTCAGCGAGGATGAGGCAAGCCACACATCTCTACTGCTAAGTCTCAGTTTTTCCTATCTAAAATGGGCTGCCAAACCTCTTTGGCTGCTGGTGAGTTATCACCCATTGGTTTTTCAGATTGCAGACACAATTTCTCAATTTTCAAATGTGCTGACTGCAAGAGTCTATCGTGGATGGAAATGGAGTCAGTCTCTTGCCGCTGTCGGTATAGATCGCTTCCCCAAGGAAACAAATTACATTTCATTCTCTCTATATTGTTTACTTTATAGTCTCTTGATCTTACTTTGCTGACTTCTTGTTGTAGATTTTTCAGTAGCTTGGTTCCCACTTAATCACAACAGCTTCTGTAAATGTTAGCGAGTTGTGTTATGGGGATTTGCCACCAGCATCTTCGCAGTGGTTACAGAACACAGAAGCCCCTTCTTTGTTCTACCAAAAGACTTCGGTAAATATTGCCCTCACTTTAAGAAAATAATAGACCCTTAAAATGATTTCCAACCGGCCGACTTTATTCCACGCTAACCGTGCGATAACGCAAAGCGCGTTTTGCGTTATTCTTTATTTGTGGTTTTATGGTGAGGTCACTGCGTATGTTGCATGTGCACCCCGACCAGCCTGTTTATTGTAGTCTCATCAGTCACTTCTCAAAATCCCATCAGAAGAAACGTTTTCTTCCCCCACCTCCCAGCAGAGATGCTCGGTGTCACCGAAGGAGGCCAGCTGAGACATGCCGCCAGCCACATACCTGGTCTGTTACAACTCCCCTCACTGTACCATCTTCTCAGGAGGGCGCTGTTTTCTCAGTGTGTTTATCAGGCTCGTTTTATGCCAGGCATCTAATTGTCACAACTATTTGATGAGGTTGGTCCTATCCCAGTCCCCATTGTGCAGCCGAGATAAGGGAGGCTTCCAGAGGAAGTGCAAGGCAGGATTTGAACCTTGGCCATCACTGCCTCCTGTCCTAGATGCTAAAGAGCACTCCCCCTTCCCACCCACCACCTCTGCCCCCTGGTCTGAGTTTCCCATCTGTTTTCTTTGTTGGCCAAGTGGAAATGGCCCACAGGGGCCGGGAACACTACAGCCCTGCCACTGACCAGCCATGGCCTCTTGGCTAAGCGGCCTCGACCCCTCAGAGCCTTGGTCTGCTCATCCATAACGTGGGCATGATTTTGCCGGCTTCACAGGGTGGTCAGTAAGAGCAGTAATGAGCACAGGCGTATTTTCAGATGGGGACAGTGAAGGGTGAAATGGAGATATCCCCAACATGCCACCACCGCCACCCACCCCAAGCCCAAGCCACCGTCCTTTTGTGGCTCTCATTCCTTCTGTGCCAGCCCCACTATGGTCACCTGTCCACACGGCAGTCCTGGGGATCCTATTCAAACCTAGGTCAGAACACACCACTCCTCTGCTCTATAGCCTTCCATAGCTCCCATCTCTTTCAAAGTAAAAACCAAACACTTCCCCTCAGCCTGCTGGGCCCTATGGGAGCTGGTCTCTGTACTCTCTGGCCGCTGTGCCCCGTGCACCCTCTGCAGCAGGCCTGGGGGCTCACTGGGGCTCTGCTCACATTCCCAGCCTCAGGGCCTTCTCACCCTCACATCAGAAAGGCCCTCTCGGACCACTGCACTTACACATTATGCCCCACCCCTCCTTCTCACACCCCTCACTCTGTTCAGTTTCCACCTAAAATCACCCACCACCTCTTTATGTTTACATATCGTTGCCTGTCTCCCTCTCTGCCCATTAGATTATGAGCCCCATCGGGACAGGATTGTTGGATAGTGTCCCCGTTTGTTCACTGCAGTATCCCCAAGCACCTAGCATGTTGTTGGTGTTTAGCAAATATGTGTTAAATGAAGGAATTACAAAATAATACTGTCACAAGTTCCTGGCCAGTGCCTGGCAAAGAGCAAGAACTGTCAGCGGCATTGTTATCAGAAGCATTAAACCACCTTGAGCCAGAGGTAGCTCTTCTTATCAGGAGGACAAGGTGCACATCAGCTCTGAGCCTCACTCCACCGCCATCCAGAACAATTAGTCCAGTGGGAGAGACAGGGAGGGACAGTTCCCTTCAGTAGCAGCCTAGAGGGGACAGCAGCAGCTCCTTGCCTACGGAGAGGAAGAGGTCCCAGGCTGAAGAAGAGGGGGTTTGCAGGCTTCTAGAAGGATCGGCAAAGTCACAGTGCATCATCAACAGCACAAGTGGACTGATGCCTTCCAGAACCAGAAATGGATTAAATCGTACAGCCCAGGCAACCCCGGGTGAATTCCGTTCCTCTCCACAGCAGCCTGGCCAGCACAGAGGATCAAATTCTGTATAATTCGATTTCCCTCCTAATGTTGAAAGTAACACATACCTTGTAAAATACGGAAACATCAAAGAAATGTGTAATCTGGTCAATGAAACACTCCTTTCCCCAAACCCAGGTAAGTTACTGCTAATTTGGCATACTGGATATCTATTTGGAACCTTTTTTCTAAGCATACTCTCCCATTTATTCTCGTTCTTATTATTTACAAAAATAGGGTTGTACCATATACAGCTTTTTACCTTGCTCTTTTTTTCTGAATTGAGCTAGTGAGGTGTAATCGGCATATAGTAAAATTCAATGGTTTTAGCGTAGAGTTCTATGAGTTGTGATCAAATATAAAGGTTTACTATAACTCCAGCCTCCTCCCCAATTCCCTTGTGGCCCTTTGTCATCCACCACTTCCTTGACCCCAGCTTGTGGCAATGAGTAACCTGTTCTCTGTCCCTACACTTTGACTTTTCCAGAATGTCCTTTAAAGTGAAGACCTGGAATCATGGCGTACACAGCCCTTTGTTTCTGGTTTCCTTGACTCAGCGGAGAGTATTTGAGAATCCTCCCTGTAGTCACATGAGTCAGCGGTCCGTTCCTTTTTATTGCTGTATAGTATTCCATCATGTGTATGTACCATAGTTTGTTTACCCACCCACCAGCTGAAGGGCATTAGGGTTATTTCCAGCTTGGGGACAGTTACAAGTAAGCCCACTATAAACATTCACACACAAGTTCTGGTGTGGATGTAAGTTTTCATTTCTCTTGGGTAAATCCCCAGAAGTGGCGTCATCTGGCAAAGTGTAAACATAACGTGATAAGAAACTCCCAAACTGTTTCCAAAGTGGCTTTTCCATGCCCCTTGCTTTTGTCTTCAAAGTCACAAATAGGTCATTACCTGATAACATGCATCTATTTGCTCATGAAAAACTTTTCCATTCGAACGTAAGCTCCGTGGAGGTAAGAACACTATCTTCTTTGTCCTCTGCTACATCCTCAGCCTAGAACAGTGCCTGGCACATAGTAGGTGCTGGTAAAACATGCGTAAGATGAATGAGCCCCATGGACCTCTCCCTGTGTGAAGGCTTATACATCCGTATCACATGTCCTGCTATCTTGCTGTGCCTCACTTTTCTCCACTTGTCTCTTACTGGGGGTCTTTGGGGTTCTCCAGGTGTTCCCTTCCAGACAAGGAGACATTGATGGGCTTGCATATTCCTTTTCAAACCTGGGTGAGCTTTTCACTAAAGCAAAGCTCTGAAAGTAGAATTGCGGGGTCAAAGGTTATGGAAAATCCCAAGGTTCCTCCATGTTGCAAAAGGTTATGCCAATTTATACTTCCGCTGAAAGTGGAGGAGAGAGCCTGCTTTAGCAGGTTACCGGCTGTCCCACAGCCTCACCCGCCCTGAGTGGCACCAGTCACGTCCACACCACTGGAGGCCCCCCGGGCCAGCAAGTCCAGTGCCTCCCTGACTTCTGTCTTTCATACATGGGCACAACCTACAGAAAAGAGTGGTGGAGGCTGACACCAGACTGCCAATGTCTCCTTTTGCCAGGAAAGAACTGAAACATCGAGACTAAACTCCATCAGCTACAAAACACAGTACCTCGTATGGTCTTATAAATAAAAGGGCATTTCACTCCATTGAAACATTTGAAAGGCAATCTCGGAAAATAAAATCAATCTAATTGGAATACATTTGGACTTGCTTTTTCTATTTCACTGTGAATTGGGGAAAAGAATGCCACACGGGTCTGGTGGATGGGTTTGGATGGGAGCCTAGTTCCTACCAGCAGGCCTGTGTAGGTGACCCAGTGAGGGAGCTAAATGAGAACAGCAAAAGGTAGTTGGGGAAAAAATGAAACTGAGTAGGGGGCAGGAGAAACAAAAGTGTTACAATTAGGCAGCCGAGCCCAGTTCTTCTGGATCCAGCTCCATCCTTCCCACTGTGCACAGAGCTCTTCCCCACAACAAAACCCCCTGCACGCCTGGAGAATTGGAACCGATGTTTATGGAGTGCTTTGAAGATCTAAAGTACTGTTTAAAGGCTAAGTGTTATTATTATTATTATTATTATTATTACTTGAAATGGTAAATGCCTTTTTTTGGGTGGGAATTTTTAATATGTTTGCAATTCTTCTCTAACACTGAAAGTGAGCCTGTCGGCTAAGTCAGGCCTCGATTCGGGCCGCGACGAGGCAAGAAACTCAACGTACCTTCGGAATCCCGCACCGAACCCAACCGCTCTGTCCTTGTAAATTGTGTTTTCTGGGAAGAGGAACACTGTCAATCTGATGCTGTCAGTTTATGTAAGA